>NC_142472.1:9415480-12006313 GCF_049115385.1 Moschus berezovskii
TCCAGTTCTATTTCTTTTAAAGACAACTCTGAGAAATCATATTATTTTAGAAACATCTTATGCATTGCTGACTGATAAAATCTTTTTTCTAAATATTGCACTGGGCACAGTTAACAATAATTTCTTACTGTAGGCCAGTACCCAATCCATATTCATGATGCCCCACTTGTCACGGGTATTTTAGAGTTAGCTTCTTTGAGTCATGACTCAAAAAAGTTGCACCGGGTCTATTTTTGGGGGTTTGAAGTTTGAATATTTTATCATGCTAAGGGATTAAACATAAATTTCAACTTTTGAGAGTTGTGTCATGAACAGCTTTTACATTTTGTTGAATCATTATTTTTCCCCTTGACTCATAATCGTGTGGTTTTCCTAGTAATCAAACCATCCTTACATTCCCTGAAAAAACCTGGCTGGGTCATAACAGAATTTTGTTCTGTTTTAATGTACTATTTCATTATATTTATTATCACTTTTCATATTTAAATTTTGTTTAATCTATATCAGGTTTGATATTAGCTATTCAGTCTATGTATATGCTGTGTATATGTACTTCTGTGCACTAAAATAATCTGAATAACCTGAATAACTCTTTTAGCTTGAAACTTTTGGCAGAAATCTCCTGTGAAACCATTTGATCCTAGTGCTTTTTTGATGGGACTCCCTTTCTTTAAACTGGTTTGTTTAGACTTGCTTGGTCTTTACTTGATGAAATAAATTTTCTTAAAGAAATTGTCCACTATTAAGTTTAGCTTATTAATAGTGAATGTTTACAATGTACTGATTTCCAACTAAAATATTTGTGCATCTTCTTTCAAAAGTGAAAATTTGTGAAGAAAAGTGTAACCTGATGCTTAAAATAGAACATGATTTACACATATACTTTATTTGGGTTGATAGACTCAAATCCTGTGTCCCTGGAAAGGCTAATCTTCATGCAGAAAATAGGGAAGAGAAGGTAGTGATGAACTTAATACTTAGCAATTGTTAAGTAGGTAAAGAAGGCCAGCCCGAAATTTAGCCCCCAAGAGCTGTGGAGCTGTATGCACACCCTACCTTCTTGCAGGATTTGTGGACACCGCCAGCGTTTTGGTCGCACACATGCAGATACACAGTAGTGGTTCTTCTAATTACACAGTAATTGGGGCAAGTATTTTTGCAAATGTGCATAGTGAACATGTGTATGGTGAGAATTCAGATAGTGAGAGATCAGTATTTTGTGGAAAATTCTGTAATAGTGGTCTGAAAAAGTTATAGGGGGAAGGGGGCACCAAAAAACAGTGACAAAATCTGTTTGGGGCTGCCCAGAGAAGTCTTAAAGAAAGAGAATGTTGAAGTCTTGTCTTTAAGGATAAGGAGGTGTGGGCTCTGGCGGCGGTGATGGGGAGGGAAGTAAAGGATTGCACAGAGAGAGGAAAGCAGCGCTTTGAGACACATGGCCTGGGAACAGACTGGAGCCTTGGGGTGCTCTGCATAGTCATAGTCAGGAGTAGCAGATGGCATGCCCAGGGAACAGCTGAGGAGGACCCTGGGAAGGGAGACCAGCTGCATCTCGGAGGACTTTGCAGCATTATGAGGAGCTCAGTCTTCTTTCTGTGGTCAGTTAACAGGCATGGGGGATCAGAATACGAGTGACATGGTTTGATTTGTATTTGAGAAGTTCACGGTGGAGCTCACACGCTCCATGCACTGCAGGAGAGAGAAATTGAAGCACAGAGTCCTTCCGGCAAGAAGTGTCCTTCGAAAGTTTCATTAGAGGCATGCATCTGTTTGAAGGATTTCACATCTTTTATAACATTTCCCAAGCTTGACTATATCTGCCAATTAATTTTCACTCCCCAATCATTTGTTTCTAATTGGCTCCCCCACGAATTCCTGTTCTGAGAAGCATTGTAGCTCAACCAAATCCCTATAGGCAAAAATAAAGCATTGGGGTGATATATGTTTGTGTTTTTGTGAAACATTCCATGTAGTGCAGACTGTGAAGTCTTCAGACAATTCTCAGTTGTCTATTTTTCATCTGGCAACAGACCTGGTTGAAAAGTAGCATGCGTCCTCTGAGCATTGTTGAAGTAATAAATAATAATGCTAAGACACAGTGACAGATGGGCCCTGGGAATGCAGAACAATAAATCGTGTGCTTATGAAACTACACCCATGCATATTGTTTTGTGACTGCAAACTCCATCCCTATGACTGTCTTCAGGTAAATGTGTTTGTTTACTCTGCTTGTTAAATCCTTGCATGGCAATTTAAGTTCCTTTCTTATACTGTATAATTGATTGGCAGCCTCCAAGTGTTTACATTTATAAAGATTGATAGACAGCTCTTGAATAACTCATCTCCTCAGGCACCAGCCTGCTTATTTCTGCCCACAACTCAAGCACTCTCTCCTCCTCATTTCTTGATGCAACAAGCAAATTAAAACCTTTCTTTCATATTGGGAGACATTACAGTTTCTCAAGTACCAATGGGCCTTCATGTGTGTTAGGTTCTGTTTCCATAGTTTGGAAGCAGAGGGGACGGACCGTTTATTATTTGCAAGTATTATAACTTCAACATGAATACAGTAGGATTTTAAAAGGATCTGGACATTGATACATTGAATTGTAGCACCATTTAAGCAGTTATGGTGAAGAGTCTTTGAAAATACAAACTGAAAACGAGACAGTGAGCTAAACATATCAGACACGAAGTGCAATATGAGATTATGTTACTGAACCAAACTTGGGTCTGTTCACCTTCACCCAGTAAAGCCGATCTACTGACACCGGGTCAAGGCAAGTGCGGTGTTTATTTCGGAGCCCGGCAAGGAGTATGGGCAGCTAATGCTGAAGGGATTTTAAAGGTCAGCTGAGGAAAAGATCAAGGAGTGCATGACCAACTCATGGAGCTGGTGGTGTGGTAACTACCTTCTGGTTCCAGCTAGTCTGGGTCCAGGTGCTGGCGGTCAGCATGCCGTTAACTTCTTTCACCTGGTGGGATTTTAGTAACTGCAAAACAACTCAAGAATATGGTTCAGAATTTCATCTACAGCCCTGGAAGAGGAATTACAGGTCCTTGACTTTGTTTTATGGTTCAGCTATTATTTGGCCTTATTAAACTGTTTTCCTTTGTTTCTGTATTTTCTCACTTTCCTGATCGAGTTTGCTCTTTAGAACTCCAGGAGAGCCCAGGAGACTAGAGCTTTTGTACAAACAAAATGTGGGAGACACAGCAGGGTCTCGCTTATCTTCAGTTATACTTCAGAGTGCCAGGTTTCAGAGCCTGTATTCTGTTCATGAAAAGGTATTTTGTCCTTATGGAGCCTTAGTGAGTATTGATAATGATGGATATGATTTCAATTTCAATTCAGTCATATTTGCAATCTCATTATAATGCAGAAATTATATAAACCTTGTGCTGCTGTGCTTAGTTATGTCTGACTGTTTGTGACCCCATGGACTGGAGCCCACCAGGCTCCTCTATCCATGGAATTCTCCAGGCAATGCTATTTCCTCCTCCAGGGGATCTTCTTCATCCAGGGACTGAACCTCTGGCTCTTGCGTCTCGTGTACCGGCACTCGAATTCTTTACCACAGTGCCACCTGGGAAGCCCATATTAAACTTTGACCCAATTCCTATTTGCATGGCATGTCAGCTTTGCTGATTCAAACCACACTAATCTGAGAAATATGCAAAAATTATCTCATAATTTCATCTGTGATCTTTCATGATTATTCAGAAAAAGAGTCTTAACTTTAAGGTGTTACCTTTCAGTGTACTACATCTTTCTCTTTATGATACAAAGAATCATTCCTTTAAAGGGACGGTACTAGTAGTTTCAGTGAATGGCTAGCATTCATGAAGCATAACCATTGACTTCTTACTGTCTGCATTATAATCTACAGAGGCTCAAAAGACATGTTTCATATGCTTATCTCATCATTCATTTAATGATGGTGCAAGGTAGTGGGAATACCGCCTGAAATTGTGTAAAGTTTCAAGATACTATTAATCTTCAGAGCAAACTCAAACATTGACAGTGGAGTGGAAATTAGACCTTTTTAAAAAATACAACACCAGAGAATATGTTGAGAGAAGATTTAAGTAGGAAACCCAAACTATAGGAACTAAAATAAAAGTTAATTAAATGGCTGGATGGGAGTTACAAAGGACTATTCTGTCCGTTACATGGTATGAACCTTATTTATATACATGAGCTGAGTTGCTGTTGGTTGCAATATATACGATCAAAAGCACTGATTAGAGTGGGCTGTGGTCAAACCAAAGTCTGGAGGAAAAAATTGGCATAGACTGCAGAGAATTTTTCAGAAAGACAGAACAGCATGAAGGACAATGAATGCTAAAGGGCAAAAGGTTAAAAAGAAAAAAGATGGGAAATATCTGAGTGTTATTGGCCTTTGTATCCCAAATCACTATTACACAGCTCAAAGGTTTTTATAAATATTGAATGACTCCTGGAAACCAAAACCAAAAAATACTGCCTGGAGAATCCCAGGGACGGCGGAGCCTGGTCGGCTGCCATCTATGGGGTCGCACAGAGTCGGACACGACTGAAGTGACTTAGCAGCAGCAGCATACCAGGCAAGTTAAAAGAAGCTAGTTTTAATTGACTATTCCATGCAATCTAGATTGTTGTGGTTTTGTTGGGACAGGCAGATACCACTCTGAATTTCCGGAACATCCAACACAGAGAACCTTCCAGATAATTCAACTCAAATGACTTCATAATTCAGAAATAGTTTTCTGTACTATACAGTAGAACTTTTTTGCTAAACCAGTTTTCATGAGGTCATTAGAAATTAGAATGTGCTTGCATTGTTGTTCAGTCACTAAGTCGCGTTGGAGGCTTTGCGACCTCATGGACTGCAGCACTCCAGGCTTCCCTGTCCTTCACTGTCTCCCAGAGTTTGCTCAGAGTCATGTCCATTGAGTCAGTTGTGTGTTTGCCTGCTTTTGTTTAATTTGGAATCCAACTGGAACTTCTAAAATGACTTGAAATAATCCATCCTTTGATAGAGTTCAAAATATACTCAAGTTAGCTTTGCAACATCAATTTCCTTAACTTATAAATCTATATAGTAAATAAAAATTCAGCCAACCCTGTTACTGATGACTTTACATTGTAAATTTGTGAGGGTGATATTTTTGAAATTTGACTTTATTCACACCAACTGAGTGATTTTTGTTAATGCGAGAATTTTCACCTTTTAAAAAAGTTAGCTTTGAACGATCTATTTTAAAAATGTAACACATGACCATTAGTCAAAAGGCACATGTATGGATATTCTGGGAAAATTATTTCTCTTTTCCACCTTTGGCTCCTTGCCACTCTGTTCCCCTCCCTGGGAAATACCATTATTTATCCTCATTTTTTATATTTTAAATAACCCTCAATATAATGAGAAGCTCTCAACTTGTATCTAATTGAATATAATTTGTTACTAAGGCAAATTATGAGCAACAGGAGGTTAACTGTAGTGATACTGTGTGAAACATTTTTAAATTTTAAAACAGGAATGAAATAATACTGTTTGGAAAAAATCTTATATAAACTTATCTTATTTGAGTGCTTGTGTACCCAATAATCTGTAATTATTAATATTCTCCTTCTTGGCTCACATTTATGTTTAATCGTTCCTATTTTAAAATAGTTCTCTGCTGAGCCTCATAAAATTTCTGTGTTCATTTTGGAATTATTTTATATTTTTAAAACAATCACAGTTATGTGTAGTTCTTAAAGATCAAGTGATTTTTTTTTCACTTTTTTGCTTAACATATAAGTAAGGAACATATTTGTTTCATAAAAGTTGATTTGAAAATATATACTTTAATTTTTCTGTCTGCATGCATGCATGCTAAGTGGCTTCAGTTGTGTCCAACTTGTTGCAACTCTAAGGACCATACCCTGCCAGGCTCCTCTGTTCTGGGATTCTCCAGGCAAGAATACTAGAGTGGATTGCAATGCCCTCCTCCTGGAGATCTTCCTAACCCAGGAATCGAACCTGCATCTCTTATGTCTCCTGCATTAGGAGATGGGTTCTTTACCACTAGCGCCACCTGGGAAGCCCATTTTTCTGATAACACTTATCAAAATATAATATATGTGCATTTTACATTTTAAAAAAAATAACTGAGAATATAAGTTACATAAGGGCAGGTGATTTTGTTTTATTCACTTCTGTATCACTAGTGCCTGAATGCTGCCTAGAGCATAGAAATGTTCTATTTACTGAGTGAATAAATTAACAGATTTGTTCAATATATCAAGCAAAACTTAAGGGAAATTCCAAAGTGCAGCTTAAACATTTGTATTTTATTATCTTTTAGGATGGTAGTCAAAATTAGACTCACTTTTTATTGGTTATATTGTCTGTATTTAGTTTTACAATTAATTCATATTTTAAGGTGTACAGTGTACAAGGCAAATTTGATGCTTATGGTAGAAGATTCCTCATGAGATATTGAAAGCAGCTATATTATCCCTTAATTATTTTCTCTATACTTAACATGCACATATGGGAATGCATAACCAGGAGCATTTTATGATATAGTTTTATCTTCTTAAGATATGATCGTATGATGATCATAATGCTAATTTAATAGGTCATTGTCCTGTTAGTCACCCAAACCCCAAATTTGCTTTTATAACTCTTTTGTGGGTCTTCTTGAATACACACCAAGTCTGGTTGATTTTTGTGCCAGTGGTAAAATTATTTGTGCATTCGTTTGAGAACTAGCATTGTTTTCTCTTAACTCTCCACAGAATTAATTTTCCCACCATGATTATAACTTTATTATAAATTAGTTGGCCTTATGTATAGTGTTGACTCACTGGAAAAGACTCTGATGCTGGGAAGGATTGTGGGCGGGAGGAGAAGGGGACGACAGAGGATGAGATGGCTGGATGGCTTCACCGACTCTGTGGACATGAGTTTGAGTGAACTCCGGGAGTTGGTGATGGACAGGGAGGCCTGGCGTGCTGTGATTCATGGGGTCGTGGAGAGTCGGTCACGACTGAGCGACTGAACTGAACTGACTGACTGACCTTTAGATTTGCAAACAACAAATTATTTCTGGAAACCTCTCGAGGAAACTTTCTGACAACCTATTTGTTACTCCTGGTGGAAGGTTCTCAAAATTACTTTATTTTCCTAAATATCCTGCAACATATTCTACCATTTTATTGAAAGCCTTGGTCTTCTGTTCCTATTTTCTAAACAGATTGACTCAGCGCTGATAACCATGTGACTGGATTCAGAACTGAGTTTCACAGATTACTACAGAACTAGTGACTTAATTGTGCAGTCCTGAGCAAGCTATTGAAGGCTTTCTTTCTATTAAACGTTTCCAATTTCAACCTCATAGGGTGTACTGTTTTGTTATTTGAAAGGAAAGTTTTTTCCTAAAAGTCCCGTTTTATAAAAATAATGCACTCCAGTGTCAGAATAGACTCACTGTTAAAAAGTGGAAGCAGCATGCCTTCTTTATCTTCCTTTTATACTTATAATCCCAGTTAAAGTCAACATATGTTTATTTCAAAAATGCAGGCACATTTCTTCATCTTCACCTCTAATTCAGTTCAAGGTGAATTACCGGTTAATTCTCTACTGATGCTGGTTGTTCCCTGAGACTCAAAGTCCTTCACTGAACACTGTGTCCTCTTGGTTCTTGTAGGAAAAGTTGGTTTTAGGACCTGAGCTGCTTATTAAGTAGGATGACCTCTGGCTTCTTACGTGGTAGAATGCGGCTAAGAGTAAAAATAGTGATGTTTTCTCTTTGCATGAATTTACAATTTTACATGCAAAGTTCTGCAGTTACTTGTGTTTTAGAAATTATTTTCCTCATATATAATGTCATTTAAAATGCTGAAAGACTTTCCTCTTGAAAGTCTGTTCAGTTATGATACAAAATTGTAGATAACTTATACCAAATTAACACTTGATTATTCCCTCCACAGATATTTTTATGAAATTATTCATTTTGTCTGATAACACCATGTGAAATTTATTTTTAGGGGGATAGTTCCTACGTGAAAGATCGCTGGTGTGTTTTTGATGGATTTATGGTCTTTTGCCTTTGGGTTTCATTGGTGTTACAGGTAATTAAACACTTTTAACTTACAAGGGTATATTTTCCAAAATGGGCATTATTTTGCATTGAAAATCTAAATTGATATATTAAAGAATATATATGTATGTGTATATATATATATAATGTGATTGTGTAATTGTCTAGAAACACTTTTAATATTTATTGATTTTTAAAAGCCTGACATTTTAATCATCATCAGTCAGATGTTTGAATTATTTTTCAATCAGTATCATACAAGATTATTTCTCATTAAACAGACATTAGAAATATATTCATTGAAATAAAGGGAAAGAACATGGAGTTAGGTTTCTGTATTTTTAGAATAAAAATTTGAATTTAAAAATCAAAAGTCCAGTCTTTTAAGTGAATAAATTCTCACTAAAAATAGCTACAATAATATAAATACATTGGGATATATATTGGTTAGCATAAATAGTGTATTGCAAATGGAAAATTCCTTACTTTGAGAAGTGGGGAACATATATTAAAAAGGCCTGAAGGAGAGATTTTATTAAAAACAGTAAAATTCATTCCCAGGCGCTCATTCAGGCTTGATTTTGTGTTTAATTCAACTGAACTTATTATATTCTTCATTTAAAAAATTCAGAATAAAATAAATTCATCATCCATCCCAGAAACTCATCATGGTGCGTATTGATAAGCTGTTCTTATTTTTATAAAGCTCACGTCTCTAAAAATTAATTTCATCCTGCATAGTAAGTGTGTTCTTTTCCATTTAGTAACTATTGTATGATTGACAAACATTTTCTAATTATCCTCTTGCCTCTGCTGGTAAATGGAATTCTTTTTAATAATATTTTTATTAACTCTTTCTCCGTTAATCTGTGTTCTAGATACTCGAAAAGTTCCACCAAAGACTGTTAGTAGTGAGGAAAACTTGGCATACTTAGCTCCATTTTTGCAATAAAAACTGTGCCTTGATGAATCATTTAGGAAATGAACAAGATTAATGACACTTTCAATCATTCATGTATTTGTTTCTCTTTAGAGAGCTATAGCTTCAAAATATAATCCAAAGAAAGTGGATGATAATGTGGGAGCATAGTTCAGGGTATATGTATGACAGCCTGTGATGCTGTCTGTCTGTATCTTCTCTACAAGCCATGCTATGACGCCGTGTGATCTAATGCTGTTTGTGCTATGCCTTGTGCTATGTGATACTGTTTGTATATGTCCTGACTGCACGCAATGCTGAGCGAAAGTCTGAGTTGTCTGTTCACCTCTGAATTTGCAGGTGTTTGAAATTGCTGACATAGTTGATCAGATGTCTCCTTGGGGCATGTTGCGGATCCCACGGCCACTAATTATGATCCGGGCATTCCGGATTTATTTCCGATTTGAGCTACCAAGGACCAGAATTACAAATATTTTAAAGTAAGCACTGCTTTTACATAAATTAAGGGGAAATGTTTATGACATTTTTGGGTAAGTCTTACCTACTTTATTTTTTCCTCCTAGGCGATCCGGAGAACAAATATGGAGTGTTTCCATCTTCCTCCTTTTCTTCCTACTTCTTTATGGCATTTTAGGAGTTCAGATGTTTGGGACATTTACCTATCACTGTGTAGTAAATGATACGAAACCAGGGTAAGTTTATCTACTAACTGCATTTTAACCTAGTGACTTACAAGGATGTTTCTGCAGTTTTCATGTGAAAAACCTGTGTCTCAATTGTTTTAAAAGTATTTGTGTATTCTCCATGGTCTGTGTTACAACTGGGTGACTAATACAAACACATACAAAGACTTTATTTGTAAAAGCCCAATTTGGTAATACTCCTGGCCTCCATCAACAGGTAAATGGATTAACAAGTGTATTTATACTATGACTGTGAAAGTATTAGTTGCTCAGTCATGTCCAACTCTTTGCAACCCCATGGACTATTCCCCACAAGGCTCCTCTGTCCATGGAATTCTCCAGGCAAGAGTATTGAAATGGGTAGTCATTCCCTTTCCCAGGGGATCTTCCCTATCCAGGGATCAAACACGGGTCTCCTACATTGCAGGCAGATTCTTTACCATTTGAGCCACTAGGGAAGCCCACTTATAGTAACTACTGTTTGGCAATAAAAAGTATGAGATATTGATATTCACAATATCTTGGGTGAATCTCAAGCTAATTACGTTGAGTGAAGAACCTAGATGTAAAAGTACATATTCTCTGATTTCATGTATGCAGAATTCTAGACAATGCAAACTTATCTACGATAATGAAAGGAAATCATTGCTTGCCTGGGCATAAGGGTTGGGGTAGGTAGGAATAAGAGATGATGCAGGGGCACTCGAAAACCTTGGGGATTGGTCAGTATGTTCATTGTGTTGATTGTGGTTCTGTGTATACATCAGAATTTCCCAAGCTGTTCTTTTTAACATGTACAGTTTATTGTATGTCAAGTATTTATTATTGTTGTTGTTACTGCAACTATTTAGAAGCATTTCAGCGTGAAGTAGAAATCTGATTTTCTTCATATAGTTAGGCACTTATCCCCACACTACTTACTGTGTGTCATTGCTCACAATATTTAATCCTGCCTTTCTCATTTACTAGTTCCCTGTCTATATTTGGATCTGTAGCTATGATCTCTCTTGTGCTTGGTTGACCTATTTAATGATCCCCTCATCGGTATCACACCCTGGACCCATTTAAATACTAATGTGTCTGTATGTCTGAGGGTCACCTTTCCCGACCCCAGCCTCACAGGGGCTCAGGACTCTGTTTTCTACTTCTTATAGGCATGGAAACCCAAGCTCTTGGCTACTGAGTCTTTAGTCATCATTGATACCATCGTTTAATCAACGTGTGTTTCTCTTGTTCTGGTTTTTACTTTCTTCTTACATGTTGCCATTTTGGAATATATGTTTTCTTTCTTACAAGCGCAGGTGTGTGTGTGTGCTCAGTCACTCTATTGAAGGCATGGTTAATGATATATTATAGTTAGATGAATAAAAACATTATGACAGATTGATAAAGAAGCAGAAATGAAGAAAAGGACAGAGGAAGAAAAGCAAGCTGCTAAATAAAAGCAACAAAGGAGAAATGGTTTAAAAAATAGACAAGCCATGTTAAAAGTAGAGAAGAGCAATGAATTAGTACAAACTCAGGGTAGGAAAGTTGAAGGAAGTGGTGAGCACCGGTTGGCTCGTGTGGGTGAGGGGAGAGATGCACGGAGGGAAACCTGTAGGCAGTTTTCTTTCTAAGTGCATGTGGGCTGCAGAATGTGTCTAGATTGTTCCATGAATGAATATAAAGGTGGAAAAAGGTATCGTGTGGGCAGGAGACAATAGAGGAGAAGTGAGGGGAAGGAAAGCTTCTGGGTGAGGAAGCGGCTGTGTGCTAACAGCGGTGAATTCAGGAGCCTGGTTTAAAGGTCCCACTTCTGTTCAAGTTGAAAGGCAAGACCTCTCAAATGTGTTAGCCCAAGTAGGAGATTAGGCATCACACTGCAAACTTAACTTTGACGCAGGGAATAGACTACAAATAGGGAAGACGGGTGGGAGTATTATCTGAACTCATGGCCCCTGAATCATTCAGTAAGTCCCCTCAGCCAGCTCCACGCTGTACTCAGGACTCAGAAATGAACGTCTGAGAAAAGAATATTAAAAGACCTCTCACATGCTGACTCGTAGCTCCAGCTCATTACATTATCCTTAAAAGAAAAAAGAGTGTACTGTGAAGAATCTCATATGCGTTGGCAGACGTTTCAGCTACTCGAGACATAGCAGTGATGGGGAGATGCCTGCGTTTCTCTCTCTTGGATTTGTGTTGTCAAGTCTGTGCAGTTGCGTTATGCACACGCCTGTGTGTTTTGTCTTCTCTTTCCGAGAGTCTTCATTTAGTATGTGAGGAGAAGATATGTAACTAGCCACACAGTTTTATGAGCAGTGTTACTTGTAAAAACAGTTTTCAGAAGTTGGATGACTTATTTCAAGGACCAACCATTGATGCCATTTTTTCTTTTGTATTTTCAGTTCAGTTAACTGAGTTTTGGAAGTCTCTCAAGAAGAAAATTTGTCGATACCATTTTACCATCTCCAGCCCAGACATTTAATTTGCTTTATTTTTAGAGACTCAAACCACATCCAGAGTCAGAATGAAACACATACAAATCCCAGTTGAAAAGAATTTTCCAACGTTTTGTGTCCTTTTGTTGCCTCTTAACTAGGCTTTTCTCATAAACATCTCTGAGCCACAGACACTAAGCTCTACGGAATGACGCTCTGCTTCCAGAGATCAGGGTTGCCAGGCGCTGTCACGACCGCATTTCTCTTCGGAGTTGTCTTTTAACAATTGTTCCCATCTTTGCTTAATTGATTTGCACACATGGTAGCCAAATAACAGGACCGCTTTCAGGCAGAGATATGTCTGTTCAGAGACCTGTATGTGCTAGGTTTCAAGGCTGACCTCTGGAATTGATTGTGTTAATCTGTGAAGCAGACAGGGCAAATAAAGCAGGAACTCAGTACCTGCAGCTTTGCGTTTGAATGGACCCAGTTTCTTGTAAAGCAGATAGATGGGCATCTCCGCTGTGTCCTCTATAGCAGGGGTCCTCAACCTCCTGGATCTGATGCCTGATGATCTGATGCAAAGCTGATGCAGTAATAATAGAAATAAAGTGGGCACGATAAAGGTAATGCACTTGAATCATCCCCCTCCCCGTCCTTGGAAAAAATTTCTTCCACGAAACTGATTCCTGGTGCTGGAATGGTTGAGTACTGCTTCGTTTATAGCATTACTAGTAAAGCTTTAGCTTCTTCTCCAGTAATGAATGGTGACCTAAGGGAGTTATGGAACAAATAATGGGATTTGACTAAGCAAGACAGTTCCTGTCCTAAAGAGAGTTGAGAAGACCAGTGGCCTGTGGCGGAAACAGGTATTGCAAACTGCCAAATGTGATGGCAGAAATCCCCCTGAAGCTAAAAGAGGAACCTGTAAGAAGGAGCTGCTGGGTGAAACAGAGCAGATGAAGATTTTCCTGAGACCTTATTATCATTCCTGAGAAAGGAGAGAAATTTATTCATGGTATCAAATAATGACATCTCATCCCCAAAAATGAGATAATTAGAAAAGGTAAGGAAATGTAAATGTTAAGCGTATAAAAGTGTACTGTGTGGAGAGCAAGATTCAACCAGGAGCTCAGGTTAATGTTTGTAATGACTGAGCCATCTGCTATGAGACCAGAAGGTAGGGGACCACACATCACAGGCACTCTGGACTGTTCTGGTTCTTCCCCGCTGCTGCAGAGTAATTACGGATTATTTCCTGTGGGACTTAAGGAAAAATCTCAGTTATGGACAGTTCATTTCATGGTTCCCCCATCCAGTGGGCTTTCTTGGTGGCTCAGACTATAAAGAATCTGTCTTCAATGCAGGAAACCTGGGTTTGATCCTTGGGTCAGGAAGATGCCCCTGGAGAAAGGAATGGCAGCCCAACCCAGAATTTTTGCCTGGAGAATTCCATGGGCAGAGGAGCCTGGCAGGGCTACAGCCCACGGGGTCACAAACTGAGTGTCTCACACACATCCATCCTACTGGATACTTTTGGTCTTCCTTGGTGGCTCAGATGGTAAAGCGTCTGCCTGCAATGCAGAAGACCCAGGTTCGATCCCTGGATTGGGAAGATCCCCTGGAGAAGGAAATGGCAACCCACTCTAGTATTCTTGCCTGGAGAATCCCATGGGCAGAGGAGCCTGGCAGGCTACAGTCCATGGGGTCGAAAAGAGTCGGACATGACTGAGCGACTTCACTTTCACTTTCCATCCAGTGGCAGCTTTTAGGACTTGGTGGTATTTTATAAAATATTACTAAGACCAGAGATGATATCAAGTTGGATTTGGGGGTAGTCTTCTATACTAGCCCAAATAAAATTTAAGTATTCCTTTTAGAGTACTTAGAAAATAAGGGAATGGTTGTTTTATCAACTCTGTTCACAAAACAATGAGATTTTTTAAAAACGGAAAGGTCAGAAGAATTAAAGATAGAAGCATGGTGAAACTTAAGAATATTAATTTTTAATTTCCATGGACTTTATCACGAGAGGATTTTGTACAATATGTAAAATCATAAGTGCCTCAGAGTCATGCAAAGGACTGTGAAGTCTTCTTGACTTATATTTAAACATTTTTTGAAAAGATGAGAAAGGACTGCTTTGTTTACCTTTGAGGACTCATGCCGAGGTGTCTGCCAAGTGGGAGGTATAAGAACAAGTTGGGATATTGGAAATATTTTCTTTACAATATTTAAGAAATAAAAGTACTCTGATGATATATGTACAATAGATTTCTAACTAAATCAATAGCAATGGTTATGGAGCACCTTTTATATTGCAGATATTCTGCTTATGTAACTGCTTTTTTAGAACAAATCTTACATCTGCTGCCAATGCAGGAGACGTAAGGGATGTGGGTTCTGTTCCTGGGTTGGGGAGATCCCCTGAAGGAGGGCATGGCACCCACTCCAGGATTCTTGCCTGGAGAATCCCATGGACAGAGGAACCTGTGGTCCGTGGGGATCACAAGAGTTGGACGTGAATGAAGTGACTGAAGCGACTTAGCACCCATCCATGCAAGAATTTGGAAGAAGGGGAATTAACCGACATGTGTGCTTAAAGTCTTATCTTTCTGATACTACCAAGTGGTGATTTCCACAGTTAGAGCCTTTTCCTTGGGGTTTGCTTGTGGGTGTCCAAAGGACCAGCTTAAAATGTGGCAGTCATTTGAACATTCCCTGAGATGTGTAAATTCTCTCGGTTGCCACTAATGAAGAGCAGAATCCTGAAGGAATCCTGAAGCAGAATCTTGAAGGAATAAGCATAGAGTTTTGTTCTGACTGAACCAGGCATGGAGTGTGTGTGTGGTGTGTGTGCGTGAGTAAAATTGTGTATGTCTTTGTAGGAATTTGTGTATATGCTCTTGCTTGTGCCTGGTGGCCTCAAGCAGCTAAGGGATCGTGCAGTGAGGCATCAGACTTTAGAGAAAACATGCTGTATAAGGGGCAGAAAGCAGCAAAATGAATTTAAGAAGATATTGATGAAAAGAAATGTGACCCAACACATCTGTCTGAATGTGGCCATAAGCAGGGAAGACTGGACTGTCCTCAGGCTGGTCCCCATTTAGAAACACTGACGCAGTGGGAAATGACTGTACTAAAATCAAGGGTTTATAAGACTTGTGAATTCTCTAGGCTAAACTTGGGCCCCCTGTATGAGCCATGCCACTTGTCTCAGACAGCAGCTACTTGGGGCTCATTTTAAGGCTAGCCCACGATGGGGTTCCATATTCACCATTCCAGTGGTTATCTGTATTCACGACCAAGAAAAGCGTTGCATATCTAAATCCTTCCGTTCCGTTCTATTCCATTCAGTCGCTCAGTCGTGTCCGACTCTTTGCGACCCCGTGGACTGTAGCCTACCAGGCTTCTCTGTCCATGGGATTCTCCAGGCAAGAATACTGGAGTGGGTTACCATTTCCTTCTCCAGGGGATCTTCCCGACCTAAATCCTTCACATCAACTTAAATTCCAGTTTATCCTCCAAAAAGATGAAAAGGAGTTATATCGCCAGTCGTCTAAAAAAAAACCTCGTATTATTTCCGGAGCTAAATCACTGCATAGCCTCTCTCCTTCCACTGTGATAACTTTAGTTCCTTCAGTCTTACCTTGCTTATCTGGATTTCTGTCTGAACTGCACATCTGACAACGCAGAAGAAGGCTGAGTGTCATTTCTGAAGCTCACACACGGTACTTTTGTACCATATGGAAAATGACTGTTATCATTAGCTGTTGCTTAGAAGCAGAGAAGTAACATTTGTGGCCACAGTAGGAGAAGGATTTGTGAATAACACAGAACCCCCAGACAAGTTTACAAGCCTTGAAAATCTGCAGGAAAATTCCTTCCTTTACTTTGCTGGGTCTTGTCTTTTATGACAAACACCATCATGGCAATAATGCTCTTATGAAGAGCTTTGTGCAGACTTAGAGAACTTGTGGTTACTGGAGAAGGATGCAGGGAACAGATAGTTAGGGAGTTTGGGGTGGGTATGTGCACACTGCTATTAACATATTTTAAATGGATATCCAACAATGTCCTACTATATAGCACAGGAAACTGTTTAATGTCATCTGGCAGCCTGGATGGGAGGGGAGTTTGGGGGAGAATGGACACATGTATATGTGTGACTGAACCCCTTTGCTGTCCACCTGAAACTCTTACAACATTGTTAATTGGCTCTACTCCACTGTAAAATAAAAAATTTAAAAATAACATAAAGAGCTTCTGTGTGGATGAATCTCATGTCATTTGAGAATGTTCAATATGGCCTTCACGTGATGAATACCATCCATGGATCAGGGATCTTAGGTCCGTGTCCACATACAGCAGGCATTAATGAACAGTGATTACATTATGCATTGTAATCAACACACTTGTTGAAAATGTCAAATCCCTTTTTTTGTGTTGTTTGCAGAAATGTAACCTGGAATAGTTTAGCCATCCCAGATACACACTGCTCCCCAGAGCTGGAAGAAGGCTACCAGTGCCCCCCAGGATTTAAATGCATGGACCTTGAAGATCTGGGACTTAGCAGGCAAGAGCTGGGCTACAGTGGCTTTAACGAGATAGGTCTGTCTTACTGATAAAACACCTTTTCTGTTTCTATTTTACTGTGTTTATGAAATGGAGACATTAATTACATAACTGATAGTTTATGTTCAGACTGTCTATAGGATTTAAGAAACGCAATTGCAAATTTTAATATATTCTACCGTACAGTCTATGACATACAGCCTTTTCTATATAGATATGCAACAATATCTATATAGAGTTAAATATCTCTTCAATTATTAATTATAGGATTTAAAAATATTTGTTGAGTAAGGTTCAGGGTTCTTGACTCGAAGAACCCCTTGAATCAACAGGACTTGGTTTCCCTTCACATTTAACTTGTAAGCAAGGTAAGTCTTAAATAATTGGAATACTAGACATTGATGGGTACTTGAGAACTGAAAAGTAATTCTGGGAATAGAAGACAGCTAACGAAATACTTAGTGAAAGTGCATCAGCTATGTAACAGAGATATGGGGAATGCTTGTATGCGAATACAATGTGCTCAAATGTGTACGTTTCTTCATGGCTTGTCCTGTTAAGTCCTGAAATGTGCCATCACACACAGACTTGGCGTCTGGCATTCAGTTGGTATGGTTGCATTTGTTACGATTCCATGTGTGTTGTGCATATTTCATTATTGAAACAAAAAAACCTTGGAATTCTAAACACATATGTTACGCTCTGAAAATGTGTCCTAGTCTGTTTAGGCAACCACAGCAAAATATCACAGACTGGGTGGCATAGACAACAGAAATGTACTTCTCCGCAGTCTGAAGGCTGTAAGTCTGGATCAGGGTGCCGCATGGTCAGCTTTGATGAGGCCCCTCTCCTTGGCTTGCAGTCTTCTCTCTGTGTCCTTACGTGAGGGGTCGAGTGGGGGCAGAGAAAGAGATGCAGACAGACGGAGAGAGAGTCCTCTGGTCTCCTCTTACAAGGGCACTAATCCCATCATGGGAACCCCACCCCTCATGACCTGGTCTAAACCACATCGCCCTCTGGAGTCCCCGCCTCCTAATGCCATCACTTTGGGAGTCAGGGTTTCAGTATATGAAGGGGCTGAAGGAGCTGACTCAGACATTCAGTCCATGGCACATCTGCTGGAGTCATTTGAAAATGAATTAGTTTTATTTTAAACTTTCAAGGCCCAGGTACACTTAAAAACATCCTGGACACTCTTACCTAGGACATAAGAGGAAAATCTTTTGGTGTGTAACAGGGTGGTGGTTGTACTCTTTTGGAAGCCAAATCTAGGTATTTTTAATCTGTCCTGTGGTGTGGCTTCATTTCCCAATGGACCAGCTGTACAATGGGGATTGCATCGCCCAAAAAGAGAATAGCATCTCTGTCCACCCTGGAGGGTAACTGCTTCAAACCCAGCCTGTCCACCTTCACACATCAGGAAGAGTAGCTGATGAATCCTATTCCTACCCTATGGCTTCAGTCATCACAGCTCCTAGACAGTGTTATGCAGGATGGCATAATGAACTCTGGGATAACTATTTGAATTTCAGAAAGGACATGTGAAGATCTTGCCTTGATTGAGGAATACTTTCCAGATATATGAATTAAAGGCTTCAGCCTTTGGAGAGAATGTAATACTTGAACTTGGACTGAATAAAACAAATAGTTGATATTTCTAAAAACTGAATCTTGCAAATAGCACCTAAATTTTTATTCTTATATTTTAGTACAGCTGCATAGTAAATTTCCAGCGTAATAGTTAGATGGACCTTCTTCATTTGGCCAATGATGTAGTTTTCTGATTCACAAAAATTTAGAAGGCGATAGATGTGAAGCATTCTAATTTTCTGTCCTCTCTTATCTGGTTTTGGAACTGATTCTAAATCCTTCCCCCTGTCTCAAAAGTGCAAAGACTTTTATGGATTATGCCAGTGACTTTCAGGCATGAGTGGGAAACCACAGGTGTGGTTTGGGAGATGAGATATACAGATTTAGTAAGCTTCTCTGAGCAAGCTCTAGAAGTCCTAACAACTAGCATGACTGGTTAGATCCTGTTGCTCTTTCTTTTAGGGGCTGAGTTTGCCCATGTCTGGAATGGAAAGTGGCTGGCATTCAAGGTTAGGCTGCCCTTGAAGGGCAGTGGAACCCAAGGAGGCAGTGGAAACCTCCAAGCCTTTAAAATTATGTTGCTAAATCAAATCTCTCCCTGATCATTTTAAATGCAGCAGTTGTGTTTAAACTCCAGTTGCTGCGTTATATTCAAGTAGATCCATCTTTCTTCACCGTTACTTACAGGGCTTCAACTAATGTAGAGGAACAATATCTCTTTGAGCCAGAAAGTCTACTTCTAAAATGTGTGGGCTTAAGAAGTCCATTTCTAGGAAGGAATCACCCTTGGGGGTAATAGGCCCCCACTAAGGCAGGAGTTTTACTGTAGCTCTGCTGTTTATTTGCACGTTTATCTCCCAAGGATTTAAGTTGCTGGAAAACGGGGAGCATGTCTTTTCATCTTCATGCCTCCAGGGTCTAGACCAATGTCTGCCTCATAGGGAACCCTTTATGAATATTTACCAAGGGACTGAACAAAGTATGTGTTCTCTTGAATTCGTTGGTGATCTGTCATATTTGTATTAGGATATGGAGCCATAATACAGAATTAAGTTGTCTTCTTGTTCTCTTCCCTGATTGCATCTGCTTTTTTTGGCAGTTTGTTCTTTCTCATGACTTCCGTTTCTATACAAGCTTAATTTGGTCTGTTTGCTTTTCTCAAATGATGATTGAATTCCACATTATTGTAGAACTAATGGTTAGATAATGAAATGTTGACTTTGAACTATGATAAAAAAAATTTTAACATGGTCACTATAGTTTAGATTGAAATTGATAACTACTTCCTGATAGGATGTACCTATGTAGGTACACAAACTAATATTTTAGATTATTTGGCAAGTTCTTATGGAAATAAAAAGATAATGTTTCATCCAAAAATGAGGAAATTAATTTTATTAGGCACATGCGATCATCTCTTTCTGCATGCAGCCAAGTTTAAAACGCAATTAGGTGCCTAATTGTGCGTTTCAGTTTGGCCAGTTTACTCTGTAGGTAAGTAATCATGATTAATTTAAAAGGAACATGTTTCCTTTTCTTACTAATCCAAATTATCATGCAACACACTGATTTTTAATCATGTATAAAATTTTATTTGTAAGTAGTATTATGTCTTATGAAACTTTAATACTGATGTTGAAAAACTCAATTTTTAAAATATATTCAAAGCCAGAGTCATTAAGGAGAAAAAAATTACAAAGCGTCCTTACTGCAGAGCAAAGACACCTTTTTGTCTCTAAAATCATCCAAGCATTAAGGAGCCTGAGAAACAGAAATGCAATTTCCATATTTAAGGACTCAGGGAAACCTGGAACCATGAATCCCAACCTGAGAGGACCAGGGTCCAACAGGAAACTTCCTGGAAGGACTCTGGATACTGAGAATCTCAGAGCCAGCAGGTTACAGATGTTCTAAGCAACCGGTGTTCATTGTACGTTCAGTTTAGAAATTCAACAATAAAAATTAAATTATAGGAAATAGCAATAGAATAAAACAAAATAAAATTCCCAGAGGAGCAGAGTCTGTCTTTGAGTCAGGGCATCAGTGTGTGGCTGACGGTAGGAATTTTCTGGTATTCCATGTGACATCGTGGACTAGAGGTCCTTGTTCTGCAGAACTCTGGGAGAGAGAGGACAGACAGTCAGCTGTGAGCGCCCTGACATGGCTGATCTGCATTGAATAGAATGAGGGAAAGACTCCAGATTTGCAAATCTGGCTCTACCTTTGTTGTTGTTTAATCCTTAGTTGTGTCCAACTCTTTTGCAACCCCGTGGACTGTAGCCTGCCAGGCTCTTCTGTCTGTGGGATTCTCCAGGCAACAATACTAGAGTGGGTTGCCATGCCCTCCTGCAGGGGATCTTTCTGACCCAGGGGTCAAACCCATGTCTCCTTCATTGCAGGCAGATTCTTTACCACTGAGCCACCAGGAAAGCCCAGGATGACCTGAGGGCCTTTTAAAACTTGATTCCCAAGCATCATCCCGAGGCCAATTAAATCAAAACCCTATGGGATTTGGTGATGGACAGGGAGGCCTGGCGTGTGGTGATTCATGGGGTCGCAAAGAGTTGGACACAACTGAGCGACTGAACTGAACTGAACAGTGATTGAAGGCACAGATTAATCTAAAAAGTTCTCCAGGTGATTCAAGTGCTCATACAGAGTATGAACCACTGGACTGAAGCAACACTGATACTCACATACCCACCAACCTGTGCAGATCTTCATTTCTACCCCACAGGGTTCCCTCACGCTTCTCTGCGTGAAACAGGACAAATGCCTGGTGCTCTCAAAATCACTGTCAAAGATGAGGATAATCAAAAAGAATCAGGACCATTTCTATAAAAATGTACCTTTCGGTGCATTTTAAACTGAAAAAAAAAATACACGAGATATATATATATATATATATCTTGTGTTGTGTCAAACTCTTTGTGATTATTTTTGAAGAGACAAGAACTCAGAGACTTAATCTTCCATGAAGTCATCTTGAAGTCACTGAGCCAATCAAGAATAACTGCTCATGGGCCAGGTCTCTGTATCTATTCTATAATAGCGGCATCAATACAACTGCAGCATTTACAGACTGTGGTGTAAATGTTGCAAACTGTGATTGTGTAGAAGAGAGGACAAGATTGGTGGGGATGGCGGGGTGATGATGTGGATATTTATACATAGCAGTGAAAAGCAAGTATCATTTTATTACAATATGTGAATCCAGTAAGGGAAGCAGAGGGATACTCGCCTTGAAATGCAAAGTTAAAATGACTTTAGAAAAAAATTCAGAACTCAAAATAATGGCTTTGGGGTTTGGATTGTGGGTGTTGTATATAGTAGTATGGTGACCTTTGGACAGGAATCAACCTCTCTTGCTTCAATTTCCTCATCTGTGAAATGGGTGAGTGATTGACATGCCTTATAGAGTTGTAAGAAGCAGCCAGGAAGCTACACTTAGGATAGTATCTGGCACCATGAAGACACATGATGAGCTGGAAATTAGAGATATGGTGGCAAAATAAGAATGTATCACTGTTATTTAAGAATAAGTAACCAGCAGTTGGCTTGAAGCTCAACATTCAGAAAACTAAGATCATGGCATCTGGTCCCATCACTTCATGGGAAATAGATGGGGAAACAGTGTCAGACTTAGTTTTTTTGGGCTCCAAAATCACTGCGGATACTGATTGCAGCCATGAAATTAAAAGACGCTTACTCCTTGGAAGGAAAGTTATGACCAACCTAGACAACATATTAAAAAGCAGAGACATTACTTTGCCAAGAAAGGTCCATCTAGTCAAGGCTATGGTTTTTCCCGTGGTCATGTATGGATGTGAGAGTTGGACTGTGAAGAAAGCTGATCGCCGAAGAATTGATGCTTTTGAACTGTGGAGTTGGAGAAGACTCTTGAGAGTCCCTTGTACTGCAAGGAGATCCAACCAGTCCATTCTAAAGGAGATCAATCCTGGGTGTTCATTGGAAGGACTGATGCTGAAGCTGAAACTCCAATACTTTGGCCACCTCATGCGAAGAGTTGACTCACTGGAAAAGACTCTGATGCTGGGAGGGATTGGGGGCAGGAGGAGAAGGGGACGACAGAGGATGAGATGGCTGGATGGCATCACTGACTCGATGGACATGAGTTTGAATGAACTCCGGGAGTTGGTGATGGACAGGGAGGCCTGGCGTGCTGTGACTCATGAGGTCGCAAAGAGTTGGACACGACTGAGCGACTGAACTGACTGAACTGAACTGAACCAGCTTAACAAAGAAGGGTGAGATACCGATGCTTTCAGATCACCACCTCAATGTCTGATGTTATTCCCTTTTCTCTGCACCAGTTTTCCCCTCAGCTTTTTAAGGATTTTACAACAAAAGAGGGGAGCAGAGTGTGCATGGCCAAGGTCTCCTTCACCTTGCATTATGCCCCTATTAACTAATGTCTCAAATTTCACTTCATTTCTAATCAGTGTGCAGAGGGCCAATATTTGGTAGGGAATAGTCTTTTTATTTTATTTTGTTGTAGTATAGTTGATTTGCAATGTTGTGCTAATCTGTGTTGTACAGCAAAATGACTCAGTCATATGTACATATATATGTATATACACACACACACATTCTTTTTTCAAAATTCTCTTCCATTATGGTTTATCACAGGGCACTGAATAGAGGTCCCTCTGCAGTAGGACCCTGTTGTTTATCCATTCTATGTATAATAGTTGACATCTGCTAACCCCAAACTCCCAATCCATCCCTCCCCCACACCCCCTCCCCCTTGACAACTGCAAGTCCTTTGTCTATGTCTGTGAGTCTGTTTCTATTTTGTAGATAGGTTCGTTTGTGTCATAATTTAGATTCCACATAAGTGATGCCAAACAGTATTTGTCTTTCTCTGCCTTACTTCCCTTAGTATGATAATCTCTAGGTCCATCCATGTTGCTGCAAATAGCATTCCTTCACTCTTTTTTATGGCTGAGTAACATTCCACTGTGTTTGTATGTATATACACACATCTTCTTTGTCCATCTGTTGATGGACATTTATTGCTTCCATGTCTGGACTATTGTAAATAATGCTGCAGTGAGCATTAGGGTTCCTGTATCTTTTCACATTAGGGTTTTTTCTGAACATATGTCTGGGGTGGGATTGCTGGGTCCCATGGTGGCTCTGTTTTTGGTTTTTGAGGACCCTCCGTGCCGTTCTCCACGATGGCTGCACCAGTTTATAGTCTGGTGGTGCCTGGTTGTGGTGATTCAGTTGCCAAGTCGTGTCCGACTCTTGCGACTGCATGGACTGTAGCTCACCAGGCTCCTCTGTCCATGGGATTTTCCAGGCCAGAATACTGGAGTGGGTAACGTATCCCTTTTCCAGGGCATCTTCCCAACCCAAGAACGGAACCCAGGTCTCCTGCATTGCAGGCGGAGTCTTTACCGACTGAGCTATGAGGGAAGCCTGGTGGTGTCTTCATTAATCAACGTTTCCTCTCTTACCACTCTCAGAAGTGTCCTCACTTGGGCTTAACTGTCTCTTTAGAATTTTCTTTTGCCTGTGCCATTGAATTTTCGGCCTCAGTAAGCCTCACACATAGACTCTTATTTAACCCTGTGCATTTGAACTTGCGGCCCCCGGATTCCAGCCGCCCGTGCCTTCCGCAGCGCTCAGCAGACTCCCCAGTGGCGTGGGGCCCTGAGCTGAAGCCGTGGCCACGCTGCTCCGGCCCCACCTCCCGCACCCAGACGCTCCTTTTCTCTCCTTCCCTAAATCACCGTGTCGAATGGGGGCTGATACGCTGGCTGCTCCTCCATCCTGCTCTTCATTTCCAGACTGCTGCGTCATTGGTTCAAGGGACCTTTCCTGCAGCTCATTCTTAAGGACTCCAACACACATCCTGTCTAAGACGTTAGCCTCTGCATCTGAGACACGCAGTGCCCCCACAGTCCAGGAGCAGACGTTATTGAAGGGACTTATTTGAAGATCACAAAATCTATTTAGCAGACGCTCAGCTTCCGTGATTGAAGTCAGTGTGTGCGTAAGTGGGTGTAAGCACACAGTGTACAAGTCTGGGAGCAGAGCACACCCAGACACCCCCACACTGTAGAGGTGAAACGGATAAATCACATCCCTTTAGTCTGTTTAGAAAACGTGTCTACCTCCACGTGCTGAGTGCTTACCCGCCTTTCAACCCCGCCCTTCCTCTGTTACCACGCGCTCATCAACACGCAGGGCATACAACCCGAGACTGTGCAATTGTCCTTAATAGCACTGAACGTGAAATTAAGGAGTTTCAAGCTGGAAAGCGATGAGGCAGCCCTGCGGTTCACTGACACAGTTTCCAGGTGCAGAGACAGAGCCTCAGAGCCAGAGCGGTCAGAGTTCCAGAGAATTCCACGCCGGGCAAGGCCAGCTCCCTTTTCATGATTCTCAGACTCCCCTTATAACTTAGTCTCTCCCAGACCTTTCTACATTTCAGAGACCAGTGTTTCATTCAGAAGGAAACTCAAAAAGTACCTTGTAAAGCTTAGTTGTATTTTTAATTTTGTGGTAGGAGCTTAGCATCACTCACTTTCAGTAAGGTGCTGGTGGAGAGGACATCTCCATTTACAGATGCGATGTACCAGTGAGAGCAAAAACCAACAACAGATCCATGGCATGTGGGAAGGAAATCACAGCCAAAGCCATGAAACTGGCAATTTACTTGTCATGATCATTCAAAAGAAGGTAAGAAAGTGGGTACAGGAGATGAATACAAAGCTATTCAGATGGTGGTGTTTAACTCTCAGTTCATTGTACAGCCGGGTAAAAAACAAAACAAAACACCTTTCCTTTGATAGAACAATGAATGTCACTTAATGATAAAAATTCACCCTTGGAGGTCACTTGGGAAATAAGTAGCTAACAGGCATTTTTTTGTTGTTCGTCTTAGATTCATAAGAACAAAAGAGAAAAGTTCAATTTTAAGAAATTCAGAATGAACTAAACCATGATTCAAACAATTTATAAAGGAAGCCCATAAGTGAGGTCAACCTATAAACAAGGCATTTGGAAAATAGCTAATAGAAAAGACATTTAAATTATACATGCTTTTAATGCTACATGGACTGTATATATAGTGGACTATTTTTTTTACTCTTTGTATACAAAGATAAACCCAGGAAATAACAAACTCCATGTTCTTACGGTGTCTAATTGTCCAGCAGACAGTGTTCATTATTATAATTACTGTCATTACCTTTGACAACTACTGCTATCATTTATTGATTGCTTATTATGTATCTGGCATGGGGTGAAGGTTTTTCCGTCCGTTGTGTTTTTCATTCTCAAAATAAACCCATAGGCTGTCATTATCTCCAATTGATAAGTGACAAGAATGAGATGAGAAAGAATTGATTTCTCCAGAATCACACACAGGCCACAGTTGGGAGCCAAGCCCTGGTGCCCTGGTCAAATCCTGTGTTTTCTGGCTGCCTTATCTTTGAGGTTGGCCACGAGTGACCAGGGTTCCCTGTGGCTTGTCAGGACAGCTGGTCTATTGTAGAGTCTCATGGTGATGGAAAAGGAGGTGTGTCCTACAGCGTACTAATCCACCAGACATCCTGCCTTCTCTTATCCTGAAGTCTTGAGGACAGAGGGGTGAGTCTGAAGAAGGATAATGTCCACTGCAAGCTGAGGGCCACTCGGGGCTGGTCTCTGCCTTTGAATCCAGCCCCTTGTAAGGGACTTGGTGTCTGATCTGTGTTCACTGTGTGTACTAATCTAAGCAAAAGAAGAATATGCCCAGAGATTATATACCAAGTGAAGTGAGTCAGAAGAGAAAGGCAAATATCGTATGCAGAATCTAAAAAAAAAAAAATGCTGCAAATGAACTTACAAAACAGAAATAGACTCACAGACTTAGAGAATTTATGGTTACCAGGGGGTATGGTATGTCACTATACAGAGATATCACATAGTTATTGACTGTTGGGCTTCCCTGGTAGCTCAGGCGGTGTAGAATCTACCTGCAATGTGGGAGACCTGGGTTCGATCCCAGGGCTGGGAAGGTCCTCTGGAGGAGGGCATGTCAACCCCCTCCAATATTCCTGCCTAGAGAACCCCATGGACGAGGAGCTGGTGGGCTACCGTCCATGGGGTCGCAAAGAGTCGACACGAATGAGCGAGTTAGCACATTGACTGTATTCCCCATCCTGCATGTTTCATAGCCACGGCTCAGTTATTTTGCAGCTATTAAGTTTGTTTTCTAAATACCACAGATTAACCAACAGTTTTATTTAACTTGATTTTGAAAATGCATATTACTTTATTAGAGATATGACATAAATAATATTTAATTTATTCATCCTCTTCATAAAAACAAAGAAAGCCATAAAGATTTTCTTCAAATAAAAAAGCCCTCTGTAAAATATTAGGTAGAAAAACCACAGATCACTAGCATCACAGAAGTCAAAATGTGAGTCTTGGATGCGAATAAAGAATTAAAGTGATGACTTAGAGTCTTTGTAAATTTTTTTCTGGCAATGATAAATTAATTGAGCCTTTCAAGAAAATGAAGAAATGAGAGTGGACGGCAGCCTACCAGATTCTCATACAGATGCTTCTAAGTCACTTCTGAAGAAAGCTATTCCGGCCATTGAAAATTGGGATTGGTGATTTTCTCCAAGGGGAAATATATTTTAGCTGTTACTAACTTTTGTGGTACTTTCTTCCTCATTTGACTTTGGGGAGCACTGGCTATGAGATACAGACTTAGCTCTTTATGTGAGTCATAAATCAATTTTATTCAGTATTGATGAGAAACAACATCAGTGGTTGTTTTCAGCCCTGGTAGTGGTCTGTGCCTGGAACTACCCCTGCATTTTGCTGCAAGAGGATTGACAGTGAATAGAATCCACCTACACAGTCCAGTATTCCAGTTTTAATTCAGAATTTGCTTTATTTTAAAATTCCTTCCTATGTTTTTCTCTACTGGTGTCTCTTATTACATCTGATGTTAAATAGGGTCATAAAATGTAGTGAAGGGAGATTACTTTTCTTCAGATCGTAATAAAATGTAAATTGAGCTTTTTTAATGGTGCTACTAAAAATTGATTCATCAGATTTAAATGTTGTTAAACCACATTTCATGTGGCTCTATGTGATATTAGATGAAAACTTTACAAATGAATAGAAAATTATTATGTATCTATAACTATGATTTATTACAGAATGTGCATTTTTATCACAGTTGCAAAAAAGACACAGTAAAAATTAATCTATAAAATATGTAATTGAGATTTATAATACTTTGTGAAAAAGCACCAAAGGGTTGTTTGCCCTGCATTAATCTTTATGTTTAGTGGTACTACTGGAATTACTTATTGATTTTTATGAAAACACATGTAGAAGAGAAAATTAGGGTGATGGAATTCAACCAAAAGTGTTTACTTTGATCTGTGATAGTTCTGTACTTGCTCTCTGAAAGTATACTTTATTATGAGATAAAGAAAGCTTGACATGTTTTTGTTAAATAGAGGATAAAGTCAAGAAGCTTCAATAGAGGAATAGTTCTGAGAGTCTTTGGTCAAACACCAGGGTTATCCCTGGGTTCACGCATCGTAAATGCCCTCAGTTTACAAAAATGTCCTGAGGTTGCAAATTGTGTGTTTGATGTTTTCTAAAGGAACAAGGTCTTAGGATATCATTAGATTCTGATAGGGTCACAGGCTTATTTAGGCTCAAATTAGATATGCAGGTACTATTCAGAATATTAGTAAGAAAGGGGGTGCAAAGACAGAAATCACAGCCATGATTGGTACAGAGGAACTTATTTACAAAGGAAAAACAGAGGGACAGACGTAGAGAACAAACACGGACACTAGGCGGGGAAATGGGATGAATTGGGAGATTTGATTGAAATATATTAATATACACTGTTGACTCTATGTGTAGAATGGATAACTAATGAGAACCTACTGTGCAGCCCAGGGAACTCTACTGAGTGATCTGTTGTGACCTAAATGGGAAGGAAATCCAAAAAAGAGAGGATATATGTGTATGCATAGGTGATTCACTTTGCTATACAGCAGGAACTGGCATAGCATTGTGAAGTAACTATACTCCAATACATTTTTTTTTGAAGATATATACTGTCTAGTTTCTAGAAGATAGGTGTTCAGATAAGTTCTTGTTGAATGGATTAGGAAAGGCTGCTGCTAGAATTATTTTTCATTGGACAATGAAAGAAGGAATTTTGAAAGTGAATTTCTGGAAGCATTGAAGTGATGATTTTTTTCATATTATACGTACTAATACAAAGCAGTACTCATTGGAAATATCTAGTGGTTTCCAAGAAATTGGCATGTTTATAGATACATTTTAAGTATTTGTAGATTATAAAAATAATGCTGAAAAAAGCATGAGATTAACAAAAGCAATAAATTCTTCCATATGTAATTCCCTCCCTTCCTTCTTTCATCTTCATGTATCATGATATTTAATAAAATGCTTTCAACCATTTTCCTTCCAGTAGACATCTAAGTGATTTTCAGTGTAGTAACAGTAAGTCTGTGTTGAATACACACACAGTCATACGCGAACACACACATGTGTTTTGTGCATATGTTAGTATTCTTAAAACAGATTCCTGAAACAATTCCTGGGTCAAACGTTATGCATAGTTTTAATATAATAGGTAACCCATGCTTTATTTATCAAAATAAATTCATAGTTCTGCCTTTATTGTGCAAGAGTGAGTTTTTAAAATTATAAGGTATTCCTTTCTGATATGCATAGTTACCAAAGTTAAAAAAAAATAGCATAGGCCGTATTGTACCCTGTACTCTTCTGAACACCAGCAGTTCATTCTCTTTTCTTTGAATTCGTCATTCCATTCTCCTTGAAATGCCTCCTTCCGAGGGTCCTGTCAGTCTAAGAGTCACCCTCCAGCCCTCTTTTCCAGTCACTTCTGTGCTGCCCCAGCAGCACTCATCTCCCTTCTGTCTGAACTGTGACACCAAGGTTTGTGCATGAAGTCAGTGCTTACTTTGAACTGTTTCTCACTAGGGTGTGTGTGTATGTGTGTGTGACTCTTGTCTTCCCAGTTAGCTAGCTCATGAGATCCTAAGCGCCTCCAGCAAAAGCAAAGCTTCCTCTTCTTCCTGTGATGTCCTGTCTAACTCTCCGTAAGCTCATCATAGCCTTTGAGGATGGGTTGATCACGTTCACAATTTTGTATTAGACACATTATCTTTTTCAACCAACATTCCGTGGAAACTTTGTGATTGAAAATGGAAATATGATGCAAGTATGGCTCTAGCCTTTAAGTACAAGGTTCATTGAAATGAAGTTGCTTCCACGTGAAACTGCATACCCCTGTGAGACAGAAATGAACAGACCGTGAGAGGAGCCTTGTGTCGACAGTCAAGGAGATGTTCCCTGCTGGCGATGGCAGCCATGAAGCATCATTCCCTTGACTCTCTCTGCAATTCAGTTAATTCTACCAGCTAGTCAGTTGGAGTGAAAAAGAACCACGTACCTAGGAAAGCCCTAACACCTCCCTTCCCTCAAGACCAATGGGCCAGGATAGGGCTGACTCTCACCTCTCCTGGGGCTGCAAGATTTAATAGCAGGAGCCCTGCTTATTAAAACAGTGCCAGGCAGGTGGGGCTAAGGTATCCTCCTCCAGGAGAAAGCTCTCTGGCCTTTGAAGACTTGTCACTAGCCTGAGCCATGCTAGACTGTGGAAAGGAAAATGCACTCACACTTAGTGGGACCTGGACTTGGAGACAAATCCTCCCTTCCTGCTCTCTCCCTTTTTCTCCCCAACCCCTCAGCTCCTAAACTCTTAGGGCTTGGGATACAGGAATCATAAGAGCAAAATATACTATAGATGCCAAAGCATACTAAAGATACTCAGATAAATATACTAAATGAACTTAAATATACTAAAATAAGTCATATAAAATGCCTATAAACGTTGGCTGCCACTGTTGAAACAAAAATATGGTTGCCAGGGAGAATAGGGGGTTAGGGGATAAGATCTGATCATAGAAAATGCTATCTTAAGAGTTATATTTTTACTGTAGCTTTTGTTAAATAAAGCATATAGTGACGCAGATTAAGTGTGATATCTTTTGTTTTTTTCCTTGGTCCAATACTTCCACTTCTTATGCATTTTTTGAGGATTCTATGAGTGTTCAAGTCCAGATAAGGGAAGGACTCTGTTTCAAGTTGGAGTTCACACCTCCTTAGTGGGTAACATAGGACATTTACTTACCTCTCTGTGCTTTTTTCTTTAATATTTATTTATTTCGTCTTATTTATTTGGCTGCACCAGGTGTTTGTTGCAGCAGGCCTGTGAATCTTTAGTTGCAGCTTGTGGGGTCTAATTCCCTGACCAGGAATTGAACGTGGGCCCCCTGAATTGGGAGCACGGAATCATAGCCACTGAGCCACCAGGAAATCCTTCTTGAAAATCAGTATAAATATCACATATATATCTCAGAGGGTAGTAGGAAGATTAAATTATTCTCATTCTCATGCCTAATGAGTCCTCAATAGAATTTAACTATGATTATAATTACCACTTTTACCAGATATATAGTCATCAGTTGAATGAATGAATTGTAGAGCAAACTATTTTTAAATCACAAAGTTAGAAAGTAACTGTGTGTCAGCTTACCTCCTTTGAGTCCTGGCAAAACATTCATGATCATACAACATAATCTAACAATATCCTCATATTTTACTGTGCTAGTATATGTTCTGTTTACTTCTGTTTTGTCTCCTCCATGTACACTTTAATTGGAAATGAAATTTTGAAATATATTTTCCGATTCTCTGCACTGCGTCTAGATGCTGCCAGCAAACCCATCTCTAAGCTGAGAGGCTTTGTCCTCGCAGGCCTTGTAAAGAGTTAGAGAAGTGCTGAGTTGACTAGAGCAAGGGTCAGTAAACCACTGGCCTGTGAGCCACATCCTGCTTACTGCCTGTTTTTGCAAATAAAGTTTTATTGCAGCTCCCCGTCCGTTTGTTTACCTGCGGTCTGTGGCTGCTTACTGGCAGTACGGCAGAATTTCTGTAGTTCCAGCGGAGATACCGTGCTCCATAGAGACAAAACATGCCATCTGACTCTTGACAGAAAAAGTTTGCCAACCGCCACATTAAGGCTTCCCCGGTGGCTCAGATGGTAAAGAATCTGCCAGCAAAGCAGGAGACCCAGGTTCTATCCCTGGGTGGGGAAGATGGAAGCCCATTCCAGTGTTCTTGCCTAGAGAATCCCATGGACAGAGAAGCCTGGTGGGCTACAGTCCATAGGGTCGCAAAGACTTGGACACAACTGAAGTGACTTAGCACTCACCCTAGACTAACAGTAGGAAAAACTACTCAGCCGATGGGTCTTTTCTTACTATGTCTTCCCACAGCTGCCTGGAGTGCTTGACAATCCTTGTATTCACTTCTTCTTACATCCCTTGGACTTGGGAAGCTCAAAGGCTACAGCGCATCTTCTAGTTTTATGTAGATTTGTGATAAAATCTAGGCTCTCCTTCTCTGAGTCAAAGCCCCTTAAACTCTGAACATGAAATTTAAAGACAAGTTACCCTGGATGTATATGCTCCTGAAAGCCACCCCCTTTCTGTGATCTCTCAAGCACACAGACTGTGTTTCTTGAAACTGTCATTGTCTTTAAGTAAGAAATTTTTGGAGAATGGGTGACAGGCTAGACATTGAATCAAATGAATCTTGATTAGATTTAATTAAATGGAAATCCCTTAATAGGGAGGTAAGAGTTTCAGTGATTAAAGAAATTGCTTAGAAAATCAGAATCATAGCACTTGCAGTTATTCTTCAGTGACTTGTTTTAGCCAGAAAACACTAAAACTGTGTGAGAGAAGGTGAAAAGATCTGGCATGCATTTATTCACTGATTCATTGATTCAGCAAGTATTTATCAAGTACCTACTATCCTTTGCAAGCATGCCTCAAGTTGGGAATGCGTAGCTAAAACGGTTACAGTTTTATTTTTTTTATAGCTCTTCCCCAAAAAATGATTTGCTGTTGTATGTGCAGCACCTTGCACCGATATGTGTGTTCTGCAATAAAAAAGACAAATCTATTCCTAAAACAAAACAAAACGTATTAGGCATTGTGTTAGCATCGACAGGCACTAGGAGTGTGTTAACACAGAACCAGAGATGGGTAGCATTGTATTTTTTGAAAATTCACTTTTGCTTATAAATTGATTTCCCTAATAAGAGCTGACTTGTTTTAGGTGCTACAACTCCCAATTCTGTACTTAATTATTTTTGGTTAGCCTGAAAGTGAAGTTGCTCAGTCATGTCCGACTCTTTGCGACCCGGTGGACTGTAGCCTACCAGGCTCCTCTGTCCATGGGATTCTCCAGGCGAGAATACTGGAGTAGGTTGCCATTTCCTTCTCTAAGGGATCTTCCTGACCCAGGAATCAAACCCGGGTCTCCTGCATTGGAGGCAGACGCTTTAACCTCTGAGCCACCAGGGAAGCCTCATATAGTAGTTCTATATTTCAAGAAATAGATTACCAAAAAGGATTTTCCATTAAGTTTTTTAAAAAGGAAATGTGTAGACTAAAATAGAGCATAAACTATGTTAACCAATAAGAAAAGATCATTTAGGCATCAACAGATTTTGATCAAACGCTCAGATTTCAAAGAAGATTCTAGAACAAAGGTGTTTACTTCTCTTCCTCAGTTTAATAGGAGGGCCTTGTGCTCATTTTTGTTAGTGGTGAACTGAATTTTACAAGCTCTGTAAAATGAAGCCAGAGTGAACAGAAGTTGAGTCAAAATAATGGATAACATGTCTGACATCTTCTTAGGCTCCTGTTCTGTCCACATTCCCTTTTAACCGAAGGGGAGAGCCCTGAAGGCTCAGGGTTCATTAGCTCACAGCTGTCTGAGATTAGTTTGCAAAGGCTGAAAAGGAAGTCAGCCACAGAAAGCAGCCGGCAGTGGCCTGGAAAATGAACAAAGAGGGGCAGCTGGTGGGGAAAAGCATATTCCGCTGAGACATCCACGCGGAGGATCAACAGGGTCCTGGGCCACTGGAAACAGAACCTGGAGAAAGTCTTGAAGGCAGACAGCCTGGAATTAAAGGCAGTAGCTGGCAAAACAGCTCAAAACAGAGCAAGGGCACGATTCAAGAGAACTTATGAATTGTTGTGTTGTTGGACAGTGACTGTTAGGCTTGTTAGTAAGGAAAGAGAACTTAGCATTTATGTAGTGCCTGCATTGGGCAAGCACTGTGAGTGGTGCTTTTCACCCAAGTCAGCTAGCCTAACATCCAGGGCACCACTTCAGTGTAATGGTTATCCTACAGGTCATGTGTAGTTTGGCAAGTGTAAGCCTGTGGTCATCTCTGTTTATGCATATGTTTATGAGATTTCCTGAAATCAACCTACTTGTTCATTGCTTATCTGTAGTCTGTACTGTTTTATGTGGAAGACGCATGCCTTTCGATCGTATTCCAAATTGATCAATACTATATAGATTTCTGTCTCCGTGAAGCTGTGGACAGGGGTGAGTTGGTGGTATTGGCAGGGACTGGCTTGTACAGAGGTTTAATCCTTTGAGGAAAAGGATAGCAAACCCAATGGCAGTTGTCCAAAACAAATAAACAAAAGAACCAAATCAAAAGAGAAAAATGCTGCTCGAGAACAAAGTATATTTTAAATGTATTTACTGCATAGCTTGATATTTTAAGGGCTTTCCTGATAGCTCAGTTGGTAAAGAATCCACCTGCAATTCAGGAGACACTGGCTTGATTCCTGGGTTGGAAAGATCTGCTCGAGAAGGGATAGGCTACCCACTCCAGTATTTTGGGACTTCCCTTGTGGCTCAGCTGGTAAAGAATCCGCCTGCAATGTGGGAGACCCGAGTTTGATCTCTGGGTTGGGAAGATCCCCTGGAGAAGGGAAAGGCTACCCACTCCAGTATTCTGGCTTGGAGAATTCCATGGACTAATTCCATGGTATACTCCATGGGGTCCCAAAGAGTTGGACATGACCGAGCAACTTTCCCTTCCACTTTGATATTTTAAAGTCTGGCGTTAGTTTCAGTGGTTCTTTCTCTCTTTTCACAAAAGAGAAGCCCACTGAAATATTCCCCGTTGACATTCTTTCTGTTTACTTTCATCAGAGTTGAATATTTGTCGTGCAGGCGTGTGAGTTCTGTATTTATTATATGCTCCTCTACGAGCTGCTTGAGATGTGCTGTGAGTTCTCAAATTATTTAACTGGATGGTGACCAAAAGTTATGGAGTGATGGTGTGCGTAAGCCATTGTGTCCCTGGTAGTAAAATTTCGACCCTCTGGTTGCCTGATTGAATACAGCCATATTGATAATGTGTGTTTCCTGAATGTTAATACCATATGAAGTTATTGAGAAGCTAAGTTTTACTTCTCTTGGTTTACTGGGTGATGTGCATTTTGATGAACTCTGCCCTTGCCCTGTTTATTTGGTACAGATGAATGCCTCCCTATGACGAGGGAGCCTGTCTCGGAAACTCCTTCACCATCTACAGTAAAACAGCAGAGCACACACTTAGAGATTTGGGGAAACAGTATTTTACCAAACACAAGTCTTCAGACAGTTTCCAGACAGACATCGGCGAAGTCAGCATCCTAGGAAAAGGAGTTATGAGAAAACAGATATATTATTTGCACATTAGTACATGTGACTGTCCTCATGCAACGAGTTGACTCACTGGAAAAGACTCTGATGCTGGGAAAGGTTGGGGGCGGGAGGAGAAGGGGACGACGGAGAATGAGATGGCTGGATGGCATCACCAACTCTGTGGACATGAGTTTGAGTGAACTCCGGGAGTTGGTGATGGACAGGGAGGCCTGGCGTGCTGTGATTCATGGGGTCGTGGAGAGTCGGACACGACTGAGTGACTGAACTGAACTGAACTGAACATGTGACTATTACTCTTTTGTATCCCCCTGAGCTCATGGAGGGCTTCTCTGGTGGCTCAGACTGTAAAGAATCTGCCTGCAGAGCAGAAGACCCAGGCTTGCTCCCTGGATATGGAAGATCCCCTGGAGAAGGGAATGGCAACCCACTCCAATATTCTTGCCTGGAGAATCCCACGGACAGAGGAACCTGGTGGGCTACAATTGATGGGGTCGCAAACAGTTGGACATGACTGAGTGGCTCATGGAAAATCATGGGACATATTTTTCCTTCCCATCTAAATGCTCTGTTTTTATATAATGTGAATTCTTACTAATAACTGGACTGAGAATTATTGAGAGTGCAGGGTGTAGGCAGAGGATTACATGTGAGACTTTATGTTCTAGCCCTGAAGTAGGCCAGTATTTTTAGGTGCTGTTTTTTACTTTTTCCTTCAGGTTTATTGAAAGATAATTGACAAAGAACATTGTTTAAATCTAAGTTTACAACGTGATGATTTGTTACATGAGTATATTGTGAAATAATTACCATCCAAGGTTAGTTATGGGTGTTATTATTTTTTTTAATTATTGACTTTAAAATGCCATCAAGCTTTAAAATGCCATCAAGCATTAAGGAAGAGCAGTCTTAAAAATAAACTTTTAAAAAGATGAATTAACAATGGGGGCCTGTGGAAACAGAATCCAAGGACATGTACTTTTGCTGAATTAGTAAAGTTGCATTGCATTGTTCACATTGTTAAGAACTGATTAGTTGGTGATATCAACAGATTACTCCATTAAATTTGAAATTTGTTTGGCAAATCTAAATGCAGAGACATTTATCCTAGTTAAGACAAATGGCTAGAGTCTGTAATTATGAGTTGTTTAAGCCTTGTCATCTGCTAAGAAATTTGGCAAGTTCATAATTATAATTCTTGATGTATTATCCCAAATTAATTATTAGTTGGCTGATTGGTATACTGATACAGTTAGTTGTAGGCTGTTTAATGTTCAGTAAATATGTATGAAATGAAATCACAATATTATTGAATTATAAGAAACTGTTAATAAAGGTGGTGAATCATGATTGCTATTTTGTTGGAATACATTTTTAGAATTTTTAAAGTTTTGTTAAGAGAACAGACTTATCTTTTAAAATATGTACGTTTAGAGATGCTTAGCTAAATTGTTTTCAATAATCATGTAGTAGTATAAGCAAATGGTTCCTACATAAGTCATAAATGATAGAAATTAAGGATGAAACTAAATATATTAGATCATCAGTTCTATCCTTTTGCCAAGACATTAGACTTCAAATAAAAGGCACATCAAACATTAAACAGATGATTTCTTTGACAGTCTATTTAAAGATACTGAATTAATGGACTGAAAATATTTTTTAAATTACTATTCTTTGGGGATGGTTTGAAACCATACTTTAAAAAATGAGGAATCTCATACTGATACTGATGAAATCATATTCTATCTAGCCTAACATTTGTAAGTATATTACATACTATAAAGTGCACGTTGTACAAATAATTTATACTCTGCACAGTTCGTACATTTTTATCACTTGCCCCATTTTAACTTGAATAATCATATTTGTGCATTGCTGATCAATTTGCATATTAGAGAGTTTCAAAGTATACACTTAAAATCTATTTGTATGGATTCCTTGTATTCCACGTGCACTCATAGACATCCACAGACATACCCCATGAGCTAGAACCAGTGAATGGATACAAAGGTAAAGTCATGTAAAATATAAATTAATTGGAAAAAATCCTATAAGCATATAATATTCCCTGATAGTGAATTCTCATCTATGACTAGATGATGAAATTTTTTCTATGTGCTTCACTTGTAAAGTGAGGGGCTTCTATAAAACTTTAGTAATAAAGATCATCTGACTCATGATCTGAATGCTTCTTCAATTTAGAAAACTTCAGTTACATCAGAAATAATTTTATTCTTTTAAAAACTGTTAAAATAGCAGAGTCTTTTTTGATGACTAGGTCCGATTTTGGCCTCCTCTCTAGTATCTCTTCAGTTCAGTTCAGTCGCTTAGTCATGTCTGACTCTTTGCGACACCATGAACCACAGCACGCCAGGCCTCCCTATTCATCACCAACTCCCGAAGTTCACTCAAACTCATGTCCATCGAGTTGGTGATGCCATCCAACCATCTCATTCTCTGCCGTCCCCATCTCCTCCTACCCCCAATCCCTCCTAGCATCAGACTCTTTTCCAGTGAGTCAACTCCTCGCATAAGGTGGCCAAAGTATTGCAGTTTCAGCTTTAGCATAAGTCCTTCCAAAAGAACACCCAGGATTGATCTCCTTTAGAATGGACTGGTTGGATTTCCTTGCAGTCCAAGGGACTCTGAAGAGTCTTCTCCAGCACCACAGTTCAAAAGCATCAATTCTTCGGCGATCACACAGTCCAACTCTCACATCCATACATGACCATGGGAAAAACCATAGCCTTGACTAGACGGACCTTGGTTGGCAAAGTAATGTCTCTGCTTTTTAATATGCTATCTAGGTTGGACATAACTTTCCTTCCAAGGAGCAGGCGTCTTTTAATTTCATGGCTGCAATCAGCATCCGCAGTGATTTAGGAGCCCCAAAATAAAGTCTGACATGGTTTCCACTGTTTCCCCATCTATTTCCCATGAAGTGATGGGACCAGATGCCATGATCTTCGTTTTCTGAATGTTGAGCTTCAAGCCAACCTTTTCACTCTCCTCTTTCACTTTCATCAAGATGCCTTTGAGTGCCTCTTCACTTTCTGCCATAAGGGTGGTGTCATCTGCATATCTGAGGTTATTGATATTTCTCCCAGCAATCTTGATTCCAGCTTATGCTTCTTCCAGCCCAGCGTTCCTCATGATGTACTCTGCATATAAGTTAAATAAGTAAGGTGAAAAGATACAACCTTGATGTACTCCATTTCCTATTTGGAACCAGTCTGTTGTTCCATGTCCAGTTCTAACTGTTGCTTCCTGACCTACATACAGGTTTCTCAAGAGGCAGGTCAGGTGGTCTGGTATTCCCATCTCTTTCAGAATTTTCCACAGTTTATTGTGATCCACACAGTCAAAAGCTTTGGCATAGTCAATGAAGCAGAAATAGATGTTTTTCTGGAACTCTCTTGCTTTCTCTATGATCCAGCGGATGTTGGCAATTTGATCTCTGGTGCCTCTGCCTTTTCTAAAACCTGCTTGAACATCTGGAAGTTCACGGTTCACATATTGCTGAAGCCTAGCTTGGAGAATTTTGAGCATGACTTTACTAGCGTGTGAGATGAGTGCAATTGTGCAGTAGTTTGAGCATTCTTTGGCATTGCCTTTCTTTGGGATTGGAATGAAGACTGACCTTTTCCAGTCCCGTGGCTATTGCTGAGTTTTCTAAATTTGCTGGCATATTGAGTGCAGCACTTTCACAGCATCATCTTTCAGGATTTGAAATAGCTCAATTGGAATTCCATCACCTCCACTAGCTTTGTTCATCGTGATGCTCTCTAAGGCCCACTTGACTTCACATTCCAAGTTGTCTGGTTCCAGGTGAGTGATCACGCCATCGTGATTATCTTCGTCATGAAGATCTTTTTTGTACAGTTCTTCTGTGTATTCTTGCCACCTCTTCTTAATATCTTCTGCTTCTGTTAGGTCCATACCATTTCTGTCCTTTATCGAGCCCATCTTTGCATGAAATGTTCCCTTGATATCTTTAATTTTCTTGAAAAGATCTCTTGTTTTTCCTATTCTGTTGTTTTCCTCTATTTCTTTGCATTGATTGCTGAGGAAGGCTTTCTTATCTCTCCTTGCTATTCTTTGGAACTCTGCATTCAAATGCTTATATCTTTCCTTTCCTCCTTTGCTTTTCGCTTCTCTTCTTTTCACAGCTATTTGTAAGGCCTCCTCAGACAGCCATTTTGCTTTTTTGCATTTCTTTCCCATGGGGATGGTCTTGGTCCCTGTCTCCTGTACAATGTCACGAACCTCCGTCCAGAGTTCATCAGGCACTCTATCAATCAGATCTAGTCCCTTAAATCTATTTCTCACTTCCACTGCATAATCATAAGGGATTTGATTGAGGTCATATCTGAATGGTCTAGTGGTTTTCCCTACTTTCTTCAATTTCAGTCTGAATTTGGCAATAAGGAGTTCATGATCTGAGCCACAGTCAGCTCCTGGTCTTGTTTTTGCTAACTGTATAGAGCTTCTCCACCTTTGGCTGCAAAGAATATAATCAATCTGATTTCGGTGTTGACCATCTGGTGATGTCCATGTGTAGAGTCTTCTCTTGTGTTGTTGGAAGAGGGTATTTGCTATGACCAGTGCGTTCTCTTGACAAAACTCTATTAGCCTTTGCCCTGCTTCATTCCGTGCTCCAAGGCCAAATTTGCCTGTTACTCCAGGTGTTTCTTGACTTCCTACTTTTGCATTCCAGTCCCCTATGATGAAAAGGACATCTTTTTTGGGTGTTAGTTCTAAAAGGTCTTGTAGGTCTTCATAGAACTGTTCAACTTCGGCTTCTTCAGCATTACTGGTTGGGGCATAGACTTGGATTACTGTAATATTGAATGGTTTGCCTTGGAAATGAACAGAAATCATTCTGTCATTTTTAAGATTGCATCCAAGTACTGCATTTCGGACTCTTTTGTTGACTATGATGGCTACTCCATTTCTTCTAAGGGATTCCTGCCCACAGTAGTAGATATAATGGTCATCTGAGTTAAATTCACCCATTCCAGTCCATTTTAGTTCACTGATTCCTAGAATGTCTACGTTCACTCTTGTCATCTCCTGTTTGACCACTTCCAATTTGCCTTGATTCATGGACCTAACATTCCAGGTTCCTATGCAGTATTGCTCTTTACAGCATCGGACCTTGCTTCTATCACCAGTCATATCTCTAAGATAACACTATTCTGAGTTCAGTCTGTATCCTTTCAGACTTTAATCTTACCAGCCTATGGCTCTGCATATGTCTGTGTATATAAAATATGTGTAGCAATGTTTTCATATTATTCTCATGAATAAATATGCACCAGCTACACTTAGTTTAGCAGCTAGGTAATCTTCAAGTCTATGACTGTCAAATATTTTATTTGTTCATTCTGCAACTGATGGACACTTTTTCCTCTTGGTGTGTGATTATTCACAGTGAAGTATTAAATATCCTTGTGTGAGTGTCTCGATGCACAATGGGCATAGTTCTCTGTAATAGATACCTGTAAATAGAAGTGCTGGGTATGCATATTTTTTATTTAATAGACACTTCCAAATTGCTCCTATAAACTAGCATTGTGAGTTGAGTATATCTGTTTTCCATTCAGCATGGCAGTATTCAATACTATCAAACGTTTAAATTTTAGCCAGCCAAATGGGTGTGAAAAGGTGTTTCTGTGTGCTTCTAGTATTAATAATTAGTGAGCTTTTAGTCAAGTTAGGCATCTTCTCACATGTTTATTAGGCTTCCTTGGTGGCTCGGTGGTGAGGAATCCACCTGCCAGCACAGGAGATGTGGGCTCAATCCCTGAGTCAGGAGGATCCCCTGGAGAAGGAAATTGCAACCTGCTCCAGTATTCTTGCCTTGGAAATCCTGTGGCCAGAGGAGCCTGGCGGGCTATAGCCCGTGGGGTCGCAAAGAGTCGGATTTAGTGACTAAGCAACAACAACAAGTGTTTATTGGTCAGATTTCTTTTCTTCTGTAAATTGCTGGTTTATGTACTGTGCCCATTTTTCTTTTGGCTTGTCTACCGTGTTCTTATATGTGTTCTGGATACTTGACTTTTGTCTGATACTTGTTTTCAGCCTGTAGTATTTCAGAGTGAATGAAAGTATGTATGCTGACGCCTAAAACTCAAGAAATATACAAGGGGACAGAAGCCGTGTTCTAAGTAAGGATTCGCCTTGTGGGAAGAGAGAGAAGAGTGGCGTTTCATGGATGAAGGGCTTTGCACAAATGGGAAGTGCAGAATCAGGGATGTCTTCGTCACAGCGTGGGCACCATAGGAAAGATACTGTCACCTGCATCATGATGGAGAAATTCACAGGGCTGCTCTGTAGTCTGGCAAATCTCATGACCCTTTCTTCTCGCCCTGGGAAAGTTTTTCTAGAGTGGAAAAAGATGGGTGCCAAGGGACTGTCGTAAGAGAGTATTAGAATTAAATATAAGGAGGGATAGATGTAGCAAGAAGGCAGATTTGATTGCTGCCTCCACCCCAAGAACATAAAAATAAAAATAATAGTGGGTAAGTCATCATGAACATGTCAGGAGCAAGGCTACAGCTCTTAAGGCTGACTGCAGTCGCTAACAAAAAGCCTTCGAGACAGACTAAGAACCTGAAAGGTGGATAATGGGCCATTCTGTATGATGTGTCTTAAAAGGCAGAAAACTGTCTAATGGGATACAAAAATGGAGACTTTTTCCTTCCACGTCCTAATATTCTCCTGAAAAAAAACAATTTTATATAGCACTGGAAATAATAGTACACAGCAAGAACCATACTTTGTGGCTTCATTGAGCGTCTCGAATGTCTGAAAGGTACAAAGCTAAAACCCAAATGACTTCAAAATGCAAAATGTCCCAGAATGTGTGATTTTACTTTTAAAACAGAAAGTCAGGGGTGGAAAAAAAATTAATCTGTAATCAAACCTAAAATGGTAACCAGAGCTTCTCTAACATGTATTTTATTTAAGAATATTGCAAAATTCATATTGTCCTCACTTTGTATTAATTTTAGTTTGTTGTAATCTGAGGATATTAGGAAACTCTTGTACAATTAATTCTTCATAGCTGAGACATTGTCAACACATATCTGTAAGACTTGCTTTGTTGTTATTGTAAGTAGAAGTGCTGAAGGTAGATTTAGAATACTGAATAACTTAGGGTACGCTCAGTACTACCAAGCAGAAAGAGATGGAAAACAGAATCATCGGGATGCCAAACAGAGAGAACAGCAGCCACGTCTATCACGAGGAACAAAATTTGATTTTAGGATTATGTACTTGGGCTTCTCAGATGCTGCTGGTGGTAAAGAATCTGCCTGCCAAGGCAGGAAATGCAAGAGATGCCCATTTGAGTATCAAAGGAAGTAGAGAAGACTCTTGACTGCAAGAAGATCAAACCCCTCAATCCTAAAGGCAATCAACCCTGTTTATTCATTGGAAGGACTGATGCCGAATCTGAAGCTCCAGTCCTTTGGCCACCTGATGGAAAGAGCCAACTCATCAGAAAAGACCCTGATGCTGGGAAAGACTGAGGGCGGGAGGAGAAGGGAGTGACAAGGGACAAGACAGTTGGATGGCATCATCGACGTGATGGACACGAATTTGAGTAGACTCCGGGAGATAGTGAAGGACAGGGAAGCCTTGTGTGCTGCAGTCCATGGGGGTCACAAAGAGTCGGACACGACTGAGGGACTGAACAGTAACAAGGCTCTTGTGGGATTGCTTCCCTTTCCTTTGGTCCGTGTTTATTAAGTCTGTAGGGTACTCAGGGATTCTGTCTCTGTGGGTCATTTGTCAGCTTTGATGAATCCTCTACGTGTGAAAACAGTCTTGCCTGGTGCCATGGTCACGCCCGAAATGCTTTATGTGTAATTGTATCCACGAAGCTTTTCTAAAATGTAAGCATTGTTTGGAATTTTAGGGCTCTCTTCTTGGTGACTTATTTAAACCATGGTGTTTTCTTGAAGACTTCTCTAGCGTGGACTTGTTTGTACACAATTCTTGTCTCTTTATCTAAATAAGGACAAAAGGGACATGAAGCACACAGCTTGAATTTAATTGCATTTTCTGCTGAAGAGCCAAGTCTTTTAAAAAAAATTGATGTCAGGTAGATCCCACTAGCTAAAGTCCTAGATGCTTGTGCATATAGCTAAATTCTGCTAATCAGAAGCATTATTTTCTGGTGACCGTGGAAAATGCCAAATGTACCATCTTCACTGTGTTCCAACAATGCGCATGCTTAGGAAGTCCTGAACTTTTTCAGAAACAGCGTACAGAAATAGTGTTACCATTTTCTATTGTTGATGCCAACATCATCTCATCTTGCTTTTCCTGTATGCTACAAAAGTATCTCCAGTATATATACAAAAGTAGTACACCACAAAGTACAGAAAAAGGAGCATTTTTCCCTCTCATTTTCAGTGGGTCATTCCAGAAGAACTGACATTTCGATGAATGCCAAAAAAGAGAGTATGGAATTTTTTAGCTTTTAAAAAATAATGGGCTACTTCATGTACATATATATATGTGTGTATATATATATATGCATACATCAGTTTAGTTCAGTCACTCAATCGTGTCCAACTATTTGCGACCCCATGGACTGAGCAGCACTCCAGGCTTCCCTGTCTACACACACATGGGGTTCCAGGTGGTGTGATGAGAAAAAATCCGCCTGCCACTGTAGTGGATATAAGAGATTTGGGTTCCCTGAGATAAAACCAATCAAATGAATCATCTAGGGAATCCTGTATTTTGTTTTTTACTTTGGTTGTTTGATTCCTAAAACCTAGAGATGGCTTTCTTGCTGTCTTTCACACCCTTTTCCGGAGTGGTTATGTCTACAGGGCTCATAGACAACACTTAGAGCCTCGGGTTTTAGGAAGGTTGAATTTTAAGTTGGTTGGCAGGCTAACCAGAGTTCATTTTGTTATTATTACGCTTGCATAACTCACAGAAATATCACTCACACACATGCACACACACACACACACTGCCTAGATGATTCATTTGGTTGGTTTTATCTCAGGGAAGCCCGAGTGACACAGGAGGATGTAATAAATGGGCTGAGGCAGATTCAGAGGGTCAGGCTGAAGAGTGACGTAGAAATTTAATCAGGGAGCAGTCACTGGTTCCTGGAGCTAACCAGACCATGTTGTGTGGGTTTCATGTGATGACATTCACAGAGGAGAAGTCAGATTCTCTGGGCAGTAGAGATCAGTGGTGCTCAGTTTTCACATGTAGATGTTTGAGAGCCAATACCTGACAAATTGAATCAGATCAAAATTCTTAACGTCAGTGATTCAGTAACATCTCCAGAGAATATCTAGTTTGTGACCAAAATTTCTTTCCATGATCTCATAAAATTACCCTGAGTGCATTCTTATTATAAAGATGTTCTATATCAAACATGTTGTTTGTTTCAGTAATTACACATTCTTTAATGGATGCTATGTAAGTCCAATACTTTGGCCATCTCATGTGAAGAGCCAACTCATTGTAAAAGACCCTGATGCTGGGAAAGATTGAAGGCAAGAGGAGAAGGGGGTGGCAGAGGGTGAGATGGTTAGATAGTGCCACTGACTCAGTGGACACGAATTTGAGCAAACTCCGGGAGGTAGTGAAGAACAAAGAAGCCTGGCTTGCTGCAGTCCACGAGGTCACAAAGAGTTGGACACAACTTAGTGACTGAACGACAAAGATAAGTGGGAACAAATTTATAAGACTGGGACAACCTTTCTGATTATTTGACTAAATAGTTTAAGGAGGTAATAGAAAGCTCTTTAAGTTCCACTAAATTGTATTTCACTTTGGTTAATTTATGGGGCTTCCCTGGTGGCTCAGATGGTAAAGAATCTGCCTGCAATACAATGCAGGAGACCCAGTTTCGATCCCTGGGTCGGGAAGATCCCCTGGAGAAGGGAATGATAATTTATAGACAGCCCTAAAGTGAGGATAAAAAGAGGAAAATACATTGAATATTACGCGTTTCAATTAAATGTTTAAGAAAAACTAGAAACGTTTAGGTTAATTATGCTTGGCAGTTATAACAATTTATTTTTAAAATGAAAAGGCATTTAGCAATCTAAAAGTATTTATATTTAGCATCCTAAAATTATTTATTTGCATCAGTCAGTGAGGCAGTTTTTTTCATAAATCTATTCTGTGGTAATCTACAGAATGAAAATAAGTAAATTTTAAAATTAGAGCTATAGTAATCCCAGCCCTGTGAGGCATTTAGGAAGGAAACATATAAACTCAGTGTTGTTTGTTTTTTCTCTTGCAATAGAGGCAAGAAATTAAAGCAAGAATTTTCCAGGGTACAGGTATAAAAAGGGTATATTCTTAACAAGAAAGCACAGTGCTGACAGATGGCTAAAATTTTCATCCAAGAAAAATCTAATGTTTGAACTTAAGGAAATGGAAAATTTCTTTGCTGGACCTCATAATATTTTCAGTGCCTATTGCAAGTCAGGAAAGATGAATGTGGAAATAAGATATTTCTTGAAAACATGACATAAATAGGTAATTTTGAGAAATCACCAAGATGTATTGGTTCAATTAGATGGTTGGCAATGCCAGAATTTTGTGTAGATGGAGAACAAATCTAGGCTCCTTGGAGGCCTCTAACCCAAGGCCTTGTCTCTCTGAGTGATTCACATGGAATGCCTGGATACTTTCTTAAGCACTCTTGGAGACAATCTGTGTATAAACCCAGATATGGCCTATCCCAGGCCAGGCCACCAGGGAAGCCCTTAATTTCATTAAGAAACATATTCATTAGATGAATGAATAGTAGTGATTACTTGATATTAATCATTATCACTGATTTACCATTATAAATCAGTGAATTAATTTTCTTAATGACTTTTTTTGAGAGATTATGTTTATGGGGTGGTATGCAGATTCTTAAGGCTTCCCTGGTGGCTCAGATGGTAAAGAAATAGCCTGCAGTGCAGGAGACCTGGGTTCGATCCCTGAGTCGGGTAGATCCCCTGGAGGAGGGCATGGCAACCCACTCCAGTATTCTTGCCTGGAGAATCCCATGGACAGAGGAGCCTGGCGGGCTACAGTCCGTGGGTTGCAAAGAGTCAGACACGACTGAACAACTAAGAACAGCACAGCACATGCAGATTCTTAAGAAGACAGTTTTTTTTGGTTATATCTTAAATTAGCATAGAATTTTCCCTTTAATTTCTACATAGAAACTTAGTATAGAAAAGATTGTTTACTCAGCTGCGAATTCATCTCACCCTGGTGTCAGTTAGGAAGATTGCTCCAATTTTTCTGAAGGGTAAAATGTGAAATATCTTGAGAGTTAATACGACCACATCTACTTTTCTAGTTATCCTCTCAATCAAGCAAGCAAGCAATATCTAAATAAAATTTTTAAAAAAGAATGTAAACCAGATTGGAACCAATGCCTTCATAGTGAGCTATGTTGGCTCTTGATAGTTTCCACTTTCTTTCCTAAAGGTCTTCAGAGGATCTAGACTTTCTAAGATTAATGGTTGTTTTTTATATTATTGAGGCTTCCCTGGTGGCTCAGATGGTAAAGAAACTGCCAGCAATGGAGAAGACCTGGATTCGATCCCTGGCTTGGGAAGATCCCCTGGAGGAGGGCATGGCAACCCACTCCAGTATTCTTGCCTGGAGAACCCCATGGACAGAGGAGCCTGGCCGGCTACAGTCCACAGGGTTGAAAAGAGTCAGACATGACTGAGCGACTAAATGCATTTATATTATTGACAAATTTTCTTTCTCAAAGTCAAGGTTACATTGACTTTTTGCTGGTTTTATAATTGTTCTCATTTTTAGTAGTTGTTCTCAGGGATGACAGCTTATTGATTTACTAACAATCTATCTGATGCCTGTTAGTGTGCTAAGGTTACCTCACCCACCTTTTCTTTCCCTCACATCCCTCAACATGTCTTTCCTTGTTAAACTCTTGATCATGTCCTATCCAGTTTAATGATTCTCTTCCTCAAGGTATTAGATCCCTCTGTTGTTTATCCTCATGTTCCACATTGCCAGGAATCATTATTATTTTGCAAACTTCAACCTCATTTTTAACCCTGACATTCTGGACACATTATATATGAAGATCTGCCAACCTGATGTATTTATTTATTTGGAGTTACATATCCAACCTTTTGCCTTTTTTTAATGTCATTTTATGAAATAAGACCTCCAAAGAGAGTCTGTAGACTTGCCAGGTGACGCAGTGGTAAAGAATCCACCTGCCAGTACAGGAGATGCAAGAGACGTGGGTTCAATCCCTGGGTCAGGAAGATCCCCTGGAGTACGAAATGTCAACCCACTCCAGTATTCTTGCCTGGAGAATCCCATGGACAGAGGAGCCTGGCGGGCTACAGTCCATGGGAGCACAAAGAGTTGGACATGACTGAGCGACTGAGCACACATGTACAGAGTCCCTCGGTAGGCATCTTGGTTTCTCTGGGAATTTCTTCTTTGTCTTTATCTGATTATTTATTTTTATATTGACCAAGTGTTACTCCTTGAGGCCTCTCCCAGCTTCCACCCAGTGCTGTTCTTATTTGAAAAGCTTTTCTTTCCATTTGGAAAGTTCTTCCTTAGGTTTTCATTGGAGGCAGTTTCTAGGGAGCAGTACTCTTGCATTTCCCAGCATTGTCCTCCACCCACCAGCAAGAAATGTGAGTAACTAATAGGTAGTCACCCTCAGGTGAGAAATTAAGTGTACACAATTTAACACATCTTACGGCTTCCAGATAACACATTAGAGGCAAAGTCTACTCACCCGCCTTTGCTCGGGACCCAGATGCTGCTGGGTATTCATGGAACTTAAACAATGATGGGTCCGTGCATGTTAAGTGGACCCGTGACTTAGGAAACTCATTCAACCAGTATAATTTGTGATCTGTATTCAGTTGAGAAATTCTTCTGTCCGTTTGTTCAAATAGAGAGAAGAGAGAGCTGAGTGATTCCTGGGTTTGTGTGGGATGTGCCATAGGGAGGATGCCCCTGGGTATGGTTGTATTTTACTAGAAACTAGAGAAATCATAGCAATGGAACAGTGCGGGCTGTAAATTACAGAAGCCATCTGCCATAGAGGGAACACATTAGGAAAATGCCACCTGTTCCTACATTAGTCTGGCCCTGGTCTCAAAATTTCACATGTCCTATTGTGTTTTATTTGCTCTTTCTCTGATTCATGTAGCTAGCAAATGACTAATGAGATTTTTATACATTTCAAACATGAATATCCTATTATCTGATTCAGGTTTGATTTTCTTTTCTTTCTAGTGTATATGTATGTGTCCCTTGACTGTTTTCCTCTCAATTCCTTTCCTGGGCAATCAGTTATTTTAGAACATATTTTTATTAATTTAACAATTGTTTATCAAGGACCTGCTAAGATATAATGAGCCAAACAGACAAAAAGTCCTTGCCTTCCTGAGGCTTCCACCTCCTATTGGAGGAGAGAGGAGATAATCTGCATTAACAAGTAAAATAAACTGTGTGTGGGTTTCCCGGGTGGTACAGTTGGTAAAGAACCCACCAGCTAATGCAGGAGATGCAAGACACGGGGGTTCAATCTCTGGGTTGGGAAGATCCCCGGGAGAAAGAAATGGCAACCCACTCCAGTATTCTCACCTGGAGAATCCCCATGGATAGAGGAGCCTGGTGGGCTACCATCCATGGGGTCAAAGTCGGACATGATTGAGCGACTGAGCACGCACACAGTGTGCAATGTGCTGATTAATGTTGAGAAGAAAAACAGATGAGGGAGAGCAGGGATGTGTGAGCAGGAACTGCGATCTGGGGTAGGGTAGCTGTGAAATCTTCCTTTAAGTAAAACTGTGATCTCTGCGAGGCAGCAAGCCCTGTGACTCTCAGGGTCAGAGTATGCAAAGCAAAGAGATCACTCAGGGAAAAGGCCCTGGGAGTAGCGTGCTCAATATCCCTTGATATGTGGAAGCGCTCATCTTGAGAGTAGAAGGGGATGTAGGCAGAAAGGCAACCAGAGACAGATCGTGGAAAGCCTTATGTGGCAATAATGACTTTGGCTTTTACTCTTAAGTGAGATGGGAGACTGGGGGCCATTCAATGTGGATAAACAAGACTGATCAGAAACGCCGTGCTTGCTGGCTTGGGAACAGACTGAAGAGAAGCAGCAGCAGAGGAGGGACCCATTAGGTTGCAATAACCCACGAGAGAGATGGTGGTGCCCTGGACCAGGGCGGTAGCAGTGGAAGTGGGAGATTCTAGATACACAGTGCTTTTAAGTTAATGGGTTTCCTGATAGATTTGCTGAGTATTAAAAGAGAAAGATCACTCCAAGGTTTTTGACTTGAGTCATAACTGATTAGACGGGGTCATTGTTAACTTCCAGAAGAGCATGTTCAGGGAAGGGCAAGAGGATGAGCAACTCAGCTTTATCACAGGTTAAGTTTAAGGGATTCGATTAGACTAAAGATGCTGAAGCTAATGGAACCTCTTAACTTTTTCTTTTAAAACAGAAAGCCAGATTGACTAATGAAAAGTTTACATGATTAAATTTAAAAAACTTGAATTCTTGACTCTACAGTGGATCAGTGAGACTTGTTTTGTTATGGTCAAAAATGCAAAGTCAGCAATGGCTCAGATGAGCATATTCTCTGTGAAATAAAATGATCAGATTTGTAAAATCTTACACAATGTCAATTTCACTGAAGCCATGTGACATTATTCTAGTAGCTTGCCAAAAATCATCAAACACCCTGCTTCAGGAATTCTCTGTTAATAGATAAATGATGTGCTGAAGCTGCCAATGAATATGGTTTGATGGACAGTTAAGGAAAAATATACCCTACATTTCGCCAAACTCTATACGGTTAGATTTATATTTCCCTGAGATGGCCATTGTTATGATCATCAGTTGTGAGTTCAAAGTAATTTTGGTGGTTTGCCAAAATATTTCCTGTTCCAGCACTAAAAATTTCTCATATTTCTTTGCCTAGAAAAACAAGTTTTAGACTGATAGTCCTTTCTAGTATGTGACTTTCTGTGGGTGTGGCTGAGTTTAGAAATATGTGTGTGTGAGTATGTGTCTGTTACGCTTAGGACTTTACCTACATGTTAACATTTTTCAGCAATAACACTCCTTTGGCAAGTTTTTCAGAGCATTGAAATGAGATAAAGTATACCTCTTATTTTTAAGAGCTATATATATTTTTTTATTCTTGAGAAATAATTCAGTGATTCATATTGTTAAATCATAACGATTTAGTCATGAAATCCAAACCCTATATTTAAAAAGTAACAATCTCATGTTTGAAACATCTCCTTTGAACATTTCCAAGAATCTTAAGTCTTTATGGGACATTAAATTCTTAATTTTACCTTGTTATTTTAGATCTAGGATTAGAACTCATTCTTTCGGCTAAGAGTACGTGTAGAGTATGAATTCCTGTGGTTCAGCATGCCAGTAATTCAGGGCAAGGTTAGTAGAGTGGGATTTTTGTGAGGAAAAAAGAGCTGTTTTATAGAGAGCCTTTTTGAACTTTGCCTTATTTTGTTTTCCTGAATTACCAAATCTGCCTCAGGTATTTGTATGAAACTCTAACATATTTAAACAAAAAATTTTTGATAGTATATTTTTTCAGACTGACAGCCATTTCTGAGAACAGTGCCCATGGAACAGAAGCTACTGTTCGTCAATGCAATAGTCGAGATAAAGTATGCTTGTAAGAGAGGCCTTCCATGATGGCTCAGCGGTAAAGAATCCACCTGCAATGCAGAACCTGGGGGAGACGCAGGTTCAATCCCTGGCTCGGGCAGGTACCCTTGAGGAGGGCATTGCAACCCACTCCAGTATTCTTTGCCTGAAAAATCCCATGGACAGAGGATCCTGGTGGGATACAGTCTGTAGGGTCGCAAAGAGTTGGACACAACTGAAATGACTCAGCCATAGCACACACAAGCTTATAAGAGAAAACCCCAAAATGGGCCAGTGCAAGCAAAGTATGAGTTTCTCTCTTCCTGAAGTCAGCCTCGTATGTGGCTGGTGGGTGACCTCTGTCCCTTGAAGTCATCCTGGAGGACGGGCATATGGCAGCCCTGATGGTTTCATTACTTCGCCAGGCAGAGGGGGCCACAGCAGGCTCCTGCCTCGAAAAACTGTGTTTCTACCACCCTGCCTTGCCCTGGAGAAGGAAATGGCACCCCACTCTAGTATTTTTGCCTGGGAAATCCCATGGACAGAGGAGCCTGGTGGGTCACAGTCAGTGGGGTCACAAAGAGAACGACACAACTGAGCAAGGCACACTCCCTCCCCCAAAGAAGAGAGTGAGTAGTTTTATAGCGCGGGTTCAAAGAGGGCGTGAGCAGCTTGTGGGTGTTCTTCTGATGGGTTGGTGGTGGGGTAAGGAGGCGTTAGCATCATCTATCCTCAAGTCCAACTGGTCTGGGGTCTACATGTTTGTGGGCAACCTACCATTATTAATTATAAACTTCTCTCACCTGGAGGGGGTTGCAGTCTCTGAAAAACAGCTCAAAGATGTTGTGTGTATCCGTTGATGGGGAAACAGGACTTTGCCCCAAGGCTGCTCTTCACTATTTGTTTCTCCCTGATCTCGTGTCCCCTCCCTTTCCTAGTGAACAACTGCTTGAATCTGCCCACTGGGGCTCAGGGAAGGTCATGGAGGCTGAAGGATGGCTGTTTCCTATAATCAAAGAAACAGGAGACAAAGAAAGGCTTGGCGCCCAGGAGCCCCACAGGGCCCTGCACAGTATCGATAAGCAAAGGACAAAATGCCCAGCCAAGTATAGCTGTCTTCTAAAAACTAGCCATTTACGTGTGTGTGTGTGTGTGTTCAGTTGCTCAGTCATGTCCAACTCTTTGTGACCGCGTGGACTGTAGCCCCCCAGGCTCCCCTGTCCATGGAACTCCCAGGCAAGAATACTGGAGTGGCTTGCCATTTCCTACTTCAGGGGTCTTCTCGACTCAGGGATTGAGCTGTCAGCTCTTACATCTCCTGCACTGGCAGGAGGATTCTTTACCACTGAGCCACCTGGGAATCCCCACTTATATTAAAGTCAAAACAATTGTATCTTATATAAAAATTCTCTATGTTAGTGATATGTTCTACTTCTCAAATGGTTATATTTGTATCATGGAACAAAGTCATAGAATTTCAGATCATATCACTGAATGACCAGAAGGTACACACCAAAACTTGAGTCACTTTTGAATTTTAGGTGGTTCTGATTTTCATCATAGATTCTTCCCATCAGTGAAAGTAAGTACAGTTTTGCTATATTTTAAGGTTTTATCCTCTGGAGTTGAAACCATCTCCATCTAGTCATGGGAGACAATAATCTGAGGAATACCGAGGGCATGGCGAGGAGGCCCATCCCTGTCCTCTCCCCACTGCAAACAGACACACAGAAGAACCCTTGCAAATCCAAAAGCACTGGAGGAATTTCCCCCGCCTCTCCCCTCCCTTTCCTTGGGGCTAGTCTGTTTAATTTTAAAAGCAGAATTTTGCTTGCACAAAGTACACCAGACAGGAATTTGTTCAAATTCCTCCAAACCAAGCCAAGAAAAAAGTTTCAGAAAGTTCAGATGTGCATGGCCGAGTGGAAAGAACAGTTTCTGGAGGCAGGCATGGATGCCTGGGAACACGGCTCCAGACATTCACTGCTGGGTGACCTCAGGCATGCGTCGCAGCCTCGCTGGGCCACCGGGTCCTCATTTAGGGAATGGGAGTGAGAAGGATGAGCCTGCCAGGGTGTCAGTAGAGAACCAAAGCCTCTAAAAAGGGCCCTGCAGGTCCCCTAGTGGTTCTCTCCGCCTGTGTGATCTCTGACAGCTCCAGGGAGCCTGTCTCGTTGTTCCTCTGGCTCTTTGTCCGGGAGGCTGCAGTTTCCCTAGGCAGGGGCTGCCCCAATACAGTCCAGGCTGCCATCACTCTGCCCAGAACCCGACTGTCCTTAGGTCTAGGCTTTTAAACACAAGACGAAGTGGGAGCTAAGCGCCCAGTTGTTATTGTCTGGTTGCTAAGTCACATCCAACTCTTTGTGACCCCCTTGGACTTTAGCCCACCAGGCTCCTCTGTCCATGGGATATTCCATTAAAGAATACTGCAGTGGGTTGCCATTCCCTCCTCCAGGGGATCTTCCCGACCCAGGGATCGAACCTATGTCTCCTGCACTATAGACGGATTCTTTACTGCTGAGCTGCCAGGGAAGCCCAAGCACCCAGAGACCTGTGTAATGGTGACAAGCCCTGTTCTGACTGAGGAGTCCGTGCCAGGAACTTCCCAGAATTTGCTGCTGTTGCCTGCTCATTGCCCCGTGAGATTTCCAGAAGAGCAGCCAAGCAGCAGCGCAGTGGTGAGGAGGATGGGCTCCAAGGAACGTGTGTTCAAATCCCGTCTGGACAAAAGATTCCACTTGTCCCACCCTAGTCTCTTCCTCTGAGCTGCTTCTGCGCCGAGCTCTGCTCAGTGGTGTCCGAGTCTTTGCGACCCCACGGACTGTAGCCTGCCAAACTCCTCTGTCCGTGGGGTTTCCCGGGCAAGAATACTCGAACAGATTGCCGTTTCCTCCTCCAGGAGACCTTCCCCACCCAGGGATCGAACCCACGTCTCTAGCATCTCCTGCATCGGCAGGTGGATTATTTACTACTAGGACCACCTGGGAAGCCCTTTCTTCCTCTGTGAATGGGCTTAAAACACCAGGGCGGCTGCTTCAGTGAACAGAGTGATATTAGGATCTGTGAGCGCCCAGTGCTATCGGTTGAGAATAAAACTGTGGATCTGTTTGCCTTGCTGAGGACGCTTATGGGAGAAGGGTCCCCTGAGGCAGCAGAAGGAAGGGGGTGGTGGTGGACTGGGAAGGAAGTAGAGTGATGCCCTGGAGAGGGAGCTGGCAAAAGGCAGCCAGCATCTCTGTGACTGCCAGTGAGGGCTATGGAGCATCCTTTCACAGGCAAAGCTGGACTGCTGTCCCTGCACCAGGAGCCCTGGCAGCTGCTGTGGGTGACCAGCTGGCCCCAGCCACCATCTCTTCATAGAAGTCAAGGCAGACAGTCCAGGTCTGGACCTCCTCCAAGAAGGCAGTGGAGCTGCCTGGCCAGCTTTCAGAGTCAGCTTCTCAGCTTGTTGTCTGAGGCATTCTTCCCTCCTTTGACACGCGTTTTCTGTCTGAAAACTTCCACCAGAACCTCTCCCTGAGCTGCTCTCTGCTTTGAAACTTTCACTGGCACCTTCAGCTTCTTCTCTGCATTTTGTCCCGATGAACTTTTCTTTATGTTCGTAGGCTGGGCTGTTCTTGTGGTGCTTACCTTCACTGGGGGGAGGAAAAGAAAGAAACTGTACACTTGAAAATTTGGACGAACGTTTTGAACTGCTTCCCCCCTCCCCCACTGATAGGATAAGATACATAATGGTGTGTCAGTCCTATTCGTGTAGCCCTAAAAATCAAGCTTTTGGGGGAAAGGAAGCAAGAGACATTGAGAATCTGTCATGCAAATAAGGTCAGGCTCTTGATGGTCTCTTGTCTCTTTTTAAAAGGAGAGAGATCCAAGACTCTGAGGTCAAAACAGAAGGGTTAAAAGGTTGGCAAACTTAAATGGGCCAAAGGAAAGAGCCTTTTTACTCAAGTAGCTGTGTGGATAGTGCCCCCTTTAAGCATCAGCAGTTACTGCTGGCAATGTGATATAAGTCTGTCAAAGTAATAGCAGGTTTATTCAAGTTGAAGAAAATTATAAAACGTGGCTAATATAGTGGGTACTTATTCCCGATTCCTAAGTTAGCACCATTGATGAGAAGTCAGAGTGGTGGTGTCAATCAAATGAGACTTGAGTAAAACATACAGTTCCACTTCCTCATCTCGCAAAAAGAGGCAGCTCCTGCCCTGTCTTCCTATTCCTAATCTGCAGAGTTGTTGAGTGGACCTGTTATGGCCCTCTGTCAAGAGGGTACATCAGCTAATGACAATTATTAGATTATAAATTAAATTATATAAATATAATAATAAATATGGGGCCTCTCTGGTGGCTCAGACAGTAAAGAATCTGCCTGCAGTGCAGGAGACCCAGGTTTGATCCTTGGGTTGGGAACATCCCTTGGAGAAGGACATGGCAACCCACTCCAGTATTCTTGCCTGGAGAATTCCATGGACAGAGGAGCCTGGCAGGCTACATCCGTGGGGTCTCAAAGAGTTGGACACAACTCAGCAACTAACACTTTCACTTTTTTACTTTCACTTTCAATAATAACTATATTATCGAGTAATTATAATCTTTCTTATTATTGATGAAGAAGAATGAGTAGGAGTACATACCTGCTGGATAATAATTAAACAAAAGATTAGTAAAGCTCTGAATAATCACTCCACATTCCAGACATATTTCTATACACATTGGAGGCTAGGTGGTATTTCCAGGACTGATTTTCTTGTCTTTCTCCTGACCAAGGGTGAAAAAGTGAGCATCACGCCATCTGCCACATTGCAAATGCCTGATTGCTGTTAATGTCAATGAGTCTAGTACTTGCTCGAAAGGTCAGCTCTCTGGCCAAAGGAGCTCTGGCCCATGTGGCAGTCTGGCCAGCGTGGAGAGCCACTTCATTCCAGGCGTGAGCCGCCCGGATCACAGCTGCCCAGAGCTCCTTGGCTTTGGTTGAGTTTGTTGTGCTGTTATATAATGGATACTTGGACCATATCCCATGAGGAACTGTTGTTGTTTTTTTCCTTCCTCCTTCTCCACTGCCCTATTGTCACTCTGTTGTCTGCGTTGAATGGTGCCTTAGAGTGTGTCGTTAAAATCAAGCAGAAGAACAGGCAGCAGTTACGGTGTAAGGAGGAAAAGGTGTGAACAGGGGAGACACACAGATGGCACAGCAATATTCTGACATGGCGTGGGGCCATCCTTTCACCCCTCCGCTGTTACCAGAGCAGAAGCCAGATTGTGACCAAGCAGGCTATATGTGGGCTTTCCTGGTGGCTCAGACAGTAAAGAATGTGCCTGCCATGCAGGAGCCCTGGGTTCGATCCCTGGGTCAGGAAGATCCACAGGAGAAAGGAATGGCCACCCGCTCCAGTATTGCTGCCTGGAGAATTCCGTGGACAGAGGGGCCTGGTGGGCTTGGACATGACTGAGACACAAACACTCTCACTTAAGATTTTCCTGGTGGCTCAGATGGTAAAGTGTCTGCCTGAAATGTAGGTGACCTGGGTTCGATCCACAGGTCAGGAAGATCCCATGGAGAAGAAAATAGCAACCAAGTCCAGTATTCTTGCTGGAAAATCCTATGGATAAAGAACCCTGGCGGGCTGCAGTCCATGGGGTCGCAAAGAATTGGACATGACGGAGTGACTAACAGGCTACATGTGAACAGAGAATCATGCCTTTGCACGTTAATTCAGAATTCTCATTTTAACCAGACATGCTCATTTGTCCATGCTATTTCTGATCCATACCTTAAACCCAAAAGAAGTTATTTAATGGCTTCTGGTTTCTGCTTCAACATGTGAAGAACATGTTAGAAGTTATCAATCCTGCTCTCACAACAAGAGAAAAAGCTAAACAAACTAAACACCAGCAATTCTAAAAGTCAGCCATGCTCTTAGATCTCACGGAGAGTTGAGGTTTCAGGGCACATTCAGGCCTTGCAATCTGGAGAGACAACAAATACAGAAAACCATTGCTCCCCAGGGGGAGAAGCCACTGGTGCCAGAGATACTTAAACTAGAATTGAGTAATTGCTGGAGGCTGAACATGGACTAGATTAGGAGTTGAAAATCCCCTCATTTTTAGGGGGACCCAAGGCTTTTGTGAGTTTTACCTGCAGAAGACATACCTGGTTCTTAAGGTGATGATCAGAGAAAAATTCCCACATGCTTCCTGCAGGGGAGAGGAACAGTGACCATTTTGAAATAAGCCCATGGCCCTCTGTTCTTCATGACAAAGTCATGTCCTTGAGGACATCTACCTCCTCAGAGCCTCATCTGTCCCCAGAGGAGGGCAGGCAGATGACCAGAGCCACCTCCAGCCTCTCTGTATCACACAAACCAAGAACATAAAGGCTAAGAAATTCTTCTGAAGGTCAAAATTCCTGAGCTTTAATCATAAGATTATAGAACGTTTTCCCTCTCCAACACTGTATCATCACAGTAACAGGGGTCCAAAATAATATGAATAACTGGGTTACAACCTAGCTGCAAGACACAGAATCTGCTTAGAAGAAATTTAGGGGGAAATCTAAAGACAGCAGGAGAGACAGAAATGGAAGCCTTTGACAGAGCACAGCCTAAATTCTTGCCAGGTTATCCTAAAGTCTGACACTAAAGGCCTACTAACTTCAATTACTATCATCAATGGACGGGTTCAAAATTGGGAAAGGAGTACGTCAAGGCTGTCTATTTTCACCCTGCTGAAGTCTTTCATTGTAAGTTATAGAAATTTTATGTTTATCATGACACAAATAACTATTTTTAGTGAAAATCATATGTTATTTATATTTATCACATTTACTGTAAAGTATATTTGGTCAATATCACTGAGATATCTTTCTTCCATCCCACTTAGACCTGAATCAAATTTTAATATGCTGCTGAAAATAAAGTCAAATTGTTTCATTCCAGGCTTGGTTGATCTTTTGTCCTTTTGTTTATTTACTAGTTCAGTTTTATTCAAAAATAAAACAGGGAGTTCCCTGGTGGTCTAGTGGTTAGGATTCAGCACTTTCACTGCCGTGTGGCTGTTCAGTTGCTAAGCTGTGTCTGACTCTGCGACTCCATGGACTACAGCACGCCAGACTCTTCTGTCCTCCACTATATCCCAGAGTTTGCTCAAATTCATGTCAGTTGAGTCAGTGATGCCATCTGCCTCATTCTCTGCCACTGCCTTCTGCTTTTGCCTTCAATCTTTCCCAGCATCAGGGTCTTTTCCAGTAAGTCAGCTCTTCACAACAAGTGGCCAGACTATTGGAGCTTTAGCATCAGTCCTTCCAATGAATACACACTGCTGTGGCTCAGGTTCAGTCCCTGGTTGGGGAACTGAGATTTTGCAAACTCTGTGGCATGGCCAAAAAATAAAGATAAATAAAATTTTTTAAATAAAAAAAAAAGAAATTCTAACTATTGTGGCTCTTCTGAGGTAGACGGACCAACCTTACCTTAAAGTTAATTCTTACTTCCCTTGCTTATGCATGATAATGCAGAAATGTGAACAAAAAGTGCCCCCAAATGTGAAGACAAGAAAGCCTCAGTACTTCCTCCAAATAGTTGGTTCTAATTTTGGACTATTGTGAAATTCTAATCTCATAACTGTCAGCTCCCTAAGAATTACATGAAGTCCTGCCCTTTTGGCCTTGATTTCTTTTGAACGTACTTTCCAATAGATCTTTCAAAAGTGGGTGAGGAAGCTCAAACACTCTGGAAGAAACCACATTTCCCGCATGATGTTTTGCTTGCTTTTGGAGAAAATTGTGAAAGCTACTAAGTGACATTTATTCCGTGTGTTAGTGGTGACCCACAGACATCTTCACGGGCAGAGCCTGAGGCCCAGGAAGGTGACACAGCTTAGAAGAGTGGACGATTTGAATGCTAAGGAAGGTCGCTGCATGCTCACTGTGGCTCAGCACAGTTTTCTTCTGTTTTTTAATCAACTAATGGAAAATAAATTTCCCCCGTGCTCTTTTGATCTAAAATCTCTGCTCTTCAAAGGCAGGGGTGTGACAGTCATGACCTCTGCTCTGCTGCTCTAAGCTCTAGCCTCTGTGGAAATTGCCCAGCTCCAGAGGCAGGGAATGTTTTAGTTGGCCTGTGGGCTCAGCATCCTTGGAACTGCTCTCCTTAACGCCTAAACTTTCCTGCCCGTGTCAGCATCAGCCTTGTCAACACTTCTTTTCCATTTGTGAATCCTGTAGTTAAAGCTTTAACTCCCCTTTTCTCGAAGTACTCTATATTTAGCACTTGGGCGTTTAGAAATTCTCTGAAGAAATATATTTCAAGTACGAATCTTTATGACTTATAACAAAGTTTAACTTAGAAAATATATGTAAATATACAGATGCTTTTTTTTTTCTATATGGCCTTTGATCTCATCTCAAAGCTTTAGTGCTGCGAATGGTAAGGTAACTGATAAAGTGGTTTTACTAGTGAGGCAAGGTTGTACCAAATGAGTACTCTTTTTCTTTTAATCCTTGTTGCTTCTCATTTGTCCCCATTTGCTGCTACACTTTTCTGCTATTCTGGGTGCTTTGGAATTCGCTGATGCTCTGATTTTTCTTCCTGCATGCAGAGACCAAGAGAGGCTGTCAGATGTCAGCCAACTTTAGTAACCTCTTAGTTTGGAAATTTAGTTGTATGCACCTTCTAGTTTTCAATTTCTGGGCGATGAGCCCACGTATGGGTGGATATTGGTTTTATGTCCTTTAATAATTTAATTCATTTATAGCAGTGGAATTTGTTGAAGTGAAAATGTTTACCTATATTATATTTGTCTTACTATCTTTCTGTTTTATAGATTGGAAAACAAAGGTACAAAAAGGGTAGCAGGAGACAGAATTAATTGCCTCACAAACATTCAGGTCACTGATCCAGAACGACTCAGTTAATTCTAGTTTCCCTACTTATTCTCTGTGCCTTAGACAGATTCCCTATACTTTATGTGCTTTATCTCTCCCGTCTGCAAAATAGGGAAATAATGACACATACTCATATGTCATGTGGATTAAATACTGACTTTCCTCTTAATCATACCTTCAAAAATCTGCCCACATATTGTTCCTTTGCCCTTCTTTGCATTATTAGTAGTATTTTCGATGAGAAAATTCTCCCTGAAAATACAAAGTCCTATTTAATGATTTACTACCTTATGTTTTGGTGTTCAGTAAACACCATGGAGGGCTTCCCTGGTGGCTCAGAGGTTAAAGCGTCTGCCTCCAATGCGGGAGATCCGGGTTCGATCCCTGGGTCGGGAAGTTCCCCTGGGGAAGGAAGCGGTAACCCACTCCAGTATTCTTGCCTGGAGAATCCCATGGACGGAGAAGCCTGGTGGGCTACAGTCCATGGGGTCGCAGAGAGTCGGACACGACTGAGCGACGGAACGGAAACACCATGGAAACCAAAGGTGGGCTCCATTACATGCATTTTTGTTACTTTAGTTCATCCTGTGAGAACGTGGTTTCAGATGAAACCCAGTTCTCAAATTTACTTCATTTCAGTTAAAACTATAGCACCTAAAGTGTTAAACCCCAAGTGGCAAGTGTATATGGTACACATCCTTTTATTATTATATCTTTACTTGACTTGAATGCTAGTTTTATTTTCCACATTGTTACAGCAAATGCTATAATCTAAGATTATTTTATTGCTAGAGTTATTAAAATTGCCCTGGCTTGAACTCAGAAACAACTTTATCAAAATCCCAAGAATAACACTATTGGTACCAGGTATAAAATAGATAACTAATGAGAACCTTAGTTTTCTGAATGTTGAACTGTAAGCCAACCTTTTCACTCTCCTCTTGCACTTTCATCAAGAGGCTCTTTACTTTTTCTTCACTTTCTGCCATAAGGATGGTGTCATCTGCATATCTGAGGTTACTGATATTTCTCCCGGCAATCTTGATTCCAGCTTTTGCTTCCTCCAGCCCAGCGTTTCTCATGATGTACTCTGCATATAAGTTAAATAAGCAGGGTGACAATATACAGCCTTGACGTACTCCTTTTCCTATTTGGAACCAGTCTTGTTCCATGTCCAGTTCTAACTGTTGCTTCCTGACCTGCATACAGGTTTCTCAACAGGCAGGTCAGGTGGTCTGGTATTCCCTTCTCTTTCAGAATGTTCCACAGTTTATTGTGATCCACACAGTCAAAGGCTTTGGCATAGTCAATGAAGCAGAAATAGATGTTTTTCTGGAACTCTCTTGCTTTTTCCATGATCCAGCGGATGTTGGCAATTTGATCACTGGTTCCTCTGTCTTTTCTAAAACCAGCTTGAACATCTGGAAGTTCACGGTTCACGTTTTGCTAAAGCCTGGCCTGGAGAATTTTAAGCATGACTTTACTAGCGTGTGAGATGAGTGCAATTGTGCAGTAGTTTGAGCATTCTTTGGCATTGCCTTTCTTTGGGGTTGGAATGAAAACTGACCTTTTCCAGTCCTGTGGCCACTGCTGAGTTTTCCACATTTGCTGGCATATTGAGTGCAGCACTTTCACAGCATCATCTTTCAAGATTTGAAATAGCTCAACTGGAATTCCATCACCTCCACTAGCTTTGTGGCATCCAGTCCCATCACTTCATGGCAGATAGATGTGGAAACAGTGGCTGACTTTATTTTTCTGGTCTCCAAAATCACTGCAGATGGTGATTGCAGCAATGAAATTAAGACACTCACTCCTTGGAAGGAAAGTTATGACCAACCTAGACAGCATATTAAAAAGCAGAGACATTACTTTGTCAACAAAGGTCCATCTAGTCAAGGCTGTGGTTTTTCCAGTGATCATGTATGGATGTGAGAGTCAGACTATAAAGAAAGCTGAGCGCAGAAGAACTGATGCTTTTGAACTGTGATGTTGGAGAAGACTCTTGAGAGGCCCTTGGACTGCAAGGAGATCCAACCAGTCCATTCTAAGGGAGATCAGTCCTGGGTGTTCATTGGAAGGACTGATGTTGAAGCTGAACCTCCAATATTTTGGCCACCTGATGTGAAAAGCTGACTCATTTGAAAAGACCCTCATGCTGGGAAAGATTGAGGGCAGGAAGAGAAGGGGAGGACAGAGAATGAGATGACTGGATGGCATCACTGACTCAATGGACATGGGTTTGGGTGGACTCCGGGAGTTGGTGATGGACAGGGAGGCCTGGCATGCTGCGGTTCATGGGGTCCAAAGTCGGACACGACTGAGCGACTGAACTGAATTAAATGAGAACCTACTGTGTAACACAGGGAACTCTATTCAAGACTCTGTGGTGACCTAACTGGGAAGGAAATCCCAAAAGAAAGAGGAGATATATGTATAGGAATAGCTGATTCACTTTGCTGAACAGTAGAAACTGTTAATAACACAACATTGTAAAGCAGCGTTCAGTCAGTTAAGTTCAGTTCAGTCGCTCAGTCATGTCCGACTCTTTGCGACCCCGTGAATCACAGCACTCCAGGCCTCCCTGTCCATCACCAACACCTGGAGTTCACTCAAACTCATGTCCATAGAGTTGGTGATGCCATCCAGCCATCTCATTCTCTGTCATCCCCGTCTCCTCCCGCCCCCAATCCCTCCCAGCATCAGTCTTTTCCAGTGAGTCAACTCGTTGCATGAGGTGGCCAAAGTATTGGAGTTTCAGTTTTAGCATCAGTCCTTCCAATGAACACCCAGGATTGATCTCCTCTAGAATGGACCGGTTGGATCTCCTTGCAGTCCAAGCGTTACTTCAAGTCAAAAGAGCAATCCTTAGGAACAAGAACAATAAAATGCTGCATGTGATTTGAGTCCCTTTAGAAGCTCTCTTGTCATTGAGAAAATGATCATGGATAAATATTGTTTTTGTGAAAAATGTCTTCTCATTTCAAAAGTCCACCCCAAGTCAGCCAGCCTCCCCCTCCCTCTGTCTGGGCAGGAACCAGCATCTTCACTGTGTATGAGGCCGCTTCCCAGGAAGGCTGGGTGTTCCTCATGTACCGAGCCATCGACAGCTTTCCCCGCTGGCGTTCCTACTTCTACTTCATCACCCTGATCTTCTTCCTCGCCTGGCTGGTTAAGGTACTCTCGCAGTTCCTCCTCATCAGGTCCATGTTCTCTGACAGTTTCTGCAGATCTTTTTGCTTTGATGGCCCTCCCTCCCTCTTGCCCAGCCTTTAAGTGTGGTCTGTCCTTTTCTTGCAGAACGTGTTCATCGCTGTCATCATAGAAACATTCGCAGAAATCAGGGTTCAGTTTCAACAGATGTGGGGGTCGAGAAGCAGCACTACTTCCACGGCCACCACGCAGGTACCTCCGGGGTGATGACGTCACTCAGAGACGATGGCGTCATCCGCTCGAGCTGGGCGTGTGCCTCCGACCACCCTTGGGAACTGAGGGACCTTGAGAAACCCCTCTTATCATGGGCTTTGGTGGCCAGACTCACTGAGGGAGCTGCTTAAACTTATGGTTGCAAAGGCCCAAACCCAGAAGAACCAAATCAGACCCTGGGGGTGATGGCACCTATTTTTTTTAACAGTTCCAGGGGTACGTTTGATACACAACCAGGCTTATCATCACATTTATTAGGTACTTTTGATTTGATTCTGCCTCCACATGTCCTCGAAGGGCTTGCAGATAAAATATAGCAACTGGATGGACTTCCCTGGTGGTCCAGTGGCTAGGATTTAATACTCCCAATTCAGGGGCTCCAGGTTCATTCCCTGGTCAGAGAACTAGATACATGTTGCATCTAAGAATTTGCTTGCTGCAACTAAGACTTGGCATAGCCAAAGAAAAAAAAATATAAGTGTAGCAACTGTGGAATTTCCCATTTTAATAAATACCCATATATTTGCAAACCAGTATAATGGCCCATATGTAAAGGATTAGAATCGCTGACTAGAAAATTTATTTCATTCAGAATGAAGCAATCATAATAGAATAAATTATGAAAAAGACCCCTCAATTCCAAATGCTTGCCTGTGAATTTTGAGGAATTACTGCATGTTCAGAAGGTTTCCCCTGTGCTTCCAAGAAATTGGAAGTGACCATGCTGTATAAAAATAGCATGGCATTTATTACATAAAAGGGTAATTCAGATAAAATTCTTTGTTTTTATTTTTGACTTTGTTTTGTGTATTTGTTTATTTGGTTAGAAAGGAAGAATAGATTTATAAATATCTTTTTCTGGTATGAATCTTTATAAAAAAGAAAGAAAATAAAAATTCCTAAATTGAGAATGAAATGCTTTTATGCCTCATAACTATTAACCTAACGTTAAATTTTAAGATAAGTTTAACTTTGTGAATATATATACAGGTCTACTAAGACAAAGATATCTCTTAAAGATTCAAGGTAAAAATTTTACTTTGAAAATCTCCAAATTGAACTTTTAATAATTATATGATTATTACTTTAAATAATACCTTATTTTTTAAAATAATTATATTTATGACTATGTATAATGAAAAGAATTCAGGATAGTGGCTCACTGGGGTAGAGATGGGGAAGAAGAGGAATAAAATTAAGGAGAAGTGCAAAAGTAACAAAAATAATAAAATAATTATGTTTAACAGCTAACAGTAAAAATGCTATTAAACATGCTCATCTTTGGAAAAGCCTTATGCAGCATCTTTGTAATATTGTGAAAGTTCGAATAGTCTAACCAATTCCTTATAGATGAAATAGTATTAATATTTTTCAGTTTTGTCAAACTGCTATTCAAACTTCCATGAAAGATTTTTTTAGGTGTCATCTAGGTTATGTCACAGATGGCATGTAGGAAAACCTTCAACGAGTCCACCACGTATTTCTGCTCTCATGATTTTAATGAACTATGAGAAACTATACAGTAACAAGTGCATTGCTGGCTTGTCTTTTAAGTAGAGTGACACCCTCATGAAGGTGTGTTTTCCAGAATAGACATTGAAAATGATGTGTAATATACAGCTATGAACTCCACACAGAATCCGCATTTGATATTCCCGAGAAAGGACCTAAAACGTCCTTCAAAACACATAATGCTCATTAAGTAACTCTTACTTGTCAAACCACAGCTGGAAAAGTGGTATTTGGAAATGCCACCAAATCAGCCAGCAGTTTTCCCAGGAAATGAAATGTAGAGAGACTGTGAACACAGTTGTACAAAATTGCTTGGATGCAAAATTGCCCTTAATCAGGAAGAATAAGCCAGTAATTCAGAGGTAATGCCTCTAGGTATTCGACAGAGGTAATCACACAGAGAATTGTGAAAAACCTTCATTAAGAAAAACGCTGTGGCTGAGGACCCGGTTGCTAGGCAACCGAAAGCTCCTGCAGCAGCCTCTCTGGTAAACCACCACTTGGGGTGCCTGGCAACAGGCCACAGGCCCCGCCCAGGCCCTCCCCAGCCCCTCAGCAAGTGATCCAGATGCTTTTGTGTGTGTGGAAGGGAGAGATGTCATCTGCCATGATTCTGTTAACATTTGTAAAATCTGACACAAAATCTGTGCCTAAGGACCTCTCATTAGCTGGTTTAAAACACTAAATCGGAAATTTCTAGTAAAGCAGATGGGCTTTCAGGAAATCAAATGAAAATGGTTGTGTATTGTGAAGCACACAGCCTTTCTGAAATGAAGTCAGTTCTCACCTTCCTCTAGTATGGAGGTCGTCTGCAGTTATTCTCTGTAAGACATCCTCATAGAAGGGCGAAGAGGGTCCCAGGCCTGGTGGACTCGGTGATGTTCCTCAGTCCCTGGACTTCCCCAGGTCTGTGTTTGTAGAAAGGGAAATTATACACGTTAACAGGATAAAGCAGGGGCTTTCCAACATCTTAGGGGGTTCGATGGGAATTGGCTCTGATACAGGCTGCTCAGAGGCAAAGGAGAATCAGCGATGAGAATGTTTTCTTTAAAATAACAAAGCAACCTCCCTCCGAGTCACAGCACAGAAACAAATTACAGAAAAATTAATGCCAAAGGTCTTGTGGAGACCATAATAGAGCAGGACGCAGGAAAACAAAGGGGAAATGACATGGAAATTTTCGGATTAGTAATCAGTAGTTTGCTTGAACCCCGATGGGGGGGGGGTGTCTCTGGCACCTGTGGTTATTACATACGGGTCACTATTGCTGCTTGCTCAGTTATGTGTTGGGTTAAAGTGCAAGAGATTCATACATCCAGGATGCCGTTGTCCCCTGTGTCAGCCCACAGTAGGACTCCCCATGCTACGAGTCCGTAGCGGGTGTTGGCCCAGAATTGGATGTTGGGATGGGCTGATGTGCTAGTGGACCGTGTCCTCAGCACCATGTATCCCCAGTCCAGAGTTGCACGCCCATCCTTAGACACTTCACCTTGGATACCTGTTGCTAGTCGCAGGGTCCTCTGATCTAGGCTGGTTCATGATAGGGTTGAGCTTAGAACTGAAAGAACTACCAAACTGTAGGGCCCCAAAAGGCTATGTTTTATATGATGAGAGATACAAGACAGCCTCTGCCCATCAAAACGCACCCAACTTTTATATACAAAGCATGGCCCAGTAAGGTCATATTGGAAAAGTGAAGTCGCTCAGTCATGTCTGACTCTTTGCAACCCCAAGTGGCATACCAGCCTCCTTTGTCCATGGGGTTTTCCAGGCAAGGGTACTGGAGTGGGTTGCCACTTCCTTCTCCAGAGGATCTTACCAACCCAGGGATCGAACCTGGGTCTCCCATATTGCAGGCAGACACTTTACCATCTGAGCCACCAGGGAAGCCACAAGGTCACGTAAATAAATATTCTGATTGTCTAAAAACAGCAATCATTCCTGGGTCTGTCACTGTCTCTGACTTGCTGGTTCATGTTTTCTGAAGAAGATGGAAGACTGATAAGGGTGGAGTTGATACAGGGACACAGGGATTCTTCCTCCTTTGTAGGTCCATGAGCACTCTCAGAATATGGACTCCTCCAATACCTGAACAACTTCTGTTTAAATATGCAGCTCAGATTAAAAGGCTGAAAGGCATAGATGAAAAGGCATGTGATTAAAAATGAAAAGAAATTCTCCTCTCTAAAAAGACCGTGTACCACATAATGTTCCAAGACAGCCCTTCAGTAGAAATGTGTTTACTGCATCCTAAGACCATTGGTTTCCACATGAATATACATCATTAAAATATGTGAGAAAGCAATTTAGTGAAAGCAGTTTCTGGGAAGGGCTATTGTAGGAGGTACAATAGTGAGCTCCTTCTAATAAGAAACTATAGTAATGGAACAATACATTCATCACAGGAAGCCATAAATGAGAATTGTGTTTTGTAACCCTGAGTCATGGAATATATTATTTAATAGCAAAATCAAGTCAAGTATCTACCCTCATTATTTTGTGTGATAATGACTATTCCCTTTTTTTTAAGATGATTGGTTTGGAAAGAACCCAAAGAGCATGTGAATTTCAAAATAAATTTTGAATTTCCTTTTCATTAACAAATGTATATATATGTCTTGGGTTTGGAATTTTAATTCAGTTGCTAGTAATTGTTCCTGTTACCAAGATTCATTCTCTTCCACCTACCATTAAATAATCTGTTTTGTTGTTGCTGATGATGATATTCTGCCTAAACTAGACCACTCCCCAGAGCAAATTTCTTAGCTAAATCAAGTGGCGCTTTATAAGACCCTAGCAAACAGTTGCAAACAGATAAGCATGAGATGATTCTCAAGATTGAAATCTCCATGGATCCCATGTGATTGTACTAAGAGCAGAGTGCTCATTGGTAATATTCCATTAATTCATACACTGTCACAGTAAATCATAACATGGTCTGCCCTATTGACTTTAAAGCCATCTTATTTAATTGTCATGAAGTGGGTACCGTTTAGTTGAACGTTCTGAAGTGGGTACCGTTATAGTCTCTGCTTTGCAGATTAAAAAAGACAAGGATTGGACAGCTGATTATTTGATCCAGTATTAGGTACCTGGCACATGGTGGAGCTGGCACTCAAAACCAGCTTCCTTGGCCTTGAGGGTCTTTTTTTTCCCACTCAGTCTTGCCCACTCATTACAGTGCCTGCTGTCAATGCACTGTCTTTTTTTCTGGCATCTCTTCTCTTAAAAAACAAAAAGTTTTCTTGTTGGATGAAAGATGGAGAAAGGGCCACTCTCATGCGTTTTTACTAAGACTGTAAATTGGAGCATGTTGTTTACAAAATGGTCTGGCAGTGTGTATCAGTAGCCTTAAAAACATATGAACTCTTTGACAAAGAGATTGCACTTCTAGTAATTCATCCTAAAAAATTCTGGACCGTGCTCAAAGATATACATTTGAGAATGTTTATGGAAGCATTTTGGTAAAAAAAAAAAAAAAAAAGAGAGAGACAGGAAGAAGATTAACTCTAGCAATAAATTATTGATTTTAAATTATAAAATTAGAATAAATGAACACTACTAAGTCAGGATTGAACTTTATTGATATGGAAATATTCAAGTAACATATTAACGCAATAGAAAGGTTTCATGTTTGTATGTACATATGTGTGGGCATAATACTGGGAAGGTTAAATCTAAAATGTTAGGGGTAGTTGTCTCTGGAGAATGCGTTTAAGATTTTTTTTTACAGCTCATACATATTTTGAAGATTTAATAGTAAGCCTGTATTAATAATATAATTTGAGGGGAACATTTTATGTCTTTAAAATGAACCAACTCATTATACATTCAAACCGAAGCAACTTGCGTTGTTAGTTTCAGCCACGAGGGACAAAATGCCTCAGAAAGTGACTCATGTAAAATAGAGTTCCTTTCTCTCTCATGTAAAGTTGGAGTATGTCATTCAAGGTTGCTATGGTTGTCTGTGTTCTTCAGATACAGAATCCTTCCACCTTTTTGCTCTGCCTTGCAAAACTTCCATTTCCAAAATTGCCTCCTAGTCTAAAATGGCTGCTGTGGTGCTAACCCTTACATCAGTATTGCAGAGAGCAGGAAGGAAAAAAACAGAAAGTTTCTGCTTGTATTTCATGGACAGTGTATAATTACATGATTATAATCTTGATGAGCTTCACAAATGAAAAAGGATTAGTTCTTTTTTATTTTGATGGTCATAAAATTTTTCTTACTTTGGAAGACAAGGAGAACAGATATGAAGCAACAACTGGCAGCCCCTGCCATACTCCCCTAGGAGCTTCAGGTCCCTAGGATTTATGGCTCTGGATAATATGCTGTTACATGTGTACCTCATGTAGTTACTGTTAATATTAACCAAGCTGGATGTTGTGTATTCAGGGAACCAATGAGAAATTGACCATATTTGCATTTTCTTCACTTTATGTCATACAAAGAAGTGACCTTGAGAGAACACTTTCAATAAAAATTAAATGGATTCATTTAATTTTGGTTGACTGGAAAAAAAATAATTTAACACAGAAAATTAGTCTGCTGATGATGAAAGTAAATGTGTGCCCCAGGGATTTTTTGCCCCCTGATAAGAGAAGAGAATGTTTATACAGAGGGTTCCTACCTTGTGGCTGGCAGGATCACTTTTGTCTTTTCTCCTTAAAAGCAGACTTCCAGACATTTGACAGGTATTTTAAAAGGTTCTTATACAGTTTCCATGTCACCCAATGTATGTATTCTGAGAATGAGCCTATTTGTGATACCTGTGCTTGATTCTGCCACTAAACATACTTTTAAGATTCATTCTAAAGGGAATCAAAATCCTGTAAATGGACAGCTGAAAAAAATCATTTGTAACTAGGATCTTGAATCAGAGAACCTTTGTATAAAGGTGCACCTCCACTTTGTCATTTTAAAAATACATATATGAGGACTTTCATGGCGGTTCAGTGGTTAAGACTCAGTGCTTCCACCGCAGGGGGCCTGGGTTTGATCCCTGGTGGGGGATCTACAATCCTGCATGACTCATGGTAAAAAAAAAAAAAAAAAATTATCTACTACCTCTGTTACCAGGGGTTTGAAATTATAAGTCCTAGGTAATGGGATCTTGGCATCATCTCATATTTCCATATATAATTACCCTTATGATCACAGGGTCAGAGTAACAGGAAGACATAAATATGGCAAAGAAAGTGTTTACGTGTGTGAAATAGGGAATTCGGACAGGAATAAAGCAGTGAGTGCTTGTACTTGTGACTTTTCTTAAAAAATAAAGAGCCATGCTGCTGCTGCTGCTGCTGCTAAGTCGCTTCAGTCATGTCCGACTCTGTACGACCCCATAGACGGAAGCCCACTAGGCTCCCCCGTCCCTGGGATTCTCCAGGCAAGAACACTGGGTTGCTGTTTCCTTCTCCAATGCATGAAGGTGAAAAGTGAAAGTCGCTTAGTCGTGTCTGACTGCTAGCGACCCCACGGACTGCAGCCTACCAGGCTCCTCCATCCATGGGATTTTCTAGTCAAGAGAACTGGAGTGGCTTGCCATGCCTTCTCCGCCATAATTCCACCCTATTCCACCACACTCCCACATGCACACCTAAGGAATTGAAAAGAAACTATATATTAGTGGGAAAATACTTATAAGTCATAAATGTCTTCCAGCTTAGTGCATTATTGATAGATAACTAAATTTTGAGGTAGTGCAGTGTAAGTTAGATAACCTACACATCCAGCAAGTTGGTTGTCCAGTTCAAGGACTGTCAGATTTTAGTATCCTGTACAATCCTGAATTTCATCATTTATGTCTTTTAAGATTAAAAAGAAACAACTTCTTCCCTTCATAAATGTGTACATAAAGTTTTTGCCGAGCAGATTAATTGTGGCCTCTGTAAACTGATTTCACAAGGACTTTTAAGTGCTTTGTCATTCTCCTACGTTAAAACAGCACTCCCCCGCTTCCTCTCGGCTACGTGCACATTTCTTATTTTTCTTGAGAATGTTTTTCTTTTGGTTCAGTAAGAACTGTCCATTAAATAAAGATAAAAATTTGCCATTTTTTGTTAAAGCATGCCAGGCTTTGGTATTCTAATTATCATTTTCTCTGAGATCTAATATATAATAATCAACATAATAGAAATAAGATACCTACTGTAAAGTCTTTCAGGGAAGAATATTTGGGTAATTCTATGCAGAGCATATTCAAGGCAGAAAGGGCCGGATACATAGCAAGTGCTCAGTTAATGCAAGCCATTATCCTTATTATTATTATCATGCACTTAAGTTTGCAGTGTTAAAATGAACCTCACTGGAGTGACTCATGCTGTAAATATAAAAGTGTAACAAGACAAATCTTTGATAAGATGAAAATGTAAAAAGCTGGCATCAGAGTTCTTGATGTTCCCTGGGAAGTGTTTCTGACTCATCTCCCTCTTTGTCTTGAAGATGTTTCACGAAGACGCCGCTGGCGGGTGGCAGCTGGTAGCCGTGGACGTCAACAAGCCCCAGGGACGTGCCCCAGCCTGCCTCCAGGTGCGGTATAATGCCATTTCTAAAACTCACCCCACAAAAGGCTTTGACTTATTCTACACAGGGAAACCCATAGCACTCCAAGCTCTGCTGCTGCTGCTAAGTCGCTTCAGTCGCGTCCGACTCTGTGCGACCCCATAGACAGCAGCCCACCAGGCTCCCCGGTCCCTGGGATTCTCCAGGCAAGAACACTGGAGTGGGTTGCCATTTCCTTCTCCAAAGCATGAAAGTGAAAAGTGAAAATGAAGTTGCTCAGTCGTGTCCGGCTCTTAGCAACCCCATGGACTATAGCCTACCAGGCTCCTCCATCCATGGGATTTCCCAGGCAAGAGTACTGGAGTGGGATGCCATTGCCTTCTCCCTCCAAGCTCTAGACCTGCCCAAATTTGTGGGCAGTATTTTGCTCCATCCTGTATCCCCAGGACCTAGCATCTCTTTAGATACACACTAGGGATTTGGTAACTTTCCGGTGAATGAATGCACACAGGTGATAGACCAGTGGTACTGAATCAGTGAGGAATTTTGTTGTCACGTTGACTCTTATAAAACTTTTCTTCTCCAAAGGCCTGGAGTTATTTGGGGGAAGGGGCAGTCGAGATCATACTTCACTTACGTGGGTGCCTCACCGTGTATCTGGGAAAGAGCTACGTGTAACACATAGTCTGCTGTTCTTTGTCTCTAAGCTTTCTAAGCAACGTGATGTAAAAAGGGTGGGTTGGAAAGATCCCCTGGAGGAGGGCATGGCAACCCACTCCAGTATTCTTGCCTGGAGAATTCCACGGACAGAGGAGCCTGGCTGGCTACAGTCCACGGAGTCGCAAAGAGTCGGACACGACTAATCGACTAACACGCTTTCACCCATAATATGGGGAAGGGTTTATTACCTGCTCCAGAATGAGAACACACCTTCTGTCTTTCCTCTGGGTCTTTCTCCAGGTGGGGACTGGTACATTTCAAGGATTGGCAATTAAGAAGCAAAATACTGTCCTCTGAACCATTACTGTAGGCTGTTTTTCATATGTAAACGTATATGGCAGTTTAATCGTATATTTATTCATTTCTATCCATTAAAAGGATGGATCAGAAAAGGAAGAGTGTATGGTGAATATCAATACTATTAAATACCATCCTGCGCTTCTCTTTCTGTCATATATTTGATGGTGACAATGCTGCAAATAATTCAGTTTCTATTCCCCCGTAGCTCAGTTGGTAAAGAATCTGCCTGCAACGCAGGAGACCTGGGTTCAATCCCTGGGTCGGGAAGATCCCCTGGAGAAGGAAATGGCAACCCACTTTGGTATTCTTGCCTGGAGAATCCCACGGACAGAGGAGCCTGGCAGGCTACTGCCAGGGGTCACAAGAGTCAGCCATGACTTAGCTTCTAAACCACCATAACTACCTCTACTACTATTATTGCTACAGTACTAACAATAATAACAACCACTGTAGTAACAGCAGCTTCTTGCCAAAAGAGTACTTCCACTTACAAGATTCATTAATCCACCAGCTGATATTTATTGACACAAAGACAGTCCTGAACAAGACAAGCAAGGCCCCTCTCCGCATAGAGCTTTCAGGGTCCTACAGGGAGTGAGGAGAAAAACCAGCATTGAATTATGCTGTCATGTCCCACTCTTTGGGGCCCCATGGACTCTAGCCTGCCAGACTTCTCTGTCTATGGAATTTTCCAGGCAAGAATACTAAAATGGGTAGCCGTGCCTTTCTCCAAGGGGTCTTCCTGACCCGGGCATCGAACTCGCATCTTCTATGTCTCCTGTATTGACAGAGTCGTTGCCACTCGCGCCACCTGGGAAGGCACAGCATTGAATTAGCAGTCCCAGGAGTGATGGCTGTTCTAAAGAAGCAGCAGGGCGTGCTGTGGGCCCAGTTCGTTTGCAAACTCAGTGGATGTCGCAGTGTTTAAACAAAGACCAAGGGAATGGGTCAGGGAATGAGTGATGGTGAGGCCAGTACAGCCCTGTGCTGTGGAAAGATTGGCATTGCCTACTGGCCTCCATAGACGAGGAAGTGGAGACCCAGATTGCCGCCTGAGTCCCCTGACCTCAACCAACATGGAGATGCCAGGTCTCATGCCTGGCCTTCTGGTTCCTGGTGCCATGCTCTCTCCTGCTGAGAAAAAGGTGCCAAGGAAAACACTAATTTGTAACAGAAAGAAGTGATCAGCCCCCTAGGAGTGCCAAAACAGTGTCTTCTGTGCCCCAGAGGCATCGCTTAAAAGTCTAGTCAGTGTGTGTTAATGGATGCCTCAAGGCTGCCGTCTGGAATCGGGAAGCCCAGCCTCTGCACTGCGAAGATTTGAGCGGGCAAGAGTTAGCGGGCAAGGAGGTGTGGTGGGGGTTACGGCACTGAGCAGGAAGGTCAGTGGAGGAGGGGACGGACCTCAGACTTGCCAGGCATGGGTGTGGCATAGGGGAGGCAGGAGACAGCCCTGAGTGGGTGTTGCGGCACGCTGGGTAAGTTGTATGAATGATGATGCGTGTGGTTTGAGACAACGGAGAAATAAGGCAGACACTTCAGGGAGAGGCTCCCTTTGGCTCAGCATCCCGCATGGGGTTCTGATCAGGTCCCATGTTTGGTCCAGGAGGAGCTGATTTGAAAGAATACGGATGAAAAACGTCATGGCCCAGGGGTCACCTGTTTGTATCGGGCATGACGAGAATGTGACCAGAGAGAAACAGCACACTTCTTGCTTTTGGGTGAAAAATGGATGAATTCTAACTCACTTATTAAAGAGAAAGAAAAATAAGTCAAGAACAAGTATTGACGGTACAATGGTCGTGAAATACTCACTCGGCGCTTACTAATGATTAATGTCGTCTAAAACTTGGAAACAGGAAATTTTTCATCTGGACTGCCCGCTCGCTCCACGCCATCCTGCCTGGAATGTCTTTCTGTCCGCCTTTCCCCACATCCCTGTGCTCTGCTGAGAGGCTCATTGTCTGGGGTGACCCCTTTTCCTGCCTTAGGTCCTGGTTATGGGAACAAGACGGCTGAAGGTGACGGGGAATGTGAATAAGCCCGACCCCATTCCTGATTTCCTTTTTAGTTTTTATTAATGTTGAATAGAAATTATTTTTACAACTGACCTTTCTTTTTTAATTGAGATATGATTCGGATAGCTATAAGTTCACTAATTTAAAATGCTTGATTCAGTGACCTTTAGTACATTCAGAGAGCTGTATAACCATATATATATATATCAACTGATGCTTGACAGGGTACCAAAACTATTCAGTAGGGGAAAAAATGAATATCCACATGCGAAAGAATGAATCTGGACCCCTGTCTCAGACACAAAAATTAGTTCAGAGTGGATCACAGATCTAAATGTAAAAATAAAACTGTAAAACTCATGACACTATCAAAAAAGTAAAAGTAGCCCTCAAATCAGAGAAGGCAATGGCAACCCACTCCAGTACTCTTGCCTGGGAAATCCCATGGACAGAGGAGCCTGGAAATCTACAGTCCATAGGGTCACAAAGAGTCGGACACAACAGAAGCGACTTAGCATGCATGCATGCTTTGAGGCAATAATGTAATTCTTTTATGTGGTGTGGCCGAAACCATTTAGAAATTTTCTTCAAGTGTGTCTTTCTGTGTGAGTCTCAGAAAAGTGAAAAGTTATAATGGACTTTTTGCGTATCAAACAGTCACTTAGCTGTTTAAACTCGATTTTAGCATCAGCGACGGCCTCCCTGACAAGGTAACCCTAATGCATGTAAACAGAACGCAGCTGAATTGAAACCTGGTTCCTAGGTGGCTGCTGTGACTAGCCATTTTTCTCCCGCCTCTCAAGTGGGAGTTTTCACCTCCTGACAGTTTGACAGATGCGGCTGCACCGTTTTGAGGCTTCTTGCAACACACACCCAGTGATCTGTTATCTTGAAGAAAGTCAGTGACAAGAAAATGAAAGTACGCCTAAGACCTAGCCTGCCTGAGCTCAGTTTCTCTCCGGTAACACCCCCTCGGGTGCCTCCTTCTGTAAGAACAGAGGTGACAGGCTTTTACGATAAGTAGGTCAAATTGCGGCAAAATTGTTACTATGATGTTTTAATGCTTTTTGAGGAAATTTCCATTGAAGGTGAAGATCGGAGGAGGGGTAGATTGTATGATATGTGTATTTAGAGAGAGAAAGAGACATCCTAGGTGCTTTGCTTTTTTCTTTTTTTGGCCTTGCCACGCAGTATGCAGGATCTTAGTTCCCCAGCCAGGGATCAAACCTGTGCCCTTGGCAGTGGAAGCCCGCAGTCCTAACTACTGGATCGCCAGGGAAGACCCCTTCCGTTCAGTTCAGTCACTCAATCATGTCCGACTCTTTGCGACCCCATGGACTGCGGCACACCAGGCCTCCCTGTCCATCACCAACTCCCAGAGCTTACTCAAACTCATGTCCATCAAGTCAGTGATGCCATCCAACCATCTCATCCTCTGTCGCCCCCTTCTCCTCCCGCCTTCAATCTTGCCCAGCATCAGGGTCTTTTCCAATGAGTTGGCCCTTCGCATCAGGTGGCCAAAGTATTGGAGCATCAGCTTCAGCATCAGTCCTTCCAGTGAATGTTCAGAACTGATCTCCTTCAGGAGGGACTGGTTGGATCCCCTTAGAAGACCCCTGAGGTGCTCCTTAAATATCTGCCTCCTTGATGAACCTTCCCATGAACTGGCTGATAATTCCAGGAACTGACTGAGCCCAGGAGAATGTAGGTTCCATCTGCAAGCAGACCTCTTCCACTGTCCCATGTGGGAAGATGGAGTGGTCCAGCCACAACAGTATGGCCCAGGAGAAGCTCGAACTGTTGGCTAAATCTCCCAGAGACTCAGCTTCCTTACCTGAAAAATGGGCGACATCTCTCAGCGGCTTATAAGAATGAGAAATGACGCACATAAAATACCTACCACAGTGTGTGGATTGCAGCGGGTCGCTCAGTCCACAGAGGTGGTGGTTGTTATCCTGAGTATACAGTTCTCTTCTAACTCTGTTCACTGTGAGTGTTCTATTCATTCCAGGATGTCAGCTCTCACGCGCCCAAGTAGTCCAGTGACGTCACAGCCTTCCCTTCTCGCCCTGCCCTCCGACTCTTAGAAGTGTAAATCTCAGTGTCCAGCAGACACGTGCCCAGGTGTTCTCATGGACACATCACCACCCACACCGCCCACCCATCCCCATATGGAAACCAGGCTTTTCCTGCATCTCCAGAAACCTCTACACCAACCTGTAATGCACTGCTCGAGGTCCTCCGCAAATCTGACCGGTGTGCAAGTCTGTCGTTAATTCAATCTTTTGCATTTCTCCGAATCATTCCTTCCATCCCATGCTAAGGTCCTTGCCCTGAAAATCAGATCATGGCTTCCTCGGTGCCGTGACCTCTGACTCCTTGATTATATTTGGTTGGTTTCTCTCTGCTTCCAGCTGTTTCCACTGTAGCTTTCACATGATAATTGGTAAACAAATATTGCAAGAGGGGTTATATGTGGATGTGCCCACTAGTGTGCTTTCATATACAGAACTACACAATCTCACACACAGCGGACACAAATTCTTACTTTCCCCTTACGCAGCTGTCAGCGATCCCTCCCCAAAACACATGCACACACACACCCTTATCTTCATTTCACTTTTTTTATTATTATTATTTTATTTTCTGTCTGCTCCACTCAATATGTCAGATCTTAGTTCCCCAACCAGGGATCAGACCTACACTCCATCCACTGGAAGGTGAAGTCTTCATCACTGGACCACCAGGGAAGTCCCTCATCCTCATTTTTCTAACAGTAGAGCAGAAAACGGGCTTCCCTGATGGCTCAGCTGGTGAAGAATCCTCCTGCAATGAGGGAGACCTGGGTTTGATCCCTGGGTTGGGAAGATCCCCTGGAGAAGGGAAAGGCTACCTACTCCAGTATTCTGGCCTGGAAAATTCCATGGACTGTGTAGTCCATGGGGTTGCAAAGAGTCAGACCCAACTGAACAACTTTCACTTTCGGAGCATAAAACAGCTGGCTTGGAGAAATCTTTTGTCGGGGATGGGGGGTGAATGGAAGAAAAAAATTATTCTATAAAAGCAGAAAATGAGAATTAAGAACAAGAAGAATAAAATAGCAAAAGGCAATACAGCTCAAAATGCAAGAAGGTAGCTAAGAGTTTAATCGAAGAAGACCTACATGCGTAGTCTCCTGTGTAGTCTTGAAACCAGTATGGCCAAGTAAACTAAGGAGAGGGTACAACCTCAGTTGTAGATATTCCACACATAGATATTTAAATATATATTGCATTCTATGTATATTCAATATATATGCATTTCAAATAGTGATTATACTCAGAATAGATACCAGCAGACTAACAAAAAATAAAATGAGATTATTAGTGCTACTTTTGAATTTATTCACCTATCTTACTGTGTTTAAATGGTCTTTTTGTCTTTGATTTTTGAGCCTCATTGGAAGAAAGAAATATGCAGGTCATCTTAAAATTATTTCTTTCAGATGATCACAAACTAAATTCCTGTATCATTGTATATGTTCATCTTCTCGTTCAAGTAAGTCCTGTATGAGTCTGACAGAGAGTCTTGGAAGACAAATTTCCATCAAGTATTTGTGGCATTGTCACCTTTGGGAAAATGAGGGGTACTTTGTTCTTGCAGGTCTTGATTTCTGGGATTAAATATGCAGCTTCTTTAAACTGTCATCCAGGGTTTGAAATTGCCATGTATTTTCTCAGTGTTCAACACAGTTGAGACCATCCTAGAGTCTGGGAAAGCAGCATGACTCTCTCCCTGCCTGAAGGCTGATGACAGGTTTGGACAATGTAAAAAACTTCAGTGATTTTGTACTTGCTGTATTTCTGGTATGTTTTTTCCAAACCTCCAAATTTCTTATATACTTGAAGGTTTTCAGAGGGAGTCTTCCACTTCAAGATATTATATAGCTTAAATTGTTTTTATTGATTTCTGCATTCATCAAATGTAACAACCTAAGTCTTTTTATGACATTGGGTATAGAGTTTATTTGAGAAAAATACCTAATTAACTTCATTTTTGAGTGTGTGATTTCCCTCTTGAATTTAAAACAAAGGTTTTATGTTCACCTGCCCACTATTGAAAACAGAAAACTAAAAACAAACATATAAAAATCAATTGCAAGTGATTCTGTATGTAGACATTTTAATTAGCTTTGGAGTGTCAATTAAAGTGTTTTTGAAGATCTTAAAACCATCATGGTTTTAAATGTCCCGTCTAGTGTCTGTCGTTAAGACCCTCAACTTTTCACTGAAGCAGAAATGCCCCATTTCTGAACTAAGCACCTTTTGTCACAGTCTGTTCGGTAACTGTTTGGTCGGTGGAGCTGCAGTGAGAAACTTAGACGATGTTAGCGCCTGCACTCTAGCATTGCACTTCTCTTTGACTGCAAGTCAGAAACAGAGAACCCTGAAGTGGGGAGGCCCAGATAAAAAATATACTGACAGAGGCTTATTTCCATGCTGTGAGTGCTCCCGTATGGCACAGAGATGCTTGATGCCTTTGTGGGAGATCACCTGTGGATTTCTTTCTGCCCTCTCGTTCTCCAAGGACATGCCCGGGGCAGGCAGAAGGGAAAGGCAGAGTTTCTAAGGATAGCTATTGGTTCTGTTTTTAGTATTGCTATAAAAAATGGGCGTATGCTCAGTTGCATCCAACTCTTCGCAACCCCATGAACCCACCAGGCTCCTCTCTCCATGGAACTCTCCGGGCAAGAACCCTGGGTGGGTTGCCATTCCCTTCTCCAGGGGATCTGCCTGACCCAGGGATGGAACTTGCCTCTCCTGCATGCTTTACCACTGCGCCACCTGGGAAGCCCATTGCATTAAGATATTTCTTGTTTCACACAAATCCTTTGTATTGGACAGAATTATTTTGTATATTGAAAAAGTAGCAACTATCCAGATGTCTTCTAAGTAAGGGGAGGGGAAGACACAGCACTTGCAAACAAGAGATTTATTTTAGGCTTTGTGCATTTGCTTTTTTACATTATGATCTTGTTCTTAGGCTCATGGCTCATATGCAGGATGGTTTCTGAGAATTTCACCTTGTAATTGCTCCAAATATGTTTATTTTGAAATCTAACTAAAACACAGCTTTGAGTAGCTGGCTGAGATAGTGTTCAGTGCATGAAATTTGTTTACCAGGGTAGGATATTTTATTCATTCAAGCAGTGATTTAAAGAAAGATTTGAGGACTTCCCTGGTGGCTCAGTGGTAAAGAATCCTCCTGTCAGGCAGGAGACACGGGTTCAATCCCTGATCAGGGAAGATCCCACATGCCACAGAGCAACTAAGGCCTTGTTCCACAATTATTGAGCCTGAGCTCTGCAATAGAGCACTTCTCCCACTGCAGTGAGAAGCCAGAGCATCACAGCTCGAGAGGACCTCCTGCTCACCATAGTTATGTTTTTTAAAAACTTGGAATCTTTAAAAGCAAAAGAAAGATTTGAGTTCTGAGCTGTACTATTGTGACCTCCTAGGCCACTGTTTTGATTTGTTAGATGTCTGCCTACAGAGTCTTCAGAATCTTTAAGGCACTATTCTATCGGAAAGCTTACTGAACAAATGAATAGGAAGAACTCTTATAGAGTCCTTAAGCATTCGTGCCACTAAAAATGAGACAACTCAAGATCTTTTTGAAAATCTATAAATTTCCCTGATCCCTCTCAAAATCAGTTATCTCTTTCACTTGATTTCTCCTCTTACGTCTTCTTACCTTCCCCACAGGGCTTCCCTGGTGGCGCTAATGGTAGAGTACCCACCTGCCAATGCAGAAGACATGAGAGACTCAGGTTCAATCCCTGGGTCAGGAAGATCCCCTGGAGGAGGGCATGGCAACCCACTCCAGTATTCTTGCCTGGAGAGTCTCATGGACAGACGAACTTGACAGGCTACAGAGTCCATGGGTTCGCAAAGAGTCAGACACAACTGAGCTGCTAAGCGCACATGCACCTTCCCCATAAGCAACTGACTGTATCTCTACGTTTAAATACCTCGAGTGTTTTCAAATACGGCAATGATAATAAGCATTGTGGAGTGTAAGATGCCTGCTCCTACATCTACACCGTTTAGACTCCATCCTGTTCAGACTCTATGCTAAATACCCGGGTTTATATTCATGTTCCAACCTAGAGATGTGGATGTTATCACACCCATTTCCCATGTAAGAAAACTGAGTCACAGAGAAGTTAAATCAGCACAGAATCAAGATTTAAACTCAGCTCAGGTTGTCTTCAAACTTGATATTCTTTTCCTTCGTGGCGATCTTAGACCCTCCAGTGGGGAACAGCTTTCCTTCGGCTTTCAGATACAGGATTCACAAGCTTACAACCTCTCTTAAATCACAAACACTAGACACAGGAGCGACTTCTCACTCTTCTTTACTGTGTGAATCAGAGTCCGCTGTGTATTGACTGCCTGATAGGGGGCAGGAGAGCATTGGCTTTGGACTTACCTGGGACTAGTTTCTGACTCTGTGAACTTGGAAATGGACGCATCCTTTCCTGTTTCTCCGTAGATGAGGGGATAACAAATGCACCGTTTTTCACAGAGTTGTTGAGGATTAAATGAAATTTTCACCCCAGCATGTGTTATGCTTGGAATGAGGCTTGGCACAGTCCGAGCCCTCAAATATGAGCTCTTATTTTGAGAATCCATTTGGTCGGCATCAGTTTGAATTAAGTGAGGATCTCTCGCCAGGTTTGGCATAAACTTCTGTATTTGAAAGCATTCCCTTCACGGTAGGATTCAGAACTAATATGAAGAAAAGTGACCTTTCCCCTTCTCCTGCATGAGGTTGGACTCAGTTTCATTGCTTCTGAGCCAGCGTCTCATTCCACATTCTAAAACAAAGCAGGATGAAAACCTTGCTTGGCATCGTGAGTTTACAGTTGTCGTAATACATTTTGCAGAGATCTGGACTGGCAAGTGGCCTTGGGTGAAATCCTTCGATCAGGTAGAATTTTGGAACACTGGGCAGACGCCTACAGTCCTATTTCATAGGAGGTGATTTGAGCCAGTGTATGTCAGAATCACGAACAGGGCTTGATTTAGTTTCCTAGTTCTACTGTGACAAATTTCCACAAACTTAGTGATTTCAAACAACACAGATTTATTATTTATGGTTCTACAGGTCTGAAGTTCAAAATGGTTTCCCTAGATCAGGGTATGAACAAGGCTTAGTACTTATAAAAATTCTAGGGGGAAAAAAAAACAAACAACTATTGCTTTGCCTTTTCCAGATTCTAGAAGCCACCTGCATTCCTACAGTAAGTCTGTGCTGGTGCCTTCATGAAAGTGAAAGTGGTAGTTGCTCAGTTGTGTCTGATTCTTTGTGACCCCAAGGACTGTAGCCTGCCAGTCTCCTCTGTCCATGGAATTTTCTAGGCAAGAGTACTGGAGCGGGTTACCATTTCCTTCTCTCATGTGATGGTTTAGTTGCTAAGCATGCCTGACTCTTCATAATCCTCTCCAAATGATTGAAAACATGACTCACACTTTTGTCTTCATGAAACCAAACTGGTTTAGTTGATTTTGATCTTAGAGTTGAAGGGGATAGGGGAAGTAGGCATATATTTTTGTGATGAGGTAATATATTAATATATGGTCATAATATTATAGCCCGTATTTACTATATATTTTATTGGATGATAACTGACTTTTAGAACATGAAATTGTGAATTTGTAAAAAATGTATAAGTCACTCAGGTTTTCATCTGCAACTCAAGGAGAATCCTCTGCAACGACCTTCTCAAACTTTAGCATCCACAGTAATCATGGCTAAAGATGCAGATTCTGATTCAGTAGGTGTGGGATGAGGCCTGAGACGCTGCATTTCTAATACACTCCCAGGAAGCTGCTGGTCCAGGGACCACACTTTGAGTTGCAAGGCTTCTGTGCATTCCTGACATTGCTGCCTTGGGGATGATTCTGGTACAGCCTCTTCTTCATATTTTGGTAATTCCAACTGTCACGTACAGAAATCAGTAGTTCTTGGATCAAAGCCAGACTCAAAATAGATGCAAAACTTTTCTGATGTTTTAAAAATATAAATCAAAATGACATCACAGTTGAAGGGAATTTTAAAAAATAGGATGTGTATGTAGGATCTGAAGACTCTTATATTAAACATCTCTCTCTATATATATAGAGAGAGATGTTTTATATATATATGTATATATATATACTTTCCAGGTGGTGCTAGTGGTAGAGAACCTGCCTGCCAATGCAGGAGAGGTAAAAGATGCAGGTTCAGTCCCTGGGTTGGGAAGATTCCCTGGAGGAGGGCCTGGCAACCCACTCCAGTATTCTTGCCTGGAGAATCTCATGGATGGAGGATCTTGGCAGACTACAGTCTATGGGACTGCAAGGAGTTGGACACAACTGAGCATCTGAGCATGTCTATATATGCATGCATGCTAAGTCACTTCTGTTGTGGGTTTCCATTTCCTACATATATATATATACATGCACACACATATATATAAATACATATACACACATGCATATATACATCCATATGTATGTGTATGTTTATATCTTCCATCTACATATCCTGCATCCATACTAAATCATACAACTGTGAAATCCCATTATATGATATTTTGTGCCACTGACAACTTTAACATTTTCCTTTACATTAAAATTTTTATAACGAAATGGAAAATTGATGTGTATCAATTTGGACTGTCCTATAGATGTATGTCCTACAGATGTGAGTCTAAGTGCAACGTTGCCCGCCATTCTACATTGAGGAAGCCCATAGCCAGGTTCAGACGTTGGTTGAGTTGGACTGATTTGAAGTGGCCCATATAAACTAGCTCTACCTTTGAAGCTAGAGTTCCTGATTTTCTTATTTAAATTTGGCTACCATACATACTGATCACCTTAATTCTTATTTAATATTTGAAAGTTATTACTGTGGAAGAAGTCAGCTGAACGATGGTGATTATAGCGTATCAAAATCCTTTGTAAGTGATTATTTTAATGACTCTGTACCAACAGGGAAACATAGACATTCAGACAAAAAACAACCTAATTATAACGACAGCACCAAAGTGAAGTGGTGACAGTTACAAAACCAATTTAAAAGTTTTTTGACAGCCATGGCTAAAAGCTTTGTTTAGACCTTTCAGTAATAACAGTTTACTTAAGACATAAATCCACAGCTAAGGAAAATAGAAAGAGAAAGTTGTGGCTTTTCTGTCATGCAGGTGAAATGGAAAGCAGTTGAAATGTTTTTAATAGAATGTTACCTTGAAAAAAGTCTAGAAAAGGAATAATAGTTATGAAATTTTAACTCTCTCAACGCAAGGAAGACAAAAAATTCTAATGAGGATAGAAACTTGCCAGCTGATATGCTTATCAACGTTATGAAGGTCAGTAGTTCCTGCAAGCAAGTTGACGTGCATTTAAATATGTTTAAATGACAGCCCTGGAATTTGATTTTGCATTATCCATGAAATAAAGTCAAGGGCAAATAAATGGATGTAAGAACGCATCAGTAGCCATGGTGACACACAGCCTCACTAAATACCTGCTTTTCCAGTGCTATGACATCTCTCACATTATTAGACATTATCGCTTTTATTTATCTCACTTGGTTCTGGACTCAGTCAAATATACAGCGTAATTAATTCTTTGACATTGGGCAATTTATTTCTCATTGCTGAACAGAAAAATACCTCGGTCACATTTTTTTTTAAACTGCACATCTTAATAGAACATTTATAATACGCAAGCACTGATGTGAGAGCTGACAGATATTTATACATTTATGATGACAACTTTTGGAGTAGCCAGTACTTGTCTCTGTTTTACCGATGGGCAAACTGAGGCACCGAGAAGCTGAAGACCCTTGCTCAGGGCCACGGAGCTCATGCATGGTAGAGTTTCAGGTCCACGCACTTTACTGTGGCCCATGCTGTGGCTGCCTGCAGGGTCTTGAAACCACAAGAAGTCACACGTTTGGATGCAGAGCTGACGGCAAGCTTGGAGATATCCTTTTCTCCCTTTTCCTCTTCTCGGGTTCTGCTTTTGTTAGGTTCTTTCAGTTGCAAAGATTGAAGATCTCTCAGGTCAAGATCAAGTGGTGTCCACATGTGTCTGTAAGAACCGGTGAAGCCCCGAAACGGGGCTACATGGTGGCTGTGTACCCTGGGCAGTTGGTGCCAAGGGGTGTGACTCAGTGATTCATTGTGTGGTCAGCTTCCCTCTCCTCCTTCTGCTGCCCAGGGTCTTCAGCTTCTATCCCTCCTTTTATGCATTTCCAGCCCCACAGGAGATCCAACCAGTCCATTCTAAGGGAGATCAATCCTGGGTGTTCACTGGAAGGACTGATGCTAAAGCTGAAGCTGCAATACTTTGGCCACCTCATGCAACGAGTTGACTCACTGGAAAAGACCCTGATGCTGGGAAAGGTTGGGGGTGGAGGAGAAGGGGATGACAGAGAATGAGATGGCTGGATGGCATCACCGACTCTGTGGACATGAGTTTGAGTGAACTCCGGGATTTGGTGATGGACAGGGAGGCCTGGCGTGCTGTGATTCATGGGGTGGCGGAGAGTCGGACACGACTGAGCGACTGAACTGAACTGAACTGAACTGAGCCCCACAGTGGGGCAGGAGCTCCTAAAATAGACTTTAAACAGATGTGGGTACAGAGTCTGGCACTGCTGTGTGCTTGTTGTGTGACCATGGACAAGTGACTTAACCTCTCTGAACTCTGTGGAAGAAGTGGGTAATGCATCCCACTATGTAGGGTTATGGTGGGGATGAAAGAAGTGAAAGAAACAACATACTTATAGTATTCAATACATGATAGCTAATATAATAATAGCCATTATTTTTCAAATACCTAATTATTTTACCTCAAGTTAGGCTTGGACCAGATATGGATCCAAATTGTGGTTTCGTCTTCAGTATGTGTGTGACAATGAGAAAGTTATTTAACTTCTCTGAGCCTCAGTTTCCTTCTCTATAAAATTAACGTAACTTCCTAGAACTGTTAGGACATTAAATGACTTCATTTATATAAAGCACTTACGACAGCTTTGGGCACATAATAATTATAAATATAAGCATCAGCTATTATTAGTTGAAGTATAATTTTCAATAACATATTTATGCAGAGAGTATAAAGTTCTGGTTATAGGAGGTAAGTAAATTATGAATGTCTATGTCCTTGGACTGCAAGGAGATCCAACCAGTCCATTCTAAAGGAGATCAGTCCTGGGTGTTCACTGGAAGGACTGATGCTAAAGCTGAAAGTCCAATACTTTGGCCACCTCATGGGAAGAGTTGACTCACTGGAAAAGACTCTGACATTGGGAGGGATTGGGGGCAAGAGGAGAAGGGGACGACAGAGGATGAGATGGCGGGATGGCATCACTGACTCGATGGACATGAGTTTGAGTGAACTCCGGGAGTTGGTGATGGACAGGGAGGCCTGGCGTGCTCTGATTCATGGGGTCGCGGAGAGTCGGACACGACTGAGTGACTGAACTGAACTAAACTGATGGCATAGTACCTGTAGCTACATACTCTATTGTATACTTAAGATTTACGAGGAAGACAGATCTTATGTTGTGTTCTTACCACAAATAATAATAATAATAGAGGAGGCAAGAGGAAGCTTTGGGAGGTGATGGATATGTATATGGCTTTGATGATGTTCATACTTTCATGGGTGTATATTTATCCCCAAGCTCATTGAGTTATACACATTCAACATGTACCACATTTTAAAATATCAACCATACTTTAATAAAGTATGAAACATTTTAAAGCATAGAAAATAAATTATTAAAAACAGAAATTTAAAGAAATAAATAACCCACAGAAGCAATGCATTAAAAAATAAATAGATCTTAGGTTCCTCCTGCTTTTCCAGTTCTATGGTTTATCTCTAAAATGCTTTCATCAACAGTAGCTTTTTCTCTTAGCAGAGTAAAGCGATACTTGTTATATGGTATCAGCTTTCCAAAAAATAATTTCTCCATAGAGTCAGCAGTAAGGATAAAATCTTCCTAACTAGCCAGTGAAAATTGAGATATAGGTTATACACAAGTTCAGTGAAATGTATTTTCAGCTTTTAACCAAAAGTCTCTGAAACTGTCTCCCCAGGTACTTTTTAGCTGCCTGCAGATAAGAGATTGCTTTGCTCACAATATTTAGTGACAGTCATCAAGTTACCTTAGAAAAGTTGTTCTGTACATGTGTTTGCCAAACAGAGGGAGGTTCTGGGGGAGAGAGGGATTGGAGGTTTGGGTTAAGAACATGCTAACTATTATATATAGAGTGGATAAACAGCAAGGCCTTCCTATATGGCACAGGGAACTAATAATATTCAGTGTCCCATGATAAACCAGAATGGAAAAGAATCTGAAAAAGACTGTGTATTTTGTGTATATCTATAACTGAATCACTTTGCTGGACAGCTGAAATTTACACTACAATGTAAATCAACTTTGCTTCAATAAAATAAATTTTTCTTAAAAAGAAAGACTGTTCACAGTAGCATATAACAAAGACGTTGCTGATCCAGCAAGGTCTGAGCACATAGGTATGTTGAATCATGGGTTTGTCTCTTTATTAAGAGTTCGTCCGTTTTGCCTCCTCAGCAAATGATGCGGTCGTCCGTCTTCCATATGTTCATCCTGAGCATGGTGACCGTGGATGTGATCGTGGCCGCCAGCAACTACCACAAAGGAGAAAGCTTCAAGAGGCAATATGACGAGTTCTACCTGGCAGAGGTAAGCAGCTCGTGGGCACAGGCCACTTTTCAAAGCAGCCAAGAACCTCGGCTCGTGACAGCAGCTTTTAGAAATGTGAAAGTTCATTTCAGCTCAGTCATCATCTGACTTCAACCAGAGCTTATTCAGGACTTCCCTGATGGCTCAGTGGGTTAAGAATCTGTCTGCAATGCAGGAGATGCAGGTTTGATCCCTGGGTCGGGAAGATCTCTTGGAGGAAGGCATGGAAACCCACTCCAATATTCTTGCTTGGAGAATCCCATGGATAGGGGAGTCTGGCAGGCCACAGTCCATGGGGTCACAAAGAATCAGACTCAACTGGAGCGACTGAGCATGCACAGAGCTGATTCTTTGTTCACTTGCGAGGTGTTTCTCTTGGTCCCCGCTTGCCTGATTTGTTTCCTGGCCCCTAGGCCTGAGTGATCTTCCCCACATTGTGTGTCACTTGCGTGAGTCACGTTGCCAAGGCAACACTTGCCCCGGCTGTTACCCTGGCCATCTAGGTGTTTCCCTACCCACCTCTTTGTTTTCTCTCCATTGTCATATTTTGTTTCTATTTCCTCCAAAGTATAGGCAAGCACAGATTCATAATATTGTAGATAAACAACTCAGCTCAACAGTACCGTGGACAAGATTGGAGGAAAATAGATTTCTGTTCTAAAAATCAGAGGTGTTACAGCCTGCACTAAAGATGTAGTCAGAAATAGGTAGATTTAGTGTTTAAAATAGTGAATCTTCTTGCTTCCTGCAGCCCATACTAGAGTTTTGTAGTAGTGCTTCTTACTGCTGGGATAACCTTGTTAACATTTGCTGCTTAAATATTTCTTAATGATTTCTAGAGACCTCTGCCTTGTTTATTGTGAAGAATTATGTCTATAACAGATCTTAAAATTCAGGGGTTCTGTATTTATGGAAAAATTGATTGACAGACGACTCTTTAGAAACCCATTCATCATGTAAGTGTCTAGCTGTGCCACACTTGGAGAAATCCAATATATGAAAAATAAAACTTAAAAAGCAGAAACAGCACAATGTGATTGTTTTTATTACAAAAACACTTTCCACATACAAAATCAGTTTGCCTCAGAGATGGGTTCTCTTCTGTATCCAGAATTCTCCCAGTGCATTTAAAAATGGATTTGGTTAACAAAAAGTCAATCCACCCACACATCAATTTTTCAGAAAAAGAATTGATGTTACACAGCTATTGAATACAAACTTCTATGTGGTTATGTGGAAACTTTTAAGGAGTCACTTACGAATTCTTCCCTTGGTGGAGATGTGTTTCTTGTAAGAAAATATCATTAATATTAAACTTTCTCTGAAATAGTCTCCGTGACATGACATTGCCTAATAACTGTGTCATATATGGAACTTTTTTGTTGTTGTTGTTTGTTGCTAAGTCATGTCTGACTCTTTGTGATCTCGTGGACTGTAGCCAGCCAGGCTCCTCTGTCCTTGGGATTTCCCAGGCAAGAATACTGTAGTGGGTTGCCATTTCCTTCTCCAGGGGATCTTCCTGGACCAAGGATTGAACCCAATCTCCTGCATTGGCAGGCTGCTGCTTTACCAGTGAGCCATTTAGAATTGTGGTGTGTGGAGCTTACAGTTAAGCAAGAAATATAGATAGTAAATAGTAACAAGTTTTTATGCTATGGAGAATCAATGACATAGGCTCACAAAGAAATTATGTCCAACGGAACACCTGAAAAATGGACATAATTTTGCTGCAAATCCAGCACAGAAAGTATGGATCGTTATTAAAAGCAGAGGGGGGATAATTGCTTTATAATGCTGTGTTAGTTTCTGCTGTACAACATCATGAACCAGCTACAAATACACATATATCCCCTCCCTCTTGAGTCTCCCTTCTGCTCCTCCATCCCCCCCCTCTAGGTCATCACAGAGCACAAGCTGAGCTCCCTTGCTATACAGAAGCTTCACACTAGCTCTCTATTTTACATGGATAAGTGTATATTTCAATGCTACTCTCTCAATTTATCGCACCCTGCCCTACCCCTGCTGTGTCCACAAGTCCGTTTTCTATGTCTGCTTCTCTGTTCCTGCCCTGCAAATAGATTGATCAGTACTATTTTTCTAGATTCTATATGTATCAGTTCAGTTCAGTCACTTAGTCAGTTGTGTCCGACTCCTTGCAACCCCATGGAAAGTACCAGGCCAGGCCTCCCTGTCCATCACCAACTCCCAGAGCTTACTCAAACTCATGTCCATCGTGCCATCCAACCATCTCATCCTCTGTTGTCCACTTCTCCTCCTGCCTTCAATCTTTCTCAGCAACAGGGTCTTTTCCAATGAGTCTGTTCTTCGGATCAGGTAGCCAAAGTATTAGAGGTTCAGCTTCAACATCAATCCTTCCAATGAATATTCAGGACTGATTTCCTTTAGGATTGACTAGTTTGATCTCCTTGCAGTCCAAGGGACTCTCAAAAGTCTTCTCCAACACTACAGTTCAAAAGCATCAATTCTTAGGCACTCAACCTTCTTTATGGTCCAACTCTAAGATCCATACATGACTACTGGAAAAATCACAGCTTTGACTAGATGGACCTTTGTCCACAAAATAATGTCTCTGCTTTTTAATATGTTGTCTAGGTTGGTCATAACTTTTCTTCTAAGGAGCAAGCGACTTTTAATTTCATGGCTGCAGTCACCATCTGCAGTGATTTTGAAGCCCAAGAAAATTAAATCTGTCACTGTTTCCATTGTTTTCCCATCCATTTGCCATGAAGAGATGCAAATGGAAGCCATGATCTTCGTTTTTTGAATGTTGAATTTTAAACTAGCTTTTTCACTCTCCTCTTTCACATTCATCAAGAGGCTGTTTAGTTCCTCTTCACTTTCTGCCATAAGGGTGTTGTCACCTGCATATCTGAGGTTATTGATATTTCTCCCAGCAATCTTGATTCCAGCTTGTGCTTCTTCCAGTCCAGTGTTTCTCATGATGTACTCTGCATAGAAGTTAAATAAGCAGGGTGACAATATGCAGCCTTGACATACTCCTTTCCCAGTTTGGAACCAGTCACCATTATTTCATGTCCCTTCTGACTGTTGCTTCTTGACCAACATACAGATTTCTCAAGAGGCAGGTAAGGTGGTCTGGTATTTCCATATCTTTAAGTATTTTCCAGTTTGTTGTGATCCACACAGTCAAAGGCTTTGGCATAATCAATAAAACAGAAGTAAATGTTTTTCTGGAACTCCCTTGCTTTTTCAGATTCAACGGATGTTGGCAATCTGATCTCTGCTTCCTCTACCTTTTCTAAATACAGCTTGACCTCCATCTGGAAGTCCTTGGTTCATGTACTGTTGAAGCCTTACATGGAGAATTTTGAACATTACTTTGCTAGTGTGAGATGAATGCTATTGTGCGGTAGTTTGAGCATTCTTTGTCATTGCCTTTCTTTGGGATTGGAATGAAAATTGACCTTTTCCAGTCGTGTGGCCACTGCTGAGTTTTCCAATTTACTGGAAAATTGAGTGCATCACTTTAACAGCATCATCCTTTAGGACTTGAAATGGTTTAGCTGGAATTCCGTCACCTCCACTAGCTTTGTTCATAGTGATGCTTCCTAAGGCCCACTTGACTTCAGACTCCACGATATCTGACTGTAGCTGAGTGATCACACCATCGTGGTTATCTGGGTCATGAAGATCTCTTTTGTACAGTTCTTCTGAGTATTCTTGCCACCTCTTCTTAATATCTTCTGCTTCTGTTAGGTCCCTACCATTTCTGTCCTTTATTGTGCCCATCTTTGCATGAAATGTTCCCTTGGGATCTCTAATTTTCTTGAAGAGATCTCTAGTCTTTCCCAGGCTATTGTTTTCATCTATTTCTTTATATCGATCACTAAGGAAAGCTTTCTTATCTCTCTTTGCTATTCTTTGGAACTCTGCTTTCAAATGGGTGTATCTTTCTTTTTCTCCTTTGCCTTTAGCTTCTCTTCTTTTCTCAGCCATTTTAAGGCCTCCTCAGACAACCATTTTCCCTTTTTGCATTTCTTTTTCTTAGGGATGGTCTTGATCCTTGCCTCCTGTACAATGTCACGAACCTCCATCCATAGTTCTTCAGGCACTCTGTCAACCAAATCTAATCCCTTGAATCTGTTTCTCACTTCTACTGTGTAATCATAAGGGATATGATTTAGATCATACCTTAATGTTCTAGTGTTTTACCCTACTTTCTTCAATTTAAGTCTGAATTTTGCAATAAGAAGTTCTTGATCTGAGCCACTGTCAGCTCCCGGTCTTGATTTGATGACTATATAGAGTTTCTCCATCTTTGGCTACAAAGAATATAATCAATCTGATTTCAGTATTGACCATCTGGTAATGTCCATGTGTAGAGTCTTCTCTTGTTTTGTTGGAAGAGGGTGTTTGCTATGACCAGTGCATTCTCTTGGCAAAACTCTGTTAGCCTTTGCCCTGCTTCATTCTGTACTCTGAGCTCAAACTTGCCTGTTATTCTGTTAATATATGATATTTGTTTTTCTCTTTCTGACTTATTTCTGACTTACTTCGCTCTGTTTGACAGACTCTACGTTTATCCACCTCACTAAAATTGACCCAATTTATGATCATGCTATAAGAAATTGCAACAAAATTTCAAATGTTCTAATATTGTAGAGTTCACTGATACTATTTAAGGGTATAGGTAGCATCCAATGCTAGTTGAAAAATCCTTGCTGTTCTTTTTTGTATATAGTACTATTTTTAAAAATAAATTTATTTTTTTATTTATTTTGACTGCAGTGGGTTTTCATTGCTCTGTGCAGGCTTTCTCTAGTTGCAGCGAGGTGGGTCTTCCCATTGCAGAGGCTTCTCTTGTTGCAGAGCACAGGCTCGAGGTACACGGGCTTCAGTAGTTGCAGCTCAGAAGTTGTGATGTGCTAGCTGAGTTGCCCCGAGGCATGTGGGATCTTCCCACACCAGGGATCGAACCTGTGTCCTCTGCTTTGGTAAACGGATTCTTAACCACTGTGCCACCAAGAAAGTCCAATAGTACTATTTTTTAATTTAAAAAATCAACAAGAGAGATTGTTGTTCAGTCACTGAGTTGTGTCTGACTCTTCGCTGCCCCGTGGACTGGAGCATGCCAGGCTTCCCTGTCCTTCACCATCTATTGGAGTTTACTCAAAGTCATGTCCATTGAGTCAGTGATGCATCCCACCGTCTCATCCTCTGTCGTCCCCTTCTCCTCCTAACTTTAGTCTGTTCCATCATCAGGCAGGGTCTTGCCCAATGAGTCGGCTCTTTGCATCAGGTGGGATTGCATGGTAAAATATGCCACATGCTATCTTTCTATTAATTGTTGCCCACTTCCCAAACCACTGAAAGTAAATTTGATTTTCATCAACAACATAGTAGAGATTTAGTTCACTTAAAAAAAATAGATAGGTATCACTTTATTCTTGAACTACTGAAACATTCAGAATTTGTTCCACATCTCTTAATTGATGAGGTGTATCTGAGTTTCCCAAAGCGTGCTTGATCTTTATTCCAATCACATTATCTCTTTTCTTTGTATCAGAAACTTCTACACAAGTCAAAGTGGTTACTTTCAAATGAATGTGGATAAGTCATTGTAATCACACTTAATTTTTTAAATAAAATATTCTCTTTTTAAACGAATTGATAAAGCTGGTTTGGGCTTAAGCCCAAAGTCAACAGACTTTTTCCTTGAAGAGCGAGACAGTAAACATTTCAGAACTTTCAGACCACGTGTCCTCTGCTTCAGCTACTCAACTCTGCTACTGCTGTATAGAAGGGAATGTGGCCTCAGAGTGGCTGTGCGCCAGCAAAACTTTCTTTACAAAAATAAACAATGAGCTTAGTTTTGGTTTAAGCTGTAGAAACTCCATCTGAGCCACCAGGGAAGCCTCTAGAAACATAGAGCATGTCAACTAGCATCCCTTTGTGTTGACTTCAAATATAGTAAGACTAACAACATAATAGCTGCCATTTTTTTTTTTAGAAGTTGCATTATGTTGCCAAGTGCTTTAAAGGAATTCATTATCTCTGTTAGTCCTCAAAATGGCTATAATAACAGCAATTCAAGTTTATGGACTATAATGATACAGTTTTCAAGGAAATAGCATTATGTAATATTTTATAAAGTTTATTTTTAAAATAGATCACCAGAGGCCATGAGCTTTCACAGAAGTGATTTCTTGAGTTACTACATATTCCAGAATAAATTATTTTGAAAATCCAAAATAAATCATTAAGAGTCAACTTGCAGTCTAGAAAACAGTCTTTAAGCATAAATTTAGTTGCTTAGCTTCTGTTGAAAGGCTGGGACCTTGTTTAGTTACTTTGGTTTAATTAACCTAAATAGAATTAGTTGAGAAACAGGGAAAACTTTTCTTTGCTTTTGAGGCTCTGCATAAACATAACGGTGTAAAGATTTACTTTCTTTTGGAAGTTTTCATTTTGCATTTTGATCTAAAATAATCCATTGTCATTACTGTTATACACAAAATCACATTATTATACATTAATATAATGAGCATAATTATATTTTACAATGTATAAATGTATTTGTATTTACTAAATTTATTAATACACTTTAATGATATATAATTTATATTTATTAAAATTTATTAATTTTATTAATAAATAATAAAACTTGAACAGTACTTAAACAATGCTTTTGCCTGGTGGCTCAGATGGTAAGGAATCTGCCTGCAATGCAGGAGACCTAAGTTCAATCCCTGAGTCAAGAAGATCCCCTGGAGAATGAAATGGCAACCGACTCCAGTGTTCTTGCCTGGAGAATTCCAGGGACAGAGGAGCCTGATGGGCTACAGTTGATGGGCTCTCAAAGAGTTGGACACAATTGACTGACTGACACTTTTTCTTTTCATTATATAAAAACATGTAAATATATCTGTATATCCACCAGATTGTACATTTAACAGAAGTTTATCAGCACAGCTTTATGCACAGATTAAAAATTTTAACAGAATCCCCCTTTTAAGAAACTTGTAAATTGATGAGAGCAAGAGAGAACAATGAAGTTCTAAGAGCATGCCCCTGTTTAATTTCTGGTCAAGGGACAGGTTTACATCATTTAGAACTCCAGGGTGTCTCTTTGGTTTCCTGTTTTTCTCTGATTGTTCTGTGTTTTGAAGCAGAAGGCCTTTCATCAAAATGGACTCATTTTGCCATCTTACAGAAAGTTATCTTTCCTAGCAACATGGTTTGTATGTTCCTCTGAAGACATTTGGGTTTATGATATTTGTTAAAATGAAATTAAGTGAAAGAGCCATTTATTTTAGTTCCAACAGAATCTGACACCTGTGTTTCAGCTCATTAATCACAAGAAGTGACTAAATTATGAAAACAACTCATCTTATTCTCCCAGCAGTCTTTCATATTATCATTGGGTTTAATTTCATCTTCTGGGGAACTTTAATTAAATAAGTTTCTCTTGACTATAGCTTTTTCATGTGTTTCTAAAGGATTTGAGCAGTATCTTGTTAGGAAAAAAATAATACAATAATGACATTTTTGACTATTCAATGATCCATCTCCAAAGTCTGCTCTTTAACTGTATAGAGAATTGAAGGTACACCATATACTAAGAGTAAGTGATTTACCGACACCTCAGAATGATGTGGGTCATCATTTATTTGAGCGTTACTTAACTTGAATTTCATTTAGGAGAATAGGGGGACCTGAATTGTGTTTCTTGTGAGTTTTATGCTAGAGTCTTGTGATAAATGTGCATTCATTTTCTAATGAATATCCATCATGTTTCTCTGAAATTATGAAATAAAGTTTGCAACACAAATCTTGGATAATATATTTGAAATATCTTTGCACATATGGGCAGTATCTCTGCTCTTTTATCTTCTCAGACCTGTGTATCACAATCAGCTCATTTATAATTTGTCACTGATCAATGTTCATACATTATTCATGGAATTAAAAGGGCAGAACAGTTTCCATTGTTCCATTTATATTAAGCATGTCATTTTCCATTCAGTTATTTTTCTCCTGAGCTTCAGAAATTTGGCCATCAACTTTTTGTCTTACTGCTAGCCTCACAAATCCAATTATAAGTTCTTTTGGAAAACAAGCATTTTAAACTAATTTCTTGTATTCTTCATTCTAAAAAAAAAATCTTTCACAAGTTCTGTGCTGTCACTGTAAAACAAATATAATAATGTTTCTTAGAACAGTAACTCCTGTCATTTTTATTTAATTAAATTTATTTCATTTTATTTAATTTTCATTAAATTTGCATTCCCTTATTGATAATTTCCTTGAGGACAAGAGGGCTTGTTATAGTAGGTATTAGATAGTGTATTTATTAGTATAAGATGAAAATTTGGAAAATAAATAATAAAATGTGGTATTTAAAAAACTCATAAAACCTGCATTCCTGAAAATGTTAGTTAAACTCTGCTATGGTAACATCAAACCTGATTTATCTGTATAGCATAAATTCTCAAGAGGGGGTGGAAAAAACCCTTAAGGGGATAAAACTGTTCTTGGAGAGGCAAAAAACACCTACTCTTTCCATATATAAAGCAGAGTTCAGTTCAGTTCAGCCGCTCAGTCACATCCGACTCTTTGCGACCCCATAAATCACAGCACGCCAGGCCTCCCTGTCCATCACCAACTCCCAGAGTTCACTCAAACTCATGTCCATCAAGTTGGTGATGCCATCCAGCCATCTCATTCTCTGTCGTTCCCTTCTCCTCCTGCCCCCTATCCCTCCCAGCATCAGAGTCTTTTCCAGTGGTTAGTTAGATATGTTTATATTTATAACATATATATGCTAATAAAAATTCTGTATGATGTAGTGATTAGAAACAAAATATCTAGAAAAGGCTCATGAACGTGAAAGTCGCTCAGTCGTGTCTGACTCTTTGCGACCCCATGGACTAAAAAGTCCATGGAATTCTCCAGGCCAGAATACTGGAGTGGGTAGCCTAGCCCTTCTCCTGGTGATCTTCCCAACCCAGGAGTTGAACCAGGTTCTCCTCCATTGCAGGCGTATTCTTTACCAACTATGCTGTGCGGTAGGTCCTGATAGCTCAGTTGGTAAAGAAAAAAAGGCTCAGGGGGTGGTTAAAAAAGATTGCAAATCCCTGATATAGGAAAAATTGTAAGAAGAAAGAAATATTTTGGTGTTTTCTTGTATTGTTTTCAAGTTTCTTCAAGTAACGTGGCAACAGTGTTTAGGAAAAGTTTTAGTATCTTCCCCTGGAAAATCGTGCCTTCCCTCTTAAAAAGGCAAGTTTCACTGATGGTATAATGTCCTCTGAGGATTTGAGACAGAGGAAAGGTCCTACTGTGACCTTCTCAGGGTGAGGCCTGCCGAGTTAGGGGCCAAGGTCAGCGGTGCTCCCAGACTAGGGGTAATGAAGGGGAGACTCCCAAAGGTTGCAATGCTGACTGCTAAGGATTTGCAGAGGACCTGGAGATTGTCATACTGAGTGAAGTGAGTCAGAGAAAGACAAATGTCATATGATATCACTTACACATGGAATCTAAAAAATGGTACAAATGAGCATATTTGCAAACAGAAATAGAATCACGGCTGTAGAAAACAAATTTATGGTTGCCAGGGGGGAAGTGAGGGAGGGATAAATTGGGAGATTGGGAACTTCCGTGGCGGTCCAGTGGTTAAGACTCCACACTTCCACTGCAGAGGGCATGGGTTCGATCCTTGGTCGCAGAACTGAGATCCCACGTGCTTCATGGCACAGCACACGCACACACACACAAACTAGGAGATTGAGATTGACATTTGCACACTACTATATATAAAATAGGTAACTAATAAGGACCTGTGTGTATAGCACAGGGAACTGTACTCAATACTCTGTACTGACCTATATGGGAAAAGAATCTCAAAAGAATGGATATATGTATATGTAAAACTGGCTCCCTTTGCTGTATATCTGAAACTAACACAGCATTGTAAATCAACTTGTACTTCAATAAATTAAAAAAAAGGTTTGCAGTAAACCTCTGAATTGGGCACATGCTTAGATGATGCTTTGGGGGAGCACTTCCATGTAACTGGACTCTGCAAATAACTTGCCAGCCCCCTTCCTTTTGTATGGCCAGCACTATGGCTGGTAAGTTCCACGCTGTCCAGCAGCTGTCGGTGTTGAGTTCATTGACTCAGGTTGGAGCCATCCATTGAAAGGAGCTCACTAAAATCGCCTCCTCACTGCTTCTGCCCTGATTATTCCAAACCCTTATCTTCTGCTGAATTGAAATCCAGTGCTAAACCCTCTAACTGACACTGGCAACTTAATTTTCCTAAATCCCTTCTGCAATTCCTGACATAGTTCTCCCCTTTGCCAGAATAACCCATAATTACGAGTAAGTTCAACATATTTTTATGTATCATACTGTTCCATGAAATTTTCGGACTTTGGGACTAATACTATTTCTTGGAGAATGGGATGCCAGCTTCCCTGGTGGCTCAGAGGTTAAAGCGTCTGCCTCCAATGCGGGAGACCTGGGTTCAATCCCTGGGTCAGGAAGATCCCCTGGAGAAGGAAATGGTAACCCACTCCAGTATTCTTGCCTGGAGAATCCCATGGACGGAGAAGCCTGGTAGGCTACAGTCCACGGGGTCGCAAAAAGTCGGACACGACTGAGCGACTAAACAGAACGGAACGGAACAATTCACAGACAGTGTTAACAGTGTTCATGTTATATTAACATGAACATTCACAGACAATGTAACCAAGGCATTTGCTCCCAGGAGAATTGGAATCAGGAGTTCTAGTAGGAAATCTAGTAGGAAAATCATTAGGAATATGGTTGTTTATGCATTATCACATATCACATAATAATTTGCTAAATCATTTTTAGTGCCTTTTAGTGGCTTTGAGTTAGACAGGGCTGTGGTCCATATGATCAGATCAACTAGTTTTTTGTGATTATGATTTCAATGTGTCTGCCCTCTAATGCCCCCTCGCAACACCACTGTGGAAAATTATGAAAGAGATGGCAATACCAGACCACCTGACCTGCCTCTTGAGAAACCTGTATGCAGGTCAGGAAGCAACAGTTAGAACTGGACATGGAACAACAGACCGGTTCCAAGTAGGAAAAGGAGTACGTCAAGGTTGTATATTGTCACCCTGCTTATTTAACTTATATGCAGAGTACATCATGAGGAACGCTGGGCTGGAAGAAGCACAAGCTGGAATCAAGATTGCCGGAAGAAATATCAATAACCTCAGATACGCAGATGACACCACCTTTATGGTAGAAAGTGAAGAGGAACTCAAAGGCCTCTTGATGAAAGTAAAAGAGGAGAGTACAAAGGTTGGCTTGAAGCTCAACATTCAGAAAACGAAGATCATGCCATCTGGTCCCATCACTTCTTGGGAAATAGATGGGGAAACAGTGGAAACAGTGTCAGACTTTATTTTGGGGGGCTCCAAAATCACTGCAGATGCTGATTGCAGCCATGAAATTAAAAGACGCTTACTCCTTGGAAGGAAAGTTTTGACCAGCCTAGATAGCATATTAAAAAGCAGAGACATTACTTTGCCAACCAAGGTCCGTCTAGTCAAGGCTATGGTTTTTCCCGTGGTCATGTATGGATGTGAGAGTTGGACTGTGAAGAAAGCTGATCGCTGAAGAATTGATGCTTTTGAACTGTGGTGTTGGAGAAGACTCTTGAGAGTCCCTTGGACTGCAAGGAGATCCAACCAGTCCATTCTAGAGGAGATCAATCCTGGTTGTTCATTGGAAGGACTGATACTAAAGCTGAGACTGCAATACTTTGGCCACCTCATGCGATAAGTTGACTCACTGGAAAAGACTCTGATGCTGGGAGCAATTGGGGGTAGGAGGAGAAGGGGACGACAGAGAATGAGGTGGCTGGATGGCATCACTGACTCGATGGACATGAGTTTGAGTGAACTCCGGGAGTTGGTGACGGACAGGGAGGCCTTTCGTGTTGTGGTTCATGGGGTCGCTAAGAGTTGGACACAACTGAGCAACTGAACTGAACTGAACTGAGTGGCTTTGAAAAGCACATGGTTTTCCCACCAGGCGAATAATAATGCACAGGGATCCAACTGCATATTTGTTATAAATTATGATCATTTAAACAGATTGTTCCATCTGTCTTTTGATAGCAAATGCAAAGTTAGTAAAGTGGTTAATTGTATTTATATATAATTAGGCAATCTATTCAAATGTATTTCAGGCATTTATTGGTAGTTCCCTGATTTAAAAAAAAAATTAGAAAAAAGAAAAGGTCACTTTGATATGAATTAGGTTCCTTCACTTGTAATGAAAGTCTGAAAATACAGGTGAGGGAGAGGTGGACCCTGGGTACTGGCCGCTGCTCCCTCTGTTAATACAGCTGCCGAGCCATGCTGCAGGAAGCCTTCAAGTGGACCCATGGAGTTTCAGTTTCTCCACGACTCTGCCAAGATGCCTGGAGGAGGAGACAGCTGCTGGACTTCCTCCTTGTGCTGTGGGGCCCAGGCTGAGAAGCCAGGGCTGGAGATTAATTGCCTCTTGTTGGGACTTGTGGCCAGGATCTGGGTCCTCTGGCCACATGAGGCCGACCCTGCAGAGGAACTGTGGTCCCGGGAGACCCAGAAGAACCCTGTTGATCTCTGAGATCCGGGCAAGGAATCTCCCGAAGAGCTGAATTACTCCCCGGAATGGATTCCACCCTCCTGGGATGGAATCCTGACACAAAGCAGCTTCTTCCTTCTTGCTGTTGTCCAGTCACTAAGTTGTGTGCAATTTGCGACCCCATGGACTGCAGCACGCCAGGCTTCTCTGTCCTTCGCCATCTCCCAGAGTTTGCTCAAGTTCATGTCCGTTGTGGAAGTGATGTTATCCAACCGTCTCATCCTTGGCGGTCCCCTTCTCCTGCCTTCCCCCTGCTGCCCAGCCAAGGGGCCGTAGGGTTTTAGGTCATTTATCACCAAAAATAATCTCACCACTGCTGAGAGCATTAAAGACAAATAAGCAAAACATATAGCAGTGAGCAAGCAAAGAAAAATATTTGCGCACAAAGGGACTCAGAAACTGAAGATGGAACTTGAAATCCAAGATGAATATGTACAGAAATTTCCTAGTCAAGTAGAATGGATGGCCAAAGAGAGAGTCCTCCCACCCCACCCCGCCCAGTGTCTCAAAGATAGTTAATTAAGGCAAAAAACAGACCTTCTGAACTTTGACTAACATTTTCCAAAAAATGAGCTGAAAAGGGCATGGTCGCTGATGGGAGCTAATTACATGAGAGAAGAGTGGGCAAAAATAAAGAAATGGTAGAAATCAAGAGGGAAAATCAAGAGTCTAAACTTGATTTTGGAATAATAGGAGTCCCTGAAGGACAAAGGGAATGGAAGAGTAATAATAAACGAGAGAAGAAAATGCTCCTAAACTGAGGCGTTTCTGTCCCACTCTGCAATTCCATGGACTGTAGCCCACCAGGCTCCTCCGTCCATGGGACTCTCCAGGCAAGAATACTGGAATGGGTTGCCATGCCCTCCTCCATGGTTCTGACCCAGTGATCGAATCCATGTCTCCTGCATCTCCTACATTGACAGGCACGTTCTTTACCACTGGCTCCACGTGGGGCTCGATAAAAAAGCAATAATTACTATTCAAGAATCTAGAATTGGTACTTCCCTAGCAGTCCAGTGGTTAAGACTGTGAGCTTCTAATGCAGAGGGTACAGTTCAATCCCTGGTTGTGGAACTAAGGTCGTGTAAGCTGCGTAGTGTGGCAAAAAAAAAAAAAACCACTTTGGTGGATGATCTCCGAGAAAGCAAAATTTAGGAAGAGGTGTGGTATCACTAGGAGTGGGGGTGAAAGATGGATACTATGCAGTTTGTAGGTTGGTAAGGGTGTGAGGGACGGAGAAGGCAATGGCAAGCCACTCCAGTAGTATTGCCTAGAAAATCCCATGGATGGAGGAGCCTGGTAGGCTGTAGTCCATGGGGTCGCTAAGGGTCAGACACGACTGAGCGAGTTCACTTTCACTTTTCACTTTCACACATTGGAGAAGGAAATGGCAACCCACTCCAGTGTTCTTGCCTGGAGAATCCCAGGGACGGGGGAGCCTGGTGGGCTTCCGTCTATGGGGTCACACAGAGTCGGACACGACGGAAGTAACTTAGCAGCAGCAGCAGCAAGGGTGTGAGGGAAGAGTGAGCAAGACCTTTTGTGCAGGAGAGGAGCTTGCAATTATTTAATTTGGATGCAATAATAAAAAGGTATAGATTAATATATGACAGTCGAACATTAAGCTGGGAGATTAGAAAAATAGAGTCTAAATAAGGAAGGAAAAAGACATTAACAACGGTTTGCCCAAGCCAGAAAAGACAAGAAAAAGTTAAAAGATAAATGTCAATGACACACAATAAACTAAAAACATAAGACTAGGTATAACTTTGGCACGCTAAATGTGAGAAGGCTAAATTTTCCTGTCAAAAATCATAGAAAATATGCCCTTACAGGAGAAATGGTTGATTACAGACTGGGGCAAAGAAGGTTCAAGATTTTTTTTAAATCATAGAAAATATGATCATGTTTAAACACAAAATAAATAGCTTATTGATTCTAGGAAACACATAGAACGTGGTCCCCAGAAGTGGCTGAAAATCATTTATAAAATTATTAAGAGTGACACCTAAAATATTAAAACATTTAAAATGCTTAGCAGAATATGCAAAAATTAGAGGAATATTCTCAAGGTCAAAAAAATGTTTTGATGTGAATGCAGACCTCCCAGGGGACACTAGGGCCAGTAGCTGCCCTGAGGGTGTTTGCATGTTCTTATCACCTAGAAAGTGCCATACTAAGAGCTGTATCCTGAACACAAGGCGGGGCTATATAGCATCAGGACGCATGAGGTCTTTATCTCTGTGAGAGAAGGAAAATGTCCCTCCCTCAAAAGGAAACCATGAGGAAAACTTAAGCCATAATCCTGACTCCAGAAGAATAGAAAAAGAGTGCGCTTTACTGAAAATCAGTCAGCATGTGCCCGCCCACACGGGATTGAATCTCAAAGTCACTTTACTTTCAGGTCTGGGAAATGTCCACTGAGAAGTTGATTTAAAGGGGTACCAAATTTATAAGATACCTCATGTCGCCTGGTCAACCAGTTCTTTCTGGGGTGGGGAGTAGGGGGAGGAGTACTCTAAGTACAGGTCTTGAAAATTTAGAGGAAGTGAATGAAACAGTTAATACGTTTACGTGTTTCTCAGATCACTGAAGATACATTTGGTCTGTGATGTTCTAATTGGTGTGTTTTAAAACCACCTTTTTAATAAAATTTCATTCTAGATTTTTATATAACATCTTCTCATTTTTTATGCCAGTAGTGAAAATTCATGCACTAACAAACACATGACATATTTTGAAATAAATTGCGGGTTGATTTTAATTTCACTCTGTTTTCCTCTAGGTGGCTTTTACAGTACTTTTTGATTTGGAAGCACTTCTGAAGATATGGTGTTTGGGATTCACTGGATATATTAGCTCATCTCTCCACAAATTCGAGCTGCTACTCGTAATTGGAACCACTCTTCATGTATATCCAGACCTTTATCATTCTCAATTCACATACTTTCAGGTAATACACATAACGCCTGTTTTTCTTTAGAATTATTTTCTTTCCAGAGAACATACATGCATTCTAACAACTAGATATTACAACAACCTTAGTAACTACAAACTTGAGATGGGCTCAGTGGCATCTTTAATGCCAAAAATAGCACGTTCATAAACCGTGGAGACTTCCTTGGTGGTTTGATTCCTGGTCAGGGAACTAAGATCTCACGTGTGCTGGTATAACCAAAAATAAATGAAGTAAATCAAATATAATGGACTTCCCTGGCAGTGTAGTGTTTAGGACTCTGTACTTCCACTGCAGGGAGCACAGGTTCAATCCCTGGTCAGGAAACTAAGATACTACATGTCTCGTGGCATGGCAAAAAAAAAAAAAATTACTGTTTATAAACTCCTAAAAATTCATAGTAATAAATAGAGATGTTTTTCATACAGTTCATAAAAAGTTAGCACAGTGCAATAGACATACATATTTTATATTCATATAGGTATTATTATCTGAGCATGCATATTAAATTTTGAAATTGATATGAGTTTATGATTTTAATTCTAAGAGTAGATCTCCCTTCTTAATAAGCCTAAATTTGTTTGCTCAACAATACTTAAAATTGTAATAATAAAAAATAAAACTTACCTTTACAGAGTATAGTCATACTTTATTATTTAAAAATGCCTATAAATTTCTTTGTGATGATTAAATTATAATATCTGTAATTTTTCTTTTATAATAACTGGGTATCTATTGTTTTAAGTGCATTATATTGAATCGTATTACTTCATAATTGTTCAGTAAACAAAAATGAGTATTAATGTTAAATGCTTTGTTGAACAATAGCCATGTGCTGAGTGATATTTTAAATACTTGGTCAAAATATATGTATATTGGATACCCTAATTTTAAAAATCTCAAATATAGTCATCTTCTGAGTGAAAATTTGGCCATTTATATAATTTATCATATAAATATCAGAAGTTGCATTGTTTTCTTAATAGATATTTTAAAGAGTTGGAGAATTAAATGGCAGTAGAATTTTAAAGAAACTATGCAGAGAAAGAAGATTCTGATTCGTTAGATGAAAGAAAATGCATTCCAACTTCACTGACAAACTTATTTATTGGTGATACCGAAGCCGTCATATTCAGAGCAGTATTAACTTCGACTGCCGGATTGCAACCTGTAACTGAATACTTCTGATACCTAGAAGAAAGACATGAAAATACAATTCACAAAAACGAAAAACATACCCCACAAACACACATAAAAAGCTGAGTCTCCAGTAATCACAGCCAAGCATATTAAACTCACAGAGGGCATCGTGGTTCGAGCTTTCAGTGCTGTCAACATCTTTGAACGAAAATCCCTTGTCACTTGTTGGGTTATATCCTCAGGCTTGGTTATCACAAGTGAGATGGCTGGGGCAGGAGACATACATGTTTAAAACTCTTGATACAAAATATGCTTTCCAAGCATGTGTCATTATATGCTCTTGGGCACTGCTGTCTAGATTCACAGAATCAACATGCACATTTAGTACCTAATGTTAGAGAATCATTGTACATAATTGCAGAAAATATGACTCATAGTCAAAGCTACAACATACCTTTTTTATAAACCTATTAAATTAACCAAATTAAGAAAGACATTGATGCCTCTTTCAGCAAGGATACCATATAAAATATATTCAGGGCTTGCTTTAAAATTGTTAGCATTTCTCTCAGATCATTTTTCATTGAAAAGTTACAAATAGGTCAAAGTTTTGCAGACAAAGATATTTAGTCTAGGATTATTGATGAGAGAAAAAAATGGGAACTGTTTAAGTGATAAATGTGAGGAATAGCTTGGTAAGTCATATGGAAATTTGACCACAAAAATGATTATGATGAAAATAGTGCTAAAGAACCCACCTTCCAGTGCAGGAGACATAAAAGATGTGGGCTCGATCCCTCCGTCAGGAAGATCCCTTGGAAAAAAGCATGGCAACCCACTCCAGCATTCTTGCCTAGAGAATCCTATCGACTGAGGAGCCGAGTGGGCTACAGCCCATGGGGTCACAAAGAGTCGGACATGACTGAAGTGACTGAGCTCACATAGTAACTTAAAGATATGATTGTTTTATTTACATATAAAACAGTATAAAAGTATATATCAGGTATAGCTACAAATCCAGCCTATAAAAACATATGTGGTTTATATATGTTTATAAAATACCTATAAATGAAAAATGGCTGGAAAGAAATAACCCCAATTATTACAAATTGTTAATAGTCACCATCTCTAGGTTCTTTTCTTCTAGTTTGTTTTACACAAAATATCTAAAATCGGTATGCGTGACTCTAATCGTTGTATATAGATATAGACATATAGCTATAGAAATGGTCACATAATGCCTGGTCAGTGAAGTTTGCATTTTTTTTTTTTCTGGCCATACCATGCAGCTTGTGGGATCTTAGTTCCCCAACTAGGGATTGAACCCAGGCCCACAACAGTGAGTGCACAGAGTCCTAAGCAGTGGACCGCCAGGAACTTCCCAAAGTTAACAATGTTAATGCCTATATAATTTGTAATAGTTTAACTTTTTGTTAGTAGTTGAGTGATTTTCATTTGTCTGTCTGTATCCATGGCCAAGTTTATATTTTTCTAATGAGATCATTAGACACTGCTTCATTTATTTTGTGCCGAAGAGATAAGTCTCTCAAGAAGCTTAGATGTTTCGGGATTTTTGCAGATTCACAGATGGGGAACCCGCTGTCCTGAACAGATTGGCTCTTTATGGGCTGACTTTGGTCTCCCTGGTTGGTCCTCACGCTTGCTTCTCATCGAAGCTGACCTTGCTTCATTATGTTGGCAGCAGTTCTTCCCAGAGTGGATGCCACATTTTTCATGTTTAAACAAAGTCAACATTTGAGTACAAAATGTCTCCCTTTTTATCCATCATCTCTGAGAGTTGATATTCAGTGGAGTTGCTCAGTCGTGTCCGACTGACCCCATGGACTGCAGCACTCCAAGCTTCCCTGTCCATCACCAACTCCCGGAGCTTGCTCAAACTCATGTCCATTAAGTCGGTGATGCCATCCAACCATCGCATCCTCTGTCGTCCCCTTCTCCTCCCGCCTTCAGTCTTTGTGTGCAAAACGTCTCGCTTCTATCAGTTTTCTCTGAGAGTTGGTATCACCCATCTATTTATCCAGGTGGCATTTCCGAACCACCTCCTATGTGCCAGGCACAGTTCCAGACCTTGAGGGAGAGAGGTGAACAAGACAGAGAAGATCCCCACCTTGGGAAACTTGCATTCTAGATGGCAAACATTTCACGTACAAGTACATGAAAGGAACAGGAGTGCTGGAGATGCGATTCAGAAGGAGCAAGCAGGGTGAAAAGGAGAAGCTGTGGGGTGAGGGTGCTGTTTTGGCTAAGTTTGTCCAGGGAAGCCCTCTTTGAAGAGGGGACATTGGGGCAGAGAAAGAGCGAATCTTGAGAAGGTCTGTGGGGGATGCATTCCAGGTAGAAAGAACCACGTGACACCTGTCTTGAGGGGAACGTGTGCTTGATGGAGTGAACAGAGGCAGTATTGTCCCACTGAAAGTCACAGAATCTTTACAGAATGGTGAAGAATCTGCCTGCAGTGCGGAAGACACAGGTTCGATCCCTGGATCCGGAAGATCCCCTGGAGAACTGAATGGCAACCCACTCCAGCATTCTTGCCTGGAGAATTCCGTGGACAGAGGAGCCTGGCAGGCTGTAGTTCATGGGTTGCAAAGAGTTGGACACGACTGAGCGACCAACACTTTCACTTTCATTTCTGGTTCTGACATAGCAGGGTGAGGACACTGGCTGGCATTTTTTGTGCACCTAGGGTGTGCAGACACCCTGCCGAGTGCATGGTTCCATTTGTTTCTTGGTAGATAGAGAATATACGTGTAAACTGCTGTCCCTCGAGATTGAGTAACTCACCAAAGATCACATAACCAGCAAATGGTGGAAACTCATTCCCAAGAAGTTTAATCTCATAGTTCACATTCTTCTATTTTAAAGACTTTTTTTTTTTTTTGATGTGGACCATTTTTAAAGTCATTATTGAATTGGTTACTATTCTGTTTCTGTTTTATGGCTGTGGGGCTCATGGGATCTTTACTCCCCGACCAAGGATCGAACCCACATTGGAAGGGAAATTTTAACCACTGGAGCCTCAGAGAACTCCCCGCAGTAGTTCATGTTCTTAATCATGCAGTTTTTACAGTCGTGCCATGGCTATGCATTCAGTCATGTCTGACTCTCTGCAACCCCATAGGCTGTAGCCGGCCAGGCTCCTGCATTGGCAGGCAGATTCTTTGCCACCTGGGAAACCCAACTTTTACAATATCTCACTATTAATCAGCAGGGTGACTTTTAGTGACAGACTTAGAAATGTGACCAAGAAAATATGCTTTAAGAACAACCACAAAATGTCCTACCGTGCTTATCTTTGAATGTTTGGTGTACTTTATTTCGTATCTGTTTTAATACAGAATCCAAAGGCTTTATTGGGTAGACAGAGTGAAAAGCACACTTATCCTCAAAAAAATGAAAGGCGTAATTAGAGTCACCAATAAGGATTCTGCCTTGCCACAATGCAGGCTTACCCCCTCTGAAAACGCTGATCAAATCACCAGTGTGGGAATTGTGTTAAGTTCTATTTCTTCCAGCTAGTGAAATATTAATTTATCAAAATCGCACAGATGTACATAGGCTGTTTTCATTAGAATTTGGGACAAGATTCAGAATTGCTTAGGCAGTCTTTTAAATATGATTTTAATTCAAGTGGAGAAAACACAGGGTACTGTGAGCAATAGATCAGTTAAATTGTTCCTGTGAACTTTCCTGGACTCAGCTGCTTAACGATTAGATAGTGAATCATTTATGTCTGAGAATAAATAAGTCTGATAAATATGTAAATCTTTTTGTATTATTATTCTGGATGTTAATATGAGTGTCACTGTTTTAATAGTTCTTATGATAAAGCTGTTTGTTATTTGCAAAAATGACCCAAGTGTAATATGCTCTGGTTTGAAAGTCCATGTTAAAAATTATAGTGGAAAAAATTGGTCGCTTAAACATGCCTGTGGTATAAATGTTTAGTTTGAACAATATTACTTCTCACATAAATTTTTTTCTTTATGTGTGTATTGTGTGGTGGGTGGGTGTTCAGTCGCTCGGTCAAGTCTGACTCTTTGCGACCCCACAGACTATAGCCCACCAGGCTCCTCTGTCCATGGGATTTCCCAGGCAAGAATAGTGGAGTGGGTTGCCGTTTCCTTCTCCAGGGGAATCTTCCCGACCTAGGGATCGAACCCATTTCTCCTGTGTCTCCTGCACTGGGAGGAGTTAGGTTCTTTACCACCGAGCCACCTGGGAAGTATTTTAAATGAGCATGAATGAAATCTACATTTTGTCAGCTTCTTTAAACACTTGTCCATTAGTTGATTAGACACGCAGCTACAGTGCTCTGCAGACAGCAGGAGTAAGATTCACTGTCAGTGTGTGTGCAGGGTAAGTCGCTTCAGTCGTGTTCGACTCTTGGATACCCCGTGGACTATAGCCCACCAGTAGTTCCTGTTAATTCAGAATCTGGTGGTAGGAGATAAGTGTGACTTCAGAGATGGTCAATTCAGAGGTTACTATGGTGTCTCTGGGACTCGGTCCATTTCTCCCCCCACCTTTTTTCTGTGTTGGTATAATGCTTAAGCTGTCTTTCTCCATGTGGTGGCAAAGAAGGTGCCTAGAAGCTTGGGACTTACGTGGCTCTTACAGTAATTCCAGTTGGAGATTAAACATGGGATACTTTTTCTAGGCCCCACAGAAGTTCTGATGACTGAGGTCATTGTGAGTACTCTGGCCAAGCCTGGATTGTGGAGGTCAGGGAGTCCCTTCTGGGCCTCATAGATTAAGAGCAGAGTAGAAATTATTTGCCAAAGGAAAATCAGGAGGATTAGCAAGCTAGGGTTGCTGGAAAAAATCCGAACTCGTGTTTTTATTTGTGTAAAAATTTTAATATAAGCTTTTAAAGCATTTCCTTTTCCTTACCGTATTCTGTTTTCTCCTGAGAAGCCTTCAAAGATACCCATTCTTATTGATATTGAACCATCTTGAACTACTGTTCCAATTATCATCTTTCATTTATGCCACAGTTTTCCTATTTTAACATCTCTAAACTGGGATCTGGCTTCCGTGGTGACTCAGATGGTAAATATTCTGCCTGTAATGCAGGAGACCCCGGTTCCATCTCCAGGTAGGGAAGATCACCTGGAGAAGGAAACGGTAACCCAATCCAGTATTCTTGCTTGGAGAATCCCATGGACAGAGGAGCCTGGCAGACTGCTACAGTCCAAGGGGTCTCAAAGAGTCAGACGTGACTGAATGACTAACACTTTCAAACTGGGATCTGCCACATAATCAGTGATGTGTTATACTTTAATCAGCAGCATTTTCAATTTCTTAACAGCGCATTAAAAAAATCAATGGCATCTTAGACTTGTTGAAAAATGTTACTTTTCTGTACTTTATACTTCAACTTTTAATTATATTCTACTTTATGCTTTCGACCCACTCCAGTATTCTTGCCTGGAGAATCCCATGGACAGAGGAACCTTGCGGGCTACAGTCCATGGGGTCGCAAGAGTCGGACACAACTGAGTAACTTTCACTCACTTCACTTCACTTATGCTTTTAATCTTATAGATATACCCTTAAGAGGTGTGCCTTTGTATTATATCAACACTTAGTGTGTAATAGGAATACCCATTGAATCTTATTTTGTCCAAACAAATTATGTTTGGCACATAACAGTATTTTTTAAGTGAATGAGAAAATTACTTATGTGTGGGAGTTTTTGCATATATATTCAAAACATGTAAACGTGTGTGTTTAGATAACCAGCTAAGCACAAGGTTCTAAAAAGTTCTAAAAAAAAAATAAGGAAGTTCTAAGAATACAGGGCTTGGATAAGATTGATGTGTGTTTGTCTCCAGTGTCATTCAGTTGTGTCCTTCTCTTTGTGACCCCATGGACTGAACCCCCACCCCAACCCCGACTCCTCTGTCCATGGAATTCTCCAGGCAAGAATAATGGAATGGGCTGCCATTTCCTTCTCTAAGGGGATCATTCTGACCCGGGGATCAAAACCAAGTCTCCTGCATTGCAGGCGAATTCTTTACCATCTGAGCCCCCAGGGAAGCCCCCTGATCCCTGTGGTTATCCAGAAAGCCAGCCTATTGGGTTGGTTTGAAGCTGTCACCTTTTATATGAGGCTTTTATTTCTGATTCAAATGGGCAACTCCAGTTGTTCTCGTTGCCTAGGTAGAGGACAGTTTAACAAGTGTCCAGGCCAAATTTATTTAATTTCATGGTTCCTGTTTTGTTCCCATGTAATCCGCCTTGTCTGACCATGGACTCAGTCTACATCCCAGCATGTCTGAATCTGGAGTTCCTCAAAGAAGTCTAGAAATGCGCATGCCAAAACTCAATTGCCAGTGAGAGCAAGAAGGATATAGGACAGTGAAGTGAATGGAGGGGTCATTAAATCCACAGAAGTAGCCAGATCAGAGGTTGAGCGCTTGCACAGAGCAAACTGTACGGAATAAGACACATGTCATCACATTTTGTACCAACTGCTCAGAACAAAAACACTTGAAATAGTAAAGAAAAAAATAAGGTGTAAAAATTACTTCCTTTCACATTCCATAGGTCTGAACCTAGTCCACCAGTCACACTTGTAAGTGGGGCTAGAAAATGCAGCATATAACCCTGGGTCGCTAATTGCTAGGCTAAAATTCAGAAAGTTCTGTTAATTAAAGGAAGGATAGAATGGGTCTTATGGTAACAGTCTAGCCATGAATAAAGACTACCTGATGGAAATATTTTTAAAATTGCTTTATGAATGTACAGTAATCCCTAGGAAGGGCTGTTTTATGACAATGAATATAGCTAATATTGAACTAATGTTTTCTTTGATATTTGAACATTAGGAAAAATTGTCAGCTTTATTTCAACAATAGTGTTAATTAATGCCACTTTGAATTATCACAGCATATGTTAAAACAGTGAATTGTCACCATTTTCCTGCCTCCATTCTTTTGGGAGTTGTTGAGTTCTTATTGTACAGCAGGCACTGAACTAGGCTAATATCTTAGCTCTTAAAGTGTTTCATCACTAAATACTCAGATGGAAAATGCGATTTTATAGAGTGCTATAAAAAATGAGATTTTAGTATGAACTTATTTAAGATTCAGTGTTAACGGTCGAGTGTGTGTGTTTTTCTCTCCCACAACAGGTTCTTCGGGTAGTTCGGCTTATTAAAATTTCACCTGCATTAGAAGATTTTGTGTACAAGATCTTTGGTCCTGGAAAAAAGCTTGGGAGCTTGGTTGTGTTTACTGCCAGCCTCTTGATTGTTATGTCAGCAATTAGTCTGCAGATGTTCTGCTTTGTTGAAGAGCTGGATAGATTCACGACATTTCCAAGGGTAAGAACAAAAAATGCAGTCAGTGTAATTCAGTTATTCTTATTTTAGTAATAATGCTTAATGTCAAAGTCATTTCACTTTAGCAGAGGTTTAAAAAATACTGACTTTTTTATAACTTGGAGTAATTCGATTTTAATATTCCCAGTGGTCTCTTCTACAGAATACAGGTGTCTGAGCACATTTTCAGCATTGTCAGATTATGTGTCAGTTGTAAAATTCTGGAAACAATCTAATAGAATAAGGTGCAGAAACCAATAAAGGTGGAAGATAGGGTTCTTAGTACCTATAAATGAAGATATAGCAGAATTTTTAAATTATTAATTTTAAAGTGTTTGAAGTTTACTTCTATGTGTTTGTGAGAGATAACATTTTAAATCTGTTTTACAGTTCATGTAATATATTTTATGTCAGGCATAATCTAGAAGAGAATTTTGATTTTCAATATATAAATTTCATAAACTCTTCAGATTTGAGCTGTCTTTAAAAGATCATCTAGCTCATATCTCTGTATTTTCATTAAAATTCACTTAGGTTGAATGTATGTATTCACTTAGGTTCATGTCAATGTATGGCAAAACCAACCAATATAATATTGTAAAATAATTAGCCTCTAATAAAAATAAAAAAGAAAAAAAAAAGAAAAGAAAGTTAAAAAACAATCAATCAATAAAAAAACTAATCAGTCCCTCCCTAATCAGAAGGACCCTGAAATTTAACTCTATGAGGATTTAGAAATATGAAAAAAATATAATGACCAAGGCAAAGTTTATCACCATAAACTGAAATAGTAAGGTCTGTTATATGAAAAGAATTGTCTCGGGGTAAGAACAACAAATAATACATACCAAAAAAAAAAAAGCTTTAAGGGTAAAGTTATCTGTAACATAATGAATAGACTAATATAGGCTGGGTTCTTTTTTTTTTTTTTAATCTTAACAGATAGACTAATAAACTCTGAGTTATTGTTTGTTTTTTTAATCTTGTGCTAAATGTGTTACTCATCGTCAAGCATCTATTGAGGGTCTGTCAAGAGCCAGGCAGTCTTGGCGATCCTGAGATATAAATGCAATTCAGTTCCCAGTCTTCAGGAATTCCAGTTGAAAAGCAGGTAATTGCTAAGCAAATATCAAGCATGGCGGGCTTTGATAAAGGCAAACACTGGGAACCCAGAGGGAAGGTGCATAACCAGGGGTGGAAAAATCCATAAAGACTCTGGATTTCCTGGAACAGGAGGTTAGTGAAGAAGAGCAGGATGAAGCTGGATGAAGTGCAGAGAATAGTGTTCCTTCCGGGTCATGTGCTGAAGGTCTGAAGTGAGCCATGTCTTGTTCCAGAACTTAAAGGAGAAAGAACAGTTGATGGCAAACAGGAGGACATAAAGCCTCTTAAGTGGATGAAAGCATGATCGTGATTAAACGTTGATAAGAGAGTGCAAGGAGCGGGCAACAAAGATGGTGCGAGGTCAGGAGAAGGGTGGCAGGCGGTTTCCAGAGGCGGTTGCACGGCCCCGGTGCTGGGATTGCCCTTAGGCATGTGTTGAGCTGTCAGTTGTCAAGGTGGTCTTGTAGGACAGTGAGCCCAAAGTCACGGCGAGCCTTGGTTCACATACCACCCCAGTGCAGGCAGCAGGTGGGAGTCGGTGTGGCTGCCCAGGTCCCCTTCTGCCCACTGGGCAGGGCAGGGTGAGGGGCTGGTGGATCAGCCCTTGTGTGGAGGGGAGAGAGGGGTCTGGGCATTGCCTGGGAGTCCTAAACAAAGCTCCTGCCCTCTATGGGCCAGGGAGTGGGGGTGAGGGTGGAGGGCATGCCTAGAGGAAAGGCTGGGAGTGAGAATGTGCTGAGTCAAGGTGGGGAAAAGTGCTGAACACCGCCTGAGAAGCCCCTCCAAGGAGAGGCCAGGAAGCCAGCGACCTGAGCAGGCAGCCTGGGGGCCTGTCTCGTTCCCTGAAACTCCCTCCGGAGACTGCGGTGCAGGGCTGTGCCTGAGACCAAGGGTCAGGGCAGCTTCCCTCCCGCAGGGACCTTCCAGGCAAAGCCTGGTCATTGCCCATGGTTGGGCCGCTTAGGATTGGCCTGGAACCAGACTCCCCTACAGGAAGGTCTGCTCTTCCTCCAGGGACAGAGGGATGCAAGCAAAGATGACCCTGTTGTCATCAAGGCCAGCTGGTCCTAGGCTGCCCCCTCATGGGGTAAATACGAAGAGCAGACCGCCATCTTTGTTGTCTGCCTTCACCGCCTATCCCTCAGGCCTCACTAAGGGTCAGCCATTGTTCTGGGTGAGGGGGTACTAAGTGGAAACAGCCTATATTTATTTATTGCACAGACCTATCTTAATTTCATAATTTACCTTCACTTTTCACCCTTTCCTCCCATTTCACATAACCGATTTTATATCCTTTACCCCAGACCTCTTTTTGGAGTGTAGAATATTCCAGATATTTTAAGGATGATATCTCACTCCAGAGCAGTCTGAATCAGCCCCCTGTAACGAACGCGTTAATATTTCTATAGCAGAACATCAGCCTTCAGACAAAGAAGGATAAATAATACCATAAATAAGTCATAGGTCAGGTCAGACTTTTGCTACTAAATGAGCTACCAGCAAAACACAACAAAACACCCTTGGATATTTTCAAAATGTTTTGAATGTTGAAGTTGAAAATAAGAGCTGTGGGCCTGCATGTGAAATCATCGTGGATAAGAGTCTATACTTCCCACTCCATTACTTTCTAGCTGCGCTCAGTCACTCTGTGGTATCTGACTCTTTGTGACCCCATGGATTATAGCCCACTAGGCTCCTATGTTCATGGGATTTTCCAGGGAAGAATACTGGAGTGGGTTCCCATAAGACACCAGATAAATTATACTTTAAACTTTTTTTTTTGGCTCTAGAATATAGGCAAAAATGGGACTTCCCTTGTGGTCCAGTGGCTAAAACTTTGCCTTCCAATGTAGAGGGGGTAGGTTGGATCCTTGGTCAGGCAGCTAAGGTCCCACATGCCACATGGTGAAAAAATAAAATGGAAGCAGTACTGACTGTACCAAATTCAATACCTTTAAAAATGGTCCACATCAAAAAACCTTAAAATACAGGCAAAAATGGTATTTTGCTCATTGTATTCTGTGTGTTGAATAATATATAAACAATCCAACCCTGGGCTTAGAAAGCATTAGAAAAAAAAAGTGACATCCTATATAATATATTTGAAATTGGCATGATACAGAGGCTGCTCAGTATTAAAGACAAAGCTGATTTAGATCCCTTGGGATTTTCTCTGTTTCTCTAGCTATAATAGTAATCAAGGAGCATTGCATTTTCAGATCTCCAATTACTCAATTGTGCTTCTCTGCCTGATTACCGTGACCGTCTTAATGAAAGCAGCCAGTGACTAGGGAGCCCCCTAATCAGTCATCCAGCAGCTGACAGTGTTGACACAGGAAGGGACTGGCTTTCTCCTTGCATATGGATGCAGTTAAGAGTTAAATCCCCAAAACATAATCAAATTCTACAAGAAATGTATTGCAATTACAAAAAGCAGTCATTATCTTTCCAAGTCAAAGTACCATCCACTGGTAACACTTGCCTGATAGGAAGGGATCCAGAAAGATGGTTATAAACACAAGACAGCTATGCTTGATTTCTGTGGTCTTGCTTTCTTTGCTGCTCATGAGATGTGTCTCTCAGTACTCAGTGGTTGGGTGTTGAGGTATATGCTAAGTCACTTCAGTCGTGTCCAACTCTTGGCGACTCCATGGACTGTAGCCCACCAGGTTCCTCTGTCCATGGAACTCTCCAGGCAAGAATAGTGGAGTGGGTTGCCATTTCCTTCTCCAGGGCACCTTCTTCATCCAGAGATCGAACCCCAGTCTTCTGCGTTGCAGACAGTTTCTTTACCAACCAAGCTACCAGGGAAGCCCAGCATTTGTGCCTGAAAGGTCATTATTCGGGCTGTTTTCTGGAAGTTGACCTTGACGCAGCCATCCAGGGCAGATATAGTCTCTCCTGGGAAACAGGACTAGATGTAAAACCAAACCCTGATTTAATTGGACCTGATTGTATCTTGGGCTCCAGCAACCTGCTGTGAGATGCTTGTAAGTGGAGCTGACGTGGACATGAAAGCTGGTTTCCCGTCCAAATCCCAGGAAGAGCGCCCTGGAGGGACAGAGGGACAGCGAGACAACAGCATCCTGGGCAAACTAAGTGACTGTCCAGTGCCTTGACCCTCTGATGCAGCTCCACCCACGTGGAAAACCCAGTGCTTCCTGAACTGAAAGGATGCTGAAGGGATTAGTGTTATTCCGCCAGTTCCCCATGGGTCTCCTTGCCTAACACTGCAACTCATTCTCCATTTGCATTAAAACTGCAAATTTGCACCTTCTTAGGTATGAATTGTCTCATGCCATTCTCCCATTTAAAATGTTTCAAGATCCTCCTTTCCCTCAAGATAACAAACATTTTAGTAGGGTTTTCAGTATATTTTCATCTCTGGCCCCACTTACCTCTTTGGACTCAGATTTCAGGATTTCCTCCAGCATCCCTTTCAAAGGCAGAGATGGCGTCTGTCTTTTTTTTTTTTAATGCTGTGAGGCATGTGAAATCCTAGTTCCCCAACCAGAAATCAAACCCACAGTCCCTGCAGTGGAAGCTCAGAGTTTTAACCACTGGGCCACCAGGGAAGTCCATCCTGATGGTGTCCATGTTGCTCATTTAAATCCTCCATGTTCAGCACAACCGTTGCCACAGGGTAGCTGGTGAATTGACGTTTGAATGAAGAATGAATAGTGATGCTGGAGCAAAACAAACCCACGCCTTATCAGCTCAGCAGGACAGATTCCTTCTTCGCTGTTGTCCACAGCCCTGGGAACCCCCACTTAGCCTCCATCATGCCCCTCACCCTCCTCCCATCAGCAATGTCTGCATAATTCTGTCAGAATGCTTTGGCTGCCAGTAGTGGAAAATTGACTCCAACTGACTTAAACAATGAGGAAATTCATCTCACAAAATTCAAGAGATTAGGTAGATTTTCGGAAGCCAGGACTTGAATCTTCCATGGAAATTCTCTCAGGTGTTGTCATGGGTTGACTTACGTGCCCCTAAAGACATGCTGAATTTCTAACCCCCAGGATCCCAAAAATGTGGCCTTATCTGGAAATAGAGGTAATCGGGTTAAAACAAGGTCCTTAGGGTGAACTCTGATCCAATACGGCCGATATTCTATACAAAGGGGAGCGTTTGACACCCACACAGACATACACGGAGAGAAGACGGTGTGAAGAAGCACACGGGGAAGGTGGCCGTGTGACTGGCAGGGCATCTGCAAGCCAGGGAGCCCCAAGGATTGCTAGCAAGAGCCCAACGCAGAAGAGGCAAGGGAAACCCTTCCGAGGGAGGCTTCAGAGGAAGCATGGTCCTGCCAACAGCTTGATTTCTGATTACTAGCCTCCAGAACTATGAGAGAATAAATTCCCATTGTTTGAAACCACCTAGTTTTAGGTACCAGCAACCCTAGTAAACCAATGTGGTTTCCTTCTCTGTGTGACATCTTTGTGTGAACAAAACGGATGCACAATTTCTGGGCTTCATGATAAAAAATCTCGAAGAAAAAGGATATCGTCTCTGCCCAGGTCTCCTCCTTAGAAGCAACATCACTTTTTCCAGTACCTTCTCCCCCACAACCTCCATACCCCACCCTACAAACAGGCTGTCATCTCTCTCATCAGCAGGATTGGGTCATTTGGTCACCACTGAACAATCCCTGCACGATGGCTGGAGTCAAAGTGATTGTCTTGGATTCATCATAGCAGGAAGAAATGGATACTGGGGGGACAGCCCCAGAAACTATGACAATGCTGAGCCCCAAAACCTGAACAGGATTTCTCTCTCATCTCTGCCTCTAAAGCTCCTGTATGTCTTGTGCAAATAGGGGATGTAGATAGATGAAGGGAAGGATGGGGTCTGGTGACTATTTTCTCTCCCAGCAGCAGCTGGGCCCCAGCTTCTTTCCAAGATGCTCAAATGGGACCTGCCAGGAAGCCAGCATAGGGCCTGGCACATATTGGACTCTTGCTTTCCCTCTTTTTATGGTTCCTTCTGTCGCATTCTGTCAACACGCATGCGAAATCTCTTCTCCTCTACTTATATTACAAGTTTCTTGAAGTTGGCAGCACTGTGATCTCCCCTCCTGACACCTCCCAGAGCACTTATTAACGCTGTGTTGGGACTTCCCTGGTGGTCCAGTGGCTAAGACGCCATGCTCCCCAAGTAGGGGGCCCGGGTTTGATCCCTGGTCAGGGAACTAAATCCCATATGCCCCCGCTAAGAATTGCACATGCTGCAACTAAAGATCCCACATGCTGCAACTTAGACCCGGCACAGCCGAATAAGTAGAGAAGCGTTAAAAAACAAAACCCACTGTGTCATGGGATGTGTAACACTGGAAAGCAGAGAGGAAACAGCCAGTGGAGCCTCAGCAAAAACCCTGGATATGGAGAGGAGCCTGAATGTTTCCAGTGAGAAAAAAAATGACATATTGATGAAATTTAATAAAACAACTTTGTCATCTCAAGCCAATAACTTTCTCTTCTAATTTGGACCAAGCAAACACTTGGCTAAGTAGAAATAACGAGATTAAGTCCTGCTGTGAGGCAGTATCCCGCCGTTCCTCCTTTGTTGGGACTAATAGGTTGTATTATAAGAACAATTAGATTAGCTTTTCCCGAAGGAACAACCCATACAGGTCAGGAGACAGCTTACTCTAGGCAGGTTGCCACCCAGCTTTCTGTAGCAAAGACAAAAACAATTGGCGTTTTCTCCTGGTTGCCTGACCAAAGCTTCTGTGCACAGTTTCACTGCAGTTTTTTTTTTTTAATTTTGTTTATTTTTAATTGGAAGATAATTGCTTTACAATATTGTGTTTCTGCCATACATCAACATGAATCAACCATAGGTATACATATGTGCCCTCCCTTCTGAACCTCCCTGCCACCTACCACCCCATGCCACCCCTGTAGGTCATCACAGAGTCCCCCTTGAGCTCCCTGGGGCATACAGCAAATTCCCACTGGCTACCTATTTTACACACGGTAATGTATATGTTTCCACGCTACTCTTCATTCAGCCCACCCTCTCCTTCCTGCCCTGTGCCAGCCGAGAGCCTATTATACAAAGTGAAATAAGTCAAAAGAGAAAAGCAACGTTATTGTATATGACTTGGTATATGTGGAATCTAGAGAGATGGTACTGATGAACTTGTTTGCAGAGCAGCAGTGGAGTGACTACGGTTTTGTTCTGTTTATCCTTCCACTCAATATACAAACCAATTTTAGTATGTTGCTAAACTACTTGCAGTGGGAACTTCACTGGCAGCCCAGTGGTTGAGACTCCACACTTTCACTGTAGGAAGCATGGGTTCGATCCCTGGTTGCGGAGCTAAGATCTCGCATGCCACAGGGCATGGCCAAAAAATAAACAAAAGTCAAAATCAATGCAAAAAAAATCCATGATGAACAAAAAATCAAAATAATAATAATAATAAATACTTGGAATAAACACCCACTGTAGATCTTTAACCAGATCGATATCTTTATTCCTTTTAATTTCCTACTAAAATAATAGTAAGTAGCCCTAGTTTTTATTCATAAATAATAATACACTACCCTCCATAATACAGGTAATTGAACTTTTTTTGCCAAGTCAGACCCCAAATTTAATTCAATTGCAAATTATATTTGAATAAGAATAATCATCCAGCTTTCTTTTTATTAACTTTTTCTTTTGGAGTATAACCAATTAACAATGTTGTGATAGTTTCAGATGAACAGCAAAGGGACTCAGCCATATATATGTGTGTGTGTGTGTGTATCCATTCTCCCCAGGGAACTTGAATTTTAATATTATTTATTTGATATAAGTTTTCTTAATTTGCATTCTCTAAATGCTAATTACTTGCTCTATTGAATCTTCACTTATAAAATCATATCCAAAGTAGTTATACAATATAAAAAGTAAATGCTATTAAACACTTAATTACAAATTAATTTTCCTGTTTTCTTTCACCACCAGAATGGCTAATCATGCTTTTATTTGCATTGAAAGAATTACTGAGAAATTTGAAGAAACAACTTGTCCCTTCATTTTTTTTCAACATTTGCAAGATTTGACTACATTTTTCATACATTTGGGGTTTATCTTCAAAGGGATAATTAGTTCAACTGATATTGTTGAAATCTATTAATTTGTTTCTATTGTTTTACAGTCTTCCATGTATTTTTTTCATTTTTGTCATGATCTATTAGAGGCATGCAAAGGTATATAGAGAATAATAAGATGTACTCATCTGTGGCCATATGCAGTTTAAAAAGCAGATTAATGGGACTTCCCTGATGGTCCAGTGGGTAAGACCTCCAAGTTTCCAGTCTGGGGTGTGCATTCGATCGAGGAACTAAGATCCCACATGCTTTGTGGAGCAACCACAAAAATAAATCAATAAATCATCTTATTAAAAAAAAAAAAGCAGGCTAGCAATGGATCTGAAGTCCTGGAGCACCGTGCCCTCATCTCTCTCCCCCCTTTCCCAGGGTGAACCACTTTTCTGAACTCGATGTTTGTTCATCCCTGTACACTTTTAGTTCATATGTAGGCATCCACTGAGACTCATCTGTCTTTTTGTGTAATTTCAGTTTGCCTTGTGTGTCCTGATACTGGACTGTTTCTCCTGCTGAGCTTTTTTGGCTCAGCACTCTTTGTGAGATTTACCAATATGAGTGATATACATGATGTAGCTATATTTTATGTATTTCTCTTGGGGTATAATATGCAACTCTATATTGCATCATATATGCTGGGAAAGATGGAAAGCGAAAGGAGAAGGGGACAACAGAGGGTGAGATGTTTAGATAGCGTCACTGACTCAACAGATACGAAACTGAGCAAACTCTAGGAGACAGTGAAGGACAGAGGAGGACTGGCCGGCTGCAATCCATGGGGTCACAAGGCTCAGACAACAGTCGGGTGACTTAGTGACTGAACAGTAACAACAACAAAAATATATATGTTTGTATAGACACATGTACACACACACACAGAGTACTACTCATAGGCTGTGCACAATTAATTTTCCCATTCTTCTGTGTGGCAGGTGAATTCTAAAATGGTCCTCCAAGAGACCTGACTCTCTCCATAATCTCTTCCCATTGGGTTTGGGCAGGACTTGTGAATGTGACGGGCTTTCTCTCCTGTGAATAAGTTACTAGGGACTGAACTGAAGTCAGTCAAAAAGGAGGTTATCTTGGGTGGGCCCGACCTCATTCCAGGGACTGGGTTGTTCCTGAAGAGGGTGATTCAAAGCAGGAGAGGGTCTCCAACTGGCTTTGGAGAAGTAAACTGCCATGTTGTGAAAGGCCGTGTGGCTGGAACCTGAGGGTGGCTTCTAGAAGCTCTGAGCAAGAAAGCAGAACCCTCAAGCCTGCATCCACAGGAGAGGAATTCTGATAACAACCAGAGCGAGGGCAGAAGACCCCAGGTTCCAGATGAGACTGCAGCCAAGCTTACTCCCTGATTTCAGCCTCTGAGACTCTGAGCAGAGAACCAAATTAAATCCCGCCCACACTTCTTGGGATTTCCCTGGTGGTCCAGTGGTTAAGAATCTGCCTTGCAATGCAGGGGATGTGGGTTCAGTCCCTGGTAAGGGAACTAAGATCCCACATGCTGCAAAGCAACTAAGCCCACATTCCACAACTAGAGATTCTCGAGGGGTTTCCCAGGTGGCATTAATAGTAAAGAACCTACCTGCCAATGCAGGAGATGCCGGTTCAATCCCAGGATCAGAAAGATCCCCTGGAGCAGGAAATGGCAACCTGCTTCAGTATTCTTTCCTGGAGAATCCCATGGACAGAGGAGCCTGGTGGGCTACCTTTCGTGGGGCCACAAAGATTCAGATGTGACTGAGCACACACACACATTACATTACTCAACACCACACCTCTAACCTACGGAGACTGTGAAATAATCAGTGAGTGTTGAGTGAGCCACTAAATGTGAGGTCATTTGTTACAGAGAAATAGAAACTAATGCTTGCAGGTTTGAGATGTTTGTTTCTGATATTTTTCAACCCCCAATAGTGCTGCTTCTCTGCACATTGCATATTAGCTCATACCCATGTGAACTCTGCACATGTGAAAATATATTTAGGGTGTGTCCCTAAGAATGGGGCTTCCCTGATGGCTCAGTGGTAAACAATCTGCCTGCAACGCAGGAGACCTGGGTTCGATCCCTGGGTCGGGAAGATTGCCCTGGAGGAAGACAATGCAACCCACTCTAGTACTCTTGCCTAGAGAATCTGCATGGACAGAGGAGCCTGCAGTCCATAGGGGTGAAGCGGCTTAGCAGCAGCAGCAGCAGCAGAAAGGTATCGCCACTTTAATAGTGACAAACTTGCATTCCAGAGTACTTTCACCAATTTATCTGGCGTGAGCAATATCTGAGAGTGTTTTCGACTTCACCGTTCAGCGGCAGTTGGTCTTGTCAGGCTTTGTTTTGCTTTAAACATGTCAGTTCAGTCGCTCAGTCGTGTCCGACTCTGCAACCCCATGGACTGCAGCACACCTGGCTTCCCTGTCCATCACCAACTCCCGGAGCTTACTTAAACTCATGTCCACTGAGTCAGTGATGCCGTCCAGCCATCTCATCCTCTGTCGTCCCCTTCTCCTCCTGCCCTCAGTCTTTCCCAGCATCAGGGTCTTTTCCAGTGAGTCAGTTTTTTTGCATTAGGTGACCAAAGTATTGGAGCTTTAGCTTTAGCATCCATCCTTCCAATGAATATTCAGGACATTTAAACATTTAGCTCTTCCTTTAATCTGAATTGATTTGTGTGGCTGCTGTGAGATAGGGAACGATCTTATTTCTGTTTGTCCAACCCATCATCAGAGAATCATTTATTGGCTGGTCTGTCCATTCCCCATGGTTTTTCAGTGCCAGCTGTGTCGTCATATAATTCCTTGCCCAGATCAAGGTCACACATGCTCCCTTTTCACCTCCTTTGGCATTGAATTTTCTTCTGGTCAACTTCCAATGAAGCTGAATAAATATTAGGCTCAGCAGTCTTCATCTTTCAAGAGTCTGTGACTTTGCCCCTTGCGCCTGACACGATGTTAAAAGCCAAAGCCTAGCTGAGCTTATAAATCCCATAGGGAAGGTGCCTTCTCTAGACTCCAACTACCTGTTAGTTTTTGGTCCTGGGATTTCCGTTATATTCCTGGATGCTTTTTTTCAAATTAATTAATTTGCCCGTGCTGGGTGTTAGCTGCAGACAGCGAGGTCTTTAGTTGCAGTAGGTAGAATCTAGTTCCCCGACCGGGGCTCGAACCCAGTCCCCCTGCATTGAGAATGTGGAGTCTCAGCCTCTGGACCCCCAGGGGAGTCTCCCTGGGATCTTAACTAAGCCTTTTATAGGATGTTTGTTGTGTGTCATCTAGAATTCCCTGTGGTTTTTAAATCACTTTTTCACATGTGTGATCAGAGACTGAATTTCAGTAATAAATTTTTGAGACCGGAGGGAAGAAAAGAAAGCCACTTTTTGGACTGTCTTTCGACAGACAGCTCTAACTTTTTTTTCTATAGGCACGGCGTGAGGCCAGGCTTCCTCAATCTGTCTTCCCCATCTGCAGCCTCCCGTGTCTTTATTTGTTTGCATTACAGATACTACCTCCTTCTGATTCTTATATCCTCCTCTTTATACATCTCTTTGCATCTGTTTACATTACAGCTATTATGTCTACTTGCATTACAGCTACTTTGATTCTTATATCCTCATATTTATACTCACCTCATCTGCTGCGTCAGCTTCCCTGGTGGCCCAGATGGTGAAGAATCTGCCCACAATGCAGGAGACCTGGGTTCGATGCCTGGGTCAGGAAGATCCCCTAGAGAAGGGAAGGGCTACCCAGTCCAGTATACTTGTCTGGAGAATTCCGTGGGCAGAGGAGCCTGGCGGGCTACAATCTGTGAGGTCACAAAGAGTCGGACACGACTGAGTGACTGATAATTTCACTTTCACTTTCACCTGCTGCATAACAAAGTTTCCCACAGATATTGCAGGCAGCCACCCATCCACAATGAAGACTAAAGAGGTCGTGTGCCTCTTTTGTTGTGGTTTGTAATTCAGACAGCATCCTCCACGGGATGGAGCTATGCCTTGCCCACACATGCCCAAAGGTACTAACTTTCACTTGCAGCAGAGTTGAGATATATGAAGGAACTCAACTCACCCCACAGTAGACACACAGGAAAGAACTTAAGCCAGAAGGTGAAATGTGCCCGAGCAGATGGAGTCAGCTGTAAAGTAATATCAGAGATACCCTAGAGTGTATTTAAAAATCCTTGGAACCTTATTATGGGCTATGGGTCGTGTTTCCAAATATCATTCTGTTTTAATAAGAGAGGGAGAGACTGCTTCCAGGGAAGGAAGACTGCAAAGCTTTGTGAAGAGTTGTCATCAGGGGAAAATATCATTCCCCTGGAGGATTGGGTGATGGCGTTAGATGAAAGTATTCCATGTAAGGAAAGCAGCATGAGTCAATCCAAGGCATGGAGAATCACGGGGCACGGGGGGACAGGTGAAGGGAACTACAGGGTTGGGCTGGAGCCAGACCGTTGGGTGTCTTCCGAGGTCCAGATGGTGACACAGGGGAGCCACTGGAGATGTTTACTCTTTCTTTATTTTTCCTGGAGAATGGTGGAAGAGCTATTTTGAGGGAGTTTACACTGGAAGAAATGTTTCTCTGAGGAGGTTTTTCATTGAACAAAACTCACTTTTATTGAACAAAGACAAAAATTTACAATCACTTGAGGAATTTCTGGCATCTTCAGGGCAGTAAGGGAGGTGAATTTTTTTTTTTTATTTGTGTGTCAAATCTTCCACAATCTCATAAAGTCAGTCCCATCTGAGGCTTTAAGCCAAATTGTCATCCATGTCTGGACATGGCCCTGCAATAGACACTAGCAATTTCATTTAAATTGTAAAGTAATAATTATATTATTAAAACTATAATTGCAATTGTAAATTGCAATATATAGCTTCATGTAACCGTGTCCCTCAAAAAATCTGAAAAATTAACTCTGTTTCCATTCTGCTGTAGCATGCAAGCTTCTTTGGCTTCTATTTGAATTTATTTTTTGGTGATTCATGGTGGCATAGTGATAAAATAGTATCCTGTGTTCTTTTCTTGGAGGACAACTTTAATAAAGGATGACTCACACAGAAATGGCCTTTTCCTGGGGCTGTGTGTTGGTATCACTGACCACTGAGCTGCAATACAAGGAATTATTACATTTCTTGGATAAAGTATCCTCAATTCCTACCCTGATCCCAGAAGCATTCTCACTGGAGGAGAACATTTTTTTAATTTGTTTGTTCCTCATCATATTTTGGTAGTTTTCTACCAGTTGTCTTATTTGCAGTTTTCCCTTCTAATAGTTGCCACGTTCCATTAATATTATTTTAATAATCAGCCTACCCCATTGTACCATCTTCAAAACTCAGAGTCGTAAATGAGGAATATTCTGTGTCTCCTCCGGTTCAAATGAGCTTCTGTGAGCATATGTTTTCACTAATGAAAAGCTGACTGTATTTTAATACTTTGTGGAGTCTTGCCTACAAAATATACAATCTATAGTCAGAAATTTCAATGATTCTCTTGTTTAGTTCGGTTCAGTCACTTAGTCGTGTCCAACTCTTTGTGACCCCATGAATCGCAGCATGCCAGGCCTCCCTGTCCATCACCAACTCCCAGAGTCCACACAAACTCATGTCCACAGAGTCGGTGATGCCATCCAGCCATCTCATCCTCTGTCGTCCCCTTCTCCTCCTGCCCCCACAATTCCCCACCAAGGAAAAAAGAACAGTAGTCAGTATTTTAGAGGATTATTGAGAAGGTCAAAGGATATAATAGTATCAGACTAGTTAACGTCGTACTGACAATGAAAAAGGGAATCAACAAGCAATAGCAGTCAGTATTCTTAAGTGGCATGGAAATCCAACTTCTTAGCATGAAACACTAAAATCCTAGCAGTAATCACATTTGCTGTTGTTCAGTCACTAAGTCATGTCCGATTCTTTCCTACCCCATGGATTGCAGCCCACCAGACTCCCTTGTCCTTCACTGTCATGGAGCTTGCTCAAACTCATGTCCACTGAGTCAGTGATGCCATCCAACCATCTCCTCCTCTGTTTTCCCCTTCTCCTCCCAACATAAAAGGGTCCCTCGGTAAAAGATTGGGGCATTAGCTGGACACTAAGTATTCAGTTTTCTGTATTGTAAACTGAAAGTTTGAAAATCAGTTCCCATTCTGGTTTAGACTATTCTTTTTAGTCAGTCCTTTGCCACTTTCAACAAAAATGCAAAAAGTAAACCATTCTATTACAGAGAAGATTACTGCCAGAATCTGAAACAGTAATAGCTCCCCATTCACTATTCCGCATCTGGGACTAAACATGGGGCCCTTTAATAACTGATGTGCAGATGCGTCCTGCCCCACTGCCCACCTCTTGGGTACAACTGCCGACTTCTGCAGAGGACTCTGTCCAGCCCTCCCAACATCTTCTCTATGCATCGGTGTGAAAAGGTTGATGTCCAGGAAACATGATAAAGTAAAAAAAAAAAAAAGCCCTTTGTAGCATTATTCACCGTTGTGAAAATTTTAAAGCAAATTTAAAGTCAAATCGTAATAGATAGTCTAAGTAGACTTTGGAAATAATGGCATATTATTTGAACTGTGGTGTTGGAGAAGACTCTTGAGAGTCCCTTGGACTGCAAGGAGATCCAACCAGTCCATCCTGAAGGAGATCAGTCCTGGGTGTTCACTGGAAGAACTGATGCTAAAGCTGAAACTCCAATACTTTGGCCACCTCATGCGAAGAGTTGACTCACTGGAAAACAGTCTGAGGCTGGGAGGGATTGGGGGCGGGAGGAGACGGGGATGACAGAGAATGAGATGGCTGGATGGCATCACCGACTCGATGGACATGAGTTTGAGTGAACTCCGGGAGTTGGTGATGGACAGGGAGGCCTGGTGTGCTGTGGTTCATGGGGTCACGGAGAGTCGGACACGACTGAGCGACTGAACTGACTGATAGTTATCAAATCTCAACTTTTACAGAATAATGAGGTTCATCATGCATGACATAAATGATGATAACTCAAAATGAAGTAAAGAAGCCTAATACAACACTATATTTACAGCTGGATTCCGTTTTATTGCCAGGATATGTATCTCCCTGGGGGAAAAAACTGGTAAAAGTTTCAAGTTTGACAACAAATTCTAAAAAATATATACAACCTTTTATTTGAATTGAAAGTAACTTATTTTTTTTCTTCATACCTTTTGGTATTTTCAAATTTTGTACAATGAATGGCTTCTTGGTTTAAAACAATGGAGACAGGTTTAGTTCAGTCACTCAGTCGTGTCCAACTCTTTGCGACCCCATGATCCGCAGCATGCCAGGCCTCCCTGTCCCTTCCAACTCCCAGAGTCCACCCAAACTCATGTCCATTGAGTCGGTGATGCCATCCAACTATCTCATCCTCTGTCATCCCCTTCTCCTCCTGCCCTCAATCTTTCCCAGCATCAGGGTCTTTTCAAATGAGTCAGCTCTTCGCATCAGGTGGCCAAAGTATTGGTGTTTCAGCTTCAACATCAGTCCTTCCAATGAACACCCAGGATTGATCTCCTTTAGGATGGACTGGTTGGATCTCCTTGCAGTCCAAGGGATTCTGAAGAGTCTTCTCCAACACCACAGTTCAAAAGCATCAATTTTTCGGCGATTAGCTCTCTTTATAGTCCAACTCTCACATTCATACATGCCCACTGGAAAAACCATAGCCTTGACTAGACCGACCTTTGTTGACAAAGTAATGTCTCTGCTTTTTAATATGCTGTCTAGTTTGATCATAACTTTCCTTCCAAGGAGTAAGCGTCTTTTAATTTCATGACTGCAGTCACCATCTGCAGTGATTTTGGAGGTAGGTAGGTAGGAACATTAGCTGGTAAATTGTAAAAGAAAAAAAGAAGAAAAATATGGATATAGTTAAAAGAGATATGCAAATTGTATGACTCAGTTTATAATAAGACAAATTTAATTTATGACTTATCAGTTTTATTGAAGTCAAGCCATTACAATTAAAATTTTTTTACAATTAAATATTTACTGGTAAACAACTATCAACTTTATTTTCAAGGCATTAGAGTGTTAAATAGTCACTCGGTCGTGTGTGACTCTTCATGACCTCATGGACCGGGACCTGCCAGGCTCCTCTGTCCGTGGGATTTTCCAGGCAAGAATATTGGAGTGGGTGGCCATTTCCTTCTCCAGGTTGCCATGTCCTTCTCCAAGAGTATTAAATAAGCACTATCAAAACAGAAGCAAAGGGATTTCTCTGGTCATCCAGTGGTTAAGACTGTTCACTTCCAATGTAGGGGGAGTGGGTTTGATCCCTGCTCAGGGTACTTTAGCCACCTCATGCGACGAGTTGACTCACTGGAAAAGAGTCTGATGCTAGGAGGGATTGGGGGTGGGAGGAGATGGGAACGACAGAGAATGAGATGACTGGATGGCATCACCGACTCGATGGACATGAGTTTGAGTGAACTCCGGGAGTTGGTGATGGACAGGGAGGCCTGGCGTGCTGTGATTCATGGGGTCACAAAGAGTCGGACACGACTGAGCGACTGAACTGAACTGAACTGAACAGGGAACTAAGATCCCACATATTATGTGGAATGGCCAAATAAAAAGAAAAAAAAGAAGTAAGACTTTGAAATTTATGTTTGCAATAGAAAAGAGCAGACAGTATAATGTGCAGTAAAGCTTTCTATTTGTGAACTTGGAGTCAAGACAAACAAGAAATCAAAGCCCATTGAAACAGAGCAAAAAATAGACAAACTCCATTTCTAAAATGTAGGGTTTTTTAGTATGCAAAAGTATAAGCACTTTCTGATTGATGCTGCTTTCTATTTGAAGCCAAATAGAAAACCCTTCTTCATGAGCATAGGTCAAGAAGATATAAATAGATAGTAGGAAAACACTGAGAAATTTCCTGTGTAAACTTGGTGGTATCATGGTTACAGAAGTTTTCTTAATAAACCCTCAGTTTTATTTCACAATAAGACATGTTTCTGTTCTTAGAAACACTGTCTATTCTGTATGTTACTAAATCTCTATTGTACCCAAAGTAAAATATCAACTTTCATCTGCAATTTTATAGCACGTATTTGCCATTGAAATGCATCATTTACATCATGAAAATTTAATATGACTGACATTAGCAAAATCACTAATTAAGAAATAGGGCATAAATACTCCAAGAAACTTGACAGTGTGTTCTATGAAGGAAATTAATTCAGAAGTCTCCTATTTGCATAAATCTCCCAGGTCTCATTTTCACAGCTGTTTGTTCTGTCAGCTAGATTGTTGCATTTCCAAATTATTTTAACATAATCGCTGGGAAGTATATACCTTTCAACTAAAAATATCATACTCTGCAAAAAAGATAGTTAGGGGGAAAATATAAGTTCATTCAGTTCATCTTGATCTTTTTTCTTTAAGAGGAATGTTTTTAATATAGGTACTTTAACATTTAAGTCTGAAATTATTGAAATATTTTTATTATTAAAAGAAAGTTTGTAATTTTAGATCCTCACAAAATTGAAAAGGTTGTGTCATTTTAATTTGGAAAAAATGGTAATGAGTGAAGCTTATTTTGTCAAAAAGGAAAAAATACTGGAGATGTCTAATTTTCATTAACCAGCTGAGCATAATATAGAGTTTCAGGTATGTACTCACTACTGTACTCGACAAATGAGTAATAATTTTAAATATGATTTAGTGTAGCATATTGTTTGTTTTAGCAATTTAGATAAGGAAAGGAGATCAGCAATGACTAGATCTTAAAGATGTCTTGTTACCTGTAATGTCCAAAAACACAGAAGGAATTTGAAATCCACAGATTTCAGCCTAGAGACCCAGCAACACTGCTTGCTACGTACAAGCCTGAGTCTATTATTTAAGGACTGCATACTTCAATTCCTCATCTGTAAAATGTACAGTGAGTAACACAAGATTATTGTTAAAATCACTCTAAATAATGGACAATGAACGACCTTGGGGGCTGCTAAGCACCATATAAATGCTAGCTATGGTTCAGTGTCTCTTCTCATATTTTTAAATCTTGCCCTGAAAAAAAAAAAGCCGTAGTCTGCTGTACAAATCTGTGGTTTTGTCCACATGGGCAGTTACAGTGTTATACATAGAAGTTAACCCAAGCATGGCTGTTTGTAAGAAAAGGGATGATCGGGTATACCTATATCCACTTTCATAACTAGAAAAAGATGCTCTAGTTTTTGAAAATGATTTCTCCCATCTTTCCTTTCACTCTTGAAATTATATTTAAGTGTAGACTCTACTTAGAGTAATTTGCTGCTGGAATAAGCATAACATTTTGATTTCTGCTTTGCTTCTAATTACATTCAAGCTCATTTTGACATTTAAAGCCAATTACATTAGTCTAGATTCAGCAAGACTTTTCCGTAGTAGTCTAAAATTTGACCAATGAACACACACACCCTTTTTATTCATTTAAATGGAATGCTTGGCAACAGGCATATTTTAGAAATAGTAAAAGCAAAATAAATAACGTGGGTTCATTTTGAAATAAAAGGAGAAGAACTGCTTGGTCTTTCTTACCAACATAAAAGAGAGTCACAATTAATTGAAACCACCAGTTTCAAGTTTATTTCCTTCTAAGTCACAAGCAATGAGGCATAATCATTTTACCAAAAAAATTAACATTTTTGATGTTTTGCTTCTATTAACAGCAAGGGTAGTTGATCTCAACAGATCTCAAATTCTAAGAGAATTCATGCACAGAGAGAATGAGTGAAAGTCGTTCGACTGTGTCCAGTTCTTTGTGCAGTTAACCTGCCAGGCTCCTCGGTCCATGGAATTCTCCAGGCAGGAATACTGGAGTGGGTAGCCATTGCCTTCTCCAGGGGATCTTCCTGACCCAGGGATCGAACCTGGGTCTCCCACATCGTGGGGAAGATTCTTTACCATCTAAGCCACCAGGGAAGTCCATACGTAGAGAGAGATAACTTCAAAAGCTTTATAACTTGAAAGTCACTAATAACTCTTCAGAACTCTCCAAGCCCTACAACAAAACTCAACCAATATTCGATTTAAGATTCTAGTATATGTGATGGCTTAGAGCTCGCCCAGCTCTTATTTTATTTAGCTCCCTACTTTCAGTCCACTTACCAATACTGTGATTTTTACTATTTATTCAATAAATTATCTTGTCCCCGACAGCACTAAAAGTAAACTTATAGTAAATATAGTGTCAAAACATTTAGTGTAACCTTATTCTATCGTTTTATATAGTCTGAGTACAGAGACTAGAAAGCATATTGTATAAAATCAGAGTTTTCCAGTTGACTGCTGGTACCAACTAAGACAGAGCAGAATTATACATAGGCTTCCCAGATGGCCCTAGTGATAAAGAATCTACCTGCCAATGCAAAAGATGGAAGAGACACCAGTTCAATCCCTGGATTGGGAAGACCCGCTGGAGAAGGAAATAGCAGCCCACTCCAGTATTCTTGCCTGGAAAATTCCATTGATAGAGGAGTCTGGTGGGCTACAGTCCATGGGGTTGCAAAGAGTCAGACCCTACTGAGTGCACACACTCACAGGCACACACACAGAACAGTAGACACTTACAGGTGGAAGGTATCTTTGAAGTCACTTAGCTCCGAGATGAAATAAAATGATGCTGTCAATATCACTGTCACGCTTTCATGTATATAAAGGGAAATACCTTCTTAAAAATATAATCCAGACTCAGCCTCTGTGACTGCAGAGCTCAGCACTTGGTACTTTGCCTCCCTACCCTGAAACTCACGGAGGGCCAAGGTCTTTATCCTCTGCCCATTCAGCCTCTGTTTCATATTGTATTTTTAATATTTATTTATTTCATTGTGCCTGTGTTCAATCTCAGTTGCAGCTCATGGGATCTTTCCTTGCAGAGCACCCTCTCTGTAATTTTGGTGCCAGGGCTCAGTTGCCCCACAGCAGATGGGGACTTAGTTCCCTGACCAGGAATCGAACCTGCGTCCTCTGCATTTTTCGAGACAGATTCTCAACCACTGCCGCCAGGGAAAGTTCTTCACCCTCTATTTTAAACCACTCTCATTTGACTGTCCCTTCTGGGGAGGGTGTCTCTTGAGAGTGAGGACAGAGATGAGGTGGACAAGTTTAGCTCAGATGAGAAGTTTTGCAAAGCCCGAGGCAGGGCAGTGTGGAAGCCTCTTTGGAGGTCAAGGTGGAAGGGAGCCTGTTTCCATATGGAGCCAGTTCAAGAGCTGGAATGATACAGACCTGGAGAGTTAGATTCACCTAGGAGTCAGCATGTTTCCTGAGAGTTTGGCAAAAAGGGAGATGGAGTTTGCAGGACTGGGAAGAGTGTATTTTAATTGATAGGCCATGAAGTTCCATCTAAATGAGACAAGGAGAAATTGAAATAAAGAAGTGGCTATTGCCAATGGCTTTAGCATTAATGGCAACCCACTCCATTATTCTTGCCTGGAGAATCCCATGGAGAGAGGAGCCTGGAAGGCTCCATGGGGTTGCAAGGGTCAGACACGACTTAGCAACTAAACCACCACCACCACTATGATTTTACTCCAGATTTCAAATCCACAGTATTTGTGTTTGTGGACAACTTAGTTTAGTTGCAGTAAGTGGTGACTCTTAATTAAAGAGTTTTTATTTACTGTAGGTTTTTAAATATTGTACTGTACTATAGCAGTGTATCAGTTGTGTCTGACTCTTTGCAACCTAGGAACTGGAGCCCACCAAGCTCCTCTGTCCATGGATGTTTCAGCAAGAGTACTGGAGTGGGTAGCTATTTCTTCCTTCAGGGGATCTTCCTGACTCAGGGATCAAACCCACGTCTCCTATGTCTCCTGCATTGGCAAATGGATTCTTTACCATTGAGCCATTGGGCAACATTTAAATACAGGTGATGTCATTTTTCTTGGTTTTTCCCAACCCTAAACTCTCAGTAAGACCTTGATCTTGTCAGTCATGATTTGTCCAACCAGTGTACATTTTGGAAATTTAACTCCAACATTAGGTAGGTCCAACACTTGCTATATATCGATGTCATTTTAAATATTGTTAAAACTTTGAATCATTAAGAAGTTTTAAATGAAAGAAACTATACAGCAAAATATTAAATCATGCAATCAGTGGGGTTCTTTCACTGTAAACACGATTTCTCATTTAATTAATTAAACAATTGCTGGTCCTTTGGGGATTCCTCGGGTCCCCCCGTGTCCGGCAGATGCCCTAGTTGTGAGGAGACACCAAATCCAAGTCCACCCACTCCTCCGTCTTGGTCAGTAGGTTTTTCAGAAGATACAACTCCTCTGCATTTTATTTCAGTGGGAAAAAAGAAATAAGAAGACTGAGTAGGTGAATAATTAAGGCAATTAAAACTGAAGGAGGTGTCACTTTTACACTCCATGAATACTGTCACAGCAGATCTTCTATTTTACGGCTGACTGGTAGTAAGACACAGCAGGGACACCCTCCATAAAAAGGTTGAGCTACTATATAAGTTGTCAAACCGATTTCATTTTGAAGGCTCATCTTCTGCAGAGAAAGAGTTCTGGAAACCCGCTAAAGATAGATAAGATAATATATTGTAAAAGGAAATTTGAATGTCAATAACCTGAGTTGTATTCCTCACCACATTTAAAATTTTTAATGTCAAGATTTTTTAAAGTAAATATATATTTTGCATATATTTTAATATGCAGTAAAACTATATTAAGTGTAAGGTAATTTTTATGTCCAGCAAAAATCTGTACATGAATGTTCATAGCAATATAGTAGCCAAAAAGTGAAAACAACTGAAATATCCGTCAACTGATGAGTAGATAAAATGTGGTCTGTCCATCGAATGAAACATCATTTGGCAAAAGGTAATGAAGTGCTGTTTTAAAGGAGATCAATCCTGGGTGTTCATTGGAAGGACTGATGCTAAAGCTGAAACTCCAATACTTTGGCCACCTCATGCGACGAGTTGACTCAATGGAAAAGAGTCTGATGCTGGGAGGGATTGGGGGTGGGAGGAGACGGGGGCGACAGAGAATGAGATGGCTGCATGGTATCACCGACTCGATGGACATGAGTTTGAGTGAACTCCGGGAGTTGGTGATGGACAGGGAGGCCTGGTGTGCTGTGATTCATGGGGTCGCGGAGAGTCGGACACGACTGAGCAACTGAACTGAATGAAGTGCTGATACAGATCCCCGACTCATATTATATGATTCCATCTGTAGCAAGTGTTCACAGTAGGCAGATCCGTGGGGACTGAAAGGGTATTGCTGGTTGGTGAAGGCTGAGGAAGGGAGGGGTGGGAAGTAACTCTTATGGGTACATAGTTTTGGGAGAATGATGAAAAGAGTCTTGCCTTAGTTGTGAGGAAATGAAACCCCTTAATTGTCTGCTTCAAAAGGTGAATTTTATGGTATTTAAACTATATCTAAACAAAGCTGTTACTTTTAAAATTCTGAAAAAAGAGTATTACCACTTCCCCTAGTCCGTCAAGCCAGTCAATCCTAAAGGAAGTCAACCCTGAATATTTATTGGAAGGACAGATACTGAAGCTGAAGCTCCAGTCCTTTGGTCACCTCATGGCAAGAGCCGACTCATTGGAAAAGACCCTGATGCTGGGAAAGATTGAAGGCAGAGGAAAAGGGGACAACAGAGGATGATGGTTGAATAGCATCGCTGACTCAATGGACGTGAGTGTGAGCAAGCTCCGGGAGCTGGTGAAGGACAGGGAAGCCTGGTGTGCTGCGGTCCATGGGGTCACAAAGAGTCGGACACGACTGAGGGACTGAACAACAATTGACTTTGTCATGACCCCTCAGTTGCTCCTGCTGAACTGCATAGCCAATCCCCATTCATTCATGTGCCTCCAGATCCTACTGCTAACAGTGTGATTTTTCCTGTAACTTCCACTTGAAATTCATTAGAGATGTTTTTGATTGATTTTGCTCTTCCCTGATCGGCAGGGTTGTTTGTTCCAGATCACGTCCTATGCAGCTGGACCATTCTCAGGTTAAATGCTCATCTCTGATTCAATTAGCTGCAGTCAGGCACCTGCAGAGTGAACAGGGCCTGACTTGCATACGGATGGTTAATATGTGATTATGTCATTAGACACAGAAAGGAAAAAGAACTTGTAAACAAAGTGCTTACCCCTGTTTACATCTGTAAGATTGGACGTGAGGGGTAAAATAGCAAAAATCACAGATATTCTGCCCTGAAAACCTGCAGAAATGAATAAAACAGTTCATTACCAGCCTGGAAAAAAATGATACCAGCAGTCACCCCACAAAGAAAAGGCCACAATTTCATACCATTATCTTTGAATAGCAGCTACTAGGAAAGACGGAGGGAGAAAGAAAGGATCAGAGAGAGAGAAAGTGCACTCTAGGTTCATGCCCGAAGCCTGTTTTCCAGAAGTTGAAAAGAAATTAAATTGGAAAAGCAAATCCTAAAATATGTGCTCATCTCCCTCAATTTGAGGAGCCTCAGGCTGTGGGGATGTGCAGAGCCATGGAAAAGACATCAAGAATCTCCCACAAATGTAGAAGTGATTGATTCACCCCATTTTACCAAAGGCAAGATAAAATGCTGGAGTTTTCTATTTTTCATTTTTCCCAGTTGGGAAGAAGGCTTGTGAGTAAAAACAAAACAGTCATAATTTGTAAAAACTAAAGTTCTTCCATAATAAACAAAAGTTCAGCAGAGTGAAATCAAGAAGAGAAAAGAAGAAAATTGAAATCAGGAGGGAGCAGGAGATGGGGAGGAAGGCATGGGGGAGCCTGGAAGTACCTCTTCTGGTACCCAGAGGGCTAGGACCAGCAGAATGAACCTTTTTTCTCACTTGGAGTCAGTGGGGTGCAAGTGATGTGGAAGGAAGCCGATGGGCTTTGGCAGCAATAAAAATTTCCAGAATCTACCCACAGTGGGGAAGTGTCTGAGTCCTAATATATCAAGTTTAACTGTCCATGGCCTCAGCCAATACTTCTCTCCCTGCAAACCGTTTTCCTCGTACTGGGACCACAAAACATAGAAGAAAACGTAGTTGACAAATTGAAACAGGATTCTAATGATGGACATGGGAATCCCAAGTGGCTCAGCAGTAAAGAACCCACCTGCCAATGCAAGAGACACAGATGTGAGTCCAGCCCCTGGGTTGGGAAGATTCTAGGATTCTTGCCTGGGAAATCTCATGGCCACAGAGCCTGGCAGGCTACAGTCCATTGGGTTGCAAGAGTCAGACACAACCGAAAGACTAAGCCACCCCCAATGATGGGCATGAGCTTCTGGGATCCCTTTCTGACATTGTATTGGAGGGAGTAAACGATCTAGATAAGGAAGTTTAAAATGAAGGCTTTGCATTTGCAGCAATGGATGGACCTAGAGATTATCATACTAAGCAAAGTAAGTCAGAAAGAGGAAGACAAATTCCATATGATATCACTTAGGCGGAATCTGAAATACGACACAAATGACCATTTCTATGAAACAAAAGCCAACTCACAAATAGAGAATAGACTTGTGGTTTCCAAGCAGGGAGTAGAAGGGAGGGCAAGGGAAAGATTTGGAGCCTGAGATTAGCAAATGCAAACTATTACGTACAGAATGGTTGAACAACAAGGTCCTACTGTATAGCACAGGGAACTATATTCAATATCCTGTGATAAACCATAATGTGAAAGAATATTTATATATGTATAACTGAATCACTGTTCTGTACAGCAAAACTTAAACACACGTTGTAAATCAACTATACTTCCATAAAATAAAATGAAAAAAGAAGGCTTTGACAGTTGTGGAGGTAATTAGTCCAAATTAAAACAGTAGTAAGGGGACTCCAAGGAAAATGTCTGAGAGAAAGAATAAAAAGGTTTCTGGGTAATCGAAGCCTCCAGTAAGAACATCTGTAAGAGAAGAGAAGTGGAATTTATGCCAGACAATCTGTAAAAATCTGTGAGAATCTGGAATCAATTTGATGTAGAAGGAAGAAAGTCTATATTTCTTTCCCCAAGGAACTTGTGAAAAACAATCAGAAACTCTCAACCAAAACAAAACTAAACTAAAAATTGTAGAAGAACACTGTGATTCCCATAAAGTGAATTAAACTGGGCCAGATTCTGAAACCTTAGAGAAAAGTAAGGGGCCTCCACCTAATGCTTGAACATCTGCCTTCTACTACCAAATGTGTCATAATATTTGGAGCCCTGGAGAAGGAAGTATTATCCTAGAACATTACCAGCCTAACATTATTACTTAGCAGTATTTTCATGGGCAACTCATTGACTTTCCATCTATTGATTGTCAGTGTACCAACAAGCATGGAAGACCCAATGATGACTAAACAGCAAAATGTAAATATGGTTAAACAGAGTATAGTCATAATAATTCACAGCACCTCACAATTCATACTTGCAGGTGGCTGAGCTGTGCAGAAATGAGACGTTTTCCTTCTGGAACTCTGAAGAGAGTAGAGGGTAACCCGATGTTCTTGCTCACGTTGCTTATCTCACAGCAACAGGTTATAAACCCATAGCTCCATGTTCCCAAACCTTCACTGAATTCGCGATGGCTGAGTGTTCATGAAAGCTCATGCTGTAGATGAAAACAAATTAAATAGGTTTCTGCCCAAGAAACTGAAAGGTACACCTGAATTTCTGGCCTCTAGGTACCAAGGATGAATCTATTGGACTTAATCACAAGTTTCCCTGTCACTTTTAGGGAAAGAAATCCATGTCCAGGAAAATTCCTTTTGCCTTGGTAGATGTTTTGACTTTTCCCCCCTTTCATTGTTGAGCTGTTTGGATGGCCACACACTTTCACACTGGTGACGTTTCTGTTGAAGAAGATACAACAATCTGGTGTTTTGTTTCTGTGTGTGAGATCTTAGGTCCCCAACCAGGGATTGAACCTGTACCCCCTGCAGTGGAAGCATGGCATCTTAACCACTGGACTTCCAGGGAAGTCTACAATCTAGTATTTTTATGTGAATCATTTTCAGAACTTGTTTTCCTTGCCTTCGGACATAATAAATATTCAATAGAAAAAAATACAGGGAAAAGATAATTGCCCTCAATGATAGGTCTGGCACATTTATGACATTAAACCATGTGTTGAAAAATTCTCTGAAGCGTTTCTAAGATGAATTAAAGCTAATACTCTCTTAGGCACCCCCGGCAAGGAAAGTATTAAAGTGTCCTTGTTGATGCTGTGCTCAAGTACCAGTAACAACATACTTCTTGCTTTCATCAACAGAACACTTTGTAGGGTGATGAGATTATAGAAAAATTAAGTCAGGAAGAAGTTAAATGTTTCACAAATGGACTAAGGCTTAGAGGAAAAACACGTCTCCTAGTTTGAGATTCATTGTTCCTTTCTTCATGCAGACCCACTGTGTGCTGGGCATTGAACACTGCACTTGTAAAAAAGGTTATTTTCCCTAGTAAAGAAAACTGCCAAAAGAACTTACTATGTGATCAGGTCTGGGAAGTAGTAGACTCAAGATTTCACTGAAGGCAGGAAGCAGTACTTGGAAAAAGTACTTGCTTTGAAATCACGATGCTTGGTGCTACTTCTGTTACTGCTACAAATTAATAGAGTGACTTTGGGCTATTTGCCCGATTTAAGCCTCTTTTTATCTTCAAAAAGAATGAATCAGGTTAGATTATCTTTAGAGTCCATTTTGCCTCTAAGATACTATCAGTCTAACAGAACTCTTATAGGGCTCTGTCCATCTTTCTGTTATCCTAGACTTTATTTCTTGGAATCCCAATACTTGAGAATTTGATTTATGTCTTGCATTGTCTTGAAGTGTATAGTAATTTCTTTCAGAGTCACTCAATTCCAATTGTCAAGTTTCCCTGACGGTATCATAAGTTCTCATTTATTGACCACTAAAGTGTGCAGAGTACATAAATCAGAGGTGGATATATAAGCATATATTTAATAAGAAAAAATTATGTATAGGAATGACACTAACCAAAGATCTTTGCAGAGAAAGAATGAGTCTTTGAACTTGGTTGGCTTTTGTTGAGTGCTCTTTTTAATTTAATTCAATTTTACTTTATCTTTTACTTTATTTTTGGTCTTGAGGTTTCTTCCATGGTCTTGACTCTGCTTTGGAAAAAAAAATGTTTTAAGTTATGAAAAAAATGTGATAATTTTTATGAAGTTGCTTAGTATTATCATATCATTTTAGAAATATTTCTTTTTCAGATTCTTGTGTTTCTAACATAACTGAAATGATTTGATAGATGAATTCTATAAAAGTAAAATTAAGGTTATTCTTATTTGCCTTTAGACAATCAAAACTATAAAAATAAGTTGGGCTTGACAGCAAAAAATAAAATAAATTACACTAATCCCTTGGAAACATTAAATAGTTAGCTTGCTAAAAGGTAAAAGCAATAGAGACAATAAGCAAAGTTTCCTGAATTTTTTCTAATTTGCTCAGCAGTATTCACCACCAACAAGGCTAATTTTAATTCAGGATAATTATTTTAGTTTTCCACATTGAATAGGTAGATATCAGACTTTTAAGACCTTTATTCTTAGTTCTTTCTTATCTGTTGAATGAAGGCTCTTCTTTTCCTCCTGAATTAATAATACTGAGACCAAAGTCCTAATTTTGAGTTGCGTGCAAGCGCAAGGCTGGTGTTGAATCCCTCCATTCTTTTCCTCTGTAGGCATTCATGTCCATGTTCCAGATTCTTACCCAGGAAGGATGGGTTGATGTCATGGACCAAACACTAAACGCCGTGGGACACATGTGGGCACCTGTGGTTGCCATCTATTTCATTCTCTATCACCTCTTCGCCACTCTGGTGAGTTTCAGATTTCTTTTCAGTTGTCTGGCATTTCATGATGGGATGAACATCAACAGGTTTTTGGTCTGTTGTCAATTTCAGAACCAGAGAACCGAGGTAGAATAGTCCCGTTGGATGAGAGTCCCTTCCATTCTAACTGTCTATGAATCGAAGAACTACTTGAGGAACTAGATTTCAGATTTAAGTCAGAAGTTGTCTCCACCAATGTCACGTGGCTTGCATGAGGGAAAATGAGACAGAACAAACAAAGTCCCAAGTCCGTGTACTGACTTAACCATCTCTAAACACCCACACCCACGGTGGTCTCAGAATCAAACCAGAACTGCATTATTATTTTTTCTTTATCATGTAGAGACACACTCTTTGGTTTTGCTGCAGCCTCTTCACAGCTGTAATTAAACTGAAAACAGAAGCTGGAGACCTCAGGGTGCAGTCAGTTAATTAGAAGCCAGCTCAGTGTTACTGCGCTTTGTGTGACTAAAAGAAGCACATGGGGAAAAATAAAACACATGGCTGTGAATGTTGTTAGCAGCGTGATAAAAACTAAATACCAAAATTCAGGGGAAAATTTCCTCTGTCACACAAGCAGATTTTTCTCTTCCATGTATGTCTATTAAAAAGAAAAGAAAAAAATTATGAAATGTGGCCTACATCCTAAAAGGATATAATCCTTAGGTCTTTCTAATGCCAGATCTACATCTCCATACAATACATTTGTATATATTTAAGAATCAAATTTAAGCTCTCATATTGTGCTAAAAGTTCCAAGGGAAAGATGCAGAATGTTACCGTTTATTAGGAACATATGAACTAAAAATAACTGCTACTCTTTATTGAGTGGCAAAAAAGCTTTATAATAAATTTATTCCTCATATTTGGGACAGTCAGATTAGGTAATAGTCCCACTTTACAGATGATGAAACTGAGGAGTTGATTTGCCCAGTGTCACAAAGAGTATAAACACTAGAGCCAGAACATTCCCAGGCCAACCTGGTCTCAAGGCCCATGATCTTGCAACTATTTACTGCTGCTTCCCTAGACTATGAAACTTGGCATTATCACAGAACACGTCTGCAGCAAATCAGACCTCTGCCCATGAGCCACTAAAATAAAATATATGCGATCCCTAAGGCCTCTTCCAATTCTAAAATCTATGAATCAAGTAAGTACTGGACAAACTGTGTATATTAGAGTAGACATCACATTTGCTATATGCAAAGGCCTTCCAGTCGAAGACTGGGGACTTTCCTGGTGGTCCAGTGGTAGAGATTTCACCTTCCAATGCAGAGGGCTTGGGTTCAATCCCTGGTCGGGGAGCTAAGATCCTGCATGCCTCATAGCCAAAATACCAAAAACATAAAGCAGAAGCAGTATTGTAACAAATTCAATGAAGACTTTAAAAATGGTCCACATGAAAAAAAAAAATCTTTAAAACAACAAAAAAGCAAACAAAAACACAGACATGTCCGTCAAAAGGTGTATGAGGATACATTGTAATGTGGAGAAAGGTCCTGGGCTCAAATAGTGGCATCACAGAAATAATATTGGCATTTTTTGACATGAGATGACTTTAAAAACACTCTCACACATGCGCACAAAGAACACTAAGTGGTCGGGATGGATGTCAGGCTTCTGGAGACAAATCTGGCTGCACCTGTGCTGCAGACCCTCGGCCCTGAGGTCTTCGCATCCTCGTCAGGACCTGTGTCATTCGGTTATTCGTGCATTCACTTACAAACTCAGCTCGTTTTTGTTAAGCAGTTACTGTGTGTTTAAGTGGGTTTCCCGGGTGGCGCTAGTGGTAAAGAACCCTCCTGCCAATGCAGGAGACGTAAGACAGGCGAGTTGGATCCCTGGGAAGATCCCCTGGAGGAGGAAATGGCAACCCAGTCCAGTATTCTTACCTGGAGAATCCATGGACAAAGGAGCCTGGCAGACTGCCTGTCCATGGGTCACAAAGAATGGGACATGATTGAAGCAACTTAGCATGCACGCGTGTGTTTAAGTTCCTTTAAAACTATGGAATATCTTGGAGACTTTTAATCATTGGTTAAATTCAGAATAGATGGGTGAAATCATCTGCGTATGGGAATAATCTGTCTAATTGTTGTATTCTGTTAATATAATCTCATGCTGTCAATCCTGCAGAGATTTGATTCTTAAGTCAGAGAATAGCACAGTAATATGTAAGCAGGAAGAAAACTGAACTAGCCTAGTAAATTAGTTAGCAAAGTAATTTTTTTTCAAGTGGATTTTTACAGGAATCACTAATACAGTGAAGTAAAATATTAAATCTGGTAACAGATTTTTTGGACAATCTGAATTTTCCTTATTGTATCAAAAACGTGACTTTGATTGTGGAACCCTGAAGCACTTCCAGGGACTCCTGGGATTCAGTGAAGCCTCTAGGAATCGACAGAACATAGCTTGAAAACCCGTATCTAATTCTACACCTCCATTCTGCTGTTTAAGGTGTCTGCCCAAAACACTCATTGTAATTTTTCAAAAATTTTAAAACTGAAAATTGAAAGCATCTCTTCTTTTGTTCATAATTTTTTTGAATCTCTAAAGCAGTTGAGAATTTAAAAGTCTACCAGGTAGTAAAGAATCTGCCAGTCAGTGCAGGAGACGCAGATTCCATCCATGGGTCGGGAAGATGCCCTGAAGGAGAGCATGGCAACTGGCTGCAATGTTGTTGCCTGGACAGTCCCATGGACAGAGGAACCTGGTGGACTATAGTCCATAGGGTCACATAAAGCTGGACATGACTGAGTGCGAACACACACACACACACACACACACACACACACATCAGTGAGGGCAGTCTGTTAAATATGGTGGAGTTCAAGACTGCAGACTTGAAGTCCAAAAATCTAGATTCAGTATCTGTCTCTGCCAGTCTCTAGATGTATGACTGTAGAAGAATCAGACAACTTCCCTGATCTGTTTGTTGTGTTATATCTGAAAGTGAGAGTAATAAGACCCAGGCACATCTAGCTTCCAGGGCTGCCAAGTACATGTGAGGTGAGCTTGTATTTTGGAGGGTGCTTTAGCCATGGTCTAAGAGGCTGATCATAACGATCACCAACCCTGAGTTTTTTCAAGTTTAAATAAGATGGTATGTACATTTCAAGCTATATCTTAATAAATGCTAAAATGTTATTTCAGATGTTTTTAATTTGTAAAAATAAAGTATTATTGATCAGTTTAAAGCATCATTTGTGCCCAAGTTTGTCTCTCTTTAGGTCTTCCCCACACCCATTCTCCCAGGCAATGACTTTAATGAACTTGGTTTGAACCCATCTTCCAGTTTTTAAATCATAGTTTACTAAATTTAGCATACTGTCAACTTTGTTGTTGTATTGTTCAGTCACTAATTCATGTCCAGTTCTTTTCGACCCCATGGACTGCAGCATGCCAGACTCCTCTGTCCTCCACTATCTCCCAGAGTTTGCTCAAATTCATGTCCCTTGAGTCGGTGATTCTATCTAACCATCTCATCCTCTGCCACCCCATTCTCCTTTTATCTTCAATCTGTCAACTTTAAAAAGACTCATAGTTGGTGTAATATTAATAAGTAAAGTACAATTAAAGTACACACATAGATTGCAAGATACATCCCAATTTCAGATTGTTAAAATGTGAAAATAAATGTGCATCTTAAAATCAATGGACTGCAGTAGTTTTCCACTTTATACATACCTATTAAAATACATAATGTTTTAAATCATCTACAGACATTTTGATACCCTTGGTTTTTAAGATCAATATGATATTTTCAGTTTGAGGAGCACTGTACCAGTACATGGCTGGCCCTGTCTAGAAGGAATGCCCACACACTCCTCTCATTGCTATAATTCCAGCCCATGCTGAGGCCAAGTTATGTCTGATCATGTGTTTCCCTCCTTACAAGGGCTTCCCTGATGGCTCAGATAGTAAAGAATCCACCTACCATGCAGGAGACCCAGCTTTGATCCCTGGGTCAGGAAGAGCCTCTGAAGAAGGGAATGGCAACCCACTCTAGGCCTCTTGCCTGAAGAATTCCATGGACAGAGGAGCCTTGTGGGCTACAGTCCATAGGATCACAAAGAGTCGAACACGACTAAGTGACTAACTTTCACTTTTCCCCCCTTACAAATGATTCAGTTCAGTTCAGTTCAGTCGCTCAGTCGTGTCCGACCTCCGCGACCCCATGAATCACATAAATAGAATCAATACATATATGCTCAGTTTAGTTTTTAACCAAATATTGGTTTTGAAATTTTTCATCTTAATACACATAAAGTTAATTCAGGCATTAATATATATAATATATATAGTCATATAGTAGCAGTCCATTGGCTGAACATGCCATATTTGTTTCTCAGTTTCTTTCCTGGAGACGCAACTTAGGTGGCTTTCCAATATTTTGCTCTTACATGTTGCAACGAATACATTTGTACTCTGTGTCCAGTTTTGCAAGAGTTTCTTTAGGGTATTTGGTTTAGTTGCTAAGTCGTATTCTACTCTCTCTTGCAATCCCACGGACTCACCAGATTCCTCTGTCCATGCTATTTCCAGGCAAGAATACTGGAGTGGGTTGCCATTTCCTTCTCCAGGGGAACTTCCCCCACCTAGGGATTGAACCTGAATCTCCTGCCTTGCAGGAAGATTCTTTGCTGCTGAGCCACAAAGGAAGCCTTTTAGAGTATATACCAGAAGGTAGAATCTGGGATCCTGGTTGCTGCCCAAATGGCTCCATGAAAGTGAAAGTTGCTCAGTTGTGTCCAACTCTTGTGATCCCGTGGTCTATCCAGTCCATGGAAGTCTCTAGGCCAAAATACTCGAGTAGGTAGCCTTTCCCTTCCCCAGGAGATCTTCCCAACCCAGGGATTGAACCCAGGTCTCCCGCACTGCAGGTGGATTCTTTACCAACTGAGCCACTGGGAAGCCCAAGAATACTGGAGTGGGTAGCCTATCCCTTCTCCAGCGGATCTTCCTGATCCAGGAATCGAACTGGGGTCTCCTACATTGCAGGCGGATTCTTTACCAACTGAGCTACCAGGGAAGCCTCTAAATGGCTCCATAGCACACTCTAAAACTAAATTTTCAAAATTGCATGTGTTAATTTTATACTACCCAAAAAATCTAGAGACTGAAGTCATTTCCCCAGGTCACTGGAGATTCCCTTAAGCATTATCGACAATTGCTTTATTCTCCTTTATGTCCTCAGACTGACAGTTATTTTCATGAGGTCTATCAAGTCAGCCCAGTTTGATTCAGCACAGTTTTTTCTGAATCTCAGCCACTCTGTATAAGTCCTAGCCTACATCCTGGCCTTTGTTGGGAAGGCTTAATCTGTGCTTTCTGAGCCTATAGCTGGTAGAGAAGTTGTACTAGTAAACACAAACAAACCACAGATAAAAGCTATGATAAGAGACACTCAGGCATGCTGTGTTTTTGATACACATGGTAAACATTTGCTTCCTGATCATTCCAGATCAACCTGATCTGAAATTTTTTAAATATTGGCAGTAAAACAGCTAGACATTGTTTTTGGACAAACACACAAATATGTGCATGGAGATGATAGCCTGTGTTATATGTGCATCGCTACCCTTCCAAGCTGAAGATTTGTAAGTTACAATCTCGATTTCATAAGCCTGTCTTTAGGCTTGAATTTAGCTGAAAAAGAACATATTGACTAAGTTGTATGAGTTTTTTGTTTTCAGTTTTTGTAAAATGCTGCTGCTGCTGCTAAGTCACTTCAGTCGTGTCCGACTCTGTGTGACCCCATAGACGGAAGCCCACCAGGCTCCCCTGTCCCTGGGATTCTCCAAGCAAGAACACTGGAGTGGGTTGCCATTTCCTTCTCCAATGTGTGAAAGTGAAAAGTGAAAGTGAAGTCACTCAGTCATGTCTGACCCTTAGCGACCCCACGGACTGCAGCCTACCAGGCTCCTCCATCCATGGGATTTTCTAGGCAATAGTACTGGAGTGGCTTGCCATTGCCTTCTCCGAATTGTAAAATACTACAAAGCATTTTAACCCAAATTGCAAAAAAGAAAAAAAGTCTACATACATATACATCCTCTGACTTAATTTTTATCCACACTGGCCCATGGAGCCGCACAGCCTGATTTAGTCTTCTCAGGGACAAACAGGCATGTGCCAAGCAGACAAAAAAAAAAAGGTTTGGCTGCAGTTTCTGGAATAGGAAACAGCAGGCTCTTCCATCGCCCCCTGGGGGCACCAATTTGTCAGCCCACAATGAAAATCAGGCTTAAGTGTACAGCAGATGCATATTTATAACCATTATCTACTGTTCTGTAAAATGTCTCTCTTATCCACCAGGTATGTATTCTGAATTTCTGTCCATGACTGATTGCAATTTGCCCAATGCTTATGAAATCCACCCCCCCCCCACTTTTGTCAATGATTTGGGGATAAGAATGATAAAAGACTTAAGCAGTTGAAAGACTCCTTATTTTTCAGTGTTTTTCCCTTTATTATTATTTCAAAGGAAAGCCCTGTGATGTGAATACTGAAAGAGAGAAAATGTAATTAAGCGCTCATTGTGGATAGTCTTTTTGTTACCTTTGAAGTGCTTACATTAACACAGCAATCTCTTGATTTTGCTTCTGTAGCAGCAGCTTTCAGAGAATAGGCATGTTTTGCTGACAAAAATAGGCCTTCCAAAGTGTAAATTAAATAACTTGATTTTATAGAATTCATTTAAAAGTGCATCTGTATTGAACATTTGTCATTTTACATTGCTCTGATTACATTTGACTTTTCATTGACCTATATGAAAAATGAAATAGTTTCCAACTACAGCCTGCAAGGCAACTTAGGATAGTGTGATTATGGTAAAAAGGTAATGAGGAAAAGAAATGGTAAAAAAAAAAAAAGGAGGGGGGGGAGAAAACTGCAAGATGATGGGGTATTGCCCAGATTCCTGCTGTGTTTCTACTGTATCCTTGAAAATTATTTAAAAAGAAGTTACTAATGAAGTTCACCGTAGGGAAAGAAATAAGATTAAGGGTGACATTTCAGCTAAAGGATTGTCTTTAAGCTATATAAACAGAAAAAGAAAATCATAAGAGGAAACTTTAGAAAAGAAATGGAAATGAAAAAGAAAGATAGGGTGGGTGCAGAACTATACGCAGTTGGAGAGGATTCAAAATAGGATACGAAGCGACAGAGATGGAAATTCTCAATCATGAAAAGCCATTGTAAGATGGTGAAGCCACTCTCTTGAGAAAATACAGTGTAACTTGAAGCAGCCTGAGTCCCGCTAACCTAGCCTCTCCCTGCGATAGAACAAGAACCCTCGTGTGCTGTGCATGTGGTCATGTCGCAGCAAAACTGGGGGACATAGGACGCTGAAGAACACACTGCTTCACTGGCTGACTTTCTCTAAACGCATTGTGGGTAAATGGAAGAAAACCGAGTTAATACTTTGTGGTGCAAAGTATCACACCTAAACCTAGCAAATGCCTCAGCTCAGGCACACCCGGGTTTTTACTGGTGAGAGGAGTTATGCAAGAGAGGGCCTAAGGAATCATGGGCTTCCCTGGTAGCTCAGTTGGTAAAGAATCTGCTTTGCAATGAGGAGACCCCGGTTTGATTCCTGGGTCAGGAATACTGGCTACCCACTCCAGTATTCTTGGGCTTCCCGGTGGCTCAGCTGGTAAAGAATCCACCTGGGTTCCATCCCTGGGTTGGGAAGATCCCCGGGAGAAGGGAATGGCTACCCACTCCAGTATTTTAACCTGGAGAATTCTATGGACTGTATAGTCCATGGGGTCGCAAAGAGTCAGACACGACTGAGCGACTTTCACTTTCAAGGGATCATGGTAACTGAACACTTGCTGCCACGTGGGGACAGGAGCCGTTGCTTTGGAAGCCTGCTGAGCTGGAGGGTCAGTGCCCCACCAAGGGGTGGCTCCATCGTTCATAAAAATTCTAGGAAGGAGACTTGCCAGGGTTGCAGAGATCTGATTTGTGTCGTTTCCCACACTGAATGCTAAAAATACCTTAAGCCTAGGTGTTATAATCAGAAAATCTGAGAAAAAGTAAAGACTTAGATACCAGGACAAATAGTCATTCTCTACTTTTTCATTAAGATCAGTGATTCATAATGTATCAGTGTTGATCATAAAATAAGGAAGTGAGTATTTTATTAATACAGTTATTGTATATTACATGGTAGGACAAATACACATGTTGCATATTAATATAATGTTATATTACAGATCTGTTGCAAATAGTGAGTAGCCAATGCGTGAAAATATAGATGTGAATTTGAACATCTTGTTTTAAAGCACTGCACATACTGAATACCATTGTGTTGAGAGTATATATGCACTTTATTTAACAAAGCATGAGAGGAAATGAAGGGATATGTCATGAGCCTTTTTTCCCCCCGAAATTGCAACTTGAAGAAAAAATAGTGATTTATAAATTATAAATTTAAATATTATGTTATAAAAAATACATAACGCACACAACAGGTTGTGTAGTTTAGAACAAGGGTTTCACTGCAAATGATGATGCGCAGAAGCAGCAACATTGAATATAAACCTGTGAATCTCATTTAATGGTTGTGTGCTAAGTCGCTTTAGTCGTGTCTGACTCTTTGTGACTCCATGGACTGTAGCCCGCTGGGCTCCTCTGTCCATGGGATTCTCCAGGCAAGAAGACTGGAGTGGGTTGCCATGCCCTTCTCCAGGGGATCTGCCTGCCCCAGCCTCTAACCTGCGTCTCTTCTGTCTCCTGCATTGGAAGCGGGGTTCTCTACCACTGAGCCACCCGGGACGTCCCATTTAATGGTTATGGAAAGCCTTTCGTCACCACGCAGGTGGCACTGGTAGCAGATAGACTTTGGCTGAAAATAAGATTCAGACGTCAATGTAGTGCCCTCAGGTTATCAACAAGCCTTACCTCACCTTTCCATGAAAACAGAACAAACAACAACAAAAAGCAGGCTGAGAGGACTGAGGGAAGGTTCTTGCTTTCAGAATTAAGCTCTGTCCCCCACTCCGATTAACCCTGGGGGAAAGAGGAATGGCCGACCCCCGAGTCAGCCTGCACCCTCTGTCCATGCCTGCACAGCCCTGGGTTTGCAGGAAAAAGATGCCTCCCTGACAATGCAAATTAAATACCATGAGAACTGAGCTGCCACCTCCCTTCACATCTGTTTCTTTATCGCAGTGGTTATTGCCACCTTTTTAGAGTCTGAGAAAAGAACTACAAAGTAATTCTCACCTGCAGACTCAGCCTCTCTTGCATCTTGTATTCCCACTCCAGAGAGACAATCCAAGCCAGACCCCGGGTGTCCAGTTGTCACCTTAGCACCATGCCCTCCCCATCAGGAACACAGTGACAAGGATCTATAAATGTCTGTGTCCAAACAGAGCTTCAGGAGAAAACTTGAGCTCCGCACACATTTTAAAATACGGTTTCTGTTTTTGCATCATCATCTTAACTAAGCAGGAAAGCCTGAATGTTCAATGACATTAAATGAACTTAGGTTTAACGACGTTGTTCAGTCACTCAGTTGTGGCCAGCTCTCTGCGACCCCGTGGACGGTGGCCTGCCAGGTTCCTCTGTCCTCTACTGTCTCCCAGAGTTTGCTCAAATTCATGTACATTGAGTCGGTTTAATGAGAGTTTAAAGGTTTAGTTCATGACAGTTTAAAGCACACTTGAAACGCTCTCATATACTGTTCTTAAATTTGTTACCAGAACCTCCCAAGAGGTTTCTGCCTGCAAAGCCCCTTCAGCATGTTTTCTAGCAAAGCCAAAGCATCTCTTTTTTGAGTCTCGCCTTCTGTCTTCCATGAAAACCAAACTCTTACCTCCACGAAGACGATCAAGTCTGGCTAGAATCCCTCAGCTTTCTCTCTGTGCCTCTGCCCGCAGGGTAGCTTTCTTTTCTCTTTCCTCCAAAAAAGAGGTATCGTATCTACCATTTTTTAAATAAAGTAACAAAATGTTACATATTTAATAACTTTTGTCAAACTACACTTAACACTGTCTAGTTACTATTCAGTGATCCAGTTTAAAATAACCGAATTACATGCATTTTAAAAAAGAAAGAGAGAGAGAGAACTTCTGAAAGGGAAATTTTAACGGAGAAGAGAAGAATGTCATCCCCTCCTGATTATTACAGCCTTGCTGTCACTCCTCCCAGCCTCCCTTGGTGGCATGTGGGCATACTGCCCAGCCCCTCAGCCCACTTCTCAGTCTCACCCAACCTCCTCCAGGCAGCAATGCCGGGCCGGGCTCACCTGCCCACCAGGCCCCCATCTAGCCCCGTGCCCCCAAGGCCCCGACTTTGCTCATTCCACCTGGAAAGCCTTTCTCACAGCCCTCTTCCTGCCAGCATCCTCCTTCTCCTTGGCATCTTGGTAGCACCGTGCCAGACTCTCTACCAGCCCCTCATAATCTTACATGAGCAGCCTTCAGAAGAGCCCCCCACCCCCAGACCCATCTGCCTAGATCAGCTCTCAGAAATCAAAATGGCTCGGCTGGCACAGAACTGAAGCTGGGAGATTCCGATAGGGTTTAGTTTCCGGTCGGTTGTCAGTCTTCACACTTGTATGTACCCCCAAGTCCCCATTTCCCTTCACATCCCTGCTCTCTGAGAATAAATAATGATGTTCTCTGGGATGAAACATGAAGGAGGCAGAAGGGTCTAGAGAGAGACTGGGAGTGAAGTGCTTTGATGATAAGGTGGCATGCCATACCCAGGGCAACAGCAGTATTGCTGCCAACCTGGGGGTGTTGACATCCAAGGCTTGCCTTGTGACCAATTCTTGTCTGAACTTGATGGGGAGATAGCCTTGCTAGGGGCCCCACCTGGACATGGGACTGCCTGCACAGAACTGGGTGGCTGTCTGAGAAGTCTTGATAGAGTCTGAAAGACCACCCCCTGCAAAATAAAAACCCAGTCTTCCTGAGCCCCCAGCTGGAATGGCAGAACTTCCAAACTTCCCTGAGACTTGACAGCCTGTGTGTGGGAACAACGGCCTGAGCCAGAAATGAAGCTGACAGTAGCCGGGGTTATATGAAAGTGAAAGTGTTAGTCCCTCAGTCGTGGCAGACTCTTGGCGACCCCACAGACTGTAGCCCACCAGGCTTCCCTGTCCATGGAATTCTCCGGGCAAGAATACTGGAGTGGGTAGGCCATTCCCTTCTCCAGGGGATGTTCCCGACCCAAGGATTGAACCTGGGTCTCTCACACTGCAGCAGATTCTTGACTGTCTGAGCCACCAGGGAAGCCCTAAGAATACTGGAGTGGATAGCCATTCTCTTTTCCAGGGGATTTTCCCAACACAGGGATTGAACCTGCCTCTCCCACATTGCAGGCAGATTCTGTACTGTCTGAGTCCCTTGGGGGTTGTATGGGGACCCCCAGAAGATGTATCCATGTTCTAACTCCCAAGCCTGTGAATGTGACCTTATTTGGAGGCCCTTTCAGATGCAATTAAATTAAGGATTTTGAGATGTGATTATCCTGGATTATCTGGATAATCCCTAAATTCAGATGACTATAGGAGATTGAACCCAGGTCTCCAGCACTGCAGGTGGATTCTTAACTGTCTGAGTCAAGAGGGAAGCCTGGGTCAGGAAGATCCCCTGGAGAAGGGCATGGCTACCCACTCCAGTATGTCTTGCCTGAAGAATTCCATGGACAGAGGAGCCTGGCAAGCTACAGTAAAGAGTCAGACACGACTGAGCGACTAACACTTTCACCTTACAAGAGATGGACGGGGATAAGACAGAGAGAAAGGGGAGAGGCCACGTGAAGTCAGAGAGTGGAGTGGTGCTGCCACAAGCCAAGGAGAGCCTGGAGCCACTAGATGCAAGGCCCCTGGAACTGAGGTGGTGAACTGTCCAGCAGAGAGAAAGCCCCGAGTCCCCAAAACAAGCACCATGACTGCCCCTGATGGGGGACAGAGGATCAGTCACATGGCCACAGTAAACCAGATGCCAGTGACAATGACATCTTTGACCTCAAACCAACCCAACAAACAAAGATTGAAGGCAAAAGGAGAAGGGAGCAAGAGAGGGTGAGATGGTTGGATGGCATCACCAACTCAATGGACGTGAATCTGAGCAAACTCCAGGAGATGGTGAAGGACAGGGAAGCCTGGCGTGCTGCAGTCCATGGGCACAAAGAGTTGGAAATGACTTGGTGACTGAACCACAACAAAGAAAAGGGACATTTATTCAAATGTAACTGAGTTTTAAAGGACTAAATTGGACTCATGTAGCAAGATTCAGTTTTCAGCCATCAACACAAATGGAAGGCTTAAGGACTCAATTCAATTCAATTAAATACAAATTTAGTTGATCTGTAAAAATATCAAGAAAACTGTTTTAGTTTTGCATATCTAAGTTTATGTCCGGGTACTTTAACATAGGTTATTCCACACCCCAGTGGCTCAGTGATAAAGAATCTGCCTGCAATGCAGGAGATGTGGGTCCGATCCCTGGGTTGGGAAGATCCCTTGGAGAAGGATATGGCAACCCACTTCAGTATTCTTGCCTGGAGAATCCCATGGACAAAGGAACCTGCTGGGCTACAGTCCATGGGGTCTCAAACCATGGGGTTTGCTTAGCTAAACAACAGCAAGATACCGTACACCAGGGTTCTTGGGGGAGGATTAAATGAAACAACAATATAGCTGCAATTTGTTGAGCTATTATTATAGCCATTATATCATACAAATGAGAGCAATGAAACTCATAGAAGGCTGCATAGGTTGTGACTGGCAGAACTGATTTGCCAGTGCTCTTTCCACCAGGCGGCCAGCCCACGTCTGCTTAATTCAATTGTGAACTTCATAGCAGTGAGCACGGTATTGCACTTATGTTCCTGAATGGGCACTGTCTGGGGTCGCAAAGAGTCGGACACGACTGGGTGACTGAACTGAAGGCACTGTCTGACACAGAGTCCAATATAATCGAATTAGCATAACCTCACTGTGGTGAAGTAGCCTGCCATCTGTCTGGTGTTGGGGAAATCATTAAAAATAAAATCTTCTGACAACCCAGAAAACCTCTGCCAAGGTAGACAGGAAAGCAACAGTTTTATTGTTGGATAAGCCATAAACCAGACTGCGATGGGCATCACATGCAGTCTGCCCAAACATGGCAAGGACAGAGACATCCGCGCTCTCAGGACGAAAGCAACGAGTCCTCAAGCAAGAAAACTTGACGGCACCATCTGTTAAATGCAGCTCCCCCCAAATTCACCTGGCAACTGGGGGTGGCCCTCTGTGATAGCGAATTGCCTTTATCCAAAGGAAAATCAAACTTTTCATATCTCTGTGGTAAATAGGTTGTTTTGCAACATGGATCGAGGTGGCAAAGTTATATTCCCACCTTCCCATGAAGAAGGGGAGATGGAACCCTATTTCTGCATTGTACAACGATGCAACTTATTTAACTTTTAAAAAGATTTATATACATCTCAAAGGGGCAGAGGAAGAATTTATGAGCACAAGTTTTCCAGAGGAAGTGCTCTGAGAAAAGGGAGGTGGAACTGTGGCTTTTCCTTTTTCAATCAGGGAAATTTTTTTTTTTCTTTTTAGATTTGTGTTTGCCATTTCACTGGGGAGAAAATTTATTAGGTTAGGACACAGAGCAGGGCCTGCTCAAGTGCCCAGGAGAGACAGAAGTGGTGTGAGACAGCTCAGACTCACAGCCGAGCCCTCCAGGTGGCCTTTCTGGATCTGGGCAAGGAAGAGGAGAAGGGAGAATTCTCCTCTGAGAGCACTTTGGTGGTAACGTCAAGGTCAGCCTCAAGGTCACAGGAAGAGGGCTAGACTTGGCATGAACTGTGAAATGTCCTGTATAGCACAATGTGGTTTAGAATAAGACTGAATACATCTGGGCCCAGATATTCATGATGTGGTGGATGTGGTGACATCAATAATTTTTTTTTTTTAATCTTTGGTCTAATAGAGAACAGATGTGGTTTTCAAGGAAGAGGGAAGTGGGGAGGGGGGGCTGGAGTGGGGGTTTCAGGTTAGTAGATACAAACTGTTAAATATAGAATAGATTAAAAAAAAAAGGGTCCTACTGTTGTTACTGTATCACAGGGGTATTCAATATCCTGTAATAAACCATAATGGAAAAGAATATAAAGCAGAATGATATATATGGTTCAGTGGGTAAAGAATCTGCCTGTAGTCTAGGAAACACAGGAGACACAGGTTCAATCCCTGGGTTGGGAAAATCCCCTGGAGGAGGAAATGACAACCCAGCCCAGTATTCTTGCCTGGGAAATCCCATGGACAGAGGAGCCTGGTGGGCTACAGTCCATGGGGTCTCAAAGAGTCGGATGTGACTGAGTGATTAAGCACAGCACCCATATATATTAATATAAATGTATAACTGAATCACTTTGCTATTCCACAGGAATTAACACATCGTTATCAGTCAGCTGTACTTCAAATTTTTAAAAGCTAAATGAAATCTGTGGTCTAGACCATTCTGTGTCCTCTTTAAGTTTGGGTTGGATCCCAAATGACATGACTGTTAAAATGAAGGGTGCTGGCACTTGTCCTCAGCCAAACATTCTGTCAAAATTTTATAGTAGTGGAAGGCTTTTTCCCCCTTGTTCTGTACTCAGTAAACTTGGAAAAGGCATTAACTTCTGCATAACAATCCCTCTGGTGCTTGAGAATCATGACTAAATTGCCTCGATTTTCTTACCTTTGTGCTTAACAGTCTAATATTAACAAATGGGAAAAATTTGCTAAGAGGGAAATTAAAAGGAAGAATATAAATAAGGAATGAAAAGATTAGCAAATGAATGTGAGACTTTAGAGAATTCAAAGTTGAAAAGGGAATTGAAATTAAAATATTTTAAAAATTCTACTTTTTTGTGGTTTTCTTTCTTTTACCTTATTTACCCATTCCAAACGAAGCATATGCCTTTTTTTTTTTTTAATTTGGCAAATACAACAAAAGGGGTGGAAAGCTATTTTTTCACAAAGGCAGGCACCATTAACATTTCTAAAGCACCTGCTCTTAACATTTTCTCCAGTGTTTGATTTTGTTCGTACTTGCACTTCTACCTTGTGCTGAGCTGTGCTTAGTCGCTTAGTCGTGTCTGACTCTTTGCACCCTCATGGACTGTAGCCCACCAGGCTCCTCTGTCCATGGGATTCTCCAGGCAAGAATACTGGAGTGGCTTGCCATGCTCTTCTCCAGGGGATCTTCCCAACTCAAGGATCGAACCCAGGTCTCCTGCATTGCTTGCAGATTCTTTACCATCCGAGCCCCCAGGGAAGCCCAAGAATACTGGAGTGGGTAGCCTATCCCTTCTCCAGGAGATCTTCCCAACCCAGGAATTGAACTGGGGTCTCCTGCATTGCAGGCGGATTCTTTGCCAACTGAGCTTCCAGGGAAGCCCACACTTCTAACATATATATACTAACTTAATATTGCAAGCAGTTTTCAATACTGTTGATTATGAATGACTTAGGGGATTGCAACCATAAACATTTGTTATCTCGTGCGGTTGCTACAGGTCGGGAATCTAGGACAGGCTTAGCTGGGTGTTTCTACCTCAGAACATTCCGTGAGTTTGGAGTCAAGATTCTGGCTGTGGCTACAGTTATCGGAAGGCTTTACTCAGGCTGGGGGATCTGCTTCTGAGATGGATCAGTCACGTGGCTGTTGGCTGGAGGCCTCTTCTGATTGCCGCAGGGGCCTCTCCATAGGGCCACTCGAGTGTCCTCGGGAGCTGGCACCTGGCTTCCAGCAGAGTGGGTGAGCCAAGAGAGAGCAGGGTGAAGGCCACAATGCCCTTTACCTCCTAGCCTCGTAAGTCACAGACGATCATTTCTGTAATCCATTGACTAACCGTATTCAACATGGAAGGGAACTCTCAAGACTGTGAACCAGGAACTCACCATCTTGGGGACTAGCTACCACAATAGACATTTGTAGTAGCTGCAAGAATGTTACAGTAGAAATCTCTGTATCTGAATTAGCTATTTACCTACAGTTAGGTTTTATTTCCAGTATCCATCATTATAAATAACTCTTTCAAGCACTTTCAGGTATAAAGATTTTCATCAGTACTCCAGATCATTTTCTTTGGATATAATCTTAGAAGTAAGATGGTTGAATTATTTTAAAATTTTCTTAAATTTCATTTAAAATCAGCTTTGTAAAGCAAATTAGTATTTTATATTGTCTATTTCAGTTAACAGATGCATTTCCTTGAATGTATTTGTTATGAATAACTTTCAGTGCCTATGCAGTGACTCACAAATGTGTGTTTGATGCATTCTGTATAGCATATACTTTAGGTGGATATTCTGGATCATATAGGTAATATTTTGATGCTTACGGTACATGGGTTTTTTCATTATTATTTAACCATTTTATAGATCCTCCTGAGTTTGTTTGTTGCTGTTATTTTGGACAACTTAGAGCTTGATGAAGATCTAAAGAAGCTCAAACAAGTAAGTAACATATGGGGGATTCTTTAAATCAGCATTGAAAAAGTAAGGGCAAAGCATGTGCTTCCAGGTAATACTAAATCTGTTCAAGCTTCAAAGCAAAGATTTTAATAAATTAACACACTAAGCTGGCAAATATTTTTTAAGTTTAACCTTCTCTAATATCAACAAAGGAAATTTTTATTGCTCTGTAATTATCCTAGGGGTATTTTTATGTCATTATTTTGAGTAAAATTAAGATGAGCATGGTATAGTAAATTGCATTTAGATTCTCCTTCAGCCATTAAATGAAGGTTGTTTGGGAATGAAATGCCTCAGGGCCAGCTTGCCATTTGGCATAGCTATATGTAATACTTTCGATCATCATCATAAAACAATTAAGCATCAATTTGCCTGACCACTAGACACTAAAAGAGAATTTAGTCCTGGTGCTCAAAGTAGTTATAAGAAATGGGATAGAATAACTGATCAACTGTGTGCCCAGTTGTATATGAAAACAGATTGGGTGTTACGGCATTGATAATCATTTCCAAAAAATCTCAATGTAAATATGTGAAGATTATGTTATTGATGTCTGAAAAATTACAGATGTGAATCAGTATTCTCATAGTTTTTGTTCCATGGAAGATACTTGGCTTGAATATTTGACTCTGTCAAAGAGAAGAGACCCTTTGAGAAGCAGAATTTGTGAAGTAGGGGAGCACCTGAATAAATATTCTTGGATCACCCACCTTGGCACTGCAATAGTTGGAATGTTAATAAAGACTATCCCATCTGGAACTTTCGAAGGGCCCCACACATTCAGAATTTTCAAATTGGATCAAGTTGTCTATTTTTTACAAAGCAAAGACATCACCTATTTAAATGTCTTGTTGTCATTTATAATCTCAAAATCACTTTAAGCATTTCACCTTTTTACTCTTGTTTATCTCCAAAGCCCATGCTTTTAACTAAGGGTAGTCTGCTACTGGTGCTAAAGATGCTCGCTGTGAACATATCAAGGAAGGATTTGAATTTTCCTCTTCTGAAGCTACACAAGCAAATGCTTGTCCGAGTGTGGTGGATCTTTCTTCCAGATCTTTTCAGTTTGTGGCAACAGTGATAGGCTTTCGTGTGAGAGTTGGGAAGTTCTTTGTGCCATTGATGTTGATACTTCTCCTGGCTTCTAGTTGTAGAATAAATATGTACCAAGTTCAGAATTGACCAACAGTATAATTAGACACAACCAATAAATATGTACTGCTGTATAACCACTTTCATCCTTGCTTTACAAATCTGGTATTAAGGATTTAAATGACTTGACTCTGTTATTCCCAAAGAAGAGGATGGGGAAAGTGTGAAAACTATTTGATTTTCTTAATGTTTCAAGTTCCAGAAAGCACTCTATATTCCAAAATCTATCTTTATTCAGCTTAAACTTTTTTTGTCAATCTTTGACCCTTTCCACCAGTTAGTCTATATATAGCTTCTTATAACTACACGGACATGAACACGAACTCGGTATAGGGTAGAGATGCAAACTCCAGGAGATAGTGAGGGACAAGGAGGCGTGGTGTGCTGCAGTCCATGGTGTTGCGAAGAGTCGTACATGACTTAGTGACTGAACAGCAACGATAATAGCCGCAGTCACAGTTGTTGAGCACCGGCTCAGTGCCCTGTGCCTTGTATTTTCACCTATTTAAATTTCACAGCAACCATGTGATGCAGGTACTATTCTTAGTTTCATCTGATAGGGGAGGAAACTAAGGCACCGATTAGTTAAGCAAGTTGCCTAAGGTCACATAACTAATAAGTGGTAGAGTTAGGATTTGAACCCGGGCAGTTTGGACCAAAAGCCCAGACTCAACCTCTACACTGTACTGAGTCACAATAAAGCTGTATAAATGCCAACCATGAGTCATGGTGTGCTGGAGGCTCATTCATAGGACTGTTAATAGCTTGTTGATAAACAATGGTGTTTTAGATGACACAGACACCATTATAGCCATGAAATAATTGTTGATGTGACTGATGGTTTCCTGAGGAATGGAGGTGAATTAAACAACCCAGTCCTTAAAGCTATACACAAAGTAGTTGTTTGTTTCCCCTCAAAAAGCAGGTGATCTAATCAGAGGCACTGGAGTTGGGACTTTGGCAGAAGGTAAGAGCTGCGACATTTACCCTTCACTACACTGATGGCAGATACTGTCCAGAGCTCCTCCAGCCTCAGGAGCCTTCTGGAACAGTGACCTTCCTTAGACACAGATATAATGTGCTTGCAACATGTTAACAGTTTAGAAAGGCTGCTAGAGACTGTTACTGTATTTTAGTATGATCGTGGTTAAAAACTATTGTGTTAAAATTTATGTTGACTCGTGGACATTTTTCACGAGTCATAGAAGCTAGTGTGAGTCACCTTTAAAATGGAGAAGTTAAATATGAGTCGCATTCTTCTTATGTAGAAACATGGTTCTTACCTTTCCTCCTTATTTTCTGAAGTCACCTCTTTGACCTTTAAGACAGTGGTTTCCAGCCAGGGATGCTAAGCCATGGGGCTCTTCAGGGCAAATGATGGGACCAACAGCTTTCCATGACACTCGGGAAACCTAAATGGAATTGTGCATTTACCCAACCAAAATGCCAACTTTAAAATACTTTTAGCTGGAAATTTGCTAGGCAGCAACACTGCATCCTAATACTCGGAAGCCTCTTCCTATATGCTCTTCTTCAAGGAAAAAGAAGCAACATTGAATTATTTATTGCTTCATAAAGGCATTTTGATAGAAGAATATTTTTTTTAAGATGGGATTCCAAGGGCAATAATAAAAAGGCTCCTTGGGGATGATTTTGATGGATTCTGATATAAATGCTCATCCCCAGGCCACCCTTCTCTGTGACATTACCAATGTTGTGACTTTATAGCTGCTCATATAGCTCTTCCTTTGTCACTCTTCGAAATAAATAATGTTCTGAAAACTCATGCCAGTTATACATCTGCATAAAATTTATCTATTGCTTTCCTAGCAGCAGTATCACCAGAGCAATCGTTTCCTGGCTGCCATAATTTATGTGACCCTGTTTCTAATTAAATAGAGACCATGATTCTCTTTTTAGCATTCCCAAAACCCAATACAGGACCTGGAGACAGATAGAAATAGAGAAATATATAATATTTTTTTTTACATAAGATCATAAAATTGACTAGAAATGAGATTGCAAAAGTATAATTTGGCAGCTGAGAAGCCAAATCAGTTTGTATAAAGGCTTAAAAAACCCCTTGACTTACCGTGGTCCTCTAAAGAGCAAGCAGTAGGAGACAGTGACCTTGGTGCTCAGTGATGTAGCAAAAACGCTGGAGAACGTAGGTGGAGTTTTGCAAACTTTGAAAATTAAGAGAGTTCTTGCAGCTTTAATGATTTTTTCAAATTCAGTGCAAGACAGATATAAAGGGTTCTCTTTTAAGCAGTAGAAAATTCATTAAACTATGAGGGAAAAAACCCATAGAGAAGCCTCAGGGAAAGATTCATTGAAAAAGGAAGTATAGATAGTCTGTCTAGATTAAATTCAAAGCTCTGAAATTAAAACTGTTTCCCCAACTCTGTATTAAGTCCCATGTGATCTCAAGCTCGATATTGTTTGGTCTTTGATGGCTTCGCATCCAAAACATAGTTGAGGGTAGACATGTAAAGAAGCTTCTCCGTCTTATTGATTATCCTTTTAACAAAAACAACAGAAATCTTAATGCTATTTAAAACGTGGGCTCCAAGTTAATGTTTCTCTGCAGTCTTATCTGGGGGCTTTCGTTTGCATCTCTGTCTTGCCTCCTGTATTTCTTTCCATGTGGGATCAACCCAAGCCAGATCACTTTTAGAGGCTGTTGTTTTCAGAAACCTTGTTCTGGGGCTTCCCCAGTGGCCCAGTGGTTAAGAGTCTGCTTTGCAGTGCAGGGAATGTCGGCTCAGCCTCTGATCAGGGAACTAAGACCCCTCATGCCGCTAGGCAATAAGTCCGTGCACTGCATCTAAGACCACGAGGCAGCTTTTAAAAGAAGGAAACTTTGTTCTTTGCCTCACCCCCTGGCACTTAGAATGTTAAATAAGACCTCTCTCGTCTCTTTTGACATTGAACAAGCATAAAATGACATGCCTAAGCCTGTTTGGGGTTCCCTGGTAAGTCAGCTGGTAAAGAATCTGCCTGCAATGCAGGAGACCCAGGTTGGATCCCCGGATTGGGAGGATCCCCTGGAGAAGGGAATGGCAACTCACTCGCGTATTCTTGTCTGGAAAATCCCATGGACAGAGGAGCCTGGCAGGTTACAGTCCAAGTTTACATTGATGACTTGTTGGTTGTATCAGCCTACGGTTGTGCTAGTTCAGCATTACTTTTTTAATAGTTTATCACAGCACTCTGCAAGATAATCTCTCAATTTTCTAAGTGAGATTTGGAAGGATAATATGTACGAACCAGGCAGGAGGCTTACTCTTCAGCGTGCCCAGTGCCCAGCCCTCTGCCCAGCCATGGAGACGCTCTCTCACTTTCCTTTCTTTAATCAAGAGAACAAAAATTTTAAACGCCAATAGCACTTTTTCTCGTCAGATCCTTCCACAGGCAATGGGAAAGTGGATTATTACAGTTCTAAGAAAAAAAGTGACAATGGGTTTCAGTTTTCTGCAGTGTCTGGCTGTCACTGAATTGCAGAAAGGCTTTTGGTAGCTGCGTTCAGACTTGTTTGAGGAATGAGGTAGTGAGTGTTGTCCTCTGGGTGCCTAAACACGGGACACGAGGTATCATCGTTGCCTTGATGTCTTCAGGACTCAAGTTTCACGCAGCCCTTCTGTCCTTTAATCCAAGAAGCCCGTCTACTTGTCCATTCTCCGCAGAGCATTTCTGTTCTCTGTGTGTTCGTTCAGTTCCTTTAGTCTTCAAGTCCCTACTACGTGCGCAACACTGGGCCAGGCATGAAGAAGACAAGAATAAACAGGTAATTCTCCGCTCTCATGGGGCTGAGGGTCTAGTGGAGGAATTGGACATAAATAATCAAAGCAGTGGATAGATGTTTATAATGTGAGGTGACATTGCTGCAGAGAAGAACAGCATTTGAGTGAGGAATTCCTAAAAGACTTGGACCCAGATGGAGGACAGGGAGGTGGGGAAGGAGAAAGAGACACGTGGGTTGAGCTATGAAGAAGGAGCAGCAGTGAACTTCATGGAGATGTAGCTATCAGAGGGGAGGAAAGAACATTCCAGAGAGAAACATGTTCAGCGTGACCCCAGAAAAAAACTGGTTTAAAGTGAGTGTAGGAAAGTAAGTGGGGCTTAGACCACGCGGAGCCTGAAGAAAAATGCCAAGAACTTTTCCCTCTGCCCCCAGAACAATAGGGAGCCCCTGGAGGCTTTTCGGATGGGAGGCAGTGTGAACTGGAGAGCTATTTGGGAAGCAGATCAGCAGGGACTTAGTTTGTGGGTAGAAGGACATATATGAGCATCTCATAACTCCTGGTTTCAGGTTCGTCTTCTTGGATGGATGACAGTACCATTCACTGAACCAGGAAACATTAGCACAGAGAAGATCATCACTCAGTCTTGGGCTGGTGTGAGTGAGACTCTGAGTAGAGAGACCCACTGGTTGGTTGCATGTATCAGTCTAGAGTTTAGGAGTGAGGGCTGGCTGGCTGGAGATACAAATAGGGATGTGTCTGATCATTCTCAACTGTTTATCCAGAGCCTGCCATGTGCCAGGCGTGTGTCATGGGCACGAGGGATATGTCAGCAAACAAACCAGACAGAAATCCCTGACCTCTTTGACGCTTCAGTCCTAGAGACCTTCTCTGTAGTGGAAGGTGTGATAGTGGAAGGTGTCAATCTGGATGAGATTGTATAGGGTTGAGGGGGGAAGAGATACTGCAGCCTTAAGGGAAAAACGGAGCTTCCCTGGTGGCTCAGCTGGTAAAGAATCTGCCTGCAATGCAGGAGACCCTGGTTCAATCCCTGGGTTGGGAAGATTCCCTGGAGAAGGAAATGCAACCCACTCCAGTATTCTTGCCTGGAGAACTCCATGGACAGAGGAGCCTGGCAGGCTGCAGTCTGTGGGCTTACAAAGAGTCCTCCATGACCGAGTAACTAACACATAAAGGAAAACAAGGTTTAATGGTACTGGTGCTTTGCCCTTCGAGTCAGCTCTTTGCAGCCCTATGGACCATAGCCCACCAGGATCCTCTGTTCATAGGGTTTTCCAGCAAGAATACTGGAGTGGGTTACTATGTCCTTCTTCAGGGGATCTTCCTGACCCAAGGACCGAATCCATGTCTCTTACATCTCCTGTACTGGCAGGCAGGTTCTTCACCATTAGTGCCACCTGGGAAGCCCTTCAGTTCAGTTCAGTTCAGTTCAGTCGCTCAGTCGTGTCCGACTCTTTGCGACCCCATGAATCACAGCATGCCAGGCCTCCCTGTCCATCACCAACTCCCGGAGTTCACTCACACTCACGTCCATCGAGTTGATGATGCCATCCAGCCATCTCATTCTCTGTCGTCCCCGTCTCCTCCCACCCCCAATCCCTGCCAGAATCAGACTCTTTTCCAGTGAGTCAACTCGTCGCATGAGGTGGCCAAAGTATTGCAGTTTCAGCTTCAGCATCAGTCCTTCCAATGAACACCCAGGACTGATCTCCTTTAGAATGGACTGGTTGGACCTCCTTGCAGTCCAAGGGACTCTCAAGAGTCTTCTCCAGCACCACAGGAAGCCCTTAGGGAAACATAAATAATCCATCTTTGTTTTTGTCTCATGTAAATTTTAACTTTTTGTTCTGTTACAAATAACACTTTCTCTGTCTCAAGTTCAGCCTCCTAAGGGGAGAAGGTCTGATTGGTCCAGCCTTGGTCTAGTCAACATTCCTTACAGGCAGGAATTTTGTATCTCTGCCTCTCAACACTGGTCAGCCTTACAGAAGGCCATCAGCTTTGAACAGGGTAGATCCAGACCAGACCACAAAGAGGGCCACCCTGAGATGTGGCCGGGTTCCCCAGACAATGCTCTGTCCCCCTAACTCTCCATCCTGGCCTCTGCTCTGGAGGAGCTGGACCCCAGAGAAGGAGATGAATGAGTGCAAGAAGAGGCCTTGTCCCCTTCCCTGTTCTAGGCCTGAAGTCGCCCTTGTAGCTCAGAGAGGGAGGCCCGGAGACGGGGGACAGGGAGTGAGGCTTGATTCAGGCATGAGGCCCGGAGATGGGGGACAGGGAGTGAGGCTTGATTCAGGCATGAGGCCCGGAGATGGGGGACAGGGTGTGAGGCTTGATTCAGGCATGAGGCTGGACTGCATGGGACTGATTTTTCGCAACCAAAAGTGGCCAGGAAGCCATGGCGTTTATCTAAGAACAGCGGTCAGTCTTTTTCTTCATTCATACTAAAGGGTTAGTGGTTTCACTGTGGGCCTTTCCTTATATTCTGCCCGCTGCCCTTGTTCAGCAGCAGACACAGTGGAGGCAGGGCATGGCTGGCATCCTCACAGCCATGTGACTATTGAATATATTTTACTCTGATATTAAAAGAATGACTTAGATTATTATTAAGAAATGAGAAATGCATATGTATGCTATTTTATTTGATGTTACCCCTATTTTCGTGTTGTTTTACAAGAAATATGCTAATGTGTTTTCATAGTGCATCTAATAAGCCCTTTTAATCAAAGGATGCAAAATTGAGCAACTCTACAGTCTACCACAGGCGTACTCATGAATAGCACTTGCAAAAGGCAGGGTGGTTGCCTGAAAAGAAATTCTTCATGGGGACAGTGTGTGAGTTGAGTTCAAGACCCCGATGTAGAGACTCCAGGACAAAATGTGTGTCTTCCAAACCTCCAGTGCAAAGTGTGGCATTTATTCTTTGGTAAATGTCATCACTGCTACTAGCTACCTGTCAACTAGGTTGGAACACATTTAAAAGTTTACGGAGATAATGAGAGCCAGATTTCACACAGTCAGAGAAAGAAGTCGTTTGGTTGCTAAGTTGTGTCCAACTCTTCTGTGACCCCATGTACTGTAACCCACCAGGCTCTTCTGTCCACGGGATTCTCCAGGAAAATATCCTGGAGTGAGTTGCCATTTCCAGGGGATCTTCTAGACCCAGGAATTGAACCCAAGTCTCCTGCATTGGCAGGTGGATTCTTTACCACTGAGCCACCAGGGAAGCCTGAGAAAGAAGTTACAGATAAACAAAAGGAAAATACCAGATGACTTCTCTGGCACAAAATTAGAGTAGGAGTGTCAGTATGAACTCAGTTTATTGCAAGGTGGGATGTAAACATACAGGAGCTTAGCTGGAAACATAGATGCGTCAATAGACATATAGACACATAGCTCTGTAGATAGACACATGGCCATAATGATGGAGACAGACATACATAAGCAGACACTAATACAGATGTGTGTGTACACGGGCTCATATACATACATGTATTTCCTAGCTCTTTCCTCTGGGGGAGCCTAGAAGCAGTGACATGCCAGTAACGTCAAGAAAACCCAGTCCTAAGATTCTTGTTTCTAAAATCCATTCTCCAGTGAAAGAAATCAATATTCTTTGGAGAAGTGGCTGATTCTAGAGCTGAGGCAGAGAAAACACAGGTAAGACTTAAATATATTGTGGAACCAGAAAGTAAGGAAGAGCTTAAACACACACACACAGAAGGATGTCAAGATGTGACAATGAAATATAATGTGAAATCCTGGATGGGATTTTGAAACAGAAAAAAAAAAAAAAGGCATTCATGCAAAATCTGGGAAGTTCCAAAGAAATTCTGCATTTTGATTCAAAGTAGTCAAAATGGTTAATTTTTTGGTTTTGATCAGTGTCCTGTGGTTATGTAAGATGCTAACATGAGAAAAAACTGGGTCAGGGGTGTACAGGACCTCTGTTATCTTTGTAACTATTATGCAAGTTTAAAATTATTTCAAAATAAAGAAGTTTTCTAATGAAATTAGAATTTTCTTTGGAAAGCTCTGAAAACACAACATATAGTCATAAATTGACTGGTCTGTTGTCCTGTTCAAGAATTCATACGTTTGTGAAGCTTTATACCACAGATACGTTGTATAGGATTTATAGTGATGGACATGAGTTTGGGTGAACTCCGGGAGTTGGTGATGGACAGGGAGGCCTGGCGTGCTGTGATTCATGGGGTCGCAAAGAGTCGGACACGACTTAACGACTGAACTGAACTGAACTGATAACTTTATTATCTTACAAAGTTGGAAGCATAGTCTTCACCAGGAACAAAATACTTTTTATGAGTTTGTTTCTGATGGGAAATCTGATGTGGCTTGTCATTTCTCCTCTTCGCCTTAATGACATAGCTCGTCTGAATCGGAAGAGTCGCCTGTGCTGGTTAGCATGACCGATTCTGTATTGTGAAGAACCTGAGGAAAGGGTAACCAAGTGATTAGAAACGTCACAAATGGGCCCCTTCAGCTCGCCTGTGGGCCACACTTTGCTGCCTTTTTGGTTCCTCGTCTCATCACTGTCGTGTTATCCTTATCATTTGTGTACAGGTGCCCAGTACTTGGCTGTGGGGCCACAAAGAGTCCTGCCCTTAATTAGAACTTGTCAGCTTAATAGAGGAGAGATACACGGAATTAGGGAGTCTTAGTGTGAAGCCCTGAGTGCTAGGGTGGAAGACCCAAGGAGGGAAGATGTGCCTCCCTCGGGTTGGAGGCAGGTCAAAAAGATGTGTCTAAAAATAATGAATCATATTTTATTCAGAAAGTGGGGAAACATGTTTCATATAAAAGAAATAGCAGGTACCAAACTGCAGAAATAAAAACGCATCTATTGCTTGAAAATGTTATTTTGATGAGACAGTCTAAAATAATGTTTAGAAGCTGAAGTTCTGGGGACTTTGCTGGCAGTCCGGTGGTTAAGAATCCGCCTTCCAAGGCAGGGGACATGGGTTTGACTCCTTGTCAGGGAACTAAGATTCCCACCTGCCACAGGGCAACTAAGCCCGCACGCTACGATGAAGACTGGCATAGCTTCCCCCCTACCCAAAAAGAAACTGAAGTTCTGGAACCTCAAAGATTGTGCTCAAACCCCAGTGAGCACCCCTTCTAGCTGTGTGACCTTCGGGAACAGATTTGAGCTCCTTGGGCCTAGGGGTTCTCACCTATAACATAACAGAACTAATTACGGTACTTACATCAGGGGGCTAAAGCATGTTAGTAAACGAGGCGGTGAACGAAGTGTTCAGCAGAGTATCTGCACATGTTTACTGCTTCAAGTAGCCATTGTTATTCTGAGAAATCATCCTAGAGGAGATGGTTTTGGAAAGCTGTATTATAATTAACCAAGTGTGGAAGGAAAGTGTATTGCAGGTGTTGGGAGGGTGTACTGTAAGGCGGGAACCAGAAATGAAACTGCAGGGAGACATACAAACCAGTATTGTTAAAGAGAAGGTTAAGGTGTGAGGGGATGCTTTAAGACATGCTGAGATCAGAGTTTCTTCTCTACATAACAGTCCATCCTAAAGGAAATCAACCCTGAATATTCGTTGGAAGGACTGATGCTGAAGCTCCAATACTTTGGCCACCTGATGCCAAGAGCCAACTCATTGGAAAAGACCCTGACGCTGGGAAAGATGGAGGGCAGGAGGAGAAGGGGGTGGTTGGATGGCATGACTGACTCAATGGACCGAGTTTGAGTGAACTCTGGGAGATGGTGAAGAACAGGGAAGCCTGGCGTGCTGCAGTCCATGGGGTCACAAAGAGTCAGACAGGACTTAGCCACTGAAGGCCGACAAAGAGCAACGTAATTGATGATCCTTGAATTACTTGAAGATCTAGGAAGAAGATGGTGTTTCTTCCTTAGGTGTTCTGTAAGATCGATTTAAAGGGGCAGGATGAAGATGGAAACCCAGCTAGGAGGGCAGAAGGGGTGACCGTGAGCGGTTTTAACCTGGTCAACCAAGTGACCACTTGACTCACCAACCTGGAACTGTTGGTGGCTCCATCAGGAGCAGACCCACTGCGGGTGGGGGAGACCTGGCACTCAAGAGAGGATGCAGGGAGGTTACTGCAGAGGAGCCGAGTAGATGGTAAGTGCGTTTCAAGAAGCGAGTTTGAAAAGGAAGGGAGAAGAGAGAGGAGCACAAGCCCAGGAGAAATGTTTGCTCTTCTCTGTTTCTTTATTTTATAGCCACACCTCTCAGCAGGTGGGATTTTAATTCTCCTACCAGGGATCAAACCCATGCCCACTGTCTTGGAAGCTTGGACTCCTAACCGCTGGACCACCAGGGAATTCTCTTTTCTCTATTTTCACTTTTTAAACCAAGGTTCTTGAGAAAATAAATCAGTCCACACAGTGGAGGAGGAGAACATGGAGCAAGTGGAAACGGGTGAGGCGGTCCCTGCCTGGCTGGCGGAGGGGGTCTCCAGTGTGCGTGGTGTCCTCTCTTCATTTAGCCCCTCACTGAGATGAGACCACTTTCATGTCGAGCCGGTGGTTGCTGGGGCTTGGTGATAGCTTTAGTTTTTATACCACATTTCCCTTGAGTCATTCAAATTACAGGCAATGTGCTATCTCATATATCTGGCATTTATATAAAAGAATGAAGATCCTCATTTTTCATTTGAGCACATTGAAATCCAAAACAGCTAAGGGATTATAGAACAAAGCAAAAATTTAAATCTACATCTTCGTACTTTTTTACTGATAGACTATGCTGTCTCCAACATTTTCTAAAGCAAAACGGGGAGGACAGTTGCGCACAAAAATATATCTTCTGAATTTCTTTCGGTCTGGGTTATTTTTTCCCCTATTACTCACTGAATATTCATCTTGTAACAAGAACCAAGCTTCTAGTTTACATGGAACTCTAATAAAATTTCATTTGAAGTAGAGCAAAAAAAAAAAAAAATGCATTTTTTATCATAATAAACCTGTTCCTGTGACTCAGTAAATTCCCTAGCGGAAACAACTGTGTCCTGGTTGAATAACACAAGACAGATAAAAAGTAAAAGAGAGATGTTTGGGACCTAGAGGAAAAAACATACAAAAGCAAACTGTATTCATTACTGCTGTCTCAAGGAAACCTCTCATTCCATTAATAGGATTTTAAGGGACAATAATATTAATATAAGGAAAACATCCATTCAGCGTAGTTTGGTTTTCTAGCTTTTTAATAGTTTTATTTCTGTTAGTAAGTTGCTAACATTTCCTGCAAGCTTAGTCTGGTTGGAAATAGTACCTCTATTACTGCACAAAGAACTCTCTGCAGGGTGTTTAAAGCCTGTAAGTTCTTAGGTTCAGAGCCAGTTCTTTCAAGAGCATGAAAGTGAATGAAATGTCCACTGTGCAGCTTAGGGATGTCATTGCTGTTGTTGTTCGGTCACTAAGTCGTGCCTGACTCTTCGTGAGCCCAAGGACTGCAGCAAGCCAGGCTCCTTTGTTTTTCACTTATCTCCCGGAGTTAGCTCAAACTCATGTCCATTGAGTCGGTGATGCCTCCAAACATCTCATGCTCAGCTGCCCCCTTTTCCTTTTTGCTTCAATCTTCATCAGGGTCTTTTTCCAATGAGTAGGCTCTTCGCATCAGGTGGCCAAAGAATTGGAGCTTCAGCATCAGTCCTTCCAATGAATATTCTGGGTTGATTTTCTTTATGATTGACTGATAAGAGACAGTAATAAAAAACCAACATATTTGATCAATACTGCCGATAGAGCATCTGTAGTTTGGGTTGTAAAATCACAAAAACAAAACAGCCAGAGAAACTTCCTTGAAGACTAGTAGTTTGGGCTTTTGGAAGAGTCTCCATTCTGAATTACTGAGTCATATATCAATCCAGAAAAGCCAGCAAAAGCCGTCACGGAAAGAAGCAAAGAGAATTCTGCTTTGATTTACTCAGGTGACACAGAGGAGCATTCCTCCAGACTGAGCAAAATCTGGTTCCTGTTCATATCTCGAAGAGCCACAGAATAGTCTTCAGTTACATTAACCCTCAGATCTATCCACATTTTTCGAGCCAGCATGAACTAGATTTTCAAATGAGAAGCTTCCCCAAGCCTGAATGCTTTTTAAATTGTTTTCTTTTAGAAAATCACACCAAAAGTTAGAAAAAATAAATTTTATTTAACGTAATCCTTCAATTCAGTTATTTGTTGCTGCATTCAGACAGGCACTGAAACCGAATAACGCTTGAATATTTTAACAGAAGAAAGCCCAGGCTGAAATATGGAAGATTTAAGCGATGAGGCAGAACAGGGTATGTGTTATGCAGACCAATTACTCCCAACTCTCTTGAGAAGCACAAGTAAAGGAAAAAGGCTTTCAGCTGCCCAGTGTGCAATGATATCTCAGCAAGACAGATGCTGAGCCATAGAATAGCACTGAGCTGAGATGATTTATATTTTTTTTAAAAGCTCAAGGTTTGAAATTTTTTTCCTTTGATTCTAATTTCCTTTTTGCAAAATGTCTTTTTTTTTTTCAAATCATGTGAGTCTGTTGCAAAGCTATCGTGTAGTCTATCTGCTCCAGCCAGACTTTATGCTTAGTTGAAACCATTATAACCTCCTTCCTTTGGACTCTTCTTTGCATTAGGTTTTTCGATACAAAAGAAAAAAATCCTGGGATTCTTCACGCTATGTTTCTTCTGCTCAAGAATCGTAATCTTTGAAATAATTTTTAAGTGGAAATTTACAATTGCAAACACTGTATGTTGAGGTCTTTTAGGATATAGTATAATGATCTTAGATTAGTATATCCAACATAATCCATATTATTCACTCATTTGCATCAAAGTAGATTTAATCTTGGAAAATCTGTGCTTACATGCAGAAGGGGAAAGAAGTTGGATAAAAGCTAGATTACCATTTTATCACATATTAAAGAAACTTTACAGTGACTTCAAAATACTATGAAGCACATCCCCTTATCCTGACTGCCTCATCCCCCTCCGCTGCCCTTTCCTTCCACATACGCACGCCCTCTAAACCCATCTTACGCTTTCTTTTTTGTAGCTCAGTCCTGATCATGAGCTAGGGAAGAAGAAATGGTCAAGGTAATGGAGGTTAATAGCAGTGAAGTAAGAATTAAATGTGGAGAAGGAAATGGCAACCCACTCCAGTGTTCTTGCCTGGAGAATCCCAGGGACGGTGGAGTCTGGTGGGCTGCCGTCTGTGAGGTCGCACAGAGTCGGACACGACAGAAGCGACTTAGCAGCAGCAGCAGCAGCAGCAGCAAGAATTAAATGATTGTGCTCAAATGCATTATCTGGTCTTAAAAAAATTTTTTACTTTGGCCTGGCGTGCTGTGATTCATGGGGTCGTGGAGAGTCGATCACGACTGAGCAACTGAACTGAACTGAACTGATAATATACTTATGCATGCATGTGTGCTAAGTCGCTTCATTCATGTCCAACTCTTGGCGAGCCTATGGACCGTAGCCTACCAGACTCCTTTATCCATGGGATGCTCCAGGCTTGAATACAAGAGTGGGTTGCCGTGCCCTCCTTCAAGGGGTCTCCCCAACCCCCCAGGGATGGAAACCTGGCCTCCAGCATTTCCTGCATTAGGAGGTGGGTTCTTTACCACTAGTGCCACCTGAGAAGTGAAGTAGGCATTTTGCTGAATTTTTACACATTGAAGCCTCCCAGCACGCAGTTCATGAAATATTGACTGCAGCTTCAAAACCCCTCCTTGTAACCAATCCAGTCACCAAGCTTCTCCCTCACCATCCGGGTACCAAGCAGATAGACTGGTGCTGCCTGGTGTTTATATTCATGGGATCATTCAGTATTTACTTGTTTGTTTTATCTGGCTTCCTTTGCTCAACATTATACTGTGAAATTCATCCTGGTTTTGTGCTTGGATGTTGTTCGTTGGCTCGGATGTTTCAATGGATCACCTTTGGCTGTTCTCTTCAGGGGCTGATGGGCACATGACGAGTGTAAGCTTGGGACTCTTAGAGACGACACTGCTGTGAGTTTGGGAGGGTGTGGCTGTCCTGGGTGTGCACACAGGTCTGGGAGGTGTACACCCAGGATTTGCCCGGCCGCCAGGTGGCTGTCTCTTCATGCTTGTTGATGCTGCTTACTGCATCACGTGCCCTGGTGCTCAGAAAGAGGCCCCTTCTCGCGGGTAGACAATTCTCATTAGTGCCTCAGCATGAAAGCAGACATGCCCACCGTTCCAGCAGCTGCTCGTCTTTCTTGATCTTATTTATTGTTTTAAATTTATTTGGCTGCACCAGGCCTTAGTCGCAGCACATGGGATCTTTTCAGTTGTGGCATGTGGGATCTAGTTCCCTAACCAGGGATCAAACCCGGTCCCCTGCACTTAGAGCACAGGGTCTTAGCCACTGGACCACCAGGGAAATCCCTCTTTCTCTGTTTTAATTGCCCCTTTAGGCACATCAATGGGGCAGCAGTGCCCGATAGTCAAAAGGACAGTTTGCAGGATCCTAAAGAGCCTTCTGAGTCATCAAAAGACTTTCTCACCTGCTTTTTTTCAGTTTTACAGTGCAATGATCAACCCATGCTGAGTTCAAACCCGCTTAGTCACAAACAGTTGTTGTATTTCTACTCTCTAGAAGGTGCTGCAAAAGTAAATTAAAAGTGGAATCTCACCCTTAAGGAGCTTACAAGCTTTAGGGAGTATAAATAACTCTAATACAAGTTAGAATGAGATGAGATCCATTTTAAAAACATAGGCATAGGATTATTTTTTAATCCTGGTTACCTACGAGTATTAAACATTCTGTATTCTAGGATATTTGATTAAATGTTACAAAATATTGTGTGTAAATTTATTCTAAACCTTCCTCTGTTCATCAGTGGCAGACATACATTCAGGTTAAATGCCACAGTCTACTTTTATTCTCTTCCGTAAATCCAGGGTCACCTGTATTTCACACCAACAAATTCATTCAAGTAGTAAATTTTCTGCTTATCTCTCCATTCTTCAGACTATACCTAAAATCCTTCTTTTTTATTTCCCAGTTATCTGCTGGAGAGTTTAGTTCCACCATCTGATCTGTGTAATTATTTATTCAACAAATGACTGTTTAGCTTCCTTTGTGTCAAATATTGTGGCCGACCCCAGATACGGAATAATGGAAAATCCCCATACGATCCTTTTCCTCCAAGAGTTCCCAGTCTCAGGAAGGACAGAGAGAGCGCTCAAGTCAGACACCGCAAGTTCAAATGACACCCCGTGTGGTGGTTTTCCGGAGAAGGCAATGGCAAGCCACTCCAGTACTCTTGCCTAGAAAATCCCATGGATGGAGGAGCCTGGTGGGCTGCAGTCTGTGGGGCCACTAAGGGTCGGACACGACTGCGAGACTTCACTTTCACTTTTCACTTTCACATATTGGAGAAGGAAATGGCAACCCACTCCAGTGTTCTTGCCTGGAGAATCCCAGGGACGGGGGAGCCTGGTGGGCTTCTGTCTATGGGGTCACACAGAGTCGGACATGACTGAAGTGACTTAGCAGCAGCAGTGGTGGTTTTCACGGTGTCCCCCGCAAACAGACGTCCACCAGGAGCCTCTGAAGGGGGCCTTATTGGGAAATTAGATTTTTGCAGGTGTAATCAGTTGAGATCATCCTGGTTTAAGGTGATCCCTGATTTCAATGATCGATGTCTTCCTAAGAGAGAAGAGGGAGATTCCGGTAGAGATGCGGAATCACACAGGCCACGCGTGACGGGGAGATGCTGAAGTGACGCAGCTTCAGGCCAGGAAACACCGGGGATGGCCAAGCAGCTGCGAGGGAAGGAAGAGGGCTTCCCCGGGGTCTTCAGAGAGGGCACGGCCTCGCTGCTCCCCTGACTCGGGACTTCCAGCATACAGAGCGCTGAGAGGATCAATGTTTGTTGCTTTAAGCAGTTTGATCTCACAGCAACTAGTTACCACAGTCCTAGGAACCTGGAACGGTGTGTGTTAGGCTGAAGCATAAGAAACCACCGATGTCGTCTGCCTTGACCTACACCGACACGGCGACTCCATATGGTCCCACCCGGTGTGCCCTGGGCTTGTGAGGGGAAAATCTTGGTGATGAGAGAAAGCCTCCTGGGGAATTGCTGATGGAACTGAAATTAGAAAAGCAAGTAGAAGTTCATGAGGAACAAGAGAGAAAAGGGAGGAGAGGAGCTCCCAGGGCGGCAGAGGCTCTGGGTCAGAGGCCGGGACACTTTTGAGGAGCTGAAAGAGGTAGGCGTGACTGGACTACGGTGTGGGCCCAGGGCCAGGTGAGGGCGGGACAGGTGGGGACAGGCACAGACGGGCCACACCAAGTCAGGTGCTGAAGCCTAAAGGCTGACAGTTCTGTTTGAGAGCAACGGACCACCGCCGAGGGTTTAAACCGGAGAAGGAGAAGATGACTGTGCCCACAGGTGTGGGGTGGATTTGAAGGAACCAAACCACACGGGGTGACTGTGGGAGGGTGGGCGGGAGCCAGGGGGTGCTTCTGACCAGGGGATCACCAGTGGGGATCCAGAGAATGGGCCAGCTGAGAGGTGTTTAGGAAAAGAGTTCCATGTTTTTGTTCTGATGGCATCTCCTGATTAATATACCATCTGCCCTTGTATCTCTTTGAAGACATTTAATTCTCATAAAAGAGAAGTCCTGGCAGGCCTGCAGCTCCAGTGTTGACTAGTGTGATCACGTGTAGCAATTCTGCCGCCAAGAAGTCTCTAGAAGGAAAAGCAGCACCTGCTTTATTTTTTTTTTCTAATTTCTCCCTTTGTTCCTCCCCGTGTGTTCACAACACTTTGTGTATAACTCAGCTGGAAGGGCTATTATATTTTATTGTCTATCTATTTCTATAACTGTCCATTATAATGCGGGCTCCGTGAGAGTGCATGCCGTGCCTTAGTTATCTCTCTGTCTCCAGAACTTAGCATGGAACCTGGCCTATGGGATTTGATTTGTAAGTGACTGCATGGATGTGTAAATAAATGGGTCAGCAGTCGCATGAATTAGATATTTCATTTCTGCTCTATCTCCTCAGCCTGTCTTTGGCCCTTTATAATTGCCTTCCTCTCTGGTCTGAGTTAACGTATTAGCTGTTTTTCTTTTCCCCTGGGTGCTCTACTTACCACTACAAATATTGTTCTATGAGTTGTGCCAATAAACTCTTGGAAAACACGTCTCTTGCTCATGCATCTGTGTTTATATATGGAGCCGTTTTTCTGATTGCTTGCATCTCCTGGAAGTGCTCGCAGGGTTTGTTTTGCACCTTTGGGAGCTCATTCTTCATCACTGTTGTTGTCATAACCGTCAGATTACTGAGAGCACACTGTGTTCAGTGTCCCGCTCAGGCAGGGAGAAGGCGGTGAACAATGGTGGCCTCTTCCCTAGATGATCCACCGCCAAAGACAGAGAGTCAAAGATGACTCACAAAGCTATAGAAGACAGACAGATGGGTAAGGGAAATATCCATATTATATAAAACCAAAATGCAGGAATAGTTCCTTTAGTGGTTATTCAGTCAATAAGTCATGTCCAACTCTTTGCAACCCCGTGGACTGCAGCCCACCAGGCTTCCCTGTCCTTCACTATCTCCCAGAGTTTGCTCAAACCCATGCCCATTGAGTTGGTGTTGCCATCCAGCCTTCTCATCCTCTGCTGCCCACTTCTCCTCTTGCCCTCAATCCTTCCCAGCATCAGGGTCTTTCCCAATGAGTTGGCTCTTTGCATCAGGGGCCCAAGGTATTGGAGCTTCAACTTCAGCATCAGTCCTTCCAGTGAATGTTCAGGGTTGATTTCCTTTAGGATTGACTGGTTTGACTCCTTGCTGTCCAAGGGACTCTTGAAGAAAAAAATGGCAAGTTTCCCAAACTAGGAATCAGGACACAGAATCTCCCTATGGGCTCACAAGCAGTTGGACAAGCCACGTATTGCATTGAACTGGGATGTTCCCTCATAATGCTCATGGTCTCTCTGGCCAGTTTGGTTATCTGCACATGGCAGGAAGGAAGAGCTGCCACCTCTGTTGTCTTTATAAAGGCTTCCTTGGCCTCTCACAGTCATCTTTCCACAAACCCAGAACAGACTGTCATTATAAAGTAAAAGCATATACCCCACAAGGGATAAGAAGTAGCTTTTGAAACATACTTCCCTAACCCCACCAAGGAAGACTGCCTGAATTAAAGTACTTTTTGACCTCTCGGCTCAGCCTGTGTAATGTAAATCCTCAATTTCCATGAAACCTAATCTGTAGAAATACAAAAACAAACTAATAGAAGTAGAAATAAGCAAATAATAAAACCATTTGCTTGTTAATCCCCAGATAGCTCATGGCATGTAATTGAATAATTCCCAAGCATCTTTATAACTGCACAGAAAACTCTGGCTTTATGTACCAAATGTGTTGTTTCCATTTTGAGTTTTTCTTTCATTAATCTGTTAAACTAGAAATGATCAATTTCCTTGACATTTTCCCTCTTTCAAACATTACCCCTTGAGATTTTCATTTCTATTTTTTTTTAATTCTTTTGATTTCTAGTTCCAGCACACATATTTATAAAACATTTTGCTGTTTAAATATGTTAGTGATAATGTCAGTCAACAATAAAAAAAAATCATGTTTGGTATGGAAAGGGGATTATGTTTCAGAGTAAAATAAAAATTTTTCTTCTAATTTTATTTTTTCTGGCTTAGCTTTGCTTCAGTTTTTGTTTTCTCAGTGCTCAGACTTTGAATACTTGGTGGGGCTTTACTGCCGCCTGCTGTTTCTTCATGTAATAACTCACTGTTCCTTTGATTCAAATATTCTGATAGACTGTGACATATAGATCCCCCCCTTTCCTCTTAATTTTTCCTTAGTTAAAGCAAAGTGAAGCAAACGCAGACACCAAGGAAAAGCTCCCTTTGCGACTTCGCATCTTTGAAAAATTTCCGAACAGACCGCAAATGGTGAAGATCTCAAAGCTTCCTTCAGATTTTACAGTTCCTAAAATCAGGTATGAAACTATTTCCTTACTTGTCTATCTCAAATACACTGTAAAACATTCATCTTAAGTCTGATTCATCCCTTTCAAACTCGTGTGGGCATGGCTTCTAAGTCATTATCCTTGCTACTACTCTGTCTTCCTCTCTTAAACATCATTGATCCCTTTAGACAGTACACCCAGAGCAGAGTCACCTGAGTTAGCCCGGGCAGTAAGGCTGCCGACCGACCCCCACTTCTCCCTGAGACCACTCCTCAGGAGTCTGATGTCCCGGGGAACTGGTACAGGTGGTCCCACGTGCAAAGATGGCGTGTAGGTGGACACTGGCTTCTGACCCTCAACTGTGTCAGGACAAAATTGCCTCTGAGACCCTTCTGAGTTCACCTAAATGAAGAAATGGCCACCGGCCAGGTTTCTGGATAACTGTGACAGCATTTGTTTAGAATGCCATGTCTGGGTACAATATATTTTATCTCCCAGTTTTTTTGAAAGAGGAACCGTGGCATTTCATACCCGTACTAAAATGATTTTATACCACCTTTCCTGTCAGGTCAAACACTTGTACTGCAGATACTTTAAAACGCTTATTTTGAATGTTTAAAGGAAATTCTTCCAGTTCTAGCTCAAAAATTACAAATATAACTAGAATAATATCAGATATGACATTTTTTATGTAACTACTTTTAAAAACAGTTCTATGGGAAGGCTATAAAAATATGAGACTGGAGATCATGCCATAAATTTAAAATTCAAATCAAAATATATTTGCACTTATGGTTTAAAAAAATTTTTAAGCCTTAAAATACAAAGTATATAAAAGAATCATAAATTAGATTCAAGATTAGCGGTTATTTGAAAAGATGTTATTTGAATTCTCCCCATGTTTTGGAGATCAGATGAAGTTTCATTTGAGTTACTTTGAGTCTTTAAAAGTAAAATTATCTCTCAAGGATTTTTACGATAAGTGAAAATTCAGAGAGATGAACTAAGATCTTATTACCACAATAGGATTCAAAGATACCAATAATTACTGAATGTTATTGCATAAAACTAATTTTAGGGACTTGACTTTTTAAAAACAGGAATGACTGAAGATTCAGAAATTTTTCTCTAAATTAAACATTTTGCGAATAATATTTTCAATTAAATCTAAACACCTCCTGGTCTTGTTTTCTATGAACTTGTCTATGAACACGTCTTATTTTCTGTGAACTTTGTCACTGCTTTAACTTAGCTCAGGCAAATGCATCCTTGCAAGACGCCATCCACCCCTTGCTCCTTGTGCTTAGTAATGCTTGATGTGTGTGTGCTTCTTTTGCAAAGGGAAAGCTTCATGAAGCAGTTTATTGATCGCCAGCAACAGGACACCTGCTGCCTCTTACGAAGCCTTCCATCCACGTCTTCCTCATCCTGCGATCATTCCAAACGGTCTGCGATTGAGGACAACAAATACATTGACCAAAAAGTAAGAACCACTGTCTCAAACAACCAGATTTTTCCTTAAGCCTTTGTTAGAGGAAAGGGCTTCCCCGGTGGCTCAGTGGTAAAGAATCTGCTTGTGAAGGCAGGAGATGTAAGGGACACCAGTTCGCTCCCTGAGTCGGGAAGGTACTCTGGAGGAAGAAATGGCAACCCACTCCAGTATTCTTGCCTAGTAAATTCCATTGACAAAGGAGCCTGGAAAGCTACAGTCTAGGAGGTCGAAAAGACTCAGAGGCAAATGAGCAAACAAGGGTTGGGGCCGGGGGCGTAGAGAAAAGAGCCACAGCACATAACTGGGTCCTGAAATCCTAATGTCTCAGGAGAATAATGAAGGAAATAATTTTAGCTTTTGAAGAGATCATTAAACCTAACATTTGTAAATTTGGGAATTTACAATCTGCGTTTCTACAAGTCAGCTTTTGAGCCATGACGTATGACAGCTGGGTGAATTCTGGTAGGTTGACAGTCTCCCCAAACCTTCAGTTTTTCATGTGCAGAAGGAAAGGCTCTTAGCTCTCAAGTTCAGCCCAGGTTTAACAGTGGCCTGTACATTGCTTTCTGCAAGAGACGATACTTATTCCAGTTATTATACCAAGGAGACTAGCTAGAGCAAGCTTCTCTAAAATTAGTGCGAATAACCACCATTTATTGAGTTTACTAAGGCCTGTGGCAGGTATGATCTCTAGGCACATTATTTTATTCATGTTCTGATTTACCTATGTCTTTATCATTTGGGTTTCCCTGGTGGATCAGATGGTAAAAAGTCTGCCTGCAATGCGGGAGAACTGGGTTTGATCGCTGGGTCAGGAAGATCCCCTGGAGAAGGGAATGGCAACCCACTCCAGTATTCTTGCCTGGAGAATCCCATGGACAGAGAAGCCTGTTGGACTATGGTCCATGGGATTGCAGAGTTGGACATGACTGAATGACTTTCACTTATCATTTGAAAAGTAGATAGGGAATTTTTTTCCCAAATTCCACAGTTAGAAAATAAAAGATGGATCATAAAGTTTGTGAAAGAGATTACACATTAGAGTTTGTTTGTGAAAGCATCTAATTCAATTGCACGTATTTCTCTTTTGCAACTCCTAGCTTCTCTTTCAACCTTTTAAATTGTTGCCACCGTTTTTCTGCAGCTTATCATCAAATAGAGTAAGTCCTCTACATACGAACAAGTTCTGTTTCAAGAGTACACTCGAAAGTCCGGTTTGTTCTTAAGCCAACAAAATTAGCTTTGGCGCCCAACTAACACAGTCGGCTGTATTGTACTGTATTATAATAGCTTTATGACGCTTTTCACACATAATACATAAGAAACACAAAAAATAAAGAAACACTTTTAATCTTAAGGTACAGCATGTTGAAAGGTACAGTAATACAGTACAACAGCTGGCACACAGGGGTGAACAGGCAGGAAGAGCTCCTGACTGGAGGAAGGAGACGGGTGGGAGACGGTAGAGCTGGAGGGTCGTCAGGGGTGGGAGATGGAGTGGGATGGGTTGCAAGCTGCAGTGGCACTCATGCCCGATGCTGATGGAGTGCATGCTGGAATCTTCAAACGTTCTCATCTTGAAGGTTCATTTATAGGGGACTTACGGTCTGTATTTCTCTATTATTGCTGCTGCTGCTGCTGCTGCTTAGTCACTTCAGTCGTGTCCGACTCTGTGTGACCCCATAGACGGAAGCCCACCAGGCTCCCCCGTCCCTGGGATTCTCCAGGCAAGAACACTGGAGTGGGTTGCCATTTCCTTCTCCAATGTGTGAAAGTGGAAAGTGAAAAGTGAAAGTGTGAAGTCGCTCAGTCACGTCCGACCCTTAGCGACCCCACGGACTGCAGCCTACCAGGCTCCTCCATCCATGGGATTTTCTTGTGGACATAAAATACCAGTTCCTCCACGCCCCGAGATTCTCTGTTTCTCCCCATTCTCCAAAGGTTACACTCCAGAGGATGTTTACTGCTTCCTCTTCTCCTTTTCTCCCACCCCCTCCCAGAATGAAACGAACTCCTGCCCTTTATCACTCCCCCAGTTCCCCCATCCTCTGCTGTAGTTGAGTGATTTTATTCTCAATGATGATGACAGTGGGGCTTCCCTGGTGACTCAGACAGTAAAGAATCTGCCTGCAGTGCAGGAGACCTGACTTCAATCCCTGGGTTGGGAAGATCCGCTGGAGAAGGGCATGGCAACCCACTCTGGTATTTTTGCCTAGAGAATCCATGGACAGAGGAGCCTGGCGGGCTATATCCACGGGGTTGCAAAGAGTTGGACATGACTGAAGCGACTTTGCACACACACGCATGAAGACTTGTAGTCTTTTAAAAAAGGTTCTTATTAAACTTGTCATGTCTCTTTCCCCATAGTTATGTTTACTCAATATTGTGTACATGGCATAGAAGCAGCAGAAACACTTCTATGTTGGTGGATAAGCCAGTGGGAAGATAATTGCCTGGTTTCAGCTGATTGGTCTGAAATTGCACTTTACATACAAAAGCACAGATTGCCTTATTTTCTAAATTTATTTCAGAAGTGGACTTTAAGCCAGAGAATGTGCTGTGAAGCCCCAGTCTGGGCTGTGGTTATGACCCGCCCTTTCCAGGAAGGATGCTGAGAGCTGATATCATTAGATGCCAAACTTGACGAATCCACAGCTTGCTTTTTTTAAAATCCCTACTAATGATATCCATTGGAAAAATCAACACAAAATTGAAATCTTATTCTCTGAAAATTTATTTCCTCTCTGAAAGGAAACATGATGTCTCTCACGTTTCCTGAACAGAATATTTTGAAATGGGTGAGGAAAAATAAAAATTGGCGTGGGGGTAAGCTGGAGGGTGGGGGAGAAGGGGCATCTGAAGGGAATTTGGAACAGCAGTGAGTTCACCATCATCCCTGCCTCCCTGGGTGATCTCCACCTTGGGTTAGATTGAAGAATTTCAAATGCCAACTCTGATCCGTTTAATGTCCTTATATGTTTGTGGCTTCTTTTTTTTTCTTCTTCTTTTTATATTCCTGATTGACTATTATTTTTAACTATCTGAAAGTAAGAAAACAATTATAGCCTTATCCTGTAACCTGGGTCCTCTCATAATCCCCTAATATATAATGAACTAGCAAAGAGCCTGATTTTCAGGGGATCCAAGTCCCTCAGGTCTAAAGGGATTAGAACCGTTGGGAGACTGCAGGCCATCCCCATCTAGAAGGTCAGTCGAAACAGTACGTGGTCTTACACACAGAAAACCATCAGCAGTGCTTAAGTTGCCCTTCATCCCTCATTGGCCACATGTAGATAAACTACAGTTAGAACAATATCGTTCATCTTTTTACAGCCTTCAACATCTGGAAAGTGGCACGTAGGGACCATAGTTCATCTGTTCATCTCAGCAGTAGCTAACTACGCTGTTGTGACAGCAGAAAAAAAGACTTCCCTGGGTGGCCACCCATCCATAAAGCTTTGACTTTCCTTAGGCGTCTAGGAAAGCAGACTTAATTCTTTCAAGATTCACTGTTTCCAGCTTAAGCTCCTGGTGCTCTTCATAAATACTTAGGATCTGTCATCCTTGAGGGCTTTGGGCCAGGGAAACCCAAGGTAGAAAATCCCACTTAGTGAATTGCAGTGATAAGAAATTAAGGGAAGGAGAAAGTAGTCTGGAATCTGTATTTTTAGGGTTTTGGGTTTGTCTTTTGGCTGTGCTTTGCAGCTTCTATGATCTTAGTTCCCCTACCAGGGATCGAACCTGTGTCCCCTGCGTTGGAAGCACAGAGTCTTAATCACTAGAACACCAGGGAAGTCCATGGTATCTGTTTTTTTTAATATGGCAAAACCTTTTTCATTTTTCTTAAGAAACCTCTACAGCCACTTAAAAATAAAAATATACAAACACACAGCAAAATTCCTGAACAGAGCATTTCTCAGCAAGTGCTTGTAAATTTCTATTACATTCCAGCTGCCTTTGGAAACACGTCAGTGTCGCGTGGAGAGCAAGGTCCTTGGCTCTGTGTGAAGAAACTCTCCCAAGCTGTTTTCAAAACAAGAAATCAGAAGAAAATGAGAGGCTGTCTTTTGGTGATTCTCGTAAGGTGAACCAGGGAACAACAGAGTATTAATAAAACTTTTCTCCTAACAATTACCTGTCAGGAGAAACTTCTGACTCCCCCTGCACTACAGAAGCTTACTTTTTTCTTGCCAAAGAAGAACACTGAGTCCCCAGGAACCTAGAAATCACAAGTTAAGGGGAAGACCTGAAGACAAAAGCCAGGAGGGGTGAGGGTGGGTGTGTGTTTGATTAGACAGTGCAAGAAAGCAAAAGCACATGTTAAGCAAGGTTTTCTCAAGTAATTACCCTGGCTTTGAACAACTGTAAGAAATTCCCATGGCAACCTCACTTTGCAGAGACCATGTTGTTTAAAATAGCCCTGTTTGATTACCTTGATCACATAGTTTAAAAATACCTGTCCTTCTCCATAAGCAACGAGCAAACAAAAATCTAACATCTTTAAAGCTGCTGTGGGACTTGATCAAATCCTAAAGGGGAAAAGACAGCAGTGTGGTCCCACTTTTCCCTTGGAGCTAAAGTCCTTCCAAATCCCATAGAAATGGATTCCCAAGTGCCAATCCCCACATCTCTTACCCTTCCCTTTCCCCTATACCCCTATGGGAATCTTCAAGGGGTTCCCTTTCTTCCTAATTAAAGGATAAACCTGCAGATTTTGAAGGATTCTCTCTAGTTTGTGAGCAGCAGAAAATCAGGTAGCAGTTTTCTACTCATTTCCCCCCTCTGTATTATTGAAATTCTAAGGAAATCAACCCTGAATATTCATTGGCAGGACTGATGCTGAAGCTCCAGTACTTTGGCCACCTGATGGGAATAACTGATTTATTGGGAAAGATCCTGATGCTGGGAAGGATTGAAGACAGGAGGAGAAGGGGATGACAGAGGATGAGACAATTAGATAGCATCACCAACTCAATGGACATAAATCTGAGCAAACTTTAGGAGATAGCAAAGGAGAGGGAAGCCTGGTGTCATGCAGTCCATGGGGCCACAAAGGGTTGGACACAATTTAGTGACTAAACAAAACAAATTATTGAAATTAAGCCCTCAATTTCCTAAGTAGAGTGTTTGTTAATAATAATAGCAATAAACTGAGATGTGAACTTGGCTTTCCGGGAGACCTGTTAGTGAAAGCAACCCTCTCAGTGCTCAGAAGTGAAGCATCTCATCAAAGTCAAGGTCCCCACCATGGCTGGATCTGAGATACTGTCATTGACGGACCTCTCTGATCTTTCTGACCTTCAGCCTTGGCTGGGGTGCCTCTTCTGGGGTCAGAACCTCGTGTCTGGGGAACACAAGGGCAAATCCCAGAGTCATATCAGCATGCGACAGAGAGATGAGGGCTGCCCCAGTCACCCGTGTGCCTCTGCACTTCCCAGAACAGTCGTTGGAACCCGTGTGATAAAGACAGTGAGGATTTATTTCTCCAGCAGCAGATAATGTCTGCTGCTTTCTGCTAAACACGTAGAAATTTCCATAATAAGCCTTCATAATTAATAGCTAACACATGTACAAAATGAGGAAAGTGGAAAAAAAGTTAATTACCGCATTTCATTTACCATTTTCATTTCCATAAGTCTTCAAGATTCAGTTTTTCAACAAGCATTTATGGAAGACCTGTTACTCGTATGGCACTCCTACGGGCTAATTCAGCAGTGAGTGGGATGTGAACTATGCCCTTGAACTATGCCCTTTAGAATCTTTTAGTCTAATCGGGAGAAACCAGTGTGAATGGATGAAAGTGTAAGGACCCCGTAAACCCTTCCTACCAGAGAAGGAGGATTGAGCAATAGAAGAAATAGGTGCAGAAGAAAGTACGTGGAAAGACGTGGAGAGCATGATCTGCTGAACGTGACTGATGGTGAGAAGTGGAACAGAACAGTCGTTAAGACCAGTAATACCGATTACATGATGCAGGCGCCAACTCTTATCCAAAAAACCGAGACCATTCTTATTTGTAAGGTTTGTTACTAGAATTAAGTAATTATGTGTTAACTGCTTGGCATCATACCTGGCATAGTATATGATATGCCTATCACATCGGATAAGAGAAGTTACTTCAGGGAATTCCCTGGTGATCCATTGGTTAGAACACAGTGCTTTCATTGCCAGGGCCCAGGTTCCACCCCTGGTTGGGGAACTAAGCTCTCACAAGCCACACAGAGTGGCCTAAAAAAAAAGAGAAAAAAGTTACTGTAATTAAACCATGCCATGAAGTCAGATTCAGCAAGTGCACTTACAGTCATCAATCAAGAAAATTTACTTTTACTTAAATTAACTTTGAGAGGTAGCAATGTAGTTGAGCACAATATATTAGTTACTGATTTATTTTTCTTATTGTCCATGAATCTGATGTTTTTTAAGTCTGATCTTTGATGATATTTCATTTGCTACCCGCATTGCCTACCCAGTGCCTTTGCCTCTCGAGAAGTAAATTAAGTTGTTCTGGAAAGGTTTACTGTTCACAAAGACTGGTTGATTGCCATCCAGCATTTTATAATTTTCTACGTGATTATAGAGTGTTCAGTGATTTGTTCCAGTAACTCCGCACATACTCGGCCTGATCTGTAATTTCCAAGGTGAACGTTAACTCACTTTAAAAAAGAGAGAATAGCCTGTTTTCATCTTTCGGGCTTTTACTGTGAAAGAATTTTCTAAAATAATAGCTTAGCAACTCTGTAGTGCCATTCAAACCTCTCTCTGGGAGAAGACTGGGACAGAGCATGATGCTACCACTAACCAGGGGCCTTATCACAAAGGTACAAAGTAGTGTGGTCCCTGGGAGGGAAGCGTGTTCATCAAACCCAATATGAAAACCCTGCCAATTCTCTCCGTAGCGTAGGAAGGCTTTAGTAGATAATCTATTGCCCCACATTCACAATAATAATGGAAAGGAAACAAATACAAAATTGCACCAGTTAAACGAAAATTTTTTTCCATTTTTATGGATCCTTGCAGTACGTTTTTAAACTCAAAATGCAGTTGCATTTGCATGCGTGATATTTACTTCACAGTCATTTCTTCGGGACCTTTACATGCCGTGTGCTCAGTCCTCTTGGATCACAAACACATGTTCCTGTTTTCAGCTAACATGAGAGTAGGGATTCCCTATCAATGATTTTCTTTTTTTTGCAGAATAATTAATTGTGTGATCATTTTTGGTTTGGAATTATGTGTAGTTTGTTTGCACTCCTTGTTGTGTTGTCGCTAAGTCATGTCGGACTCTTTTGCAACCCCATGGACCATGGTCCACCTGTGTGTATGTTAGTCAGCCAGTCGTGTCCGACTCTTTGAGACCCCATGGACGGTAGTCCACCACACTCCCTTGTCCATGGGATTTCTCTGGCAAGAATACTGGAGTGGGTTGCCATTTCCTTCTCAGTTCCTGACCCATGATCAAACCCGCATCTCCTGCTCTGGCAGGCAGATTCTTTCCCACTGAGCCACCTTGGAGGTCCTTCATGCATATTTATTTGGGATCAAATGTAAATCAGTCTAAGGACTTCCCAATGTAGGGGGCCTGGGTTTGATCCCTGGTCAGGGAGCTAGATCCCACATGCTCCAACTAAAGGTCAATAAATAAATAAATAAACTTTTTTAATCAATCTATATTATACATAATATAGAAAGATTTTGATCAAGTGTTTTCAGTACAGTCTCCACAATAGGTTTGAGAGAGCTGACACTGGAACTAAACCTACCTTTGAAATTTATATTTTGCTGCACTTTTCAAATATGCTTCCCTTTTGAGTATAGTTGTCCTTACAAATGTTATTTTCCTTGAAGTCTCAATGTGATATAGTTGGTGCTCCTGCTGACATTCTTTTTCTTTGGCTCTGAAGTTCAAATACAGTTGAATTGTAATTGGAGACCAAGGGCTGTTCCTTGTACTATCAGAGTGCCGTGGGTTTTAAATTCACAAACAGCTGTTTGGGTAAAATCTCTGCAGATTGTCAGTCTTTGTTTATACGAGTGTGAGTGTATATATATATATAATAACCATGAAATCCTTTTGCTTTTACCTATATAATCTAAATCTACCCAGCGTATACTGTGTTTTATTACTAGTTACCGCTGTGTATTGTGCATGCAGGTGTGCTAAGTCACTTCAGTCGTGTTCAGTTCTTTGCGAACCTATAGACTGTAGCCCACCAGGCTCCTCTGTCCATGGAATTCTCCAGGCAAGAATGCTGGAGTGGGTTGCCATTTCCTTCTCCAGGGGATCTTCCTGACGCAGGGATCAAACCCAAGTCTCCAGCATTGCCAGCTGAATTCTTTACCACTGAGCCACCAGGGAAGCCCAATTCTGTCCACATACATCTATGTGTATATTCTAACTTTCATGCCTGGTGGTTTCTTGAGATTCAGAATTTACATTATTGAAATAACTGAAGATCAGAAATCTTGACACATCGTCTAAAACCTCCTTTTAACAAAAGTCACATTTAAGACATTTTTCAGACCTTCCTGACTTGCTAGTACAACGAATGATATTCACTTTTATATACATTGTAATAGGTCTGTTTTAACCTTGCTACCACTGACACTGCTGCTGCTGCTGCTGTATCACTCATGTCTGACTCTGTGCAACCCCATAGACGGCAGCCCACCAGGCTCCCCCGTCCCTGGGATTCTCCAGGCAAGAACACTGGAGTGGGTTGCCATTTCCTTCTCCAATGCATGAAAGTGAAAAGTGAAAGTGAAGTCGCTCAGTCATGCCCAACTCGTTGCGACCCCATGGACTGCAGCCCACCAGGCTCCTCCGTCCATGGGGTTTTCCAGGCAAGAGTACTGGAGTGGGGGTCCAGTGCCTTCTCCACCACTGACACTAGTCACCTTTAATTTTATTTTTTCCTTTCTAAGCATAATTTCGATTCTGCAAAAAAAAGTTTATTTTATGGAAAGAAACATCTTGCCATGCACAGGATCTGTCATATGGCACTTTGGGATTAATTTTCAGTTCACAGGTGCATGAAAAATTCAAATACAGATAAGTGAGATACCACCTTCAACCTGTATAATTTTAAGTAATTGCTTATTTCCAATTACTATATTTTATGTAGGAGACTTATTCAATAAAGTGGTTCATTACAATAATTATACTACACTTTTCCCACAGAATGACATTCATCAAGGCTTGCTCATTGGACCATGGTTTGGGGCTAATGGATGTGTTTTTATAAATGCTTTCTCACTTAATATCAATCTGTCAACACTTTCAAAGTGAGAAAAGAAAACTAAGGCCTCTCAAACTTTTTCCCACTTAGCAACAGAATTGTATTGTTAACAACTCCAAAACAGAAAAGTTAGTTGAATGTTATGGTTTTCTTTCTCAAATAAATATTAGTGGCTCCATTTTGAAGGTTATTACAGTGAAAGATGATTCTTTAGATCTAAACAAGGAGCACCCCAAAGGAATCTAATATTCCCTGATAGGCCTGTGTTTACTTCCAGTTGATTAAATGAATTAATGTTCCAATTATTTAAAAGTTGTGATGGATCCCTGATTTTAAAATTCAGTAAATGTGAAATATAAATCCTGTAAACCACCCTAACTCTAATGGGTTAGAAAGGTCATTGATCTCTTTTAATGCTTCATGTTGGTATTCTGAAAGATCAATTACGCTTACATAGAACAAAGGAAGAATTTGGCTAGTTAAGATTTTCTATTAGAAGTTGGGACAAGTAAGAGCACATTGTATGTGTAAATCAAATCTTTCAACTCAAGCAAACAATGTTTTATTACAGTAGAGCTTTCAAAATGCTTTTTAATTTTTCTTTTATTTAATGCTAAATATTTAAATACTTTTTAAATAATGTGATATTTTGCATTGACATCATGATATAGTAAAAAACTGTCCAATCCAGAACTCTAATCATAATTCTGCAACCTATTATCTGAGTAACGTTACAGAACCTAATTTCTGTGACCCTCAGATCTCTCATCTGTTAAAAGAGAGAGAGAAAGAGAGATAATAATACCTTCCTATGAGGATTAATTTGAAGATTGAGTTTAAAATATGTAATATCGTACCTCATCCTGTGATCAAAGAGCCAAAGAAATGCATAAGGATTTAGTGGATTTGAAATATACAGTTTACCAGTTTCATGTTATGACTGTTTATGCAATTCTTAGTTCAGTGACTAAAGAATATACATTCTGATTCAAGAACACATGAACGATTTACAGAACATGACCACTCACTATACTATGATGGAATTCTGAAGAGAAACCAAATCAGCAGGTTAGGCATCATTTGACCAACTTAAGGTTAGAAACTAAATGACGACTACAAAAAAAACCACCCACACACTTAGAAATTTTAAAACCACTTCCAAGTAACTGAGGAGTATGGAGGAAACCACAATGGGAAAAAAGCATCTAGAACTGAAAAATAATGGACGTTGTAGATATCAGACTTGTGAGAAGTAACTAAAGGCATTTTTAGAGGAAAAATCATGGCCTTGAATGCATATTTAGTAAAGGAATAAGTGTTCACATTAATCCTCCAAGTATTTAACTCAAGTGTTTAGAAAAGAATCAACCAGGAACCCAGTAAGGCAGTGGGGGAGAAATAATAAAGCTGAAAGCAGACACTAATTGAACAGGAGGAAAAGAATCAATAAACAGTGTCAATAAAACTGTGCTCTTTAAAAAGACTGATAGAAATGATAAATCTGCAAAATTCAACAAGAGAAAACTAAGGAGCCTTCTGGGAAAGTGACAGCAACATTGGCATAGTTTCTTAATCTCCTATAATTCCCACATGAAAATAAACAGAATGCCTGTATAATACACCAAAAGTCTATAATCAGTATTTTCAACAAACCACCGTAAGCCACAATCTCTAGGTAAAAGCAGGTTCAGACAAACTGATAGCCACGTGTTTTGCCTGGTACCTTAGTCTGCTTGAGCTGCTATAACAGAATGCCACGGACTGGGTGGCTTAAACAGCAAACATTTATTTCTCACAGCTCTAGAGGCTGGGAAGTCCAAGATCAAGGTGTCGGCAACGTCAGCATTTGCTCCTTTACCTGAGTCACGGGTGGTTGCTTTCTTGCTGTGTCTTCGCCTAGTAGAAGAGGGAAGGATATCCTTTCCTGGTCTCATAAGGACACTCATCCCCTCTTAGGCGCTATATCTTCATGACCTAATCTAAACCTGATTGCCTTCCAAAGGCTTCTGTTCTAATAGCGTCACACTGGGGTGAGGACTTCAGCGTATGAATTTGGGAGGGAGACACAAACATTCAGTTAGTAACACGGGATATTGGTGTCTGTAGGGAAGAAGCCAAGGTTAGTTACAGGGCATCAAATGCTTCTGGGAACAGGCAGATACCCTCTTCCTTCCACACTGAAGGAAAACTTCTAGGAGTGGGCTCAAAAATAACAAGAGTGGTCAAGGAGAAAGCAGACCCAGAAAAAGTTGGTGCTGGCAGAAGGGAGTGAAAACAACCAGGAAATCCCAGAAATAGAGCTACCACGTTTGATCCCTATTTGCAAACAGAAGAGGAAGCTCTGAAATTAGGAGAGAAATATTGGAAATATAGGAAAACAAGTTTTGCCTGAAAATGAGCAACCAAAAACCATCAAAGTCAAGTTCCATATAAAAAGTTATAAGTAAAAGATTGTAAGGAAGAGACTGCTGTCCTGTGGACCACAAAAGCTGCCATAAAGACACTCACAATGAGCTCAAACTGTGCTAACTATTGTAAAATAAGTGAAAAGATGTTACACATCACACAAGGTTAGGCGAGCAACCTAAGTAAGAATTAGAAAAATTCATACGTAAAGTGCTAGGACTCAGGAAAGAACTGTAAATAAAAGCAGTGAAGACTAAATTAGAAGGAACAGATCCTAATTGCATACATCAGTTGATGCTTTAAGAGAAAAAGAAAGTGAAGGAGTGGCAATTATAAGAAATCAGGAAAAAATGAAGAAAGATTGAAATGATTTAAAAGAAAATGGCAAACTGAAGAAAGTGAAACATGTCCTACATCTTTATCTTAGGAGTCCCAAAAGAGGAAAGCCAAAGCAATAGAATAGAAGAAGTACTCACATTTTCTGAAATAAAAAACAATTTGAAAGTATGTATTGAAAGCATACATCATTTATCCAAAAACATCAATCATGAATGACCAGAAATAACACCTATTCCAGAAAAATTACAGGATCTTAAATTTTAAAAAAATCTAGCTCAAAATAAACAAGTGATTTAAAAAGAAAAGAACATTTAGGTTCCCATCAGCCTTTTCAGTAGCAATGCTTTGTGTCAGAAGAAAATAGAGAGACATATAGGATGCTCAGAGAAAGTGTATGTGATCTAGGTCTTTTAATAACTAAGAAAACTGACTTTCAAGATGTAAGAATGTAAGTAATGTATGATGTAAGTAATATTGTGCCCATGAGCCTTTCCTGAGAGACCCTCTAAAAAACATACTGCAGGCAAGCGTTACTTCAAAAACACTCTGCTTGTTTCAGTCAGCTGCCTGTCAGTACCTTCTGCAGCCGGAAGAGGGCACTGCAGAGCAGTGTAGCTCTGAGTTATCGATGCTTAGAGCCTGTCCTTGGCTGAAAGAACTGCGCAAGGCTTTACTAAAGAAATCAAATACTAGATCATCCCTATATAGACCTTCTTTATTTGCAGAAAGAAACAACCGTTTCTAAATACACGTCAAGGCTAACTTATATAGATACCTACATCGATCTATGTAATTCTCTACATCTGTATCTATAGAAGATCTAGGGATCTTCTTTCTTCTGTCAAGAATCTCCCAAAGTTGAATTGAAGTTATTCTATTACAGTATTTATTCTTCTAGTTTAGTATGCTGTTAGTTATAAAATCAGTTCTCAGGGACTCCTTGGTATGAATTAGAGATGTATTCTGACACTTTTATGTATAAAATAGATAACTAATAAGGACCTACTGTATAGCACAGGGAACTCCACTCCACGCCCTGTGGTGACCTAAACAGGAAAGAAATCCAAGGAAGAGGGGATATATGTATACGTATAGCTGATTTACTTTGTTGTACAGCAGAAACTAACACAACATTGTAAAGCAACTGTACGCCAATAAAAAAAAAATTAGAGTATTCTGTTTTGTTCAGTTCAAGTTTAGGACAAAGGAGATTTGGAGGCTCTTTAGAAATCATTTAGAAATCTTTGGGCTTCCCTGGTGACTCAGAATCTGAGTAAAGAATGTGCCTGCAATGCAGAGATCCAGGTTCGATCCCTGGGTCAGGAAGATCCCCTGGAGAAGGAAATGGCTACCCACTCCAGTATGCTTGCCTGGAGAATCCCATGGACTGAGGAGCCTGGCGGGCTACAGTCCAATGGGTCACAAAGAGTCGGATACAACTGAGTGACTAGCACTTTCACTTTTCTTTGGAAATTATGGGCAGTGCATAATTTTAGAGACAACAGAATAGATCCTGTCCTCAGTCTCTGCGAAGGTGTCTCCCAACATGAAGAGCACTGTTTTAAGTGTGAGCTGCCCAATTACAGGGCCTGTAGCTGGGTGATTGAGTTCAGACCGTCATCTTACACGAAGGGAAAGACACAGCCACGGCCTCTTTGTCCTGTGAAGATGAAACAGGAGTTGTGGGGTCCACAGTCCTCTCCTGAAACTCACCTCCTCAGGACCTCCACGGCCTGGGCCCTTTTGTGACTGTGTAAACACCTTCCACTGAGCCTGTGGTCTCCAAAGGGGCTCCACTCAGGGTTCCTAAGGAGATGTGCTGTTAAATCAATACCCAAAGTCACTTGTCAGTCGAGGGGATAAAATGTAAGAAAGCTTTATGATTTGATCATGGCAAACAGGCTTTTGTGTGTTACCCTGAAAACGTAATTTTTCAGCAAAATGACTTCCACTCTTGTTTCTTTGTCTGTACGTTAATTTATTCTCCCAAGAGTTCTAGTGAATAATGAAACCAGCTCCATTTTTCCTTATTGAGAACAGATGAGTATACTGACTCTCCTCACATGAGGGAAATTGCCAGTGTGTTCAATGGTCCTTCCCTTCATGACGGGTCTGCCGTGATACAGGAAAGTTCTGCTGCTTATGGTGATGTCGTGCGGGTTGTCAGTTGTGCTGGGATGACCAGTTCTTTCCCAGCTCTGGCCATATGGCCGTGTGGGCTGACATGACCGCATCTGTTTCTAGGTCTGTCTGCAGCCGGGGGCCCCGTGACTTTGTACCTCGAGTTACTCATCTTTTCTTCAGCAGACCCTGGATGGTCGGTCTTTTTCTGAAGACAGAGTTGTTCAGTGTCCTGCTTGATCGTCTTCCCTCAACTTTGTTTGAAACACATTGTGCTTTGTAGTATTTCCTCCGCTCGCCTTGCTGAAAGGACCACCTCACTCAGCACTTAAACGGATAGTTTGCACCAGGTTAATCTGCCCTGGGCACACATTTCCAACTTGAATGCTTTACCCACTGCCTCCTTTGCCTGTAGAAATCTTAACCAGTGTCCAGGCCTAGGACGACTTCTACTTGTTGAGTCGAATCTTTGCTAACTATTTCAGACACGCCTGGTTCTCCCCCACCCAGAACCTTACCACCCCTTCTCATCTTTCCTACGGCGCGTATCACCTAACACTTTAGTATCTACCATATCCTGCTCTTCTGATAAGCTCATGTGTCCCAGCCTCGTCTTCACAGTCACTCCCCTCCATACAGACCTTCAGGTTGCAGACTTTCAAGGATGTGAACACGTGTTCCCATATCCAGTCATGTGCGTCAGATCGTGTGTCTGGTGGACACTGTCAGGCGTGTGCATCCTCTACAAGTGACTGTGCTCTTCTGCGCCTTGCTGTCCAGGACTGTATAGGGTGCAGTGATGCGGTGTCTTTATTTCTTGCCTGTTTATGCAATGCCAGTCCCTGTATGCCCGCTGTCTACCGCGCTGCTGTACTTTTCAAGGTGTGTGCATGCGTGCTCAGTCACTTCACTCGTGTCTGACTCTTTGAGACCCCGTGGACTGTAGCCCGCCAAGCTCCTCTGTCCGTGGGATTCTCCAGGCAAGAATACTGGAGTGGGTTGCCATGCCCTCCTCCAGGGGATCTTCCAACCCAGGGATCGAACCTGGGTCTCCTGCATTGCAGGTGGACTCTTTACCACTGAGTTACCAGGGAAGCCCCACATTTCATGGTACTATACTGTAAAGATTAAAAGTGTTCTCTTTATTTTTTGGGTTTGTTTCTTACACACTATTTGTGTGAAACATATTATAAACCTATTACAGTACAGTACAATACAGCCAATTGTGTTAGTCAGGGGCCTCAGCTAACTTTGTAGACTGTTGTTCAGTCGCTCAGTCAAGTCTGACTCTTTGCAACCCCAGGGACTGCCGCATGCCAGGCCTCCCTGTCCTTCAGGATCTCCCAGAGCTTGCTCAAAGTCATGTCCATTGAGTCAGTGATGCCATCCAGCCACTTTATCCTGTGTCACCCACTTCTCCTCCTGCCTTCAGTCTTTCTCAGAATCAGGGTCTTTTCCAGTGAGTTGGAGCTTCGCATCAGGTGGCCAAAGGATTGCCGCTTCAACCTCAGCATCAGTCCTTCCAGTGAATATTCAGGACTGACTTCCTTTAGAATTGACTGGTTGGATCTCCCTGCAGTCCAAGGGACTCTCAGGAGTCTTCTCCAACACCACAATGCAAAAGCATCAATTCTTTGGTGCTCAGCCTCCTTTATGGTCCAACTCTCACATGCATACATGAATACTGGAAAAACCACAGCTTTGACTTTGGACGTAGTCCAACTTTGTTGGACTTATGAACAAACTGGACTTATAAATGTACTCTCAGAACGGAACTCATTTGTATACAGGAGATTTGCTGTATAACTAGGCTTTTTGGAATCTGGTAAGCAAGACCTCAGGTTCTGAGGAACTCTATCTCCAGTAGTCGTGAAAATCATACTAAGGACTCAGTAAATCTAGTCTAATCTCTTGATCGAAATGAACAGGGCTTTGTCCGAGTACTGTCTGTGCTCTGCACTACCCCGCCTGCTCCTAACTCTTTCCAGGCTGCTGTGCCTCCCTCTTCTGCCTCTACCGATTTCCCACCTGCTCTGGCGCCTCTGTACGTGTCACCAATCACCTTCTGCAACTAGGAAGCTGAGTTTGGGGAGTGTGTCTTCCAGTTTGTAGCCAACCTCCAAGATTGTTTTTCTCATCCTTACCCCTACGATAATTTCATCATTGCAACAAGGAAAAAACCTTGAAAGTTCATCTCATTTTTGTCTTCATGTCTATAGGCCAAAAAAAGCTCCTAAACTCTTCATTCAGATTAGGATTGGGTCACAGGCCCAGAACCTGAATCAGATGTGATGTGGATTAGGGAACATTTTACTGAAAGATGGCAGTAGAAGTCCAGTAGTCATTGCAACCTTGAATTCTTTGGAAACTGAAAAGCCTGTGTTGTTGGAAGAAGTGCTCAGTTATGTCTGACTCCTCGAAAGCCTGTGGCTGTAGCCCACCGGGCTCCTCTGTCCATGGAATTTTCCAGGCAAGCATACTGGAGTGAGTTGCTACTTCCTCCTCTAGGGGATCTTCCCGATGTGGGCAATCAACCTGCATCTCCTGCGTCTCCTGGATTTCAGAGGGCTTCTTTATCGGTGAGCCACTGGGGAAGCCAGATGTAAGGAGATTTTGTTAGCAGTGAGCATGGCCAGTGTGTTGCCTCCATAGCTGTGACATGTGGCCGAGAAAGCTTGTTTGCAGTTATGTTCAAATAAAGTAAGGATAGAAATTAAAATTAAATGATAGAATCAATCATATGATGATGCTTTAGTGAAAACATTCACGCCTAGTGTTTTAATAGTGTAGCTGTTTCGTGTGTGTAATGATCTGTTGGTATGTTTCCCCTTTACATTCTGAAACTAAAGTCACACTCTTAATTTTACAGCTTCGCAAGTCTGTTTTCAGCATCAGAGCAAGGAATCTTCTAGAAAAGGAGACCGCAGTCACGAAAATCTTAAGGTAACACCATTGAACATTGATACACAATTAAACCCAAGTAGGATTATATGAAACAAAAAAAGCTGTTTTTTTAAGTAATGAACTAATTTTCTGAGTATTCATATGTACTTCCTGTAGAAAGTAGGTTTGAGTAACTGTGTGCTTAGAAATAATGTCAAACACATCATTGATGTCTTGAAAAAGTGATATTTTACTAGCTCATTTGGTCATTTTCTCTTTCATGCACTTAAACATAAATTTTAAGTATGAACATTGATGAAAATAATTTCTTCTTACAAGTATTATGCTTTCTGTAATGTCTAAAGCACAAATCACAATCTAAGGGGAAAAAGGTAAAAGGGAAAGCTTTCTGTATTTTTAATTTGAGTCACAAAACCCAAAATTTGTATGCTTTGTCATTCGAGAAGAACTCTGCCCAAAGTGTGAAATGAGTGGTTGACTTCTGCTCTTGTTGTTACTTACCATCTCTGGGAAGAGGGTTATGATCTCAAGAAACTGTAGCTGCCTCTATTTTATTCATGTGAGTTATGCGCAAACCAAAGAATTCTGGTCTTTAAAAATATGTTCCATATATTAACTAATTTATTTTGCTTTGTCTTGGGATCCCTCTGTGTCCTACCGGTGGGATTCCATTAATAAGATGGGACTGGAAATATGGAGTATTATTGTCTAAAAAAATCCTTAAAAAAATAAGTTAACTTATATATGTCTGCTGCATGCTTAGTTCCCCAGTTGTGTCCAACTCTTCTCGACTCCATGGACTGGAGCCTGGTCTGTAGCCCCCCAGGCTTCTCCGTCCATGGGACTTTCCAGGCAAGAGTACTGGAGTGGGTTGCCATTCCCTCCTCCAGGGGATCTTCCCAACCAGGGTATCGAACTTGCATCTCCTGTGTCTCCTGAATTATAGCAGGTTCTTTATTCCCTGAGCCATCAGGGAAGACCTGACTTATTTATAGTACCTGTTAAACATTCACTTTATGTTCACCTATATATGAACACAAATCACAAAATTAGATCATAATTCATGAGGAGGGCAATGCTCGGGGTTGGGAATAAGAAAGAGGTAAATGCTTTTGAACTGTGGTGCTGGAGAGACTCTTGAGAGGCCCTTGGACTGCAAGGAGATCCGACCAGTCCATCCTAAAGGAGATCAATCCTGGGTGTTCATTGGAAGGACTGATGCTAAAGCTGAAACTCCAATACTTTGGCCACCTCATGCGAAGAGTTGACTCACTGGAAAAGAGTCTGATGCTGGGAGGGATTGGGGGCAGGAGGAGACGGGGACGACAGAGAATGAGATGGCTGGATGGCATCACCGACTCTATGGACATGAGTTTGAGTGAACTCCGAGAGTCGGTGATGGACAGGGAGGCCTGGCGTGCTGCAGTTCATGGGGTCACAGAGAGTCGGACATGACTGAGCGGCTGAACTGAACTGAACAAACCTTTACATGTCCTCTGCCTTTAATGCCCTTTCTACCATCTGTGGCTCAACAGTTCAGTCATCAGCTATTGAGATGGAGTTTGCATTTCTGTTATTTCATTTACCTTCTTGATTTGGGAGTGATTTTGAGAAGAGGGAAAATGAATGGTGACTCTGAGCTGCCATCTTTACTGCATAAATCTATTGTATTCTATGTCTTTTGAATTTTTAACCTCCCTGGGGGCTCAGATGGTAAAGAATCGGCCTGGGATGCAGGAGACCTGATCTCAAATCCCCTGGGTCAGGACAATCCCCTTGGAGAAGGGAATGGCTACCCGCTCCAGTATTCTTGCCTGGGGATTTCCATGGACAGAGGAGTCACAAAGAATTGGACACAACTGAGCAACTAACATTTTCACTTTCATGTATTACCTTTCAAAAATAAATATAACTGATTTTTAGTAACAGCGTTCTTAAAATGTTTAGGATTGGTGGACCCAGCTGGGCAGTGTCTTGGCCGGAGTCTAAATGAGAACCAATTAGAACCAATCTGAACCAATTAGAGTCTTAATGAGAACCAGTGAGAACCAGTCTGGAACAGTGTGTCCAGTTGATGACCTGTTTTCTAGAGAAAGAAAATGGTCCTTTAGTCTGTAGTTCAGATGAGTGGATTTTTGGAAAGTTCTTGAAGCTAACAATGAAATTACTTATTGGTTATGGCCTTAAGTTCCTGGACATTCATTTTCCTGGAATGAATATTCAAGTCCTTTGATGGAGGGGTCTTGGTTCTTAGTACTGATATTGAAGCTGTGGAATTACCAGGGTTCTCACTTCTCAGGGGACCCACATTTTCAAACATCCGTCTTCTGTTTGAAACAGGATCTGAGTTATTCTGGCAAAGAGCATGCTGTATACCTCCCTATGAACAGGAAATTCAAGTCCACATAGTAAAAAGACTTTCAGAGAGAGGTTAGAGTGTTGAATCAGTGATGGGGTCACCAGTGATTTCTACATATTGTAATCTGCATATAATTCTATATAATATAATCATCTTTCAGCTGTATTTTTCTACTTATTATTTTTTTGAAATTAATGTGTGCTTTGAAAATTGAAATGAACTTCTGGGTATGTATAGGAGCACTTTGATGAGAAACAAAATTAGGGCCTTTTAACAGAACTTGAGATCGCTGTCAAAAGCTTAAATGCAGGTGGTTCTCTTGGCACCAATGCGCCAGACTTACCTGGAGAGTCTTGTGAGAAAGAGGATGGTTAAAATTATATTATAAAATTATAAAATCGAAGGTTGCTATTAAATTCACTCTTGTTTTGACTTTGTCTACGCTGTTCGGCTTCACTAGAGAAAGCTTTCTTCAAAAGGCAGTGACCTTTATACCACATCAGATGAAATCAAAACACCAAGTGGTGTGCTTTCAATAGCATCACCCCCTCTCCTAATTCGAGCCCTGAAATTGAGCAAAAACACATTATCATTCCTGTGAGGCTGAATGCATCAAGAAATGTCAGAATAAAATAATTAAGCATGTTCCATTATTTTAGAAAGTTCCATCCTTTTGCAGTTCACCATCAGTATCTCTTTAGCTAGGGACGGAATGTTTATAACCTCTCTGAGTGCCCAGTATGGAATGATTTTTATAATGTGATATTTGGATCTATGACATAATGCTACTTACTGTTTAAAAACTAAATATATTAATGACTTATTGGATCAGTTTTTCTCATCACTTTTTCTAAAGTTTATTCCCTAAATTGTTCCTACACTGAAGTAATGGACATTTTAATATAACAAAACAATATATCAAAACTGAGTGGTTTCTCTATATATATATATATTTTTTTTTTTCAATCTTTTGGCCACACCACATAGCATATGGGGTCTAAGTTCCCTGTCCAGGGATCGAACCTGCACCCTCTGCATTTTGACCTCATAGGATTACCTGAGTGTGTGTATCAAGTACTTACTCAGCAGCCCTGTATCCAAAGTAAGTAAGAATTCTGGCTCCATGACTTCATGGATTTCTGACATTGGGCAAGTTGCTTATGTCTCTGCACCTCTGTTTTCTCAACTCTTAAATGAGGTCTGTAAATTTATAGCCCGTGACTTAATAGGAGAGGGTTAAACAAGTTGGTATCTGTAGGTGATTTTCCATTTTGGCAACAAGTTAGGGGAGACCCATGTTTGCCCCTGAGGGACAAGCAACTGACAGCTACCTTTCAAAGCTGACCCTCCAGGGCTTGCTGCGGAATGTCCTCTGTTGTCAAGCAGAGGCCAGATCTGAGGAGCATAAAATGCTTTTGACACACCAGTGTACCCTTTTTCCAGGTTGATCCCAAAGTTCTTGCTTACCCAGCTAGAAGCAGTGTACTGCTACAGCTCGGTTGAGAAACTTCCCCGTTGTCTCAGTCAGGAGAGAATCCACCTGCAATGCAGGAGATCTGGGTTCGATACCTGGGTCAGGAAGATCCCGTAGAGAAGGGAATGGCAATCCACTCCAGTATTCTTGCCTGGGAAATCCTATGGACAGAGGAGCCTGGCAGACCACAGTCCATGGGGTCGCAAGAGTCGTACATGACTTAGGGACTAAGCCACTACCACTGCCAAGCTTTGCTAGACTGGCTAACATCTTCAGGGTATAATCAGATCATTTGTTTAATTCATTTGCTGGATGCTTATTGTTGGATATAGTTGTGAACTAACAGCAGATTTCTCAGCCCAGGTTAGCATCCCCAGTAGCCTATGGGAACTCCTGGACATGGAGAACTGTGATCTTTGTAATGCCCAAAGGGAGGCCTTGAAAGTCTCCCTTCTGCTTGGATGGGCCAGGGAATAAAACAGTCCTGTCTCAGAAGTGGGACAGCTACAGAGGCATTGGCAGGAACCTTAGTCAAACAGGTAGAGACCAGCATCCCGCAGAGAGGTTTGGGGGTGGCCACAGGTGTTGGTGACAGTATACAACCTTGACGTACTCCTTTTCCTATTTGGAACCAGTCTGTTGTTCCATGTCCAGTTCTGACTGTTGCTTCCTGACCTGCATACAGGTTTCTCAAGAGGCAGGTCAGGTGGTCTGGTATTCCCATCTCTTTCAGAATGTTCCACAGTTTATTGTGATCCACACAGTCAAAGGCTTTGGCATAGTCAATGAAGAAGAAATAGATGTTTTTCTGGAACTCTCTTCCTTTCTCCATGATCCAGCAGCTGTTGGCAATTTGATCTCTGGTTCCTCTGCCTTTTCTAAAACCTGCTTGAACATCTGGAAGTTCACGGTTCACATATTGCTGAAGCCTGGCTTAGAGAGTTTTGAGCATGACTTTACTAGCATGTGAGTTGACTCACTGGAAAAGACTCTGATGCTGGGAAAGGTTGGGGGCGGGAGGAGAAGGGGATGACAGAGAATGAGATGGCTGGATGGCATCACCGACTCTATGGACATGAGTTTGAGTGAACTCTGGGAGTTGGTGATGGACAGGGAGGCCTGGCGTGCTGTGATTCATGGGGTTGCAGAGAGTCGGACACAACTGAGCGACTGAACTGAACTGAGATGAGAGCAATTGTGCGGTAGTTTGAGCATTCTTTGGCATTGCCTGTCTTTGGGATTGGAATGAAGACTGACCTTTTCCAGTCCTGTGGCCAAAGTGGAGCCTGATGGGCTCAGCAGCTGGAACAGTGATGGTGAGCAAGATTTAGTCAAGAGCGTTGGTTCAGAGGGGCTGGTGCTCAGGGCAAGGGAGCAGCTGAACAGAAGGTGTGACTGCCCACATGGGCTCCACGGGCAGGCCAGGGACCACTGGGGCTGGGACATGCATGTCGTCTTCTGCAGGGGTTGTAATTCCTGCCTGGAACCTTCTGTGTGCACTTAGCATTGGCGGTCCGTGACTTCAGGATGGTTGAGGGCTTAGCTGGGGTAGGTCCTTCCTGGGCCGTGGGCTCGGTAAGGTATTTCTCTTGATCCACTGGCATCTCTGAGGGTCTTGTTCTCCCAGCTCTTTCTCCCCAAGGGAGATGAACTGACATCTGGACTCTTCCCTAGGATGTGAGCATCTAAGTCTTATTCCCCTGGAAGGGGTGGCAAACCTGATTTTGAACCGATGGAGGAGATCATGGAATTTTCTAGAGGAAGAAATTCAAATTAAATCCCGAAGATTCCCTCCAGAGTCCACCTGTCCCTGTGCACTTCGCTAGCTGTGAGAGCAGGGGAGTTTGAGCAGAGGGCAAGGAGCCTCTTCATCCTCACCCTGCCTTGCCTTGTCTAGACTGGGGCTGCCAGTTCTCTGAGCAGATTCGCGGGGAGTCTGAGAGCGCTTCGCAATGCAGAGCATGATTTCTTAGTCCCTCGGCTTTTTCCCATGGAACACATTCTCCTTTACAAATTATTGTTTCGTCTGTTAGCCCAGGAGTCAGCAACTTCTGGGTAAGGTCACGGGAGTTCTGTGCAGCTCCATGCCCTGGGCACGGCTCACAGGGCCTGCACAGCATCCCGAGAGGATGCGAGGACCTTGCACACCCCAGAACCCGGGGCCAGACTTGCCGGAGCTCAGTGAGATGCGCTTCAGCCCCTGGCGGGTGCGGTGCACCAAGAAGACCCCACAGATGAGAGGAAGCAGGCTGAGACTGGTCAGGCTGCCAGCACCACAGCAAATTTTTATAACCGTCATCAGCAAGAACAACCTGAAGTTTTAAGGAAAGAGAGTATGGGGCACTAGTCCACCCTTTATTAATTAAATTATTACTATCTGATTTATTAAATAGATGTATTAATATATTGACTATGTTTAGAAATACATTTAGCATGACTCTAATAGTATTGCCATTACATAGCAATCAAATATTTCATGTCAGTATTAAATACTATTGTAAATATTTATCTGTGGTTTTGTTAAGTCTGCCTAACCGTTGCCTTTCCTTATGAAGATTTTCCTGGTACTTAAAAAACTTGTAGACTGGTTGGAAGACCCTTTGGAGTAAATGGGTGGAAATTAGCTGCATTCAGAGAACAATAAGCTAAGGCAATCAGATATGTGGGAGACTTCCCTGGTGGTCCAATAGTTAAGACTCCACGCTTCCACTTCAGGGGCTTGGGTTCAATCCCTGGTAGGGGAATTTCTGCATACCATATGGTGCAGCCAGAAAAAATAGTTAATTTAAAAAAAGAATCCGTGGGTGAATGCATTTGAATAAAACATAAAATAGTGAAAATTTCAAGGAGGCAAAATATAACTTAATTGAAACAGTATATTCTTGTTTGGTTTGCTTTTACCAACTAAACATTCTTTCCTTGATGCTGCTGCTGCTAAGTCGCTTCAGTCGTGTCCGACTCTGTGCGATCCCATAGACGGCAGCCCACCAGGCTCCCTCGTCCCTGGGATTCTCCAGGCAAGAACACTGGAGTGGGTTGCCATTTCCTTCTCCAGTGCATGAAAGTGAAAAGTGAAAGTGAAGTCGCTCAGTCGTGTCCGACTCTTGGCGACCCCATGGACTGCAGCCCACCAGGCTCCTTCGCCCATGGGATTTTCCAGGCAAGAGTACTAGAGTGGGGTGCAATCTCCTTCTCCCCTTCCCTTGAACTTTGGAAACTGTTTTATTGGGATATAATTAACATATATATTAGTTTCAGATGTACAGCATAGTGATTCCAGGGGGGTTGTATATACTATGAAATGACCACCACAAAGAAGTCTAGGTAACATCCATCACCTTACGCAGTAAAATGATATATTCTATTTTTCTAGGTAGTACCTGATTTGTAGTAATCAAAATATATTTCACTGACATAGTATATGATTGGTAGATTACTTTCAGATAAGCCCCCAAAGTGATTGTATTAATACTATGGATTAGGAGAGCTACTATTAAATTTTACCTAACAGAGGTGGGAGGATATTTTGACTAGGTTTATCTTTTACTGTTTTATCACTGTTGGGTAAAGTAGTAAGTAATAGAGGAAGATGCATATCTCTAGAAAAATCAGTTTGAATGGTTTATGCAACCTTTGGCAGATTTCGTTTTTGTTATTAAAAAGCTCAGCCTTTGCATAGCAGTTGACATTTTTCTGAATCCTCAGCAGGGTTCACCGCACAGTGAGTGGTACAGGGTTTCAGATAGTTTATTTGCTGAATTTCGATAGATGCACTAAAGGCATGGATTTCTCAAGAGGTCATTTTCCTTCTTACGTATGGTACCTGTGTACGATAAGACTTAAGGCTTCTTTCATTTTTCAATCTTAAACAGTGAGCTTCTGGTTTTCGGTGTATTTACATGTCTGCGTACGAAAACATTTTCTTGAAAAACACAAGATCGGAAGGAACTGATTCTCTGTGGCTGTTGAAGAGCCGTCCTGAGGACTGGGCTGAATCACGAAGGAGCTGGATATTCAGTACAATATGAACTATAAACCTGTAAACGCAGCTCTTCTCTCATTGCGGGAGGCCAGGAGAGAGGAACTCACCGTTAGCTTTAGCGTTGTTGAGGCAGGCGAGAGTCCTCCCCAGGAGGCACTCACCTTTCTCTTCCCGAGCTCTGCAGCCATGCTTTACATCATTACCCTGAAGGACTGTCTCTCTATTCTGTCTTGCTGTTGGTGGTGGTCTTCAGCCCCTCAGTCGTGTCCGCCTGTTTACGACCCCGTGGACTGCAGCACGCCAGGCTTCCTTGTGATGTCCTTCACCGTCTCCCAGAGTTTGTTCAAACTCATCTCCATTGAGTCAGTGATGCCATCCAACCATCTCATTCTCTGCTGCCCCCTTCTCCTCCTGCCCTCAATCTTTCCCAGCATCGGGGTCTTTTCCAGCAAGTCTCTTGATGTGACTATCTTACATTAACCACATCTGATAATACTTTACAAGGTGACCCTAAAATTCAATGTTCTGCGAAGTCACATTGCCATGCCTTTATATGGTAATGACGTTTAATACCGGACACTTAATACCATGTAATCTAACTTCTCTATAATGGATGAAAATAATTTGAAGACTTACAGGCCTCTGTCTTTCATTATAGAACGTATAGACTTTTCCTATCCCATGTCCGGGAACATTAAGAAAGAAGGTGTGGAGACAGCGAAGAAAGAAACCGAGGACCCCTGCTACTGTTTCTATAAACAACTCGTGGTGTTTAAAGGCTAATAAAGCCCCAAGATCTCTCTTAGAAACCTCATCTTTGGGCCAGTCTTAAAATATTTTAGATGGAGACATGTCAAGAAAAATAGAGACAATTTCTTAAGACACAGTTCTCTCCCCTCGACCTCCATAAGATTTTATATAAATATATGGCTGTCATATAAGGGGTAATTGAAATTCCACAGCACAAAGACAAGCCAGAGAAGGAGGGGAAAGTCAGTCTTTCATATGTTTTTTTCAAAGGCTTGGCAAGAAACCAGGGGTAATATTTTTGCAACTGGGAGTGCGTGTTTGCTGAAGAATATTCCCACGTTTGAGTCGTCATCAGGGGTCCTAGTCTTGTTTTACTTTCAAAGGTAGAGAGGGCGGAACGCTAACCCCGGCTGGGAGAAGGAGCATGCCCCACTGTCCTTCTCCTCCAGGGAGCAGGGATAAAGGGATTACAGATGCCTGCATAATGCAGAATTTCCTCACTCAGACAAGACAAAAGGCTTCATTATTTTTCACCAGACCCATGAAGGCTTGGGCCTTCCAGTTCCAGAAGCCAGGCAAGCTGACCAAGTGTTCTGTTTTGTTTTTAATTTTAAGCCCACAAAACGGAGTTTCTAAGAACCCGGACTTCAAGTACTTGCCATTATGAAGGGATAAAGGAAAATACTGAAGACCTTCATGTCACAACTCTTAGGGTCTCCCCCACCCTCCCCAGACAAGCCAGACTGTCCCTAGAGATCACAGTGTGTGTCTTCAACACCTGAACATTGTCTTCCTTCCATGAGACCAGAAAGCATCTAAATCCTTATGAAAAATGTAAAGTGGAAAAATAGAATTGAAATGAATCTTCGAGAACTTTTCCTTCGGACTAGGTTTTTTCCTGAGTAACTTTAACAATGGATGCATCTTATTTCTTGTTGGTAAAAGAATACCAGTCTCAAATTCCTCCCTTATTTACTATTTTGGTGTGGCCGTAGAGTGCTGTAAGACATGATATTCAGTGACATTTTTCCCAGTGACGGTTTGCAAGTTTCTCTTAATGACTTTCTCATAGAATATAGATAAAGATTTATAAGCTTCCTACTTGCAAGGAACACTGTCTGATTTTTATTCCCATCTCAGGGTCTTCTCTATTATAGACATGCAGCGTGTTTCTTGCATGGTGTAGTATTCAAGTGAAAGTGAAGTCGCTTAGTCGTGTCCGACTCTCTGTGACCCCATGGACTGTAGCCTATGAGGCTCCTCCATCCGTGGGATTTTCCAGGCAAGAATACTGGAGTGGGTTGCCATTTCCTTCTCCAGGAGATCTTCCCAACCCAGGGATCGAACCCGGGTCTCCTGCATTGCAGGCAGACGCTTTACCATCTCAGCTACCAAGGAAGCCCAGTGAATTAAAAAAGAGTAAAAGTAAATGAATAAAAAATAAAAAGTAGTATTCTAACTTGAGATCAAATTAAGATTATTTAATGTCCCCTTTCAAAAGCACAGTTCAAACACATGCTGTTTTGTTTGTGATTATTTCCATGCTTCGTGAGCATAAAAGGATCAAAAACGAAATGAAAATATTTTATCTTTGCAGATGTCAAGGTTCGTTCATTTAACAAATGTTTGTTGAGCACCTACTGTGTACAAGGTGGAGTAATCGGTGACCAGCCGGGGTGTCTTGGAGCTCTCTGGAGCCCGGCATATGTGAGGATCCGCGGGACCACAGAAAACGGTGTGGAAAGCGAGGTCCCCGCGGGTGAAAGGTGGGGCCCGGAGACGCTGTTGGAGGCAGACCCTACAGGACTTTGCAAGTCAAGCTGAGCTCTGGGTCTTCATCTTTCTCTGAGGAGCGATAGGACGTTGAGGATTTTAAGGCAGTGATGATAATGATATTCATTACCTATTGCTGTGTTGCAAACTACTCCACAATTAGTGATTTCAACAGCACGTGGGTAAACTCACAACTTTTGTCCAGAAGCTGGGCATGTGCTTTCTGCCATGTATCAGTATGAATCAGCCACAGGTAGGCGTGTATCTCCTTCCACTTGAAACCAATACAGTATTGTAAAGCAATCATCCTTCAATTAAAAATAAATAAAAATTAAAAAGTTAGGCATGGCTTCACGGGGTCTCTGGCTCTGGGTCTCTCACAAAGCTGCAGGCGTTTTGAGGGGAATGGGAAGAATCCCCTTCCTAGCTCGCTTGCACAGTTGTTAAGAAGCTTGTGTGCCTCCTGGGCTGTTGGCAGGAGCCCCCCATCTCTTAGGAAGGAGGTCTTTCCTTAGAGCAGCTCCCAGCATGCTGCCTTCTTCCTCGAGCAAGTGAGAGACTGCAGAAGCTGGAACCACAGTGTCCGGTGGCCTCTTCCATCCCTTCTGCCTTCTCTTCATTAAAAGCAAGTCTCTTAAGTCCTGCCTACACTCAAGGGGCTACACAAAGGCAGGCAAACCAGTGTAACCAACAGTGCAGTCTGGTTGCTTACCACTCCAAAGCCAGAGGACGTGCGTGTGCGCTCAGTCATGTCTGACTTTGCAACCCCATGAACTATAGTCAACCAGGCTCTTCTGTCCAGGGACTTTCCCAGGCAAGAATACTGGAGGGGATTGCCATCTTCTTCTCCAGGGAATCTTCCCAACCCAGGCATCAAACCTGCATCTCCTGAGTCTCCTGAATTGGCAGACGGGTTCTTTATCACTGAGCCACCTGGGAAGGTAATATAGAGGGCAGGTTGGTGGAAAGGAAAGTTTGTTTTATTTTGGATGCCAGCAGCTGGGTAGGGGGTGGGTGTGGATTCTGTCCAGAGGCTGACTCCTCCCCAACCCCAGCAGTCAGGGGCACGAGCTCCTATAGACACAGGGAGGGGGCTCTATACAGCAACTGCACAGTCAGCCCTGACAGGCATCTTGAAGTTGGTCATCGGTGGGCTGAGCAGCGTCATGGTGATTGGTTTAAGTAGTTACTCTTCAGTTCCAGGGTCGGTTTGTTTGCATTTCTTGAGGCCGGTTCTCAGATCTGTGGCAGCTTTTGGACACAACTTAGCAACTGAGAACACAAGCACTCACATCATGGCTACAGTCTTGTCATCATGTCGTTCACTTATCCACATGGTGGGGTTTCAGTATCTCTAAGACAACTCACAGGATATGGCTCCGAATATTATCTACAGCCATTGAGAAGGAACTAAAGGTCCTTGACTATGCTTAATGACTAAACTATTCTTATTCGGTCTCCGTGGACTAGTTTTCCGTTGTTTCTGCATGTTCTCACTTCTCTGATTAAACTTCTTCCTTGGCTAAAGTTTTTCCACAGACAACAGACAGGATGGGCAGCAGGGAGGGCCACAGGCTCCTGCCCCATATCACCAGGAGATGGGGACCACTGTCACACCACGGATGGTCACTTCTGAGATCACTTTGCCTGGGATAATAATACATTTGTGGGGACCAGTTAAGAGGCTGCAACTCTGGTCCAGAGAGTGCATCACCATTCACAGTCAGAACAGAAAAGACTCACCGTCCAATGCAGATGTCCATCAGACTTACTGTCCTCCGCCTCCGCCCTCTATCAAATGTTTCAACATCAACCGCAACATAGGACAAGACAGAAGAGTCGGTAACGGCGGCTGAAATTTAAATCTAGCATCAGTGTTCCCAAAGCACTTGCACATTCATAACCCTGCTTGGTCCTTCCCGCTCCCTATGAAGTCAGTATTCTCGTCCCCACGTTTTACACGTATGGCACCGAGGCTCAGAGAAGACACATCCCTTGCCTGAGGTCCCGTAGCTCGTAAAAGCTGAGGTCAGAAGTGCTTGATTCTAAACCGTGTGTTTTTGCAAATCATCTTCTCCGTTAAGTCTCCAGGCAAAGGCAGAACTTTGAAGCCCCTCTGTACTGCTGGGTGGATTTGCTACTCTGAACCTGAGACTAGGTTCTAGTTCTAGGTCCTGCCTGCCCCACGACACACACACGTGCGCACACGCACACACGCTCACACACACACACACACTCATCTCTACTCTCTGTACACCCCCACCTCCCCCTGTCTTCCATCAGTCCCTTCATGTGTCAGGAACTTTGCTTCTAGGATTATGAGTTTGAGTGATAAAATGGACTGTGAAAAATGCACAGTCTAGTAAGAGAAGTAACTAATGCCGTGTTAAATGACTGAATGCCGTAAGCATTAAACAAGCTTGGTTAATAACATGGCTACAGGAACACAGAACATTATCTTTTCGTACTTTCACCTCGGTGAAATATTTATTTCTCACTTGATGTTACTTATCAGAACCCATTTATATCAGAGTTTGTAATTATATGACACTCATGTCGAAACTCAGTTTGGTAGTTCATAGTTTGGGTGACAGTCCGTGCTTGCACATAATAAAATGGTATTTCTTTTTAAAGATGGTAAAGCAAGCTTTTACCATACTTTTGGGTGAACCTTGGTCCATTGCATTAGAAACTCTGTAACCTCTTAGTAGCAGCTGATTGTGCCAGATGGCAGTGACTTTTCTACCAAGCTTATTGTTTTCTTGAATAATAAAATATTTTATGTGTGTCAAAGACGGTGACATTGGCTTTTGCGTGAAGCTGTTGTATTTATGCAGAAACATCCTAATGCTGCATCTTTGCTGCACCTGCTTCAAAGCCCAGGCATTCTCAGGGCATCCTTCCCCACACCCTTGCTCCCAGAAGCCCCCCTCTCCCCCAGATCCATAGCCTTCTATCTGAGTTTCTTGCATCATGCATAGGGAACCTGGTTTGGGCATCTAGTCGCCTTGTATTGGGTTGTCCAAAAAGTTCATTCTGTTTTGTGGAAAAATACAAGTGAAGTTTTTGGCCAACTTAGTATAAGATTTTTCCCATATATTTTCTTCTTTTATATACTTTTTATTTACTTATTTTTGACAAAGCTGGGTCTTTTGCTGCACGGGCTTTTCTAGTTGCAGCGAGCAGGGCTACTCTTCACTGTGGTTTGCAGGCTTCCCACTGGAGTGGCTTCTCTTGTTTTGAAGCACAGGCTCTAGGGCACGGCCTTCAGTAGTTGCAGCTCGCAGGCTCTAGAATGAAGGCTCAGTAGTTGTGACTGTAACTGCCCTCATGGGCCCCACAGGCAGACAGTGACCACTGGGGCTGAGACAAGCACGCTTTCTGCCCATGGGATTTTCCAGGCAAGGATAATGGACTGGGTTGCCAGTTCCTTCTCCAGGGGATCTTCCTGATCCAGGGATCAAACCCACGTCGCCTGAATCTCTTGCATTGTCAGGCAGATTCTTTACCACTGCGCCACCTGGGAAGTCCAAAAAAATTTGCCTTCACCCAATTTACTTTGGCCACCTAATGCAAAAAACTGACTCATTGGAAAAGACCCTGATGCTGGGAAAGAATGAAGGCAGGAGGAGAAGGGGGAGACAAGAGGATGAGATGGTTGGATGGCATCACTGACTCATTGAACATGAGTTTGAGCAGGCTCCGGGAGTTGGTGATGGACAGGGAAGCCTGGCATGCTGCAGTCCATAGGATCACAAAGAGTCGGACATGACTGAGCAAGAGAACTGAACTGAATTTGCTAGGAATATGGCCCTCAGTTTTCAGTAAAGAAACCCTAGACTTTCTCTCTAGAGTTTCCTGGTTCAAAAGATGCTGGACCTCCTCAAGGGAAAGAACGAGATTTCAGAACGTTTGGTCTAAGAAAAGACTCCACAAAAGGACTGACTGCTGGATGGAGGTGGAGGCTGTTGACCTTCCTTTTGGTACTAGAGGTGGGGGTGGGAGGCTGGGGTGTGAGGCTGGCAGATGATGGCCTGAAATGCCAAAGGGGACCATTATCACAAAGACACAAGGGCCCCATCTGCCTGATTTCACTCTCCTTGGATCTAGTGGGCACCTTGTAGCCCCAGGGAAGGAGGAGGAACATCAACAGCCTGTGCTCAGAGAGCAAGAAGACTGGCAGAGGCCTCCCGCCCAGCAACCAGAAACCACAGAGACTGATGCTCTGAAGTCCCCTGTTACATGTTTTAACTGATCCAGAGTTACAGAGCGTTCACTTCTTTTTTTCCCATCAGTATCTAGTTTGAAATTCTTCCAGCTAACAGTATTTAAACATAGAAGGAAGTGGTAGGAAAAGGATATTAAAGCAAATGGTTTCACATGTTACATTTAAGTGACCGTCTTAGTCTGATTAAGCACGGGTTTTCTGATTGCAGGATAGAGCTAAAAACCAGCCCCGTGACTGCCCCCCAACCTGGATCACAGAGAAACGGAAGGTTCATATATGGACTGCAAAGCAGCATGTCACATGCACGACTGAAACACCAGCCTTCTAAGTATTATTTTCTGAGTTCTCTAGATCCAGCAGGAAAGAGAGAGCTGGCCATCAGCCAGAGAGGAAAAGGGGAGTCGCTTTCTCCCCACCGCTTCAGCCATGCTGTTGGAGGGGATGAAGGAGGAGATATCCTGGGGGGAGGGATTGTCTCCATGGAGACCTGCCCGTCTTGTTCAGTCAGAGGAGAGGGTCTCTGCTGTGGTCCTGACTCTTCTCCAGCGAGGATGCCCAGGCATCTTCAGACTGCGCTGCTGGGCAGGTACCAGCATTTTTCTTTTTTTTAATCACAGGCATCTTAAAACCAGTTACATTCTACGTATTTCACACATCAAGGACGCCCAACGCAGAAGGGTATTTTATAATCAGGTTGTATGTGTTGTATATTTAAGACCTATAGGTCTCAGCCACTTTAGAGGAGAGTCTTGGGATGAAAAATAAAAGTTAACTAAGAAAGTGGTTGAAGGTTAAGTCTTAACGAATGGCAGGGTTTACACAAATGGCAGGGTTCTGTATATGCCAGAATAACACCATTCTCCAAGCAGATATTTTTCAGAATGCCATCATGATTTTCAGGCCTTTGTCCAAAAAAATAATTCTTAATATACATAATATGAGATCATCCTATACCTTTGTCAGCTCAGCTGAACTTACAAATACATCTTCCTCTTGACCTCATTCCAGTCCTGGAAATAACCACATGTGTGTGCTAAATTGCTTTAGTTGTGTCCATCTCTTTGTGACCCTATGGGCTGTAGCCTCCCAGGTTCCTCTGTCCATGGGATTCTCCAGGAAAGAATACTAGAGTGGGTTGCCATGCCCTCCTCCAGGGGATCTTCCCAACCCAGGGATCAAACCCAAGTCCCTTATGTCTCCTGCACTGGCAGATGGGTTCTTTACCACCAGTGTACCACCTGGTGAAATAAGCATCGTCTCTATATATCACTGCCATAAATCTTTGCTGTTCAATAAAATTGTAATTCTGTCTCAAAGTGGTCTATGTAAGTCATTAAGCTAAGAATAGTGATTTGGGGGCCTTATTTCCTGTAATGCATTTACATTCATTGCATGTGTATTGCTTCTCATAGGTATTCATCACAGTTATCTTCACTGGCATCAAAAGTGTTTTTTAAGTACTTGAAAATACACATGGTATCATAAATAATGCTGTTTTAAGTATGCTGAATAGACACAGGTCTTTTTCTCGAAGATCTTAACTCCAAGACAGACGGTAATGAGGTGATTCAAAGCCTCTCTGGAAATGCACATCCAGTTCAGTTCAGTTCAGTCGCCCAGTCGGGTCCGACTCTTCGCGACCCCATGAATCACACACAGCATGCCAGGCCTCCCTGGAAATGCACATTAGGAACCATAAATTGGACCGTGTTCTGGGAAGCAGTGCCAGAAGTCTGTGGGTTCTGGTTTGAATACCTGTGGCGTCATAAGATTTGCCTGTTACAAAATTGCTGCATTTTAAGTCTATGAGTTTTCTTCAAGATCAAGGTCTTTTCCTCGCTTCTGGGGTGATGAAATTAAGCCCAAAGGTCACTCAACTCATTGGTGACAGTGTCACCCTGGAACCAGGTCTCTTAACCCTGGAATTATTTTATTTCCACTCTACTACTATATCAAGGGACTGCCTCTCTTTTCCAGTTGGACAGAGCTTTCTGGAGAAGCAATGTTTTCTCTTGAAATCATTACCTCACAGGTGTTATCCCCCAATTGTCTTCACTCATTAGCAAATCTGAAATTAACACGAGCCTGGTTATGGTTTAAAGAGAACATGTTTTTAAAAGCCTTCAGGGTTTTGTGACTCCAAAGAAAGTGGTCACCTGTAAGCCACAGGCTTTAAGCTGATGTTTCTCTAGGTATTTATTCCAGTTTTAATTACTTGTCCTTTCCATTACTTTTTGCCTCTAACTTTTCACTTTCTTCTTTTCCTGAAAAGTGAAAGTGAAGTCGCTCAGTCATGTCCGACTCTTTGTGACCCCGTACCAGGCTTCTCTGTCCATGGGATTCTCCAGGAAAGAATACTGGAGTGGGTTACCATTTCCTTCTCCAGGGGATCTTCCCGACCCAGGGATCAAACCCGGGTCTCCTACATTGGAGGCAGACGCTTTAACCTTCCTAGCATTCTGCAAAATCTTCTCAAAACATATATTCCATCAGCCCAGGAACCTGGGTCGGACAAGTCTTTCCCTCAGGGCTTTCATTAGAAGCCTCCCTGTCTAAATTGAAAACCAACATCCAGGGTGCTTGGGGGTAGGCTGACCCTGCTGCTTACAGAATCTCAGTAGAGGCTCTCCTATTTGCGGGCGGGGGGCTGGGGGAGTCTGTTTCTTTTTCAGCACTTTCTTATGGTTATGACCATTCTGTTTTGAAAGTGCTCTTGACACAGAACCTAAAGCTCCTTTACCTTTCTGACAATGTGTCGTGTGCCGTATTTTGTCTTATCATTGGTGTTTCCTTAAAAATAAGAAGGGTAATGAGCAGTTATGCATTATTCATCCCAAGTGTATGAATCAGGCATTTATCTGGGGCTCCTGTTTTTTCTCTAGAGCTTGCACTCGACAGCGCATGCTGAGCGGATCATTTGAGGGGCAGCCAGCAAAGGAAAGGTCAATTCTTAGCGTGCAGCACCACATCCGCCAAGAACGCAGGTAAAGAAGAGGGAGACGAGGCTGCAGAGAAACCAGGGACGGAGTTCCGTGGGAAGCCTCGTCTGTGCGCAGCCCTGGTCGGGAGGCAGGCACGGGCGGAGAACTGAGTTCTATGTTGACGACAACAGTCATGAAACTCACAATCAGGTTCAAAGAATCAAAAAATATTTAAAAAAACTTTTTCCTTGACAATAACCACACTGTCACTTTTAAGATCAGAGGGAAAAATTCTGAATTTTGTTTGATGGGATCAAAGGCAGGTGATTAGACCTAAAGCTTTTGCTCTAAAGAGAAATAATAAGCATTCATGATGCTATCAGGGCTTATATTTTTTTTATAATATTCATTGCTTAAAAGTCCAAATTTGGTCTCAAGATGTATTGATCAGTTGGTTGTGATTGTTTTAGGTCATTAAGACACGGATCAAACAGCCAAAGGATCAGCAGGGGGAAATCTCTTGAAACTCTGACTCAAGATGTAAGTTCTAATACTTTGGATTTGGAAAGCTTGATTGTGAAAATATCCTTAGTGATTGCTTAGACAATTCCAGCACTTGGTTCCTTCTGTCACACTGTCATATCTCCTTAAGACGTCATACTAGAAGGAATCAAGAAACTCAGCAAGCAAATTAAATGGCCAGGTATAGAAAAGTGACCACTAACTGTACAATATTTTGGCCACCTGATGCGAAGAACTGACTCATTTGAAAAGACCCTGATGCTGGGAAAGATTGAAGGCAGGAGGAGAAGGGGACGACAGAGGATGAGATGGTTGGATGGCATCACCGACGCAATGGGCATGAGTTTGAGCAACTCCAGGAGTTGGTGATGCACAGGGAAGCCTGGCGTGCTGCAGTCCATGGGGTCACAAAGAGTCAGACACGACTGAGTGGCTGAACTGACGGACTGAACTGTAGAAAATTCCAGACATCCTACAATACATGTATCTTTGTTAGATTGTTTTGTTGTCTAGTCCCTGAGTTGTGGCCAACTGTTTGTTACCCCATGGGCTGTAGCCCACCAGGCTCCTCTGTCCATGTGATTTCCCAAGCAAGAAGACTGGAGTGGGTTGCCATTTCCTCCTCCAAGGGATCTTCCTGACCCAGGGATCAAACCTGCATCCCTGCATTGGCAAGTGAATTATGTGCTGCTGAGCCACCAGAGAAGTCCTTTTGCTTAGATAGTATAATGCAGAAATGAAATACCATTTGCATTTGACTGAAATTAAAGACATTTAAAGCATTTTATGAGAATGAGTCACATCATTATCTCATCATTAACTTTAAATGTTTTCCTTATTTCCAAATATCCTAAAATCTAGACCCTGTCATTACAGGGTTAAAGATACTAGGAAATAAAATTTTGTTTCTAGGTGAATTTTTCTATCAAAGACTTCATAAGACTTTCCTAAGAATTTCTTTGCTTTTCTAGGTCACTCATTTATTTATTAACTGACTCAATAAATATCAATGTTTATCAAGTATTTATGATGTGTCAGTTCCTGCTCTAGGGAGAAGGAGGAGCAGGGAAACAAGACGGAATCTCTGCACTAGGAACAGAGATGCAGACATAGAGGCCACAGCGGGGAAGGAGAGTGTGGGGCGAGTGGAGAAACTCGCGCTGACACGTATACACCTATTGTTGTCGCTGAATCGCTAAGTCGTCTCCAGCTCCTTGTGACCCCAGGGACTGCAGCACGCCAAGCTCTTCTGTCCTTCCCTATCTCCCGAAGTTTGCTCAAGTTCGTGTCCATTGAGTCAGTGATGCTGTCTAAGCATCTCATCCTCTGCCGTCCCCTCCTCCTCCTGCCTTCAATCTTTCCCAGCATCAGGGTATTTTTCAGTGAGTCGGCTCTTTGCATTAGGTGGCCAAAGTACTGGAGTTTCAGCATCAGTCCTTCCAATGAATATTCAGGACTGATCTCCTTTAGGATGGACTGGTTGGATCTCCTTGCAGTCCAAGGGACTCTCAAGAGTCTCCTCTAGCACCACAGTTCAAAAGCATCAGTTCTTCGGCGCTCAGCCTTCTTTATGGTCCCACTCGCACATCTGTGCATGACTACTGGAAAATCATAGCTTTGACTATTTGGACCATGTGTAAAAGAGACAGCTAGTGGAAACTTTCTTTATAGCAGAGGGAGTTCAGCTCACTGCTCTGTGATGACCTACAGCGATAGGATGGGGTGGGTGAGATGGAGGTTCAAGAGGGAGGGGATGTACGTATATTCATAGCCAATTCACATCGTTATATAGGAAAGAGCAACACCACACTGTAAAGCAGTCATCCTCCAATTAAACAAATTTTTTAAAAAAGAATTTCTGCCTTGCAGAAGCTTACATCCTACTGAAAGAGACAATCAGTGAGCAAACAAATGTATAATCCTTCCTGGGAGTGATTTTTATCTAGTTTCCATCATCACTGCTGTGACAGATTTGTTGTGTATTACAAAGAAGAGTAAAATGGTGAAAAGAAATCAAAGGTGGAGATTTGGGGGCAGGGAGCATTAGAGAGGTGGGTTTCACTGCATTAGGCCAGGGACCCAGAGGAGGTGAAGGAACAAGCCACGTGAGAGCACAGGGAGACACGAGGAGGCAGAAGTCTAACCTGTGGGTTAGAGTCAACAGCAGCTGGACCGTGCCGAGATTGCCATGAGAAAGCTGGAAAGGACTGATTAAATACTGATCATTAGTGAAGCCCTGATTAAGGCCTAGGTATTGAGTCTGGATAGCTTGGCTAAGAAGGCAGAGTCTTGAATGTTCAGAGTCAAGGAGAGCATCTGAGAAAGCGAGAGAAACTTAGCAAAGCTTAGGATATTTTTGTTTTTGCCTTGCTTCCGTGATAGCTCAGTTGGTAAAGAATCCACCTGCAATGCAGGAGACCCCGGTTCGATTTCTGTTTGGGAAGATCTGCTGGAGAAGGGATAGGCTACCCACCCCAGTATTCTTGGGCTTCCCTTGTGGCTCAGCTGGTAAAGAATCCACCTGCAAGACAGGAGACCTGGGTTCGATCCCTGGGTTGGGAAGATCCCCTGGAGAAGGGAAAGGCTACCCACTCCAGTATTCTGGCCTGGAGACTTCCATGGACTGTATTAGTCCATGGGGTCACAAAGAATCAGACACAACTGAGCGACTTTCGCTTTCTTTTCACTTTACCTCTTATTTCTGAAGAGTTTCTAGGGTTTCCAGCACAGTCCATCTGCTGTCTTAGTGAGAGTACACTGTCCTCCTTCAGTGTTCCAGGCAACACTGAAGATGCAGGAAGTTGATGGTGAGAACACATGATGTTGCCACTAGCCTGTTTCCACGGTTCTGATTGACGCAAACATCTGTTGACACCATGGTTTTTTAGCTCCAGCTCTGATGTGATCCACCGTATTGTCAATGTTGATTTATGATAAGATCCAACACATGGCCTTTTAATTTGGAGGTCAGACCTGTTACATGGAGAGAGTTGAGAGGCAACACTAATTCAAAGCAATTTCCTTCAGTGAGACTCAATGGAAATCAGTGGTCTACTTGAGCATCAAATTAGAACATGCCTTTGAAGAGCTGTGTTTTAAAAATTACACAACAGAAGTCCCTATTTGAATAGTCTCCATTTCAGAGGCTTATTTCCTCTTCAGAGATTTTTTATTATATTTTCTACATAGACAGATAACAAAAATCTATGCCACAACCCACTCCAGTGTTCTTGCCTGGAGAATCCCAGGGACGGGAGCCTGGTGGGCTGCCGTCTATGGGGTCGCACAGGGCGGACACAACTGAAGTGACTTAGCAGCAGCCGCAGCAGCGTGCCCCGTCTTCATAGCAAAAGGTCACTGGGTTCTGCAAATCTTTCCCAGTGTCTCTTCCTCCAGAATAGAAGCCATTTAAAACAAGAGAGTTTTATCTGTCACTTATTCCGAATGATAAGGGATACAGAAATTAAGTCCAAGGGATACTTTTCTATACAGTCAATCCAGTTAGTTGAACAATGGTTCTCCATCTTCTATGGAGTAAAACCCAGGGTCGGGATCCTAATAACCCAGCCTCTGCTGTCTTGCTGGCCCCAACTCTTCCTATTCTGTTTCCTCCACCGACACTGCATCCTGTCTGATCCATGTGTGCACACACAGACCCACCTCTCCCCAAAAGTGCACATCTTGGAGGATGTCCAGTGCCCTGCCTCCTCCTCGTTTTTGCTCAGATAACAGCAGCTCCTTACCAAGGTCTGCTGTGACCTTCTTGTGCTCTTAATCCCCCTTTGTTTCTTTTGTTTTTTATTTTAATTTTTTAATTTGGGGTATAGTTACTTTGCAATGTCGTGTTAGTTTCTGCTGTGTTAACAAAGTGAATCAGCGTACAAACACGTGGATCCCCCTCTTGGACCTCCTTCCCCCCCACCCCCCGTCCTACCCACCTGGGTCCCCACAGACCACTGAGCTCCGCTCCCTGTGCTGTACAGCACCTTCCCACTCTCTGTAGCATGGTGCCGTATATGTGTCAGTTCCAGTCTCCCAATTCACCGCCCCCAACCCCCGTGCCCACCCATCCCTTCTCTCCGCCTGCCTGTCTGTTCCTGCCCTAGAAATGGGTTCATCTGTACCATTTTTCCAGATCCAATATATATGCGTTAATATACAATATTTGTTTTTCTCTTTAGCACTAAACATTTTCCAATATTCTTACTTACTTTAATTATTAATCCCTCCCCCCCAAAAATAGGAACCCCGTAAGAAGAGGGATTGTGTCATTTTTCCCCGCTCTGGCCGTATCTACAGCACTGCAACAGTGCCTGGCAAATAACAGGTTTTCAATAAATACTCTTATTAGAAAAATGTGCCCTTTTGTGGGAAAAAAAAATACCCCTGCTAAGATGACTCTGGCCATTAAAATCTACAAAGTGGGTAGCCATTCCCTTCTCCAGAGGATCTTCCCGACCCAGGGATTGACCCCAGGTCTCCTGCGTTCCAGGCCGATTCTTTACCACCTGAGCCACCAGGGAAGCCCATTAAAATCAACACAGTGATATTCCGTTCCATTTCTTTAAAAAAATGATAAGCTTTGGGAGGGACCCTCAGAAAACTGTCCCACGTCGATGTGCCCCATTTTATTTTCTTTCTAGCATTCCAACACGGTGAGATACAGAAATGCACAAAGAGAAGACAGTGAGATAAAGATGATCCAGGAGAAAAAGGAGCAAGCAGAAATGAAAAGGTACAGCGGGATGGGATGGTGTCTCGTGGCTCCCATTTGGGGAGGGCAGACCTGCCCTAGCCTGACACCCAGCACCCACCCCCAAACTGTGCATTTCCCTGAACAGGAAGGTGCAGGAAGAGGAGCTGAGAGAGAACCACCCCTACTTCGACAAGCCCCTGTTCATCGTGGGGCGAGAGCACAGGTTCAGGAACTTCTGCCGCGTGGTGGTCCGGGCTCGCTTCAACGCGTAAGTGACTCCATGGCAGCCAGGGGTTTGGCCCTGAGTCAGGCAAACAGCAGTGGGGGCGGGGGGAGTTGTCATCTCAGGAAGAAGGATCGTGTCATCCTGATGGGGTCACCAAACAAGCTGTGGGCTAATTAATCACGCTGCTCCTCCAGGCTGAGCGGCCGCCCGGGTGGAAAACAAAGAATGGTTGCACGTAGTTAACATTTATACAGAGCGCACGGTTACAAAGCGCTTCACAGCCATGTCACTTGTTGCAGGGACACCCAAAATGTCTATATCCCGGTGCTTAGCTCCATATTTTATTTTGGAAGCACTCAAACAAGGGGAGACGGAATGACATAGCGAAGGTCACTGCCATGTCTTCTTTTAGACTTGTCGTTTCTTTGTGGTCAAAATACCTTCATTCTAGAATAACAGAGATTCTATTCATGACAAAACAGAGATCAAGCTGACTAGGGCTTCCATTACTGTTACGAGAAAACCCACTGACCAGGGTCCCCAAACCTCCGTTTGAGATTCTCTTCATGACAAAATAGAGATCAAGCTGACTAGGGCTTCCATTACTGACTGTTATGAGAAAACCCACTGACCAGAGTCCCCAAACCTCCCTGTGGGAGAAGTCATGTGAAAGGCTGTCAGGGTGGTCAGCCACAGAACAGTGCATTTGGGACAAGCTAAGCAAGGAGATCCAACCAGTCCAGTCCATTCTAAAGGAGATCAGTCCTGGGTGTTCATTGGAAGGACTGGTGCTAAAGCTGAAACTCCAATACTTTGGCCACCTCATGCAAAGAGCTGACTCACTGGAAAAGACTCTGATGCTGGGAGGGATTGGGGACAGGAGGAGAAGGGGACGACAGAGAATGAGATGGCTGGATGGCATCACCAACTCAATGGACATGAGTTTGAGTGAACTCCGGGAGTTGGTGATGGACAGGGAGGCCTGGCGTGCTGTGATTCATGGGGTCACAAAGAGTCGGACACAACCGAGCGACTGAACTGAACTGAACTGAAGCCAAGTTTAGCAAGCAGCCAATGGAGGAAGTGAGATTTTGTCATGTGTAACTTTAAGTAAACATCCAGAGGACATTATGGATCTTGGAAAAAGTGTTTAAAATTTTTTTTTAAATTTTTTAATGTAGATATTTTAAAAGTCTTTCTTGAACTTGTTACAACATTACTTCTGTTTTATGTTTTGGTGTTTTGAGCATGAGGCACATGGGATCTTGACTTCTCGACCAGGGATGGAACCTGAAGGCCCTGCATTGGAAGGCAAAGTCTTAACCACTGGACCACCAGGGAAGTCCGAGAAAGTGTGAACACTTTCCATTCAGTAGCCGGACCTTCCCTGATGCCATTATTAGTAGTATATTGGACTGAATTGTGTCACCTTCGTCCAAAGAAATTCAAATGCTCAAGCCCTCAGAATGTGACCTTCCTTGGAGAGAAGGACTTTACAGAAGTAATTAGATTAAAATGAGGTCATTCAGGTGGCCCTAATCCAATGAGACTGGCATCCTTATAAGAGGAGGAAATTGGGACACAGATTGCTCCAGAGGAGGGACAATGTGAAGCCACAGGGCGGGGACAGTCGTCTTCAGGCCACGGAGAGAGCCTGGAGCAGACTCCTCCCTCACAGCCTCCCGAGGAACCGGCCCTCCAGTACCTTCAACCCAGGTGTCCGCCTCCAGAACTGGGAGAAGTTTCTGCTGTCTAAGCCACTCAGCCTGCTGTGCTTTGTCCCAGCAGCCCTAGGAAACTCATGAAGCGCTTCCCTGGTGGCTCAGTGGTAAAGAATCACCTGCAGCGCAGGAGGTCTGGGTTCGATCCCTGGGTCAGGAAGATCTGGAGGAGGGCATAGCAACCCACTCCAGTATTCTCGCCTGAAGAATCCCATGGACAGAGAAGCCTGGTGGGCTGCAGTCCATGGAGGCGCAAGAGTTGGACATGACTGAGTGATTGAACAATAGCAACAGGAAACTAAACCCCTCAGAGCTGGAGGAGGCCTCAGGATTTGAAAGAGAGTTTAGGTAGATGAGATGTTTATGCATACTACAAGCCAAGTTGTAACACGCATGCTATTGGTGGAATTTCTGTGTTTGTTCTCTCTTACAGATCTAAAACAGATCCGGTCACAGGAGCTGTGAAAAATACAAAGTACCATCAACTTTAGTAAGCATTACAAACTCTGTTTTCCATGCACATCTGAAGTTCCACAAACTGCATAAACATTTAAAATGTTCTTTGTTTCTATATCATGATATGAAAAAGGCAGTTGGAGATTCATTTTTAAAATGCCAGTCAATGTTTCTAGACTCACAGAAGTATCATCTCTGACTTCTAGCCACTTTTCTCAGAGGGTTTGCATTTCTCACTTCTGCTTGGTCTTCGGCAGTGACTTACTGGGCTTGGTGACTTACCTGGACTGGGTCATGATCATCGTAACGATCTGCTCCTGCATCTCCATGATGTTCGAATCCCCCTCTCGAAGAGTGATGCACACACCTACTTTGCAGGTACTGCTGCCGTACCTCACCTCTCTGCTCAGCGGAGAAGCGCTGACCTGCGATTTTTGCATTCATGGTGACCAGACTGCCTTCTGACCATTTCAGATTGCCGAGTATGTGTTTGTGATATTCATGAGCATTGAGCTTAATCTGAAGATTATGGCAGATGGCCTATTTTTCACTCCAACCGCTGTCATCAGGGACTTTGGTGGCGTAATGGACATATTTATATATCTTGTAAGTCTTCGGTTAGTTCCTAAATACAAAATGGAATGATTTTGTCAAATTGCCTGCATTTCTTGGTACAAGACTGAGATGCGTGAGTCACAGAGGTTCAGCTGCCATAACTGAGTTCTTAAGTAGAGTCACAGTCTATTATAGGCAGATAAACAGCTTGCATGTAAAAATCTAAACAAGAAGCATTAAAAATATTCATGGATATGGTTCAGATACATCAACTACATTCACGTATGCAAAAGACATGCATTAATGATGTCTAAGATATCAAATCTAGTTTGCATGCCACAATTCTTATGGCACCTATACTAAAAAATAACTACATCATATAATTGATCAATGAGTTGCTTATCACTGAAAATAAATAGAGTATGGTTGGACCACTCTTCCAATTCCAACACAAGGAATAAAATAAAATACCAGGCCAGAGAGGGTAACCATTCAACTGACTGTTTAAACTATATGGCAGGGGGGCAGGCAGTCCAGTTGCCTAAGACTCAGCACTTCCACTCCAGGGGCATGGGTTCGATCCCTGGTCAGGGAACTAAGATCCCACATGCCGTGCAGTGGAGCCACCTCCCAAAAAAAACTAAATCAGAAAACCACAGTAGAGGACTCAAAGAAATTTCTATCTTTCTGTTTGTCCGAGAAGGCATGAAATCAGTGTCTTTTCCAACACAACAGACAAAATCATGACTGTTAGCATGTGGCATGTTTAGATCATTAACAAAATAGTAAGTATTCAGTCAAGTGTGAGGGTTAGTATCCTTGAGCAAAGGAACTTCTATCCTGATGATGTGTATAGAGCCTCCATGTATGTGTTAAAAGAAGGGGCAGGATGTACCTGTGTCCCCACGCCCGCTGTGGGCACCCCTATTTCATTCCTGCAGACACCTGATGACTTCTGTGAGGGCTGCTCACAGGTCTGGATCGAGTCCATAGCACTGAGTTACATGTCTTAATACGTCCAGTGAACACTTGTCCTACATGATACATGAAATCTCTGCTAAAGAAACTTGCGGCCAGTTAGCTCACAGTAAATGTAGATGGTAGAGGATAAATTGCGTAAATTCTGGAGGTTAGTTTTTTTCCGTCCAGGTGAGCTTGATATTTCTTTGTTGGATGCCCCAAAACGTGCCTGCGGAATCCGGAGCTCAGCTGCTACTGGTTCTCCGCTGCCTGCGACCCCTGCGTATATTCAAGCTGGTGCCTCAGATGAGGAAGGTTGTTCGAGAACTTTTCAGCGGCTTTAAGGAAATTTTTCTGGTATGTTACAGTCACCCTTTGCTTCTGGTCACATAGTCCAGCTCTTACTGTAGCAAATGAAGGGATGAAGTGAGTCTTGCTCATCAAGGTTAAGTCTACCATTTTGTTTACTGCCAGAAGATTATAAAGGTACTAGAAAAACACAACACATATTCAAAGACTTTACACCTGGATGCTTCTGGCTTATTATTGTATTTAATTCGGCCAACATTTATAGTAAATTAAAGGGAAGCCCTCTTGAAAGTACAATGGAAGGAGAATCCGAAGAGCTAGTACTGTTGACACTTCCATTCCTAACTCTTGACCCTAAATTCTATGCTGGGTTTTAGTTGCTGAATCTGGGAATTAAGAAGAAAATTCAACACCATCAACTTCACAGATGCTAATAGGAGTTCACAGGTCTGGGCTCATAATCTCATTTTCTGTCTCCCCAAACTCATATAGCACAAAATTTCACCTTGATCTTTGGAGTGTTAACATAAAACAACTCTTCAAAACTGTAACATGCAAGTGTGCCTTACTTGAAGTAACCTCAATATACAGCAATAAATACTTAGAAATATGACTGAGGAGAAAATATAATTCTTAATTGAGCAAATAATTGATTTAGGGTCTTTTAAGAGTAGAACCACAGCTAAAACAATGAGGCAGAGGCTCTTTGCTCACAGTCCGTTAAAGAAGAATCTTTGCCTTATAGGGGAGTGAACACAGGATTCCTTTCATTAATGTTGAGTTCTGCGTGTACATGGAAAACATGAATTGATTTATATAAGCTTGTTTTGTATCTTGCCTGCTAGAAACACACCTTTACTGAGAGAACAGCTGTAGTTGGGGTTAATTCTAATGTATTTTAAAGACAGGCTATTATGTTCCTACAGGCACATATTAATAGATGCTAATATTTTTTCAAAAGCTGTGTTTAAAATTCAATTTTGTTTTGTTTTTTGCACTACAACCATAACACAGTATCTTTTCCCACAGCTGTAACTGAGGGAAAACAGAATAGCACAGTGAATTTTCCTGACAACAAATGTGCATGCATCTTTTAACCCTGATAGAAGTTAGCAAATAGTCTATTTGAGTCTTGATCCAGAGAATGGCTCTGTGTAATTTTAGTATCTTTAAGAGATATGTTTAGATGATTCAGCCAGCACAGATGAGTGGCGTTTGCCTCTTTTCTCTGCTGAAACCAAAACAGTCATCCAGCAGAGGGCGAAGCAGCCAACCCCCAGATTTGCTGTTCAAGAATGTGTGATCTCATACCTTCTGTGTGCAGGACCTTCACATGTCCTCAGCTCTGAGGCCCCCAAGAAAGCGAAGCCACGGTCCCTCTTATTTAGGCTCTGCTAGCAGACATATGAATCCATTTTGAAGAAATGGGGGAAACAGAATTATTTCACCGTTTTCCCTTTGTTCCATTCAATAAAATAAAGCAACGTGTTGATTTCAAAATCAGAAAGGTCCAACTCATATCAAAAATACCATAGCCTGTGTTCTTATATGAAAGTCATGTGTTTTTATCCTAAAATTGCCAAACCTGTTAATTTCCTCCTTTTAATGTTACAGTTAGGTTAATTGAATGACCTGTGGGGGAGACATTAAAAGATAACATCCAAAGACTCTGAATATTGTCCCATGTTTTCTGAAAAGTCCTGTTCGTATCACTGCTCCAACCAAACCTTCTGTTTTATAAACGTATTACGAAGAGATTTTCTATCTCACTCATTTCTTCCAGGTCTCCATTCTCTTGCTGACCTTAATGCTCGTTTTTGCAAGTTTTGGAGTTCAGCTATTTGCTGGAAAACTAGCCAAATGCAATGATCCCAACATTATTAGAAGGGTAAGATGTCCTTTCTGTCTTTGGGGATGAAAATCTGGGACGTTTACCATCCCTGGGTAACCAGGTGCAGAGGCTGCCGTGAGAACAGAACTCTAAGGATACTCTTTCCGTGGACTCCCTTTGCAGGGGTGTGTCTCTTCCGGCCGGTGAAGGTTTGTAAAATGAAAAGGCATCTCAGATGCGTCCTACTCAATCCGACTCTCAATCCTACTCTCCTCACCTATTCCAGAGGCCAGCCACTGTTGACGTCTTCGGTGTAGGCACCCAGATTCCATGTGAAAACTTTCCCTTTGGTTCTTCCCTAACTTAGTCCGGCCTCTGCAGTGACCTGACACTCATATCAGCAAACAGCAACCCCCTCCAATATAAAAGGCAAAGGTTGACTTCCAGGCCTCCTCTTAGGACTTACCCATTCCACATTCCTCCATTAGGAAGTCAGGACCCCGCATTATCTCTTTACTTCCCACAGTCTCCCCCATGAAAACAACTAAGACCCAGGCTTGAATGCTCTTGATTCTACTCTTTTCTTTTTTGGCCAAGCCACAAGGTTTGTGGAGTCTTAGTTCACCAACCAGGGATTGAACCCAGGCCCCCAGCAGTGGAAGCACTGAGTCTTAATCGCTGGACTGCCAGGGAATTCCCTCTACTCGTTTCTTTCTCTTTTCTTGGCCGGTGTTCTGAGAGAAAGCTGGAGCAGCCCCCGTATGCCAGTAGCTGAACATAATGAAATGAACGTGTTGCATGTTGAATAATTCAGACACCTGCCCTCCGGCTGACGATGCAAGGTCTCACGTTTCTTGTCCTGTGTCCCCACCCTTTGCCATCTTCAAAGACATCTCTGTGTAGCTGGCAGTTGGGAACAGAAAACTACCTCTCGGAGGACAGTGGGCTGAGCCTGGGAGTAGCACCTCTGACTTCCCCGCTCCCCATGTACCGCTGGAAAAGGTGTAGCCTCCCTGGGCTGAAGGGAACCCATGGTGTGTAGTTGAGTGGTGTATTCTGTAGACAGGTTTTGGTTAATAATCAGCCAATCTCTGCTGCACGGCCCTCTGTCCCATTCTCTTAGAATCCTGCCAGCTATTACAAGTAGGTTAATGGAGTGAACCCAGTTCTGCTGATGTATAAACTAGCAAGAGTATTTCCTCTTCCATCCAGGTAAGATAATGCCTTAAGTCCATTAAAACATACTACCAGAGCTGACTGTACTACTTATTCCATATTTCCAGCGAATATGGCTATCTAATATAGATTTTATATTACTGTAACCACTGTTACATTTTGAGACTTCTGATTATAAAGCTTACTAACTCTCAGCCACAAAATTAAAAGATGCTTCTCCTTGGAAGAAAAGCTGTGACAAACCTAAACAGCATCTTAAAAAGCAGAGACATCACTTTGCTGACAAAGGTCCATATGGTCAAAGTTATGGTTTTTCCAGTACGTGTACGGATGTGAGAGCTGGACAATAAACAAGGCTGAGCACTGAATTGATGCCTTCAAACTGTGGTGTTGGAGAAGACTCTTAGAGTCCCTTGGACTGCAAGGAGATCCAACCAGTCCATTCTAAAGGAGATCAGTCCTGGGTGTTCATTGGAAGGACTGATGCTAAAGCTGAAGCTCCAATACATTGGCCACCTGTTTCAAAGAGATGACCTATTGAAAGAGACCCTGATTCTGGGAAGGATTGAGGGCAGGAGGAGAAGGGGGCAACAGAGGATGAGATGGTTGAATGGCATCACCGACTCAATGGACATGAGTTTGAGCAAACTCTGGGAGATTGCACAGGACAGGGAAGCCTGGCTTGACGCAGTCCATGGGGTTGCAAAGAGTCAGATACAACTTCGAAACTGAACAGCAATCATAAAGCTTAATAGCGCTCAAATCATTATAGGATACAGGTAACATCTTTGTCCAGATACGTTATCAGTCATGTTAACATGAGATTTTCAGGAAGAGGCGTAGCAGAAGAGACAGGCTTAGGTCAGGCAAACCTTATGTTGTTTCACAAGGTTGCTGCTTCCTTTAAATCTGCTCCCCAGACGTTCCGGGAATGTTGATAAACATGAGAAGAACTAAAAGAAACATGGTAAAAAGGTCATGGTGTACCAAACAGGCTAAACAAAGGCAGTAATAATGAGCTGATGCATTAGTCCACAGGCTCACGTAACGAAGGCAGGGTTATTTTAGGTCCACCCTGAATAGAGGCCAGAAAGATAATAACTACGTTTCAAGATGAATCCTGTAGAAACCTTGGATGACTCAGTAGAGTAATAATGGCCTAAGAGCCTTGTGATTTTACCCTGTCTACTTTATCACCAGCCCAAACGGTGGTGACTTGTATACGGGTCAAGGACACACGGTGGACTGACAAATACACATATACCACGAGGCATGTATCCTTTTTCCCAGAACAATGAGGCCTCTGTGGAAAGCTCAGAAGGAAAGTCTAAGAAAACTTAGCCTTTACAAAGGCCTTTGAGAGCAAGCAGAACAATCGAAAAGAAATTGGTGTAGTGAGACAGTCAAGGTCTTTATAACAGAACTAGTTCTTTTCTAGTCCTCACATAAGACGCCAAGGTCAAGTGAGCCATGTGGTTGAAGGGGATGTCCAAGTTCTGCCTTGGATCTTCCGTTCACTTTTATACAAGAAGAGACAAACTCAAGGAAAAGAGGAAACTATATACCCCCAACATTTGGATCATACTACTCACAGTTAAAGGCCATGAAGCTTGTGTTGTTGATGCCATGTTTCCAGCTGGAATCATACAGCATGTGATGTTTGATGGCTGGCTTCTTTCACTTAGCATCATATCTTCAGGGCTCATCCATAGTGTAGCATCTATCAGTTCTGTATCATTTTTACACCTGAGTTATATTCCATTGTGTGGATATACCACATGTGTTTATGCCTTTGTTCAGTGATGGCCATGAGAATTGCTTCCACCATTGGGCAACTATAAATAATGCTATTTATGATGATAATGATATAAACACTCATGTACAAATTTGCATGTGGATATATGTTTCATTTCTCTTGGGTAGATATCTAGGAGAAGAATTTCTGGTTCCTACGGTAGCTCTTGGTTTAATCATTTAAGGACCTGCCACACTGTTTTCCAAAGTGGCTGCACCAGTCCCCATCCCCACCAGCAGCGTTTGAGAATTCTAGTATAAGGATTAGGATTTCTGCACGTCCTCACCAAAGCTTGTCCTTGTTTGATTTCCTGATTACAGCCTTCTTTGTGAGTGGGAAATGGTTTTCCATTGTGGTCTTGATTTGTGTTTCCCTCATGACTAATGGGGGCTTTCCTTATAGCTCAGATGGTAAAGAATCCACCTGCAATGCAGGAGACCCTGGTTCAATCCCTGGGTTGGGAAGATCCCCTAGAGAAGGGAAAGGCTACCCACTCCAGTATTCTGGCCTGGAGAATTCCAAGGATTGTATAGTCCGTGGGATTGCAGAGTTGGACACAACTGAGCGACTCTCACTTTGCTGACTAATGCTGCAGAGCATCTTTTCATGTGCTCATTGGCTATTTGTGTCTCTCCTTGGAAGAATGTCAGTTCACTTATCAATACTGGCCACTTACGAAACAGTCTCAACATCGACTTTCACCTGCTTATCTCTGAAGTCTTTATCACTACGAGCTGAGTCGCTGCACACATCTGTGTTGTTAGATAAAAGACCTCTGTTGTTCTGTATAAAAAGTGTTGCTGATCTTTTATCTTTTCTGAGTTCATTTTCTGACCAGATTCCTCTCTTCATCCTTTTATTTTTTTTCCCCTCTTTTAGGAAGATTGTAATGGAATATTCAGAATTAATGTGAGTGTGTCCAAGAACTTAAATTTAAAATTAAGACCTGGAGAGAAAAAACCTGGATTTTGGGTGCCCCGTGTTTGGTAAGCATATCAGAAAAATATCCTGAAAAATGCTATATTTGTCAGCATCAGGGTTTCCAGCCCCCCTCCCCGAGTTTTATTGAGAAATAATTGCCACATGTCACCATATAAGCTTGAGGCATACAGTATGATGGTTTGATTTACATGTATTGTAAAATTATTACCATAATAGGTTTAATTAACATCCATCATCTCATATGGGCTTCCCTTGTGGCTCAACTGGTAAAGAATTCACCTGCAATGTGGGAGACCTGGGTTCAATCCCTGGGTTGGGAAGAACCCCTGGAGAAGGGAAGGGCTACCCACTCCAGTATTCTGGCCTGGAGAATTCCATGGACTGTGTAGTTCATGGGGTGGCAACGAGTTGGACACGACTGAGCAACTTTCACTTTCACTTTACTTTTCATCTCATACAGACCCAGTAGAAAGAAAAAACAAAATTCTCTCTGTGATGAGAACTCAGGATCTAGTCTCTGAACAGCTTCCCTGCACATCAGACAGCAGGCCCCATGTTGTACACTACACCCCTAGTATTTATTTGCCTTAAAACTGGAGTTTGTACCGCTGCCCACCTTCCTCCACCCTCTGCCCCACCCAGCCACCCCTGCCTCTGGTAGTCAGGAGTCTGATCTCTTTTTCTATGACTTTCATCGGAGGTTAGTGGTTTTGTTTTGCTTTTTTGGAGTCCACATATAAGTGATAGTATGCCGTATTTGTCTTTCTGTGTCTGATACATTCACTTAGCATAATGCCTTGTTGGTCCATCCATATTATATGTAGGTATCTGTAGTATAAGGTTTTAAAACAGCATAATATGGCATGAAACTAAAAGTAAAGAGTTACTTAATAATGCAAAGCAAAGCACTGGATTACAGTAGGATGCAAAACTAAACTAAATAAGAGAGCAAGTAATACACTTAAGTCCCAGATTGCTCCGTGAAACTAATGAAATCACTGCAAAACCTTCCCAGTACCTTCAAGTATGTAGGAAAAAAGGAAATAATGCCATCTGCAGCAACGTGGATGAACCTGGAGATTATTGTACTAAGTGAAATAAGTCAGACAAAGACAAGTAACATGTAATATCACTTAACTGTAGAATCTAAATGAATAATACACATGAACCTATTTACAAACTAGGAATAAACTCACAGGCATAGAAAACCAGCTTATCGTTCCAAAGGCAAAAAGGGAGGAAGGGGTAACTTAGAAGTTTGGAATTAACAGATACACACTGCTATATATAAAACAGATAAATAACAAGGACCTGCCATAGAGCACCGGGAACTGTATTCAATATCTTGTAATGGCTATAATAGAAAAAAATCTGAAAAAGAATATGTATATTCTATATAGAGAGAATTACATATAGAATATATTATAGAGAGATTATATAAAGAATATATATGAAATATTTTATATATAATTATATGTAAAATATAGAGGATATATATGCTATTTATATAAATCACTTTGCTGTATACCTGAAACTAACACAACATTGTAAATCAACTTTACTTCAATAAAAATGAATAAATAAAAATTCTAAAAATTAATGAGGCTTCAAAGAAAAAAGATTTTCTATCAAACTTGTTCAGATATTAATTTTTAATTAAACCGATTTTTTATATTTTAGTAATGTTAATCAAATCAAAACTAAGCTCATCCTGACTTCATATCTTTAAGGAAGATGTGATGTTCTCATAACAGTGGTAGAGAAGCCTGAACCATAAAGCTAGTTCAATTTTAAAACCTATTTACTTTGAAGGGTTTTGTTATTGAAACCCTGGAAGGGAATAATCAGTAACACGATTGTATCTCTCTCTCAAAAAAAAATTTTTTTTTAAATAAGTTTTCAAAGCATTTACATCAAAGCTGGAAGTGCCTGGTACCTTCGTTCTCATCCATTTTCCTAACAGCTATGAGTGGAATCTCTCAGTCTGCTTCACTGATACACTGAGGGCTCTGTCAACTTCATTCGTCCTTTTAAATCCTTATCTGTATTTTTACCTCTTAGAATAATGAGTGAACCACAGCAACTGCTCTGCTTTTGTCCAATTGATGTTCTCTACTAAATGTCAAAACCCTTTAAAAGGAATAGCATTTCACCCAGTTGCACCCTTAGGACTTACCATTACCTGCTTTGATATTCCTATAATATGAAATTCACCTTCATAAACAATTCAGTACAATTTATATTGGTTTTTTCTAATACCAAAGAACTATGAGAAAAGGAATTAGTTTTGGATATAAGGCTTGAGCATGGGTAGAGAAGTATATAGCACATGGGAATATCTCTATCCCAGTGTTAACTAGAAAAGCCGTCTAATTTACATTACCATAAAAAATTAAAGAAGCACAAAACGTTTATTTTGTTGTGAGATTAAAACTCATTATTATACCTTAAATAATTTATTTATATCAGGACATTGGTTTTTTGGGATTTTTTTTCCCCTGCTGTTTTGGAATTTTGGCTAAAGTCTCAAGGCTGAGGTCACTAGAGGATAAAGTATTCTGATGTTTTGAAAAAGACCAACTGACTCAATCCCAGGAGAATTTACTGAAACATTATCCACCTCCATCACCCAGCTTCTGTAAAGGAAACCACTGCACTCAAAGATGACGTCATGGTCATAAATGAAGTCAAGAGCAGAGAGTGCTGTGGCGTCAGCTCCCATCACCGTGGGGAAAGGTGGCAGGTGCTCCCCACCCAGGTCAAGTGAGCACCCCTGGGAGGACCAGGAGCTGTCAGAGATTGGCATGGCAAGAAGAGAGGCTCTTGTGGGCAAGCTGCTTCTCGCCAGCTGGCAGGCAGGGTAGTCTGGTGTTTCTGGAGGTCCATGTCATCCCTGCAGGAGGGCCACCAGACCTGAGCATTCTTGGTGGCAGCCTGCTGCACAGGGCTGTGTGCCCACATGCTGCAACCAGGGAAGCCCGTGTATCCTAGCGCCCCTGCACCACTGCAGTGAGGAGCCTGTGCACTGCAGCTCGAGAGTAACCCTGCTTGCGACAGCTGGAGAAAAGCCTGCACAGCAAAGACGACCTAGCAAAGCCAAGATAAAATCATAATAGTAAAGTCACTAGTTTAAAAAAACGAATATATGAGATATTAGTAAAGCCAACAGATCAAGAGAGAACTACCCCTGAAAAGACATTCTGAGGACTTCCCTGGTGGTCCAGGGGTTGGCTGTCCGCCTGCCAGTGCAGGGGGTGCAGACTCGATCCCTAATTGGGGAGCTAAAATCCCACCTGCCTCGGGGCCAAAAAAAAAACTAAAACATAAAGCAGAAACAATATGGTAACAAATTCAATAACGACTTTGAAAATGATGCACATCAAAAAGAAAATGAAAAGATGGCTTGCTACTCGTAGTTCCTGGGCGGGGGGCATGTGACATCACAGGGGACCACGTGGGGAAGCACCAGGTGAATCGGCAGGCAGAGAGGTGGGAGAACTGGGGCAGGGAGCCTTTATTGTGGCTTCCCTGGGAGGGGACATGTGAGGCGGGGCGAGCAGGCTGAGGGGTGGCCGGTTTGAATAGTCTCAGGGGCTCTGGGGCATGCATGCTTGCACGCTAAGTTGCTTCAGTCGTCTCTGACTCTTTGCCTCTCCGTGGATTGTAGGCTCCTCTGTCCATGAGATTCTCCAGGCAAGAATACTGGAGTTGTTTGCCATTTCCTCCTCCCAACCCAGAGATCGAACCCCTGTCTCTTGAGTCTCCCGCATTGGCAGGCGGGTTCTTTATCACTAGTGCCACCTGGGTCTGGAGCATAGGTGGGTCCAGAGTGGTCTGGTCCCTGGCAGTGGGATGATGAGGGCAGGAGGATGGTGGCCCCAAGTACAAAAGCTGGATACAGGAGGTGGTTGGGGTGTGGACTCTGGAGTGGTTGATTTGTATTTGGGAAAAAAAAGGAAAAGCCTTGAAAAGGAACCTTCCTGAGTTGGGGGATGGTGATGAGGGAGACAGGAGGCCAGGAAGCGTGACTCAGACGTTTTATCTGGTCGTCCAGAACAAAATGCGTCCAGCATCTGTACATAGGACAGGTGTTAAAGGACCAGGTTTATGATTAAAACGTGGACTATTTCTTGGGAACACAAAAATGAACTCCATGAAAGAACAGTGACTGTTGAGAAGAAAGGGGCTAGGGACAGAGGCCAGCAGAGTCAGATATACAATATGGGAACCCATGTCTCTAAGTCCAGCTAATCCCACCCCGTCTTGTAAGGACCAGGTGGTCACCATATGGGAGGAGTGGACCAGAGTGTCCGACCTTCTTTTTCTTTCCTCAGACCACGTCAGGCTTGAGCTGCTGAGAGTAGGATCCTGGTACAGGTTTGAACCGAGTAGGAATTTTAGACTGAGGCTCATCATATAGTGAAAAGTGGCCAAAAATTTTTAGAATCTCCCCAAGTGGTAAAGAACCTGCCTGCCAATGCAGGAGTCGTGGATTTGATTCCTGGGTCAGGAAGACCTCCTGGAGTAGGCATTGGCAACCCATTCCAGTATTCTTCCCTGGAAAGTCAGGAGGAGGAGCGTGATGGGCTACAGTCCATGGGGTCACATGACTGAAGTGACTTAACAAGCATGCATGTAAGATGTCAGGAAGGGGATAGAATACACTGGAAGGTAGTGTTGGGAGGAGAGTAAGCCATTTCTGGTCGTGCCCTATGGTGTTCACCCTGTTCCATAAAACTAGCTCTCTATGGTTTTAAAATCAGCTAATTGAAATGTGATGTTTTGTGCAAGTTACTATTAAGGACTTCAAGTTCAATGGCATTTTAAAAGCATAAACAGAGAGACATCTCTTGAACATTATCACAATAGTTATTTCCCATTTGTTCAGAATATAATAACTTGGTTGAGTTTTAGCGAAATATAAATCTTTCATCAAATAAATGTCAACTTGTAACCATTAAAGTTTTCACATATTTTCTTTCTCTAATAATCTCATCAAGAGTTTACAGCTGAAATTTTTGTAATTTTATATTGGTTAATTTTTGATTAAGAAAATAACTTATATCTCAAAATTGGCCTAGAGGATTGTTTTGATAATTATAATTAGGATATAAATATGCAGTAGCTAATTCAGGAGGCAGTCTGGTTTCTGCATTCTCTCTTCAGATGAATACATTCATCTTCTTCTGAATCACTTAGACTTGATGAGATAAAAATTACCTTGGTAAAAAGGATTAAACATATATATTATAAATATTGTATATTTTGTTTTAAGCAGAGATCTGGGATTTAGGAAAATGAAATGCATGAAAGAGAAGTCAACAAAGTGCTCAGTTTTGCAATAAATGCATTTACTGTTTGCTCTTCTCCAGGTATTATGCTGTCACTGGGGACAAGCTATGATCTCCGACCCATAAAACCTTGAAGTCTAGTGGAGAACAGGAAATATTAAAATAGTTTAATACAATATGCTGAGGTTTTAATGCTGCATAAATAAGCCCCTAAATTCACCTGAAGTTCACCAGAAGTTTACCTTTAGGCAATTTCAGATCACGTGGCAATATATTCTAAAAAAAAGAAATCAGATGTCTATGGAGTCTAAGCCTCCAACAATTTGGGTATCCTCTCTAAGAAAGAGTGTAAAACGGCTTTGCTTTGTTAAATTTAACAGAAACGTTCGAGTATGCAAACTCACTTCCCTGGCGCTTCCTGAATCTTAGAAAGGGCCTGGGCCAAGGCGGGGCCTTGAGGCTTAAGTTTTTTGTTTGTTTTTTGCATTGTTTATTTAGTTCTTTTTGGCTGTGCTGCGTCTTCCTGGCCACACGGGCGCTTTCTCGAGTTGCGCTGCGTGGACTTCGCTTGTTGCAGAGCACGGGCTCTAGGCACGTGGGTTCCGTCGTTGTGGGGTAGGGTCTCAGGTACACCGCGGCCTGTGGGATCTTCCCGGATCAGAGATCGAACCGTGCCCCCGCACTGGCAGGCGGATTCTTAACCACGGGACCACCAGGGAGGTCCCGAGGCTTAAGTTTTCAGTTCCTTTAGCTGATCATCAGGCTAAAGATAATAAAAGGGTGGTGTATCAGTCTTCGATTCTAGGGTAAGGAGAGGCGAAGGACGCAGTGGCAGTGGCAGGAGAAGCACCTAACTCAGACTCTGACGGGACCAAGGAGAAGGACCGAGCAGAGCAGACCCTCAGTTCACTCCTGAAGGGTGGATAGGAATTCGGCAGGTGGAAGGGGGAGGAGCCACGGGCCGGCGGGAGGGAGGGGCGAGGCAGAGGTTAGATGGTTGCAGCCTGAGCGAATTCAAAGGGCTATTACCAAAGAGCATGGCAAAAATACAAGCCTGCATTCCAAGAAGTGCAAGTCTCGGATGTCTTCAGAGTAAAAGGCAGAGATGTGTCAGATACCAGGTACCATTCTGGACAGTACCATTCGCTGCATCTTCACATCCCAGGGCAGAGGCTAAATTCCTCTCTTCCAAGGCGTCTCCATCTTCCCAGTGGAGAACAGCTCTCCTTATCATGACCTGGGATCCTTGGAGCATTTGTCACCAGCGGGTACAAAACTGACCAGATCGTGAGTCAGAACTGATTCTTCATTTCCTGAATTGGATGGGCAAGATTTGCTGTTGTTCAATCGCTAAGTCATGTCCGATTCCTTGTAACCCCGGGGACTGCAGCACGCCAGGCTTCCCTGTCCTTCCCTATCTCCTGGAGTTTGCTCAAACTCATGTCTGTTAAGTCCATGATGCCATCCAACCATCTCATCCTCTGTTGACTTCTTCTTCTCTTGCCCTCAATCTTTCCCAGCATCAGGGGATTATAAGCTTTTAGAAATTAACCAGAAAAGAAAACAAAGGGCCACAGGAAAACTGACAATAATGGATTGTGCTTGGGATTTGTTGAAGTCCTCTGTTGATGAGGTCTCAAACTTTCCAATTTTAGTATCAGGAACACAGCATAAACAGATAGCTTATATGATTGAAACTGAGACATTTTTACTGTTATTTAGTCTTCCAGTGATTTAAATCTATGATCTTCCATTTTATTTTTTGTTGTTTTAGCCTAAAAGTGTATTTTAACATACTCTAATTTCTAAAAGGTTTAAAATATAAAAGTAGCTTGGGTTGCTGCAAATTCAGCTTAGAAAGCACTTCTTACATAAAGAAAATTGGTGGGTAAGAAAGTTTGACTTCAGATCCGAGAGCTGACTCCCTTCGTTGTGTTTCTTTTTTTTTCAAATCCTTATTCAAGAAAATTCTGGCATCTGTAGAATCCTTACAGCTCCTGTCTGCTATAAAATATATTAAATTTAATTGAAACCCCCAAAAGAAAAGAGTATTGGAAAACTCCAAGAGAATATGCCTGTACTTTCATACTTAAAAAGTACAAATCAGAATCCCAAAATGTGTATTTCTGAGTGGGGCTTTTTTTTTTTTTTACTACATAGAAAAAAAGCTGATATACCAATCAGCTCTAAACCTTTAAAAACAAGTCAGTCTCAGTTTTATGTTTTCTTTTTAGATTCCCACATATTTAGCATTAAAAAAATAAGCTTATAAAAGTATATCTCATGATTGTCTCTGGTAGAAAAATACTAAACCAGATTCCCCCAAGAGTGTTGGCCTCCTCTGAAGGTTAACTTTTGATAAATGTGCTAGCAAAAAAGAAAAATTATCAAAATATAGTCTAGCTAGGCTTCAGCAGGTCTACTCAGGTCAGTCATCCTGAGCTCAATTCATCAAATCCAGGAAATGTGATGGTAGTCAGGATTTTCCAGCGTGTAGTTGTCTAAATATTTTAATTATTTAAAATAACCTCAGAAAAGGGAAAAAAACCACTAAAATTTTCTTCTGTTAATAAAACTGTTGGCTAAGACCTGTAATGAATAGGAGGAGGGAGATGCAGGGTAGTAGAGATGTTAGTGAGAAACGTATAAATGTGTCAGAAAAACAGGAAATAAGACATTGCCCAGAACCACCACCCCCAACACACACACCCAGAATAGAGGGGCCAAATGGTTTTAGAAATCAGACGTTAACTGCAGGTGTAAACAACGCTGGGATCTATAAGTAGTGTCCGTTGAGTCCCTCGGAGATAATGAGAGATAAAGTCCACAGGCTCCATACCACCCCCAGGACCTCCAAAGCACCACTAGGTCACAGCTTGCTACTCCCATGATGACACAGAATAGAATCAAGTGACCAAATTCAACTCATTTTACACTTTCTGTATTAACAGCAGAATTTGTAATCTGTGCCTTTAGAAAGATTTTCTAATGTAAAACTATTCCAGAATTCACATCCAGACTCCAGCGCCCCTTTGCAAGGCTTTCCTGCACAAGTTATAACCGGGAAGTCCCTGGTATAATCAGGACCAGCCCCAAACATTGCAGACCCTCTGGAGCTAGTAGTCATATAGTGTTTTGTCCTTTTGGGTTGAGAACACCTCCCCATTACCTAATAATTAAGTACATAATACATTCTAACATGCTGATGCTTTGTTATGAGTTAGTAATCGAACATCACCTAGCCTCCCTTCCAAGTACCAGGTACACTTTGCACCCAAGAGTGGAGAGAGTTATAGATACTGCCTCAGGGTACTTCTCAGCAGAATATCACAGGAACATTCCTCTTTCTGACCCACAGGGCAAATCCTCGGAACTTTAACTTTGACAACGTGGGCAATGCAATGCTGGCATTGTTTGAAGTTCTGTCCTTGAAAGGCTGGGTGGAAGTGAGGGATGTTATTATTCATCGTGTGGGGCCGGTAAGCACAAGCACGCACTGGAATCCTTTGAACACGACCACAGCTGCTTTCACTGGCTTTGATGGATAACTGTATTTTTTTTTCATTTATACAGATGCATGGAATCTATATTCATGTTTTTGTATTCCTGGGTTGCATGATTGGACTGACCCTTTTTGTTGGAGTGGTTATTGCTAATTTCAATGAAAACAAGGTAAGAATTCTTGGTTTGAATTCCGCAGGGTTTATTCTTTCCTAGCAGCTCACTTTGAGTCCTGTTTTTCACACCCGGCATGAAGTCACCTTAAACTGTGATGTGACCGGTATAAATAATCTCCATAACTATTTTACAAGCTACCTCATTGCTGCCTTTCAGACACATTATTTAAGAGCAGGATTCTCTTGCTCAATCTTCTCTTTTGGTAAGGGTGTCATTAATTTGCCTAGGACTGAGAAAGCTCATCTCCTATTATCCAAATTGAAAGGCTGAGAGGCAAGTTATTAAAACACAATAGCTGAAACCGATGCACTGATTGCAGGTAATATTACTTTCACAAAATGTAAATTGGATGCTTCTTGGTGAGTCAGTAGGTGAACTCAGAATTTTGATGGGTGTGGGTGGGGACTTGCAGTAAAAGTTTTGAAATCCTAACTCCTGGGATAAAAGGAAGATTTGTCTGATTTCACAGAAAACTTTGCATCCTTTGTGAGTTCGGGATGCATGCTGAGTTCCTAGCAGCTCTAATGAGCAGTACAGGAGCTCACAAAGGGAAAACAGCAGGTGTAGTTTCCTGGCAAAAAGAGTTTGGGAGAAACGTTGCCTGTCGTTCCTCTGGACGTGGCTGCGGTGCCCTCTGTTCGATTAGGGTGGATCTTCCTCCGGAATCACGCACTAAGGGTTTCCATGGGCATGTCTCGAGTCTCACAACTCTAAAATGCAGACTACAGGGGTGAAATAATTTTGTAGGGGTTTGGAAGGAGCAGACGATAGAGCCAGGATTCAGCAGTGGGGCCCATTACATGTCAGCCCATTACCTGTCGTTCAAGGGCGTGAAAATATCGCCTGTTGCTCTGCATTGAATTAAAGCTAGACTTACCTGCCTCACACCAGGCCGTTCCTCATCACTCATAGCCGGGACCGGTTTGCATGTCTTCACATCAGGGCCCTTTGGTTTGCATCACTGCACGTAGGACTCTCTCATTCACGTCCCCCCAGGCTTTCCACGTGTGTGGTACCAGCGACTCAGCCAATTGCCACCTTTGATGTGTGCCTAATGAGGATGTCATTTCTTTCCGCCTTTCAAAGGGTACCACTTGAAAATCTCTTCTCTGGCCTCCAATGATACTCCAACTCATGGAAACATGGAATTTAGAGAGAGAAAAAATTAGAGATCATTTGGCCCAGCCCCCTGTTTTACGTTCCCACATTCATAAATGAGTTTATTTAAGCCCTACCGTGTGTTACATTTAATATCACATGGAAAGAGGACAATGGATCTTTTTAGATGCCATTGAGCCATGGCAGGGAGCAGACACTGAGAATTCCAAAACCCAGACTGAAGTTAATGAGTCAGTTGACAGAGATTAGGGACTGCTTGCCCAGAACACCTTCCCAGGCCCTCTGGGCAGATCTGATTGCAGACAAATTTGGTTCAATTCAGTGGCATAAATGAAACAACATAAAATATCCAGTAAGTGAAAGCAGGTTCATAATTAATTGCAGTCCTTGAACTTAGAGGAATGGCTGACGTAAGCAGAATAACCAGAGGTCTTGGCTATATTGATGTTCGGAAGGAAGAAAGAAAGAAACCTCTTGGCCTGAGAGAACAGAGAGTGGATGTCAGCTCAAATGGGCTCTTAGGAAAAGGGGAAAATGGAAGAAACTGTATAACAGACATTAAAAACATGATCAGTTCATTAGAGATGTAAATTTCTCAATTATGTGAACCTTTTTGGAAAGATTGTTTTTTGTGATAGAAAATCTCAAAGCATTTAGATAAATTGTTTATAAAAATAACATAAAAACTCACAAGGTATACATCAATCAGTAATTAGATGGAAATGTACTTACATGTACATGTTAGAGGAATATCAAATATTAATGTGCCAAATATACAAATCAATAAATTATAACCAGAGTGACAAAGTGAGATAGAAGAAAATGAGGGGAAGAAAATAACAAAAATAAGAACAGGAATTAACGGTATTGAACCCAAAGTAGCTTATAGAAAAGCCCAAGAATGGTAAAAGCTGGTTTGTTACAATGAATTAGATTGATAAGCCTCGTGCAGAGGTAAGCATGGACAAAAATGTGGAAAAACAAGCTATGGCAAGTGAAATAGTGTTGTCAGTGTTACAGGGATAGAAAGTTAGGCTGACAGAACAGAACGCAGAGCCCTAGGAGAGACCCACGAGTATATGAAACAGAAGTAGCTCAAGTCAGTGGTGAAGAGATGACTGCCCATAGTGATGCTGTGGTAATTGACTGACTGTCTAGATCTCAGAAACTGAGATTCCTACCTTACAGCATCCTCAAAAATGAATTCCAGATCAGTGAAAGACCCAACTATGCCTAGCAACATTTAAACCATTTTTAAACCATGGAGAATCTGCTTTTGACCCTGGAATAGTTGTAGAGTTCTTGACATTAACCACAAAGTGATTAATGTCATATACAGAAAAAATTTACAAGTCAGATTATATTAAAAGGAAAAGTTTTTGAATGATAAAGGACATATTAAGCAAAATTTTAAAAAATAAAGCTGAGAAAATATTTATAGTTCACATACCTGACAAAAGATTAGTATCCAGAATATATTAAGAATTTCTACAAACATCAAAAGTAATATCCAAATACAAAAATGAGCAAAGAATATGAATAGGCAATTCTCAAAGGAACACATGGGAATCACCATTTATACATATTAAAATGTTTCATCTCATTCATATTAAAGCTATATCAGATACATTTCACATTCATCAAATTTCCAGATTAAAATATCTGATAAAGTCAAGTATGGACCAGAATATAAGGAAATGGGAACACTTGTAGATTGAAATCAATGTTGTTGATTATTGCTCTTTTGGAAATCTCTGGTGAATTTGGAAATACATAAACTTCTAGACCCCAGCAGTTCCTCTCTTAGAGATTTAGCACAGAACAAGACGTTTACCATGAGACAGTACTCATGTGTTCATGGCAGCATTGTTTATAGTCTGTAAACCTAAAATGATAACTTCTGACAGATTTGTACAGTGGGATACTGTGTGAGCAGTTAACATAATCAGATCTAGTATCTAGTTGTATGGAAAACATACTGTTCAATGAAGATAAAAACAAAACTGCATAAGTTACCACACGTACAATACCATTACATAATTTTTAAAATTCAAAACAAGCACGTTTTTATATATGTATGCGTACATAAGTGTCAAAAGTCTGAAGATGCAGTGAGAAGGGCACCCCTCAGGTACAGTTAGCTTGGTGTCCGGTAAGGCACACTGGGAGTGGGGAGGTGTTTTTCCCAGTTTCTTAAATTATGCATGAGTGCTCGGTCGCTTTAGTCATGTCCAGTTCTTTGCAACCCTATAGACTGCAGCCAGCCAGTCTCCTTTCTCCGTGGGATTCTCTAGGCCCGAATACTGGAGTGGGTTGCCATGCCCTCCTCCAGAGGTTCTTAAATTATACTTCTGTCTTTATAATATAATGTAATGAAATGTGACATAATAAATTCATGTGCTCTGTTACGTAACAATATCCGATCTCCTTAATCGGTTGTCGCAGTGCTAATTTCTTAAAGATCTAAATTCTCTGACTGCAAACCACTTAATAATAAAGTCTCACGATGGCATGTATCAGAATGATTTCTCAAAAGACACAATAGCCTTAACCAGAAGCAGAAGCTTTGACAAGCTTGTCATGTCGCTGCAGCATTTTCTCCGACGAAAGGGAAGGGAAGTAACCACTGTTAGAGTAAGTATCCCTTTTGGGAAATAGAGTCATGTCGCAAACCTTCTTTAGATTTTTCCCAAACCTGAGTCTCACACATGCTCTAAGATGCCAGCTGAAGGCTGCTGAGTGTTCTCTCATCCCATGGCCCTTCCTTTCTGGAATTCCTCTCAAGAACACGTGTGAGAATTCTGACCATGTTTATCCAGCCACCACGGTCCTGGAAGCATGTCTTTGTCTTAAACCCACATCCATCCTGTTAGTAGCAGCAGCCCATTGGCAGTGTCCTTGGCGTGGAGCATGCGACAAAGGGTCTTTCTCTGCTTTGCTTTGTTTATTAAGGGGACGGCTCTGCTGACTGTAGATCAGAGAAGATGGGAAGATTTGAAGAGTCGACTGAAGATAGCACAGCCTCTTCATCTGCCACCTCGCCCGGGTATCAAAGATGCTCTGATTTTATTCATGTTGGGCACTAGTGTTCACGATTCCCCAGGAGTCTAAGATTTCAATTAAAATAATAATCGCGAGGCCACTAGGCGGTTCTGCATAAGTTAACATAGAAACTGGCTCCAAACTACAGATCTCTCCGCAGGCTATTAAAATCAACCACCCAAAGGCCATGCTTCAGTGCTCTCAGGATAAGCCTTAATGAAAAAATGAATTTTTAAATAAAATATATTTGTGCTTGCCTTTTAAACACGTGAGTGAAATGTATTAAACTGACAGAAATTGAATGATGCGCTTCTCCTTCCAATACAGATGGCTTCATGCACCGTCATTTTAAATATTCAGACCCAGCCATTCCTGAAAAACACTTCACGAGAGATTGAACTGTAGGAGGGGAAAAAAAAATGTAATGGGTTTTAAGATGAGCATTAAAGAAAAATGAAAGGCAAGAATGTAAATGTGACTTGTGTCTAAAAGGCCCTTGCCTAACCCTTTCTGTTTCAGATAATGATGGTTTTAGAGCTAAGATGTACGACATAACCCAGCATCCATTTTTTAAGAGGACAATCGCATTACTGGTCCTGGCTCAATCGGTGCTGCTGTCCGTCAAGGTACTTTATTGCACCCTTACAGACCCTGGGAGTGAAATTGTTTCTTCATCGCTGGGTCCAAGAACATTTCAGGCAGCCATGTCCAGTTACAGTCTGCATTTATAAAAAATTAAAATTCGCAATCGTGTTCGGACGGGAGGAGGAGGGGCACGTGTTCCTGCGTGGGTGGGTGCGGACGCAGACCTGCGCGCTGTTTCTGTTCCAGTGGGACGTCGAGGATCCGGTGACTGTCCCTCTGGCCACCATGTCGGTCGTCTTCACGTTCATCTTTGTTCTGGAGGTACAGTCCTGGGCCAGCTGGAGCCGGGGTCCGCAGCGCACCTTCCCAACAGTCTCTTCCTTCAGGGGCACTTCCTTTCTGCTGTGTGTTCCCTGGCTTTTGAAGTCCGCCTGGGGAGAAGGGAATGGCATGCTCTTAGAATATTTCCTTTTTAGGCTGTTCTAGCTTGAACAAGGAAGAAGGCAATGGCAAGCCACTCCAGTCCTCTTGCCTAGAAAATCCCATGGATGGAGGAGCCTGGTGGGCTGCAGTCCGTGGGGTCGCTAAGGGTCGGACTCGACTGAGCGACCTCATTTTCACTTTTCACTTTCACACATTGGAGAAGGAAATGGCAACCCACTCCAGTGTTCTTGCCTGGAGAATCCCAGGGAGGAGGGAGCCTGGTGGGCTTCCGTCTATGGGGTCACACAGAGTCGGACACGACTGAAGTGACTTAGCAGCAGCAGCAGCTTGAACAAACACTTCACTTTATATTTCCATTTTTTTCTAACTACAAGAATTGCTGACTGCTGTTGATCGTTGTATTTGAACATCAGTCTGTCTGATTAGGTGAGTACCAATACTTACAGTGAACGGCACAAACCACCATCATTCAGGGACTCAAATTGCAATGTGGTGGCAAAGGGAGTTGGCCCAGGCAAGATTATTTGAATATATGGCCCATATCACATCAGTTTCCAGTGCAGTCCTCTTTGAAAAACAAGCAGATTTTTTTTTCACCCTGTACCAATTGATGTTTCCCAAAATCTACGGCCTTTTACTTGAGGAAGAAAAATGTCCTGGTATCAGAACTAGTCATAAAAGAAGGAGAAAAGAGTGTGGAGAATATAGATTTGCATATATATGTGTGTATTTATATGTATATTTATTTGTTGTTGTTATTTAGTCACTAAGTCGTGTCCAACTCTTTGCAACCCCATGCCCTGTAGCCTGTCAGGCTCCTCAGTCCATGGAATTCCCCAGGCAAGAATACAGGAGAGGTTTGCCTCTTCCTTGTCCAGTGGATCTTCCCGACCCAGGGATGAAACCTTGGCAGGCAGATACTTTACCACTGAGCCACCAGGGGAACCTGTTTATATATAAACACACACACACATATATATACACAGACGCATCAGTAATAGAGCCTTCTCTTTGGTTTCTGCATCCTTTAAAATATAATGTGCTTTAAGCTAGTACATTTAAATATGGCCTGCTGAGCACTCAGCCTCAGCTCACCATTTTCATTGCTTTTCCCCAGGTTACGATGAAGATCATAGCAATGTCACCTGCTGGCTTCTGGCAAAGCAGAAGAAATCGGTACGACCTGTTGGTGACATCACTGGGTGTTGTATGGGTGGTCCTTCACTTTGCCCTCCTGGTAAGCACGTCACTGAAGTTCATTTCGGTCAATAATTTCAGTTCAGGCAATCCTGTTTCCAGTCCCATTTCTGTCCAGACTTTGCTTTAGGATGGGATTTCTGTGCTCGGAAAGATACTGAGTGTCCTCAAAACAGTTGTTACCTTCAGCATCAGGGTCTGTGCCAAACCCAGGTGGGCTCTGAGTCACCCAGACTCATTTCCTAACATGACAGGTGGTTCAGAGCGTTAAAGAGCTGCAAGTCACTACGCCAGGAATTGAGAAGAATGCCATGGGCAAGGCAAAGACAGTACCGCTGTCAAGAACCTCACAGCCTGGAACGTCAGACCTGTACTCGTCAAATGCTGCCGGCCAATGAGAATCACAGCTACAGCGGGGGCGATGGGGAGACCTGTGTCCCTGTAATGATACAGGGCGGTGCTGACGGCTTCGTCAGAGAGGTTCTAGAAGGCGTCCCCCCAGGGGGTGATGACTGGGTTCAGTCTGGGTGAGAAGGCGTCAGATTTGTCCTACAGAGTGAAGAAAGAAAGAAAGAGAAAAGCAAACATCGTTTTTTAAAAATATATATGTGTGTATATATATATATGAAAGTTATGACCAACTTGGACAGCATATTAAAAAGCAGAGACATTACTTTGCCAACTAAGGTTTTTCCAGTGGTCATGTATGGATGTGAGAGTTGGACTGTAAAGAAAGCTGAGCGCCGAAGAATTAATGCTTTTGAACTATGGTGATGGAGAAGACTCTTGAGAGTGTCTTGGACTGCAAGGAGATCCAACCTGTCCATCCTAAAGGAAATCCATCCTGAATGTTCATTGGAAGGATTGACGTTGAAGCTGAAGCTCCAGTACTTTGGCCACCTGATGCGAAGAGCTGACTCATTTGAAAAGACCCTGCTGCTGGGAAAGATTGAAGGCGGGAGGAGAAGGGGACGACAGAGGATGAGATGGTTGGATGACATCACCGACTCAATGGGCATGAGTTTGAGTAAACTCCAGGAGTTGGTGATGGACAGGGAGGCCTGTCATGCTGCAGTCCATGGGGTCGCAAACAGTTGGACATGACTGAGCGACTTCACTTTCACTTTTCACTTTCATGCGTTGGAGAAGGAAATGGCAACCCCTGCAGTGTTCTTGCCTGGAGAATCCCAGGGACGGGGGAGCCTGGTGGGCTGCCATCTGTGGGGTCGCACAGAGTCGGACACGACTGACGCGACAGCAGCAGCAGCAGAAACATGGTACTGATGAACCTGCTTGCAGGGCAGGAATAGAGATGCAGAGAACAGACTTATGGACACAAGGTGGGAAAGGGGGAGGGGATGAACTGAGCGAGCGGCGCTGACACACGTCCACTACCGCGTGTGGCACAGCTAGCAAGTAGCTACTGCACAGCACAGGGAGCTCAGCGCGGTGCTCTGTGACGACCTAGAGGCTGGGATGGGGAGAGGGAGGGGTACTCACAGGGGAGGGGACGTACGTGTACATGCAGCTGACTAAGGTTATTGTACATCAGAGACTAAGGCAACATTGGAAAACAATTATACTCCAATACATAAAGTTAATTTAAAAAAATAAATAAAATGAAAACAATGTGTCAGACCTCTCGGACCTTGTAGTTCAGGTAAAGGATTGGGTCCTCATCCTGGGAGCCTGGGGGTGTCATCACTTCCAGAATGCAAAGAAAGAAAGTATCTACACTAGGCTTTGGGCTCACACAGCAAGAAGGAGCAGCAAAGTCCATGCTTGTCTCTTTCTCCAGACAAATTGTAGCCAGAAGCTACTCGGTCCAAGCAGGACGGTGAGTAAGTGTCCTAATTCTGGATGTCCCCAAAGAGAATATCTCATACCTGCAAGACCAGCTCGCTCTTCTGCCTGACTGCTCCTGCCCTTCTCTGAGAAGCTGTGGTCCTGAAAGAACGTTCCTTCTCCGCTCTGTTCTGCAGTGGACTGTTGTGAAGGAAGGTGCAGTCCTGTTCCCATCCCGAGATGCTCCTGCAGACTCATTCATTTCCTTCTTGTTCTTGTTCAGTCGCCAAGTCGTGTCCAACTCTGTGACCCCATGGACTGCAACTCGCCAGGCTTCCCTGTCCCTCACCATCTCTCAGAGTTTCTCGACGTTCATGTCCATTGAATCGGCGATCCATCCAACCGTCTCATCCTCTGTTGCCCCCTTCTCCTTCTGCCTTCAGTGTTTCCCAGCATCAGGGTCTTTTCTAATGAGCTGACTGTTGCATCAAATGGCCAAAGTATTGGAGCTTCAGTTTCATTTCCTTGCCCCTCACCAAGGAGCTTCCCTTGCCGGGGACCCACCTGTGATGGGCGTCATTTGACTAAGCAAAGTTCCCCGGGGAATAATCAAGCTTTGACATCAGCTTAATGCCACCGTTATTGCGATTATAGCCGGTGGGCTCTTTGTTCTCAGATGAAGCTCTCTTCGTCCTGGACCACACAGAGTCATCTCTTGCTGCCAATCACATGCTTGAAGGAAGAGCTGGGTGTGTTTCTGAGAGGGAGGGGACTTCTCTGAAATCAGCTTAGACTAACATGGATGCGGCCGGCCGGTCTCCAGAGGAGACCTTCAGAGAGAAGGTAGCTGGAGCTGACCCCACCGTCTCCTTCTGCACCAGCACCCACTCTGGTTGGAAGAAGAATCCAGGATCCCTTTATCTGCTGTCTCCCTCAGCTTCTTCCTGTTGCATTGTTATCCTCGGGACTTCCTGCCCCTCCAAGGATCTGGTCACTACTTATCAATATGTAAAATAAGTTTTAAAATACAGATTCAGCTGAGCAACACAGAGATGAAAGTTCCATTTAAGGTTTGATTTTATAGCTAATACTTATTCATGAGTTTTGGCGGTGACCTTTTCAGCACCTTTTTAAGATAAATTTCTTAAGAGGAATTTTCACATTTTATTAAGCTCATTATTCAGTAGACTTCACAGAAGGCTTAAAATGAAAAATGGGACTGTAACAAGATCTTTCGTGCAAATTACGAGGGGCTCTCCATTTAAATTGCAGAACGCGTACACCTACATGATGGGAGCGTGTGTGATTGTCTTCCGGTTTTTCTCCATCTGCGGGAAGCATGTGAGTATCTTGTGAAGATGCTGTCAAAGGTCACATGTACACCAAAGGAAGGAGAATGACTAGCTGATTGTGGCTGCCCTTCTGGGTCTCCAGGGCTGCAGCTAACAAATTCCTAGACACCATAAGTCAAAATGAGCAAATAATGAAATGAATCGGTTGCTTAGTTATCTTGTAATATGTTTCCTGACATTTGTGTTGTTTTATTTATTCTTCTGATTTGCTCAGTGAACTCAGTCATCATTTAAAGATAACATATCAAGCATGAAAGCAAAAACTAGTGGTCTTTCTCAATGCTTCTTTATTTTTATCATTTTTATTTTTCATAGACATAAGTCATTTGGGGGGTCTTCCCAGGTGGGGCTGGTGGTAAAGAATACGTCTGCCAGTGCAGGAGACATGAGAGATGCGGGTTCAATCCCTGGGCCGGGAAGATCCCCAGGAGGAGGGTATGTCAACCCATTCCAGTATGCTTGCCTGAAGAATCCCACGGACAGAGGAGTCTAGTGGGCTACAATCCATAGCGTCACAAAGAGTCAGACATGACTGAAGTGACTTAGCACACACACAGTCATTTTCAATTCAAAGAAGGAGACTCTTCAACAAACATTCATGATTCTGTGATTCCAGATTTCTTGATATCTTTGTTAATGCTCAACACATTACACATGTATTTTTCATGTTTAAGACATGGTTTCCTTTTTTGTTACTCACTTTATTTCATGTGTAGTCCGTATTTCCACATAATCAATATATTTTGCATTTGATGGTTATTTGGTATTTTTACCACTGTTCAGGTTTTGTTTTGTGAATGTCTATTTGTGTAAGAATCCTGGGTCTGCTTGCTTTCAGCCAAAAATATACAGAAGCCATCACAGAGAATCAGTGAGCAAGAGAAGAGAAAAATGGGAGCCTAAAAATATTGCGGTGGAACTTTCATTAATTCGGCAAAAGAGGCTGAAGTTTGAGATACAAGTAGAATTTCTCTATGTCAAATGATTTTAATAATATTCAAATTTAATACCAAATAGCAAGCAACTTGCAAATGTTGTTGTTCAGTTGCTGAACTGTGTCTGACTCTTTGCAACCCCATGGACTGTGGCCCACCAGGCCCCTCTCTCCATGGGATTTCCCAGGCAAGACTACTGGAGTGGGTTTCCTTCTACAGGGGATCTTCCCAGTTTCCTTACCACTGAGCAAGCAACTTTCAAATGATATCCTTGTAAATCACTTTTGTGTCAGACTGCTTAAATGGTATGTCCTTCCCAAGGTGGCTTGTGAACTGAATATTCCCTGTATCTCTCTTTCTTTCTCTCTCTTTCCCCACCCCCACCCCCAAATACTTCCTCTCCATTCAGGTAACACTGAAGATGCTTCTCCTGACGGTGGTCGTCAGCATGTATAAAAGCTTCTTTATCATAGTGGGCATGTTCCTCCTGCTGCTGTGTTATGCTTTCGCTGGAGTTGTCTTATTTGGTACTGTGAAATATGGAGAAAACATTAACAGGTTGGTGTATCTTTTTATTCAAATAGTAAACTTTTTTAGTAATTAAATCATGAGTAAATATGTACATGTTTTAAACAAAGATGGGGAAGCAATTATTTGAAAATTAAAACAAAGTAAAATGACCAAATTTTAAATAATGTTTTTCTCATTGAAAACAGTGTGCATGCTTACTTTAGAAACTTTAGAAAATTCAGAAATAAAAGAAAACAAAAAGAACCCATAATTTCATCCCTATGCAGAAATAACCGCTTCTAATGCCTGGTGAATTCCAGTAATTTTTCTATCCACATACTGCCAGAAGTGATATATTATTTTTTTTAATTTAACAATTTTGAGATGGCTCTGGGTTTTTTCCTCTTTTTAAGACAAACATTGTAAGTTGGGACCCACAAATGATTATTATACATGAAAAACATTTTTCAAAGAATGTCTTAAATTTCATGGAACTGTATCAGAATATTTTTCTGAAGTCCTTACAGAAAAAAAATTAAATGTATCTTGTTGCAGAGACTACTTATTTGATACATGGTGGTTCCATCTTTTATAGCATAATCCTTGTAAAAGAAGGAATCAGTTTTAATTGTCAAAGCTTGCTTTCCCAGTCATTCAAGATGAATGGCAATAAATTGTTGGCGCTGTGCTAGGGTTGAGCTATTGAGATAGCTCTACTTGGAGCCAAGTATAAATAACAAACAAATAAGAGGCTTTAACCTTTGGAAATGGTAGCTTAGCAACCAAATTTGCTCCAAAATCCACCTGTTTTGATGGTGACCACCCTTCCTACTTCATGACAAACCTATCACTCATATTGTTTTTGTTTGTTTTCCCTTAAATTAGGCATGCAAACTTTTCTTCAGCTGGCAAAGCTATTACTGTGCTGTTCCGAATTGTCACAGGAGAGGATTGGAATAAGATTATGCACGACTGTATGGTAAATGTCTCTTTGTCACTCACAATGCCTAGACTTAGATGAAATTCTTTGGTGATGTAATGGCACCATCATTCTTTTAGTATCAAGACTGTTATTGCCCTTCAGAGTGAGCCATTTGCTGCTGTTAAAAAAAAAATAGACTGTATACAAAACACATATTCTGACTCTTTACTGCATAAAGCTGCATCCTCTTAAATTACAGTATATACACATACAAGAAAGATATTCAGTGAACCCAACTCAAGCTATTGTAATTCCATTCAACAAGTTTGCATCATTTGAGCATTGTTCGCTCCCTCCCATCTTTGATATTCTGGCAGTCAAGGTCAAAGAGGAGAGTTCCGATTCTTTGATTTAATTTATTCAACAGATACTCACTAGGCTCCTGTTTTTGTGCTGGCCCCTGTACTAGGTGCTAGGGCTTCAGCGAGTCCGAGGCATTCTCAAGGAGCTTGTGTCAGGGGTTCCGAGCAACACTCTTCCTCAGGTATCCGCGCTTCTAGGGGCTGTCTTCACCATCCTCAGGTCTCAGTTCAGAGCTCAGTTCCTGCAGGAATCCTGCCCAACTCTGAGACTGCAGTTCTGTGATCTCCCGGTTCTGTGTTTCTTCTTAGCTGTGTGTCAGACAACCATAGCGAGTTATCAGCTTGATTGGTTCATCTCATCTCCCTCTCACCCTCCAGACCAACTGACAAAAGACATTTCTGCAAACATGGCAGTCCAGTGGCCACCACCCTTGGGTGGTTATTGAGCCTCTGAGGTGCGATTGGTGCAACTGAGGAATTGAATTTTCAATTGTATTTTAATTGTTTTGACTGTTAATGAACATAACTTTGAATTTAGATAGCCCCATGGAGTGGGCTTCCCTGGTGGCTCAGATGGTAAAGAATCTGCCTCCAATGCGGGAGACCCGAGTTCGATCCCTCGGTCGGGGAGATAGCCTGAAGGAGAAAATGGCAACCCCGTCTAGTATTCTTGCCTGGAGAATCCCCTGGACGGAGGAGCCCTGAGGGCTACAGTCCATGGGGTCACAAAAGAGTCGGGCTCAACTGAGCGATCACTGGTGTGGAGTCGGCGGCTACCAGGTGGACCGCAGGACTCTAGACTGTTAGCAGCAGGCAGGAGGGAGGGGCCTGGGGATAAACCGGGCCCAGAGGAGGAGCTCAGGAACGTTATGCTTGAGTGAACAGAGACAGAATTTACCAAAGCAAAAATAATACAAGGCAGAAGTGGTTAAATTCTAGATAAAATAAACAAGCAGAAGGCCGTGGAAATGTAGAAGAAAGACCTAGGTCTCTGTCCTAAAGAAACCCGGAAGTTTCTCAGAGGTGTGTGAGTTTTATTGGGCCAGTGGAGAATGGGCAAGCTTAGGAATTTCCCTGGTGGTCCAGTGGTTGAGACTTTGCCTTCCAGTGTCAGAGGTTCGGATTTGATCCCTGGTTGGGGAGCTAAGATCCCACAGGCCCTGAGGCCAAAAAAAAAAAAACATAAAACAGAAGCAATATTGTAACAGATTCAATAAAGACTTTAAAAATGGTCCACATCAAAAAAAAAAAGAAGGCTTTTGATAACCTGAAATCCTGTGCCATTTAATGACGTCTCTTAGTGATGCTCCAAGAATTAGGATTCTGTAGGATTCTGGCTTTTTCTTACATAGTCTGAATGTGAATTTTCTGTGTAGCGCGCATCTTCCTAAATCTTAAGCCATTACTGAAGTCAGACAATTTTTTAAAACACCTTTTTATCTGACTTTCTGCGTTTTGCATCACAGAGACTACTGACTCTTTGGAGCTAGTGGAGGTGGCAGAAAGTGTCTCTTGGGAGAAACGAGTTCATTTTTGTTGTGCTTCTCAAATGGCAATGAACTTGGGCTTCTGAAAGACCAAAAGCATGGCATAAATGAAATATTCTTTTTGATTTTGGCTGCAGATGGTGTACCCAGTGTATGGGGCTCTGAGAGATCACTTTGAAGTTAATTATATTTTATATTGTTAGGAATACGTTCACAATTTCAGTTAGGTAAGGGGAATTTATATTCTCCTCTGTTCTTACCCTGGCCCCCCCTCTTCCCTGCTATGGCCCCACAGGTCCAGCCCCCCTTCTGTACTCCCGATGAATTTACATACTGGGCAACAGACTGTGGAAATTATGCTGGGGCACTTATGTATTTCTGTTCATTTTATGTCATCATTGCCTACATCATGCTAAATCTGCTTGTAGGTAAGTGATGCTCATTGAATATTTTTTCAATCTCTTTAAACTCAGGTTGTTAGATAATTATGTACAATTTCCAAGTAATTATCCCAGGTTGCTTGGGGTGGGTGTTTTATGGCATTAATTATAAATTGTTGCCTTTTGGTCCAGAAACTGAAAAGACCTTTGAAAGGCACATAAATGACAGTTGATTGCAATTTCAAGAGTTGTCTTATTTATTATGTCCATTAATTTCAAAAGCTCTTCTCATGGATTCAGTTGAACAAATATCAGAAAAGGCTACCTTTGCTGCCTTGAAATATCACAATTATGTTTTCAAAAGATGTACATTGTCCACCCAGCTGTGGGGCCCCCCAGAACTCAATCTGACCTTTAAAAAGTGACCTGGAACTCTCAACGAAGAGTTGAAGCCAGCTGGCGTGAGCAGCTATAGACACAGAATGATGTTTATGCTTATGACCCTCGTGTTTTGGAGAGGCAGGAGCTGGATAAATAGCCTGGTCCAAGTGTAAAACATGCCAACTTGGAACCCGTACTAAAAGCCCTTTAAAAATTTGGCTTATAATGTAGGTGATAAAATTCATTATTTATAATCGATGTTTTACTTTTTGGGAAAAATGACAGATTAGCATAATTGCCTAACATCCTCATTTTTCTTTTCTTTTCTTTTTTTTTTTAGCCATAATTGTGGAGAATTTCTCCTTGTTTTATTCCACTGAGGAGGACCAGCTTTTAAGTTACAATGATCTTCGCCACTTTCAAATCATATGGAACATGGTGGATGATAAGAGAGAGGTGAGAGGATCGATTATTGTCTCGTGCTCCACCCCAAAGACACTCACTGCCTTATTGCAAACTTTTCAGTGCTTTTGTGGTTGACGGTTGACATGTATTGAATTTGGATTGAATGGCCATTGCTGAATTGCAGAAAGCTGTCACTGACAATTTAGAAGGACACGCTAGGAGGGGAGAGGGACAGAGGAGCTCCCCGTCCTGTTCTTTTCGACCACGAGTGTCCTCTCCTTCCGACATTTGGAAGGTCAGCAAGGAGAGGAAACTAAGGGAGCTCTAAAGAGGCCAACCTGGGCTCAGGGCAGGATGGGGTGAGGTTCACATCACCATAGTGGCCTGTAAGGCAGATTCAAACAGCAATTCTGATTGGAAGTGCAAAGGAGTTATTTAAGTGGTTTCTGAAAGTTACCATTTTGGACTTTACCATTTGGATGTTTTCATCATAAATCTTATCCAAGATTTCCTAGAGTGAGTCAGAGCAGCAGCTGCTTTTGCCCCCTCCCCCCTCTCCCCCTCCCCTTCCCTCCCCCTCCCCTCCCCCTTCTTCTTTCCTCACCTCCTACCCATCCCCCTCCTTCCTCCCCTTCCTCCTCTTCCTCCTTGCAAACCCTCAGGCACAGTTCTAGGCACCCCCGGGTGTGCAGACCCGCCCTGCCTCCAGAGCCCAGCAGCTTCCTTGTTCTCGTGCTGGTTTATGGCAGCTTTTGAGGACTAGCTGTGGGCTCTTTGGCTGTGAAAACAGAGCCCCAAGCAAATCATGGTGGCCTCAGGATGATTTCTGAATAACAGTGCTCTGTTGCCAGACTTGTTTGGTGGCTCAGTGGTAAAGAACCCGCCTACCAGTGCGGGAGACAAGGGTTCGATCCCCTGGAGGTCAGGAAGATCCCCTGCAGGAGGAAATGGCAACCCACTCCAGTCTTCTTGCCTGAAGAATCCCATGGACAGAGGAGCCAGGCGGGCTACAGTCCATGGGGTCACAGTCGGACACGACTTGACAACCTTCAACGTGCTCTGTCACCAGCGGGTGATCCACTCCAGCATTCTTGCCTGAGAAACACCATGGGCAGAGGAGCCAGGCGGGCTACAGTCCATGGGGTTGCTAAGAGTCCGAAGCGACTTAACAACCATCAGCGTGCTCTGTCGCCAGGGGGTGATCCCGACCTTCCGCGTGAAGTTCCTGCTGCGGCTGCTGCGGGGCAGGCTGGAGGTGGACCTGGACAAGGACAAGCTTCTGTTCAAGCACATGTGCTACGAGATGGAACGGCTGCACAATGGCGGTGACGTCACCTTCCACGACGTGCTCAGGTACGGAGCGGGGGCAGGGGTTGTGCGGGCGGCGGCTCCCCTCTCTGAAGCTCTGAGTCTCAGCTGCAGGGTCAATGAAACCCCTGCCCCTTCGTTAATAGGAAGGAAGACATCCAAAGGGCCGGGGACCTGCTCAGTTCCTGGGGCCAAGCTGGGGCTACAGTCCCATCAGTCTTCTCACCCGTGGGTCCGACCAGAGTCGTCCTGGCCCACCCAGAGATGGGCACCCCTGCTTGGTTGACACACCCCATTTCCAGACATTTCCTGAGGACCCCAGATAGGACAAAAGGGCAGACGGAGGCTCGACCCTTTCTTCTCTCTGAGCGGCTTCTGCATTATTTGCTGGGATTGCTTTAACAAAATCCCACGCTCTGAGCAGTCTAAGCAGTCAAGTGGATTGTCTGGAGGCTGGAAGTAAAGTCAGGGAGTCAGCAGACTGGGTTCTCTCTGAGGCTGCTAGGGAGGATCAGATCCAGGTCTTGCCCGGGGCTGCTGGTGGTTTGCTGGTCATCGTTGGTGTTTCTTGGCTTGTGGAAGCATTACCCTGATCTCTGCCTTCATCTTCAAAGGATGTGCTCCGTGTGTGTGTGTGTGTGTGTCTGTGTCCAGGTGTCCCCTTTTGTAAGGACACCAGATCATATCGGATTAAAGACCCACCCTACCCCAGCACAACCTCATCCTAACTAATTACATCTGTAGTGCATGTGTGTGCATGCTCAGTTGCTTCAGTCGTGTCTGACTCTTTAGGACCACATGGACTGCAGTTCACCAGCTCCTCTGTCCATGGGATTCTCTAGGAAAGAGCGCTAGAGTGGGTTGCCATGCCATCCTCCAGGGGATCTTCCCCACCCAGGAATCAAACCTGGGTCTCCTGCATTGCAGGCAGATTCTTTACTGTCTGAGCCACCAGGGAAGGCCAATCTGCAGTGACCTATTCCCAAATAAGATCTCACTCTGAGGGCCTGGAGGGAGGACCCCAGCATACCTTTTGTTGAGGGAAAACAATTCAACTCAACAGCTTCTTAAGTGGGAGTCAGTGGATAAACTTCAGGGGTCCATGGTCTTGGAAATAGAAACAGTTCCATCTTTATTTTCACTAGTCATTGGCTGCAATGCAGCATCTCCTTCAATGATGAATGCAGGCGATAAACCACAGTAGTATTAACAATATAGTAGCTGTATCTTTGTCACTGGTATAAATCACAGACATTTTCATGTCCATTACTACATGTCTGATATCTTAAAATACCTGTTATGCTTCCCAGTTCTGAGATATAGTAGTCATTTCATCTCAGTTAGATGTTACTATTCAATATAATAATAGAGAAGTTCTTATTTTACTTTTTCACCACCTTTTCAAAGAGAATATTCTAAGGACTCAATTTCTATATAATCCGTTTCCTGTGTAATGTAGATTTCGTAATGCGTTCAAAACCTTATGCTGAGAAATGTCACATCAGCTGCACTGCCAAAAGATCCATGCCCCAGAAAAAGCCAAGAAAACCCTCTACCACCAGTAGCTATGTTCATCGTGTTGCAAATACCCAGCCAATTAAATGCTGGGTATTGAGTCACAAATTTCAGGAGCATCCACGCATACAGAAATACGTTGTAACTGGAATCTGAAAAATGACCAGAACAGAGGAAGGATCTGGGGGAAGCTGTCTAAAGTTATCAGTTCTACCTGCCTCTCTTTACTTCTTCCGGGAGCAAGCGAAAAGGCAGAACAAGATGAGGCAGAAAACACAGATGAGAGCAAAGAGTGCCATCTCCCTCGGCTGTCACGTCATCTTCCTCATAGCGACAGGTTCAGGCTGAAAATGGGGTGTGGACACATCGCTGTCCCCACTAATTAGCATCCAGCCTCTTTGGATGACACTGTCTGTCCGATCAAATGGGCCCGGACGAAGCTGATGGAGGCATCCTTTGGCCCTCCTTATCCTTCTCGCCCTGGGTGTGATCACAAGCGGTCCACAAGGGTGAGAGTCTTGACAAGGCAGGGGAGAGCGCGTTCTTCCCCAGTGGTGGGAAGAGGCTTAGCGATCAAGAGTAGGTCGTGGAACTGATACCAGGGCTGCATGGGGAGGCACCTCAGGGCTGTGATCTGGGCTGTGTAGATGGATGTGAGCTCACAGCTGGGGGCAGGCGGGGACTATGCGGGATAGCACCCAACTGCCAGAGGGCACCGTATCCCACTGTGGCTGCGAGCCCCTCAGCCTGGGCACCTGAGGTGCCTCGTTGCCCAGGCGCCCCCATGCAGCACGTCGGCTGAGTCGCTGTCATCAGCCGTTGTCTAGGCCTATTGCGCTAAGGGCCTAATGGGAGTGAGCATTGTACCCTGGCTTTGAGCCCATCTGAAATGAATGAGGAAGGGACTTTCCTGGTGGCCCAGTGGCTAAGACTCCTTGTGGGGGGGGAGGGTGCGAGTTTGATTCCTGGTTGGGGATTAGACCCTCAATGCTGCAATTAAGAGTTTTCATGCCGGGCTTCCCTGATAACTCAGTTGGTAAAGAATCCTCCTGCAATGCAGGAGACCCCGGTTTGATTCCTGGGTTGGGAAGATCCCCTGGTGAAAGGATAGGCTACCCACTCCAGTATTCTTGGGCTTCCCTCGTGGCTCAGCTGGTAAAGAATCTGCCTGCAATGCAGGAGACCTGGGTTCAATCCCTGGATTGGGAAGATCCCCTGGAGACAGGAAAGGCTACCCACTGACCTGGAGAATTCCGTGGACTGTACCGTCCATGGGGTCTCAAAGAGTCGGACACAACTGAGCGACTTTTCCTTCACTTCGCTTCACTTCACGCCACAACTGAAGATCCCACATGCCATGATCAAGGTGGGAGATCCCAAGTGCTGCATCTAAGATCAGGCATGGTCAAATAAGTAAATAAAAATAGATGTTTAAAAAATATAACAAATGAGGACGGTCGAGGGGAGCATATGAGATAAACTGAGAGGGAAACGGTGGGGGCGCAGGGGAATGGGATATGTGACCCACAGCCAAGCATATTGACCATCACCAAATTTTTCTGTATATAAACATGACTTTTTTTAATTAAACTTTTTGTTTTGTATTGAAGTGTAGCTGATTAACAATGTCATAGTTTCAGGTAAACAGCGAAGGGACTCGGGCATGTACATGTATATCCCTTCTCCCCCAGGCTCCCCTCCCATCCAGGCTGCCACGTATCATTAGGGAGTTGGGAATGGACAAGTACATAACGCTTTACTTAAAAGGATAACCAGCAAGCTTCTACTCTAAGCACAGGGACCATCACCAAATTGACCTGAATGTGAAAAAAGTACAGCGAAAACAGCCTCCCTTCTACAGGGGAGGTTCCAGACTCTTAAGCAGCTGAGAATGAAGGTCATAGCCTAGCCTGGATCTCTCGTTTAACGACTGCTGATGGTGTGGTAAGCACCTTGCAGACAGAAGCGCACTGCATCCTGTGGAAAGGGAGGTCCGTGACTCTCCCTGGCTGAGATGAGGGTGGAGACGGGGGGTGACACAGTCAGATGGTCAGGGGTGGCGTCTGAAACTTATACTGGCGGGCTGGAGTCGCGTCCTCTCTGGATTCTGTGATGGCCACGAGCCTGGCCCCCCAGGGGCATTAGAGCTCACCACTATGCCCCCCGCCCCAGCATGCTCTCCTACCGGTCGGTGGACATCCGCAAGAGTTTGCAGCTAGAAGAGCTGCTGGCCAGGGAGCAGCTGGAGTACACCATCGAGGAGGAGGTGGCCAAGCAGACCATCCGCATGTGGCTAAAGAAGTGCCTGAAGCGCATCCGAGCCGTGAGTGAGCCAAACCCGCGGGCCTTCACTTCCTCCTCCTGGAGGAGGAGGCAGCGGGGAGGGGGGAGGAAGAGGAGGAGGAAGAAGGGGAGGAGGGGGAGGGGAGGAGGGAGAGGATCCAAAGGAAAGGCCTCCCACAGTACCTGGATTAGATCCTTCTGTGATCACCTTATGGACCTTCAACCATGTCACCCGATCCATTCACAGTGATTCAAACCCTAATTCTGGCCCAGAGTCAGCTGTACTCTCTTGAGCAGAGTCCGCAAGAAGTTTCCATTGAATCACATCTTTATAACACAGTATGAATGTTTAAAAAGCAGTTTATGGATATTAAAATATTTATGATCACCCTTTACGAAACCAAGGTGTTCACAGTGCCAACAATCTCTACGTATTTGAATGGCAATTGAATTGACAAAGGTACTTTTAAATTGCCCCTAAAAAGCCCAATGTATTGTTACCAGTGTTGTTTGATCTTTAGTTAAAGACCACCTCTCCCCAAAAGTTATGATCTCCTTCCTGAACTATAAGCTTTGAGATTCTCTAATTCATAAATCAGTGAATGTATATTGTGTTGACTGTGTTTCCAGTCAGCTTTTCTATTTGGTCATGACTTTTATGAATGTTTTTGACCTATGCCTGGAAATGGCAACCCACGCCAGTACTCTTGCCTGGAAAATCCCATGGATGGAAGAGCCTAGCAGGCTACAGTCCATGGGGTCGCAAAGAGTCAGACAGGACTGAGGGGCTTCACTTTCACTTTCACACAAGGCGGGTGGGGGAATTAAATGAACCAGTAAACGTTTATACAGAACATATTTTTTGTCTTGTTTCTAAGAACATCAACTGCAAAGCGTCGCTATTGGAGGAGAAAAGGTCCCCAGAGAAATGGGCCAGTCCAGCCTCGTATAGCAAGGCAGCTGTGACAGAGCCCCCCGACTTCTCAGTGTGCCCCCCCGCACCCCCCTCCGCCCCATCAGCCCTGCTAGGTCAAGGATCACGTCTGCCCCCCGCAGACCTTGATAGGGCACGGTCATGGCTGACTCTCTCCCGGACCGCCCTGGCCTCAGTGTGTGCCAAGACAGGATGGCCCGCTGCAACCAGAGCCAAGACTGGAACACAGCAAGGGCTTCTGTCAACCACCCAGGTGTCCTGCTTCTTACAAATCAGAGGAAAGGAGTGAGCTGTGTTGGCTTAGTGAGCACAGAATAAGAAGGGGAAAAAATAGAAACTCGTGTTAATGATCTAGAAACCCTGTTATACTGTATAACATAGGGAACTGTATTCAATATTGTGAAATAACCTATAAGGGAAAATACCTGAAAAAGAGCGTGTGTATGTATGTGTATATATACACATGCTGCTACGTGCTGAGTTGCTCAGTCATGTCTGACTCTGTGACCCCATGGACTGTAGCTCAGCAGGCTCCTCTGTCCATGGGATTCTCCAAGCAAGAATACTGGAGTGTTTCCTTCTCTATTTTATATATATAAATATAATAATGTTAGTTGGTCAGTTGTGTCTGACTCTTTGCAACCCCATGGACTGTAGCTCACCAGACTCCTCTGTCCATGGGATTTCCCAAGCAAGAATACTGGAGTGGGTTGCCATTTTCTTCTCTGGAGGATATTCCTGACTCAGGAATCAAACCCACATCTCCTGCATTGCAGGTGGTTTCTTTACCATCTGAGGGATATGATGGTTTCTTTACCACCAGGGGTATGGCGGGGCTGTACACCTGAAGCTTAGAAGATATTATAAATTGACTATATTTCAATTAAAAATTGTTTGAAATGAGGAAAAACAATTCTGTTTAATATAAAACACATGGTAGTATCAGTGAACATAAGGATTGTTATGCAAATAAACAATCCAAGCCCTCCTCTACAGCTGTCTGATACCCATCAGGGAAAACTTATTTGGAAGCTCTTAGGTGTTCACCAGGCTTCCCTGGTGGCTCAGATGGTAAAGCATCTGCCTGCAATGTGAGAGACCTGGGTTCAATCCCTGGATCAGGAAGATCCCCTGGAGAAGGAAATGGCAGCCCACTCTAGTATTCTTGCCTGGAAAATCCCATGGAGAGAGGAACCTGGCGGGCTACATTCCATAGAGTTGCAAAGAGTCGGACATGATTGAGCGACTTCCCTTTCTTTCTTTCTTAAGTGGTCACCAGGCAGGCAGGTCCTTTGGAGAGAGGAGAAGAGAGGAAGACTTGAATGGTGGGGGCAGGGGATGTTGGGCTGACTTTCCCGCTGAAAGAAGGATCCTGTCTCCATAGAAACAGCAGCAGTCCTGTAGCATCATCATCAGCCTGAAGCAGAGCCAACAGCAGGAGTTGAAGCGGATCCTCAACCCGCCCAGCATTGAGACCACGCAGCCCAGCGAAGACCTGAAGACCAACAGTCAGGACAACAGTGTGCAACCCGAGGTATGGGCAGGGGGTGTCTGTCACCCATGGATGTTCACAGAACAGGAGCTGGTGCCGTTCACGTCGTCATTTCTCACAAGTGAGGCTATTTCTAATAGGAAGTTAAGTTGATAAAAAAAAAAAAAAAGCAACTGCAACATGTTGATCCAGTTTATGTTTGTGTCCTTGTCATCCCTGAATTTGTGGAACCTATTTCAAAAGATTCTGATTTGTATGGATACCGAAAAAAAAAAAAAAAGGAATGCTCTAAATTTAATAATCCTGTTGATATTTATCTAAAGAGTTAATATCACGTCTGTAAGGGTTTGAGTCCAGCCATGGCCCGTGACTTAGGAGATTATGGTTTGCCTAGTTCTGCCCTCAATGTTTTCCCTCCTCACCAAGTCCTAGAAACTTGCAGTCAAGTGAGCAAAAGGTTTGCAGTTGGCTTTCAGCCTCCTTAAACAGGCTTATCAAGGATTAGTCCTCCTTTTGTTGGGCATCAGAAGAGCATATGGAAATCGGGGAGGCTTAGCTTAAGGACCTTCTGTGTACTGGGGCTCAGCCTAGCTTCATTTCCAGCCTCCATCTGCACATCCATTAAAACAGCTCGGCATCACCAGCCTCCTGGAGAGCGTGTGGGTGAGAAGCAGCTGGCAGGAGGCCTGGGCCTTGAGAGGCTTTCGATGTGAATCAAGTGGAGCTGGTCCAGCGTCCTGATGTGTAGTGACACAGTCAGAGCCGGCGACAGACGCTGAAGCCTGGGGCTCCATGGCTGAGCAGGACCCGCTGAGGGGCCTCTTGTGCCACAGCCCTGTTTTGGGTAGATTCACATGTCATTGGCTCCCCCCGCAACCCCCAGCCAGTAGGCTTCATGGGTCATTGAGACTTGGGCTCAATGACGGTCAACACGAGGGAGAACGTGGGATGTCTACAATGGCTCTGCCACCCGTCTGCCCCAAGGGCGGCCAGCGTTAGTCACCTGTGGGGCTGGCGAAGCAGGGAGGTGATGCTGGCCAAACACTCTGGTTTGGGGTTAAAAAAAACTCAAGAGGGGACACGGATGAGAGTTGAGGACCACAGTGCCTAAAGGGAAGGAGAAGGTGCTGGGGAGGCAGAGACTGGGTGAGATGCATGGAGGAGATCCCAGCACTTCTCCTTGACCTCAGTCTTAGTTGATGGAAGTCTCATTGTCCTCCGGGGCACATCCCAGAGCTTCCTCTGCTGAGGATTCATCTGGAAGCTCTAGGCGCTGACTCCCAGGTTGGCAAGCGTTCCCTGCCCCCAAAACAGGCCATCCCCACTCCCCTACTTCTTCCTGGAAGCCCTTCCCTGCCATCCTGGTGCGTGGCGGTGCCCCCAGTGGGGGCGTGGGGCTGTGGGCGTGGCCACCTGCAAAGCCAGGCTTTTCACCCTCACCATGTGCAGTGGTGACTTTGTCAAATTTTCCTTGACACTTTTTCCTGTGTTCACCCTTCCAGTCCTCCTGGTGGACACGATGGGTCCATCCTGTTTTCCCCACTTGGCTTTCCCGTGGGGCTTTCTTCCTTTCTTGAGCTGAACTGCGGGGCCAGGCCAGTGCACAGAGGAGGGTGGAGGAGAGCACGTGGTGAGGGATAGCCGCCTGACTCTCCCCCACCCCATCCCTACAGGCGAGCAGCCAGCAGCAACTCCTGAGCCCCACCCTCTCGGACCGGGGAGGGGGTCTCCAGGATGCGGCCGAGGCCGGGAAGCGCCAGAGGAAGATCGGGCTTTGGCGGCTGCCCTCTGGTAAGTACAGCAAGTCCTTTCTCCAGCAATTGGCTCCTCTGAAAGGGTGTTGTTCAGCCGCTCAGTCGTGTCCGACTCTTCGTGACCCCATGGACTGCAGCACACCAGGCCTCCCTGTCCTTCACCGTCTCCTGGAGTTTGCTCAAACTCATGTCCATTGAGTCAGTGATGCCATCCAGCCATCTCATCCTCTGTTGTCCCCTTCTCCTACCTTCAATCTTTCCCAGCATTGGGGTCTGAAGAGTATCAGTACTCTTTGTGTGTTTGGGGTCTTGAATTTCAAAATTCAGGTCCACATCTAAAGTTATTTATAGGAACTTCCCTGGTGGTTCAGTGGCTAGGATTTCAAGTTTCATTGTAAAGCACCCAGGTTCAATCCCTAGTCTGAAAGTAAAATCCGAGAAAGTCATGCAGTGCAGCCAAAAACAACAAAAAAGTTATACATAGACAGTGAAATGATGAAAAATGTGCTTCCCTCATCAGAAACATTGTCCTCAAAACAGCTTCTTTAAGTAGAACAATGTTAGCCCTTGTTTTCAGCTAATAGAGAAGGCAGTTCCTTTTTTTTTTAATAGTTTTCTTTAGTTACTTATTAAGCTGAGATGGGTCTTCCTTGCAGTGCATAAACTTCTCTAGTTGTGGCACATGGGCTTAGTTGCCCTGTGGCCTGTGGGATCTTATTTTCCAGGTCAGGGATTGAACCCTCATCTGCTCTGGAAGGCAGATTCTTAACCACTGGACCACCAAGGAAGTCTCAGCAGCCCCTATTAACAAAGCTATTATAACCACAACATAAAAAGTTTGAGAGATTATCACCACAGGCTTCCAGTGCACATTCCAGGCATCCCCTAACTTAGGTCACATTCGTTTACTCTAAGAGGGAGTAGGCGGGTCCATGTCACTCAGAAAATGACATAGGGTTCTCAAAGAAGGAACAGCAAAACCTATTTAGTGCAGTATAATATGTTTCAGTACTTCAGTTCAGTTCAGTTCAGTTCAGTCGCTCAGTCGTGTCCGACTCTCCGCAACCCCATGAATCACAGCACGCCAGGCCTCCCTGTCCATCACCAACTCCCGGAGTTCACTCAAACTCATGTCCACAGAGTCGGTGATGCCATCCAGCCATCTCATTCTCCATCGTCCCCTTCTCCTCCCGCCCCCAACCTTTCCCAGCATCAGACTCTTTTCCAGTGAGTCAACTCGTCGCATGAGGTGGCCAAAGTATTGCAGTTTCAGCTTTAGCATCAGTCCCTCCAATGAACATCCAGGATTGATCTCCTTTAGAATGGACTGGTTGGATCTCCTTGCAGTATAAGGGACTCTCAAGAGTCTTCTCCAACACCACAGTTCAAAAGCATCGATTCTTTGGCGATCAGCCTTCTTCACAGTCCAACTCTCACATCCATACATGACCACGGGAAAAACCATTGCCTTGACTAGACGGACCTTGGTTGGCAAAGTAATGTCTCTGCTTTTTAATATACTATCAAGGTTGGTCATAACTTTCCTTCCAAGGAGCAAGCGTCTTTTAATTTCATGGCTGCAAACAGCATCTGCAGTGATTTTGGAGCCCAAAAAAACAAAGTCTGACACTCTTTCCATTGTTTTTCCATCTATTTCCCATGAAGTGATGGGACCAGATGCCATGATCTTTGTTTTCTGAATGTTGAGCTTCAAACCAACCTTTTCACTCTCCTCTTTCACTTTCATCAAGAGGCTTTTGAGTTCCTCTTCACTTTCTGCCATAAGGGTAGTGTCATCTGCATATCTGAGGTTATTGATATTTCTCCCAGCAATCTTGATTCCAGCTTGTGCTTCTTCCAGCCCAGCGTTCCTCATGATGTACTCTGCATAGAAGTTAAATAAGCAAGGTGACAATATACAACCTTGACGTACACCTTTTCCTATTTGGAACCAGTCTGTTGTTCCATGTCCAGTTCTAACTGTTGCTTCCTGACCTGCATACAGGTTTCTCAAGAGGCAGGTCAGGTGGTCTGGGATTCCCATCTCTTTCAGAATGTTCCACAGTTTATTGTGATCCACACAGTCAAAGGCTTTGGCATAGTCAATGAAGCAGAAATAGATGTTTTTCTGAAACTCTCTTGCTTTCTCCATGATCCAGCGGATGTTGGCAATTTGATCTCTGGTGCCTCTGCCTTTTCTAAAACCTGCTTGAACATCTGGGAGTTCACAGTTTCAGTACTTACTGTATGCCAATCACTATCCTAACTGCCTTCCATCTGTTCCTTCATTTGATCCTCACAACCCTATTATTTTCCACATTTTACTGATTCAGTGAGAGAGTTTTCTTCTAGAGCGGCATGGAAAACCAGGATAATCCCATTCGGGGCACGCAGAGTGAGAGGGAGAGCAGTGATCTTCCCGGTTCAGTGCTTACTCTGTGGATAACTGAGCCCACAGGGACGTGGGGGCTTCTTACATTTGTCCATGCCTCTTAACAGCAGAGAGGGAAGTCTTTCTTCCTGTTGTTTGTTAAATCATGTCCTACTCTTTGCTACCCCGTGGGCTGTAGCCTGCCAGGCTTCTCTGTCCTTGGGATTCTCCGGGCAAGAATACTGGAGTGGTTTGCCATGCCCTCCTCTAGGGGATCTTCCCCACCCAGGGATGGAACCCACATCTCTTATGTCTCCTGCATTGGCAGACGGGTTCTCTACTGCCCGCACTGCCTGGGAAGCCCCCATTATGAATATGCAGAACCCATTGCTCGGAAAGGCTTCATACGTGACATCTATGGATGGGACTTGCTCATGGAAGGCATGACTGATGGGACCAGCAGGGTGTTTCAGGAATAGCTCGCGATGGGGCTGGGGTGGGGGGCAGTGGGGTGGGGAACCACACCATGTTGCTCACAGGGCTTTTGTTCGTTCCACAGCACCAAAACCAATAAGCCACTCGGTGTCTTCGGTCAACTTACGGTTTGGAGGGCGGACCACAATGAAATCTGCCGTGTGCAAAATGAACCCCATGACGGACACCGCTTCCTGTGGTTCCGAGGTTAAGAAGTGGTGGACCCGGCAGCTGACCGTGGAGAGTGACGAAAGTGGAGATGACCTTCTGGACATTTAGGTGGAAGCCAGTGGGGAGGAAAGTCCACTGGCGAAAACCGACTTCTGATGTGTGCTTTCATTGTCCAGTGAGTGATCTGTAATTGATGTATAATTTAAGTCCAACTTGTAACAAGATTTTTTAGAACTGATTTCTGGATCCTGCCATGGGAAGGCATAAAACTGGGTCCATCAAAGCTGTATTTGTGATGAGTTATTGCCACAAATTCAAGAGAATCAGCACAGTGGCAGTATCCATAATATTAGACACTATACTAACTCCAGATGCAGATCATTCAGAATTTCACATTGTCCATGTAAACTAAGGTATATATTCATGTATACTCTTATGCATTATCACCACCCTCTGAGAGAGTGCTTAGCCCAAAGTAGCTGATGTTTATGGTGCAGGAGGTAGAGTTTTTAGTTTGTGTTCTTCCCACTTCTTCTCGAAATACTTTTCTTGGGAGAATTTATTATTTATGATTGATCTGCAAAGGTCAGCACTGAGCTCATGCTAAAATGATAGTAGTTTTACAAACTACAGATTCTGAATTTTAAAAAGTCTGTTCTTTTTCTCATGTTATTTTTTAAAATCTGCACAAGCTATTTAGAGATCAGAACAAGTCAGCATCTGTCCCCAGTCACTCAGTGGAACTGTGGCCTGCTCCCAAGAGAACTCCGTGTACAAGTATCAAGCAAAGAACTGGCCTGAAGAGCTGACTGGTTTAAAACAAAGCTGTCCATAGATCACTCAGGGGGAGCATGGTTACAGGACGATATTGAGTTTCTTTAAAAGCCCTTTAATCACAGTTTATAAAAAAAAATTAAAACTACATGATTCTGCTTAATTTAAAAATCTTCACATGTGTGATGTTATCATTGGCTTCATCTCTTACCCAAGGTTGGTCCCTTTGGCCATAAATCAGCAAAGACATTATAAGTTGGCCACAACACACAATTGCTGTGTTCAATTCAAAATGATGACCTTGCTGCAACTTCCTTGGTGGTCCGATGGTTAAGAATCTGCCTTGCAATGCAGGGGACATGGGCTTGATCCCTGGGAATCTAAGATCCCACATGCTTGTGCATTGCAGCTAAGACCCGATGCAGCCAAGTCATTTTTTTTTTTTTTAATGATGCCCTCGCTGCCAGATTCTCCTGTAGAGAGAGCGGTACTCTCCCAAATCTCGCCCTCGGCTCACCGTTTAGGTATCTGACAACTCAGCTATATTGCTTCACACACCAGTGGCCCATGTCCTCTGGATGCAACCTTGGCTCTCTTACGTTGTGTCAACCAAGTGGCGATGCACTGGGGCCTTTGACTACACTATTTGTGGTTGGATCTTTGCTGTTTAGATGACTTCAATAGAGTGATGATCTCAAAATCCTTTGACCACCACCCCAGTCCCCAGGTTCTGTGTGACCTCTTTCTGTTTCTCTCTATTTACCATTCGTAAACTAGCCAAATATCACATTCCCTCTGTTTAACAAATGTTACATGGTGGTGACAGGCCATACAGTGTTTATATGATTAATTGTGACAAGATAATGGACAATTAAAGTCAGCACAGCCAAAAGGATTTTATTTCGTTTTTATGTTCATTTGGAGTTTCCTTTTTGTACATAAGAAAATAAATATTGGATTTGTAAAAGAATTTATTCCGAGTTGATGGTCATCTCTAAACCCTTTTCTTGTGTGTGGGCTTGCGGGGAGGGTAGAAGGGGGGCTTAGAGGTGGGGCCGCCAAGGAGCTGGCATTTTGCAAACTCTGAATATTCTGTCGATAATTAGTTGGCAAAAGCACTGTCACTGGTATTCATTTCAGCTCAGTCCCTAAGCCAGAAAGTTCCTCTCACGTTAGTGCTTGTAAGGCTGAATGAACACCCTGTACCTTCCAAATTCACAACAGAGCAGAAAAGGAACTCGGGCGGCCAGGGCACGGGCCTGTACTAGTGCCGCATGCAAAAAGCGTGTTTCTCCTCTTGGCTCATTACGCTTTAGTGATACAGCCTCATCGTCCAAAACGGCTTTCCCTAAATATTTGTAACTGATGCTCAGCATAACATCATTGATGTTCGTTCTGCAGTGAGGGCAGAATAGCAGTGCACTTAAAGCTATAGTACCCTTCATTTGCAGTGAAGGGAAACAGCTACACGACCCCTGTGGGAATCAGGGCCAGCCTCTTCCTGAAGCCAGCAGAGTGGACCGTAAGCCCAGAAGATAACATGCCCCACCCTGCTTTGAGGTTTTTCATCAACTTATAAACAGGCCGGTCATGCAGATGGGAAAACTTGGACCACGGTGTCCCCTAGTCCTGAGGGAGGCCAGGCACTGACACTCATCCTGTCATCATGCCACCCACTGCCTCTAATTAAGGGACGCTGTGGGCTCTGGGGGCATCAGAAAGCGTCAGGGATAGAATGCTTGATGCAGGGCCCCCCATGGGACCAGACCACCCATGCATTGCACATATGGTGATTCAGGGCACTCAGAAGGAGGATGGAGAGAATGACCAGACAGGCTTTTCACTCGAATCTCAGTGGTGGGTCAAGTGCAACAGCCATCATCGGGCACTGGCCGTCTGTGCCCAGCTCATGCTGAATAGGATTGGGCACGCAGAAGAGAAACTGGACTCTAAAGCCTTAAGAAAAAGCCTGGAAAAAGTTTCTAGGCCAGTTGAATGATGTTTGTCTCTCTGTAGGAAGTGGCATGTACCACACTCAGGTGCCTTTCAGTATGCGGCCACCAAGGGCACTCTTCGTCAAAGTCCTTCAAAGGATCCCCAAGTATTAAGCTGGCAAAGTAAGGCAGCCCTAGTTGAAATTCAGGTGAAGATGAGAACCCCACTCCCGTGGCCCCATCTCTGTATTGTTACAGACTGAATTGTGTCACCCCTCCGCCCACCCCCCCTGAAAAAAGATGTATTGGAATCCTAGCTCCTGGTCCCTGTGGATGCGACCTTTTGGGAACAGGGTCTTTACAGATGCAAGGAGTTAAGTTATGGTGAGGTCGTTCCAGATTAAGGTGGGCCCTTAATCCGATATGACCGGTGTCCTTATAAAGAGACGAGAGCCTACTTAAAAAGTAAGGAAATTCTGCACGGATGAACCTTGAGGACATTATACTAAGTGAAGTAAGCCTGCCACATAAAGACAAATACTGTATGATTCCATTTATATGAGGTATCAAGAGTAGTAAAATTCATAGTAACAGTAGAATGGTGGTTGCCAGGGCCTGGGGGAAAGGGGACTTGTCATTCAATGGATATAGTTTCAGTTTTGCATAATACTGTGAGACTGGTTGCACAACAGTGTGAAGGTACGTGACACCACTGAACTATACACTTGAAATTATTAAAATGGTAAATTTTGTTATATGCATTTTATCAAAATAAAACATTTTTCTCCTTTTTAATATACCCTGAACCATCTTATCCCAAAACCTAGGAGCCAAATTGAAATAGCAAAACAGTTCCAGAGCCACACTTAAATTATGCTTCCACATCTGCTTGCCTTCTGTATTTGACCAGTATATCTGGTTTAAATTGAATAGTCTATTCTTTTCCCCAATACTGTGTGTCACTCATTCAAAATTTAAAATCTTCCTGTACTATACTGAGTAAATATTCAAGTCCCATTTGAATGTTAGAGGGTTTTTTCAAAAAAAAGCATTGATTATTTATTTGTGTTATGGCTTTATATGTGGCTATTAACCATGTAAACAATACCGTATATAACTATCAAAATAACTCAACTGGAGATGTCATTAGAGAATGACAGATTCAGGACTAGACTGACAGATTTAAATGGTTTAAACACATTTTAAAAGCTTTCTGAAAAACTTTGCCAATAAAATGAAGGTCCCACTAGTTAGGTGGAAATTATTTTTTTAATGATTTTTTTGGTTATACACACAGGAAGCAAAATATATTCCACAGAATTCTTGGGACACAGTTTGGTAAAAAAATAGCTGCCAGAAATACCAGGAAGAGTTGTCATTCGTCTCTCATGAGCACAGTCTCCAAAAGCTGTATGAGGGCGTCTCATCACCATCCCCTGAATTAGTGTGTTTGCTGTTGTCAAGGCGCTCATCCGGATTCACAAGTCTACATCAAAGGACTTGAGAAGCAAGTCACTCGCCACAGGCACAGGCTGGACCTCCTGGGTCTTCACTGGTCCCAGGAGCATCAGGACAGTTGTCTTGTGTGTATCAGACTCCAGGCACCGTCTTCTTTATCAGCGTCTGCGTTTCATTTTGGGAATAGCACGGGGGGCCCCTACCCCGGCGAACACGGAAAGCACAACAAAGCTAAGGGACACTAGGCTGGCGACCCCAGGAGTGGTACTACAGAGAACTCTGCTCTCTCCTCTGCTTCCGGGGACACTCAGCAGCGGCCCCCCCGCCCGCCGCCCCCCCCCCCCCGCCGCCACCCCAGGCACGGAGGAGAGAAAGGCCTCCTTCTGCTCCTGTCTGAGCCAAGAGTCAAGAGTCAGGAAGGAGTCTGGGCTCTCCTGATGCCTCGGGTGGGACCCACAGACTCACTGAAACATCCCCAGGATTTCATCGGGCTCTTCTCACGAGTCAGCTCTGCCTGAGCCCCATGCAGGGCTCCAAACCATCCTGCTCCAGAGCCTGCCTTTGCTCCACCACACTCCGTCCCAGCAAACACTGCATCTCTGTGTTCTACCAACTCAACTGCAGAGCCAGACTCATGAAACTGTCCGACTCTTTGAGACCCCATGGACTGCAATCCAGTGTACGGCTCCTCTGTCCCTGGGATTCTCCAGGCAAGAATACTGGAGTGGGTTGCCATTTCCTTCTCCAGGGGATCTTTCCGACCCAGGGATCGAACCCAAGTCTCCCGCACTGCAGGCAGATTCCTTACCGTCTGAGCCACCAGGGAAGTCCCAGTGGAGAACTTCAAATCAGGAGTCCTTTCCAATCCACTGACTCCTTTTGTAGGGCAGTGAAAAGGGGCCCTTGCTCTGGGCCAGGTCAAGAGATAATTGGGATTCTGCGAAGCCCTAATGAGCACAGCCTGAAGGTCCTGGCTGTGTTCTCACTTCCAACAGCCACCTCGTGCCGATATGTCACATTGCCAGCCTTGAGTGTCCCAGCCAGGAGCCTCCCAGCCCAGGCAGGGTCCCCATGCCTCTCAGCCGTTGCCTCACACCCTGGGCGAACTGCTAATTAGACGCCTCGTTTCTTGGCCCAGGTACAGGTTTGAGCCATCTGCTTATTGATCACATCCTTCAGAACATATTGGATTTTAAGGAATCCAGCCACAAAAGCCGGTAATGTTGCAGGTGGCTCATTCAGAAGGTTTCTTCAGGGCAAGCTTGAGAATATACAGTATGTGGTGACCAACAAGCTACAGAAATGTTGGCTGCAGAGTTCATAGATTATCATCAGGACAAAGCAAAATGAAATGAAGCTCAGAATTGCTACATGAAGGCCTTTTCCTCTATTCTTGGTATTGCAGAAAAGAAAAATGTATGGCGTGGGCCAACAAATTACAGCATCACTGAGACACTACCCAAGCACTAAAGTAACCGTGGGCCACTGTGCAGGTAACTGGAACCTGCTTCTCCACTGTTGATAATGAATCTGAATCTTCCGTGAGACCAGACGGGCAAGGCTGGTTGACCCGTCCATCTTTGTAGCTCCAGCATCTCTAAAGAGCCTATTGGCACATGTGTGGTTCTTCTGTTCCAAAAAATGGAATTGCTTCGGAAATGTTTTAACCCACCTATAAATAAGAATGAGGCTTCCCAGGTTAGCGTTAGTGGTAAAGAACCTGCCTGCAATGCAGAAGATCCAAGAGATGAGGGTTCGATCCCTGGGTCAGGAAGATTCCCTGGAGTAGGAAATGGCAACCCATTCCATATTCTTGCCTGGAAAATTCCATGAACAGAGGAGCCTGGTGGGCTACCGTCCATGGGGTCGCAAAAGAGTCAGACACAACTGAGCAACTAAGCAAGCAAATAAGAATGTCTGATATCCCTGGCATTTATCCCAAAACATTAACCCCTGGTAAGAGTTCTCATTTTCCCATCCTGCATCCCTGTTCCATTCTTCCCTTTAAGTCACTCTTTGGTGGAACACACACAGCTTGTTCTCAGGTGAAGGCAAACCACCAGTGGAGCAAAGTAACGTAAACCTGCCCTGGGCCCCACCCAGATGTCTGAGATGGCTCTTCCATTCTTGTAAAAGAGCTTTATTCCGGAGACTGCAGCAGGGCGCAGGGTTGCAGGAGTACAGAGAGTGACCCATGGGACCCAAGCCTGGAAGAAGTGGGGTCTGGGTTCAGGGTCACCATTCAACACCCACCCCTGGCCGGTGTGACAGTCACACCACGTGGGTGACCGAGGCTGGGTGACAGGAGGCCACCTTTCATCTTCGTCTGTGACCCGTCAGATAAAACCCAAACCCTCACTTAGGTAAAGAGGGACTGTATTTGAAAAGTCCATCGGAGTAGGAAGAAAGTTCTCACTAAGTTTTCCAAGGTCAGACAGCAGGGAGGAGTAATTAATGCTAGCACCAGGTATGGTTGGGGGTGGGACAGAGAGGGGGTGGAGAAGAGAGGTGAGGACTGGAAAACAGGGTTAGATATTCGAGCAGGAGGAGTCTTTCCCCAGAGGTCAGCTTTAAGGAGCATTTTCCACACTCCCATTTGTCTCAGGCTTCAGTTCAGTTCAGTTCAGTCGCTCAGTCGCATCCGACTCTTTGCGACCCCATGAATCACAGCACGCCAGGCCTCCCTGTCCATCACCAACTCTAGGGTAAGTCAAAGTCCAAGGGTCTGGGGTAAGGAGGTCAGAGGAAAGTTTGACCTAGTCAAGAAAGCAGACAATCTATCTTAAACAGTCAAATAGCTAACCACTTATGAGGCAAGTTGGATGGTCTGACATGGTCACAGGAAACAAAAGACGTCGGAGTTATTATTTAGTCACTAAGTCGTGTCCCACTTTTCGTGACCCCAAGGACTGTAGCCCACCAGGCTCTTCTGTCCATGGGATTCTCCAGACAAGAATACTGGAGTGGGTTGCCATTTCCTTCTCCAGGGGATCTTCCTGACCCAGGGATCGAACCCTTGTCTCTTGCATCTCTTGCCTGGGCAGGTGTATTCCTTACCACGGAGGCACCAGGGAAGTCTGTCCTATCCAAGTTGTGGGGAAGGATGGTTCTCTGCAGGAAGCAATTTTCCAGAACAAGGTGGGTGGGGGTGCTGTAGGGGTGGGGAAGGGTGGGGTGGGGGTGTCCTGGCATCCTGTTGCCCCGGAGCACAGGGCAGGCTCCCCACGAGTCTCCCCACCTCTCACACCCTCTCCTTTCTCTTCTGTAAAATGAGATCCCAATGACACCTGCTGTTAACTTAATATGTATCCTGTATGGATGATCGTGAGAGTTACACAACCATGTGAAAGAACCTGGGGCCACTGAACTCTACAGTAAAGTATGATTAAAAATAGTTATGTTTTATATTAAGTGACTTCTACCTTTTAACTGATACCTCCTTCACCTGTCTCTGCCTGAGACTGTGAGAGACATGGGAGATTTTGGGAGCCTGTAATCAATCCTGGGTGTCCATTGGAAGGACTGATGCTAAAGCTGAAACTCCAATACTTTGGCCACCTCATGCAACGAGTTGACTCACTGGAAAAGACTCTGATGCTGGGAAAGGTTGGGGGCGGGAGGTGAAGGGGACAACCGAGAATGAGATGGCTGGATGGCATCACCGACTCTGTGGACATGAGTTTGAGTGAACTCCGGGGGCTGGTGATGGACAGGGAGGCCTGGCGTGCTGTGATTCATGGGGTCACGGAGAGTCGGACACGACTGAGCGACTGAACTGAACTGAACTGAACTGAAGCACACATGACCCTGATGCTGGGAAAGATTGAAGGCAGGAGGAGAAGGGGACAATGGAGGATGGGATGGTTGGATGGCATCACCGACTTGATGGACATGAGTCTGAGCAAGCTCAGGAGTTGGTGGTGGACAGGGAGGCCTGGCGTGCTGCAGTCCATGGGGTCGCAGAGAGTCGGACACGACTGAGCAACTGAACGAGAACAAGCACGCGTGAACAGTGTGGGCTCTTACCAGCTCTGGTCAAGGTCCAACAGCTCTGTTCACAACAGGTTTCAGAGATCACCCTCATTGACATCAAACCTCCCTTCTTCACAAAATCTCCTTTCTTCAGGGCCAGAAGTACGAGCTGGCTGTGTGGGTGGCGTGGCGGGTGTGGGGGGCATGCCCTGAGCCCCTCAAGAAACCTCCAGATGCACATGGTTTCCCCCTAGCCCATTCCCAGCCTGAAAGCCATCTCACAGATGCCACCATCTGACATGCAGTGATAGATGAAGCAAACACTGTGAGCCGTTCTCTGAGATCAGAGATCTTAAACCTCTTTCCTCTGAAGGTTTCCGGTTTCTCCCATCAGAAGTTCGGACCATCGTCCTCCAGAGGCAGGAGCCAGGTGGAGCTCCAGCAGCAGCTGTCACACACGGCTGTCTGGAAAGTGTGAATAACGCTGCGGTCAGCAGGCCAGATGGAGATCCCTGGGGAGCAAAGCTTTCTCTAAAACCCAAGGAAGAAAAATCAATGTCCTGGGAGGAGAGGGGGTAAGGGGGAGAATCTATAGGAAAGGAAAATGAGTGATATGCAAGGCAATTTGAACATTTTCCCCCTCAAGCAATTGACTCGATAGAGGGTGAAACCTAACAAACTCTGGTTAGAAAGGCGAAGTCTGAGTGAGGGCACCCGCTGGTTCTTGCATCGACTGGCCGGGGCTCACAGCCTGCTGCTGCTACCTGGGCCTGTTTTTTGTTTGTTTCTGGGTTTGTTTGTTTTTTTTTTTTTCAATTTATGAGAGCAGAGCTCACTTGAATTTCATGGAATATCAAGTTTAGATTCAGAACGAGTGCTATGTTGGTTTATTAATACTCCTCCCTGCTATGAAGAAAGCCCAAATAAATATGATGGGTTTTGCATTCGATTTCATGAACGAATACCCCAAACTGTTTTCCAACAGATTCTTGAGCCCCAGTTTGTAAGCCTCAGAAGCAGTTTCATTAGAAATATTCTAGAGAGAAGATCCATTTTATGCACTTGGGGATCTTTAAATATTTCTTTATTTGGCTGCAATGGGTCTTAGTTGCCTTGTGCGGGATCTTCCCTTGAGCTCTCTAGCCATGGCCTGAGGGCTCAGCAATTGCAGCACGTGGACTCAGTTGCTCCACCTCAAGTGGGATCTTAGTTCCTATATTAAGGATGGAACCTGTGTCCCCTGAATTGGCAGGCAGATTCTTAACCACTGGACCACCAGGGAAGTCCCTAAGCATTTGTTTAAATGACTGTGATGGAGACACAAAATACCTTCCCTCAGTGATCAAGTCTAGAATATTAAGTTTAGAATAATGATCCACCTTAATCTTGTTATTGACAGAGTGGACCATCTCTTCATTAGCTTGCTGCTGCTGCTAAGTCGCTACAGCCGTGTCCGACTCTGTGCAACCCCATAGACGTCAGCCCACCAGACTCCCCTGTCCCTGGGATTCTCCAAGCAAGAACAGTGGAGTAGGTTAGCTTCATTAGCTTAGCATGTGTTAATTGCTAGGTATGGATACATGCATTTTGAGATAATGACATCAGCATCACTACTTGTCTCATGGGTTACTTAACACTATGGCCCACCTTCTATCTTTCCATCCAGATCAGCATTCTTTTCATACCTGCTTCTCCCTCAAATACATGACTTGAAAAGACCAGATCCTCTCAAACCAATATGAAGAGCTCAAAATAATGGACTTAACTTCTCCAGCCCTTCCTTTACCTTCTCCTTGTTTTTCTGCTTATGAGACCACAGTGGACAGAGGAAATGATACACAGATAGTGCTTTCTGTCAAATATGCCAGACATATTCTCTTAAGAAAGACTGCATTGAAAATGACAGATTGCATGTTGATTGTTGCTACCAACATTTGCTATTAAAATAACCCCATCTCATGAAAAACTAAGGGTTAAACCCCCTACTAAACAGAGGCAATGAAAGAGCTCCTTGCTTATAACCTGTGTGTGTTTATCATTCCACATCTCTTCAGATTATCTGTATAATGTCAAAAGCAATGTCAAAAGTTGGCTAAAGGAACAATGGAATTTCTCTTTGATGTATTTGCTCAACAAGCAGGAGCCCTTGGTGTTAACCTTTCTCTTGCCTTCACTGATCCTCCAAGACCTGAAGGCTTTTAGTAGAATTGACCTGACAAAGGCCTAATTATTTTTATAATTTGTTGTTTAAACCTTAGACTGCATCCCAGATTGTAACAGATTTCCTTGCATCTATAAATAATGACAAGGAAACAGGCCCAAGATATTATTGAATTTTTAGCCTATTTCCATCTGAATAAACAATTGGCCGTTCTTTTTATTTTAATTTTTCAGCTTTACTGTGTGGCACGAGAATCTTAGTTTCCCCAACCAGGGATTGAACCCATGTCCCCTACAGTGGAAACACAGAGTCTTAAACACTAGACTGCCAGGGAAAGTCCTGGTTATTCTTTAAACATAAAATGATTGTCAGTATGAGGATAACTTCTCAGTAGTTACAACTTTTGCCCCAGTAGGAAAGGGGGGAAAATGATTAAATTATTTGGGGAATCAGGTGAGAACCATCCAATATGGCAGCAACCTACTTGGCCAGACCAGGAAAACCCTAACCAGAAGCCATCATTCTGGTTTCTAAAAGAATCTTGACGCTTCCTACTTGTAGGGACATTCTTTCAGGCCACATAGTTTTTTGGTTGGGAGTTTGGGGGTTTTCTGCATTAGAAACAAGGAAATGAATGGAAGGATAGTCACTGGTAGGAGGCTGTTTCTATGATCTCTTCTTAAGCTTTCTCTGAGGAGGGACTAAATCTGAATCACAAAGTTGAGACAAACCCACCCTGTTTGCCAAAAGCCTGTCATTTCTCAAAAATAATTACTTGATTGACTTGCAATTTCCATAAAAAGTTTCACTTCACAAGCTTGTTGTTCTCTAGATTACATTTTAAAATTCATTGACTATCTGCTTTATGGACAGTAATTTTTAAGACTTGAATAGAGTATTTCTCTGCATTGGGGCAGAATTCGTCTTGCAATCAACATAACAGGTGGGCCCATTTTTCTGCACATGCCCACTGCAGCAATCAAATATCTGCATCCAGTATCCCCGTAGACTTATTTCCCAAATAGATAACAAGAATGATCTAAACAAGAAATTAGGAAATTGGGACGATGTAAAGGGGAAAGCATAGGATTTGAACTCAGGAGAGCTGTTCTTCGGTTCTTAATTTGCTAGTTTCTGTCTATAATATCTTGAACAAATAGTTAAACATCCCCAATCCCCAGTATCCTCCATAAAAGGGAATAGAAATACCTCATAAGGAATTTCTAATGAGGCTGAACAATACAATAAGTGTGAAGGCACATGAATAACGATAAAGTTCTTTATAACACATTTATTTTCACCACCGAGAGGCAAGTTAATAAAATAGTTACTATGAGGTTTGGATTCAGATAAACCTAGATTGAAAATCTTGCTCTAAACCTCACTTGTAAACTGTGTGGTCTGGGCCATGTGGCAGGAAGACGTCTTAAGTGGCCCCCAGATCTTCAGCCCCAATCCCCAGGACCACGACTGTGATGAGATATTACAGTCATGGCAAAAGGGATTGTAAGCTTATGAATCGGTTGGCTGTGAGTTGGTAAAATTGGAGATTATGCAGGTGAGCCTAATCTAATCATGCCCGCTCTTTGAAAGTGGGGAGTTTCCTCTACCTGGTACCAGAAGGGGAAATCAGAGAAATCGGAAACAAGAGGATTTGATGCATGGTTCTTTTCATGGAAGAGGAAGAAACTCAGAATAGTCTCTCAAAGTTGAGAGCAACCCCTAGCCAATAATCCACAAGGAAACAGGGGCTTTGGTCCTGTAGCAACAGGGACAGATTCTGCCAACAGCTGAAATCAGCTGAAAAGTGGTTTCTTCCCCGAAGCTTCCAGGAAAGAGCCCAGCCACCCCAACATCTTGATTTGGGTCTGTGACACCCTCAGAGGAGGACCCAGTTGAGTCTGTCCAGCTACTGTGAGACAATAAAGGGGTGTTGTTTCAAGCTACTAAGTTCATGTTAATTTGCTCAGGCAGCAGAAGGAAAATAGCACAGGCAAGTTGAAGATAAAGTGAGGTAAGTAGCCTACTGGTGCATAGTAGAAAAAGAACTTGAAAATACGAAACTCATTGCTTCCTTTAGAGCCGTGTTTCTCAAATTTTAATGTACACATAGATTTCCAGGGGATCTTGTTTAAATGCAGGTTCTGATTCAGTAGGTCAAGGTGGAGCCTAACATTCTGCATTTTTAACAAGCTCCCAGGTGATCCTGGTGCCGCTGCTCTGGGGCTAACGGGCAAGGGGGTGGGGGGTTCGGGGGTGCAGGGCTTTGGAGCTCACTTCCTCCAGTGGATCCCAATCCTGCCTACATATCAGAATCTCTTGGGGGACCCCTAAAATGCCCACAAGTGGAGTCCACTTCTAATTTAACTGGTCTCAGTTGGAGCAGAGACATCAGTTCTTACAAGGAATGTCCTCTCTGAAACCAGGGATGAGAAGTATATGGCTTCAAACTTTACTCTCAAGGCGTGGTTCCTGGACCAGCAACAGCAACTTCACATGGGAGCGGGTTAAAATTCGAATCCCCAGGCCCCTCCAGGCTCACTGAATCAGAGTCTCCATATGCAGGTACAGGAATCTGTGCTTTCACTGGCTTTCCAGATGATTCTAACGCTGGTAGAAGTCTCTGCCTGCCACGCAAGAGACATGGATTCTCTGGGTCGGGAAGATCCCCTGGAGGAGGGAATGGCAACCCACTCCTGTATTCTTGCCTGGGAAATCCTGTGGACAGAGGAGCCTGATGGTAGTCCCAAAGAGTCGAACAGAAATAAGTGACTAACACTTTCAGTGTAAATCTAAGAAGCATTGCCTCAGGTCAGTACCCTTCTTCTATAGGTATGGCTATTTCACACCTATAGGAAGACAGTTCAGAAATCCAGAGAGACTGAATGATTAGCTAAAACAGAGGCTGACAAACCACAGCCTGTGGGAAAAATCTGGCCACTGCCTGCTTTTGTAAATAAAGTTTTCTTGGCTCACGGCCACACCTATTCACTCTGTACTGCTGGAGCTGCTGCAGTGGCAGAGTTGAGGTGAGGCAACCGAGCCCAAATGTCCTACAAAGATGAAAATAGTCACTATGTGGGCTTCTACCAAAAAAAAAAAAAAATGCCGCTCCCTGCTCTGAGAACACACTTTAAGTTAGAGAAGGAAAATGCAGAATCCAGCTGTTTTGCAGCAGAAGCTTATTTAGACTTAAAAGGAACAGAACCCTCGGCTGAACAGTGACCCAAATCGGCTCCATCCCAGTGTCTGCAGGGCAGCGGGACTCAGGGTCCTGATCCTGGTCGCTGGTCCGGAGGTGATCCAGGTGGCAGGCGGGCCTCTGGGGGAAGGAGGGCCATCATCCTGAGAAGGACTGGCCCCAGGCCAGGTCTTCACGGATCTCCAGTCTGCCCTTGGCTGTCGGAGACTGTGGGTTCCCTAAATCCTCCCTAGAGGCCTCCGGCTTTCAGAAAGAGCCCCAAGCTGACAGCTGGCTGATCCGAGAGTATCATTTTCTTTATTAGGGCTTCAGTGGTGTTAAACCCAGATGACTGTGTGATTCTTAGAGTTGGCATTGCCTCACACGGTCGCCACAGTCTAGTCACCAACCCCTGCACACTCTGCTGTATTTAAAATGCATCGCCAACAGGGACCTACTGTAGAGCACAGGCAACTCTGCTCGATGTTATGTGGGGGCCTGGATGGGAGGGGCTTTTGGGGAGAATAGGTACATGTTTGTGTATGGCTGAGTCCCTCCGCTATGCCCTTGAAACTATCACAGTATTGTTAAAAGACTATACCCCAACACGGAAAAACAAACCAAAGTTAAAAATGCAAGTCCAGCCACCAAAACCCACCAGGAATCACCTGCAGTCAAACAAATTAGCTTAAACTTAGCAGCTTAAAATGGGACTTCCCTGGTGGCTCAGACGGTAAAGAATCTGCTTGTAATACAGGAGTCCTGGCTTCGATCCCTGGGTTGGGAAGATTCCCTGGAGAAGGGCATGGCAACTGACTCCAGTATTCTTGCCTGGAGAATCCCATGGACAGAGGAGCCTGGTGGTCTACAGTCCATGAGGTCACAAGGAGTCGGACTTGAGTGAGCGACTAAACACTAGCAGCTTAAAACAGTACCCACTGATCATCTTCTAGCCCTGTAGGTCAGAAGTCTGGGTGGTCTCAGCTGGGTTCTCTGCTGGATCTCACAGTCCCAAACCAAGGTGCTGGCAGAACTGGAGGCTCATCTGGACGCTCCAGGGAAAACCCACATCCAAGATCATTTAGCTGATGGCAGCAAGAGGGATTCAGAGCAGAGCACTGAGCTGAGGAGATGGATGGATGCGGGCCAGACCACGCACCACAGCAGAACTGACCCGCACCCTGCAGCCACCAGCCCAGGAAGCCAAACCACAGCCTCTGAAGCAGAACATCCAGGAACTGATTAATAGCTCGCAGCTTCCTTCCTGTTTGCCCCCACCTCCAAATCAGGACCAAGCAGAGAAAGCTGAATAGCTGTTCCACCTCCAGCATCCCCAGCTGCTCATCAGGGTATTCTCAAAGCTTTCTCCTCTTATTCTCCACAAAGCCTGCTTCCCACTGAGTCTGCCAAACACCCATGATGGTGGCTGACTCCCTTCCCATAGCAAACTCTGGGTGGACCGCCTTCTCTCGTTCTCAGTTAGGTGGTCTTATTCATTTCCAAAGACCCATGGGGTGTCTTGCATGGGTGCTCAGTCAATCAGTCATGTTTGATTCTTTGCGACCTTTTGGACTGTAGCCCACCAAGCTCCTCTTTGTGGGATTTCCCAGGCAAGAATACCAGAGTGGGGAGCCATTTCCTTCTCCAGGGGATCTTCCCGACCCAGGGATTGAACCCGGGTCTCCTGCATTGCAGGCAGATTCTTTACCGCTGAGCCATCAGGGAAGCCCTACGGGCTATCTTAGTCATGGGGAACTGAGAGGGATTTCTTGTAGTATTTGCCCCTGTGCTGGGTGATTCCACAGAGAGTTTAGGAGACAAGACCAGTTCAAGACTGAACATCATCAGGATGCATACCCAACCCAGTGACCAGTCGCCTTGGCCACTTTTAATAAGGAGGCAGGACGGCGGGAGGTGGGAGGGATTGCCAATAAGAAGCGATGGTCTTTCACATTAGTGGAAAGAGTGGAATGGTTAGTTACTAGGGGAGAACTGCTAGTGTCCTGGGCTGCATCTTGTCCGGTGCAATCCTGGAGTGGTCATCTCTCTGTCTTGTTCTACTACAGTCTCTTCCTCCGGTTCAGAGATGACCTTACTTGAGAGGACATTTCTTTTCTGGCTTGTTCCCATATAGAAAGGATTTATTCCCTTTGTTGAAGGATTGGCTGAATGGGGTCCTCGGAAAATCTAATCCTGAAAAATTCCAACTACAATTTGAGGTGTACTGTGGTGAAGTCTAATCTCCTCTGGGGGGTCTGACCCTCTCCCCCGGCCATAGCGGGGCAGGCTGGGAGGCTGCTGACCTCCTGCGAGTCTTCCTGGGGGCAGCTAAAACTTATTCTGTCTCTATCTTCAGTACCACTCATTGCCATGGACTTCTAGGATCTGAAAACCTAACTCTCATCCGTTCAGAGTAGATTAGAAAGACAATGTGGAAAATGTAACAACCAATTACTGCAAGAAACTCCCCCTTTCCTTCCCCTTTTGACTCATCTCATTAAATTACAGGCAGTTTATACACAGCATCTTCCCGTTTTTTAAATTAATTATAAGTGCCTGAAGGTATAGAAGCCCTGAACATGTCTGAGACAGCACACAACCAGACAAAAACAGAAGGACGGACTGCCTGACCAGGAAACCTAATTCGCCAGTTATCTTCCTGAGGCAAACTGTGGATCTAAATATAACCTATTGTGATCTTTGCCACTTTTCCACAGGGCTGAAGCATCAACATTTTGATCTCTTGTTTTCTCTCTTCTGCTCGAAAAAACAAGAGCGAGTGAGGGTGATCTAGATACTTGTCAAACAAGACCTTGCTAAGCTGAGAAAGAAACCTGCATGGCATTACCCTGCCAGCAGCAATAAGGGGAAATGGGAGGAGAGGGCTTGATCTCCTTGTGCTCCGGACGCTGGAAAGGAGTTAATTAATGGTTGTGAATTTAGACCCTTCAGGCAGCATCTCTGAGTGAAGGGAGATGGAGGACATACTGGAAGCCCTAGCTTGTTATTTCAAGATGATGCTAATTGACAGGCAATAGGTCCCCACTCAGCGCAATGTTTGGCAGCTGAGGAGAGGCCCTGGAGCAAGCCAGAAGTAGTCCACTTCCCTGGGGTGGACTCCACACGCTTGAGGGTGGGAGAAAGATCCAGAAGCATCTGAATGAGGCTGCCTTCTAACTCTGGGTTCGAGGGAAGACCTCCCTTCTCAGCTCAAACCCTGACCCCTGACAGCTTCGTGGAAATTGCCAAGTGCCACTCCTGAAGGCATGTTCCTCTTGGTGGAATTCAGAGCCACTAGCCCAGCGCCTGCGGACAGTCACTGCAGCCGTGAAATCAAAAGACTCTTCCTCCTAGGAAGAAAAGCTTTGAGAAAACTAGACAGTGTATTAAAAAGTAGAGACATCACTATGCTGACAAAGGCCCACAAACTCAAAACTATGGTTTTTTCCAGCAGTTATGTACAGATGTGAGAGCTGGACCAAAAAGAAGACTGAGCACCAAAGAACTGATGCTTTCGAACTGTGGTGCCGGAGAAGACTCCTGAGAGTCCTTGGACTGCAAGGAGACCAAACCAGTCCATCCTAAAGGACATCAACCCTGAATATTCATTGGAAGGACTGATGCTGAAGCTGAAACTCCAGGACTTTGGCCACCTGATGGGAACAGCTGATTCATTGGAAAAGACCTTGATGCTGTAAAAGATTGAGGGCAGGAGAAGTGGGTGACAGAGGACGAGATGGTTGGACGGCATCACTGACTCAACAGACATGAGTTTGAGCAAACTTGGGGAGTGAAGGACAGGGAAGCCTGACGTGCTGCAGTTCATGGGGTTGCAAAGAGTCAGACATGACTTAGCGACTGAACAATAACAACACATACAATATATGTATTCCAGGAGGCTAAGGGATCACTTCAGGCATAATATTTCAGTGACAACTGAAATAATTACACATGAAATGCTAGAAGAAGAATTCAGGGCTGCACATCAAGGGGTGTGTGTCTGTGTGTGTGTGTGTTAAGTTGCTTCAGTTGTGCCTGTCTCTTTGCAACCCTGTCTGTAACCTGCCAGGCTCCTCCATCCATGGGATTCTCTGGGCTAGAATACTGGATCAGGTTGCCATTTCCTTCTCCAGGGGATCTTCCAGACCCAGGGACTGAACCCACATCTCTTACATGTCTTGCATTGGCAGAAGGGTTCTTTACCACTAGCACCACCTGGGAAGCCCACACATCAAGGTACAATAAACCAAAGACACAGTCAAAAGAACAATTGCATAACTGAATCCTCCAGTAAACAGCAGACCACAAATCTGTATGAAAACAGCTGCACTTAGAGTTGTATGTCATGTTGGAAAATAAGATAAATTTAAATTAAGTAAAAAGGGGGGTGGCAAAGACACATTTGGGAAATATATAGAACCCTTGAGGCTTCTGTTCATTGGTTTTTAATGAATTGGAAAGTCAGCTGGGCAATGGGTCACAGATATGAAGAGAAGTGTGATCAAGGAAAGAATTTTAGGAGGTAGAAGCTCAGACAGAATACGGCTTTTAAAAAACCAACAGTTGATTTTTTCATTGGTCAGATAAAAGTACAGATCACAGATTTTAGAGAAGTTTTGTTGAATAGAGGAAATTTGTTTTTCCATGTAGGAGCTGTTTGTGGTCGTAAAGGCTGTGGCTGATAAATCCATGAAGTCCAAGATCAATGTCACCCCTAACTTGACACTCTGTTGATGTCGGTCCCAGCAAAGACAGCAAAAGCACGGAATTAAATTCAACACATGCCATTCAAGAGAGACACGGCTCCTCAAACCGCTTGAGAAAGAAGAATCCCCCTCCTTCTGAATGCTCTCACTTCCTTCGCAAGTTCCTTTTTAGTCTTTCTATTAAATAATGCCCAAATTCTGACCAAATGGATAGATTTCTTGAAGTCACTAAAGATCCTTTTTGATGGGAAAAAGCTGCAGATCATTTTTCTTATTACCCGTAGCTGAGCTTGACTTAAAAGGAAGGCTACAGTGTCATGCCCCTGGCACTGGGCTTTCCCAAAGCCTCTCACTCCATCACAAAGCACCACACACCCACAGGTCAACTCTTTCCTGAAGGGGGCTTCCCTGGTGGCGCAGTGGTTAAGAATCTACCTGCCAATGCAGGGGACATGGAAAGATCCCACATGCTGCAGGGTAGCTGAGATCATGGGCAACTTCTGAAGCCTACTGAAGCCCCAGTGCCTAGAGTCTGTGCTCAGCAACAAGAAAAGCCACCTCAATGAGAAGCCAGTGAGCTGCAACAGAGAGTAACCCCCGCTCACCGCAACTGGAGAAGACCCATGTGTAGCAACGCAGACCCACCACAGCCAAGAAACAGAAATAAACACATCTGTTAAAAACTAAAAAGACATTATTGAAGGATTCCCCACCCCCACCCCTAACAAACCCCACTGTGAACAATCAAAATTTCTCACTCTAAATTCTATGTAAGCTCCCTCTAGCCCCTTGCTATGCAGGAGTCAGGAAGATATTCAAAACATACATTCACATTTATTATCCTTAATAAAAAGCAGCACTTCATCAGCTCTCAGCTCTTTTGTTCTCTGATCTGATCCACTAGCCTGTATCCAGTTTTTAGACAAACTACCCCCGCAAGTCACACTGCAGTGAGCAAGTGAAATGCGCAACCATCATTTGACATGATATTCATATGCAGAGAGATGGGGACATCTTTTAGAAACACATAATTTAATCGGCTGTTCTAATAACACATGGGGGAATTTAAATGTACTACACAATAGCAATTCCAAATTCAATAAAAAAAGAAAAGTGGATACACTCTCTTGAACTAATAAGCAACATAGAATTTAAAATTCTTCTCTTTGTGCATTTTTGTACAAGAGTTTTTTTTTCTTCCTTCATCTCCCACAATAGGGCACAAAAAGTGATAAATTATTTGATTCTGGATAAAGTTTGGAAATCGAGTATTAATCTTCAGTTCAGTTCAGTTCAGTTCAGTTCAGTCACTCAGTTGTGTCCAACTCTCTGCGACCCCATGAATCACAGCACGCCAGGCCTCCCTGTCCATCACCAACTCCCGGAGTTCACTCAAACTCATGTCCATCGAGTCGGTGATGCCATCCAGCCATCTCATTCTCTGTCATCCCCGTCTCCTCCCGTCCCCAATCCCTCCCAGCATCAGACTCTTTTCCAGTGAGTCAACTCGTCGCATGAGGTGGCCAAAGTATTGGAGTTTCAGCTTTAGCATCAGTCCTTCCAATGAAAACCCAGGATTGATCTCCTTTAGAATGAACTGGTTGGATCTCCTTGCAGTCCAAGGGACTCTCAAGAGTCTTCTCAAGCACCACAGTTCAAAAGCATCAATGCTTCGGCGATCAGCTTTCTTCACAGTCCAACTCTCACATCCATACATGACCAAGGGAAAAACCATTACCTTGACTAGACGACCTTGGTTGGCAAAGTAATATCTCTACTTTTTAATATGCTATCTAGGTTGGTCATAACTTTCCTTCCAAGGAGTAAGCGTCTTTTAATTTCATGGCTGCAATCAGCATCTGCAGTGATTTTGGAGCCCAAAAAATAAAGTCTGACACTCTTTCCACTGTTTCCCCATCTATTTCCCATGAAGTGATGGGACCAGATGCCATGATCTTTGTTTTCTGAATGTTGAGCTTCAAGCCAACCTTTTCACTCTCCTCTTTCACTTTCATCAAGAGGCCTTTGAGTTCCTCTTCACTGTCTGCCATAAGGATGGTGTCATCTGTATATCTGAGGTTATTGATATTTCTCCCGGCAATCTTGATTCCAGCTTGTGCTTCTTCCAGCCCAGCGTTCCTCATGATGTACTCTGCATATAAGTTAAATAAGCAGGGTGACAATATACAACCCTGACGTACTCCTTTCCCTATTTGGAACCAGTCTGTTGTTCCATGTACAGTTCTAACTGTTGCTTCCTGACCTGCATACAGGTTTCTCAAGAGGCAGATCAGGTGGTCTGGTATTCCCATCTCTTTCAGAATTTTCCACAGTTTATTGTGATCCACACAGTCAAAGGCTTTGGCATAGTCAATGAAGCAGAAATAGATGTTTTTCTGGAACTCTCTTGCTTTCTCCATGATCCAGCGGATGTTGGCAATTTGATCTCTGGTTTCTCTGCCTTTTCTAAAACCTGCTTGAACATCTGGAAGTTCAGAATGTGGTCCACTGGAGAAAGGAATGGCAAACCACTTCAGTATGCTTGCCTTGAGAACCCCATGAACAGTATCAAAAGGCAAAATGACAGGATACTGAATGAGGAATTCCCCAGGTCGGTAGGTGCCCAGTATGCTACTGGAGATCAGTGGAGAAATAACTCCAGAAAGAATGAAGGGATGGAGCAAAAGCAAAACCAATACCCAGTTGTGGATGTGACCGGTGATAGAAGCAAGGTCTGATGCTGTAAAGAGTAATATTGCATGGGTACCTGGAATGTTAGGTCCATGAATCAAGGCAAATTGGAAGTGGTCAAACAGGAGATAACAAGAGTGAACATAGACATTCTAGGAATCAGTGAACTAAAATGGACTGGAATGGGTGAATTTAACTCAGATGACCATTATATCTACTACTGTGGGCAGGAATCCCTTAGAAGAAATGGAGTAGCCATCATGGTCAACGAAAGAGTCCAAAATGCAATACTTGGATGCAATCTCAAAAACGACAGAATGATCTCTGTTCGTTTCCAAGGCAAATCATTCAATATTACAGTAATCCAAGTCTATGCCCCAACCAGTAATGCTGAAGAAGCTGAAGTTGAACGGTTCTATGAAGACCTACAAGACCTTTTAGAACTAACACCCAAAAAAGATGTCCTTTTCATTATAGGGGACTGGAATGCAAAAGTAGGATGTCAATAAACACCTGGAGTAACAGGCAAATTTGGCCTTGGAGCACGAAATGAAGCAGGGCAAAGGCTAATAGAATTTTGCCAAGAGAACGCACTGGTCATAGCAAACACCCTCTTCCAACAACACAAGAGAAGACTCTACACATGGACATCACCAGATGGTCAACACCGAAATCAGATTGATTATATTCTTTGCAGCCAAAGATGGAGAAGCTCTATACAGTCAGCAAAAACAAGACCAGGAGCTGACTGTGGCTCAGATCATGAACTCCTTATTGCCAAATTCAGACTTAAATTGAAGAAAGTAGGGAAAACCACTAGACCATTCAGATATGACCTAAATCAAATCCCTTATGATTATACAGTGGAGGTGAGAAATAGATTTAAGGGACTAGATCTGATTGATGGAGTGCCTGATGAACGTTGGACGGAAGTTCATGACATTGTACAGGAGACAGGGACCAAGACCATCCCCATGGAAAAGAAATGCAAAAAAGCAAAATGGCTGTCTGGGGAGGCCTTACAAATAGCTGTGAAAAGAAGAGAAGTGAAAAGCAAAGGAGAAAAGGAAAGATATAAGCATCTGAATGCAGAGTTCCAAAGAATAGCAAGGAGAGATAAGAAAGCCTTCCTCAGCGATCAATGCAAAGAAATAGAGGAAAACAACAGAATAGGAAAAACAAGAGATCTTTTCAAGAATATTAGAGATATCAAGGGAACATTTCATGCAAAGATGGGCTCGATAAAGGACAGAAATGGTATGGACCTAACAGAAGCAGAAGATATTAAGAAGAGGTGGCAAGAATACACAGAAGAACTGTACAAAAAAGATCTTCACGATGAAGATAATCACAATGGCGTGATCACTCACCTGGAACCAGACATCTTGGAATGCGAAGTCAAGTGGGCCTTAGAGAGCATCACTACAAACAAAGCTAGTGGAGGTGATGGAATTCCAATTGAGCTATTTCAAATCCTGAAAGATGATGCTGTGAAAGTGCTGCACTCAATATGCCAGCAAATTTGGAAAACTCAGCAATGGCCACAGGACTGGGAAAGGTCAGTCTTCATTCCAATCCCAAAGAAAGGCAATGCCAAAGAATGCTCAAACTACCGCACAATTGCACTCATCTCACACGCTGGTAAAGTCATGCTCAAAATTCTCCAAGCCAGGCTTCAGCAATATGTGAACCATGAACTTCCAGATGTTCAAGCAGGTTTTAGTATTAACCTTAGATTAACATAAAAGATATCCTATGATATAAAAAGAGCATATTGCAGGGAAGGAATGAGACTACGTATGGTTACAAATTCTGAACACTTATGGTCACAGGGATACCAAGTGTGATGAATTAAACAGTCAGGTTATTCTTCAAAATGGGTACCTATGTCCTCTTCCAGCAACACTGGGTATAATTTGAGGTACAAAAATGTTCATATTTGCCCCCAGCTGGCCTCCTTTCATAGCCAACCACCTGGTCATTACTGTTTGTTAGACACTATCTTAGTTTTGTTCATTTTATTGTGATATATTTTCCAGCATATTGTCCTGAAAAATTCTCATTACCACAACTGTTATCAATTCACTGGTATTAGCAAGTAAATCAGGGTAAGGACAGGGTCAATTTGATACCCACATGAAAGATAACACTAATCTTGACCCCTACCTCACACCATAAGCAAAAATCAATTCCTATTAGATTATAGGTCCAAGTGTGAAAGGTAAAATTTCAAAGTTCTAGAAGCTATCATAGAATAATATGTTTCTTCTCTTATTAGGTAGTTAAGATCCCTTGAATAGGTGCTTAAACCACTAACCTTAAAGAAAAATACTTGTAAATTTTGACTATATCAAAATTGAGAACTTTGGTATATAAAAAGTTGGCAATAAGTTAATAAAATACCAAAATACAAGTGGGAGAATATATTTGCAAAGTATAACTCAAAATATTTAAATCCCGACTATTTAAAGTTTTCTTACAAAAAATAAATAATAGAAAATTGCACAAAAGACTTAAATGGGCAGCACTTCATAAAAGAGGGCATCCAAATTGACAATAGTCAGGATTCCCAGGTGGCGCTAGTGGTGAAGGACCAGCCTGCCAACACAGGAGACATAAGATACTCAGGTTTGATCCCTGGGTCGGGAAGATTCTCTGGAGAAAGGTATAGCAACCCACGCCAGTATTCTTGCCTGGAAAATCTCATGGTCAGAGGAGCCTAGCAGGTTATGGCCCACATGGTTGCAGAGAGTCAGACACGACTGAAGCAATTTAGCACACATATAAATTGAGAACAAAAAAGAAAAGGCACTCAATCCCAATAGTCATCAGGAAAATGAAAATTAAAACTACAAATGAGATACCTCTACACACTTGTTAGAATGAGTAAAATCTTAAAAGACTAAGAACCGCAAATATTGGCAAGAATATAGAGTGATTGGAACTGTTACTTCATGATGGTGGGGGTCTATGAAAACTCTTAGGGAATGTCTATTAATCTGAAAGTGTACATATTAGAATTAATTTTTAAATTGTGCTTTATTCATATAAATTTAAGTTGTGGTTTATATACAATATATACAGCGATGAAAACATACTGCATTTAACCACACTAATGATCTCAAAAACTAAAGTGGACATAGACACGCAGAAAATTACAAACTGTATGATTCCATTTATATCTTATGCAGAAACAGTCAGGAGGGACGGGGGTTACACTTGATCTTCACACGGTGGATGGAAGGGGTCGGAACACCGGGCTTACATGTGTAAAGAGCCTTGCACACAGTAGGTAATTAAAAGCAGGAGGCTACAATTCTGATCCTTCAGTTCATGCCATAAGAACGTCATGACAGCTTTCAAAAAACTTCAAAGTGGAACAGTCTGTAGGAATCTATACCAGCTCCATCATAAAATAGCTTGAATTAAAGACATCTTATAATACAGACATGATATCCTAACTAAGGAAAAGTACGGTCTGAAAAATAAGACATTTGTGCAAGAACAATGACTCTCAAGGAAAGTGTGGAGGGTTTTGTCAATGAAGAAAATGCAAGTAGAGACAGGAATGAATTTCAGAGGGAGACTCACTGACAAACTGTTGGGCTCGTGGCAAATTGCATGTCACCATAGAGATGCTGCTCTGTGACTTGTTTTTCTTGCTAGTTCTTCTCTGAGAGCAAGGATACAGGTGTCAAATGAAACATCTGATAGCTTTTGTAATGTGAAACTGCCAGGAAGGAAATTTGACACATCAGCCAAGAGCAGAAAATTCAGGTTTTTCTTAAGTTTATTAAATTATAAAAATTTTACCCAGGCCAACTCATATCCCCTACTCCACTCACGGTTTATTGTTCAGTGTTACGGAGTTAAAAAAAAAAAAGTTCATTAAATGAGACAAGGCCATGGATGCAGGATGAGCAGGAATTCATACAGTATACCACGTGGTGTTTAAGAGATGAATTCTACACAGCATGCAAAATGTGAGAGGAATATATTTGGGGCAATTCTGATGGGAAGACTCAACTGTATTTAGATGAGCTCTACAAGACAACAAAGGCAATGAGAGGTTTCCAGGGAAAGCAATGGAAGGACCAAGCCAAGGAAGTATGGCTAGATAACGGGCTTACCAGGTGGGGCTAGTGGTAAAGACTCGGCCTGCCAATGCAGGAGACGTGGTTTCAACCCCTGGGTCTGGAAGATCCCCTAGAGAAGGAAACAGCAACCCTCTCCAGTATTCTTGGCTGGGAAATTCCATGGACAGAGGAGCCTGGTGGGCTACAGTCCATGGGGTCATACATAACTCAGTGACAGAGCACACTGGATAATGGTGATGCTTATAACTTGTAAGCGAAGCATATACATCTAGAATGCAAACCTCTAAGTGTAGGAAAGCAGTCACTGGTAAAAGCTTAGAATAAAAAAGCATTGGACTATTACTTAGACTTTGCTCCGTTTCATTCAACAATCATTTCCTGGAAATCTTTGCAGCTAGGGTATGCGTTCACCCGTTCATCTGTTCACTCAGTCGTGTTCGATTCTTCGCGACCCCAGGGACTGCAGCCACCAGGCTCCTCTGTCCATGGGATTCTCCAGGCAAGAATACTGGAGTGGGTTGCCATTTCCTCCTCCAGGGGATCTTCCCAACCCAGGGATTGAACCCGCTTCTCCTGCATTGCAGGCAACTTAACCTCTGAGCCATCAGGGTAAGCATAAGGACTTAAAAATGAATAAAACACAGTCTCCATCCTGCAGACACTAATGAGGAACGGAGGTAGATGGAGACTTTCTGGTGGGGAGAATGTTCTTCATGCAAAACAAGTGGAATGTGATGGGAACAGAGTAAAGAGAAGCGAGCTTACACAGCCTCAACCTTCCCTTTCTTTCACCAAAGAGCCATCATCCAGACTTGATTACGACATGCTCAGCCTGCAGGACTTGAAGCCACTTCATAGTTAAATATACTTTTGTTCAAAACGACATTCTGCATGTAAACATCTGTCCTCTCTCTCCCAAGGTCCATTAAAATGTGAAGAAAGCAGTGGTTTCATTTTTTTTTAATTTATTTTATTTTTTTTTAAATTTATTTTATTGGAGGCAAATTACTTTACATTAATATATTGGTTGGTTTTGCCATACATTGACACGAATCCGCCCCGGGTGTACATGTGTTCTCTTTCTTGAACCCCGCTCCCACCTCCCTCTTCCCCATATCCTCCCTCCATGTCATCCCCGTGCACCAGCCCCAAGCATCCTGTATCATGCGTCGAACCTGGACTGGTCACTTATGATAATATACATGCTACAATGCCATTCTCCCCAATCATCCCACCTTCACCCTCTCCCACAGAGTCCCAAAGACTGTTCTATATGCCTATGTCTCTTTTGCAGTCTCGTATACAGGATTCAGGTTACCATCTTTCTAAATTCCATATATATGCGTTAGTATACTGTATTGATGTTTTTCTTTCTGGCTTACTTCACTCTGTATAATTGGTTCCAATTTCATCCACCTCATTAAAACTGATTCAAATCCTTTCTTTTTGGTGGCTGAAAAATACTCCATTGTGTATATGTACCAAAGCTTTCTTATCCATTCATCTGAAAAAAGCAGTGGTTTCATTTTTAAAAGTATAAACCCACAAAGTAAATAACAACAGGAAATGGAGACAGCATAAAACAAGAGATTGAATGCATTTCTAGAAGAAAGTAGAAATACATGCAGAGGTGGCTGCAGCTAAGGGAGCCAGCCTTTCTGGGGACCCTGAGAGCAGTTCCATAGTCAGGGGGCAGTGGTGATGGGCAGCAGCAGGGGGTAAGAGGGTTAATTAAACGTCTGTGTCTGCGAGAGTCGAAAACCCCAACCCCAGGTAAAATGTCTGGCAGGCAGAATTGTGTGCGTTAGTTGCTCAGTCATGTCCAACTCTTTGTGACCCCATGGACTGTAGCCTGCCAGGTTCCTCTGTCCATGGGATTTCCCAGCCAAGAATACTGGAATGGGTTGCATGACCTCCTCCAGGGGATCTTCCCAACCCAGAGATTGAACCTAGAGCTCCTGCACTGCAGGAGGATCCTTTACTGTCTGATCCTCCAGATGCTCACTCATAAAGAAAAGAGCAAGTGTTTTCACCTAAAGAAATAGAAAGCTACCAAGGAATAATCAAAACAATTAATGTGGGCTCTGTCATCCCAGAGCAAAGTCCCTCCACATTCCAGGGTGAGGGTAACCCTCTGTTTCATCACTAGGTCTCCCCCCCAAAAAAAAACATTTCTGCCAATTGACAGATCCCACCAAGAAAATAGAGCACTACTCGGTATTTCCACAAGGCCAACGGAATTGCAGGAATGACCAGAAAGCTAAAGGAAGCCTGAAGCACGACCAAAAAAAAAAAAAAAAAAAAAAAAACCACCCTGACAAATCACATAGAAAAGATAATCCCAGAAGAAAAGGAGGTGAGCTTACACACATTCCTAATTCATATGAAAATTGATACTAATATTGCTAGGGACAAATAGCTGATTATACAGTTAATCCCACTAGGGGATTATAAATAGAGAAATATGAGAATCCCCTGTAAATTAATGATTACTCAAGAAAGCAGGTTTGCTTAACCACAAAACCAAGCAGGCTTGCTTGGCAACAAAACCATGAAACAGAGGCATGGGAGGTGCCCCCAAACAGAAAAACAATGGTGGCATGAGACCCACATCCTGCCCAGGGAGCTCAATAAGTTAGTGCTCCCTACAACATACTCTCTGCAGACATGAAAAACAATAATTTGTGGACCTAGCTTGATCATGCAGGGACAAGAAAACTCCCCTGCTCAACCTGGAGGAGGAGCTGAGGATGGAAGCATGATGTCCACTCAAGAAAGACAGAGAAGGTTTTCTCCCCCTTCCCACTCTGCTTTGGTTATAAAACTGTAGCCCAGTAAGTTCTTGGGCTGTGGTGTTTCTCATTCACCTGCTTATAAGCCTCATAAGCATCCTATCCTTATAAATCACTTCTTATCTACCACTTTGCTCTCACTGAATTCTTCTCTGCACTGAGATATAAGGGATTATGGTACCAAGTTCTTTGGAGAGCCCAGAAATGACACCAATTGGTTTCAATATGAGAATTAATATGAGAATTTATTACATGCAAAAAAGGAGGAGGACAGGGGTAGATACTATGAAACAAGAACAATTGCTTAACAATCATGCCACTTTTTACTTGCTTCGTACTGGTGCCATGCCTACTTCTACTTAATTTGTTTGCTTTGGAACACTCTAGGAGTTGTTGTTAAGTTGCGTCCTACTCTTTGCAACCCCATGGACTACAGCACGCCTGGCTTCCCTGTGCTTCACTGTCTCCTGGAGTTGCTCAAACCCATGTTCATTGAATCAGTGATGCCATCCAACAAGATTGTCCTCTGTTGCCCATTTTTCCTCCTGCCTTCAATCTTTCCCAGCATCAGGGTCTGTACCAATGAGTCAGTTCTTCCCATCACGTGGCCAAAGTATTGGAGCTTCAGCATCAGTCTTTCCAAAGAATATTCAGGCTTGATTTCCTTTAGGATTGACTGGTTTGATCTCCTTGCAGTCCAAGGGACTCTCAGGAGTCTTCTCCAACACCCCAATTCGAAAGCATCAATCTTTAGCGCTCAGCCTTATGGTCCAGCTCTCACGTCTAGGAGAGAAATATTCAGCGGATCAATCTGAACATTTTTTTCTAAAGTTGCATATGGGGGTCATGACGTTGGAAACTTAGGGAAGTGGTGTGGTCAAAAGCTACTGATTCTCAGCTCTCAAGCAGTGTTTATATCATGGATAGGATGGAAGTCGTACTTATTCATTCAACAAATGTCTGCCGAGGATCTGCTCTGTGCCAGGCATTGTCAAGGTACCTGGACTAGATCAGCAAACAAGATAAGAAACACAGCGAACAACGCGCCTTCCTCTCCTGAGCTACATTCTCATGGTTTAAAGGCAAGAGGAGAGCTGAGTGCAGGGCTGGAGGGGGCTGGGCAGCTCATGTCTGAAGGTCTATAAGCCTTAGAAGGACTTTGGTTTTTAGCCTGAGTGCATGAGGGCCATTGCAGGGAATGCGACTAGAGGAGTGATGATTTGAACAAGATCATTCAGCCTGGAACATTAATAATAGACTACAAGGGATGATGGTGGAAGCAGAGGCCAGTTAGGAAGCTAGTTTTATCTAGTTATTTACAAAACAATAAGTTTTATCTGTACGCAAAGCACCAGAGACTTCACCCAGACTGTAAACATCAGCAAAAAGCAGTATTAAATTAAATGCAGAGCCCACGAAGTCAGGTGACGGAGGGAAGAGAACGCAGAGAAAACCATGATCACGGCCCACTGCTTCTCCCTACAAGCCCTTTGTACTCTCCTGTTTTTCAGCTGCCTTCATGAATAACAGATTTTCTAAATCTGTGTTTTAAATTAAAAAAAACAGATATCTAAATTTAGGTTAAATATGCCCACTTCAGTCTAGAAAGTAGCTCAAGTAAATGTCACACGATTAGATCCAAATTGCTCTTTTTTCAGTATTTGGGGCATGACTCATTCTCAAGAGTGGCTTTCCAGGTGATTGTAAAACATTTATCATCTCCTTGCAGGTAATGTGAGGGTTTTCTGGCCTCTTCATTTGCACACCTGCAATTCCTAGTATTAAACATCTGACCTCAGATGAAAAGCAAGGAGCTGGCCAGACTTAAATATGCAGCAAAACATGGGAGAAAGAAAATCCAGGGATTCCAGGCTCTGCCGCTTAAGAGGAATGTGCCTCCCTTAGTCTCCCTGAGCACCCGCGAGATGGGCAGGAGATAAATGCTGGATTTGAGGGTTCAGTACGCCAGTAGAGGTGAAACACTTCGACTAGGAAAAAGTGCTTAATACTGATGTTCATACAGTTACTGTTTCATACACACTACACTGCACAGTGCTTCATAGAATCTGTACATTTCACTCCTCCGTGATCTTTGATAATAACTGTTGCTGTGCATGCTGAGTTCCTTCAGTCGTGTCTGACTCTATGCAACCCTATGGACTATAGCCCGCCACATGCCCTAGATCCCGTGTTTTGCAGTTACCTTAAACTTTGATTTGTGTAGGACAGCTGGCTGTGCCCATCAGTCACTTTGTGTTGCTTCAAATCCAATTTCATCCTCTTCCAGTTTTAAGTAAACATATTTTCTATCATGAATTCTTCATAGTCAAAGGAAACATTTTAAAGGACTACCTGATTCTACGTAAGGGCTTTCCAGGTGGCCCAGTGGTAAAGAATCCGTCTGCCAATGCAGGAGACGTGGGTTCGATCCCTTGGTCTGGAAGGTCCCCAAGAGAAGGGAATGGCAACCCACTCCAGTATTCTTGCCTGGGAAATCCCATGGACAGAAGAGCCTGGCGGGCTACAGTCCACAGGGTTGCAAGGAGTCGGACACAACTGAGAACACACACATTCCTTGTAAAATTATTCTGATGCAAATGACTTTATTTTTATCATAAAACTTGGATGTTGGACTTTATGACATGACATTCAAAGGGAATTATTTCAATCACCGTGAAACACCTCTACATATACCTTACATTTGAGGCTCCTATGGTCAAAATTCCTAATTCATCCTTCAAACACCCCAACCATTCATAGTATCAGGTCACTGAATGTTTAGAAACCAAGCTTTCACTGGCTTGCAATCTTCAGCTTGGCTGAAGACAGCCTATGGATGACACATTCTTACAGAAAACAAAAAAGATGGCCTTGTATTTTCCCTGAAACTTCATTATGGTGCTAACCTTTCAGCAAGAGATGGCATTTTAGAAATGCCACATGCATTTTAACTTTTGTCCCAGTCGCTAATGGCAAAGACGACCTATCAAGGAAGATAGGAGGAAAATAAGAACATCATCAACCATGTAATAACCTCAGTCCTTCAGGGTCATTAATATCCTATTTTTTACTCAGACCAATGTGATTTTATTGGGGATAAATTTCTATCACTATCAGAGGATTGGGATATCCTGAGAGACTTTAAGTTATAAAGTCCGATACAAATCTCACTTCCATTATATTCTTTTTTTTTTTTTTATTTCTAAAAAAGAATTTTATTAAAAAAGCACAAATGCAAAGAAATGAACAGAGGAAAATTTATGCGTCGAACCTGGACTGGTCACTTATGATAATATACATGCTACAATTCCATTCTCTCCAATCATTCCACCTTCACCCTCTCCCACAGAGTCCCAAAGAGTGTTCTAAATGCCTATGAATCAGTTTTAATGAGGTGGATGAAATTGGAGCCAATTATACAGAGTGAAGTAAGCCAGAAAGAAGAACATCAATACCGTATATTAACGCATATATATGGAATTTAGAAAAATGGTAACCTAAACCCTGTATAAGAGACTGCAAAAGAGACATAGGCATTATATTCTTATATGTCGATCTTTTCCTGAACTTTCTCTTGATTGAGAAAGTTGGTTGATTAGGAGGAATTGCTTCTGATGATCAATTTCTGAGCCCAAATTCACATACTAGACAATGAAAGATGCATGGTGTTGTTGTTTGTTTTTTTTTCCCTCATCCACAAATATGTCTTTAAAAGATTTTCAGATCCTCAAAACAGAGCAAATTTTCTTGTCTGTTCTAGCTTGAAGAATAATATGCAGGCAAGATAATCCCCCGCGCTGGACCATTCAGACTTGGGAAGGATATCCTTAGGGTAATGAATAAGTAAGGCAGCCTCTTGCTGAACTAAGCATAGTCGCCAAGTCAGCCCTGACCACTAACTAGATGGCAGTTGAAGATTTCAATGTGCTCAATATTTGGAACTTCCAAGTATTCAAATCCAAGGCCCCAATTTTAATAGATCCTCAAACAAAGGCATTCATTTTCAAAAGGGTTTGTTCATCAGATATCATTTGAGACGTAAGTGTTTAGGTCCAACGCCACACTAAGCGGTAGGATTAGCAGAGACCAAGAAAGCACGTCCTTGCCTTCACAGCACCCACATCCCTGATGGAGCTGAGGGAGACATCGAGCGAGGGGGCTTTGGGGTGCCTGGTGTTGGGGGACCATTGCCATTTTGTACATGGTGGCTGTCAATGCCCTCTCTGATCAAAATGACTCCCATTTGGGCGGACTCTTTGCAGCCCATGAACTGTAGTCCGACAGGCTCCTCTGTCCCTGGGATTCTCCAGGCAAGAATACTGGAGTGGGTTGCCATTCCCTCCTCCAGGGGGTCTTCCTGACCCAGCGATGGAACCCACGTCTCTTAGGTCTCCTGCATTGGCAGGCAGGTTCTTTACCACTAGCGCCACCTGGGAAGGTGGCATAATACAAATACCATAGAGTAGATGGCTTAAGCAGAAAGCATTTATTTCCAACCATTCCTGGAGGCTGGGAAGTCCAAGATCAAGGCAGATTCAGAGTCTGAAGAGGAACTGCCTCCTGGTTCAGGGACAGATGTCTTCTCCCTCTGTCCTCCCATGGTGGAAGGGGGGCCAGAGGACTCTTGAGGGTCTCTTACAGCAGCCCTGACCCCAATCCTGAGGAGCCCACCCTTACGATCACCTCCCAGAGGCTGCACCTCTGAATGCCGTCACCTTGGGAGTCAGCATTTCAACATGGGAATTTTTTAAAATGTTTGTTGGAGTATAGTTGATTCTCAATGTTATGTTAGTTTCTTCTGTACAGGAAACTGGAAGATACACTCTCAGTGCTCACCCCTCCTTTTCCCACGCTGGGCTTCTTGCTCTTCTGGGGAGGAAAAAGAAAGTGACTACATCGCTTTCTGGAGCACCTGCCCGGATGCCTTTGCGTGCCTCATCCCCTTGCTTTGTTTGGCTTTTTACTCCACTGCCATCTTTGCAGAAAGGTCTTCCCAGAGACCCTACCTGAACGGAAGCAGCCTCGCCTCCTGTGACGCCTGCCTCTGCTCTGTTTCTCTTCCCAGGGTTGTCACCCTCAAATATCAAAGTACATCTATCTTTTGTTCATTTGTTTATTTTCTGTCTCAGCCAAAGGCCTAAGCCCCGAGGGCAAGAGCTTTTTTCTCTCCTTCATCACTGTCTGTCCCAGAACAGTCAGCAGATGGATGGTGGAGGGATGAATCAGCAGCCTTCCAGCCAGGGAAATTTAAGGATGCTCCTCTGGTCTTACACCTCTGCAGCAGAGGTGTTTTGTTTTGTTTTCCAGAGGAAAAAAAGTCAAAGCGTTAGTCGCTCAGTTGTGTCCAACTCTTTGCGACCTCATGGACTGTAGCCCCCCAGGCTCCTCTGTCCATGGGGATTCTCCAGGCCAGAATACTGGAGTGGGTGGCCATTTCCTTCTCCAGGGGATCGTCCCAATCCAGGGATCAAACCTGGGTCCTTAACTCTGTTCTATGTTGCCTGGCTCTTTTGCTTTGGGGAGAAAGCAGGGGAGCACCTGCTTTGTGTCTCTGCTCCTTCGTGGTCCTGTCACCCCCCACCCCCCCCACCCCACCCCCGTGGAGGCCATCTCCGCCAGCGTTTTGCACTTTTCATTGAAGCCTCACTTAAGCATTCCCTTTCAGGTTCACCATGCACTCCCAGAAACTTGCTGGTTTTGAATCAAAGGAGGAGACTTTTTTTTTTTCTGGCACTATGTTACATTTGGATTTTTTAAAGTGCTTATTCCACAATTCATTGAAAAACTAGTGAAAGGGAAAGTCGCTCAGTCGCGTCTGACTCTTTGCAACCCCATGAACTATACATGGAATTCTCCAGGCAAGAATACTGGAGTGAGTAGCCATTCCCTTCTCCAAGGGATCATCCCAACCCAGGGATCTAACCCAGGTCTCTCACATTGCAGGCGGATTCTTCACCAGCTGAGCCACCAGGGAAGCCCTAAAGAACAACGAATTCCCAGATTAATTACTTACCCTAAAGTTTAGCAGAAGGGCATGCAAAACCTGGGGCTTCCCTGATAGCTCAGCTGGAAAGAATCCGCCTGCAATGCAGGAGATCTGGGTTCCATCCCTGAGTCAGGGAGATGCCCTGGAGGAGGGCATGGCAACCCACTCCAGTATTCCTGCCTGGAGAATCCCCATGGACGAGGGAGCCTGGTGGGCTTCAGTCTATGGGGTCGCAGACAGGACAGAACGACTAAGCACAGTACAGCATGCAAGACCTGAGGAAAGCCAGAGAGCTATTATGTGGTCGTAAATTATCTTTGTGTTAGCTGTAGAAAATACATGGGAACCAGATAAAGAAATAGTTGAGAACATAAGCTTAGGAAAGATTTCTCAACGTTGGTGCAACCGACATTTGTGCTACGTAAATACTTGTTGGTAGCACCCCTGACCTCTTATCCACTAGGGACCAGGAGCATCCTCCCCCTGCCTGTGTGACAACTGATAAAATGTGGCCAAATGTTCCCTGTGGAGGGTGGGCTGGGGATCACCCCTCACTGGAGAACCACTGGCCTAAGAGCCTCAAATTCCCATCCCACCGCTTACCAGCTCAATGACTGCAGGCAAGATGACCTCACTGCGCCTCAGTTCCCGATTCCTAGCATTGGAATAATAATACTCGTTTCTTTGTGTGATAATTACGAGGATTTAATGAAACAATGCATGCAAAGTGCTTAAGTCAGCACCTGGCTCTTCAGCGCTCAATGTTGCTGCTGTTTGCTCATTACGTTGTGTCTGACTCTTCTGTGGCCCCATGGACGGTAGCCCGCCAGGTCCCTCTGTCCATGGGATTTCCCGGGCAAGAATACTGGAGCGGGTTGCCACTTCCTCCTCCAGGGCAGCTTCCTGCATCTAGGGACTGAACCCGTATCTCCTGTGTCTCCTGCACTGGCATGCGGTTCTTTACCACTGAGCCACCAGGGAGGCCCCAAACACTCAATAAGTGTTAGCTATTCTTTAGAAAGGGAATTCTAAAATACAGCACCAGGCTGACTGGGGTTTTCCAGTGAAGAGAGCTGTCACTGAGTGGAGACTTCACCTTCAGTTCAGTCGCCCAGTCGCGGCGTCTGACTCTTTGCGACCCCATGGACTGCAGCAGGCCAGGCTCCCCTGTCCTTCACTATCTCCTGGAGCTCACTCAAACTCATGTCCATCGAGTCAGTAATGTCATCCAACCATCTCGTCCTCTGTTGTCCCCTTCTCCTCCTGCCTTCGATCTTTCCCAACAACAGGGTCTTTTCCAATGAGTGGAACTTTGGTACAGGTTTATGTACAAAGTATATTACCCAAAGGAACTTAAACACATATTTGTAAGGTCGGACCCTGGTGGCCTTCTTGGCTTCCCCTTCCCGGTGGCTATCTTGTCTCCTCCTTCCCCTCTTCATCCCCCGCCGGAGGGGAAAAAGTCCCTCCAAACCGCTGAGGAATCTCTGGTGTAATAACCCTCTGCCGAGATCTACCCTCCTTCCTGACCTCCAGAGTGACCAGCCCGGTCTCGCCACCTCGACTAGCTGACCGTTCACAATCTCACGTTCCCGAGCTTTACCTTATTTTAGGCCTATCCAGGTTATATGATGCCACTTCCTGCCCCGAAGACATAAAAATCGCACCCTGCCTTTGTTCGGGGCAGAACTCCTCGTGGCCATTCTTGCGGTCAGTGGGTTCTTCCCAGGAGCACACTGCCAATAACGCCTGTTACTTTCCCTTGGTGTCTGGGTTATTTCCTTACAGCTTGACACACCCGTTTCCGTGACCTTACATTTGGCGCCCAGATATGGGACACTGAGGTCCCCACTTAAGAGAAGTAAGATATATATGTTCAGTAAAGGAGACAAGATAGCCACTGGGAAGGGGAAGCCAAGAAGGCCTCCAGGATCCGACCTTATAATATTAAGTAAAACAATCATATAAGTCTACAAAAAGAATTATCCTAGGTCAAACATTTTTGGAATGCTTACTAGACGTCAGGGGCATTACATATATTTCCTCAATTTATCCTGAAAACAAGGTGGAATTTGATTATTTCAGTTCCATTTAACCAGGGAGGGATTTCAGCCTCCTGGGGATCAAGCCACTTGTCCAAACCCACCCAGATCCAAAGAAGCAGAGCCAAAACTTAAACCCAAATCTGTGTGTGTGCTAAGTCGCTTCAGTCATGTCTGACTCTTTGCAACCCTACAGACTATAGCCCACCAGGTTACTCTGTCCATGAGGTTCTCCAGGAAAGAATACTGGAGCAGGTTGCCATGCCCTCCTTCAAAGGATCTTCCCGACCCAGAGATCAAAGCCAGGTTTCCTGCATTGGCAGGCAGATTCTTTCCCACTGAGCCACCAGGGAAGCCCCTCCTGAGTAGCTACCCGCCCATAAAGGTGACCTGAGAGTCCTAAGCGTGCGTCTTCTTCCCCATCTCTGGTCTGCGGTCTTCTCCAGGTTCTGACTTTTCTCCTTAGCTTTCCTCCTCCAAAAGAGGGCTCCCTCACTTCACATCCCCTCCTCCCAGTGGAAAGCACTTTCTGAAACAAAGGCTCCCTTGGCTCAGACTCAGCCCTAAGACTGCTCAAGGGGCCATTTCTGAGCAAACAGGCTTGAAGTTGGTGCTACAGCTACCCGAGGTCCTGCGATGAGACGTTTTCAAATGACGACAGCCCTCATTTGAATGCCCCCTACCTCTTCTCCTAAGCAGACACTTCAGCTTTCCTTTGTTGAGCCCAACCAAAGAGTTAATCAAGCTCCTGAAATGAGTCCCAGGGAGGTGAAATCATGGCATCATGCCCTGCCTGCCTATTTTTTCAAATTTAAAGACACTGGGCTTCCAAAGAGTTGATCCTTGAGGCTCTTTTAAATGCATAGAATACTGAGATTGGGCGTGTGGGGTCTGCCTTTAGCCTAAAACAGCTGAAAGTGGGGCATGAGAAGAAATGTATTTTATTTTCTTCTTTTGACCAGATTCTTTTCTGATTTAAAAGCAGAATAAATCAATAAACTCAAAAAGAAAAATATGCACAAATGTATACATATCAAATAGTTTTTTCTCAGTTGTTTGCAGAGCTTTTTAATCTTAATTCTTTTTTTAATTCAATATAATGAGAGACCTGGGGCTTGCCAGGTGTCACTAATGGTAAAGAACCCACCTACCAATGCAGGAGACTCAAGAGATTTGATCCCTGGGTTGGGGAGATCCCCTGGAGGAGGACATGGCAATCCACTCCAGTATTCTTGCCTGGAAAATCCCAAGGACAGAGGAAGCCGATGAGCTACAGTTCAGGGGGTTGCAAAGAGTCAGACACAACTGAAGCGACTTAGTGAAAATGAAAATGAAAGTCACTCAGTTGTGTCTAACTCTTTGTGACCCCATGGACTATACAGTTCATGGAATTCTCCAGGCCAGAATACTGGAGTGGGTAGCCTTTCCCTTCTCCAAGGAATCTTCCCAATCCAAGGATCGAGCCCAGGTCTCTTGAATTGCAGATGGATTCTTTACCAGCTGAGCCACAAGGGAAGCCCAAGAATACTGGAGTGGGTAGCCTATCCCTTCTCCAGCAGATATTCCTGACCCAGGAATTGAACTGGGGTCTCCTGCATTGCAGGTGGATTCTGTACCAACTGAGCTATCAGGGAAGCCCAAAAGTGACTTAACACACACACAATGAGAGGCCTGTACTGCCTGGCCATCCAAAAGTAAGTTGCCACCAATGGGCCAGTTTGCACAGGAAGGCTACATCTCCTCAGAGAAACAGAAATAAAAATATTTTGAGGACTGATGTGATTAAGACGCTCAAGGGACCAAACTGTAGAGATAAATTTTACCTCCAAGTTTCAATCAAAAAGGTATCCGAGGGGACAAAGGGTCTAGATCACAGGAAGGGAGGATTTTGAGGGAGGGTACCCACCCCCAGGGACAAGATTACGGTGAGGAGAGAGGGAGACCTTTAAATAAGATAGAAGGAAGACCACCTCAAGAAAGTGGTCTGTTTAGAGGTCATTGTAAAAATAAAGAGAGACTGAATGGGGGCGGGAGGAGAAGGGGATGACAGAGAATGAGACGGCTGGATGGCATCACCGACTCGATGGACGTGAGTCTGAGTGAACTCCGGGAGCTGGTGATGGACAGGGAGGCCTGGCGTGCTGTGATTCATGGGGTCGCAGAGAGTCGGACACGACTGAGCGACTGAAATGAACTGAACTGAACTGAAATAGACAAACAGACCATGGCCAGACCATTTATCCAGATGAACTCGGACCCACCACAAGCAGTAACCTGATGGGAAGCCAACTGCCTATCTACAATAAATAACCCAGGAAGTCAGCCCGCTGTCACAGACTCACAGAAGCCAGGTTGCCATCTTTGCCGACAATCCAGGGAGCTAAACAATAATTCATGTAACAATCTGCCCATAAGGGCCAGCTCTTGATTAACAACTCATAGTTTCCCTAATTTTCACTCCCCAAGCCAGCAGCCTCCAATCAGGGAGGGGCCTCCCCTGTTTCCTCTCTGAGGCTCTCCCACTCCCCGGCCTGCCCTTGAGTCTCTGACAGAGGCAAGGGATGTGGCTGCCTCCCTTGCTACAGCAAGCTCAGAACAAATAGCCCGTTTTTCTCATGTGGTTGGTCTTTATTTCCACAAAAACAGACTGAAAGGTCTAAGGCATCTCAGGAGCCAATGAAAAGACCTCAGAGGGCCGCCTGGCTTGGGTGGGAAGCACTGTCACCCTGCCTGTAACCAGAGCCCACGGTCTCTGCGCTCCCCGGGCCTGAGGCAGCCTCAGGAGGAAACCTGCGTCAGTTCAACTCTGTGAATTCCAGCACTGGTTCCTCATCTCAATTTGGCTCCTGGTTCTTGGTGTGGCTTTGGCAAGTCTCAAAACTCCCCAGACCCTCCTGTAACAATTGTTTGAGCTCTGAGGATTAGCCTTGTGAGATAAAATGTTTTCTGCTCTACACTCTGCCAGTAAATGAGCCTTTTCCAAATACAGATTTCTGAGCCCCGGTGAAACAAAGTCTGCTATTTGGAAGCCATCAGCTAAATTCCTCCCCGGTAAACACTGAGGAGCTGGGAGGTGATGTGAGAGGTAGCCATCCACCACATTCATCTTTTATGTTAAACAAGAAATTAGTATGTGAACAACAAAGAGAGCAGGATTGACTCCATATAGTTAGATGCATACAAAAGAACTGATTTCAGCAAGCCCAGATGCTTGCAGCTTTCTATATATAGAAGATTGCTAAATCTCCTTATGTGAGAGATTTAGTTTTCTCTTAATTAACAGTGATCTTTTAATATTCAGATTACCTGCCCCTCACTGCAAACTTATTTATATTCTGGCTGCTCCCCTGCCTCCCTCGAGTCAGCTCTCTCCAGGTTCCCTGAGATACTGCCTCCCAGACTCAAATCCTAACATTCCCGCCAAATAAAGCCTAACTCAACTTTTTAGGGGCTTCCCTTGTGGCTCAGCTGGTAAAGAATCCACCTGCAATGTGGGAGATCTGGATTCGATCCCTGGGTTGGAAAGATCCTCTGGAGAAGGGAAAGGCTACCCACTCCAGTATTCTGGTCTAGAGAATTCAATGGACTGTATAGTCCATGGGGTTGCAAAGAGTCAGACACAAATGAGCGACTTTCACTTCACCTTACAACTTTTTCGGTTGTGGGTATTTTTTTTAGTGGCCAGCCTCCAAAGTCTACATGCTTTTTTCATTTATCTTTGTTTTCCTATGTTCCTTGGGCATTGTGTTTAGTCTATGACCAGTGTCCCTACCCAATGCCTTCAAGAGAGCTTTGAACACAGAGGCCTTCTAATCACCATTAATAACTGACCGTCAAGAAACTATTGTCTTGCAAGGATTTGGAATAGATAACTCCTGCAAATGCACAGGCTTTTATTTGTTTTAACAAAGGTGAGTCTAAAATTGCTTGCCGCGGTGAGTTGAAATGTCAATATGCATTGAAATGTCAATACGCATATGCTGGTTTAGAGTTTTGGCTAAGAAAGAATTAAGGATGTAACATAAAACCCTAAGTCTCATGGCTTCAGAGAACATATGTTTATTTTCTCAGTAAAGCTTATTTCTGAGCTGTGGGCATTTTGCCACCAAGAGGTGACTCAGGGACCTTATGGATCCATCATTTTCAACACCAGGTTCTCAGTTCCCACATTTGCCTGCATCAAGTCAGAAGAGAAAGACTGTGGAGCCAGGTGCACAGGTATGAACATGATTTCTAGCACATTGTATCAGCACATCTCAATCATGTGACTACATCTACCTCACTACAAGGAAAATGTGAAATAACTCTCAGCTCAGCGGAAAGAGAGTGGGTTTGATTAAGAGCTAACCAGATTCTGCCTCATTTATTAGGGCCAAACATCTCTGCTGTGAAGACCTCCTTGCAAATACCACTCCCCTATCCAAACACCTGGCTTAGTTTCCAGAAAAGGTGCACAGTCTAAGCTCTAAATTGGATTCTTCATACATCAAAGGATATAGTCAACTCTTCACAGCTCAAGCTTCTCAAACATGAAGGGCAGCTCACAACGATGACAGCAACAACAAAAAGTCCTGCCAAATTTCTCTGCCTTTAAAAAGAACTCTGCTTTAATTTTATTGCTTCTAGAAGTGTTGCAGCTTTCATGAGCCAGTGAACTAGTTAATTGGCTGCGATAATAACTGGGTGTTGGAAGGTGGCACTTAACCTTACAAATATTAAGAAACTGTGACTCTGGAGAATGAACTTTCAAGGGTGAAGGGTGTGTCATGGGTCAACATGACACCATACGTGACAGTTAAGGACAAGGGAGGAAATGACATTTTAGAAAGGTGAAAATTGTGAAAAATGATCAGTTTTGCCTCCCTTTCTGAGTCATTAAGACCATACGCTCTTATAAAGCTGATTTTTTGAGCTACAGTTACAGTACAAAAAAAGAAAACGTTTGTTTGCTTGACATTCTGCATCTGCCTTTTTTACCATTTATATATGTATAGCCTGAGCAAATCTGATGAAAAAAGTAATTGAAATTTTGGTTCTAAAGCAGATCTTGATTTATTTTGACTTGTCCACAGAGTCTAGCAAAAAAATGGGTTGTCCAGATGCAAAGAATGCTGTGTGCTATCCACAGACAGCCAAAACCTGTCTCCCAGCCTGCCCCACGGGTGTTCTTCAAGGACAGCCAAGATCAAGGTTCCTTCATCAGACTGGCACATGCCAAGCTTCATGTCCATTTCTACAGGAGTGAAACTTGAGGCCCATACTGAATTCGAATTTTCCCTGGAGTTCACCAGGAAGTAAGGTCCACTTTGAGATGATTCATTGAAAAAACAGTCACAGAATAAAACTAGTCCAGCAATTTTTTTAAATGGAAAAATGGGACATGATTTATGAACCTGGGTCACAAACAGCCACCTGTTGGCCATGGTCATTGGCTCAAAATCATCTCTCAATTTTCTGGCTTGTTGTACAGCTCTCCCTGCTTCGGCCAATGACCACAATACACAAGGTGATAATCTCACTTCCCCATCCTAGGCCACAGGCCACCCCAACTGAATACAAAGCTATTACTGCAGGTATCTATAATATGTATAATATCTGAAAAGCCTGTGGGCCCATGTTGTCTTTTTCCTCTGTGTCTCTCTTATTACTTGCCACCTTATATTACCAGCGCCTCTCCTATCCTCCATTAGCAAGGATAAACTGCTGTTGATTATAGTTCAGTTCCTTTTCGAGTGGGTTAAGTGCAGTAAAATGAGCAGGAAAGTAGCAAGCAAGGCCTCGGTGTGACATCAACAGCCCGTAATGGCGTATTTTTACCTCCGATATTTTCGCAGATGATTCTGCCTGAAATTCTCCAGTTTGGGGTAATAATGCTGAAAGGGTGTAATGTAAGAAATTGGGGTAGAAGCAACAGGTGATGATGATGATGGCGATGGTGATGGAAGGGTAATGTGTGGATAAAAACCCAGCTCTGTGTGAAACGCTGGTTGGGACTAATAACCCAAGGGGTAAAATGAGCCTCAAGTCTATGGTTCCATTAGTAAAAAGGTGATGTTTTCAAATTTACTTTTAAAAAATGAAAAGAACGTATCGAACTGTGTATTTAGAAATGAGGGACCTGGCTTCTGGATTAAGAAAACCATCCTGGCTATAACTCTCAAGGGGCATAGGGATCTTTCACATAGAATCATCCATCTTTTTAAAATCCCTTATTTTTATTATTATTCTTTTGCACTAAATTGTTGGACCAGACGCCTTGGGCCTCCTGGTGTTGATGGGATCTAGATGTGAATTCCTGTTTATGGAACCACGAGGACGACTGCTGTGGAATCTTTCAGTAAACACATGTACACCTTTCTATTGAAAATGTATCTAGAGGTGGCATTGGGGGGCCGCAGACTATGCATATCTTTAGTGTTAACGTGTGGAGAAGGAAACGGCAATCCACTCCAGTGTTCTTGCCTGGAGAATCCCAGGAACAGCAGAGCCTGATGGGCTGCCGTCTTTGGGGTCGCACAGAGTCGGACACGACTGAAGCAACTTAGCAGCAGCAGCAGCAGCAGTGTTAATGTGATAGATACTGCCAAAGCATTTACAGACTGGTCGTACCAATTCACACCCCTTCTAGCAGGATGCACGCATTCTTGTTGCTCCTATCCTCATCAACATTTGATCATTTTAAAAATCTTTTTCACTTTAGAAGTTCTGAAGGATGTGCGTCAGTGGTTTTTAATGTATTATGAGTAAGTCCAGCAGCCTCATTCCCCTTCAATATTTGACCCTGTAAATGCCCTTCTGTATATCATAAACTCATTTCTTTCAGGTTCAGTACATCCTGAACTTCATCATCTTTCCCATCACACCCTATCCCTCTATTATTCCTCAATTTTTAAATTAGATTTTTTTTAAACTATGTATTTGGGGGTTTTTTTGGTTGTGCTGCATGGTGTGTGCAATGTTAGTTCCCCAACCAGGGATCGAACTCACACACTCTGCATTGGGAAGTCCAGAGCCTTAACCACTAGACCTCCAGGGAAGTCCCATGCTAAGCTTTAACAGAGAGAGATATGTTCATAGGATAGCTCTTCATTAGAATAATAATTTTTGTTTGGGGTGTTCAGAAATAATAACCAGCCCATCATCAACATCATCTGACTTAATCTTTTACGTTCTTTTTAAAAAATAATTATCCTTTCTTTATAAGGATATTTTCTTAAAAAACATGATTTTGCTCTAAAAGATCTTGCTTGGAGATATTCTATGTAAGAACCAAAAAAAAAAAAAAAGGCAGGCAATATTTCCCAATCACTTTGCAGCATTTTTCTTTTATTTTTACCTCTCTGCAGACTCCCTTTCTCTCTGATCATATTCTTTACTACAGCTTCATTTGCCAACTCTGAGTATCTTAAGTCCTGTGATACCTCAAACCTTGACAATGAGAGCAGTTTTCTATAATTTTATTCATTTATTCTCCCATTTGTTATTTGATCCTTTAATACATATTTGTTCATTGTTCATTGAGCACCAAGCACTTTGATAGAACATAGGGATATGAATTATTGTAACAAATGATCCTCATCCTCTGTTATTAACTGAATTGAAACTGAACCTGTTAGTTGCTCAGTCATGTCCGACTCTTTGAGACCCCACCGACCATAGTCCACCAAGGCTCTTCTGTCCATGGGATTCCCCAGGCAAGAATACTGGAGTGGGCTGCCATTTCCTTCTCCAGGAGATCTTCCAGACTCAGGGATCAAATCCTGGTCTCCTGCATTGCAGGCAGATTCTTTGCCATCTGAGCACCAGGAAGGCTCCAACTGAATTGTGTCCCCCCTGGTAGGCTGCAGTCCATGGGGTCGCTAAGGGTCGGACACGACTGAGTGACTTCACTTTCATTTTTAACTTTCACACATTGGAGAAGGAAATGGCAGCCCGCTCCGGTGTTCTTGCCTGGAGAATCCCAGGGACGGGGGAGCCTGGTGGGCTTCCATCTATGTGGTCATACAGAGTCGGACACGACTGAAGTGACTTAGCAGCAGCAGCAGCAAAACTAATGTGTTGGAGCCTTAACCCTAGTGTGACAATATTTGGAGATAGGACATAGAAAGAGGTAATTGAAGTTAAATGAGATTATAAGGGTGGAGCCCTACTTCAACATGACCCATGTCCTTATAAGAAAAGGAAGAGATAGCAAGGATGCTTTTGTGCTTAGGAAAGGCCATGTGATGACATGGGGCAAGAAGGCAGCCACCCATCAGCTGAAAGGAGAAGGCTCAGAGGAAGCCAACCCTGTTGGTACCTGGACCTTGGACTTTCAGCTTCCAAAACTGTGAGAAAATTAATTCTTGTCATTTAAGCCAACCAGTATTTGGTATTTTGTTATGGCAACCTTAGCGAGCTAATACAACCTCGAACAGCTTTCTATCCTGGGAAGATATGAAGGAAATCATCATTTACAGCCGTGATGTAAAATACATTGTTATGACAGAGGTACACCGGGATAACCCAGAGGCAGAGACAGAGCACCGTGACAAAAAGACCAGGGTGAGAAGTGACAGAGAGGTCTTTCTCTTGGAAGATGACACCTAAACAATCTGGAAGAATTAGCAGAGTCCATCTGGGCCAAGGGCAGGGAAGGGCATTCCCCAGAGAAGAACCTACACCTGCCAAAGAACGGAGGCCATGGCATGTCCAGGGTTAACGAAGGAGTTCAGAATGGTGCAAGGTAGGTGGTGGGAGACGACGGACTCAAAAGGGGAGACCTGAAACACAGACTGAAGAGATCGTGTACCTTGTTCAGAAGCAACTGAATGGATAAATCAAGGAACCTGTGAGTCCTCTGGGGTAAAGCCGTTTAATGTACAGAAAAGATCATCCCAAAGGAAACGCTGAGCCTCGTGGCAGACCACCCCAATCTAGGCCTCAATGGCATATTGATTATTTCAAGTCAAAATGATTTAAGAAAGAACCAGTACAAGAGGAACACTCTGACTCTCCTCTCTCTCCTCTCTGGTCCCTGAAAGCGGGAAATAAATCTCCCTTGTGAAAGGTGCTCTCCTTGGACAGGAAGTAGAAAAACATCTTTATCACCAGAAAAATGAAAATTCAGGGCCAAGATGCTTACAAACAAAGAACTTGTTATCTCTTCACCAATTTACAAGCCCAAACCTTGCCGAAATTCTTACTAATTAAGCCGGCTCAGAGGTAAAGCCTCTGCCTGCAATGTGGGAGACCCAGGTTTGATCCCTGGGTCAGGAAGATCCCCTGGAGAAGGAAATGGCAACCCACTCCAGTACTCTTGCCTGGAAAATTCCATGGGCTACAATCCAGAGGGTCACAAAGAGTCAGACACGACAGAGCGAATTCATTCATTCATTTAAGCGCCCAAACTAAAGCTTCTTTATCCTGTCAAATCTTCACAATTTATTGTTTCTTTGTCTAAAAAGACATGAAAATTGCCTGTTTTGGTCACTCACCAAGCATTATTTTATGATCTCCTATGGGCTTGAAATTAAAGTGTTTTTTTCTCCCGTTTGTTTCTCCATCCTGTCAATTTTATTATTAGTCCAGCCACAAGAACTCAAGAAGGATGGAGGGAGAAATTTCCTCCATCCTCGACATAAGGAATCCTATTTTAGCACCAAAAACTAAGGCAGCCATATGTCCTGGTTTTACAAGACTCTACTGCTTTAAAATATTTTGCCTTTTCAGATGGTGCATCAGAATACAGCCCAACTTAGGGTTAGGGAAACTGTTACCATAACCTCATTCCAACCCACACACCATATTGTTTTTTCCAAATAAATGGTGACTTTGTTTCTAGTGGGTATCCTGTATAGAAAATAATCCTGATTTGTGAGCTGGCGATTCCTGCTTATGAATATTCAAGCAGACAACTCCAGTTAAAGCCAGAACTGAGCAAGCCTGGGCTGCAGGCAATGAAAATAATCCTCTCACAGCTACATTTATTTTATTAACAGCCTGAAGAACTGAGAAAAATAGAATTAATGTTTTATTATAACCTCGTCTCTCATTCCAGGTGGCTCAGGCAGTAAAGAATCCGGCTGCAATGCGGGAGACCTGGGTTTGATTCCTGGGTCGGAAAGATGCCCTAGAGAAGGGAATGGCAACCCACTGCAGTATTCTTGCTGGGAGAATTCCATGGACAGAGGAGCCTGGTGGGCTACGGTCCGCGGGCCACAAAGAGTCGGACACGACTGAGCCACTTTCACTTTCGCTGACTCATTCAGTGGGTTTTTTTCCCCTTTTTTCATTTATTGAAGTAGCAGGGATTTTGCTATTAGAATATCAGAAACTTTAGCCAACTCAGCTGTAATTTCCATGTACCCAGGGGCTTCTTTTCTTCACATAGCACATGGGACCTTAGTTTCCCAACCAGGGATCGGACTCTGGTCTCTTGCATTGAAAGCACAGAGTCTTAACCACTGGACCGCCAGGGAACTCCCTACCCAGGGCTTCTTATGACACAGTCTCTGCAGGGACTCAAATGCCAGGAACCCAATCCAACGATCAAGAGAAACTTCCGGAAGAATTCCCAGCCTTCCGTGGATCTGAGGACGTGGGCAGTTCCGGGTCACACCCCAGAGCAGGAACACGTCTTAACAGCTTCCTCCTCCACAGCTTCTCACTTCCGGCCCCAGCGCCTCTCCACTCACCTCCTCTCTCTTTCTCACAAGGACCCTTCTAGTTCTCGGCTTTGTTTCTGCTCGCCCTTGCTCACTCCCTGAACTCTCCTCCAGCACGAAAGAGCACCTGGAGCTTCCGCAGGCGGCTTGGAACCTATTCCATTTCTTCCCACCATTTGGTTCTGCCCTCTACTCATTCTCCTGCATCTGCTTCACAAGCAGCTTGAGAATCAAGAAGGCAGGGGTCAAACGCTCCTCAGGAGGGTGAGGAGAAGGTGAGCAAGCAGCAATAAAATCTAGTGACAGTAGGGCATTTCCTCAAAAAATTAAGCCTAGAAGGTCCATCAGTTCAGTTCAGTTCAGTTCAGTCGCTCAGTCGTGTCCGACTCTCTGCGACCCCATGACTCACAGCACGCCAGGCCTCCCTGTCCATCACCAACTCCCTAGCAATTCCACTTCTAGGTGTATGCAGGCAAATACACCCGCAAGAATGGAAAGCAGCGATTCAAACAGGTCTTGGTACACCAGGGCTCTTGGCAGCATTAGTCACAATAGTCAGAAGGTGCAAGCCACCCAGGTGTCCGTCAATGAATGAGTAAATTAAACATGGTCCATCCTTCCAATAGAATATCATCCAACCTTTAAAAAAGAATACAATTCTGATGCATGCTACAGCATGGATGAATCTTAATAGCACTATGCTAAGTGAAATAAGCCAGGCACAAAAGGACAAATACTGCATGAGTCCACTTATATGAGGTACTTAGAAGAGACAAATTCATAGAGACAGAAAGTAGAATAGTACTTACCAGGGGTTGAAGGGTGGGGGATATGGGGAATTCTATAATGGGTACAGTTTCAGTCTGGAATGATGAAAAAGCTGTGGCGGTGAATAAAGGTGATGATTCCACCATGTTTTGAATGCATTAATGCCACTGAATTATGCACTTAAAATGGTTAATAAAAATTTTATATTATGTGTACAATTCTAGATTGCCAGGAGAAATATCAATAACCTCAGATATGCAGATGACACCACCCTTATGGCAGAAAGTGAAGAAGAACTGAAGAGCCTCTTGAAGAAAGTGAAAGAGGAGAGTGAAAGAGTTGGCTTAAAGCTCAACATTCAGAAAACTAAGATCATGGCATCTGGTCCCATCACTTCACGGCAAACAGACGGGGAAACAGTGGAAACAGTGGCAGACTTTATTTTTGTGGGCTCCAAAATCACTACAGATGGTGACTGCAACCATGAAATTAAAAGATGCTTACTCCTTGGAAGGAACGTTATGACCAACCTAGACAGCGTATTAAAAAGCAGAGACATTACTTTGCCAACCAAGATCCATCTAGTAAAGACTATGGTTTTTCCAGTGGTCATGTACGGATGTGAGAGTTGGACTATAAAGAAAGCTGAGCACTGAAGAATTGAGGCTTTCGAAATGTAGTGTTGGAGAAGACTTTTGAGAGTCCCTTGGACTGCAAGGAGATCCAACCAGTCCATCCTAAAGGAAATAAGTCCTGGGTGTTCATTGGAAGGACTGATGTTGAAGCTGAAACTCCAATACTTTGGTCACTTGATGCGAAGAGCTGATTCATTTGAAAAGACCCTGATGCTGGGAAAGATTGAGGGCAGGAGGAGAAGGTGACAACAGAGGATGAGACAGTTGGATAGCATCACCAACCCAATGGACATGACTTTGGGTAAACTCCGGGAGTTGGTGCTGGACAGGGAGGCCTGGCATGATGCAGTTCATGGGGTCACAAAGAGTCAGACACGACTGAGTGACTGAACTGAACTGATACAATTCTACAGTGGGCTTCGCTGGTGGCTCAGAGGGAAAAGCATCTGCCTGCAATGCGGGAGACCTGGTTTCTATCCCTGAGTCAAAAATATCCCCTTGGAGAAGGAAATAGCAACCCACTCCAGTAATTTTGCCTGGAAAATTCCACAGACAGAGGAGCCTGGTAGGCTACAGACCATAGGATCACAAAGAGTCACACACAACTGAGCAACTTCACTTCTCATACAATTCTAAAAAGGGGTTTTTAAAAGCCTATGAAGGGGAAAGAAAGGTTATTAATAACATTCTCATGATAAAGAAAATTTTGAGGTAGGAATGAACAGAGCTGCCTAGCGATTAACAAAATTTCTCGCTACTGATGAAAGTGAGAATATAGCTTTGTTACTCTGTGGAATATCTGCGTGGCAAGGTGTTTTTAACCTATGATGTGCATAGGTATTTTAGCCTATGTACTTATTCACAGTACATTTTATCGCTGGCTGCCTTCATGCTGGTGTGTGTTACTGTGATTCTTGTTCAGGCTTACAATATGTGTTTCCCATGTAGAATATTTGGGAAGAAATTAGGTGATATGAACAGAATATGTTGCCTCCACCCACAATTGCAGAAATTCCAGCTACCCTAAAAATATATTCCCAAAGAGTTCTAGGAGTCCCCAAGACTCACTTTAGTTGCAGTCACTGGTACCTATGGCCACCATATTCCTCTTCTTTTATTTTTGTTACTGGGGTCATGTCTTCTAGTGCTGGACTTCCCTGGTGGCTCAGACAGTGAAGAATCCTCCTGCAATGCTGGAGACCTGGGTTTAATCCCTGGGTCTGGAAGATCCCCTGGAGAAAGGAAGGGCTAACCACTCCAGTATTCTTGCTTGGGAAATCCCATGGACAGAGGAGCCTGAGGGCTAGGGTTGCAAAGAGTTGGATCCAATTGAGTGACTAACACTTTGATATATGTATTACAAATATTTTTTCCCAGACTGAAGCTTGACCATCACCAGAGGACTCAATAAATCTTTTTTTTAATCTTTTTTTTAATTTTATTTTTACTTTTGGCTGTGCTGTCTTCATTGTTGCGCTTGGGTTTTCTCTAGTTGTGGTGAGTGGGAGCAAGCTACTCTCTAGTTGCAGCGCTCAGGCTTCTCGTCGCAGTGGCTTCTCTTGTTGCGAAGTACGGGCTCTAGGGCACGTGGGCTCAGTGGTTGTGGCTCATGGGCTTAGCTGCCCTGCAGCATGTGGGATCTTCCCGAACCAGGGATCGAACCCGTGTCTCCTGCATTGGCAGGTGGATTCTCAATCCCTGGACTACCAGGGCAGTCCTCAATAAATCTTTGCCTTTTTTCTAGGTGGATACGCACAGTAATCACCGGGAGAATGCAAAGTGAACCTGGGATGTGTTAGCAAACTTGGAAGGAGCTCCAGGTGGCTCCAGGTTTAAGTAGTATATCTTGTGTTCTTATAGATGAACGTTATGGAGACCATTTTCTGGAGTTTCAGTAGAAGTGCTCTTGGAAAAGACATTTTCTATTCAGCTCTGATAATATCTCCTTTTTATCAGATAACAAAGATAATATCATGCTGTTGACTGTGTAGGCAGACATGAAAACTGGCAGATGGTTTTGACTCAGCTGTTGTCATAGTAGGGGAGCACTGTGAAGAGGTAACTGTGATGAGTGGAAGGTGAGGATATGTTGATGGATTTGTGAGGGAGAGGGTTTAAAAAGGCAAACAAGCTAGAAATTTATCTCTTCCCAGAAAGAAAGGAAATAAAAATAACAAGCACAAAAGAAAGCCATCATTGCAGGAGGGGATCAAGCCACCAGTCACGTGCGAACACACAGTTCAGTTCAGTCGCTCAGTCGTGTCCGACTCTCCGTGACCCCATGAATCACAGCACACCAGGCCTCCCTGTCCATCACCAACTCCCGGAGTTCACTCAAACTCATGTCCATCGAGTCGGTGATGCCATCCAGCCATCTCATTCTCTGTCGTCCCCTTCTCCTCCCGCCCCCAACCCTTCCCAGCATCAGAGTCTTTTCCAGTGAGTCAACTCGTCGCATGAGGTGGCCAAAATATTGCAGTTTCAGTTTTAGCATCAGTCCCTCCAATGAACACCCAGGATTGATCTCCTTTAGAATGGACTGGTTGGATCTCCTTGCAGTCCAAGGGACTCTCAAGAGTCTTCTCCAACACCACAGTTCAAAAGCATTGATTCTTCGGCGATCAGCTTTCTTCATAGTCCAACTCTCACATCCATACATGACCACGGGAAAAACCATTGCCTTGACTAGACGGACCTTGGTTGGCAAAATAATACAAAGATGCAAATACAAGGATAAGTGAGCTGCAATCTGCTTTCTGTTTTTCTGCTAAAGTCATGCATGTCCTGCTGGTGGATTTCAGCATATTCTAGATAACAGAGGACACAGCTGACTCTCATTCTTCCTCTGAATCCTGAAAAAGCCAGAGAAAATGTGTGAGATGAAGACCTCAGGATAGATGAAAGACACAAAACCAGGGATCAAAGGGAAACCAATCCCAGAAATCCCCCACCCGTGCAGCCACTGTCAGCAAAGACAAAAACATTAAAAAAAAAAATACTGATTTAGGCGTAACTACACCCTGGTGGCTCAGAGGTTAAAGCGTCTGCCTCCAATGCGGGAGACCCGGGTTCGATCCCTGGGTCGGGAAGATCCCCTGGAGAAGGAAACTGTAACCCACTCCAGTATTCTTGCCTGGAGAATCCCATGGACGGAGAAGCCTGGTAGGCTAGAGTCCACGGGGTCGCAAAGAGTCGGACACGACTGAGCGACAGAACGGAATAGACACATTTTTTAGGCTCTTTGATCCCTGACTCTTAAAGATTGGGGTTAGACAAGGTGAGTGGATGTTGGCAAAGAAAGACCATGAGCTTGGGCATCAAACAGACCTGGATTCAAATTCTAGATCTAAATGTTTAAATGACTCTATAAATTTAAATTTCTTAAACTTAATTTATTCACCCATAAATGGGAGATAAATAATATCTATTTGATAGAATTATCTAGAGTAGTAAATGAAATTAAATATGCTCATTTCCTACAACAGATCTCAGTAAAAAGTAGATTTTGTTCTTCTTGTTGTTTAGTCGCTAAGTTGTGTCGGGCTCTTGCAACTCCATGAACTATAACCTGCGAGGCTCCTCTGTCCGTGGGATTTCCCAAGCAAGAATACTGGAGCGGGTCACCATTTCCTTCTCCAAGAGATCTTCCTAAGCCAGGGATTGAACCTGGGTTGCCCAACAGTCATTAAATTTTAGTCATTACCTGTACTCAGCTTCTACTTGTCCTTAATAAGAATGCTATTTGGGAATTTTATTCTTTGTGGAACATCATAAATTCTTAGGGCTGCACTCTGGCAATTAGTCAGCAAAAGCCACATTTCATAAGATTTCAGGAATTACCTAATTCAATGCATCCATATCTTTCCCTGACCTTCCAGGAAACCCTAAGTTAAAAAGTAAAATCACAGAAGCTAGAGATGATTGCGATTTTGATACATTTATTTGTTTTCTAAACACAGTACCAATAGTTTTAATTTTTTTAAGTTATGCTAGTGTGCTATCTTCAATCTAAATACATTGTCACAATAACCCTAATATATAGGCACGATTGTTAATTTCCAGTTTAAGTACAAGGGATTAGGAAAGTTCAGTTCAGCTGCTCAGTCATGTCCAACTCTTTGCAATTCCTTGGACTGCAGCACACCAGGCTTCCCTATTCATCACCAATCCCCAGAGTTTGCTCAAACTCATGTCCATTGAGTCAGTGATGCCATCCAACCATCTTATCCTCTGTCATCCCCTTCTCCTCCTGCCTTCAGCATTTCCCAGCATCAAGGTCTTTTCAAATGAGTCAGTTCTTCGCATCAGGTGGCCAAAGTATTGGGGTTTCAGCTACAACATCAGTCCTTCCAATGAATATTCAGGAATGATTTTCTTTAGGATTGACTGGTTGGATCTCCTTGTAGTCCAAGGGACTCTCAAGAGTCTTCTCTAACACCACAGTTCAAAAGCAGCCATTCTTTGGCACTCAGCTTTCTTTGTAGTCCAACTCTCACATCCATACATGACTACTAGAAAACAATAGCTAGACCTTTGTGGGCAAAGTAATGTGTCTGCTTTTTGATATGCTGTCTAGGTTGGTCATAGCTTTTCCTCCAAGGAGTAAGCATCTTTTAATTTCATGGCTGCAGTTACCATCTGCTGTGATTTTGGAGCCTAATAAAATAAAGTTTGTCACTGTTTCCACTGTTTCCCCATCTGTTTGCCATGAAGTGATGGGACCAGATGCCATGATCTTCATATTTTGAATGTTGAGTTTTAAGCCATCTTTTTCACTCTGCTCTTTCACTTTCATCAAGATTTGGAAAACTCAGCAGTGGCCACAAGACTAGAAAAGGTCAGTTTACATTCCAATCTCAAAGAAGGGTAATGCCAAAGAATGTTCAAACTACTGCACAATTGCACTCATCTCACATGCTAGCAAAGTAATTCTCCAAGTGAGGCTTCAACAGTACCTGAACTGTGAAATTCCAAATGTTCAACCTGGATTTCAAAAATGTAGAGGAACCAGAGATCAAATTGCCAACACCCATTGGATCATAGAAAAAGCAGAAGAATTCCAGAAAAACATCTACTTCTGCTTTGTTGATTATACCAAAGCCTTTGACTATGTAGATCACGACAAACTGTGGAAAATTTTTCAAGAGATAGGAATACCAGACCACCCTACCTGCTTCCTGAGAAATCTGTATGCAGGTCAAGAAGCGACAGTTAAAACCGGACATGGAAAAACAGACTAGTTCCAAGGCTGTATATTGTCACTGTGTATTTAACTTATATGCAGAGTATATCATGCAAAATGCTGGGTTGGGTGAAGCACATGCTGGAACCGAGATTGCCAGCAAAAATGTCAGTAACTTCAGATATGCAGATGACACCACCCTTACAGCAAAAAGTGAAGAAGAACTAAAGAGCCTCTTGAGGAAAGTGAAAGTGGAGAGTGATGGCTTAAAACTCAACATTCAAAATATGAAGATCATGGCATCTGGTCCCATCACTTCATGGCAAATAGATGGGGAAACAATGGAAACAGTAACAGACTTTATGTTTTTGGGCTCCAGACTCACTGCAGATGGTGACTGCAGCCATGAAATTAAAAGATGCTTACTCCTAGGAAGAAAAGCCATGACCAACCTAGACAGCATATTAGAAAGCTTTGCCAACAAAGGTCCATCTAGTCAAAGCTATGGTTTTTCCAGTAGTCATGTATGGATGTGAGAACTGGACCATAAAAAAGAAATCTGAGTGCCAAAGAATTGATGCTTTTGAACTGTGGTGTTGGAGAAGACTCTTGAGAGTCCCTTGGACTACAAGGAGATCCATCCTAAAGGAAACCAGTCCATCCTAAAGGAAATCAGTCCTGAATATCATTGGAAGGACTGATGCTAAAGCTGAGGCTCCAACACTTTGGCCACCTGATGCAAAGAGCTGACTCGTTAGAAAAGACCCTGATGCTGGGAAAGATTGAGGACAGGAGAAGAGGACAACAGAGGATGAGATGGTTGGATGGCATCACTGACTCGATGGACATGAGTTTGAGCAAGCTCTGGGGATTGGTGATGGACAGGGAAGCCTGTCATGCTGCAGTCCATGGGGTTTCAAAAAGTTGACATGACTGAGCAACTAAACTGAACTGATTCTCAATTTTTCCTCCAGTAATCTCAGGCATAAAGTGGAACTCACATTCTTCTGCCCTTAAGCCTTGTCTGAAATAAGCTGACAGAGGATTAAAGGGTTCTTATTTACACCGAAAGATGTTGCCAATAACCTTAGATGCAAGTAGGAAGGAAACAGTTGATTTACCTTTCCTCTTTCATGATATTTTGTTAGAAGTTTCAAAGGTTGACTAGAAAGGGCAAGTCTGCAATGGTGACCACAGAAGTTATTGCGTTCAGCTACACTGCTATACCTGTCTCAAAAACAAGATCTCTAAGTTGACAACATGAATAAACTCTAGTAAATTTGTTTAAAATAAGTTTTAAATAGATTCCCTGAAAAATATGCACCAGATAAAAGAGCCCCAAAATATTTGAAGCTAACATTGACTGAGCTGAATGGGGGAAATGGACAGTTCTACAATAATACATGAAGACTTCAGTATTTTCCACTTTTAATAATGGGGTAGAACATATAGACAGAAGATCAATATGGAATTTAGAGGACTTAAATAACACTATAAACCATGGACTCAGCAGACATATACAGAACACCCAACCAAAAACAGCAGAACACACAATCTTCCCAAGTGCACACGGAACATTCCCTAAGATGTACGATACACTCTGTCTTAAAACAATGAATTTTAAAGATTTAAATCATCAAAATATCCTCCTCTCTAACCACATGGAATGAAGCTAGCAATAAGAAGTAAAGCTGGAAAAACACAAATATATGTGAATTAAACAACACACTCAAACAAATAATGGTTTTAAAAAAGAAATCACTAGGAAAAATAGAAAATACCTTGAGACAAATGAAAATAAAAACACAACATACTAAGACTTTTGGATGAAGTGAAAGCAGTACTCAGAGTTAATTTATAACTCTAAATGCATACATTAAACAAGAAAATCTCGAGTCAGCAATCTAGCTTTACATCTTAAGTAACTCAGGGAAAGAAAAACAAACCTAAAGCCATAAGAAGGAAGGAAATGATAAAGGTTAGCGGTAAAAAAAAAAAAAAAAAAAAAAGAACATAGAGAAACAACAGGGAGATTCAAGGAAATAAAAAGTTATTTGTTAGAAAAAATCCACAGAATTGACAAAACTTTAGCTAGATTAAGAAAAAAGGAAAGAAGATGAAAATAGCTAAAAATATTTATGAAAGAGGGAACATTGTTACAGACCTTAAAGGAATTTAAATAATTATTTTTTTAAATGCTATGAACAATTAAATGCCAACAAATTAAGATAATCTACAAAGAAATTCCTAGAAACATACACATTACCAAAACTGTCTCAAGAAGAGATAGAAAGTTTTAACAGATTAGAGATCTGTTCTTAGGGAACAGAGGAGAATGAGCCCTTTTTGACATGCATAGGAGAATAAGCACGCGCCAGGCACTAGCCCAGATGTAAAATCTGACGTTGGTGATTGGAAGCAGGGCTGCATGAAGACCACACCCTGAACGGAACATCAAGGAGTTGATGGAATCAGCTCTTTGAGGCCTCTGTCACCAGCCGTCTCCAGAGGCTGAAACTATCATCACTGGTCTGAGTCTGGGTCCATGATTAATGTTCCCTTGAGTGTCCTCATTTAGTGTCCTTTGAACTTGCTCCAGAAATCATCTCGTCACCTTCTACAGAAAGCATAAACCACACATCTCCACCATCTGCTGACAAGACTGTCGGTTCAACTTCCAAAGTGTGTCCACTGGATTCTCTTTTCTCTATCTTCACTGCCAACAGCCATCCCCCACACCACCACCTCCATCAAAACCATTATGTCTGGACTAAAGCAGAAGCCTCCTAAGCGCTGCCACACACGCCTACCCCAACTCCAGCTCAGCCTCCACTAACCACCCAAAATGATCTTTCCTTCTAAATTTTTATTGGGGTATCATTGATTTATAATGTTGTTAGTTTCAGGTGTATAGCAAAGTTATCCTGTTGTAGGTTTTTCCAGTAGTCATGTATGGATGTGAGATGTGAGAGTTGGACCATGAAGAAGGCTGAGCACCAAAAAATTGTTTCTTTCAAATTGTGGTGCTGGAGAAGACTCTTGAGAGTGCCTTGGACAGCAAGGAGATCAAACTAGTCACTCCTGAAGGAAATCAGTACTGAATATTCTTTGGAAGGACTGATGCTGAAGCTGATACTACAATACTTTGGCCACCTGATGGGAAGAGGTGGCTCATCGGAAAAGACCCTAATGCTGAGAAAGATTGAAGGTAGGAGAAGGGGGCAACAGAGGACAAAATGGTTGGATGGCATTATCGACTCAATGGACATGAGTGTGAGCAAACTCCAGGAGATGGTGAAGGACCGGGAAACCTGGCATGCTGCAGTTCATGGGGTCCCAGAGTCGAACCTAGTTTAGCAACTGAACAACAGCAACTCTGTTTTAGACTCTTTTCCCATATAGACCATTACAGAGTATTGACATATATCAAAATGATCTTTTAAAAGGAATCAAATCCAGACCCATCACTCTTCCACTTGAGTCCTTTCCATGAATTCCTCTGACTCCTGAAACCATTCAAAATTCTTCCCATAGTTTACAAGGCTCGGCGAGGTCTGCCCTCCTCTGGAGCTGTGAGGTTCTGGATGCGTTGGTCTTGTCTTCAATCCTATTCACCCCAGGATCTCCACACATGCTCTCCCAAGCTCCTGAACATGCATCCTCTTTCAGGCCCCCACTGTGTCCTTAACTGGCGACTCCCTCAGGTCTCAGGTGAAAGAGAACATGCTGAGGAAGGTGCTTACCAGCTGCCCTTACCAGCTTAGGGCTCCTCCTGTCTCATCTCCTACTTTTCCTTGGTGCCATTTAGTAGGATTACAACTAAGTTATATCTCATCATCTGCTTGATTTCTCTCCCACCTATCCACTCTGTAAATAAGGATGGGGACGACAGGGATTTCCAGGTTATCATTGCCTCATCCTTTAACCCAGGGTTTGGAACATTGTACTATTGCCTAGAAAATCCCATGGATGGAGGAGCCTGGTAGGCTGCAGTCCGTGGGGTCGCTAAGGGTCGGACACGACTTCAATTTCACTTTTCACTTTCACACACTGGAGAAGGAAATGGCAACCCACTCCAGTGTTCTTGCCTGGAGAATCCCAGGGACGGGGGAGCCTGGTGGGCTTCCATCTATGGGGTCACACAGAGTCGGACATGACTGAAGTGACTTAGCAGCAGCACAGCAGTAACATGCCCCATACTTATATGCAGAGTACATCATGAGAAACGCTGGGCTGGAAGAAGCACAAGCTGGAATCAAGATTGCCAGGAGAAATATCATAACCTCAGATATGCAGATGACACCACCCTTATGGCAGAAAGTGAAGAAGAACTAAAGAGGTTCTTGATGAAAGTGAAAGAGGAGAGTGAAAAAGTTGGATTAAAACTCAACATTCAGAAAACTAAAATCATCGCATCTGGTCTCATCACTTCATGGGAAATAGATGGGGAAACAGTGACAGACATTATATTTTATATTTTGGGTTTCAAAATCACTGCAGATGGTGACTGCAGCCATGAAATTAAAAAATGCTTGCTCCTTGGAAGAAAAGCTATGACCAACCAAGACAGCATATTCAAAAGCAGAGACATTACTTTGCCCACAAAGGTCCATCTAGTCAAAGCTATGGTTTTCCCATGGTCATGTATGGATGTGAGAGTTGGACTACAAAGAAAGCTGAGTGCCAAAGAATTGATGCTTTTGAACTGTGTTGTTGGAGAAGACTCTTAACAGTCCCTTGGACTGCAGGGAGATCCAACCAGTCCATTCTAAAGGAAATCAATCCTGAATATTCATTGGAAGGACCGATGCTGAAGCTGAAACTCCAATACTTTGGCCACCTGATGCAAAGAGCTGACTCATTTGAAAAGACCCTGATGCTGGGAAAGATTAAAGGTTAGAGGAGAAGGGTACGACAGAGGATGGGATGGTTGGATGGCATCACCGACTCAATGGACCTGAGTTTGAGTAAACTCCGGGAGTTAGTGATGGACAGGGAGGCCTGGTGTGCTGCAGTCCATGGGGTCACAAAGAGTCGGACACAACTGAGCAACTGAACTGAACAATATTTTCAAATTTCAGATCACACTCACTTCGTTAAAGCAAGGTTGAGGCACACAGACATTAATAATTTGGAGTGTGATTTTCAATATTCCGAGGATCTAGCTATAGCATTCTGGCCAATCCCTCTCAGAATGCTATAACGTGTAAAGCGAAGGAGAGAGTTTCCATAGCAATGATTTTTTACCAAGATTATGTAAACATTAGTGCTGCCTGGTTCTTCCAAAGGCCCAAATTTTTCTTGGTTCAGTCAGACTGCAGCTACAGCTTAGCCCTAAGCTGGAATTTGACAAGAATTCGTTTATCACAATAATTTTTCAAAGGAACAACACTAATTGTGAGAGCTGACAGTCAGGCAGCTCCAGGGCTGGGCCTGAGTCCACTGGGTGTCTACACCTCTGCAGCAGCTGCCCCTTCACTACATGATATTTGCATAGTGATGTCTATTTTTTGGAATGTTTTCATGAAAATCTGAGAGACACCCTGAAGTCATAAAGTAGGAATTACAAACCCTAGACTTTCCATATGTGAAAGAAAAAAAAACAGACTTCAGGAAATTGAAGGGTCTTGCCCACAGCCCCACAATATCGCATCCAAGTCTAGAACTAGGACTTTCCAACTTATTCACTCGTTACATTAATACACACCAAGAACCTGCTATTTCCAGGCATTGTTCTAAGTTTTCAGTATATGTCAGTTTTTTAAAATGATGTCTGCTTTCACAAAGTTTACATTCTAGTAGAAAAATATAAAAAGGTTTTGAGTGGGTTGGTCAAGATAGGCCTCCTTGAGAAGGAAATCTTTGAGTCCAGGCTTGAAAGAAGTGAATAAATTAGTCATATGAATTTCTCTTGGAGAGGCTTCCAGGCAGAGAGAAACACAGAGCTGGAAGACATCAGGACAGACATAAGGGACTTTTGCATGTGTGGTCCTCACATGTGAGGCCGGGGATCGTTGGTAACGATGTTGGCAAAGAGTCGGACACGACTGAGTGACTGAACTGAACGGAATGAGTTGATGAAAAGAGAACCAATAGACACATTTCTTTGGAAGCAGAGCTGATTTGTCTCGTTGGGTAACTGGCTGGATGGGTTGTACTTTCCCCAGAAGGTGTTGAGATTATTTTGAAGCAGGCCCAAAAGACACTGGGTGAGGACACTTGATGAAATCAGAGCAACAAATCCACACTGAGACCCACGTTGAGCGGGTGTGATGGCTGAGATGAAGACAGGGAAGGAGGGAAATAAGCGCTGAGACTGTGGAGCCTCGCAGGCCATTGGAAGGACTGTGGCTTTCACTCTGAGGGGAAAGAGGAGCCAGTGGAGAGTTTTAAAAGAGCAGCGACGTGAATCTGCCCTGGGTTTGAACAGGCTGTTGGACCGACCACAGTCTGTCCAGGACAAAGATGGAGGTGCTACAGTCATTGAGGTTTGAGGTGATGGTGGCTTAGACAATGGTGCTGGCAGTGACGGGGAAAGGAACTAACCAGAATCCGGATGCGCCGTGAAGACAGTCAACAGAACACGCCGAGGGGCTGGGTGTGCGGTGTGAGAGAAAGGAAGCAGTCAGGGTAGCCCTAAAGTTTCGTCTTGCTTTCCTTATAAAGCAAGAGATTTTACTGGGAAAGGTCACCCAGTGGAGAGCAGGAGGGTAAGGGAACCCAGGTAGATGGCTCTTCCACATGGCTCGTAGTCTCAGGTTTTATGGTGACAGGTTCAGTTTCCGAGCTGTCTCTGGCCAACCATTCTGACTCAGGGTCCTTCCGGGTGGTGCATGCATTGCTCAACCAAGATGGATTCCAACAAGGAGGATTCTGGGAGGTTGGTAGTTTTCATAGTGTCTCCTTTTGACCTTTCCTGAATTCTTCCAGTTAGTGATGAAGGATAGCCCTAAAGTTTTTGACCCAAGTAACTGTCAGCACAGCATTGCCAAGCACTAAGGGGATAAATCAGGAAATCAGTCCTGAATATTTATTGGAAGGACTGATGCTGAAGCTGAAACTCCAATACTTTGGCCACTTGATGCAAACTGACTCATTGGAAAAGACCCTGATGCTGGGAAAGATTGAAGGCAGGAGGAGAAGGGAATGACAGAGGACGAGAGGGTTGGATGGCATCACCAACTCAATAGACATGAGTTTGAGCAAGCTCTGGGAGTTGGTGGGGGACAGGGAAGCCTGGTGTGCCGCGGCTTATGGGGTCGCAAAGAGTCGAACACGACTGAGCAACTGAGCTGAACTGAAGAGAATAAAACGAGTGCGAGGTCTGGAGAGAAGCAGGAGGTCAGTTCTAGACCCAATGTGAGGGCAGTTATGAGCAGAGGGCAAGACATCCACGGAGGAGGAGATGTTGAGAAGGCTGCAGGGTGTGCAGGTGTGGCCACCCGCACACATCCTTTTGCTGCTCCGGGGAATGGCCTGTGTTTGTTCCCACCTAATGGACTTCCAACAGCCATGGCTTGCTCTTCTCCAGAATGAGAAATGCGGCAGTGACGTTAAATCCTCAGCACCCTTCTGCCACCCTCAAATCTGCACTGGCCTTATTTCCAAGACAAATAACCAGTCACCCTCATCTTGCCTTAGATAAGTCGCTTCAGTCGTGTTCGACTCTGTGTGACCCCATAGACAGTAGCCCAGCAGGATCCTCCGTCCCTGGGATTCTCCAGGCAAGAATACTGGAGTGGGTTGCCATTTCCTTCTCCAACGCCTGCATGCATGCTAAGTCGCTTCCGTTGTGTCCGACTCTATGCAACCCTGTGGACAGTAGTCCACCAGGCTCCTCTGTCCACAGGATTCTCTAGGCAAGAATACTGGAGTGGGTTGCCATTTCCTTCTCCACCTCTTACCTCAGGGGGCCCTCAATCAAGGAGCTCATTGCCCAGCTTCATACAGCAGAAACCCTATTCCAGAACTTTAGACACAGTATGAGGTGAAATTTTATGAAGTGACATTCTAATTGACTGAATTTGGTGCCATTTCTCTACTATCTGTACTGTATTTAGCCATTTCTCCTATTTGATCAGAAGGATGCGATTTTGTGGTTTATATCCTCGTAGGAGAATTTCTTAAAAGCCTGGGGAAAATCACAAGTAGCTGAGTGATCCAAAAGCACCACGCTCAGTGCATCTAAATAACCTTGTCTTTGGTTAACAATGAATTGATGCCAGCAGAATGATCATATTTTAAAACTTTTTCTATAAATGTGACATATGCATCCCCATGTGTCAGCATAATCTCAGCTGAAAACATTCCAGTGAATGACAAGTTGATTGGCCCCAATTTGAAAAGCACAGTGTATAAAAACATAATTTCAGGGTGGCCAACAATATGACAGATTCTATATTTTGCTCGTACACAGAACTGGTTTGAACTGTTTGGGGAATTTTGATAGTCTATGGATGCTTTCAGCAAAGAAAATTGGCCAGAAAGGAGAGGGAGGAAAAATAAGAAATGGAATTAACAACTGTTGGGCAACCAGTATCAGATAGACATTATCTGTGCGAAAATGATGGGGTAAGGGATTGATAGATAATCATTGTTTTTACAGACAAAGAAATAGCATGATAGAGAAGGAAAGAGCATTAGCTGTGCAAGTGAAGACCCCAGTGCAAATCACAGCTTTGTCAATACTTCAGTGAGATACCAAATTGCATCATGTCTTTGACCTCCAGTTTTTAAATCTGTAAAAGGGGCATAACAATAGATGCTTTCTAGGTGTGAGAATTGCTAGATTCTCCTTGTGTATACACACTCACACACACACACCCTGCTTACTTCTGTCCTCAGCTGCTCAGTCGTGTCTGACTCTTTGAGACCCCATGGACCGTAGCTCACCAGGCTCCTCTGTCCAGGGAATTTTCCAGGCAAGAATACTAAAGTGTTGCCATTTCTTCCTCCAGGGGAATCTTTCCAACCCAGGGATTAAACCTGGGTCTCCTGCATCTCCTGCATTGGCAGGCGGGTTCTTTACCACTGAGCCACTGGGGAAAGAAACCCCCTTAATTCTAATTTCACTCTATCACAGATGGTGTATTAGGGAGGCTCTAATGTGACATGGAAGGTGTTCAGTAAGATACACACCATGGTAGTACAGACCAGGGGTCCCCAACCTCCGGGCCACAGCCTTAGATTAGAAATAAAGTGCACAATGAATGCAGTGTGCTTGAATCACCCTGAAACCATCGCCCTCACCCCAGCCATAGAAGAACTGTCTTCCATGAAAGAGGTCCTTGGTGCCAAAAAGTTTGGGGACCGCTGGTATAGACAACTCCCACCCATCCCCACAAACACACACACACACAGGGTGTTCCTGCTAAGGTGCCTCGCAGGTCTTCTTGCTTTGAAAACTGAGAGACTTGAAAGGACCAGCATGGGTCCTTTCTCTTCTGTCTACTATATGACATCCGTCACGTGGGGACCCTTTCCTGTGGTCTCCTCGTGCATATTCATGAGTTTGTATCAAAAGCTGCAGCCTTGTGGATTAAAAGCCACTGGAAGAGACTCTGTTAGAAAACCAGATCTAGTAGTGACAACGTACCTTGGTAATTCGGGGAGTGAAGGGCATGAGTAACCTGCTAAAGGATCGCTCAGCAGTCTTCTATCAGGATACATCTTGCCCCACGATAAGGAGAAACAAGAGTTCAGTTCTGCAAACTGCTGACTCGTAAGGAATTTGAGTCCCTTTATTACTTCCATTTTCTTCCACCTGATGTGAGGAATAGTGAGGATGAGATTCAGTGCCAATTCCTGGATCCCAAATAAAAAGAATGGATGGCATATGGAGGTCAGGGACTAAGCGGAAGGTGAGATGGCAGCAAGAATAAAGCCCTGGAGAAAGGAGAACAAGGGGAGCCAAAAAGGAGGGAGGCTTGGCTTTTTTTTTTTTTTTTTTGGCTTTTCAATTTGATCCCGTAGGGACCTTAACTTCCATATGAGAACTGTGCCTCTGGTGTGTTCTTAAGCAAATATTGATTGGGTTTTTCAGATCGGCTTTAGTGAGAGAAATTCCATGGTGCTGTTAGAAACGAAGTGCATAGATCAGCTCCTTTTCAACCGAATTTGTCATCAGAGCCGGATGAAGATATAGGGTGAGTAATTGCCTGACTTTTCCTCAGTGTTTTGTTTTGCACACTTCTCTTGCATAGCAAAGTTATTTCAATAACTAGGTTTATATTAGCATCTGTCTTTGGGGAATTGAAGATAGAAAACTGAAGTGCAAACTTGCAACATACTTGCTGACTATGAAGTGCTCAGGTTTTAGAAAATCTGAGTTACATAAGGCGAACCTCACTGGAGAAGAAAGAACAAGTCCTTTGGGGCACAAGCTTTGGCACAGCTGAGACTAGATGAGGGCCACGTGCAGGCACACCCGGGAGAGGTGTTGTGCAGTGGGGTCAAGGTCAAGGTCAAGGACAAAGAGCTCTGGCGCCGGTGCTGCAGATTAACTGTGACCGGAAGCAACGTCCAAACCCTGGTCTCCATGTGGAAAGCTCTCTGGTTCTGCAGCGTGGCCTCAATCAGCCTCCCGTCTGGAAGCGGGGAGGGCTTCAACCATCCTGCTCTGCGTTTCAGAGGACGGTCTCTGCCCTGGTGCGCTTTGCCTTGGGGTCCTCTTTCCCATCTCTCTGCTCCTAAGAGGACTAAGAGTCAAAGGGAAGGCCAGGTGTAAACCGAGGGGAAAGGAGTTATAGCTAGCAGATGTCGCAAGCCAGCGAGATTAAAATACCCCTTATAGTCTCCTGCACGCCAGCCCAGAACGGCTCATGAGCGGTGTGGGAGACACACTCCAGCTCCATGCGGGAGCCCTCTCCACAACGAGGGTGGTGCTTTTCACCTAGCGAACTGCGGCCCACAGGCATTTCTGTCTTTCCCGTATTTTCTACCGTAAACATATTATTTTGACATCACCAAACTACAATAAATGCCATAAAAATAGAGACTAAGAGCTAAGATGTGTAAAACCTAAAGTATAGTTACTTTAGGTTATTTACTCAGCTAACCACACTCCATAATTTTTCAGATTAACATTTTTCCCACTGCTTCTCGGATTTGTGAAACTGAAAGTGTTAATCGTTCAGTCGAGTCCACTCTATACAACCCCATGGGCTATAGCCCGCCAGGCTCCTCTGTCCATGGGATTCTCCAGGCAAGAATACTGGAGTGGGTTGCCATGCCCTCCTCCAGGGATCTTCCCAACACAGGTCTCCCGCATTGCAGGCGGATTCTTTACCATCTGAGCCACCTGGGAAGCCCTTCTGGGGTTTGTACCAGTCAACCAATAAATGGCACTCCACAGTTCATTGTGAAATATCCATTTATTGCAACTTCCCTGGCAGTCCAGTGGTAAAGAATCTGTCTTCCAATGCAGGGGGTGCAGGTTCCATCCCTGGTTGGGGAACTAAGATCCCACATGCTGGAGGGCAACTAAGTCCATTCACCACAACCAGATAAGCCAAGCTGCAGCGAAGACGGAGCACAGCCAGTAGATATAAATATATGCTGCTGTGCAGTCTCTAAGTCGTGTCCGACTATTTGCAACCCCATGGACAGTCCATGGAATTCTCCAGGCCAGAATACTGGAGTGGGTAGCCATTCCCTTCTCCAGGGGATCTTCCCCAACCAGGGATCAAACCCAGGTGTCCCACACTGCAGGCAGATTCTTTACCATCTGAGCCACCAGGGAAGTCCATTTAAAGGCAAAGGGATCAGCACTCAGAAAGGCACTTGGAGCCCACTGGATGCTCCCCGGGGACTCCTGACATCTTAAGGAGGAGTCCGAGGACCCGGAGAGTGCAATGGCATCAGAATGCTGAATGGGTCTAGGAAGCCAGGGGCCCTGGACAGGGAGGGTCTTGAAACCAAGCAGACGACTTTGGGTACGACTGGAAGTGAAGGGTAAGCCGAGGGTCACCCTGGGCGTCGGGAGAGCGGTGGCACTGTCAGAGCAGCGGGTGAGGAAGTGAGCTTGGCAGCTGCGTGACGCACTGACTGCAGGGGACCAGGCTGGAACCAAGGAAGCCGATGAGGGATGGGTTGTGATTATTGGTCTTGGAACAGAAGCATTTCCTTGCCATTAAACTGATCTTACCACAGTCACAGTACGTATGCAGCCCTACAATAAAATGGCTCAGTATTTTACTGTAAGAGCTCTCCAAGGAAACTCAAATATTCATGTCCCGACAGATGCAAAAGGGAAACACTGAAGAAAGGGTGACTCAAAAGAGAAATAAAAAATGAAGAACAGATATGAAGACTAACAGATCAGGGAAACTGCAAAACCAAGTGATTTGTACTTTTAGAGAACTTGCATTCTTTCTTTAAAGATAGCTGAACTATGGAAACACATACACTATCATATGTAAATTAGATAGCCAGTGGGAATTTGCTGTATGACTTAAGGAGCTCGAACCGGGGCTCTGTGACAACCTAGAGGGGTGAGATGGGGTGGGAGGTGGGAGGGAGGTTCAAGAGGCAGTGCACATATATATACCTATATACTTATGGCTGATTCATGTTGATGTATGGCAGAAACCGAAACAATATTGTAAAGCAAATATTCTTCAAATAAAATTTAAAAAAATAGCTGGATTGCTGAATACTAGCAAAAGGCAATTGATGAGCATCTCATACGCTGAAGAGCATTTCCTCTTAAAGCTCTAATGATAGAGAAAAGCATGTGCACACAAAAAGCACAGGGGAAAGCACTGAACTTTAACACAACAATAAGGGTCCCACTCCCTGTGGAGTGTAGAGTGATTTAGAGGGGGAGGAAGGGGAAGGGGTGAGTGTGTGTGCACAGGTATAAAGCACACAGGATCGGTGGGGAATACAGGGTAGAGCCAAATGACCCAAGGACAAGGTGATGGGGCTGACCAACAGGTAGACTTTATTGTCAGAGACCTTTGCTGGAAAGAATGAGGACGTGATTCAGATATACATAGACACCTGAGGGCTTCCCTGATAGCTCAGTTGGTAAAGAATCTGCCTGCAATGAGGGAGACCTGGGTTCAATCCCTGGGTTGGGAAGATCCCCTGGAGAAGGGAAAGGCTACCCACTCCAGTATTCTGGCCTGGAGAATTCCATGGACTGTATAGTCCATAGGGTCACAAAGAGTCGGACATGACTGAGTGACCTTCACTTTATACACCTGAAACTAACATAACATTGTGAATCAACTATACTCCAATATAAAATAAAAATTGTAAAAAAGATAAAGCCATTATCCTTCAATTAAAAATAAATTTAAAAAAAAGAATAAGGTCATGAACGAGCCTGAAGGTGGCTGAAGGTAAACCTGCTTTTAAACCCCAGTCAGGACTTCTCCGTGCCTTAGACAGGTAGCCTCATGACCTCTCAATAGATATCTGTCTAAAACAAGGTGAGCATACTTAAGTATTGAGCGGATTATACATAAATTATGTGTCTATAATAATGCCTGACATATAATAAGTACTGAAAAAAATAACAGCATCGTGAAACTAGGATGCATTATGTATATATGTGTACATAAAATATTATGGTTAATGATCACTTCAGGGAATGTACCAAGCCACTCACCTTTAAATTTATTGAGTATTTATTATATGCCAGATGCTAAGTATTAAAAGGATATGGCAGGGTCCCTTTCTTTAAAAGCAAATGCAGCCCGCTGTAGTCCTTTATTAAATTTCCAAAGCCCCATATAACAATATCAAGAAGGTCAAGTGCCTGACAATCCCAGTGGATGGAAGACTGAAGAACCCTGGAAACCATCCACTGCAGCACCCAGGCCAAGGTGCCCTCAGCCTGTGGGCGCAGCACTGCCCCCTCCTGGAAGGAGGACTTGATGACCAAAGATCTCCAGACTCAGAGCTGGGCCCCCCAGACTGCTCACGGTACTTCAGAAAGCGGGGAAGGGGTGGACGAGCAGAGTGAAGAGAGTGCCCTCGGGTGAGGTCGGGATGGCCAGCTGACCCAGAGAGAAAAGACATCTGCAGGTTCTCCCTTTGCAGACACAAGCCATATCCCAAACCCACAGGAGTCCTGGCAAAAGCTGAGATGCAGAGCACTGAGGGTCAACATGAAAAATGAGTTTTTCCAGCCCAAAAGGCAAATCTCTAATTTGGTCTCACATTGCAAATAGACACTCAGCAGCCTGCAGTGCCCGTGGCCTGGAGGTGGGCCGCTTTCCTTCAGCCAACCACATTCATCTCCCTCAGCCACACATGACCTCCCCCATCACGTCAGATGTCCCTACGTCCGTCAGAGAAGGTAGAACATAGACTCACAGGAAAAAACCTGTGATGTCATACAGAGCTGCTCAGGGTACAAGACCATTAGGTGGGTTTTCAAGGAATGTTGGGGAAGGATGGTGAGGCTTCTAGTGGGCTCCAGGGGAAAGGACTCACAGACAAGAGAGAGGAGGCAGGGGGTCACAGGAAGACAAGTGGGCTCCTTGCAGAGGAGCTGGGGGGCAGAGAACAGAAGAGGAGGTCAGGAGCCAGATCTCAAAGAGACAAAACGCCAGCCTCACTCCGCAGACAGTGGGGTTCTTCCTGAGATGAGCATGATCAGGCAGAAAGAAGAATTTGCGTAATATTCATTGGACAATTCCAACAAAGAAATTCTTCTTGTCCCTTCCTTCCATACCTTCTCCTGCTCAGTTCGTATCTCCTTAGTGACACCATCGCCCACGAGTCTCCTTGCAGACACTTGAGAGTCATCCCTAAGTTCTCCTTGTCCCTGGACTCAAAGTCTATACAGATACTAAGTCCTGTCTGTACTCCCTTCTCTAAATATTTCTCATCATCCTCTCCTCCTCGACATCCTGCTAATTCAGGCTTGTCTCTTGGTCATCTTGCCTCAAATGCCCTTCAGTTTATCGCACGTTGCCTCCAGACTGCTTGCTCTCAAACGTAAATCTGACCATGTTGCCATTTATGCACACTATTTTACCAGCTTCCTATTAATTTTGTAAGAAAGTCCTTGGCTTGCTATAAGAAAGCCTTTATGATCTGGTATTTACCTGCATCCCAGGGCTCGCCTGCCCTTGTCCCTTCTAAACCACTATTCCCTGCCCTTATGAAACTCCCTGCTATCTCTGAAACAGGCCAGGCTGTCTCACACCTCAAGGTCTCCACATGGGCTGCGTCATATTCTCAGATCTCCATTCTGTTCTCTGCATGTCCTTCATCCTCCTGATATTCACTTCTTCCTGGAGACAGGAATCCAGGCACAGGCAGAACCATCTGCATGAGGTTCCTCTGGCAGCTCAGGCTGATTTTAGAACTCCCCCCGCCACTGTCTCTCTCTCTCCACGGTACACTGCACTCCTTCATTAACTGATAGCACACGTCACACAGGCTGGCCTGTGGGCCAAGCTGTCCATTTCCCCCTCTGGGTCGTTTCATCCAGCCCTGAGTCCCCCCGCACTCTGCTGGACATTTAATAATTGTGTTGTACTTAATATGAGAAGAACATAAACACATGATAAAAATCTGTGCCAAACAGAGAGAAAGCTTGGAACTCCCAGGATCTTATGACCTGAGCATCCCTCCAAATGGAAGCTTCCAAAAGCCAGATGGAGCCACATCCTGGAGAGAAGTCTTACTGAGGTCCAGGGGACTTGGCCAGTTGTGTACCACCACTTACAGGGCAGATTACAAAAGTGTAAATACGTGCCCACGCGTGTGTGGCTTGTTTTATTCTGATTGGGCTCATCAGGACCCAGAAATATAGATATTTCAGTGTGGCACCTATGGGGGGACTGAAGCGATCTTGCAGGTAACCCTAGGTGTCTTCTTGGTATCTTTCACCCATCCAAATCAGAGCCCCATTGAGTCCTCTCTCCCGCCTCTGCCACCAAACGCCCTTCCCATCCTTGGATGTGGAAGTGCACCAGAATGTCAGGACAGACCTTCTCCCACCAGCAGGGCTCTGGGCCACCCTGCTGTTCTGCACAGCCAAAGGGCTTCCAGCATCGCCTCAGTGCTTCACGACAAACCTGGAAAGACATGCGGAGGGCAAACAGAACACAAATGAGCACCTGTAGAAATTGCCCTGCAATAACAGCCGCCCATGAGCTAGGTGGGAGCAGTAACAGATGGCCACGTCTTTCTGATTTTCTAATCCCTGAGGTTGTACCTCTCTGCTTCCCTTCCATCTCTTTTCCTGGGACATGGTTTTGGCAGGCAGCTGGTCCCTTGGAATCGGCAGTATCCTTCAAAGTCATTCCAGAATGGTATGCGATGGAAGCCAACCCACATGCTACCAAGAATGAGAAACCCAGAGTCAAAAGCATGAGCCATGCCCAAAACACATCAGTGACCTTGTCAGGACATTCCTGCATCTTAGCAAAGCACATCAGTTGGTCAATGTCCATTTTTAAAGCAGTAGGCTCGGATGAAAGTCGAGAGCTATTTAGGCAATGTTACTTGCTGGTTGCCAGCAGGTGCCTGGGTGCAGACAGGCCCTGCTGTCTAATTCCTGCTGCTATGCTGGCTCCTACCTGCCCACCACTAGGGCACCACCTGTGGTCCCTCAGTTTCCTCATTTAGAAAAGAGTCTGGAACTTTGGATAAGCATTGACTAAAGCTGATCTTCCTAGTGCGTCTTCCCCAGAACAGACCACCAGTGTCCTGGCGGTTATTAGCATTTGCAAACATTTTATAGCCTGAAAGACTGACATCAGTAAGGTTTTTTTCTGCCTTTCTCAGAATTGTGACTCAGGTACAGAGCTGATGACAAAAGTACTAAGAAAGATCCCCACGTTTTAAGTTCATAGAAACTTCAGTTGTTGGGCAGCTACCTCCCCTTCAGGCTCGCTGGGAGGCGAGTCCCCAAAGAGAGGAAACAGAGCACAGAGGAGCTAACAACCTGGACACGAGCCAGCAGTCAGGCAGGAAAGATCTGCCTCCTCCTCGCCCTCACACCAAAGCCCCGCTGGTCCCGCCCAGCAGAGGGGAGAGAAGACACAGGTGTGAGAGACTGAAAGCTTGTGTCCCCACAAACCCTCATGTGGAAACCCTACCCCGTGCTGAGGTATTAGGAGACAGGCCTTGGGAGAAAATCAGGGTTAGATGAGGTCTTGAGGGTGGAGCCCTCATCAAGGGCACTAGAGCTCGTAAAGGGGACTCCTAAGAATCAGGAGAGAGTTTGATTCCTTTCTGCTTCCGGTCATGTGAGGATACGCGGCCCTGATGTCATTCTTTCAGGCTATAAAATGTGTACAAGATGTCAGCAATCGGGGACTTCCCTGGTGGTCCAGTGGTTAGGACTCTGCGTTTCCACTGCAGGGAACAAGGGTTCGATCCCTAGTTGGGGAAAACTAGGGACCTGATATAAAATAATAATAATAATAAATTATTATTTTAAATTGTAATAAATTATTGTTTAAAATCATAATAAATTGCTTTAAAATCATAATGATAAATTATTATTTAAAAATCATAATAATAAATAATCTTGAAACATATCAGAAACAGCTCAATTTAAAAAAAAGATGCTAGCAATAAGAAACCCAGAGGAGATCATCACCAGAACCTAACCTGTTGATCTTAGACCTCCAACCTCCAGAACCATGAGAAGTTACTTTTCATTGTTTATAAGCCCAGCCTATGGTCATTTGTTGTAACAGTCTGAATGGAATAAGGCACTGGGATTAGAGTCCCAGCTGGCTGCACTAGGTAAGAAGGAGGCCCATAAATCATAGAACAATTAGAAAAGACAGGACTAAAATAAGCCCACCCTAAGACCTAAGAAGGCAATGGCAAGCCACTCCAGTACTCTCGCCTGGAGAATCCCATGGACAGAGGAGCCTGGTAGGCTGCAGTCCGTGGGGTCGCTAAGGGTCGGACACGACTGAGCAACTTCACTTTCATTTCCCACTTTCACACATTGGAGAAGGAAATGGCAACCCACTCCAGTGTTCTTGCCTGGAGAATCCCAGGGACAGGGGAGCCTGGTGGGCTTCCGTCTATGGGGTCACACAGAGTCGGACACGACTGAAGTGACTTAGCAGTAGCAGAAGACCTAAGTACGGTGACTGAAATTAAAAAACGCTTGCTCCTTGGAAGAAAAGTTATGACAAACCTAGACAGCATGTTAAAAATCAGAGATATTACTTTGCCAACAAAGGTCCATCTAGTAAAAGTTTTGATTTTTCCAGTAGTCATGTATGGATGTGAGAGTTGGGCCATAAAGAAAGCAGAGTGCTGAAGAATTGATCCTTTTGAACAGTGGTGTTGGAGAAGACTCTGGAGAGTCCCTTGGACTGCAAGGAGATCCAACTAGTCCATTCTAAAGGAGATCAGTCCTGAATATTCATTGGGAGGACCAATGCTGAAGCTGAAACTCCAATACTTTGGCCACCTGATTCAAAGAATTGACTCATTGGGGAAAAGACCCTAATGCTGGAAAAGATTGAAAGCAGGAGGAGAAGGGGTTGACAGAGAATGAGATGGTTGGATGACATCACTGACTTGACTGACATGAGTTTTAGCAAGCTCCAGGAGTTGGTGATGGACAGGGAAACCTATCATACTGCAGTCCATGGGGTCATAAAAAGTCAGACATGACTGAGTGACTGAACTGAACTGAACTGAAGATCTAAGCATGAGCAGGAAGAGTCACACTGAAAAATTCTGCTCTTCAGTGATTATGCTTTAGGGAGAAAAACTTGAGTTTTATGTTCATACCCTGAGTTGTGACTCTACACAAACTTGTTTTCTGGCCTTAAGACAAGGCGACTGAAGGGCTTATTTATTCATTCCTTCAGCACATATTTATTTATAACATATGATGTGGTGAAGATCCCCTGGAGGAGGAAATGGCTATCCCCTCCAATAGTCTTGCCTGGAGAATCCCATGGACAGAGGAGCCTGGCAGACTACAGTCCATGAGGTCGCAAAGAGTCAGACAGGGCTCAGTGACAAAAAACAACAGCAACAGTGGTGTGGTGAATACAGTTCCCTCTGAGGAGACAGAGGAACCAGGTGGGCAAACGTCTTCCTTCAGGGCGCTCAGGTTCTGGTGAGGGTGTGGACATTATACCCGCGGCTGCAGAGTGTGCCCAGCTTCCGGTTGAGAGCGATGTGGGGGTGAGGAGAGGAAGGGAACACTCTAGACAAGTGCTCAGGGGCGCTCTGGGGCGAGGGCCCTCAAGCGGGGAGCTGAAAGAGTGAGGAGCGAGAGTGGGTCGTCCTCCTCCAGGGAGCTCTCCAGGGCTCCAGGGAGGCAGGATGAGACTGGCAGAGTCGGGGAGTTCCAGTTGGACAAGAGCGGCTCAGCAAAGGGGACATGGTGGGGGACAAGGCAAGGAAATAGACAGGGGCTGACCTCAGAGGCCTTGGATTTCAGTCGAGTGTGACGAAAAGCCCCCAGAGGGTTTTGAGCAGGAACATGACATGGTGTGATACATCTTGGGGAGTCGCCTCCAGTAGTTGAGTGAAAAATTGACTATGGGACAGGAGGAAAAAGAGGAAGGCAATTCATGAGGCCATGGCAGCTCAAGTGGAAGACCATAATAGCCTGGTCCGGGTGGAAGCAGAAAAAGCACCAAGTAGTTAGCCTTGGGATATATTTGGATAGCTGGTCCTCCTAGGCTCCTGGTCTGTTAAAGAAGAAAAGGAGTTAAGAGCCTCAGATGAAGGGTGGCTTCTACAGACCTGAGATGAAAAGTTTGACAGTGAGTCCAGGAGCTCCCTGACAGAAGAACATGACCAGGAGATAAAGATATGCAAGTGACTTTCAAATCAAGGAAGATGCCAACCCAAATGAGAGTATCTACTTGAGGTGAAAGGTTTCCATGAGAGCCAGAAAATAGACGCTGCCTCTCTGACAAGGTTACCCACTCCAGTGTTCTTGCCTGGAGAATCCCAGGGATGGGGAGCCTGGTGGGCTGCCATCTATGGGGTCACACAGAGTTGGACACGACTGAAGCTGCTTAGCAGCAGCAGCAGCTCTGACAAGATTAAGAGTGTGTGGGGAATCGTTTGCAGCTGGGTTCCTTGGTGGCAAGACTCTGCCTGCAATGCAGGAGGTCCATGTTCAATCCCTGGGCCAGGAAATTCCCCTGGAAAGGGGAATGGCAACCCACCCTAGTATTCTTGCCTGGAGAATCCTATGGACAGAAGAGCCTGGTAGGCTACAGTCCATGGGGTTGCAAAGAATCGGACATGACTGAGCAAGTTACACTTTCACTTTCACTAGCAGAGGTTCCAAAAAGGATCGTAGGGAAGGTTAGGAGGGGAACAGTGATGTGTGGTTCAGAGAAGGAAGCACAGAGCCACAGAGGTTGGGACTTCAGACAGGATAGTAACTGGAGGAGCATTTCTCAGTTTGGATGAAAAGTGTGGATGAGTCATGGGGAAAATAAGTGGCCTAGAAATTGCTAAAGAACTGGGCCTGGAAGTGTCAGACAGATTGAGGTCTCTGGTGGATCGAAGGACTTGGACATCTCCGGAACGAGTCAGCTGCTCCTGGAAATCCAAGACCAGGTGGGCTGGCAACAGGATTGTTTAGTTCCCAGGAGCCTCACCGGGTGCTGGAAATAGCCTGAGCTCCAGATGGATGGCAGGTCTTTCTGGACGGGCTCTTGCACAGCTTGTCTTCACTGTGGTTCCAAGGGAATCCATGGGGAACGGCGTCACGGATCCGAAAATAACTCTGGGTGAGATAGTAGTACTTTCTGTTCCCCTTGACTCAACTCCCACTCATGCCTCAATCCCCCGAAATCTGATTTTCACCTATTTCCTTTCACCAAAACAGCTCTGACCAAGTTTACTAGTGGCCTCCACATGGCTTGATCCAGTGGGCATTTCAAAGACCTCATCTCTCCTGACATCTCAGTTCTTTGGACCCCACTTTTCTTCATGAAACCTTCTCTTCCTTTGGATTCCACAGTGGCGCCGCCCTCTCGTGACCGTGTGCCTTCTCCTCTGGCCTCTCACTAGCCCTATCCCTACAGTCCTCACTGACTTGGCCTTTAGGGTGCTGTGGTTCTTTAATCCTCTTCCTAGCTTACTTTGTCTCTTCTCTCCAGGCCAGCTTGTTCAAATTCATGATTTCAACTGACTAACAAATTGGAGGGAAGTTAAAAATGCTATAGGAGTACTTAGAGGTGTGTGTGACTAAGGCAAGACCGAGGTTGCTTGAGTTGGGTCATTGTTGCCCAAATGATAAATGTAGCCTTGTGTGGAGAGCACGCCCAAGGAGAGTATACGTAAAGTCAGCAAAGAGAACCCAAGCTGGAATTCTTCGTTGGGTTGGAAGATGAGGTAAGTACCCATAAATAAGGAGGTGTGAGGAACGTTCAAGAGGGAGGGGACATATGTATACCTATAGTTGATTCATGTTGCTATATGGTGGAAGTCAACACAATATTGCAAAGCAATTATCTTCCAATTAAAAATAAATTTAAATTTTAAAAGTAATTGCTATTATCATTTGTCACAATTACTATTATTCTGTAAGTTAAGTTTCTTGACTTCCTACTTTTGCATTCCAGTCCCCTATAATGAAAAGGACATCTTTTTTGGGTGTTAGTTCTAAAAGGTCTTGTAGGTCTTCATAGAACCGATTAACTTCGGCTTCTTCAGCATTACTGGTTGGGGCATAGGACTGATGCTGAAGCTGAAACTGCAATACTTTGGCCACCTCATGCGACGAGTTGACTCACTGGAAAAGACTCTGATGCTGGGAAAGGTTGGGGGCGGGAGGAGAAGGGGACGACAGAGAATGAGATGGCTGGATGGCATCACCGACTCTGTGGACATGAGTTTGAGTGAACTCCGGGAGTTGGTGATGGACAGGGAGGCCTGGCGTGCTGTGATTCATGGGGTCGCGGAGAGTCGGACACGACTGAGTGACTGAACTGAACTGAACTGAACTGAACTGAACTGAACTGTAAGTTAAGTGCTTGTCTGTACATTACAAGACCTGTGTTCAGTACCTATGCATTAACTTTTTATTAGCATTTCCCACATTCCACCCATTGCCTCTGTGCAAAATACTCATGCCTACCTTTCAGTCACCATACCACCAGGCTTTGATTCATTAATTCAATCTATCATCAGTAATTTTTATTGATTGCCTTTAGGATGTATGGTGATGTTTAAAGCACTAAAATACATCTCTATTCTCAGAGATTCTGATGGAGTATTGCAATAATCCTACTACTTATTGTTGTCAGCTTTTCCATCAGCATCAATTAGAAAAGACACAAAGGAGCCATGTGTTTATCAATTATTTTATCAAGGGAACAAGTACAGTAGCATCACTTGCAAATGATCAGCAATTGTTATTGCATGCAACTAAAAAGGGTATGTTCTACTTATTAAAAATCCACAATGTAGCCAACTCTCATCTATAAACCAGGCAGGTCTCTACAATGAATCTCATGGCAATCCTGCTGTTAAGCTTATTGATCTGCTCTAATGAATTACCTGCTTTGTTGACATCTGCATTCTTCAATTTCAAAGTTAACCACGTTTCCTTGATAACCCTTCCCTCTATTTCCATTTATTTGCAGACTGTCTGCAGAGACGATCCAGTAGAAAGGGGATAATGCTCACTTTGGGACCAGAAGGCCTGGGTCCAAGCTTTGGCTTGTAATTCATGTGCAGAATCTCACTGTCCTCATCTGTGTGTACATGTGAAAAAGCCTACAATCTCCTTCACCTCCCCGCAAAAGCAGGTGGTGAGAGTATTACTATTAAGAAAAGCTTTGGAAACCCAAGCCATTGTCCTTGCTCACTGAAAAATTTTTGAGTCACCTGTTCTCAAAAGCATTATGGGGTGGATTGCCACAAAACTGCTTCACAAAGCAACAACTAATGCATTGCAAGTGACACACCTAGTTTCAGGTCTAAACTTGAAGATGCACTCCACCTGCTTGCTGCTGCTGCTGCTGCTGCTAAGTCACTTCAGTCATGTCCGACTCTGGGCGACCCCATAGACGGCAGCCCACCAGGCTTCCCCTGGGATTCTCCAGGCAAGAACACTGGAGTGGGTTGCCATTTCCTTCTCCAATGCGTGAAAGTGAAAAGTGAAAGTGAGGTCGCTCAGTCGTGTCCGACTGAGTGACCCCATGGACTGCAGCCTACCAGGCTTCTCCATCCATGGGATTTTCTAAGCAATAGTACTGGAGTGGCTTGCCATTGCCTTCTCCGCTTCTCAGGGCAAGGAATGACAATTTCATAGACAAGAGAAAGGTATTCTCCAGGCAAGAATACTGGAACGGGTAGCCCGGTGATCTTCCGGATCCAGGGATCAAACCCGGGTCTCTTGGACTGCAGGCAGATTCTTTACCTTATGAGCCACCAGGGAAGCCCAGAGAAAGGTAATGAACCTCCAAAAAGGTTCATTTCTCCCCTGCTTATATTGAAGCATCAAGTTTATTCAAAACCCTCACAAACTGATTTATAACAATCAGGAGAAGGCTCATTAAACTTTCTTTACACACCAAAAATAATACTACTCAGTGTTCATGTGTAACTTCCAACTCTGCTATGTTGACAATAGCAGCTAAGAATTTCATAGATGGTTATTGTAATTATTCCACAATGCAGAGCCTCTAGACACACTTGCTTTTTGTTTCACAATGATGTTTTACAGATCAATCTAACAATGCCACTTTAAACAAGCAGTGCTCTAAGCCTCATTCTGGTGCCCATTTAATTTACAGTAAGAATCCGTAAATTGTTCTCCTTAGCTTGTCTCCTGTGACAGAGGTCAGCACGCAGGCTGAAGCTGAACTGTAGACAGACACCATACTGTGTGTTCTAGTCCTTTTCAGCATGTGACACAGAAGATCCAAACTCTTAACATAACTAAATGTGGACAATCTCTTTGACCTAATGAATTGAAATGCTATCGACCTCAGTTTACATTCTCAAGTTTTCAGGGAGAGAGAGTGAACCAAAGCACCTATTGAAGGAGTCTTTCTGCATGAGTAAGATATTAAGAGCCTGATGCAACTGTGATGCTTGGAAGTTGAAGGATGGTTTTGAGATGAGAGGATTTTGTATGCGTGAAGGGGTATAGACCCAAAGAGCCTTACGTGTAAGCGCTTCATACTTGACTTGCCAGAACTTGGTGGGGCTGCTCTAGCTGGGTTTTGTTGAGTGTTCAGTTCATCAATAAATGAAATACAAGATCCAAGCCCAGCCTTTTAATTATGAAATGCTTCTCCCTCCCGACAATCAGACTTCTACTCATTTCAGCACTGGAAAAAAAAAGTCATCATCATAATTCCTAGTAGCTTGCTTCTGTTTCCGCTTCAGCAGATACCCCATAGACGAGAAGTCACATAACAGCTTACGCATCCCATCAGGTCGCCTCTGCCTGAACCCAGCTGCAGTGCTTATCTAATTAAGCCCCAGCGCCAAACTGTGAGCTTCTGCATCAATCATTAATATTGTATTTTGGATCACTTTAAATTCTGACTGGGAGTACGTGGCACCCCGCACACGGGTCTCTGAAGGAGATTTTTCAAATAATCTTTAAACGGCATTGAAAAAAAGAAAACCAGCCACCTGCTGTTTGATGAGAGCTCCACTCCCCTACTGCACCCTGATTAGCTGTTAATACTAATTGAGAGATGAATATTGCTTATTCTGAAATGTGGAGTATTTTTATTATTATTATGAAAAGGAAGATGTAGCTCTTCTTGCCTCAAAAATGTGGCCCCTTACCCAAATTTTAAATGGCACCCACACAATAGTGGTTTCTGGGTCTCTCTTCTACAGTCTGCAGAGTCGTTATACTGAATTGCTTCTTTTCTCTGGGGGGCCATCCACAAGTTAGTGAACTGCAATCTCCACGTGGGATTTGCACATACATACGCTACATCTGGAACGTAGAGATGCTCATCACAGAGATCTGATGGCCCAGAAACACTTACAGAAATCTCTATCCTGCTAAGACACGTGTTGATGAACTTGGGTTCAAGCTCGTAAACCAAAAGGAGCCGTTTCCTACATCGCTGTTCTAATAGACTAAAACCAACAGGCCAAGCCAAATAGGACAATTTAGACAAAGAGAGACTGGTGAAAACCAAATGAATGTCTGCTTCCTCCTAGCATTCTAGGAAAAATACCAAGCAGCTGTGCCAAAGCATACAGATCTTCTTTGTTCAGAAAAACACTCTGACCTCCTTGCAATCAGGGGATGCAGTCAGCACCAGGTTCAGTAAATATGTATGTAAGATCGGCTTCCTGACGAGGTGCCATTGACTGCTGAAATACAACAACCTAACTCAGCATAAATGCAGCTTAAAATTCATAGGGAAGTAGGGCAAAGTGGGGGAACCATGAGGTTCTCATTCCCCAAAGCTGAGAATGACTGAGCCTTTGCCAGAGAACTGCCTGGCACTTAGCCACATCAGCTACAGAGTGATGGAGAGTCTCAAGGAATACAAATAAGAGAAAGAGGCTGATTCAAGAGAAGTAAAAGCAGAAGGAAGAGAGGGAGGCCTTAGGGTGGTTACTTGCGGAGAAGAGAAGGCTAAACGGTTTAGGAACAGTCTGAAAGCCCGTATGAAAGACCTTCATGAAGGGAATAATCAGAGGTGCCTTCTGAGTTGGCTAAAGATTGGGGCGTGGGGTTTAGGGCTGTCAATTAACAAAGCTGAGACCACATCTCCTAGAATTCATTTGCCTATGTGTGTGTGAGGGAAAAAAAGATATGCATGGGGGAGGGATGCCGGTAATGAGAAAGATGGACGTGAAGTAGCTGATGTTCAGGATTTGAAGGTCAGGGCATGGCTGTAAGGATGCTCTGTTGCCGCCCCGACGTTGACACTGACTTTCCTGCTTTCCTTGTCAGCCTGAAGCAGCGCTATCTCCTGCTGAATCCCCTCCTCCAACTCCTGTGATTCTGAGGCCAAGAGAGTATTCAGCTCGCTGACAAAGAGTGCCCCTGCTCCTGGTGACACCCTACCACCAGACTAGGAGATCAAAAAGCTGTCAGAGACCACAGACGGCAGCCAGGACCTGCAGTTCCTAGTTTATCCTTCCTTCCCCACGTCACATCTGTTTCCTCCTAGCCCCTAACCCCACAGACACTCCTAGGAGCAAGTCACATTGGCTGCACTCAGAAAGAAGAGTGCTTTTCTTTGGCCTGTAATGGTCTAACTACAGCATTCTAGATAACTTACTGTGCATCTCTGGAGGAGCTGGGGTTGGGAATCTGTCTATAATGCTTCGTGAGTCATAAACAGTCTGATCCACAGACCTCATGTTTGTTTTCCTATTATATGTGTAATTGTGGCAGACTCACCTGTCCATGGGGTCGCACAGAGTTGGACATGACTGAGGCGACTTAGCAGCAGCAGTAGCAGCACCTGTTAAGTTAGTTCCTCGGTCATGTCCAACTCTTCTGAGACCCCACTGACTGTAGCCTACCAGACTCTTCTGTCCATGGGATTCTCCAGGCAAGAGTACTGGAGTGGGTAGTCATTCCGTGGTGGCTCAGACAGTAAAGAATCTGTCTGCAATTCAGGAGACACGGATTCAATCCCCAGGTTGGGAAGATCCCTTAGAGAAAGGAATGTCAACCTACTGCAGTATTCTTGCCTAGAAAATCCCATGGACGGAGTTGCATGGTGGGCTACAGTTCATGGGGTCACAGAGAGTTGAACATGACTGAGCACAAATACACACAACACAAGCAACAAACACTTTATTCTAAGCCGTGGAGTTTGGACCTGGTGGATAGGTAGTTTTGCCACAGCAATACCACAGCAAATGCCACAGCAATGCCACAGCAAAAAAATTTCACAAGTTGGTACAGAGTGAGGTGTTAACAAGATTATGTTGTGGTTCAATCACTAAGTCATGTCTGACTCTTTGTGACCCCATGGACTGCAGCACACCAGGCTTCCTGTCCTTCACCATCTCCTGGAGCTTGCTCAAACTCCTGTCCATTGAGTCCATGATGCCATCCAACCACCTCATCCTCTGTCGTCCCCTTCTACAAAAATCTAACATATGTGGCATTGTTTTTGTGACCAGGTGGCAGATACAGCCTAGAAAAAACAGAAATGAAACTGTTGTAGAAACCTGAAAGAAGTGTCAACAAAACTGTTATAAGAGAGTGCAAAGTTGGTGACTCATGCTATTGTAGTGGCAAAGTGTGAAATGGAAGACAGAAAATGTTCCTGACAAAACTCTGGGCTTCAGCAAAGAAATTTTAAGGCAGCTGGCTTGAAAGCATCAGCTGGCTCTAGCTGGCTGTATATAACCAAGTCCGTCCGTCCGTTCCGTCGCTCAGTCGTGTCCGACTCTATGCGACCCCGTGGACTGTAGCCTACCAGGCTTCTCCATCCATGGGATTCTCCAGGCAAGAATACTGGAGTGGGTTACCATTTCCTTCTCCAGGGGATCTTCCCGACCCAGGGATCGAACCCAGGTCTCCCGCATTGGAGGCAGATGCTTTAACCTCTGAGCCACCAGGGAAGCCCATATAACCAAGTAGTACAAGGAAAAGAGGAACTCAGAAAATAACTGGACAACTTGCAAGTTGCATGCAAAACACAGAGGTGCCATACTCTGCTAATTTGGAAACTAAAACTCTTTTCATCTCCAGCCATTGCAGCCAGGAAAATATTCTCCAGTTAAGACATGGCCATGGATACAAATCAAATCAAGGATGAATCAGTGAGACCATTTGTTAACACTTCTTGGATCGTTCAGGAGATGTATGTAGACCCACGGTAAAAGAATGTGCCTGCAATGCAGAAGACCAAGGTTTGATCCCTGGGTCAGGAAGATCCCCTGGAGAAGGGAGTGACAACCCACTCCAGTATTTTTGCCTGGAGAATTCCATGGACAGAGGAATCTGGAGGACTATAGTCCATGGGGTCACAAAAGAGTCGGACATGACTGAGAGACTAATACTTACTACTTACGCAGACCTAGGTTCAACTAGGTTCGACAGAAGGGCTTTCAAGATTCTTAAGGAAACTATCCTACAGCATAAAAAGTGCAGAAAAAGTCAGGGATTAAATAGAGACAGAGAAGTGTGTCTCCCAAGATTGGGGTTTCAGTTTTTGACACACAGAGCACCCTGGACTAAAAGAAACCAAGAGTGTTTAAAATGAAAAAAAAAAAAGTTTAAGACTTCTGCATATCCAGCTTTCTACAAGTAGGCTGAGAAAGTTGTGCTCAGGGTACATCTTTCTTCAGTGGTGGTCAGGAGGTAAAACTAAGGACTTCTTGAGGACAGAGATAAGCATTAGTGAGACCAACAGACTGGGGAACCACTCAAAAAAACCCCACAGTTTGAAGAACTGACCTTGAGAAGGTGCCTGGGCCAGTCTAATGGAAGGTAAGAGACGGAGGAGCAGACTGGAGCCACCCCAGTCATCCCAGCTGAACACGTTCACAGTCAGCTGACATCTGGTCAACCACCCCAGACATATGAACAGTAAGTTCCCACTACATTAAACCTTGAGTTTTGGAGCTGTGTATTGAGCAGCACAATCCCGAAAAAACCAGTACACCATTCTTCCTGGTCTCCCACTCGCCTTCCTCAAAGCCCAAGTCTCAGCGTGCCTCTTACCTGAGGGCACTCTCTGGGAAACTTTTTTAAAAGTCAGAACCCTCACCTATATCCTCAGTAATTTTGTTATGGATTTATGAATGCTTGATATAGAGTCCTACCTGTGCTGCCTTCCTATCATCAGAGATGCTTTCTATAATCACGGCTCACCCCTCTCCACAGCCTCTGCCTCTGCCACCAAGTTACAACCGTGTGTCCGGCCCTTGCAGCTGCAGACCTTGAGCACGTGGTCTCACAATCCGTGTCTCCTTTTCCTCATCTTTACGATGAGAATACTGGGGGATCCTTCGACCCAGTTTCCACTTATGGAAAGAAGTGGCTCAGCAGTAAAGAATCCACTTACCAATGCAGGAGATACCATTCCTATCCCTGGGTCGGGAAGATCCCCTAGAGAAGGAAATGGCAACCCATTCCAGTACTCTTGCCTGGACAAGAATCCCATGGACAGAGAAGCCTGGAGGACTACAGTCCACGAGGTGTCAAAAGAGTTGGACGCAACTGAGCACCACCAGCAGTTTCTCCATATCCTGTTAAATATGTTTTTATATGTCATCTGTTGCCCTAAAACAAGATGCGGCACATGTGGTTATTTCTGTCTTACAGACAAGGAAACATGGGGCACAGAGCTTTTGCAAAGCTCATCTAACAAGCAAGCAGCAGAATAAAAGTAGTCTTCGCCTTGCCAAGAAAAGAGAAAAAAAAAATGGAACCAGTAACGATAATGCCCGCTTCCAGAAAAATGGAAAAAGCTGCTAACTGCTTCAATAGAAAGAAACCCGAGCTTAATTTATCCTTCTCGGAATTAGGGATGATTTGTAATATTTGGCAGTAAGGACTATAATATGCTTGAAGTTTAATAGACTTGGGAGATGTATTGACTAATTAGAAACAGCCTTGCTTGGAAGTGACTGCTTTCTGTGAATCCGGAATTTTGCCTCTAGCCACTTTTTCTCCACTACTCATAACTGAACTCTGAAGCTGGCAAACAATTTCTTTATTCGAGCACAGCTCTTTTCCTGCCGGTTCATTCAACACAAGCATTTATCGATTAGTGTCCGTGGGCCAGGCCCTGTGCACTCACTTTGCCAAGCATGCAGTGGAGAGCCAGGCAGTCTGGTATCTGAGTTTTGAAGGCCAAGAATCAAACACTTCTGTCTGGCATTTTCTAATTAAACCACTTTTATGTGATAAGCACAGGGGCTCGAGGTATTGAAATACAGTGGTGACAAGCTGTATTGTCACCTAGTGCAACTGGTGACAAGCTGAGTTCCCTCAACGTGAAGTTGCTGGAAGATTCCCCCAAGACCAGGCTTGAAGAGGAGACGAGACTCAAGTCTAATTTTTTCACTCCTGTGAGGCTGAGCGCTGAGCCCTCAGTCGTACCTTGTTTCTCTCGCTTGCTGTGCTTTGAAAACTCCCAGCTGTTGTCACTAAGCTGTGTCCGACTCTGAGACCCCATGGACTGCAGCACGCCAGGCTTCCCTGTCCTTCACCATCTGCCGGAGTTTGCTCGAGCTCATGTCCATTGAGTCGGGGATGCCATCCAACCATCTCATCCTCTGTCACCCTCTTCTCCTCCTGCCCTCGGGATTTCCCAACATCAGGGTCTTTTCAAGTGAGTTGGCTCTTCACATCAGGTGACCAAAGTATTGGAGTTCAGCTTCAACATCAGTCCTTCCAATGAATATTCAGGGTTGATTTCTTTAGGATTGACTGGTTGGATCTCCTTGCAGTCCAAGAGACTCTCAAGAGTCTTCTCCAACACCACAGTCTGAAAGCATCAATTCTTCAGCACTCAGCTTTCTTTATGGTCCAACTCTCACATCCATACATGACCAATGGAAAAACCATAGCTTTGACTATACAGACCTTTGTCGGCAAGGTGACGTCTCTGCTTTTTAAAACTCTGTCTAGGTGAAACTCCAATACTTTGGCCACCTGATGCGAAGAGCTGACTCATTTGAAAAGACCCTGATGCTGGGAAACATTGAGGGCAGGAGGAGAAGGGGATGACAGAGGATGAGATGGTTGGATGGCATCACCGACTCAATGGACATGGGTTTGGGTGGACTCCGGGAGTTGGTGATGGACAGGGAGGCCTGGCGTGCTGCGGTTCATGGGGTTGCAAAGAGTCGGACACGACTGAGCAACTGAACTGAACTGAAATGAACTGAACTGAACTGAGATTGGTCATAGCTTTCTTCCATAGCTTTCTTCTAGGGAACTCTTTAGAAGCAGAGGTGCCCAGCCACCCTCTCCTTCTAGGAAAAGCTCATCCAGTGGGTGCCGGGGTCATGGGAGGGAAAGGATCTGGTCTGTAGTCTTTCAAACTCTGCAAGTGGTTCCTACACACAGCCAGGGATGAGAACCACTCAGTGTGAGCTCCACACACATTTTCAATGTATGAAAAATGGATGAGCAAATATTATGAAAGTAAACGGGTACCATACTTTTCAAAGCCATCTGGTACACTGTTGGGCATAAATTCTAAACCCAAGAGAGGAATAGGAGAAAATGAGGATCAGAGTTACGTGTACTATAATAGACCAAAGTAACATGGAGTCTCTTAGGTTGAAAAGGAGAACACTTTCAACACTAACACCTTTCTTAGGGAAGATAGTATTTATACTTTTATAAGCTCTTTATTGAAAAATACATTTTTCAAAAACCTATAAATTTGTCAAAACTTTCAAATGATTGAATTTTACTAATTTTACATATCTACCTACATTTGAAAAATACTCATCCATACATACCCAAGACAATTTTTATTAAGCTTTGCGTGTGTGCTCGGTTGCTTCAGTCATGTCTTATTCTCTGCGATCCCATGGACCCTAGTCTGCCAGTTTCCTCTGTCCATGGGATTCTCCAGGCAAGAATACTGGACTGGGTTGCCATGCCCTCCTCCAGGGGATCCTCCCGACCCAGGGATCGAACCCGAGTCTCTTGTATCTGCTGCACTGCAGACAGCTTCTTTACTGCTGAGTCACTGGGGATGCCCTTGTTCAGCTAACAGATGTTAGTGAATTCAGTAAGTGACTCTGTGACCCAGTGGAATTCCTGGTCCACAAATCAGGAGCCTCAGACACAGACCACCTAACCAGCAATGAGATGAGAAGGAAATGCTTACTTAAATTGAAGAAGAGGCAGAACTAGACTGTTTCCTGGTAAGGAGCATTTTAGATTTCTGCATAGTGAAAAAAATTCACCAGAACCAAATATAAAAGGGTGGGTTGTGGTTTTGTTTTTGGTTTTTGATGAGTTACTATTTCATAGAACAAGTTGTTTTAGTATACCAGAGGAAAAGAAATAAATTAGACTAGCCCCCGAGAGATAAAAAATGACACAGAGAATAACTGAGATAGATCTATCATATTTTCTCAGAAAAGGATCAAATTTAACATGATAATATCTGGAAGGATGTGGCCATGGGGAGAAAAGCCATTTGATTATTCAATTTTGTGAAAAGGCACAAATGTAAAATAATACACTGGTTAAGGATGTAATATCAAGTGCATACTTGAGAAAAGCAAGCAACAATAACAAAAAATCCCAGAAGAAATCAAAAAATTTTATTTTAGAGATTTATCAAATGTCTGAAGGAAAAATATATACATAAGATCAAAAAGTGATTCTTTTATTCTTTTACTTAAAAAATTTTATCTATTTACTTGGCTGCATTGGGTCTTAGTTTCAGAGCACCCGATTTTCACTGCAGCACACAGGTTTCCCGAGTTGCAGCTCACAGGCTCTGGAGCAAATGGGCTTAGTTGCCCCGAGGCATGTGAGATCTTAATTCCCTGACCAGGGATCCAACCCACATCCCCTGCATTAGAAGGTGGTTTCTTAATCACTGGACCACCAGGGAAGTCCCCAAAACTGGTTCTTAAATAGAAAGCATTTGTGACTGAAGGGTAAAATAGGAGAGGCTGTCAAAGAAAAAGGCATCTTATTATTGAATGGATAAGCTGCTGATGGATGAAAGTCACAGAAGTCAGCCGGTGACAAACAGAATTGTTGCTCTTCTTTCGTCTTCCTGTTTCATCACATGGCCCTGAGCTGTTCTCTGGAAAGTATGAAGATAAAGAAATGAAGAAGGTGGTAAGGTTAGGATTCAGCAATACCCAAGGCTCTCATATCACAGGTCCACCGTTTTTCCCACACACACGTCATCATATTATTGGCCTGGTCTGGAAACAGCATGACTGGAACTGGAGTGGGACGTGACTTTACACAGGAAAGTCAGGAAGGTTTTTTCTGAAGGGGAGATTTGAAATCAGACCCTAATGATACTCACTTCATTTCAATACAAAAAGTGTTTTTCTAGTTGTTTGAAAAATTAGTGATTGACAGGTAGGAAGGCAAAGTTTGGGGCTTCCCAGGTGGCACCCCCTGCCTGTCAATGCCGGAGGCTTCCCTGGTGGCTCAGACAGTAAAGAATCTGCCCACAATGCAGGAGACCCAGGTTCGATCCCTGGGTTGGGACGATCCCCTGGAGGAGTGCATGGCAACCCACTCCAGATTTCTTACCTGGAGAATCCCATGGACTGAGGGAGCCTGGCGGGCTGCCATCCGTGGGTCACAAAGAGTTGAACTAAAGTGACTTAGCACGCACACAAGGTAAGGTCTGGATTACAGTAATATTCAGTGAATGAAAAAATAATTGATTAAGCAGATTGCTCACTTCCCATCCTTACCACTCACACAAGCTCAGGCTACATTCAGGTTAAAAATTTGTACCTTGGGACTTCTCTGGTGGTTCAGTGGCTGGGACTCCAAGCTCCCAATGCAGGGGGTCAGGGTTCAATCCCTGGTCAGGGAACTAGATCCCACATGCCGCAACTAAGAAACCAAAAGCCACAACTAAGAACCCAGAGCTGCTGGAAAAAAAGGTGTGTCTCTGGGGATCTCACACCAGCGGTCAGAGCAGGCGCGCGGGGACGTCTCTGGGCCGAGGCATTCAGTGACAAGCCAGACTTCTCAGACGCCCCAGAAGCCCGTCCGCTCTGAGGGCGCCGCCGTGGTTCACCTCTTCACCCTCTCTGAGTCGATGTGCGCATGCGTGCAAAGTTGCTTCAGTCGTGTCCAGCTCTGTGCGACCCTATGGACTGCAGCCAATGCACACCCACAGTCAGACACCTGGAACCTCCATACGGCAACCCGACAAAGAAAGAGAATCATCTTAGACGCTGATAATTAAGTGGATGTTGGGAAGTCAAGTTTGGCGGTACTTAAACTACGCACCCGGAGAAGGCAGTGGCACCCCACTCGAGTACTCTTGCCTGGAAAATCCCATGGATAGAGGAGCCTGGAAGGCTGCAGTCCATGGGGTCACTGAGGGTCGGACACGACTGAGCGACTTCACTTTCACTTTTCGCTTTCATGCATTGGAGAAGGAAATGGCAACCCACTCCAGTGTTCTTGCCTGGAGAATCCCAGGGACGGGGGAGCCTGGTGGGCTTCCGTCTATGGGGTCATATAGAGTCGGACACGACTGAAGCAACTTAGCAGCAGCAGCAAACTACAAACCACTTTTCACTCGCCCCAATTCCTGCTGATTGCTCGTCAAAATGACTCCCCAAACCCTTGGGAAAGCAACAAGGAAGGTTGGAAAAATGCTTTTGTATTGTTAAGGTGCTCTGTAATGAACCACTTCCTTCCCATGGTGACAGACCTCTTCAATCCAGGAAAAAGCTTTTAATAAATGCTTTGGTAAATAATCCTCATAATGATCATTGTGTTATTGGCTAAAACGGCGTTGAATAATAAAACCGCCCTCCCATAACGCTTTAAAAGATAAAAAGGCACTAATTCAAAGGAGATTGTTTTTGTTTTTAATTCCAACATGTTTCCGAGAAATCCACTTAAACATTTGCAGCAACAGTGGAAAATCTTTAAGCAGACAAATGAAAATTTTCTTCTCATTGTGCGTCGAGTAGTCAAATTGCACCCAGTATTGTAAAATGAGAGTGGTTTGTTGCTAGGCAATTCCATGAATCATCTCAAACCAAGTTTTAGGCAGACCAATCACAGTGTGTCCCCTTAATTTGTTTTTCTCAGTAGAGCACAGTTTTTGCTTGAGCAATAAAATATAAGAATTGATCATATGGAAACCGAATTTTGTGAAACAATAAACAAATCTTATCCCAACACTAATATTTAATGATAAGCATAATTATTACTGTAATGCATGGAAATCAAATATCAGTGATCTAAAACCTAGGCAATGATTGCACTTGACATTATGTCAACACTGCAGATAAAAGTAACTCTGGGATCAGCCTAGGAGAAGAAAGAATAGGAAGAAGTTCTGAACTGTTTCCAAAAAGACCTACTAGATTCATGGACCAAATCATGGGTCTCCCTGGCTTGAGAAATTGCACTGGCCTCTGTTTTCAAGGAGAACATTGAAGGAGGCAATATTCCATGTGATTGTAGGTTTGAATATAGCTGCTATAGGTTAATCTTATAAATCACTTCATATGGTGACTACAGCCATGAAATTGGCTTGCTCCTTGGAAGAAAAGCTATGACCAACCTAGACAGCATATTAAAAAACAGACACATTACTTTGCCCACAAAGGTTCGTCTAGTCAAAGCTATGGTTTTTCCAGTAGTCATGTATGGATGTGAGAGTTGGACTATAAAGAAAGCAGAGTCCCGAAGAATTGACACTTTTGAACTGTGATGTTGGAGAAGACTCTTGAGAGCCCCTTGGACAGCAAGGAGATCAAACCAGTCCATCCTAAAGGAAACTGGTCCTGAATATTCAGGAAGAACTGATGAATATTCATTGGAAGGACTGATGCTGAAGCTGAAATTCCAATACTTTGGCCACCTGATAGGAAGAACTGAGTCGTTGGAAAAGACCCTGATGCTGGGAAAGATTGAAGGCAGGAGGAGAAGGGCATGACAAATGAGATGGTTGGAATGCATCACTGAATCGATGGACATGAGTTTGAGCAAGCTCTGGGAGTTGGTGATGGACAGGGAAGCCTGGTGTGCTGTGGTCCATGGGGTCACAAAGAGCTGGACACGACTGAGCAAGTGAACTGAATAAAGTAAACAATTATATAATCATACCCAATTCAAGGAGAGTAAAGGTGACTCTAAAGTATTATCAGTATATGAGCATTTGTGAAGTCTTTCTTCACTATCTATCTGCAAAGTTCATGTGTTTATTTAAGGATGTAGATATGAATGGGCTTCTCGGTTGGCGCTAGTGTTAAAGAACCTGCCTTCCAACACAAGGAGATGCAGGAGATTCGGATTCAATCCCTAGGTTGGGAAGATCCCCTAGAGAAGGGCAGGGCAACCCACTCCAGTATTCTTGCCTGGAGAACCCCATGGACAAGAGGAGCCTGGCGGGCTACAGCCCATAGGGTCGCAAAGAGTCAGGCATGACTGAAGCAATTTAGCATGCACAAAGGTACATATGAACAGTCACGTAAACAAGTAAAAAGTTAAATGTTAAGGGCAACCTTCAATCTTTAAACCATGTTATAAAGGTCTTTCAAATTTATAGTGTAATATATTTCCTTCTATTTGTGTGTTTAATAAATATCTTCAGCAAGCAACTGATGGGCCCAAACTCTGATTTTGTTGAGATTTTGCTTGTGGTACAGATGAAACAGTGTGGACCATTTTGCCATTCTCCTAAAAACACAACAAAGCTCTCACGGTGGCTTTTAGCTGGATTTGAGCTTTAACTCCTAAGGTCTACAAGCAATAAAGGAAAACTGGAGCAGAACATTTCTGAGGATATTAGGGGATTTAATGAACAAGAATAGCATTTAAAGGAAGGGGGAAGGAGGAGTGAAAATGAACTTCCCCGAGCTTTTCTTTGTGAGAAGAACCCTTGTAATTATGCATGTATCTTAATTAAAATCACATATTCATGTTTTACATTTTCAGTTGGCCTTGTATAATTAAAACTGCATCACATCTGATGTATTTATAATTATAGCCAAATGGTTATGTTAATGTTCATCTATTTCATGCTGAAAACTAACAAAAAAAACACAAAGAACATTTCTTTAAATTGTTTCTCAACAGAAATTCAATCTCCTAATATGAAAGTTCAATGACCATGTGTCTTGAAAATGAAATATCTATGAGATCAATAGTCCCAGCATCAGATCCAAAAATCTGAAGCTTGAAAAGCACAACCCAAACTGCTTTTAAGAGATAATCTATAGAGGAAATAAAAGTAAAATGAATCATTGAAGTTCTAATTAAGGTCTTATAGGAGATTTCTCACTAAATTAAAGGAATTAACAGGAGACAACCGTATCTCCTCAGGCTATAATCATTGAGCTTTAAATCCCCAAATCTTTCCATTAAAAAAAAATAAAATTCTTGTATTACAAGATCAGTACTTTCTGTTCTGTATGTAAAAACCATGACCAAATTGAATGCCTATTATTAAATCTTTATTGAGAAATCCTTTCCTAACGTTTTCCAATAAAGTAATTGCAAAAATGAAAGCACTTCAGGATATAAAAGTGTGTGTTGGAAATAGTAACACTTGACTTAGGACCTTAGGCTCTTTGGAGGGATTTCAGGTGGGGGATCCCCAGCACTCAGACATTCTTGTGGGTTGAATTGTGTCCCCTCCCCTGAGAATGATACAGCAAGTGGAAGTCGTGACCTCTGGAATCTCAGAATGTGGCCTTATTTGGAAATAGGATAATTAAGGTGTAATGAGTTCAATTAAGCCCACCGGACTAGCATGGGCTCTTGGTCTAGTATGACTGGTGTCTTTATAAGAAGGAAATGCAGACATAGAGATACCTGGGGAAAAGGTCATGTGAAAACGGAAGCAGAGACTTGAATGAGCAACCTACAAGCCAAGGACGGCCAGGGGCAGCCAGCCACCACCAGAAGCTAGGAGAAAAGCACAGAAACAGACTCTCCTTCAGAGTTCTTCCTCCACGAGGAACCAAGCCTGTTGATTTCGGCCATCTGGGCTCCAGAGCTGTGAGGGAATTAATTCCTGTAATTAAGCCACCCAGTTTGTGGGACTTCGTTAGGGCAGCCCTAGGAAATGAATACAAATACGTGTGGAACTTGGAAGCTTGTCTTGGCAGATTTCAACCTGTATCCACATCCTACACGTTGCATTAACCGCCATTTTTGCTTTCTTACAAATCCAAGCAAGAGGGACTTCCTGGGTACTCCAACGGTTATGAATCCGCCTCCCAATGCAGGGTTTGTGGGTTCGATCCCTGGTTGAGGAACTAAGATCCCAGGACCCACAGGGCAGCTAAGTCCATACGCTGCAACGAGAGAGCCTGTGGACGGCAAAAAGACCCAGCATGGCCAAAAACTTGAAAAAATAAAGTAAATTCAAGTAAATTCTTGGGTTCTGGAAACCTTGGGAACCACCTTTCTTTCCTTAGTTCTCCAAGAAACTGGAGAGAGGAAACTGTTTTCCCTGCTGTTTTATTGTTCAGTCACTCAGTCCGACTCTTTGCGACCCCATGGACTGCAGCATGCCAGGCTTCCCTGTCCATCACCATCTCCTGGAGTTTGCTCAAAATCATGTCCATAGAGTCGGTGATGCCACTGGCGGTTCACTGGAGGAAGGAATGGCAAACCACTCCAGTATTCTTGCCTCGAGAACCCCAATGAAGAGGCAACACCACTTACCTTCCAATAGATATTCATAGATGTTTTTCTGTGGGTACACAGGGGCTGAATGCACAAATCCGCATTCCAACACGATCCTAAATAAGAATGCACCTAAGCAGAGGCTTGATGAGAAGCTAGCAGGAATCATTCAATTCCATAGCACCTTTTGTTTTACAAAGCATTTTTACATACATTTTTTGGTTAACATAACAACTCTGCTAATCCCACTATTTTAGAGATGTAGGCAGTCAGAAAAATTAAATGACTTGCCTGTGGGGACACAAAAAGTGTAACTCACATCAGGCCTTTAAGTTCATATGTCCTGATACAAATTCCTAAGACAGAGCTTCTCATTGTCCAAGTTGATAAAGAGTCCAATATGATTCAGTTGCCTGTAGCAAACCGTAGGCACAGGCTTCCCTGCTCTTCTTAAACTATTCTAGGGTCCTATTACTATAATATCACCTTTTTTTTTTTTTTTAACTTACTGGGGATGTGATCAAAGTCACTTGAGTCATGTCTGACTCTCTGAGAGCCTGTGAGCTGTGGCCTGTCAGGCTCCTCTGTCCATGGGATTTTCTGGGCAAGAAAACTGGAATGGGTTGCCATGCCCTCTTCCAGGGGATCTTCCCTACTAAGGGATTGAATCCGCATCTCTTATGTCTCCTGCGTTGGCAGACGGGTTCTTTACCACTAGTGCCACCTGTCACTAGTTTATTATAAAAGAATGGAATTCAGAAACAGCCAGAGGAAAGAGATGCTTAGGGCAAGGGGTATGGGAAGGGGTGCGGGCCTTCCACACCCTCTCCAGGCATGCCAGTCTCCCCGAATGTCCACATTTTCACCACTCTGTAACAAGCTCTGTATCACTACTTCTGATAATGTCATTTTCAGGGCACTTTTGTCATCAGCACCATCATCAACAGTGTTTTTCCTTGCTCAAATGAGAAAGTGAAGTGTTAATTGCTCAATCATGTCTGACTCTTTATGACCCCATGGACTGTAGCCCGCCAGGCTCCTCTGTCCAAGGGGATTCTCCAGGCAAGAATACTGGAGTGAGTTGCTATTTCCTTCTCCAGGGGATCTTCCCAACCCAGGGATCAAACCCCAGTCTTCTGCATTGCAGGTAAACTCTTTACCATCTGAACCACCAGGGAAGCCCATGAGAAAGCTTTATATTAAATTGCTTCCTTCTCAAAGTAAAGCTCTAGGGATTATCTCACAGAGCTGTTTCTGAAGAGGGGAAGTGGGATTATGGATGGCCCCAGGCCTACCATGATTCCAGATGTCACCTGGGACATCAGAAACACAAGATCATGAGGACTGACTTCCCAGATGGTCCAGTGGCTAAGAATCTGCCTTGCAATGCAGCAGGTTTGGGTTGATCCCCAGCCAGGGAATGAAGATCCCATATGCCAAGCAGCAACTAAGCCCATGAGCCTCAACTAGAGAGTCCATGCATTGCTGTGAAAAATCCCACATGCTGCAAGGAAAGTCCCAGGTACTGCAGCTAAGACCCGACACTGCCAAATAAATAGATATTTTAAAAAGGGAAGGAAGAAACACAAGAGATCTACATGCTTATATTTGACTGTCCTACATCCTGGGCTTACCCGGGGGCTCAGAGGCAAAGAGTCTGCCTGCGATGCAGGAACAACAGGAGATGTGGGTTCGACCCCTGGGTTGGGAAGATCCCCTGGAGAAGGACATGGCAACCCACTTAGTATTCTTGCCTGGAGAAGCCCATGGAGAGAGGAGACTGGAGGGCTACAGTCCATAGGGTCCCAAGGAGTCGGACATGACTGAAGCGACTTAGCAGGCACCCATAGACCATCCCATAAGCCAAGAGACTCAAACTCAGTTGTTCAAATACCCCATAAAATTAATCTGAAAAATAATGTGTCCCATCTGCACACTTCCGCATTAACATTTATGCTTCTTCCTTCATAAGCTTACAGAGTTATATAGAATGTGAATTCTAGCAGGTTGTAAATGCTAAAATCTTGAAATTAAAGCTATGGCATCCTTTTAAATATATGTAATGAAATACAATTTGCAGTATAGTTTGAAAGCCAACTGTCAGGGAACAGTTGCTTCTTCTTGTTGCTTCTGACCCTGGTGACAAGTGTATCCTGCAGCAACCAGGCCCTTCATCACAGACGTGAACACACAAAGTGGCCCAAAGCTAAGAGAGGAGCTGGGGGAGCTGGAATACCTAAAGGCCTCAATCGAACAAGGTGCATCAGTAGGTCAGGAACAATGTGCATGAAACACAAAATAGCTGCCACTCCCCTTAGGCCCTGCAACTCTCCCATCCTAACCAGAAACATAAAGGAAAGAAAATTCAGAGAGACGTAGTCCAGCCTAAGCAAGCAGACCCTTTACAAAGTCATCCACACCATAACCCCTGCCGAGCCTGGGGAGCCAGCCCAGACTTGGAGCACACGCTGCCCACTGTACCCTGAATAATGAAGTCTTTTGTCCCAAACCCAGGAGTCCTGTGTCTTTTGCCAGCATCCATGAATGAAGCTGTGGCAGGCTGACTCGCTAGTTTGTGGGGAAAGTAATATGACCTTTTATGACCCTTGACACTACTATTATCATTTTAACAGTACACAAATGAGGGACTTGTCTGGTGGTCCAGTGGACCAATGCAGGGGTCCTGGGTTTGATCCCTGGTCAGGGAACTAGATCCCACATGCCACAAGTCAGAGTTTGCATGCAGCAATTAAAGATCCCCCATGCCACATCTAAGACTCAGCTCGGCCAAAATAATAATAATAATAAAAAGAACATGAACGAGCTTTTTAAACTTTCAGAAATGTTTACATTTCCTCTCTTTGATTCATATTTCCGTGGCTTTTCCTTTAGATTTATACCCTAATGTAATCAAGTTTAATGCTTGGAATTCATTGATCACATTATCACTCTTTGTCCAACAGAAATATGTTTGCAGAAGTTGCATTTTAAAAAATTGTTTCATTTCCTATGATTATAATATAATTTATAAAAAATTATAATTATAAAATTATAATTTTAATGTAACACATTAAAATTACTATTACTGAACAACAGATCAAAATATAAATCCATTTCAATTTTGAATAAATACTGAAGTGGGTTGCCATGACCTCCTCCAGGGGATCTTCCTGACCCAGGGACCAAACCCACATCTCTTAACCACTAGTGCCACCTGGGAAATCTTGAATAAATAATTAATAATCATTATTAAAAACTTATTGGAAATAAATCATCTATTAATGCAATATTATTAGAATTAATCCATTCAGAAGCTACCATGTATAATTTTATGTTAACAAGTTGAAAATATTAAACATTTTATAACATGAAGTAAGATTAGCTATGCCTAGAACATATATTTTACAATATGGTATGATAAAATAATTTTTAATCATCTAATTGAAAAACACATCCTGAATCCAAACAAAATGGCATAAAAGTTTTAACCAAGGGCTCCACATAATGTATTATGAAATTTTTGGTAGTTCCATAAGCATTCCACTTATATTTAAAGGTTCTGCAGCACTAACCTACTGTCAGGCTGCACAAAGGTCTCTTCTTTGCAGCCAATAAAACAGACTAAGGTAAATTCCTAAGAACAGCTCAAGAGTTGCTTACAGTGAAGTACATGGAAAAGGTCATTTTTAGCATTCATTATGTCTTGCAGTGCACTTTGCTTCTGCTCTCATAGAATCTTACATTCTTTGGCAGAAAGAAAGGAAGGCAAGAAACGATGTCATTAAACAGAAATTGTCGTAGCTCTCAGTATTCCTATATCTGAACCAGAACATTCCACTCTGGTCTAAAACACCGAATTGTACCCTGAACAGCATCATGATGGAGAAATACAGGAATCCTTATGGGTTTATGGAACACTGATTAATTTTTAAAGAGGGCTTCCCTCCCTTTGTTGGAATCCTGAGAGGTTTGCTCATTTTCAACCCGTGGATAAGATTTGGGATGGGTGAGGCGCCTGCTTCTGGCTTATCAGTTGGAAGAAATACTACTGCAAATTCAGGCAAGTCTCCAGGAGTGAGTTTTAGGAGAGGGGACCTATGGAATTTCAGGATCTAAACACTGATTCCCTGAAAATTTTCTTTGGCCATACCCCCCTCAAAAAAACGTATTCCAGTTGAAACCACTTTATAAACCCCTTGATCTTCCACCAAGAAGCTCCACTATTGGGTGATAAATTACAGGAGAGTGAGAACAGTGAGATAGGACAGAAGCAAAGAACCAGGCAAGACCCTCCCCTTGCGAAGGGGCTAGCAGGTGGCTTTTGGTTGGCCAAGGGCAGAGGTAAGCTGTGAATGCCAACTCTCCGAGGAGCTGGAGGACCCCTTGGTAAAGGGGTCTAGGCGGGGGCCAGTTGTGCCCACTTAGCTAAGGCTGAGAATGCAAACGTCAGACCCAGCCCATGCCTTCCAGATGCACTCAAACACAGGATATATCTATAGATAAATAATTCCTCTTAAAATCTTTTTTTAAAATAAAATAGTGCCCTTTCTGCCCTCTTCTTTGAGATCAAAAGTATATCTTTTATTTCATTCAGTAAATATTCGTCTGCCCCTGGTTAGCCAGGTACTCTACTCAGAGCTAGGAAAGGATTCTGACGGAAAGCAGGTATAAGAAGGAATTCAGGCAGCATCTCTGTCGCACGGAATCTAGACTATCCCCTATCTGTCAGAGTGATCACATCTAGAAAAAAATGAAAGTGTTAGTCGCTCAGTCGTGTCCAAAGACTCTTTGCAACCGCATGGACTGTAGCCCGCCAGGCTCCTCTGTCCATGGGATTCTCCAGGCAAGAATACTGGAGGGGCTTGCCATTCCCTTCTCCAGGGGATCTTCCCAACCCAGGGGTCGAATCTAGGTCTCCTGCATTTCAGGCAGATTCGTTACCATCCAAGCCATCAAGGAAGCCTGCTCACACCTAACCGACATTTATAACTCCTTGTCTATTTGCCTACTCAGTTTTTCTACATATTTTTTATTGTGTAAAATATATATAGCGTAGCGTTTACCATTTTAACTGTTTTTAGGTGTCCAATTCTTGCTTACCCCTTCTAAAAGCAGTGCTGTCTTCTACCAAGAGCTGGATACTTGCCATGGTAATAGGAGTTAGATGACCCTACCTTTGACTTTTGGAGGAAAAAAAATCCCTTAAGCTCTGGAGTTCTTACTGCAAAACGAGCTTTCTGCCATGCTACCAGTTATGATTTTTGGTACAACGATCTCAGGCCTTCAGCATGTCCATGTGCAGAGGGGATCAATTAAATCGCCCTTCACCAGGCTGACTGTGTCAGCAACTACATTTTGATCCCCTAGTCTCCACACACGCTATCCTGACAAAACGGATGAGGGCTTCATTTGCTGGAAGAATGTAAATAATTAAAATACTGCAGGGAGCAGCTTTTTATCTACAGGGCTCCATCGGCTTTCTTGTACCTGGTGGGAGGATAGCAAAATTACACGAGTTTATTAAAAAAGCAAAAATTGATGGTTCCGGCTCCCATTCCTCTACCCCATGGAAAGAAGCAAGAGCTGTCAGTGTTTAAAGAGCTGTCACTGGGATGAGGAGGTGTGCTAATCAGCATTTGGCGGAATGAGTTCTCAGATGGACACCCTCCCCATCGCACCCGGTGCCTCCCGGACGCCACCACCTCTTGGAGTTCTGATGTTCACGCTAGGAAATGTTGCCAAGCCGAACCCTAGCTCTCATTGGATGTTCTATTTCATCATCCCCTCTTTATTTATGATCCCACACACACACACATTTCTTAAGATAAAAGCTTACACTGCAGACACAGTCTAAAACTTACCCCCTGCATACAAACTGATCTCCAGATTACCAGTGAAATTGCTGTCTTTGTATACTTACGGACTGACGTGATAACTGAAAATAACTTCCATTAGCACTATAAAAACTCCAGCTGATACCAAATGAATTTCATTTGATACCAGCAGAGAAAAATATTGGCTACTGAGATATTCTTTGTTCATGGTTATTTACAGTTAGCTAGAATCCATGTACAATTTCGCCAGCCAGAAGGCACCACTCGAGGACCTTGTGTGGAAGGAGTTCCACAAAAGACTGTCTCACCTTTATTTATTGAAACACAGGGACCACTCTTGTCGCACCTGGCCCACCACAATACATGGAAATGTCTAGCAATTAGATTCTTTGGAGTAAGAAAGATGCAAACAGGAATTTGAAAGATGCGTAGAACATGGACTCTGACATTTTCCCTCCTCATCTCCACCCCAAGGCTCTCCTGTTTTGTAAATCTTGGAGTCAACTAAAATGATCAGAACATTCTCCCAAAACTCTGACTTGGGGCCTTTTAAAAATGCTGATATTAGGTTGGCCAAAAGGTTCATTCCGGGTTTTTTGTAAGATATTGTGGAAAACTCAGGCGAAACTTTTCGGCCAACCCAGTATTTCAAATGAACATGTATCCTCATTGAGAATTAAGGGTCAACATTTTGTTATGTTCCCTTCAGAATTTTTACTTTTTTAAGAATCAGCACAGACACCATTGAGGTCCCTCATTTTGTATCCGTCCCCTCCAAAGGAAATTGGTATCTCAAAATTGTCCGTTCATGTTGCTATAGTTTTAACACACCTGTTTATCATAAACAGTTTCACCAGTCTTTAAATAATATATACACCTATTTTTCTACAAATTGTCTGCATTCAACATTATGATTTTTAGATTCTTTGTCATAAACATACATGCAGTTTACCATTTTACCAATTTTACGTGTGCAATGCAGTCACATTAATCACAGTCACAGTGTTTATTGACCATCGCTATTAGCTATTTCCAGAACTTTTTCATCATCCCGAAGAGAAATTCTGTGCTAACTAAATAATAATTCACCATTTCCGCCCCCGACTAGCCCCTGGCCACCACCATTCTACTCTCTGTCTCCATGAATTTGCCTGCTCTAGGTAGCCTACGCAAGTGGAATCAGGTATGTATCCTTAAGCCCTTGCTTATTTCACTTACTATCTCAGCAGTATTTTTTAAGCATTTTATTTTGTCTTGGGGTATAGCCGATTAACGATGAGGTGATCGCGTTAGGCAAACAGAAAAAGGACACGTATCCGCTCTGCCCCAAACTCCCCTCCGGTCCAGGTGCCGGATAACACTGAGCAGAGTTCCCTGTGCTCCACAGCAGGTCCCTGCTGGTTCTCCGTTTTAAATAGAGCAGTGCGTTCGTGTCCGTCCCGAATGCCCTCACTATCCCTTTCCTTCACCCTCCCCCCCCAGAACCACGAGCTCGTTCTGGAAGTCTGAAGCCTGTTTTGTCAGTAAGTGACTTGTGTCGTCTCTTTTCAGATCCCACGTATGAAGGACGTCACAATATTCCTCCTTCTCTGTCTGACTGACCTCACTCAGTATGACTCTCTCCAGGTCCATCCATGTTCTCCAGGTAAGAACACTGCAGTGGGTCACCAAGTCCTCCTCCAGGGGATCTTCCCAAGCCAGGAGTCGCACCCAGGTCTCCCACACTGCAAGCAGATTCTTTACTGTCTGAGCCACCAGGGAAGCTAAATATTGTATAGTGTTCCATATACATATTTTATACTATAAAATAATATATAGTATTCCAGTATATTAGAGATAATAATGATGCTGCAAATGGCGTCATTTCTTTCTTTTTAATGGTTGAGTAGGGAAACAGTGGAAACAGTGTCAGACTTTATTTTGGGGGGCTCCAAAATCACTGCAGATGCTGATTGCAGCCAGAAAATTAAAAGACGCTTACTCCTTGGAAGGAAAGTTATAACCAACCTAGATAGCATATTAAAAAGCAGAGACGTTACTTTGCCAACCAAGGTCCGTCTAGTCAAGGCTATGGTTTTTCCCGTGGTCATGTATGGATGTGAGAGTTGGACTGTGAAGAAAGCTGATCGCCGAAGAATTGATGCTTTTGAACTGAGGTTCTGGAGAAGACTCTTGAGAGTCCCTTGGACTGCAAGGAGATCCAACCAGTCCATTCTAAAGGAAATCAGTCCTGGGTGTTCATTGGAAGGACTGATGCTAAAGCTGAAACTCCAATACTTTGGCCACCTCATGTGACGAGTTGACTCACTGGAAAAGACTCTGATGCTGGGAAGGATTGGGGGCAGGAGGAGACGGGGACGACAGAGAATGAGATGGCTGGATGGCATCGCCGACTCTGTGGACATGAGTTTGAGTGAACTCCGGGAGTTGGTGATGGACAGGGAGGCCTGGCGTGCTGTGATTCATGGGGTCACAAAGAGTCGGACACGACTGAGCGACTGAACTGAACTGAACTGAAGTATTCCATTGTACATACATACCACATCTTCTTTATCCATTCTTCTGTCGATGGACGTTTAGGTTGCTTCCACGTCTTGGCTGCTATAAACGGTGCTGCAATAAATATTGGGGTGCATGTACATTTCCAGATCATGCTTTTCTACAGATATATGCCCAGGAGTGGGATTGCAGGGTCATATGGTTGCTCCATTTTTCGTTTTTTAAGGAACTTCCATGCTGTTTTCCATAGTGGCTGTACCAATTTACATTTCCACCAACAATGTAGAAGGGTTCCCTTCTTTTCACATCCTCTCTAGCATTTACTGTTTGTGGATCTTTTGATGATAGCCATTCTGGATCATGTGAGGTGATATCTCATTGTAGTTTTAATTTGCATTTCTCTAATAATTAGTCGTGTTGACATCAACAGTATGCTTTTTATGTCAACACGTTGATACTTGCTGGTCCAGCTCATTTGTCTTAAATGTTGTATGTGTGTGCTCACTCACTCAGTCGTGTCCGACTCTGTGTGACCCCACGGACTGTAGCCACCAGGCTCCTCTGTCCATGGGATTCTCCAGGTAAGAACACTGGAGTGGGTTGCCATGTCCTCCTCCAGGGGATCCTCCCTACCCAGGAGTTGCACCCAGGTCTCCCACGTTGCAGGTGGATTCTTTACTGTCAGAGTCACCAGGAAAGCTAAATATTGTATAGTGTTCCATATACATATTTTACACTATAAAATAATAAATACTATATAGTATTCCAGTATATTAGAGACAATTATTTAGCCATAACCTTATAGATGAACATTTAAGTTTTAAATTTTTTGCTGTGACAAAAGCAAAGTTGTAGTGAACAGGAGTGGTTCACTGGAAGTAGAAATGCAGGTGGGTGTAACTTCAGTGTTGCTAGAGGGCTGCCAGGTTGCCTCTATTGTCACTAAACTGATTTACAACCTACCACAGAGGATCTGAGTTCCTGCTTCCCCAAGTCCTTCCTTGCAGTGACAGATTTTCAGTTAATTTTTGACAATCTGATGGGTGTGAAATGTTAATTTTTTAAAATTCTCATTTTCCTAATTAGTAGTGAAGCTGAGCATCTCTTCATGTTTATTAACCATTTTACATGCTTCTTAAGAGCTCAAACCAGTCAATCCTAAAGGAAATCAGTCCTGAATATTCATTGGAAGGACTGATGCTGAAGCTCAAATACTTTGGTCACGTGAGGCGAAGAACTGACTCACTGGAAAAGACCTGATGCTGGGGAAGATTGAAGGCACGAGGAGAAGGAGACGACAGAGGATGAGATGGTTGGATGGCATCCCCGACTCAATGGACATGAGTCTGAGCAAGCTCCGGGAGTTGGTGATGGACAGGGAAGCCTGGAGTACTGCAGTCCATGGGGTCTCAAAGAGTCAGACATGACTGAGTGACTGAACTGACTGACATGTTTCTTTTCATTTGAAATGTCTGCTTATAACCCATTTGCTCTTTAGATTATTTTTTTATTGATTTCTAGAGGGGATAGATACATTCATTCATACAATCTGTCAGGTTCCTCTGTCAATGGAATTCTCTAGGCAAGAACACTGGAGTCAGTAGCCATTCCCTTCTGCAGAGGATCTTCCTGATCCAGGAATTGAGCCTGGTTCTCCCACATTATAGGCAGATTTTATACTGTCTGAGCCACCAGGGAAGCTCCTACATAGAAATACCTAGACTATATAGATATTCTGCATAATAATCATTTGACTGCTATGTAAACTTCAGATAACTTTGCCAAACAGCCCTGTTATTTCATTTTCTTGTTCATTAATTTCTAATTATATCCTTATTATATTGTCCTTTCTACTTTGGTTTACTCTGTTTTCCTATGTCCATTTTCTTGATTTGGACACATTTTTTTTCCAGTTTTTCTTGGTTTCTAGTTTGTGCATACGAGACCACCAATTTCTCCCAAAGTAAATGCTTTGGCTCACCCACAAGCATTGATAGGTTGTACTTTAAAATATTTGGGGGACTTCCCTGATTGTCCAGTGGTTAAGACTCTGTGCTTCCACTGCAGGGAGCACAGGTTTGATCTCTGGTCAGGGAACTAAGATCCCGCATGCCACGTTGCTGCTAAGTCACTCAGTCGTGTCCGACTCTTAGCGACCCCATGGACTGCAGGCTACCAGGCTCCTCCATCCATGGGATTTTTCAGGCAAGAGTACTGGAGTGAGTTGCCATTGCCTTCTCTGTGCATGCCATGCAGAGAGGCCAAAAACCAATTATAATAATTTAGATTATTTTTAACATCCCTGTTGCTGAATCCTTTCTTGTTCCTTCAGTTAGAGACCTGGCCGTACAGTTTCTTTTGTTGATCTGAACAGATCTGGATTTGCCTTAACTCTTACCTGATCTTGGATGATCAAGATCTCTCCCAACCTCTTTTTAAAAATTCTTATTTATGTTTGGCCATGCTGGGTCTTCATTGCTGCTTGCAGGCTTTTCCCTAGTTGCATAGAATGGGGGCTACCCTCTAGTCGGGATGCGCAGGCTTAGTTGCCCCCTGGCATTTGCGATCTTAGTTCCAGACCAGGGATCGAACCTGTGTCCCCCACATTGGCAGACAGGTTCTTACCACTGGACCAACAATGAAGTCCCTTCCCCGAACCTCTCGAAGATGATCTTCAGGCACATCTTGTTGCTTTGAGGAAGCAGCTGCCGGTCCAGGTGCCATGGCTTTCTAATTCATCCCGGCGTCCCTCTCAGGTAGAGCATAAGATGTCCTTTCTTGTACTTGATTCTTCACAGTTTAATTTTGATGCATCTGGGGTGATTTTTCCATTCCTTTTGGACTTGGGTATTCCTTAAATCTAAGAGCTTATATTCTTCCTCAGTGTGGAATATTCCCCACCAACATGCCTGTCCTCCAATCTTTCCATTTCGGGGCAGTACATAGGAGATGGGTCCAAGGAAATGAATGATGCCAGAAGTTAGCCACAATGAATGTATTTGCATCTTTTTAAACACACAGATTTATAAACAGAATGCAATGTTATACTGCGCTAGACTAGCATAATGCTAATAAGGTGGCACACACATAACAAGATAATTTGAGGAGGTTTGTAGGGAAAGGTCTGTTTACGAAGGCCTGGGCCAGGAAGAAGGGAACCACAGTTCAGAAGAGCAGAGTAACCTGGGGTTAATAACAGAGCTGGCGCCACAGCTAGGCCTAAAGGAGGAGTGAAGAAGGTAAGACATCTGCACTTGGAAGGTGAGACACCTCTTGAAAAGCCGCTGGGGTATGAGCAATGGACCTTCGATCAAGGGTCAGATGACCTCTGATCCATGGTCACTGCCAGCCTGATGTGACTTCACAGGGAGGAAGCCAATGGTTTTAAAAAGGACCTCATTCTTCTGCTCCCTCCGACATCCTGCCAACATCTCTCTTGGCCAAACCCAAGTGGAAGCCAGAGGACAAGGAAGCCCTGACAGTGTTCGTGGGTCAGCTGTCCATGTGCTAATAGAGACCAGGTCTGGAGAAGCAGGTGGCCTCATTTAACCTTTATCACCTCGTCACAGGCCCTGACTCCAAGTATAGTCACATGGTGATTTAGGCCTCATCGTGCGAGTTTGGGCAGGGGACACAAAACTTCAGTCCATAGCAAAGGATAAACAGTGAACTATTCAGGGGCTATGTCCCATTTCAAATGAACACATGACCATGGACATCAATCAGGACCTTTCTCTGGACTGAACATCTCATTCTGTTGAGAGAAAAATCCTAACAGCACTGTTAGGATTGTTGTGTTGTTCAGTCGCTCAGTCATGTCTGACTCCTTGTGACCCCATGGACTGCAGCACACCAGGCTTCTCTGTCCATCACCAACTCCCAGAGTTTGCTCAAACTCTTCTCCATTGAGTTGGTGATGCCATCCAACCATCTCATTCTCTGTCACCCCCTTCTCCTCCCACCTTCAATCTTTCCCAGCATCAGGGTCTTTTCCAGTGAGTCCGTTCTTTGCATCAGGTGACCAAAGAATTGGAGCTTCAGCTTCAGCATCAGTCCTTCCAGTGAATATTCAGAGTTGATTTACTTGAGGATTTACTTGACTTTTTGTTGTCCAAGGGACTCTCGAGAGTCTTCTCCAGCACCACAATTTGAAAGCATCAGTTCTTTGGCATTCAACCTTTTTTATGGTCTAACTCTCGCATCCATACATGACTACTGGAAAAACCATAGCTTTGATTAAATGGACCGTTGTTGGCAAAGTGGTATCTCTGCTTTTTAATATGCTGTCTAGGTTGGTCATCGCTTTTCTTCCAAGGAGCAAGCATCTTTTAATTTCATGGCCACAGTCACTGTCCACAGTGATTTTGGAGCCCAAGAAAATCAAGTCTGTCACAGCAGCATTGAAATAGACTAAACCTCAAGTTTTTGTTTCCCCACTTAAATCAACAGGCTGAATCTGAGATGTGGTCCACTTGTTTCAAATGCTCTGGACGCTCATCTCTGCGTCACCTGCCTGCTATACACCATACAGCAGAGTTCCTGTCGGCTGCCTGGAGCAGATACATTGTTTGCAAACAAAATGCATTGGCTGGCATATAGCAGCAGTCATTAACTTAATGACTAAGTACTGTTTTAAGATGCCATATATCTGAAACCCACATATCTTGCATGCTATTATTTGGTTCTGTAAATGTTTAGACAGCTGGCGGAAGCCTGCCCTGACACTGGCATTAAACTGCACCCTCGATGAGCACACCATGCACTCCCAGTGACTGCGTTTCCTCTTTTTCCAAACAGGAGAGACTGCTGTTCCGAGGCACAGCCTTCAGAGCTCCACCCCCTGTGCTTCGTGAGCCACAGTTTACATTCCATACGATAGAAAATATGCACCTGCCCCTTCGTCACTGTCTCATAAGAGCACAGACACCTTTTAGCTGAAACAAGCTTACTAATCTCCCAATCCAGTGGAGTCCAAACTCCCTTTAGCAGCAGAACTCTGTTTTCAAGTGAAATAGCCTTCAAAGAGGGCTTCCCAGGTGTTCTAGTGGTAAAGAACGCCCCTGCCAATGCAGGAGACATAAGAGATGCAGGTTCAATCCCTGAGTCAGGAAGATCCCCTGGAGGAGGGCATGGCAACCCACTCCAGTATTCTTGCCTGGAGAATCCCATGGACAGAGGAGTCTGGTGGGCTACAGTCCATGGAGTTGCAAAGAGTCAGACATGACTTAGCAACTAAAGAACAACATCATCTTAGGGAATAGAATTCAGTTCAGTTAAGTCGCTCAGTCGTGTCCGACTCTTTGCGACCCCATGAATCACAGCACGCCAGGCCTCCCTGTCCATCACCAACTCCCGGAGTTCACTCAAACTCATATCCATCAAGTCGGTGATGCCATCCAGCCATCTCATTCTCTGTCGTCCCCTTCTTCTCCCTCCCCCAATCCTTCCCAGCATCAGAGTCTTTTCCAGTGAGTCAACTCTTCACATGAGGTGGCCAAAGTATTGGAGCTTCAGCTTTAGCATCAGTCCTTCCAATGAACACCCAGGATTGATCTCCTTCAGAATGGACTGGTTGGATCTCCTTGCAGTCCAAGGGACTCTCAAGAGTCTTCTCCAGCACCACAGTTCAAAAGCATCAATTCTTCGGCGATCAGCTTTCTTCACAGTCCAACTCTCACATCCACACATAGGCCCGTCCTATAGATCTTCAAAACCAGGAGCCTAATAGGGAGGACTGGGCATGAGAATTAAGACTGAGAATTTCCCATTACCTCTGAGCTGACATCAGCTGTGAAGTCTATGTGCAAAATAGTTGAAAGGAAAAGTAGAGCCCATCTCTCCCAGGTAGGAGATAAACAATTATAAAATAACAAAGAGTAAAATATGGAACTGTGGATTCCTGACTCAGAAGGGGGAAGTGTGCATCCAGTTGTCGATCCTGGTTGACTGGGGCGGAAGTAAGAGGCCTGGGAACTTACTCACAGGTCATCTGCCCACCCCCAGTCAGTGAGACTGGAAGTCTCAAAAACTCCTCTACAGAAGGCTAAGTCGCCAAGGGACACTTTATTTTTATTCACCATGGATACACGTATTTGTGATAATCGGAAGTCAGTAAGACCATCACAGACAGATGGCCTCTACAGTGCTGGAAGAGGTTTTACCTTTAAAACACACCCACATAGTAGGTGGGGCTGGTAGCGCTCCGGGCTAGTGAAACCTCGGAGAGATCGGCAGAGACGCCCTTAGGGCGTCTTAGTCCCTAGGGTCGCAAAGAGTCAGACACGACTGAAGAAACCTAGCACACACACACGCATCAGGAAAACACTGATGAAGCCCTGTGGTGTCAAGACAAAAACACAATGTGTAAGACAGGTATTTCTGTGGAGCCTCGGAAAGAAAGAGGCATCCTTGATTTCAATTGTGGCACATTCACTCCGTGATCACGCTTTTCTGACCTGGTGTGTCCTTCCTTTCTAATATCCAAATAAATCAGAATGTCACATGCCACAAAAGCTGTGAAATTCTGAGCCTGCCATGGAAATACGACTCCTGATGCATGTCAAAAGAAATTGGTCAAATTCAGCAGAACTTCTTCCAAGGGAAGCTTTGCATTTTTCAGCCCATCTTTTTCAACTCTGTATCAACTGCACTGAACATAACATTATGGGTTAAAGATTACCCTAAAGTTTACCCTTACCCTTGTTCATTAAAGAAGTACCATTTATCTATCTGTGCATAATTTGGGGTTAAAAATTTACTCTATCAAAGACTCTCTCTATTCAACAGTCTCTTTCCATTATGTGAGATAAACTGTGAAATCTGTCATTTTTCCATGACCATACCATAAAAATCTATTGTCTTTCTCCATGATTTCCATCTTTCCTTTCAACTTTATAGACAAGTTGGACTTTTCCAAGGAGTATCAATGGACTTAGATCAGTAGTACAATTTATAATTGCACACCTTTGGTGAAAGAAAGGCTAAAATGGGGACATGCCAATATTTCCCCTCCAGTTAAGGTGGGTTGGCTGAGGATGAAGGAAAGAGGTCACCAACTTATAAGATATACACTCAGTTTAAACCTCAGATGCTTCCAGGAAATTCTAGAAGCCATTAGCCAATAAAAATCAAATGGCTCAGGGCACTACTCTTCATGTCATCTGAGAATGGTTTCTCCTTCAAGCTACACTAAGATTATGACTACCTATGTCTCAGCTAGCTGTGAAGATTAATTCACATGATGTTTTTGCCTTACTGGGGGCAATTTTCTGGTGAAGATATGGCCCTTAGCCTGGACAGCAACCCCTCAGCTTTCAATGATCAAAAGTGCTGATTTTGAGATGAGAACCTAAGTCTCTTTGTAAACGTTGTGATGATGCTGAGGGTAAGTTGTCATTTCTGCCACACGTTTATTTACAAAATTTTGAAACCCATTAGAATCTTTAGGACATGAACTGTTTACTTCTAATTCCAGGAAAAGGAGATTTCCTGTAAATTTCGCAGGGAAAGGGACAAGGAGAGGCAGCAAGGTAAAGGGGTTTCCAAAGTCAGCACTCGAGCTTGGAACAGGGCTCCTTTGTGGCTCAGATGGATCTGCCTGCAATGCAGGAGACTTGGGTCCAATCCCTAGGTGGGGAAGATCCCCTGGAGGAGGGCATGCCAACCCACTCCAGTATTCTTGCCTGGGAAAATCCCAGAGACAGAGGAGCCTGGCAGGCTACAGTCGAAGGGGTCACAAAGAGTCAGACGTGACTGAACAATTTTCACACACACACATGAAGCAGACTGATGGAAAATTATCTTGCAAGATCAGTCCTCAGAGTTTCAAATTCAATTCCCAGCAGCTTTTTATCCTTTTTCGTGAAGGGGAATAAACAGTTGAGACACTTGTATGTTTCTATGGTACTATAGTAAATGCAAACCCAAACATGTTAGAAAGATGTAATTGTTTCCACTCAGGAGGTAATGTTATTTTTTTTTAAATAGGAAAATAAGCCCAAGGGCATCTGTAACAAGGAGAAAACTGTGAACAGCAAAGAGACAGCCCCTCCAGAAGAGCACAAACTGGAAGGTGTAGGTGTTTACAGGGTGTGAAATTTCAGTGCTGGGGGGTTTCACACAAAAGACTAGACTGATTTCTACAAGGAACATTACATTTCTTCCTCCTACGAGAACAGTTCTCCAAGCATGTTAAAGTGTGCCTGCATCCATTAACGCTTCATTCTGAAAAGCCTGACTATGACAGAGGGAAAAGCTGAAATCTCATCTCACCCTAAGCATCCTGCTTAGTTAGAGATCAGAAAACAAAGGTTTCACTTCAGCAGAGCACAAGGAGTACAGCTCCGATACTCTTAGGTAAGAGCAGAGCTGCACAGAGGCACAGAAACATTTCCTTCGGGGAAACGAATGCCTTCACCTAACAGTTGCATTGCTGTTGTTCAGTCACCAAGTATGTTCGAATCTTCGTGACCCCATGGACTGCAGCACGCCATCGTGGATCACAGCCTTGTTGTGGCAAAGGGGCTTGTGTAACCCAATGAAGCTCTGAGCCATGCCATGCGGGGCCACCCAAGATGGACAGATCACAGTGGAGAGTTCTGACAAAACGTGATCCACTGGAGGAGGGAATGACAGACCACTCCAGTAGTCTTGCCGCGAGAACCCCAGGAACAGTATGAAAAGGTAAAAAGATAAGACTTAAAGATGAACTCCCCAGGTCAGTAGGTGCCCAATATGCTTTTGGGGAAGTGAGTGTTAGTCGTTCAGTTGTGTCTGATTCTTTGTGACCCCATGGACTGTAGTCCACCAGGCTCCTCTGCCCATGGAATTCTCCAGGCAAGAATACTGGAGTAGGTAGGCATTTCCTTCTCCAGGGGATCTTCCCAAATAAGGGATCAAACCCAGGTCTCCTACATTACAGGTGAACTCTTTACCAGCTGGGCCACAGGTGGAGGGCAATTATTAATAGCTCCAGAAAGAATGAAGCGGCTAGGCCAAAGCAGAAAGCGATGCTCAATTGTGCCTGTGTCTGGTGGGCAACCTAAAATTCGAGGCTGAAAAGAACAATATTGCATAGGAATCTGGAATGTTAGGTCCATGAATCAAGGTAAACTGGATGTGGTCAAGCAGGAGATGGAAAGAATAAATATTGACCTAGAAGTCATAAACAATTCTAAATACTCTAGCTGGTCCCATATCCCATGCAAGGAGAAAACAGTGACCATGCAGACAAGGAGCCATTTTGAGCCACCAACAAGAGCAAGAAGGCTCAAAAAATGATACAAAACAGAATTTTCTTCCCTTTGCAAAAAAAAAAAAAGCTATGATAAACCGAGACAGCATATTAAAAAGCAGAGACATTATTTTGCCAACAAAGGTCCATCTAGTCAAAGCTATGGTTTTTCCTGTAGTCATGTATGGATGTGAGAGTCGGTCCATAAAGAAGGCTGAGTTCCAAAGAATTGATGCTTTTGAACTGTGGTGTTGGAGAAGACTCTTGAGAGTCCCTTGGACTGCAAGGAGATCCACCCAGTCCATCCTAAAGGAGATCAGTCCTGAATATTCATTGGAAGGACTGATGCTGAAGCTCCAATTCTTTGGCCACCTGCTACAAAGAGCTGACTCATTAGAAAAGACCCCGATGCTGGGAAAGATTGAAGGCAGGAGGAGAAGGGACAACAGAGGACAAGATGGTTGGATGGCATCACTGACTCAATGGACATGAGTTTAAGCTAGCTCTGGGAGATGATGAAGGACAGGGAAGCCTGGAGTGCTGCAGTCCATGGGGTTGCAAAGTCGGACACGACTGAATGACTGAACAACAACACGAGCACGAAGGCTGAAAATATGGTCTAAGACAGAATTTTCCTCCCTTTGTACTTCATCTCCTTGGGATGACAAAGCCACTGATGTCCTCAACAAAAAACTGCAGTCATGAAACGATCTTCAAGAGACACAATGTGCTTGTATCTTGACAACAGGAAGCGTGACCAAGTCAGCTTCATAGCACTCAGCTTGACTCCTAGAGCTCATGTCCAGAGGGCAGGGCAGGGCTGAGATGGCACCATTAGGATGTATGTCCACTTCTAAATGGATGCGGATGAGCCCCTCATCACAGGGTTGTGCAAGATCTGAGACTGGAAAGAGGCAGCGGAAGAACAGAATCTGGGACACGGAATATTTCAGTCTCATCCTTAGGAAAATGTAGAAAGAAGCCAGCTTGGGACCTCCATCCTCTGACAGCCCGGTGCTGGCCTCAGAGGTTTAGAGTCAGACTTCTGTGTCCACCAAAGTGAGCAGGACCAACAAAGACGGCCTTTGGTCTTGCTCTCCTGGGCTCTCTTCCCTTCACCTAAGGCTTGAGGTTCCTCTTACGTCATCCTTCACCTCTGTGCCCTTGACTTGTCTGTCTCAAACACATGCCCCGAGCCACGCACACACACAAACCCCAAACTATCCCAGATCTTTGTTCTTTCCATTCAAACTCAGTCAGTATAAAACGTGCCCACTCCCCCACAAGCCTCCGTGGACCAGACTTCATTTACTGTGTAGGCCTGGTACTGAGAAGAACGGGCTTCCCAGATGGCACAACAGTAAAGAATCAGCCTGCCAAAGCAGGAGACGCAAGTTCGATCCCTGGGTCGGGAAGATCCCCTGGAATAGGAAATGGCGACCTGCTCCAGGATTCTTGCCTAGAGAAAGCCCATGGACAGAGGAGCTAGCAGGCTATAGCCCATGGGGTCCCAAAGAGTCAGACATGACTGAGCACTCACGCACTGAGAAGAAAATGAGTCACTGCCTCCAATTCCCAACCACTCAATTATGTTGCAATTTTTATCCAATTAATCTCTAAGTAGCCCTTTGAGACAGGAAGGAGCAGTGACTCGGATAAACCAAATACCCTAAACCTATCTTTTTCATGTAGCCCTTTGCATGCTAAAGCCAAAGGCAGCCGTGTCTTCACTCGACAGCTATTGCTATCAGTTGACACTTCCAAGTTCAACCTTAAAGAGGATGAATACAAATGAGGCATATCTCGAAGTTTGAGTCTGCTCCTGAAATTCCAATTAGAAGGATTCAAGCAAAGGACCATCCATCCCTAAAATAAACAGTATCGCAACCTTTTAGAAAAGACACACATCCTATGATATCACTCATACATGGGATCTAATTTTTTAAGATACAAATAAACTTATTTACAAAACAGAAGCAGACTTAGAAATACTGAAAATAAATTTATGATTACCAAAGGGAAAAGGTGTTGGGTGGGGAGCAATAAATCAGGAGCTTGGGATGAACACATGCACGCTACTATATATAAGAAAGATAACCAACAAGGACCTACTGTGTAGCACAGAGAACTCTATCCAATATTCTGCGATAACCTATATGAGAAAATAATCTAAAAAGAATGAGTATATGCACATGTATAACTGAATCACTTTGCTGTACGCTTGACACTAACAGAACATTGTAAATCAACTGTGTGTGTGTGCTCAGTCAACTCAGACAAGTCCAGCTCTTTGTGACCCTTTGGATCGTAGCCCACCAGGCTCCTCTGTCCCTGGAGTTCTCCAGGTAAGAAGAGAGTGGGTAGCCATTCCCTTCTCTGAGGGATCTTCCTGACCCAGGGATTGAACCTGGGTCTCCTGCATTGCAGGCAGATTCTTTACCGTCTGAGCCACCAGGGAAGAAGCTTGTCTTGGGGGTCAAACAAAGCTTGGATGGAGTTACACCACCACCACCACCTCACTATGTGAACTTGGGCAAGGTGCTTTACCTTTTTGAGACAAGTTTCTTCTGTGAAATGTGGCTAACGTCTAGCTCAAAAAATGTTGTGAGGTTTAAAGAAGATAGCGCACATGAGATTCTGGGAGCATGATAAGGGTTCAATAAGAGTGACTCAGTGTTGATTGCTGCACAAGTCTTTGACCTTGATAGACCGTGAATATAAACAGCAATGACATTAAGAAAATAATCTCGCTGGATGCTGAAAATGTCAATCTTTGTAGTTTATAAGCTCTTCAGCATCAAAGGAACATGAGTCATCATAAGCTAAAGGTATCTTGGATGAATTATGAATAGTTCTGCTGACAGCCTCATAAGTTAAATATGATACTTTCAGTAATGAACTGATACAGTGTATTCAATAAATTTTTAGAACTTTTCCAAGAGGTGTTGAAATCTGAGAGCTTGTCAATCTTTAATGCAAAACTATTTAGTTCCTAAACCCTAATCCAACCATTGTGCCCTACTGGATTGTCCCACTGGGATGGGAATTTGAACCAAGCCAGATGACCAAGAGGTTAACAGAAGTATAGAAAGAGAGATTCTTGCTAAAGGTAATTTGCTAAAGGTACTTGCAAAGAGTAATTTGGGAAATGTTGCCAAATGTCATACTTCAATCAACTACCTTGGCTTTGGTAGTCTTAAAGATAATACTGTTGAGTTCAGAAAAGTTTGAATGAAAAACACAGGATTTCCATCAACTCGAAAAAATCATAGCTACTTGGAGAAGGGAGTGTGTGCCTTGGGATGCGGTCAGGGGGACTGTAATTAAAAACAAGGGCCAGACAGATACATGGATAAGTTGGAATAAACAGAATTTGGAAGCTTCCAGACCAGCACAATTGGTTTCTTGCTTCATTTATTTATTTTTATTGTTTGGCTGTGCTAGGTCTTCACTGCTACCTGGGCCCTTTCCTCTAGTTGTGGCAAGCAGGGGCTACTCTCCAGTGGTGGGGCCCGGGCTTTGCATTGCAGTGGCTTTTCTTGGTGTGGACTGTGGGCACCTGGGCTTCGGTAGTTGTGGCTCCTGGGCTCTGGAGCAGTTTCAGCAGCTGTGGTGCACAAGCTTAGCTTCTGCAAGGCACGTGGGATCTTCCAGGACCAGGGATCAAACCCACGCCTCATTCATTGGCAGGTGGATTCTTTACCACTGAGCTTCCGGGGAAGCCCCAGCAGCACACTTTAAATATCTGTCCACCACTTTCCTGGAGCTTTCCTGATAGCTCAGTTGGTAAAGAATCTGCCTGCAATGCAGGAGGGAGAAGGCAATGGCAACCCACCCCAGTACTCTTGACTGGAAAATCCCGTGAATGGAGGAGCCTGGTGGGCTGCAGTCCATGGGGTCGCAAAGAGTCAGACACAACTGAGTGACTTCACTTCACTTTTCACTTTCATGCATTGGAGAAGGGAATAGCAACCCACTCCAGTGTTCTTGCCTGGAAAATCCCATGAACGGAGGAGCCTGGTAGGCTGCAGTCTATGGGGTCACACAGAGTTGGACACGACTGAAGTGACTTAGCAGCAGCAGCAGCAATGCAGGAGATCCCAGTTCAATTCTTGGGTCGGGAAGATCCGCTGGAGAAGAGATAGGCTACCCACTTCAGTATTTTGGGGCTTTCCCTGTGGCTAAGCTGGTACAGAATCTGCCTGCAATGCAGAAGACCTGGGTTTGATCCCTGGGTTGGGAAGATCCCCTGGAGAAGGGATAGGCTACCCACTCCAGTATTCTTGGGCTTCCCTTGTGACTCAGCTGGTAAAGAATCCGCCTGCAATGTGGGGGACCTGGATTCAATCCCTGGGTTGGGAAGATCCTCTGGAGAAGGGAAAGGCTACATACCCACTCCAGTATTCTGGTCTGGAGAATTCCATGGACTACAGTCCATGGGGTGGCAAAGAGTCAGACATGACTGAGTGACTTTCACTTCACTTCACCTACCTGGAGGACCACCATTGGGAGGGCAGGAGAATAGTGGCTCTGGTGGGTGGCTCCCTGGTTAGCAGAGCAATTATTCCCACAGCTAACCCAAGCCACCTCTTCTAAAGAAAGTTCGTAGCCTACTTTTGTGACTAAGGTATGCCCTTTGCGTGTCTCAGTCTCACCTCCAGGAGAGTATTCAGTTCCCTGAGGGAAGTTCCAGCAAGGAGCAATTTCCAAAGCATATTACATTTCCAGTGAGGCTTTAGAACCCAGTAGGCTGTCTGTCTGTCTTTTTCCTTAATTCAAGGAGTACCTGGGTACCAGGTCAAAGGGTAGGGTTGATGGAAGTAAATCCATGCACAATTCACAAAAAATGTACTTTAACTGGGGAAGAAGACTGTAGAGAAAAGAACTCTCCAAACTCATCTGGGAGGTTGTCAATATCTGGCTTAGGTCCCATAGTCCTTGGAAGTCCTCGGACGGTGAGGCAAAGAAATGACAGGAGAGACTGCTACCCTCTAAGGAGGAGGAAGCAGGGAGGTGAGAGGCAAGAGAGAACCATTCCGGTGGGTTGATCTGGCCTGGCAGCTCCAGAGTGGTGCTGATGCCACAGAGAGACCGAGCTGAGACACTTCAAACAAGGGCATTGTGCCGAGCACAGTCCTCAGACCATGGGTGCTGTGGCCTGAACACTGTTCCAAGTTCATATGTTGAGGCCCTATTCCCCAGTGTGATGGTACTGAATCAGGGTCTACAAGGAGGTAATCAGTGTTCATGGGGCCCTGATCAATAAGATCCAGTTCAGTTCAGTCGCTCAGTTATATAAAACTCTTTGCAACCCCATGGGCTGCAGCACGCCAGGCTTCCTTATCCTTCACCAAATTCCGCAGTTTACTCAAACTCATGTCCATCGAGTCAGTGATGCCATCCAACCATCTCATCCTCTGCCGCCCCCTTCTCCTCCTGCCTTCAATCTTTCCCAGCATCAGGGTCTTTTCCAGTGAGTCAGTTCTTCACATCAGGTGGCCAAAGTATTGGAGCTTCAGCATCAGTGCTTCCAGTGAATTTTCAGGACTGATTTCCTTTAGAATTGACTGGTCCTTATAGGAAGAAATTCCAGCATCTCATGCTCTTTCCGTCCCTCCCACCTGCCTTGTGAAGACCCAGAGAGAAGACGTCTGAAGTGTGAAGTGTTAGTCACTCAGTAGTGTTGTTCTTTGCAACCCCATGGACTGCAGCTTGCCAGGCTCCTCTGTCCATGGAATTCTCCAGGTAAGAATACTGGAACGGGTAGACATTCCCTTCTCCAAGGGATCTTCCCCACTCAGGGATCAAACCCAGGTCTCCTGCACTGAAAGGTGGATTCTTTACTGTCTGAGCCATCAGGGAAGCTGAGTCTCCCTAATACCAGGTCTTGGATTGGACCGCAGTTTCCCTCCTCCAGGGCTGTGACTCTCTGAGATGAGCATCAAAGTCACCTGAGATAATTTTTCAATCTACAAATGTCCACTTCCCACCCCAGACCCACCAAATCATAAACTAGGGATGAGACTGGGCAGTCAGGGTGTGACAAACTCTCCAGGTCATTACAGGGATTCCCAGGTGGCTCAGTGGTAAAGAATTCGCCTGCCAATGCAGGAGACCTGGGTTCAATCCCTGGGTCAGGAAGATCCCCTGGAGTAGGAAATGGCAACCCAATCCAGAATTCTTGCCTGGAAAATTCCATGGACAAAGGAATATGATTCACTGCCTCCAATTCCCAGCCACTCAATTATGTCACATTTTTATCCAATTGATCTCTAAGTAGCTCTTTGAGACAGAAAGGAGCAGTGACTCGGATAAACCAAATACCCTAAATCTATCTTTATCATGTAGCCCTTTGCATGCTAAAGCCAAAGGCAACCATGTCTTCACTCAACAGCTATTGCTATTAGTTGACACTTCCAAGTTCAACCTTAAAGAGGATGAATACAAATGAGGCATATCTCGAAGTTTGAGTCGGCTCCTGAAATTCCAATTAGAAGGATTCAAGCGAAGGACCATCCATCCCTAAAATAAACAGTATCTCAACCTTTTAGAAAAGACACACGTCTATGATATCACTCATACGTGGACCCTGACCAGACACTGGACCTGCCAGCACCTTGATTCTTGAAGTTCCTAGCTTCTGGAACCGTGAGAAATAAATGCTTCTTATTTAAGCCCTCCATCTATGGAATTTTGTAAAGGCAACCCAAGCAGACTAAAAGTGTAAGGAATTTATTTAAAATAAGTGGTATATTTCTCCCTGTAGAAAGTAAGGGAAAAGATTGCCCTCCTTTCTTTTTTCATTTTCTTTGGAAACCCTAAAGTTGTAAGTGATTTCTCCTCTCTTTGAAACATAGGTAAATCCTTTCGAGAACAAGACAGATCTTTTGTCAGCTTTATGACTCAGAAATGCCTTTCTCAAAGATAGGAACCCATCTCTTTAAAAATGAACACGTCAAGACAGATGGCACCTCATCTCCCATTTTCTGCAGGCATCTGGCTTCAAGCTGTATAGCTACTTTTTATCATAAAGAAATGAGAAATTTGTTTTCCCTCTGTGCATGCGTTCTCAGTTGTGTCCAACTCTTTGAGACCCCATGGACCGTAACCTGCCAGATACCTCTGCCCATGGAATTTTCCAGGCAAGAATACTGGAGTATGTCATCATTTCCTATGCCAGGGGATCTTCCTGACCCAGGGATCAAACACACATTGCTTGAGTCTCCTGCATTGGCAGGTGGGTTCTTTTCCACTGGCATCACAGAGTAATACAGATAGTTACCAGATAAAGTTTGTGACAAATGGTGCTGTCAAGTCCTCCTACTTGAGAACTAGTTATTGTTTATCTTCAGAACATGTCTGTAATGAGTTGCATCTTCTTGGCTATATGAAAGGTGAGATTGCTTTCTGCTTTGCAATCTCTTAGCAGGTTGCCCTTGACATACATCACGATCTGATCTAATCCTTATTCAATAATAAAGCTGGTTTCTTTCTCTGCTATCTTCGTGGAGAGGATCTCTGGGCTGAGAGAAGACTCTTTTTTTCTTCCTTTAGCCATGGAGTTTATTGTTTGAATATTTTCTTTTTTTTTTTTATTTTTTTTTCTAAAAAAGAATTTTATTAAAAAAGCACAAATGCAAAGAAATGAACAGAGGAAAATCCATGCGTCGAACCTGGATACACAAATATTCTGTTCCGTTCAGTCACTCAGTCGTGTCCGACTCTTTGCAACCCCATGAACCACAGCACGCCAGGCCTCCCTGTCCATCACCAACTCCCGGAGTCCACCCAAACCCATGTCCATTGAGTCGGTGATGCCATCCAGCCATCTCATCCTCTGTCATCCCCTTCTCCTCCTGCCCTCAATCTTTCCCAGCATCAGGGTCTTTTCAAATGAGTCAGCTCTTTGCATCAGGTGGCCAAAGTATTGGAGTTCCAGCTTCAACATCAGTCCTTCCAATGAACACCAAGGACTGATCTCCTTTACGATGGACTGGTTGGATCTCCTCACAGTCCAAGAGAATTCCTTACAAAACTCTACATTCTATATTGCTAGGTCACTTCACTCGCCATTTTATGCCACAATTCCATCAAGAAGTGTTACCTAAAATCGCAATCTGCCTGATTGTGTGTTGTTGTTGAATTGCTAAGTTGTGTCTGATTTTTGTGACTACCAAGCTCCTCTGTCCATGAGATTCCCAGGAAAGAATCCTAGTGTGGATTGACATTTTCTTTTCTGACTCTGTTCTTAATTCTATTTCCCCGACAGTTCAGTTCTGGCTGCCCTCTCTGCAGCCTGAGAGACAACATGTAGGATGCAGGATGGAAGGACTCCGGGTACCATACAGTACTAGCAAAATCATTGTTAGGACTGAGCTCTGGAAATGTTTTCTAACTTCTGATTTCCCCTCTGGGCTGCTAAACCTTAGAGAAGCACAGGTATTTGGTGACTACTCACTCAAAGAATATGCGGTCACTGCTGCCCTGGACCCCAGATGCCAAGAGTGGGGTATTGCTGCAGTAGTTTGACCTCTAAAGTGTGAAGTGTTAGTCACTCAGTCGTGTTGTTCTTTGCAACCCCATGGACTGCAGCTTGCCAGGCTCCTCTGTCCATGGAATTCTCCAGGTAAGAATACTGGAACGGGTAGACATTCCCTTCTCCAAGGGATCTTCCCCACTCAGGAATCAAACCCAGGTCTTCTGCACTGAAAGGTGGATTCTTTACTGTCTGAGCCATCAGGGAAGCTGAGTCTCCCTAATACCAGGTCTTGGACTAGACCCCAGTTTCCCTCCTCCAGGGCTGTGACTCTCTGAGATGAGCATCAAAGTCACCTGAGATAATTTTTCAATCTACAAATGTCCACTTCCCACCCTAGACCCACCAAATCACACACTCTGCAGATGAGGCTGGGCAGTCAGGCTGTGACAAACTCTCCAGGTCATTACAGGGATTCCCAGGTGGCTCAGTGGTAAAGAACCCACCTGCCAATGCAGGAGACCTGGGTTCAACCCCTTGGTCAGGAAGATCCCCTGGAGTAGGAAATGGCAACCCAATCCAGTATTCTTGCCTGGAAAATTCCATGGTTAGAGGATTCTGGCAGGCTACAGCCTATGAAGTCAAAAAGAATCAAACACGACTGAGCGACTGAGCACACACAAAATTCAGATTATTGTATGTTCATTAGAGCTTGAGAACCACTGCCTCAGAGCAACAGCTTAAATCTGAGGAACTTTCAAATGACTGATGTCTGGGTCTCATACCAGGTAATTCTGATTTAATTGGCTTAGAGTCAGCCTGCTTAAAAATTCACATGATTTTTTAAAACTACCCTGATGTTTTTAATATGCAACGCAGGTTGAGAACCTCTACCTCAAAAAGTCCACACAAATGGACTTATTTATGAATGCTCATGCACGAACACTCTGAAGTTTTGTGTAAATTTGGATATATGTGTACTTTTATGGAAGAGGATCCTTATATAACTTTCATAAAATTCTCAAACAGGTCTGTTATACCAACAGTGTTGAATAATAATGAGACAGTGCATTTTCTCTTATTTACTTAGTAATGGGGAGATCTCATGAAGAAAGTAGTTCAAAATTCAATGAGTGCCAGAGGTGCTAAATTAATATTAAATAACCTTTTCCAACCAATGACAATATGGTTTCATACATTTTAGAGCAAGGAAGGGAAAAGTGAGGACAGCTATTACTTCATACTAGTCTCTATCATTGTCTTCATTAGAATTTATTCACCACCATAGAGATCAGGCTACCACGCTGGCTATTTGTTTAACTCATCTAACCTCTGGCAATCCTATGAGCCATGACAGGGCGTGTTATTGTGATCATTTTTATATATAAGAAACTGAGTGACTTGCTCAAGGTCACACAAGTTGGCGCAAAACAAGAACGATTAATGTTTGGTCTCAACTATGTCAGAACGAAACATAAAATGGACAATGATCAGATCATATATAACATAGAACTCTGACCCACAACCTGCAGCAGCCTGCCAGGAAAGCCAAACTCCTGTCTACAACAGACAGCCTAGGAAGCCTGCCTGCTGTCAGTCAGACTTGCAGAAGCCAGGTTGCCATCTCTGGTGACAATCCAGGTAACTGAAGAATAACTGCTGCAACTGTATGCCCCAAATGGCTAGGACTTGCTTAGCAACTGCCAGTTTCTCTAATTTTTGTGCTAACTTCCAACTTGGGCCAATCAGAGAAAGCGAAACATGGCTCCCAACCAATCACATAGGGATCCTGCTCCTATTGGCTTGCCTCCAGCTTTCCAGGCCAGCAACCTCCAATCAGGACACATGGGGAGCCTTCCCTCTTCTCTCTGAAGTTCTCCCACTCCCCTGTCAGACCTTGAGTCTCTGCAAGTGACAGTGACTGACTCTCTCTGTAACAAGCTCTGAATAGCCTTTGCTTTTGGCAGTGGCCTAGTCTTCCTTTATGTCCACAACTGTCAACCCAAGCTTGCCCTTCACAGTTTAAAACACAAAGAATATCGCTAATATCAAAAACACTGCACGCTTTCATACCGAAACATGAAGAAGATGATACTTCTTCAAGTTAGCCCAGGGTGGGGCTTTTTCCAAAGAACTTTCTGTAGACTCTACCAGTGTATGGGTCAATACAACAGCTGGATCTATGGAATAAATCCTAATCTCAAAGTGAATCCCAGAGTAAGGATCTAAATCACATCTGAAGTGAGAGTCCTAAGTGACACCTCTTCCCCCTCCTCCCCTGAGGTCATATCAATCTGACTTTCAACTTTGGACATCTCTCTAGGGCAATGGTGATTTCTCAACTATGAATAGGTTTGCTGTTGTTTTTGTTGTGGTGGTTGTTGTTTTTACTCATTCAAAACATTTCGTTTTTAAAATTTTTTACTGTAATATAGCCAAATGACCATATTATGTTAGTTTCAGGTGTACTGGCTTCCCTGCTAACTCAGCTGGTAAAGAATTCACCTGCAGTGCAGGAGACCCTGGTTCGATTCCTGTGTTGGGAAGATCCCCTGGAGAAGGGAAAGGTTCAGTTCAGTTTAGTTCAGTTCAGTCGCTCAGTTGTGTCCGACTCTCTGCGACCCCATGAATCACAGCACGCCAGGCCTCCCTGTCCATCACCAACTCCCAGAATTCACTCAAACTCATGTCCATCAAGTCGGTGATGCCATCCAGCCATCTCATTCTCTGTCATCCCCGTCTCCTCCCACCCCCAATCCCTCCTAGCATCAGACTCTTACCCACTCCACTATTCTGGCCTGGAGAATCCCATGGACTGTATAGCCTATTCAGTCTATATGTAGCCCTGGCGGGCTACAGTCCATGGGGTCACAAAGAGTTGGGCATGACTGAGTGACTTTCACTTTAAGGTGTACTACTTAATGATTCCGAATTTTTATAAATTGTATTCCTGAAGCAGTCTTCCTATTATTCACTCCTCTTATTGAGTGAGAGGTGTGTGGGGCAGAGAAATGAGAGGAAACTGATCTATAAAGAGGTTGCATAGCTTCCTCAAGATCACATAACCAGGGCCTAGGCTTCCAGCAAGGTTCTCTGTTTCCTTCCCAAAAGCACAGCACCACCCAAGGCGGAAACACGGTACACTGCTGTCTTCACATTGCCAGCCCATATCTTGCTCACGGGGTCCTTCTGTTTTCCAAAAGGCATTCTCTTCCCTCATTACCTGCTCACCTTGTCCCCAGGGAGTCTGGAATAAGTTTCCTTCACAACCTCTTAATGTCTCAGTGGGGTTGGAGAAGGACATTGCTGAGTCATTTCCAGCCAAAGCAAGGTGTTATTTACAGCAATCTGCACAAACCAGCTTCGGTGTTGGCTGAAATGACTTCCTTCTGGCACAAGGTAAGCACCAGACTAATTGTCACCAGTGCCCTTTAAACCAGTTCATGGATGGGCTACAGTCCGTGGGGTCACAAAGAGTCAGACACAGCTGAGCAACTAACACGTTTACTTTTCAGTTTCACACTGCACATGAGCAGGTTCTTTAGCCTCTCCCAAATGGTTGCATCTCATACAAGCTCAGACAGTTCTTCTTCCAACATAGTTTACGTGAGTATTGTTCATTCTTGGCAAAGGATAACTACGGGAGGAAATGGAAATCTGCAGCGTTCCCATCAGTGGATGGTCTCCAAATTTTGCTGCTATGCTGTGCTTAGTGTCTGACTCTTTGTGACCCCATGGACTGTAGCCTACCAGGCTCCTCTGTCCATGGGATTCTCCAGGCAAGAAGACTGGAGTGGGTTGCCATGCCCTCCTCCAGGGGATCTTCCCTAGCCAGGATTCGAACCCAGGTCTCTCGCATCGCAGGAAGATTCTTTATCATCTGAGTCACCAGGGAAGCCCAAGAATATTGGAGTGGGTATCCTATCCCTTCTCCAGAGGATCTTCCTGACCCAGGGGAATGGAACTGGGGTCTCCTGCATTGTAGGTAGATTCTTTACCAGCTGAGCTACCAGGGAAGCCCGCCTCCATATGTTACTATATAACTATTATCTGACCAGCCTCTGCATTTCTGTCATTCAGCCTTTCACTGCTTCCTTGCCCTTGCATGTTATCCTGCACTGTGCTCACCAGGTCTTTCATCTTCCCCATGTACCAAAAGGATATTAACTCCAGAGGCAGGACTCATTTCTTGCTCCTGAGCTTCTCATCAAAGTGTCTAGTCGAGGTTTATGTATCAGAGCACAGGTTAAAGTGAGCAAGAACAATAGATGCTCCTTGACATTGGATGAGTTCTGATTACACATTGTCTTGCATTTTACCCAGAGAGACCATAAAGCAAGTTATATATACTGTCCCTTTATATTACAGCCCTAATAGCTGTCACTGAGTCAGTGCCAAAGAATTTGGTTGAATCAATGTCTTTATTATACAGTACACCCCATTCCCAGTATTTGGAAAATAAGCCTGTGTGATTTTTCTAAGGTTCTCACACATGCCCATTTTCTTTCTTTGCTTGTTCTGAGATCTGAAGGAATAAATAGTAAGTTTAACTTTTCTCTTTGTCCAACCGACTCATTTCACCCAGCATAGTATCAGCAAGGTTCATCCATGTAGTCACAAATTGAGATTTCATCTTTTTATGGCTTAATAGTATTCCATTGTATTTATATACCGTATTTTATTTATCCATTTACCCCTTAATGGGCACTTAGGTGACCATCTTGGCTATTGCAAATGTTTTGATGTAACATTGGGCCAGATAATTAAGGACATTTTTCTAATAAAAAATAAAAATAAATTTTCTCTCACATTTAACTATTACTAATAAGAAATAGTATCAAAACTCTTATGCTTGAAATTTGGAGTAGACATATATACATGTATAAAACTTTACTTGAGACTTCAAACATAACTAAATACTTGAAACTCTCATTTCTACATTTATACATAAATATTACAAAACTTAAAAAGTATGAAAATTTAAAAAAAAAGAAATGATCATTGAAGTGATATTTTTTCCTTGGTCATGGGATAAATTAATGTTTGAGGTCTCTAAAATGTTAAGATACAAAATTTAAAGGAGGTAACATGGATTTGTAGGACACTGCAAATTATTATTATTTGCTCTATGGCACACATGCTTATTTGATGCATGAAAACATACTTTCACTCTCTTCACTCTTTTTTTGAAACTTTACAAATGAGTGCAGTTATATTCTAATATAACTTTCTTTACAAAAACAGGCAGGAGCCTGGCTGTGGCCCATGGGCCATGATGTATCAACCCCTGGTGGAAACCAATAATGTAGCCACTAACCACAAGTGGATATTTACACTTAAATTAGTACAATTTAAAATTCCTTTCCTCAATTCCAGTCGCTCAAGCCACACGTCGAGTCCTCAGTGACCACATGTAGCCAGTGGCTGCCATATCAAGTAACATAAAAACAGAACGTGTTCATCATCACAGAACAAACTCATCGCCCAAGATCTTCAAATTACATTAGAATTCGCTGGGTAAGAGTTGGGGCGGAAACATTTTATTTCTTAAGATACTAAACTCTAGTCATTTTTGGCACCCTGAATATGAATGATTTATAATAGCATCAAGTAGTGTGAAAGCTTCATATTCTGTACAAAATTACCATGGTGTGATTTTAAGCAACATTTTCATTTTCACTAGAGACAAGGTGTTAAAAAGCACGTTGGAATTTTATTTAGAAAATTTAAGAATGGAAAACCAAAACCATCTATACAATGAAGATTTTAAAGTTGGCCTCCATTTATCTTTTTTTTTAATAAAAACCTGGACTTCCCTGGTGATACAGTGGATAAGAATCTGCCTGCCAATGCAGGGGACACAGGTTTGTTCCCTGATCCTGGAAAACCCAACATGCCCGGAACAACTAAGCCGGTGTGCCACATCTACAGAGCCCAAACTGTACAGCCCATGAGCCCACAACTGCTGAAGCTCGTGTTCTTAGAGCCTGTGCTCGGCAACAAGAGAAGCCACTGCAGTGAAAAGCACCCACTCACCTCAACTAGACAAAGCCCAAGCAGCAGTGAAGACCCAGCACAGCCAAAAATTTTAAAAATAAATAAAGTGATGAAATCTGAAATATAGTCATTTCAAATAAACCCCCAAATCTGACATAACCATGTCTAGGAAATATGTCTCTTAACGCTACCATCTGGTTCCAGAAGCATTTGAAATGGACTTTGTTCCAATATCACTTCCCATGACTTCTACTCAAGAGTTTGTTCTGGTTTGCTCTGGAATCAAGAGTGGCAGCACAGTGGGCCAGGGACACCTTAAAACTGTGAGTTTTAAGAGGTTCCAACTGATGACAAGGCAGCTTGCAAAGTTACACAGGACATGGAGAGCAAAGGGAAGGATTTTCAGAGAAAACACTTCCATCGCATCCTCAATCTGTTCATCCGTTCAGTTCAGTTCAGGCACTCAGTCGCGTCCAACTCTTTGTGACCCCATGGACTGCAGCACACCAGGCTTCCCTGTCCATCACCAACTTCCAGAGCTTGCTCAAACTCATGTCCATTGAGTCGGTGATGACATCCAACCATCTCATCCTCTATGGTCCCCTTATCCTCCCGCCTTCAATCTTTCCCAGCATCAGGGTCTTTTCTAGTGAGTCAGTTCTTCACATCAGGTGGCCAAAGTATTGGATCTGTTCATCCAGAGCTGATCATCAGATCTGCATAAACTGCCATTTTTCCTGTGCATTTCTTGATGAGTTAGGATATACTTCTTATTGTCTACCCGTAATTCCTTTTATAGAAGGAGAATTCACACGCCAAGAAAAATAGAAATTCAGAATCAATGGTGTGAAAGCAGGTCAAGTTCATCCACTCCCCTAGCAGCCAAGTGAAGTTAGTCTCCGCAGCAGCCCATTTGAAAGGGGGTGGATAGGCAGGCGGCCACAGCAGCAGCAATCAGCATTTGTGCTCAAAAGAATCATAACTGCCAACTAAGGAAGGGAGGGTCAAGATTCGGGAGCAAGGCAGTTTGATTTTGACTTTGAAGCCCACAGCAAGTCGAAAGACCAGAGAGAAATGTGTTCAGTTAAACTTGGCACAGAATGGGGGACCAACAGTCTCATTCTAAACTGCATGATTTTATAATTAAAGACCAGGGGTGGCCAAAATAAACAGAAGGACATTAATCAAGGCTTAAAAATACCAGTGGACAAATCGATCTCTTGGCTCTCCAAGAAACTTTGACAGCTTCCAACAGTATCATCTTGTGCAAATGATACCTTGTAGCCTGACTGTTTGGGGCTTCCCAGGTGGCGCATTGGTAAAGAAGCTGCCAATGCAGATGATGCAAGAGAGGCAGGTTTGATCCCTGGGTCAGGAAGATCCCTTAGAGAAGGAAATGGAAACCCATTCCAGTATTTTTGCCTGAAAAATTTCATGGACAGAGGAGCCTGGTGAGCTACAGTTCATGGGGTTGCAAAGAGTTGGACACGACTGATTGAGTGCACACACGCACACACACACACGTACACACATGTACATCCTAACTGTTTAACTAGCTCAGGTATCAAAAGGCTGACGTGTCTCCAGTGGAAATCCCAGCATCACCTACAGCAAGCTGGGAAGCAGTGACAGCGGTCTCTGTCTGATTACGGTCACATTCCTCATGACAGTCACCATCCCAGGTCTCTCACAAGCCCTCTGTTTCCTCCGACTCAGCCTCCCTTTATAAGCATGGCCAAAATGTGAGCCTCCATGGGATTTTCCTCCATGGGAATTTTCTGGGATATGATGTGGTTTCTGGGGACATACTTTGAAGGTGAAGGCACTGAGTTTCACATGAACAAGCCAAAGTGAGTTGAGGTTCTCTAAAGCAGTGCTTCTCAAACTTTAGGGGGGTTCACATCACCTGGGGACTCTGTTAAAATTCTGATACAGGAGGCCCAGATAAGACTTGAGCAAACTAGTACAGCCACTATGGAGAACAGTGTGGAGATTCCTCAAAAAACTGGAAATAGAACTGCCATATGATCCAGCAATCGCACTCCTGGGCATACACACTGAGGAAACCAGAATCGAAAGAGACACATGTACTCCAGTGTTCACTGCAGCACTGTTTATAATAGCCAGGACATGGAAGCAACCTAGATGTCCATCTGCAGATGAATGGATAAGAAAGCTTTGGTACATATACACAATGGAGTATTTTTCAGCCATCAAAAAGAATGCATTTGAATCAGTTTTAATGAGGTGGATGAAATTGGAGCCAATTATACAGAGTGAAATAAGCCAGAAAGAAAAACATCAATACAGTATACTAACGCATATATATGGAATTTAGAATGATGGTAACCTGAATCCTGTATACGAGACTGCAAAAGAGACATAGGTATATAGAACAGTCTTTGGGACTCTGTGGGAGAGGGTGAAGGTGGGATGATTGGGGAGAACGGCATTGTAGCATGTATATTATCATAAGTGACCAGTCCAGGTTCGACGCATGATACAGGATGCTTGGGGCTGGTGCACGGGGATGACATGGAGGGAGGATATGGGGAGGAGGGAGGTGGGAGGGGGGTTTGGGAGGGAGAGCACATGTACACCCGGGGCGGATTCATGTCAATGTATGGCAAAACCAACCAATATAATAATGTAAGGTAATTTGCCTCCAATAAAATAAATTTTAAAAAAATAAATAAAATTAAATTTAAAAAAGACTTGAGATTCTGCATTTCTAACTAGCTCCTACGTGATGGCAATGCAGCTGGTCCATGGACCACACTTTGTGTAGCAAAGCCAAGTAGCACATTCATTTTCCGTGATCAAAGAACGGTCTTTAGCTACAGGATTAATAGAGGGTATTACTCTTTAAAGGCAGAATTGAAAAATGCTAGAGTGAGATGGGACCTAAGAGATTTTCCAGAATAAACTCTCTCCTTGGGGAGAGGTGGGGTGCGGGGCCAGGTGCCTTGTAGAATCTTAGTTCCCTGACCGTGGATTGAACCCATGCCCCCTGCAGTGGGAGCACAGAGTCCTAACCACTGGACCACCTGGGAAGTCAAACTCGTCATTTTTAAAGAATTAAGGGACTCACCCAGAGCCTCAGTTCAGAGTGGTGAGAGATGCTGAGGCTAGCTTCCTTTTAACAGATGCAATAACACAGATCCCCCTAAGTGTGTGCTGCGAAGGAAGGAAGGGGAATGGGACTGAACAAGGAGAGGAGGGGGACTCTTATTTCTCTCTCACCCACCTGCATAAGTAAGATAAAGATCCTGGGTCACAACTTTAAGAACCATCGGAAACAGGTTTCAGGCTTGCTAGGTTCCCATGAAATAAATCAATCCGCAATGACAATATCATTTCTATCCACACTTTCCCTTGTAAGCAATGCTATCACATTGTGAAAAAACAGGAAAGATGCCATGAATCCCATGCTTGGGCTCAGTCGTGTCCGACTCTTTGCGACTTCATGGACTGTGGCCCACCAGGCTCCTCTGTCCATGGGATGTCCCAGGAAAGAATATTGCAGTGGGTTGCTATTTCCTCCTCCAGGGGATCTTTCCGACCCAGGGATTGAACACAAGTCTCCTAGGTCTCCTGCACTGCAGGTGGATTCTTTATTGCTGAGCCACCTGGGAAGCCAGGCTTCAGTTCAGTTCAGTTCAGTTCAGTCGCTCAGTCGTGTCCGACTCTCCGCGACCCCATGAATCACAGCACGCCAGGCCTCCCTGTCCATCACCAACTCCCGGAGTTCACTCAAACTCATGTCCATCGAGTCGGTGATGCCATCCAGCCATCTCATTCTCCGTCGTCCCCTTCTCCTCCCGCCCCCAACCTTTCCCAGCATCAGAGTCTTTTCCAGTGAGTCAACTCGTCGCATGAGGTGGCCATTTTCTGACACTGTTTCCACTGTTTTTCCATCTATTTCCCATGAAGTGACGGGACCAGATGCCATGATCTTTGTTTTCTGAATGTTGAGCTTCAAGCCAACCTTTTCACTCTCCTCTTTCACTTTCATCAAGAGGCTTTTGAGTTCCTCTTCACTTTCTGCCATAAGGGTAGTGTCATCTGCATATCTGAGGTTATTGATATTTCTCCCGGCAATCTTGATTCCAGCTTGTGCTTCTTCCAGCCCAGTGTTCCTCATGATGTACTCTGCATATAAGTTAAATAAGCAAGGTGACAATATACAACCTTGACGTACACCTTTTCCTATTTGGCTTAGTGTCTAGTAAAAGTCTTATTTCTCTCCACTAAACAGGAAAGAATAAGGCTTGCCGTAGCACCTACTCTGCACCTAACAGACTGCTAGTTTCTTTATATCCCATTTAATTCTTGCAACAAATCTGTAAAATGGAGAAAAATATCCTTGGTTTTTAGATGGGAAAAGTGAATTTGAAAATGACTAAGGACCAAGTCTGTGGTAAAACAACTAGCAAGAGGCTCAGCTAAGATTCAAATTCAAGGCTGCCTACGCCAAACCCTGGGCTATATTTTCCTTTCCAAGCCTAAAATCATATTAGGCCCATAGCTCACATCAACCTATAATTAGTCTCTAAATTTATACAGATATACCTCAGAGATAATGCATGTTTTGTTCCAGACCACTACAATAAACTAAATATCACAATAAAGCAAGTTTTTGGTTTCCCAGTGCCTATGAAAGTTATGTTCATACTATCCTGTATCCCATTTAGAATGCAAAAGCATTACATCTTAAAAAATGTATATACCTTAACTAAAAATTACTTGATCGCTAAAAATAATCTAAGCCTTCAGTGAATCACAGTAGTAACATCAAAAATTACTGCTCACAAATCACCATAACAAATATAATAATGAAAAGGCTTGAAATACTGTAGGAAATAACCATAATGTGACCAACTGAGCAAATATTGTTGGGAAAACGGTGCCAATGTGCTTGCTTGACACAGGTTGTCAGAAAACTCCAATTTGCAAAAAATGCAGTATCTTCAAAGTACAATAAAGTGTAATAAAATGAGTTACGCCTGTATAAATTCCATTCTCTAAAACTAGAATTATTTCTAAAAGAAACTTCCTTCCCCATGCTTTATCAGCCTGTGGACCTAGGCTTTTAATAAAGAATAATCCAATTTCATCTTTCAGACTCTCCAGCCCATGTAAGTTCCCCACACACTTGAGTGCTTACATACAAATGTTTTGCAGTGGGCAATAAGAACTTTAAACTCCCCAAGAACTGCCATCAAAATTAGTAGATAAATCAATTTCTGGAGTCCACCCATCATGAGAGGTGGATGTAAAAGGACGAGAGAACAGGAAACACTGCATGTCTGAAAACGCGGGGCCTCCAATGAGAAAAGCACTAGGAGTGATTGCCGAGAGACAGTAATGACGATGATGAATATGTATGAGTTTTTATCGTCTGAGAGCTTAAATAGATCATTCTAGTGAAGGTCAGTCCACAGATGGAAAGTTATCTTCTGTCTGGTTTTTAAAATACCTTCCAGACACGTAACCGAGCAAGACCCTATGAGGCCGTCCCAGAAAAGACCCTCATTCATATCGTTTGCTTGCCTTTGTCTTTAGAAAAAACTTTAACTAAAGAATAAATTCAAACAGAAAAGTGAGAAAATGTAGAAAGAAAGGAGAACAGTCAAGAGAGACAAAATAATAATACTTAAGATCATGGCATCTGGTCCCATCACTTCATGGGAAATAGATGGGGAAACAGTGTCAGACTTTGTTTTGGGGGGCTCCAAAATCACTGCAGATGCTGATTGTAGCCATGAAATTAAAAGACGCTTACTCCTTGGAAGGAAAGTTATGACCAACCTAGATAGTATATTAAAAAGCAGAGACATTACTTTGCCAACCAAGGTCCGTCTAGTCAAGGCTATGGTTTTTCCAGTGGTTATGTATGGATGTGAGAGCTGGACTGTGAAGAAAGCTGATCGCCGAAGAATTGATGCTTTTGAACTGTGGTGCTGGAGAAGACTCTTGAGAGTCCCTTGGACTTCAAGGAGATCCAACCAGTCCATTTTAAAGGAGGTCGATCCTGGGTGTTCATTGGAAGGACTGATGCTAAAGCTGAAACTCCAATACTTTGGCTACCTCATGTGAAGAGTTGACTCACTGGAAAAGACTCTGATGCTGGGAAAGGTTGGGGGCGGGAGGAGAAGGGGATGACAGAGAATGAGATGGCTGGATGGCATCACCGACTCGATGGGCATGAGTTTGAGTGAACTCCGGGAGTTGCTGATGGACAGGCAGGCCTGGCGGCTGTGATTCATGGGGTCGCAGAGAGTCGGGCACGACTGAGCAACTGAACTGAATTGAACTGAAGCCATTAAACAAAGTCAAGAATCTTTAGTTCTTCTTCAAGGACTATAGATAATATTCTGACCCTTGTCCTTTGAGGTGTTTTGCAGTTACTGAAACCCCTACCAGGTGGCAGATGTTCACTGTTATGCTGCCCACAAGCACGTGGACCCCAGACCAGTTGCAAACAGAAGGTTGATGATGCTGACTCTCGATGACCTCACCACCAACCAATCAGAAGAATATCCATGAGCTAATCACGCCCTGCTCCTTGAACACTATCAAGACTCCTCACTATCCCCGCCAGGGTGGGACACACAGTTCCGAGGGCCCTAGCACACTGTGGCCCCCTCTACCTGGCGAAGCACTAAAGCTGTTCTTTTCTACTTCATCCAAAACTCTGTCTCCACGTTTCTGTTTGGCACTGGTGAAGAGAGGCCCAGTTTCGGCAACAGAAGCAGAGAGAAATAGAGAGAACTGAAGCTTGCAGGGGGATTGGGTCAGCTTCCTCCAGGCAGGAATGGTCATAACCTATCAGTGAAATCAGGATATGAGACTCAGGTGGGATCTCTGAAGGACCAGAAGAGGAGGGATTCACTCCAGGTTATCCATTAACTACTTTTTATTTTCCCTTTAGGATCTTCAGTGCATAGATTTTTAACTAACCATACTTCTTTGTTCAGGACATATTATAATAGTTATTTCAGATCCTATGGACTGTAGCCCACCAGGCTCCTCTGGGATTTTTCAGGCAAGAATGCTGGAGCAGATTGCCATTTCCTCCTCCGGGGATTGTCTGGATCCAGGGATCAAACCCGAGTCTCCTGCATTGGCAGGTAGATTCTTTACCAGTGAGCCACCTGGGAAATCCCCAATTGGTCCATGTGGTGGTGGCTTAGTCACTAAGTCGTATCCAACTCTTATGACCCCACGGACCGTAGCCCATCAGGCTCCTCCATCCGTGGGATTTTCCCGGCAAGAATATTGGAGTGGATTGTCATTTCCTTCTCCAGGGGATAGCCATTTGCAAATTAAATTTGCATACATGATACTGCTCTTTTTTTAAACAAATATTCCCCAAATGACATGTCCCGCTTACTGCTACAAATGCACTCAGGGAGCAGTTTTAGCCATTTCATTTGGGCAAAATGCATCTGAAGTGAAGCAGAAAAAGAATGCCACTCAGGAGTGGAGAAGAGAAGGGGTCCACTGGAATTAGTTTCCCTCTATTGGCAGTTTTTCCTGATCCTTACTGTCTTTCCTCCTAGACATGTCTATGAGTATAGACAGAGGAGGACGGCAGGCTACAGTCCAAGGGGTCGCAAGAGTCAGACACGACTTAGTGGCTAAACCACCACCACTATAGACATAGCACTGGAAAACCACAGGTGGATACAGGTGAAAATATTGCCCTTAATGCATAAAATTCAGGCATGACAAACTGTCATAACAGATTGATTCTATTCCATCGAATTCTTCTTTTAAAGAATTTTTACACTTTTTAATATATTTACAGGATGAGAGCTACTTATTTTTGCCTTTTATTTAAATTCAGTTATAAAGATTCAGGCCATAATCACCCAGGAAACTGTCAGGATGATCTTAGACTGGAGGTTTATTATGAAACAGACCATCACTGAGACAATGGAGGAGAAATGTGAGCCATGTGTAAGCTTTTATTTTCTGCTGCCTTGAGGACATCCAAACCAAGGAGAGAAGGCAGGCTTCGGAGGTCAGATGTGTGCTGGTGGGTCTCACAGTTGAATTGGTATCAGAAGCCCCCAGAAGGTGTGTTAATTTGGGGTTCATCTCCAGAACTGGTGACTCAGAGGGTCTGGGGCTAAGGCAGGGAATCTGCATTTCTCACAAATTCCTACATGATGCTGAACCAGGCCTCTCACTTTGAGAACCCCTGTTGTGTCAAGATTCCCCCTGTATTGAAAGATTAGACAAAGGACTGGGATTCTCAACTGAATATGTTTTGACAGCATATATGGGCTTCCCAGTGCCACTAGTGGTAAAGAACCCACCTGCCCATCCAGGAGACATAAGAGATGTGGGTTCAATCCCTGGGTCCGGAAGATCCCCTGGAGGAGAGCATGGCAATCTTCTCCAGTATTCTTGCCGGGAAAATCCCATGGATGGAGGAGCCTGACAGCTTACAGTCCATGGGGTCGCAAAGAGTCAAATGCGACTGAACTTACTTAGCACACACACCCAGTGTATATACAACATATGATTTTTAAAACCGTGCCCAACATGTGTCTCCTTATTTTTTTAAGTCCTTATGATTCTCTACATATATATTTATAACAAATTTTACCCAGTACCCCAGAAAACTTGTAATGTGGTATATAAATACTCTGTGCCCTCAATTTTTGTCTACTTGATCTGCCAGGTGCTGATAAAAAAGTGTTTAAATTTCTCACTATGAATGTAGATTGTCAATTTATTTCTTTGCCTTATTTATATTTCAAAACTATGATGAAAATTGTAAATTGCTTTATGATTCTTCTATTTTCTTGGTAGGTGTTTTATTAATATAATGCATCTTTTCTTTTTCCTTCTCAACGTTCTTACCCTTGAGTTGTGTTTTGTCATTTTAACATTGTTACTACGGTTTTCTTTTACTAACATTTGCCTGGCATATAATTTTCTTTCCCTTTATTGTCAAACTTTGTGCACCATTTGGTTTTGTATTTACCGCTTGTAAACAACTCATGATGGGATTTTAAAATTCAATTCTGAGAGTCTGTGTCGTTCACATAGACTGTGACTCCTGACTTGTTTTTTACTTTCTGCTATCCTGTTTTGGTTTTCTGTTTAGTGTGCACCCGTTTAACTTTTGTTTTTCTCCTGTCTCTTATTGGTAAAATTTTCTTTATTCTATTTTTCTCCTCTAATTACTTGGAAACTGTGTCTGTTGCTTACTCTTTAAATAATTACCTTAAACTTTTTAACATGCACCTTGAAGCATATTTTCCAAAGCTTTCCAAATATTAATTTTTTTAATTCAAGAAATATCCAATGCCTGCTTACACAGTCCTGGAAGGAGAGATTCTGAAAAGTATTACATGGACAATAATCTCATGGGATTTACATTTGAGTGGGAGAAGACGGACAATAAAATGGCCTGTGGGTATTGACAGGCCAGCAAAGAGACCAGTGAAAAGGACAGAGGGCCGTGAGAGGTGAAGTAAGGAAGGTGATGGGGGCCAGGTCACAAGCAGCCACGTGGGTCAGACTGAGGGCCTTGGCTTTCAGGTTTTGTGACTTCACAACCACTGGAGGGCCCTGATCAGAGGAGAGAAGCCCTCTGACCTGGGCTCACACAAGGTCACTCTGGCTGCTGAGCTGAAAGTCTAATGAAGGGAAGCAAAGCCAGAAATGGGAAGCTATTACAAAAATCAGGTGAAATATAATGGTGGCTTGGACCAGAGGAGTGGCCAACGTGGTGACAAGTGGTCAAAAGATTCTGGAAATATTTTGGAGGTAAGGGCCAAAGATAAAGTTTGTTGGGAAACCAGATTGTTGTAGGAGTGAAAGAGAGGAAGCCAAAGATTGTCTCTGTGACCTAACTAGTCAGTTTCCTCTCAACCCTCAGACCCCAATCTTGGGCTGTGCCCTTGGCTCACTTAGCTTAGCTTTAGCAAGAATTCTCCTAAGTTGGTTTAGTGAAAAGCTCTCACCCTTGATAAATGTATCAGCACTGAGCAGCCACCACTCAGTACCCCACGTCCAAGGTCAGTAGCGGTGACCATGAGGAGATACCCCACATCCCAGGTAAGAGAAACCCCAGTAAGATGGTGGGCGCTGAGAGAGGGCATCAGAGGGCAGGCAAACTGAAACCACAATCACAGAAAACTAACCAATCTAATCACATGGACCACAGCCTTGTCTGACTCAGTGAAACTAAGCCATGCCGTGTGGGGCCATCCAAGATAGACGGGTCACGGTGGAGAGGTCTGACAAAATGTGATCCACTAGAGAAGGGAATGGCAAACCACTTCAGTATTCTTGCCTTGAGAACACCATGAACAGTATGAAAAAGCCAAAAAGATAGGACACTGAAAGATGAACTCCCCAGGTCAGTAGGTGCCCAATATGCTACTGGAGATCAGTGGAGAAATAACTCCAGAAAGAATGAAGAGACAGAGTCAAAGCAAAAATAATACCCAATAGGGATGTGACTGGTGATAGAAGCAAGATCCAATGCTATAAAGAGCAATATTGCATAGGAACATGGAATGTTAGGTCCATGAATCAAGGCAAATTGGAAGTGGTTAAAGAGGAGATGGCAAGAGTGAACGTCGACATTCTAGGAATCAACGAACTAAAATGGACTGGAATGGGTGAATTTAACACAAATGACCATTGTATCTACTTCTGTGGGCAAGAATCCCTTCAAAGAAATGGAGTAGCCATCACAGTCAACAAAAGAGTCCTAAATGCAGTTCAGTTCAGTTCAGTCGCTCAGTCCTATCCGACTCTCCACGACCCCATGAATCACAGTACTTGGATGCAATTTCAAAAACAACAGAATGATCTCTGTTCATTTCCAAGGCAAACCATTCAATATCATGGTAATCCAAGTCTATGCCCCGACGAGTAACGCTGAAGAAGCTGAAGTTGAACGGTTCTATGAAGACCTACAAGACCTTTTAGAACTAACACTCAAAAAAGATGTCCTTTTCAATATAGGGGGATGAAATGCGAAAGTAGGAAGTCAAGAAACACCTGGAGTAACAGGCAAATTTGGCCTTGAAGTATAGAATGAAGCAGGGCAAAGGCTAATAGAGTTTTGTCAAGAGAACGCACTGGTCATAGCAAACACCCTCTTCCAACAACACAAGAGAAGACTCTACACATGGACATCACCAGATGGCCAATACCAAAGCCAGATTGATTATATTCTTTGCAGCCAAAGATGGAGAAGCTCTATACAGTTAGCAAAAACAAGACCAGGAGCTGACTGTGGCTCAGATCATAAACTCCTTATTTCCAAATTCAGACTTAAATTGAAGAAAGTAGGAAAAACCACTAGATCATTCAGGTATGACCTAAATCAAATCCCTTATGATTATACAGAGGAAGTGACAAATAGATTCAAGGGATTAGATCTGATAGAGAGCCTGATGAAAGATGGACATTCGTGACATTGTATAGCAGACAGGGATCAAGACCATCCCCAGGAAAAAGAAATGCAACAAAGCAAAATGGCTGCCTGAGGAGGACTTACAAATAGCTGTGAAAAGAAGAGAAGCGAAAAGCAAAGGAGAAAGGGAAAGATATAAGCATCTGAATGGAGTTCCAAAGAATAGCAAGGAGACATAAGAAAGCTTTCCTCAGTGATTAGTGCAAAGAAATAGAGGAAAACAATAGACAGGAAAGACTAGAGATCTCCTCAAGAAAATTAGAGATTCCAAGGGAACAATATGCCAGCAAATTTGGAAAACCCAGCAGTGGTCACAGGACTGGAAAAGGTCAGCTTTCATTCCAATCCCAAAGAAAGACAATGCCAAAGAATGCTCAAATTACTGCACAATTACACTCATCTCACACGCTAGTAAAGTAATGCTAAAAATTATCCAAGGCAGGCTTCAACAGTACATGAACTGTGAACGTCTAGATGTTCAAGCTGGTTTTAGAAAAGGCAGAGGAACCAAATTGCCAACATCCGCTGGATCATCAAAAAAGCAAGAGAGTTCCAGAAAAATATCTATTTCTGCTTTATTGACTATGCCAAAGCCTTTGACTGTGTGTATCACAATAAACTGTGGAAATTCTGAAAGAGATGGGATTACCAGACCACCTGACACACCTCTTGAGAAATCTGTATGCAGGTCAGGAAGCAACAGTTAGAACTGGACATGGAACAACAGACTGGTTCCAAATAAGAAAAGGAGTACATCGAGGCTGTATACTGTCACCCTGACTGTTTAATCTATATGCAGAGTACATCATGAGAAACCCTGGGCTGGGTGAAGCACAAGCTGGAATGAAGATTGCCAGGAGAAATATCAATAACCTCAATATGCAGATGACACCAGCTTTATGTCAGAAAGTGAAAAAGAACTAAAGAGCCTCTTGATGAAAGTAAAAGAGGAGAGTGAAAAAGTTGGCTTAAAGCTCAATATTCAGAAAACTAAGATCATGGCATATAGTCCCATCACTTCATGGCAAATAGATGGGGAAACAGTGGCTGACTTTATTATTTTGGACTCCAAAATCACTGCAAATGGTGACTGCAGCCATGAAATAAAAAGACACTTACTCCTTGGAAAGAAAGTTATGACCAACCTAGACAGCATAATAAAAAACAGAGACATTACTTTGCCCACAAAGGTCCATCTAGTCAAAGCTATACTTTTTCCAGTAGTCATGTATGGATATGAGAATTGGACTATAAAGAAAGCTGAGTGCAGAAGAATTGATGCTTTTGAACTGTGGTGTTGGAGAAGACTCTTGAGAGTCCCTTAGACTGCAAGGAGATCCAACCTGTCCATCCTAAAGATCAGTCCTGAGTGTTCCTTGGAAGGAATGATGTTGAAGCTGAAACTCCAATACTTTGGCCATCTGATGAGAAGAGCTGACTCATTGGAAATGACCCCGATGCTGGGAAAGATTGAGGGCAGGAGGAGAAGGGGATGACAGAGGATGAGATGGTTGGATGGCATCACCAACTCAATGGACATGAGTTTGGGTAAACTCCAGGAGTTGGTGATGGACAGGGAGGCCTGGGGTGCTGTGGTCCATGAGGTCAAAAAGAGTGGGACACAACTGAGTGACTGAACTGAACTGATAAATGTATGAACTGAATGACCCTCCGCCCCTCAAACATGCTTATGTTGAAATCTAATTCCTAATGGTTCATGCATCAGTGCTCAGTTCAGTTGCTCAGTCGTTTCCGACTCTCCGCGACCCCATGAATCACAGCACGCCAGGCCTCCCTGTCCATCACCAACTCCCAGAGTTCACTCAAACTCATGTCCATTGAGTCGGTGATGCCATCCAGCCATCTCATTCTTTGTCGTCCCCTTCTCCTCCTGCCCCCAATCCTTCCCAGCATCAGAGTCTTTTCCAGTGAATCAACTCTTCACATGAGGTGGCCAAAGTATTGGAGTTTCAGCTTCAGCATCAGTCCTTCCAATGAACACCCAGGACTGATCTCCTTTAGAATGGACTGGTTGAATCTCCTTGCAGCCCAAGGGACTCTCAAGAGTCTTTTCCAACACCACAGTTCAAAAGCATCAATTCTATGGCAATCAGCTTTCTCCACAGTCCAAATCTCACATCCATAAATGACCACTGGAGAAACAATAGCCTTGACTAGATGGACCTTGGTTGGCAAAGTAATGTCTCTGCTTTTTAATATGCTATCTAGGTTGGTCATAACTTTCCTTCCAAGGAGTAAGTGTCTTTTAATTTCATGGCTGCATCAGTGCTCAGTCGTGTCCAACTCTTTACAACCCCTTGGACTGTAGCCCACATGCTCCTCTGTCCATGGGACTTTCCAGGCAAAAATACTTGAGTGGGTTGCAAGTTCCTACTCCAGGGGATCTTCCTGACCCAGGGATGGAATCCGTGTCTCGAGTGTCTCCTACATTGGCAGGCAGATTCTTTACCACTAGAGCCACCTGGGAAGCCCCAGTATGATAGTATTGATACATAATTAAGACATGAGGGTAGAATCCTGATGAATGAGATTAGTGCCTTTGAAAGAGCCATGAGAGAACTTGCTACTTCTCTCTCTGCTCTCTTCACCATGTGAGGATACAAGGAGAAGTTGGTAGCTTGGGCTCCAAAATCACTGCAAATGGTGACTGCAGCTATGAAATTCAAAGATGCTTGCTCCTTGGAAGAAAAGCTGTGACAAAACTAGACAGCATATTAAAAATCAGGGACATCACTTTGCTGACAAAAGTCTGTCATGTATTAAATAAAAATTTAAAAAAAAAAAGTCTGTCTAGTCAAAGCTATGGTTTTTCCAATAGTTGTTCATGGATGTGAGAGTTGGACCATAAAGAAGGCTGAGCACCAAAGAATTGACGCTTTCGAACTGTGGTGCTGGAGAAGACTCTTGAGAGATCGAACTAGTCCATCCTAAAGGAAATCAGCCCTGAATATTTATTGGAAGGACTGATGTTGAAGCTGAAGCTCCAATACTTTGGCCACCTGATGCAAATAGCCAACTTATTGGAAAAGACCCTGATGATGGGAAAGATTGAGGGCAGGAAGAAAAGGGGGTGACAGGATGAGATAGTTGGATGGCATCACTGACTCAATGGACATGAATTTGAGCAAACTCTGGGAGATGGTGAAGGACAGGGAAGCCTGGTGTGCTGCAGTCCATCGGGTAGCAAAGAGTCAGACACCACTAAGCAACTGAAGAACAACATGCCTCTGAGTGGAGAGGGCACAGCTTCTGTGGAAACACCATTTCGGGGGTTCTTAGAACAATAACGAAACTGAAGAGAGGCAGCAGGTCAAAGGAGAGCGAATTCCACAGGAACATTTCTGTGCCGAGCAGAGACCTTATTTAGGGCTGTGGGCTTTTACTGTAATGACCAATATGCAATGAGGAGCTAAGTTGTTTTCACACCCTCATATTAAGAAGCAGAAAGTTCATAAATATTTACTGGATTGTTGCCTGTGACATATTATATTTTCTGCCCCCATAAATTATAAAATGTCTTCACCTTTTATACAACACTGAGAGGAGAGAAGTCCTGGGAAACAATAGAGAAGATAGATCTTGAAGAGGCTGGTCCTACTTTGCTGGACTTGCTGATTCTTTTCCAAAAAAAAAACCCCATTATGGAGAGAGAAATATGCTCAAAACTCTGGAACACAGTAGCTTCAATGAAAGCTCCACATTTCAAGATGAAACTGATCGGCTCCATTGACTTCCTAACTCAGAGTTCTCACATTAACAAAACCTCAAATAATTAACCATTAAATACTGTTCCCTACCATAAGTTCATAAACGGGGCATCAAGTCACATTTCCCAGTTTCTCTTCTGCTACTGAAATCTCCACATGGATTTTCCTCTCCAGTTCTTTCCCTGCATTCTATTTGCATTTTTATTATCTCAGATAATCAAAATAGTCTCAAATGACAAATAATAATCAAATAATGACTAAAATCTTAGGCCATATAAGGGCACACTTCCTTGATGCCACACCCAGAGACAGAACACATGGGTTAACCTCCCACTATTGGAATGGGAGCTTGTGAACAAGCAAATGAAGCCTAGAGTGATTCTTGTGGTCATGAATTTGAGTTCAAGAACATCAGTGTGATCGTATGGCAAACGAAGGTCCGTCCAGTCAAGGCTATGGTTTTCCAGTGGTCATGTATGGATGTGAGAGTTGGACTGTGAAGAAAGCTGATCGCCGAAGAACTGATGCTTTTGAACTGTGGTGCTGGAGAAGACTCTTGAGAGTCCCTTGGACTGCAAGGAGATCCAACCAGTCCATTCTAAAAGAGATCAGTCCTGAGTGTTCATTGGAAGGACTGATGCTAAAGCTGAAGCTCCAATACTTTGGCCACCTCATGCGACGAGTTGACTCACTGGAAAAGACTCTGATGCTGGGAGGGATTGGGGGCGGGAGGAGAAGGGGACGACAGAGAGTGAGATGGCTGGATGGCATCACCGACTCGATGGACATGAGTTTGAGTGAACTCCGGGAGTTGGTGATGGACAGGGAGGTCTGGCGTGCTGTGATTCATGGGGTCGCGAAGAGTCGGACACGACTGAGCGACTGAACTGAACTGAACTGAAAAAGAATATTTCAGTGTAACCTCATGTTTAGGTTACTTAGTTGCAGATAGATACATAGAAATGTTTTTAGATACATGTATATGCATGGGTTAGTGCTGTTGTTGCTGTTGTTTGGTTGCTAAGTTGTGTCCCACTCTTTGTGACCCCATGGACTACAGCTTGCCAAGCTCCTCTGTCCATGGAGATTTCCCAGGCAAGAATACCAGAGGGCAATGCCATTTCCTCCTCCAGGGGATCTTCCCGACCCGGGATGGAGCCCTCATCTCCTGCACTGGCAGGCAGATTCTTTAGCACTCAGCTACCTGGGAAGCCCACGTGGATTAGTATACACACATACATTTTGTTGCTCTCTCAGCTGGGAAAGCCTGGAAGCAGTGACATGCCAGGACAATGAGCACACCTATTAGCTCTATTAGCTTCTAATGCCACCCACCAGTGAAAGGAACCAGGATTCTTAGAAGAACTGGCTGATTCCAGGGATGGGAAGGGGGTTGTATATGATAAGATTGGAGCATCTTGTAATGCCAGAAGTCAAAAGTGCTCAAAAAAAAAAAAAAAAAAAATGATGGGTTTATGTAAAAGGGACACCAGAGTCAACCTGAAAGAGCTCCCAATGGCCAAAGCTGGAAGAATTTGAGTAAACAAAATAATTTCATGTTGGATTACAACTCCACGTATAAAATAAGTATGCGTGAATCCATACTGATAGAAATAATCGACTAAAGAAATGGGGAAGAAGAGACACATTTCCCACATAGAAGAATCCTAAATAACTTATATAGATATTCCCCCCCTTCAAGGAAGTTCAGTGTGGGCTGCACTGAGTGACCTGCTTCCAAGAAATAGAGGAAAGCAAGAGGGGAAAAGAAGTCCAAGGGAGGATCCTGGCAAACACTGCCTGAGCCAGGGGATGAAGGTAAACACCCTCTGTGGGTAGCAAGTGACACATCCCCTTGATCTGATGTGATGAGAAGGACACCACTCCTCTGCTGTCCTCCTCCGCAAAACCAAAAGAACCCCAGTTATACCATGAGATAAAAAACATCAGACAAAGCCAACATGAGGGACCATCTACAAAATACCTGACTGCTGCTGCTGCTGCTAAGTCACTTCAGTCGTGTCCAACTCTGTGTGACCCCATAGACGGAAGCCCACAAGGCTCCCCTGTCCCTGGGATTCTCCAGGCAAGAACACTGGAGTGGGTTGCCATTTCCTTCTAGTACCCCTCAAACTGCCAAGATCACGAAAAAAAAAAGGAAAGCCTGGAACTGTCAGAAACAGAGGAGGCTCGGGGACATGATGATTAAATGCAACGCGGAATCCTAGACTGCATCTTCCTCTCCATTTTACTATAAATGTAAAACTGCTCTAAAAGACAGTCAGTTAAAAATGCAATCAACTTTCCAAAATCTGAACTCTATCTTTTATCACATTTATACAAATGGGCTTACACATTTAATATTTGTACACATGTACACGTTCTTACACACATAAAACATGTCACACATACATAAAACATATGTACAAAATCTCCTTTCCAAAAGATCCCCATCGGACAGGGCTGCTTCTGCTTCTTTGTTGTTTTCTTTTGTTTACTTTTTGTCCTCTAAAAACAACACTGCAAACAAACCCTAGTGCACTGGTGAAATCCATATTTTGCCTGAAATGCAATCTTTTATTTCAAAGCATGCCCACTTTTTTTAATATGCTGCCAATCATTTTACATATTTCCTAGGTGTCTCTAAATACATATTTTGGACCACCGTGCAATTAAATCTCTAACACACACAGTTCAACAACATCTGGGGGCGGGAAGGGATGCTCTGACTCCAAGGCGATAAAACTTCACAATAAAGCCACAGATGTAGCAGAGAGAGAATTGCCACACCAGCAGGAACTGGAGATAAAAGAGGATTACACATGATGAAATGTAGTAATTGACTAGAAGTCACCAGAAAATACCAGATGGATGTCACTGCTCTATACATCTCTAATGTGCCCGTCGACTTTATTGAGTAACACGAGAGCTTCTCTTTTAGTATTTTCCTGAGTGTAGTTGAAGTTTATTGATATGTTCTTATTGCCCAGTTTAGATGTAGCCATAAAAAATACAGTTTGATATACTTGCATCTCCATAGAAATCTTGGGCTTTGCCGCTTAAAATAAAAGCTCATAGAAATAATTGGCATAATATTTATTCCTCTTCCTCCATTAGACCTTTACGCAGAATATGGACAGTAACTGCTCCAGACAGCACTGAAATTGCAGGGTATTTGGGTATTTTCAGGAGTGATTGGCGCATAAAAGATCAGACATGCAATTTTGGATACTCCCAAGGGAGACTTACAAAGGATTTTTATGTCGAAGGTAAAAGAAAACAAATTTATATGCTAAAGTGAGTTGCCATAGGTGGTGTGGTTCCCCATCAGTCATCAAGGGTTTATTTCCTCTTTAGTTTTCAATCTAGGAAGAGGATGAAAATCACTATCTGTCTGAGCTAGAATATTTGTTCTATAAACACAGAAGCCTCAGATCTCAACAAAAGACCTCTCAGCATAATAAGCAAAGGCCATTTCCCTCCACAACAAACAGTTTAAATTAAGCTGGAAATAATGGGTGTGAAAATGCTTGCTTCTCAGAGCAGCGAAGAAAACCCCTCAGTGGGAATTCCAGGTGCGTCTCGGATCATATCACCAATTAGTTAGTATCAACCGCTAAGAAGCTGCTCTAAGGCCCAAGTCAAAGGGCCATGCAGTTTGATTATATTTTCACAAGCTGAAAGTCGGATTTCACTAGTAAGAAAAACCGCTGAATTCTGGACTCTGGCAAGGTGCTTGGAGTAAAGTAAAGTTGACAGAGGAATGTGTGGCCTGGCCCTGGCAGCCTGAGGCTTCCCAGAGGAAACAGACAGGGAGCTAACTCCCAGCTGAGGGAGGCTCCTTTCCTTTTCCCCACCCACCCCCTCCAACCCACAGACACACCAGCCCCCCAGAACCCCCCGCAGGTCCCACCCAACACACTTGTATCCCAGGCTGCACCTTCTCTGTGAAGAGCAATGTACCAATGCAGATGGCATCGCGACCTGCGCTGCCAGCCTGGCAGCAGGGCTGCTCAGAGGGCTTCGCACATGGACCGCCTGTACGGGAACTTCAGCAGGATTCGTCAGAAACCCAGGCTCCTAGGGGCCACACCGCACCCACTGAATCAGAGGCTCAGGAATCTCTGCATTTGTAATAAGCTCCCACGGGAAGCTCATCCACAGAAAAGTATAGGCAGCACTGACTTAGAGTTTACAAAGTCAACTCTTCTTCCTCTTCTGGACAGAAGGGAAACCAAGTGAAGGAAGAGAGGCCACCACGTTCCAAGGAGGAAAAATCTTCCAGACATATGGCGTCTAATTCTATATTCGGCACATAGCAGGCTCCTGACTGGGCTTCCCTGGAGGCGCCGATGGTAAAGAATCTGTCTGCAATGCGGGAGACCTGGGTTCAACCCCTGGGATGGGAAGATCCCCTGGAGGAGGGCATGGCAGCCTGCTCCAGTGTTCTTGCCTGGAGAATCCCATGGACAGAGGAGCCTGGCAGGCTACAGTCCATGGGGTCACAAAGAGTCGGACACGACTGAGCGACTAAACAACAACAATAAGGCTCTCGATAAATCAAACACATGCATGGATAAATAAAGGAAGACATTCAATGAAGAGAAGACTCCTCCCTTCTTTCTTGTAGGCATCAGTGGATTTTCACAAACGACGTTGAACATACCTGCAACTACTTCTCATCTATTTGGGGCAAAATTAATTCAAACATGCAAGCAGTTTGCTGTTCTGAAAATGAGATAGCCACAGGTTGGCCCGGAAACACTGTAGAGCTGGCTGGATTGGATCAACCAGCCAGGGGGTGAGAAAAAAGCAAGAGAGAGGCGTTAAAGCCTTGAGTGACTCAGCTCGCCTGGGGCTGTTTGCACACAGCAAGCCCCAGGTGGGGAACATGTCTTCTTTCTCTGTTTTCCACCGCCTCACGGTCTTGACTATGAAACAAGACTCCTCACACATCCATAGGCATGTTCCCATTTTGCAACAACACAGAGATGAGAGAACTATGCTGAGAACAACAGCAGGCCATATGCCATTACTGTTATTGTTGCGCGCTCGCACACCTTTCCCATCCGACCCGTCTGGTCTGTTTCTTTTCCCTGTTTACCCTCCTGCTTCCATATGTACGTTTCCAACACGTGATCCAGATTTCAGTTTGGGACCGGGGGCTGCTGTGGGCAGCAAGCGCAGAAGCAAACACCAGATTTGTTTCTGGTTTTCTGTTGTGTTTTGTTTTCCCCTATAGGAATCAATGGAGAAGGGAATGGCAACCCACTCCCGTATTCTTGCCTGGGAAATCCCATGGACAAAGGAGCCTGATGGGCTACAGTCCAGGGGGTCGCAAAGAGTCGGACTCATATGACTGAGCACATAGGAATCGAAGCACATTCATTCAACAGAAGGGCTGAGCATTGACTTGGGACCAGGTTCTATATTAGGCTCTGGAGGTATCCCAGGGTGTGCCATGCATTCCTTGCCCTCAAGGAGTCCTCCTTGGTCATGGGAGGTGTTAGGGCCTGAACTCAGTCCCCCTAAAATCCCCAAGTTGAAGTCCTAAGCCCCAATGCCTCAGAATCTATTTGGAAATAGGGCTTTGAAAGAGGTGATTAAATTAAATTGAGGGCATGGGGCTGGGCCCTAATCCAATATGACAGGTGTCCTTATAAGAAGAGGAAATTAGGACACAGACTTGCACAGAGGGAAGCCCACGTGTGGACACGGGGAGAAGAGGGCCTCTACAAGCCCGGGAGAGAGGAAACTAACCTGCTGACACCTGGATCTCAGACCTCCCACCTCCAGAACAGTGAGGCTACACATCTCCCTTATTGAAGCACCCCGTCTGTGGTATCTTATTACCACGGCCACGGCAAACTCGTACAGGGAAAAACGCATGAGAAACAGCCAGCCTTTCCTTCCATTCCAACTCTGGCTGGATTTGCAAGGCCAGGAACTGAGTAAGTAATTGTGCCTTCTCTCCCGCATGGCCCTTGCCAAGAACACCAGAGCATCATTGTAACATCCAGAGACCCCAAGGGAAGGGCTCCTTATCTCCACCAAACCCGACCCTTCCCCTTCACCTCTGTGGAGCAGGAACCAGAGGTGCTGGGTCACTACCCAGCTGGCGTCGTAAATCTGTGTGGAGAATGGAACTGCTCTTTTCAAGGAAGGTTTGGTTCTGGAACAGAAGGCCAACTCTTAGCAGCCCCAGAACCTGAGGCTTCTGCCAACAGCCTCTCCTGTCTCCACTGCAGATGGCGGCACAGACCCTGCCTAGCCTGGCTAGTGAGTAGCTTGACATCACTCATCACAGTGACCCTACACAAGCATACTTGAGGGCTGGATCCACTACCGGGGTACTCGGGAGGAAAGCGTCACACATGTGTGTGTTTCAGGGGTCCACTACAGACAGGATGAGAGCACAAGCCGCTGTGGTTGTATGCACTGCCTCTCCCATGGAAGCGTGTCAAAGCGAGCCGAAAGCCACTTGTTGTCAAGCTCCCCAGGGGCACGAAGAGTGGATGGCACACAGGCAGTGCTTCAGACAAATTCAGGTTCAAATACACTTGAGAAGAACACTTAATCTCTCTGACTCTTGAGTCTCCTGCCTTGTGAAAGGGGATTGTTAGGAGGCTCTGTAGAGTTTGGAACTTAAGAATCTCAAAGAAGAGAATGCTTCTGTGTTCATTTCCTACGGCCGCTGGAACGAAGTACTGCAAGCTGAGTGACTTACCACAGAGATGTATCGTCTCAGGCTAGAAGTCTAAAATCAATGTGTCAAGTCTAAGACACATTCTTGGCCTCATCTGGGTTCTCGTGGGGGCTGTTAACCCTTAGCATTCCCTGGCTCACAGGTGTACCCCTCTAAACTCTGCCTCCAGCATCACGTGGCCTTCTCCCTGTGCATCTTCACTCCATCTTTTTATAAGAATACCAGTCACATTGTATTAAGTACCATCTTCTACTGATTTAAGTAGTAGGTTAAGTAGCTGATTAAGTACCAACTACTACTATACATGGTTTTACCAGTAGTCATGTATGGATGTGAGAGTTGGGCTGTTAAGAAAGCTGAGGGCCAAAGAATTGATGCTTTTGAACTGTGTTGTTGGAGAAGACTCTTGAGAGTCCCTTGGACTGCAAGGAGATCAAACCAGTCCATCCTAAAGGAGATCAGTCCTGAATATTCATTGGAAGGACTGATGTTGAAGCTGAAACTCCAATACTCTGGCCACCTAATGCAAAGAACTGACTCATTAGAAAAGACCCTAAGGCTGGGAAAGATTGAAGGCAGGAGGAGAAGGGATGACAGAGGATGGGATGGTTGGATGGTGTCACCTACTCGATGGACATGAGTTTGAGTAAGCTCCAGGAGTTGGTGATGAACAGGGAAGCCTGGCGTGCTGCAGTCCACAGGGTCACAAAGAATCGGACATGACTGAGTGACTGACCTGACTAACTACTACACTACTCCAGCACCATCCCATGTAGCTAGTTACATTTGCAATGACCCTGCTTCCAAAGAAGTTCCCATCCTGAGGTACAGGAGATGAGGGCTTCAATAAGTCTTTCTAGGGAACATAAGTCAGCCCAAGACAGCTTATTTCAAACACTCCCAGTATGAGGAGGTAGACAGAGAAACTGCCCCCTCAGCAGCGCAGTCATCACGGGACCCTCAGCCAGGATTTCCTGACTCACATACAGGGCCTGCATCAGGGTCAAAAAGGAAGAGCGTTCACTGTCGCCAGCAACAGTGGCAGCTTGCCCTGAACTGATGCCGCATTTCATCATCTTCTCTGCGTTCTCCCCTGATGAGACCATAGGAGTTGGTTTAACATCTCCCAGAGGTTTGGAAGGATTCTCTTGGACAAAGGAAGCGTTTCAATTCCAGGGGTGACTGGACCACCTTGGCTACTGTACTTGTGGGGCTCACAGTTTAGTGGGGAGACTGTGCTTTCCCCCCCTCTGGTTTCCACGAGGAAACCATACTGCAAGCTCTCCAGGCCTCCTGATCTACTACTAAAGTGAAAGTGAAAGTCGCTCAGTCGTGTCCAACTCTTTGCTACCCCAGGGACTATACTGTCCATGGAATTCTCTAGGCCAGCATACTAAAGTGGTCAGCCTTTCCCTTCTCCAGGGGACCTTCCCAACCCAGGGATCGAACCCAGGTCTCCCGCATTGCAGGCAGATTCTTTCCTAGCTGAGTCACAAGGGAAGCCCAATCTACTACTAACCCCTCTGAAATAGGCAGAAGGACTTAGCTGATTGGTTTGGTTCAAGCCTCCACTGTGTGGAGTGAAACTCAAAGCTAAACTCAAAGATGTGGGCAGAGGACATCTGGCCACAGAGGGGGATTTGCCTTCTTTCTTCTCCACGTGGCTCACAGAAACACCCTCTCGTCGAGTGTAGACACCCTGGAGGCTCTGACTTGCCCCCCAAGAGGGTTGTCCAAGGGCTCAGCTGATGGGAAAGAAGGTGCCCGCCCATCAGGACACAGACATTAACCTCCACCCTCCAGTCCGACATCCCGGCCTCCTTCAATGACGAAGGTGCTACTTCCATTTTCCTGCTGGGACTGTTTGTATCTTAAGTTCCAGTGAATCCGAAACTTGGATGGAGAAGAGGGTGTTGTGTGATAGATTCCCTCAAAGATACTGACAGCATCTGAATAGAGGAAACAGGAGGGAAAAAAGTAAGCCCACTCCTAATCATACGGTCATAAATTGTGTACTTTGGCACATATCTTGCCTTCAAGGACCTTATGGTCTATTAGGGAAAAATAAGACATGATGACATATGGTTTTAATGCTTAATACACTGTGGCACTAAAGAGACAAGTTGCTATAGGACCATGAGAGAGAAAGCCAGACATGAAATCTGCACAGAAACCAAATTCTTCTTGTGTGTATTTCCTTGGCAACATCTAGGCAGCTTCTGTGACAATGGCACTCAGGGTTTATAACAGTGAAAGTGACATTAACTCCACATTCCCAAATGAATACTGGCACCGTCGTGCTTTCTTATTTCACCTTGTTGCTTCAGTGAGACAGAAATTTATGTTTTGATTATTTTCTGATAATTCATGTCATAGTAGCAATAATTATAACTTCTCAGTTACAGCTCTTTCCTTCCTCGGCTTTTGCTCACACAGCTTTAAGAAAATGTTTGCAGCTTTGGAGAATGACAAGAAAATATGGTGCAGAAGTCATAAAACAGGCAACTTCGTTACAACAAACTGGGGGAAAAAGAGGGAGAAGAGGGTTTGACATAACAGGACAAAGCAGAAGCTAAACGTGAGGAAACTACAAGGAGCCACAGATAGAATCAGTGGCCCTGCCTTCACATTTTTCATTACTGCTGTAATAAAGACTGTCTTATGTGGACCACTCAGTCTAAGACGGGTCTAATTCTAGAGGGCTCTCTGACCAAATCTTTCTGTTCTATAGACGTAGAAATGCTGTACGGACCTTGATCTAGCTCTCCAAGGCATCTTGGGCTCAGTCTGATAGATCACAACTACTTTTTGCTCCCTGCTAATTTGTCAACTCTGTGTACCAGACCGGTTACACTAATACCCTCCTAAGTGACTCATTTGAAAATAATAATTTGAGTTCCCTTTGCTTTAAAAAGATATGTCTCACCCAGACCTCACCATCATGGTCCTGCTTCTTACAATCCTCTTCCCGCTTAGGAAACTCCCTAGTGGACTCACACCAAAAAGAGGCAGGAGCAGAGAGACAAGGGCGCCTGGTGTGGATGTCATCAACTGTTCCCACTGGCCCACGGTGGCACTTGTCAGCCTGGCCTGCTCCCATGTACAGATAGGCACACACACACATACATGCTCGCAGCCCCAGACCTGGGCCACAGATGGTTGGACTATGGATAGTCAGGGCCAGGGCCCCCTCTCTGAGGATTCGGATTCAAGGGGGCCAAGGAACAATAGAGACAGAGGTTTTGAGGCTGGGTCTGTACTTGGGAGATCTCAGCGGCCTCGGCTCTGTTTGCCCGATAGAGCAGCACGGAGAGCCGATCAACCCAGAGGAAAAAATGAAGACAAACCACAGCGAAAGAGAGACCAAGAGATGGGCAAGAACATCCCCTGGGATTAAAGCAGGATTCCTGCTTCCTGCTATGATCGTCTCTGAATCCCAGCCGATCCCTGACCTTAAGTTCTATGACACATCCCTGACTGTGGTTAAAAGATAAATTGATGTCTATTAAAATTTTTTTAAGGGATTATATGAGCAAAAATCATTTCAGGCAGCACCAACCTGGTTATGAGGGTCCGGCGGTCTTGTCAGGGGCTGGGGCAGAAGCATTAACGCCGTCTCAGGCTTATGGCCTCCTTGTTTAATTAGTTTAACACTGTGCTCTTGTTGCAGGAAGGGGGACCCCTTGCAGGGCCCAAAACTGGGCTCTTGTCTAACACTCTGAAGTGAGTTGTCCGAGGAGATTCATGTGCTAACAAAGCAAGAGATTTTATTGGGAAAGGACACCCAAGCAGAGAGCAAGAGGGTAAGGGAACCCAGGAGAACTGCTCTGCCACGTGGCTCACAGTCTGGGGTTTTATGGTGATAGGATTAGTTTCCAGGTTGTCTCAGCCAATCATTATGACTCAGAGTCCTTCCTGGTGGTGCACGCCTTGTTCAGCCAAGATGGATGCCAGCGAGGAGGATTCTGGGAGGTGGTCAGACATGTGGTGTCTCATTTTAACCTTTCCCAAACTCTTCCGGTTGGTGATGGATTATTAGTTCCGTGTTCCTTATCAAGACCTCCTGTCATAAAAAAAACTCATACAAATGGTCACTATGGTGCCTGGCCAGGGTGGACGGTTTCAATCAGTGTGCTTCCCCTAATATTTTTATGACAAATTCCTTTTATTTTTTACTTAAGTTGCTTTGTTGCTTGAAAGCCGGAGACCAGTACAGCTCAGAGCTGTTCTAAGAGTCCCTGGCACGTCAGTTGTAGCAAACGTCATCATCAACAGTAATGCCTCGCCTGTGTGTGACGTCACCCTCCTTGTGACCTCCCCTGCATGCCTCTCACTTTCTATCAACAGACATTCTCCAACCCCCACCCGAGTACCTCCAGCCCCTGGTTGCTGTTGGCTGGGATGTGTCCGGTCACTCCCGTCTCCACTAAGATAACGGGTGGAGACAGTGCAACTCAGATAAAAAACATGGGGCTCAGCAGTGTCCAGCCCAGAACATCAAAACACAAAGGCAACCGTTTACATCAGTCACAAGTGGCTCCACTTAACAGCCTTTCTGAAGGGAAAAAAAGGAGAAAAGAGCATTCTTGTGGCCACATTGAGAAGTGTGAAAACGGTCATTTGTATAACACAGCTCCTGGCTTGAACACCGAGATGCCCACAATGCAGATGGAGATCAAAACAGCACCAGCAAACAAATAGCACAGAAGTGTCTCAAGAAGAACACCCAGGGTTTCGTTTTCAGATTCATTTAAAAGGCTCCCGGCTTGCAAGCATCCTTTCTTTCTCATTTCCAAAGGGTTTGTCATGCCTGTCCCGTGCCAGTGTGTGTGAGCTGGGTCTCCAGTGCCCTTCTTTAAAGCCTGCATAAAGCCAAGGTGCCCAGAGCTTGCCCGGAGCTCCGGACCCAGCTGCCAGTGTCCTGGAATGCAGGCCACCTCGGGCCGCAGAGCAATGAAAGCCCAAATCAGACATCTCCAACGCTTTGATTTTCAACAACAGCTTGACACCCATAGCAATGTGGCTAACGTGAAAACACAAGATAAAAACATTCCATTTAATTAAAAACCCACAGTTCAATGGTAGTATAATTATTACAAGTGCATTTTATGGCTGTCTGCGTTCACTTTGGATACATAAATTAATATGCAAATTACCAGTCCCTCTCGTGTTCTTAAGAAGTTCCCCTATCAATCTTTTCTCCAACATGTCAATTGCATAAAACGTGGCTTTTTAAATGCAAAATAAAATTCACATTTATGGTTCTTCTGAAATCTCCCTGTGCCAGCAAGCTTTGTTTTAGATGAGGAGTGTTTAATTAACAGAGCACACCTCTCTCTGAAGGCCTTCAGGACCACAGAGAAAAGGCCAAGACACGCAGGCTAGGTCTTTTGACTAATCAGGATTAGAGACTATTTTTTGTCTCAAGGACCACCTATCAGGGTATTTGTGGCTCTCCGTTCATCCCATCAAGGACTTTGTTATGGGAAAATACTATACTGATTTGCAAAAAAAGCAAATTCCCAAAGCGAAGACGGGCGAGTCTAATGTTATTCGATGGGAAATTCTATACCGAACCACTTAACAGATGGTTGGTAGGTAGAAAATCATTTGCACGCAAGCAGCAAACACTGAGAAGCAATGTGGGCTCTCAGAACACGGCATGCCCAGCTGCCCTCACATCCCTCTTTGAGAGTTACAAACATGGCTTGGTGGCAGCATGCCGTAAGTTTGTCTCACTGTGAATAAGGTTCTGGGAAAACTCTCTCATGACTTCCTAGTAGATGTTATCAGAAGATGAACCAGCTGTTTGAACAGTCACATCGGTTTTTCTTGGGCTTCCAGGGACTCCAAGGTGGAACCTACAGGTGAACTCTGACCCCAGGCTTGGTACCAGTCCATCGTTACCTGCAGGGTCAGGCTGAATAAAGGGGAGGAAGCCAGAATATGTCACCCCAACCTATGCCTTTGACATAAGAAGGATTTTTGAGCTGAAGGCAATTAAGGGAAAGCAATCTTAGAAAAAGCTTCCTACCCTCCCCTGTGTGCTAAAAAACGGGACATAGTTTTGCAAAGGGGTCCCTCCTCCTTTCTACCACGAAGGGCCAGAGTTAATCCCTGAAGACAACTACAGACCCTCCTCAGCCTGGAGATGGTGCTAGAGAAATCTGCAGAATAGACTCCCCCAACCAGCCTTGATCCTTGTGATCCCCTGCGTCTGACGTCCCTCTGTCACCCCGAGGGTCACAAGGTCCTTTTGCTTTGTCTTCTCACTTCTCTAAAACCTTACTATGCCATGACCAGGGTAAGTTCGATGCATGAGGCTGGGCTGGTGTTCTGGGACAAGCTCCTTGGAGGGGTTGGGAAGCGGGGAAGGAGAGGGGTTCAGGATGGGGGGACACATGCGCGCCTGTGGCTGATTCATGTCGACGTATGGCAAAACCACCACAATACTGTAAAGTGATTAGCCTCCAATTAAAATAAACTAATTAATTTTTTTAAAAACTTACTATTCCTACACCAGGATGCTATATAAACTCAAGTTCTAACCAAACCTTTGAGTTACTCATCTCTGGGGACTTCATATGTTATATGCACACGCACAAATCAAAAACTCTGTTGGTTTTCCTTTTGTTAATCTGAAGGGCTCATTTAGAGGGCCCCAGCTGAAGAAACTAAGAAGGAGAGATTTTACGCCCCCTACAAAAGTCACAGAAAATATGCTTGCCTGTACTGTTTGCTCAGTCGTGTCTTTGTGACCCCATGGAATGTAGTCCACCAGGCTCCCGTGGACTATACCCACCAGGCTCCTCTGTCCAAGGAATTTTCCAGGCAAGAATACTGGAGTTGGTTGCCATTTCCTTCTTCAGGGGTTTTCCCCACCCAGGGATCAAACTTGCATTGCAGGTGGATTCTCTGGTGGCTCAGTGGTAAAGAATCTGCTTGTAACACAGGAGACATGGGTTCAATCCCTAAGACATGACTTCGCTACTAAACAACAACACAAAAGTCAGAGAAAATATGCTTGTGTGATGTATAAATGTCTCAGTACTAGAAGAGACAACTAATATATGCTTTGTCAGAATTAAAACTCCTGGAGTAAAATCTCTCAGAAGACTGAGCTTATTTAATGAAAAAAATATTGCTTTCAAAGAACGACTTACTTCATTTGGAAAAAAAAAGTTTTAGTTTCCTGTGAAACCAAGAGTGCATGTTAGCTTGCCATGGATGAATAAAAAATGATAACAGATTTCATTAAATAAGAATTATATAAGCTAAACAAGGGCAAAACCTTGGTCTTTCTCACTGCCAGTGCCAAGAATAGTGACTAGCACATAGTAGGTACGTATTATTTACAGGATAAATAACATATTTTCCATCCACTTTTTAAAATTATAAGTAGAATTAATACTTATTGTAGAAAATTTGGAAAACATAGAAAAGCAAAAGAAGAAATGAAAAATTACCCTGAGTCCTGAAATAATCTTTCTTAACATTTTAAGAAAGTATAGTTCCTTCAAGTCTTTTCTCTATGTGCTATTCACATGGGCTAAATAAATAACTTTCTATCATAGCTAATTTATGTTTTAAAAATCTATTTTCTAAATCGCTAAAATCTTCATAAATGCAATTTATGTAACTATACAACAGTCCATTTTGTATCACCACTAACTGTTAGCTATTGAGATTGCTTCAAAATGTTTTATATACTTAAATGATGCTGGGGAAAATACCTCTATGTGTGAAGTTCTAAGTTTCAGAAAGAGTGAGAACTTTCTTGCAGATAGAGATCTCCAGAAGGAAATAGAGTTCCCTCATGAAAACAGCCAAGAAGGCAATTGTCCCTCCTAAAATACGGTGCCTGCCAGTGAAGTGACAGAGACGAGAGTTAACTTTGGTGAAGAGTGAGCTTTGGAACCACAGATTTCTGTCTGCTTTTGGCTCTGCTGTGCACCAGCGCCATAAAGTTTTCTGGTAACCAAGGCTCAGTTTCCTGTTCTGTGAAATGGGAGTGATAACATGGACTTCGCAGTATTGCTGGGAAAGAAAGTGGGATCGTGCTTAAAGTCTTGGTGAAGTGACTTAGGACATGGTGGCTGGTATGGTGAATGTGTATGTGACTATGTAAGCTTCAAGAGACTGTTTACAGATTTCTGTAACTTTGCTCCCTGGAACACATAACCAGTCACTGTTGGGCAGAAATTTCCTCCAAGTCAAAGGCTTGAGAACAAGGCTCATCTCTTGGAGGGCACTAAATTCATACCACATCTGCCTCTACTAACAGTCTGCCACTACCTTCCAGGATATAGAGTTCTGTCCTTGTCTAAAAATCTTACCAGAAGATTCCAGAACATTTGTTATCAATGTATACATATGTCAAGCGTTTAGTCACTCAGTCATGTCTGACTCTTTGTGACCGCCTGGACTGTAGCCCATCAGGTTCCTCTGTCCATGGGATTCTCCAGACAAGAATACTGGAGTGGGGTGTCATTTTCTTCTCCAGGGGATCCCAGCGACACAGGGTTGGAACTCAAATTTCCTGCATTGCAGGTGGATTCTTTACCACTGAGTCACCTGGGAAATCTTCTCAATGCATACTAGTAGCTAATAATTTCATTCAACAACAGCAAAAGCAGTAGGGCTTTCCTCCTATCACTAGAATCTAAAGCAATATTGCTGCAGTTTATGAGACCTATAGGGGAGGGAAAATGATTTTCCTTCTGCCCTCCTGAGTTCTTGGCTAAGAATGCCCCTTGGAAAAGAATGACAAGAATAAAACAGACTGAAGCTTATTAACATGTATATCTCACATGCACATGACAGAAATCCAGGAAAACTCATTAATTCCCCAAGAATTAATAATAATTTTTTACTGTAACAGTTTTAAAACACAAAAACAATGAAGTATAAACTCCTTGTGCTTATAGCCCTGAGACAACCTTACAACCAAAATAAATTTACAAGCGAGTACAAGTAAAACAACACCACCAATATGATTTTTCAAAAATCATTAATGTGATGGATGATGTTTACTGAGAGCAAATCACTAACTTCGAGCTTAATAGAAAAAAGATGTACACATTCCTCTGAATTTCACTTATTCTGGAACCTCTTGACTTTAAGAAAGATGGATCCTCATTGAAGATTTCACTGTTACTTCTGTTGCTTTTTTCCTTTCCAGCACTGAACTGAAATGTAACCCTGATTCATTTTATTGATGTGTCTGACGATGCTGTTGTTATCATTGTTCAGTTGCTCAGTCATATTCGACTCTGCAACCCCATGGACTGCAGCACGCCAGGCTTCCCTCACCTTCACCATCTCCTGGGGCTTGCTCATATTCATGTCCTGAGTCAGTGATGCCATCCAACCATCTCATCCTCTGTCATCCCCTTCCCTTCCTGCCCTCAATCTTTCCCAGCATCAGGGTCTTTTTCAATGAGTCAGCTCTTCGCATCAGGAGGCCAAAGTATTGGAGCTTCAGCTTCAGCATCAGCCCTTCCAATGAATATTTAGGGTTGATTTCCTTTAGGACTGACTGGTTTGATCTCCTTACATTCCGAGGGACTCTCAAGAGTCTTCTCCAGCGTTATACTTTGAAAGCACATACTTTCAAATAGAAACAAAATATTAGTAGAACATTTTACATTGTCATTTAAAGAAAATAATTCATAATTACATATTTAATACTGTAATCATTGCTAATAAATTATTGAAAAGATATATGTACACATTCGGGATCAGAGCAACATCAACCAATATTCTAACATATTGGTTCTTTCATGTTGAGCAACTATAAGCCACGTGTTAATTCAACTTCCAAATCACTTTTTCATCCAGTGTCCCTAGCACATTTTTGGCTCATTTAGTACAAATATGACGGTAAGTAGGAAAGCAAGTGCCAGCCTGCAATTTCTAGGCAGTACCCAATTAAAAGATAGTCATGCAGGTCGCTCAGCTTGTCATCAAATAAATAGAAGCGAAAATACCAAGATGGTAAATTTTCATAAAACTCAGGAACCCCGGAGAATATAACCATAAGTCCCAGGAGCCATAAAAGCCATCTTGGCAAGTTTTAATCTAGCCTTTGCTCACTGCTCTACCTTCTTTTTTTTCCCTCTCCTCCATTTGCTGTAATTATTTGTTCCCATAAATTTTCTTCCTTCCCTAAGGTGGCCCAATATGTTTTGCTTCCCTCTCTCTTGCCTGATGGAAAACCCCACAGATATTAATCTCCCACCTGGCAATCCTTCCCTCCTCATCGCTGGTGGAGCCCAGGCCACCTGGATGAGCTGAGAAACATAATAAGCCAAGGGCTGCCTACCAGTGACTATAACAGGCATCATTCCAATTTTCTCTCCAGCAAATGCACTGATGATACATTTTTCAGTGTTTCTTCCACTACAGTTGCTGACAGGGCATTCAGATGACTTACACCACAGTATTACCTGATGGTGGTGTTCTAAATACACCGACTCCTTGTCGGGGGACTTTCACAGCCGTGACAGTGAACATCTGCTGGTCTCTCCTCAACCCGTACGTCAGCTGGGCACCTTTTGAGAGAATCTATGGCTGTAACACAGCAGCTACCATGCATCAAACCTGGGACATCAGCCTTATTACGATCCACCCAGGTGAGCTCCACCTCCTGAGTGAAACAACTGGAGATGCGGTCATCATCATCTTTATTCAACTGAAAGGACTGTGAACGTAGCTGTTTCAGAAAATAATTTTGAAGGTACTCAGATCTCACGGGCATACTATCGCAAAATGACTGAACAAAACTGCTGCTGCTGCTGCTAAGTCACTTCAGTCGTGTCCGACTCTGTGTGACCCCATAGACAGAAGCCCACCAGGCTCCCCCGTCCCTGGGATTCTCCAGGCAAGAACATTGGAGTGGGTTGCCATTTCCTTCTCCAATGTGTGAAGTGAAAAGTGAAAGTGAAGTCGCTCAGTCGTGTCCGACCCTTAGCGACCCCACGGACTGCAGCCTACCAGGCTCCTCCATCCATGGGGTTTTCCAGGCAAGAGTACTGGAGTGGCTTGCCATTGCCTTCTCCGGAACAAAACTACTCAGTGCCAAATATTGAAAGTAATGGTGGAGCGAATGGTTGAGGGAGGAACAAGGGAGTAAATAAACGCAAGTGAATGAATGAACGCTGCCCTTGGGAACAAGGGAAACAACCATCAAGGAAACAGGAGAGAGGAACGGTACTTCCGGTTTTGAAAATTTAAGGGCAAAATTGGCATGTGTTTTAGAGTCGACGTTCAAAGGAGAGAGGGGGGTATTGTTTGTTTAGGGCTTTCCTGCCGGCTCAGAGGGTAAAGAGTCTGCCTGCGATGCAGGAGACCCAGGTTTGATCCCTGGGTCAGGAAGATCCCCTGGAGAACAGAATGGCAGCCCCCTCCAGTATTCTTCCTGGAGAATCCCATGGACAGAGGAGCCTGACGGGCTACACTCCATGGAGTCGCAAAGAGTCAGAGAGGACTGAAGCGACTTAGCACGCAAGCGACTAAAAGCTGAGCGTTTACCACGCATCAGGGAGGAATCAAGGGCCAGAAACAGAACAGCTATCTGTCACCAAGGACTGCAGGCTGCTGGAAGCAGACTTCTGTGAAGGGACAGGAATCATCACAGCAAATGTTCACTGAGGCAGCGCACACGGCTGCCGGCTTTTTTCCACACCTGTGACTCATTCATTCCCTAAGAGGAAGTTTTATTAACACCTCTTCATCTCCCTGCCCCATTTCTCTCACATGGCTGCTGTCTTGCGATAACAAAGCCTGAGTTCCTCTGAGGGCAACAGCTTCATCACGGTTTGCTAAGATTCATAACATGCCTCTCAGATACAGTTTTGTAGCAATAATCAAGTTAATATGACATTATCGACAGAATCCCCATGTCCCCCCTCCATTCCTATGTTGAAATTCTAACCCTAATATGATGGCATTTGGAGGTGATGCCTTTGGGAGGTAACTAGGTTTAGATGAAGCCATGATAGTGAATTATTATCCATAGTTCAATGGCACGAATACCATCTTATAAAAAGACAGTACACCAACAAGAGACCATGGGGAGGACACAACCAGGACCCTCTCACCATGCGCCTGAGCATGCTGGGACCCTGAGCGCAGCCTTCCAGCCTCCAGACTCGGAGGAATAAAAGTCTTTGGTTTAAGCCCACTAACATGCAGTCTGTGGCCATTATATGAAGTCTAGTATAATATTCTATACAGTCCCCAAACTGACCAAGACATTATGTGCCACTGACTGATGAGAACAGACTATTAGATAAGACAATTATCAGTTCAGTTCCATTCAGTCACTCAGTTGAGTCGACTCTTTGCGACCCCATGAACTGCAGCACGCCAGGTCTCCCTGTCCATCACCAGTTCCTGGAGTTTACCCAAACTCATGTCCATTGAGTTGGTGATGCCATCCAACCATCTCATCCTCTGTCATCCCCTTCTCCTCTCTCCTTCAATCTTTCCCAGAATCAGGGTCTTTTCAAATGAGTCAGTTCTTCGCATCAAGTGGCCAAAGTATTGGAGTTTCAGCTTTAGCATCAGTCCTTCCAATGAACACCCAGAATTGATCTCCTTTAGGATGGACAGGTTGGATCTCCTTGCAGTCCAAGGGACTCCCAAGAGTCTTCTCCAACACCACAGTTCAAAAGCATCAATTCTTCGGGGCTCAGCTTTCTTTATAGTCCAACTCTCACATCCATACATGACTACTGGAAAAACCATAGTCTTGACTAGATGGACCTTTGTTGGCAAAGTATGTTTATACTATACAGTGGCAGTTTGGCATAACAGAAGTGCACAAAATTAAAACAGGTAGGTCCATGTTTGAATTGCATCTCTACCACTTACTAGCTATGTGACTTCAAGTTATTGCTCTGAATTATGATTACACATCTTTAAACAGTATAATAAGACCTGTGCTATCTGGCATTGTGTCTGGCCTGAGAAGGACTTAATAGATCAAACATATCACTAGTATCACTGCTTTCATTATGTGGATTTGCTACCTAACAGAACTATTTGGGTCAAAATGTTTAAACATCAATTTCACCTAAAACTCCTAGGAATTAGAGACCAATACTCATTCAGAAAAAGTTGGTTTAAAGCTCAACATTCAGAAAACTAAGATCATGGCATCCAGTCCCATCACTTCGTGGCAAATAGAAGGGGAAACAGTGGAAACAGTGGCTGACTTTATTTTGAGGGGTCTCCAAAATCACTGCAGATAGTGATTGCAGCCATGAAATTAAAAGACACTTACTCCTTGGAAGGAAAGTTATGACCAACCTAGATAGCATATTAAAAAGCAGAGACATTACTTTGTCAACAAAGGTCCATCTAGTCAAGGCTATGGTTTTTCCAGTAGTCATGTATGGATGTGAGAGTTGGACTATAAAGAAAGCTGAGCCCCGAAGAACTGATGCTTTTGAACTGTCATTTTGGAGAAGACTCTTGAGAGTCCCCTGGACTGCAAGGATATCCAACAAGTCCATCCTAAAGGAGACCAGTCCTGGGCATTCATTGGAAGGACTGATGTTGAATCTAAAACTCCAATAGTTTGGCCACCTGATGCGAAGAACTGACTCATTTGAAAAGACCCTGATGCTGGGAAAGATTGAGGGCAAGAAGAGAAGGGGACGACAGAGAATGAGATGGCTGGATGGCATCACCGACTCGATGGACATGAGTTTGAGTGAACTCCGGGAGTTGGTGATGGACAGGGAGACCTGGCGTGCTGTGATTCATGAGGTCGCGAAGAGTTGGACACGACTGAGCGACTGAACTGAACTGAACTGAGTGATAAAAATTTTAATAGTTAATTTTTTAAAATGTATCCAAGAGGAATGTTTTACAAGCCCTAGGTAACTAATTCATTTGAAATGAAAAATAAGTTCTGTATTGATTTTCACTGAATAGCTTAGTGACATGTTTCAGAAATGTTTTCTCCTCGGTCACATTCTCATTCTGGCTGCATGACAGTATTGTTACCAGTTTTGCCATGTTCACATGTAAAAATTGAAAGCTGAGATTAAACTTAAATTTTTCCATTTTCTTTATGGCAGAAAATATCAATATATTTTCCATCTCCATCAAAGTTGTCCTATAAGATATTTATTACAGTGGGGATTCTAAAACTTGGTATATAATTAATAGCAATGATTGTACACTTGAAGAGGGTAGTGAGGATTTAATCAGACCATTCCTGCCTTCAGATTTGCACTTATAACTTTCTAGGAAATGAAAGGGGAAATATCCTTCTCACTCTTTCAGTATCAGAATGCTATCCTAAGTCTATCACCTGAAAAATAAATAAATTGAGTTCTCTTTGTTTGCTCCCTGAAAATTCAGGCATAATACTATCAATTAGCAATCTTCTGTATAATAACACTTTCTTTTCTTATTTATTTGTGTTTATTTCTTAGAGGTGCTTATGGATTTTTTAAAGAAAGTTTTATGTTATCTTAAATTTATAAGAATGATATATACCCATGGCCTTCCTAAAATCAGAAAATACAGAATTTTTAGAGAAGAAGATAACAATCACCCAAATCCACAACCCAGAGTTAACCACAGTTAATCTTCTGGTTTGCAACCTTTTAGACTTTGTATATTACTTTGTATATTGATTGTACATTGTAAAATGGATTTTTATGAAATAGTTATATTATACATGATTTGTATGTACACACATGGATATCTTTCCATGTCAATAAATATAGATCTATGCCATTATTTTCAATAGCTTCATAGTATCCCACTGCATAGATCAAAGATTGGCAGACTTTTATTTCTGAACAGACAAAAGATGAGCAAAGTGGGTCAAGTTTGGCCTACTGCCTCTTTTCATACAGCCCACAAGCCAAAGATGGTTTTTATATTTTAAATGGTAGCAGTTTAAATTATCATATTAAAACCTATATAATATCCTCAATTTTGACTTCAAAGCCTAAAACATTTTTATCTGGCCTTTGAGAAAAAGTGCTGACCCCTGGTTCAGGTGTATCATAATTCACTCAGTCCCTCCCAGATTGATGGATGTGTTTGGCACTTCCTGCCTCTCTCTAAGGTAAGTACCACTGCAGTGAAAAACCTGTAGGTATACTTTTGAACACTGATCCAAGTTCTTCCTTAGGGTAAGATCCTATTAGTGGGATTGCTGGAGCAAAGTAGCTCTTTGTTAAAGTTTTGACACACATTGCCTAATTGTTCTCCAAAAAGCCAGCCTCTTTAAGTTGGACTGAATGTTTATTTCCCCCCAAAGTTCACATGTTGAAGCCCCAACCTCAAGGTGAAGGTTTTAGAAGGTGGAGCCTCTGGGAAAGGGTTAGGTCATGCAAGTGGTCTGGTGGGGTTAATGCCCTTATCAGGAGAGAGAGAGAGAGAGAAAACCTGCCATGTGAGGACACAGCAGGAAGGCAGACACTTGCAAGCCTGGGAGAGTATGAATTGGCTGACACCTTGACCTTGGAATTCTCAGACTCCAGAACAGTGAGAGAACACATTTCAGCTACTTAAGGCCCCAGGCTATGGAATTTTGTTCTGGCAGCCTGAGAAGACTAAAAGACAGACTCTCCCCAACTTCTGCAACCTGTGGAAACCGTTCCCCTCACTCTAGCCTCCTGGTTGAGAGCAGGTCTTTTCAATCTTTGCCAACATGGTATGTGAAAAATAAGTACACATTTTCTCTTCATTTCATCTTCTATTACTCATGATGCTGACTCTTCATAAAGTAGAATACCCATTAGTTCTTTTCAGGAAAATCAGCTTGTCCTTTGCCCATTTACCCACGCGGTATGCAAAACCGGTAGACTTTCAGAGAATGGTTGTGTCTTCTTGGTCTTGTCTTGTGAATAATTAGAGACCCTGACTAACATGCCCTCTTTTCCAAGATTTTAATCATTTTGTGACTTTCTCTGAGCCCTTTCCAGCTACTTTCTCTCTGCACAGGTTTGTAGACAGATGTTTTTAAATGGCTTCCATCACATTAATCACTCCTGGCTGATGGTAAACTCTCACAGGAAGTTCCTGGAACCGAAGGCACAGAAACGCATAGTTATCTCACTGTATTTCCACAAAAAACCAAGTCCAACCTCTTGAACAGCCCGCTCCTCCCACTATGAGGATGCTCTGAAAGTCTCCTCATATATCAGCCTTAGAGCCTTTAGCCAAAAGAAAACTCAAGAGAGCTTAGTTGGTATCTGCTAATTTTCATTCTTGGAAATGGAAGTGCTTTTCAGAATTTTCTGCAATGCCCAAAACTATAAAAATCTCACTCTCCAGGCAGTGAAAAATCAGTATATTCTCCAAATCTCAGAGTTCGCTTGAAAACAGAATTCCACATCAAACTACAATATGTGAATATCTAGCTTCCTTGAATGACTATAGTACATGTCTGATAGGTTTCAGTAGCAGTAACAATCTCCAACTTCTATTAGAAACTGTCAGTTACACCCCTAAGTTGTCATGAATTCACAGGAGTATCTCCACACTAACTATCTAATACTGCATGGAATATAAGTAGTACCAAGATAACGACTTTCTAACGAAACCCACCTATAGTATAAAAACAGTGAATCCTGAAGATCTTGGAAGAAAGCTTATGGAAATTGAAGCAAGCATCACCCCTTTCCATCCTCACTGAGAATGTCATTTACCCACATTGGGAAAGCTAAACCAGAAAAATCAATAGCTAACTAATTAGTAGGCATTACCTGTCTGCTCTGTTTCAAAGGCCAACCAGGATTTAGACAAGAAACACTGGGAGATTTCACACTGGTGCTTTAATTCTAAATGAGGCCACATTAAAGACTGAGCTATTTTCAGAGTATTAAAGGAAGCTGCATCAGGCTATTTGCTTTTTGTTTGGCTGGCTGATTAGTTTGCTTTGTTTTTATTCAGTATATGTATTTTTCATTTATTAATGCATTCAACAGATATTTTTAAGTAACTAGAATAAAACCTCTGTATGCCTGCATATAAGTAGCATTTGCAGTTGGCCTCTCCAGCTTCAGTGGCCACCTCTGCACATTTCTTTCTAGAAACTTGTAGCAGAAGGATGATGTGTCTGAAAGAGAAAGACAACTTGACAAATGCTTGGAAAATGTGGAAGAAGGAAATCAAAGAAAAGGCTGGAAAACCCGAGTTCTCAGTGTCTTCATCCGTAAAATGGGAGTGTCTGTATTTTTATTTTAGACGTACCCTGATGATAAAATGAATTATCTTATGTGGGGTACATAGAACAGTGCCATGTGGTAACACTCAGTGTTAGCTATTCTTTTTTTTTCTTTTTGGTTTAAATTTTGAGTCAGGTACTACACGTGGTGCTGGAAAATACAAACATAAGTCGCAATTACTGACCATGTGTTACTTACAGTCAAGAGCAGGGAGACATTCAAGTAAATTACATATTACAGCCCCATGTGATACCATTCAATAAGAACACTACATGCCAGACTCTGTGCTAAATTTTATATGAATTATCTTGTTGAATCCTATTAAATTCAATTATTATGCCCATTTTACAGATAAGGACACTGAGTCTCCAAGAGATTACCCACACTGTTCTAAGGGATACAAAATGCCATGTCAGGGCCAAAACAAAGACGAGAACTCAGTTCTGTCTGAACCCAGTGCCTACGCTACACATGTTCTCTTAACATCATAATCTCCCTCCTTGAGCAGGTGACACTGAAGACACGAAGCTCTGGGTCCAAATGAAAGAGTGGAGAGGGGATCCCACAGTAGAACTCGCGTCTTGCTCTGAGTCACTTAACTAATTAGCATCGAAGGGTTCAGCATATTCTTCAAGATTTCTTTGAAGTTTAACTAGATCATCTCTCCGCCTGTAAAATACTGCTTTTTTTGAGTATGCCATGGGGCAAGGAATGCTGGTGCAAGGGTCAGAAGAATGGAATTCGCATCCTAGCTCACTCCCTCCTTTCCTCTGTGAACTCTGGCCATTATATCTTTTTGAGACTTCCTTTCTCATCATATGAGAAATGAAGAGGCTGGCCTAGATATTCCTAGGATTCCCTCCAGCTCTAACATTCTCTGATCTCTGTTTCATGGTTCAGTGTGAGCAGGATGTGTGTTCAATCACTCATCCTTCTGAGAGTAGACAGTGCGCTTAACTGTTTCCTAAGACACCCATGTACATACACCTCCCCTTCCAACTCCAGTTACTTTTCGAGTCATGTCATTGGCCATTTCTTCTTTTCTCGCTCTGGACCATATATTGTATTCCTACTGCTGGTGTAAATTAGCATGAACTCTGTGCCTTATTGCATTTATTATCTCACAGTTCTGTAATTTAGAAGTTGAAATGGATTCTACTGGGCTGAGGTCAAGGTGTTGGTGGAGCCATCTCCCTTTCTGATGGCTCTAGGGGAGAATTCTAGAAGCTTCCCACATGCCTTGGTTTCTGTCCTTCTTGATCTGTCCTCCATGCTCTGTCCTCCATGCCAGCAAAAGCCATGAGCAACTAAATCTCGACAACTAAACCCTGAGCCCACCTGAATAATCCAGAATAATCTCCCTAGTTTAAGGTCAGCTGATGAGCACACTTAATCCCACCTGAAACCTTCAATCCTCTTTGTCATAGAACAGGTTCCACGCAGAGCAATGAAGACATCTCTGGCGTCATTACTCTGCCTACCACAATCCTTTCATCCTTCACGGTCTCTATGGTACTTTCAGTAAGTTTGGCCAGCACAGATAGGAGAACATGAGCGATTTGCCTTGCTTTAAGAAGATCAGGTATGGAAACTAAAAGTAATCTAAGGATTACCTGGCCCAGTCCCAGAGCCATCACACCCCAAACAGTCCCAGCACTTCACTAAGACCTCATTCCCACAATGCCTTGCTCTCAGCTAGGCATCTTTAAAGCCATTATTTGTGTTTATTTTAATGAAACTCAAACCAATATGTGAATAAAGAAAAGACCTAAAGAAAAAAAAACCTGTCTAAGAACCACAAGAATGAATCTAAAGGAGATCTTTTAGGTAAGGTACCCTACCTATGCTGCTGCTAAGTCACTTCAGTCGTGTCCGACTCTGTGTGACCCCATAGACGGAAGCCCACCAGGCTTCCCCATCCCTGGGATTCTCCAGGCAAGAACACTGGAGTGGGTTGCCATTTCCTTCTCCAGCCCTACCTATATGTTGTTAACCTGGGGTTCAAATTTAACTCAATGTTTTATACTGTGACCCTACCTATAAAACATTGAGTTAAATTTGAACCCCAGGTTAACAACATATAATTTTAGTATAGGTATGTTACAAATATTTGATGAGAACCCCTGGAGAAGGAAATGGCAACCCACTCCAGTATTCTTGCCTGGGAAATCCCATGGACAGAGGAGCCTGGTGGGCTACAGTCCATGGGGTCGCAAGAGTCAGACATGACATAGCAACTAAATAATGTTTCAAATATTTGATGGAATTACTTAAATTAAGAAAAAATTATTTGTTGTTCATCTGAAATTGATACTTAGCTGGGTGCCTTGCAGTTTTATTAGCTAAATCTAGCAACCCCATCTATCTGAACCTCTTTGAATGATAGTTTCTTAGCTCCGTATTCCTTCTCTCCAAAGATCAGACACATTTCCAATGTTTGCTGCTGACTAGTCCAATAGAGAACCACATCATACAGATCCAAAACTATGATAATAATTGCTGCCAGAAATTGTAAAAGCTGCATTATGGCAATTACTTTTTCTGCACTCCTTCCACATAACCTTCCAGGCAGTCCTGTAAGGAGGAAATGCAGTCTTGGAGAGAATCTTGCCTTTTGTCATCCAGCTACTGAAATGCAGGCTGAGAGTTCAAACCTGCATTCATCTGCCTCCAGACACTAACACCATCTCGCCCAGGGAGTCACTGCTTCTGTTCCCTCATACACTTCAATTCTCTTCATCAGAGCTTTCTTTAGCACGAATGAAATCATATCTGACTGTCAGCAAACCAGAAATAGATGTATGCATGGGCCCCAGACAGGAAAAGTTGAAAAGGGCTACCCAACTATAAGACCAGAGCAAGTATCTTCCCCTGTCACACAGCACAGTAGCTCAGCGATTCCTGTATTGGTAGTTTCTTCTGTATTCCTGTTTTTAAAGTCTGAGGTGTATCGTTTACTAGGCCGTCTTTGACTAAGTTGACAAAATCAACTTTTATTTAATCCCATTCAATATTGAATGTGCTCCAAAGGCTACATTTGATTACCTGAGCTAAAGGAGGGTACTGCAAAATTCAAGATAAGGCAAAAATTAAATTTTGCTTCAGAATCTATTTCTGCACTTACCATTCTGTCCAACACTGTAAAGCAGTGAGTCAGAGGCTCCCCTAACTGAATTCTGTCTCCCCCCAAGTCCTCCCTCATATTTGGCTCTCCAAAACCCCAGACAAGAATGGCAACTGTACGCTCTGATCTTCCCCCAAGACACAGGGATGGGGCAAACTTCTGGCCTCCAGAGGGCTGCCCTATTAGGGCCCAGCTGAAAATAGCAGCTTCACCTTTCAGGATGATTGATCCAGTTCAAGTGCCACCAAGTGATGAATGAGCGATAACACCCTGCCTATCACTAAACTGGGGCTTCTCAGGAGGCATGAGTGGTAGAGAATCTACCTGCCAATGCAGGAGACTCAAGAGACTCATGTTCAACCCCTGGGCTGGGAAGATCCCCAGGAGAAGGTAATGGCAACCCACTGCAGTATTCTTGCCTGGAAAATCTCATGGACAGAGGAGCCTGGCAGGCTACAGTCCATGGGGTCACAAGGAATTGGACATGGCTGAACAACTGAGCAAACACACACATAGTTGAATTATCAATAAAAACCATTTATCCTTTCTTCCTCCAACCCTGTAGATATACTATACATCATCTCTGCCCTCCAAGGACTCATAATTTGGAGAAGATTTAGAATATCAACAACAACAAAAAATGCAGTGTAATATACATGCCTTAAAAAAGTAGTATATATACAGATGAACCTTGAAAATATTATGCTAAGTGAAATAAACCAGGCATAAAAAGATAAATACTGTCTGGCTCCACTTACATAACATAATTAGAATAGTTAAATTCATAGATACAGGAAGTGGAAGGGGTGAGGGGGAGTAGGGAGTGACTATTTAGTGGGGTATGGAGTTTCACTGGGGGATGATAAAAATTCTGGAAATGAAGAGTGGTGATGATTGTACAACATTGCAAATGTACTTAATGTCACTGAACTGTACACTTAAAAATGGTTTAAATGATCAGCTTTATGCTATGTCTATCTTGCTACAATAAAACTCTCACCAAACTGAAATTTTCCTCTTAAGGTAACTGGAAGGTGTATAAAAAACTAATGGCTAATTATTTCCCTGCCAAAAGGAGATAAAAAGGGAAAAGTGCTATAGCAGATAAATTCTATAATTATGAAAAAATAATCATCTGAACATGTAAAACCAAGGTGGCTGCTTAATTCACTAGGAGGCTAGTAATATGGTTTTGCTTTATAACATTCAAAGCATAGCAAAGAATATGTTTCATTTAGGAAACTAGATCATATATTGGGCTTCCCTGGTGGCTCAGATGGTAAAGAATCCTCCTGCAATGCGTGAGACCTGCATTCGATCCCTGGGTTGGGAAGACCCCCTGGAGGAGGGCATGGCAATCCACTCCAGTATTCTTGCCTGGAGAATCCCATGGACAGAGGAGCCTGCGGACTACAGTCCTTGGGGTCGCAAAGTAACTTAGCACAGCACACACGGATCATATATGACTCAGATATAAGCTGCTACAGTGGGATGGAAACTGAGTGTCGTCAGTCATTCTGCAAAGGGTGGGAAGAAGGAGCTTTCTTGAGATGTGACAAGAGAATCAAGGAGTTAGTCATGACCCCCAAAGAAATCTACCAGAGGTCACAGCTCGGGTGTTTCCTTAGGACATGGACTCACTTCACATCTAACTCAGCCACTAGTGTTCAGTGCCCAGGAACCTCCACAGTGACCACTGTCCCCAGCTCTTGTCATCATTGATCAGGGTTTCCCCCCCAGAATTATGCATAATATTGTGGTTCTGGTGATCTACGTATTTCTAAATTGTTCCATTTTATATTTCATTGGCAAAGAACACGTAGAACAATAAATCTGAAAGTACAGCTTTCCTTGGGAAAACTAGATATGAAATCTGAAAAGAAAAACTCCATAGTGTTAAATCCTTCATGCCTGCTTGAGTTAGACTTTGAAAATATCTTGAGCCATAATAAAGATGGCCTGTATTCCCCTTTTCATGTAGTCTTTCACATATCACATGCAAGGTATGGGTTTATGCTGCTGCTGCTGCTGCTAAGTCACTTCAGTCGTGTCCGACTCTGTGTGACCCCATAGACGGAAGCCCACCAGGCTCCCCCGTCCCTGGGATTCTCCAGGCAAGAACACTGGAGTGGGTTGCCAGCTACTCAGCATCAAAACACCAGGCTCATTATTTACAAAACACAAAGAGACTCACAGACTTAAAGAACAAACTTATGGTTGTCAGGGAGAAGGATGGGAGGAAGGGATAGTTAGGGAGTGTGGGATGGACATGTACACACTGCTGTATTTAAAATGGATAACCAACAAGGACCTACTGTATTGCACAGGGAACTCTGTTCCATGTTATGTGGCAGCCTGGATGGGAGGGGAGTTTGGGGGAGAATGGATACATGTATATGTATGGCTGAGTTCCTTTGCTGCTCACCTGAAACTATCACAATATTGTTAATCGGCTGTACCCCAATATAAAATAAAAAGTTTAAATAAAAAAATCCACTTGGCTCAGTTGTCAATATGTGTGAAAATGATATTTGCAAATGGGAAGGTCCGTCTAGTCAAGGTTATGGTTTTTCCAGTGGTCATGTATGGATGTGAGAGTTGGACTGTGAAGAAAGCTGAGCACTGAAGAATTGAGGCTTTTGAACTGTGGTGTTGGAGAAGACTCTTGAGAGTCCCTTGTACCTCAAGGAGATCCAACCAGTCCATTCTAAAGGAGATCAGTCCTGGGTGTTCATTGGAAGGACTGATGCTAAAGCTGAAACTGCAATACTTTGGCCACCTCATGCGAAGAGTTGACTCACTGGAAAAGACTCTGATGCTGGGAGGGACTGGGGGCAGGAGGAGAAGGGAATGAATGAGATGGCTGGATGGCATCACCGACTCGATGGACATGAGTTTGAGTGAACTCCGGGAGTTGGTGATGGACAGGGAGGCCTGGCCTGCTGTGATTCATGGGGTCACAAAGAGTCGGACATGACTGAGTGACTGAACTGAACTGAACTGAAGGCAGAGTTAGGATACATTCCTTTAAAAATATTTTTGAGCATGTTACTAAGAATAACAAACTAAAATGTTGCTTTAAATATTGCACAAATAAATCCAAATTCTACTCAAAACTGAATTCTTGCAGAACAAGGTCAAGGTACCTAGGACTTTTGGCAGTTGGATAAGACTAATCTTGGCTTCCATGATTTAAAAATAAAGAAAAAATTATTGGTGACAAGATCAGATTCTCCTAGGTAACACCGTCTGCCTTTTCAGGGATCCACAACAATGTGCATTCCCCCTATAGTTTTCATTTTATCAACTGGCTTAACATCATTTTCTTGTTTGTAATGTGTGTTGAAAATATTGTACTGTCAGGGTTGATTTTATTAAATGTCAGAGAGATGGATATAAAAGTGATTAATAAAACTGATTATAAAATGCTTTAAAAAGCATCATACACTTTTTTTTCCAAATAGTCAATCCAAAATGTTTCACTGAAACGATAAATGGTCTGGAAGAAGCAGCATCTTACTAGTCAATGGATACATACCTTTATCTGAGTTTCACAGAGAGGATTTTGTTTCCAACATAAGATATATTGGTTCAAGTCCCTGGATGTACATCTCCAAATTATCAGTCTCAAAATTAGAGGACCATTTCTCAGGAGTGTGCATCACATTCTGATTTCAACTCTGAAAGTACATTTGTTGCGTACCCTAAAAAGATTTCCTGCCCCAACAGAAAGTCATAGTAATACTTTGCTGCTGATAATGCCTATACTGTCAGCATCAATCAAGATTATGCGGCAGGCAAATTTTTGCTGCAGAAATAATCTCTGATTTAAGTAAGAACATCATGACTAAAAGAATATTAAGAAAATCACAAAATTACTGGAAGGCTATAGAATGGCACTGTCCAGTAGAATTTTCTGCAATGAGACGTGTTTTCTTTTTCTGTCTTTACTGTCCAACATGCATGGAGCTACTAAGCACTTAAAGTGTAGCTGTAAAAGTGAGATGTGTTAGTCACTCAGTCATGTCCAACTCTTTGCAACCCCGTGGACTGTAGCCTGCCAGGCTTCTCTGTCCATAGAATTCTCCAGGCAAGAATACTGGAGTGGGTTGCCATTCCCTTCTCCAGGGGATCTTCCTGACCCAGGCATCGAAACTGAGTCTCTTGCATTGCAGGTGAATCTTTACCTTCTGAGCCACAAGGGAAGCCCTAAAGTCTGGCTCAGTTCAGTTCAGTTCAGTCGCTCAGTCGTGTCCGACTCTCCGCGACCCCATGAATCACAGCACGCCAGGCCTCCCTGTCCATCACCAACTCCCGGAGTTCACTCAAACTCATGTCCATCGAGTCGGTGATGCCATCCAGCCATCTCATTCTCCGTCGTCCCCTTCTCCTCCCGCCCCCAACCTTTCCCAGCATCAGAGTCTTTTCCAGTGAGTCAACTCGTCGCATGAGGTGGCCAAAGTATTGCAGTTTCAGCTTTAGCATCAGTCCCTCCAATGAACATCCAGGATTGATCTCCTCTAGAATGGACTGGTTGGATCTCCTTGCAGTATAAGGGACTCTCAAGAGTCTTCTCCAACACCACAGTTCAAAAGCATCGATTCTTCGGCGATCAGCCTTCTTCACAGTCCAACTCTCACATCCATACATGACCACTGGAAAAACCATTGCCTTGACTAGACGGACCTTGGTTGGCAAAGTAATGTCTCTGCTTTTTAATATACTATCAAGGTTGGTCATAACTTTCCTTCCAAGGAGCAAGCGTCTTTTAATTTCATGGCTGCAATCAGCATCTGCAGTGATTTTGGAGCCCAAAAAAACGAAGTCTGACACTGTTTCCACTGTTTTTCCATCTATTTCCCATGAAGTGATGGGACCAGATGCCATGATCTTTGTTTTCTGAATGTTGAGCTTCAAGCCAACCTTTTCACTCTCCTCTTTCACTTTCATCAAGAGGCTTTTGAGTTCCTCTTCACTTTCTGCCATAAGGGTAGTGTCATCTGCATATCTGAGAATGCACGTTAAACAAACACTATGAAAGTCGCTCAGTCGTGTCCGACTCTTTGCGACCCCATAGACTGCAGCCTACCAGGCTCCTCTGCCCATGGGATTTTCCAGGCAATAGTACTGGAGTGTTTAACTTTATTTAATTTAAATGAACTTATACAGCCATTGTGAGACTTGTATCCGTCACATTGGACAATGCAGCTGCAAAACCAGGAACCAAGGTGGGTTGGCAGTAGCCACCACAGCTAAATCCCTCCCTAAAAACTAATGCAGAGAGGACTCGTTTCCTCTATAACACAGAGCAGCCCAGGACATGCAATATAGCCATTGTGACCTTTAGAAACTGATGCTGCTTCTACTGGGACAAGCTGCCACATTGAAAACTGTGATCCCAGAATCTCTGAACAGGATGCTGGCATCACATCGGTTGAGCCTGGTTTAAGGACCCACTTCCTTTATCACTGCACTACCTGGGAAGCCCCTAAAATGTACCTGTAAGCCCCAAATCAATACTCAAGTCACTTTCTCGATCCTTCGTGGACATGCTTCAGAGCATCAGCAATTCAAGGTGCCTGGCATGCACATCCCCAGCTGAGGAAGAACAAGGTGATGCTCTGCTTCTTATTTCAGGTCAGGCTGTAAACAGGTGTCCTTGTCACTGCATAGTCAAAGCCTTGTTTTTCACATCCCTTGTGATATTTCTTGGTGGTTTTACCTTTAAAATGGCCCCAAGTGCAGCCCTAAAGTGCTTCCTGCCTACAGAGAAAATATGTGTTCAGTTGGGTCTTAGAAAAGACCCTGATGCTGGGAAATACTGAAGGCAGGAGAAGGGGATGACAGAGGATAAGATGGATGGCATCACCAACTCAAAGGACACGAGTTTGAGCAAGCTCCAGGAGTTGGTGATAGACAGGGAGGCCTGACGTGCTGCAGTCCACCGGCTGTCAGAGAGTCAGACGCGACTGAACTGACTGAACTGGGGCTCCCAGGTGACGCTAGTGGTGAAGACCCACCTGCCAATGCAGGAGACAAGAGACAAGGGTGCGCTCCCTGGGTCGGGAAGACCCCCTGGAGGAGGGCATAGCAACCCACTCCAGTACTTTTGCCTGGAGAATCCCATGGACAGAGGAGCCTGTTTGGCTGTAGCCCATAGAGTCACATACAGTCAGACAGGACTGAAGCGACTTACCATGCACGCATGCAACATTCATTCAAGTGTGAGTTACTGTTTTTAAACAGAAATACACATAAAACAAGGTTATGGACTTGATCAGTTAACAAAAGTGTTGTCATCTGTGGGTCATAGGAACCTAGCCCTGTATCTCCCCTAGGCACTGTGGGTGCAGTATTCACTAACTCTCTGTTGGCAGTGACCATAAAACAAACCTGCCCTGAATGTTGAGAACTGCTTATTTTGTTAATATCTGGATGGGAAATGGCCACATTTGTCACACTCACAGTTGAGGCCTTCGAATCAAAAGTGACACCTGATATGGCAGTAAGTATGCAGTAAGTATTCTTTGAATAAAGGAAGAAACTAATTCATTCACTAAAGATCAAAGCAACCAATAACTTGTGTTGGAAATTTTCTTTGCTCTTGCAAACAACATCTATGAGTGTCCTTATATAAAGGTGATAGCACAGAGGTTTTAAAATTGCAACCTATCAATTGTCACTACTGCTTCAAACACTCCCAAACCACATTCAGTGGTTTACACTGAATTTAAACCATACTCATATTCACATTTTTAGGGATGCTTGACAATGTTTCACAGCCAATGCATAAGCCCCAGAACAAGGCTTGTTGCTAAGTGTGACCACCTCTAGAGAGAGAAACAGACGCAGTGAGTCTAATTTGCTTGTCTGAGGTCAGCAGTAACCCAAGGGAGCAGATTTGAAGCTTCTGGTGTGTGTGTGTCATAATCCTTAACCAGTATTCATTTCTTCAAAGTGAAGTCATTTTCCAAAGAGAATAACTTCACATTTCAGTAATTGGAGGTGTCACTATACCCAGAATTGCAATTTTAGTGCTTCTGTGTTGGGGCAATTTGGGACTTAAATTTTACTTCGTTACATTTCATTATAAATATTTCCACTGTCAAAATAGAGTTCGGTTGGCAGTCTTTGCCCAGAAGCATCTCAGAACTAATTTAGCATGAGGAATTCAAAGCTGTCTTCCTCCAGCCCTGGTTTCTAGGTCGCCCTGGAAGCCCATGGAACGAGAGGACGGAGGGGCCCCGTGTTCACAGCTCCCAGTGTTCGCTTCAGTCCTCTCCCCAATGCAATTACCTTACTAGGCTTTGAAAAATCTATTACGTGAATTTGCGGCAGCTCTGGAGTCCTAAGACTGCGCAAATTGTTCCTATTTTGATTGGAAAGATAAATTGCAATCACTTCAGAAGGAAGCTCCACACTGGATGCCCTTGTCAACCAGAGCAATTCTCATTGGGAAAGAAAGCTGGTCACAGAGGATGGCCGGGGTGGGGGGTAGGATCACTGTCTCTAAGGTAGCATGGTTCCTATCATAGGTGAAAGTGGACGTGTTTGCTGAGCAGGCTGCAGAAGCCTCAGCAAGTGTAAATTTGGAGAGATTAACAAATGACTCATATATTGTATGCCAGGTTCACATTAGCCATAATGAAACAGATTGCAAACACCGAGTAAAGCTATCAGCACAATATTTACCATGCCCAGAGACGCCAGAAATGATATCACGGCTCTCGCCTCAATTTTAAACATAAGCATCAAGTCACAGTCCACGTTAAAGGATGAAGCACATGTTAGCCTCTGCCAGGGCATACAGATTAGGGGACGAAGGAGAAACAATGAGAGAAGTAAATGCCTGCAGTCTTATAGGAAGACAGATTTTAGAGGAGGTCCCAGAGCCTGCATGGACCAGTAGAAGGAGCCCTGAACCAAGAGTATGAAGACCTAGGTTTGAGCATCACTCTGCCTACCATAAATGGATTTGCCCTTTGAGACCAGCCACTTAGGTTTTCTGGCTCTCAATTTTGTCTTCAGTGAAGTGAGTACAGTTAAAAGCTTACCTCTCTATGAAACACAATCGTGAAGAAATGCTGTAAAACCATGTCCAAGTTTGTCAGAAGTCTGTATATTACCTGCATGGGACATTTAAAGGTTAGAGGAAAGTACCCCTATGTTCATTGCAGCACTATTCACAATAGCCAAGAAATGAAAGCAACCTAAGTGACCATCAACAGATGAATTGGTAAAGAAATGTGGTGTATGTTTACAATGGAACACTACTCAGCCATTAAAATGAACAAAATTCTGCCATTTGCAGTAACCTGAATGGACTTGGAGGTAATTGCTGCTGCTAAGTCACTTCAGTCGTGTCCAACTCTGTGCGACCCCATAGACGCAGCCCACCAGGCTCCCCCGTCCCTGGGATTCTCCAGGCAAGAACACCAGAGTGGGTTGCCATTTCCTTCTCCAATGCATGAAAGTGAAAAGTGAAAGTGAAGTCTCTCAGTCGTGTCCGACTCTTAGCGACCCCATGGACAGCAGCCAACCAGGCTCCTCCGTTCATGGGATTTTCCGGGCAAGAGTACTGGAGTGGGTTGCCATTGCCTTCTCCATGGAGGTCATCAGTATAAGTGAAATGAGTCAAAGACAAATATTGTATGAGATCACTTACATGCGGAATCTGAAAAGTACAACGAACTAGTGAATATGACAAAAAAGAGGCAGACTCACAGATACAGAGAACAAGCTAGTGGTGAGCAGTGGTGGGACAGGGGCAAAGTTAGGGGTGGCAGAGTGGGAGGAACAAACTGTTCAGGGTAAGATAGGCTACAAGGATTATTATACCACGTGGGGAATGTATCCAATATTTTATAATAATTGTCAATGGAGTGTACACTTAAAACTTGTAAAAAAAAATAAAATTAAAAAGGTTGGAGGAAAGTTAGCTAATGTAAATTTGGATTTTTATAAAATAGATGTTCACAAAGGGATTGTTGGCTCTGATCCTCTCCCTACCCACAGTCAAGGCAACTGTGCAGGAAGAAAATCTGTCAAGACACTCAGAGTACTTTCCCAGCCTGCCACTAACTAGCTAAGAAGTTTGAACATCTCACAGCAACTTTGAGACTTACTCATGGACTTACCTGTAACATGAAGTAACTGGACTAGGTGGTTTCTAAAGCCCTTTCTAGAAAGTTCTAAGATTTTATGGAGGATAAGTTTCCATGCGCTGTTCTGAGTTACAGATACTGCCAATTTCTTCCCATGCTCAGGGATCTTGTCCATTCCAACTTCCTTGGAAATGATACTGCCCTAAAAAAAAAAAAAAATTAGGCAGAGAGAGGACCGGTAAAAGAAACGAATGAATTTCTTTTTCTTCTCCTTTGCTGAGGTCCCATTATAATTTGTAGGAGTAGGAAATGGGGATGACTGAATTCTTGATAGAAGAGGGTGCTTGGAAGGAGAGTTGACTTTGCCAAGTGTCACAAACTCCTGAAAGGGATGCTCTCTGAGTGGAGTGCTCCTATGAAGCATGTTCAATAAAAGCATATCGATTGGCAAAGCAGTCTTCCACAGCCGAGAAAAGAGGAGACAGCGATCAGAGGACGAAAGCTCCCTAGACTTCAATAATGTATTGTTAACCGGCGTAATCTTCTGAGAAAGTGCGAGCTCTCAAATTAACAGCACTGAATTGAGCCTAATAACTACATTGCACGACATCATATCTCCTCCTCAATCAATACTTAATTTTCTCACACAGCCCTCAGCCTTCTACAAGCTTTTATTATGTTTTGCAAGGAACAGCATTGACCTTGAGGTGTGCCAGTCACCTTCAACCTTAAAATCCCCAAATAGCTGCGAACGAGTCTGGAAGCATTCCCCAGACAAATAGAGGCTGAAATCCATACCCAGAAAAAAATATATTTTCCTATGATAGTCACTTCATATTGTGTCAGACGTGTCCGTTCTTCATCAGATGGTAAGCTTAGAGTGGTTAAGCTCTGGAAATCAACCCATGCTTTTAGAAGTAACTTTGAGTCACTTTGAGGTCACACAAGTCAGATCAACAAACCCACAGTCTGAGGCTGCATTTTGCTGCCTAAACTTCACATCCCCTAGTCCTGGCTTTGGTCACTGAGGCTCAACCAAGTCTTGAGGGAAAGTGACATTTTTCCATTTCAGTTAACAAAGATTTCTCTGGAGGGTGATGATCGGATTAACTTTGAATCTTCAGTGACTTTAGTATTTTGCTCCAGCCTCTCAATGTTGTATGTTCTATAGGAGAGCTATATTTTAAAGTTAGGGGAGAATTTCCCCCCCACAATAAATCATCTTTTCTCTATTTACTCATTTAATTCATAAATGATGTGCTGATTTGACATTTCTTCACAAGGCAAAATAACCTCAAAGAGACAGGTCAAGTCTCATCACAGCCTCCAAAATGTTCTGTGATTAACTCTTCAGTAAAATGTTGCCAGTCCAACATCTGGTTAAACCTTGTTTTAACCTTGGCATCTGCATTCAATTTATGCCAGGCTTCTGTTGTCAACATAACAAATGACTGTCTGCATCCAGCAGGAAATACGTGCATCTTAGTCTGAGCATTTCCAGAATATTTCTTGAGATTCACTATGATTAGACTGGGTTAGGTCTTATGATCACCAGTTTCTGAGACCAAACCAGTCTCTGATTAGTTTAACCTGTGTCCCCTGTTCCACCACCCCCTCCCCCCCCGGAGCAAGATGGAAGGCAAGGCTCTTTGATTAAAGTAGACATAAGTGGGTGTCAAGCAGCAAAACATTGTGCAATTGTCCACGGGCTCATTATGTTTGAATGCTTTCATCAGCTTTGTTGAGGGATGAGAGTATGTTATCTGCTTAACTATTACCTCATTGTTGAATATATTAGGGTAGTTCAACTGTCTTACTGTTAAAAACTAGTCACCCAAACAGTCATGTTGCTCTGGAATTTTCATTTTATTTGAGAAAATTTTCCTGAAATATATTTCAGAAGCAGAACTACTGAGTCAAATATAATAGGCTCTTTTTTTTTTCTGTTGGCTCTGCTTCCCTGGTGGTTCAACAGCAAAGAATCTGCCTGCTAATGCAGGAGACAAGGGTTCAATCCCTGGGTTAGGAAGATCCCCTGGAGAAGGAAATGGCAACCCACTCCAGTATTCTTACCTGGGAAATCCCATGGAGAGAGGAGCCTGGCAGGCTATATAGTCCGTGGGGTTGCAAAAGAGTCAGACACGACTTAGTGACTAAACAACAACAACGTATGGCCAGAAAATATTCTTTAGGATTTCAGAAAGAACTGGCCCAGTGACCCTTCCTTAGAAGCCCCTCCCAATGTCTTATTACCTTCATAGACCTCAGACAATTATATAGGTGAGGGGGAAAATGACACATGGGAAAATAAGAAGTATACAAGAGTAAGTTAACCAGACAGACAATATTCTGGGGGTTGTAAGATGGACTCAAATTACCCAGGATTGAAGCAAATCTAGAGTTGCAGTGGATACAGCTGCTGGAACCGGTTAGCCCAATGCGTTGTTGGTATTGAAATGGCCAAGAGAATGTTTAATACAATCAGGATCAGAACTGCATGGAAACAGAGAATGTTTAATACGATCAGGATCAGAACTGCATGGAAAACAGAGAATGTTTAATACGATCAGGATCAGAACTGCATGGAAAACAGAGAATGTTTAATACAATCAGGATCAGAACTGCATGGAAAACAGAGTCCATAATCATCATCCATGCAGTCAACCTAATAACGACGTGTCCCTCCTCACAAGAGATAAAACTAGAAAAAAAGCAGAAAAGGCAACATCTAAGGCAGAAAAAGATTCATTCAGGAAGATGAATTGGCTGGAACTCTCTGATGTACTCCACTACCTAGCTACAAGCCTGCCTCCAGCCACAATAGAGAAAGCACAGCATTATACAAAAGAATGAATCTGCCAGTTTTACATCTAAAAATGTAAATGTAAAAGTCTTTCCCTCAAGACTTGGTTGAGCCTCAGTGACCAAAGCCAGAATTGGGGGATGTGAAGTTTAAGCAGCAAAATGCAGCCTCAGACTGTGGCTTTGCTGATCTGACTCGTGTGACCTCAAGCAAAGTGACTTAAAGTTACTTCTCTGAAAACCATGGGTTGATTTCCAAACCTTAATCACTCTAACTTTACCATATGATGAAGAACAGACACGTCTGACACAATATTAAGTCAATACCATAGGAAAATACTTTTCCTCTGGGTATGGGTTTTAGCCTCTATTTGTCTGGGGAATGTTTCCAGGCTCATTTGGCTCTTTGGGGATTATAAGGTTGAAAGTGACTGGCACACCTCAAGGTCAATGCTGCTCCTTGCAAAACATTTACACCAGTTGCTGACTGGTGGGTTTTGGCCCTTCAGTTGGCATACACTGGCCCTGCCACTGAAGAGAAGTTGCATTCACAACTCCTGGGAAATAGAGGCTGCTTTCAACAGCTGCTGTCACTTTACATAAACCAATCCCAAGATGTTGCCGCATGTACCTACAAGGGGCGGCCTTGTCTCTTGACAGAGGAGGGCCTGGAGCTTGTGGACATTATAGACTAAGCGAGGAGGATTAATTAGATCATGTCCATAAAGCACACTGAGCTCCTTGGAGGGAGGCCTTTTAATTACAGTATTGGCCAGGAGCAAGTGGGAAAAGAGGGAAATAATATCAGTTTTTTCAGGAGCACAAAGGAATACTCCATTTGGATTCCTTTCTTGCTTCAAGTAATCCATCTGTATTTTCCCACCTTCTTATTCTAGAACCTAGATATGTTTTGAATAAAACACAGTAATCTTATGTCTTCATTTTCTTATAGGATGTGCTGTACCATTGTTTTTATTATCATTATTCAGACATATTATTATTCTGCTCAATTCATTTTTGAAAATTGCCTTTTAAAGGCAAAGAGATGTTTCTTTTTCTCTGCCTATTTTGAACTGTGTATGAAATGGAGAACGAGAGAATATTTACCCTAACTTGGTTTCAGGGTTTGGTTAGAGATGTAATTTGTGAATTTATTCCATTTTGAGAAGTAAACATCAGCTACTAACCACCTGGAAAAGGCCCCACTTAAATTTCTAGGAAATTTAGCTATACTTCAAAATTCAGATTTAGAAAGTCAAACAGGGCTTTCGAGTTGAAGAACAGATTTACTCTTTAACAGATTCAATTCCACCTGCACAAAAAGCCAGTTTAAAGAGTTCATATTGATGCACCTTTCATAAAATGTTGAAATAATCAGCAATTGGGCCCATGTAGCAATTTGTGCATTAAATCATTTACACTTGGAAAGTGGGCTGTTTGACATTGTTTCTATTATAATTATTTTGTGTGTGTGTGTGTGTGTGCCTAGCTGCCCTGGTAGCTCAAATGGTGAAGAATCTGCCTGCAATGCAGGAGACACAGGTTTGATCCCTGGGTCGGGAAGATCAGAAAGGAATGGCAATCCCCTTCAGTATTCCTGCCTGGAGAATCCCATGGACAGACCATGGGTCGCAAAGAGTCGGACACAACTGAGCGACTAACACTCCACTCCCTATTATAATTTTAGGATTAATCATTTGGGATTTGTTTTTCAATTAATGATATGAAGGAATTCGATTTGGTGAATGATGAATAGAGGAAAGATTCTCTAGCATACTCAGATGTGTTCTAATTTGAATACATTGAAAAAGAACTTGGATTGGTGGGTCCTACCTTGGCAAGATGGGCCTTTGGACGCAGAAAGCAGAATAGAGCTCCAGTCGACATACTAGAGGATTAGGGTTGAAATGACAGGGGCTCATGGACGCAGGTTTGCACATGCTTGGCACAGCCGCACCCCTCCTCATTCCTTGCGGTCTGTTAAGGCAGGAAAACAAATATGAGGTTCTCCTATCCTGGCCTCCTCCAGAGTAACTAGGAGCCAAAAATGGAGGAAGGAATGTGAAGGCTGGAAAGAAACAGAAGCCCAGGATATAGTCACTTACGGCTTCCCAAGTGGCTCAGCAGTAAAGAATCTACCTGCCAAGCAGGAGACGCATGTTCGATTCCTGGGTCAGGAAGATCCCCTGGAGGAGGAAAAGTCAACCCACTCCAGTATTCTTACCTGGGAAATCCCATGGACAGAGGAACCTGGCAGGATACCGTCCATGAGGTTGCAAACAATAGGACATGACTTAGCAACTAAACAGCAGTCATGTAGCTTTCCTGTTCAAAGTCATTTCACCTGTGAGTATGAACACTTGAGCGGGAGAGGACCTTCTTGATGATTAAATTGTAGCTAGCTGCCTCCATGGAGAAGGCAATGGCAAGCCACTCCAGTACTCTTGCCTAGAAAATCCCATGGACAGAGGAGCCTGGTAGGCTGCAGTCCATGGGGTCGCTACGAGTCAGACATGACTGAGCGACTTCACTTTCACTTTTCACTTTCACACATTGCAGAAGGAAATGGCAACCCACTCCAGTGTTCTTGCCTGGAGAATCCCAGGGATGGGGGAGCCTGGTGGGCTGCCGTCTATGGGGTCAAACAGAGTCGGACACGACTGAAGTGACTTAGCAGCAGCAGCAGCTGCCTCCAGGATTGGGCTTCCCTTGTGGCTCAGCTGGTAAAGAATTAGCCCACAATGTGGGAGACCTGGGTTCAATCCCTGGGTTGGGAAGATGCCCTGAGGAAGGGAAAGGCTACCCACTCCAGTATTCTGGCCTGGAGAATCCCATGGACTATACAGTCACAAAAAGTCGGACATCAAATGGCCTCCAGCATCAAATGTGTTTTCCTGTGGTGCCTCTAGGCCCTGCCTGTGTGTTAGTATCCACAAAGCAAGCTCCTCAGGGCTTCCACCCCAGCAGGCGCGCCCAAAGTCGGGCCTCCTTCCAACCTCCCCAAGTTCTGTTCAGGGTGCTCTTTTCCCAGAGCTCTGCAGTTCAACTCAGAAATGTTTTATCCTTAATTAGAGAAGAAGCAACCCGAGCTAGGGAGTTTAAACCATTTGACCCATCAATAAAGAGAACAGAAATCTCCACAGGTCAGCAATTCCTTTGCTTTTTCCTTCTTCACTTTAGTGTCAATCCTAGGAAGCTTTCCAGAGCCACTGTCAGAACCTCAAGGTCATCTCTCCCATGAGGTTCCCTGGGACAAGGGCATATAGCTCTAGGTTGGATAATTCCCAACGATAGATCGCCTTTGTCATTTGCATTATAATTTCTTCTTTGATCCGTTGGGCTATTTAGATGTGTGGTTTAATTTCTAAATGTACAGGGATTGTTCTTTTTTTTTTCCAACTTAATCTCCTTACTGTGTGCTATGTGCTTAGTTGCTCAATCACGTCTGACTCTTTGTGACCTCATGGACTATAACCCACCAGGCTCCTCTGTCCATGGGATTCTCCAGGCAAGTATACTGGAGTGGGTTGCCATTTCCTTCTCCAGGAGATCTTCCCGACCCAGGGATCGAACCCGGGTCTCCTGCATTGCAGGCAGATTCTGTACCATCTGAACCACCAGGGAAGCATCATCTTCTGACTACTGATTTCTAACATAACCACACTGAGAAAAGAGAATGTAGTCTAAATAATACCAATAATACCAGTTCTTTGAAAGTGGCTGATATCTGCTGAAGGTCTACTATATGGTCAATTTTTGTACATGTTCCATGTTTGCTTGCAAAGAGTGCACCTTGGAACAGAATTCTACACATGTTCAATAAATCAAGAACGGTAATTGTATTATGCAAATCTTGTTTACCATCTTTTAGTCTCCTTGATGTATCAATAATTCAGAGAGATATGTTGAAATCTCCCACTGTGCTGATGCATTGTCAGTTCTTCAATTTAGTTCTAACAGTTTTGCTTTATATATTTGAAAGGTATTTTATTATGTGCATGCATATTTAAAACACTAAATCTTTATAGTGAACTAAATCTTTGTCATTAAGAAGTGATGACACTAATAAATCACTCAGAATGCCATTTGTCTTAAAGTCTACTTTTGTTTGATAATAATCTGGCTGTCCAACAGTCTTTTTCATTGTATTTGACAAGAATGTGTCTTTCCATCCTCTTTCAACCTTTCTGTTCGTACAGATGTGTTTTATGAAAACATCATAGTGCTAAATTTGTTTTGATTTTTTCCCATCTGACCGCTTTTCTGAAAATCTTTTGGATTGTAAATGTAGCTTATTTCTTGTTTTTGAGACTAACAGTATACTTGACCTTGCTTCTACCATCTTATTTTCTTATTTTTATTTGTCTCTCCTTTTCCACGCATTGTTTATTCTCCTTCCTCACCTCTCAGTGCTTTCTTCCCTTTGGTCTTCATTTTGAATTGACTGAGGATACGCTTGTGTTTTGGCCGAGAGGAGCCACCCCACGTCCAATAGGCGGTGGCTGCGAGGGCGCAGGAGGGCCGAGAGGAGCTACTCCACGTTCACGGTCAGGAGGGGCGGCCTTGAGGAGATACCCCTCATCCAAGGTAAGGTGCAGCAGCTGCGCTTTCTTGGAGCAGCTGTGAAGAGATATCCCACGCCCAAGGTAAGAGAAACCCAAATAAGACGGTAGGTATTGCGAGGGGCCATCAGAGGGCAGACACACTGAAATCATAATCACAGGAAACTAGCCGATCTGATCACATGGACCACAGCCGAATGTGGTCCACTGGAGAAGGGAATGGCAAACCACTTCAGTATACTTGCCTTGAGAACCCCATGAACAGTATCAAAGGGCAAAATGACAGGATACTGAATGAGGAGTTCCCCAGGTCAGTAGGTGCCCAGTATGCTACTGGAGCTCAGTGGAGAAGTAACTCTAGAAGGAATGAAGGGATGGAGCAAAGGCAAAACCAATACCCAGCTGTGGATGTGACCAGTGATAGAAGCAAGGTCCGGTGCTGTAAACAGCAATACTGCATAGGAACCTGGAATGTTAGGTCCATGAATCAAGGCGAATTGGAAGTGGTCAAACAGGAGATGGCAAGAGTGAACGTCGACATTCTAGGAATCAGTGAACTAAAATGGACTGGAATGGGTGAATTTAACTCAGATGACCATTATATCTACTACTGTGGGCAGGAATCCCTTAGAAGAAATGGAGTAGCCATCATGGTCAACAAAAGAGTCCAAAATGCAGTACTTGGATGCAGTCTTAAAAATGACAGAATGATTTCTGTTCGTTTCCAAGGCAAACCATTCAGTATTACAGTAATCCAGGCCTATGCCCCAACCAGTAACGCTGAAGAAGCCGAAGTTGAACAGTTCTATAAAGACCTACAAGACCTTTTAGAACTAACACCCAAAAAAGATGTCCTTTTCATTATAAGGGACTGGAATGCAAAAGTAGGAAGTCAAGAAACACCTGGAGTAACAGGCAAATTTGGCCTTGGAGCACGGAATGAAGCGGGGCAAAGCCTAATAGAGTTCTGCCAAGAGAACGCACTGGTCATAGCAAACACCCTCTTCCAACAACACAAGAGAAGACTCTACAAATGGACATCACCAGATGGTCAGCACCGAAATCAGATTGATTATTCTTTGCAGCCAAAGATGGAGAAGCTGTATACAGTTAGCAAAAACAAGACCAGGAGCTGACTGTGGCTCAGATCATGAACTCCTTATTGCCAAATTCAGATTTAAATTGAAGAAAGTAGGGAAAACCACTAGACCATTCAGATATGACCTCAATAAAATCCCTTATGATTATACAGTGGAAGTGAGAAATAGATTTAAGGGACTAGATCTGATAGATAGAGTGCCTGAGGAACTCTGGACGGAGATTCGTGACATTGTACAGGAGACAGGGACCAAGACCATCCCCATGGAAAAGAAATGCAAAAGAGCAAAATGGCTGTCTGAGGAGGCCTTACAAATAGCTGTGAAAAGAAGAGAAGTGAAAAGCAAAGGAGAAAAGGAAAGATATAAGCATCTGAATGCAGAATTCCAAAGAATAGCAAGGAGAGGTAAGAAAGCCTTCCTCAGAGATCAATGCAAAGAAATAGAGGAAAACAACAGAATAGGAAAAACAAGAGATCTCTTCAAGAAAATTAGAGATTCCAAGGGAACATTTCATGCAAAGATGGGCTCAATAAAGGACAAAATGGTATGGACCTAACAGAAGCAGAAGATATTAAGAAGAGGTGGCAAGAATACACTGAAGAACTGTACAAAAAAGATCTTCACGACCAAAATAGTCACGATAACGTGATCACTGACCTAGAGCCAGACATCTTGGAATGTGAAGTCAAGTGGGTCTTAGAAAACATCACTACAAACAAAGCTAGTGGAGGTGATGGAATTCCAATCGAGCTATTTCAAATCTTGAAAGATGATGCTGTGAAAGTGCTGCACTCAATATGCCAGCAAATTTGGAAAACTCAGCAGTGCCCACAGGACTGGAAAAGGTCAGTCTTCATTCCAATCCCAAAAAAAGGCAATGCCAAAGAATGCTCAAACTACCGCACAATTGCACTCATCTCACACGCTAGTAAAGTCATGCTCAAAATTCTCCAAGCCAGGCTTCAGCAATATGTGAACCGTGAACTTCCAGATGTTCAAGAAGGTTTTAGAAAAGGCAGAGGCACCAGAGATCAAATTGCCAACATCCGCTGGATCATGGAGAAAGCAAAAGAGTTCCAGAAAAAAAAATCTATTTCTGCTTCATTGACTATGCCGAAACCTTTGACTCTGTGGATCACAATAAACTGTGGAACATTCTGAAAGAGATGGGAATACCAGACCACCTGACCTGCCTCTTGAGAAACCTATATGCAGGTCAGGAAGCAACAGTCAGAACTGGACATGGAACAACAGACTGGTTCCAAATAGGAAAAGGAGTATGACAAGGCTGTATATTGTCACCTTGCTTATTTAACTTCTATGCAGAGTACATCATGAGGAACGCTGGGCTGGAAGAAGCACCAGCTGGAATCAAGATTGCTGGGAGAAATATCAATAACCTCAGATATGCAGATGACACTACCCTTATGGCAGAAAGTGAAGAGGAACTCAAAAGCCTCTTGATGAAAGTGAAAGAGGAGAGTGAAAAGGTTGGCTTGAAGCTCAACATTCAGAAAACAAAGATCATGGCATCTGGTCCCATCACTCCATGGAAAATAGATGGAAAAACAGTGGAAACAGTGTCAGACTTTATTTTTTTGGGCTCCAAAATCACTGCAGATGCTGATTGCAGCCATGAAATTAAAAGACGCTTACTCCTTGGAAGGAAAGTTATGACCAGCCTTGATAGTATATTAAAAAGCAGAGACCAAGGTCCGTCTAGTCAAGGCTATGGTTTTTCCCATGGTCATGTATGGATGTGAGAGTTGGACTGTGAAGAAAGCTGATCGCCGAAGAATTGATGCTTTTGAACTGTGGTGTTGGAGAAGACTCTTGAGAGTCCCTTGTACTGCAAGGAGATCCAACCAGTCCATTGTAAAGGAGATCAATCCTGGGTGTTCATTGGAAGTATTGATGCTAAAGCTGAAACTGCAATACTTTGGCCACCTCATGCGACGAGTTGACTCACTGGAAAAGATTCTGATGCTGGGAAAGGTTGGGGGCGGGAGGAGAAGGGGACAACAGAGAATGAGATGGCTGGATGGCATCACCGACTCTGTGGACATGAGTTTGAGTGAACTCCGGGAGTTGGTGATGGACAGGGAGGCCTGGCGTGCTGTGATTCATGGGGTCGCGGAGAGTCGGACACAACTGAGCGACTGAACTGAACTGAACTGAACTGATGCTTGCGTTCATACTACTTTTCCATTGATTACATTTACAAGCTTGGAAATTAAAGCACCCTAAACCTATTCTTGTAGTGATTCCTTTGAAGTTATACTATGTACATTTAACTTAACAAACTCTAGTAATAGATTATATCTTAAGCTTTTTACCAAAAATACAAGAACTTCAGGGCAGATATACTATTCTGTCCCTAATATTGATAACAAGCTTACAGTTAACAAGTGCTTTCTTTCTGGGTCTTTTGTAAAGACAAAAAATAATCATTATTTATTTATCAGAAACACTTGTTTAAATGTATATGTTTACCATTTTACTGGCTCACCATTCCTGTTTACCTCTCAGACCTTCTTTCTTCAATTATTTTTCTTCTTCCTGAAGTATATTTTTCAGAGGGCCGGGCCATTCAATGATAACTTGGTGGTGGTAAACCCTGTGCATTTTTTATCTGAAAATCTCTTTACTTCTCTCTCACTTTTACAAGGTACTTTTGCTAGGTATAAGAATTCTAAGATGACATCTATTTTCTCTCATAAAGATGCTACTCTATTCATTCTATCACGGCCTTTGTGACATCTACTCTCTAACAGCCTGTCTTTATTAGTAATCTATCTTTACTCTGCCGATTTTAAAATCTTCTCTTTGGCCTCAGTATCTGAAGTTTTACTGTGCTGTATGTAGAAATGGAATCTATATTTTCATCTCTCAACATTTTGGAAAATTTTTGGCAATAATCTCTTCAAATATTGTTTCTTTTTATCCACTCTTCCCTTTTACCTAGAATCTCTTAGACTTGTCATATTACTTGTCATCCTATTCGTCCTCTTAAATTTCCTCCCGTATTTTCCACCTCCTTTCTCTGTATATTCTGAGAAATTTCTTCAAACATATTGACCAGTAATTTTCTCTTCAGGTATATCAAACTCACTGTTTCTTTATCCCCTGAAACAGTGAAAGTGCGTCAGTCGTGTCCGACTTTTTGCAACTGCATGGATTCATCCTTAGAATTCTCTAGGCCAGAATACTGGAGTGGGTAGCCTTTCCCTTCTCCAGGGAATCTTCCCAATCCAGGGATTGAACCCAAGTCTTCCACATTGCAGGCGGATTTTTTACCAATTGAGCCACAAGGGAAGCCCAAGAACACTGGAGTGGGTAGCCTATCCCTTCTCCAGGGGATCTTCCCAACCCAGGAATTCTTTACCAACTGAGCTATCAGGGAAGTATCCCCTGAAGCTTTCTTTTTATTTCTAACAATTAAAGTTTTCATTTTTAGAAGTTCTATTTTGTTTTTTCCTGAATATCCTTGAACAATCTTGATGTCTCCTGTTGCTTTCACTGTGACTAGTAAGGGTTAACTTGTCCAAATCAGATTCTCTGAAAGTTGGCCTTCTAGACAAGGACTTGGCTGCCTGCAGAGTACCATGGAAGCCAGCCACCAGCTCAGTGCTTAAGGCAATCAATCCTAGTCAACCTCAAAGCTTGGCCTGCAGCCCTCTGACCATGCCAGGGGGTGGGCTACACTTCTTCATCCATGAACACTGAGTTGACAGTCCAGCTCTAGAGCCAAAGTTCTGCCACATCATATTGCTATTGTATCCCTTCCCAAAGCACATCGCTCAAAGCCCCCCAGCCCAAGGGCAAGGTCCTCCTTGTGAGATTTGGCTCTGCACTACCCTTATCTGTGCATTTTACCCAATAAACACTACTCCAATGAATCAATATGCAGATGATGCCACTTTAATGACAGAAAGTGAAAGGGAACTAAAGATCCTCTTGATGAAGGTGAAAGGGGAAAGTGAGAAAGCTGGCTTAAAATTCAACATTCAAAAAACGGATATCATGGCATCTGGTCCCATCACTTCACGGCAAATAGCGAAAAAATGCAAACAATGTCAGATTTCATTTTCTTGGGCTCCAAAATGACTGTGGATGGTGACTGCAGCCATGAAATTAAAAAACGCTTGCTCCTTAGAAGAAAAGCTATGACAAACCTAGACAGTATTAAAAAGCTGAGATATCACTTTGCCGACAAAGTTCTGTATAGTCAAAGCTATGGTTTTTCCAGTAGTCATGTATGGATGTGAGAGTTGGACCATAAAGAAGGCTGAGCACTGAAGAATTTATGCTTTCAAACTGTGGTGCTAGAAAAGACTCTTGAGAGTCCCTTGGACAGCAAGGAGATCAAACCAGTCAATCCTAAAGGAAATCAAATCTGAATATGCATTGGAAATACTGATGCTGAAGATGAAGCTCCAATACCTTGGCCACCCGATGCCAAGAGTCGACTCATTGGAAAAGACCCTGATGCTGGGAAAGATTGAAGGCAGGAGGAGAAGGGGATAACAGAGGATGAGATGGTTGGATGGCATCACTGACTCAATAGACATGAGTTTGAGCAAACTCGGAGAGATAGCAAAGGACAGGGAAGCCTGGCATGCTGCACTTCACGGGGTCGCAAAATCAGACACAACTTACTGATGGGACAATAACAGCACCAATGAATCAATGCCAAGTTTTCTGGTCAACTGCCCTCCAGCTGATGGCCCTCAGTTGGTACCCACTCATAGATCAAGATGCTGCTGTTGGCAATTGCTCCCCTGATAACCCTTTTCCTCCTGCTAACTTACTACTCAGAGTCGCTCACAGTTTGCTCCTTTGGGGAAGGGAGGGAGGAAAAATCCCCTCCATCCTTCAAGCTAAGCAATTCTTCACAAAGTAGGTTTTAATTAGGATCTAGTTGGTCTTCAATAGAAAGACCCCCACCAAAGTTCTCAGCCTCATACTGAGAGAACAGAAGTCTAGGGAACACCCCAAAATTAATTCTAGTTGTGAGGCCTGAAATGCAGCAGTGGTCCCAATATGGCACCCATCGGATCTTAGGTTTCTACTTAGCTTACCCACCTTGTCCCCCACATACAACAAAACCAAAGCCAGAGGTTGGTTTCAGCATCCATCCCTCCATCGAGACTGCTGGGAAAAAGCTAGGATCTGAAATATTGTTGGAGGCGGTTGTTCTCGGCCCTGTCTGCTGGTTAGACTCATAGGGGGAGTTTTTGGATACCCTAGTGCCCAGGCAGTACCCCTGACCAACTGCCTCAGGATCTGTGGTATGATCAGCATTTGGATACAAAGAAAAATAGTTCATCATGCTGTACTTAGATGAGCTCCTCCACCAGAGGAGGAAACAGATAAAGCAGATTAGCAAAATACTGTGGCCTTGGCCATATGAGAGAGCTGAAAGAAATTGGAAAAATGCCATCCCAAAACATGTCACTTTGGCCTAGGGATTATTTTGAGTTGAAGTTATCTGAGAATAAACTGGTGTAGAAAGAAGCCTTCTCAGAACTTCCCTTATCTGAATAAAAGCAGGAATTTCTGAGAAATGAGGACTGCCATAAATCTCTTGTCCCTGGAGTTTTACTTCCAGAAATAAATTGGAACATCAGCCCTGAGATAAGTCTGCACAAACAGACCTCTCTAAAATAACTCCTGTCTTCCATTAGTTTCCCTATATAAATACCTTCACACAGTTTACCCTCCCTAGAAGCCCAAATCCCTCCTCCCTTTGTACAGTCATTTCACAGTTTATTGCCCTTTGCTAAGATGGTATATAAGCTTCTGAATCTAACTACTTCTTTGGGTTTTTACTTCTTTAATGTGAAACCCCCATGCAAGTAAAAATATTAAGAGCAATAATAATCTTTAAAAAGCATATGCCTTCACGGGCAGAGGGAGGGAGGAAAGAGAGGGTGAGACAAATAGAGAGAGTCATAAATTCGGTTAAAGATTTACTGAGCGTGGCCTTGCCCACCAGTGCAAGACCCAGTTTTCCCCACAGCCAGTCCCTCCCATCAGGAAGCTTGCAAAAGCCTCATCCTCATCCATCAGAGGACAGACAGAAAGAAAACCACAACCACAGAAAACCAACCAAAATGATCACGTGGATCACAGTTTCGTGTAACTTAATGAAACTCTGAGCCATGCCCTGTAGGAATACCCAAGACGGACAGGTCATGGTGGAGAGTTCTGACAAAAGGTGATCCACTGGAGGAGAGAATGGCAAGCCACTTCAGCATTCTTGCCTTGAGAACCTCAGGAATTGTATGACAAGACCCAGGGATAGGGGCAGACATATGCAGCTTGATTCCACTTGTACGAGGTACCTAGAATAGTCAAGTTCGTAGAGTCAGACAGTGCAGTGGCAGATGCCAGGGGCCAGTGGGGTGGGGGGGGGGGTGGTGGTGAGGAGGAGGGATGGGGAGTTAGTGTTTAATGGGGACAGAGTTTCAGTTTGGGAAGGTGAAAAATTCAGGCGATGGATAATGGTGAGAATTGCACAACAATGCAAATATACTTAGTGCCACTAAACTGCACAGTTAAACATGGTTAAAATAGTGTGTTTTATATGATGTGACTTTCACCACAATATAAAAAAACATTAAAAGAGAGAGAGAGCTCAGGAGTCTTCAGAGTAAGAGCCATGGATGACAGGGGACAAGACTGAAGTCTGGAAACTCCATCAGGAAGATCCATGCCCAGGTAAGAAGTGATGATGACCTCAGAGAGTGGGCATGGAGAGGATGAAGAGACCGTCAGGAGCAAACTCGACAGGGCATGGTGAAATGGGCCAGATGCCAGGAGCAGGGGAGAGGAATGATTCTGCAAATTAGGATACACGGAGCATGCATGAGTGACAGCACGAAAAGCTCTAGAAGAGAGTGGAAGGAAGCGACTGGCACAGTCTTTTCTGGCCCATCGCTCCAACCTGAAACAATGTGAGGGGGTGCAGACTTGGCAGGAAATACAGGTACCCACTCCTCTGAATGATGAGGGCAAACGTCATGCCCATATTTATATCCGCCAGGCCCAGCTTGCTCCTGAATAGGTGATTAATAGACTAACAGATATTAACAGTGGTCATGTATGGATGTGAGAGTTGGACTGTGAAGAAAGCTGATCGCCGAAGAATTGATTCTTTTGAACTGTGGTGCTGGAGAAGACTCTTGAGAGTCCCTTGGACTGCAAGGAGATCCAACCAGTCCATTCTAAAGGAGATCAGTCCTGGGTGTTCATTGGAAGGATTGATGCTAAAACTGAAACTCCAATACTTTGGCCACCTCATGCAAAGAGTTGACTCATTGGAAAAGACTCTGATGATGAGAGGGATTGGGGGCAGGAGGAGAAGGGGACGACAGAGAATGAGATGGCTGGATGGCATCACCAACTCGATGGACATGAGTTTGAGTGAACTCCGGGAGTTGGTGATGGACAGGGAGGCCTGGCGTGCTGTGATTCATGGGGTCGCGGAGAGTTGGACACGACTGAGCGACTGAACTGAACTGAGACTAAGAAGAAAAGGGAACTTTGTATTTATCAGCTAATGGAAACATACCAGTCCAGCGCCAGTGAGCCTGCTGCATGATAAGAAAGTGAAAGAGTTAGTCCCTCAGCCCTGTCTCACTCTTCGTCACCCCATGGACTGTAGCCCGCCAGGCTCCTCTGTCCATGGAATTCTCCAGGCAAGAATACTGGAGTGGGTAGCCATTCCCTTCTCCAGGAGATCTCCCTAACCCAGGGATCGAACACAGGTCTCCTGCCGGACCCAAATCAGTCTTGCTCCAAAACCTGTGTTTTTTCCAGCATCGAGTACTCTGGGGAGTAGGGGGTGGGATTCAAAGTTTGGGCTTTGTTCTTATTTTTCCATTTTTTTTTAAATTGGAGATGGTCTCAATTGTGTTTAATCAGCACAGTTCTCCTAATCAGGGTCATTTGCCATTTTGCAAATTAGACACGTGTATAAGGAAATTGTGGAGAAGGAAATGGCAACCCACTCCACTGTTCTTGCCTGGAGAATCCCAGGGACGGGGGAGCCTGGTGGGCTGCCGTCTATGGGGTCGCACAGAGTCGGACACGACTGAAGCGACTTAGCAGTAGCAGCATAAGGAAATTGAAGCTCAGAGTTACCAAGAGTCACAGAGCTAAGCAGGGTATGAACCTGAGCTCACATGCTTGCCTGTCCTGCTCCAAACCTGCATTCTTTGCACCGTGCAGGGCAGGTTCAAACACTGCCTCAGTTTCTGCGGGTCACTTTCTCAGTCTTGATGCCCTTGTCCGTAAGGACAGTACAGGGCCGGCCTCACGGCGCTGGGGACGCGCACAAAGGCTGTGGTGCAGCCTCTAGTCCCGAGCAGACATTCCCAGCCATCAGTCCTCATGCGGAGCAGAACAATGGTCCCCAAAGACCCCCAGCCTGATCCCCAGGGCCTGTGGCTGTGTTGGGTCACATGGAAAAGGGGACATAGCGGATGAGCAAATTAAGGACCTTGGGAAAGACCTGGATAATCCTCGATTAACAAGAGGAACCCAGTGTAAGCCCAAGGGTCCTTCCCAGGAGAGGAGGAGGAAGAGAGGCAGAGAGCTGAAGGAGAGCATGAACGGCCCATGAGTGAGTGGCCTGGGACTCTTCCTCAGAGAGGTCTGGACAGGCCGACAGGTCAGGCTCAGCGTGAATAGCCGGGGATACAGGAGAAACACATAAGCAAACAGCACAGGTACATGATGTCAGGACATCCCTCCAGTTAGGAAGATGGCATCTATCAGCCACACCACTGGCCCGCGGGTCGCAGGTACTATTCAATTCAGCCAACAGTGGGGCGTTTTTTTCTAATTAGCTGTCAAAGTTAAAAATTGGAATAGTTCATGTAAAACTCCAGGAAAGCTGTCAACACAGGCTCACATTCCATAAAGCAAGAGCGAGCTGGAAAGCAGAACCTCCCCTTTATAGAGACTTTTACTCAGTGCCCACCTGCCCCACATGCCCCCCCGTCCACCTGCCCCACCTGCCCACCTGCCTGGCCCTGGAGGCCTGAGAGCTCAATCCCACTGTTGGCAAGCCATGGAGGTGGTGAAGAGTGGCCAGGAGGCAGAGGCTGAAAGCCAGACTTCAGGATGTTTCTGTCACCCACTGAGTGGTCAGGAGACCCCGGCATTGCCTCTTATCCCCGTAACTTGAATAAAATGGGATTGGAAATAAAGAAACAGGACAGGTGGGGGGCACAGGAGATGTTCCCACCATGTACATGGCTGAGAGGCTAAAGGCCTTTGGAAAAAGCAGGGCCCGATTTACCTGCAGGAGACCCAGCTGGCCCAGCCCCTTCCCGTCTGGTCTAGCCTGGGAGGCCCCCGAAGACGTTACTGTTCAGTAAAATCCATCCTCCAGCCCACACACAAAGAGCGTGTGCTGTCAAGGGTGGAACTGTGTGCCCCCAGGTTTGTGCACTGAAGTCCTTACCCCCAGTACCCCAGCAGGGGCCCCAACTCAGAGTTAGGATCTTTGCAGAAGTAACCAAGTTACAATGAGGTCATCAAACCGGGCCCCAATCCTATGTGACTGGTGTCCCTGTAAACGAGAGGGGTTCAGAGACAGACCCTCGAGAAACCACACCTTGATCTCAGACTTGTGGCCTCAGGAACCATGAGTCAACATCTTTCTACGGCTTGAGCCACCGAGTTTGGGGCTCTTTGTTACAAACGAATACACATGTGTACACGCACACGAGCACACGTATGTAAACACACACACACAGGGCCCCCCTACCACCACTTCACTTCTGCTCTCTGATTGCAGGGAAATTTGGAACTCTGAGGATGGCTACAATTTAAGGAAAAGTTCAAAACAGAAATGGAGACCACTGGCTCAGATTACTGCCTTCTTTCTCGCATCCAAACCCCCTCACCGTAAAGAAATCTCTGTGGTCAACCAGCTACCTGTGAAGAGCCGGTGGTGCTAGCTGGTAAAACGGCAGGACTCTTGCTGCGCAAATCTCCATGTACGTGAAGGGTGGCACTGCCTCTATTTTATTTTAGGCTGTGCTGGGTCATCATTATGGTGCACTGGCGAGCCTGGGCTCTAGAGCACACAGCCTCAGTAGTTGCGACGTGTGGGCTCTCTGCCAGGGATCGAATCTGAATCCCCTCCATTGGAAGATGGATTCTTAACCACCGGCCCACCAGGGAAGTCCCAGCTTCTACTTTCTTTAAATGAAGTAAAGGCTGGCTCTGAGTCCCCTTCTGTGCAACTGATAATTTTGCCCTACTTATGACTAGACTCTCTCATCCCCTGACCCCTAGGGTCTTGGAGAGAAGAGAGCATTTGAGGAGCTCACAGGAGGGTACTGCTCAGGTGCTGGAGAGTGGGGGGCCATGGAAATTCAGCCCTCTCTCTCGAGGAATCCCCTCACTGTCGTGTGTTTCCTCCTTTTTAGCAGTTGCTGTTGTTCAGTCACTCAGGCATGTCTGACTCTTTGCAACCCCATGGACTGCAGCACGCCAGGCTTCCTAGTCCATCACCAACTCCCGGAGTTTGCTCAAACTCATGTCCGTTGAGTCGGTGATGCCATCCAACCATCTCACCCTCTGTCGTCCCCTTCTCCTCCTGCCTTCGATCTTTCCCAACATCAGGGTCTTTTCCAATGAGTCGGCTCTTTGCATCAGGTGGCCAAAGTATTGGAGTTTCAGCTTCAGCATCAGTAATTCCAGCTCATATTCAGGGTTGATTTCCTTTAGGATTCACTGGTTTGATCTCCCTGCTGTCCAAGGGACTCTCAAGAGTCTTCTCCAGCACCACAGTTCAAAAGCGTCAGTACAGCAGATAACACCCCATCGCTGAGTCTTCCTAAAAACTGCAGCCATGGGAGGCTGGAATAAGCAGTACCTGCCTGAGGCCAGGGGTTGAGGAGCCTGCCGCCTGTGGACAAGGGGAAGGAAAACGCAGTTGACTTCTCAATAAGCACCAGGCTCCGGGCTCCGCCGGGCAAAGGCAGCATCCCATCCTCTTGACAGAAATGGATGCTGCCTATCCAGTGTCCTGGTAGCACACTCTGTAGTCTCGTCTTCATCATCACAGCAATCCCAGAAGGTGCATGCTGCTAGTATCCCCATTTTACACAGAAGAAAACTGAGGTATGTGAAAGGTCAAAGCTTCTGGCTCTGGGACCCACATTTATTCTCTATCTAACTTTTCACTGTGCCTTGATGCCCTTTCTCAGGCTGTCAAGAGCTAGCCAGCTGATATATATATATCAGTCATGATATATATATATATCATATATATCACATATTTGCATATAAAATATATTTATATATGATATATATATCATATATATAGATATGATATATAATATTATATATGATATATATATCATATATATAGATATGATATATAATATTATATATGATATATATGTGATATGATATATGATATGTATATCATATATATATATATTTCCTCTCAAAAATATATATATATTTTTTTAATTCAGCAGAGGGGGACTTCTCTTATGGTCCAGTGGTTAAGACTCTTCCACTGCAGGGGGCACAGTTTTGATCCCTTGTTGGGGAGCTAAGAGCCCACATGCCAAGTGGCCAGAAACAGAAAATGATTAAAATAAAATAAGGTTCAACAGAGGAAGACTGTGGTGGTCATCCACACTGCTCACCAATATTTCTAACTTTCTGCCCTTCCAGGGGCCTGGAGGACCACACTTTCCAGCTCTCTTAGAAGTCAGGCATGACCACATGACTGGATGGACCAATGAAAGGGGAGCAGAGGTTTCCGGCATCATTTCCAGAAGGAAGTATGAAAGGGCCTGTCACATGGCCCCACACCTCTGCTTCCCACCATGGTGGCTTTGAAAACACATGTAGAAATGGAAAGGGTCTTCAGGTAGCCCAGCAATGTGAATGGACTTAATGCTACTGAACTGTACATTTTTAAATGGTTAAGATAATAAATTGCATCTTAGGTATGCTGCTGCTGCTGCTAAGTCGCTTCAGTCGTGTCCAACTCTGTGTGACCCCATAGACGGCAGCCCACCAGGCTCCCCCGTCCCTGGGATTCTCCAGGCAAGAACACTGGAGTGTGTTGCCATTTCCTTCTCCAATGCATGCACGCATGCTAAGTCACTTCCGACTCTGTGCGATCCTAGGGACAGCAGTCCACCAGGGTCCTCTGTCCACAGGATTCTCCAGGCAAGAATACTGGAGTGGGTTGCCATTTCCTTCTCCAATCTTTGGTATATTTTGCCACAATTTTAAACAGTACAAGCCAAGGTAGGTCCTTGTAAGACAACAAACAGCATAGCTCCCTGGATAGTTAGCAGGAGCTAAAAATAAGCTTCTGTTTGTTAAGCCACTGAGATTTGGGGATTGCTTGCAATTTTGCTTCATTTTACTGAACACAGGGTAGATTTAGCTTCTGTGGTTCCTCTCAAAACTCTAGTACTCAACCACAGTTAAAACTCTTACTGTTTACTTGGGGATATAGCAGGAGAAGAAAAGAGTGGGATGAACTGAAAGGGTAATATTGAAACACACATATCACCGTGCTGAAATAGATGGCTAGTGGGGAGTTGCTCTGTAACACAGGGAGCTCAATCCAGTGCTCTGTGACGACCTAGAGGAGCAGGGTTGCAGACGGGTGGTAGTGTTGCAGAAACCAGTACTCGAGAAACCAAGCACCACACTCGGAGAGTTGGAGAACTCAGGGTTATTACGCCGACCAGCCCAGAGGCGTTCACACTCCAAGCTCTGAGCCCCAAATAAACGGATTACAGAGTTTTTATACATGGACAGGCATGATTAACTGCGTTTGCAGGGCTAGGGGGATTGCAAAGAGCAGGACAAGGGTGAGTGAGACAAGCTCCAGTTCCTAGTATTGTGATTCCCCACTTTCTGAGACCTCCATGATCCAGACTTCGCAAGGAGCAAGCTGAGTTACAGAGGCAGAAGGAGCAGGAGGTCATGTAAAATTTTAACTTTTCCTCTTCAGTAATGGGGGTTCAAGAGGGAGGGGACATGTGTACACCCATGGCTGACCCATGGAGTTGTTCAGCGGAAACCAACACAGCGTTGTAAGACAATTATCTTCCAATTTTTAAAAATCATAAAAAAAATACTGTTAATTCTGCTATGTTTTAGGGTTACTACAAATAACATACTTAAGAATGAGAACAGCGGCTTTTTATTTCCATACTTTCTGATAGCATTTCTGTCACATTTTAAAATCCTCCAACAACAAAAAGTAAAGCTACCCTAACATCAAAGCTTAAACCTACTTGCAATCTAATATTTACAAAACTCCTCTACTTGCTTTTGAAATGTGCCCCCACTAAACAATGATTCCTGAGCTAGGAATCATTCCTTATTGCTGTTGTTCAGTCGCTCAGTCACGTTCAACTCTTTTGTGATCCCCTGGACTGCAGCCCGCCAGGTTTCCCAGTCCTTCACCATCTCCCAGAGTTTGCTCAAACTCACGTCAATTGAGTTAGCCAAAGCATTCAACTATCTCATCCTCTGTCATCCCCTTCTCCTCTTGCCCTCAATCTTTCCCAGCATCAGGGTCTTTTCTTATTACCCACATCCAAGAGCTGAGAACACAGAGGCCCAGAGAGACCGGGAAATAAGAGAAGTAGGATTAGAACCCAAGTTCAAGTTCCAGGGCCCAAGGGCTCCCCTCTTTGCGCCTCACTAGTTAGGAGCACTGCCAAGACTATGTTTTCATCCCATTTCTAAACACCAATGCCTTATAGTTAAGACAATATAGCCAGCATAAGGACAAAAAGTACTTTAATCCAAATTACAGCAATGTAGTGCAAAGCTTACACAGCGTTACAAAGAGCTCATTGAACCAAGGCCGCTTGTTTGCAGGGTAAGCAAGCAGATTTTCCGCATAATGCAACAGCGCAGCTGATAATAGCAGGCACTGAGATAAAGGAGGAGGCGGTGAGTGGGGGTTGGGGGTGGGTGCTCATTTAGGAACAAGAGGTAGACTCTATTGAAATTGCATTTTGCCCCCATCATCATCCTGAGAAAATGCCCCTCGAGGTTTTCCATCGGATTCCGGGGCATATTTATGAAGATCAAAGTAATGGCTTTTTAAAATTAATTACGTGGACTGGTAGCTTGACAACACCAAGTGGAAGGCGGGTGCTGTACCCCATGCCTTGTTACAGCTGCGTACATCACATCACACACATCAAAAGCCCAGGACGCGGGTGTGAGCACGCTCTCTGCCCCATCAACCCCCCAGCAGCTGGGACAGACGTGGAAAGAGTGCACAAGCTCATCCCCCAAGTTGTTGTGACAGCTTAATTGTATTACAGCGCTCGGGTAATTCCCACGTGTTTGGCTTTTTCCTCCGAGTGAATACTGGCCCCCCAAGCATAGCTATTACCAGGAGAATTAAGATTCACAACTTTGATGGTTCCTCTTGCTCCCTCTAATACCAGCCCTGCTCAGGAGTCCCGGTAATTGTTCTGCGGTGATCAGACTTCCCCTAGCCCTTCGGCATGCTGAGACCCCACAGCAGCTAACTAATTGCAATTAAAATCTGCCACGTGAGTGGAAGAGAATAACATAAATTAATCAGTACATTAGCAGAATTACATTTAAATGTTCAAATGTGCATTCAACATGGTGGGACATTTTAAATTATAAAGCAAAGTACTTCATTATGGATGCTGATATTTTAATGAGGAAATGTGATGTTTGGTTAAATAGGAGTGCAATAGAGAAACTTCCTTAAAATTAGCATCAATGATGCATTTTTAATTCAAAACAAGTTGTGATCTGTGTCAGTCCTGCATATCAATGTGGAAAAATTGCCCGGGGCTGTGGAAACAGTTGAGCATCTCATTCTCTGAAGACTTAATAATTTCGGCTGCACTAACTAGCGCTTTATGTAAATTGTCAGATAAATCACAGCAATAAATACAGGTTTTAGAAGAACAGAACAGTATGCTTATCCTTAATTTATTCAATCATCAATTCATGTACACTGAAGCCCAGGGGATATGAAAGATTAAACGTTCCAGGCGGGGAAAAAAAACAAAAAGGAAGGAAAGAGGAGAAAATGGCTTTGATAGCGACATGGAAGGAGGCTCCAGAAGAAAGGTCTCGTACAATTTTACAGAAAACGTGCATATTAAAATCACTCTCTGTGGCACGTAAATATAAAAGATGGGTTACAACTTTACTGCTTGTTCTCAAAGACAGGGAAAGATTGGTAATCAACACACACACCGGAGTTTTAAAAGGCTTCCTTATAAGATCACTATCTTATTCAATTGCATAAAACAGAATTTAGGCAATACACATGTGTTGAAGATTTCGTCAGTTTGTCTTTATGGTTTTTATGTATCACTTGAAGTTTATGCTGCTAGAGGTTCAAATCCAAGGACAGATGATAAAAGTTGATAGACACTTGACTTGCTGTTCTTGTCACTGGTTAGAGATGGGGCAAGCCCAAAAGAGATTTTGTCTTCTTCTGGGCTGGCCTCTGATTTTGTTAGCTGTGAGATGAATTCTTGCCAGTTTCTGTGATATATCAAACCCAGGGCAGAACAACAAATACACATGGGACCACTCTATTTACTGTATATGTGAAAGAAATATGAGTATATTTTTACAATTATCCAAGCAAATGCAGACAGACAAGGACTTCACAAATAAGTGATGTTAACAGTTTGTACACTATCAACAGCAATACAAACAGCCCAAATGAAAATGCAAATAAAATCTGTCTTCTGTGATATCCATTCTCAGCTTTGGAATCACTGCCCGCCCCTCCCCCCACCTAAGCCCCGTGAGTCTCTGCTAAAATTGCCTTATTGAGCACAACTTTGCTTCCCTTTTGCAGAGAAGAGAAGGTCCTAGCTGGCTCATTCGTTGGGTTTCAGGAGAGTTTTTCTCTTTCCAAAGCAAACACAAGGCTGTCCTGAGTGTAATCGCTCTTGTGGTTTACTTTCCTTATGATAACGTTAGCACTTTGTCCCCAGTGGAGAGGGAGCCACCTTCTCCTGGGGGAGTTAGAGCATGTCGTGGTAATCCAGCACTTATAAACCTACCAGCTCACTTAGAAGCACAGACACTGCCTACGGTGTATTTTGCCTGAGCCCAGAGATCCTGGAAGACAGTGAAGGTTAAGAATTTCCCTCACTCTCTGACTTACTGCAAAGCACTCCCTTTCTTCATAGGCTTAGATAAGACATGCACACCTCCCTTGCTTACCTAGGGCTTCCCTGGTGGCTCAGACAGTAAAAAATCTGCCTGCAATGCGGGAGGCCCGGGTTCCATCCCTGGGTCAGGAAGATCCCCTGGAGGATGGCATGGCAACCCACTCCAGTATTCTTGTCTGGGAAATCCCATGGGCAGAGGAGCCTGGCAGGCTACAGTCCATGGGGTATCAAAGAGTCGGACACGACTGAGTGACCTAGGACAAGGCCAGACACAGACCCTCCAGTTGCTCCTGTTGGCCTCACATGAGACTAGCTGAACCACTTGTGCCCAGTGATAAAAATGCTTTTTAACCAAACTTTCGTTAAGCTTCACTCCTACCTCCAGGCTCTGAATGTTGGCTCACTCTTGGCCTGAACAGCAGACGATCCCTCGTGAGAACAGGCTGGCTTCTGGGTTAAACATTCTGTGATCCTTTATCTCATCATTTCCCCAGACCCGATCCTTCTAGTCTTGATAACTCCTCTTTACAAGAGGAAAAACCGTTTTGGCCTAATTCTTGAGGCACTCACAGACCTTATGGTCACCGCTTGCTCCCCCCACCGCTACACTCCTTTGAAATAAAGTCTCTCACTACTAAGTACAGACTTGCGTTTTATTTGACATCATCAATAGCCAGGGGTGTCTAAGTGTCCCCTCTCGATGCAAAGAAATCTTCTATTCTGTGTGAGTTGTGAGGACTAAACCACAGAATGAGCTGAGGCTATCAGAAATTGCTACAGACAACAGTATCTGGGGGGTACTATCAGATTTAAAAGCTTATTATTTTTGTTGACCTGCAAACACAGCAGCTGACCCATCCCACCAGTCTCTGTTCACAGTGGCCTGGGTCTAGTCCGAACAAAGAATTAAAAAGGAGCGAGGCCCTTCCAAAGATCCCATCAGAGTAAGAATGAATCCTGGATTGTTGGAAGGAACGTGTGCACAGTAGTGCTTTGTGTGTTAATATGGCAAAGCTCCAAAGCAGATGTAGGAACAATGACGGCTACAAAAGCTATCATTTCTTTATGGCCCCAGGTTTCCCAGTGGCTCAGCAGTAAAGAATCTGCCTGCAATGCAGGAAAAACAGAAGATGTGGGTTCAGTCCCTGGGTCGGGGAGATCCCCTGGAGGAGGAAATGGTAACCCACTCTAGTATTCTTGCCTGAAAAATTCCATAGACAGAGGAGCCTGGCAGGCTACAGTCCAAAGGGTCGCAAAGAGTAGGACATGACTGAGCAAAGCACACACACAAGCTACTTACTAAAGTGCTAGTGATTATACTTGCACTCGTGTCTGCTTTCATGAATATGCCTATGAATTCTATTTATTATCTTTTTCTATTCCACGAGTACACATAGAGAGATTCTCAGGAAACAAAATAGCTGTGTTAGTCACATAATTTCCTCAGTCTACTAATGAGAATGGAGTAGTTATTTCATCTCCTCCAAAAACAGCCCAAAGTGAAACCAAAAGGAAATGGAGACCAAAACCAAGACTACTTTCCAGATGGTGACCTGGAGGTTGGCCGTGTCCACTGGCTGGGGCTTAATAATGTGATATTATATTCCATGAGTCTGTGTTTACTGTGAGCTCCATTCTTCACCAAGAGCAAGAAAAGACACTGAGAAAAAGCAAACAAGCCACAGCAAAACTGAAAACAGATTACGTTCTGGCGTTGTTTCTCTTTCCTCATCTCTCCAGGACAAATGTTCTACCATATACATTATTTTAATAATCCAAAACGCAGCCCCTGTGGCAAAGTAAACAAAGAAACAAAAGCGGAAGAGCCACTGGGTTTCAACTTCAGGGCCCACGGGAATGACAAGAGACGAAACAACACTGCAGAACACAGCGAGAAACCGGTTACCGAGAACGAAAACTGGGCAGATGGGGGATGAGAGTCATATACATAAATTAGAAGTTTTCTGTTGTGTGGAGCTTCAAGCTAAACCTCTCAATAATTAAAGTTAGCTTTACTGTACACATATTTGTGAACCAAGCAACATTCACTTTCTCCTCACCCTTTTTCCTTAGCAGAGTAGGAAGTCGGATGGAGAGAAGAAGATAGAAGTTCCTATGACACAGCCCGAGATGAAGGAGAAAGGGTTGGGAACTACCTCATTTCATTCACCAGGCAACAAAATTTTATAAAAAGATCCCAAGTCATCCACAGAAGTCAAAGTTCAGACGACTTTAAGGACCCTGATTCTAGCTCATCCCCTGCCCTTACGGTAGTCACCAATTCCATTTTTTGACTGAGCTGGTTCTGCCATTTGCACCCCAGAGTCCTCACAGGTACCTGCTGTGTGATTATTATTGTGGCAGCTTCTATGCAGCACTTTCTCTGTGGCGAGCACTCAAACTGCTCTTAGTACACAGCCACCCAAAGTGGGGACTGACCGTTCCTGCGCTGCAGATGGCATATCCAAGGCATAGAGAAGTTAAGCACATTGTCCAGCCCCTTCATGGATCACAGCTTTGACATAGTGAAGGGGCTTGTGTAACTCAATGAAGCTATGAGCCGTGAAGAATTGATGCCTTCGAACTGTGGTGCTGGAGAAGACTCTTGAGAGTTCCTTGGACAGCAAAGAGATCAAACCAGTCAATCCTAAAGGGAATCAACCCTGAATATTTATTGGAAGGACTGATGATGAAGCTGAAGCTCCAATACTTTGGCCACCTGATGCAAAGAGCCGACTCATTGGAAAAGACCCTGATGCTGGGAAAGATTGAGCAGAGGAAGCGATGCTTAGATAGCATCACTGATTTAATGGACATGAATCTGAGCAAACTCCAAGAGACAGTGGAGGACAAAGCAGCCTGGCATGCTACAGACCATGGGGTCCCAAGGAATCGAACACAACTTAGCGATTAAACAACAACAAGCATTGTCCAAAGTCACTCACCTATGAAGACAGGGAGTAATGACATAGCCTAGAGGACCATCTGGATCTTTGCTTTTTAATGTTTTTTCTTCCATTGTGGTAAAAGTCACGTAATATAAAGCATACTATTTTAACCATATTTAATTGCACAGTTCAGATGCTGATTGCAGCCATGAAATTAAAAGACGCTTGCTCCTTGGAAGGAAAGTTATGACCAATCTTGATAGTATATTAAAAAGCAGAGACATTACTATGCCAACCAAGGTCCGTCTAGTCAAGGCTATGGTTTTTCCCGTGGTCATGTATGGATGTGAGAGTTGGACTGTGAAGAAAGCTGATCGCCGAAGAATCGATGCTTTTGAACTGTGGTGTTGGAGAAGACTCTTGAGAGTCCCTTATACTGCAAGGAGATCCAACCAGTCCATTCTAAGGGAGATCAATCCTGGATGTTCATTGGAGGGACTGATGCTAAAGCTGAAGCTGCAATACTTTGGCCACCTCATGCGACGAGTTGACTCACTGGAAAAGACTCTGATGCTGGGAAAGGTTGGGCCGGGAGGAGAAGGGGACGACGGAGAATGAGATGGCTGGATGGCATCACCGACTCTGTGGACATGAGTTTGAGTGACCTCCGGGAGTTGGTGATGGACAGGGAGGCCTGGCGTGCTGTGATTCATGGGGTCGCGGAGAGTCGGACACGACTGAGCGACTGAACTGAACTGAACTGAACGGAATTGCACAGTTCAGTGTCATTAAGTACCTTTGCATAGCTGTGCAACTCTCACCATCATCCATCTCACGAATGTTTCACTTTCCTAAGCTGAAACTCTGTCCCCATTAAACAGTAAGTCCCCATTCCCCAGGCGTTCCTGGTAAAGAGCCTGTCTGTCAATGCAAGAGATGAGGGTTCGACCCCTGGGTTGGGAAGATCCCCTGGAATGGCAACCCACTCCAGTATTCTTGCCTGGGAAATCCCATGGACGGGGAGCCTGGCTACTGTCCGTGAGATCACAGAGACTTGGACGCAACTGAGCGACTGAGCACACACGCACGCATGTGTGAGAGCAGAGGCACCACGTTCGGGGCCAAGGTGTTTATGTGCAGTGAGAACAGAAAATTTATTGACTAAGAGGATTTCCGCCCATTAAATCATCAAGAAAAAATGCTCTGCTTTAACAGGTATTCAAATAGACGTTGGCAGGAATAAGCACTTGAGTTAAGAGCGCCCTGAAAGTCAAACTGGAGAGTCATTGCAATTGCTATCTATCAGCAAAGATAAAGAAAGAGGGCATTTGTTTTATTTCTGTTTACAAATTAGGCAAAGGTGAGAATTTGATAAAATTTTAAAACCCAAAGAAATAGAATCAGAGGAATTAGGTAATATAAACCAAAATTCTGATAAATGGGGGCAGAAAATAAGACCCGAGGAGTTGGGTCTCATAAAGCTTACAGACCTAGATAGCCATAGAGCCAGGTGTCCTCCAACCCTAAGTTAAATGCTGATTCTTAACAAGTATGAAGAGGGGACTTGGGAAGTCTGACATCAGCAAGATGGCAAAACAGGAGATTCCAACCCTCATACTTCACAGAAACAACCGTTTTGACAAACACCCAGAGATACATCTCTATGAGGACCTGGGAGTCCAGTAGAGAGGTTTTAAAGCCCTGTTTAAGCAAAAACCAATTCACAGAAATAGAACAAACAATCCTAAAATTCCTAGGGAGCCAGATACAGTGAGGTCAACAGATCAGGAGATGAGTATTGTTGAAGAGATTCTTCGTTGTCCATACAGGACCCAAGAGAAGGAAGCACACCCCATGGGGCAGGATCGCTCGGGGAAGAACTAGGGTTGGACAGGAGGCCAAGGAAAATGTGGGCAAGGCAACAATGTAGGGTCTACGGCCACACCACCCTGAACGCGCCCCATCTCGTCTGATCTCGGAAGCTAAGCAGGGTCGGGCCTGGTTAGTACTTGGATGGGAGACAACGATGTAGGTACGGGGAGCAAATATGTCTCGTTAGGAATAAGTGAAGGATAAGCATATGACATAAAGTAAAATCCAAACAACTCTCTTCAGTTAGTGTATATTGCAAATGCTTTCAGTAATTCTGAAAACACATCTTCCATGGTAGCTCAGTGGTTAAAAAATCTCCCTTCTAATTTCCAGTCCAAGGGTTCGCTCCTTGGGTCAGGAAGATCCCCTGGAGAAGGAAATGTCAACCCATTCCAGTATTCTTGCCTGGGAAATCCCCTGACAGAGGAACCTTGCGGGCTATAGTCCATGGCAGTCACAAAAGATTCAGACTCGACTTAGCAACTAAACAACGATGACAAACAATTCTAAAAATAAAATGATGGGCACACTGACCCCCATTCTAAGTTCAGTTCAGTTCAGTCACTCAGTCATGTCTGACTCCTTGCGACCCCATGGACTGCAGCACGCCAGTCCTCCCTGTCCATCAACAACTCCTGAAGTTTACCCAAATTCATGTCCATTGAGTCGGTGATGCCATCCAACCATCTCATCCTCTGTCGTCCCCTTCTCCTCCTGCCTTCAATCTTTCCCAACATCAGGGTCTTTTCAAATAAGTCAGCTCTTCGCATCAGGTGACCAAAGTACTGGAGTTTCAGCTTCAGCATCAGTCCTTCCAATGAATATTCAGGACTGATCTTCTTTAGGATGGACTGGTTGGATCTCCTTGCAGTCCAAGGGACTCTCAGAGTCTTCTCCAGAACCACAGTTCAAAATCATCAATTTTTCAGTGCTTAGTTTTCTTTGTAGTCCAACTCTCACATCCATACATGACTACTGGAAAAACCATAGCTTTGACTAGATGGACTTTTTTTGGCAAAAAATATCTCTGTTTTTTAATATGCCGTCTAGGTTGGTCATAACCTTTCTTCCAAGAAGCAAGCGTCTTTTAATTTCACGGCTGCAGTCACCAACTGCAGTGATTTTCAGTTCAGTTCAGTTCAGTCACTCAGTCGTGTCCGACTCTCCGCGACCCCATGAATCACAGCACGCCAGGCCTCCCTGTCCATCACCAACTCCCGGAGTACACTCAAACTCATGTCCACAGAGTCGGTGATGCCATCCAGCCATCTCATTCTCCGTCGTCCCCTTCTCCTCCCGCCCCCAACCTTTCCCAGCATCAGAGTCTTTTCCAGTGAGTCAACTCGTCGCATGAGGTGGCCAAAGTGATTTTAGAGCCCCCCAAAATAAAGTTTGTCACTGTTTCCACTGTTTCCCCATCTATTTGCATGAAGTGATGGGATGAGATGCCATGATCTTAGTTTTCTGAATGTTCAGTCTTAAGCTAACTTTTTCACTCTCCTCTTTCACTGATATAATAATAATTGAAATAAATGAAGTGAAAGTTCCTCTCCTCCTTCTCTGATATAATAATAATCGAAATAAGTGAAGTGAAATTTGCTCAGTCATTTCCCCATGGGCTCTTTGCAACCCTATGGACTGTAGCCCACCAGGCTCCTCTGTACATGGAATTCTCCAGGCCAGAATACTGGAGTGTGTAGCCACTCCCTTTTCCAGGGGATCTTCCCAACCCAGGGATTGAACCCAGGACTTCAGCAGATTCTTTACCATCTGAGCCACCAGGGAAGCTTTTGCACAATAAATGTAATGCGCTTGAACCATCTTGAAACCATCACCACTCCCCATCAGTGGAAAAACTGTCTTCCATGAAATCAGTCCCTGGTGCCAAAAAGGTTGGGGACCGCTGCTCTAGAACACAAGCTTGTACCTCCCGTTTCTCTGATCAGAGAAGGAAGTGTCCCTTTGGTTCTGACCCAAACTCAGGCTCATTCTGTTGGCTCTTGTGACATAAGGCAGGAAGACCCTTATTGGGGGCTAAGTTGGGAGAATTGGCAACAAAACATCTAAGCCCTTGCTGATGGCCCCTCAGGGATGAAATGTTTGGTCAGCTGACCTGAAAACGGAAAGGTAGGACCCTGAGGGGTGGGAAGGGGTGGGGTGCCAAGTGAGTCAGGAAAGAAGGAAGGGTCTTGAAGCTTTGGAAACTAGATTAAAGTGTTAGTCACAGTGTTCCGACTCTGTAGCCCACCAGGTTCCTCTATCCATGGAATTCTTCAGGCAAAAGTACTGGAGAGGGTTGTCAAAGCCTTCTCCAGGGGATTTTCCCAACCCAGGGATCCTGTGTCTCCTGCATTGCAGGCAGATTCTTTACCATCTGAGCCACCAGGAAACTACATACTTCAGCCCTATTCTGAGAACTCTCTGGGCTGCATTAAGAGCCAGAATCTGTGGATGAGGGAAGGTGTGCAGGGCAGGGAAACTTACAGGAGACCACACCCACCCCAGGACCCTTGGAAATAAGGAAAGATTCCCACACAATCAGGGTTGGCATCCTCCAATTTTTAAATACCTTGGCAGTCACTTGAGAGGTGATCCGTTTACCAAGTCAATCATATGAGGAATATGGACTCAAAAAGAGAAACTCAATTGCCCATATCATCAGGTAAAATGAAACCTAGACTATTAACATGAAAGTTGTCATCACTGTAGACCTGTCAAGATGGATCAGAGCAATTGATACATAAAGATTGGCCTATTAACTATTAACGAATTAATGTTTAAGATTCTCCCCACCTCGATTTAAAATTCCTTTATATTTAAAAGATTCTTTATTTTGGGTAGGAAAATCCTGGAGAACTGTCAGTGTCCTTGATGACATAAATGTGTTTGCCCTCAGGATAATGAATCATTATAAAATCATGCTGGTCACTGGGAACTCCCACATGGCACAAAGGACTTTTCAGAGCCCTATGCTAAGGGACCCGACAAAACTTCAGCCTGGCTTCTACCCGTACTGTGCTGTGTCCCACAGGTGACCCCAGCCCTCCATGCTGAATGTTTCTTCAAGAAAACACAATGCTGCCAAATTGAGGGGCTTCCCTGGTGGCACTAGTGGTGAAGACCTGCCTGCCAATGCAGGAGACATAAGAGACACGGGTTCTGTCCCTGGATCGGGAAGATCCCCTGGAGAAGGAAATGGCACCCCACTCCAGTACTCTTGCCTAGAGAATCCCACGGACAGAGGAGCCTGGCGGGCTACAGTCCACAGAGCCTGGCAGGCTATAGTCCATGGGGCCGCAAAGAGTCGGACACGACTGAGCGACTGAGCATGGACACAGGCCAAACTGAGAAATGTACATTGTCCCAGCTCACTTTGCTAAGTCATCATCAGTAATTTCCACTCACTCGCCTGCAGCTTTCCGTTTCCCCAGCTCCCTCCTAGCCCCTTTTTTGTTCTTCTGCCTTCACTTCTCCACAGTTCCCTTTTGTTCCTCCTCCCTTGACAAACCTCGGCCACCTTGTCTTAATTGCAGCTGAACTCAACTGACCCCAGACTCTTACTTCCCTACTGCAATCGTCTGAATAAAGGCTACCTTGACACCAGCATCCAGCATCCAGCACTGGTTTCCTCTGACACTGGCAGAATCAATTAACCAGAATCATTCAGCTTTATCACCAAAAGGTGGCTCCCTGTTTCCTTCACATTCCCACGTGTGAGCTCTAGGTCAGGGATCGAATCTTTTGGCAGAAAAATCAAAAGAAAATCAAAAGATAGCTTCTGGAGAGCAGTGTTGCAGACATTCATGAGGCCATGACATCACTCTGAGGTGATGTCACCACCTGCAGACTGTCCTTGGGACAGAGATAGGATCCCCAGGACAACTAAAGCCCAGGAGCAGGTGACTTTGTAACAGCCAGCTGCCTGCCCAAGATCCAGCAGAACAGGAATCGACCATGGAGCACTTACGGGAACTGAAAAGCGTAATTTAATTGTGGTTAATGTCCTTTTTCTCACAGTTATTGACCAGAAACAAACGGACTGCCAGGTGTTTCTCTAGCAAACTTGGCTTTGTTTGGGATCAGCAGAGAATCACAGGGCTTCCCTGGTGGTTCAGTGATACAGAATCTGCCTGCCAATGAAGGAGATGTGGGTTTGATCCCTGGGCTGGGAAGATCCTCTGGAGAAGGGAATGGTGACCAGTTCCAGTATTCTTGTCTGGAGAGCTCCGTAGACAGAGCAGCCTGGCGGGCTGCAGGCCTTGTTGCTACTGCTGTCGTTGTTGTTCAGTCACTAAGTCACATCGGACTCTGCAACCCACGGACAGCAGCACGCGAGGCTTCTCTGTCCCACACTATCTACTGGAGCTTATGAAACTCGTGTCCGTTGAGTCAGTGATGCCATCCCACCATCTCATCCTCTGTTGCCCCCTTCTCCTGCCCTCAGTCTTTCTCACCATCTCATTGGATCTTTTCCAGTGACTCAGCTCTTTGCTTCAGCATTAGTCCTTTCAATGAATATTCAGGGTTGATCTCCTTTAGAATAGACTGGTTGGATCTCCTTGCAGTCCAAGGGACTCGCAAGAGTCTTCTCCAACACCACAGTTCAAAAGCATCAATTCTTCAGCGCTCAGCCTTCTTTACGGTCCAACTCTCACATCCTTATATGACTACTGGAAAAACCATAGCTTTGACTACATGCACCTTTGTCAGCAAAATGATGTCTTTGCTTTTTAATTCACTGTATGGGTTTGTCAAAGTTTTTCTTCCAAGAAGCAAGCATCTTTTAATTTCATGGTTGCAGTCACCATCTGCAGTGATTTTGGAGTCCAAGAAAATAAAGTCTGTAACTGTTTCCACTTTTCTCCTTCTATTTGCCATGAAGTGATAGGACTAGATGCTGTGATCTTCATTTTTTGAATGTTGAGTTTTAAGCTATTTTTTTCACTCTCCTCTTTCACCCTTATTTAGCTCCTCTCTGCTTTCTGCCATTAGAGTGGTATTATCTGCATAACTGAAGTTGTTGATATTTCTCCCGGCAATCTTGATTCCAGCCTGTGAGTTTTCCAGCCCAGCATTTCGCATAACATACTCTGCATAGAAGTTAAATAAGCAGGGTGACAATACACAGCCTTGATATATTCCTTTCCCAAGTTTGAATCTGTCTAGTGTTCCATGTCTAGTTCTAACTGTTGCTTCTTGACCTGCATACAGGTTTCTCAGGAGACAGTTAAGGTGGTCTGTTATTCCCATATTTTTAAGAATTTTCTTCAGTTTATTGTGATCCACCCAGTCAAAGGCTTTCATATAGTTCATAAAACAGAAGTACATGTTTTTCTGGAATTCTCTTGGTTTCTGTATGATCCAACGATTGTTGGTAATTTGATCTCTGGTTCCTCAGCCTTTTCTAAATCCAGCTTGTACATCTGGAAGTTCTCAGTTCACATATTGTTGAAGCTTAGCTTGAAGGAGTTTGAGCATTACCTTGCTAGCGTGTGAAATGAGCACAATTGTACGATAGTTTGAACTTTCTTGGCATTGCCCTTCTTTGGGATTGGAATAAAAACTGACCTTAGGCCATGGGGTCACAAAAGAGTCTGGCAAGACTTAACGACTAAACACCACCACCAGAGAATTGCAATTCAGGGTCTGCAACCACTAAGATCCATGTTCAAGTCCCCTCATAGCAAGGGAAGGACTCTTTTATAAAAAGGAAAGGAAGTTGGAAGGATTGTAATCAACAAAAAATGGCTTTTCATTGGCTGAAATCTTGCCAAGGGAAAGGAGTCTACCTTCTTCGAGTAGTTCAGTTCAGTTGCTCAGTTGCAACCCCATGGACTGCAGCACACCAGCCTTCCCTGTCTTTGAGTAGGGGTTGGACAGTATCCTTGCAGGGTGTCAGAGCTCCCCCTTCTGGCCACTTGATTCCAGTCTGTTTAATTAACTTTTTATTTTTTGTTTTTTGAAAAATGCTTTTTATTTATTTTTTTTTCAGCTTAAAACAACATTTACAATATTGTATCAGTTTTGCCATACATTGACATGAATCTGCCCTGGGTGTACATGTGTTCCCCATCTTGAACCCCCTCCTCCCACCTCCCTCCCCATATTATCCCTCTGGGTCATCCCAGTACACCATCCCCGAGCATCCTGTATCATGCATCGAACCTGGACTGTGATTCGTTTCACATATGATAATATACATGTTTCAATGCCATTCTCCCAAGTCATCCCACCCTTGCTCTCTCCCACAGAGTCCAAAAGACTGTTCTATACATCTGTGTCTCTTTTGCTGTCTTGTATATAGGGTTATCATTATCAAATTTCTTTTTTTTTTAATATTTTTATTTTTTCAAAAAAAATTTTAGGAATCTTTACTTAAAAACAACCTTATCTTAAAATGGAGTAACTTTGGTTTTACGAGCAGCAAGCAAAGTACAGAAGCAAAAATGCATTACAGGAGCATTAAGTTCTACATTAGGTCACAGCATCTAATCTGAAATCACACCCATAATATCATTTTTCAGGATATCTGGGAAATAGTTATTTCCCAGGATGTCTGAACCATAGCTACTCTATTTTGACTTTTAATTGTAAAAAAAAAATTTTTTAATAGGCCTTCAGATAGTTAGATCTTTTCAGAAAAATGTTTTATGAGTTCCAATTCTTGCATCTTCTCATACCTAGAACAACACTGATGTCATTAATGGTGAAATCTGCTTTGTTTAATTAATTTTTTAATAAACATGTCTGTTTAACTTTTTACACAGCCATAGGAAAAAAACTCTTGCCTTTCATTTCAATCTATCTTTTCTTTCTAGTATTTAGCAGGCTAGTCCTATGCAAACTGCAAGAAAACACTCATGGAATGGTACCTGGCTCCCAATCTCTTTTCAGAATTCAGAGGAAATACTATGAGAAATTTCAATATAAGTTATAGGCTAATAAATTGACAAGAGAATAAGGATGATGAGTCTGGAGTGCCTACACTGAGTCCCTTACTTCTCATGGTAGGGTAGTCATTTACACAGGTTCAATTAAAATCTATCTTTGTCAGGATGTAATATAAACCAAATTTATAACCATTGCAGAAATGTCTTATTTAAGTCACATTTAATTGAGTATGAAAGGCCCATTATTAAAGAACAAGGACTCTATTTCATGTGTAGAAACGATGCCTACAAAAACCTTGAGGGAACATGTCTGATGCTTGCTCTCTGATTTACGGAGTCCCAGCCTTAATAGAAGTCAAGGCTTGTACTTCCTGACAAGCTGCTATCAATGTTTATGTCCTCCAGTTCATATGCTGAAATTCCAGTCTCCAGTGTGATGGTGTTAGTGGGTGGGGGTCTTTGGGATGTGATGAGATCATGAAGGTGGAGCCCTCATGAATAGGATTGGTGCCCTTCTTAAAGGGACCCCAGAGAGCTGCCTTAGCCCTCCCTCCATGTGAAGACACAGTGAGAAGACAGCAGTCTATGAACCAGGAAGCAGGCTCTCACCAGACACCCAGCATGCAGGCACCTTGATGTTGATTTCCCAGACTCCAAACTGTGAGAAATTTGTTACTTAAAAATCACACTGTTCTCTGTTCACTACAGCAGTCTGAACCGTCTAAGACAGGAGTCCCCAACCTCGAGGAGCTAATGCCTGATGACCTGAGGTGGAGCCAATGTAATAATGATTGAAATAAAGTGCATAATAAATGTAAAGGGCTTGAATCATCCTGAAACCACCCACCCCACCACGGAAAAGCTGTCTTCCATGAAACAGGTCCCTGATGCCAAGAAAGGTTGGGGACCACTGGTCTAAGACACATGGGATCAAAGAAAGAAAATAAACCTTACAGGTGCTGCAGGAGAAACCTGCTTAGCATTCTTGGTTCTTAGAATGAAAACAGATGAACAATAAAAGCAATACAGAATATTTCTGGCATAATGAAAGTGTTCACAAATATGACTCAAAGAGCTTTGTATGGAATCACGGACACAAATTGACTCGTGAACCTGCTGATAAAAAATTAATCAGTTGATGTAGGAAAGAATTGGAAAATTTTATTTGAGCCAAATTTCAGCATTATAATTGAGCAGAGCACCTGAAAAATCTCTGAGAACTGCTCTATCAGTTAGAAATGAAGGCACAGTTGTACAAATTTTTTGAGACAAATGGCTGTACATCAAATGATGTATTCTTGACAGTTTACATAATCCAGATCTAAATTTCACACTGGTGGGTCCTGAGACCTCTTACAAGATCAAGAAGGAATGCTATTTTTAAGGAGCTGTCCGTGCAGGCGACACAACCCACTCCAGTATTCTTGCCTGGAGACCCCCATGGACAGAGAAGTCCATAAGGGCACAGAGTCGCACACGACAGAGCACACACACACACTTGATGCTGGGTGAGTGTTACTCTTCACGGTTGAGCCCGGATTGCTAGGGGTGGAGGAGTTCTGGTCGGTGCAGAACGCAGGTAAACCATGCATGGTGTGGGGAGAGAGGTGGTCAAAGGGCAGAGAAGAATTTTTATGTTTACATTTTTCTTCTCTTGCCATAAAATACTAATTTTATTTCACAAACCGTAACATCCAAGCGTAAGACAAGCAGGTCTTACTGTAATTACCATCCCTCCTTTTTGTCCCTCTGTCAATTAAACCATCCAGACAGAACAAAACATCAAGTTAACGATCTTCCATCAGAAAACCTAGAGCAGACACGTTTGGTCAAATTTATGCATTCCTCATAAGAGGACATAAAAAAAAAAGAAACTGACATTCTTATCCCTAGCTTAACTCCATCTGATAGAAGAATATGGCAGCTACCACAGCTCAGGAAAGATTTACATTTTTAAAAGCCATGCATTCCCTGAGATAAGCCTTGAATCACAGGGCCATTCTAAAGCCTTACAGAGATAAACTCTGATCCTGTTTCCTATTGTCAGAGACAAGACTTTCAATCAAAACAGAGCTGTCAACTGCTACATAATAATTTGAACTATAAATATAGCCTTCTCTCTTTATTCTTGGAGTCCAGTGACTCTGAAAGCTTGACTAAGTGATAAAAAAAAAAAGTACATGAGTGGAATTTTGTATTGGGGAGAGGGAGGATATATTTCTTTAGAAAAACAATTTTTTTTAATGAGCGGGAGAAGTAAAAACAGTTCAAGGTAACTGCCAGCCATCATCCATAACAACTAAATCATGGTTTGCACCGCCTTTATTGGAATGGTTAAAGAAAACCAAGGTTGGATGGGAAAGCAATAAAAACAGATTTTACTCAGGAAATATTGCAATAATGGGAACGAGACCTCAGTGTGGAACTTGCTCGATTCCAAATAAGACAGAGATAAGTAGGAGTTTACAGCCAAAGAGCAAGGTGAGGGTCATGCATGCGTGCTAAGTCGCTTCAGTCTTGTTGGAGTCTTTGTGACCCTATGGACTGTAGCCCGCTGGAGTGGGTTGTCATTTCCTCCTCCAGGGGATCTTCCCAAACCAGGGATCCAACCCCTGTTTCTTGCATTGGCTGGTGGGCTCTTTACCACTAGCGCCACCTGGGGGTCAGTAGATGAGAAATTACCGAGAAAATAGCAGGCACAGAAGGGATTCTGGTCAAACAGACCTAACAGGACTCTTGTTGCAGGCAGGCTGGGTGATCAGGTGAGCCCTGAGGCATGGTGGAGGATGAGATTTGATCAGATATCTGGGGTGATCAGGTAGGAAGGATGGGGGATTCTCGCTAGACTGACTTAGCATCATGCTTGCTACATCTGGGCTCTGAAGGATAACACCCATCAATGGGGTAGAGTCACAAAAAGGGCTCAGAGCAGCCTGTCTTGAGTTTGGTCAAGGAGAGAGTCAGTTGGCAAGGAACTGTGCTGGCGAGTGTCCTCAAGCTTATGTGATGGAGACCCGAGTTACCCTGGCAACAGAATCCCCCACTTGGGAATCTCTGCTGCCTTGACTGTGGAAGGTCAGGCAGTAGTCCGCACACCTCCGTGCCTGGCTTTGGCTCTGTGGTAGGGACAGGTGGGCTCAGTCAAGGGAAGGTGATGTTTCCTGGAAAAGGAGCCGAGACTGAGGAGAGAAAGAAAGGAAATGGGAAGGGGGAGGGGAGAGGGCCAGGCAGGAAAAACTGGTGCAGGGAGTGAAGAAGTCAGGACGGCTGACAGGCGTCTGTCGGTGCCTCCGCTCACCTTCGCTGCTGTTAAAGCCCATCCAGGGGACCCTTAAACTCCAGAGTGCCCTCTGCGGTGCTGATCCTTAGATAACTGGTGTCATACATCTGATGCTTTTGCACTCCTAAGTCTGAAACTAATTGGACTTGGACTGAGGTTTTGCTCGCCAAGGTGTCAACTAAGCTCCATCAAAACACCCCAGAATCATCATGGAGAGATGGAGCCAAGGGGATTGACCACGCCTGTCTCACGAGCTTTCCCGGAGAGTTGGGTGAGGGGTCGGGAGCGGCTCTCTGCCGGGTACTCCCTCCTCCGGATTTTGCATCCAGCCAGTGGATGCTCTGACCACGTGCCTTCAGCCACAGTGACTTTTTACAGGCTTAATGTGCACTTCAAAAGCCAGACGGGGGAATCCCCTGGTGGTCCAGTGGGTAAGAATCCACCTGCAACGCAGGGGACACGGATTTGACCCCTGGTCCAGGAAGATCCTACCTGCCGCAGAGCGGCAAAGCCGGTGTGCCAGGACTACTGCGCCCGCGCTCTGGATCCCTCGAGCCACAGTCACTGAAGCCCGAGAGTCGCACATGGCAACCACTGAGCTTGCGTGCTGGAGCAGCTGAACAAGTCCGCACAGCTAAAGCCCGTGGGCTCCGCAACCAGAGATGCCTCTGCAGGGAGAAGCCCATGCACCCCACCTAAGAGAGCCCCGCCCGCCGCAATTAGAGAAAGCCCGCAGGCAGCGACGAAAACTCGGTGCAGCCAAAAAGAAATATTAAAAAAAAAAAAAAGGAGGAACTAAATTTCAGTTAAAAATAAAAAATCCCGTCTCGTGTAACCAAGCCACCCACGTCAGCACTAACACCTTTGGAGCCCCTCAGACGGACACCTCCATCCTCCCCTGCCCTGGGGGAGGCGGGTCTCCTCCCCAGGAGACCCCAGCTGCCCCCAGACTGCCTGATTCATGAGGCTGAAACTAAGCTCACCTCCCCTCAGCTCAGTAGAATAAGCACTGGGCTGGTTATGAAGAAATTCGACTTCTCTGGGGCTTCTCTGGTGACTCAGACAGTAAAGAATCTGCTGGCAATGTAGGAGATTCAGGGTTCAACCCCTGGATCAGGATGGATCCTCTGGAGAAGGGAATGGCGACCCACTCCAGTATTCTTGCCTGGAGAATCCCATGGACAGAGGAGTCTGGCGGGCTACAGTCCATGGGGTCGCAAAGAGTCAGACATGACTGACCGACTTAAAAACACACACCAAGAAACACATACACAGAACATTAATTTTGATTCTTGAAAGTCTGACACCCAGCGAACGACTAAATCAGAATTATCCTGAACTCCTTTCATAAAGAATCCACATCCAGAAAAGAATGTTTCCCAACAGGCTGAACACAACTTCCATCACTTTCCCAGCTCCTCCTTCCACAAATGTCCCATGAGGCTTCTTGAGTCTTGCTCCCCCTCCAGCCCTTGGGCAGTTAGATATGAATGAGGCTCAGAGACTCTGGGTTACAGACAAATACAAATCTACCTGAACTCTGGTTTGACCGAAAAACAAGAATCTTAATAATGCCTGATCATAATTGTTGGGCTTCCCTTGTGGCTCAGCTGGTAAAGAATCCACCTGCAAGTCGGGAGACCTGGGTTCAATCCCTGGGTTGGGAAGATCCCCTGGAGAAGGGAAAGGCTACCCACTCCAGTATTCGGCCTGGAGAATTCCATGGACTGTAGAGCCCATGAGGTTGCAAAGAGTCGGATACGACTGAGCGACTTTCACTTTCATAATTAGTTATAAATTCCACGAGGTAAGGACCAGATCAACCTGGTTCACCATTGTACCAACAACTCCACAGAGTGTGCCCAGAGCCTGCTGTTATTTAATGTGCATTTGTTGAGTGAGTATAAGAATGAAGGAATCAAGGCATCCCGCCTTGTTAGGTTTTTGCAAACATCAATTAAGATCACATATGATTTGCAAACAACACTTCTCTGCAAATAATAGCTAAAAATAAATCAACTGTTATCGTTACTCTCAGAGGCCTCTACTGTAAGCATGGTTTATTACAAAAATTAAAATGAATCATATTTATTGTAGAAATCATTCCCCAGAAAGAGCACATTTTTCTCAAATGCTAAAAATGGAAGAGATTCCTTATTTTGAAAGGCCTGATATTTAAGCCACTAGTGTATGATAATAAATAAACACATTTTATATTGAAGACATAAATACCATGTGCAAAGAATTCACAGTGAAATTAAAAGTATCTTCAACCTTGAGAATCAGTTCAGGGAAGTAAAAATAATAAATGTCTTAGAAATAAGCATCTGACCATGTTTCTTCTGCTCTGAACAAACACATACAAACATACTTCACACACAAGTAATAAAAGAAGGACTGTGAGCCATTGTTGGATGCTACAAGCTGAGAAGCTAAATCGTTCTTCCAGAATGGAGGGAGAAATTGCTAGAAGCAGCAAATGAGAGCTAGAATTAAGCATCTCCTAGGACATTCCCAGAAACAAGCCATCCTTTGGTGTGATGGGAAGAAAATTTACTGATGACCTGGGGGGTCCAGAAGTAGCCACAATAAATGGAAGGAAAGTAAATTAAGCTATCATCACAGCTATGATACACAGAAACTGAGGGACCCTGAAAAGGCAGGTCTCTCTAACGCATAAGAAAAGTTATCATGAAAAGGAATGCTGGGGCTCAGAATTTGGCAGCATTTATGTGACACAGTCCCAGGAAGGAAAACACTGCCTGATGGACATGAAGTAGGTGGCTCTCTAATGAAGTGGAGGAAGAAATCCTCAGGCAGACAATAGAGTTCTCCTCCTCGGCTTGTACCGATTCTGGGCTCAGCAGGCAGGTCTCTGGAGAGCGATTTCCACTCCCAGATGTGTCCATGCTGGGAGGGCTCTCTAGCTTTCTCTCCTTTCATGTCATCAGGGTTTTCTCCTGGGGCCCTAGGCTGCACGCGTAACAGGCCACATTATCGCGTCCACACTGGATCGACCACGTGACCACCGCCTGGGAGCCAAGGAGCGGAGGCTGCCAGCTGGCGGACAGCCAGAGCCACTCAAGGCCGGCTCCTGTCTCTCCATGTACCTTCTGGAAGGAGACTGGCCCCTCTCTGCATTCATCCTGTCCCAGCTGGTCCAGAGAATCAGCTCTGGGGTTGTTTGCAGATCAAAGGGGTTGCTTGTTGTGGCCTGGGGAGTGGGGGCAGTGTGTGTGTGTGTGTATTTTCCTCAGTTCCCAGTCCCTTGCCAGGGCTCTGACAAACACACCACTCGGCAACTCAGCCTTGCTGAGATCAGACTGAGGACCAGCTTTATTCAGAGTGTAAGCAGAGTTCTGTCTGCTAAATGCTTATGGGAGAGGTATGTCTCTTTAATTACGATGGTGGCTGATTTCCAGCTTACAGTCTTCAAACTGCAGCAGAAGGCATTTTCAACTGTGGGAGGTCTCAAAGGTAAACAGATTAGGTTCTCAAGCTTTGGGAGTCAGTCTTCTGAAACTCCTCACAAGGATTAGTGTAAACCCGTAAGTGGAAGATACATCGTTACGGAAGCACCTTCTAACTTCGGAATTGTTCGGCCAGGGAATGGGCTTTCTTAAGAGGGATGGACTTCTTGTCAACAGAAGAAGAGGCCACCACGCTAGCAAGCTCCCAGATTCCTTAGTGTTGTGGTTCAGTCTCTCAGTTGTGTCTGACTCTTTGCAACCGCGTGGACTTTGCACACCAGGTTTCCCCGTCCTTCACCATTTCCTGGAGTTGCTCAAACTCATGTCCATTGAGTCAGTGATGCCATCCAACCATCTCACCCTCTCTTGCCCCTCCTCCTTCTGCCCTCAATCTTTCACAGCATTAGGGTCTTTTCCAATAAGTCAGCTCTTCGCATTATGTGGCCAAAGTATTGAAGCTTCAGGATCAGTCCTTCTAATGAATATTCAGGGTTGATTTCCTTTAGGATTGACTGGTTCCTTATAGAAAGTGTTTCAATTACTGTGTTTCTAGATGCATATATACACACATTTGGAATTTTAAAAATTCACAGCTCGTGTGATTATTTCAGTCATCAAAAGAAGAAATAAACAAAACGGAAACTGAAACCATTCTTAAATTACCTTGACTGCTAGTGCTCAAGGGGATGCAGTTGGTTAAATGCAGGTGGGCGCAGCACAGAGATCTTTGGGGATCTTCCAGCAGGATTTAGAGAAATGCTGTCCAACGTTCAGGACAGAAGTCTGGCCCTCTGTCTCCTGATCCCCTTTCCTCAGCGTTTGTGCTCAGTCCTGTCCAACTCTCTGCGACCCCGTGGACTGTAGCCCGCCAGGCTCCTCTGTCCAAGGAATTTCCCAGGCACGAATACTGAAGTGGGTTGCATTTCCTCCTCCAGGGGATCTTTCTGACCCAAGGATCGAACCCGTGTCTCTTAAGTCTCCGGCATTGGCAGGCGGATTCTTTATCTCTGCGCCACCTGGTGTAGACATCTCCATGTCCTTAGTTTTGGGCCCTGATTGAGGGGAGCTTCAGCCTTCAAATGGCCACTGTCTCTGTTCGTGTCAGCAGGCTTTACTCTTCAGGGCCACCAGCGCTGCCCACCACCTTCACAACATAGGGATTATGGATCTAAGCCAGCAGGAGAATGAAGTCCTGTTTTGCCCAGAATGAAATGTCACATGAACACAAACCCCTTACAATTGAAGATGAATAAACAGGAACTGAGAATGGAATGCAACGTTGGCAATTTGTTGTTGATAACCTTTCCTGGCCCAGTTATTGAACAGGGAGTTGTTGAGACAGAAATACTGACACATTGTGAACAAAGCAGAGTTGTCGCAGAATCACGCTGAGGAAAGGAGCTCAGAAATCACCCAGTTCATAACCGGCGTTCACAGCCCGTCCTAAACCACTGTTTCCTAATGCCACTTGTTACTGTTATCGCTATTGCGGGGTTAGTATTTGTTTTCAGGCTCATCTCCTCCCTGGAAGGAAAAGTGCCCTCGGCCTTTCTCTGGTTCCAGTTTTCCTACTCTGTCTCCATTACCCATTTGCCAAATCCCCAACCTGGGGAAGCTGAAATAATCAGACCTAAATCAAATCCCTTATGATTATACAGTGGAAGTGAGAAATAGATTTAAGGGACTAGATCTGATAGAGTGCCTGATGAACTATGGATGGAGGTTCGTGACATTGTACAGGAGACAAGGAGCAACACCATCCTCAAGAAAAAGAAATGCAAAAAAGCAAAATAGCTCTCTGAGGAGGCCTTACAAATAGCTGTGAAAAGAAAAGAAGCAAAAAGCAAAGGAGAAAAGGAAAGATATACCCATTTGAATGCAGAGTTCCAAAGAATAGCAAGGAGAGATAAGAAAGCCTTCCTCAGTGATCAGTGCAAAGAAATAGATGAAGACAACAGAATGGGAAAGATACCAAGGGAACATCTCATGTAAAGATGGGCTTGATAAAGGACAGGAATGGTATGAACCTAACTGAAGCAGAAGATATTAAGAAGGGGTGGCAAGAACACACAGAAGAACTGTACAAAAAAGATCTTCACGAACCAGATAACCACAATGGTGTGATCACTCACCTAGAGCCAGACGTCCTGGAATGTGAAGTCAAGTGGGCCTTAGGAAGCATCACTACAAACAAAGCTAGTGGAGGTGATGAAATTCCAGTTGAGCTATTTCAAATCTTGAAAGATGATGCTGTGAAAGTGCTGCACTCAATATGCCAGCAAATTTGGAAAACTCAGCAGTGGCCACAGGACTGGAAAAGGTCAGTTTTCATTCCAGTCCCAAAGAAAGGCAATGCCAAAGAATACTCAAACTACTACACAATTGCACTCATCTCACACACTAGTAAAGTAATGCTCAAAATTCTCCAAGCCAGGCTTCAGCAATAAGTAAACTATGAAATTCCAGATGTTCAAGCTGGTTTTAGAAAAGGCAGAGGAACCAGAGATCAAATTGCCAACATCTGCTGGATCATTAAAAAAGCAAGAGAGTTCTAGAAAAACATCTATTTCTGCTTTATTGATTATGCCAAAGCCTTTGACTGGGTGGATCACAATAAACTGTGGAAAATTCTGAAAGAGATGGGAATACCAGACCACCTGACCTGCCTCTTGAGAAACCTGTATGCAGGTCAGGAAGCAACAGTTAGAACTGGACATGGAACAACAGACTGGTTCCAAATAGGGAAAGGAGTACATCAAGGCTGTATATTGTCACCCTGCTTATTTAACTTATATGCAGAGTACATCATGAGAAACGCTGGGCTGGAAGAAGCACAAGCTGGAATCAAGATTGCCAGGAGAAATATCAATAACCTCAGATATGCAGATGACACCACCCTTATGGCAGAAAGTGAAGAAGAACTAAAGAGCCTCTTGATGAAAGTGAAAGAGGAGAGTGAAAAAGTTGACTTAAAGCTCAACATTCAGAAAACTAAGATCATGGCATCCAGTCCCATCACTTCATGGCAAATGGATGGGAAAACAGTGGAAACAGTGGCTGACTTTATTTTGGGGGGGGGGTCCAAAATCACTGCAGATGGTGACTGCAGCCATGAAATTAAAATACGCTCAATCCTTGGAAGAAAAGTTATGACCAACCTAGACAGCATATTAAAAAGCAGAGACATTACTGTGTCAACAAAGGTCCATCTCGTCAAGGCTATGGTTTTTCCAGTAGTTGGATGTGAGAGTTGGACTATAAAAAAAAGCTGAGCACTAAAGAATTGATGCTTTTGAACTGTGGTGTTGGAGAAGCCTCTTGAGAGTCCCTTGGACTGCAAGGAGATCCAACCAGTCCATCCTAAAGGAGATCAGTCCTGGGTGTTCAGTGGAAGGACTGATGTTGAAGCTGAAACTCCAAGACTTTGGCCACCTGATGGGAAGAGCTGACTCATTTGAAAAGACCCTGATGCTGGGAAAGATTGAGGGCAAGAGGAGAAGGGGACAACAGAGGATGAGATGGTTGGATGGCATCACTGACTTAGTGGACATGAGTTTGGGTGGACTCCGGGAGTTGGTGATGGACAAGGAGGCCTGGAGTGCTGCGGTTCATGGGGTCACAAAGAGTCAGACATGACTGAGCAACTGAACTGAACTGAACTGAATCTATCTTACTCCTTGATATTCTGATCAGAAAAGAGGGACACACTCCAGCCTCTGATATTCACCTTCATCATAGTCTCTACTGATATCAAGTTACCTACTCTGCATAGCTGGATACAAAGCTACATTTTGTAGATTTCACGTCAGTCAGATGGCATTTGCAAAGAAATAAATATTCACGAATATTCTACCACTTTGGTGATCCAGTAAGAAGGGAGGAATAAAACACCTGCTTTCAGTCTTCTGAGAATTACATCACTAGGACGGAATGACACAAAATATGCATTGGAATCACATCCTCCAAAAAACATTGCAAAGAAATATTTCCCTTGAATATGATCACCCAGCCACAGTGGGAAGAGGTTCTAGGCAAAGTATAACCCTGGAAGGAGGGCCAAACCCTACTGGCAGTCTGTTTTTGCACAGCCTGCAAGCTCAGAATGGCTTTTCACCAGTTATAATAAAGAAGAACATGAGATGGAGAACATACATGAACAGCCAAGACAAAAGGTTGACAACCCCTGAACTAGACTATCATAGAAAAAAGATGTAAGAAAACTTCCCTCTGCTATGGGTAAAGTTGATGGCATTCACGTTTCCAAAGTGGAAAAGAGAAGCCATTCACCTAAACAGATTAGATGAAAGGAGTGATAGGAGCTAGTGTATACAATAATTATTAGCCATTGACCCGATTTGTTCTTGTCATATTGACAGTTGGCAAAGTGCACATAAAAAAGATGATTTTCCATGATACCGTGGACTCTTTGTGACCCCCATGGATTGTAGCCCACCAACCTCCTCTTCCATGGGATTTCCCAGGCAAGAATCCTGGAGTGGGTTGCCATTTCCTTCTTCAGGGGATCTTCCCTACCCAGGGATTGTAACAGATTGGTTATTACAAATGTACTTCGTTGAGGGGATGTTGATAATGGGAAAGGCTGGGCACATGACTGGAAGGAGGAGTCAGGGAATAATTGGGAACTCTATACTTGCTGTTCAGTTTCGCTGTGAACCTGAAACGTTCTAAAATTGAAGCTTAATAAAGTGGGTTTTTTTAAAGATACTCTTCTGCTATAACAGAGGAGGGGGAATGCCCCCTACTGTAAAAATAGGCAGCATATATTCCTCACTCATCCTGGTAGCAGTGATTCTGTGGTCACCACTACACTTCGAGAAAACAGTCCCATCCCCGGGCTGATGCTTTTTCTACAAGCGGGAATCCTAAACCCAGACGGAAGAAACAACCCCTGCACTCCTGTGAAAGGGCCAGAGACGCCATGAACAAGGAGGACTGGATCTGCCACCACTGGTCTACTTAATCACTCTAGTCAATAAAGTTACTAAAACTTATCACCCTAAAGGCCAAACCATGATATCCTGGCATAGGCACCAGAGTTAGCTCCAGAGATGCTGAGGGAGGTCGTATCTTCCTGGGCATAAAGTCGAGTCACATGCGGCTGCCTGGCTCCAGCGGAGATTTTATTTACACCCCAGGAGGCTGGAGTTATGATTAAGGATGGCTGCCTCCTTCCGCCCTATAAACTGAGATGACTCATTTGTCCCTCCCGTCATCTATGGCGTGCCCACTACTCACGTAGGAAAAATTCCCCCTGGCTTTCACACGTCACGCAGGAGTGAGCACTGGTACAGGGTCGATACATGTATTATTTACTGAGCGGGTAAGTCTCTCCAATCCAGAAGACCACATGTGTGTATTCAGGATAAAATTAATAGAGATCAATATTAGAGACTCAACAGACACAGTTATTCCTGGAGTAGGAAATGGCAACCCACTTCAGTATTCTTGCTTAGAAAAGTCCATCGACAAAGGAGCCTGGCGGGCTACAGTCCATGGGATTGCACAGAGTTGGACACAAATGAGCACACATGCATGCAGACACATTTATCATGTCTATCAGTCATTTTAATCTGAGTTTTCACTAGAATGAGTCTAAAATGCATCACATTTCTAACTTTACTGCTAATGTAGATATTTACCTGACTGGAGAGCCCAAAGCAAAGATGTCTGTGAAAGATTTAAAGTTTTCCTATCCTGTTGTAAAGAACCTTTTTTTCCCCCTAGGTTTCCAAGGAGATTTCTAACATACAGATTAATACAATATCAATAATCCTGACAGCAAAAGGTAGAAAAAATATTTTATTTCTTAAATATGCACATTATGCTATGTTCCAGGATTCTCCAGTCAGCCAGGAAAAGCCAAAACTATTAAAAGCTATAAAAACAGAGACACAGGAATCTTCAGGCTAAACTTCCATTGGAAAAATGTCCTTACCTATGGCTTTTTTTTTTTTGGCGCTTCCCTGGTGGCTCAGATGGTAAAGCGTCTGCCTGCCTGCAATGCGGGAGACCTGGGTTAGGAAGATCTCCTGGAGAAGGAAACGGCAACCCACTCCAGTACTCTTGCCTGGAGAATCCCACGGACAGAGGAGCCTGGTAGGCTATAGTCCATGGGGTTGCAAAGAGTTGGACACGACTGAGTGACTTCACTTTCACTTTGCGTCACGTGGGATCTTAATTCCCCAAGCAAGGATCGAACTTGCGGCCCCAGCACCATAAGCACAGAGTCTTAACCACTGGACAACCAGAGAAGTGTCCCTGTGGCTTTTAAAATGTTATTTTACTTTATTTTTAGATCAATACTTTCCTTTCCTTGGGAGAAATTAAAATCTAACAATAAATAAGTAATTAATTATAGAAGTGTTGCCTAAGCAAAACCAAAACCAAACTATAATTTTGTATGATTCCATGTATGTAAAGCTTTATTGTAAAACAGGCAAAGCTAATTTGTGGTACTGGTATTAAGATTTTGATTATGCTTAGAAAAGAGAATGAGAGTAGATGAGAAGAGGGTTTCTAGAGTTCTAGGAATGTTCAATTTTTTGATTTGGGTGGTAGTTACAAGGGTAATTTCACTATGAGGCTTCCCCAAGTTATACACTTAGAATTTGTGTACTTTTTGACAGGTATATTACTCCTCCTCAAAAAAAAAAAAAAAAAGTTTACTAGAAACAAAAGAGGGAAAATAACTAAGCAGAAGTGGACACATTTTAAATAGAAGGGGGCAGGAGAGAGACCAAAGGGCAAGGGGTGTGAGGTTAGATGCAAAGAAATCCCTGTGACCTTGGAGAGGTTCGCTTCATGAGAGTGACAAAGTCAAGCATCGCCATCAGGGAGCCAAGAGAGGGAGTGGAGGAAGGAAAGGGAGGAAGTGGCAAAGATCATTCGGGAAAGAAAATAAAGCAGAAGGTGGTGGTCAACAATAGAAAACCAACTGTGTCTGAGAGCATAGAAGATGAAGGTCAAAAGCACCCATGAGGACTTCCCTGGTGGTCCAGAGGTTGGGACCCTGTGCTTCCAAAGCAGAGGATGCAAGTTTGATCCCTGGTCAAGGAACCAAGATCCCACGTGCCACACAGCATGGCCAAAAACATAAAAAATAAATCAAGAAAAAAAAACATCAGTGAAATAGGAGAATGAATGAACTGAGGGGTACATGCACGGGTGAAAGAATGATCACTTATTGCGGCTTCCTCTGTATCAGACTCTGCTATTAGGGAATTTCGAGTAAAAAATAAAAGACCAGGAAATAGAAGAAAAGAGCAGTGTTGTTCCCTGAAATGGTCAGGCTGCAGCCTGAATTGATGACACTTCAAGCGTTCATCATATTACAGCTAGCATGTCAGCTGAAGTCAAACTTGTCACCACAAATAAGGCAAAAACCATCTTCTCTGTAAGAAGAAGACAGAGCAGCTGCCTTTGAGGCAGGTTGGTGAAAACTTTCATAAGGGCTGTGTTTGTTCTCCAGGGCTACTGTAACAGAGGACCCCAAACTGCAAAACAGCAAAACTGTAAAACAACAGAAATATTCCCTCACAGAGTTCTGGAGGCTCCAAGGCCCAACTCAAGGTGTTGGCAGGGCCTGACATTGTGGGCTTTCTTTGGTTTTTTTACCATAGTGAAAAAATACAATGTTGGAGTCAGGAACTGACTGATGAGCAAGCCATACAAATTTTAAAATTCAATCTTTTAGTTGATATTATCACAGAATCCACATCAAAATTTTACTGCAATGATTAGATCAAGAGAGCAGGTTCTCATGGTATATGGAACATCATTGCATTTGATTAAAACAAGGATTTGTTTCATTTGCCCACTCCCTTCCTTTCAACTTGTTCCTGGTTTGTTTGTTTTTTCCATTTTTTTTTTTAAGCTGCAAGATCCTAGCTTCCTGACCAGAGATCGAACCTGAGCCCCCTGCAGTGGAAGTGCAGAGTCTAAACCACGGGGCTGCCAGAGAAATTCCTTGTTTCTCACTTTTTAAGGAGCCAGCTATACCTCACATGTTAGTTGGTGAAGGTGAACTCAGTTTGGGAGGATAACACTTCTGCAAGTTGGTACTTACGTAATGGAAATCTTATACATATCTTTTTATATTGTGTAGCCTTTGCTTTGAAAACTTAAGAAAGTTAATCTTGCAAGAAATATGACAAATATGCCACAGCAAGCATTCAATCACTTGTCACAAAGCATAACTGGTGCAAGTGGAATTTTCCACTGCCTTTCCTTATGCTACTATAAGTAAGTACCTGTTGTATTTTAGATGCCTTCAACAAATGCTTCTCTCCCTAACTCAGTTATGGAGCCCATGTAAATAAAATCAAAAGCAGATTGGATTTTTGTTGCTTGCCTAAGAACAGAACCCTCTGATATTTGTAGCCTGTACGTTTTGAACTGCAATCAAGATAAACAGAAAACTGAATCAGGGATCAGGCTCTAAGAACAGAACGGGAAGCTTTTTATATGGCTACGGATGATTGCCTGAGTGTCATGAAGAAGCCATTTCCACAAATCCAATAGAAAACGTGCAAAGGTATGTCAAGAATTTGTTTCAAAGGATGCACAAATCTGCAGTGTGATTTTTGTCTACAAGCTCCTAGAGAGAGCTCATTCATGTATTCACGCTGAGTCTCTTGAGTCATGTCTGTGACCCAATGGACTGTAGCCCACCAGGCTCCTCTGTCCACGGGGATTCTCCAGGCAAGAATACTGCAGTGGGTTGCCCTGCCCTCCTCCAGGGAATCTTCCCGACCCAGGGATTGAACCCGCGTCTCTAACGTCTCCTGCAGTGGCAGGTGGGTTATTTACCACTGGCGCTACCTGGGAAGCCCCAGCGGAGCTCTGCATCTCCCAAAGCTTGTGTCAGTAGAGGAAGAGGAAACACGAAGCGCCAGAGGGAGCCAAACCATTTCTGTGGGTCAGAGGTCATCTTCACTGAACTCAGGAGGACGCAGCAATCTTAGAAAAAGAGGTGGCAAAAAGCAAATAGCCTAAAAAGAAGAATTTCACCAGATTCTGATTTGCTCAGACAAAGCGTTCCTTTCTCTGTTCACTGCTCACACTGGAATGATACATAAGGGGTCCATCTCGGAGCTTTCCTGCCTTCTGGTTCTGTTCCTTTATTCACTTTGTAAACAGGACCATACTCCTCAAACACCGTAAGTCTTCCCACTGGGACTGGGGGTCGGCCGGAGAGGGCAGGGCACAAGCATTAAAAGAATCACACACAAACACACACAATGACACAGATGTTGAGGATGAGACAAAAGCTGGTTAGAACCTATTAGATCCCATTTTTCTTCGTGCCTCATTGCCCTGCAACACTTTAATTTTTTTAACCAACTTGAAATGTAAATTCATGAAATAAAAATGTGAATTCTAAGACAAGTCAAGGAAAATTTGAACACAAAAATGTTTCTCTGCCCTTTGGCCTCCTCTCTCATGCATTATGCATGGACCATACCTCCCCATTGGCAGAAATAAACCGAAAAAAAAAAAAAAACACAACGTTCTCCAAGCAGCAATAAGATAACGCCTTAGGAGATAACTTTCCTGCTTTATTCATCTTGTAAGGGGCCACGATGACCACGTAGACGCGTACTGTGTACATTGTCAGTAATAAATCAGTGAGTGTACAGCCCTTTGTTTCAAAACCTTATGTAGCTATGCTTAGACCTCTAATGGGTAGAACAGTTCTCAGAGCTTTCTTTTCTGAGAGGCTGCTTCCAAGGTTATAATCCTCAATTTAGCTCGAATAAAACCTTCTCTCTCTTTCTTAGATGAACAGATTAATTTTTTCATCCACAAAATCAACTCAGATCTCCTATTAATAAGTGCATGTATGCTCAGTCGCTCAGTCATGTCTGACTCTTTGCGACGCTATGGCTGTGGCCTGCCAGGCTCCTCTAGTCCATGGGATTTCCAAGTTAGGCATACTGGAGTGGGTTGCCATTTTCTCCTCCAGGGGACCTTCCCGAGGTGGATTCTTTACTGCTGAACCACCAGGAAAGCCCTATTAGTAAGCATCATATTAGTAACCATGGAGGCTGGCCAATGAGCGAACGCTTCCCCAGCTCCAGCCAGTTAGTTCTCTGGCTGCTGCGTTTCTTCTGGGTCTAGCAAAACAAGCAGGCGCCTGTCAACAGGTCCTTTCCTCCCGTTCCTTCCCCCACAGCCATTTGATCCTGTCTCCACCTCCCAAGGGACCAAGTCATCGCCCTCCAGGACTTCACGATACTCTTTTTGCTTCATGAATAGCAAACAGCAGAATGTTGAGTGTACTATGATCTGATCTTTGCAATGAATTTTTTTCAATCGACAGTCAGGTATGTATCAAAATTTGCAGGGCTATTGCACAACACTATGGTAAGGTGTGGTTATACGGGAGATTTTCACTTTTATTCATGATATTTAAACTTCATATATATTTACGCATCTGTCATCTCTAAAGACAGAGATGTTGTTTCTAAGACAACCTCTTCTGTGAAATGTTATCAGATTGCCCCTTTTTAACATTGCTCACTCTCATCACTTCCATAATGTTTTTGACAGCTGGATATCTTTACCATATGTATATGTTGTTGCTGTTGTTCAGTCACTGAGTTGGGTCCAACTCTTTTGCTTCTCCATGGGATTTACCAGGCAAGAATACTGGAGTGGGTTGCCATTTCCTCCTCCAGACGCTCTTCCCAGGGATCAAATCCTCGTCTACTGCATTGGCAGGCAGATTATTTGCCTCTGAGCCACCAAGAAAGCCCTTATATATATATATATGTATCTATTTCTCCTACTTTTTTTGTTATTTTCCTCTCTTCTTGCTTATATTAAAAATCTTAAGATTAATGTGACTTTTATATCAGATAATAGATGAAATATTCTACAATCAAGAGATACAGATGGCTATTTTAATATTCCCTAGAACCCAGTTTATGGTAGACAGTCTTTTGAATAAACAAGGAGTGAGTGTATACAGTAATGAGGGAATCACTCCACACCTTGGACCCACGTAAAACCTACTTCAATATGCATTCGTTCTTCAGCAGTTGTGTCTTTTCTCCAAAATGCATATAAAATGTATTGTTATACAAATCCCGGTAATTCCTGAAAACCTCTTTTTTTAACAGCGGCCAACAAAGTTACTTTACCAAAGCTAGATTTTCTTACCAATGATTTCAGTCATTCCTGCCAACTGGTTAAAAACCCAGAACGCTTTTCAAAATCCAGAGATGTGGCAATAAGGATTGCCAAGCTAACGCAAGCTCAGCGGGACCCATCGTGACATATCCCACTTAGCTGTCTCGGGTTGGATGAAACAAGATTTTACAGCTTTTTCCAGCCTTGGAGTTGTCTATCAACATTTAATTGTACTTCCAATGACTGCAGACAAACCATTTTTTCTTCTTTCCAAATGAGAATGGGTAGGGTTTTCTAGTGCCATTTGCCACCAAGAGCTCATCAGAAGATGAACATCCTAGTGGGAGGTCAATGATAATGAAAAAAAAAAAAAACCAAGAGTTCAGTTCCCTGGCCCAGTGATGGAACCAGCAGAGGGCCTTACCCAACTCAAGTTGCCATGGCAAATCGCCTAATGAAAAATGCTTCCCTTCTGAACTCATCACTAGAGGGTGATTAGAATGTAGAAAATAGTGAGGCATATAGGTGATAACATTTTTCTGTTAAAAAATGTGATGCAAAACACATTCCGGTTGTTAATAAGTCACCTGTGATCGGTGTGACTACTGTTTATCCCACACCAAAGCCCTGAAACCTTTTACAAAACCCACTGTTTTCCATCGGATCTGTCTGTAAACTTCCACTACATTGCATTAAAAATATGCGATAATTAAGGCAATTTAAAATTTAAATGGTTTTTGGGCGAGTAGAGCGAAGTCTGTCATTTTTCTCACTGTAGGATGTGTGTAGGGTATGGGTTAGCATCTGTTCTCAGCAATTCCTCCAATTCGATTACAGAACATTTGGAAACTGCAGAGAGACGTGAAGCATCACTTGAATCACAATTTATCTTTTTTAAAACTGTATTTATTTACATAAAATTCAGGTTATATATCCCTAATCAATGGTGGCTCTGAAGGTAAAGAATCTGCCTGCAATGCAGGAGACCTGGGTTCCATCCTTGGGTTGGGAAGATTCCCCAGAGAAGGGAATGGCAACCCACTTCATTATTCTTGTCTGGAGAATTCCATGGACAGAGAAAACTGGTGGGCTACAGTCCATAGGGTTGCAAAGAGTCAGATATGACTGAATGTCTAACACTTTCACCTCTAACCAAAAGTGGGAATTTTACATTATCCATTCTCTTCTACAAAATGCCCCCAGAGAGTTGGACTGTGAAGAAAGCTGATCGCCGAAGAATTGATGCTTTTGAACTGTGGTGCTGGAGAAGACTCTTGAGAGTCCATTGGACTGCAAGGAGATCCAACCAGTCCATTCTAAAGGAGATCAGTCCTGGGTGTTCATTGGAAGGACCGATGCTGAAGCTGAAACGCCAATACTTTGGCCACCTCATGCGAAGAGTTGACTCACTGGAAAAGAGTCTGATGCTGGGAGGGGTTGGGGGCAGGAGGAGAAGGGGACGACAGAGGATGAGATGGCTGGATGGCATCGCTGACTCTGTGGACATGAGTTTGAGTGAACTCCAGGAGTTGGTGATGGACAGGGAGGCCTGGCGTGCTGCGATTCAAGGGGTCGCAAAGAGTCGGACACGACTGAGCGACTGAACTGAACATGGCCGTCTGTTGTAACAGAGCCCTCTTGTCAACCACAGCTCTTGTCTTCTGGACTCCCTGGCCGCCTTCCACAGGAGCGTGTCCCCTGCGTGGGGAGAAGTGACACTATAGCTTCACTCTGGAGTCGAGGCGAGGTGAAAAGAGTGAGTGGAGACAACAGCGAGTTGAAAATCCCAAAGAAAAAGAGCCCAGAATGTTTGGGGCACTCGTTGATGTCTTTGTGCATGTGTGCATTTGCTAAGTTTACCCAGTTCAGTTCAGTTCAGTTCAGTTCAGTTCAGTCGCTCAGTCGTGTCCGACTCTCTGCGACCCCATGAATCACAGCACGCCAGGCCTCCCTGTCCATCACCAACTCCCGGAGTTCACTCAGACTCATGTCCATTGAGTCGGTGATGCCATCCAGCCATCTCATCCTCTGTCGTCCCCTTCTCCTCCCGCCCCCAACCTTTCCCATCATCAGAGTCTTTTCAAATGAGTCAGCTCTTCATATCAGGTGGCCAAAGTATTGGAGTTTCAGCTTCAGCATCAGTCCTTCCAGTGAATATTCAGGACTGATTTCCTTTAGGATGGACTGCTTGGATCTCCTTGCAGTCCAAGGGACTCTCAAGAGTTACCTAAGCACCTAGTATAAATGTTATCTGTAGACTAGGACTTTTGTTGTTGTTCAGTGACTAAGTTGTGTCTGACTCTTTGTGACCCCGTGAACTGCAAGCACACCAGGCTTCCCTGTCCTTCACTATCTCTGGGAGTTTGCTCAAATTCATGTGGAGGGGGAAGGTAGGGGCTATCTGAGTAGGTGATGCTATCTAACCATCTCATCCTCTGCCGCCCCCTTCTCATTTTGCCTTCAATCTTTCCCAACATCAGGATCCTTTCCAAAGAGTCAGCTCTTCACATCAGGTTCTCTAGGTGTGTTAATTAAACCTTACAGCCTTGGCCAAAGACAAGAGGCTACGTTCTCAAATGGTAGCATCCTTCTCTTTGTCCACGCCCCACCTCCAACAGGTAATAAATCTCATCCTGTAACTCCGCCTACATACGGACGTTGGCTCTACAGAAGGAAGTGTAGGTCAATGACCTAATTCTCTCCACAGCTGCAGCCATGAGTCACTGCTAGCATGTTGTCACATTTGTGAGAACTACAAAACTGGTGCCCTCTGAGTGAATAAATTACAAAAGCCACTCTTCTCTCTGAATTTTAGCCCCTGCTTTCCCCCTCCACCAACATACTTTGAAAGTGAAAGTCTCTCAGTCGTGTCCCACTCTCTGCGACCCCATGGACTGTACATGGAATTCTCCAGGCCAGAATAATGGAGTGGGTTGCCATTCCCTTCTCCAGGGGATCTTCCCAAACCAGGGATCGAAATCAGGTCTCCCGCAATGCAGGCAGATTCTTTACCATCTGAGCCACCAGGGAAGCCCAAGAGTACTGGAGCTATCCCTTCTCCAGTGAATCTTCCCAACTCGGGAATCGAACTGGAGTCTCCTGCATTGCAGGAGGATTCTTTACCAGCTGAGCTACCAGGGAAGCCATGTTCTGACCAACGTACTTTGACCACCTGCTGTATATGCACGCCATAGAGAGATGCTGGTTCCACTAGTCCAGACCTGGCCCCGCCTCCCCCAGTAGAAGCCCCTCCGTGCACATCCTGTATCACAGGACGGAAATTAATATCCCCCTGACTAGACCAAGGTGTCTTCTGTGAGTTGAACAGCGTGGACAAGGTCCTTAACTCTATTTCATATTGCTCACTTCCAGGCCATCCAATCAGCAACGTGTGATCTCACTAAAGATCCGAGGCCATTGTAATGCAAAGGACATCCTCTCTCCACATACCAGTCAACCCCGCTGTGGCCAGGAGCCTGCAGTACTGGTGAGCAGCCAGCAGCTGTCATGGATGTTACAAGAGCTTGTGGTCCTCGGCCCACGCCTGTTCCACACGCCCCTAACTTCAGGGACCTGACATTCGCCAGCTCCTTCCTCCTCCATCACGGGCTGGCATGGGGACAGTTCTGCCTGGGGCAGGGTCCTCTTGGAGGAGGTTCTGCAGATACTCATGCTTCAGGGCACATCATCCTGCTAAGTGAAGATGCCCCACTGCCTTTTGCGGTCCTCGGAGGTCTCCAGGGCAGAGGGACACATGTACTGTCCCCTTACATGGCTCCCACGGGCCTTGCGAACAGCTGTGGTCCAGCCGCAGCATCAGCCTGGCTTCCTGGCCACCCCCTCACGGTGGACATAGATGTCGTGGCCCCCATGCCACCTGGTGCAAGGTTCTGCGACCTCTACAGCTTGAGAGCCTCAGCAAAGGCAGCAAAGAGATGTGCACCCAGCAAGCAGGCAAAGGGCACAGCGCTGACAGGAAGCATTGTGGAGGAAAATGAGAAACGATGTTTCTCTGACCTCAGTCCACTACCTCTGTCCGCTCTCTTGGAGGCGGTCCAAGCTCCTCGCAGCCTTCAGAGGAAGCTCTGGAAGAAGCCAAACGGTGTGGGTGTGCTCAGAAGGTCATCAGAGTCTTTCCCCGCAGCCCCACGCACCCCGCCCTGCACCCTGGAAGGTGGGGTGGGGCTCCAGGGGGTTCCCGGGTGATGGGTGGGAGGGGGAGAGAGGGGTGCAAGCTAAGAATAGGGGGTACTCCACCTTTCTAGACCTCCAGGCAGGTTGTAAAGGGGAGGAGGTGGTGATGCGGCAGGATTATGGGAGCCAAAGACCAGGAAGAAAATATGGGAGGTATCATTTATTTTTGCCCAAGTTTCAGCTGGGGAGCCGCCTGGAAGCTCACGTGGGGGACTGCAGACTTGCTCCTTTGCATCAAAACCCAGTAGGAATGGTTGATTTACAGCTGAAAAAGTAGCAGAAGAAAGGAAAAAAAAAAAAAAGGAGTTTTCTCTGTTCAAAGCAAAGAGCCTGAGGCAGGGAATGAGAAACACATTGATCTGAAATCAGACCACCATGATGGCTGTCTTCGGGCAGCTGTGTGTGAGTGTGTGCATGTGTGTGTGCAGGCAGCGTGGGGGGGGCTGTACTCTGGAGGTAAATGGGGGCAGGATGCTATTTGTGTTAAACAAGATAATTTTCAAATACTCTTTGCACAGGTAGAAGGGAATTGTCGTTCACATTTAGGTGATTTTCTTGCTTTCATCATTGTGAAATGCCAGCAGCTTTGTTATCTGCTGCTTAGTCGCTTCAGTCCTGTCTGACTCTGTACCACCCCATGGACGGTAGCACGTCAGGCTCCTCTGTCCGTGGGATTCTCCAGACAAGAGTCCTGGAGTGGATTGTCATGCCCTCCTCCAGGAGATCTTCCGAACCCAGAGAATGAACCCAGGTCTCCTGCATTGGCAGGCAGATTCTTTACTGTCTGAGCCACCAGGGAAGCTTTGTTACCTAGATATAGTCAATCTGATCAAGTCATTGATGGTGACCTATGAGGACTATTGCACCCCTTGGCTCCCACCCCAGCCCACCCAGTCCCTGGCAGCACTTTGTTAAGAAAAACAAGCATAGCCCTAATAAAGTACACAGGTCAATTCATAACCACTGTAAAAACTGGGTGATTAATCCAAACTCCTGGTCCTCACATAGAGTCTGTTCGCTGAAGTTTAGAAAGAGTCTCAAATTTATACTCTGCACTGTGCTAGGTTCTAGATACACAATAGCAAACAAGAGTGACCAAGTGCCTCCCCTCATGCAGCCTGGAATGTAGCTGGGGAAAAAGACTTTATATAAATGAATAAGGAATTTAAATGTGGATAGCCAGACAGAGAAAGTTCAATCACTCAGTCATGTCATACTCTTTGCAACCCCATGGATTGCAGCACACCAGGCCTCCCAGTCCATCACTAACTTCCAGAGCTTGCTCAAACTCATGTCCATCGAGTCAGTGATACCATCCAACTATCTCATCTTCTGTTGTCCCCTTCTCCTCCTGCCTTAATCTTTCCCAGCATCAGAGTCTTTTCCAGTGAGTCAGTTCTTTGCATCGGGTGGCCAAAGTATTGGAGCTTCAGCTTCAGCATCAGTCCTTCCAATGAATATTCAGGACTGATTTCCTTCAGGATTGACTGGTTTGACCTCCTTGCTGTCCAAGGGACTCTCAAGAATATTCTACAACATCACAGTTCAAAAGCATTAATTCTTGAGCAGACGAGAATCCCCGGGGAATTTGACAATGGAGGCCCGTGGGACTTAATTACAGAACTTCCACAGGACTGGGGAAACAGACTCTTGGAGGGCACAAACCAAACCTTGTGCACACCAGGAGCCAGGATAAAGGAGTAGTGAAAGAAAGGAGCCAGAGACAGATAAATACATGATATCACTTGTATGTGGAATCAAAAATATTTTTTAAAAAAAGATGCAAATGAACTTACTTACAAAACAGAAATAGACCCACAGACATAGAAAACAAATTTATGGTTTCCAAAGGGAAAAGGGAGAGGGAGGGATAAATTAGGAGTTTGGGATTAACATACCCACACTGCTGCTGCTGCTGCTGCTGCTAAGTTGCTTCAGTCGTGTCTGACCCTGTGCGACCCCATAGACGGCAGCCCACCAGGCTCCCCCATCCCTGGGATTCTCCAGGCAAGAACACTGGAGTGGGTTGCCCTTTCCTTCTCCAATGCAGAAAAGTGGAAAGTGAAAGTGAAGTCACCCAGTCATGTCCGACTCTTAGAAACCCCTTGGACTGCAGCCCACTGCAGCTCCTCCATCCATTTGATTTTCCAGGCAAGAGTACTGGAGTGGGGTTTCATCACTTTCTCCAATACCCACTACTATATATAAAGTAAACAAGGACCTACTGTATAGCACAGGGAGCTATAATCAATATTTTGTAACAACATAAAAATAATCTTAAAAAGAACATATATATATATATATATTAAAAAACTGAATTACTCTGCTGTGCATCTGAAACTAACACAACATTGTATTTCAACTATACTTCAATAAAACAAAATTTTTAGATGTAGTAAAAACAATTTTTTTAATGTAGATAAATGCAATGAAAAAGTGCAGGACACTTTGAGAAAGATTTGTATAAGGACTTTCTTTAGATTGTGGGGCCCACAAAGGCTGAGGCCTAAATTAGGAGCCAGCCAACCAAAGAGGGCAGGAAGTCCCGGCAGAGGGCACAGCACGAGCAAAGGCCAAGGGGAAGGCAGGAGACTGGAGAACCTGAGGAAGCGTAAGAAAGGAAGCGTGCAAGGCGATGGAGAGATGGAGGCAGACAGGCCAGACTGTGCAGGGTCCGCTGCGCAGTTCTCGTGCTGCCACCTGCGTGTTGTGAAGATGGTAGCTTCACAGTGAAAAACATCTGGCAGATATCACGTTGACCAAATAATAAAAGTTAACACCAGCAGTGGCATAAAGAGTCATTCCACCCCTCCTGGTAGGATGCTCTGAGAAGGGCATAACGTCATCTCTCCCTACTCTTGCCAAAACCTGCATCATCAGCATTAGTTATGAAGAAACATCAGGAAAACTCAAAATGAAGAGCATTCTGCAAGACAATCGGCTCGTAATTTCCAAAGAAGTCAAGGTCACAAAAGACAGAAATTGGGGATCATTTCCAGATGAAAGGAAACTAATAAGACAAGGTGACTAAATGTGTGATCCTCGACCCCCGAAATGAAGTTGGTGGGACAACTGCTGACGATTAACTGAGGTCTACATATTTGCGAATCCTACTGCATTGATGCTCACTTTCTGGTTTTGATAATTGGACCATGGTTTTGTAAGATATTAACACTTAGGGGAGCTGGGAGGGGAGCTTATAGGAATTATTTGTACTACGTTTGCAATGATTTTCTAAAGTCTGAAATTATCTCAAAATGAAAAGTTAAAAAATAAATTGAAAAAAATTGTAAGCTTTAGATTTCCTCCTAGATATAACGGCAGGCCCTTGATGGAGTTTAACTAAGGGAGTGTTTAGGCTTTTAAACATCTGTGTGGTCGGGGTATGGCAAATGGATGCAGGCAGGACCACAGGGAGGCAGTCATGATGCAAGAGCTTTGACTAAGTGACATCAGTTTTCTCAGCTGCCAGATGAGAGGGCTGAACCGTCTGTACTTACAAGGCAGGTTCACAACTTACCTGCGCTGGAGTCACCTGGGGAACTTCAGCCATTCAGATCCCTGAACTGATTCCAGCGTTTAGATCACCCAACGCTTCATGATGACCTGCAAAAGAACAGTGGTGTCCTGGTCCGCTCCAGCCGCTGTAACAAAGTACCACAGGTGCAGGGGCTTAAACAACAGGCGTTTACTTCCCACGGTTCTGTGAGAAGTCCAAGAGCAAGGTTCCTGGTGAGAGCCCTCCCCTGGTGTGTAGATTGCCACCTTCTCCTGTGTCCTCACTTGGCAGAGAGCAAACTCTGGAGTCCCTTTCTTTTCTTATAAGGGGGCCAGGCCGATCATGTCAGGGTTCTTCTTTTATGTCCTCATTTAACCTTAATCATCTCCTTATGGGGGCTTCCCCGGTGGCGCTAGTGGTCAAGAACCTACCTGCCAATGCAGGATATGCAAGTTCAATCCCTGGGTTGGGAAGATCTCCCAGAGGAGGGCATGCTAACCCACTCCAGTATTCTTGCCTGCAGAATCCCATGGACAGAGGAGCCTGGTGGGCTACATACAGTCTGTGGGGTCGAGAAGAGTCGACACAACTGAGCAACTGAGCGTGAGCGCGCACACACACACACACACACTGGGGCATCTCAGGACACAGAAAAGCCACAGAAGAGATTCTGCTCCAAGACCATTCTTGGGTGGACAGCTTTCTCCAGCTCCTCAGAAGAGCCAGTGGGACTTCATACAGTTGCCCACAGCGGCGACGACTCCCACAGCCCTCCCTCCTACTGGCTTTTCCTCCTTCCTCTTTCTCGCTCCCTGGCCCCTCATTTCTGCTCTCCGACTTTGAAAAATGAGCAGGTTTAGCCAGAGAGGAGAGAGCACACTCAAGCAGAAGGAAAGGCAGAGTGAAGAGCAGAACAAAGGGAGGCTGGAAAGACAAAGGATGAGAGACATCACTGCTTGCTTGCCGCCTTTATGTGCGTGATTCAGAGTGAAGCTTGTCACACAGGTCGCGGGACAAATGGATGCAGGTACCAGACCCACACCGGTTATCAAACGCTGTAAATGTGGCAAGAGGGGAGTGTGTGCACGCATGCGCAGTTTGTGACCCCGTGGACTGTAATCCGCTGGGCTTCTCCGTCCAAGGGATTCTTCAGGCAAGTATACTGGAGTAGGTTGCCATTTCCTCCTCCAGGGGATCTTCCCGACCCAGGGACTGAACCCGTGACTCCTGTGTAGAAGAATCGCAGGCAGATTCTTTCCTATTGAGCCATCGGGCAGGAGCAGGGAAGATCACAAAATAGCCTGGGCGCATGTGTGCGTGCGGCAGCAACCCTGGCAGAGAGAGTCACCTCCGTGGGTGCTCTCCTGTTTCATCACGTGAAATTGCACTGCCAAAGCTGTTCATGGCATAGTCTATCTTGCAGCTTTCCAACCAGCTCTAAATTGGCTTGGTCAGCGCCCAACGAGAGGACCGTTGAGCCACCTTCAGGACGCATGTACCAGGACATAAATATGTGAGCAGTTCTATATTAGCATGAATTAGCAGCAGTAGCCTGGAAATGCTGAGCCTGATGCTGGGAAGCTCTAATGGAACTGTGCATCTTTTTTCTACCGCAGGAGCAGTCAAGAATCATGCATAATGTAAAAGCGCAGAGTGCAGCTGGTAGCAGCAGGCTGGATCACAGGAGATGGTTTCAACTGGGTTTTATGATCATGAAGAACTACCTTTCAATCAGGGCCCCAAAGCATCTACAGTCCTCCTGCCCCAGCGAAGCGGGGTGGCAGGGCAGGGTTGCGGGGGGCTGGCAGTCCAGAATTGTACTACATAACAGTAAATACAGATTCTACTCAGAGGGCCTGAAGCTTGGCTCTTTATTGATGTTCAGTCCGTATTTATAGCGTCTAGCAGAGTGGGTGGTGGCGACATAAAGCAGGTGCCACCTGGCCATCCATGAGGCTGATTCAGACACGTGGATGAGCCATTCTCTGATCAGCCCGGGAAAGTTTGCCCTGGACATGCAGCCTTCTAATCATGAAATTGTTCAGACTTGGAAAAGAAGGGCCAGAGCAGAGGAAAGCCTATTTAATGGTGTCAGCTCACCTCCTGGTCTTAGAGCATCTCAGGGAAAAAATGAGGAAAATTCCAGGAAAATTCCTCAATTTAGTCTGCTGTTTATTGCTTTTCTTTTCTCAGCCACTATATGGATTTAGCTTTATTGTGACATAAATCACATCCCAGACAACTCACTCATTTAAAGTGTGTAAATTGAATGCATTTTTGGTTTACAATATTTTACCAGTGTGTGCTCAGTCACTCAATCTTATGTCCAACTCTTTGTGACTTCATGGACTATAGCTCGCCATGCTCCTTTGTCCATGGGATTCTCGAGGCAAGAATACTGGAGTGGGTTGCAAAAATTTGTAATATGTACATACAACAAAATCTGCCATCTTAATCATTTGGGGTAGAATAATTGTTATTGTGGTAAAATATACATAAAATTTGCTGTTTTAACCATTTTCAAGGGTTCAGTTCTGACCATTTGCCTCCAGAACATTTCATTACCCAAGACATAAAGTCTCTCCTCATTAAGCAATAGCTCCACATTCTCCCCACTTCCCCTTAGCCCCTGGAAACCTCAAATCTATCTTCTGCCTCTATGAATTTGCCTAGTCTAGAAGTTTCATGTGAGTGGGGTCATACACTATGTGTCCTTTCATGTCTGGCTTATTCGACTTAGCATAACATCTTCAAGGTTTGGCCATGTTGTATTAATAGCATGAATTATCAATAAAATTTCATTCCTAATGAATGCCATTTGCGGCAACATAGTTGGACTTAGAGATTATCATGCTAGGTGAAGTAAGTCAGAGACAAATGTCATGTGATATCACTTATATGAGGAATATACAAAAATATGATACAAAGGAACTTATTTGCAAAACAGAAACAGACTCACAGGGATTGAAAACACATGGTCACCCACCAAAGGGGAAAGGTGGGGGAGAGAGGAATAAATTAGTAATTTGGGAGTAACATATGCTGCTGCTGCTAAGTCGCTCAGTCGTGTCCGACTCTGTGCGACCCCATAGACGGCAGCCCACCAGGCTCCCCCGTCCATGGGATTTTCCAGACAAAAGTACTGGAGTGGGGTGCCATTGCATTCTCCGGGAGTAACAAATACACACTACTAAACATAAAATAGATAAACAACAAGGACCTACTCTATAGCACTAGGAACTATATTCAATATCTTGTAATAACGTATAATGGAAAAGAATCTGAAAAGGGATATATGTGTGTCTGTGTGTGTCCAAATCACTTTGCTATACACTAACACAACAGTGTAAGTCAATTATATTTAATTTTTTAAAAATTCATTCTTCTTTATGGTTGAATAATATTCCAAGTATCTATGTATTACATTTTGTTTATTCATTCACTTATTGATGAATTCTTCAGTCATTTCCACCTTTTAGCTACTATGAATATTGCTGCTATGAACACTGGCCTGCGAGTATCTGTTCGAGTCACATATGAGTTCTTAGTATTGCTGGATATATACCAGCAATATTGCTGGATATACACCAGCATTGCTGGATCACAAGTTAATTTAGCTTTTTTTAAACAGAGGTGCTTTATTTATTTTTGGTTGCACTGGGTCTCCGCTGCTGCATGTGGCCTTTCTCTAGTTGCTGCAGGCGAGGTCTGCTCCGCACTGGGGTGCTCGGGCTTCTCACTGGTGGCTTCTCTTCTTGTGGAGCACGGATTCCAAGGCACCCGGGCTTCAGTAGCTGTGACTTGTGAGCTCTAGAGCACTGGCTGAGTAGTTGTGGTACACCAGCTTAGTTGCGCTGTGGCACGTGGGATCTTCCTGGACCAGGGATTGAACCTGTGTCCCTTGCACTGCAAGGCAGATTCTTAACCACTGGAACCACCAATCTGTTCTCCAGAGCAGCTCTACCATTTTACATACCATTCTACATGTTTGAGGGTTCCCATACATTTCCTATTTTCTGTTATTTTTTTAAATTATAGCTATCCCAGTAGGTATAAAGTGATTTCTTGTGGTTTTGATTTGCATTTCCCTAATGACTGGTGACGTTGACCATCTTTTTGCACACTTATTGGCCATTTGTATCGCTCTGTTGGAGAGTGTGGTATTAGTTTGCTAGGACAGCCATAACCATAACCAAGTGCCACGGACAGGGTGGCTCAAACAACAGAACTTGATTCTCTCACAGTTCTGAAGGCTAGAAGTCCAACATCAAGGCGTCAGCGGGTTTGGTTTTCCTGGGGTCTCTCCCTGTGGCTTGGAGACAACCCCCTGCATGTGGTCTCTTTTCTTTTATTTTTTTTTCTTTTTTTTTATTGGAGGCTAATTAGTTTACAATATTATATTGGTTGGTTTTGCCATACACTGACATGAATCCGCCCCGGGTGTACATGAGTTCCCCCTCCTGAACCCCCCTCCCACCTCCCTCCTCCCTCTATCCTCCCTCTGGGTCATCCCCGCACACCAGCCCCAGGCATCCTGTAACATGCATCGACCCTGAACTGGTGATTCGTTTCACATATGATAATATACATGTTTCAATGCCATTCTCCCAAATCGTCCTTTTCTGTACCTGCCCATGTTCTGGTCTTCTCTTCTTACAAGGACACAAGTCTATTGCTTTTGGGCTCATCCTATGACCTCATTTAACCTCAGTCACCTCTTTAAAAACCCAAATACTGTCACAGTCTGAGGTCCTGGGAGTTAGCACGTCAACATATTAATGGGGAAGATTAATATGTGGGGGTACAACTCGGCCCACAATAAATAACAAACATCCACTTAAATCCTTTGCCTAATATTTTTAATAATAAACTGTGGAAAATTCTGAAAGAGATGGGAATACCAGACCACCTGACCTGCCTCTTGAGAAACCTGTATGCAGGTCAGGAAGCAACAGTCAGAACTGTACATGGAACAACAGACTGGTTCCAAATAGGAAAAGGAGTGCGTCAAGGCTGTATATTGTCACCTTGCTTATTTAACTTGTATGCAGAGTACATCATGAGGAACGCTGGGCTGGAAGAAGCACAAGCCGGAATCAAGAGTGCTGGGAGAAAAATCAATAACCTCAGATATGCAGATGACACTACCCTTATGGCAGAAAGTGAAGAGGAACTCAAAAGCCTCTTGATGAAAGTGAAAGAGGAGAGTGAAAAGGTGGGCTTGAAGTTCAACATTCAGAAAACAAAGATCATGGCATCTGGTCCCATCACTTCATGGGACACAGATGGAAAAACAGTGGAAACAGTGTCAGACTTCATTTTTGGGGCTCCAAAATCACTGCAGATGCTGATTGCAGCCATGAAATTAAAAGACACTTACTCCTTGGAAGGAAAGTGATGACCAACCTTGATAATATGTTAAAAAGCAGAGACATTACTTTGCCATCAGAGGTCCATCTAGTCAAGGCTATGGTTTTTCCCGTGGTCATGTATGGATGTGAGAGTTGGACTGTGAAGAAAGCTATTGCTGAAGAATTGATGCTTTTGAACTGTGGTGTTGGAGAAGACTCTTTGTCTTGTACTGCAAGGAGATCCCACCAGTCCATTCTAAAGGAGATCAATCCTGGGTGTTCATTGGAAGGACTGATGCTAAAGCTGAAACTCCAATACTTTGGCCACCTCATGCGAAGAGTTGACTCACTGGAAAAGACTCTGATGCTGGGAAGGATTGGGGGCGGGAGGAGAAGGGGACGACAGAGAATGAGATGGCTGGATGGCATCGCCGACTCTGTGGACATGAGTTTGAGTGAACTCCGGGAGTTGGTGATGGACAGGGAGGCCTGGCGTGCTGTGATTCATGGGGTCGTGGAGAGTCGGACACAACTGAGCAACTGAATTGAACTGAACTGAAGAATACTCACATTGTCCCAAAGGACACATCTCCTTCAATTTTACACATTTCACTGATGAGAATCCTCTTAGCACTGATACTATAAGCCAAAATTATTTTTTGAACACAGAGTTTCTGATGTAGAGGAGTATATTTAATTTCTTAGGTACATAGGAAATAAATATTACATTAATAAAGAAGGACTAAATTCAATTAATATGCTTTATTAATCATTATTGTAATAAAGACAGAGGATTTTTTAATTAAATGATAGGATGGAGGGCAAAACATTATGAGATGAAAGTTTCAATATACCAAAAAGTTAAAAACAGTCAATGATGTTGGTTTGTTTGTTTAGTTGCTAAGTCTTGCCTGACTCTTGTGACCCCATGGACTGCAGCCCACCACACTCCTCTGTCCATGGGATTCTCCAGGCAAGAATACTGGAGTGTGGGTTGCCCTGCCCTCCTCCAGGGGATCTTCCCGACCCAGGAATTGAACCTGGGTTTCCTGCATTGCAGGCAGATTCTTTACCGACTGAGCTATGAGGGAAGCCCCAACAATCATTATACTTTTAAAAAATTCTCCACCTAAGACAATGATAGCAATATTCACAAATTATCCACATTGGTTTCAGCCCTCTCCTGGTGAGATCCATTTCTTCTTTCTCAAATATCCAAGTAGGCCTGGGCTCCTGTTGGTAATGGAATAAGAAGCTTTGGCAGACCAGTAACAGGCCTCTCCTAGGATTCTATGGAGCTGCTTCACATAAGGATGGAGAAGGAACTGGCAACCCACTCCAGTACTCTTGCCTGGAAAATCCCATGAAGGAGAAGCCTGGTAGGCTACAGTCCATGGGGTTGCAAAGAGTTGGACACGACTGAGTGACTTCACTTTTCACTTTCACACTAGGAAGTTGTCTGACCTCTTTGTGTCCCCCGTGGTGGTAATCTGAGCCCCAGTAAATCCAGTCAACCCTCTCTGACCTCACCTGACAAGGTCTAACGGATAGCCCTTCTCCAATGGCTCCATTTGCCATCAGTCACTAAAATTGTTCAGCAAAGAAGAAATCCATCTAAGGAATTTCACAGATAATACACATTCTTCCTTTGCCAAGATAGCTATTTTTTGAGGAAGGGCATACGGAACCTTGTGATCACAGTTTGTTCATTCCATCTTTTTTTCTTTAAGGGGAAAGAAAAAGAAATAATTATATGGATAAAACATGTCAACGAAGTCCTTGGTTCATAAAGAAGAATCTGATCCAGGAAATCCCAGAACGTCTTCTGACGTCTCAATGTGTTCTTGTTTTGTGCTTTACTTTCTGATCCCCCAGGCTAGCTGCTCTGGGAGGAAGAGCTCCCACTACACTTTGGGGCACGGCCAGCAAGACACACAACACTCTCAGCGTCCGAAAGACAGAGAGAGTAGCACGTCACTAGCTCTGACTGACTGGGGTCATGGACAGTTCCATGAACCAAATCACATGCTCTATCAAAATTATCTGACTCTTATTAGTTTCCATAGTTCTTCCGGTGAGGGACTATTCAGGTGTGTTCAGAAATCAGCAGGGTAAGATTAACTTCTCTGATCAGGTTGGACAGTTGCTCACAGAGCTAGATTCAAAGTCTGGTTTCATGTGCGGGCTTCTAAGAACAAGGATTCTAGAACACTCCTACAAACTGACTCGGGCTGGGTTGTCTGGCAGTCTCCCTGGTTCTTGTTTTCTTACCTTACTTCCCCTTTGATCCCACTCAACTAATTGTGTGTTGGTGAATGTCCAACCACTCTCCAAAAAGCATACAAATGTGTATATATATATATATATATATATATATATATATATACTAAAGTTTACTGTCTCTCTAAAATGTATTTGTTTTAAGAGATGGTACTGATGAACTTATTTGCAGCGCAGCAGTGGAGATGCAGACATAGGGAACAGACTTGTGGACACAGTTGGGGGAAGGAGAGGGTGGGACGAATTGAGAGAGTAGCATGGCAACATGTACAATGCCCTGTGTAAAATAGATCGCCATGGGGATTTGTTGTGTGCCACAGGAAGTTTACCCCAGGGCTCTGTGACAACCTAGAGGGGTGGGATGGGGTGGGACATGAGGAAGGTTCAGGAGGGAGGGGCATACGTTTACCTGTGGCTGATTCATGCTGATGGATGGCAGAAACCAGCACAGTGTTGTAGAGCGACGGTCCTCCAATAAAAATTTTTTTAAAAATAGATCTACTCACAAAAGTCAATGGTAGCAGGAAGTAAAAATGTGAAATAAGATGGCAAAAAAAGATATGTAACACACAATTTACAAATGACAAAGTAGACAGTATTCTTCACTGTGAATGCCATTTGCTCAACTGATTCTCAGAACTCCTTCCTTGATCTTTTCCAAATTCTCACACCTCTAGTCAATCCATGCTTGCAGCTAAAACATGATGTAGTTTTGAAAAGAATATTGGTTGATATTTTTGTCTACATGAGTCAGGTGAAACAATGAAGATATATCTCGAAGGGTCACCTGATTATCAACACGATCAACTTCTTTGCTGAATCAGGTAATTTTCTAATGCTGGAAGAGTATTTCCTCAAATTTTTGTGCTATTCACAATGTAATGGCCGTGGATGTGACAATTTTAAGTTTTACTCTGCATTATTAATATTTTCCCCATCTCAAGTCTAGACGGTCATTAAACCAATAAATCAACTTGGTTGTAGCAGTTGTCAAGTTCCCTAACTTGTAGCAGTTGTCAAGTTCCATGGCAGATTTCAGGTTATGAAAGTGACACTGAACATGGATATGGGAAGAGAAGCACAGTTGATAGGATCATATACTATTATTGCATAATATAAACCCAATAGATGTCAATAATCACAAGCGTTAGGTAGTAAAATAGGTAGGAAGCAATGACCTTCTTAATAGATGATTTAATGATGCGTGCACGCTAAGTCGGTTGAGTCGTGTTTGACTCTGTGCAACCCTATGGACTGTAGCCTGCTAGGCTCCTCTGTCCATGGGATTCTCCAGGCAAGAATACTGGAGTGGGTGGCCATGCCCTCTTCCAGGGGATCTTCTGACCCAGGGATCGAACACGCATCTCTTACGTCTCTGGCATTGGCAGACAGGTTCTTTACCACTAGCGCCACCTGAATCTTCCTGATTGCGAGATAATTACCTTTTAAAGGACGTCTAGGAAGACTAACTTTTATGTACAATTTGACTGTACAAGGTCTGTATCACAGTATCACAAGTCAGATTCCTGGTATAGTAAACCTCATTACAAAGAAAAAAAAAAAAAACTCCCTAGTAAAAATTCTCTAGTCCATAGAACATTTCAACAAAATACCATAAACACACTAAAATTCCACAGGGAATTTGAATGCTTCTTAGGAGTGTTTCCCTGGGTTTTGATCCACATTAGCATTATTAAAGAAAGCAACTGAATACCATTCACACACAAAATGTATTCAAGCAACCCTCAAATATTTTGAGGAGCCACCCCCCAACCTCATACTTGGAACCCAAGGAAATAGAGCCGGCTGACTTGGGGCTCCCAAGGCTGTCAAGACAGATCTGGTCACTGAAGAAGAGTCTTTCCCATCTGTCACTATCCAGACACATCTGAGGCAGAGTCTCTGAGTTCAGGAAAAGGAGGCAAATAAACGTCAGAAAGAATAGTGTCTGGGTGGACTCTTCAGACTCAGGAAAGAATCATGGGATGTAGAAGTGCAGCAGACTCTTGAGATTATAGCTTCACTTCCATCTAAAACTGTTCTTCGTGGTCAGTTCCTTCCGGAAAATGGTTTTACAGGAAAGAAATTTGGGGTTTTTTTCTTGAGACTTTTCAGAGGCCTTGTGTGCTGTAAATCTAAAAACAAAACAAACATAATACCTAGATTTTCTAAACATTATGTAATAACCTTGGAGCACTCTCCTTTGTTTTGAAATGAAGTACATTTAAAAATTTTTTTAATTTAATTGTGTGTGTGTGAGAGACAGCTTCCCAAGTGGCACAGAGGTAAAGAATCTGCCTGCCAACGTAGGAGATGCAAAAGACACCGGTTTGATCCCTAGACTGGGAAGAGCTCCTGAGGAGGAAATTGCAATCTGCTCCAGTATCCTTGCCTGGAGAATCTCAAGGACAGAGGAGCCTCGTGGGCTACAGTCCATGGGTTTGCAAAGAATCAGACATGACTGAGCAACCAAGCACACACACACAATGTGTGTGTATATATATATACACATATATATTCATACACACACATATGAGGCTTCCCTGGTGGCTCAGAGGTTAAAGTGTCTGCCTGCAATGCAGGAGACCTGGGTTTAATCCCTGGGTCGGGAAGATCCCCTGGAGAAGGAAATGGCAACTCACTCCAGTGTTCTTGCCTGGAGAATCCCATGGACAAAGGAGCCTGGTGGGCTACAGTCCACGGAGTTGCAAAGAGTCAGACACGACTGAGCAACTTCACTTCACTTCACACACATATATACATGAAACATAAAACTACCACTTTAACCCTTTAAAGTGTACAGTTCAGCGAAGTATATGCATATAGTTATGCAACCAGTTTCCAGAACTTTTCCATCCTGCAAAACTGAAATTCTGTATCCATTAAACAACAGCTCCCTGACCTTAGGTTACCTTTTCTATAGCCTCCAATCTTCTCAGCTGAGCATCTAGACATCATGGAGCAAAGACAGGCCAGCCCTGTTTTTCCTGTCCAAATTCCTGACCCTCAGAACTTGTGAACACTATGGAAAGGTTGCTTCATACCACTGAGTGTTGTGGTTTGTTACAAGGCAATAGTAACTGAAACAGATGAGACTGCACCCATCCTGTCTGCATGCTGTCCACGCTTGCTCCTTGGAAGGAAAGCTATGACAAACTTAGACAGCATATTAAAAAGCAGAGGCATCACCTTGACGACAAAGGACCATATAGTCAAAGCTGAGGTTTCTCCAGTAGTCATGTACAAATGTGAAAGTTGGAACATAAAGAAGGCTGAGCACTGAGGAGCTGATGCTTTTGAATTGTGGCACTGGAAGAGACTCTTGAGAGTCCTTTGGACAGCAAAGAGATCAAACCAGTCCATCCTAAAGGAAATCAACCCTGAATACACATTGGAAGGACTGATGCTGAAGCTGAAACTCCAATACTTTGGCCACCTGATACAAAGAGTTGACTCATGGGAAAAGACCCTGATGCTGAGAAAGACTGAAGGCAGGAGGAAAAGGGGATGACACAGGATGAGATGGTTGGATGGCATCACTGACTCAGTGGACAAGAGTTTGAGCAGGAGATAATGGAGAACAGAGGAGCCTGGTGTGCTGCAGTCCATGGGGTCGAAAAAGGGTCAGATACAACTCAGGGACTGAACAACAACAACAAATTTCATTCTCTGGATTTTCCCTTGCCCACTCCAGGGAAGCCTCTCGTGTCTCCTTTCATAGAAGCAGACTTTTCTAGAACCCTATCACTCTTTTGCAGATTAGATGCCAAGGATGAAAAGGAAGGAAAAAGAGTGCCTGGAGTGGAGGAGGGGGTTTTGTAGAAGGAATGGAAAAAAGTTAAGAGTCCCCAAACTAGAAAACTAGAGCAGGGGCAGAGGTGAGAACTTACAGCCCAGCACCAAGCACCCGCTAATGGCCATGGAAGGGGGTCAGACCTCGACAGAGGAGGCTGATGCTGTGCGTGGAGAGATGGGACCCCGGGCGCCGAGCACAGCATTGATGAGACGTCTATGCACAGCCGTACGAAGAAGCAGAAGGAAGAATGGGCTTCTCAGGGGACCAGGACCGACCAAAGATCAGCTCCCAGGACACCCATCTCTGTACATGAGACCCCAGGACAATATATATATCACTATAGAATGAAGGTACCCCATCATGACTGAGTTTTTATTGCCAACCCGATAGGTGGGGCTTGAAGTTTAATTTGGTATAAGGAACCTGTTTTATGGAAGACTGTCAATACCTCCAATGTGAAATTCATGGAAATTAGACCTTGAAAAGTAAACAAATACACAGGGATGATAGAAAAAGGAAGCTCTGGATCAACCAGAAACTGTGAAGAATTTCTTCAAGTTAGAAAGCTTAGGCAAGAATAGATTGAAGAGGAACAAGTGCAGCCCAGGACGAAGGTGGGCGACGTTCTGCTGAAAAGCCTGAGGGTCCCCCAGACTGAGACAGGTGGAACCCAGCAGGAGGAGGGGCAGCTCAGAACCGGAAAGGCGAGATGAGCCGGCTGGGTGTCCGAGCATCCGGCCTCCTCCCTGGGGGTGGGAGCCGGCAGCCGTGGTGTGGTCCTCACTTCCCACAAGGCAGTGGGCACAGGAACTCTGGGAGCGAGAAAAGCGCAGTGTCCTGGGGTGCCTTAAAGACCACCTTATCCTGACACATCACAGAAGCCCCTGCCACGCTTGCAAACAACAGTGAGTACAAGCCTTCGTGGCAGTCCCCACACCCGCTTGGCCAGTGTGCATAATTTGTCGTGTGTCTGTTTTAGTCGCTCGGTCATGTCCAACTCTTGGTGACCCCATGGACTCTAGCCCGCCAGGCTCCTCTATCCATGGGATTCTCCAGGCAAGAATACTGGAATGGGTTGCCATTTCCTTCTCCAGGGGATCTTCCCGACCCAGGGATCAAACCCAGGTCTCCCACATTGCAGGCAGATTCTTTACTATCGGAGCCACAGGGAAGCATCATTTGTTACAGATGCTGTAAGAAGGAATCTTAATATTAGGGAACATAATTAAGAATCAAATATCTGGGGAGAGCCCACATCATAGGATGTGGAGGAAAAAAGGAAAACTAAAGAAGCTGATTAAATAGTGCGATCACAGAAGGATGTTTTTTTTTTAAAGACAACTATATCAAAGCTTTAAAGAAACAACGTGGGTGAAGGAGAGACAGAACCAATCAAAGCTACTATTAAAATTATAGTTACTGAGTTGAAAACTTAATATGATGGGTAAAAAAGAAAGAACAGAACAGGCACAGCTGAGGAGTAAATCATTTGGGAAATGGAGCCACAGAATTTGCTCAAAAGACAAAATTAAGAGGCTTAATAATGGAATAAATCTAGTTCCAGCATCCATAGAATAGGGATTACAAGAGCCCAGAGGCTAAACAACAACAACAGAAAATAAAATTTAAAGAAATAATTAACTAGAAATTTACAGAACTAAAGTAAGACATGGGGTCTCTGAAAAAAAATGCTACCCAGCAGGATAAATTTCTAACTAATCAGACACAACTGAGCATAGATTCATTGTACCCACGTAGCCTAACTACTGGGATCAAGAATTAAGGCCACCTGTTCCAACATGATTTATTTTTTCCAGGAAATCCTTGCCCAGAAAGATAAGACAGTAAATCAGCAGATGATTGTTGCTTACCTCAGGAAGTTCCTGAAAACCAAATTGTCTGGGCAAACAGTTTGTACATCTGGGCAAACAATTTTCCTCTCTGGACAATCGTGTCTACACCGGAGCAAACAGCTCATTTATCAAACAGTTTACATATCAGTTTTGGCTTTGCGCTTCGGTGTATCCACTAAACTTAAACAACTAGTTAGGAGCTTCATCCAGTCCCAATCAGTTCCCTGGCCTTGAAAGACCTGTCCTAAATTCCTAAATCACATGAGCCCTGACCCCCCCAACAAATCCTATAAATATCTCGCCCAAATCTTCTCCTTCTGAGACATTGCTAAGTTCTTCTCAAAGTGATGATCTCTTACTGCTGTAGGGGTTTTTGATTGTTTGTTTGTTTTCAATTTGTTTTGTTTTTGTGGCCACACCACTCACCAGCTCCCCAACCAGAGATCAAACCCATGCCCCCTGCTTTGGAAGCATGGCATCTTAACTACTGGTCCCTGCATAAGTTTAATAAACACCTCTGCTTTATCAAAAGGGTGCTTTCGATAGACAATTTGGGGAAGCAAGCTGGCAGTTGCAAATCCATGAGGAAACCATTAAAATGAAAAGAGAACCCTAAGACCGTCTGCAGAGGAGTACACGAGCCATCTACAAGAAATAAGAATCTGGTTGACCTCAGACTTCAGGACAGCAGTGTGGCACAGGGAGACATTGGAGCAGTTCTCTCCAGTTTATAAAGCAAAACAACTTGGAACCTAAAATTCTATATCCAGATTCTATATCCTTTAAAACTGAGGTCAGCAGACGATGGCCAATGGACCAACCACCTGTTTTCATTAATGAAATTTTATTGGAACATGGGCATACCTATTCAGTTATGCATTGTCTTTATATACATATAAGGACAAAGCATATAAAGACTGCTTATATACAAAAACAATCAGGGCCTGCTTTTGCATTAAGTGGTAGCGTTGAATAGTTGTAACTGAAAACTTACGCAAACTTAAAACATTTATTTGGACCATTAAAAAAAAAAAGCGCGCCGACACCTTTACAGGTATAAGATCTCAAAGTTTGCTACCCAATGACCTTTTGGGAAGAATTGTTATGAAAATTAAAGGTGTGGGGAGAGGGAGGCTCCAGGAGAAATAGGTGAGATTTATAAAGAAACAAATCAAACACAGAAGTAAAATTTACTATTACATTTAAAAAGCATTAAATAACTGGGAATTCTCTGGCAGTCCAGTGATTAGGACTCTGTAAGGATTTGATCCCCGGTTGGGGTACAACAAGACCAGAAAAATAAAATAAAAAAACAGTATTAAATAAGTAAAAGTTTTAAATAAAATGTCCATACAGTGTTGAATTCCATGGAGGCAGGGGAGATTGCAAACAGGAGAACTAAACAGGGCAATAGAGTTCTTGCATTTTTGTGGGAGTGAGGAGGCCTGAGGATAAAGATAATTCCAGAAAAAGTTTATTCATTCTAGATTATTTCTAGATGATTATTCATTTTAAGCAATGTTAAATACTAATGGGTAAGTATTAGAAGATTAGAGGTAAGGTGTACAGATTTCCAAACTTACAGAAGGGTAAAATGAAAAAAAATACATATATATCGATTAGCTCAGCTAAGGGCACACAAATTAAGACAGTAGGACTAAACCCAAATATATCAGTGAAATCAATAGTTATGATTCAGTTACTTTTAGCTCAATTTCCTGTTGATTACCTGCATACTTTGTGCTGGCATTACTAGAAACACTAGAAACACAATTAGCAGCTCTCAGACCAACCTAGATACCATATTAAAAAGCAGAGACATTACTTTGCCAACCAAGGTCCGCCTAGTCAAGGCTATGGTTTTTCCCGTGGTCATGTATGGATGTGAGAGTTGGACTGTGAAGAAAGTTGATTGCCGAAGAATTGATGCTTTTGAATTGTGGTGCTGGAGAAGACTCTTGAGAGTCCCTTGGACTGCAAGGAGATCCAACCAGTCCATTATAAAGGAGATCAGTCCTGGGTGTTCATTGGAAGGACTGATGCTAAAGCTGAAACTCCAGTACTTTGGCCACCTCATACGACGAGTTGACTCACTGGAAAAGAGTCTGATGCTGGGAGGGATTGGGAGTAGGAGGAGACGGGGACGACAGAGAATGAGATGGCTGGATGGCATCACTGACTCGATGGACATGAGTTTGAGTGAACTCTGGGAGTTGGTGATGGACAGGGAGGCCTGGCGTGCTGTGGTTCATGGGGTCGCAAAGAGTCGGACACGACTAAGCGACTGAACTGAACTGAACTGATGAAGCTTGAATGCATGCATGCTAAGTCGCTTCAGTCGGGTCTGACTCTATGTGACCCTATGGTCTGGAGCCCGCCAGGCTCCCCTATGGATGGGATTCCCCAGGCAAGAATACTGGAGTGGGTTGCTGTGCCTTCCTCCAGGGGATCTTCCCAACCCAGGAATCAGAAGCTTATGTCCCACTAAAGAAACAAACCGTAAACCAATATGTATGTAACATAACCTCAGATACAGGTGCTATTTTAAAAGGAAATAAATCAGAGTAGAGGACCGGAGAGTGATGTAAGTTGGTCACCTTGGAGGCTACTTCACTGGGAGCCCGATTAGCATGGTTTTTGTGGAAGCGATGCAAGTGATAGTATGGGTGGAGGCGGTGAAGGAGAAAGACGGGAGGATTTGCTGATAGAATCTGTTGAAGAGGTGAGGGTCAGGGCATATGACAAGGAACATTCAGTTTTGTGTTGAAACACATACAGACAAGCATATAATCAACTATTTTCAGTTTACAAAAGAAATGGCTATAGACGCCAAGGGACCCACCCATGTCCTTTTTCAGCTGGTGCATCCACCCCTACTGTGAGTTGGTTCTCAGGCTGCCTCCCTTCCCTGAGGAACTGCTGATGGAAGCTGCTCATGTGAGTGGTTATCCAAGAAAAAAAACCCCATGTACCAAATGGAAGAGATTCTCTAAATATCAGAGAAGAACACACACACACACACGTCCCATAGGGCTCCCTGACTTTCCTGCATTGTACACGCTTCTGTTAACTATTTTCTTGCAAGAAAGTAAGGATCTTGAGCCCTGTTGGGACACTGAATTTAGACCTGGAGTGGAAAGACTAAAACATTTCTTATCTCTGTTGCCTCTAATACCCCAGACCGTTGTCAAAGCATATATTGTCTTGAAGAAGAGTTCTCAGGAGAGCAAAGCAGAGCTTTTGTAAGAAATATTGAATGTAAAAAAAAAAAAAAAAAGGCTTTTTCTCCTTATTTTTAAGTATAAGCAATTCTTTCCAGCTGCTCTCAATAGTTTACCCTAGGATATTCCAGTAGCTAGAAAGAAAAACATTCAAATAGTGAAAACTGCAAGTGCCATGATTTTTTTTTAATGTAACTGAATTTTTTTCTGCAAATACATTTTTTTCAACATGTTTCTGACAAAACTCACAAATGAAGTTTTACATTATTTCTTGCAGATCGAGGCAGTTACAGAATTTCACGAAATCATACTACAAAATTTTTATTCCAACTATAGTCACGCCTCATACTAGTTTATAGTTGAAGTCTTCTTTAAAGTTCTCTAGTTCCTATTAAAAGAAATAAAAATGAAATTGGTGCTGCATCCAATCTTATTTAGGCAACATCTTCAACTATCGGATTCACTTCCTATTGCTTACATAAATTTAGTGGCTTAAAACAGGGCAGATTGATCATCTTATCATCTATATCATCTAGAGTACATGTGTGCTAGGTTGCTTCAGGCCTGTCTGGCTCTTTGGGGCCCCATGAACTGGAGCCCACCAGGCTCCTCTGTCCATGTGATTCTCCAGACAAAACTGGAGTGGGTAGCCTTTCCCTTCTCCAGGGGATCTTCCCAACCCAGGAATCAAACCTAGGTCTCCCTCATTGTAGGTAGATTCTTTACCGTCTGAGTCACCAGGGAAGCCAGGTTCTTTACCACTAGCTCCATCTGGAAAGCCCCTTTATCATCTCGTGCAGAAGTCCAAAACAGGTCTCACAATATTAAAATCTAGGTGTCGGCAGAACTGAGTCCCTTCCGGTAGCTCTAGGGGAAGAATGGGTTTCCTTGCCTTTTTCAGCTTCTAAAGACTGTTCATGTCCTTTGACTCATGGACAATCATTTATCAGCAAAGCCAGCATGATCGGGTAGAGTCCTGAGGCTGCCATCTCTCTGGTTTCTCTCCCTTCTGCCCCCTTCTTCCACTTACAATGAACTTTGTGATGACACGACCCACCTGGATAATTCAGGATCATCTCAAAATCAGGCAATTACAAATTTAATTCCTTCTGAAACCTTAACTCCCCTTCACCATGTAACCTAGTACAGGCACAGGTTCTGGAGATTAAGAGTGGCCATCAATGGGTAGCCAGCATTCTGCCGATCCATGTACTAAAAAACTACCCCAACAAAATGGACTTTTATGTTTAATAATTATTTATCAAAATGTGTAGTATACTGTTACTTTGCTCAATTACATTCTCATTTAAATTATAACTAAATATAAACTTCTTATCCCTAAGAGCCTGAGAGTCATAGGAAAAAGATTTGCAATCAGTAGGCATAATTTTATTTGTTGCTATTGCTATTTAGTCACTAAGTCACGTCCCAGCTTTTTTGAGACCCCATGGACTGTAGTCCACCAAGCTCCTCTGTCCATGGGATTTCCCAGGCAAGAATACTGGAGTGTGTTGCCATTTCTTTCTCCAGGGGACCTTTCTGACCCAGGGATGGAAACTTTATCTCCTGTATTGGCAGGTGGATTCTTTATCACTAAGCCACCTGGAAAATCCCATAATTTTATTACAAACATGTATAATAGGATGAACAATAAAGATTCTAAAGTATAAAATTGTATTACATTAGGATAAAATGCAGTGGGAAAATGAAATGGAAATGCAAGTCGAGGAGAAAGACAAAATAAGGGTTTTCCCAATGTTTAAGGAAGATTCGTGTGTGTGTTTGTAAAGGATGATGGTGTTTATCAAATCATTATATGACATTTAGGTTCCACTGAAACATTCTGAAGTTTGATTAACAGGTTTGCCTTAAAACGTTGATACCACTGAGCCTCAAAAACTGATTTCGAATAAAAGGAACAAAACTATATATTCCATTCATATAACGTTCAGAAATAAACAAACTGACCAGTGGCATGAGAAGTTAGGATAGCAGTTCCTTGGGGTGGAGCAGAAAGTGAGCGGAAGGTTCCAGGGGTCACCTATGTGAAGGCACGAATTAGGACCTGTTAGTTTTCCTGTTTGAAATTCAGCCTAGTTATTTTTCAAGAAATCCCATTTCTTTATTAATTGATATAGCTGATATGCTCCCCGAAATATTGCTTGTTTCAAAACATTTGATTCCCAAAAGAAATACGTTCTAGCCCTTTTCTCTCTAAGCCCAGGTAACAGAAACACAAGAATTCCTGTAACAAAGATTTAACGTTTCCCAACCTCCTCGTCATTCCCACTCTGCTTTCAACTCCTACTCAATGCATTTCCCTGAGGGAGTTTGAATTCTTAACCAGTTCACAAATGGAATCCTGACACAAAGAGCAGCTGCAGAATCTGTCAGAAGAGGGACAGAAACAGCAAAGGAATCGTCACACAACTGGAAACAGACAGGCTTCAGGACATCACCCAGTAGCCGGGTGACTAGATAATAGAACCATCTCCCCTGCTTGGTTTCCTCTCCCCAAGACATGAGTGTTTCCATACACACAGACCACTCTGAACTTGTACACACACAATGTGAGGTTATTTGTTTGCATCGGTTCACAGGTCTCTCCATTTTTGTTAACTTCCTGTAAGGATCACATTTATACATGAGTTACAGTCCACAGACTCAGGTGCAAGAAACACCCCATCTCTATATAAATCAGCCTGATTTCTGATTCCAATGCCAATGATATAAGGCTGGTAGAAAAATGTAAACTCAACCACTTTCAGAGTTTCCAGACAGTTCCCTGGAGCTATCGAAAGGTTATGGAGGGACTGACCTGGTGGTCCAATGACTAAGATTCCACGCTCCCAGTGCAGGGGGTTGGGGGGGTCACAGTTCGATCCCTAGTCAGGGAACTAGGGCCACATGCTGCAACTAAGAGTTCACATGCCACAACTAAAGATCCCACGTGCTGCAACTGAGACCTGCTGCTGCTAAGTCACTTCAGTCGTGTCCGACTCTGTGCAACCCCACAGACGGCAGCCCACCAGGCTCCCCCGTCCCTGGGATTCTCCAGGCAAGAACACTGGAGTGGGTTGCCATTTCCTTCTCCAATGTGTGAAAGTGAAAAGTGAAAGTGAAGTCGCTCAGTCATGTCCGACCCTTAGCGACCCCATGGACTGCAGCCCACCAGGCTCCTCCATCCATGGGATTGGCATGGCCAAATAAACAAATTTAAATTAAAAAAATAAAAAAACAGGTTATGGAGGTTTGTCATGGTTCTGGGACTAGCCATTTGGACAAGCATTGGGGGGTTCACCCAGATTATGACTGAGACATCCTCTTCTCTATGAAATGTTGGGCTGGCCACGGAGCTCTGCTGCTGACGTCCACCTGCCCACATGAGCTGTGTAGCCACTGCCACTCCCACCTGGAGTCCTCCAGTGCCTCCAGAAGCCGTAAGCAAGACCCTCTCCTCAAAGACCCCCAGCTTCTCCTCTCTGCTTACCGAACTCTTTCTAATCCGGGGTGTGAAGCGGCTCAGGTGATCAGGGGGACCGCTATCATACCTCTCTTTCCTGATTCACCAGATCGTCAAGCAGAATCCTCTTATTGGAAGTTCCCCTCAGGGATTGACAGCCTTATCTCCTCAATGGGTTTATGTTTTGGAAACAAATCAATGGGTCACAAGCTTTCTCTGAATATTAGCTCTGCTGCCTGTCTGAATAAGAGGAATAAAGGGGAGAAACTGGGCTGAAAACCCATAAATATCTCAAAATGCCGTTTAGCCAATAGTAACAAAAGCACACAGCCTTTCTCACCCAAACCACAGTTTATGCTCACATCCAACAGAGTTACTGAAGTTTAGATGAACTCCCATCAGTTCCTGTGACTGAAGTTTGTCTTTGAGTCCTGAGCAGGAGGGCAGATCTAAACTGTATATGCCAGGATTACTCCTTCCCTTCAAAGGTTGTCTCGCCCTTCCTGAAAAGTCTACAAGTTACTTTAGCATTTGGAGAAGGAAATGGCAACCCAATCCAGTATTCTTGACTGGAAAATCCCACGGACAGAGGAGCCTGGCAGGCTACTGTCCATGTGGTTGCAGAGAGTCAGACATGACTGAGTGACTTCACTTTACTTTAGCATTAATGTCCCAGAACATAAAAGAAGTTATTTAGGAGCGTATGGGTGTTTTTTAGCTGATTGCTGCAACTCTGCCATTCCGAGCTTTTTCCAACAGAGTGAATTACTCTTTCCTTTATTCCCCCACAGTGTGAAATTTTTAGGTATTTTTGGCACTGACTTTATTCTGCCTTCTCTCTGGGGAAATAAATTAAGATCATCCAAAGGAGGACAGGCAAAGACAGTTTATCCAGTGCTTGTTGTAGCAAGAGAATCAGTCACCACCTCAAACCAGGGCAGGCAGGGGCTGGGAGAGCCTCAGAGAGAACAGGGAGTCCTCCTCCCTAATTGGAGGCTGTTGGCCTGGGAAGCTGGGGGCGGGCCAACGAGGAACAGGGTTCCCATGTGATCGGTTAGGGTGTATATTTGGCTTTCTCTGAATGGTGAGAAGGTGGAAGTAGAGGCCAAAAAAAAAAAAAAAAAACAAGGAAACTATCAGATATGAACCAAGTCCTGGCCATTTGGGGCTATTCCCTATAGCTATTATTATTTGGCTTCCTGGACTGGTTCCTAGAAACAGCCTTCTTACTTTCAACAAGTCTAACTTACAGAGAGCAGGCTGGCTTTCTGAACTGGTTACTGTAGATAGTGGGCAGGTTTCCTGGGCTGATTGCTGAAGATTTGGGATCAGAATGTTATTTTTGTAAATTTTACACCATAGGTCTGGCCATTGTTCATTTGTATATTGTCTCTCATGTATTGGAGCTGGCTGTTTAAATTCATGATGATAAGCTCCTCGAGGGCAGAAACTAACTCTTTGTATTTCAATGTACAGGGTCTAAGACGAACATATTTTAAAAATAAAATTGAATCCAACCCTATTTGTGGAAGTGAATTGAATACATTTCATCTTCCCTAGTGCAGTCATTGGGTTTATTTTTCTCTTTAGCACAAAATTCTAAGTGGATATCACACAAACTTGCATTTAAAGCAAGGCTCCCCTCCACATGTTAAACCTCCAAATTTCACTTATGACCAGTCTGCCCTCAATTACATCTCTATCCTTCCATCATCTTCCTATATCTTCCCAGGCCTGAGCTCTGTCCAATTTAAGGCAACAGGCCATGAGACATTGGGTTTGTCTATCTGTATTTTATTGTGTTAGGAAACTGAATTTTGTCTACATTTCCCACATTGGCTTAAAAATAAGATGCACTTGTAGTGAACCAACATTTTCTGGGTATAATTTTTTTCTGGAGTGTATTCTCATTGAATTATACATTTTTGTGTCTTGATTTTGATTGCCTATGTGAGACTTTCACATCCTCTCTAAGCAAGATAGGACGGTTTCAGGGACAAAAGAGATGTTTCAGTGATGTTTGAACTGTTTTTCTCTGTATTTTTCTATGCAGACATCCATACCAGAAACCTGACTCTCCATGACTCTCCCTCATTTCCCACATCCAGGCATCAAATTCTGCCATTTTTACCTAAATATTTCAGTTCCCTTCTCTCTCTCCCCACTGCCACCACATTAGCATGGCAAGCCACCCTCAGCCCCATCCTAGATTATCCTAAATGCATTCTGCTTTGTCCCCTGGCTCCAGTCTACTTCCCACCCTCGCAAAGAGGATTTTTCTACAATGAAAATCTAGGCATAGCATTACTCTGCCTATAACCTAGAGTGGTTCCCCACCGCTTGCCAAATAAACCAAAATTTTAGCCATGATCTTGGCAACTGGCACCCACCCAGCACCACCTCTTTGGTCTCTTCTCCACACCCCCAGAAGCACCCAACTTCAGCCACAATGGGACTGAGAGCTATCCTCTAAAACAGGGGTCCCCAACTTCCGGGATCTAATGCCTGATGATATGAGGAGGAGCTGATGTAATAACAAAGTGCACAATAAGTGTAATACGCCCGAAACCATCCCTCCCACCTCCAGTCTGTGGGAAAATTTTCTTCCATGAAACCGGTCCCGGGTGCCAAAAAGGTTTGAGACCACCACAGAAGACCCGGAGTCTCTTGCTCGCTTGCCTTTCCAGCTCTTCTGTTTAACTCCATAATTCAGCTCCACGACTAGTGTTCAGTTCAGTTCAGTTCAGTTCAGTCGCTCAGTCGTGTCCGACTCTCCGCGACCCCATGAATCACAGCACGCCAGGCCTCCCTGTCCATCACCAACTCCCGGAGTACACTCAAACTCATGTCCACAGAGTCGGTGATGCCATCCAGCCATCTCATTCGCCGTCGTCCCCTTCTCCTCCCGCCCCCAACCTTTCCCAGCATCAGAGTCTTTTCCAGTGAGTCAACTCGTCGCATGAGGTGGTCAAAGTATTGGAGTTTCAGCTTTAGCATCAGTCCCTCCAATGAACACCCAGGATTGATCTCCTTTAGAATGGACTGGTTGGATCTCCTTGCAGTATAAGGGACTCTCAAGAGTCTTCTCCAACACCACAGTTCAAAAGCATCGATTCTTCGGCGATCAGCTTTCTTCACAGTCCAACTCTCACATCCATACATGACCACGGGAAAAACCATTGCCTTGACTAGACGGACCTTGGTTGGCAAAGTAATGTCTCTGCTTTTTAATGTGCTATCAAGGTTGGTCATAACTTTTCTTCCAAGGAGCAAGCGTCTTTTAATTTCATGGCTGCAATCAGCATCTGCAGTGATTTTGGAGCCCAAAAAAATAAAGTCTGACACTGTTTCCACTGCTTTTCCATCTATTTCCCATGAAGTGATGGGACCAGATGCCATGATCTTTGTTTTCTGAATGTTGAGCTTCAAGCCAACCTTTTCACTCTCCTCTTTCACTTTCATCAAGAGGCTTTTGAGTTCCTCTTCACTTTCTGCCATAAGGGTAGTGTCATCTGCATATCTGAGGTTATTGATATTTCTCCTGGCAATCTTGATTCCAGCTTGTGCTTCTTCCAGCCCAGCGTTCCTCATGATGTACTCTGCATATAAGTTAAATAAGCAAGGTGACAATATACAACCTTGACGTACACATTTTCCTATTTGGAACCAGTCTGTTGTTCCATGTCCAGTTCTAACTGTTGCTTCCTGACCTGCATACAGGTTACTGACTTCCTTTCCCCAAGTCTGAGTTCTGTGTGTTTTTAGTTCCTAGTCTTTGCAAAGTCCCTGAGGCAGGAGAGGCAGTCACCACATATTTCTCTGATACAGTAATAAATGGATTCATAACTCACTATCATCCTATCATCTAGGCCAGCAACTCAACAGACATTTTCCTCTGACTCCCCTAAGTTTCCCTTCCACATCCAATCACACCTTGGAAACTCCACCTTTCCTAGAGGGGAAACCCCTGATTTGTGGTATTTGCCAATTTCTGTACTGTAAATTCTTCCACCCAGGACCAGATACATAATTTCTAGGGCCCTGTACAAAATGGAGATATAGCACTGCTTGTTTAAGCATGATTCAGAATTTCAAGACAGCATTAACCTAAGCACAGTACGTGCTGTGTGCTAACTCGCTTCAGTTGTGTCCGACTCTGCGATCGCACGGGTTTAGCCCACCAGGCTCCTCTGTCCAAGGGATTCTCCAGGCAAGAATACTGGAGTGGGTTGCCATGCCCTCCTCCAGGGGATCCTCCCAACGCAGGGATCAAACCCGTGTCTCCTGCAGCTTCTACAGTGCAAGTGGATTCTTCACCACTGAGCCACCAGGGGAGCCCCTCTCTATACATATTTGAACTAAAATTCACCATCTTGGAGAGTACAGTTCAGTGGCATTTAATACACTTGTGTTCACCATCACTTCTGTCCTGTCCCAGGACATTTTCATGACCCCAAAAGGCAACGCTGTACCTTAATAAGCAGTCACTCTCCATTCCCCTCCCCCTAGTCCCAGGCAACCACAATCGGCCTTCTGTCTCTTTGGATTTACCTGTTCTGGATGTTTCATACCAACGGAAGCATACAATACATGCCCTTCTGTGTCTGGCTTCTTCCCCCTTAGCCTCAAGCTTTCAAGGTTCATCCAGCCACACTGTCGCCTGTGTCAGTGCTTCATACCTTTGTCCGGCTGAGTCCTATTCAGTTTACAGAGAGACCGCATCCGCGTGTCCACTCATCAGGTGACAGGCATTTGTGCTGTTCCCACCTTCTAGCTTTGATGAATGATGTTGCAATAAGTTTCTGTGTGAACACATTTTCATTTCTCTTTGATGCACATCTAGGAGTGCAATTGCTGGGTCATAGACTTATACTATATCCAAATGTTTGCGTGAATCTTCTCTCGAAAGGGCCTGATGTGAGGTGTGCTCAGTCTGATTGAAACGCACAGGTGGGAAGAGAGACCTAGAATGAGCTTTCCAGTAACCCCTCGAGGGCTCCCTCCTCTCTGCAGCCGAGTGAGGCCTCCAGGCACCAGACCAAGCTGCACTGAAATCATTCATTTCACATCTGAAACCTCGATGAGCCTACAATTCCCCTTGGGTGGGGGCCACACTTCATCTGTGTAACCTGAGTGTTTAGCATTTCGCACTGTGTCTAGCACATAAGGGTCAGTGAGTCTAAATCAATTTATGAATAACTTAATTAAGGCATCCATTCCTTCTGCGGTTTGGTCCTTCTTTTCTAAAACAAGAGAGTCAGAGAGCTGCTGCTAGGACATTAGCACCATCATCCAACAGGAGGAACAAGTACCTTTGGAGAGAAAGAAACCCCAGGTGCCCCGACAACAGTGGTGATACCTCCACTTTAGGACGGTCCATTTAACTGGTGTGTAGGTTGAAAGTGAGCACCTGTGAGTATTTCCCATTTCGTAGTTCCAGGGCTCATTATCCCAAGCAAAATACAGTCTGAGATTAACACTGATACTAAAGCACAGTATTGTGTCTGAGAAAAATGATTTCAGTGATACACTGGTTATATTGTGTTGTTACTGCTCAGAACTTCTGGGTCTACAAGTTCACCCATTCCGCTTCTGCAAACTGACGAGTGTCTCCTAGGAGCATGAAGAAGGACACGGTTCATCTTTTAAATATGCAGGAAACTCAGCCCCAGTGTTAAATGTAACCATCCAAGAGCTCAATTCTCTGCAGCGGACTGCTGGGTTGACATTACGTGTTATCTAAACGCAGTGCCTGCCACTGAAGAACCTAGAAAAGAAGCCAACACACAGCTCTGTGTTAACTTACTGTCACTGCAACGGGATCTTTCTTTTCTTTTCCCCCTGTAAACTTTCCCTTGATGTTGAAGAGCCAGGGCTAAAAACAATCAAACACCAATTAAGCCATAGCAATCTAAGAATTAGGTAAGATGATGACTTGAAAGGACTGTCTGCGCCTGAAAGATAAATTGAGAACATGCAGGGGAAGGAAATATTAATTCTGGGTTAAAATGTGGGACTTCAGTGTGGCAGGCCATAATCAGAGACCGAATTCACCATGTCCTTCTACATCAGCCCTTCTCTCTGCGTTTCCCATTACTGTGCCTGGCGCCTCGTCTCCCCAGAGACGCCAAGACTCAGGACTTGGCATCAGTTTTGATGCCTTCTCTCTCATCCTGGGAGTCGGTTTCCATATCAACCAATCCAGCTTCCGGAACCCCTCACGCGCACCCCGTCCCTCACCACCTGCTGCCACATCCTATAAATTATTTGAAGCCTTCAGTAACTTGGGATTATTAAAATAGCCTTGGAGCCAGCTTATTGCCTCCAGCTTCCTTCCTGCTTTGCCTGGCACTCAAAGCCATCTGTAACACGGCCCTGACTCACCTTTCTTCTCTGCAGTTAAAGTGAGCTATGCTTCGCACACATTCTAACATCTCATGTGGGGTTCACATGAGATGAGAATTCACAGGCAGGTCACTTACTGAGGGCCCTAGACAGGGGAGGGGAGAAAGCCTGGAAGAGGGGTGATTTCTGACACAGGGGAGCAGAGGGAGAAGGGGATGACCTGGGCAGGGAAGTCTGAAGTTTAGATTAAGCCTCAAGGGAAAGTTTTCAGGACCTTCCCATTCCAGTAAAAGCTGCTGCTGCTGCTGCTAAGTCACTTCAGTCATGTCCGACTCTGTGTGACCCCATAGACGGCAGCCCACCAGGCTCCCCCGTCTCTGGGATTCTCCAGGCAAGAACACTGGAGTGGGTTGCCATTTCTTTCTCCAATGTGTGAAAGTGAAGTCGCTCAGTCATGGCAGACTTGTAGCGACCCCATGGAATGCAGCCTACCAGGCTCCTCCATCCATGGGATTTTCTAGGCAAGAGTACTGGAGTGGCTTGCCATTGCCTTCTCCGCCAGTAAAAGCTAGTGGTTGGCAAAGGGCTGGGTGGCGGGGGCAGGGAAGATGAGCGCTTGCTTCCAGTACTTGGGGAGCTCTGTGTCAGGAGACAAAGCTGCTGTGGGAACCCCTGGGCAGGCCTCTCAGAGTCCCAGGGACAGAGCTGTTGGAGGCAAAACACACCACAGTTTGTATAGGGGGCGGGGGTGGGGTGGAAGAAGAGAAAAGATGGAGGCCCCGGGGGGATTCAGGTGGATGACGACAGAACCTGCCTCACCCACTTCCCTGCCTGGCATCCTACCCAAGCCACTAGGCAAGGCCTTCCCATCTCCACCTGCCCGAATCCTGACCAGTTTCACAGCTCATACAGAAAATGTCAACAAGCCAACACACGAGTGCACATACACACACACATGCACATAAAAAGAGACGGGGACCCAGCCAGCCCTGGTGATCAGCTGAGTGGGCTGGGCACAGAGCACTTCCGGTCCCAGCCAGAGACATGGGCATAAGGGGGAGTGGGCAGCCCAGCAGGTGTCCTGTAACAAAGGAAATTTGGAGTCTTCCCTGGTGGCTCAGTGGTAAAGAATCCACCCACCGATGCAGGAGACACAGGTTCGATCCCTGGTCCAGGAAGACTGCTTATGACATGGAGTAACTAAGCCTGTGTGCCACAACTACTGAGCCTGTGCTCTAGAGCCCGGGAGCCACAATTCCTGCGCCCACGCACCCTAGAGTCTGTGCTCCGCAACAAGAGAAGCCACACATCACAGCTAGAGAGAAGCCCTTGCTTGCTGCAACTAGAGAAAAGCCCGCACGCAGCAACAAAACCTCAGCACAAACTAAATAAACAAATAATTTTTTTAAAAGGCAAAGGAAAGGAAATCTGAACACACACAGAAACACCAGAGGTGTGCACAGGACAGTCTGCAGCCATCTGCAAGCCACAGAGAAAGGTCTTGGAAAAAGCAAAGGAGCTGACACCTTAATCAGACTTGCGGCCTCCAGAATCGCAAGAAAATAAATGTCTTGTTTAAGCCACTCAGTCTGTGGTAGTCTGCTCTGGCAGCTCCAGCAAACCAACAGACCTGTCTTTCTTACTTGCCTGGGAGTTGGCTCACAGCCTGCAGGAGGTGGCTTGAAACGTGTCCCCACAATATGACCATCTTCATCTTCCCACCCAGGATGCCAGAAATCAGGGTGCTAAAGTCCACGTATGTCCCTTTCTGTGGGAGAGACCCACAGGAGAACAGAGCGTCCATCAACGACAGAGATAATACACGAGTATCCATTAAGATCTGAGCATAACCCCCGCTCTTGTGTGATTTAGGGACGACACCAGAGGCGTTGGTTCTTCCAGACCGGAAGCTGGCTCAGCTTGATAAAGTGTATATGTTAGCACGTAAATCAGCTCTGATGGTTGGTCTAATTGGAATCACGCAAGCATTAGGCACCAATGATGTACTGTCCAGTTGCAACCACCCCTGTTGATAAAGGCAGGACCTGCTGGAGCAAAGAGTGAGTGAGATGGAGTTGATGGATTTACTATGAGTTTTGTTGCCAATGTTAAGAGCTATAATCCTTTTCTACTTTTTTTTTTTAAATACACTGCTGTACTTTATGGAAATCTGATAACATTCTGACAGGTCTTAGGAAAGGGACTGAATAATATTGGCTTAATTAGATTAATTGCCTGCTGTAATTATCTGGAGAATGTCTTCATCCTTATTTTCCTTCTTTTTTTTTCTCAGCTCTTGCCTTTCAGTTTTTCCAGTGGGTGATATGTTCGAGACTGTTGGGATGCTGGAAGAGTGGGAGAGAGAAAGCAATTACTAAGACACTTATGACTATAAAGACACTTGCCTAAGCTTCTTCCCCTCTTCATGTACCTCTGGGCACCCAGGACCCACCTGCAGGGAAGCCAGCATCATCTCTGAGAGACACAGGGTTTGATTTGCAGCTGGAGAAATGAAAAGGAGGTTGGTCTATGGTGGAGGTGACTCAAGATGGAGGATTCCGACATGTGGAAAAGATGGGAAAGTTACAAATGGGAGGGGCTACCCTGGTAGCTCAGTTGGTAAAGAATCCGCCTGTAATGCGGGAGACCCCAGTTCAATCCCTAAGGAAGGGATAGGCTACTCACTCCAATATTCTTGGACTTCCCCGGTGGCTCAGACAGTAAAGAATCAACCTGAAATGGGGGAGACCTGGGTTTGATCCCTGGGTTAGGAAGATCCCCTGGAGGAGGGCATGGCAACCCACTCCAGTATTCTTGCTTGGAGAATCCCATGGACAGAGGAGCCTGGTGGGCTACAGTCCTTAGGGTCGCACAGAATCAGACACAACCGAAGCAAGTAAGCAGCAGCAGCAGCATAGCATGGGAAGGAGAAGTTTAATCAGAAGGAAGAGGAAGAAAAGAGGAGCTGTGGGTTGAATCGAGACCACCCACCCCCAAAACACGTTGAAATCCTAATCCCCTACCTGTGAACATGATCTTATTTGGAAATAGCAGAAGGAGAAATAGCGACTTATTTGGAAGTCGCTCAGTCATGTCTGACTCTTTGTGATCCTATGGGCCGTAGCCCGCAAGGCTCCTCTGTTCTTGGAATTCTCCAGGCAAGCATACTGGAGTGGGTAGCCATTGCTTTGTCCAGGGGATCTTCCCGACCCAAGTATTGAACCCAGGTCTCCCACATTGCAGGCGGATTCTTTACCATGTGAGCCACCAGGGAACAGAGTCATTGCAGATGTCATCAGGTTAACATGAGGTTACACTGGAATGGCTCAGCAGTAAAGAATGTGCCTGCAAGAGATGTGGGTTCGATCCCTGGGTTGGGAAGATCCCCTGGAGGAGGGCATGGCCAACTCACTCCAGTATTCTTGCCTGGGAGATCCGACAGACCGAAGAGCCTGGTGGGCTACAGTCCATAGCGTCACAACAAAAAAGTCGGACACAACTGAAGCACCTGAGCAAAGTTCCCATATTGGAGTAGGATGGGTCCTAATCCAACATGACTGGTGTCCTTATAAGAGGAGGAACATTTGTTTCCATTTTTATGTTACTGTTGGAGAATAAATGCTTTACAATGTTGTGTCCGTCTCTGCTGTAAGGAAGAGGAACATTTGGATACAGACAGACAATGGGGGAAAAGACGGTGATGAAACGGCAGAGGCAGAGGCTGGAGTGATGCTGCTACAAGCCAAGGAAAGCCTGGAGCCACCAGAAACTGGAAGAGATTACGATGGATCCTCCCCTAGAGGCTTCAGAAGGAGCCAGTGCCTTGAGTTTGGACTCCTGGCTTCCACAACTACAAGAGAATATATTTCTATTGTTTTAAGCCCCCAGTTTGTGGTACTTTGTTACCATGGCTCCGGCAAACAGAAACAAGGAAAGAGTGTAAAGAAAGACGTTTCCGACAGCGCCTGCTTCTTAAGTGGCTGATACGCTGGGAGCACCATAAACATGTTTGAATTAACACACTAGAACAAGAGTGACCACAATCGTACACAAGGCGCTCAGAACAAAAATGGGAGAGGAACTAAAGTGAGAACCCATTTCATGTATCTCTTCTTTCTTCCCCATCGGCCAGCTCAGTGCCTTGCAGAAAATAGGTGTTTAACAGAAGTGTTAATCAACTGATGAATTCATTTCCACCGTCAGCTAAAGCTTATTTTTATGGACTCAAGTTGCACAGTTCTGCAATGAGGTACCTTGTTCTTCAGACTTAGAACAGCTATTCCATTGATCTAAAAAAATGGCTGGGAATCTCATCATGGATCATTTTATTTACTGTACAAAATGATGAAGGAGAGAAGAACCAGGAGTCCAGAAAAGAGGAAGGAGAAGAAGAAGAAAGAGAGGGGAGAGGATAAACTATGAAAAGGAAGAAAAGGAGCTGTTTCAACCTTAAATGCAGGAGAAGTGGTGAGGGCAGCTTACTCGTGGTTCATTGATATTTGTAACATTTTTTAAATAAAATTAAACTTTCCTTGCCTCTCAAACTGACAAAGATGAAGTATATTGATAAAACATATTTGGGGAAGATACGGAGAAATAGATTTCCATGGACTGTTGCAAGAAATATAAATGGATATAACCTTCCCAGAAATCTTTCTGCAAAATGTTTGTATATTTTTACTAGCAATCCCACTTCAAGGAATTTATCTTAATATAATAATTGCAAAATGTGAAAATGTAGGCACAATGATATTTAGCATTGTTTATAAGGATGAAAATCAGAAGCAACTGACGTGGTCTTCGATAGGAAAGTAAGCAAATTATGGTACAGACAACCTGATAATCTCCAACCATCATAAGTGATTTCTAGATCTTAGATTTACAGAAATGGAAAGATGTCCATCACAAGTTGTTGAGTAATGATGTCGGTTACAGAAAATGTATAGTATGGTGGTGGTGGTTTAGTCGCTAAGTCATGTCCAACTATTGCAACCCCATGGACTGTAGCCCATCAGGCTCCTCTGTCCATGGGCTTCTCCAGGCAAGAATACTGGAGTGGGTTGCCATTTCCTTCTCCAGGGGATCTTCTCAACCCAGGGACAGAACCCGGCTCTGCTGCATTGCAGGCAGATTCCTTACCCACTGAGCTACAAGGGAAACCCAATGTATAAATGTATAGTATCCACTTATTAAAACCGTGTACATATATAGTATATATAGCATACGTTTTTTAAAACCATGTACATATATGTACATACAGGTCTGTAAGCATCAATATGGTCACGATTGTGAGGTAGAATTTCTAGTGTTTTGTCTCTTTACTATTCTGCTTCATATTAAATGTTTTATGAAAAGTAACATTTTTAAACATAAAGCTAATTTTGAAAAGAGCTACCAAACATCAAAAGTAACAGCATTTGCAACAGCTCCAGATTATACGTAGAGCTTTTCTGTATCAGCTACTCCTTAGAGATGACAGTATCTCTGCCTTTTATAAAACAAACGCTCTAAAAAAAAAAAGAAAAAGACACAAAGTGCACTTTGGCAAACGCCAAAAGAAAACTGACAGAATGTGTGTCATCATTTGTTCTCAGTGAGATCATTCTACCCAACTCTCTTGAATGTTTTTCCAGAAATAAGAATGACACAATTGTAGGCAAGAAGCCAGAGTTTTCATAACAAGAAGTGGGGAAAGAAGGATTCACTTACCTAGTGGTGACTTGAAACAAGAAGAAAATCAGGGAAAAATGTCACTGACAGTCTTTTGACTGGTTGAGCTACTTTATCAACCTGGAGAAAATCAAGATCATCATCCATATTATTTTTCTCATTTCTTGCTTGAGTCATCACCTACCCTATTCATCAGAAATGTCATTATCTCCTTCTGGAAATCTTCCATATACCTGCCACTTCAGTGACAAGAATTCAAAGTTGAATTGCTCAGCCCCCAAAGACAAGGCAGAGGAAAACCTGAGTTGTGTAGGTTAAGCCCTGCACCCTCGCTCCAGGACCACCATGTTTGATAGATGCCCAGTTGGCAACTATGGCTTCTTGGTTTCGGACACAACTGTACCCTAGACTAGAGCTTAGGAGATAACATGTTTAGTTCAGCCACATGCTCAACCATTTCTCCAGCATGAGTCTTGGCCAGAACGTTTATATTTAGGAAGCCCGCAAATATCTGTGTTGTGCTGAGCCTAGTTCACCAGCCCAGATATCTTCCGTCCCAAACAGATCAATGCAGATGGATAGATAGGTAAATGGACATAGACAGGCTGATGAATGGATAGACACACGAGTTCCCATTTGAGTCCTAGGTGGGTTTTCCCATCAGTCAACTTCAGCTGGGTTGGGGCCATTCTGATTCATCAGAAAAAGTCTGAAGAACACAGAATCTCAATAGTGAATGTGTAGGGGGACTTCCCTAGTCATCCAGCCATTAAGACTCTCTGCTTCCACTGCAGGGGGCGCAGGTTCCATCCCTGGTCAAGGAACTAGATCCCACAAGCCTCATAGCATGGCCAAAACATTTTTTTTTTTTTCTAAAAAAGAATTTTATTAAAAAAGCACAAATGCAAAGAAATTAACAGAGGAAAATTTATGCGTCGAACCTGGACTGGTCACTTATGATAATATACATGCTACAATTCCATTCTCTCCAATCATTCCACCTTCACCCTCTCCCACAGAGTCCCAAAGACTGTTCTAAATGCCTATGTCTCTTTTGCAGTCTCTTATACAGGGTTTATGATATTGGCCTATAGTTTTCTTTTTTTGTGGGGTCTTTACCAGGTTTTGGGATTAGGGTGATGGTGGCCTCATAGAACGAGTTTGGAAGTTTCCCTTCCTCAGCTATTTTCTGGAAGAGTTTGAGTAGAATAGGTGTTAGCTCTTCTCTAAATTTTTGGTAGAATTCAGCTGTGAAGCCGTCTGGACCTGGGCTTTTGTTTGCTGGGAGATTTTTGATTACAGTTTCAATTTCCGTGCTTGTGATGGGTTTGTTCAGATTTTCTATTTCTTCCTGGTTCAGTTTTGGAAAGTTGTACTTTTCTAGGAATTTGTCCATTTCTTCCAGGTTATTCATTTTATTGCCATATAATTGCTGATAGTATTCTCTAATAATCCTTTGTATTTCTGTGTTGTCAGTTGTGATCTCTCCATTTTCATTTCTAATTTTATTGATTTGGTTCTTCTCCCTTTGTTTCTTGATGAGTCTGGCTAGTGCTTTGTCAATTTTATTCACCTTCTCAAAGAACCAGCTTTTGGCTTTGTTGATTTTTGCTATGGTCTCTTTTGTTTCTTTTGCATTTATCTCTGCCCTAATTTTTATGATTTCTTTCCTTCTACTGACCCTGGGGTTCTTCATTTCTTCCTTTTCTAGTTGCTTTAGATGTAGAGTTAGGTTATTTAGTTGACTTTTTTCTTGTTTCTTGAGGTATGCCTGTATTGTTATGAACTTCCCCCTTAGCACTGCTTTTACAGTGTCCCAGAGGTTTTGGGTTGTTGTGTTTTCATTTTCATTCATTTCTATGCATATTTTGATGTCTCTTTTGATTTCTTCTATGATTAGTTCATTATTCAGCAGCGTGTTGTTCAGTCTCCATATGTTGGCACTTTTAACAGTTATTCTCCTGTAATTGAGATCTAATCTTACTGCATTGTGGTCAGAAAAGATGCTTGGAATGATTTCAATTTTTTTGAATTTACCAAGGCTAGATTTATGTCCCAGGATGTGATCTATCCTGGAAAAGGTTCCGTGTGCGCTTGAGAAAAAGGTGAAATTCATTGTTTTGGGGTGAAATGTCCTATAGATATCTATTAGGTCTAACTCTTCTATTATATCGTTTAAAGATTGTGTTTCCTTGTTAATTTTCTGTTTAGTTGATCTATCCATAGATGTAAGTGGGGTGTTAAAATCTCCCACTATTATTGTGTTATTGTTAATTTCCCCTTTCATACTTGTTAGCAATTGTCTTACATATTGCGGTGCTCCTATGTTAGGTGCATAAATATTTATAATTGTTATATCTTCTTCTTGGATTGATCCTTTGATCATTATGTAGTTTCCTTCTTTGTCTCGTTTCACAGCCTTTGTTTTAAAGTCTATTTTATCTGATATGAGTATTGCTACTCCTGCTTTCTTTTGGTCTCTATTTGCATGGACTATCTTTTTCCAGCCCTTCACTTTCAGTCTGTATGCGTCCCTCGTTTTGAGGTGGGTCTCTTGTAGACAACATATATGGGGGTTTTGTTTTTGTATCCATTCAGCCAGCCTTTGTCTTTTGGTTGGGGCATTCAACCCATTTACATTTAAGGTAATTATTGAAAAGTAGGATCCCGTAGCCATTTTCTTTATTGCTTTGGGTTCAAGTTTATACACTCTTTCTGTGATTCCTGTCTATAGAAGATCCTTTAGCATTTGTTGGAGAGCTGGTTTGGTGATGCTGAATTCCCTCAGCTTTTGCTTGTCTGTAAAGCTTTTGATTTCTCCTTCATATTTGAATGAGATCCTTGCTGGGTATAGTAATCTGGGCTGTAGGTTATTTTCTTTCATCACTTGGCGCAGACGCGAGAGACGCCCAGCTCCCGGCGGCGCAGACGCGAGAGACGCCCGGCTCCCGGCGCAACCGACCACGTGCAGAATCGTGGCTGAGAGGAGCTGCCCCGCGCCCAGAGTTAGGGCGGTGGCCGAGAGGAGCTGTACCACGTCCAGGAGGCGGTGGCTGCTTGGGCACCGGAGGGCCGGGAGGAGCTGATCCACATTCAAAGCAGGAGGGGCGGCCTTGAGGAGATACCCCTCGTCCAAGGTAAGCTGCAGCGGCTGCGCCTTGCTGGAGCAGCTGGGAAGAGATACTCCATGACCAAGTGGAATATAAGAATCCAGTGTTCTGGGGAGGAAGGAACAAGACGGCGAGACCACTTTCTTCCCCACAAATTCATCAGAAGAACATTTGAACGTGGAGTAAAGTCCACAAAACAACTTCTGAATACTGGCAGAGGACATCAGGCTCCCAGAAAAGTAGCCCATTGTCTTCTAAAGGAAAGAGAAGAAATCCAGCTCCACCCACCAGAACACTGACACATGCTTCCCTAACCAGGGAACCCGGACAAGTCACCTGTCCAACCCCACACACAGCGAAGAAACTACATAATAAAGAGAACTCCACAAACTGCAAGAAGAGGTAAAGGACACCCCAAGCAAAGCAACATAAGCAAGATGAAGAGGCAGAGAAATACCCAGCAAGTAAAGGAACAAGATAATTGCCCACCAACACAAACAAAAGAAGAAGATATAGGGAATCTACCTGATAAAGAATTTCAAATTTTGATGGTGAAAATGATTCAAAATCTTGAAAGTAAAATGGAGTTACAGATAAATAACCTGGAGAAAAGGATTGAGAAGATGGAAGAAAGATTTAATAAGGACTTAGAGGAAATAAAAAAGAGTCAATATACAATGAATAATGCAATAGATGAGATCAGAAACACTCTGGAGGGAACAAACAGTAGAATAACAGAGGCAGAAGACAGGATAAGTGAACTAGAAGATAGAATTGTAGAAATAAATGAAACAGAGAGGAAAAAAGAAAAACGAATTAAAAGAAATGAGGACAATATTAGAGACCTCTGGGACAATGTTAAACGCTCCAACATTCGAATCATAGGAGTCCCAGAAGAAGAAGACAAAAAGAAAGACCATGAGAGAATATTTGAGGAGATAATAGTTGAAAACTTCCCTAAAATAGGGAAAGAAATAATCACCCAAGTCCAAGAAATCCAGAGAGTCCCCAACAGGATAAACCCAAGGCAAAATACTCCAAGACACATATTAATCAAATTAACAAAGATCAAACACAAAGAACAAATATTAAAAGCAGCAAGGGAAAAGCAGCAAATAACACTCAAGGGGATTCCCATAAGGATAACAGCTGATCTTTCAACAGAGACTCTTCAGGCCAGAAGGGAGTGGCAAGATATACAAAACATTTTTAAAAATTAAAAAATGAATGAATACTGAAAGTGTAGGAAATGAGCCTCAGTCGCTTTCCTCTCAACTCTACCTGCCTTCTGATAGAGTAACCATCTCTGCCAAACCACAGGTGTTGTTTGTTTGGGGAACAGAGTCTCAAAGAGCTCCTGTTAAATTACACTGAAATCTTCCCCAGCGTAAGGGATCCCTATTCACCTAAGATTCATATCACTAATAGCAGGCTTGGAAGTGGCTTCCCAACCCCCCAGGAAAAACACTCTACAGAGATTCATTACAGACTCACCTAGACGAACAGTAGCACCTTTGTCACATGTGCTCAGATGCTCAGTCATGTTCGACTCTTTCGCAACCCCATGGACTTAGCCCACCAGCTCCTCTGTCCATGGAATTTTGCAGCCAAGAATACTGGACTGGGTTGCCATGGCCTCCTCCAGGGGATCTTCCCTACCCAGGGATCGAACCCCTATCTCCTGCATATCCTGCATTGGCAGGTGGATTCTTTACCACTTCGCCACCTGGGAAGTTTTTCTCTGTTATGGAATCCTTAATTCTGCCTAACTGGACATCCTATTTAGAAGCTGTCATTTAAACAAAAAGAGGAGGGCAGGGAAGTTGCCTGTATAGCTGCCTTAAAATTTTAAGCTGCTTTAAAATTCCCTCCTCCATTTTTGATGTGAATCAAGACTGACTCTCCCAAATAACTCTAGGGGCATGCTGCACACCAAAATAGTTCAAGAAAATGATTTCTGCCCCGAGTAAGATCGCTGAGTGACCTGAGACCTGCACTGGACAGGAAGCTTTTGCATCATTACATTCAAGCATTCTTATTTCATTTCTACCTTTGGCACAGATTTCAAGAATCTGCCTGCCATTGCAGGAGATGCAAGAGACACGGGTTAGATCCCTGGGTTAGGAAGATCCCTTGGAGTAGGAAATGGCAACCCACTCCAGTATTCTTGCCTGGAGAATCCCATAAACAGAGGAGTCTGCTGAGTTACAGTCCGCCGGGTCACATAGAGCTGGACATGACTGAGCACACATACACACAGAGTATCCTTCCTTTGTATTTTATCAATAAGCATAGAGATTCTTGCAGCTGGCTGACTAACACTGAAACACGTAAGACACCAGTTCAGTTCAGTTCAGTTCAGTCGCTCAGTCGTGTCCGACTCTTTGAGACCCCATGGACTGAAGCACACCAGACCTCCCTGTCCATCACCACCTCCCGGAGTTCACTCAAACTCATGTCCATTGAGTTGGTAATGACATCCAACCATCTCATCCTCTGTCATCCCCTTCTCCTCCTGCCCTCAATCATTCCCAGCATTGGGGTCTTTTCAAATGAGTCAGTTCTTCACATCAGGTGCCCAAAGTATTGGAGTTTCGGCTTCAGCATCAGTCCTTCCAATGAACACCCAGGACTGATCTCCTTTAGGATGGACTGGTTGGATCTCCTTGCAGTCCAAGGGACTCTCAAGAGTCTTCTCCAACACCACAGTTCAAAAGCATCAATTCTTCAGTGCTCAGCTTTCTTTATAGTCCAACTCTCACATCGATACATGACTACTGGAAAAACCATAGCTTTGACTAGATGGACCTTTATTGGCAAAGTAATGTCTCTGCCTTTTAATATGCTATCTAGGTGTGCTTCCCTTGTGGTTCAGCTGGTAAAGAATCTGCCTGCAATTTGGAAGACCTGGTTTCAATCCCTGGGTTGGGGATATCCCCTAGAGAAGGGAAAGGCTACCCACTCCAGTATTCTGGCCTGGACAATTCCACGGACTGTATAGTCCATGGGTCGCAAAGAGTCGGACAGGCCTGAGTGACTTTCATTTTCACAGGTTGGTCATAACTTTTCTTCCAAGGAGCAAGCGTCTTTTAATTTCATGACTGCAGTCACCATCTGCAGTGATTTTGGAGCCTAAAAAATACAGCCTGTCACTGTTTCCATTGTTTCCCCATCTATTTGCCATGAAGTGATGGGACCAGATGCCATGATCTTAGTTTTCTGAATGTTGAGCTCTAAGCCAACTTTTTCACTCTCCTCTTTCACTTTCTTTTTTTTTTTTTTTTTTTTACAGTTCATAACTTTTATAAATAAAATAAATTAAATGTACAGTGAATAAGTTCTCTGAAATATTTCAATATTTCTGCAGGTTTAGTAACATCGTAAAATACATTTCAACTAAAATTCACAAATCTAAAAATCTGTTAGGCATTTTTAGGCGTTTTAAGATGGAAATGAAGACCAATGTTACATCGTAATATGCCAATTACAAATAGTACTTCAAATAGCAAATACTACAGTTTGTCCCAAACTTTAAAAACTATTCATGAACTCAACACTGAACTATTGATGGCTATGAGAATTGTTTCCTAGCCTTTTTGAAAATTTCAACCCATTTACGTTTAAGGTAATTATTGATAAGTACGATCCCGTAGCCATTTTCTTTATTGCTTTGTGTTCAAGTTTATACACTCTTTCTGTGTATCTTGTCTATAGAAGATCCTTTAGCATTTGTTGGAGAGCTGGTTTGGTGATGCTGAATTCCCTCAGCTTTTGCTTGTCTGTAAAGCTTTTGATTTCTCCTTCATATTTGAATGAGATCCTTGCTGGGTATAGTAATCTGGGCTGTAGGGTATTTTCTTTCATCACTTTAAGTATGTCTTGCCACTCCCTTCTGGCCTGAAGAGTTTCTGTTGAAAGATCAGCTGTTATCCTTATGGGAATCCCCTTATGTGTTATTTGCTGCTTTTCCCTTGCTGCTTTTAATATTTGTTCTTTGTGTTTGATCTTTGTTAATTTGATTAATATGTGTCTTGGAGTATTTCGCCTTGGGTTTATCCTGTTGGGGACTCTCTGTGTTTCTTGGACTTGGGTGATTATTTCTTTCCCCATTTTAGGGACGTTTTCAACTATTATCTCCTCAAGTATTCTCTCATGGTCTTTCTTTTTGTCTTCTTCTTCTGGGACTCCTATGATTCGAATGTTGGAGCGTTTAACATTGTCCCAGAGGTCTCTAATATTGTCCTCATTTCTTTTAATTCGTTTTTCTTTTTTCCTCTCTGTTTCATTTATTTCTACAATTCTATCTTCTAGTTCGCTTATCCTGTCTTCTGCCTCTGTTATTCTACTGTTTGTTCCCTCCAGAGTGTTTCTGATCTCATCTATTACATTATTCATTGTATATTGACTCTTTTTTATTTCTTCTAAGTCCTTATTAAATCTTTCTTCCATCTTCTCAATCCTTTTCTCCAGGTTATTTATCTGTAACTCCATTTTGCTTTCAAGATTTTGAATCATTTTCACCATCAAAATTTGAAATTCTTTATCAGGTAAATTCCCTATATCTTCTTCTTTTGTTTGTGTTGGTGGGCAATTATCTTGTTCCTTTACTTGCTGGGTATTTCTCTGCCTCTTCATCTTGCTTATATTGCTTTGCTTGGGGTGGCCTTTCCCTCTTCTTGCAGTTTGTGGAGTTCTCTTTATTACGTAGTTTCTTTGCTGTGTGTGGGGTTGGACGGGTGACTTGTCCGGGTTCCCTGGTTAGGGAAGCATGTGTCGGTGTTCTGGTGGGAGGAGCTGGATTTCTTCTCTCTCCTTTAGAAGACAATGGGCTGCTTTTCTGGGAGCCTGATGTCCTCTGCCAGTATTCAGAAGTTGTTTTGTGGACTTTACTCCGCATTCAAATGTTCTTTTGATGAATTTGTGGGGGAGAAAGTGGTCTTGCCATCTTATCCCTCCGCCGTCTTGTTCCTTCCTTCCCAGAACACTGGATTCTTATATTCCACTTGGTCGTGGAGTATCTCTTCCCAGCTGCTCCAGCAAGGCGCAGCCGCTGTACCTTACCTTGGACGAGGGGTATCTCCTCAAGGCCGCGCCTCCTGCTTTGAATGTAGATCAGCTCCTCTCGGCCCTCCGGTGCCCAAGCAGCCACCGCCTCCTGGACGTGGTACAGCTCCTCTCGGCCACCGCTCTAACCCTGGGCGCGGGGTAGCTCATCTCAGCCACGATTCTGCACGTGGTCGGTTGCGCCGGAGCCGAGCGTCTCTTCCTCCTCTTTCACTTTCATCAAGAGGCTTTTTAATTCCTCTTCGCTTTCTGCCAATAAAGGTGGTGTCATCTGCATATCTGAGGTTATTGATATTTCTCCCAGCAATCTTGATTCCAGCTTGTGCTTCTTCCAGCCCAGCGTTTCTCATGACATACCCTGAATATAAGTTAAATAAGCAGGGTGACAATATACAGCCTTGATGTACTCCTTTCCTTATTTGGAACCAGTCTGTTGTTCCATGTCCAGTTCTAACTATTGCTTCCTGACATCACGGAGAGACTAGGAAAATTAGTGACTGCCACAGCTGAGAAGTCTTTCAAACTTGGAAATAAGATTCAAAAGTAGGTGGCTTGTCCTTTTACTGTCATAATGAGTATACTGAGTAGAAAAGTGTCCCCTCCCTGCCGCTCAGAGCCATGTCCTTTCCAGAACCTCAGAATGTGACTCTGTTTGGAAATAGGATCTTTGCAAATGGAATTAGTTAAGATGAGGTCCCACTGGAGTACCATGGGACCCTAATCCAGTATGACTGGCGTCCTTATCAAGAGGAACCACAGGGAAATGACAGGCTCAGAGGGATGAAAGCCATGTGATGACAGATGACAGTGGTCTGTCTACAAGCCAAGCAACACCAAGGATCGCCAGGCACCACCAGCAGCTCAAAGAGATGCCTGGTTCCTCACTCAAAGCCTCCAGAAGGAACCAGTGGTGGTGATATGCTGATTTCAGACTTCTCTTCTCTTGAACTGTGAGAGAATAAACTTTACGTGGTTTTAAGCCACTCAGTTTATGGGAATCTGTTACAACAGCCCTGGGAAGCTCGCACCCTGGAGGCATTGTTTAACAGGTTCAGCCAAGTATTACTGACTTTTGTAGGGTACTCCCTGTAGTTGCTTTTTCTACTTACTATTAGGTAAGAGTTCCATCTCTGTGAATTTACATGTTAATCTGTAGACCTTGTCCACTGGAGATGCAAGTCGTTTCTGTCTGGTCAAAAGGTTACAGTTTTACTGTCCTGAATGATACTAACCAGTTTTAGCTCAAACTCAGCAAAGTTATATCAGAATGTTTTATATATGTGTTATATCTGGTGGAGATAATTCTCTGTGCCTGCACCATCCTAGGCATGCCATATACATCAACTCATTTGGCCCATACATCCATAAAATCAGTAATAATAGCAAACTCCAGGCGGATATTAGGTTCATATAAAATAATCCATGAAAGCATGACACATGCTGGCACATGGTAAGTTGTCAGTGAAGATTAACTGTTATTATTGTTCACTGTTATGTTAGCATAATATTTATTTTAAATAGAGATTTAAGGTAAGACAGCTGAGATGAAGAGAAGAGGATAAGATGCAGGAAGACGGCAAAGGCTGAGGAAACAAAGATGCAGGTTTTGAAATTCTTGGCCATGTGGGGGCAAGAGAGTGACCGGATAAATCTTGACCTGTTCCTGGCCAGGCTGTCTGACCTCACCTCCCAGCTCTGCCACGTCCAGCTGTTACATAACTCTGCTGTGTCTCAAGGCCCACATCTATCAATAGAGGGGTAGTATGTGGATGCTGATTGCAGCCATGAAATTAAAAGACGCTTACTCCTTGGAAGGAAAGTTATGACCAACCTAGATAGCATATTAAAAAGCAGAGACGTTACTTTGCCAACCAAGGTCTGTCTAGTCAAGGCTATGGTTTTTCCAGTGGTCATGTATGCATGTGAGAGTTGGACTGTGAAGAAAGCTGAGCACCAAAGAATTGATGCTTTTGAACTGTGGTGTTGGAGAAGACTCTTGAGAGTCCCTTGGACTGCAAGGAGATCCAACCAGTCCATCCTGGAGGAGATCAGTCCTGGGTGTTCACTGGAAGGAGATGATGCTAAAGCTGAAACTCCAATACTTTGGGCACCTCATGCAAAGAGTTGACTCATTGGAAAAGACTCTGATGCTGGGAGGGATTGGGGGCAGGAGGAGAAGGGGATGACAGAGGATGAGATGGCTGGATGGCATCCCTGACTCAATGCATATGAGTTTGGGTGAACTCCGGGAGTTGGTGATGGACAGGGAGGCCTGGTGTGCTGCGATTCATGGGGTCACAAAGAGTCGGACACAACTGAGCAACTGAAATGAACTGAACTAAACTGAACCTAGTGTTGAAACGCACATTAAAAATGAAAATCTATAGAAATATCAGGTAAATATGATGCTTTGTTAAAAATATGATGCTTTAAGATTAAGCAAATGAAACCCTTTGGCATTCTTTCGAAAACATTTTTTATCCATATAAAAATACCAAAAAAAAAAAAAATTCTACACCAGGAAAATATTGATTGACCTACAAAAGTTCTCACAAGTCTTACAGAAATCAGAGAATTCTAAAAATAGAAATGATCATGAGTCTCTTGAAAAGAGGAACACTCAGGAGAAATAAAGACAGGAGGCAGTTAATTTAAGAGAGAGCAGATAGACTGCTAACCAGTTAATGTGGGTGAACAGGTCAAAATATAACATGTTTCCAAAAAGTAGACAGTGCACTAATGGGAAGTTCATGTTATTTAGCATCATTTAATTCTTTTTTGCTCAGTACGAAAAGAAGTATCTATTCCAACCTATCTCTGGGTTAACTTTTTTCTTAGTTCTAAGAGACCATGATCCGTATTTTTTATTTTTTCTCCTTCACCTTCAGCCTCTCCCTTTCTTCTGGTTCTTAGTTCTCAGCATGCAAACAAATTTAAACCTTTTATGTGTTAAAAATAAAATTCCCAGGACTTCCCTGGCAGTCCAGTGGTGAAGACTCTGTGTTTCCAATGCAAGGGGGTACAGGTCCATCCCTGGTAGGGGAATTAAGATTCCACATGCTGCGTGGAGAAGTTAAAAAGATAAAAATCTCCCTCGATACTCTGCTCCTCCAAGTGCCATCTGATCAAAGATACTGATGGAGGACTTCCCTTGTGGTAGAGTGGAAAAGAATCCATCTGCCAATGTAGGGAACACGAGCTCGATCCTTTGTCCGGGATGATTCCACGTGCCCAGAACAACTAAGCCCATGAGCCAAAACTACTGAAGCCTGTGTACCTTGGGCCCCTACTCTGCAAAAAGAGAATCTACCTCAGTGAGAAGCCCATGCACCGTAATGAAGATAGAAACTTGAACTAGAAATTGCAACCAGAGAAAATGGGCATGTAGTAGCACACCCACCACGGCCAAAAAATTAAATAAATATTTTTAAAAATATAAAATTACATTTGCAAAGCATGCGCACAGTGCCTGGCACACTTTAAGCACTTTCCGGGAGTGTGGTGACCCCAGAGCTGCTACCCAAGGGGCTGGGGTTGGGGGACAGGGGTCAGTAGATGACCCAGCAGCAGGGAGACATTCTCTGCAGCTTACACTTCTTATTAAACCATAAGATTGTGACAGGCAGAATCAGCACCCTGGGTATCTTTATATTCTCCACAGAGCCTGCCGCCGTGCTCAGTACATAATATGAAATCATTTTGATCACGGCTAGCTCAGCAGTTCATGGAGCAGAACACCCCTGGATTAAGCCAGGAGATTCCAATTCTGACTCCAAACACTGCTAGTAACACGCAGAATGACTTTCAGAAATGTACTTCTCTCTGAGAGACACCATGGACTGTCCGCAAGATGCGGTCCTTGCCTCCATGGAAGTCTAATGATGGAGATGGACTTGATATAATGAGCGTGTGGTTTGTTAGTAACAATGCTGATAAGAACTATGAGAGCACATTCAGAGGCATGTAAGGGTGTTGAAAGAGAGAATTCAAGGAAGGCTTTCCTGAGCAATGGACATTTGCGCAGACCCGAGTATGGATTAGTCGAGTGTCATGGAGGTGAGCAGACAGGAGCACTTTCGGGTATGTGAAAAGTCCAAGATGGACAGGAGCAGAGTGCCCTACAGGACTAGAAGAGGCCCGCATGGCTCAGCTCAGGAAACAGAAGTGACAGGGCCATGAGATAACTCAGGGGAAGCAGGCAAGGGGCCAGGTCAGGCAGCAGCATTGGGGCCTTCAGTCTAAGAACACTGGGAGCAGGGAATCGTCCTGGGGGTCGGAAGTAAGGAGTGTATTGTCTACAGAGAATTGAAAGGCAGTCGTAAAACTAAATATAACCTTTCATTTTCACCATTCACTCACTAGCAAATTTACGTCAACCAGTAGTATGTTCAGTTCAGTTCAGTCGCTCAGTCATGTCCGACTCTTCAGTAAATGCTTAACAACTTGCTCTCTGGAGACAAAAAGATGTATGCCTACGCACACACGCACATGCACACACACACAGGTGTGTGTATTATAAATGTTACAAATGACATAAAAGATTGTAACACACAGTTTGCAAGTAATGATAAAAGCAGGCAAATAACTCTCTTTCCTGCAAATTCTACATAGTTGATGGAATCTCATGGAACACTTTTGTTGCTTTTTGCTAAAGGCTTGTGTGTATATCCAACCAATGCTTGTACTCTTTGCAGCCCCATGGACTGCAGCCCACCAGGCTTCTCTGTCTGTAGGGATTCTCCAGGCAAAAATACTGGAGTGCTTGGCCATGCCCTCCTCCAGGGGATTTTCCCAACCCAGGGATGGAACCCAGGTCTCCCGCATTGCAGGTGGATTCTTTACCGTCTGAGCCACCAGGGAAGTCCAAGAATACTGGAGTGGGTAGACTATCCCTTCTCCAGAGGAACTTCCCAACCTAGGAATTGAACCAGGGTCTCCTGCATTGCAGGCGGATTCTTCACCAGCTGTGCTGGTAGTTGATGGAATCTCATGGAAGGCTTTTGTTGATTTTTGCTAAGGGGTTGTGTCTATATCCAACCAATGCTTGTAATTCAGCCATGATTTCACAAATGGAATTGCACCTCAATCTGCTCTTTTCCCAATACATTCATTGTCATTAAATCTGATATGTCATCTGTTCAACTGTCTCACCTTTGTATGAATTGAGCCCTCTAAATGAAGATCTTTTCATGTCATCACTAAGCGCAACACATTTTTAAGTTTCATCTGCATTATTATTTCCTCCATCGCTTTCTTAAATCTAGCAAAGACGACAGTGGACAAAACATCAAATCGAGCCCCGATTCGTGTTTGCCAATTTCCTTGGTGTAAACAACAGAGGATGACATAGTTGGATGGCATCACGACTCAAAGGACATGAGTTTGAGTAAGCTCCGGGAGATGATGATGGACAGGAAACCCTGGCATGCTGCAGTCCATGGGGTCGCAAAGAGTCACAGGCCACTGAGCCACTGAACTGAACTGAAATACCCCCACGGTGACTGATCGCAACCTACCAGTGTGACGTCACTGCATGTGGGTTAGGAAGACACACACAGTCGCAGCAGTGAAAAGGAGAGAATTGCTCAGGTTTGGTCCACATGTCACAAGCAGAGTCTTGGTGACCTGTCTACACACCAAGGGTGACGGCAGACTGGGGAAGTACTGGACGCATAACCACGACAGAGAGACCGGAAGGGGAGCAAGCAGAGAGAGCGCGCCTCTCACTTTGCACCTCGAGTTCCGTTTGAGGTCCTGGTGACAACCAAGTGGAGAAGTTGAGTAAGAAGCTAGATACATGGGTTTGGAGCTCAGAGAAGGAAGGATCCGAACTGTAAATTTGGAAAATATTCACGGAAATGTTCAGTTCAGTTCAGTTCAGTTCAGTCGCTCAGTCGTGTCCGACTCTCCGCGACCCCATGAACCACAGCACGCCAGGCCTCCCTGTCCATCACCAACTCCCGGAGTTCACTCAAACTCATGTCCATAGAGTCGGTGATGCCATCCAGCCATCTCATTCTCTGTCGTCCCCTTCTCCTCCCACCCCCAATCCTTCCTAGCATCAGACTCTTTTCCAGTGAGTCAACTCTTCGCATGAGGTGGCCAAAGTATTGGCGTTTCAGCTTTAGCATCAGTCCTTCCAATGAACACCCAGGATTGATCTCCTTTAGAATGGACTGGTTTGATTTCCTTGCAGTCCAAGGGACTCTCAAGAGTCTTCTCCAGCACCACAGCTCAAAAGCATCAATTCTTCGGCGATCAGCTTTCTTCACAGTCCAACTCTCACATCCATACATGTCCAAGGGAAAAACCACAGCCTTGACTAGACGGACCTTGGTTGGCAAAGTAATATCTCTGCTTTTTAATAGGCTATCTAGGCTGGTCATAACTTTCCTTCCAAGGAGGAAGCATCTTTTAATTTCCTGGCTGCAATCAGCATCCTCAGTGATTTTGGAGCCCAAAAAAATAGTCTGACACTGTTTCCCCATCTATTTCCCATGAAGTGATGGGACCAGATGCCATGATCTTTGTTTTCTGAATGTTGAGCTTCAAGCCAACCTTTTCACTCTCCTCTTTCACTTTCATCAAGAGGCCTTTGAGTTCCTCTTCACTTTCTTGGCAGTGTGTTAAATCATGCAGGGAAAAATTGTGGCTTCAGAGCAAAGGGCTGAGATCTTTAAAATACATGACTTGGATGTTATCAAGAAGCAGACCCAGAGCAAGCTGAGGAGACTGGGGGGAAATGGGGCGGATTATCGCTCTTACCAGAGTGTTCTAAGAAGGAAGAATGAACTTCGCTGAGAGATTAGGTATAACGGTGTAGGACAGTGTTCGTTGTATTACTGACTGCAGGTAACCAAGCCAGTTTCAGTGGAATGCAGAAACCGAGAACTGAGTGCTATCTGGGAGACTAGAGAAGCATGGGCCGTGGGCCGACAACCTTTCAACTTCAGAACGCTACAGAGCTGGAGCAAGGCAGAGGGGCAGCTGGAAGGGCACCTCGAGGGGAGGAGGGTTTGGGGCTCATGAAATGCCTACGACTCGGGTCAAGCGAAGAGGGAGATACTGAGCTAAGATAGGACTCTGTGACACTGTGGGAAAAGCAGGATGGAGGGAGGGTTCAGAATCCGTGTTTTTAGTAACAGGAGTAGCTTTGTAGGTTTGAGATTTCCCTGGTGGCTTAGACGGTAAAGCATCCGTCTGCAATACGGGAGAGCTGGGTTCAATCCCTCGGTTGGGAAGATCCTCTGGAGAAGGGAATGGGCCACCCACTCCAGTGTTCTGGCCTGGAGAATCCCAGGGACAGAAGAGCCTGGTGGGCTACAGACCATGGGATCGCAAAGAGCTGGACACACTGAGCGACTTTCACTTTCCATCCTTGGGTCCAGAAGATTTCCCCTGGAGGGAATGATCACCCACTCCAGTCTTCTGGCCTGCAGAATCCCACGGACAGAGGCTACAATCCAGTGTCTCAAACAGTCGGATACGACTGAACGACTAACACTTTGTAGGCTTGGCAGTGGAAAGTGGAGAAAGTTTCTTTTTTCTTGACACGGAAGGCAGAAAATCTACTAAGAATGGGGGTTATGAAACGCGAGGAGTGGCAATGAGGTTGGGAGCGGAAGTTCAGGACAAAAATGACTTGGATGCAGGAGCCGGCAGGGTTCGTGGGTCAGCAGGAGATGTGAGACTAGAGCCGTGGAACAGGGTCTGCTAAAAACAAAGCCAGGGGAGCAGCAGGGCCTTGAACGGATGAACGCAGTCTCATCGGGTCTTTCCCGAGACGCAGAAAGTTGAGAGACAGACTCGAAACAGCTCCTCCCAGGCAGGAGGAAGTCTAGCGTCCGGGTCGCTGCGATCTAGCTCCCTTTCCTGCAGGGACGCGGCAGCACCCCTCCGCCGAGCGCCACCGGCAGCGCGAGGAGCGCGGGACAAGCCGGTAGCGGGCTCCAGCGCCTCGAGGGGCAGGGGGGAAGCGGCCAAAGGCCCGCAGCCCGCAGCCCGCCGCCGGGGGCCGCCTCCTCCCGCCGCCCGGGCCCAGCCCAGGGCTCCGCTCCCAGGACTCCGCTTCCTGCTCTCGCGCCGAGTCCGCCTCTTAGCCCCTGGAGGCTCCCTGCGCCTCGACTCGTGCCCTCTGGCCTGACGTCACCGGCACGCCCGCCAATGAGCTCGAGAGGGACCGGCGGCGCCCGCGAAAGTGACGGCAGGTGCAGCCAATGGTCGCGAGGAGGGGGCGGGCCGAGGCGGCGGGGGTGTGACGGGGCGCCCGCGCGCGTGGGGAGCTGCGGGCGGTGCGGGCGGCGCGCGGCGCGGGGCGGGGGAACGCGGCGGGGGGCGAGGGCGCGGCGCGCGCGGGCCCTCCCCCTGCCCAGCTCGGGGCCGGCGCCCGCAGCCGCCGGACTTCCCGCGGCCGCCGGGGAGATGCGGCCGCCGCTCGGGCTCCTTGCAGGTAACACGCGGAGCGGCCCCTGCAGGGCCGAGGGCGCCGCGGCTGGGCACGCGGAGTTGGGCGCCGAGCGGACGCGGGCGGTCCCCACTGCCCGCCGCGCCCCGAGCCCCGGCAGTCCGAGCCGGGCCCGGCGGCGGCGCGGCTGGAGGAGTTGGCTCCGGGACCCGGGCTACGGCCGGGGCCGAGGTCACGGCGGAGGCGGGCCCTGGGGCCGCGCGCCCGGGTATCAGCGGCACGCGGGACAAAAGGCGCGGCGTGGAGGGGGCGCGCTCACCGCCGCCCCGGCAGCGCGGGCTCCCGGTCGACTCCGGGCGCACGGGCGCCTCTGGCGCGTTCCCCGGAGCGGACACCTGGCCGCGGGCCCCCGCGCCACCCGCCAGCTGGCCGCCGCGCAAGCGATGGCTGGGCGCAGCCGGGCCGCCTGGCCGCCCGCCCAGGGTTAAAGGCGGCGCCCTGGCCGCGCCGCGAGTGCCAGCCTCCCCGCGCTGGCTGCCCGGCCGAGCGGCGTGCCCTGGGCCGGGGCGCCCGGGGCCACCACCGAGCTGCCGTTTCCCAGCGCCGGGCTTGGAGTTTGGGGAAGCCGAGCGGGTGGCGCAGCCGCCGCCTCACCTCCTGCGAACTCCGCGGGGCTTCTCTTGTTGATGTTGTGTCTGCAAGCTGTGCGTATTTTCTTCCTTCTTTTTTTAACCGCACACAAAAGAAAGGAGTTAGAGGAACGAGCTAGCCAGAGCCCCGTGAGTCATCCCACGCTGCTGTTTCTCTTGGAGCGCAGATGCATGGGGAGTGTTTCTTGAGAAACACTTAACAGTGAGGACTCACGGGATCCCCTCTCCCTGTCCCCTCTCCCCGCAGCCCCGACCCCGCCTGGGGCGCCCCAGAGGGAGGTAGGGTGAAGTATCACCCGTTGACTTCGATGGGAAAATGGCTACAAGCTAGCAAGCTGGAAACTTTCTGGGAAGTGGAACTGGGAATGTCGAACCTCCCGCAGTCATTCTCGCAGTCGGCAGGCATGGCTCTCGCGCGGTACTCAATTAAAAAACCGGGAAGGCGATCCGAAGAGGAAGCTACTTGGAGTAGCATTGTGTTCAGCGCTGCGTTGCGGGGAGGGCGGGAGAGATGAGTCTCCAGTGCCTTGGGGGCCCCAAGAGAGGAGCAGCCTGGTCAGGTCTCCAGGTGCTAGGTCAGGAACGGCTGTGTTCTTTATTCTGGTTTCCAAACGCACTCTCATCTCAGGCTGGCAGAGGGCAACCGGTGTGTGGGTCAATACTGATGAGATGGAAAGGCCAGTCTGAGGCCAGAAGGCCCTTCAGTGCAGCTGGAAGAATTTTTAGTAGGTGTTCACTGCTAATTTTTCCAGGAATCGTGTAGGTTTGATCTGTATCTGTCAGCCCCTTACTGCAGTCCAGGCTGCTGTGTCAGGCATCACTGAGTCCCCAGGGTTCAGAGCTCAGTGATTGCTGTGTGTTTGCTTTTGAGGGATGGTGTGCCCTCTCTGAGGTCTCTTTGACCTTTTCATTGACGACTGATTGATGGGTTTTAACCCCCTGAAAACAGAAGGTTGGTATAAGGAGTTTGAGATACTGAAAATAAAGAGGCTTGTGCTTCAGTTCCCAATCTAACTACTTACAGGTGCCAGTGAATTCTCAACACAGTTGGGGTAAGCACAGGAATGGGACAGGAATCCAATCAACAGTGTGGTCACTGGTGGAGCTAACTGGAGCCCTGCATGGGCTGAACCTGAGGCCATGATGTTGCTCCTTTCTTCTCTGTCCATGAGGCAAACTTCCATGGCCCAGAAGCCAGGGCTTGCAGGCAGGACATCCCCTGGGGAAGACAAATGGGGTGATGCCATCCAAGGCCCATCCAGAGAGAGAAACAGAACGTGCCCCTTTTCCTGGTTCATGCTGCTGTTTAGTCGCTCAGTCGTGTCTGACTCTTTGCGACCCCATGGACTACAGCCCGCCAGGCTCCTCTGGTCCATGGGATTTCCCAGGCAAGAATACTGGATTGCCATTTTCCTTTTCCTGGTACAAAAAGGCGGAAGGGACCCATCTCCCTCCAAGTGCCACCTCATGCTGGCAGGGCTTCTTGTACCTGAGCTTCCAGCCCGCCTGCAATCCTTGCAGAAAAAAAGTCCATCTACTTTTGGAGGAGGAGGATTAATGTGTTCAGCCATGTGGTTTATGCAGGACATACAGATGCCTGGTCACGGAGCCAGTGCCCTGGGTCTGCCCCAAAGAAGGGTGCCCTTCTCTCAGTTGCATCAGGTTACCTGATGGGCTACTGCTGGCCCTGGTTGGCTAGCCCATCCTCAGGAATTTTTAAAAGTTGACGGCGGCCTGTTGTTCAGTCACTCAGTCATTGTCAACTCTTCACGACCCCATGGACTGCAGCACGCCAGGCTTCCCTGTCCTTCACTGTCTCCTGGAGTTTGCGCAGACTCATGTCCATTGAGTCAGTGATGACGTCTGACTATCTCATCCTCTGCCACCTGCTTTTCCTCTTGTCCTCGATCTTTCCCATCATCAGGGTCTTTTCCAGTGAGTCAGATGTTTGCATCAGGTGGTCAAAATATTGGAGCTTCAGCAACATGATGGCAACATGGGTGATCCGGACTGGGCACTGGGAACTAATCTCTGCAGAATAATGAAGTGAAGTGAAAGTCACTCAGTCGTATCTGACTCTTTGGGACCCCATGGACTATAGAGTCCATGGAATTCTCCAGGCCAGAATACTGGAGTGGATAGCCTTTCCCTTCTCCAGGGGATCTTCCCAACTTAGGGATCAAACCCAGGTTTCCCGTGTTGTGGGCTGATTCTTTACCAGCTGAGCCACAAGGAAAGCCCAATAATAACAGTAGTGGGAACTAATTGTTTCCATATATGCCCACGTTTAATCCTTAGCACAACCTCCTGGTACCCTATGGTGCTGATGAGGAATGGATCCTTGGAAAGACCAGGCAACTCAGTGTAGCAAGTCCAAGTCTGTCTGCCCACAGGGCCTGTGCTGTTAACCACTGGGCTAGACTAAGGTTCCTGACACAGTGTAGCAGAATTGCATTTGCTGATCCACAGTATTTTCTGAGCTATCCTACTCTGCCCATTAGCAGTCAAGCCTTAAATGGAAAGAGCATTTGTGAGTGTCCTTGGGGGCAGCAGAGAAGTGGGGATCATGGACCAGGGAAGGGAAGCAGCAATGAAAAGGAAAGTCAGCCAGGATGGAGAGTGGGGCAGAGTCTAGGCACCCTGATGTCCCTGCCAGAGAAGAGAGGGAGCCCTTCTGAGATGGGCTCATCCATCCTTTTGACCCCTGCAAGAGTCCAGGTCTGGTCCCGATGTTCAGGTCTGTAGTCTGCCTTCCTTCTATCTCAGCAGCCCTTGCCTGAGTACCAAAAGCACTAGTGTGTGTTACAATCTGAGATGAAAAGGGAGGCACAGCAACTAATGCTGTTGTTCAGTTGCTAAGTTGTGTCTGACTCTGCGACCCCATGGACTGCAGCACGCCGGGCTCCTCTGTCCTGCACCATCTCCCGGAGTTTGCTCAAATTCATGTCCTTTGAGTTGATGATGCCATCCAACCATCTCATCCTCTGCCGCAGCAACTAATTCAGAAGCACAAATTAGTTCCCGACGCAGTACTCTTCCTAGAGGGCCATTTGAACCTCAGAGATCCACTTGTAAAATACTGGCATCATCAACTAAATGGATATGGGTTTGCGCAAACTTCAGGAGATGGTGAAGGACAGGGAAGCCTGGCATGCTGCAGTCCATGGGGTCACAAAGAGACACATCTGAGTGACTGAACAACAAACTCAAATATCTGGGCCTGAAGCAGACAACATGAAGACCAGTTATGGGACCATCTGTCAGCTCACAGCTCCATTTCACATTTAAAATTGATATGAAACTAATATAAACCATTTGATTTCCTTCATATTCACTTGCTGAACCAAAGAACTCTTGTATTCCCCCTGTATTAAGTCAGGGTAGCTTCCTAACTGTTCAATCTTTTTTCACTTGTTGTAGCAGGAGTAATTTCTGGAGCTCAAATACAGACACAGTGGTTGGGGCCTGCGTGGTGACCTCTGTTGTGTTTGCAACTGTAATTTGGATTTGACCAGCGGTTTATCCTTTCAGTGAAAAAGAGGGGGAAAAAAGTGACACACAGTGGCTGGAATATTCCCCCTGTACTTGCTGAAAGCATGAGTTACAAATGAGTTACCTCAGGTGGAGAAGCTAGAGGGCCCAGCACCGCGAGAGCTGCAAAGCCCTTCCTCTCTGGGGGTTAAACCTGGCCTCTTCCCCGGACCTGGACAGGAACAGTGCTGCCATAGAAGAGAGGGTCCCGTTGACTGTTGTTGGATCCTCGGCACATTCACTCAGACAGAGGGCTGCGGAAAAGAGACCCATGACGTCCAGTGGCCCCTTGGGCTGACTCTGGGGTATTCCCTGGAAGACCTGGAAACAAATACAGGTTCAAACTCATGTTGACCTTTGAACAGCATGATTTTGAACTGTGTGGGTACACTTATATGCAGATTATTTTCTGTAGTAAAGACCTCAGTACTAAAAAAAAAAAATTGAAAAAACAGAATTGTAAGGGGCGCGAGTTTGATCAGTGGTCAGGAAACTTAAGATCCCACATGCCATGCAGTGGAGCCAAAAAAAAAAAACAAAACTACATGGTCTGTGGTTAGTTGAGTCCCTGGATGGTAAGGGACTGCAGATACAAAGCTCTACATAGATTTTCAACAGCAAGGAGGGTCAGTGCCCCTAACCACCGAGTTGTTCAGGGGTCATCTGTACATCTAAAGTGCCTCCCAGTCAAACGGCCTGAAATTTTCTTCCATCTCAGCGAGAAGGAGTGGGGCTGCTCCCTTAGTAGGGAAGACAAGAGCCTTGCTTATTACTGGTCAACCAGACGCTCCAGGGGATTCTCAGATTATTCTCAAATGAATGTGCTTTCTTCTCCCTTGAAGAAAGAGCTTGTAATAACAGTTAACCTTCCTTTGACATTCATTAAACCCAGTGCTTTTCTAAGCACTTTCAGGGGGTGTGCTGCTTAACCCTCATGACAACCATGTTAGGTGGGCCTAGTTATCATCCCCGTTTTAAGGTGAGGAAACTGAGGCCCAGAGAGGTGAAGTAACTTGGCCAAAGTCAGGTAGGATTAGACCCAGACAAGATCCTGGTAAAACCAAAGAGGGTGCCTATTGAAGGTGTGGAGGGCATGGGGACAGATACAGTGTGATGGGGAGGGGAGGTGGTTTCATAATTGGTGAATTCCAGGTTAGCAAGTTCTTAGGCAGCTGCTGGGAAGTTCTTTCGCTTTGCCGAGTGCACAGGACGTGAACTCAAAGATAGGCAGCACACGCAGGGCCACCGAAGTAAGAAATGGCAAGGCTGGGAGACAGCATTTCATTGTAATGTTTTGCCTATTTGAAAGAAGAGCTAAAATAAGTGTCTTTATAACTTGACTCCCTCACCAACATTGGAGGTCATGTCCTCACCTAGAAGAGGACACCCCACTCTCCTTCAGGACACAGCCTGACAATGCTGGAATAATGCTGTCCCCAGCGTCAGTCTGCAGTGGGCTCTCCTTGCTCCGTCTGTGCCCTGAGTGGGACCCACAGGCGTGTGCCTGCCACCTCACCTCTGTCACTCTCCTTTCTCCCAGATTTTCAGTGAATGGGCGGGAGTGTCTGTGCTCTGCAGAGACCGTGAGCTCTTTACAGTCAGCACCGTGCTTCACATGCGCACACACACACACACACACAACTGTTGTGCTAAGACCCAACAGTGAGTATGTATTGAGTTTTCTTGATCGCATGAAGCAAGGTGGTAACTTTTTTTTAACTTTGTAAACTGGTTCAAGCTGATAAACAAAGGATTCCCTTAAATCAGTGTTTCTCAGGGATAATCCAGCATCAGAAACCCAAGGACCCCTGGCGTGGTCGGTTGCATCTGGGCCCAGGAGAAGCTCCCTGTGCCCAAGGTGATGGTTCTGCCCACTTGAGTTTTGAAAGCACACCTTCAAGGTGTTTAGGATCACACCCTATAAACTCACAGCATAAATAAATAATTGACCATCTAGCTCTTTTTCACTTGAGGTAAACATGCCTACTGTATGTGTGCGTGTGTGCCAAGCTGCTTCAGTCGTGTCCAACTCTTGGCAACCCCATGGACTGCAGCCCGCCAGGCTCCTCTGTCCATGGCATTCTCCAGGCAAGAATACTGGAGTGGGTTACCATGCCTTCCTTCAAGGGATCTTCCTGACTCAGGGATCAAACCTGTGTCTCTTACTTCTCCTGTATTGGCAGGCGGGTTCTTAACCACGAGCGCCACCTGGGAAGCCCGCCTGCTGTATAAACCTCCTACCAAGGCGCTGATGAGGATTGACGTGGTGTCACTTTTCTCGCAGGTTTCTAGCCAGCAGAATGCTGGACCCAGAGGCCGGCGGGGAGCAGCTGTCAGGATGGCTGAGTGGGACGCCAGTCTGGACCACATCATCCCATCCGCTGTTCTTCCTCCCTTCTGGGCCAAGTTCCTCGTGGGTTTTGCTTCCCTCGTGTGTTTTGCCCGGAGCTACGATGGAGACTTTGTGTTTGATGACTCTGAAGCCATTGTTAACAATAAGGTTCGTATCTTGATGTCTGTGTGGTAAACTGACTTGCCTGCATCTCACTAATGATCTGCATCAATTGTTTTCTATGGCTGTGGTCCTCAACCTCTCTGACACCAAGGGCCAGTTTCACGGAAGACAGTTTTTTCCTCGGACTGGGGCAGCGGGGGGATGGTTTCGGGATGATTCAAGCACATTATATTTACAGTGTGTTTTATTTCTATGATTAGTACATCAGCCCCACCTCAGCTCACCAGGCATTAGAAACCAGAGGCTGGGGACCCCTGCTCCACTGAACTTTGGCTGAGCCTTTATCTGAGCCCCCATCATGCTCCAGATTTCCCATCTTTTTTTAGAGAGCACTTCCTTGATTTAGGACGCCTTTTATTGCTGGCAGCAGGGTCTCCCAGCCTTGCCTAACCTCAGGTTTTGCCCTGGCTGGGTGCCCTGCATGAGGCCCCAGCCCACGCACATATCAGAGAGACCGTTCTTCTAACATGACAAGGCCACGCACGGTATTGCAGAGCCTTGCAGGCTATTTCAGGTTTTGTGAGAAAATTTTACAGAACTCTAGGCCAGAAGGATGCCCCCATCAGACACACATACACACACACACACTCTTGCTGCAGTGATGGGCAAGTCTGATCCCCCACTGGAAGGTGTGTCCTTGGCTGTCGGCAGTGAGCCGGCCCCTTCTGTGTCCTTCACTGGGAGCATCAGGACATCGTGCTGACAGTTGCAGATGACCCGGAGTTTGCTGCCCGAGGAGGCTGCAGTCCCTGCTCGTTTCATGTGTGGAGACTCAGATTTGCTGAATTTGCAAAACCCGAGCCAGTTCTGCTCACCAGTGGGTGCAGGGGAAGTGATGTTCTCTTTTAGTCACTGACTATAGAGGTAGGGAAGAAGAAATCGGTTTGTGGGAATGGAAGAAAAGGGTTTCATCTAGCTAAAAGAAAATCCGAACAAGAAACTTGGAGGCACAGAGAGCCCAGAGGGGAAAGAGCGTAGTTAGAACCTTTGTGACCGGGAAATGGCTACCCTTTCCAGTACTCTTGCTTGGAAAATCCTATGGACAGAGGAGCCTGGCAGGCTGCAGTCCATGGGGTCACAAGAGTCGGGCACGACTTAGTGACTAAACCAAACCAACCCCTACTCAGCCGACATTCTGTGTCTGCCTGAAGGGGCCAAGAGAATCTGAAGGAATTCACTCCTCTCTTTCTCTCTGGTAGATACAGTCGTATCTCTTTGTGGCACTGTCCTTAATGCTCTGCAAATTTTGAAGTCATAGATTTTCCCGGATGTGGAGAAAGCCGTTTTCCTATTAGAAGTGTTGAGGAAACTCCTCTGTGCAAGCGACTGTGTGTTAGGTGGGGTGGGGAGGGGCGGGGGCGGGCCGTGACTGTCGGGCGGGCATTTCCTTTGTGGCGGCCTCTAAGTGGTTTGCTTCATCTCCACAGCAGACTTCAGTCCTGGTAGCGCTTCGCTTGTAGTCTCCCTCAAGTCCATCCAGCAGTCTACTGCAGATGTTTCTGTTTCAGTCCTTTTTGCAACAGCGCTTAGGAGCAAAAGAAGTGTGTTAGCTCTGAGCAACTGTGTCACATGGGTGGCTTAATAGCTATTTTCCAGCGGGATCTGTGGCTTAATAGCTGCATTCCAGCGAGGATATGTGACTGTGCCTTTATTTTTCTGGCTGTGCTGCGTCTTCAGTGCTGTGCAGGCTTTCCTGGAGTTGTGGAGAGCAGTGGCTCCTCTCTGTCTGCGGTGCTTAGGCTTCTCACTGCCGTGGCTTTTCTTGTTGGGAAGCACGGGCTCCAGGGCACGTGGACTCATCGTTGCTGCGCCTGGGCTCAGGAGTTGTGTGCGGACTTGGTTGCCTCTCAGTATGTGGGATCTTCCCGGACCAGGGATCGAACCTGTATCTCCTTCACTGGCAGGCAGATTCTTAACCACTGGACCACCAGACAAGTCTGCCTTTTTAAATTCCATTTGCTGAGAGTTTCTCAGCAATGGCTCTGCCACTCCTGGAGGATGTATGAAGTGTCAACTCTGGACCCTTGTTGAAGAGCTCTGGTGAGCGAGGCGGGGAGACATGAACTGTGTCATACATGAGATGCCCGGGACAAGGTTGTGCTTCTCTTTCCTTCTGGGAGCGAAGGCAGATGAAGGAGCTCTGTGACCCCCGGTGCGTTGTCCCGGCAGAGCTTTCTGGAGCATCACACTGTGCCTCTTTGTTCACTGTGAGCCCGCTTTTTTCCCCTTCCCTGTCTAATGAAAGGCCCTCCTCTGTGCATTGGCACCGTGCCTGTGGTAATGTGAAACAGGCTGTGACTGGAGTTTCTTGGTGTTAAAGGCTGTTTTCCAGATGCTTCCTTGTAGTGTTGAGTTGCCTGTTTTCATGGAGATGATGATTTTCTTTGAGACAGTGGAGTCAGCAAGCATTTGAGACACAGCACATCTTTTCTAGAAATCATTAGGAGGAAAAATTGACCTTTCTTCCTGTGGCGCGCCCTGCTGTGTGAGGGCTACACCCAATCAAATATTTAGAGCTTTGTTGGTGTTTGTTTTCTGCTCAAACGGAGGGAAAGATCCTTTGCTCCTCCCTCCACAGCTGAGCAGGTAGTTCTGGGACAACGCAAAAGTACATGACTTCCAATGGGGTAACGGAGTAAACAGAGTTAGTAGGTGGATCACATGACCCTTATGAAATAGCGACTTGACTCTGAGAGGCGGGTGTGTGCAGTCAAGGCCCCTGAAGCTGATATCCACCGGAAGTGAAATTCACTCACAAAGTGGGTGTCAGGTCACCAGCTTGCCTCTGTCCCACGTCGTCAAGCTTTTCCCTTTGCGTCATTAAGCACCTAAGGCTTCCCAGGAGGCACTAGTGGTAAAGAACCCACATGCCAATATAGGAGACACGGGTTCGATACCTGGGTCAGGAAGATCCCCTGGAGGAGGAAATGGCAACGCACTCCACTATTCTTGCCTGGAGACTCCCATGGACAGAGGAGCCTGGCGGGCTACAGTCCATGAGGTCACCAAAGAGTCAGACACAGCTTAGTGGCTAAACAGCAGCCTTACATATTGGATGTGAGAGAGGGTGATAGTGACCTCACTTAGCTGCTTGGTCCATTTGTTCATTCTGCATGGATCAAGCACCTTCTGTGCACTCCCCCCAAACATGGGGGTGCCCAGGCCTGGAGAAGCCCCAGCATAGTGGGGCAGAGAGCAGTCACATGACTGTAAACCTCCTGGGAAACAGGCGCTGTGAAGACAGGTAGAGGATGCTCTGGGCCCCCCACGAAGAGAATTGCATCAACTCCGGAATGATGAGTGGGAGGAGCTGAGCTCTGGGGAACTGAGGGGTGACCATCTGGGCACAGACCTGTCTTGGGGCGGGTGGCAGCAGGGGCCATTTGGGGACTAGAGACCAGGAGCAGAGCCAGAGTCTGGGAGATGCGCCGGCAGAGTTCAGCTGAGGGGCCAGAGCACCCCAGCTGCAGTGTCCCCGTGGGACATCGGCTTGGTCCTGAAAGGGGTGGGGCTCTTGTAGAGGGTGGGAGAGATCACCTGGAGAACGTGCAGAGTGGGACACAGTGGAGCCCTGAGGAGGCCCGGCTGGGTCTGGGTGTGAGGGTGGCAGTGGCTGGACCCAGGACTGGTGGAAGACATGCAAAAGGGAGGGCTTCCGCCCAGGGGGAGGGCGCAGTCCCGACCCCGCCATCTGCTGTGTTGCCCGCAGGACCTCCGCGCAGAGACGCCTCTGGGGGATCTGTGGCATCATGACTTCTGGGGCAGCCGGCTGAGCAGTAACACCAGCCACAAGTCCTACCGCCCCCTGACCGTGCTGACCTTCAGGTGAGGCACCGCAGGACGGCCGTGGGGAGGGGTGTTACAAGGGGCCCCAGTCAGGGATTCCGACGGACGTTCAAGCCGCGGTGCAGACCCTGACCCGTGCTGCCACACAGAGGAGACCTGCCAGGCCCCCGGCAAGGATGCTCTGACGAAGCGGTCCCTACTTTGCACAGTTCTGTCAGGTTGGACCCTTTGCAACTTAAGCTGGAGGAAACAACATGTCAAGGCAACAGGCAGCCTCTAATTAAATTGTGTTTGTTTTCACTATATAAAAAAAGTAAGTTATAAATCTTCCTGCTGTGAACCACATCAGGCTTCCCTGGTAACTCAGAGGTAAAGCATTCACCTGCAATGCAGGAGACCCAGGTTCGATCCCTAAGTCAGGAAGATCCCCTGGAGAAGGCAATGGCTACCCACTCTAGTTTTCTTGGCTGGAGAATTCCATGGACAGAGGAGCCTGGCAGGTTCATGGGGTCACAAACACTTCACTTCTGTTACCACATCAATATCCAGAAACAAAACGAAACTAAAGATGATCTCGCCACCCACCATGAATCAGGGAGCTGTGTGCATTAAATAGATTAATTGACATCACAGAAGTTCCCATGCATAGCTGTTTCTCGGGTGTATTGGATAACCTATGTGTAGATCCCTCGAAAGTGAAAGTCACTCAGTCATGTCTGACTCTTTGCGACCCCGTGGACTATATAGACTTCTCCAGGCCAGAATACTGGAGTGGATAGCCTTTCCCTTCTCCAGGGGATCTTCCCAACCCAGGGATCGAACCCAGGTCTCCCGCATGGCAAGCGGATTCTTTACCAGGTGAGCCACAAAAAGTATAGAAATGATGAATCAGAACCACTCGTGATTGAAAAAGAGACAAGAACCCTTAACAGGGAGGAAGTGCTTCATTTCAGAAGGCTGGTGGACAGACTATCAAGGGGTATTATGGGGGACTGGGGATGGGGGGAATAGACAAGTTACTTGACCATCTTCAGTCCAGGCCCCTGTGGAGCAGCCTGTGTAACGTGTGGTCTGTTTTATCTTTCTGGAAGACAGCCTTGCCTTTATCACACCTGAATAATTGCCTTTTTTTTTTTTTGGCATTTCCTCTCCAAGTATTTCTGTCCCACTCCTCTGAGAGGTCCTTATCTCCCGTTTTCCCCTCTGCAGTTAATTACGTTCTTAGCTCATCTTCACCCTTCTTAGCTTAACAGGCATTATTTATCTTGACGCTATTTTTATCAACTGTGCACACGCCCTCCTCCTTCAGTATGTTCACACACCAGCCTTTCCCTCCATCAGGTTCGTGTTTTATTTCATGTGCTTCTGCATCTCCGTTGTCAATACCTTCCTTCCCTGCAGGATGAACTACTATTTGTCGGGAGGCTTCCACCCCGTGAGCTTCCACGTCGTCAACATCGCCCTGCACGGCAGCATCTCCGTGCTCCTGGTGGATGTCTTCTCTGTGCTGTTCGGGGGCCTGCAGTACACGAGCAAGGGCAGGAGGCTGAACCTGGCCCCCAGGTCGTCCCTGCTGGCTGCCCTGCTGTTTGCCGTGCACCCGGTGCACACCGAGTGTGTAAGTACCGTCCGCCAGCCGTCTCCGCACTCGTGTAAGATAGATGCGGTCCACGCGTTGGTTTGTTCCCTAAAACAAGCTTCCCTTGGCTGCTTATACGGCTGTAGAAGGCCAGATTTCAGACACCCAGAACGGTGATTTGTGGGGACAGCAGGTCCCCCTTAGGACAAACGCAGGGTCCGCGATGGGCCAAGACTTCATAATGACCATATGATATGATCTCTGGTAATACTCTCTGTATCCCTTATGAGACCACACTGGGAAGGTGTGAATGGTGAACCTTGCCCAGCTTCTGGGTCTAAAGCCAGAGGCTGAGATTGCCTTTTTTTCCTGAGAAGGGGTCTGATGCAGTTTTCCTCTGTTAGCCAAGAGCTTTTGTAATTTCCAAAATACTTCCCTCACACTTCTTACAATCGTCACCAATACGCTGTAGATTCAGCTGGAGCAGCATAACAATTTCCACTTTACAGAAGAGGAAGCAGCCAGGGAGGACAAATTAGGGACTTAACCCAGGTCGGTCACGTGGCCAGGGGGTGTAGGGACATAATTTAAGATCTAGTCGTCTGAACCCGTGCCGAGGAGAGGTCGGCGTGCTGTGAGCTGAGCTGGTGGGTGGGTCCCCACCGCCCTGCCGGGACCTGCTCATGAATTTGCCCCACCTTGCTTCTCATCTCCCATCCCTCCATTCCACGACAGCCATTCAAACTCAAATATTTGAGAAAAAGCTATTGGTCATTAAAAATTAGCATTCCTAAGACAAATCAGCTATCTGTTCACCTTTCCTTGTTTCTTGGCAAATAGGCAGTATTCAGTTTCATCCTATCAGTTAGTTTAGTTCAGTCGCTCAGTCTTGTCCGACTCTTCAACCCCATGGACTGCAGCATGCCAGGCCTCCCTGTCCATCACCAACTCCTGAAGTTTACTCAAACTCATGTCCATTGAGTCGGTGATACCATCCAACCATCTCATCCTCTGTCATCCCCTTCTCTTCCTGCCCTCAATCTTTCCCAGCATCAGGGTCTTTTCCAATGAGTCAACTCTTCGCATCAGGTAGCCAAAGTATTGGAGCTTCAGCTTCAACATCAGTCCTTCCAATGAATACCCAGGACTGATCTCCTTTAGGATGGACTGGTTATATCTCCTTGCAGTCCAAGGACTCTCAAGAGTCTTCTCCAACACCACAGTTCAAAAGCATCAATTCTTTGATGCTCAGCTTTCTTTATAGTCCAACTCTCACATCCACACATGACTTCTGGAAAAACCATAGCCTTGACTAGACGGACCTTTGTTGGCAAAGTAATGTCTCTGCTTTTTAATATGCTGTCTGCTGCTGCTGCTAAGTCACTTCAGTCGTGTCCGACTCTGTGTGACCCCATAGACAGAAGCCCACCAGGCTCCCCCGTCCCTGGGATTCTCCAGGCAAGAACACTGGAGTGGGTTGACATTTCCTTCTCCAATGTGTGAAAGTGAAGTCGCTCAGTCGTGTCCGACCCTTAGCGACCCCACGGACTGCAGCCTACCAGGCTCCTCCGTCCGTGGGATTTTCTAGGCAAGAGTACTGGAATGGCTTGCCATTGCCTTCTCCGAATATGCTGTCTAGGTTGGTCATAATTTTTCTTCCAAGGAGTAAGCATCTTTTAATTTCATGGCTGCAATCACCATCTGCAGTGATTTTGGAGCCCAAAAAATAGTCTCTGGGCTTTGGGCTGGGTCCCCAGGGGAGGGAGGAGAGCTAACCGAGGGGGTTTCCTTGCCTCTTGTCCTTTTAGAGACCAGGATGTTAGCCCCAGGGGGTTCCCTGAGGACACTAGCGCCGCTGCAAGATTTTCTTTCCTCGAAGCACTGGTGAATAATTCAGATTGCTTGAGTTTACTCACATATCAAAGAGGGAAGGCCAGGTGTCCTTAATATTCCTGCTCATCCAGTGAAGCCAGAGTTTATGCTGAAGGAATCAGGTGGTGAAACACCCCCTCCCATTCCTTCTATGGCTCCCGTGCAAATTGTGCCCAGTAGGGAAACGCCACCACCTTGTGTGTTACGGATTCAGGGAATGGCGGTGACTTTTCCAGAAAACTCTGATGGGAGTGTCTCAGGTTATTTGTAAGGGAAAAAAAAAAAAAGTCTTTATAAATAACTTCACCTGAAAATACATATTAATGCAAATGACAGAAAAGAAAAAATCTCTTTGTACCCATGCACATTGGCCAAACAATTCAACTCAGTACCTTCTTGGAATAGCCTTTAAAATTTTCTTCCTATAGAATCTCTTTATACCAAAAATTCATTGAAGGTCTAAATACTCTGTACACTGAAACACTTGTCACACTTTTTTTTGAGACTTATTTTCTTTTTTAAATTTGTTTTTATTGGAGTATGGTTGCTTAACAATTTTGTGTTCGTTCCTTGCTGTATAGCAAGGGGATCAGTTATCCTGACACACATATCCCCCCCTTTTTGCATTTCCTTCCCAGTTAGGTCCCCACAGAGCACTGAGGAGAGTTCCCTGTGTGATACAGTAGGTTCTCATTAGTGCCATACTTGTTAAAACCTGTTTTTCTTCATGTCAGATGATGTAATGTACATTCCTTAAGACCTGGGATATCTTCACTTAGCCAAAGGCAGAATGTTTTAAAAATGAGTTTATGATATTTAAAGTTCATTGTAGTGGAAGTCTTTTTTTTTCTCTTCCAGATTTGGATGATTTTCAACATTATATGTTAGCTGGCAGTCTTAAATGTACCTCAGCCACTCAGATAACAAGTAGTTTAGGCTGGCCTTTTTGCCCCCTACCCCGGTATTTATCCAAGCTACTTCCCTCCCCTTCACTCAGTTCAGGAAGCCTTGTTCTCTGACCCTCCACGTTCCCAGCCCCTGCTTCCCCGACCCTCTTGCTCTCAGGACCTTCTTGGATGCCCTTCTCTGGGCTGGCTTCGCTTACTGTCTCCTCTGAAAGGCTCTGGGATGCTGGACCATCCTCGGGCCCTGTGAAGAGCCGCAGCTGGCAGATGCTGCTCACACCCCTCTCTGGTCCTGATGGGAGGCCCCCGGCACCAGCTGCTTCGTCCATCACTGGCCGCGGAGCTGCAGAGCCCACACCTGCTTCTCCCTAAGCTGCCGTGTCCTCGGTCCGCTGCCCTCTCCCCTGGAATCCCCCCAACCATGTGTACCGGCTGGATTGACAGTGAACCAGCACCCACTGTGGGCCAGGCTCTGTCTATGGGATCTCACTGCATCCTCAATTTCACTGCATCTCTGAGCAAGTCACAGGCCAGAGGATTCCAGAAGTCTCATGATGTATTCACTGCCTTCATAAACTAATCATTCCATTTACCCCTCCAGCACACTGGCCTCCTTGGCCCAGATGTGTTGAACCTTTGTTTGTCTTTAGCTTCCTTCCCAGGAGGAAGTTTTTTCACATGCCTGGCAGTCACAGGTGGGACTCAGCTGTCAATCTTCTTAGTGATCGCATGCCTGCGTCAGGAGCTTGCCATTGGATGGGTGTTTGCCTCGCCAGCGTCGGGAGCCACGCTGTTTGAATGGAAACTGCTCCTAAAAGGCATTCCTTTTAGCTGTGGCTTGTACACGCACCTGGGCACAGAATGTAAATATAGTGATTTTCACATTCATTGTGAAATATACTCTCTTACCTCTGTTTGTATGCTAGTCTTTACTTTGGATCCAGCATCACATTTCTCACTTTAAGATAAGCTTCCCAGGAACTAAAGTGAAACCTTAAGAGTCACAGTGCAAGCTCTGATTCATGTCCTGTCCGGGTGCTAGTTAGTAAAGGATGCCACGTAGACTAGACCAGTACTCAGGAGCACAATTCTCTGTCTTTGGTTGACCTGAGACTTTTGGAGAACAACTGTTGGAGTAATCAGCTTGAAAGAAATGAAGCACCCATTTTGTATTGCTTCTTTGACACTAAGGTGGAGAAAAGGGCCATCATCAGATGCAGAAAATGGGGAGGGGTAGGGAAGAAATGGTGGAACTCGTACTCTGTTTTCATCTTACTGGTCAATGTCTTTTGAAGCCTTCCACTTTCCAGGTTAACTCACTTAATTGGTTTTGGTCTAAAGGGAGGAAAAGACAGAGACCAAGGCTTTGAACCGTCATCCCTGTGTCTTATTCTCTCTGCTTGATGAAATGTAACACTTACTTCCCACCTGTCTTTCATGTCTCCAGTCAAATTTTCTTTCTTAAATATCATGCCCTTTGAGCTGATAACATTTTCCAATTGAAAAATGCACCCTGGGCACCTGATCAGGACAGAGGTCTCTAGGGCTGTGGGCACAGAGTGCTGAGTGACGGGATTTTCCCTGCACACAGGCATCGCTGCCTGTGTATGACCCACAGAAGAGCCACAGTAGGTTGGAGTCAATGCAGCCTTCCCAGGGAAGCAGCTGACCCAGATCCTAGACCAAAAGTGAAAAGCGTCAGTTATCAGATCACACCACGGTTAGAGAGTTTATTTTAACAGATGGCCTAGTCTCTTAAGGTTTTCTGTTTCTAAGGATGTTTTTGTGTTTCCAAAGTTTCGTGTCAATGTTTTTTAACATAAATCTTTTTCCTCCACCTTCTTTGAAGGTTGCTGGTGTCGTCGGCCGTGCAGACCTCCTGGGTGCCCTGTTTTTTCTGCTGTCTTTCCTTGGCTACTGTAAAGCGTTCAGAGAAAGTAAGCATGATGCTTGGCCCTCTTAATTTTGCATCTTCGTGTTTCTGTTCTGTCGAGCGTGTTTTAACAGAGGGGAAGTTGTCCATTCGTATAAGTTTATCACTTTGAAGAAATGTGGGTCAAAGGTGTCAACTGTTTTTAGTGGTCTGTTACTCAGTTGCTTTTTTCACAACACAAAGGTTGTGCTTCAACATTCACAATGTTCAGGAAGCATCGTGCTGAGTAGTGAAACCAAGAGCTTCTGCTCTTAGTGCTAAAGCAGTTGTGATTGATTTTTGTAATTTTTTTATTTCTAGTAAAATTGAAGAGGGGAGAAGTTTTTTGGTATTTATTTTTAATTAAAACATGTTGGAGGAAGAAAATAGAAAAATTGTAAAAATGTATAGCTATAAATATGCACCTGGAGCATGAGGTTCTTATTTTTTCATTGTCATGTTAATACTTAAAGTCTTTGTTGCTGGAACGAATGGAGTTGAAATGACCAGTTCTGTGTGTGTGTGTGCACGCGTGCACACATGCGTGCAAGTGGCGGGGGTTGAACTGCCTGTTTATTAGCACCAGTGCATTTATTGAGATTCAGTAGAATCCCTGTATAACTCTACTAATTATATGAATTCTGATCGCCTCCAAGTTACATCATCCCTTCCCAGTTGTCTTACAGTAGAAACTGGATATGATACATTTATACATGTTGGCCCTGGCAACAGTGTTATAATTTCAACTTCTGTTATAAATTCAGTTCATGACTGTAGAACTCTCTCCTTATATAACACAATCATTTGAAAAGGGAAAGTCAGAAGAAAAGGGAAAGTGAGATGAACGATTCCTATGGGTTGTTTGAACAGAGCTGTTTCAGCAGAGTGAGTGAAACTTGCTAAGTTGTATCCAACTTTTTGTGACCCCCCCATAGACTGTAGGCCACCAGGCTCCTCTGTCCATTAGATTTCCCAGGCAAGAATACTGGAGTGGGTTGCCATTTCCTTCCCCAGGGCCTCTTCCCGACCTGAGGATCGAACCTGGGTCTTCTGCATTGTAGGCAGATCTTGTACTGTCTGAGCCGCCATGGAAGCCAGTTTCAGCAAAAGCTGATATAGTAATACATTGGTTTCCTTGAGTTTTTTCCACAGCACTTCTCAAAGCTTAGGTTTGGTCCCCTGCCAGGGCCTTAATGTTATCGTTCATGTACTAATGCTTATACTTGGATTCCTCTTGTAAACTGGTATCTTATTCATAAGCAAGGACAGACCACTCATTCAGGATTTTGTCTCTGCTGGGGCTGGTTGAAGTGGGGTCACTCAGGACTGGTTTTGCAGAGTTAGGAGTTTCCATAGAGGCTACCTGGCCTGTGAAGCCTGAAATTCTTACTGGCCTATCCTTTGCAAAGTCTGCTAATCCCTGGGACAGATGACTGACAGGTAACTGTCACCATGCTAGTGGTTCCAAAAGATTTTTTTAGCCAAGATTAATAGGGAGTTTCCAGCATGAATTTTTTTTTTACTCATGAAGGTAGAGAGGTTGCCGTTAACATAAGGTACCATTTTTTGACTGTTTACTGTCACACGTATGTGTGTGTGGTTGTCAATTATGTTACAGTCTTCAGTTCAGTCACTAAGTTGTCTCTGCTTCTTTGTGACTCCATAGACTGCAGCAAACCAGGCTTCCCTGTCCATCACCAGCTCCCAGAGCTCGCTCAAACTCATGTCCATCGAGTCGGTGATGCCTTCCAACCATCTCATCCTCTGTCGTCCCCTTATCCTCCTGCCCTCAATCTTTCCCAGCATCAGAGTCTTTTCCAGTGAGTAGGTTCTTCCCATCAGGTGGACAAAGTATTGGAGCTTCTGTTTCAGCATCAGTCCTTTCAATGAATATTCAGAACTGATTTCCTTTAGGATGGACTGGCTGGATCTCCTTGAAGTTCAGGGGACTCTCAAGAGTCTTCTCCAACACCACAGTTCAAAAGCATCAATTCTTCAGTGCTCAGCTTTCTTTATAGTCCAACTCTCACATCCATACATGACCACTGGAAAAACCATAACTTGGACTAGACGGACCTTTGTTGGCAAAGTAATGTCTCTGCTTTTTAATATGCTGTCTAGGTTGGTCAGAGCTTTTCTTCCAAGGAGCAAGCATCTTTTAATTTCATGGCTGCAGTCACCATCTGCAGTGATTTTGGAGCCCCAGAAAGCAAAGTATGACACTGTTTTCACTGTTTTCCCATCTATTTGCCATGAAGTAATGGGACCAGATGCCATGATCTGAGTTTTCTGAATGTTGAGTTTTAAGCCAGCTTTTTCACTCTCCTCTTTCACTTTCATCAAGAGGCTCTTTAGTTCCTCTTCGCTTTCTGCCATAAGGGTGGTGTCATCTGTGTATCTTAAAGATAGGTGGAATTACTTTCCCTGCTGTCCACATATAAGACGCGGTAACTCACCAGGATCACACGGCTATATACGGCTGAACTGGGTTCACACTCTGTGTCTAACTCACTTCAAAGCCAGCCCCCCAACTAAACTGTCTTCATCGGCTTCCCTGTCCTCATGGGACCAGTTAGGCAAGCTTGTCAAAACAATCATTAAAAATAAACAGGAGGGGCATTCAGTTCTGTTAATGAATTTGTTAAAGTGTTAGGCATGGTAGAAACATCAAAAGTATGATTTAAGAACAGCCCCCGCTACTCACGTTGCCCGTGTGTTTGTAAGTGTGCGGCCAAGAATCAAAGCTCTTTTGTGGAAGAAGTTCAGTCTGGTACCTACTGAATACAAATAATAATAAATGATATTTGCTGTCTAAACTTATGATTTAAGTTACCTGGTCTTTGTTCTTTCGGATCTGAACATCAATTCAAAGAACAGTCAAGCATTCATTCCTCATAAACTTGAAGTTTAACAGAGGTTTTTTACAGAGGAACAAATTTAATATTTTTTATAAGGGAACAAAAAATTGAGTGTTCTGAAGTGAATGATTTAACTAGGTAAAAGGATTTTTCAGAGAATACATTCCTTTTTAATAACCTCATTAGCTTTCTTTATAGATGCACTGTCTGTATTATAAAGCTCTGGACAGTTTTTAACTGCCTGAGTTTATTGTAACAAGCAATTCTGTGCTAACCTCTGGAATCCTGGCATTTTTTAAGAGTGAAAAAAAAAGTCTCATGTAACATTTCTGTTTGTGTGTGTGTGTGTGTGTGTACTTATGTAGAATAGCTCCAAGCGAGCTCTTTTAGAATAGAATCTTTTTTTTTTTTAAGAAGAAAATAGCCTTAGAGAAAAGGATAATTATTTTAAAGGGGGAAAGAAAAACACTAAGTCGATGATGCGCTGGTTATCATTTCTGAACACCCAAAATGAAAAGTATTATTCTAATGATGAGATATCCTGTCAACATTTCTCTCCGTTAAAGCCCAGTACATATTTTCCATTGGAAAAAGGTAATCTGCCTGCATGGGCTTCCCAGGTGGCGCTAGTGGTAAGGAGTGTGCCTGCCAGTGCAGGGGATGCAGGAGATGTGGGTTCAATCCCTGGGTCGGGAAGATCCCCTGGAGGAGGAAAATGGGAACCCACTCCAGTATCCTTGCCTGGAGAATCCCGTGGTCGGAGGAGGCTGGCAGGCTTCAGTCCATGGGGTCACAAAAGAGTCGGACACCACCAAGCATATATACATACATAACCTCTCTGCACAAAAAACTTGATAGAAGAGCCAAAACAATTTCTTTTATAAACGAATACCTTAGAATATTGTTTCATGGGAACTGGGATGACAAAGAGAAATTTCATTAGTGTCATTTATATCGTGGGGAGGAGAAAACCTTTTCAGGAGAGAAGGAAATGGGTACATTTCTACAATAACCATTTTAAATTCTAAGCTATTATGAAACACAAGACCTCAAGTCTCAGTTTTTCTAAGTTCTTTAAATTTATTTGCTCTAGTCACTCTCCCTACCATAGTTCAGGGCCTCCCGAATGGCTTTGCAGGTTAAGAACCAGCCTGCCAATGCAAGAGACGTGGGTTCGATCCCTGGGTCAGGAAGATCCCCTGGAGGAGGAAATGACCACCCACTCCAGTATCCTTGCCTGAAGAAATCCCATGGACAGAGGAGCCTAGCGGGAATAGTCCATGGGGTCGCAAAGAGCCGGCCGTGACTGAGCACGTGACAGTCGCACCATAGTTCAGGCAGCTAAAACAGGATGACTACTCTTAGGATCTCGTTTCCTGCTCTTTTCCACTCTGATTCAAGACACGTTTGTCTTTGGCTTATGCAGAGTTAAGTCACACAGCTTGAAAGAAACGAGGGCAACTGTATAACTCACCTAGTCCAGGATGCTTGTTTTGTGTTTTTTAGATTTGGGGTTGCTGCCATCTGAATTGTGACCGCGGTATTCACGTGGGCTCTCTTTTCTCCGGGGTCGCTACACGGGCTCGTGTCCCCCCCACCCCCGTTGTTTTAGTCAGGAGAGCAGCCTCCGACGTGCCTCATTCCGCGGGTGGAAGCGCCGCTCGCTCGGCTCCCGCTCCTGGAACGAGAATGAGACGCGCGCTCTGGGCACTGGCCGAGGGAGCCGGGGCCGCCTGACAGAGTCGAGTGACTTCCGCCCACGCACCGCGACGCACGCCAACTTCCGGGCGGCGAGATGCGGGCGTCGACGGGGGAAGACGGTCGTTCCTGGCACGCGATGCTTTTTTGTTTTTTTCTGAAATGACACCTCCCCACTGGAACGCCGTGCTGAGTCCACCACGCAGCGCTTCCCTGAATTGCTCGCTTCTGGTGGGCACTTGCGGGTGTTGGCGCTGACCAGGCTCTTGCTGTTAATGCTTGTGGGATTTTTGTTTCCCACCCACACCGTGCTCCTTCCCCTCAGCGCCGCCCCTGCTGCCGCTCAGGCTTTGCCTCGATTTACTGAAGGGCTTGCATTACCTCAGAGACAGACACGGAAACAAGGAAAACATTTTCCAAGCCAGTCTTTCTGAAATTCTGTATTATAAAGGGTTGATGTTTGCGAACGCTGTACAGTTCTCCTAGAGCAAGTTGTGAGAGATGTTGCTTGCTGTAAGAATAGTTTTGGTGGTTTTTTGTGTTTGCTTTTTTCATTTTCTCACCTGGACCGTTGTTGCTTAACAACTTAGCAGACTGGACGGATTTGAGATGGAGAGCTCTTAGCCTGAGACACTTACACAGAGTTTGGCACCAGTTAGGCTTCCCGCAGTGACTCGGGGGTGAAGAATCCACCTGCAGTGCAGGAGACTTGGGTTCCATCCCTGGGTGGGGAAGGTCCCATCCCTGGGTGGGGAAGGTCCCATCCCTGGGTGGGGAAGGTCCCCTGGAGAAGAAAATGGCAACCCACTCTAATATTCTTGCTGGAAAAATCCCATGGACAGAGGAGCCTGTTGGGCTGTAGTCTATGGGGTCACTAAAGAATTGGACGTGACTGAGCGAGTAAACGACAAACGATGCATCAGTTAGAACTCCCTATTTGGGGAAGACTATTTGATCAGTTTAGTTCAGTTCAGTCACTCAGTCGTGTCCGACTCTTTGCGACCCCATGAATCACAGCACGCCAGGCCTCCCTGTCCATCACCAACTCCTGGAGTTCACTCAAACTCATGTCCATTGAGTCGGTGATGCCATCCAGCCATCTCATTCTCTCTCGTCCCCGTCTCCTCCCACCCCCAATCCCTCCCAGCATCAGACTCTTTTCCATTGAGTAAACTCGTCCCATGAGGTGGCCAAAGTATTGGAATTTCAGCTTTAGCATTAGTCCTTCCAATGAACACCCAGGGTTGATCTCCTGTAGAATGGACTGGTTGGATCTCCTTGCAGTCCAAGGGACTCTCAAGAGTCTTCTCCAGCACCACAGTTAAGCATCAATTCTTCGGCGATCAGCTTTCTTCACTGTCCAACTCTCACATCCATACATGACCACGGGAAAAACCATAGCCTTGACTAGACAGACCTTTGTTGGCAAAGTAATGTCTCTGCTTTTTAATATGCTATCTAGGTTGGTCATAACTTTCCTTCCAAGGAGTGAGCATCTTTTAATTTCATGGCTGCAATCAGCATCCACAGTGATTTTGGAGCACCAAAAAATAAAAGTCTGACACTGTTCCCACTGCTTCCCCATCTATTTCCCATGAAGTGATGGGACCAGATGCCATGATCTTCGATTTCTGAATATTGAGCTTCAAGCCAACCTTTTCACTCTCCTCTTTCACTTTCATCAAGAGGCTTTTTAGTTCCTCTTCACTTTCTGCCATAAGGGTGGTGTCATCTGCATATCTGAGGTTTTTGATATTTCTCCCGGCAATCTTGATTCCAGCTGGTGCTTCTTCCAGCCCAGCGTTCCTCATGATGTACTCTGCATATAAGTTAAATAAGCAGGGTGACAAGATACAACCTTGACGTACTCCTTTTCCTGTTTGGAACCAGTCTGTTGTTCCATGTCCGGTTCTAACTGTTGCTTCCTGACCTGCATACAGGTTTCTCAAGAGGCAGGTCAGGTGATCTGGTATTCCCATCTCTTTCAGAATTTTCCACAGTTGATTGTGATCCACACAGTCAAAGGCTTTGGCATAGTCAATGAAGCAGAAATAGATGTTTTTCTGGAACTCTCTTGCTTTCTCCATGATCCAGCGGATGTTGGCTATTTGATCTCTGGTGCCTCTACCTTTTCTGAAACCTGCTTGAACATCTCGGTTCACATATTGCTAAAGCCTGGCTTGGAGAATTTTGAGCATGACTTAACTAGCGTGTGAGATGAGTGCAATTGTGCGGTAGTTTGAGCATTCTTTGGCATTGCCTTTCTTTGGGATTGGAATGAAGACTGACCTTTTCCAGTCCTGTGGCCACTGCTGAGTTTTCCAAATTTGCTGGCATATTGAGTGCAGCACTTTCACAGCATCATCTTTCAGGCTTTGAAATAGCTCAACTGGAATTCCATCACCTCCACTAGCTTTGTTCATAGTGATGCTTCCTAAGGCCCACTTAACTTCACATTCCAAGATGTCTGGCTCTAGGTGAGTGATCACGCCATCATGATTATCTTGGTCGTGAAGATCTGTTTTGTACAGTTCCTCTGAGTATTCTTGCCACCTCTTCTTAATATCTTCTGCTTCTGTTAGGTCCATACCATTTCTGTCGTTTATCAAGCCCATCTTTGCATAAATGTTCCCTTGGTATCTCTAATTTTCTTGAAGAGATCTCTTGTTTTTCCCATTCTGTTGTTTTCCTCTGTTTCTTTGCATTGATCGCTGAGGAAGGCTTTCTTATCTCTCCTTGCTATTCTTTGGAACTCTGCATTCAGATGCTTATATCTTTCCTTTCCTCCTTTGCTTTTGGCTTCTCTTCTTTTCACAGCTATTTGTAAGGCCTCCTCAGACAGCCATTTCACTTTTTTGCATTTCTTTTCCATGGGGATGGTCTTGGTCCCTGTCTCCTGTACAATGTCACGAACCTCCGTCCAGAGTTCATCAGGCACTCTATCAATCAGATCTAGTCCCTTAAATCTATTTCTCACTTCCACTGATTAATCATAAGGGATTTGATTTAGGTCATATCTGAATGGTCTAGTGGTTTTCCCTACTTTCTTCAATTTCAATCTGAATTTGGCAATAAGGAATTCATGATCTGAGCCACAGTCAGCTCCTGGTCTTGTTTTTGCTAACTGTATACAGCTTCTCCATTTTTGGCTGCAAAGAATATAATCAATCTGATTTCGGTGTTGACCATCTGGTGATGTCCATGTGTAGAGTCTTCTCTTGTGTTGTTGGAAGAGGGTGTTTGCTATGACCAGTGCGTTCTCTTGGCAAAACTCTATTAGCCTTTGCCCTGCTTCATTCCGTGCTCCAAGGCCAAATAAGTACTCATAAATGTAGTTGTACTGGAGGGATATCCGCCTCTCAGGATTTATTTTTACTGTTTTTAGCTGTTAATTCTAAAATGAAAATAATAAGTTTTTCCTGAGTCTTTTTAATATTATGTAATTTTTAAAAAACAAATTATTTTTTTTTTAAATCTTACATGACAGAGATTATTCCATTGTGAGGAGGTTCAAAAACTAAAAAGTGAGAAGAGGACTTCTGGCTGTATTTATTCACATTAACAAATTACTAACTTTTCAGTGTTAATTACATTTCATAATTGCCTTTGAAGTATAGTAATATAGTAAAGCTTCTAATAGACATCGAAATAAATAAAACTGTTGACTCATCCAATATTTATTGAGTGCCAGCTGTATGCAAAGTGCCCTACTATTTTCAGTTTCAGCTGTCTTATTAAAATGATCAGGCAACTCCCCTGGTGTCCAGTGTTAGGGTTCGGAGTCGCCCTTCCCTCAAAGGAACAGAGGACACTCACGATAATGCAAGACACACAGCGAGGTTTATTTCCAGCTAGCTGGGGTCTAAGTGTCTGCCCGACGCAGCGGGTTTCAACAAGGACTCCGAGCACTCAGAGCCAAGGGGTTATATAGTATTTTCAAATCATGATATTTCTAAATTACCTAACTCACAGTAATTTTCCACACACACACACACACAGGTGTGCATATCTCTATCCTGGTGTCTTAACGAGATAAGCTTCTCAGACCTGTCTACCTAATTTTCAGTGTCGAAGCCACCCACATTCTTGGTACTTAAGATTAACTTGTCTCCTAGGTTTTACCTAGTTCTTCCCTCAAGTCACGTACTCAGTAAAAATGGTTTTTCCGGCCTCTAAGATGGCTGTTCTTATGCTAACCCATTCTTACATTCCCCCCTTTTCTATTGTTCAAACGGAGGAATCTTCCTCCGTGGGCAGAGTTTGATCCAGGGATCATTATACAGCCTTACTCAAAAACAGTTTTAGGAATCTTTACTTAAAAACAACCTCATCTTAAAATGGAAGAACTTTGATTTTACGAGCAGCAAGCAAAGTACAGAAGCAAAAATGCATTACAGGAGCATTAAGTTCTACATTAGGTCACAGCGTCTAATCTGAAATCACACCCATAATATCATTTTTCAGGATATCTGGGAAATAGTTATTTCCCAGGATGTCTGAACCATAGCTACTCTATTTTGACTTTTAATTGTAAAAAAAAAAAAAAATTTTTTTTAATAGCCAAAGCAGATGTCACCATTAATGACATCAGTGTTTTTCTAGGTATGAGAAGATGCAAGAATTGGAACTCATAAAACCTTTTTCTGAAAAGATCTGACTATCTGAAGGCCTGTTCTGCCAGTTTTTTCAGAGCACAGAGTGCCTCATTCCTGATTTTCACCCTGAACTTCTTTCAGGGGGTGTTGAAGTTCAGCAGTTTGCAATGGTCATGATGTAATCTTTGTAGAGGCAGCTGGCAAGTACCAACTTCCAGTCAGCAGGGTCCCTTATAGCCACATATCCGACCATGTAACACCATTTCATGGCCATTGTGTCCTGCGGTGCTGGGAAGGTTCATTCCCAGGTCTAGGGAAGCGATGGGCCACTCAGTGTGCTAAAATTGGACCAGGCCTTGCAAGTATCAAAAGTCTCTGGACCACTGTCTTACTAGCCTCCTGGTCCAGGAAAATATTCCCTCTTGTTGCTTTTTCTCATACCCAGAGTCACATTATTACAATTATTGATCTCATATGGAACTGCATATCAGCATTATATCACAGGCTCAGTGAAACAAGTGACATAGAAAATAATATAGCCATCAGTTCAGTCAGTTCAGTTCAGTCACTCAGTCGTGTCCGACTCTCCGCGACCCCATGAATCACAGCATGCCAGGCCTCCCTGTCCATCACCAACTCCCGGAGTACACTCAAACTCATGTCCACAGAGTCGGTGATGCCATCCAGCCATCTCATTCTCCGTCGTCCCCTTCTCTTCCCGCCCCCAACCTTTCCCAGCATCAGAGTCTTTTCCAGTGAGTCAACTCGTCGCATGAGGTGGCCAAAGTATTGCAGTTTCAGCTTTAGCATCAGTCCCTCCAATGAACATCCAGGATTGATCTCCTTTAGAATGGACTGGTTGGAGCTCCTTGCAGTATAAGGGACTCTCAAGAGTCTTCTCCAACACCACAGTTCAAAAGCATCGATTCTTCGGCGATCAGTTTTCTTCACAGTCCAACTCTCACATCCATACATGACCACGGATAAAACCATTGCCTTGACTAGACGGACCTTGGTTGGCAAAGTAATGTCTCTGCTTTTTAATATACTATCAAGGTTGGTCATAACTTTCCTTCCAAGGAGCAAGCGTCTTTTAATTTCATGGCTGCAATCAGCATCCGCAGTGATTTTGGAGCCCAAAAAAATAAAGTCTGACACTGTTTCCACTGTTTTTCCATCTATTTCCCATGAAGTGATGGGACCAGATGCCATGATCTTTGTTTTCTGAATGTTGAGCTTCAAGCCAACCTTTTCACTCTCCTCTTTCACTTTCATCAAGAGGCTTTTGAGTTCCTCTTCACTTTCTGCCATAAGGGTAGTGTCATCTGCATATCTGAGATTATTGATATTTCTCCCAGCAATCTTGATTCCAGCTTGTGCTTCTTCCAGCCCAGCGTTCCTCATGATGTACTCTGCATATAAGTTAAATAAGCAAGGTGACAACATACAACCTTGACGTACACCTTTTCCTATTTGGAACCAGTCTGTTGTTCCATGTACAGTTCTAACTGTTGCTTCCTGACCTGCATACAGGTTTCTCAAGAGGCAGGTCAGGTGGTCTGGGATTCCCATCTCTTTCAGAATGTTTCACAGTTTATTGTGACCAACACAGTCAAAGGCTTTGACATAGTCAATGAAGCAGAAATAGATGTTTTTCTGAAACTCTCTTGCTTTCTCCATGATCCAGCGGATGTTGGCAATTTGATCTCTGGTGCCTCTGCCTTTTCTAAAACCTGCTTGAATATCTGGGAGTTCATGGTTTACATACTGCTGAAGCCTGGCTTAGAGAATTTTGAGCATGACTTTACTAGCATGTGATAGCTAGCAGTTATTAGTAAAATAAGAATTATAAGTCAAGAACTTTTATTAGATAAAGCTGGCATACCCCAAGTCACCTGACTTCATTTGTTAAATGACTATAGCCTGGTGTTAATATCCTGGTTGTACGTTATGGAGCATCTGACCTTTATCTGAAGATTGGTTACTGAGATAAACCTTAGAAACTAACCTAGAGTGTCCTTTTTAATAACTTAAATTTTTTAGCAGTATCACGTAACAAGGAACTGTCTCAGCAGTGAGTCTTAGTAAACACTAGACCTTAATTAACAAAGCTAGAAACTTAATTTAACAATTTACAAAACTTAATATTCCGTGATTTTTCATTATGGAGGCATTAACCCTGTAGCCAGGAAGGCTTTAACCCATCAAAATAAAAAATGAGGTTTGTCAGGGAGCTGGGAAAAGCCAAGCAGCCATCTTGGATTTCCCATAGCCCTGACTCTGATTTCCAGCTATTGTTTTTAATTTTCCAATTTAGAAGCAGACTGTTGCCATGGTTTAAGGACATTAGGATGGCACAAGTCTAACAGAGTTTTTGTATAAGCAGAATGAGCTTTTACATGTCTACAAACCCGACAATTGGATTACTTTCTAAAATTAGCATAGGATCAGGCCTATGGTAGAAAAGCATTTGATTTATATGCAGAGGTCTAAGAAGTCAAGAAAACATTATAAACGATCATACGAATCAGGTCCAGCATCTTGGGCAAGCTATCTACCTCTGATGTCGTCTTCTCATCCTGATGTAGTGTAGTTTCTTCTGAAAAAAGTCCTTCCATCCAGATTGGAGACAGTCCCTTAAATTATGTCTTTTTCTAGTCCTGGTTGCAGGTCACGAGGCATCTGATCTTTATCCAAAGATAGATCACTGAGACAAGCTTCAGAAACAAACCTAGGGTGCTCTTCAAGAACTCAACCAAATCCTATATTAATATCACATAACAGCAGAGATCCATTCAAGAAATGAGTCTTAGTAGAAACAGATTTCCATTAACAAACTGGGATTTAACACTCATTGAAACATCTTTTTTTTTTCCCTAAAATTATTCTCATTTTTATCAAATATAACCAAATTAAGACTTGTTTACAAAATAGATCTGTTCTCAATAAACTTGACCTGATTATTTATGTAACCATAGACTTTTCTTTTCTTTTTCTTTTTTTTTTTCAAGACACACATTGAGGTTTATTTCCAGCTAGCTGGGGTCCAACTGTCTGCCCGACGCAGCGGGTTTCAACAAGGACCCCGAGCACTCAGAGCCAAGGGGTTATAGGTCACTGTGAAACAATAACTATTCACTCAGCCATAGTAACAATATAGGATTTCAGAGGCAAATATAGAACAGACCATTTAAGAGGCAAATAAACTTAAATCTATTGTCAAATGCAGTTTAACATCTCAAGAAAACGTTTGTTTATACACAAAACTCTTTCCTTGGGGTCCACTTTCCACAAAACCTTTTTATCACTTTCTATATCCATTTGTTCTCCCATCCTGGAACAGCCAACTGTAAGTTAGACCTACTACCTTTTTCCTCTATAAAATGTAACTTCATTTTTCATACCTTTTTACTGAACACACACATCTTACTTTCCTTAAGCAACCAAGAATTGACCTTTATATTAGCATTCTATAGATTGGTGAACATAAATACCAGTGATAACTTAAAAAATTTTAGCAAACATCTCAGGATGGCATCAAACATTATTTATTAATAGTCTAAAATCTTTAGTTTTTCTGTAAGTTAGTATTCAATAGTGAATGTTTCAGAATCTTATTTTATTTGGAAATGACCTAGCTATTCAATAAACTTTTGTTACTTAATTTAGCACAACCTTAGAAATTCAGGTTACCAAAATCTAGAGAAACTGTTTTAGACAGACATTTTTAATCTTAATAGAGTTTATCTAAAAGCTCAAGTCTCATTTACATTTTATAGAAGCTTTTTTTTTTTCACCCAGGGTAATTTCTTTGTCGACAAACTTGTAACAGATATGATATTTAATTTATATTGAACCTAGGTGCAATGAAAATATTCTATTTAATGTTAATTACTCTAAGATGTCTATATTAGATAGATAAACAAACATTAATATCAGGTATTTAATACTGAATATTTTCCAGTTTACTTTAACCTGGAATTTATTATTTAATTTAGAATTATTTGATTTGTAAGCGCTTACCTTTTTTTTTTTACTTCCACGCCACCATAATTGCGAGCCGTGGCACGGATTTCAGGGAAGTGGTTCAGGAGCAGGGTCTTAGGCGTTACCTGAGCCTGTCCCATTATTGTTACAAAAAGAAGCCAGAAAAAGACAAGGGATACAATTCCAGCGAACACACAAATTTGAACCGAGCTTTTCAACACCCACCAGCCGGTCCGCCACACCACATTCACAGGCGCCGTCTCATTCACACACACTCAGGACCCTTACCTAGGGTTCCAAACGGCGTCCATTGTGGACGTCGTTCAGGCACCCCTTCGTCGGGGACGTCTCCCACGACTTCCAGTAATGGAGCCTCCAGGGTCGTAACCCGCTCCTTCCCTTCCACAAGAATTCTCAATTGGGACCGGGCAGAGACGTGTTTCAGTCCTCCCCTCTAGGAGGTGGCCAAACCTCCTGCCACGGCTTTTGTGCAAACCTCGGTATCGGAGGTTGTCTGTCTCTTTGAGGAGGGGTCTTGGGATCCCGGATGAGCCCCCAAATGTTAGGGTCCAGAGTCGCCCTTCCCTCAAAGGAACAGAGGACATTCACGATAATGCAAGACACACAGCGAGGTTTATTTCCAGCTAGCTGGGGTCCAAGTGTCTGCCCGACGCAGCGCGTTTCAACAAGGACCCCGAGCACTCAGAGCCAAGGGGTTGTATAGCATTTTCAAATCATGATATTTCTAAATTACCTAACTCACAGTAATTTTTCACACACACACACAGGTGTGCATATCTCTATCCTGGTGTCTTAAAGAGATAAGTTTATCAGACCTGTTTACCTAATTTTCAGTGTCGCAGCCGCCCACATTCTTGGTACTTAAGATTAACTTGCCTTCCTTTTACTTAAGATTAACTTGTCTCCCAGGTTTTATCTAGTTCTTCTTCCCTCAAGTCACGTACTCAGTAAAAATGGTTTTTCTGGCCTCTAAGATGGCCGTTCTTATGCTAACCCATTCTTACATCCAGTGGTTAAGGTTCTGCGCTTCCAATGCAGGGGGTGCAGGTTCCATCCCTGGTCTGGGAACTAAGATCCCACATGCCTCGGAGGCGTGACCAAAAAATGAAAAATTTTTAAAAATAAAAATAATAAAATGCTCAAAGTTGGGAATAAAAGAATAGCTTACATTAGTTACTAAGTAAAAACATACAAAAGCACAAGTCCAAATTTATCTAGATTATGCTGTATATATTTGCAACTGTTCGCATTAGTCACCTTGACAATACTGAAAGAAAATAATAATTTGGCAAATTACATGGTAAAACTATGCTAGAGGGGGTCTTAAGTCCATAAGTCTACTAGGCTGGGCTGTCCCTAAACTCAGGACCACTTTCCCAGTTGATTATTTAATTTTTATAAGGCCTTTCTTGATTGTCCCCAGTACTAGAGATACTTGATCAATACTTGTAGGCTGGCCTTGGTTTATCATGCGCCTCCCTTCCACACATTTGTAAAGAGGACCCCTTTGATTTATATGAGATAGTTTAAAAGTACAGTTAGTCCATGGGTGTGAACTGCACAAGTCCATTTGTAGGCGGATTTTTTCCAATATGCACTTCAGTATTGCAGAACCAAAAGTTGGTTGAATCCACAGATACAGACCAGCAGATACCAAGGAACATAGTGGGGGCTGACTGTGAAGTTATATGGAAGGATTGGGCCCTAACTCTCCAGTTTAAGAGTTGACTGTTAAGTTCAGCTTTCCAGTTTGGATTGTGGAAAAACTGAAGTATGTGTACATGCTGTCTTATGACTCCTGATAGCAAATCAAGTAACTGATCTGGTAGGTGTTGGAGGAGAAAGAAGTGAATTTTAATAATCAAGTCACTTTATATTTTCTAAGTTTTCAAAGGCAGACTTGGATTATAAACAGCCATAGAGATCATTTCATTTCACATCTGAGCATGTGATGTTGACAGTGCTGTGTAGTAGCAAATACGATGTGAGCCCTTCAGGTCATCGCAAAATTTCTAATAGCCACGTTATTTAAAAAAAAAAAAAAGGTTAGCTGAATTTTAACAATAGTTTCTTAGCCCAATGTATCAAAAATATTGTAATTGCAACATGTAATCAGTGTACAGATTATGAGCAGTTTGACATTCTTTCTTTCATATGGAGTCTTCAAAATTAGGTAGTGTGTTTGAGCCTTCCAACATGTCTCAATAGGGACCAGGTAAATTTCAGGTGCTCCCCAACCACCATGCCTCTTCTTGAACTGTGGTGGTCTAGAATTGGTTTTCTGAATGTAAAGCCATTGCTCGGTTTATAACTGAGCCCTGAAATTACCATTGTTGAGAAGTTACCTGCCTTCCTGCTAAGTTGCTTCAGTCGTGTCCAACTCTTTACAGCCCTATGACCTGGAGCCCGCCAGGCTCCTCTGTCCATGGGATTCTCCAGGCAAGAATACTGGAGTGGATGACTGTGCCCTCCTCCAGGGGATCTTCCTGATCTAGGGATCGAACCCGGGTCTCCTGCCTTGCAGGCAGATTCTTTACTGCTGGGCCACTGGGGCATTGACACTCATATTTAATAATCACTGAAACTGAAATAACTTCTTCAGCACAGAATCATTGTCTTCTTCTTTCATATGTTTCCATACTGGAACCAAACCAGAAGTATAAGGAAAGTTAAAGAGTAGGATGTTCCCAGAACAATTTGCTGAGGATTTAAGAGGTGGAGGGAGCCTGAGTCCCTTACAAAAACTTGGAGTTCGAGCGGTGTGGTGCAATTATGAGGTGAGGTTAGAGAGAAGGCTGTCAGAGACCCTGGAGGTTGCGGTTTTTTAATGTGTTGTTCTTTTTTTGGTGAAATCTCAGATTGAACCATCTAAGGAGAAATCCATTTTAAATTCCAGGCAAGTGGAACGTGAGTCCTGGGGTAGTTTACCTTAGTGTTCACAGAGCACCTTTCAAGAGCAGTCCTTTGGGTGTTTTAATGGAGGAACTGGGAATTTTTTTCCTATCCAGAACTACTGAGCCATGGAGGGCGGGGTGGAATTAATCCATGTTACAGTCAAGTAAAACACAATCCCTGATTCAGTTTTTCTAGGAAGAAATGTAAAACGATCAAGGGACTAAATTGTTAAGATCAGGGAACATTACACTGGGAAATCATAGTATGTTTCAAGATGTTGGAACACAAATTATAGGACTAGAAGCTTTAAAAAATCAATTCCGGTAAAGGGATGAGGAGGCAAGCAGTCCGTTTGGTTTTTTTGTTTTGGGAAGGGTTTTTTTGGGCACTCCATGTGGCTTACCAGATCTTAGTTCCCCGACCAGGGGTGGAACCCATGCTCCCTGTGGTGGAAACCTGGAGTCCTAATCACTGGACCCCAGGGAAGTCCCTCCATTATGGTTTGTGGAAGTCCCTCCATTATGATATGAAAACAACAGCTGGGTCTGAGGTGTGGGGTTTTCAAGGGCACAGGAGCCAGGGTGGGAGACTCCATGGTAATTAATGTGTTCATTTATAATTAAAGGGTATCTATTTGCAAATAAGGGATTCCTAGGTGGCTCAGTGGTAGAGAATCCGCCTGCCTTTGAGTCGGGAAGATCCCCCAGAGGAGGAAATGACAACCCATTCCAGTATTCTTGCCTGGAAAATTTCATGGACAGAGGAGCCTGGTAGACTACAGTCCATGGGATTGCAGAGAGTCAGACATAACTGAGCACGCACACATTTGCATATGAACTGCTGACAGGAGCAAATCCCGAAAGTGGTTGGACGCAGACTCAGGGCCACGAGTTAGAGGAGGAGGGGCTGAGAGAACGCCCTCCACTGGGAGGAGAGGAGGAGCGCTGTGGGGTCACCCTCCACCCACTGCTGTCATGTGGCAGAAGGTGTGGGAGTCCACGCTCTGGCATGCTGTGGAGCGAGCGTGACCCCTCTGCTTGGCCTGGACTCTGTACTCACCTGCTAAAACTTGTGGGACCTTTCTCAAAATCACATCCTAAGAGGAATTAAGGGATCCATTAGCTTTACCTCTACTTTGGCCGTATTTTTTTTAAAGGTCTCAATGCCTTGGTGCCTATAAACACTTGTCTGCTGCTGATTGCTGGCAAATGCTCAAAGTAAAAGTCGCTCAGTCATGTCCAACTCTTTGCGTCCCCAAGGGCTATATACAGTCCAAGGAATTCTCCAGACCAGAATACTGGAGTGGGTAGCCTGTCCCTTCTCCAGGGGTTCTTCCCAACCCAGGAATCAAACCAGGTTCTCCTGTGTTGCAGGCGGATTCTTTACCAACTGAGCTATTGAGGGAAACCCAAAGAAAATAATGCATCCCAATAAATGTATTAATACTCCAATGAAATCATGTCTAATGTAACAGGGCTTTGGGGTTGGGGCTCGTAATTGTGATCTCTTGGTGTTACATGTATGATGTAATTAATTTCTACAAGTGAAATTATCCTTAGTTTGCTTGATGGAACTAAATACTCTGATATACGTGGTTTTCAATAAAGACAACTTGGCTTCTAGGCACTGTGCCGCCTGGGATATTGGAGAGATGCTGCTCAGGACGGTGGGAGGCAGGTAGAAGGCAGGCATGGGCTCACTCGAAGTTAAAACTGAAATGGACTATCAGTTCTTGAAGTCACAGCCATGTGGTCCCCTGCCTGTAGCGTCTTGGGAGGGTTTCCCGCTCTGCCATCACTGCCAGGGAGATCACAGGCACGACTTCCTGGAAGCGCTCCAGCTGTTCCTGCATTATGGCTCTATGATTTGTCAGTTCCTTGACCCTCCTGATAGGTAACCAGGTACTACAAATTCTGGCGCATGGAGAAGATGCTCCAATGAGCCAGGCCTGGTACCCGGGATGCAGCTGTGAGCAAACTTCCCACCAAGAGTGATGCTCCTCAACCTGTGGCATCAGAATCACCTGGATGACTGGTTAACAGGCTTCCAGTGGGGCTCTACCCTCGAGTCTCTGAGTCCAAGGGGCTGGGGGACCTGAGCATCTGCTTTTCTTAGAAGATCCAAGGGCAGGACCACACGCTGTGAGTGGCACTGGTTAGTTTAATGGTCTCCACTGGGCGTGATCCCCTCCCACCCAGGACATCTGGCAAAGCCTAATGTTTTGGGTCGTAGCAACTGAGAACTCAGAGGGCTGCTGGCTTCTCGGGGAGCGGGGGGCGGACAAGGGAGGCACCGAGCATCCTACCGTGCTGAGAATTGACACACATGTCAGCAGTGCCAAAGGTGAGAGCTGAAAATCAAGCATTTGTAGTGAAGTATGAGAAGGACACTCTGGCAGATTGTGCTGAGGGACGTCTAGGGGCCTACCACTGGGCCTGACTTAATGTAGGGGGTCAGTTAGGGGCACTGAGGTGCATGGGACAGACCCTGCTACTGGGCAGTCAGGCGTGCACACATAGGACCATTTGCTGTTGTTGCAACTGTGAATTAAAACAAGTGAATCAGAAGGGAGGCTGCCCAGGAGGGTGGGTTGCACAGCCTAAGTGACCTTTGATGGCCACAGGATTCTTCTGGGGAGTTCTAGCCTAAGAAAAGGGAACATGCAAAGCCCAGGGAGAGTAGATTGGCCTGTGTGCTTGGAATTTAGACCCAGGGAACCTGGAGAGGCTATGTCACCCCGTAAGGAAGGCCTTAAGTGCCCTTCTCAGCAGTGGGACCCCTTCATCCTGTTGACGGCAGGAAGAATCAGATCAGAAAGACTTAAAACAAGAGTGCTGGTTGATTCGGGATAGTGGAATCCAAATCAGTGAGGCTTTACTGTTTATTGATCAGTTGGGCTGGTGAAAAGCCTTCAGGTGCCTCGACTGTACAGCCAAATAAAACTTTTTTGTATTCTGTCAGTTCTGCCTGTTTGTACATTAATCCCGGAAATCCGACAGAGATTCCCAAGAAAAGCTGAAAAGATCAGACAGTGTCAGCCTGAGTGTCCTTTTGCTTGACTTCCAAATCTCCAGTCCTTGAGGCCTATGTGTGAGTGAGGACGTTTTCCCAGCCAGCCGACTGGGCCCTCAGACAGCACAGGGGTCAGTCCTGCTCACAGTTTGTTGAGCGTCCAGGGGGCTTGGCTGGGTGCAGCCCCTCAGCATCCTGAGAGGAGTTTCCAGCCACACGTGGAAAGTTCCAGGCTAGCAGCATCCCCTCTCCCCAGCTCCAGACCCCGCAGCTGATCCCAGACAGGGAGCCCAGGAATTTGGTCTGGGGCTATGCTGATGACTCCCAGGTATCCACTTCCTTCAGAATCTGCATCTTTCTATCTCCCTGTCTCTCTCACACACGTACCTTAATTGTTGGTTTTCTGCTCAAGCAGTTTAATGAGAACCAAGGTGTATCTTGTCACTGCCTAGCGAGCTTGGCACACTTTGGTGACAGTGTGACGGATCAGTCACCCCCTTGCATCAAAGCCCCATTGGAGACCCTCTTCCTTGAACCTGGGGTGGTTTTGCTGACTTATGTGCAACAAACAGTGAATGCTTCCTGTGGTCCCAGCAGTCTACCAAGGCTTTTTGTTTGTTTGTTTTTTCGATGTTTAGGTTTTAGTATGGTTTTTAATTCATGCACATAGTTTTTTAAAACTGTACATGGTATGAAAGGTTTTGCAGTGAAAAGTAAGACTTCTTCCCTCTCCTATCCAAATTTTTCTTCTTAAAGTTGTTTAGAGGGAATTTACTGGCAGTCCAGTGGTTAGGACACAGGCGCTTTGGTTGCCAGGGCCTGGCTTCAATCCCTGGTCAGGGAACTAAGATTAGGCTGCATGGTGCGGAAAAAAAAACAGCTTAGAAACTATTGTAGTTGGTTTCCTATGTGTTCTCCAGAGATATGTTTTGCATGTACAAGCAACTTTTATATGTAACTTTTAACACAAATGAGCAAGTATTTCTGTATACATTTTTTCTCACTCAGGTAGGGAAGATACAGTTATTGTTGCACCCATTTTATTGATGAGGACCCTGAGGCTATAAAAGTAACTTGCTCCAGGTCACGCGGTGAACGGCGGTGCTGGGATTTAGGCCAGGGGTTCTGGTTTTAGGCAGAGCTGACCCAAGACCCAGGGGCGCCTCCTCCAAGCAGGCTCACTTTGCCCCACCTCACACTTAGGTCTTTATAAGATGTTTGTTCACCATCAACCTCAGTGAGGAGCTGAGGGCCACCCGCACAAAGAACAGAGAAGAGTATCACACGTGCCCTCTTCTCTCCTCCCTGGAGCAGATCAGCTCTGGTCCCCGAGTTGCATCCTCTACACCCCCTGCCGGTAGAGAGCAGACCCTTCCTCCTCACAAGGCATTCAGGGACCATCAATTATTACTGGAGCCCAGCCGCACCCAAGCCAAGCAGCTTACTGCCACGGTGACATTTCTGCTGAGGTTTCGGTTTACTGTTGATGCTCGAGTGTCCATGCAGGTGTTCTTAAGGCATCTGGGGTTCAGAGAGCCCAGACTCCACCTGGAAGTGGTAGACACTCTCAGAGCGGCGCTGGACCCTGACCCCAGGAGTTGTAGAGGTTCTCAGAGCAGAGGCGGGTAGGCAGATGCCGCGTCTACACCACCAGTGGGAGTCCTTGGCACAGGCTGTCAGAACAGCCCGTTAGGTGACTGGCGGGCTGGGAAGAAGGACCTCGCCCCTGGGGACTCTGCCTTGAGATGTCTGTGTCCCAGGGCTGCATTGCAGTGCCTCCCAAAGGCTCTGGGCTCCTGCTGGTGGACCCTTAGGAAGGGGGTGTGTATGCCACGTAGAAAGTGAAAGTGTTAGTTGCTCAATCATATCCTGAGTCACAAAAAAAGTCCAAAATGTCCAGCTCCTTCCAACCCCGTGGACTATAGCCTGCCAGGCTCCTCTGTCCGTGGACTTCTCCAGGCTAGAGTACTGGAGTGTTGCCATGCCCTCCTCCAGGGGATCTTCCCAGCCCAGGGATCAAACCCGGGTCTCCTGCATTGCAGGCAGATTCTTTACCAGCTGAGCTACCACCATCTAACCAGAAATGTGGGTCTAACACCCTGGCTCACAGGGAAATGCCATCCGAAAACCAAACTGTGTTTTTAAATGATGACTGTCGAAGGTGCACGCTGAGAATTGAGTTCCAGGAGCTCCTAAGACTGAGCTGAGTTGTGTGACTCTGTTTTTTCATTTCTCCTGGTCGGCAGCTAACAAGGAAGGGACCCACTCCACATTCTGGGTGTTGCTGAGCATCCTTCTGGGAGCAGTGGCCATGCTGTGCAAAGAGCAAGGGATCACCGTGCTGGTAAGACCCCAGGTGCCTTCAGGGGTGGGGAGGGTGGGCTGCTTTCTACGCCCCTTTCCCTCCTGTAAAGACATCTCGAGCTGCCCTGCCTATGGGACCCCCTCTACTGCACCCCTTTTGCCGGTCTTCAACCTAGCCCTCTCTGAACTGATTGATTACATGTGCAGCCATGCTCCTGGTGGTTCAGGTGGGAACTGACTGTCTCGGTTGATTCATTAGAGCTGGTGGACACGGAGAGGGGACAGCTCTGAAGAGCAGGCAATTAGCCCCTGTGGAGAGGTCCTGGAGAAAAGAAAGAGTGTTGTGGCATTTCTGGGTGTTGTCATGTTTCAGCAGTCCTAAGTACAGCCATGTTGCAACCCTACTGCTGTTTCTGGTCCTGATTAACAAGTATTGATCTGTGTTATGTTATATTTGCCTTTGTCCAGAAATGTCAGGGAGGACAGGAGAGGGCTCTGAAGGGTCCAGGTGTGCGCCCCCTACGTCTGATCTGAGTAGAAGCCCCTGGAAGGGAGAGGCGTGGAAATACACTCTTTTTCTGTATTCTAGCTAATTTTCTGCCTTACGTTATCAGGGGGAAACTGAGACATTAGGGATGTGAAGAGATGTAGACAAATGGAAAACAGAGATGTGGGGTGTGCGGGGCCCATATAGGAAGCTGTGGGAAAGGATCTTCCTATCCCAGGTCCAAGCTCTTTGGGGCTGGACACTAGTCAAGGCAAAGATAAATGGTTTTATTCGATTCGATCTGTATGATTAGGGTCAGCTAGCTAGGAAACAGTAGAGAAAGAATTATTGTGCAAAGATACTAGAATCTCATGAGTTACTTTTTTAAAAGTTGCTCTAAACCAGTATTTCTGATCCTTGGCATTATTGGCATTTGAGGCTGAATCATTCATTCTTTGGGGCGTGTCCTGTGCATCGTAGGATATTTAGCAACATCCCTGGTCTCTCCCCACTCGATGCCAGAAGGACACCCCCTCCCTCAGTTGTGACAACCTCAAATGTCTCCAGACATTGCCAAGCACACCCCCCTCCCCCACCCCGGTAAGGGGTGAAAATCATTCTGTGAGAACTTCAGTCCTGAAATCTTGGCTTGTCTCAAAGTGTGACTTGAGGACCAGTGGTGTTGACACCATCTGGGAGCTGATTAGAGATTTAGGATCTCAGGCCACCCCCCACAGGCCTCCTGAATCAGCACCTCCATTTCACAAGGCCCCCAGGTGACTCCCACCCCCGTGAAGAAAAGCACTAAAAAATTAGGTTGAATTTTCATGAATAAAGATATGGTGATGTTGAGCAAGTTTCCAAAAATCTTACTAGAATGTGGCCATTTTGATGACGCATTGAAATGGGAAGGGACAGAGAGCCAGACACATGTTGGGCTCACTCCTCATGACAGCCTGACCGCGTCACCACTGGGTGACTGTCCTGTAGCTCACAGGCAGAAAAGCACGGCATAAGGAGGCAGCGCAGCTCAACAGGGAGCTTCCTGCCTCCTAGAAAATGGTTCACACCCAGGCAGAAATGCTCCTCTGTGACCCAGGAAAATCATGCATCACATGGGTGAATAAAATGAGGATTATGTGAAGTGATTAACCCAGCGCTGGCCCATGTACTGGATAATTAATGGCTCCCAGCATGTATGGGAGGGGGCTGAGGAGAGATGTCACCCTTGCACTGAAAACCACAAATTACCACTGGCTTCTGACGACTTATGATCGATCCTCTTTGCCACAAAGCTCTGTGTTCTAAGGCCCCACAACATCGAAGGGCAGCTCGAACCATCCACACAGTGTATATTCTGACCACTCTGCCTAGTTCCAACAGGGAGTTCAGCTGCATGGCGTTGCCTACAGCAGCCATGTTTATGGGAAGTCCACTGCAGGGTAAAGGGTAGAGTCCCAGACCAGATGAGCCCTCAGCTTGTAACCACAGGTGTCAGAGCTTTAAAAGCAGCCATACCTACTAGAAAGGAACTATTGTGGTGCTGCTGGAAGCTGTTAGCATCAGTGCAGCTGCAATATCACACTTCCTAGGGCCAGGGGTTTTGCATACTTGGAGTTATTGGTCATTCCCCTAAAAGTCATGGGTAGAGGTGGTCATGATTGGAGTTACTGGTCTTCTCCCTAAAAGTCATGGGTAGAGGTGGTCATGATTGGAGTTACTGGTCTTCTCCCTAAAAGTCATGGGTAGAGGTGGTCATGATTGGAGTTATTGGTCATCCCCCTAAAAGTCATGGGCAGAGGTGGCCATTCTTCACACAGTGGGGCTCTGCCATCCTCAGGGTGTGGTTTTCAGTGCCACTCCAGACACCTGCGTCATCTCCTCCACAGGCAACTGGATGGGAAGCCAGGGGTGGGGCGTGCTCTGGTCTATGACCAAACCTCCAAGAGGTGCGTTATCATTCTGCCCACATTCCATTGTCTAGAACTCAGTCACATGACCACGCTCCCCTGTGGGGCTAGCTGTGTGCTGGGCAGGAAGGGAGAGCTGGTGGGTGACCAGGAGTCTGAGCCTAGGGTGTCTCTGCAGCCCCACAAGAGTCTGTATGTTCTGTTCCCTCTCTTCCAGGGCATATGCCCTCATCAGGCAGCACCCCAGGTTTCTGAAGTGTAATCACTTACATGGCTGGGTTTTCAAAGTTGCTGGCTGCCTTATCGTCTTAGGCATGGCCATTGCTCAGGTATTGGTTCTGCTACAACTCCAGGACTGTTTTAGAGGAAAAAAAATGGGAAGGGGGGGCCTCTGAAGAACTTCTCCTGGGAACCCCAAAGCTCTAGCTCTCCTTCATCTTATCATAGTCTTGTATGCAGGCTTTGAAACTGTGACTAACAGGAGATTTACTAGATGACAAATCTGATGGGACTTTCTCGGTGATCCAGTGGAAAAGAATCAGCCTGCCAATTCTAGGGACACGGGTTCAATCCCTGGTCCGGGAAAATTCCACATGCTACGGGGCAACTAAGCCTGTGTGTCACAACTACTGAGCCTGTGCTCCGCAACGAGAGAAGCTAGCACACACCGCAACTCGAGAGTAGCCCCTGCTCACCACAACTAGAGAAAGTCTGTGCACAGCATCAGAGACCCGGTGCAGCCAAGAATGAAGTAAATAAATAAGTAAATTTGGTACAAATATCATGAGCTAATTTCATAGGAACAGTAGGATTTGTTTTGTTTTTAGAACTGAAGAGATTATCTACGATGATCTAATCCAGGACATTTCTCGTCTAGATTCTGCAATAGAATTGTGGCGTATCCTGGCTACCTGATCAGAGTTAGGCTGTCCCATGGCTGATTCCTTGCTTTGCTTTCTTAGGGTCTGAATGCCATCTTCGACATCTTGGTAATAGGCAAATTAAATGTCCTGGAAATTGTCCGGAAGGTCCTCCGTAAGGACAGATCGTTAGAGGTGAGTATCTGCTTTTGTCTCCAGCTGAGATGTGGAAAATGTCACGTACCTGCTGGCTTAAAACACCATTTTCAAAGTACTTCTTGCAACTTTGAATTCTAAAACAGGCAGCCTTTTAAAGTCCAGTGTCAGCGAGGTTCAGCCAGAATTGCTGCACGTTTATACCTAGCTTGGCCACACTTTTATTTGAAAAATCCTCAATACTGGGGGCCTTGCGCTGTCCTTTCAGAGCCCTGGAATGCTCCAGACAGGGGGCCTCCTCTTCAGAATGACCCTCCTGGCTTTGGGGGGAGCTGGGGTGCTGTATGTACGCTGGAAGATCATGGGCACCGGCCCACCCGCCTTCACCGAGGTGGACAACCCTGCCTCCTTTGCTGACAGCGTGCTGGTCAGGGTGAGTCTCGGGTCCGTCCTCCGCTGGGTCATCTTTGCCCACCAGATCCCCAGGTCTTCCCTCCCTCCTCCTCCTCACCTCCCTCCCCAACATACCCACAAAAGCTCCCCTTAATCAGAACACCTCCACGGGTGTTTCCGTTCACCAAGGAAGTTCTAGGGTGAAAACAGGTTTTTATCAGGGCTTTGAGAAGGTATAAACCCTTTGTATTTCCTTGTGGCTCAGACAGTAAATAATCTGCCTGCAATGCAGCAGACGTGGGTTCGATCCCCGGGTCAGGAAGATCCCCGGAGAAGGAAATGGCTACCCACTCTAGTATCCTTGCCTGGAGAATTCCGTGGACCAAAGAGCCCGATGGGCTGCAGTCCACAGGATCACAAAGAGTCAGACACAGACTGAGCAACTGCTGTTTTCACTTTTACTCTAAACGAAATCAAGAGGAGTGGTTTAGAAAAGGTCAGGTTTCTTGCCAGACTCCTTAAATTGTCCCCTAACCTACTTTTGGTATAATGGAAATTGACATGTTGAGGTTAAGATAAAATGTAGCAGTATTGGTAGTATCTTTTTTTCCTTTAACATGACTTTTTAAAAAGACACTGATTTAGTTTTGGCCATGGATAGAGGAGCCTGGTAGGCTGCAGTCCGTGGGGTCGCTAAGGGTCAGACACGACTGAGCGACTTCACTTTCACTTTTCACTTTCATGCATTAGAGAAGGAAATGGCAACCCACTCCAGTGTTCTTGTCTGGAGAATCCCAGAGACGGCGGAGCCTGGTGGGCTACCATCTAGGGGGTCGCACAGAGTCGGACACGACTGAAGTGACTTAGCAGCAGCAGAAGCAGCAGCACCGAGTCTTCGTTGTTTTTTGCGGGCTTTCTCTAGTTGCAGCAAGCCGGGGCTGCTCTGGTTGTGGTGCACGGGCTTCTCCTTTCAGGGGCTTCTCTGGTGGCAGAGCTCCTGAGATAGGTGCACAGGCTTAGTAACTGCAGCACACGGGCTTCATTGCTCCGAGGCACGTGGGATCTTCCCAGACGAGGGATCGAACCCGTGTCCCCTGCATTGGCAGGTGGATTCTTATCTACTGTACCACCAGGGAAGTCCCTACTGGTGGTGTCGCTGTCCGCTGTCCAGACTTTCTTGTCAAGGTTTGCTTTTTCTGAAGGCAAGGGTGTCTTAGCTGTGTGCTTCATACAGACAGAAATTTAAGACCATAAAACCCTCTGCTTATATCGTCAGATACATGAGAGACCCCTGGACAGCAGGTTTCCTGGGTCACAAACTTGGGACATCAGTGAATAATTGGGACATAGCATCCCCAGAAATATAACAAATGTAAAGCAGAGTCTGCTGGCTTTACTGTATTTTATTATCTATTAAAAAAAAATTGCATTTAGTCAACTGCACACTTCAGCCTGGTGCCCAGGGCAGAAAGTGGCAACATTTTATTTTATACAACTGGGCTCCTTGAGCAGAAACATATGAAGGCCTCCAAAGGGAAGCTAGGAGATATATATTTTTTTTCCAAGTTCAGTATCAAATGTTTGTTTTTCTTTTGACTGGCAGGCCATAAACTATAATTACTACTATTCATTGAATGCCTGGCTGCTGCTGTGCCCTTGGTGGCTGTGTTTTGATTGGTCGATGGGTTGCATCCCCCTCATTAAGTCCGTCGGGGACTGGAGGGTAATTGCTCTAGCTGCACTCTGGTTCTGCCTAATTGGCCTGATATGCCAAGCCCTGTGCTCTGAAGACAGCCACAAGAGAAGGTAAGAGGCCGAGCTGAATTTTAACTTCCACGCTGGGTGGAGCCCGAGCATGTTGCTGAATCCAGCACTGCGGATCGTCGTAACGATTTTGTGCAAGGAAGGGTATTTGAGTGCAGATGCACATGTCTGGGCAGGATGAGTTCTGTCCACTTGGACTCCATGGCTGGCTTCGACTCATGGGGAGTGGACTGGAGGGGGCGCCCGATGACTGCTTCATCTCCCTCCCCCCTCCCCCGTGATGTAGCATTTGAGATCCTTCTCGCCATAGGTGGTAAAGAGTAATTTATGGTCCGCATGGAGAGTGTAATTGATGTGTGATGTGCCCATCATTTCACAGTTCCCCTTCAGAAAGCCCTGGTGGATGCGACAGCGATTCCTTCTCTTGTTATTTGTGCAAAATAAGCTGCCGCCCCAAAGAGACTCTTATTTCTCACCAAAAAAAGCAGGGGGCGGGGGGAGGGAAGATTATTGAGAAAATAATTGGGAGAAAAACCTGTTTTGTAGAAAAGAAAACTATTTAAGATGATTTCCTTTAGGCATAAGTGTTTCTGGAATTAGATGAGTAATTTCTCAAAATAAATTCAGTTTTGAGTTTACCCTGTGCCTTAAATTGGTTCGTAATTCTAAAGGGTGACACACCTCTGTCCCAATTCCCTGAGCATGTGCCAGTAGGATTTTTCTAACACTATAAGCACAGGTTTGTGGGAAGAAGTTATCAAATTTGACCAGGCTTCTTTTGTTTGGTTTTTAATTTTATTGAAGTGTAGTTGAGTTACAATGGTGTGTTTAGTTTCTGCTGTGCAGCAGAGTGGCTCAGTTTATGTGTTCTTTTTCATATTCTTCTCCGTTACGATTTATCGCTGGATTTTGAATATAGTTCCATGTGCTATGCAGAAGGACCTTGTTGTATGACCCAGCCTCTGATTCATCCTTTTAACATTACCTGCTTCCACAAGTGACCCGCTGCTCTCAGCTTTCTTTTTGCTCAACTGAAATTTATGCTGGAGCATCCCCAAATGATGCGAGTTTATTTCAGATCTTGTAAAGTTTAAACCAGTTAAGTGACATTACAACCTGTTAAATGTCAGGGGACTAAATTGGACTAACTGGGACCAATATCCCAATTAGCCCAATTGGGATATTGTCGGTGTTGAGCTATTTGACACCTACATGGTTTGAGATATAGTTAGAAGCAGGCAAGTTCATAAGACCACTCTAAGTAATCATTCTAACTTTATTCATGTGAATGTGAGGACTTCTAAGATTTATTCTTATGCTCGATGCTAAGCAGCCTTAGTAAGATTTTTCTGTCTTATCCTAATGGTACTCGGTTAGTCCCTCCCTGCTAATGCCTCTTCTTAACTGCTGGCTTGAAGAAAAAAGGGAAGGAGCGTCTTTATTGCGGATTTCAAGTGGCAACCCACTCCAGTGTTCTTGCCTGGAGAATCCCAGGGATGGGGGAGCCTGGTGGGCTTCCGTCTATGGGGTCACACAGAGTCGGACGCGACTGAAGTGACTTAGCAGCAGCAGCAGCAGCAGAATACTTTTCTTGAGAATTCTAAAAGTAGTCATTCTAACTACTTCTCATCTTCCAGGATCCTCACGCTGGGCCTAGGATTCCTCATTATCCCGTTCCTTCCTGCGAGTAACCTGTTCTTCCGAGTGGGCTTTGTGGTGGCCGAGAGGGTCTTGTACCTCCCCAGCGCCGGCTACTGCATGCTGCTGACGTTTGGATTTGCAGTGCTCAGTAAACATACAAAGAAAAAGGTATTGGCCCAGCGAGGCGGGTGCCATTCCTGACTGAGACAATGGGTGGGTTTTACTAATGACATTTCCCATGTCCCTCTCTTCTTCAGAAGCTGATTGCTGCTCTCATCCTGGGAATTTTATTCCTAAACATGCTGAGAAGTGTGGTTCGCAGCGGCGAGTGGCGGAGCGAAGACCAGCTTTTCCGAAGTGCCCTGTCTGTCTGTCCTCTCAATGCCAAGGTATGTTGGCTGCCACGTTTTTAAGTTCGACGGCTGAGTGAGGAGAATCTGGAATATGACCTTGGTCTTAGACTTGGAGGTTTTCTTTTTCATTCTTTTTTTTTCCCTTACATGATCTTGACAAAGTGTATTACAATTACACTTTAGCCAAAATAATTAAAAAGGAATCATTAAAACCAGACAGTGTCAGGGAAACAGCAGATTTCTTAAACACGTTTCTACTCATCTTCCAGTTGGTCCGATCATGGATTGAGGTGGTGGCAGGGTGGGCACCTCCACGCGTTCAGGCTCAGGTCTGGGGAGACCCACAGTCAAACCTCTTAGAGCACACTTTTTGAAATATGCGCTCCAGCCTCCTCCAGTCTATAACTGGAAGATGATACCTACCAGTGGACAGCAGTTTGGTTTAGGAATTTAAAGGATGCTCTGTGGTGTGCAGTACGCATGTTTCCATCACCTATGGCTTCTCTGCCTGGAATTGTTTTTGCCAGATTAGGTAAAATTAGAATGCATAGACTCTAACATTGGCAGTGTTCTCGTTGACACGGTCTGGTAGGAATTTGTTTCACTTGTATCCTTGTTGAACTCCATCTCTTCACTTACCCAGCTGTGCATCTTTGGGCAAAATGGTTTTGAACATTGAACGCCCTTATCTGTAACAAGAAGGGGGACCATGGCTGTCCCCTGGGCTTGTGGTGAGGCCTTCATGAATGTGGTCTCTGAAATGCCCTGACTTGGTACTTAGCACTTGGTAGGTGCTCAAGAAATGTTTGTTTTCATAGGCTCCTTTTAGTATTGGCTGTCCCATTAAATGAAAAGAAGGGAATGATACTTGCTCAAAATGGGAGGCCAAGGAGTTAGGTGAGAATATTTTCTATTAGGGCTTCCCAGGTGGCACTAGCGGTGAAGAGCCCTCCTGCCAACCCAGGAGACATAAGAGACTTGGGGCTTCAATCCCTGGGTTAGGAAGATCCCCTGGAGGAGGGCATGGCAACACACTCCAGTACTCTTGCCTGGAGAATCCCATGGACAGAGGAGCCTGGTGGGCTACAGTCCAGAGGGTCGCAAAGAGTCAAACACGACTAAAGCGACTGAGCATGCGTAGATCGTTATGTGATTAATAATGGTGTCTTCTGGTGTCATCAGGATCGGAACTTCCTCAGATGCTTAAAAGCGATCCTCTTTGGAGCAGGGGCAATAAAAGCAACGTGAAGTTCTGTCTCATTTCCACGTTCTCTACTTAAGAGAAATCAGTGATTTCAGGCAAAACTATATGAAGAAATCTCATGAATAGTTGACGTCTTACTGTGACCCTGGAGTGAGGGATAGTATTATATAAAACGTGTTGACTCCTTGTTTGTCTTTCCCTTGGTTTAAAAAAAACTTGTTCATGTTCTATAGTTAAGAGGCTTAGATAAAAGAGTGAATTACTTCAACCTTTTATTGTCAATTTCATTTGCTGACCTAGCCATTTATGTTATGCTACTGAAAGTAAATCAGCCTGTGATTTAATTTCATAAATGTTAATAGATTTGCTTTTTTTTTACTTTTCTGTTTGAATAGCAGTGATTTACCCCTTCTATTTATGTACTTCTTCCCCAGAAGGAACTCACATTTCTTTGTAGAGGCTCTGTCATTAATTTCCATTATCCTCCCTCAAAGGTTTTTAGAGAGAGGTTATTATGTTCCTTAATTTTCCAAATGGGAGACACTGAAGCATAGAAAGATGGAGCTGACGGTATCTGGGTTAGTAACTCAGGTGGTAGGTAGAGACCTGGTATAGTCCTGCACCCCGGTTATCCTGGGGAACAAGCGGGGATGGAACTGTGTGATGTTTGAGCCCACACGGCTGCCCCAGTGAGTGATTTCATATATCACGGGCTAGAAAATTCAGGGGCTGTGCAGACAGACATGCGCACAATCGTGTGTCTGTGTATGCAGTTTTCCCCTTGAAATCTAAGACATACACGTAAGATCTCATCTTCAAAGTGGACACAGTAGTGACAAGCCTCTACAGGAACATTTTTTAGTGATGCCGTTCAGTATGGGGCTTCCCTGGTGGCTCAGATGGTAAAGAATCTGCCTGCAGTGCAGGCGACCTGGGTTCAGTCCCTGGTTTGGGAAGATCCCCTGGAGGAGGGCATGGCAACCTGCTCCAGTATTCTTGCCTGGAGAATCCCCATGGACAGAGGAGCCTGGCAGGCTGCAGTCCACGGGGTCACAAAGAGTCAGACACGACTGAGCAACATTTAGTATGAGCAAGGTAGAGTTTTTTTGTTGGTTTGTTTTGGGTTTTTTGTTGTTGTTTTACTTGGCACTATAAATTGAAGTATATTAAAATTGTCTATACTTCCTTTTTTTTGGGGAAAAAAGCTAGGTTGATTTCAGAGAAGATATCTCCTTTAGGATGACACTGATTTCATTCGACTCAGAAAAAAAATGAATTTTCTGCACTCGTTCCACTTTCCATCCATTGACTGTTAAGTTAGCAGCTGACGCTCTGCTGTAGACCAGGCCCAGGTTTACAAATGCAACTCGGTGCTGAGCCTGGGCGGCACTGGAATTACCCACAGTGCCTTGCATCTGGTAGAAACTCAATATTAGTGACTGAATTGAGCCAAATAGAAATTAAATTCCTACTACGGATGAGATACCAAGTATCTGATTATACTTGCAGCCATTCTTCGTTTTTGAGGCTTGAAAGTATGTGGCATTTTATATCAATGGAATACAATGCTAAGTTTGTTTAGGAATGAGGTATTTCCTTAAGGATAAGGCAGGGTGGGTTATAGGACTTTTATGTGTTTAAAACATTTTAACATCAAGTGTTAACAGGAAATTTGAAACAGTGATTTTAGCACTGTGTTGAATGTGCCTTCTTCCCTTATGGATGCTTTCACTTCATTTGTATTTACATATCCTTGACCGTGGGTCTTATCTGTGGCTTCTGTGCTGGTTCTTTGCCTTGGCGTATGAATCACAAAGGCTGGAGGGAAGGTTCAAGGATCAACGGGCTTTTTCAATCCTTTACATTCCATGGAAACAAAAATCATTCTTTTAACTCTGTTTTAAGTAAACTGTTTCTGAGCATTTTGCTTTGGTTTTTCAAGTGGGTTTTCTGTTCAAATATTTCCCTGCATATAACATGGGATAAGGGTGGCCTCTGAGTAAGCCTGTTTTTCAGTCTTAATTATGGGCAGCTTGCCTTCTAGGCAGCTCTCTGATCTTTAACTGGTTCCACTGACTTCACTGCAGTCTGATTCTGCAGAGGCACGCTCCTCCCTCTCCTGATCTCTTGGTCTAACAGAACAGCGGCTCTACTGCAGAGGGCAGTTCAGCTCTTTGTCTGAGCATTTGATTGAGAAAACAGAATTTCCCAGGAAGTGGCAGGAGCTCGCTGAGTTGAAGTTTGTGTAGGAGCTGTGTTTATATTCTGGAGACCACAGGCGCGTCCACATTCACAGGTTGGAGTCTCCCTTTGTGTGCGGGACAGGAGTGAAGTTAACACTTCCAGGCTGGGGCTGGGACTGGGACAAGCCCCAAATCAAACCATTTAGCGCACACTTTTCCAAACCCGTGATCCAGCCATAGCCTCCTCCAAGCTGTAACTTGAAGACGGTAATATCTATGGATAGACAGTAATTTGGTTCGGGAAGTTTAAATTATATAGTGCACTGCACAATATTACACATTTCTGTCACCCATGATTTTCCTATTTTGTGATTCCTTGTGTGCCCGGAAATAAAAATAGAAATATAGACTTTAAAATTGGGAGTTAAAAAACAAATCTCTGCTACTTATGTGCTTAAAGAATATCGCACTGTTCTCTACCCTTCTAGAAATATTAGTATTTTTTGAAGATTGATGAGGCAGGATGTGGTTATACTTTTAGAAGAGCTTTTGAATGTTCAGATATTGTGCTACTTGACTGTACTCAAACCATTATTGTAATTCACCATGTATCAGTCCATTGTTGTTGTTGTTCAATGGCTAAGTCGTGACCCCATGGACTGTAGCACACCAGATTCCTCCGTCCTCCACTGTCTCCCGGAGTTTGCTCAAGTTCATGTCCGTTCAATCAGTGATGCTCTCTAACCATCTCACCCTCTGCTTCCCCCATCCCCGGCTCTGTGTGACCAATCCCTTTGCCACCCGGTGAACTGCGGCCCACTAGGATCCTCACCATGGGATTCCCCTGGCAGGAATACCGGACTGGGTTGGCATTTCTTCCTTCAGGGAACCTTCCTGACTCAGGGGTTGAACCTGTGTCTCTTGCATTGACAAGTGGATGCTTCACAACTGAGCCGCCATGGAAGCCCTTACATCAGTCCGCTAGGGCTACCATAACAAGACACCATGGACTGCGTGGCTTAAACAATAGAAGTTTATTTTCTTACAGCTCTGGAGGCCTGAAGTCCAAGACGAAGGCATTGAAGGGCTGGTTTCTCCTGAGGCCTTTATCTTTGGCTCACAGACTTCTTGCTAAACCCTCACATGGTCTTCCTGTGGTCTTTCCGCTGTGTGCGGGCATCCCTGGTGTTTCATTGTGTGTCACCATTTCCTCCTCTTATTAAGGACACCATTCAGATTGGATTAGGGCCCAAAGAACCTCTTTTCAACTTAAGGACCTCTTTAAAGACCCCATCTTTCAATTCAGTCACATTCTGGGCTACGAGGGGCTAGAACTTCAATATTAATTTTGCGGTCACAGTACAGCCCTTAACACCCCAAAGAAACATTATTTTACCTGAAGAGAAATAGCAGAATGAGTGAGTGGGTCTAGAAATTGCCTTGAGCAGCTGCCTGTCTTCACCTGGCCCTCTCAGAAATGGGTGTGATGCAGGGAGAAGAAACACAGGCTTTGGAGCCTGGGTTCAAATCCAGCACCACAACCTTGGGTAAGACGCTTAGTGACACCAAAGCAGAGCGTCAGCACCTGCTTGCCGCCTGTGTTACTGTCATTATCATCACGCAGCTCTCACCCAGGTGGATGTATTTCTGTAGCATCATCTTCTCTGAGCCTCTTATTGACCTTTACACTGTACGCCTCCAAAAGGAACGTTTGATGATGGAGAAATACTTTTGACCGGTTTCCCTGGTGGCTCAGCAGTAAAGAATCTGCCTGCCAATGCAGGAAGGAGATGCAGGAGACATAGGTTCAGTTCCTGGGTCAGGAAGATTCCCCCGGGGAAGGAAATGGTAACCCACTCCAGTATTCCTGCCTGGGAAATCCCATGGACAGAGGAGCCTGGTGGGGTACAGTGGGGTGAGTGACCATGGGGTCGCCAAAAAGTCGGACACAACTGAGCGACTAAACAACCACCATCCTTTGCTTTCAGTTAGAAGGTATGATGGGCCTCTCAGGTCGGGACAAAGAAGCCTGGCATCTGACAGCCAAGTTTTCTTTCTCTTTTCAGGTTCACTACAACGTTGGCAAAAACCTGGCTGATAAAGGCAATCAGACCGCCGCCATCAGATATTACCGGGAAGCGGTGAGGTACTGCGAGCGGCTTATCTCGCAGAAGACATGACGTTTTTACAGTATCCCTGTCTTATTGTTACTTTCTAGCGCTAAAAACCTGTCCCCTCGAGGACCCCCAACTTTAGGTTTGCCAGTGCCTGAGAGCTGGGTGAAGACTGCGGCCCTGGTTTCTCTTTCCACTTCCAGATTAAATCCCAAGTATGTCCATGCCATGAATAATCTGGGAAACATCCTGAAAGAAAGGAACGAGCTTCAGGAAGCGGAGGAGCTGCTGTCGTTGGCTGTACAGATACAGTAAGCGTCCTCTTATAATTGTGTTCACGGCGAGGACGGGCGCTCCTGCCTCCTGGGGGCTGATGCTTTCTTCTTCCCTCGTTCACCTTCCAGGCCAGACTTCGCTGCCGCGTGGATGAATTTAGGCATCGTGCAAAACAGCCTGAAGCGGTTCCAAGCCGCGGAGCAAAGTTACCGGACGGCGATCAAGCACAGGAGGAAATACCCGGATTGTTACTACAACCTGGGGCGTTTGGTAAGCTTACGGTGCCCTGCGGCTGCGGAGGAAAAGCGTGATTTTGTTTCCCATTTATACAGTAATCATTGTAACGTCTGTTTGGTACTTGCCCTCTTAGTGAAGTGAAAGTCGCTCAGTCGTGTCCGACTCTTTGCGACCCCATCCATGAGATTCTCTCGGCCAGAATACTGGAGTGGGTAGCCTGTCCCCTTCCCCAGGGGATCTTCCCAACCCAGGGATCGAACCCAGGTCTCCCGCATTGCAGGTGGATTCTTTTCCTAGCACTATATCCTCGGTACTTTGGGGGAGAACAGAGATTGATCAGGAAGAACCTAGTCCGGCCTCATAGGATTGAATGTCACCAGGCAGAAGAAAGTGATTAGGTCATTTGAAATATTTTATTCCTTCAGGTGGGATTTTAAAAGCAAAACTGATTAAACTCATTCAAGTGAAAAAAAACAGAACGAGTGACTTCCCTGGTGGCCCAGTGGATAGGAATCTACCTGGCAATGCAGGGGACACGGGTTCGATCCACTGATGAGGGAAGATCTGACATGCCGCAGGGCAACTGGCTTAGTTGCCACAACTACTGAGCCCTGAGCTCTAGAGACCAGGAACCACAGCTACAGAAGCCTGCTCGCCCTGGAGCCTGTGCTGGGCAACAGGAGAAGCCAGGACAGTGAGAAGCCCATGCCCCAGAACTACAGAGATGCCCCCACTCACCGCAGCTAGAGAAAAGCCTTAGCAGCCACGAAGACCCAACACAGCCAAAAATAAAAAATAATAAAAGACACATAAAAAAAATGAGAATAGCAACACCCATTCTCGCCCTCTACATTTTATGAAGCCCTTTCACGTACATTTATCTCAGTTGAAGGCAGCTATTTGATTTCCTAATATGTGGGGTTTTTTTTTTAATGCTCTAATTAGAGAGCAAGCCAACTCGAATTAGCCAAGTTTAAGAGATCATAAAGGCAACAGGTTAAACTAAGGAGTAAATTACAATTTTTAAAGTCCCTTTGTGCCCTGTAAAACGGTGTTCCAAGGGGTTACTTCCTGATAAACATTGGCTTCTCTGTTTTTTAAAACTGAAATTTAAAAAAACAAACCCATAATGTGATTTCTGAGTTTTCCTTTTCTCCTGTCTCAAGGGACGGTTCCCTGCGTTTTTACAGGGAACCACCCCTCACCCCCATAAAAGAAAGCTCAGGAGCCCACAAAAGGGCTTTGAGATTATTTAATGGAAATTTTGGTTACTAACCACTCCAGTATTCTTTTCTGAGAAATTCCATGAACAGAGAACCCTGGTAGGCTATAGTACATGGGTTGCAAAGAGAGACACAACTGAGCGACCAACAGATACACACACTCACACACAAATAATTTGGTCATCTGTATTGTTTTCTTGGAGAGAGGCGAGACAGTACAACTTCTCTGTAATGATATCAGTAGAGAACAGAAAATCCAATCACACCTAGCGCAGGGTAGATTCTTACAACGTTCATGAAGTGAGAAGGAGGTCTGGAAACAAGTTGGCTATTATCCAAATACCTGCCTTGGTGGTTATGGCAGAGATTACTGTTTACTGTGTCTACACCACGACTTGCATTGACATCGTATTCTTGAGATCCACGTGAATTCTTCTTTGTTTTTTTTCCCCCACTATAGTTTATTACAGAATATCGAATATGGTTCCCTGCGCAGTACAACAGGACCTTGTGGTTTTTTCACTCTCTGTATAATAATTTGTGTATGCTAGTTCCAGACTCCCAATCCGTCACTCCCCCAACCCCCACTGAATTCTTCTTTGATTCCTTTTTGTTCCTCTTTCTTGGAGGCAGCTCTTTTTTCCCATTATTGTTTGTGAAGTGAGTGAGTGTACCTGCCTGGAGTCCTGGGTTAATACTTTAAAGCTCTAATACTTAGCAATCTTCTTCCTTCCTGCAGTAGCTGCCAGTTGCTTCAATTCCTTGGGGTTTGGGAAATTGAGAATTTACGGTAAATGAGCCAAGTTAACGTTCAAAGAAAGGGAGATAGAATATAAACTAGAGGATTCTAGCAATGTGCTCCAGGCCCTGGAACTCATCCCCACTCTCACGTAGAAGCCCTCTGTAGTCTTAACTGTATGGAGACCTTATGCCACTCTATATTGTTTACTAATTATGCTACCATGAAGTAATCTTCCTGCATTCTCTCCTGCCAACTGTTCTTGCTTATTTAAAGATTTTGTCCTCTATTGTGGTTTAATTATCTAGCTTTTGCCTGCTTGACAGCTTAAAAGCATTAAGAGCTTAATTTTTAAAAGCTCAAACAGTATATTTATATATTAACAAATAATAGGGACTTAACACTTAAGAGTTTCTGTTTGGAAAAAAAATCCTCCTTAGTCACTCTTCAGTAGTGGGAGACAGAAATGTGTTTTGATGTCTGGATCCAGGTAAGAAGGGAATATAATGCAGTTCTCATGTGACATAGGAAATGGGGAGGACCTGGATTATTTGGGACCCTGGTCTCCTGCATTGCAGGCAGATTCTTTACAGTCTGAGTCACCAGGGAAGCCCTCGTTTGGGACACATCACTGATATTAGAGAACTATGGTAATGGTGACTGGACACAGTTCATTGTGCAAGGACTGACTGTATCAGTCAGGATCCATTCAGGAAAACCAAAACCATATTAAGTATGTTAGAGAAGATTCAGTACAAGGTACGGGTTGTACAGTTGTTGGAAAAACACTTGTGGAAAAATGATATTAACTCAGGGAGTAAAAGGAAACTGCGTGGGGTTAGGGGGACAAGTGGGATGAGGTGGTGCTCCCAGAATTTAAGAGCTCAGGTAAGGCAACACATCTCAGGTACTACCACCACCAGTGAAAGAGGAGAGTGAAAAGGTTGGCTTGAAGCTCAACATTCAGAAAAGGAAGATCATGGTATCTGGTCCCATCACTTCAGGACAAGTAGATGGGGAAACAGTGGAAACAGTGTCAGACTTTATTTTTTTGGGCTCCAAAATCACTGCGGATGCTGATTGCAGCCATGAAATTAAAAGACGCTTACTCCTTGGAAGGAAAGTTATGACCAACCTAGATAGTATATTAAAAAGCAGAGACATTACTTTGCCAACCAAGGTCCGTCTAGTCAAGGCTATGGTTTTTCCCGTGGTCATGTATGGATGTGAGAGTTGGACTGTGAAGAAAGCTGATCGCCGAAGAATTGATGCTTTTGAACTGTGGTGCCAGAGAAGACTCTTGAGAGTCCCTTGGACTGCAAGGAGATCCAACCAGTCCATTCTAAAGGAGGTCGATCCTGGGTGTTCATTGGAAGGACTGATGCTAAAGCTGAAACTCCAATACTTTGGCCACCTCATACGATGAGTTGACTCACTGGAAAAGACTCTGATGCTGGGAAGGATTGGGGGCAGGAGGAGAAGGGGACGACAGAGAATGAGATGGCTGGATGGCATCACTGACTTGATGGACATGAGTTTGAGTGAACTCCGGGAGTTGGTGATGGACAGGGAGGCCTGGCGTGCTGTGATTCATGGGGTAGCAGAGAGTCGGACACGACTGAGCGACTGAACTGAACTGAAGACTGAGATGTGAGAGTTGGACTATAAGGAAAGCTGATCACCAAAGAATTGATGCTTTTGAGCTGTGGTCCTGGAGAAGACTCTTGAGAGTCCCTTGGACTTCAAGGAGATCCAACCAGTCCATCCTAAAGGAGATCAGTCCTGGGTGTTCATTGGAAGCACTGATGCTGAAACTGAAACTCCAGTCCTTTGGCCACCTGATGCGAAGAGCTGACTCATTTGAAAAGACCCTGATACTGGGAAAGATTGAGGGCAGGAGGAGAAGGAGATGACAGAGGATGAGATGGTTGAATGGCATCACCGACTCAATGGACATGAGTTTGAGTAAACTCTGGGAGTTGGTGATGGACAGGGAGGCATTGCGTGCTGCAGTCCATGTGGTCGCATAGAGTCAGACAAGACTGAGCAACTAGACTGAACTGAAGACTGAGATGGTGATAGAACAACCACAGTCCAGCCCTGGGACTGTGGAGGAGGGGACATGACCACTGCAGAGACACTGCCAAAGATAATAAGGAAGGAGAGAGCGAGAATGGGGGACAGGGCTACTCCTGGTCCAACCATCTGATCATCACTTGTGACTCCTATTGGCAAAGACTTAGCTGGGAGGAGCCAAGTAGCAAAGCACCCTAGGAACTGTAGTTTGCAGAGCATAGAAAGCTCAGCCTAAGTATTAGGAAAATAATGTGCTTATTTACCTATTTACTTTCTGGATGAGTAGTTCTTGTTAAATCACCATTTTTGTCTGTTTCACTTAAAGTGCTCGTTCACTTTGTATAGATGCTATAAAAGGCAAATGTGTAAAAGTGTCAGTTGCTCAGTCATGTCCACTCTTTGTGACCCCATTGACTATAGCCCGTCAGGCTCCTCTGACCATGGGATTTTCCACGCAAGAATACTGGAGTGGGTTGCCCTTCCCTTCTCCAGGGGATCTTCCCAACACAGGGATCAAAGCTGGGTCTCCTGCATTATAGGCAGATTCTCTACTGTCTGAGCCAGTTCAAGGCAAAATAAGAGTAAATGTTACTGGTTCAGTCTGGTGTTATTCTTTAATAAATAGTAATAAACAATAAAATACATAAAGAACATTCATGTAACAAAGTTATGCTGGTTTTCCTGGGTGCTTTAGAAAGAAATGTCATTATGAGTCCACGTGACCCCAATGCATGTTACTTGCTGGGGAGAATTGGCTGAGAAATCAATGGAATATCAAATATAAAGAGGAAATTAAGTGTTGATATAATTGACTTTCCTGGTGGCTCAGATAGTAAAGCGTCTGCCTACAATGCGGGAGACCTGGGTTCGATCCCTGGGTTGGGAGGATCCCCTGGAGAAAGACATGGCAATCTATTCCTGTACTCTTGCCTGGAAAATCCCTGTGAGTCTTGTCCATGTAACTCAAATGCATTTTACTTGCTGGAGAGAATTGGCTGAGAAATCAATGGAATATCAAATATAAAGAGGAAATTAAATGTTGAGTTAATTAGGCAACCTAAATTATTTGAAGTTTTTTAACTTTACATATTTTCTCATTTAAGAGCTAAACTACTTTAACTAGAGTTCCTGAGTCTCATGGGAAATTCCAACATATTTAGCAAATGGATATTCACAGATATTTCCGTAATTCATTCAACATTTCTTTTTCTGGCATAATATGTCACCTATTTGCTGTGTGGGTCACAGGGCAAGTGACAGTGTTTCTGTTGTCTAAGGAAAAGACAGACTTAATAGTAAATAAGGAAAGAGCCTTAAATTCTGATAAATCGTCATCACATGCACTTTGTTTGGAGTTAAAGGAACCATGTTCATTCAGTTGAGATGTGCGTTTGAACTGAATTAGAGAGAGCCAGGTAAATAATCCACCTGCAATGCGGGAGACCTGGGTTCGAACCCTGGGCTGGGAAGATTCCCCTGGAGAAGGCAATGGCTACCCACTCCCGTATTCTGGCTTGGAGACTTCCGTGGACTGTGTAGTCCATGGGGTCACAAAGAGTGTGACATGACTGAGTGACTTCCACTTTCAGAGAGGGCCAGAGGGTCACTGCTAAAAACTCCCATAACTTTCTCCCTCTGCGTGCTTTTATTAACTGTGTAAATTAAGAACTAGTCATTTTGTATTGTTATCAGTGTTAACATTCTCTCTCAAAAGACAGCAGTGTATCATTCTCTCCTTCCTAAGGAAGGCAAACAGGCTTCAGATTGACAAAGGGTTTATGTTCTTGCTTAAGACTTTTCCCGTGAGTTCATAAAGTATGTCTGATATACTCAGTTTCATAGGAAGCTTAGATAGAGGCGGGAGGACCATTCTGCACAAGGTGAGCTTGACACACAGAACTTAATCACATTGCATGCTTTGTTTGCCATTTAAAATAATACCTTAAATAATATCTAGACTATATGAAGTCTTTCTAGAAAAATACTAATGATGTTGTTTTTTCCTTACCTCTTCTCAGTAGTATGCAACATAATTTGACACCTAGAATCACTAAGTTATGGGTTGTAGTTAAAAGGTTGTAGGCTGAGGAACTAAACCCCCTGGTCCCATTCCCTGCTATCCCATTTCTAGATGTGGAACTTTGGGCAAGTTACTTCCTCTCTGTGTGCCTCAGTTTACTTCATCTGTGAAATGGGAATAGTTCTCTTCGTCCCTGAGATTGTTTGGAGAATTAAATGAGTTAGTATTTGGAAGCTAAATTTGGAAGCTTGATACATGCAAGTTTGGTTTGGTTTGGGTTGGTTAGATCTTGGAAAGAGAACGCAAAAGAGAATTGGAATATTGATTGATTGCCAGGAGGCCATGCTTTCTTTTCAGTATGCAGATCTGAATCGTCACGTGGATGCACTGAACGCGTGGAGGAATGCTACCGTGCTGAAGCCAGAGCACAGCCTGGCCTGGAACAACATGATCATACTGCTCGATAACACAGGTACAGAGTAGTGATTCAGTCAGCCCCAAGTACTGCACCATTGGATAATTAAGGAATAGAGATGATTTTTTTTTAATAGTATGTTCAGTTCAGTCGCTCAGTCGTGTCCGACTCTCCGCGACCCCATGAATCACAGCACGCCAGGCCTCCCTGTCCATCACCAACTCCCGGAGTACACAGGGTTTGTTTATTTTTTAATGAAACCAGGGTTCAGTATTTTGCTTGACAAATATAAAATCTAGAATATGGAGTTTCCTTTGACATACTGGAATATGAATGTTTGGGAAAGTGACCTTTTGCTTAGAGGTGGTGTTAAGTAATGGGGCCAGTGTGCGCTAACATCTCATTTCATCTTAAGCCTGTCATGTGACAACGGGCATCATCTAGGATGCTGGAGGTTCCCAGAAATAAGTAAGGATGCCTTCCAGGCTTATGAAACGGACGGTGCTGAGTCCATGCTCTAAAGTTCATGGATGGTACCCAAAGGAGATGCCCTCAAACCTACCCTCAGAGATCCTTATTTTTGATACAATGATAATAAACTTGATGATCTGGTTTTCTTAGTATGTGGAAGACTGGATCAGTTGGAAGTTTCTCTGTTCCCCAGTTTAAAAAATCTAACCATCCCATAAGAAATGATAGTTTTCATTTGGCAGAATTTAAAGCTAGTACAGTGTGGAAGGAGAAATGTGCTTGTTTCTAAAGGAAGTGTAGAATGTGAGCTTCAGCACTATAAATATTCAGTTATTAAAGGGTTGCTGGGATATTCTTATTCTGCAGGCTTGTTTTCTCCTATTTGGGTAGACCTGGTATCTGGGGGGAAATTAAAATTAGATTTTACATGCTATGACAGAATTTAATCCAAAGCTGTTGGTGTATTGTATCAGAATTCTGCTGGACTGCCATGGCTTTGCAGCTGGTAGGTCATGTGTGTGTGTGTGTGTGTGTGTGTATTACAAGTTCCACATTTGTTTTATTACATAGTTTACTCATAATCATTGTACATAATGCACAAAAGCCCTGTTAATTAGACTAAAACACTAGTACAGCGCAAACGTGCTTTTTAAGTTTTCCATTTTTCACTCATAGGTAATTTAGCCCAAGCTGAAGCTGTTGGCAGAGAAGCACTGGAATTAATACCTAATGATCACTCTCTGATGTTCTCCTTGGCAAACGTGCTGGGAAAGTCCCAGAAATACAAGGTGTGTGGACCCCAGGCTGGGATTTCTTGCACTGAATGCCAGCACCTGACAGGAACCATAAATGTAACTTCTGCCCAGTTAAGAACGAGGCCTGAGCCGTGCTAGCCGCATACCAGTGTGGCTTGGTCAGTCTGCATCCTGGAGAAGTTGCCCAAGAGCTGACTCTGTGGCCCCAGACTCCACATGCTTTCTGGTCATCATCGCTGTTGCTCAGGCGTGGGAGGGGAAGAGAGGCCACGGAGTCCTGGCAGACTTCCCAGCCCCCTCCCCGGCACAGAGCTGTGATGCTGTCCTGGCAGTGGGGCTGGTGGTCTTTGCCCAGAAAGAATACTGGTCCAAGGCGATACAGGAGTCTCAGAGCCCAGCGCTTTCCTGCTTTGACCTTTGTTCATCCTCCCCCGCACCTGAACTAGCTGCTTGCTTGCTGTGGCGGGATTCCCACCACTTCCCGGAGGCAGGAGGCAGAGTCCTTAGCATATTCATCCTCTTTTCGGCCACTGCTCTGACTCCTGCTATCACCTTTGCTCCGTCACACCCTGCAGTGGATCACCATTCCCAGCCTCTTCTCAACATGGTGTGGACTCGCTGGGCCTCCTGTGTATTGGAAGGAGGATTTGGTGGAACAGAAAGAGCACGTTCAAAGTTTGAAAACCATAGGCGATAAAAGTGCATGAAACCTTTGCATTGCGTGCAGTACCTTATCATGTATGTATTTCATCTTCTAGGAATCTGAAGCTTTGTTCCTCAAAGCAATTAAAGCTCATCCAAATACAGCAAGTTACCATGGCAATTTGGGTAAGGAAAATTTTCAACTTGAATCATACGGGAATCCTATATAATCTTAGTAAAATTGGGCTTCCCTGGTGGCTCAGCTGATAAAGAATCCACATGCGATGCAGGAGACCTGGGTTCCATCCCTGGGTTGGGAAGATCCCCTGGAGAAGGGAAAGGCTACCTACTCCAGTATTCTGGCCTGGAGAATTCCATGAATTGTAGAGTCCATGGGGTTAAAAAGAGTTGGACACGACTGAGCGACTTTCACTTAGTGAAATAGGTACATTTTTGTAAAATCACTTGAGAGAGTTGTTTTCAAATCTAGCCTCTGTTGGCCTTGGTGATCTGAGAAGTGCTTTGGAAGTTTGCAGCCTGACCTGTGTGTGCTTGCCTTTTCTGTAGTGGACCTTCCTTCTAACCTGGTCTTCCTTGCATTCCTATGTTCTCTGTCTTGGCTAAGAATGCATTTACAGTGATCTATTCCCTAGAATTCCTTTCTTCTATTTTTGCTGCTGCTGCTCAGTCGCTTCAGTCGTGTCCGACTCTGTGCGACCCCAGAGACAGCAGCCCACCAGTCTCCCCCATCCCTGGGATTCTCCAGGCAAGAACACTGGAGTGGGTTTTCTATTTTTTATATCTTCTATTTTTATATCTCAGTAACTCAGATTTTTTAAAAATACTTGTTTGGCTGCATTGAGTCTTAGTTGTTTGTCTCTAGAGCTAGCATGCAGGCTTGGTTTCCCCAAGGCACGTGGCTGCACTGCAAGGCAGGTCCTTAACTGCTGGGCCACCAGGGAAATCCCAGTAATTCAGATTTTTAGAACACGGCTTGTTGATGTTCGGAAGGCTCAGTCATGTGAATATTTTTTCTACCAAATCTCTTCCCTATAGATTCTGTAGCTTCTCCTTGCAAAAAAGTCATGAAGCATCACAGGTTGCTGTACTGCTCACATCGAAAGTATCTTACTTAGAAAATCGTTGTTATCATCAGAGGCTTACTATTCTAATAAGTAGATTTATTTTACTATCACTTTATGGTCAGGTCTTGATGTGAGAGCCCTGAATTCCAGCTGGCAACAAACAAGCTATGACGTTGCCAAAAGGTGTAAGGGAATCTTTATTAAACAGCTGGTCTCGAGGCATCCCTCATGGTTCAGTGGTAAAGAATCCACCTGTCAATGCAGGAGACAGGGGCTTGATCCCTGGTCCCGGAAGATCCCACGTGCTGCAGAGCAGCTAAGCCCGTGTGCCCACAGCTATTGAGCCTACATGCCCTAGAGCCCGTGCTTTGCAACAACAGAAGCCACGGCAATGAGAAGCCCATGCACTGCAACAAAGAGTAGCCCCCACTTACTGCAACTAGAGGAAAGCCCTCAAAGCCGTGAGAACCCAGCACGGCCAAAAATAAATAAAAATTATTAAAAAAACAACACAAAAACCCGAATAGCTGGTCTTCTACGTGGCGGCTCTGTGCTAGGCAGTGTGGCAGCCCAACCCTGTCCAGCCCAGCCCTGTCCAGCCCGGCTTCAGGACAGCATCACCAGACTTAGGGAACTCTTCTTTTACTTCTTTATGTAACGATGTTGCTGTTGGGAGGCAGTTCAGAACCCCGGGAGTAACTGGGAATGGTTAAACGAACGATCACTAGGGAATACGATTACAATAAATAAAGTTGGCGGTACAAACAGTATTGTTGTAAACAGTGGTTTTGGAAAACTGTTTGCAGAGGTTCTGTTATATTTCTTTGTGCAAGTGGTTGGGAATACCGCAAGTTATTCAGAAGCCTTTCCAATGAAATTGATCTCTTGCTATTTCAGCTGTGCTCTATCATCGCTGGGGCCATCTAGACTTGGCCAAAAAACACTACGAGATCTCTCTGCGGCTTGACCCGACAGCATCGGGAACTAAGGAAAATTATGGTCTTCTAAGAAGAAAGCTGGAACAAATGCAAAAGAAAAACGTCTGATCCTTTTTCCTTCATTTTTTGAGTTTGTGTGTGTGTGTGCATGAGGCAGATTGTCCATATCTCGTGCTTGCGTTTAACCATTTAAAGTCCTACATGTTGTTTACTTTATTGTTTTTTTTCTCCTGTGAAAACAAAGACATGCAAAAAGATTATAGCACCAGCAATTTACTCTTGAATGCTTGATGTGGTTTTTGCATTGAAATTGTATTTTTTCAGACAATTCAAACATAACTTCTGAAATTCCAAGGATAAAGTCTTTTTTAATTAAAAAGAAAAAGAGAAAAAAATTATCTTGAGCGACTTACAGCAGAATTAAACCTGCATTTGGAATGAGTCGTATTGTATAGAGACTCATACTATTAAACATCAACTTTGAACAGAAAATGACAAACTGATTCCTACACTTTATATAAATATCTAATGTGTCTGTATATTAGAATTTTTATTTAATGACGAGTAAATTAAGATTTTTAGTTTTTTAATTTTTTTCCAAACAATATGCTGTGTACTTCATTTGTAAGGAAATATTTATTTGTATTTTTATGTTTTGAACAGGGCAAATAATTGAATGAAGAGTGGATATTTTAACATCTAGTATATTTACACTTTTTCCATAGGAAGAAATTCACTCCTGCAATATTTTTTGGATTCCTCAACTTGTGCTATTAGTAGCATGCAAAATTGTGTAGTATTCTACATAAACTGTCACTCTTAATAGAAAATTCAAGCTATGCTTTAGACAAAAACAGGCAGCCTGATGTCTTTATTTTTGTTATATCCAGTATTAAGAGGGCTACACATCTATGTAAGTTGCATTTTTATATGTTTAGCTGGAAAGCAGTTTTCCATTTAGCTTCATAGAACCACAGTCATATCCAAAAAAATGCAAGAGGTAAACTTCCTCTCAAAAGGACCACATTTGAGGAGTTTGTGATAGTTTTAAGAACTGGATTATTTATCCTGTTTTATTGGGTCAGAATAATCATATTCATTTTGTTTTATTCTTCTATATTTGCTGTTGACCTAATGATTTATGCAATCTGTATAATTTCTTCTGCAGTAAAATTATTACACAAACCAGTATAAAAGTGTCATATTGCCTTCTTAATAGATTATTTTCAAGTCACTCAGTTGGCCAAATGTTTGTTTAGGTTTTTCCTCAAGATGTTATGGAAAAACTCAAACATTTTGGGCAACCCAATATTTGACCCTTTGTCTTCTTTCCTTAAACTAAAATCAAAGTGACCAATTCATTCTTTCTAGAATATGGCTTCTATTTGGTTTTTGTTGATGTTATTTAGTCACTAAGTCATGTCCAACTCTTCTGCAACCCCATGGACTGTAACCCACCAGGCTCCTCTGTCCATGGGCTTTCCCAGGCAAGAATACTGGTGTGGGTTGCCGTTTCCTCCTCCACTATTTGGTTTTAGGCACCGATTAATAGATTCATCCAGGTTCAACAAACAGACTGAGTAGATCTCACATTGAGACGCATTGATTGTCTATGCTTGCTTGTGGGGAGTGGGGTCCGGGATAGACCAGCACGGAGTTGTATATCAATAATTGGAACCTACGATGGTTGAGATCCTCAGAAGAGAAAATGCTGTTTCAAACCTTTCAGAAATGGTCCCAAAACAACAATAACAGTTTATAGAGTTCTTAGGAGCAGGAGCTGCCTTATTGTTCATTATGTTCCTATAGCGCTTAGCTTGGAAGATAATAGATGTACTATATGCTTATTTTTTTTTAAATTTCTTTCTTTAAAACAATGCTTGTCTTTTGAGAGTAAAGGTAAACCATTTCTTATAACAGCCTGTTTGTGATTTTTTTTTTTGGTACTGATACTAAAACTTGTGTCAAATCAAGACGCCCTGCCTGCAGAATGAACCCCCATAGCTCTCACTGCTCCATCTCAGGATTTCCATCACAGCTGCCTTCAGTCCAGAGAAAATAGTCATTTGCCTGATTGACATTTCATGGAGCCTTTTATCTCTGCAGATTTTGGAAGTGGGCCATGCTCTTCATCTTTTCTCCCTCCTTTTTTTCTTCTTAAGGCAGCCACCTTCTTTATTTCTTAGGTTTCCCTTCTAACAAGACTAAAGTGGAGATCTGTCTCCCAGTTCCCCCTCGTTTTTGGTATTTTTCTTAAACTTGTGTTTTTATTGCTCAGTCATGGTATGGGATTCAGTTGGGGGTGGGGTTGGTATCAGAACAAACATATGGATTGTTACCATTTTGGAAAACCTGAGAGTCTGAATACTTCTTCTTCACCTCCCCAATAGTAAACATCACACCTTGGAAGATAGTTTGGGGCTATTTTTTCTTTCTCTGTGCATCTCTTCCCCATTAAATGCAGTGTTACATTTATTTCTTAAGACCTGCACCATGTAGATGTTGCCCACTGTGCCTTCACAGGGCTCTTTGGGTTTCTGATTCTATCATATTTCTTAAGCATGGTCTTTACATTTTATTTCAGATGACTGAGTTTAAATATCACAGAATAGACCAAGCCCCACAGTAAAACATTGGACATGTATGTTCATATTCACACCTATTGGACTTTGAGGTGAAAAAACTACACTTGGTTCTTGGCTCTAGGGCTTTGATGTCATAGGCAAGTCATTTAGTATTGCTTCAACTCCAGTTTCTTATCTGTAATGTGGGCATAATAAGACCTCCCTTCCAGTAATGAGGTGCTCGACTCAGTACTTGCCTTAAATGATAGACTAGACTTGGAGGAAGGTATAGATTTCTCAGCAGACAGTTTTAACCTATCTGTCATGACTGCATGATTTCCACATAGCCATAGCTGGTGGGGGAAAATATTTTTCTCTATTGACTAATTGAAGCTAATAAATGTTGAAAGGATGGCAATTAGAAAACCATTCTTTTTTTTTTTTGGTCCCCAGTGAATTAATTGAGGCAAAGATCAGCAGTGAATAAAATCAATAGATGAAAGATCAGTGGAGAACTTTTTAGTGGAGGGGACAGTTCTGTGATTTTATCACAGGTAGATTTGTGAGGTCACTACAGTCAAGTAGAGTCCCCTGGGCTGCAAGGAGATCAAGCCAGTCAATCCTAAAGGAAATCAATCCTGAATATTCATTGGAAGGACCGACTCTGAAGCTCCAATACTTGGGCCTCCTGATGTGAATAGCTGACTCATTGGAAAAGACTCTGAGGCTGAGAGAGCTTAATGGGGAGAAGAGGACAACAGAGGACAAGATGGTTGGATGTCATCACTGACTCAGAGAACAAGAGTTTGAGCAAGCTCCGGGAGTGTAGGACAGGGAAGCCTGGTGTGCTACAGTCCATGGGGTTGCAGAGCCAGACAACTAAGCAACTGAACAAAAGTCAAGATACAGAAGAGTCCCATCACAAGGATCCCTCGTCCTACTTTTATGCTATTATCTTTTTCAAAATATCTTCTTGAGCGCAGACTGCACTAGCAGTGTGCTGGCTGCTGAGGATATGATGAATGATCACAGGTGATTCCTGCCCTGTGGAGCTCACAGTCCAGGTTACTTCAACCCTTGCTGTGTGCGCAGGTTGGGCTTGCTGGTGTAGACATCAGGGACTGAGTATTGTTACCAGCCCCCCCTTGCAGGGGCCTCTTCGGGGCTCTCCTTTGTAAATTACAGTATCATTTGAAATAACTTTTCTTTGTAAATAAAGGAACATGTGTGACATCACAGATTCATCTTTCTTCAAGAGAGCCATGGATGAGTTCATAATATAGCTGTGATAAGGTGCCTTGGTGGTAAAGAGATACCATATGGGAAAGTCAGGTAATGGAAAGTAGTTGCTAAATTGCTCTGTCCAAAAGGTAGGCAAGAGGCTGGGGGGTGATGCTCCAGAGTGATGGTGAGTGAAAAGAGCTCAGGAGGCTCGGATTGTTGGCTGAACGACGGGGTGTGCGATGCAGGCTCTTCTGAAGCAAGCTTTTAAGTCTTCAGGAAACGCTGTGTGCTGTATGGCTCTCTCGGTGGTCATCTAGAAATAGTTGGCCTTTGGGGGCATAATACTCGAGTGTGAAAGGAAAATCTGTGTTACACCCAAGGTGGAACCTCACAGACCTTAGGCAAGTGTGGAGAGTGTTGACTAGTGTCCCCGGCTAAAACTCATATCCAGCCGGAATTTCCGAAGGTGGCTGTATTTGGAAATCAGGTCTTACAGATAAAATCAGTGAAGGGTCTTGAGAGGAAATCACCCTGGATTTAGGGTGGGCCCTGAATCCAATGGTTGGTATCTTTTAAAATAAAGAGAAAACACAGAGCAAAGAAGGCTGTGCCTAGGATGGAGGCAGAGACTGGAGTGAAGCCAAGGAACACCAGGAGTCACCAGAAGCCAGAAGAGACAAGGATGGATCCTCCCACTAGAGCCTGCAGAGGAGTATGGCCCCACCCGCACCTGGACTTCAGACTCCTGGCCTCCAGCACATTTCTGTTAGTTAAACATTTATTTGTATTTGTTTACTTATTTGACCGCATGTGGGATCTAGTTCCCTGACCAAGGATGGAACCCAGGCCCCCTGAATTGGGAGTGCTGAGTCTTAGCTGCTGGACCACCAGGTAAATCCCACATTAATGTTATTTAGGGACTTCTGTGGTGGCTTAGCTGGTGAAGAATCCACCTGCAATGAGGGAAACCAGGGTTCGATCCCTGGGTTGGGAAGATCCCCTGGAGAAGGGAAATGCTACCCACTCCAGTATTCGTGTCTGGAGAATTCCATGGACTATTCCATGGGATTCGCAAAGACTCAGACACAACTGAGCAACTTGTCACACAGACTGTCAGTATTCTGGCCTGGAGAATTCCAAGGACAGTATATCCCATGGGGTTGCAAAGAGTCAGACACGATTGAGTGACTTTCACTTTCACTTTTGGGGCTTCCCTTCTGGCTCAGACAGTAAAGAATCTGCCTGCAATGGGGAACACCCAGGTTCGATCTTGAATATTATTATGTGCCAAGCATGGGTCTAGGACTTTATATACGTTTTCTCATTCAAACTTTTCAATAAGTCTGTGAAAAAGGTAGTATTATTCACCAATTTAAGGACTTCCCAGGTAGCTCATTTGGTAAAGAATCCACCTTCAAGCCACCCAGTTTGTGGCAATTTCTGGCTGCCTTAGAAATCCAATCCAGCAAGTAACTCAGAACCTCATCTATAAAATGGTGGATGGTGGTGGTTTAGTCACTAAGTCGTGTCCAACTCTTTTGTGTCCCCATGGACTATAACCCTCCAGGCTTCCCTGTCCATGGGATTTCCCAGACAAGAATACTAGAGTGGGTTGCCATTTCCTTTTCCAGGGGATCTTCCCTGACCCAGGGATTGAACCTGAGCCTCCTGCATTGCAGGTGGATTATTTACCAAATGAGCCACCAGGGAAGCCCTTAAAATGGTGGATAATACTATCTTTTTCACAGACTTATTGGAAAGTTTAAATAAGAAAACATATATAAAGCCCTAGACACATGCTTGGCACATAATAATATTCAACAAATAACTGAAGGAGAGCTAACTCTCACTTGAGGTTTTTATCCTCAAGACCTTAAGTTATCCAGAAACAACCTCAGGTTTATAGTCTTATCACCTGTGTTCTAAGTCTGATTAGTTCTATGAGTTCTTGAAACCTGTTACACGGTTTATCAAAACCGTCTTGAGTGTCCTGCATTTCTAATCATTTTGTTTTTAAATATGTGGCATTTTTCCAAGGCCAATAAAGCTTTCTGCTTCCTACTGGTGATAAGTATTTGAGAAAATGTGTTCCCTGTAGATTTAAATTCAGTTTTATCTATCATTTAAAACCAGTTTCGGGGAATTCTCTGGCAGTCCAGTTGTTAAGACTTTACTTTCCCTGGTCAGGGAACTAAGATCCCACATACCTCGTGGCCAAACAAACAAAAGCAATATTGAAACAAAGTCAATAAAGATTTTAAAAGTGGTCCATGTGAAAAATAAACTTTAAAAAAACTACTTTAAAAAGTTTTGTTTCAGCAGTTAATTTCAACAGCATTAATTTTTACGAATAGACTTGAGACTTGTCTCAAAAATTTTCAAAACTGCTCATTTCTAGAACTTTCTGATAATGTGTAGGGAGGACAGCTTTTATAGTACTGGTCTAGGAATCTGCAGACCTCGGCAAACAAGGCTGTACGGTGCAAAGAACAGAGACCAGGAGTGTGAGAGCTACCCTATGGCCAGCTTCACTGGCATAAGTCATCTTTTTAAGCTTCAACAGTTCAATTAGATGTGAACCCTTCCAGTCTGGCCATTAGTTACCAGGACTCTGAAATGAGTCACTTAATTACCGCATGCCTCAGTTGCTTCTAATAAAAATAATGCTGGTGGTGGTGGTTGGTAGTGGTTGCTTTTGTTATTAGTTTTTCTTCCATGAAATGAGTGGGTTGGACTAAACTAGTGTTCTTCAAATATTCATAGATGCTTAACCTTTAAAATACAAAACCTAACTCTTATATAGAAGTCCATATAAAAAGTTATAAAAGTGACCTGGGTGCTTATATAAATCCTCATAAAAATCTGTTGTGTAATGTAAGAATGTTTGAAATTCCAACACTCTTGTGGAAATAAAATATTTTGAAGCTTTCTAGTCCTGATATATTCTGATATGGTTAAAAATGTCCCTTAGACTGAAAAAGTACATTTCTGCTCTGCCATTCATCAGGCTGACATAGGCAGTGGGGAGTGAAGAGAAAATCACATTTTTCCCATAGAAATGCTGAAGTTGTAATGTGTCAAGGAACCCACTTCTAAGGGTGACTGCCGCTTTATTATATAGGGAGAAACTTTCTTCTGGAAAAGCACTGACTATTAGAAATGTTGCTGTTTTAAATCATTAGGAAGAATGAAACATCACACTCTACTTGGACGGTCCAAGTCATTCCGACATGAACAAGCACCCTCGGTTTCCAACCCATGTGCAGAATTTCATTTAAAGGGCTTCTGGACACACCCGTTCACATCTCTTATAACTTTTAGTCTCCAAGTTCATAGGACCCTGATCCAGCTGTTGGTTCTGCTGCCCAGACTGTGGAGCCCTGTACCAAGGTCACAGGATGAAAATCTCTAAAACTGACCAAGCCCCATAGCAACTGTTGCCATGAGCCTCTGATCAAACTGGCCAGTTACTTGACCCCATATTAGGTAAAATACCCAACCTATTACCTACCCTATAGCATCCAAACCTATCACCTAATGCCCCCATTCCAGTAGGAATTTTCTGTCTTGAGGCTTTAGAAATTGGCTACTAGCCCGCAAAAGGGTTTGGCTCGCCCTTGAGTCGGCCCGCTGTTCCCTAACAGCGTCTCCCACTCTGATAAATTCTGTTCTCTCATTCTGCCTCGTGTCTGGAAATTCCTTTCCAACCCGCGCCTGGGCCACAACACAGACCTAATGTTGACCCTAGGCACACAGCCCTGTTTTTGCCTTCAGCCTGTGAAAACACTATTACCTTTAAATTCCATCTAACCTCTCCCTCCCCCAAACCTCCTGACTGCGTCTTTGTTTGGTGAGTCATCTCAGAGCTCTGAGGGTGTGTAGACCTCATTCTTAGCTTACAAAACAAGTGGTGGCCTGGATTTAGGTTGCAGGATATTTAGGGTCAAGGACAATTATTTGTAATAATTTACTAGAATGATTTGATAACATTTCAGTCAATTTTATAGTGTTATTCAGTTAGACTTCAAGCTCTGTACATAGCACCCAGGTTCTATTGCTTATTTCACATTCTAATTATCTTTTCAAGAGATGAAGAATATGTTTTCCCATCTACCGTGTGGTACTTGCAATGCTGGAGATGTCGGGGAGGGGTCAGAAGGAAATGAGGTGGGCCCCTTTTGCATAATAAAAAATGTCTGTGCATTGAGTCAAATATATTTATATATTAGCCTCTTACACCAACTTGCCTGGTGGCTCAGAGGGTAAAGCATCTGCCTGCAATGCAGGAGACTCAGGTTCGATCCCTGGGTTGGGAAGATCCCCTGGAAAAGGAAATGGCAACCCACTCCAGTATTCTTGCCTGGAAAATCCTACGGATGGAGGAGCCTGGTAGGCTACAGTCCACGGGGTCACAAAGAGTAGGACACGACTTCACTTTCACTTTCTAACACCAAAGTCTGGAAAACAGAGTTTGGCAATTACCTGCTGGTATTTAGAAAACAAAATGACCAAACTGGATAATTCCAGTAAGAGACAATTTGACAGTTTAAATCCTTTGAGTTGATAAAGTGTTTGTTGAGCTTTGAACCTGGGGTGTAGCAGTTGGCCAGCTGCTTGACCCTGAGCCTGGAGGGTATGGGAGACTGTAGATGGCAGAGCATCTGACCAGAATGAACAGAAAAACAGCTGATAGTGGGCTGAATCACTTCCAGCGAAGGACTCACATATACCACCATTTGCAGGCAACTGAAGCCTCTGTGAGTCAACTCAAGTTATTAAACCCACTAAGCAGTTGGCTTGCTAAGGGCTCTGGTGTAACCCACCAACCCAAAACTGAAGCCAAGACTTGTCTGAGCTGACCAATCAATTTCCTTGAGAAACTGATTTTTCTAACATAATGTTGTAGTTTTTCTAACGTAGTATTGTAGGTCAGTTACACTTCAAAAACAAAGAAACATAAAAACTCAGCAAAAAATGGATCAAATTTGTGGTTATGTCAGGGTGGGTGGGGGAATCAGATGAAGGTATTGAAAACTTCAAGTTGTAAGATAAACAAGTACTAGGGATGCGACGTACAAGATAATAAATACAATTAATACTCCTGTAGGAAAGTGATTAAGACAAGTATATCCTAAGAGTTCTCATCACACAAAAATTTCTTTCCATTTCTATTTCTTTAATTTTATATTATATATTTATATAAGAGGGCTTCCCTGGTGGCTCAGAGGTTAAAGCGTCTGCCTCCAATGCGGGAGACCCGGGTTCGATCCCTGGGTCGGGAAAATCCCCTGGAGAAGGAAACGGTAACCCACTCCAGTATTCTTGCCTGGAGAATCCCATGGACGGAGAAGCCTGGTAGGCTACAGTCCACAGGGTCACAAAGAGTCGGACACGACTGAGTGACGGAACGGAACGGATTTATATAAGATGATGGAAAGTGAAAGATGATGAAAGTGAAAGAGGAGAGTGAAAAAGCTGGCTTAAAACTCAACATTCAGAAAACTAAGATCATGGCATCTTGTCCCATCACTTCATGGCAAATAGATGGGGAAACAGTGGAAATAGTGACAGACTTTATTTTTGGGGGCTCAAAAATCACTGCAGATGGTGACTTCAGCCATGAAATTAAAAGACACTTAAACTCCTTGGAAGATATGACCAACCTAGACAGCATATTAAAAAGCAGAGAAGTTACTTTGCCAACAAAGGTCCCTGTAGTCAAAGCTATGGTTTTTCCAGTAGTCATGTATGGATGTGAGAGTTGGACTATAAAGAAAGCTGAGCGCCAAAGAATTGATGCTTTTGAACTGTGGTGCTGGAGAAGACTCTTGAGAGTCCCTTGGACTGCAAGGAGATCAAACCAGTCCACCCTAAAGGAGATCAGTCCTGGGTGTTCATTGGAAAGACTGATGTTAAGGCTGAAACTCCAATACTTTGTCCACCTGATGCGAAGAACTGACTCATTGGAAAAGACCCTGATGCTGGGAAAGATTGAGGGCAGGAGGAGAAGGGGACGACAGAGAATGAGATGGCTGGATGGCATCACTGACACGATGGACATGAGTTTGGGTGAACTCCGGGAGTTGGTGGTGGACAGGGAGGCCTGGCGTGCTGTGATTCATGGGGTCACAGAGAGTCGGCCACGACTGAGCGACTGAACTGAAGATGACGGATGTTCACTAAACTTGTGATAATTGTTTTATGATATCTATAAGTCAGATCATTATGCTGATTTAATTATTATGCAAATTACATCAAACTTTTACAATGCTGTGAGACAATTATATCTTAATAAAACTGGGGGGGGAAATAAATGATCATTATGAAGAAAAAAGAGGCACTTGTTAAAATGCATTTCATTTCTCTGGGTATCACCTCCAGAGTTGGTTATTCAGAAGGCTTGGGGTGTGGGCTTCCAGTTTACATTTCTAAATTTCCAGGTGCTGCTCATGGTGCCCATCTCGGACCACATTTTGAAAATTACTATTATAAATTATTTTTCTGTGGGTGAGTTTTTGACAGTTAAACTGGATATCTCATCCCACAGAGCCTAATCCATATTGGATCAGACTCTCCCAGCCTTATCTGGCAATAAAAGCAATTTAACACTCACCTCCTTACCATCTTTAATCTTCCTTTATCAGGGGAATTATTTATTCATTTATCTCCCTCACACTTTCTTTTGCTGACATGACCTTCCTCCTTCAAAAAATAAATAAAAATGGAACCACTCTTCCTTTTGGAAGAGAAAAATTAAGATGATTACAGCTACTCTTTAAAAATGGTATGTTAAAATATACATTAGATGAGGCTTTTTAATATTAATATTAATTTAAATTTAATTATGAACTTCCCCACACAAGAAAGAACTCTGTGAAAATTATGGTTTATTAATCTGATCTTTTAGATTTCTTTAGGAATTGCACATCTGTTCAAAACACAACCACATCAGCATTATTGGAAATGTTTGGGTAGAAACCAGATTGTAAAAACCACATGAGTCCAACCCCATGCATGAGAGAGTGGAAAGGCAGAAAATGAGTAAGGGGGATTATTTCTAGTCCAACAACTAGTACTTACTCATTGGTCTTTGGGGTGGGGGCAGAAGTGTCTCCCCTCAATCTCTCTGCCATTCTTTTCACCCTGGTCCCCAAAGGAGCATTGCTTAAGCCCAGAATGAACAAAGTCTAGAAAGAAAAAAAAAAGTCTTCACTCCTCTCATTTCTGGGGCTCAAATTTAGTCCTGGGATCCAGGCAAGAGACGGTAAGTCGTGATCCCCTGGAGGAGGGCATGGCAAGCCACTCCAATATTCTTGCCTGGAGAATCCCATGGACAGAGGAGCCTGGTGGGCTACAGTCCATAGGGTTTTAAGGACATGACTGAAGTGACTAAGCACACACTCCTCCAACCACAGTTTTAAGTGAAAATGGAGAATTGGTAAATAGTGGCAGTATCAAGGTTACACGATTATCTGTATCCAGTAAGGTATCAGTGCCGAGTGGAGTGTGGCTGCTGGAATGAGGCCCTGGTCATCACCTTGTCCATCTGTCCTACAGGATACGTGGGCTCATTTCTGTGTGTGTGTGTCCAGATGGATCTGGGTACAACATGGACTCAAGGCTGTGTGTGTGTGTGTCCCCAGGCTGGTCTGGGTCCAACATGGACTCAAGGCTGTGTGTGTGTGTGTGTGTGTCTGTGTGTGTGTGTGTCTCCGGTGGATCTGGGTCCAACATGGACTCAAGGCTCTGTGTGTGTGTCTGTGTGTGTTGTGCGTCTGTGTGTCCCCGGTGGGTCTGGGTCCAACATGGGCTCAAGGCTGTGTGTGTCTGTGTGTGTGTCCCCGGTGGATCTGGGTCCAACATGGACTCAAGGCTGTGTGTGTCTGTGTGTGTGTGTCTGTGTATGTGTGTGTCTGTGTGTGTTGTGCGTCTGTGTGTCCCCGGTGGGTCTGGGTCCAACATGGGCTCAAGGCTGTGTGTGTCTGTGTGTGTGTGTGTGTCTGTGTGTCTGTGTGTGTGTCCCCGGTGGATCTGGGTTCAACATGGACTCAAGGCTCTGTGTGTGTGTGTCTGTCTGTGTGTGTGTGTCTGTGTGTGTGTCCCCGGTGGGTCTGGGTCCAACATGGGCTCAAGGCTGACCGTGGCCGCCCAGGCGGGCCGCCTTGGAGCGCACGCATCGTGGAGAAGCCCTAGGTGCGCGCCCTCGGGGCTCCGGCGTGTGCTCCATGTGCGCGCGGCGCTCGCGGGCGGGCGGGTGCCGCGTCCCGCCTCCAGGGGGCGCCCTCGGGGGCGGCCGCCCCAGCCACGGCCGGCCGGGGTTCCCGCTCGGTCGCTCGGGGCGGCTCTCCCCGAAGGGCGCCGCGCTCCGAGGCAGGTGAGGCGCCGGGCGCGGGCCGCGGCGGGGCCCCTGTCCGTCCCCGCCGCCGCCGCGAGGGGGCCCCGGGCCCGCAGGCGCCGCACGCCGGCGCGTAGCCGGGACCGCGGGAGCGGGGCCGGGGGACCGGCACAGCCGCGGCCGTGGCGGGGCGCGGCGCCTGCGGGAGCGGCGGCAAGGGCGGTCCCGGGCCGCCAGCGCGTCCACACGGCCCCGCGCAGCGCCGCGCGGGCGCCTCGGCCAGGTGCCCAGGGCTAGACGCCGCCTCTTCCGAGGAAGGCGTGACGGCCCTTCAGCAGGGCCCCCGAGAGAAGGATCTCCGGGTCTGCTGCTTCTGTGTGTAACTTTGGAGATCCCTGTTTGCGAGGAGACCAGAAAGCTGCAAAAGAAAACCGAGAACATCTGGCACTTGTCAGCTGCTGAGTTCGGGCTTCTTTGGAGCTGTTAGTGACACCGCTGAGTTTTTGAAGAAATGTTTTACTGCCTTGATTAGGAGATATGCTTATTGAGCTTTCACTCTGTTGGCCAAAGATAATACCGCAGCCGCACTGGTAACGCCAAAGAGGTGCACGATTTTTTTTTTTAATACTTAAATTTATTGGTGCACGATTTTTTTTATAATTAAATTTATTGGTGCACGATTTTTTTTTAAATATACCTGACTCCAGGCTGACTGTTAATATTGAACTGATAAGAAAATGAGACTTGGAGCCACGTCTTCTTAAAGCAGTATATTAACTTTGCCTAATGTCCCAGGGAGAAATCTTGGATTAAAAACTAAAAGGTCTCTCTAAATCAGTTGGATTTGACCAATATAAAGTGTAGGTCTCACACACACGTTTTTATGTACTTTTTCCTGTAACTGAAGACCGTTCTCCCTGGTCTCACTCAATTTATTGAAATGCTAATAATAGACCCCTGCAGGTTGCCCACGTTTTCCCCAAATGCCTTGTTTTTCCTAAAACGACTCCCTGGAGAAACCAGAAGTTCCTGAATAAGCAGACTGCCTGGGTAGAGAGCATTTGTGTTTCAAAAGCTGAGTTTGCCAAGGTAAATTAATTTCTAATTGGTGGACCTTTGTACAGAAGTGTTTTGGACTGGCTGACCTTGCAAACCAGGGTCCTGACTATTAGCGCTAGACCTGGAGAAGGTGGTTATTCACGCTGACCTTAGGTAGCCGATTGTGGGAAGAATAGAGCAGAGATAGAACGTCGTGTTAAGTTTTTAAATGATCTGTTCACTGCCCTCTTATTTTATGTAGTAAGATCTTGAAAGTGCCAGTCTGGGTCAGCTCTTGCAGGTGGAGTCAGGCTCTGTATTTGAGGGCTTTGTACTCAAGTCCGCTGGGCCTTGCCAAGGGGCTAGGGCGCCGCTGGGCGTGGAGATTACTGCAGCATTGTTTGCAAACGGACAGTCCCGAGGAAGGTGACGACAGGAGGACAAAATTCAAGCGATCTTACTCTTTTCTAGTACCTTCTTCATCCAAGAGGTAACACTCAGATTAGAGACTTTATGAAGAGAGTGTTGGTTAAACAGGCATTTCTTGTATAACCAAAATACCATTGTTATCTCTTTATCAAATTGACAATTTCTTGATATTTTCTAGAACCCAGTCCACAGATTTCCTTGATTGCCTCAGAAATGCACTTTTATGCTTGGCTTGTGTGAATCAAAATGGGCCACACAAGGTGTTTTGTTGAGTGTCTATTGTCTCTTAGTCCGGGCATCTTGTGTAACAGGAATTCGTTCTTTAATTGAAGCTTGCTCTGGTCGGTAAAACTGCTCAGGGCAAGATGACCTTGCCTAGATTGGATCTGAGAGCTAGGCAGAAAGTAAGCAGAGATTACAATGTGGAAGTTGTTATTATGCCACCATATTATACCCCCTGAAACTGGTTTACAAACTGGTTTACAGTTAGTAGAAGTCTCGGGTTTGTATGACATCACAAGGTAATAGACATGGTAAATAGCTAACATTTCTGGAAGGTGAAGTAAGTGCCCAAGGGCAGTTAGAGCACTGGGAAATGAATTCCAGCCAGAGGACAGGGGGAGGTCATGGTGAGGCTTCACCTTGGACCCAGGGTAGAATTTTTACAGGCAGAGGAGTGGATTCCTGGTAGCAGACTGTGCCCTCATGCATGCAGGCTCAGTCGTGTCCCACTCTTTGTGATTCCATGGACAATATTCTGCCAGGCTCCTCGGTCCATGGGATTCTCCAGGCAAGAATACTGGAGTGGGTTGCCATTTCCTGCTCCAGGGGATCTTGTAACCGTGTTGGAGAAATGGGGATGAAACTCTGTAAGGACGGTGGGACTGGAAGCCTCCCTAGAGAGAAAGGTCTTGTGGAGATAAACTCTAGTTTTTGATCAGAGCGCTGATTTTTAATTTCCTTTTTATTAAAGCAAATTTAAAAGGGAAGGGAATGGTATAATGAACTTCCATATATCCGTCAACTAGATTTAAGTTGATTAAAACGATTTCTTTTTTTTTGGCTGTATCTGCTTGTCTTTTTGTTGAAGCAGTTTAAATTGCAGATAACATATTTCACCCCTGTCTAGGGTAGTTGCTTTTGTTTAGTTATGGCTAAGTCATGCCTGACTTTTTTGCGACCCCATGGACTATGGCCTGCCAGGCTCCTCTGTCCGTGGAATTTCCCAGGCATTAATACTGGTATGGGTTGCTGTTCCCTTCTCCAGGGGATCTTCCCAACCAAGGGATCAAACCCGGGTCTCCTTCATTGGCAGGCGGATTCTTAACCACTGAGCCACCCGGGAAGCCCAGCTAGTGTGGTATGTACCTCCAAAGAGTCATTTTATTGTATAACCAAAATACCATTGTAATCTCTTTATCAAATTGACAATTCCTTAATGTTTTCTAGAACCCAGTCCACAGATTTCCTTGATTGCCTCAGAAATGCACTTTTATGCTTGGCTTGTGTGAATCAAAATGGGCCACACAAGGTGTTTTGTTGAGTGTCTATTGTCTCTTAGTCCAGGACAGGGGATCGACAGACTTAATGAAAAGGGCTGCTGCTGCTGCTGCTGCTGCTACTACTGCTGCTAAGTCACTTCAGTCGTGTCCGACTCTGTGCGACCCCATAAATGGTAGCCCACCAGGCTCCACCATCTCTGGCTAGTTACTGTTTAAGGCTTCTCAGGATATGTGGTCTCCATTGAAGCTACTCAGCTGTGTTGCTGTAAAGACTCAACCATAGATGATTTGTGAATGAGCATGGCTGTGTTCTAGGAAAATTGTTTCCAAAGGTTTTTGTTTTGAACTCCACCTGCAGGTGGGAGTTATCTGAGGGCCGTAGTTTGCTGACTCTGGTCTGACGCAGTCCTGTTGGTTTCTTTACTGCCATGGTTCGCTGGTATCGCCTGGTTGGCTCTGGTTGGCTCTCGTTCTGGGTTTATTCAGCTTTCTGTAGAGTACGGTTTAGCTTGTTCCTCTATCTACTGTGTCTGCATAAACTGCAAGGTAGACCTAAATCCTTAATTAGAGTCACCATTTACAGCAAGTATGCTTCAGATGTGGTTTGAATGTTTTTTCTAACTGTTGAACAGGTCATTATTTTATTTGTTGGCCGTATTTAACTTATATGCAGAGTACATCATGAGGAACGCTGGGCTGGAAGAAGCACAAGCTGGAACCAAGATTGCTGGGAGAAATATCAATAACCTCAGATATGCAGATGACACTACCCTTATGGCAGAAAGTGAAGAGGAACTCAAAAGCCTCTTGATGAAAGTGAAAGAGGAGAGTGAAAAGGTTGGCTTGAAGCTCAACATTCAGAAAACAAAGATCATGGCATCTGGTCCCATCACTTCATGGGAAATAGATGGAAAAACAGTGCAAAGAGTGTCAGACTTTATTTTTTTGGGCTCCAAAATCACTGCGGATGCTGATTGCAGCCATGAAATTAAAAGACGCTTGCTCCTTGGAAGGAAAGTTATGACCAACCTTGATAGTATATTAAAAAGCCGAGACATTACTTTGCCAACCAAGGTCCGTCTAGTCAAGGCAATGGTTTTTCCCGTGGTCATGTATGGATGTCAGAGTTGGACTGTGAAGAAGGCTGATCGCCGAAAAATCGATGCTTTTGAACTGTGGTGTTGGAGAAGACTCTTGAGAGTCCCTTATACTGCAAGGAGATCCAACCAGTCCATTCGAAAGGAGATCAATCCTGGATGTTCATTGGAGGGACTGATGCTAAAGCTGAAACTGCAATACTTTGGCCACCTCATGCGACGAGTTGACTCACTGGAAAAGACTCTGATGCTGGGAAAGGTTGGGGGCGGGAGGAGAAGGGGACGACGGAGAATGAGATGGCTGGATGGCATCACCGACTCTGTGGACATGAGTTTGAGTGTACTCCGGGAGTTGGTGATGGACAGGGAGGCCTGGCGTGCTGTGATTCATGGGGTCGCAAAGAGTCGGACACAACTGAGCGACTGAACTGAACTGAACTGAACTGAACCATGCAGTATATGGAATCTTAGTTCCCTGACCAGAGATCGAACCTGCGCCCCCTGCCAGGGAAGTCCCTGAATTTTTTTTTTCTTTCTTTATTTAGGACTTTAAAAGATTTGAGCTTCCCTCGTAGCTCAGTTGGTAAAGCATCCACCTGCAATACAGGAGACCCCGGTTCAATTCCTGGGTTGGGAAGATCACCTGGAGAAGGGATAGGCTACCCACTCCAGTATTCTTGGTCTTCTGTTGTGGCTCAGCTGGTAAAGAATCGGCCTGCAATGTGGGAGACCCAGGTTTGATCCCTGGGTTGGAAAGATCCCCTGGAGAAGGGAAAGGCTACCCACTCCAGTATTCTGGCCTGGAGAATTCCAGGGACTCTATAGTCCATGGGGTTGCAAAGAGTGGGACATGACTGAGTGACTTTCACTTTCAAAAGATTCCAGGGGATTTCCCTGGCAGTTCAGTGCAGGGGGACAAGGGTTTGATTCTTGGCCAGGGAGATAAGATCCCTCATGCCTTATGGCCAAAAATCCAAGACATAAAACAGAAGCAATATTGTACAAATTCAATAAAGACTTTAGAAATGGTCCACATCAAAAAAAAAAAAATCTTTTTCTAAAAAAAGACTCAAATCCTCGTCCAGGAAACTCAGTATTCCTGAAATAATCTTACCCTGATGGCTGAAGAGACACTCCATTCTTATTTTCCTTATTTGAAGGAGAGGCTATCACTGCTGTTTCCCAAAGTCAAGAAATTTGGGCCCCTTTGCTACACCAATCCCAGGGATGGCGGAGCCTGGTGGGCTGCCGTCTATGGGGTCGCACAGAGTCGGACATGACTGAAGCGACTTAGCAGCAGCAGCAGCTACACCAATGCCTCTATTCTAGGCATCCTTCGACCCCTTGGGTCATGTTCTTCCACTGAATGGCAGTCCCTTCCTTCCAAGCCACACATCCAAGGGGCTGGGTGCTCTAGCCTTTAAGCCCTCGTCTCTTAAACACTCAGCTTTCTTCACTCACCTTCCTCTTCATCTCACCCCCGCAGGCCTGAGAACCGGACACTTGGTCCATGGACTTCTGGTCCCACTGTGAAGGGGAACTACTTGTCCCGGCATCCTGTTTGGAAGGATTCTGAGGTCAGACACTCTTCAGACTCACTCTGATGTGGGATTCTAAGGCTACGCGGGTTTGAAGAAAGAAGCTGACAGGTGAGAATTGTTTTCCTCTTTTCTGGCGTGTTTCCTGTTCTAAACTGTAGCGCCCCAGAGAAAGTATGCTGACAGAGGGCGTCAGTTGGAAGTCCTGTCTTTCTATCTTTTAGGAATAGTGGTGAATCTGTTGAAATCTCTTTTTTCTAGATAATGTGCCATTGGTCTTTTTCTTACTGATTTGTAAGAACTCTGTATACATTGAGGATGCTAATCTTTTCTCAAATATGTTACAACTGTTTCCCCATTTTTTTAAACTTTGTTTACAGTATTTATGCTCTGAAGAAAAATTTAATTTTACATAGGGGAAAAAATGTCAATCTCACCTTTACAGTATTCCTGTTTTGTGTCTCATGAAGAAATACCTGCCCATTTTAAGCTCTTTAAAAAAAAATCTGTTAACACAGATTAATAAGCATATGATGAAAACTAGGTACATATGATTCTGAAAAATAATACTCTTTCTACCAGCTAGTATAATATTAATTTGATTAAATGTTGGCCTTTAAGATGGTCCCTACATTGACAAGTTTTGATGTTGGGAGATGGGTATTTTGGGGGTCATCATATTATGACTTCTGTATATCTTTGACTTCCCAAAATGAAAAAGTTTTCTTAAATAAAAAGAATAGTAGGTGGAAAAGCCATTTTGTCCTATTTGTTCATATTCAGCAAATATTATCTACTCTGTGCTGAATACTGGGAGTATTTTGTTAATAAAGGCACAAGGTGTTGGAATTCACATTTCTCATGTAAGAGGCAGATGCTAATGGCATGGTTAAGGGCACCAACTCTTGTGTTAGACTGCCCGGCTTCACGTACTGGCTGGGTGCTTTTGAACTTCTTAATTTAAAAGATAGAGGATAATAATCGCGTGTACCTGCTAGGGTTTTGGGGAGGCTTGAGTGAGAGAACCCACGAAAATTCCTTTGTGTAGTGCTCTGAAACTCCAATACTTTGGCCACCTGATGAAAAGAGCTGACTCATTTGAAAAGACCCTGTTGCTGGAAAAGATTGAAGGTGGGAGGAGAAGGGGATGACAGAAGATGAGATGGCTGGATGGCATCACCGACTCAAAGGACGTGAGTTTGGGTAAACTCCGGGAGTTGGTGATGGACAGGGAGGCGTGGTGTGCTGCAGTTCATGGGGTCGCAAAGAGTCAGACACGACTGAGCCACTAATCTGAACTGAACTAGCATTTAGTCAACACTCAATAAGTGTAGATTCTGAAGGAAAGAATTCATTCAAGCCAGGCCCAAGCTGAGAGGAGCAGGTGCTAAGAGAATGCCTGGAGTGGGGTCCTGGCCTCGCCTGGCATGGTTAAGCAGTGTCTAGGGTCAGGAGAGCTTTTCTGGGGGGTGGGGTGGGATACTTTTGAGTGGAGATGTGAGACATGGACGGCACATCTTTTAATCACAAGTACCCTTCTTCATGGGGAAGTGAGGAGGCAAAGTGGCAGTAGGGGAGGGCTCCGGCAGAGGCCTGGTGACTTGAGGAAGCGGGTCTGACTTTGTCTTAGTTTCCTGGTCCTGCCGGAGCTTGAAACCACCCAGATGGATTGTCCTGTTCTCCAGGGCAGGAGTCCAGCTGGGCGTCACTGGGCTGAAATCTGGGTCTTGGCAGGCGGGGCTGTGTCCCCCCACCCCCGGAAGCTCTGGAGGCAAGTGTGTTTTCTTGACCTTGCAGCCTCCACTTGCAAGAGAGCCCGTCTGTGTCCCTAGGGGCCCCCCAGCCAGGAGAACGGCTCCACTTGGAAGCTTTGTGGTTCGATTGGTCCCCCTTGGAGCATCCAGGGTAATTCTGCATCTTCAGGCCCTTAACTTGAACTGCACGCAATCCATAGAGCCCCTTGTACCGGCTCTGGGGCTGAGGACGGGCGTCTTTGGGGGCCTTTCTGCCATCACCTCGCTGGGTTGGCGGTGGCTCCCCAGACGTTTGGGCGGTCGGAGCTCTGGGCCAGGTGCTGACAGTTATCCTGGTTGCTCGGCCTTCCCTAGGCTCCTGGGGCCTCTCCGACGGTGGTGGTGCCGTGCAGGTGGGCTTCTGCAAAACCTCCCCATTTGTGTCTCCGCGGAGCGGCGGTCAGGGTCTTCTCTGACCGACTCCTCTGCCCCCGTGCCCCTGTCCCCTCCAGGTCACTCCTGCTCTGCACCCTGCCGGGGTTTTGCAGCTGCAGCTGTTTCACCTTCTGGTTTTTCTGTTGTTTTTGCCTGTATAATTCTTTTTGCATAATAGCCTTAAATACTGCCGGATGATAAGTAAAATTCATATTATAATACTGGGTTGGCCAAAAAGCTTATTCAGGTTTCCAGTCGCATCTCATGGAAAAACCCAGAGGAGCTTTTTGGCCAACCCAGTATTGAGTATTTTCTTCTCCATTAATACTGACTGGCTGAGAGCTGGGCCTCCCTCCTAACAGACCCCCACTGAGGAAGAACTTGTTTCCAGTTGGTTGGGAGTGCTTTTATAGACCTCTGACCGTTGGAGTTACACCAGAGTAAAGCAGAGAGAGAAAGAGTAAATTAGAGAGAACTTGTATTATGCTGTGTCTTGTCTGTCCATCCCTACGTCTGCCTTTAAAACTTTCTGAACGTTAATTACCTCTTCCTGCCGTTGTCATCTGCACCTAGGTAGATACAGCAGATAAATTAATGAAAACTATTAATATTTCTACAGCTCATGATAGTCTTAATCATTTATGAACATTAAAGGAGATTTAAAAGCATTCTTTAAGCCATTATTTTTGAGACAAATCACAGCTGCTTTGAATTACTCTTTCTCTCTTGACTTGGTTTTCTGTAAAGTTAGGTGCAGATTATAAAAGCCTTAAAAGCTGTGAAGGGAAATTAATCTATCTTCTAAATGAATAAAGAACAGCTAGATGGCATTCTTGGGAGTATTTGTGAAAAATGAGTCCCTGGTTTCTTTCCCCTCATCATTTTTTTAATAAACATCTCCAGTTCAGTTCAGTCACTCAGTCATGTCCGACTCTTTGCAACCCATGGACTGCAGCACGCCAGGCTTCCCTGTCCATCACCAACTCCCGGAGCTTGATCAAACTCATGTCCATCGAGTCGGTGATACCATCCAACCATCTCATCCTCTGTCACCCCTTTCTCCTCCTGCCTTCAATCTTCCCAGCATCAGGGTATAAATATCCCCCGCCCTCCTCAAATAAGAGCACAGTAAACCCTCTTGAACCCATGGTGGCAGAATCCACACACCGTCCTAGCTTTACCATATGGGCTTCAATTGCCCTCCCTTCTTTGCTTTTTGAGTTTTTCCTCGTGGGCTTGCTTCTGGAGAATTTTGAAGCAAATATCAGAACCTATGTCATTTCACCCCCAGCTGTTTTTTCTTAATATATATATTTTATTGACGTGTCATTGACTTATAATGTTTCAGGTACACAGCAAGTTGATTCAATTATACATATCAGTTCAGTTCAGTTCAGTTCAGTCGCTCAGTCGTGTCCGACTCTCCGCGACCCCATGAATCACAGCACGCCAGGCCTCCCTGTCCATCACCAACTCCCGGAGTACACTCAAACTCATGTCCACAGAGTCGGTGATGCCATCCAGCCATCTCATTCTCCATCGTCCCCTTCTCCTCCCGCCCCCAACCTTTCCCAGCATCAGAGTCTTTTCCAGTGAGTCAACTCGTCGCATGAGGTGGCCAAAGTATTGCAGTTTCAGCTTTAGCATCAGTCCCTCCAATGAACATCCAGGATTGATCTCCTTTAGAATGGACTGGTTGGATCTCCTTGCAGTATAAGGGACTCTCAAGAGTCTTCTCCAACACCACAGTTCAAAAGCATCGATTCTTCGGCGATCAGCCTTCTTCACAGTCCAACTCTCACAACCATACATGACCACGGGAAAAACCATTGCCTTGACTAGACGGACCTTGGTTGGCAAAGTAATGTCTCTGCTTTTTAATATACTATCAAGGTTGGTCATAACTTTCCTTCCAAGGAGCAAGCGTCTTTTAATTTCATGGCTGCAATCAGCATCTGCAGTGATTTTGGAGCCCAAAAAAACAAAGTCTGACACTGTTTCCACTGTTTTTCCATCTATTTCCCATGAAGTGATGGGGCCAGATGCCATGATCTTTGTTTTCTGAATGTTGAGCTTCAAACCAACCTTTTCACTCTCCTCTTTCACTTTCATCAAGAGGCTTTTGAGTTCCTCTTCACTTTCTGCCATAAGGGTAGTGTCATCTGCATATCTGAGGTTATTGATATTTCTCCCAGCAATCTTGACTCCAGCTTGTGCTTCTTCCAGCCCAGCGTTCCTCATGATGTACTCTGCATAGAAGTTAAATAAGCAAGGTGACAATATACAACCTTGACGTACACCTTTTCCTATTTGGAACCAGTCTGTTGTTCCATGTCCAGTTCATATACCCGTATATTATTTTTGAAATTATTTTCCATTATAGGTTACTATAAGATATTGATTATAGTTCCCTGTGCTATACAGGGAACTGGTTGCTTTTTGCATGCCAACTTTTTAAATTAGAAATCTAGTATTCTATTCATACTAAGTCAAACAAGTGGAATCAAAATGTCATACATTTTTTTACTTAGGCAAAAATTCATAAGTTTTCTAAAATATATATAATACATATTTATATATGTATACAAAGCTTTTATACTATGCTTGATAAAGGCTTGAGAAGGAACATCAAAAAAAAGAGATGGAGAAATTGGAAAACATAAACTAAATGAAATGGGAGCCCTGAATATGAAATAGAAATAAATGAAACAAACTAGATAGGAATAAAAGATCAGCATATAGTTCTGGTGTTCTTAAACATGGCTTCTCATTAGAAATGTATCTGGAACTTTAGAGAAAAAGAAGCAATACCTGGGCATTTGTATTTTTCAAAAAATTCCAAGATAATTGATATGCATCTAGATTATAAAAAGTGATTACAGGTTTTTCTATTAAATAGTAGTTTTTGTGATATATAATTCTGTTATTTTTCTGTTGACCAATCCTGATACAGTGATATTAAGTGAGTAATAGTTACATAATCACAATTGTAAAAGATGTTTATCAGTTTTCACAATAGCCAAACAAAAAATAAAAGATAATTACAGTTGCATGCCATAATGGGGATGTGATTAACCTAACAATATAAAATAATTGCATACAGTTTGGGGGTCACGCAGGTGATGTGATAAGTGGAAGTACATATATGCACATGTTTCATCCAACCAGTCCGTCTGTGTCTTTTGGTTGGTGCATTTAATCCAGTTACATTTAAGGTAATTATTGATATCTATGATCCTGTTTACCCCTTTTCTTAATTGTTTGGGATTTCTGTTCTGTAGGTCTTCTCTTGTGCTTCCAGCCTGGAGAACTTTACTTTGTTGTAAAGTTGGTTTGGTGGTGCGGAATTCTCTGAACTTTTGCTTATTTGGAAAGCTTTTGATTTCTCCATCAAATCTGAATGAGAGGCTTGCTGGGTAGAGTACTCTTGGTTGTAAGTTCTTCCCTTTCATCACTTTAATATATCATGCGATTCTTTTCTGACTTGTAGAGTTTCTGTTGAGAAACCAGCTGACAACCTGAAGGGAGTTTCCTTGTATGTTATTTGTAGTTTTTCCCTTGTTGCTTTTAATATTTTGTCTTTGTCTTTAATTTACTATGTCTCACAATGTTCCTCCTTGGGTTTATCCTGCCTGGGGTTCCCTGTGCTTCCTGGACTTGGTTGTCTATTTCTTTTCCCATGTTAGGGAAGTTTTCAGCTATTATCCCTTCAAATATTTTCTCAGGTTCTTTCCCTCTCTCTCTTCTCCTTTTGGGACCCCTGTAATGCGAATGTTGTTGCATTTAATGTTGTCCTAGAGGTCTCTTAGGCTGTCTTCATTTTTTTTTTTCCCATTCTTTTTTCTGTATTCTGTTTTGCAGCAAGTGATTTCCAGCATTCTGTATCCAGGTCATTTATCCGTTCTTCTGCCTCAGTTATTCTGCTGTTGATTCCTTCTCATGTATTATTCATCTTTGTTTGTTTGTTCTTTTAGTTCTTTGGTGAACATTTCTTGCATCTTCCCCATTGTTTTCCCAAAATGTAGTTTTTGTTTTAGCCACTGTGGGATTGTGGTTCTTCTGTCTGCCGTCTGATGGAGCAGACTAGGAGGCTTGTGTAAGCTTCCTGATGGGAGGTACTGGTGGTGGGAAAAACTGAGTCTTGCTCTGGTGGACAGGGACTTGCTCAGTAAAACTTTAATCCAGTTATCTGCTGATGGGTGGGGTTGTACTCCCTCTGGGGTAGTCCTTTGGCTGAGACAACTCAGCCCTGGGGTCTGTGGGCTTTCTCATCCACCCCGGGGGTGGGGGGGGTGTGGATTTTATTTTATCATGATTGTGCCCTTCCTACCATCTCAGGCTTCTGCTTTGTCTATGGACATGGGTATCTTTTTTTGGTGGATTCCAGGGTCATCCTGTCAATGATTGTTTAAGAGGTAGTTGCAATTTTATTGCTTTCATAGGAGGAGATAAGCTCGTGTCCTTCTACTCTACTTCTTGAACTGGAAGTATCCCTCACCCCTAAATATTTTGGTATTGAATTTTATTCAAAAATTTACTTTTTAAATAACTATAATCCTACCTAACAATTAACAGAAAATCTTTAATGTTGTGTAATGCTGTATTCAAATATCCCCAGTCATCTAAAATAGTCTGTTCAGCTGTTTTATTCAAAACAAGATCAAAGCAAGCTCTTTCATTGTATTTGGTTTTATATTAATATATCTCTTAGTCTGTTTTAATTATAACAATTAATGTATGCCATCTTAGCTTAATTCAGAATGCGCTTATTCTTACATCTACCTTTTCTTTTTATCTCATTGTTCTACATCAATTGCATGCTCTCATGCTTTCAGTCATTATTATTATTTGAATTTATATAAAGTAAAATTGACCTTTTTTGTTGTATAATACTTTGAGTTTTAAAATTGATTCCTGTAACCTTATGGAGCGCTCCCTTCACCAGAAATACCCAGAAAATGTTCCCCTCCCTCATTCTGCACCCTTGAAGTCAAACCCTCACCCTACCCCTAATTTCTGATCCCTCTTCAGCTGGTCTCCATCTTTATCCTTTCTCCTTTCCCAGAACGTCACGTAAGTGAAGTTACACAGTATGTAACCTTTGAGACTGGCTTCTTACATTCAGAAGACATCTTTGAGTTCCACCCACATGTGGATCCTTTCTTCATCTTATGGACATAGCACAAGTTTATCCTTCCATTATTGAACATCTGTTGAACATTTGGATTCTTCATAGTGTTTGGTGATTATGAATAAAGCTGCTACAAACATTTGTATATGGGATTTTATGTGATCAAAAGTTTTTTGGTGGGTCCCTTGGACTAGATGGCTGGGTCGGGGGTAGGTGTATGTTGAACTTTGTAAGAAACTGCCAAGTTGTCTACCAAAGTGGCTGTTGTTGCTCTTTGCAACCCTATGAACTGTAGCCCACCAGGCTCGTCTGTGTAGAGGATTTCTTGGGCAAGAATACTAGAGTGGGTTGCCATTTTCTTCTCCAGGGGATCTTCCCTTCCCAGGGATCGAACTGTCATTTCCTGCTTTGGCAGACAGATTCTTTACTGGTGAGTCACCAGGGAAGCCCCACCATTTTGTATCTCTATCAGGAATGTATGAGAGTTCCAGTTGTTCTGTACCCTTGACAGCACTTGATATTGTCAGGTTTTTAAAATTTGAGCCACCTTAATAGGTGTGTTGTTTTTTAATTATCTGATTTCAGTTTTTTGAGTATCATAGAAATATTTTAAATAATTCTTGAATAAATTACTGAGATAAATTTATTTTATATACCCATTATAAATATTTAATATAGTTTAATATAAAATTATAATTTAATATAATATAAATATAATTTATATTTAATATAAATACATGTGTTATATATTTAATTGAATTATTTAAATTAAATTATAAATAAATAAAATCTATTTAATTTATAATTTAATATAAAATATAAATCTGGTACTCTGGTGATATTATACATTTTAATATGTTTAACATTCTATATCAGAAAACAACTAAATTAAAACCAGATTATTTTACAGATAAGAGTCTTCCTTGAATCTCACCCACTGACACATCGTATTTGGCAGAGGTTTACAGAGTAGTGTCTGGACCATGATGCGTTTTGCAGTGATCATTCATTGTATGTGTCTGGTGCATGTCTTGCTTCCAAAGACATGTGTTTTACCATTAGCACTGTGATTTCTCTTTTCATCAGTTTTATGCTAGATTAGATTAATTGGTGAATAGTTAATTCCATGAGAGCAAATGGGTGTAGGCAGAGAGTGATTTCTTGGAGTGCCTTTTAGCTAGGTGAACCCTGTTGTCCTTTAAAAATGGACTGCTCCTGTGTGTCTGGGGCAGCAGTAAATGCTTGTGTTTGAATCCCTTTTTCCTTCTGAAAGCATGCTGAGCTCAGGAAGAAAACCATTTGAGATCTGTGAAATAAAGCTCATATAGCTCCCATTGGATGATTGAGGACCATGGCCACTGGTCACCGTTGCTTGCAAGTGTGGCTTGACTCCTGGACTAATTACCAGAGTGTCCCTTGTGTTGCTGTCCCTCACCGCTCTCATTAGGTCAAACTGTGAGGTCGTGGGTGGACAAGGTCATTGCTGAGATAGGGCCTATCTGTAAATTCAGGTCTTACCCATTGGCTGCCGTGGTTTGAGCTTCTGGTGGGTAGTGAAAAGTGAAAGTGAAGTCGCTCAGTCGTGTCCGACTTTTTGCGACCCCGTGGACTGTAGCCCACCAGGCTCCTCCATCCATGGGGTTTTCCAGGCAAGAATACTGGAGTGGGTTGCCATTTGCTTCTCCAGGGGATCTTCCCATCTCAGGGATCGAACCCAGGTCTTCCACATTGCAGGCAGATGCTTTAACGCTGGTGGGTAGTAGAATCATTTAAAAAGAGTGGACCTTACTGTCATCTAATTGGAAGAATAGTTTAGGTTTTACTTTGTGACCAGACTCTCTCTGCTTTTGCTTCTGTAAAGTTGCTGGAGGGTCTGACCTATTGACAGACCTTCCTTTGTGACATAGGGCATCAGAAAGAAAAATGTGTCTGACCAAGGAAGGGAGATTGAGGACAGATGGCCAGAAGAGCTTCAGGTTGCTGTGGTCTGAAGTCTCAGAGGCAAGTACCAGGAAAATTCAGTTCAAAATGAAAAGAAATGGGTTTCTGTGGTTAAGGCATTTTTTAGTTAAAACTAACGTATTGATTGACCTTTATTCAGTTCAGTTCAGTCACTCAGTCGTGTCCAACTCTTTGCGACCCTGTGAATCACAGCACGCCAGGCCTCCCTGTCCATCACCAACTCATCAGTTAGACTGGAGTACATCAAAAATACTGAAGGATTAGTAAGGATGTTACCTCCATTGGACCCAAGTCTTTGTTTTAAGAGTTATGATGGATTTTCTTTAAACTTTATGCTTGTTGGTATTAATAAAGTCTTCAGTTCAGTTCAGTCGCTCAGTTGTGTCCGACTCTTTGCGACCCCATGAATCACAGCACGCCAGGCCTCCCTGTCCATCACCAACTCCCGGAGTTCACTCAAACTCATGTCCATTGAGTCGGTGATGACATCCAGCCATCTCATTCTCTGTCATCCCCTTCTCCTCCTGCCCCAAGATATATGTATTTTTTGGAGGGTGTTGGAGGAAGGCATGATGGAAATTTATTGGGGCTTTAAGTCCAGGATTTAGAACACCGGACTAATGCACCTGCTGCCCCCTGGTGGCGGCGTATTAAACAGTGCGGTTCAGAGGCGTTCTGGAGGGTGCAAGTCGATTCCTCCTAGAAGAGGATTGTAGAGGGAGCCAGGAAATGGTTTCTCTTTCCAGTTTTTCTCATAATTACTGCCTGTAATTATGACCTCAGGCAAATAATTTCGTTCGATTAAAGTCTCGATTTCACTTTATTCTACTTTAAAATGTAATTTCTTCCTGTTTTAACATCTTAAAATTCTCCAGTGGTAACAACAAGTATTAGTGAAATGTATCAGGTTCCACATTTTCCCTTATTAGATTAATCCTAAAAAATCCCAGATATTTAATCAGGAAAGCAGACTCCAGAGCAACTCCTGAAGCATAACACAGATTTGACTCCGGGCCACGAACTGCATAGACCCGTCTGTAGCACAGGCCATGATGAATCAGCATGGTGAGCGTGTAAGCAGAAATGATACCAGTTGCATCATTTGAAAGTTCATTTTCTTATGTTTAATAGTGGTTTTTTAAAAACATAAGATTTACCATCCTAACCATTGTTAAGTGTACAGTTCAGTATATTTATAATGTTGCACACAGATCTCCAGAACTCTTTCACCCCATAGAACTGAAACTCTCACCCAGTTAACACGTCCCTGTTTCTTTCTCTCTGCAGCCCTTGACAACCATCGTTCTCCTTTCTGTTTCTCTGACTCTGGGCACCTCCTGTAAGTGGAATCGTAACAGTCTTTGTCTTTTTGTGATTGACTCATTTCACTTAGCACATTGTCCTCAAGGTTCGCCCATGCTGTAGTGTGTGCCTGGAGTTCTTTCCTCTTCAGGGCTGATGATAATGTATAGAGCACATTTTGTTTGTTTGTCCATTGATGGACACTTGGGGGCCTTCCACCTCTTAACTATTATAGTATTATTTCATAATTATATAATGCGTATATTATTGATGCAGAGAGACCTGATTTATTCAGTGTTTTTTCTGTTTGTAAAAGGTTAAACTTCATCATCAAGGACACCATTCAACCACGCTAAATGACTAGGGTATGACTTTTTTTATGGATGAGTTAAAAAGGAGCAAACATCTATTGGACACAAGCTCTGTGCCAAGTACTTACATATCTGTGATACACTCTGCTGCTTAGTCCTTATGATAATTCTTTGATTTATCCTCTCTCAGAAGGGGGCTGATACTTACTAAAACCACCGTGTGCCAGAATTTTGATGTACTGAATACATTGTCTCATATAATCCTCATACATCAGTCTTGGAGGCGGGCATTATTAGCCCCATTTTTTACGTTCTGTAACTGTGGTTCAGAGGGATGAAACACCTTGAACAAGGTCACACGGCTAACGGCATCAGGGTTCCGTCTGATGAGGAAGTGAGACACGTCCAGTGCAAAAGCACGCGTCCTTCAGTCTGCCCTGCTCCCCCGCTGACAGGAGTAGCACCTACTCCTGTGTCCTGGGCGTGTGCTCTGGCCTTTTCTCTGAGGGTTCCTGTGCACCTAGCATGACTCTCCTTGGGATTTAAACTCCTGGAGCTGGGGCCAGTTTGAACCCCCAGGGCAGTGTGAGGCAGAGAGAGATGGGGCTGGACAGTGGCTGACCACTGTGAACAGCACGAAGAGACTTGACCCTCTGAATGTGTTACCCCAGCCTTAGTGGCTGCAAACAACACATACCCGCCCACAGTTTGGTTGGTGAGGGTGAGGGTGAGACTTGGGGGGCCATTCTGCTGTGTGGCTGTAGCTCGGGCTGGCAGGACTGTGGTTGCTCCAGGCTGACTTGGGGGCATCTGAGCTCACCCACGTGACAGCCCGCAGGCCTTGGTTTCCCTCTGTCTCTCTTGGGAGACTTCAGTGCCTCTCCATGTGGGTGTCCCCTGACTCAGGCTTGTCACTGGCTTTCCGGAGAGCGAGGGGCTCAGATGGAGCCAGGGTCTTGTTATAACCCAGCCTCGGAGGTGACACTCCATCACTTCCTCTGTGTTCCATTTGAAGCGAATCCCTGGACCCAACCTTCACCCAAGGGGCAGGATCATGGGGGTAATCTGAGAGGCTGCCCACCGGAGCCCCAGGCTGGGACTCAGGAGGGCAGCCTGGAGGCAGTGAGACCACTCGGGGGGGGGGGGTGCTCATCCAAGACATGACCAAGTCGGGGAGGAAGGGGGAGGCCTCGTTAACAAGCAGTCAGGGGGAGGAGAAGGAGGAGGGAAGGGGAAGGAGGTGGGAAGGGGAAGGAGGAGGGAAGGGGAAGGAGATGGGAAGGACCAGGTGTTCTGAGTGCTTCCCAAGTGACATGCGTACAGCCGCCAAGCAGCATCGTCTTCAGAGTCTTCTGATGAGATGCCGACTGTGTACAAAACTACCCGTGCTTTCTTACTGCTGACCGGTCAGCAGATCTGTTCCTGGACTTCAATGATGAGAAACCAACTTCTGCAGAGAGGGCTTTGCGGGACCCCTTTGTGCCAGGAAACACATGAGAGCTACTAGGTAGTTACCTCGTTTTAACACAGGTTTTCAAGTTGCGAAGTACCAGGGCTGTAACTTTTCAGTCTCATCTTACAAGTGCCGCTGCGCCTGGACTTTCCGTACTGAGATGCGTTACTCGGGGGCCAGGCAGCTGAACCAGGCTCCACAGTTCTCACGCGTCCTCTCACGGGTCTGCACTGCGCCCTTTACTTATGATGTCAGAAGGATTGTGTTTCTCCTTCCTGAAATCTACCCTCCTTGAAGTCTGACCTGAACATGAATTACGTGAAAGAATGATGTATTCACAGATCTTGGATATTTAGTTTCTGGCCACACTATCAGCAAGCCAGTCTAAAGATTAACTGAATTTGGGGAGGAGACAGGGGACATACAGGGCCAGAAGATTGAAGGGGTTGGTGACAGGCCATCACTCATGAACTGTTACATCCAGAGAAAAAGTATTTCAGGTTTATTTCGCTCCAGTCTTTTCCTTGCATCAATGCATTCAGAATTGAAAAGCAAATATAAAAAAACATCCTTTAAACCTGTGTGATTCCTGAGAATACAGCTCCCTGGGCGCTGGCTGAAGCTGTGAGCTGGGCATGTGGGCTTCCCTGCCCGCGATGGCCTGGCTGCGGCCGCCGTGGACACACCCAGCACAGAGTACGTACAGCCCTGTACTGTGTTATGCTGGTGACACCAGGTGTCGAGAGCAAAAAATGTAACCTCTTCCACAGTGTTAAAATGGTTAGGTTTGTTGCTTAATATTTACACATAGGCCGACCTGGAATCATAAGAGAGTAAGCATAAACTGTTTACTTAGGAAAATGTATACTCAGAGCTTGCCTGGTGGCTCAGTGGTAAAGAATCTGCCTGCCAACGCAGGGAACATGGGTTCAATCCCTGGTCCAGGAAGATCCCGCATGGCGCAGAGCAGCTATGCCCAAGCGCCACAACTCCTGAGCCTGTGCGCTAGAGCCCAGGAGCTGCAACTACTGAGCCCGTGCCCACAGCTGCGAAGCCCGCAAGAGCCTGTGCTCCACAACCAGAGAGAAGCCCATGCAGCCGCAAAGACCCACAGCCAAAAATAAAGATTAAAAGAAAATGTATACTCAGCACTACTGCTTCGGGAATGGTCTCATAGCTACAGAAAACGCTAGGGAGATTCAGAGGACTAATAAGCACTACATTTGAAAAGGGCCACCTTGTAGTTAGCCTGAGATATGTTTTATTCAGTATTATCTTTGTTTTTATGTATTTTGTTTTCCTTTTTGTATAACTTGGACTCACAGCATTTTTCTAAGAAAAGATGTGTATTTGTACATATGTTAATGTTTGGAAAATTTGCTTTTCTTGTTAATTAAACTTTCCATATAGATGAAGGCTAAGAGAACATCTTTGCTAGAAAGTCTTGCGAAAATTAGCTTGCCTTCCCTGTTTTTACAGTATCCAGAATATGATGAATCCTCTTTAATCCACCAGTGAGAGATTGTTCAGCAGCATCAATATAGACTGAAAAACCTTATTCACAAAAGGCAAGGTGTGGGAGCAGTCTCAGTGTCTACCAGCAGATGAAAGGTGAATAAAATGTGTGTATCTGTATATGCATGTGTACAGTATTTCATTATATACATGGGATTATACACACACGCATATAAATTTACTCAGCCACAAGAGGAAGGCAGGCCTGCCGTTCACAGCAGCATGGATGAACCTGGAGGATGTTATGCTAATATTGCAACCAAATATTTGCTGGGACACTGCTTTGTTGTCGTTTATTTCTTTGTGATCACAATAGAGACAGTTGGCTGAAGGAGCATTCCCAGGACCAGACGAATGAGCCCGTGCATGTTCTCCACACAGGTTTTGTTCCAGGGGAACAAGTCCGGTGGGTCCCTGGCCTTCAGAGGGTTGGCAGGAGCGGGTAACTGGAAGGTGGGGCGGAACGCTCAGATGCAAAAGACCAGGAGGCTTTGGGACGGAGCAGGACTGAGCTGGGGAGTGCGGGGTGGGCCGGATTTGGGACGGAGCAGGACCGAGCTGGGGAGCGTGGGGTGGGCCGGATTTGGGGGGAGGTGTCAGTGTGGGGTGCCGGGTAATTGTCAGAGGTTGTCATTGAGGGGCTCTGGGCAGGGCTGGGGGGCAGGGGCCAAGTTGGTGGGGCTCGGGCCACAGTCATGGGAGCGTGGCCGAGCTGCCCAACAGCTGGGCAGGACACGGGCATCCTGAGCCCCTGAGGGGCTTCACGCTCGGCCTCAGGAGCTCAGTGTGGCTCAGGGGTGAGGGTGGTGGGCGAGAGGATCTGCAGGGAGAGGCCGGCTGGGACTGTGACTGTTAGAGGCAGGTACAGGTAGAGGCCGCAGGAGAAGGGGGCCATGAAGGCAGCCTGGGGAGTCTGATGCCAGTGAGGGAGAGCTGGGAGAAGAGATGGCTTGGAGAGGCTAGTGGGGGCTCCAGCTCGAGCCGGGCCATGAGCAAGGGGCCAGAGTATCCCCGGGGGAGCAGTCGGGCAGCCCCCCAGCCAGGGCGCTGGGTGGAGGCTGAGGGAGCGGGGTCTCCACATGGAGAATGGAGGGGTGGGTGCCTGAGGCTGCTGGGGAGTGGAGATGCCCAGATGGGGGGCTCAGACCCCGGAGCTCATCCCTCTCGGTTCGGGATACCGCAGGCCCAATATCCAGGTGCGGCTCCTCCCCGGGCTGGAGGGCCGGTTGGCTGCACCACGGTTTGGTCTTGGTGGCTCTGGGCTGGCCGTGAAGTGAGGAGGTGGCTGTTTGAAAAGAATCTGCTGTTTATTCGACAGAAATCTCCAGAGACGTGTATTAGTGTGAAATAAACCTGTTACACCTTGATGTGTTTGCTAAACAGGTGAAACAGTAAAAATGAAGTAACCGGAAGGAAAAAAATTTCTCCCTGTGTGCTCACGTGGTCTCTCTCCTCCAGGCCAGTTTCTCCCTGTGTGCTCACGTGGTCTCTCCTCCGGGCCAGTGCATGTGGGCAGCCAGATCTTTTAAGGCCTCAGTCCTGCTGCAGTAAATTTCCCCAGTGACCCACGTTAACATATTCACCTCTAAAGACCCCGTCTCCGGTGCAGTCACAGCCTGATGTCAGTATCAGAGGCCTGGACTTCAGCATGTGAGTTTGGAGGGACACAGTTCATTCAGCCTGTAATGGATGTAAAGGTAACCTATCCAAGTACGATTCGATAAACTGCTTATGATTCAGGATGAGGAACCCTTTGACTTTGCCCTGTGTTTTTGGAGTGTCATGGGCCAGGGCAGGGGATAAGTGCATTTGAACTCTGGAGGCAGCTGGTCTGCGCTTACTGGCTGTGTGGCTTTGGGCAAGTCCAGCACTTTCTACCTACACTCTTGTCTCAGTTTTCTTATAGGTAAGATGGAAATTAAGGTGCCTGCTTCGTAGGTTGCTGTGAGGATTAAATCAGTTAAGATACGAGCTCTTGGAGGTGTACTTGGTTCCTAGTTCTGTCTAAGCGCTGGTTGTGGTTGTCGGTTACACCAGGTTTGGAGAGGGTGGTGTTTATGCAGAACTAAAGAGTGTTTATGAGGGTGGAAATCGACGAGTTACCCTCCCTGCCATTTGTTGTATAGAAAGTCTAGAGTTGGTGGGCAGGGGCTTCTGATGTCATGGAAAAATTAAACAGTGCTTCCGTGTACTTCTGGTCTTTTGACCTCATGGCTGAGCCTGGGCAGTAGGCAGGATGGGATTTTGCTCCCAGCGAGGCTGAGTGTGGTCCCCCAGGGGCGGCCCTGGACACAGTCCCTCAGAGCCCTGCAGCCAAGCATGGCCTGGGAGGCGCCCCAGGCCGCAAGGCTCTGTTTCCGCCGTCTTCTCAGGGCAGGGAGATTCTGGAGGGTGATCTTTTGAGCAGAATTAGTAACATTCTTTGTTGTTTGTGTCATTCAGAGTAACTCTACTATCTGTGGTCTCAATGTTTGTGTCCTCCCACCAAGACTCATATGTTGAAATCCTGACCTCCAGCGTGATCGCATTTGGATATTGGGCCTTTGAGAGGCAATTAGGTCATGAGGTTGGAGCCCTCATGGATGGGATTATTCCCCTTATAAAGGGACCCCAGAGAGCTCCCTGCCCCTTCCGCTGGACGAGGACACAGTGAGATGCCCTCTGTGAACCGGAAGGTGGACTTGACCTCAGACCTCTTACCCTCCTGAACGGTGAGGCATGAATGTGGTCCGTCACTCAGCCTGTTCGTGGTGGTTTTGTCAGAGCAGGCTGAGACTGCTGTTTGTTGGGTCCCTGCACTTGGACGGCTCCGTGCCGGCTACTTCACCTGGGCCGTCTCAGGGGTGCCCACCCGCCTCTGGGAGGCACGACTGAGCCACAGGATGGAGGAGGACCCTGAGGCTCAGTGGTCCCGCCGCTTGCCAGCGTCAGTGCCCAGGCCGGTCTGATCCCGAAGCCAGCTGCCCCTCTGGCGGCCCTCCCACCACCCAGGGCCCAGGTGGTGGTGTGGCGAGCAGCCTCGGCAGCAGAGCAGCCGAGTTCTTCTAAGGAACAGGCTATTGATGCGCAGATCTGTTTTCCTTTTGAAGAGAGCAAAGGAGGACCACTTGGGGAGCGTTTTGAAATCACATAGTTCGGGTGTTTGTATCACCAGGGAGGAGAGTCCTCGTGTCTCAGAAGAGCCCTCAGTGGCAAGACAAGCTCTAAACTGGGTCAGAAATGGGAGTAACAAGGTAAGACATGGGTCTCACCTTTTAATAACCATCAGGAACAAGCAGCTTACAGGGGCAGTGTGTGACTATATTATGGAAATTTTGCTTATATGAGAAAACAAAAAGTAATAAAACAGAGTCCAAGGAAGCTTAGATATTAATAATTAATGGTGAGTTCAAGGAGGTTTAGATAAGTAATGGTGGGTTAATATGAGAACTTTAACTAGAAATACCAAACCCAAGAGGTGAAAGTGTCCCAGGAATATTAATGTGTAATGGGACAGAGGTGAGTGTAGCCAAGAGCTCACCGCCGAGCAGAGTCCGAAGTCAGGGAGGAAAGAGGGGCCTGCTTCCTGTGACTGGGAACTCGAGATAGGTCACAGCTGATGGGGTCTGAGGGCCTGTGCTTGCGATGAAATTCCTCCCCACCCCTCCCCCGACCCCCAGCCCTGGAGTAGACGGGGGAGGGTGCAGCCTGGGCCGTGGGCAGTGCTCTGGACAGCAGAGATTTCTCCACATACACATCAGTCTTGCTTGATCACATGTCCTGCTTCTTTAGAAAATAACTCAGTTGTACCCTGAGGACACTGTGTCCCAGGAACACACTTACACATAAACAGAAAACTTGGACAGGAGTCTAGCAAAACAGAGATCCATTATGTGAAAAAATGAAATGCCTGTAACAAACCAAACCAAACGGGCAGGCAAGCCGAAGGGATCTGGCGAGGTCGGGGACGCTGGCAGGTGGCTGTGGGTCCTTACCTGGGAGGGTCATGTGGGGAACAGTGGAGACGGGCCTCACAGGTGCTTGCTTCCCTGGGGACTCCGTCTTCAGGGGGGCCTGGCTGACCAGGGGGTTTCATGCAGCTGGGAAGTGTGATGCCACATAGCCATACTATTAAGGCTGGAACTTGATCTGGGGCAGCTGAAGCTATCTCTGGAAATGGGCTTGAGTGGAGCTTCCCTGGGCAGAAGCTAACAGAGAAGGGCTTCTCAGCCATCTTCGTTCAAATTGGAGTGGAGAGGAGTGGGTCAGTCACTTGGGCAAAGACAAGGCCTAAAATTCATGAGTATGAACATTTTACAAGAAGCAAGTAAAATCATGGTGGATAAAAGGATTTTGTTCAAATGCTGATGTGTGATTAAGGCTTTCAAAAAATAAATAGGTTTTATTGATTTGGGTGTGAAAAAAATATACCCATTTAATAATTAAAGTTCAGTGAATTTTTTTTAAATGTGAAGTTAGTTGTGACAAACGTATGCACTCACGGAATCGCCCCATAATCATATGCGGACCATTTCCTCCAACCCAGAAGGTGCCCTCGTGCTCCTCTGTTGGGCTTCTCCCCGAGCCTTGCCCTCAGCAGTCCCCGCTCCGATTCCTGGCACTTCGGTGCACTGTTTCCAGAACCTCATTGGACACTTAACGGCATGTTGCCTTTTGTGTCTGGCCGCTGTCACTCAGCACATGCGTTTGAGATTTATTTGTGTTATTCTATCTATATCCCTCAGTTTGTTTATGAATACTCAAGTTGATGGACATTTGAGTTGTTTCTAGCTATTGCCTATTAAGAATAGAACTGCCATAAACACTCATGTACAGGTCTTTATGTAGATGTAGGAAATCATTTATGATGGGAGCGTTCCCAAGAGTGAGACTGCTAGGTTATATGGTTTATATAAATGTATATGGTTTATACGTTTAACTTTGGATTCTTCCCAAAGATCCCGCACCATTTTGCATTCCCAGAAGCAAGGTGCAAGAGTTGCAGTTACCCTATATCCTTGCCACCACGACTTGATATTAGCAATCATTTCAATTTTGCTCATTCTGGTGGGTGTATGATAGTATCTCACTGTGGTTTTTATTTTCATTTCCCTAGTGACGTTGAGCATCTTTTCGGCTGCTCACTTGAGATTCATATATCATTGGGATAGTATCTGTTTGAATCTCTTGCCCATTTTTAATCGGCTTCTTTTGCTTCTTCTTGAGTTCTAAGAGTTGTCTGTATATTCTGGACACGAGTCATTTATCCGATATATGATTTTTGTTTTGCAGACAGCTTCTCCCACTCTGTTTGGCTTTTCGTGTAATCCTGGATGCACTTTGAGGGCAGACTGTCTTGATTTTGATGAAGTCCAGCTTATCTAAGTTATTTGTTCTTGTTTCCTGATAAAAGATTTTCTTCTAGAATTTTAGCTCTTGCAGTTGGATACATTGTAAGTATATTTATATGGTGTGAGATAAGAGTTGTAGTTCTTTTTCTTTTTTCATGTGGATAGTCCATTGTTCAGCATCGTTTGTTGCAGACGGTCCATTCTTGAATTGCCCTGCCACTTACATCAGAAACATCTAGCCATACACATGTGCTCTCTTTCTGGACTCTCTTTTGTTCCATTGATTGTTTTTACCAGTTATTTTTATTGAGATATGAATCACATACCATGAAATTCACAATATTAAAGTGTGCAGTTCATTGGTTTTTAGTATATTCACAAGATTATGCAACCACCACCACTATCTAACTTTACAGCATTTTCATCACCCCCAAAAGACTGTTCCAGTGATTTTCCCCCCAGATTCGCTGGTATAACTGACATATAACATTGTTTATGTTTAAGGTACAGTGTGTCCGATCACAGTATACTGCAGTCTGACTGCCACTGTACTACCTCATGCTGTTCATACTGTTGCAAATGGCAGGGTTAAAATCTTAAAATTTGTCTTTTGATTTTTCTCTTTGATTGTTCAGGAGTGTATCATTTAATCTCCAAACATTTGTAAATTTTTCAGGTTTTGTCTTGTTGCTCTCTAGTTTCAAACCAGTGTGGTCAGAAGAGATACTGGCTGTGATTTCAGTATTCTTCAATTTGTGAAGACTTGTTTTGTGACCTAAAATAAGATTGATCCTAAAGAAAGTTCCACGTGTGTTTGAGAAGAATGTTTACTCTGCCACCGTTGGACGGAGTATTCTGTATGTGTCTGTTAGGTTCACTCTGTGGTTCGAGTCCAGTGTTTCCTTGTTGACTTTTGTCTGCAGGATCTGCCCACTGATGACAGTGGGGTCTGGACGCTCCCTGCTCTTAACTGTGCTGCTGTCTTGACTCACACTTCAGGTCTGTTACTATTTGCTTAACTTTAACAAACTTTAATATATTTATGGTTGTTATATCTTCTTGATGGATTGACCTCTCTCTTTGTCTCTTACCATTTTTGGCTTTTGTTTTGTCTGATTTTAAGTATCGCTACTCCTGGTCTCTTGGTTTCCTCTTGCTTGGAGTATCTTTTCCCATCCCTTCACTTGGAGATTATGTGTGTCCTTAAAGCTGAAGTGAATCTCGTGTAGGCAACATATAGTTGGGTCTTGCTTTTGTTAAATGCTGTCCAGGCACTCCGTGTCTTTCGGTTGGAAAATTCAGTTTACATGTTAAGGTAGTTATTGGTAGGTAAATACTTATTGATGCCATCTCACTGTTGTCTGACTGTTTTGTAGCTCCCTTGTTCCTTCCTCTCTTGTTGCCTTTCTCTGGTGGTGTGCTCCAGTTCCTTTCTCTTTGTATTTTGTGAATCTGCTGTAGGTTTTTGCTTGTGGTTGCCAGGGGACTCGGATAAAACATCTTATAGATATAAGTCTGTTAGTATTCTGTCCTTTAACCTTTGTACCACAATTAAGTGGTTAACACACCATATTACAGAATTAGAGTATTCTGAATTTGGCTAAATGTTTACTTTTACCAGTCTGCTGTATATTTTCATATGTTTTCATGATACTGATTAGAGTGTGTTCCTTAAGCATTTCTAATAAGGCAGTTCTAAGGGTGATGAATTCTCTCAGCTTTTGTCTGGATAATTCCATGTTTTTCTTTCATTTCTGAAGGATAATTTTGCCAGATAGAGTATTCTTCATTTGCAGTTTTTTGTTTTTGTTTTAGTTTCAGCACTTTGAATATATCACCCCATGCTCTCCTAGCTCTCTGATGAGAAATCCACTGATAGTTTAATGGGTGTTGCTTTACAGATTGCAGTCGTTTCTTTTGCTGCTTTTAGGATTTTCTCTTTGATTTTTGAACAGTTTCTTCATAGTGTGTCTTAGAGAAGATGATTTGGGTTTGAAATAATGGACTGACATGTATCTTCAGGAACGTGGATATCCAGATTTCCCCAGGTTTGGTAAGTTCTCCGCCACTCTTCCTTTAAATAAGTTTTCTGCCGTCTTCTCCCCTTCTTCTCTCTCTGGAACTCCACTAATTCACGCGTCAGCTCTTTTGCTGTGTCCCGTAATGCACCTCGGCACTCTCCGCTCTGTCACGCTTCCTACTTCGCTCTTCTGCGCCTGCGCTATTTCAGAGCCCCTTTCCTCTGACTCGCAGGCCCTTCTGTGGGGTTTGTTCCGCTGGTGGGGCTCTCTGCGCGCTTTTCACTTCCCGCTCTGAGTCCTTCAGCCCCAGAATTTCTTTCTGGTTCTTTTTTAATAATTTCTCTCTCTTTGCTGCTTTTCTCATTTTGTTCATACATTGTTGTGATTTCATTGACTCGCCTTTCTGGGTTTTCTTGTAGCTCAGGTCTCCTTTGGTGATGTCACATTTCCTTGATTGTTCATGTTTCTTGGTGTTTCGTGTTGCTGCTTTCACATTTGAGGTAGCAGTCACCTCTTCCCCTCTTTGCTAACTGCCTCGATAGATTCCAAAGCTCTCTCACAGCTTGTATGAACACGCCTGCTCCACACCTACCACTTGCCTTGTGGCAGGATTCTTAGGCTTGTGCGTCTTCTGATCTCCCAAGGCACCAGGCTGGCTGTTGACAGCCTCTCCTTTTCAGGAAATCGGTGCTGCAGCTCCAGTTTGTGCTTTCTCCCTGGTCAGGTTTCTGTCCGTGTCCCCTAGCCTTTCACCACACCTCGCTCTCAGGAGCATGTAAAGGGAGCTGTTCTGGGAGTTGAGGAAGTGTGGGCAAGGCAGGCAGGGTGCTGGGGGTGCCCACAGGCCAGGTGGGGGCTCCCTGGGTGAGGCTTCCCCAGCAGCTTGTAGACGGGCTTCCTGATGGAGTCCACGATGCAGACAGAAATTTAGGACCTCCAAGAATCTAATGTGCTCTTGTTCCCATCTGTCTCTGCCTCCAGTCCTGGAGGGCCTGATTTAATTGCCTGGGTGCTGCAGGAGACAAGCATCTCCCTGACAGCCCCGCAGCTGGGGACGCTGGGCGCTCCCCCTTTCCCCAGGGGAGAAGGCCTTGTTTAGCCCTGTGTTCCACCCTGGGGGGTTGACGCTGGTATGGTCAGCCTGCCCCTCCTGGAGTCCAAGCAGGCTGTCCACATAGGACCAGGGTGTCCAAGCACGTGGTTTTTGCCCTTGTGGGTGCTGGAACCTCTCTTCTGGGAAGCTGGGTGCGCCAGGCGCCCTTGTCTGTGGCTGGCCGCCCGGGTCAGTCTTCTCAGGTACTCCAGCTGGCGGCTGAGAGGGCTGGAGGCTTTCATGGGTCCCTGCTGGTTCCACAGCCCCGATTACCTCATGCTCAGGTGGGCCGGACTCCTCTGAGTCCCTGGGTGGATGGTGCTGGACCCCCCTGGCTCCCCAGAGGCACTTTTGTTGGTGGAAGGAGGGTGGTTTTGTTGTTGGAGAGGAACAAATTGAGGGGCGTCTGTGACTCAGTGCTCTGCTGATCTTGATGTGTGCCCTTTAATTCTGCGGTCTGTGTATGGCTCTGTAGTAAGTATGGAAGGACAAGCTTTGTTTGGCTTCTTCCCTATTGTTTTTGCTATTCTAGTCTCTAATTTGAACTTTTATTTATATTTTAGAATCAGCTCATCAATTTCTTAAAAAAAAACAAAAAACCCAGAACCTATTGTGATGTTGAATCTATAATTCAGTTTGGGGAGGATTATCATTTTTACACTATTGAGTTCTGATCTGTGAGAACATGGTCTATCTCTCCACTTGTATATTTAATTTCTCAATATGTTATATAACATTTTTATTTACAGGTCATATTTTGTTACTGTCCATATGTAGTTCATATTTTTTGGTACTATTGTAAAGGATACTAGATTTCTAAATTTCAAGTTCCCTTTTTTAGTATATTTTATATTTTAAAATATACTAGTTCTCTGCTACAGAGAAGGCAGTGACACCCCAGTCCAATACCCTTGGCTGGAAAATCCCATGGACAGAGGAGCCTGGTAGGCTGCAGTTCATGGGGTCGCTGAGGGTCGGACACGACTGAGCGACTTCACTTTCACTCTCATGCATTGGAGAAGGAAATGGCAACCCACTCCAGTGTTCTTGCCTGGAGAATCCCAGGGACGGGGGAGGCTGGTGGGCTGCCGTCTATGGGGTCGCACAGAGTCGGACACAACTGAAGCGACTTAGCAGCAGCAGTAGTTCTCTGCTAGTATACAAAAATACAGTTGATTTTTTGTGTATTGCCCTTGTGTGCTAAGACTCTGTTAAATTCACTTATTGGCTCCAGTAGCGTTTTGTCAGTTCTTTAGGATTTTTAATACAATCATGTCAGCTGTGAACAAAGATAGTTTTATCTTTTCCTCCAGTGTATGCCTTTTCTTCATTACTCTGCATGTGTGTTAAGTCACTTCAATTGTGTCTGACTCTTTGCAACCCAAAGGACTGAAGCCCGCCAGGCTCCTCTGCCCATGGAATCCTCCAGGCAAGAGTCCTGGAGTGGGTTGCCATGCCCTCCTCCAAGGGGATCTTCCCGACCCAGGTATCGAGCCCATGTCTCCTACTTCTCCTGCAATGGCAGGCAAATTCTTTACCACTGGCACCACCTGGGAAGGCCTTATTACTCTGGCTAGGCTCCATATCCTGTGTTGAATAGAAGTGGGAAGAGTGGAATTGCCTTGTTTCCTGTCTGAAAAAGTGAAAGTCACTCAGTCCTGTCCAGCTGTTTGTGACCCCATGGACTATGCACTCCATGGGATTCTCCAGGCCAGAATTCTGCAGTGGGTAGCCTTTCCCTTCTCCAGGGCATCTTGCCAACCCGGGGATTGAGCCCAGGTCTCTCACATTGCAGGCAGATTCTTTACCACAGAGAAGTATTTGATTATTCATTAAAAGGGGTGTTAGCTGTAGGGATGCTGTTTATCAGATTGAGAAAGTTCTCTTTTATTCTTTATTGCTGATCATTTTTATCGTGAATTGTTGAATTTTGTCAAATAGTTTTTCCTGCGTGTGTTGAGATCATTGTGAGCCTTTTCTGTTTAAATCTGTTGATACGGTAATTCACTGATTGGTTTTCAAATATTAAGCTTAATTTACATTCCTCAGATGAAACAGTCCTTGGTAATGATGTGTCATCCTTTTTACATATTGCTGGATTTGATTTGCTAATTTTATTCAGGACTTTTTTTGTTTATGTTCATAAAAGATATTGTCCTGTAGTCTTCTTTGCCACGAGTGTCTTTATTTGGTTTTGTTGTCAGGGTAATATTGACCTCATAAAAGAACTGTGGAAGGTTCCTTTCTCTTCTGTTTTCTGGAAAAGTTGATTTAATATTCACATTTTTATACTTAAGTGTTCAGTAGAATTCACCAATGAAGCCACATACCTCTCCAAGTAAAAGTTCATAGATATAGTTATTCAGCTTATTTTTTTCTTTAGTGACATTTGACAGTTTGTGTCTTTAAAGGAATTTTTCCACTTTAAGTTTAAAATTTACTAGTATAAATTTGTTCACTATATACACTTATTACCCTTTAATGTTTATAATACATAGATAGATAGATGTCCCATCTCTGATTTCTTATATTGATAATTCGAATTTTCTTTCTTTTTTGGTTAGCAAGCATAGAAGTAGAGAGACTAGTACAATGATTCTCACATACCTATTACCCAGAGTCAATAATGATCAACATTTTGCCACAGTTCATTAATCCTTTTGTTTTACTTGAAGTATTTTAAAGTTCTACACACTATATTTTACAACTTCAAGATAGTTCAGTATGCATCTCTTTAAAAATAAGCATTTTTTTAAATAGAACCATATGCCATTAGCTATTCCTAAAAGTATTAACTGTGATTCCTTGGTGTCATCTTTTACTTAGATATATGCCTATAGGATTTTCCTGATTGTCTCAGAAATGCCATGTTATAGTTGATAGGTTCAAATCAGAATCCAAACAAGGTCTGCACCTTACCCAGGGCTGTTATGTGCCTTAGATCTCGTAATCCAGGATGAATCCTTTTAGTAAAATTTCCTCCCATAGAATGTTCTACATTCTGGGTTTGACTGTTTACTTCCAGGTGGCTTCAGTTGACTTCCTTCTTCCATGATAAGAGCTTCTTCAGTCTGAGTCACTGTGAAATGTCTTGGAGCCTCTGTCCTCTCAGGGACCCTCCCTCAGCTCTCATGCCGCAGGGCAGTGTGGAGTGGGGCACCTCGCACTTTACAGCCAGGGGAGCAGCCGCTTCTCCGTCCAGCTCAGACCAGGCCACTTCTCTGCCGCCTGGGCCTCCCCCGCGTCTGCATGCTCAGTCACTCAGTCACGTCCAGCTCTGTGTGACTTCATGGACTATACAGCCCGCCAGGCTCCTCTGTCCATGAGATTCTCCAGGCAAGAATACTGGAGTAGGTTGCCATGTCCTCCTCCAGGGGAATCTTCCCGACCCAGGGATCAAATCTTGCATCTCCTGCATTGGGAGGCGGAGTCTTTTATCACTGCACCACCTGGGAACCCCCTCTGGCTTCTGACCTCCACTTCATTACCTATCTGCCTTGTTCATGGAGGTTTTCCGTGTGTTTTAAGCCTTGTCCAGCAAATCTGTCTTCTACTCTGGTACTGTATGTTTTCTTTAACTGTTACGTTTTATGGAAGCATAACACACAGAGAAGTGCAGAGATCGCATAGCCTGATGGAGTCCATAATAGGAACACACCCTAGGTCAGGTGTCCTTCTGTCCTGACGTCCAGCAGAGAGGTTAGTCAGGCTGCGATTTACCCCCATGTAAATATAAGCACAGGTTTTCCCTGGTGGGCCAGTGGTTAGGATTCACTGCTTTCACGGGTGTGGGCCGTGGGTTCAATCCCTGGTCGGGGAATTACTGCAGCCAAAAAAATTAATTGAAAAACTAAATATCATCACATAGTTGTTTCAGTTTCTAAGTCATTTCTCTTGAGGCCACATGCACTGTAGCCCTCCAGGCTCCTGTCCATGGAGATCTCCAGGCCAGAATTACGGGAGTGGGTTGGCATTCCCTTTTCCAAGGATCTTCCCGACCCAGGGATGAGCCCGAGTCTCCCGCGTTGGCAGGTGGAGCCTTTGCCCTGCCCCCCCAGGGAAGACCATGCTCACAGCGCGTGTGCTGTTTCTGTCGGACTCTCCCTCAGCATGGCTTTGAGCTTCACGCGTGTCGCTGCACAGAGCAGGCTTGTCCGTTTTCATCGCTGTGGAGTGTCCCTCAGCTTGCCCGCCACTGCTCATTAGCCCATTTTACTGTCGAGGGACACTTCAGTAGTGTCTGGTTGGGGCTGTTCTAAATGACGCTGGTCAGGATGTTCTCATCCGAGTCTTTCTGGTGAGCCTGCGCCCAAATTTCTGTGTCACGTATGCCTGGCGTGGAGTTGCTGGGCTGTTGAGTCTGCAGAGGCTTAGCTTTTATAGATGCTGCCAAATGGTCTTCCACTATGGTTGTGCTAGACAATTTCTTAAAACACAGAACTTACCCTGTCTCTTTCCAGGCTTACCTAATACCCTTCATTACCCCATCACACGGAGGCGAAATCCGCCTTCCTTAGCACCTTCTCCAGGGCTCCCAGCCCCTAGGGATGCCCAGCCGTTCCCTCTGCTCAGACCACCCTCTCCCCTGACCACCCTCCGCCTGTGCCTGCCTATTGCCCCTTGAAGACTCTGCTTTGCAGGTAGCTCTCTCCTTCAGGACACGTGGTGTCCCCGTCTTTTCATCTCTGGGGAGGGACTCCTGAGAGACCAGGGAGACCTCCAGTAATCTTCCCCTCATACCAGGAGGGGAAGAAGACACAGCTCATCCCCCTGACCACGGGCTGCTCCCACAACAGGGCAGGGAGAGCAGAAAGACCTGATTTTCTTGTCCTTGGCTGACACTGCTTTGTTCATTTTTGTAGAAGAAAGTTGTTTTGGGAGAGGAAGGAGACAAAGTTCCAATAAATCAAAGGAAAAAATTGTTAACCACCTCACTGAAATGGTCGGGCTGTTCAATTAGGAAAATGGCTGGATAAGCCCAGTGGAGCTTCCCTGAGTCTTTCTCTTTGTTTCGATCGAAAGAACCCTATAAACTTAATTTTAAAAGAGCAAAAGCCCCATGATGAAAAGTAGTTCTGTTTTTTTTAATCAAGTCTGAAAAAGTGGTTAAACTGAACGTGGCAGCGTTTCTTCTCTGCTGACCACAGGGCATTTTTACATTTTAACTGGATTTTGGTCTCCCAGGAGTGGCCTGCCTGTTTTTTTAAGTGCTTTTGAAAAGCCAAGCATAGACTAAATCATACTTTTTAGTAATATTTAGGGTCCTGACATCCGCCCCCAAACGCCAGAGGCCAAGGTGTGTGAAGGCTGCCGTCAGCCTCCTGTGGGTGCCGACGGTCACGTAGCTTTCCCAGTGGGCTTTGCCTTTGCTTTTTTGGCGGGGGACAGAGTGTCTAAGAGGCTTGGATTCACTTGGCTCAGTGCATCCAACCCCTTCAAAGCCCAGTCACTTCAACAAAATATATTTTTCTGGGAATTTTGGGCTCAAGATACTCTGACTGCCTTTGGTGAGTGCTGATCAGGTGCATGTTCAGACTCACAGGAATACGAATAAATGGATTCACTTTATGTGAAGTGTTGAAACGCATGTTCAGTTTATGCCCTTAATTTCCTCCCCTAACCCCTTCTTGCTTGTAATTCAGTTTTAATTGAATTTTACTTGGGCTGGAAAAGCACTGAAAGGATCTGCATGCTTTGCTCAGTCGTGTCCGACTCTGTGCGACCCCATGGACTGTATGTAGCCCACCAGGGTCCTCTGCCCATGGGATTTCTCAGGCATGAATATTGGAGTGGGGTGCCATTTCCTTCTCCTTGAATGCTCTGGGGACACTTAACTAATCAAAAAACCCATCAGGCTTAATTCTGAGTTGTGTGTTCAGTTTTTAAAGGCTTAAAAAAAAAAACCTTTAAAGATGGAGTTGTGTGCACGTGTATGTTGGGGGTGATTCTCCTTTTCGTGCTCTGAGGGAGGCGTGAGCTTTTCTAGGTTTGCATTCCTCTTGCCTTCCTGATCGCCTCCAGGTAGCCAACATCCTTCTAGAGAACTTAAACTGGTCTTTAGTCATATTCTTAGCAAAAAGTAATTCTGAAGGTGCTTCTGTTATTGCCACTAGAAGCAGTGAGTCTGGATTACAGAGCCCTGGAAATGGAGTCCGTTTGTTCCCGGCTTGCCGTGGCACAATGCCCACCCGTGGTGGGGTCCTAGGCCGGTGCCTCCTGCATGGGGCGCAGGGCTCCTTTGTAGTGGAGGTGCTGTTCTGGGGTCTCGGGCTGGCGGTCGTCTTCCAGAGTCTTCTCCCCGAATTCATCCTGTCCCACAGTGCTGGCCCCTGGCTGCTCGCCTGTGGGTCCTGGGGCCCCAGGTAGCTGAACTCGTGTCCCGCACGTCTCCCGCCACCTGCTGTGGCCCGGCCCCCTTGCCCTGGGTGATGCAGGCCCCTCTGAGGTAGGCAGTGGCTTGGCTTTGACCTTTGACCCTCTTGTTCCTCCAAAGCTGTGAAATACTGCATTAAATATAGGGGACCTGGGCCTAGCTGGGGCCTCAGCTGCATTTGTTACTGCTTATTCATTCACTTTGGGGGAGGCTTGACTTCTAAAATGGTTATCTAGAAGTTTAAATGGGTGTATTTCTCTTCTTTCTGGGACATTTTGTTAGCTCACCACCTAGAAGGGAATGGCTTTGTGTGATATTTCCTAATTGTTGTTCTGTGCTGCTTCGAACTTAAGTTGCATTTCCAAACTCCCATTTCTCACATAAGAAAGCAGACAGTCAGAAACCACTTTAAGTTAAGCATTTAAGCCTTAAAATGTTTCTGAAAAACAAACCTTTTAAATAGTCCACTAATGGGCTGCTGCTGCTGCTGCTAAGTCACTTCAGTCGTGTCCGACTCTGTGTGACCCCATAGACAGAAGCCCACCAGGCTCCCCTGTCCCTGGGATTCTCCAGGCAAGAACACTGGAGTGGGTTGCCATTTCCTTCTCCAGTGTGTGAAAGTGGAAAGTGAAAAGTGAAAGTGAAGTCGCTCAGTCGTGTCCGACCCTTAGTGACCCCACAGACTGCAGCCTACCAGGCTCCTCCATCCATGGGATTTTCTAGGCAAGAGTACTGGAGTGGCTTGCCATTGCCTTCTCCGCACTAATGGGCAGTGGACTCTATTGCTTTCTGCCCGAGTTGTGTCCAGGAAGAAAAAAAAAAGATGTTTGCGGGCATAGAGTCCGGTGGGAGTTACCTCCCTTCACAGACACCTGCTGGCCCTGCAAGCGGTGGGTCGGGGGCACAAATGCAGATTCCTGACTCCTTCCCTATTGATGGGGGGCTTGCTGCTGGCAGAACAAACATGTTTTGAGCAGCTGCCAGCAAGCAAGTTAAAAGCTGCTCCTCTAGCAGGCCTGCAGAACAATATCCTGAGAGGCAGATCATCTGCCACATCTCCTGGTATGGCCACCGTGGGAAGTCTCTGGTTGGCCGCCAGTGGCTGGGCCCCAGGTGGCTCATGGCAGCCGGCAAAGCCCGAGTCTTCCCCCAGATCCCATCCCACAGAGACCCCTGCATCCTCAGGGACACCTCGGACTTCTCGCCCCTCCTTCTAGGAGCCCAGGTAACAGCCTCAGAGAAGTCTGTCTGGTTGTGTTGTATGTAGGGTTCCAGAAAACAACTGAATTTTAAGGGAGGCCATTGCAAAGCTGTTTTAGAGCTACTCGGATGCTGGTGGAAATTCAAAGGGAAGTTTTTGCTATTGATTAGGGATTGTGAAGTGTGTTGAACTCAGATGAAAATATAAAGTGGTAATAATTATAGGCGGAGTAGCCTACAGATTGCCTTCTTTCCACAATCCCACTGAATCTTTTTTTTCAATCAGCTTTCTTTGACGTATAATTTACACACAAGCAAACTCGCACATTAAGTGCAAAGATGGATGATTTTGCCAAATGTATACGCCCATGGAGCTACTGCCCTGGTAGAGATAAGAACACCCCCACCCCAAGACACACACATTGGTCTGAGTGTTGTCCCTGGAGGCTGGTTTCTTAGGTTCTGGATGATGGCCTTTCGTCGTGCATGGATGCTCACTGCAGGGAGGCTGGGGCAGGGGTGGGGGTGACTGGCCCTGAGTCAGTCTGAGTCCAGAGCGCTTGCTCTCCCAGATCCGTGCCTCTGTGTCTGGCTTCTGAAGGAGGCGGCAACAGAGCCACCAGACTAGATGTGGCTCCCATAAGTCTGCACCCTGAGTGGCGTCTGAGCCTGTGGCCTTTGTGGCAAAGAGAACGTGAGAGATTCCCAACAGGATGAAGGCTGCAGGGTCTCTCTGGGAGTCTGGACTGGGAGGGAAACCCCTTGCTTTACTGCAGCAAGTATTTATTAAGTGCCTGCTGCACACCCTGATGGAGAAAGCAATGGCAAGCCACTCCAGTACTCTTGCCTAGAAAATCCCATGGATGGAGGAGCCTGGTAGGCTGCAGTCCATGGGGTCGCTAGGAGTCAGACATGACTGAGCGACTTCACTTTCACTTTCACACATTGGAGAAGGAAATGGCAACACACTCCAGTGTTCTTGCCTGGAGAATCCCAGGGACGGGGGAGCCTGGTGGGCTTCCATCTATGGGGTCGCACAGAGTCGGATACGACTGAAGTGACTTAGCAGCAGCAGCAGACCCTGAACTGTGCTGGGTGATGTGGGAAACATGAGTTGAAGAGAATGCCAGACCCCTCCCCTTGAGGAGTGTTGTGGTTTTGAGAAACAGTTTAGAGAGACTGGTACCAGGCAGAACAAAGTGCAGAATGAAAACACGGGGTCCCCTGTTCAGAAGGCAGGAAGTGCTGTTAAAGTCTTGAATAGGAAGCCTTTTCCTTTCTTCATCTCTCTTGACTTACCGTGTTTTTTGAATCGCTATTTTACATTTTATTATATATTATTTTACTCTTATGTTAAATTCTCAGCCTTGAATTTATCCTTTACCTTTATATTGGACATGTTCAAGCAGGTTTTAGAAAAGGCAGAGGCACCAGAGGTCAAATTGCCAACATCCGCTGGATCATGGAGAAAGCAAGAGAGTTCCAGAAAAACATCTATTTCTGATTCATTGACTATGTCAAAGCCTTTGACTGTGTGGATCACAATAAACTGTGGAACATTCTGAAAGAGATGGGAATCCCAGACCACCTGACCTGCCTCTTGAGAAACCTGTATGCAGGTCAGGAAGCAACAGTCAGAACTGTACATGGAACGTCAGAACTGTACATGGAACAACAGACTGGTTCCAAATAGGAAAAGGAGTGCGTCAAGGCTGTATATTGTCACCTTGCTTATTTAACTTATATGCAGAGTACATCATGAGGAACGCTGGGCTGGAAGAAGCACAAGCTGGAATCAAGATTGCTGGGAGAAATATCAGTAATCTCAGATATGCAGATGACACTACCCTTATGGCAGAAAGTGAAGAGGAACTCAAAAGCCTCTTGATGAAAGTGAAAGAGGAGAGTGAAAAGGTTGGCTTGAAGCTCAACATTCAGAAAACAAAGATCATGGCATCTGGTCCCATCACTTCATGGGAAATAGATGGAAAAACAGTGGAAAGAGTGTCAGACTTTATTTTTTGGGGCTCCAAAATCACTGCAGATGCTGATTGCAGCCATGAAATTAAAAGACGCTTACTCCTTGGAAGGAAAGTTATGACCAACCTTGATAATATATTAAAAAGCCGAGACATTACTTTGCCAACAAAGGTCCGTCTAGGTTTTTCCTGTGGTCATGTATGGATGTAAGAGTTGGACTGTGAAGAAAGCTGATCGCCGAAGAATTGATGCTTTTGAACTGTGGTGTTGGAGAAGACTCTTGAGAGTCCCTTGTACCGCAAGGAGATCCAACCAGTCCATTCTAAGGGAGATCGATCCTGGGTGTTCATTGGAAGGACTGATGCTAAAGCTGCAACTGCAATACTTTGGCCACCTCATGCGACGAGTTGACTCACTGGAAAAGACTCTGATGCTGGGAAAGGTTGGGGGCGGGAGGTGAAGGGGACGACCGAGGATGAGATGGCTGGATGGCATCACTGACTCGATGGACCTGAGTTTGAGTGAACTCCGGGAGTTGGTGATGGACAGGGAGGCCTGGCTGCTGTGATTCGTGGGGTCGCGGAGAGTCGGACACGACTGAGCGACTGAACTGAACTGAACTAGACAACTTCAGTTTTAAGTTTAAATGCAGATATAGGAACATTTAATTCATATGTGGGATCACAGAAATGACAATATTTTGTAACTCGTGCACACATACATATTTTATTCTTGTCAGTACTGGAAACTCTGCTCCGAACTCTCTCACCTGCATTGATTTCCCTTTTCAAAAGGCGCACGCTCTGTGGACAGACCACCTTCGGCCCCCAGTGCTGGAGCAGAGACTGAGGCCGGGGGCCGGGGTCTCTGCGGGTCGCCCTGGCCTCCCTGTGCGTCTCGTGTGTGGCCGGCCTGTTCCGGGAGGGCCCGTTTGCCTGCTGGTGTTGGCGTGAACACTGTGCCGCCTTCCTGCGTTCAGAGCGGCTTCTGCCTGGAAGGGACGGGCGTCCTCTGCTGGCTGGCCCGGGCGTGGGTGTGAGACCCCGCCTCGGCCTCGCTCCGAGCCTTGCTGAGCCCCCTCGCGGGCCCACCAGGACTCTGCTCCTGGGGCGTCCAGGGCGCCGTGAGCCGCCGGGGCTGCGTGGAGCTGCTGTGCGGGCCGGGAGGCGGCAGCGCCGCCCCGGGCTTCTCTCACACAGCACAGGTTCCGAGCGGATCGCTCACGACGCCAGGACAGGGGCCCCTGCCCGCGCTGACCCCCGGCAGGCTGCCCGGTGGGTGCTCCTGCCTGCGAAACGCCCGCGAGCACCGGAGGGCAGAGGGCGGCAGGGGAGCCTGCTGCCGGGCGCCCCCGGGGCTGGGCCCTGGTCTTGTTCCGAGTCTGGGCGGGAGGCCACGAGAGGGCACCGGGCAGAGTCTCCGCCGGGCAGGCAGAAGGGGCGAAGGCAGGTCTGCGGGCGCCGTCCGTGCACCTCCCTTCCTCTGTTTCCCGCCTGTAAACCAGGGAGGTGGGGCGGGAGGAGGCCTCGGTGAGCCATCATTTGAGCGCGGCGGTGCCGGTCTAACACGCGCCACACCGCCAAGATGCCCTCAGTCCCGCCGGCGGCGTATTTCCCCTCAGAGCCGCGGTTGCGCCCGGCTTCCTGGGGGCCCTCCTGGCGCGGGTCCTCAGACGCTGCCCGCCCCGAGGACGCGGGCACTGCCCCGGGCGGGGGGCCACCTCGCCTCCCGGTGGTCCCTGTGTTTCAGAGATGGCGCCGGCGGCCGTGAGGCCTGGCATTACGCTTCCTCGGGACCGTCTGGCATGCGCAGAGCACGACGGCGGCCGGGCACTGGGAGGCCCCGCGGGGCGAGGGGCCCCGGAGGCCCCAGCACCCGGGGCGGCCGCGAGCGTGCACCAGCCTCCTGCCCGCAGGGGCGCCGGGCAGAGTCGAGTGGCTTGTTTTCCCATCTGTTTCCTACAGCCCGAGGAGCCTCCGAGGGCTATCCGTGAAACTGGAGCGGACACTCGCGCGTCTCTGGGGAGAGGAGTGTTGGAGGCGGAGGCGGGGCCCCTGCGAGGAGCGCGCCCTCCGGAGACGAGCGCGCGCGCGTGACTCAGGCCCGCGGCCGCGCGGGAACCAGGCATCGCGCGGCTGAAGCTGGGCCGCTCACGGGCCTGGTGGGAGCCGCGTGTGACGCACGAGGTCCACCGAGCAGAGCCGAGGACACGGCCGCCGGGCTGGCCGCGGTGAGTGGCCGGCCCCGGGCCTGCGCCCAGCCGGCCGGGGCAGAGCCGCTCCTTGGGGGCCGCAACTCTGTGCGACCCAAGCCGGTCGGTGCTCCTGCCTTTTCTAGCGCGGACTTATCCAACCCTGACGGCAGGCCGTTGGTGCTGTCGTGGCTTAAGGATTTATCACTTGGAGAAAACAGTAAGATCTACGTGTCATCATTTCTAACTCTTCAGCATTACCTTGTGTCATAATATATTAATCCTGCATGAGTATTTTGTAGAGATGTCTCTTTTGTAGAGGTTGTTTTCATGTTAGACGCTGGTGTCCATTTACGTCCTTTTGCAGTTTAAAGAGAGTTAAATATTAGCCCTTTTCTATGGTTCACCTGGCATGTGTGTGTTTCTAAATATGGTCCTGGCGTGTGCAACAGTTCTAATTCCTAAACCAGCAGATTAAACTCTTACATGAAATTCTGCCTTTTTATACTCTTGCCACCAGGTGGCTAAGAAAAAATATTAAGCAGGAAAAAACCCAACAATTATGCGAAGGACTCATAATTACTTTCAGTTTCTGCTTCAGCAATGAAATAGGAAACTCTAGATGGACTGTGTTTCAGTAAGAAAACTGCTGAATAAGTGACAGAGGCATTTCAAGTAGTGCCAGACCAGATGGACATTTCCATGAATGTTTTTGTTTTCTTAAAGATTGACAATGTTAAACTCACCAAATTTTGCTGAAGTGAAACTTTTTGAGACTCTCTCTGAGCCAAACTCACCAAATTTTGCTGAAGTGAAACTTTTTGAGACTCTCTCTGAGCCTGTTCCACCTCTCGGCTGACCCCTGGACGTCCACATTATTCCTGACCTGTTGGACTTGAGACAAGGGTTTGGCTTTTGGGCTTCAGGATTCCCGAGGGGAGGGTGACTAAGTCCTGATCACAGCAGGGCCTCCGGTCCAGGCTTTATACATCAGTAAAGTTGTCTGCCGGGGCCGGCGTCTCTCGCGTCGCGTCTGCGCCGCCACTAGACCATTCAGATATGACCTCAATCAAATCCCTTATGATTATACAGTGGAAGTGAGAAATAGATTTAAGGGACTAGATCTGATAGATAGAGTGCCTGATGAACTCTGGACGGAGGTTCGTGACATTGTACAGGAGACAAGGACCAAGACCATCCCCATGGAAAAGAAATGCAAAAGAGCGAAATGGCTGTCTGAGGAGGCCTTACAAATAGCTGTAAAAAGAAGAGAGGCGAAAAGCAAAGGAGAAAAGGAAAGATATAAGCATCTGAATGCAGAGTTCCAAAGAATAGCAAGGAGAGATAAGAAAGCCTTCCTCAGTGATCAATGCAAAGAAATAGAGGAAAACAACAGAATAGGAAGAACAAGAGACCTCTTCAAGAAAATTAGAGATTCCAAGGGAACTTTTCATGCAAAGATGGGCTCGATAAAGGACAGAAATGGTATGGACCTAACAGAAGCAGAAGATATTAAGAAGAGGTGGCAGGAATACACAGAAGAACTGTACAGAAAAGATCTTCACGACCAAGATAGTCACAATAACGTGATCACTGACCTAGAGCCAGACATCTTGGAATGTGAAGTCAAGTGGGCCTTAGAAAGCATCACTAGGAACAAAGCTAGTGGAGGTGATGGAATTCCAGTTGAGCTATTTCAAGTCTTGAAAGATGATGCTGTGAAAGTGCTGCACTCAATATGCCAGCAGATTTGGAAAACTCAGCAGTGGCCACAGGACTGGAAGAGGTCAGTCTTCATTCCAATCCCAAAGAAAGGGAATGCCAAAGAATGCTCAAACTACCGCACAATTGCACTCATCTCACACGCTAGTAAAGTCATGCTCAAAATTCTCCAAGCCAGGCTTCAGCAGTATGTAAACCGTGAACTCCCAGATGTTCAAGCAGGTTTTAGAAAAGGCAGAGGCACCAGAGATCAAATTGCCAACATCCGCTGGATCATGGAGAAAGCAAGAGAGTTTCAGAAAAATATCTATTTCTGCTTCATTGACTATGCCAAAGCCTTTGACTGTGTGGATCACAATAAACTGTGGAACATTCTGAAAGAGATGGGAATCCCAGACCACCTGACCTGCCTCTTGAGAAACCTGTATGCAGGTCAGGAAGCAACAGTTAGAACCAGTCATGGAACAACAGACTGGTTCCAAATAGGAAAAGGTGTACGTCAAGGTTGTATATTGTCACCTTGCTTATTTAACTTATATGCAGAGTACATCATGAGGAACGCTGGGCTGGAAGAAGCACAAGCTGGAATCAAGATTGCTGGGAGAAATATCAATAACCTCAGATATGCAGATGACACTACCCTTATGGCAGAAAGTGAAGAGGAACTCAAAAGCCTCTTGATGAAAGTGAAAGAGGAGAGTGAAAAGGTTGGCTTGAAGCTCAACATTCAGAAAACAAAGATCATGGCATCTGGTCCCATCACTTCATGGGAAATAGATGGAAAAACAGTGGAAACAGTGTCAGACTTTGTTTTTTTGGGCTCCAAAATCACTGCAGATGCTGATTGCAGCCATGAAATTAAAAGACGCTTGCTCCTTGGAAGGAAAGTTATGACCAACCTTGATAGTATATTAAAAAGCAGAGACATTACTTTGCCGACCAAGGTCCGTCTAGTCAAGGCAATGGTTTTTCCCGTGGTCATGTATGGATGTGAGAGTTGGACTGTGAAGAAAGCTGATCGCCGAAGAATCGATGCTTTTGAACTGTGGTGTTGGAGAAGACTCTTGAGAGTCCCTTATACTGCAAGGAGATCCAACCAGTCCATTCTAAAGGAGATCAATCCTGGATGTTCATTGGAGGGACTGATGCTAAAGCTGAAACTCCAGTACTTTGGCCACCTCATGAGACGAGTTGACTCACTGGAAAAGACTCTGATGCTGGGAAAGGTTGGGGGCGGGAGGAGAAGGGGACGACGGAGAATGAGATGGCTGGATGGCATCACCGATTCTGTGGACATGAGTTTGAGTGAACTCCGGGAGTTGGTGATGGACAGGGAGGCCTGGCGTGCTGTGATTCATGGGGTCGCGGAGAGTCGGACACGACTGAGCGACTGAACTGAACTGAACTGAACTGAAAGTTGTCTGCAGAAACACTGCTTGAGTTCATTTAGAATCCACTCTAAAACCCAAAAGTAAGATGCACCAAGTTGGATGTTAATTCCTGTGTGTCCCTTTCCATTGATTCTTTATATTAACGGTAAGATACTAGAGGGAAATCTATGCCTGGGGGGTGGTGACACAACAGGCTTCTCTTCATGGAATACATCTATTAAAGACAGCACCATGTGATAGAAACCCTGCCCCCCGCCCCACACTGCTTCAGCATGCTGACCGTGGGCCTCGTCCAGTGAAAACACGACCCTACCAGTTTCTCACCAGTCTTCCTGTGGCCGCTCAACTTCTGTGCCTTCCACTTTGCCCTTCAGTGCTCTAATTTATTAACTTTGACAAGTAACCTCTTGGTTGTACAGGATTTTATTCGCAATTCATTTTTCTGATTCAAAGTGAACATGAGTGCCTTAATCCTCTAATGGGAATTAATTGCTTGTTTCAGTGCTTAACTCTGATCCTTTCTCAATCCCCACAGGGACGAGGCTCTTCCTGAAGGATCTGTGTGTGTTGTTCAAAACACAATCAGAAAGGTAATGATGTTTTTCTTGTGAAGGGAGCCAGAAATGCACAATATTAATTTTTTTTATTACATAAGTGGTAGTCTTAAACTAATATTATATAGGATGTAATTCAGTAGATAAAATGTAGAGAATTTTAATTCATTCATTCTATCAGGCTACAGTATTTCCTAGAAAAGAAGGTTAACTTTTTATCGCCAGGTTTTCTTTTATGGAAATAAGCCAGCCTCTTCTGCAGAAGAAAGTTACTGAACTGATTTTCTACAGAGTTGGAATCAACACACTGGCCTACCCACGATCATTTCTATATAATGTCACCTTCCCGGGTATTTGCCTTGGCTCCGGAAAATTAAGGTCATAACTAATGCTTGATTCCCTTCTCCCGTTTATTATGTAGAATATTCTTTTCTGTTTGATTTGTAAGGGGCTGCCTTGATAAGAATATAAGCTAGCAGATATGTAAGATCTTGCTATAGGAAGCGGTTGGGGTGGAGAACTTAGGTGGGAATACAGTCACAGGGAAGAGGGAATTAACCTTCACTGGGCCCCGAGGCCTGGCACAGTCAGGAGAGATTAGCTCTTAGCAAGACAGATGAATGAATGCAGTTTTAAACAGGCACACACACTCAGAAAGTTTAACGTGCCCAGAGCCCCACATGTGCTAGGTGGTGGAGGTGGGAGTTTGATTCAGGCTCGTCCCTGTACCACAGTGCCCTTCAGTGGGCCGACCTGGGAGCATCTCTTTCACATTAGAGATGAACAATCTTCAGTTGCTCTGGAAAAGCCCAAACGGCTCACCTACACCTCCTGTGTTATTTACTGAACCAAGTCCTTACACTTTATCCAAGACTCCGATCCTAAGCCAGGGCCGTGGAAGGAGCTACGTGGCAGGAGGAGAATGGGGTGGGAGACACAGTAATGTGCCCACAACAGAGGGCAGCATCCCCTTCTGTAGTGGCAGTGCCACCCCTCCAATGCTGGCCCAGGGGGCGGTGCCTCAGGAGGGGCCCGGTGTGTTCCTGACCGGAGTGGATCACAGGCGTGTTCTGAGTTAGCCCTGCTGCGGGCTGCAAGGACCTGGCCAATGTAATAGTCTTTTCACGTGTTCTGTTGGCTGTGACCCTCACAGCAGCCCTTGGAAATCAGCTGAACATGATGGACAAAGACCGAAGTATAGGGCAACAAGGAACTCGAAAGAGAAAAACTAAACCCAAAGCTAGCACAGAAAGGAAATAATAAAGGTTAGAACAGACATGAATAGAGATAAATCAGTGAAACCAAGAGTTGGTTTTCTTAAAAGAGCAAAAAATTGACAAACGTTTCACTAGATTTAAGAAAAAAAGAGACACTATAAATCAGAAATGAAAGCGAGAACATTACAACCCATTTTATAGAAATGAAAAGGATTTTAAGAGAATACTTATGAACAATTGTATGGCAACAAACTGGTAACCTAAATGGATAAATTCCTAGAAACACGCACCTCACTAAGACTGAATCATGATGAAACAGAAAATCTGAATAGACCTGTTACTAGCAAGGAGATCAACTTGGTAATCAAGACTCCCTCCACAATGAAAATACGAACCAGATGATTCACTGTTGAATTCTACCAGACATGCAGAAAATCAGCACCAGTTCTCCTCAGACTCTTCCCGAAAATTTAAGAGGAGGGAACACTTCCAAACTGGTTTAGTGAGGTTAGCACTACCCTGACAACCAAAGCCAGAAAAAGACACTATACGAAAAACACAAACCAGTATCTCTGATGAAAACTGATACAAAAATTCGAAACAAAGTACTAACAGAGAATTCAGTGACACAGTAAAAGGATTATATACCATGACCAAATGGGATTTACTCATGGAATGCAATGATGGTTCAACGTATGAAAATCAGTATACACTGTAGTACAATGTACACTGCATTAAGGGAATGAAGGGGGAAAAAAAACACTGTCTCAGTTGATACAGAAAATCATGTGACAAGATTCAACACTACTTCATGGTAAAAGCATTTAGTTAGGAATAGAAAGAAATTGGGAGAAGGCAATGGCAAGCCACTCCAGTACTCTTGCCTAGAAAATCCCATGGATGGAGGAGCCTGGTGGGCTGCAGTCCGTGGGGTCGCTAAGGGTCGGACACGACTGAGCAACTTCACTTTCACTTTTCACTTTCACACATTGGAGAAGGAAATGGCAACCCACTCCAGTGTTCTTGCCTGGAGAATCCCAGGGACGGGGTAGCCTGGTGGGTTTCCGTCTATGGGGTCGCACAGAGTCGGACACGACTGAAGTGACTTAGCAGCAGCAGCAGCAGCAGAAAGAAATTGATTACACCATCCTAACAAAGGCTGTTGCTTCTGTGAAGAAAGCTGATCACCGAAGAATTGATGCTTTTGAACTGTGGTGCTGGAGAAGACTCTTGAGAGTCCCTTGGACTGCAAGGAGATCCAACCAGTCCATTCTAAAGGAGATCAGTCCTGGGTGTTCATTGGAAGGACTGATGCTAAAGCTGAAACTGCAATACTTTGGCCACCTCATGCGACGAGTTGACTCACTGGAAAAGACCCTGATGCTGGGAAAGGTTGGGGGCGGGAGGAGAAGGGGATGACAGAGAATGAGATGGCTGGATGGCATCACCGACGCGATGGACATGAGTTTGAGTGAACTCCGGGAGTTGGTGATGGACAGGGAGGCCTGGCCTGCTGTGATTCATGGGGTCGCAGAGAGTCGGACACGACTGAGCGACTGAACTGAACAGAATAAAGGCTGTATATGATAAGCCCATAGCTAACATCAAACTTAATGGTGAAAAAGCTTTTCCTCTAAGATCAGGAACAAGACAGGGATGTTTGCTTTTACCACTTACTTTTAGTATAGTGATAAAAGAAACAACAATAATAGACATCCAGATTAGAAAGGAAGACGTGGAATTCTCTCTGTTCACATGATCTTATGTAGAAAATCCTAACATTTCCACAAGAGAATTATTAAGACTAGTAAATGAATTTAGCAAAGTTGCAGGATAAAACCAGTACACAAAAATCAATTGCATTTGTATACATAAACAATGAACACTCTCCCCCCAAATTTTCCACTTATGATTACATAAAAAGAATAAAATACTTAGGAATAAACATAACCAAGGAGGTGAAAGACTTGTACACTGAAAATTACAAAACATTGTTAAAAGAAATTAAATAATTGGAAAGACATCTCAGCTTCATGGATTATGACTTAAATTATTAAGATGTCAGTGCTACCTAAACAGATTTAATATTCTTGTCAAAATTTCCAAATAGTATTTTTCTTTCAGAAATAGAAAAATCCATCCTGAAGTTCATACGGAATTTCGAGGAACTGCAAAAGAGCAAAGCAACCTAGAGGAAAACACAAAGTTGGAGGTCTCATGTGTCCTGATTCCAAAACATACCCCAAAGCTACCGCAATCAAAACAGTGCGATACTGACAGTAAGACAAATTCAGTTGAACACAGTGAAAAGTGAAAGTCACTCAGTCGTGTCCAACTCTTTGTGACCCCATGGACTATACAGTCCATGGAATTCTCCAGGCCAGAATACTGGAGTGGGTAGCCTATCCCTTCTCCAGTGGATCTTCCCAACCCAGGAATCAAACCGGGGTCTCCTGCATTATAGGTGGATTCTTTATCAACTGAGCTATCAGGGAAGCCCTATTGAACACAATAGAGAACCTAGAAATAAATCCTTAGATGTACAGTCAAATGATTTTTTGACAAAGGTGGAAAGACCAATGGGGAGAAGGACAGTTTTTTTCAACTGTTGGAAAACTGGGTATCTATATGCAAAAGAATGAACCTGAACCCCTAATTTATCTACACGATACACAAACATTAACTCAAAATAGATAAATCTTCAACATAAGAACTAAAACTATAAAACTCAGGAGAAGAGACAGGACAGGAGCTTTATGACACTGGGCTTGGCACGGGTTTCTTGGCTCTGACACCAGAACTATAGGCAATAAAGGCAAAAGTTGGGTGAGATCAGAATGTAAACTATGTGCAGCAAAATACACAATCAACAGAGTAAAAAGGCAGCCTATGAAATGGGAGGAAATACTTGCATATCATATATCTAACAAAAGGTTAATATTCAGAAGATCCAGATAACTCCTCTGACTCAACAATGAAAAACAATCTGATGAAAAACCAGGCAAAGGACTTGAATAGACAGTTCTCCAAAGAAGATACATGGCCAACATGAAAAGATGTTTAAAATCACTAATTATTACAGAAATGCACATTAAAACCCCCAATGAAGCAAAATGAAAAGACAACCCACAGCATGGGAGAAAATATTTGCAAATGAAGAAATCAACAAGGGATTAATCTCCAAAATACACCAGTATCAAAAAACAAAAATAGAAGACTTATACACTTCTCCAAAGATGACACAGGTGACTGGAAAGCACATGAAAAGATGATCAACATCACTATTTATTAGAGAAACGTGAATGAAAACTATAATGAGATATCACCTCACACCAGTCAGTATGGCCATCATCAAAAAGGATGCAAACAATAAATGCTAGAGAGGGTATGGAGAAAAGGGAAGCCTCCTCTACTGTTGGTGGAAGTGTAAATTGGTACCGCAACTATGGAGAATAGTATGGAGGTTCCTTAAAAAACTAAAAACAGAAGTACCATATAATCCAGCAATCCCACTCCTGGGCATGTATCTGGAGAAAACTAATTCAAAAAGATACTTGCACCCTAGTGTTCACTGCAGCACTATTTACAGTAGCCAAGACATATAAGCAACCTAAATGTCCCATTGACAGAGGAATGGGTAAAGAAGATGTGTGTGTGTAAACATATGGAATATTAATTATAAAGAACAAAATAATAACCGTTTGCAGCAATATGAATGGACCTAGAGATTATCATACCAAGACAGAAAGACAAATAGATGATGTCACTCATGTGGACTCTAATATATTATGCAAATGAACTTATTTACAAAACAGAAACAGACTCTCAAGTTTTGAAAATAAACCTGTGTTTACCAAAGGGGAAACCTGGGGAGGGGGATAAATTATAAACACAGGATTAACATATACTATATATAAAATAGATAACCAACAAGGATCTACTGTATAGCAAAGGGAACTCTACTCAACATTCCGTACCGATCTATATGAGTAAAGAATCTGAAAAAGGATGAATATATGGATAACTGAATCACTTTGCTATACACCTGAAACACTGTAAATCAATTATATGCCAATAAAAATTTCTAAAAATCCTTAATGAGATACTACCTCACATCCTTTAGGAAGGCCACTATTTGAGAGAGAGAGAGAGAGAGAGAGAAAGGGAGGGAGGAGGAAGGAGATAACCAGCAGTGGTGAGCCTGCGGAGACGCTGGCGCCCTTGTGCACTCTACGTGGGAGCATAAACTGGTGCAGCTGCTGTGCCGAACAGTACAGAGGCCCCTCAAAAACTAAATACAGAACCACCGTGTGATCCAGCAGCATGTTTCCAGGTATATATCCAAACTGAAAGCAGGAGTGTGTAGAGATCGGCATGCCCACGTTTACGGCAGTGTAATTTGCAACAGCGACGAGGTAGCAGGAACCCAAACATCCACTGACGGATGGACGAACAAAATGTGGCACACGCATGTGAGTATCATTCAGCCTTAACTCAGGAAGGAAATCCTGACGCGCACTGCAGCATGCACAAACCTTGCGGACACTATGGCGAGTGAAACAAGCCAGCCACAAAAAGGTATGTCACTGAAACGCGGCACCTCGTGTAGTCAAGACTCATGGAAACCAAAAGTAGCGTGGGGTTGCCAGGAAGGAGAAGGGGCGTGACTCTTACAAGAGGGGAGGTTCTGGAGACGCACACCAGTGCTGGCGGCACAGCGGCGTGACTGCGCAGTGCTGCTAACTGTGCACTGCGGAGCGGTCAAGACGGTGAATCCCACATTCTGTGTGTTGCACAGGCTTTTTGAATCTAAAAATCAATTCCTTCTCTATTTTTCCTCTGTGTTGGGGAGTAGGGGGTGGGGGGAGAAGAGTCTAGAGAGGTAGGGTCCATTATGAACCCCTGCTGCCCCTGCAGAGCCTGAGTCCTTCCGAAGCTGGACCTCACAGGTCACCCAGGCGTTCAGCATCCGGCGCACCTGGGCCCACTTCCTGGTGCTGATCCGGAGCCCCCAATGAGCCGCCCGACTGCGTTCTCTCCCGTGTTCAACAGGGAAGACACCTCCTCTCAGGAGGTCGATGCAGCTGCGCACGCAGACATCCAGGCTCTCAGCAGGGCGCGCAGAGCCCAGCACCCCGTGAACACGGCCAGCCCTCCTCAGCACGCGGTCCTCTGCCATCTCTCTGACCAGGCCCTCTTGCCCTCCCTCCTCCTGGGTGAAATACTCCTTTTCTCACTTTGTGGCTGAATCTGAGTCATGAACCCGGAGCAGCCAGTGCTGAGAACCTGCTCCGTCCTGGCGCCTCCCCGCTGTCCCTGCGCAGCCCGGGCCGCTTCTAGCACGGTGGGTCCAGCCCGCGCCATCCCAGCCCCCGTGGCGCCCCCGCCCCACGCACGGCAGCCAGACCCTGCGGAGCAGCCCTGCCGCCACACCCCTACTCCAGGGCGCTCTCCGCGCCCTTATGGCTCCTGCTCTGTTTGAAGCTGCCTGTTAACGCCTCTGTCTCCCCTTGGCCTTCTCAGCGGGCAGGCGGTGTCTCGTGTGTCCCTGGGCTCAGCCCTGGGACTCGGGGCGGGCAGCCTGCTGCCCACCGAGCGCCGCGCAGCCTCGCCCTCTCCTGCAGCCACTGCCCCTGGTCTCCTGCTCGGGCCTGGCGGAAGCGAGGTCCCTACCACCAGCCTCTCTGTGCCCACAGCTGCTGCGTCACTGGCTTTCTCCTGGCCACCTTGGTGACACACTCATGTCCCCTGGACCCTGATAAACTCTTCCTGCCAGCCCTCCCTGCAAGCAGCCACTGCTTCCTTCCTGTCCACCCCCAGGGCCTGTGATGGAGGGCCGGGTGGTGCAGCAGAGGGAACAGGTTCCTTTATCCCTGCTTTGTCCCCAGATGCCACTCCCGTGACCCCCTAAAGACAAACGATGGGAGAGGGGACGCAATTCTGGAAGACAGCTCAGAGATGAGTGGTGGCTGACGGCACCCAGGGGCCGGGAAACCTAAGTCCTTGCAGGGAGCCAGCTGACCAGGGTCCTGGACAGGAGAGCCTGAGGACAGGGCGGTGGGGGCAGTCTGCAGGGAGCAGAGACCCCCATCGACCCTCTTCCCAGCAGGGGGAAGGGTGTGTTACTGTCTGGAGGCTTGGTACTGGGGGGACCAGGCCCAGCTGAGGGCGGGGTTGAGGGGGGCGCCCTGAAGACCAGGAAGGCGGGAAAGGCCACCAACTCGGGGATTCAGTGGTTAGCCAGCCCCTCCCCCCAGCTTCCTATAGGGCATCTCACTTTTCAACATGAAAGGCCAGCCAAGGATTACTGAGACTTTTGAAGGAACCCTCTCTCAAAGGAACAAAAGAAGAATTTTCGGAGAAGGAGCGGCAATACAGGGAAAGATAAAACTTAAGAAATTCACAATAATTAATATCTTCCCAAGGAGGAGAGATGGTGTTATTCTGAGAAAGAACCAGGATGATAATGACATGAGGGAACAAGAAAAAGATCCTGGAGATAAGTATGATGATAAAATAGTTTTAACGATACCGGAAGGTACAGTAGACTACAAAGAGACAGTTGGGAGATTACCCAGGTTATGCATCATCTGAGTTCTGGAGACGCAGGAAGGAAGGGGAGAGATGAAGTTTCCCGGCACCCACGTGATGAGTCTTCAGATGGATATCTGTGGCACAATGAATGGAAAAACCCGCATGGAGGGGCCTCACTATAGGACCTCACAATCCACGGGAGAGAAGACCACCCTAGAAGCCTCCCGAGAGAAGAGCCTAGTTCTGGACAAAGGACTGTGGGTCCCAACCGCCCTGGACCGCTCAGGGGTTTGGGACATCAGAAGACAAAGAGATGCCTTTTAGAATTCTGAAGGAAATTATTTCTTGAATTCTCATCCTCAGGTCAGTCACTTTGCGACCCCATGGACTGCAGCATGCCAGGCCTCCCTGTCCATCACCAACTCCCAGAATTTATTCAAACTCATGTCCATTGAGTCGGTGATGCCACCCAACCATCTCACCCTCTGTTCTCACCCTACGTACACTATTAATTGAGGCTGGTAAAGAAGAAGCTTCAATCAAACGAGGAAGTCGACCACGAGTGGACTATGGGAACCGGGGATGGGGTTCTGAGAGAAGCCTGGGGTGCTCAGGGCACTGCAGACCCAGGCCTGGGCAGGAGGGACACGGAGCCACAGCCCCAGGGAAGAATAGATGCGACGGGTGGTCAGGGCAGAAAGGATTCTTACGGTGCTTCCAAAAATCATCACGCCGAAGGACTGACTGTCAGAGAAACTTGAGCAAAGCACAAAAGAAGAACAAGAAAAAAATAGCTGAAACAATTTTTAATTCCAAGAAAAACAAAAAGTTGTCCAAGAAAGGAAATTAATCATAGTACACTCTGTGCTTTATCTGAGAACAGTGTTTACATAGTTGTGATGCTGAACTGAACATGGACTTGACCAAAATCTGTGATGTGAGCCCTGCTGGAGGAGTGGGGCTGAGTGACAGGCGCATTTAACACAGACTTACCAAGCATGCGATGTTAACTGCTGCGCCTTCACTGCAGCCTCCTGAGGCAGGTGGCTGACACGACCTCCTGACAGTCCAGGAAACCGAGGCCCAGAGAGGTGACGTGGTCTGCTTAAGGTCACAGAGCTGGTAAGTGACAGAGCCAGGATTCCAACTCAGGCAACCTGGTCCCAAAGCCTGTCCTTTGACACCGTGCTCACCTGCTCTGGGGTAGGAAGGCAGGCGGTTTAAAACACCAGGAAGCCATGGCACAACCGACCATTTGGAGATAGTAATAAACAGCACATGCAACCCCCATGAGGCTCAGCCGGGTCTCTGCAAGGGGGTGGGAATGGGGAGAGATTTGATGTTTCTTGTAAACTTACTTGCCTTCACTATATGGACACACTGGGCTTCCCTTTGGCTTAGCTGGTAAAGAACCCGCCTGCAATGCAGGAGACCTGGGTTCGATCCCTGGGTTGAGAAGAGGCCCTGGAGAAGGGAAAGGCTACCCGCTCCAGTATTCTGGCCTGGAGAATTCCACGGACTGTATAGTCCATAGGGTCGCAAAGAGTCGGACACGACTGAGCGACTATAATAAAGGGAGGGGATGCGAGCGCCCAAGGGCTCAGGCCCCAGTCCTCACCGACCTGGGCCCGCAGCGCAGGGTGGTTTCCGGCGCCCTTGCGGCTCTTCTCCTTCTGTGGTCGCCAGGAGAGAGCAATCTGGGGCGAGGGAGGCCGGAGGCGCGGGGTCACCTGGGAAGTGGGGTGAGGGCCTGGTGGGGCCCCAGGGACGGGCTGGATCGCGGGCTATAGGGTTCTGGGGGACGGTCTGGCGAGGGTGGGAGCGTGCATCTGGGTTCAACCTGGAGCTGCTACTGCAGAATGTGCTGGAAGGCGGGGCTGGCTGGTCCTCCTGCTAACCCCCACACCCCCACTCCCCACCGTCTGGGTCCTTCCCAGGCACGCCACCCCCTCCCCGTGCCCTCAGCAGCAGGGGGCCTGTGCCCCCTCTACTCTGAGTCCATGTTCTCATTCACACCCTGACTTTCAAATCCATGCAGCTGCCCCAGACGCCCCCCAACCCCGGCCTGGCCTCCCTGCACCATCTGGAGCTGAGCTCCGTCAGGTCTCTGCCCTGCACAAGGCGGGCGGCTGAAGCTGAGGCCACGGGGAGGACGGGCGGGCACGAGTGGGCAGCTGTGTTGGCCCGCGGGCTCTGCCCATCTGCTGCAGACACCCTGAAGAGACGAGGCGAGGCCTGGACCCCCAGACCAGCTCTTGTTTGCTGCAAAGAAAGCCCCATCCTGCTTTTTCAGTGTGACTTCCCTAAGGGCTACCCGGCCACATGGCTGGTGGCAGGGTCCGCCTGGCACACCCGGGCCGAGCCCCGCAGTGTTTGGCGGGTTGGGGGCAAGCGGGGCAGCAAGATGCCAGCCTCAGAGGAGGGGCCCGGCCACTGAACTTCCCTTCCTGCTTCTGCTTGAGTCCCTTATGCCCGATCACTTTTGGTCTGTTATGTAATAGAGTCGGCACAGAGCCAGAAGCGGGTAAATACGTACCTTCTCATTGCAGCCCAGGCCACCGTGCTGAGTCCTAGGCTGCCATAACCTCGGGGGCCCTGAAGAAGGAACGCGGAGAGGTGCGGTTAACGCCATGCCCGGGCCAGAACGTAAATGGAGCGCTGAAAGCGGAGCGCCCTGTGGCACTGATGACAGGTGATGATTATACACAGGTGTGCATACACGTACACGCGTGTGCCATGTACACGCCTCTGAAGATGTGCTAATAAGCACAGCGCATACATGTCTACCTCTGTATGTGTGTATATATTTGTCTGCTTATCATTATTTGTTTTTCTGTAATATTTGTTTCAAGTCCTTTTATTGAAAACTAACTTCACCAAACTGCAGCCCTGCGGGGCCGAGCCCCGAACAGACTGCCTCCTCCAAAAGTCTGGTCTCAAAGCCAGCCCCTCCTCCGGGACCCCATCCGTGAAGGGCGGCCGCTGGGGAGCGGGGCTGGCCGCGCCCACCCGTGACCTGTCCGCCGTCCTCTCTGCCCGCAGCTCCGGCCGCCTGGCCCCCGTGTTCGTGTATGGGACGCTGAAGATGGGCCAGCCCAACCACCGGGTCCTGCTGGACGGCGCCCATGGGCGCGCGGCCTTCCGGGGCCGGGCCCGCACGCTGGAGCCCTACCCGCTGGTGATCGCGGGTGAGCACAACATCCCGCGGCTGCTGAACCTGCCGGGCCGCGGGCACCGCGTGACCGGCGAGGTCTACGAGGTGGACGAGCGGATGCTGCGCTTCCTGGATGAGTTCGAGGGCTGCCCTGACATGTACCAGCGCACCCGCCTGCACGTGGCCCTGGAGGGCACGCACGCGCCCCTGGAGTGCTTCGTCTACACTGCGGCCACCTACCCGCCCGAGTGGGTCCACCTGCCGTACCTCGACGATTACGACTCGCAGGGGAAGCACGGGCTCCGCTACAAGCCGCGGGAAAACAGATGAGCCGCGAGGGCGAGGGAGGCCGGGACCAGCGCCGAGGGGCCGTGCTCGCTGAACGAGGGCGCGATAACGCCCCTGGAAACCACTGCTTGAAACAAATACTCTATCTGTCCGGGGTGGGCGGGGGAGAACACTTCTTTTTCAGTGGCAGCCAATTTCCCAATTTGAGGTACTGATAACAAGGCTGTTCCTGAAATCTGTCTCACTACGCTGCTTTCTTGCTTGCTGCTTAAAGAGCATCTTGGGTTTGAACGTACTGGATGAGAAAAACTGAGAACTTTAATTCCCCTAAATGACATTTGAAAACTAATGTTATCATGCTTTTCTGATTATGTTTTTTTCCTTTGCTTTAATCTGAAGATAACATTTAAAATGAATATCAAGTCTGTGTGTGACAGCTAGATTTTAACAGTCCTGCCGTATTGATTCTGACCTTGTAGCACTGAGAAAAGAAAAAATTTGAAAGCTGATTTTAGACATCTCAATGTAATAAAAGAATCTCAAGAAACAGATGCTGTATTTTAGAGTTCTTTTGAATATACATGACATCATTCTTCATAATTTTTGAGGTCAAGCTTATATAGAGATTAAAGATCACATCAAGTTGAGAAATTGAATATAAAAGTATTGGTGTGACTGTTAGCCCTCTTTCTGAGTCTGTTGGGTAGCAGGTTCTTTTCCTCCTAGTCTAGCAAAATAACAAGCACCCACTTGCTAGCAGAGCAGCTGAACACCCCGATTTCAGAGAGGCTCACGGAAGCCCTGCCCCAGAAGGGAGCTGCCATGGGGAACAAGCTTTTCAGAGAAGAACCATCGCATTAGTAATTTGTTCTTCAGGCCTGACACAAAGTTTCGCTTCCAAATACAAACAGCACTTAAAATAATTTTAGCACGGCACAAAGTACCAATTACTACCCACCTCTATCTGATACTCTGTCAGAGTGGCCTCAAGGCTGTGCACGACTCAGCCTCTGCTCACTCACCACCAAGTAGGAAGTGCATCCTGAGAATTCCAGACCCGGATGAAGATGCAGCTGCTGGTCCGGGTAACATCATTCTCCATTGGGAGAGCTCGCTCACACGTCAACTTAACGGCAGACTGAGATGACTAACTGCACCTGCTCCAGAAGCACCACTGTTATTTTTAGCCCTTTTTTTCCTAATTGGAAACTTGCTTCACAAAAACACAAAAGGTGAGGATGTGAATCCGCTGCTGGGCTCTGCAGCCACCTGGGACCCCTGACTGGTGCCCGCACTGGTGCCCTGGGAGGGATGGGGGGTCACCCCTGCACGCTCAGGGGACCCACACTCACTGCCAGACCACCACGAGTGCTGTCCGGGCTTCTGGAGATCATGACCAGCCAACCACAAGCGGGACTCAGGCAGGATGAAGCAGGTAATGAGATTACAAGGTGGCAAATGCTCATTTAATGAAACTGAAGGCAAAGAACTGAGATTTATATACATTTTTGAAAAGCATCCCGATGACATGGTGGCATTTTAAAGCCTCCTGGCACAGCCCGTAGCCTCTTATGTACATTGTCTTCATGCAAAAAAAGGGCAAACTAATATTTAGACAAATGCTCAGCTTTATTGATTTCATTTGAACACAAGGAAATCTCACAGCAGAAGTACAAATCATATGTACAAGTATTTATATCAATAAAAATTTCCATTGGTGATTTTTCTGGCAGAATGTTGGTTCTGACTATATGTGGAGTAAATGTGACCGTGTAAAATCCGCGCACAGGGTGTCCCTGCCGAACGCCTGAATAAACTGAGTGTGGAAGAATGATAATACAAACGGCTAATTAAACGGGGTGATGACTGAAAGGCTACAAATACTTCATTCCAGTTCCACGAGCAGGTCTCCTTCTCCAACTGTGTCTCCAGCTTTACAATGTACCGATTTCACCTTGAATTTAAAAGAGAAGAGAAGAGGGGAGAGTAAGAATTACTAAGCAGACCAGGAGGAAGCAATCTTGTCCGCTCCTGGAAGGGAAGGCGCACCGCGCAGGCGCTGGAGCACAGGCAGGCGCTGGCGGTGGCGCACCCGTCGAGGGGACCTCGCTGAGGGCATCCCCGGGGCGGGGACGGGGGCGGGCCCTCTCCGCTCCATACGCTCGCGGCCCCTGAAAGCCACTGCTCCCCGTGTGCCTGCGGTCGTCTGCACCGGCGCCCCGGGTGGAGGCCGGTGGGGACGATGCTGGGTCAGTCTCCACCCCGCCTCCTGCCTCTCACAGTTTCCGGTTTGGAGAAATGCTCCCTCATGGTTGCTGCTGCTGCTGCGTCACTTCAGTCGTGTCCAACTCTGTGTGACCCCACAGACGGAAGCCCGCCAGGCTCCCCCGTCCCTGGGATTCTCCAGGCAAGAACACTGGAGCGGGTTGCCATTTCCTTCTCCAATGTGTGAAAGTGGAAAGTGAAAAGTGAAAGTGAAGTCGCTCAGTCGTGTCCGACACTTAGCGACCCCACGGACTGCAGCCCACCAGGCTCCTCCATCCATGGGATTCTCCAGGCAAGAGTACTGGAGTGGCTTGCCATTGCCTTCTCCGCCCTCACCGTTAGTGTAGGAAAAAAGAAAACCAAAACCAAACCCCACCCACAATTATCCAAGAGTCAGAACAGGTGTTAATTTACAGCAGAAGCACCCCGGCCTGATCCGAAGCGTCCTGTGAAGGGAAATGAAGTTCTCAGAACGCAGGCCGAACCCCATGGCTCCCACGATGTCACCTCCGTGCCCCGATTTCCCCTGATTTCAGTCAGCTTTTGCTTTCCCAAATTTGCGTTCACAGTTAAACAGTTAAAACTAGAGACAGCCCACTTGACTTGGCGGTTCTTGCCTGGGCGTGAGGATGAATTAGGTTAGAAGTAGGCATGAGGTTAGAAGTCACTGGCCGTCTGGGCAAGCGGCAAAACAGCCAGAGCTGGTGGTTGGGTGCCCTGGCCTGAGGTGGCGAGAGTGGCCTTCATCCCAAGTTCCAGCCCGGGCCTCTCGGGAAGAAGAGAACCGACACAGCGACACTTGGAAGGCCTTGTTCCACAGGGCTGTTTGCACTGACGTGGCTGCTTTTTTTGAACCTCATATGTGCAGATAATACCACCCTTACGGCAGAAAGCGAAGAAGATCTAAAGAGCCTCCTGATGAAAGAAGAGAGTGAAAAAGTTGGCTTAAAGCTCAACATTCAGAAAACTAAGATGATGGCATCCAGTTCCATCACTTCATGGCAAATAAATGTGGAAACAATGGAATCGGTGACACACTTTATTTTCTTCGGCTCCAAAATCACTGCAGGTGGTGACTGCAGCCATGAAATTAAAAGACACTTGCTCCTTGGAAGAAAAGCTCTGACCAACCTAGACAGCTTATTAAAAAGCAGAGACATTACTTTGCTGACAAAGTCCGTCTAGTCAACGCTATGGTTTTTCCACTGGTCATGTATGGATGTGAGAGTTGGACTGTGAAGAAAGCTGAGCACCAAAGAATTGATGCTTTTGAACTGTGGTGCTGGAGAAGACTCTTGAGAGTCCCTTGGACTGCAAGGAGATCCAACCAGTCCATCCTAAAGGAGATCAGTCCTCGGTGTTCACTGGAAGGACTGATGCTGAAACTGAAACTCTAATACTTTGGCCACCTCATGCGAAGAGGTGACTCATTTGAAAAGACCCTGATGCTGGGAAAGACTGAAGGCAGGAGGAGAAGGGGACGACAGAGAATGAGATGGCTGGATGGCATCACTGACTTGATGGACATGAGTTTGAGTGGACTCCGGGAGTTGGTGATGGACAGGGAGGCCTGGGGTGCTGCAGTCCATGGGGTCGCAAAGAGTCAGACATGACTGAGCGACTGAACTGAACTGGCTGCTTTTTAAGGTCTGGCGCCTCTGGTGTTTTGACGGGCTGTGTCCGTCACAATGCTGTGACTCCAGAGTAGAGGGCCTGCTTCCACTGTGAACTGGGCCCCGGGAGGAAAACTGGCCTCTCAGAGCAAGGCCAAAGTGCAGATTCACCTAGGGCCCCTCAGCACCCTGATGGCAGCTGGGAGTCCCTGTAAGACTCTGGGCCCTGAAGACATCAACCATGCGCATGGGCGGGCTCCTGGCTCCCTGAGGGAGTTAAGGCCATGTTCATTTTAGGATCAGATCCCCAGCCTGGCACACTGGCCCTTGGCGTACATCAGACACATATTCTGGATCCTCCAAATGAGGCCAGGTTCTCATCACAAAAGGAAATCTCGTGACAACAATGCAGTGTAAATGTCAACTAATCCCGAGGAACGCATAGAACAATTTTTACAAGAGCAGAAATCAACACATTCTCGTTCACTTCTTAGAAAGGAATCAGGTATGGCAAGCAGGGTTCCCCTGGAGCCCAGATCGCACCAGTCTCTTCTCCCAAAACTGGGAGAAGACTGGGAGCAGTCATCCAAGACCTGCTCCAGTTGGGCCCGACACTGGGCCTCTGTCCTCCCGGCTGGGGTGGGACTGGGAGTCCCCCTTGGCCTGGTCCCTGAACACGGGTTTCACTTGCTCTGCGGGAGGTGGACGGAGGCCGTGTCTGATGCCAACTCCACAGGCAGCTGACAGTACCTCTCTGCCAGGACACCCACCGTCCCCAAGGTTCCAGCACCCTTCCTGGGAGTGACCACAGCGCAACATATGGCCCGTCTACACTGTTGTCCCCACACACGACCCACACCTCACTCCACTGTGCAGTACTTCCAAAGCAAAACACCCTTCAGAAAAGGATCATTCTGCTACAAACGGTGCCTTTCAAGTCGCAGGAAGAATGAAGTTACTGCTTAAAAGGACTTTTCTATTTTCTTCGACAGAAAGTACATTTAAGAAGTTTTACTTTTAACAAATCTCAGTAATACATCTCTCTCTCTTTTTTTCCCCCTTCCCTGAATCGTGAAGTCCCACATGTGTATATGGGCCTTTCAGCTCCTCTAGATCTAAAATTGAATTGTTCTCTTTGTGGAGAAATTATCTTGAAGAGTTGCATTAATTTCTGCAATCGCTAAAAACCATTTCCTGCTGGGTCACCTACGTCTCAGATAACTCACTGCCTCTAAGACAGATGTAAACATTAAAAATTAAAGACCCCTTAATTTGAAAGACATTAAGGTGAAGAACAATTGTTCTTCAACCCACCCCCTCCCACACCCCGGACGTCATGCAGACTCTCCCGGGCCCGATGTCTAGGACTCCGAGGTGGAGGCTCCGCTTGCCGTCAAGGGACGGCCCTTGGGGACATACCTTGCCAGTCTTCCCGGCCGTCATACTGTTCTGCATCTTCATGGCTTCAATCACACAGATTTCCTGACCTTCTGCTACCTGGAAAACACACAAAGAGTGGACGGGCGTGTTAAAAGCATTCAAATTTCGCAGCAACGTTCAAGAGGGAGGCTGCTCAGAGAGTCTTCATCAAAGCTCTGAAATACAATCTCAACGGCAGCAAGAGTCTCTTAGTACTTGGAAATTCCCTGGTAGTCCAGGGGTTATGACTCTGCACTTCCGCTGCCAAGGGCCCTGGGTTCTATCCCTCGTCGGGGAACTAAGATCCCACAAGCCATGCAGCCAAAAAACACACACAAAAAAATAGTCTCTAATACTTTATATTCCAAGCACATCTTTGGGGGACCGCAGACAAGGCCCTTCCCTTGTTAAGTTGTCATCTGAAAACCATCCCTGACAACTGGAGGTTTTGGGTGCTGCTGGTGGGGCCTTCCCCGGGAAACCTCTGAATTAACTTCTGCCAAAGAGATGTGGCAGAAACAGAATGTCTTCCGCTCAATCGAAGCGTCCAGAATTAGCACATCTCTAAGGACAGAAAGACCTGTGGTTTCCGGTGGTGGGGAGGAGAATGCATGCGGATGTGCAGGGTTCCTCTGGGGGTGACGAAACGTTCTAAGGTTGACTGTGGTGATGGCCGCACAACTGTGTGAAGAGACCAAGCCACTGAGAGGCACACCTTACGGGGTGATTGATAGTACACGAACTTCATCCTGGTAAAGCTGGTATCAAACGCCGGACTTTCTGTCTGGAGCCCTGGGGACCTGGGAGGAGCCCTGGGGAGCCAAGCATCCAGGTCACAGGGACAAGAGCCAAGCATCCAGGTTACAGGGACACCGTCCCAGCCTTTGCAAGACAACCAGGTGGCTCCTGGGAGGGAGTCACTCCAGGGAGTGACCCCTAGCGCCCTGTCCCCTCCTTGCAAGGGGCGCTGACTGCTGTTCGCCAGCTGGTGTGACAGAAATCCAGCTCGGGCTGCCATATAAACTCCTGGAGCTCAACCTGGGACTCCCACCCAGGTCTCAGGGTGACCAAGGGCCCTTCTGGGTCGTCTTCTCTCTCTGCTATTGATGGGACTGCACCAGGAGCCAGGCTGCATTTTTCTCCTCTCTTTGTGGAAAGATCCCCGCCGTCTTCGAAATGGGAGGGCTGAACCTCCAAGGGCACCCGGCTCTCTGGGGGGCTGCTGGACGCCAGCGCCCATCCCACGCAGCAGACGCGCCTGGGAATGTTCCTTCCCCCGAAATCCCCTGCAGATCCCCGAGCGCCTGCGGCCCCCCGCGCCGCACAGGCTGTCTCGCTGGCACCCGGCCGCCCAGCCCGCTTGCTCCTCTCCTCCGCCGGTCGGGCGGCGGGCTGCTGCTCCCTGGCACGGGAAATGTGGGAGGAGAGGGGATGCCAAGCCTGGTGGCTGGCACGAGGCTGGAGAGCCGGGTGGACACGCGGTGCCCGCGGCCCTCCGTGACCCACCGGCGCCTGCCTTCCAGAGAACTGAGAACGAACTGCGGGGTCCGTCTCCACCATTTGGGGGGTGTCAGACGGCCAGCCCGAGACGCGGCGCCTCAGAGCCCTTTCCTCTCTTTTCAGAGGCAGGGGACCCGGAGCTCGCCCGCCCGGCGGGCCCAGACCACGGCTCTGAGAGGCGGCGGGTCCAGGGCTGGTCGCACACGGCAGCGTTCCCACCCAGGACGCACGTTTTGCCCTCAGGGCCCGCGGAACTTCATGGAAAGTGGGTCTGAAATTCGGCAATGGAAGTTCCGTCTAAAAAATTGTGATGGGTTCTCCGCCTCTGGGCTCCGGGAGCTCTTTCCTCACCGAGGAAGCCACGGGTGCTCACCTGGCACCCTCGCCCAGCTGGGCTTCCTGGCTGGTGTCTGAGTGCCCAGAACCCACCTCTCTGTCCTCGGCCCCACGGGCATCTCTGGGCGGGCACCAGCGTGCCCCTCCAGCAGCTGCTTGGCACTGCCGGCCAGACAGAGCCCCTCACCGCTGCTCCACGGGACCTTCCAGAAAGTGAACTTGCAGTTAATGCGACTGTGAAAAAGAAACGAATGAACCTGGGAGATTTCCGGTGGTCACACAGGGGGCGGAGACCAGACTGCCCACAAGGATGCCCAGAAGAAACGCGTAGAAAGGCGGGAGGTGGGGAGGTGGGGATGGCCACAGCCCCAGCCCAGGCTCAAGCCGGCTATGCTGGAGGTACAAGCAGAGCCTCGGAGCCTGGCGGCGGTGGAGACGGCCAGAAGCTTCTGAGGCCCCAGTGACCTGCCAGTCCCAGCGGCTCTGTGTGCCAGCAGCCAAGGAGGGGTCGTACAGGCAGCTGCGAGGGGTGCGTCCCCAATCACCCACCAGAAAAACACAACCTCCGATCCAGCAGAGATGCTCGGGAGAGATGGGCAGATCCCCCAGCGAGACCCACCCCTTCTCCCAGGTTGTGTCTCTTGATCGACTATGGAAAAGAAACCAATGAACCTGGGAGATTTCCATTGGTCACGCAATGGGCGGAGACCAGACTGACAAGGATGCCCAGAAGAGTTGATTAAAAGGGCTTCAGAGAAAGCGCCCGCGGATCGGAGTGCTGGCCTGAGCCGCAGCGCCGCCCTGCCTCGGGCCCTCCAGGCTCCTTCCTCCTTCCCGCATCTCTGCTGGCCTCGACTTGGGTCATCAGGTGGGACTTTAATTCATGTCTCCTTCTGCGCTCACTCATTCACTCACAACAATCTGCTCTGCGGTTTGCTATTTGCTCCTTGGTCTCTAAAAGAGGAAAAAACTCTGGGATAAGTTGCTCCCTGATGCTCCACCATGCTCCACAATGCTGAGACGCGTTGCGGTCAGCAGAATCGTGTTATGCACGCAGGCACACACGGCACGCAACCGTGCGGACGCACGTGAACCTGACCTAAATTCAAGCTATTTCATCCCTCACCAATCTGAGGCAGGGAAGCGAACACAGGTACAGGCCAGCCGGCAAAGAACACAGACGGGGGCTGGGGGCCCATGGGCTCCAGCGCCAAAAGTCACCCGGGCAGCAGGACACAGGCCTCTCGCCTCAACGATCTGGAAGCTTCCTTGTCCAGGGGTGCCTTTCCCCCTCCTCTCCCCGAGCTCCAGGAGCAATGGAACACCGCCCACATCTCCCCCGTGTGCTCGGAAAACCCGGCGCGAGCTGGCTGAGCGGAGAGGGCGCTCGACGGCCGGGTCTCCACCCGACAGCGCGCACGCGGCGCCGGGGCTGCCGCGGGGTTTGCGGGCCCACACTTCCCCGACACGCCGGTGGATCATCTGATAACAGACTTAGTGATTGTGACAGGACGTCTCCAACGTCAGGCTTACAAAATGGTCACAAGCCTCATGCAAGTCTTTTTGATAAACCTACTCGGCCTGATGTACTTGGCCGCTCCCTGTCTAATTGGTGTAAAGTTTGGAGGTCTGAATCCTGTATCTTTCATCCGGCTTATTGCGTCCTCTCCTTTGACACGGGGTCAGGGTTCACATTCGCATCCGATTATCGGAGCGCACTCATTAGGCAGGAGCCTGCCTTGCTCCAAAATGAGTAAGCCGCGGAGAAACCTGGCCCATTTACTCGGCAGATCCTAGCATGTTTGGGAGGCCTGAATGTCACCCGGCACGGCTCTGGGCTGAAGAGTTTCAGACATCTCCAGCTGATGATTAATTGTGAGTGATGGGAAATAAAATCCAGTAAAGCCAGCTGCTTGCCATGGTCGGCAAAATGACTCTAATGGATATAGGCTGCCAATTTTCCAGTTTTACTGGCAAGTCTTCCAAGTGTAATTAAGGGAAGTTATAAATGATATGGAAATCTATCAAGTTCCATTTATTTTCAGAGGACTCTTTCCCCAGAGACTTTTATCTTCAAGCTTATAGTCTGCTTTGTTGTGCTAATGATTTAAACCACTTCTTATTTCTGATTAAAGCCCCCAATATCCTTCCACCGGGTTTGCTTTACTCCTTCCCCAGAGATGAAAGACACAGAACCTTCTCCAGTATGTGTCCCTCTGGGACACTGCTCTGGCCGGAACACATTTGGCAACTTGTATCGTTCCAACTGCAAACGCGAGGAGAAAGCCCCAAGAAGGTGCAGTGAGAGAACGAGAGGAGAAAGGGGAGAAAGAGAAAAGGAACAGAAAAGGAACCCCCACCCCAAGCCAGACGTGAAAGCTGCGCTCAGGACCAGACATTCATCAGAAGGTGCTGTAGCTCACTAATGTTATTTGATTTGGAATAAAAGCATGAAAATGGTGGCAAAGGCCTAAAATTGGAGATGTGAAGGATGACTGCACAGTATTCCATTTTGCAATTTCATCCTTCAGAGCCACAAAATGGGGGTGACACAGTGATGGGATGAAATTTACAGTAACAGCTGTGGTCTTTCCACACAAGGGAGGCCCTTCTAATGGGCTGAGGTCTGTTTTGAACAGACGGGGAGTAACAAAACAAGGCTCCCTATTAAGAGTGTGCAGTCATATTTCTGATGAAGAAAAGGATGGTGGGAGTCAGATTTCCTTTAAGACGGTCCCTACCCTCTTCTGTCATCCACAACCAGGGCTGTTTTTAAGGCGTTATCCTGGAAATAGAGGAAAGAGGCCACAAATGGTGTGGAGGGCTCCCCCCACCCCCCGGAAGCCTCCTCTCTAGCATCTCTAAAGGATGCATGGGAAACTGTGCCAGTGGCATATGGCTTTCTACAGCGCTAAACATTCATACAAAAGACAGGTTCATCAGTCATTGGAGTATCTGGATAAAAAATTAGCTCCTGATGGATGGTATTTTGAGCTTACCTGCTGCTAGTACATTATCAGAGAAACACAGGTTTTGAAACCCACATGACATTAGAAACTGCAGACCATGAAATACGACACGTGCAGGAGCACATAATGTACGCCAAATTATACAAAATAATAAATAAGCTGTTTAAGCCCTCTGCCTAAAACTGGGCCCGCTGCAAGGAACCCTGGGTCACTTCTGCGCAGGCCAATTAATGCACAGCATCTGCTGTACAGAAGCAGGGCACGAAGCACTTCCGAATGATTTCAGCAATTAAAAGAAAAGTGTTTCCTGCCTGTTCAGACAGCAACTGTTTCAATGCAAGAGTGAGCACCAAATCACTGCGTGCAGCTGAAAAATTAAATCCCCTTTTTTGGGGGGGTGGGGCGGGGAAGAAGGGTGGGTGGGAAGAAGAATTTTTATGGAAAAGGGACCCTTCTTTTGTTGTCCAACGTTCTGTGTTTTTCTGCCAAATTAGACAGAAGGCTCGGAGGGCCCACTGGCCCGCCCTGGTCTCCCCTTCTGCTGTGCTGGGCCGCCCGAAAGCAGGGGTCAGTATCAACCCTGCTGCCGACTCCACAAAAGTGAAAATCCTTCAATTACGGTTTTAAAGGCTGTGCGACTGAGAACACAGGTGCCTGAATGCGGTGCATTTTGAGGCCCTTAGATCTGAAGACAGAGGCAGTTAACAGCTACAAGCAAAAGGCATCTCAGATTTGGTTAAAAGGCAATGCGAGGATCTGATTATAATAACTTCCTCTTTCTGAGCTGGTAAGATAGGCTGGGTAATATCCCCTGATATTTCCTGAAGAAAAGACGTGCATTCGCATCCCAAGATCTTCATGTAAAGAGGGTGGGAGAAGAGACCCTGGGAGACCGGGCAGTGTTTAAGCAGTGATGGAAGGAACCATCATCGGATTACAAAGAAAGAGCGGGCAGGCGACGGAAACGCTGCCAAAGCCCTTATCTGCAGCGTGAGGCCTCCTTTACTGGGTATGGGCACCCAAGACTCCCTCAGGAGGCCGCTGCAGGGAGAGGCACTGGCCCAGCCCGGCACTCCTGGGGCCCCAGGTGCCCCCTCAGGGCCCTCCCACCCGAGGCTGCCATCCTGACCTGGACGTGAGCTGGGCATCAAAGCGGGGAGCTGAGAGTCTGGGGAAAGAATACAGAGAGGCGGCCCGTATAAAATGCGTCCAGCTTTTCGGGAAATTCCTTAAAATGAAGAGAATTACTATTTCCCACCACCCTGAAGTGAGCTCAAAACTGGAGTCAGAACCTCTAAGTTACGAAGAGAACCAGTTAAAACTGATGTCACTGATGGTACCTTTAACAAATCACTCTGAATTCTCAATCTATGTGAAGTACGCTGCTTTAAAGGACTCTGTGAGACAATGACCTTTTAAAATTTATTGTTACTATTATTATTTATCAAAATAGCAAGAGAAGATATTTTGAATCTCCTTAAGGTTGGGAACTATCATCTTCAAAAACGTTTGAAACAAAGAAAACATGTCTCCTCACCCCATGGAGATCATCCCTTGCAAAATAAAATCAGATGCCAACTTGTAGACATGCCTACAATATCTGACTGGTCCACAGAAATATTTCACTTCATATTGATCCTTGTCAAGTTAAAACTGTAAAAACTCCCCAACTGTTACCACCAACAAAAACTCATCAGTAACAGTCAAAAATAAATGTCATCTGGAGAAGATAGGCCAAATTCAGGATGGCCGTTTCTCTGAAGAAGGCAGGGAAGGAATTCTGCTGGGCAGAGGTCACAGAGCAAGTTCTCTGTATCGGCCATGTTTCGTTAAATAAAATCTGAAGAAAAACATGATAAAGGTGAGCAGAAAGCATATGAGTACTTGTATTATTATACTCCACAATGTCCTCTATGTCTGTAGTATTTCATAATTTAAAGTTTAAAAATGTTCTGGAATGAACGCATGAAGCTATGCCTGCCTTGGAATACAACCAGGTGTGGGTGGAACACTGGCAGCTTATCAAATACACTGAATGACCACTGCTATATGAACGTGGGATTATGTCAGGATTGGGAATCCTAGAAGCTGGAGAATCTATCCAACAGCCAGGCCTGGCCCTCTGCCAGGGAGATGTAGTTGTCAATACTGGGCTGCGTGAGGACGAAGTCACCCCCACCCAGCCCTTCTCCTGTGGGAGACCTGCGGGCAGAGGCGGCCTCAAAGACGACAAGGAAGGTCTCCTGCCAGGTTTATTTGAGATTTCCTTCGATCTGCTGTAAGCGCAGTTACAGGTGGATTAGGGACACTGAGCAGCTCTGAGTACCATTCTCACACCCGTGTCTCCAGAGCAGTGGCCGTCCCCACCCACCCGCCGCCCCCCAGGCCTCTCCCCAGAGGAGCACATGCCTGGAGGAAGGTCAACCAGGGTGCTGTCTGGGTGCTGCTCCCAGTACTGATTCCACACTTCATGCTCTCCTTGTGCACTTCATAGAATAGACCATCTTTTTTTTTCCCCCCAAGACTGTTCATGAGAGCAGCAATCTCAAACAGCTAATTACCCTGCTGCTAACGGTCAGTTCCATTACAAAGTGGATCTTTCTCATCTCAGCCCCGCTAAACTACTCCAAACTCTTGTCCTGCCAATACTGAACAGGCTAAGTGGTGAAAAAAAAAGCAGCAACAGGTACTTAATTACCGATCTATGATTTTACCTGGTCTGACAAACTAGTAACTTACAAAATAATAATTAAGAAAGGAAATGTAAATGGGTACACAGCCTGCTGCTGGTTCATGTCTCACAGTTTGTGATGTATTAGATGGGTATTGTTTTTTTTTTCTTGTAATTTCCCATTTTATTTAGGTATAACTGACATACACTACTGTATAAATTTAAGGCATACAGCAAAATGAGTTGAAGTTCATATATCATGAAATGACTACATCACAGTAAGTTAATATCCATCAAACTAGATGAGCATTTCTGATGCAAATCTGAGATGACTGCAGAATCTAAACAGAACTAGAAAGAATCTTACTTAAATGCAATATTAAAATATCCCCGTGGGCTGCCTCATTTTTATTGTTTCTGATATCAAAGTCAAAATGAAAACTGTACCACAAATCCAGCAGTGGAAGTCTAATGCTGGGGAAAACAATGGATTCAGCATCATTCTGAAAGAATATGTACTTTTAATATTTTTGTTCAAGAAATCATAAAGACAGTAGTTTAAAAACTTAAAACAAGTTGTCTTTTAAATGTTAGTTTTGATTATAGGAGTGCCCCCGGTTTATGATATTGTTAAATGTATAGAAAAGTAGGTATTTTTCAAAATGAAAAATCAGTTATTTTAAGATTATTTTCAGAAGGAAGATGAAAAAGGCACATAGGAAGGCATATAAAAGTCATCCTGGCAAGTGTTCTCTGAACTGAATGTGTGATGCAGGCTGTCCTCAATCCACCCTGACTTCATCTCTTGTCGGTTTACACGCTTCTATGCATTCTACCGCTGATGGACCAGCGTTCCCTCCCGACATGCTCAAAAAGGTTACTACACAATCATTTAAAAACTGATTCTCCTACCACATTTAATGTTAAATAGCATGTAACAGACACTATTAGCGACTTTCGCTGTGCGACCTTAAAATGAGCACTCAGGAGTAAAACCCAGCCTCTGAGCTGGGGGTGTGGGGGTGGGGGGGGCAGGGCGAGTCCTCTCCCCACTAAACCGCCTCTAAACAGCCACCTTGAGTCATTCTGTCCTGAGGCCCTTATGCTCTTTAAAAACTCTTTACTTCGCAGAACAGATTTGTCCTTTATTACCTATGTGACATGCTACTGTACCAGGCCTGCCATTCCAAGACATGTCAGGTTTTACTTACACTAAATATAAAAATTACAGATAGCTGGGATTTAAACTATACGAAATAACACTACAAACAAAAACAGAATACGGGTAGGCCCTTCCTTGTTCTCCTGGTCAGTGTTTTCCTTGAAAATACGCAGGGATGACTGATTCCGTTATCTTTCTACTGATAAGAGGGGAACCCTGGCCCAGCTATTGTTATTGCCAAGAACAAGACAACATGCTCTGCAGTGTTAAAATAATTTTAAACCTCAAAACTTGAAAGCTACAAGAATTATTTTCCTGCAGTGGCCTCAGGTATGGGCTGTGCCTTTGGCCCAAGAAAAGTTCCTTGTGTTCTCATTACGCAAGGCAGCATTAATTGTAGAAGCTGTTAGGAGAGCAGGCAATTAAATGTCTCATCCCCTGTATCTGGTTCAGGTCTTAGCGGTCTGGGACATTTTTTATAAGTAATAACTCAAGGGAAAATACTGTTCTATCAAAATACAATGACACAGAATATGAAAGAAAGTCCTGCAGGGACCAAAAGTGGCTTCGGAAGCTGGAGAGAGAAATTACAACAAACCCCTGCCCTCCATGACCAGCCTGGGCACACACGTGCACACTGACAAGCAAGGTGACCAGGGGGCAATTCGGTGGACCTCCCCCCCAAAGCCCGTAGTGTGCTCTGACTTTAAAGAAATACTTAAAATAGAGGCCCCAGTTCCTTCTCAAGGCAAACCACTCTTGAATACCCACATTTAACTATCGGTGGTGGTTTCTGATGTCTGAGCTCCCCCCAAATGAACCAAGCCCTAATACCACACTGTCCCATTTTACTAAAATGCTGTGCTTTCCCACATTAAATTATGAACCAGGAAATGGAGAGCATGAGGGCCAAACCTTTGTGGTCTCTGGAGCAGCTAGGCCAGGAGGAAGCTCTTGATGTAAACGAGAAGGCTGCAGGCTCCCCGTCCTCCAGGGAGGGCGCCGCCAGCCTGAATCCCACCCCACCCCACCACCATCTCCTAGCAGGAGCAGCCGCCCCATCCTCCTCCCTCATCTAAGGTCCCGATTCAGGTGTTAGAAAAGTAAGGATTTCAGTTAAACACTGACTTTCTTTTTTTCTAAGTGCAAATGTGGTTTTATAATTAAAGCCACGTAATTAGAACTGACAAGCTCAGGATGGCTGTATACAGCCTCTGTGGCTTCCAGAAAAAGCTTAAGGAGGAAAATGAAAAAATAAAAACAACCAAGGCACGACTCCCTCCCATTGTTCACCAGCCTACACTCCTAGTCGCCAGGGGATCCCACTGACTGCTCTGCTCATGGGGTGGGTATAGGCCTTCTCAACGCCAAGGCCAAAGCCTTCGGAAGGAAGCGATACAAGGCAACTCCCACCGCCACATTCAACCCAATCTTGAATCCGCATCACCTCTCCCAAATCCTTGACACTAGGTAGCCTAACAGCCCTAAAAAGGGCTTTCTTCTGGGGATGTCAGTGCTTTCGAACGTAACAATCCCCGGCTCCGAACCTCTTTTACAAGCCGGTACTTCCATTTCTGTGTCATCAGGTAAAGCAGTTGTTGGGTCAGTTTTCCAACTTCACATGTCAGTTCCAGGCCTAATCGTTTTAAAACAACTGAAACCAATCATTTTTTGCTAATATTCGCCTACTGCAAGTACTTTTTCAGAAGCTAATGCCAACCAACTATATTAGTTTTTCTCAACATTAATTTACTTATGTTAATAAAGAAACAGAGAGGCGGTTTTCATGTAATCTTTACAGGAAAAGGCATAAACTCCTGTGACATAACTGAGACACAAAATGGAATCACCGTATCATCCGCTGAAGACCACTGTGCTTGGCTGTGCTCTCCCAGCACAGAAATAAAAACGCGACGACTGAAGGGCTCCCTGGAAACCCTCCGGTTGCATCTTTGTTTTCTTTCTACTTACGATGCTGATCAACAGATTTCTATCTGTTCTAGGACAGCGACTGTTTCCTACCAATCTGTCCACAGCACATGGCCTGCAGACTGAACTTGTGAGGAAATACTAACAATACACCCTTGATCCTGCCCTAACGTCACAAGGTCAAAATGAAAAATGCAACCTCTGATCGTGGATTTTATTTGGGAAGTGCTCTGGTACCACAAAGATTACGACAATAACTCTCCTTAGCACCCTTCCCGTTTATTCCAGGATGCGTGCCAACAGTTCCCCCATCAGGGGCTATTTCTTGGTATGACTTCTTCAGGGATGCTTAAACCGCAGAGAGCTAGAGGGTAAATAGGAATTTTAATATAAACGCTTCCTGAGACACTAAATTTGCCAAAGAAACAATGGATCTGGCCTTGTTTCTGTTCCACTTTCCCTGGGTCGTTGGGGTGGAGAGGCGCTGAGCCTGTGACGTCCAGCACTGGACAAAGAGCGCGCAAAGGCTGCTCTGCAGTACTGTGGGGTGACGTGACTCAAGACAGGACCCTGCTCAGTCTGCCCCCGCCCATCCCCTCCGACAGACAGGGACGGTCCTTACCAGGTCCCCGGGCTTGACAGAGATGGCCACCACCACGCCAGGCATTGGGGAGCGCAGAACGCTGCTTGTGTCCTCAGCAGCTTTTTCCAGCATAAAGTTGTTCAACTCTGCGGCAAGCTTGGTGAGGATCCGCACCTTGTACTAGGAAGAGGGAGGAAAGTGAGATCACATGATGACCTTCCCCTCCAACGCAGCAACTGTTCAAATCAGTTTTCAGCTTTTAAGTTACACCACCTCTGCAGTCACATAGTTCTTCATTACTGCACATGGAAGCAAAACGCATTCGTCTGCTTCTGCCCTATATGTGAGCCAGCTGTGTATGAAATTTCTTGAAAGCGGAACGAGTCCAGTAATTCATTAGTGACAAACATTAATCATCCTGTATCATTAAGAAAAACATCTTAAAACCTTACAAATAAGACAGAATTTCCCTGTATTCCCTTAGAAACTTTTCCCAGTGGACACACATTCTGCAGCTGGGCCAGCCGGCAGAGAAGCGGGTGCTGCCAGCACTCACCGGTAGGTGGCAGCAGACGGCTGTGTCAAACCCCAGGCTCCCCAGAGACAGCGGCTGGACCGTGTTCTCAGTAAGACAAAAGGTTTTGGTGTTCATTTGGGGCATATTTAAGAATATTTAAAATTCAGTTTTTTCCAGTGACATAAAGCATTATATTCACGATTGAAAAAGTTACCTTTTCTTTTTAAGCACAACATTACGTGGTCCTTCCAGTGTTAACACGATGGTTAGGGTTGATAAAAATGAAATATAATGTGAATATCCTCTTTACCAAGAGACAATAACTCGAGATTTTTAAAACCACTGAAGGGAAACGATCCGCAAGCCCAGGATTTTAATGGCCCATTTTCTAGGTGGCTCTCAAATGATGAGGGGTACATGAAAGGAAGCTCAGTCTGCCGGAACATTTCTAATACAAGGAATTTCTGCCCGGCAGGGGGAGCGGGGGGTGGGGATCCTAGATCTCTGTGAATAAACAAACGAGTCAGGGTTTGGTCTGTCCAAACAGAGACATGACTTGGTAGGGAAGTGTTGCTTGCTCAAGTTGGAACCACCACCTGAAGATTTTTCTGATTCCTAGCAAAGAGCATCTCCCCTGGGGGCAAGAGAGATGGTGTGACCAGGCAGCTCCATTTTGTTAGAAAAAAGCTGTTATAGCTCAAAGCTTCCCTGGGCTTCGTGATGGTAGGGAGGCAAAAGCCAAACGGAATCCCCTTCATCCTGTCCGGGGTGGTGGACATCCCTAAGTGTGCTCTCCGGGCCTACTTTCAAAGGCATGGGGTAGGGGCGCTGGGGGCGGGGAGAGGGCCCATGGAAGAACTTCATTTCAGTTCAGTCGCTCAGTAGTGTCCGACTCTTTGCGACCCCATGAACCACAGCACGCCAGGCCTCCCTGTCCATAACCTGGATGGCCTGAATTCCAAGCGGATTCCTGACGCTGTGACAGGTTGAATAATGACATCTTCTGCATGTTTTCCTTTCTTCCTGAGGGTGTATTTTGCAATCCAGACGTACAAGTGTCTGCCAGTTTCTGAAGGATATGATCCTTAAGTGAAATTACAGTGCAAATAAAAGCTTTTTGCTCCTATTAAAATTCATCTGAGTCATAAGTGACGAGGGAAAAAGCAAGGAGAATGCACTCTGCTGTCACTCTAATAAACATTCTGGGCAGAGGGGCTATTTATCAACGATGAAATGCACCTCAAAATCCTTCATTAAATCTATGGGGGGGGCTTGACTGAGGGAGGGGGGGAGAATATAATTGTACCAAATTGCACAGTTTTAATATCGGCGCTCTGAATGCCTTGGAAAAGCAAATCCCACCTCACTAGAGGCATCAGAGGCAACAAGTTACTCGCCTGGCCGACACCTCCCGTGTGGCTGCTTCTTGGGACTGCTCAGTCCTGGGCCCAGCAGGCTAGTTTTCCCCCGAGCAAACAGATCTTTTTCTTGTGTTTCGCACAATCTGACTTCAAAATGTGAACTCGGGGCAAGGTTATCTTTCTACACCCAGGATAATTTATCACACTTCACCATGGAGGATACCCTAAAAAACAATGTTAGCTGCATCCCAAACCAGCCCCTTCGGGTAAATAAAGTGCCAGGATTGTCTCGAGCACCAGTGCACCCCAGAAATGACAAGATCCTGACTACAACTGGATCCTTTTTACTATTTTTGTAATTTTCCTATCTGGATTCCTTTCTCCGTGGGACTCCTGCTTTGCTTGGAAGGAGATGTAAAAGAGTCACAGAACTCAATGCCTTTGGATGCGGTCTTTGTTATTGATGAGATGTTCCTTTTCCTTTTCTATTTGTTTATTGTTCTTAAATCTGTTTGGGGGATAAGCGACTTATTGTAATCACAAGCAAAAAATAACAACGGGCGTAAATGCCTTGGGAGAGGCTCTGTTGCAAACAGTTGGCTTCGAGATGACCTTTATGAATAGAAAAAGCAGCAGTAGCAGCGAAGTTTCTCGTTTTAAGATTACCTTTGATGTTGTCCTGGCCCTTCAGCATGCCCACACAAACACGCCTTCTCGAAACGACCTCTGGGCTGGCAGTGTGGCGGGCCAGGGGGCGCCAGCCACGATGGGAGGTGAGTGGAGAGGCAGCACAGAGAACCATGGGGTGAAGTGCGTGGTGAGAACTGCAAACGCTTTCTGATGCCCCAGAAAGGGAGCTGTTTAAGAATGTACACGAGGGCTTTCAGAGCTTATGATCAAAACAGCTATTTATTGGTATCTCTGAATTCTTAGGGGGCACAGGCAGAGCAGTCAACGAGGTGAGAGATTTCAGGAAAATACCCTGTGATGTGTGCGCACTTTTATCCAGTGCTAAATATTTTAATATTCCTAAGGGGTCCCACAGGACTTTTCTGGAGAGTTCTGCTGGGAAGTTATTATTTTCAAGCAGAAAAGTGTTACTCGCTCAGTTGTGTCCGACTCTTTCAGACCCCATGGACTGTAACCCGCCAGGCTCCTCTGTCCATGGAATTTCCCAGGCAAGAAAACTGGAGTGGGTTGCCATTTCCTTCTCCAGGGGATCTTCCCGACCTAGGGATGGAACCTGGGTCTCCTGCACTACAGGCAGATTCTTAACCATCTGAGCCCGAAGCAAGCAGATAGACCACCAATTCGCTGTTTTGGGGGTGGCTGGCCACGATGCTAAAAGTTCACTGATGAGAGACAGAAGCAGAGTCTTGGGAGAAGCCAGAAGGTTCTGCCCTCCTCAGGTCTGGAGAAATGTCTGCTTGATGCAGAGGCTGCTTGCTTGTGGGGGGAGGCTGGAAGCTGAGCGGCTCCAGGTCCATCAGGAGGGAACCTCACCCTGTGGGTATGGGGAGGTGCTCTCCAAACCACAGGCAAATTATTAAGTTCTTGAAAACACACTTAGAGTGTAAGTTGGAGGAGAAAACAGGTGCTCCCCGGGAATCCAGTTCCTCAACCCAGGCCTTATCTAGTATCCAAATCATGGTCAAATAACCCCAGCCCCGGCTTTTAAGCAAATTCATTTTGTGGTGTCTGCAGTGAAAAACCCTGTCTAACAAGAAAATTTCTCCCTAGAAAGTTCAAAAGAAAGAGAAAAATCATACTAGACATAAAAGGATCAGGAAGAAAACTATAAGAGATGGACAATTAAAAGGAACACAGTGGAACTGTGTTAAAAATGAACATCCAGCTCTCAGTAGGGAACCAGAATCAGGAGAGGGAACGGTGGTGAAGCAGGGGGCGCCGGGTGGGGTGGATGCTGGGGAGGAGAGGGCCCGTCATGGTTTTGGGGGAGAGATGCTTTTTAACCAGACTTGGTTAATCGAAACATCCTGCCAATGGGCGCGCCCACTCCTGCCCAGCACACATGCGGCTCGGTGCCCCGGGCAGCAAAGAGCCCTTTCAGTGGACACACTGCACGCAGATGGTCACACAACACACTGTCTTGCTGGTGTCGGTGTTGGTTTAGCATCTGCATCCCCCCATAGAGCTTAAATCCCCGTGCGTCTTCCCAAGGCCTCCAGGCATACCAGCGGTTTTATGCATTCCGCGTGCCTGTAGACTCAGGGGTCTGGGGGTACCCTCACAAGACAAGTGCTTCCGGTTTGTTTCCTGGTTTTTTTCAGTTGTGACTTCAGAGGCTCCTCTGTTGTTCCTCGTAAAGCAGGCTCAGCTCCCGTCTTTCTCCCTGCGTCATTTTTCCCAGAACAAGAATTGTATATACGTACAGCTGATGCTCTGCTTGCGGTTTTCATGTCAGCCGTGGGCCCGCACAGCCATCACGGACCGAAGGATAAACGGTGAGGCTTCACCGTCAGTGATCCTAACACCCTGAAGCCCTGGCCTGACGCTGCTCCTCGGCCCTGGCTAAGAAAGGTGGCAAACACATTTCTCCAAATACAGGGATCTCTTCTCATCCAGAGTTTTATACCTTCTGCCCCAAGGGTCTCCAGCGTTAAGCTGTGTCTTCATTTCCACGGTGTGGCAGTGAGAGCTAAGGCTGAAAACTTCCTCTCCAAGTCTACTTTCCTAACCCCGAGCCAAAGGGAGGGAAACTGTTAATGGTTCAAAAGTGACAGAAACGCTGAGCTGCAGAAATGATGATGCATCTCTGAAAACAAAGGTGTTTAAAAAAACGGGGTGGGGGGAACCCACGAGAAATACAGCATTTAGGTGGAACCAGGACTGTAATTCAAGTTTGTCTTCCTTTCCTAAATTCTTGGTGGAAAACACAGTTGACAGTGGAGGACAGAGGAGGAATACACAGTTGACAAAGCGACAGCTTGAAGCCAGGCGAGACACACATTCCCTCTATGTCAGCATCAGGCCCTAGGAAACCAAACCGACAGAAACTGTCCACGGAATGGCACGAGAAACACACAGGGTGAAAGCCGGGAGCTGTCCTCCGGGAAGCAGGAAGAGGGTGAAATGAAGAGGCAGCAGTTCAAGCGCCTGGTACAGCTGCCGTCACCGGGCAGTCCGTTAGCATAACACTGAGACAACTCCATCAGCACAGTCTCAAGGTAGCTGTCAATCAGAATGCATCATTTAATCCAACAGCACTCGGAGGACTTTCTCCGACAGCCCGCGTGACAGCGTATCTACAGCTCTATTTATATCAGCGCTGGGTTGTGTTTACAATGCTTGCTGTAATTAGAAAAGATGCAACAGGCAGCAATATTATTGAGATCTCCATTTTGCAGTATTGCCCTGGAAAGTGTGATCTTGCTTCACAGAGTCACGCTAAATGACAAAAGGCTATTTTCTTCAATCTCCCGGCTCAGACAGCACTTCATTTGCAGCTATCTATAATTAGATTAATGGTGTAGTGCAGTACAAAGCAGGCCCACTTCACATCAGATAGCATATGAATTAAGACAAACACTTATTTCAATTCCAGGCAGAGAAAGCAATGACTGGGGTATTTAGCATACCCTTTATGGTGGAATGAGATGTTAATTGTGTACCATTACCTCTAAACTGCTTGCTTGTTGTATAAATCACTGTGCTAATTGATGCAGAGATAGAAATGTAGCCACAGGCAAGAAAGCAAAGGAATGAGGGCTGGAGATGGCGGATAAAGGATTATCGACTAAAACCATATGGAGATGAGGCTCCTTTGAAACCTTTTCTTTCTGCCCGGGAGCAGGATTTCTTACGAGTGCAGAAAAACTCTTGTATCAGGAAAGAAAATTTAATTTTTTGTGTTTCTTTTTAAAAACACAAATTTCTTTTAAAAGTTCCTAGCCACCAGAAATCCAACTAAGAGGCAGGTGGAATTAATCTGAAGTACACGTATAAAAATATGGAAGGTGTAACGTTTTCAGATAGTCAGAGCTGCCTGTCGAGGTTTCCGGCTCACAGGAAACCATGTGGAGGGGATGTTCCTGACATGTCCACAGGGCAAAAATAAAACTTTTCCCAAGACCTGAGGCTGTTCTTGTCCTGTGAAGAACTGACTCATTGGAAAAGACCCTGATGCTGGGAAAGATTGAAGGTGGGAGAAGGGGACGATAGAAGATGAGATGGTTGGATGGCATCACCAATTCGATGGACATAAGTTTGAACAAGCTCCGGGAGTTGGTGATGGAGAAGGAAGCCTGGCATGCTGCAGTCCATGGGTTTGCAAAGAGTCGGTCATGATTGAGCAACTGAACTTAACTCTAAGAACAGAGGCTGTTCTTAGAGACCAAAACACAAAATGAACCTGGGCTGGCTTAGGTGTGTGAGAAGGCGTTAATGATGTAGAAATGTTTACTCGGGACGTGAAGCTAACAGAAGAGAACCATCATCATCTGCCACTGAACAATGGTGACTCTCCACCAAAACCCTCAGATGCGACTCCTCTGGCTCATGATTTCACATCAGTAGGAAGGAACGAGAAAGGAGATCTTTTTTTCCCGTCTTTTTTACTTTCTAAAACTAGCGAAAAATAATAAACACAGGCACAGGGCAATTTAAAATGCTGCTCTTCCTTGTTCAAATGTCCTGTTCAGCACCCAACAGCTCTTATCAGGGTTAAATGAGGGTCTCACAAATACAGACACCAAATGCTACACTCGTGGTTACAGATCCGCAGATAAACACGCTCCTCGGAAGCTCATAATCAAGTGTGTGTACCCCGTGTATGTGTTCACATTTTATTTTAAGTAGCAAAGCAACACTAAGGTGCAAATTACTGCTGTGCACTTTTTCACAAATTCAGCAGTTTGGTAATTAGCGCTGTTACAACAAAAGTTTATACAGAGAACAAATAAAGGGGGTCAGTTAGTAGTTCAAATTCTCATCTGCAGAGTAACAGTTAATATATCCACCAAGTGAAAATACACATTTAAGAAAGCTGCATATGGTTTAGCCTTGTGAAACCCGAATACCATATTAATGTGCGAGACAATAAAACGAGGTCCCAAGAAACTAGAATGTCTGGTTCAAGTTATCACCCTGGAACCTGGGGCGGGGCTGGGGGTGGGACCTAGAGCTCCTTGCTTGGGGCCAACAGAACACCTGTATTGCAGCTGCAAATTCAACAGTTTAAGGTTTGGGTCACAATGCTAAATAATACTTAAAAAAAAAAAAAAAAGCCTCATGAAGAAGCATTAAGGGCTTGAAATGGAAAGAAATGCCAGCAAAAGAAACAATGTGAACTATCCTGAAATATCGCCTCCCAAGTGTGCAGCAAGGCGACAGAAATGGAAATGCACTGAAGGAAAGATCCGGAAGCAGGGCGAGGGCTCGCTCCCGATCATCACTCACTTGTCTACACCATTTAAGCCGGAGCAGCACGGCCCCCAGCACGACCCCAACACACCCCGCCACCTCGTGGGACAACAATGCTGGTGTTAACAGGAGAAAACATACGGTTTCTGATAGTGCGTCCTCAGTCCCTTTAATTAAAAAGGGCAGTTAAACGCAAAGTAAATCATTCAGTTAGGTGAGTTGTTTAAGGATATGTAATTGACAATGTTGACGTGCCGCGGTGACATAATGCATCACTTTCAACACGTCCGGCTACGTTTATGAATCAACCTCTCCTCAAGGTTTCTTTGTTTAGCTGCTAAGTCAGTTCTTGAACTTCAGTGTGCCGCGAGGGGCCTCGACAGCAACACTGCCATTAGGGGCAGTTTTTGAGGGAAGAATCACGGGACAGAGATGGGAGGAACATGCCAACAGAACAAAACAGAAAGGCACAAAAGCTGTTCCAGCAACTCATCTTTCCAAATTCTGGCCAAAAAGGGGAAAGTTTCCAGAGAAGGAGAACTTAAGGTCAATACCAAAACCTCTGATGAAAGGGATTAGTTAAGTCTGTGTATATCTCCAGCTATTTCCTGAAACACAACATTCTCTGGAGAAGAAAATATGGGGAAGTCTTTCAACAATGCAAAAATTGAACCTAACGTTTTCTTCTCATATTTTGTAATCAGAAACACAAGGATCCTTCCAATTCTAATATTCTAAGATAAATAACATTCCTTTTTTTCTTTTTTTTTACCAATAGTGCTGAGAATTAAATAGAAATTAATTAAACATTAAATCTAGCACTTAATAATAGGATTTATTTCCTCCTGCTCCACTGAGGTTACTTTCCTTGTGATTTGAAACACTGGTGTCTTGATACGGACCTGAAAATGATGGAGGAAAAATAAAAAAAGCTACTGTATAGGAAGCCAGCCACACTTCGGGTCCGCAGGGAAGGCGAGCTTGGAGAGCAAGTCACCAGTGGGTTCCTGCAGGCCTCTGTTAATGGGGCAACCTCCCGGGAGCTGGGAGCTGTGGGATGCCATGTGCAGGTGTGCCCCGATAAAGGCGCCCAGCCTCTGCTTCGCCCAGGTGCCCACAAGCTGTCTAACATATGCCACAAAGGCAATCTGCTGGAATAAGTGGCACTTTCCCATCCACAAAAGTAAGTCCATTGACAATGCACTGTACGGAACTCAGAAAATAGAACATATGCGTTCTGTTTGATCAGGAGCCTCCGTGATACATTGTGGCTATAATGAGTCATTTCTTTCCTTGCTGCACAAGAAAAATGTTATAGATCTTTGAAAGCCTTGTGCTCAATTATGTAACAATACCAGCCAACATCTGTTAACTGTACAGGCGGTTTCCATTCTGTATCCTGAATTGTTTTATGTAATTATGAGTTTATAAGGTATTTGGTAAACCAGTAAGAAGGTACCTTTTGAAAAGCACTATATAATTTGGGGTACAATGAAACGTTCTCTCGAAAATCTATAATTAGGGCAGCATCAGCTTACAGAAAAGTACAGGAAATGTTATAAAAACACAATTATGTAAATAAGCACGCAGGTAGGGAAGTGTACCATTTTGCTAGGTCCCCGCCCGGCTTCTTGCCTCCTGTTCTCCGTGAACTGCTCTCTGCTCATCTCAAGTTAAAGGAAAGGGGTCTCCAGGGAGCAGAATAAGCAAACTTTTGGGAGCTGGGCCTTCCCGTGCAAGTTACACCAGAGGCCTGGGACAGGTGCCAATGCCAGGGGCTCTTCAACAATGCTTTGACTTCACAGGGATTTTTTTTTTTTTAATAGCTGGATTCTTTTCATTTTATTTCTGTGTTTTGGCCAGGCCGCGCGGCACATGGGATCTCAGTTCCCAGACGAGGGATGGACCCCACGCCACTGGAAGCACAGAGTCTTAACTGCTGGACCCCCAAGGAAGTCCCTTTACAGGGATTTTTTTAAAATGATAAAATAGTTTTGATATAATGCATTCACTGAAGAAACTCACAATCTAACACACCAAAATGCTGGCTCATGTGGGTTAGAGATTTAGAAACTCAAACATGAAGAGACAAAGCAAACAAATGATGAGAGTAATACGGCGCAGTGAACTACTGACCAAAAAGATCAGAGCAGAAAACAACCAGAGAACTACAGCCCGCCTCCCCAGAGGTGCCGCTCTGCTACCAGGATGGCTACCTGATGACAGCGATCAGCTTTCCATCCGCCACTTCAGTCTAAAAGCCGGGCATAAATGTCCCCTGGAAAGGTGTCTGTCTCCCACACCAGGAAAGCAACCACCCCAGAGACAACTCCTATCACCTGCATGGAACTCTTCTCTGCATAATAAACCTTTCTAAACAACTTTCTACAAGCCATACATTTCCTAGTTACCTGCTCACAACTCACCCCAGCCCAGAAGCCCCCACACTCCTTTGTTTAATCTCTTCTCCACACTGCATTGCCCTCTGTTAAGATGGTCAGTTGAGTTCAGTCGCTCAGTCGTGTACGACTCTTTGCGACCCCATGAATCACAGCACGCCAGGCCTCCCTGTCCATCACCAACTCCCGGAGTTCACTCAAACTCATGTCCGTTGAGTCAGTGATGCCATCCAGCCATCTCATCCTCGGTCGTCCCCTTCTCCTCCTGCCCCCAATCCCTCCCAGCATCAGAGTCTTTCCCAGTGAGTCAACTCTTCACATGAGGTGGCCAAAGTATTGGAGTTTCAGCTTTAGCATCAGTCCTTCCAATGAACACCCAGGATTGACCTCCTTTAGAATGGACTGGTTGGATCTCCTTGAAGTCCAAGGGACTCTCAAGAATCTTCTCCAGCACCACAGTTCAAAAGTATCAATTCTTCGGCGATCAGCTTTCTTCACAGTCCAACTCTCACATCCATACATGACCACGGGAAAAACCATAGATAGCCTTGACTAGACGGACCTTGGTTGGCAAAGTTATGTCTCTGCTTTTTAATATACTATCTAGGTTGGTCATAACTTTCCTTCCAAGGAGTAAGCGTCTTTTAATTTCATGGCTGCAATCAGCATCTGCAGTGATTTTGGAGCCCCAAAAAATAAAGTCTGACACTGTTTCCACTGTTTCCCCATCTATTTCCCATGAAGTGATGGGACCAGATGCCATGATCTTCGTTTTCTGAATGCTGAGCTTCAAGCCAACCTTTTCACTCTCCTCTTTCACTTTCATCAAGAGGCTTTTGAGTTCCTCTTCATATAGCCCCAAACTCTCACTGCCTCCTCAAGTCACATTTCTTTGTGAATTCCCATGTAAAAGTAATATAATCTGCTTTTTTTCTCTTGTTAATCTGCCTTGTTAGTTTAGTCTACAATGCTCTACTATATAGGAAGACAGGAAAGAAAGCCTCCTTTCCCTCCACAACCCAGCAACCACTGGTCTAAATGACTGGGGCTGAATTCCATCAGGTGTCACAGCAGTGGCTAAGCCACTTTATAGATTAGAAGTCTGACATATCTTAGGAAGGAAGTTTAACCAGAGCTACTAAATGGACCTCTCGCATGCTACATAGTGTGTATTACACAGAAAATGCGTTACTGAGGGTAGATAAGACCTGTAGGGCCACGTGGCCAATCTCGGGAACAGGACATATGGCTGTCACATTGGAAACGGCGAACGCGTAAAACACAAGGCTTTGGAGCAAAATGACCTCAGTCTGCCATCACTTTTTGGCCAAGTGGCCTAACTTCTCAGAACCAATTCCTTCATTTTCAAACATCAGGATTTCAATTAAATGAATAAATGAACAAAGATTTGTAACTAGGAAGTGCCTGACAGCAACTCTTCACCAGTGTTTCCTGCCTCTGTCTCAAACATTGCAGAGTTTTCAAGAGACAGTAGTGGATTTTTTTTTATTGCATATGGTAAAACATCTTGGATTAGCAATGCCTAATTGTAGAGTTCTAGCTCTGTGGTTCTACATCTTAGATTCCTTATTTATAAACTGTGGATCATAACAGTGCCTACTTCAAAAAGTTGTGAGAAACCACCAATGGATCACCAAAGAAATCAGAGAGGAAATTTAAAAAATACCTTGAATCAAATGAAAACGAAAACACGATGATTCAAAACCTGTGGGATGAAGCAAAAGCAGTTCTAAGAGGGAGTTTATAGCAATACAAGCTTACTTAGGGAAACAAGAAAAATCTCAAACAATTTAACCCTACGCCTAAAGGAATGAGAGAAAGAAGAGTAAACAAACCCAAGATGGTAGAAGGAAAGAAATCATAAAGATCAGAGCAGAAATAAACGAAATACAGACTAAAAACCAATTAAAAAAAGATCAATAAAACTAGAAGCTGGTTCTCTGAAAAGACAGATAAAATGGATAAACCTTTAGCCAGACTCAAGGAAAAAGGGAGAGGGTCAAAATTACCTCTCCCCGCTCTAGTGGCGAGGTAGGGTGGTGTGTTATTTACAACCCACCTGAGACTCTCTTGGGCTTCGCTGGTGGCTCAGATGGTAAAGCATCTACCTGCAATGCGGGAGACCCGGGTTTGACCCCTGGGTCAGGAAGATCCCCTGGAGAAGGAAATGGCAACCCACTCCAGTACTCTTGCCTGGAGAATCCCATGGACAGGGAAGCCTGGTAGGCTACAGCCCATGGGATCACAAAGAGTCGGACACGACTGAGCGACTTCCGTTTCTTTCCAAATCAATAAAATCAGAAATGAGGAAAAAAAAATTACAACCAATACCCCAAGACACAAAGGACCATAAGAGGATGAACAGCAACATGCCAATAAAACGGACAACCTAGAGGAAATTGACAAATTCTTAGGATAAGACTGAACCAGGAAGAAACAGAAAACAAGAACAGACCAATCACAAGTAATGAAACTGAAGCACAATTTAAAAACTCCCAACCAGAAAAAGTCCAGGACCAGATGGCTTCACAGGAGAATTCCAGCAAACATTCAGAGAAAAGTTAACGTCTATCCCTCTCAAACTCTTCCAAAAGGTTGTTGTGAAGATTAGGTGAATTCTTTTATGAGAAATGTGCAAAACAAGGTAAATGCTATATTCGTATTTAACAGCCATCATTACTACTCTTTTCATTGTTATTTTTTTTATTATTAATACATGTCTACAGATATTAGAGAAATCAAGTAAAAGGGGAATCACCCATTTCTTTTTCATGTTCTGCTCAAAGTATTTCTGTCACCAAACGTGTGGGCATTTCCCCACACAGAGCAATTCTCCAACTCTCTCGGAATGTCAGCTGGGAGTCCTACAATTCAATGCAGTTCTGATGCTGTGGTCCCACAGGTTAAGGGCTTAGTCTCACCAGACTGTCCTCCATGTCAGACGGCAATCACAAGTCCAGGCCTGTCACCTGGAGACTGTCCTTGTCTATCCAGGTGTGTCCCTCCCAGCACCCCACCTGTTCACCAAGCTGGAAGCTCTATAAACCCCCTCAGTTAAGAGAGAGAGCGAGTATATGTGTGCATGTGTGTGTGTGTGTAGCTATATATATAGCTCTGACTATGTGTGTGTGTGTGTGTGTAGCTATATATATAGCTCTGACTGTGTGTGTGTGTAGCTATATATATAGCTCTATGTGTGTGTGTGTGTGTAGCTATATATATAGCTCTGACTGTGTGTGTGTGTAGCTATATATATAGCTCTGTGTGTGTGTGTGTGTGTGTGTAGCTATAAATATAGCTCTATGTGTGTGTGTGTGTGTGTAGCTATATATATAGCTCTGACTATGTGTGTGTGTGTATGTGTAGCTATATATATAGCTCTGACTGTGTGTGTGTGTAGCTATATATATAGCTCTGTGTGTGTGTGTGTGTGTGTAGCTATATATATAGCTCTGACTATGTGTGTGTGTGTGTGTAGCTATATATATAGCTCTGACTGTGTGTGTGTGTGTATATATATATAAATAATGGAGGCTGCACTGCACAGACGCGGTTGAGTAACTCACTGGACTAAGTGACAAAGTCAACCTCCCTGTGGGTTGGGGGTAGGGCTTAAAGTTCCCATCCTTCAATCACCTGGCTGGTTCCCTGGTAACCAGACTCTCAATCTCAGGGTCTTCCTAAAAGTCACCTCACTGAGCTCTGGTGTGGTTGAGAAGGACTTGTTATAAATAACAAAGACACTCCTCTTATCACTCGTTTCACTTAGTAAAATTCCAAGGGTTTTAGGAGTTCTGTGCCAGAAATGGGACAAAGACCAAACATACAATTTTTTTTACTATAAATCACAACATCTTAAATCAAAATTCAGATGCCAGAATTCTTGGGCTATTGCCTGGGAAGACACTGGAGGCTCCTCTGGGTAGGTCTACAGTTAGTGAAAACACAATGGCTCAGACAGTAAAGAATCTGCCTGGAGTGCAGAAGACCCTGCTTCGATCCCTGAGTCAGGAAGATCCCCTGGAGAAGGGAATGGCTACCCACACCAGTATTCTTGCCTGAGAATCCCAGGGACCTAGAGGAACCTGGGGGCTAGAGTCCATGGGGTCACAATGAGTCAGACATGACTGAGTGACCTGCACTCACTAAGGATCTGAATCTCTCTCTCTCAAAGAGCACACATCTTACAAACACAGAGCTTATTAATCCCTCACAGAAATTCACTTGGCATTTCTTCTGATAAATTGCCCAGCCTAATAATGTGGCCTTCCATTCAATTCTCCTGAGGTTTCTCCAGGCTGGAAACGTTACCCTACCTATGCTGATCAGACTGCCACAATCCTTCCATAGACTCTGGGTCTTTGTTTTATTTCAGCCATGCTGCACACCTTCTGGGATTTTTAATTCCCTGACTGGGGATCGAACCAGGGCCCTCAGCAGGGACAGCTTGCAGTTCGAAGCACTTGACTGCCAGGGAATTCCCAGGTCTGTGTTTCTGAATTCTGGCAGGAGAATTCATATTTGAGGAACTTGAGATTTACTAGAAAATGAGAACTGGGGACTGAGTGAAACCTGAAAGCCCTTACAAAATTTAAGATGTATTTTATGGACTTAACAGCAGTTACAGGCTGGTTGCACAAGCCCTACAATGTAAGAGGTGTGCAGAACAAGCTAACAAACCACACCCCCAACAACCTCCAATCCCACTCCCCAGAAGTCCTGGTAACAGTTTGCTTGAAAATCTTCTCACTTGCAACTATAAAACTATAAACATACACATCTATGTTTATAAATGCTTTTCGGCTGGGTAAAACACAACGGTGTCAGTGTATTTAAAAACAAGGAAATCCATGACGTTTTTGCCATGTGCCATCCTTAACTCACTCTATATAAACTTTGCTTTTACTCTTTCTGGATGTTTTTTCTAATTTCTTTCTTTTTAATTGGAGGATAGCTGCTTCTGCCTCACATCAGCATGAATCAGCCACAGGTACACATACGTCCCCTCCGTCTTGACCCTCCCTCCCACCCCATGCCAGCCCTCCAGGTTGTCACCCAGCGCCAGGCTGAGCTCCCTGGGGCACACAGCAAATTCCCACTGGCTCTCTGTTTCCACATGGTAATGCACATCGTTTCCATGACACTCTCTCTGTTCGTCCCACCCTCTCCTTCCCCTACTGTGGCCACAGGACTCTTCTCTAGGCCTGTATCTCCACTGCTGCCCTGCAAATAGCTTCATCAGTACATGAAGGATGTTTAAGACAGAAAGAACTTTAGGTCACTTCTTTTTCCTTTTACATGCTTAGTTCAGCTGAAGCAGGGGGAAAACTCCCAACCCCCCTCCATAACACAAAAACTCTGTCCTTGACATCTCCACAGTGTCTCCAAGTACCCCCACCTGGCCCCACCAGCTCCTCTTACCCAGAGTTCAGCTCCCCTGTCCCCCGAGAATGATAAGCCCAGATGTAAATACAACCTGAAGGCCCCAGGGAGGCTCCCCCTTAGTTTCTCGAACCTTCCCAAGGCTGCAGGGACAAATCACAGACTTGGCCACCTGCTCTACCTCCCTCTCGTTTTTTCAGATTTGTTCCTTTTTCTCTAATTATCCCCAACAGCGTGACTGGTTATCTGTATATGGCAGATAACTCTGCCTGGTTGCAATGACTCCATGATAATTTCGTGGAAGCCTCTATCCGTCACCTGCATACTGGTGCATATTATCTGAAATGCTAATATTCATACTGATCAACATAAAACTCTCCTAAATTTACAAATTGTCACCACTCAGCTGATTTAGACTCTGGAGGGCCAGAAATGCCAAAAGTAACCACCAAAAGCTTTAGTCACAGAAGTTGATATCTCTTCCCTAAGGACGAATTTGTAAATGGAAGCTGTGTAATCGAATTGAAAGAGGCATACTTAACTTTTACCATTACTGTTAAATGACGCTACACAGTAGCTATGAAGTAACACTAGAAATATTTCACTTGTGTCTATAATCAGGACAGCAGGAGTACTGAATCTCAGCTACTCCTTATTGCGATTCTTTGCTCTGGGTTGCAAACACTAGGAAGAGTGAGTCCTGGGAAGATGGGACGGGATGCTTGCTATCAAGCTGCCTTACTCCATGGCATCTATCTTAGTTAATCTGCCATGACTCAGGCTCTAGGCCTCTGTTACACAGGCTTAGAAACCAGATTTCCTCAATTAGCTTAGAATGGATCATTTGATCATTCTCAACTGGACTGATTCCCTGTCAAGCTCATGAGAAACTGATGTATAAACTATCTTGTGAATTTAGAATCGGAAATATAAAGGGAGCCAGCCCACCACCTAACTGTAGTGTGAGTACCTAAACTATAGTCAGTGGTTGTTTGATTAATATGGAAGGGGCAGCAGCTCATCAAAGGCAGTGCTCTCCACCAAGATAGCATGAGCAGTGCTTCTCAAATAAGAAGCGTCAAAACTCATTTGGAGGACTTGTTAAAACCCAGCGTGCTGAGCCCCACCTCCAGAGTTTCTGACTCAGGGCAGGTTGGGGCTTACATTTCTAAAGAGTTCCCAGGAACCACACTTGGAGAAGCACCAACACAAGGCAGGCTTCTCCGCTATGGGAACAGGCTTTCTGATGGGACTATCTTAGACCCTTAGGGCTACTGTAATAGAATACTACAGACTTGTGGTTCATTAACAATAGACAATGACTTCTCACTGTTCTAGACGTTGCGAATCCAAGATCAAGGCACGGGCAGATGTGAGGGTCTGGTGAGACACACTTCCTGGTACACAGATGGCCATCTTCCTGCTGTGCCCTCATATGGTAGAAGGGGCAAGGGATCCCTCTGGGGTCCCGTTTATAAGGGCGCTGATCCCATTCATGTTCTTTGTTGTCAGCTGTTTAGTCAGTAAATCATGTCTGACTCTTTGCGACCCCATGGACTGTAGCCTGCCAGGCTCCTCTGTCCATGGGATTTCCCAGGCAAGAATACTAGAGTGGGTTGCCATTTCCTACTCCAGGGGATCTTCCTGACCCAGGGATTGAACCCATGTTTCCCGCATTGGCAGGTGGATTCTTTACCGCTGAGCCAGTCATTTGGCTGCGCTTACAAAAGGCTCCGCTTCCAAACACCATCACATTGGGAATCAGGTTTCAATGCATGGACTCTGGCAGGGAGACAAAGCTCTGTTTACAGCAGGGATCTTAGCTCATGTCCCCTGGTGGCTCAGTTGGTAAACCTGGGTTCAGTCCTTGGGTTGGGAGGATCCCCTGGAGGAGGGCATGGCAACCCACTCCAGTATTCTTGCCTGGAGAATCGCCATGGACAGAGAAGCCTGGTGGGCTACAGTCCGTGGGGTTGCAAAGAGCTGGACATGACTGAACTAACACGACTAACACTCATGTCCGCTGAGAAGACGTCTCTCCCCCAAGACTCAGCTGAACATAAGGCAGCTTCTCTGAGTCTTGTTCTAGCTAGAAAAATCTTCTTCTGAGTAACTCTCTTCATATATAATTCCTGATAAACCTAGGACATTATGAGTATAGTGCTGGTAAAACTGGGGTTCAGATTCTGACTGAGTGTGGCGTATGATTATTACCTCACTTTATAGTTTCACTTCCTCATCCACTAAGAGGAGGAGACCGTTGCTCGCGCTTTTTTGGCTGCACCTTGGGGCTTTGCGGGATCTTTGTTTCGCTCAGCAGGGGCTGAACCCGGCCCTCCTGCGGTGGAAGCACAGTGTCCGAAGCACTGGATTCCCAGGGAACTCCCAAATACTGCTTGTCTTACAGAGTTTTTTTCTGTGAAAATAAAAACTGGTAGGCCTATTTTAAGATCTGAATGAGACAGTATGTGTGAATTGTCTGGCACAACTTCCAGCAATAAACGCTGCACTTTCCCTCACCACAACCCGGTGTCAGCAGACTGGCTTTGCTACGTGGTTGGGGAGCGGACCTGAGTTCAGCTCAGTAATAAAAGTAAACCTGCTGATACCTGGTCTTGGACTTCCAGGCTCCAGAACTGTGAGGGAATACACTTCTGCTATTTAAGCCATCCAGTCTCTGGTCCTCTGTTGCCATAGTCTGAACTGACTCATAACTGCTCACGGAAGGAATGCCTTTAATGTACCTTTTGCACGTGTTCAGTCCTGTCCATTTGATATTTTGAACTTTTGGAAGAGGTGTGCTGTCTACAGTCACCCTCCTATTAATTTTCTTTGACCTCAAGGCTTCTGTCCCTAGTTAGATCATACACATTATTATTACAAGGGTGTGATTAGGAAATGAAGCAGCCACAAGCAACCTTCAGAGGCTGGAGAATAGCACTGGGCTCAAAGTTTTCTCTGCAGAGGGAACACTCTCTATGTTCTCTGTTGTAAATGAGTATATGTTTTAGATGGACTGAAACCAAGCGTAACTGCCCAATATCTGAGAAACTGGGGGAGTGTTCATTTGATCTCTTGGTTTATTAAAAAAAGATGGGGAAGCTAAAAAGTCCTAGCAAAGTTGGCAAGGTAACTTCCAATGGAATGCATATGTTATGAAACAAACTGAGTACAAAACCCTTGAAAAGAAACTTTAATATTAAAAAAAAATTATAATATACCCAAAGGAAAATTCTAGTCTCAACAAATGACAGCGACTGCAGTGCTAGATCACCACTGCCCTTGGTCTGGCATCTGCAAGAGAAAATGATACACTGAACAAGTTTGGCTTTTAACTTTCAGCCTTTCTACAACCTTACTAGAATATGCAGTCTGGTTACTCCATTTATTTTCAAACTAATCACCTCAATCCGAAAAAAAGGTCCCTAGGAGAAAATGGATTGAACTAGAATTATTTTAGATCTTCTGGACAGAACTCCATTCTTGCCAAATCTCTTAGTTCTGTTAATTTCACAGGTGATTTGAGGCCTACAGTGTTCTGAAGATTGGTTTCAAGCACTGCCTATCTTATTCTTAAAAAATGAATCTGTTATTCATCCCCCTTGAATGACAGAGGCATGAGTTCAATGAATATTCCTTCGAAACTCTTCATCAGAGACTCTTAAGTTGGGAACAATCAAACGCTAACACCTCTAATAAAGAAGTCTCAGGCCACCCGTGAATCAGAAATGTACAAAATACTCTTTTTTTTCCTGGCTTCTTCTATGTTGTTTTGAAAATCATCTTCTGTGAAGGAAAAAAAAAAATTTTTTTAATGTCAAATATAGTTGAAATTTGTTTACATCAGGAAGTGTGACTAGGGTTACACGAGCTTTGGTCTATTTCTGTCCCGCACTGTGATGGATCAGAGCGCTTCTCTGTGGCACAGGGCTCGGCAGTGAAGTGTGCATGGGGGGGCACCCGTTCCCCTTGGGGGGCACTGGCCACCACTCTCTGCCAGGAGTAGGCACAGCATGAAAGGCTGGACCCAACTTTACCAAAATGTCACTAGTCCCAACGTGAAGGTCTGTCTTAAGGCTTCCTGCCGGCTTGCCTATCATCCTGCCAAATAAAAGAGGTCACCCAGTACTGGAAAGATGAGGCTGAAGCCATGTGGCCTGGAAACAGTGACGCATGAGCCAGGAAAATAAAAAAGAGGTACAGCAGTTTCTCTGTCAAACATTAGAAGTCATCAACATCAGAACAAATATTTCATCAATATCTTATACACACCACGAAACAGCAGATAGAAAAACCATTTATTTTGGCCCAACATCCCCATGGGACAAGGACTATCTCCCAGGGCAATAAGCTCTGGTGTTTCCAGTATGCCAACACTGATGCTGACGAAGGGAAAAATCTTACTGTCCAAGCCTCTTTTGGGAACAATGGAGGCTACTGATATTTGAGAACTGGCGATGCAGTTCGAAGATGCGCAGTGGAAGCAAACCCAGTGTGCTCTGCGCAGACTGTGCACCTGGGATTTCTACCTCAAGCCAGTGGAGGCCGCCCCCACCACCCCAACTCATGGTTTTCCACAGGGTGTGAAGTGACGGCAATCATTCTGCCCACAATGCCGATGGCAGAATTGCTGGCTGTCATCACCAACTTCTTAGAAACAGAGAACTGAGTCAATGCCTTGTCAAAAGGTTTCAAATGTTCTATTTATGGGGGCAAAATACAATCCCTTTCTCTACTATGGATAAGTACATTAACATAAATTGAGTTTAAGTTGAGTATTTAAACTATTTCCATCCCTGAAATATCACTGTGAAACAGTTCAACAGGGAGGAGTTAATTTTCAAACATACCTAAAGAATACAGTCGGAGATAGAATATTATTCAGTTGTGAAAAGGAGATCCAACCAGTCCATCCTAAAGGAAATCAGTCCTGGGTGTTCATTGGAAGGACTGATGTTGAAGCTGAAACTCCAATATTTTGGCCACCTGATGCAAAGAGCTGACTCATTTGAAAAGACCCTTATGTTGGGAAAGACTGAAGGCAGGAGGAGAAGGGGACGACAGAGGATGAGATGGTTGGATGGCATCACCAACTCAGTGGACACGAGTCTGGCTAAACTCCACGAGTTGGTGATGGACAGGGAGGCCTGGCGTGCTGCGGTTCATGGGGTCGCAAAGAGTTGGACAAGACTGAGCAACTGAACTGAACTGAATAGCAATGGAGTGCTGATATATCGCGTGACAGATGAACTAGAAAGAATACTAGGCTACGGGGAGGAAACTAAACACAAAAAGTCTCATATTATATGATTCCCTTTATAGAATGGGGAAATCCAGAGACAGAAAGTAGACCAGTGGTTACCAGAATCTGGGCTTCCCTGGTGGTTCACATGGTAAAGAATCTGCGATGCAGGAGACCCAGGTTCGATCCCTGGGTCAGGAAGATCCCCTGGAGAAGGAAACAACAACCCACTCTAGTATTCTAACCTGGGAAATCCCATGAACAGAGGAGCCTGGAAGGCTACAGTCCATGGGGTTGCAAAGAGTCGGACACAACTGAGTGACTAACACTTTTCTTCTTTCTACCAGAGTCTGGGGAGAGAGGAAAATATGGAATGATTGCTTAAGAGGGTACAGAGCACTCTTTTAGGGTGATGAAAATACACTGGGAATAGACAGAGATGACATCATTGTTCACATGCTAAATATCACAGAATAGTACATTTTAAAATGGTTAATTTTATGCTATATGAATTTTAACTCAATTTTTAAAGAAGAACATATTTGGCCACATGAACTGTGTACAGCTTTTCCTTTAAGGCTCTCTAGTTATGAGTACGGATGCTGCTGATTGGTGGCTGGCCTCTTCTCTTTTTTGTCTTCTCTGACAGATAGTAAAAAACCCCACAAGCTAGAGATCATAGTCTGGTACACAGAAGACACTCAACTCTGTAGAGGAAAAAAGAAAAGACTCTATAATCCTTTTGGCTGAGCTACACACAACTCCATGTGGGCAAGAGGCAAAAAGCACTAATTAGGAAAAGTTTTAGCACCAAAGAAAGAGATTCCACAAACCTCAAACCCAATGATTTCCCTTACAGAGAAATTTAAGGGGTCCTAGAAACCTCAAGAAATTCATCTGAAAACATTTCTGCCCAGACATCGCTGAAATTTAGACAGAGGTTCATATTCTTTTTCTTGCCGACAGAATCACTAATGTTCAACTTGCAGAGATGACCTCGTTGATCAGGGAAACAGAGGAAGTGTCTTGGCATGAATTTAATTTGAACACTCTTGGCAAGTCAGCTTGTTGACAGGAGTCTGAAGAAGTCCTGGCCACTCTGACTGTATCTGCTACCTCATGCCTAGGTAAGGCAGTGCATTTTGCCACTAAAATTAAAAAATTGAATTGACTGAGTGTCAGAGAAGAGGTTACAATGTGTTCCCATTCCACAGTTTTAACTACTTATTCAAGCTAAAGAAAAGCAGGCTTCTCAGTATGAACTTCTAAGCTAAAATAAGGTCTTTTGTTTCATTTGCACAATTTTTCATCTATTTTCATTAATTTTGACATTCAAAAAAGGGACAACTCTTTGCAAAGATAATACTTCTCTTCTATGAAAAGAAATGCTGGAGAAGGGATAGGCTACCCACGCCAGTATTCTTGGGAATTCTCTTGTGGCTCAGCTAGTAAAAAATCTGCCTACAAAGTGGGAGACCTGGGTTCCGTCCCCGGGTTGGGAAGATCCCTGTGGTTGGGAAGAGCCCCTAGAGAAGGGAATAGCTACCCACTCCAGTATTCTGGCCTGGAAAAGTCCATGGACTGTATAGTCTATGGGGTTGCAAAGAGTCGGATACAACTGAGCGACTTGTACTTTCACCATGAAAAGAAAACCAACTTTCAGTACAATAAATATAAATTGTACATCCTAATGAAACAACTTTTGTGACTACCAAATATTGTGATTCCTCCCCTGCCCCCAATATCCCACTTTTCTGCTGTTTTCGGCTCTATGTAAATTAGGGGAGGGACAGCTATGAAATTCTGAGGCAAAGAGACCCCACAAATCCTGACAAAGAGCGCGGCCTCTGCCTCCAGCTCCCCATGAGACCTCGAGGCCTCAGTTTCCCCCCTGGGAATTCCGTGATTTGAGAATGCAGACCGAGAACTCAAGTTGCCTCAGTTTCCCCCCTGGGAATTCCGTGATTTGAGAATGCAGACCGAGAACTCAAGTTGCCTCAGTTTCCCCCCTGGGAATTCCGTGATTTGAGAATGCAGACCGAGAACTCAAGTTGCCGATCTCTGCAGGTTCCTAAACACACTATGCAGCTTCACGGCTCCATGACTGTGCTTGTGGCAATACAGCCTTCTGGAATATTCTCCCCACTTTCCTTTGCTCGCCTGACCCATAACCCTTCCTTAAGTCTTGGTCAAGGTGTCACCAACTCAGGGGCCTTCCCCAAATTCCATTACATAGCCATTACAGGCTCCAAGAGCACGTCTGTCTTATCTACCATGTTATGTTGAAGTGACCAGGTTAGGGGTCTATCTCCTTTACCAGACAAATAGAAAAAGGGAAGCAGTAACTTCACAAAAGTAGAGAAACCGGACGCCACCTTACTCAAGTCACCAGAGCAATGGCACCAGTAATCAGGAAAGCAGAAACCTGACCCTCCTCATGATATGATGCACGGAGAGGGAGGCAGTATCTCTTCTGTGCTGCCTCTGCCCCAAACGGGTAACTCAAGTGTGACAATGGGAAATGCCAGACAAATCCAAATTGAGGGACATCTGACAAAATAAATGGCCCGTCTTCAAAAACGCAAAGGCCATCAAAGACAAAGAAAGACTGAGGAGCTCTTCGAGACTAAGGAGACGAAACGACGTGAAAACTAAACCCAGTGCGATTCTGAAGAAGATCCTGGAGCAGGAGATGAAAAGTATTTTTTTCTCTTGCTATAAGACATCAGTAGGAAAACTAGAAAAATTTGAAAGGCTTGTAGGTCAGCTAATCATACTTCTTCAATGTCAATTTCCTGCCCCGTGGTTATAAAAGGTAATAGCCATCTTCTCGTTAGAAAATACACACTTAAGTATTGTTAGCAACTTACTGAAATGGTTCAGAGAAAAACATTCATACAGACAGGGTGAGAGAATATGATAAAGCAATCACAAAAAAATGTTAGCATTTGAGAAACTGATGAAATTATATGAACATTCTTTCTACTATTTTTGCAACTCTCTCCTAAGTCTTACATTATATCAAGGTAAGCTGAAAACATTTTACAGTACAAAAACCTAAAGAAAACTTTCCTTTTAGATGAGAACAATAAAATACCGGATTGGAAAAGTACATGCTATTAATACATTCAGGGATGATGAGAAAATCTGCAGTAATTACTTTTAAAGTGAAATCAGTGGTTACACAGAGTGCTAATTGGAAGTTGGCACAATTCCAGGTCACTGACACTATCTCCCAAATTAACCCAACAAACTGGACAGCAGAGCAGTAAAAGATAGTCTCTTTACAGCGTAATCGTGAATGAGAAGCAAGAACACCATACACACAAAAAAATGCTGAGCTATCCACCTACTTTACAAATAAATATTTTTCTCACAGGCTTTACAAAGTAAAAAACCCATCTCTGCTTTAAAGGCAACCATCCTACAATTACCCTACAAAATATAAGGGACAATGCATTGCATCACAATTACAACTAGTATACCTTCTGGGTGCTCTCTGCCAGCAGCGGTACTAACTCTACAGGGCTGGTCATTGCAGAGAGTTAGCATTTCCTATCGCAACATGAGCTGTACTAGCTACTGGACTGTGAAACAAAAGAGTAAGAAGTCATGTCTGCCGTCTGCAGGTTCACCCTGACGTTTGGGGAAGATGTACCTGCAGAGGCAAGTTGTGGGACTAGGGAAGGGTGTGGGTGGGAACTGCCAGGAATCACAAGGGAGTGGTCTGCAAACACCCCACGAAGGGAAAGGAATCCATTCATTGGCACAGTCCCAGAAGACAGACTTCAACCCGACACAAGGAAACGATTTCCAGTGGAGCTCCCCAACAATAGATTGGGTGGCCCTGCGAAGCAGGGAGTCTTTCACCACTGAATATATTCAAATATATCTAAGATCTCCTCTTCAAATACTCCAAGGATACAGATTCTTATGTCACACAGGTTAGATCTGGAACACTGAAGGTCAGGTTTCTCAGGCTGGCCTCTACCCACCAGATGTCATAGCACCCCTCTCGCCACGGTATGACAGTCAAGACGGTCTCCAGACATTGCCACATGTCCCCAGGGTAAAACTGTCCCTGGCTGAGGCTCCCCTCACAGCAAACTGCTCTGGGTCTGTGTGTTAAGAAAATGAAATATTACAGAATTTCAGAGGAAAGAGCCTACAGGAGTCAAAGACTTACATAGAGAAGACAGGACTTGCGGTAAGCCTTGGAGTAAAAGAATTCCGCTGCAGGGCAGAGGTAGCAGTGAGCTTTCCTGGACAAGGATGCTACGATTCAGGTGTGGAAGAGCCAGGAGAGAACAGCCTGTCATGGGATCATTAGGAGGCCAGCTGACCAAGCAGAAACGTTCAACAGGAGGTCAGGCTAGAAGTATCTGTAATGTTGCTGCTTTTCAGTCACTCAGTCCTGTCCAACTCTTTGAGACCCCATGGAATGCAGCACAGCAGGCTTTCCTGTCCTTCACTATCTCCAGGAGTTTGCTCAAACTTGCGTTCACTGAGTCGATGATGCCATCCAATCATCTCATCCTCTGTCATACCCTTCTCCTCCTGCCCTCAGTCTTTCGTAGGATCAGGGTCTTTTCCAATGAGCTGGCTCTTCACATCAGGTGGCCAAAGTAGTGGAGTTTCAGCTTCAGCATCAGTCCTTTCAATGCATATTCAGTGTTGATTTCCTTTAGGACTGACTGGTTTAATCTCCTTGCAGTTCAAGAGATTCTCAAGAGTCTTTTCCAGCACTGCAGCTCGAAAGCATCAATGCTGTAACGCGCAGAAGGAATTTTGAATCTAGACTCAAGGTTGCCTAGGTTGGCATCTTGAGTTATCCACGTCTCAGGAAAGTTCATGCTGAATGCCGTCCTGGAAGAGATAATGTTCTGGGAGAAGGATAGGGTGCTGGAAAGTCAAGCTTGGCATCATATTACCTACTCCTCTTTCAGAAACCTTTCACATTTGCTTTCTTATCCGCCATTGCTCTCTACAGCTGGATGACTCAGAACTGACTCTCATCCTAAAGTCTACTTTGATTCCAAACTCCCTAACTATCCCTTAGGATTTGGGAGGGACATGTACACACTGCTGTATTTAAAATGGAGAACCAACAGAGGCCTACCCTACAGCACAGGGAACTCTGCTCAGGGCTATGTGGCAGCCTGGATGGGAGGGGAGTTTGGGGGAGAAATGGATGCGTGTATAGGTATGGTGGAGTCACTTTGCTGTGCACCTGAATCTATGACAATACTACTAATTGGCTACACTCCCATATAAAACAGAGCCGTTTTAAAAATGGGAGGGAAAAAAATAAAGTCTACTTTAAAGAGAACTGAAAGCCCCCAAGTCGGGGGTGGAGGGCTGGGGAGGAGAACAGCAGTCGCCAGGCACGAGACTGAAAGGTATCACGTTTCCTAAAAGATGGAAGAATGTTTAACATCCTATGATACTCAAGCCACATTCATGCCAAGAAGGCTGGGGTCTGCACAGGTGTGCAAGATGGAAGAACGTTAACATCCTATGATACTCAAGCCACACTCATGCCAAGAAGGCTGGGGTCTGCACAGGTGTGCAAGATGGAAGAACGTTAACATCCTATGATACTCAAGCCACACTCATGCCAAGAAGGCTGGGGTCTGCACAGGTGTGGATGACCACTTCTTCAGTCTTTATTTTGGTTGGCTCTATATAACCAAACTGCAAGGAGATCCAACCAGTCCATTCTAAAGGAGATCAGTCCTGGGTGTTCACTGGAAGGACTGATGCTAAAGCTGAAACTCCAATACTTTGGCCACCTCATGTGACGAGTTGACTCACTGGAAAAGACTCTGATGCTGGGAGGGATGGGGGACAGGAGGAGAAGGGGACGACAGAGAATGAGATGGCTGGATGGCATCACCGACTCTGTGGACATGAGTTTGAGTGAACTCCGGGAGTTGGTGATGGACAGGGAGGCCTGGCGTGCTGTGATTCATGGGGTCGCAAAGAGTCAGTCATGACTGAGCGACTGAACTGAACTGATATACCCAAACTCGGACCACAAGGAGGCTTTCTCAAGTCACCCTGGGAGTGTGAGACCCCTGGGGTCGGGGTACTTAAACCACGCCCACAGAGTCCACAGAGACCGAAGGCTCACAGGGACTCCTGAGCCTGTCTTGCAGGGCAGTAGACGGCAAAATAGCTTCTTAAAACCCCTCTGCTTGTAAACTACCTTTGCTGAAAATATTTGCTTTATTTTTTCCTTCTTTTCCCCTCCTCTCTTCGATTGCACACCTTCCCAGCTTCAGGAAGTCCAGTGGTTCTACAGGAACCTGGATTCAACTCACCTCTCCCCATGCCTAAGACCACCCGGCTTATCCCACAAATATCTCACCTCTTCGCATTTGGGGCTTTCTAGGCTGCGCTAGTGGTAAAGAACCCGCCTGCCAATGCAGGAGACATAAGAGACGTGGGTTCAATCCCTGGGTCGGGAAGCTCCCCTGGAAGAGGGCACGGCCACCCACTCCAGTAGTCTTGCCTGTGAATCCCATGGAGAGAGGAGCCTGGTGGGCTACAGTCCATGGGGCCACCAGCGAAGTGGATCTGAGACTTGTTCTCCCATCTTCTAGCTTGGCTGCCTTGTGAATCAACTCTTTCTGGGCTGCCAACCTGGATGTCTCAGCATTTGGCTTGCTGTATGTCAGGTAAACCCACCTGCCTTGGTAACAGTATCTGTAAGGGTGGTGGATTTGATCAAGGCGAGTGTTAGCCTTAAGAAGCCCGGTTGCCCTCTTGGTCTGTGGCTCAAATATACTGAGAAAGGCTCTGGAAAGGCTCCGTTCAGAGAAGCTGATGGGATCCTGAAAGCTCTAAAAAGGGCCATTTCTAGTCAACCGCCTCTGGACAGGCGCTGGCTGGCAGGGCTGGTACCCACCCTGTGTCCAGCCACGTGTGAGGCCTTTGGACATCCCAGAAGGCCGGGTGGGCCCCCCACTTCAGTCAGAAGTTCAAGGGGGCTGTCCTAGGGCCACTTCCATGTGCCCTCTGCCACGTGGGCCAGCAGACACCCTTCTGCCAACTCCACTGTTCTTTTCAGTCTAGGAAAAATGACAGTCAACTGGAGCAGTTACCGAAGAGCAGCAAATGGTTGACTTTTCATTAAGAAACATATCAGACCACCACCTCTCTAAGCAAATGAATCTCTTTTTTAGTGATTCTTCTCCTGCATTCCGAACAGCTTCTGAAATGGGACCTCTGGCTGACCTCTGCTCGGTTCTTCGATGGCTGCTACTTCCGCATCTCTCTGGCATCATCTACGGCTTCCATTCTGTCTCTTGCGGGGGATGGAAAGCCACCGGACTCACCTTTACGTGGACTCATAATCACTAAAACAATTTTATTTTTTTTTTTAAATACAGGAAAAGATACCAAAATATTTACATTTGGAGGTGATTTAAAATAAAAAGCATTATGAATGCAAATGAGTTTGTACAAACAGAGAGTTTTCAATCCTGGCCTCCCCGCTGAGCCAGCCGATAAACAGCAGCACCTTCTGCCAAGCATCTCAACATTAAATGGAGGCACTTTCTCGAGGGCTAAGAAAAAGTTATTAAGAGTGTGAGCTCTGGCCATTATTTCACAATTCAGTTAACCTCTATCCCAAGGGCAACATTTTGCAGCTGTCTGCAGTGAGTCAGTGCTTTCCTTTCGGTCTTTTTTTAATTCTTCTTTTATTTTTCTTCTATTTGGGTAAATTATCCTTTACATTTTTGCCTGTGACTGGAGCCATGAGAACAAAGTTTGGCTCTGCTTCTTGTTGCCGTGAATAGCTGCCTGCTTTTTAAAAGGCAGAGATGGCAACAGCTGAGTCACATGATGTTAATTCATTCCGATTAGAAGTTACAAAATGATGGACAGATATGGCACGCACACACAAAACCAGCTTCCATGCCACATTGAAGGTGATGGCAAACATCACTTTTCAGATGGAATTTAGTGGTTATGATGATAATTCAGTCTCATGATGTATGTTTCCTTGCCCTGGAACGAGCAATATTTGCTCACCAAGAATACAAAACAGACCCATCACAAGAATGGCAATTTTCTCAAGTTGTCTGAGATTGTACATCAAAATAGGATCCCCTGACCAGCATTATCAGTGAGAACTTGTTGGAAAGACAGATTTGGGGGCCTCACCCCACCTATAAAGAACCGGGGATTCTCAGGTGGGCCCGGCTGTCCAAGCTCTAACAAGCTCTCCAAGTGATTCTGTTGTACGCAAGCCCAGGTTTGTAGTGACTCAGAGGGTCTGTCCCCCAACAGTCTGGGCTCTCTCCGCCTCACTCCCACACCAGTAAAACTGAGATAATGACAGTGACCCATCTTACAGCAGAGCTCAAAGGAGTAAAGTAGTTAATAACTATAAAATGTTTACAGTGATTGCCTGGGGCTGGCGGTGGGATCAGGAATTAGCTGCAAACGGGCAGAAAGGAACTTTGGGTAATGGAAATCTAAAAACTAGGTTGTGGTGATGATTGCACAACTCTATAAATTTACAATTCATTAACTTGTAACTCACAGGTGTAAATGTTATTGTCTGTAGAGTGTACTTCAAAAAAAAAAAAAAACCTTTAAAATGTTTAGAAGAGTGCCTAGTTTAAAGTAATCAGATGATGGTTCTCATCACTGTAGCCATTCAAACAGACTTATCAAATGATACACGTTCCAAAAGGCACTAATCTCCCTTCAAAGTGTGAGGGTCTTATTCTGCCTTATTGTCTTGAGTGGGACCTGTACTGTTGTTGTCTGGGACTGACTCAAAAAGTAAAGCAGGCCTGTGGCAATCTTTCTTATTATAAAGATTTTTACAGATGGATAAAATGATAGTAATATCACAGAAATAGCAAACTAACATGTAACCAATCCCTTTTATATTATTCCATAGATACCACTTTCCTTTCTGAAAAAAGTTGGACATGTCTATTTGCTCTAATTCATAATTGCTGACTCTATTCCAATAAGCAATGACTTAGGACTGTGAAGAAAGCTGATCGCCGAAGAATCGATGCTTTTGAACTGTGGTGTTGGAGAAGACTCTTGACAGTCCCTTATACTGCAAGGAGATCCAACCAGTCCATTCTAAAGGAGATCAATCCTGGATGTTCATTGGAGGGACTGATGCTAAAGCTGAAACTGCAATACTTTGGCCACCTCATGAGACGAGTTGACTCACTGGAAAAGACTCTGATGCTGGGAAAGGTTGGGGGCGGGAGGAGAAGGGGACGACGGAGAATGAGATGGCTGGATGGCATCACCGACTCTGTGGACATGAGTTTGAGTGAACTCCGGGAGTTGGTGATGGACAGGGAGGCCTGGCGTGCTGTGATTCATGGGGTCGAGGAGAGTCGGACACGACTGAGCGACTGAACTGAACTGAACTGAACTATGATAAATGTATTGACTATGACACAGACAAGAGAAGCGATGGAAGACAAAATACAGGAGGAAATAGAGGAGGCCTTGGAGAGAACATGAGGAAACAACCACATTTTAGGGTCAGAACTACATACAAGTGGGTCCTGGATGATACTTTGACAGTTGACAAGGCTAACTTTTCCCCGAGCCCTGTGTTCCTAGAAAAGAGACGGAGTTACAGAATCCCCCCCGGGGTCTGATAAATGGCTACAGGCAAGGAGCCACTCTCCCTTCCCGTGAGTCAGGCCTGGTGGAGCCCAGCAGGCTCGCAATCCCCCTGTGTACCTGGCCCTACACAACACGGGCCCTCCCTTTCCTCTGAGACATTTCTCACTGATAACCTTGTTAATAACCTCTCCCTTTTACAACTGCCTAAACAAAATTATCTCCTTGCTTGTCCAGTGCATTTTGACACAAAAAACATAATGAACAAGTCTGGCTGGCCTTTATACTCATTCTTGGTTAACACTGTTAGTTGATAAGATGTCTTACAATATTTTAAAATATATACACATATGCACACACACATATATATACCTATATTCGATTTTTAATGGGCTTCCCAGGTGGTGCTAGTGGTAAAGAGCCCGCCTGCCAATGCAGGAGATACAGAGACACAGGTTCAGTTCCTGGGTTGGGAAGATCCCCTGGAGGAGGAAATGGCAACCCACTCCAGAATTCTTGCCTGGAGAATCCCGTGGACAGAGGAGCCTGGCAAGAGATAGTCCATAGGGTTGCAAAGAGTTGGACAGGACTGAAGCAACTTAACACACATACATTTACCTATATTAGATTTTTAATTGCATGTATTAATGCTAGCATGCAACACAGATAGGGTAAAATTAATTCGCACACACAACTACCTACAATTAATCATCGAGGGCAGAGATGGGCATGCTTTTTCTATAAAGGGCCAGACAGATAGGAAATATTTTAGGCTTTGAGTGTCATAACTAAGCTCTTGCCACAATGTGAAAGCAGCCACAAAGAAAACTGTGTTCCAATAAAACTTTATTCACAAAAGTAAGTGGTGAGGCTGTCAGTTGCCCCTGATCTGGAGCAGTGACTCCCAAAGGTATCCCAAGGAACACTACCTTTTAGGGCTTGTTAATAGGTATGTGAAAAAATTAAATATGGGGATGAGGAAGTCACCTGTGTCAAACAGATTTGGGAAAATCTGGGGAACAGGCCTCTTTACCATGGTACTTCTCGACTTGAAAATGCTAATGTGCACTGTGAATCTCCAAGAGAGACCCATGCAAAACTTCAAAACCTCAAGGCAGAGTTATTTCTTAAAAGTATTCTTAAAAATCTACAGAATCATTAGTAAGGCTATATAATATATATTTTAAATATCAATTATAGTTTGAAAGTGAAGTCGCTCAGTCGTGTCCAACCCTTTGCAACCCCATGGACTGTAGCCTACCAGGCTCCTCCGTCCATGGGATTTTCCAGGCATAGGTACTGGAGTGGGTTGCCATTTCCTTCTCCAGGAGATCTTCCCGACCCAAGGATTGAACCCAGGTCTTCCACACTGTAGGCAGGCACTTTACCGTCTGAGCCACCAGGGAAATCTATAGTTTAAATACCTACATATTTGAAACATTTCAATGTGTTATATATAATTCCATTCTATAATATATAATGCCTACAGAGGACCAGATAGTTGGATGGCATTACTGACTCAGTGGACATGAGTTTGAGCAACCTCCCAGGGACAGTGAAGAACAGGAAGCCTGGCATGCTGCAGTCCATGGGGTTGCAGAGTCGGACACGACTTAGTGACTCAACAACAGCTTACAGAAGTATAATATAGAGAACACAGGTTATTCTGAGACAAGCTCCTCTAAGTCCTGCTACTGTATCGCCCATAAGATTACACAATTTTATGTGGGTTTGGGGATTTTTCTGTTTATTTGTTTATTTTTGATGGAAAAGGGATCTCTTCTCTAATCATTGGAGTTTCAGCTGTTATTTCTGTTCTCAGTCTTCTCTGCCATCCTGCTTCCTTCAAGTCCTAATTTAAAAGATCCCAAGGTAACATGTCCTATGTTTTCTACAAAACCAGTTTTAGTCAAGGCTAATACACAACCTACTCCAGTGTTCTTGCCTGGAGAATCCCAGGGACCGGGGAGCCTGGTGGGCTGCTGTCTATGGGGTCGCACAGAGTTGGACACGACTGAAGTGACTTAGCAGCAGCAGCAGTGAATAAAAGGATTCAGTGGTCAAAAGAAGTTTGAGAAATACAACATTCCATATTTCCTCTTAGAGAGTCACAATGAATATCAGTTTAATAAAGACTGAGAAGTCCTGAAGTAAAAGAAAAAAACATTATTTAATTGAACCGAGCACTGCCCAAATTTATCTGAAATAGAATACCTTTTCTTGCAGTGCTACTACTATTTACATTGCTTGGCAAAAACTGTTCTACACACACACAGATCAGCAAAATGAAATTCTTAGAATTCTATAAGGGTCGATAAAGTCATGAACTTAAGGACACCTCAACCAGCAATTCTCAAGTTTTCTTCCCAGTTATTCCCAGTGGGGAAAAAAATCCATGGTGAAATACTTCCAGAAACCTGGAGTGTTACTATATTAAAGAAATGTGGTTTTCTCCTTTTATCTCCTTAGTAATAACGCTGCTTTTTAACTAGTTCACACAGTTATGCCCCCTTAACTTGTCTATTATATGAGTAAATGTAATTATTTGTAGTCTGTGGCCTCTGTCTTATTTTCATTGTTTCAGTATTTTTCATTTCAGCTACTTTTCATTATACAATTTCAGTACCTTGATATGTTGGTCGAACATACTGCACTTATACGCAATATATGTTCTTTTTTTTTTTTTATTTAAACTAAATGTTACCAAAAGAGCACGATGAAAAGTCTACCCAAATTACTCTTAATATTCCTGGATTCAAGCTTCCAAGTTTGGGATTTTAAAACAAAATAGTATCCAAAATTCTCTTGGAGAAGCTCCTATTACAAATCACTCATGCTGGACACTAGTGTGAACTGCTCCTCTGAAGGCACTGACCCATGGAATACCTAAACTAGACATGCTTGAACCCAGGATTTTAAGATCTGTAATACGGCTATTTGTGGCCAAGTTCAGAACGGGTCTCAGCACGACTAGAAACCGACAGAGCACTCCTACCTCCCTCAATGAGCTTTGTTGTTCGGTCACCAAGTCGTGTGTGATTCTTTGCGACCCCATGAACTGCAACACGCCAGGTTTCCCTGTCTCCTCTATCTCCCGGAGTCTGCTCAAACTCATGCCCACTGCGTCGATGATGCCATCCACTCATCTCGTCCTCTACCACCCCCTCTCCTCCTGCCTTCAGTCTTTCCCAGGACCAGGGTCTTTTCCATTGAGTTGACTCTTCACATCATACTGGAGCTTCAGCTTCAGCATCAGTCCTTCCAATGCATATTCAGGGTTGATTTGCTTTAGGATGGACTGGTTGGATCTCTCTGCTGTCCAAGGGACTCTCAAGAGGCTTCTCCAGCACCACAGTCCAAAAGCATCAATTCTTCGACGCTCAGCCTTCTTTATGATCCAACTGTCACATCCCTAAGTGACTACTGGAAAAACTATAGCTCTGACTCTGCAGACTTCTGTCAGCAAAGTGATGTCTCTGCTTTTTAACATGCTGTCTAGGTTTATCACAGCTTTTCTTCCAAGGAGCAAGCGTTTTTTAATTTCATGGCTGTAGTCAGTGAGCTGGTTCTGGGTAAAGACTCAAGGATACAAAGGATGGAAGAGAAAGTGATGACTCCACCAGCCAGTGCTTTAAAGAACAATGAGGATAATGCAGAAACCGGGCCCAGTCCTTAAACCCTTTCCACTGGTGTGAGTGCAACGGGGTGGGGCAGTTTCTCCCTTCCACATGCTCACTCACCCCCTTTCCCCTTCACCCCTCTGCCCTCTGCCCAGATGGCGAGATCTGAGAGCAGTGCAGTCTCTCCAGTTCTGAAATGACGGAGCGAGTGAGAGGAAGGAACAGGCGCCAAAGCAGGAGTGGCCAGAGTGAAACGGTCTCCAGCCTTTATTTCTTAGGATGGCCCCAGGTCCTATCACTGAGTCAATAGTGAGCAATACCAAAATGAACGAAACCAAACCATTCCCAACAAGAATTCATAGCGGTGATTATACAGGGATAGTCACCAGAATCTCTGGGGAAGCCTCTTCAAAAAAGATTCAGCCAGGCTCCATGGAGACCCAATACCCTGCTGGGTTAAAATCTATAGTGAAAAAGAAAAAACAACCATAGCTGCTTTCTGAGTTTCGGTAGCTTAATGTTTCATTCTATCTGGCTATCGGCTAATATCTGGAAGAAACTGATATTACTAGTGGCCCCTCAGTTCCACACATGTGCCAAATATATCCACAGGAAGAAAAAGAAAAGCTCCAAGCATCTCCAGTGATCTTTGTAACCTCGGCTTTTATCTGAAGGATATTGAACACAGTGTTTAGAAGCGAGGAGTGACCACAATACATCAAAAACTTTGGGTACATTTAATGAGTTTTTCTGGTCCTTCCTTAGCAAACTCAGTTTATTTTTGGAGGATACAGTCACGTGCATATGGCTTACAGTGCCTGAGCACTTTCCGTAAGATGGGTCACGATGTCAGGACTTTGGGAGAGCCCCAATCAGTTCCTGCAGACTGCTGCGCGCTTGCTCTTGACTTAAAATAGGGCCACAGTTCTTACAGTGTCAGCGTTAGGATCATAAACACGAATGACCGTCTGAAACCACAGAGGGCCGGATGTGAGCCACTTATAGTAAAACTGAGCCAGAAACAAGAATAGCAGGAAAGCTGCCTACTCTCTTGTAGTGGAGCCCTTTGAAGTTAACTATTTATTAAACACCATATTACAGCGTTCCAGACAAAAATCTTTGAAGGCAGGTTATCCTCCTCTGCACAGTGGCTCACTGCTAACGAATTGCTTCCTTTTCCTTTTAGGTTTTGTTTTGTTTTTTGTTTCTTTTCCCATTTGTGAAACTGAAACCTGGATTGTTTTCTTCCCGTCTATGAAGCTAGTTGACATCAAGTGCCACTTCTGGCAATGATGCTGATCAACAGAAAGGGTATTAAAAACATACACCAACCCATCACCATCACAACATGAGAATATGTGCTCATCAAGCAGTTGTTATAAATATAAAATAGGTAACTAATAAGGACCTACTGTATAGCACAGGGAACTCTACTCAATACTCTGTAATGGCCTATATAGGAAAAGAATCTAAAAAAAAGAGTGGATATACATGTAACTGATTCACCTTGCATATACCCAAAACTAACACAACGTTGTAAATCAACTCTACCCCAACAAATTTTTTTAATAAGATTAAACGTGAGGATGAAAATCACAGAAGAAAACGAAACAAAAAGAAATTGTTACATAAAGTTCAGCAACTTCTAACATAAAACTAGGTTACAGAAATGATGAAATGAAGGGACTAAAGATGGCAAGAATTCAAAATATAGGATCTTTTAAATTTAGAAGCAAAACTTATCTACTACATTGCCTATTTCAAAACTACAGATGAACATGCCTTTTTTCAGCTGGCATTTTCCCACTTATCAATAAAGCCCCCAAGATATACCAATAAACAGTTACATCTTAAAGAAATATTCAAAAGAAGAGTAAAACGGGTGATAGTTAATTTTTCCAAACCAATCACTAACTTAAAAGTCTTTGCCTTCACCCTCTCCCACAGAGTCCCAAAGACTGTTCTATACATCTGTGTCTCTTTTGCTGTCTCTTATACAGGGTTATCATTTGCATGATGATTTGGGAGAATGGCATTGAAACACGTATGTTGTCATATGTGAAACGAATCACTAGTTCAGGGTCAATGCATGTTATAGGATGCTCGGGGCTGGCATGCGCGGATGACCCAGAGGGAGGATAAAGGGAGGAGGGAGGTGGGAGGGGAGGTTCAGGAGGGGGAACTTATGTAAACCCGGGGCAAATTCATGTCAATGTATGGCAAAACCAACCAATATAATATTGTAAAATAATTTGCCTCCAATAAAAAATAAATTAATTAAAAAAAAATAAAGCGGATGATCAACAAGGACCTACTATAGCACAGGGACCTCTGTTCAATGTCACGTGGCAGCCAGGATGGGAGGGGAGTTTGGGGGAGAATGGACACATGTACATGTTTGGTTAAGTCCCTTTGCTGTCCATTTGAAACTATCACAACATTGTTAATTGGCTATATTCCAATACAAAATTAAAAATTTAAAAAAAAAAAAAGTCTTTGCCTTTAATCAACTATACTCCAACATAAAATTTAAAAAAATTTTTAAAAAGAACCTTTGCCTGGAGAAGAACTGGGGCCCATCCCTATGCTAACACATCCCGGGGGCAACAGTCCAGCCCCAGCCACTCACAGGCGGTGTCTCCAGCTCACCACGTGCTGAGGAGAAAGAACACGGCATTGCCGGACATGTGACTAGGTCTGTCTCAGCGTGGCTGGGAACGACGGGAAGCTTTGTAAAATCTAGAAATACATCAAAGGGCTAATGCAGATTAAGCACTGCTCCTTTTTTTCTGAAAGGCTCACTTTTGTTCCTAATATAAAGACTTAGATGATATTTCTTTAGATCATAAAGCAAGTTGTACTTTTAATGATGGATTAAAAATTATAAAAGTAAAAGATGGCCTGTTCTCCCCATTCTTTTTTTTTCCCCCCTTTTTAAGTGATGAATGCAGGAAAAGACCAGTCTGGGCCAAATTTCTCTCTTGCTCACCTTCATGGGTGTTGAGTAAGCCAACCAGGAGGATAGTACAAAGCCACCTTTGGATAATTTAGTTGCTTTTTTTGCTAACTCCACTATTAGATACATTAGATAATAAATAACAAACAGCATCTATGGTATATATAATAGTATGACTTAACTCTAAATTAGTGTAAAATAAAATACACTTGTTCTTACACTGGTCTTTTAAATAGAAAAGCTATTGTTATATCAATAGAATGAAAGTGAGTGAAAGTGTTAGTTGCTTAGTCATGTCCAACTCTTTGCGACCCTATGGACTGTAACCCACCAGGCTCTGTCCAAGGGATTCTCCAGGCAAGAACACTGGAGTGGGTTGCCATTTCCTCCTCCAGTGGGTCTTCCAACCCATAGACTGAACTTACATCTCCCAAGCCTCCTGCATTGCAGGTGGATTCTTTACCGCTGAGCTACCAAGGAAGCCCAGTCTGCACGCATTCTCTAATTCTCACAATAGCTAATGAGGTAGATGCTGCTATTACTCTTATTTTACAGACCAGGGAACTGGTCTTAGAGAGCATTAGTAAGCAAAGCTGGAATAGCCAATCAGTAAGTATCTGCCTGACTCAAAAACGCAGGTGCCCTGTAAAGGTATATGTGTCCTTAATCACGAACCAGTACATTACATTTTAAAAAATAGTCTTTATTTTTTTAGAACAGCTTTTGTTTTAGCTTTAAGCAAAATTATGCAGAAGATATTCCCTGGCTGCTCAGCGGTAAAGAATCCACCTGCAATGTGGGAGGCATGGGCTCAATACCTGGGTCAGGACACGACTAAGCACGCATGTGCAGTTTCCTATGTATCCCCTCCCTGGACACATGTACAACCTCCCTCACTATCAACATGTAAATCACGATCTGTGTACAATCGGAAGGAGCACAAAAAACTGAAGCAGTAAGTATAGAATCCAGCCTCAGGGCCAGTGGCACAACGGGTAACGCATCTGACTACCGATCAGAAGATTCTAAGTTCAACTCCTGGCTGGCTCGGTGGGACAAGTGCTCTCTGGGCTTCTGTGGCAGCTCAGACGGTACGGAATCCGCCTGCAACGCAGGAGATCTGGGTTCGGTCCCTGGGTTGGGAAGATCCCCTGGAGAAGGGAACTGCTACCCACTCCAGTATTCTGGCTGCAATGTGGGAGATGCGGGTTCGATACCTAGGACAGGACATGACTGAGCATGCACCCACAATTTCCGATAAACCTCCTCCCCGGACACATGTATAACGTCCCTCATTATTGACGTGTAAATTACTTTCTGTGTACAAACAGAAAGGATACACATAAATGAAATGGTAAGTACAGAATCCAACATGAAATTCAAGAAAGGAAGCAAGATCGTTACACTTGGGGAAAGTGACTTAAGACAAGAGAAAGAAAAATGGCTCTTAACATCACGAAGGGAGAAAAGAGTGCCAACATCAGAGTCCAAAGGCTTCATCCTCCCCTTTATGCGACTTCCCTGCCCCACCTCCAACAGGGCACTCTGAGACTGACCTTGGTTTCCTCCAGTTTTGCTATGAAAAGCTATGAAAGCTTGATTTTTGTGGACGTACCAATATTCACTTACTACACTGTATATACCAGTTGGTTGCCACCTACTTGTGATTCACACTTCTGTCCTACTGAAACTGGTCCATGTCCCCAGCACCTAGGGCATGGTTTGGCATATAACAGCACTCAACAAAATCTTGTTAAGTGAATGAATGAATCTGGAAATGGATCACAGATTTCCACGGCTATTCCCAGGTGACACAGTGGTAAAGAATCCACCTGCCAATGCAAGAGACATAAGAGACATGGGTTCGATCCCTGGGTTGGGAAGATTCCCCTCAAGAAGAGAATGGCTATCCACTCCCTCCCAGTATTCTTGCCTGGGAAATCCCATCGACAGAGGAGCCTGGTGGGCTGCAGTCCGTGGGGTCACAAAGTGTCAGACATGACTGAGTGACTCACTAATGCGATGCAAAATATCAGTGTAACTTAGACAAGGACTTTTTCCTCCAACCTTCTGATAATTTTGAACTAGTGACTCGGAAAAATACTTAATATGTTTTTCCTTCTACACAATATTAGTGCTAATTAAATACAGTGTCAGTTATTACAGCCCTTACAAACACATGTAGGTGGTCTACAGAGCAGGATTAATACCTAAATGACTAAAGAATTAAAATGCTGGTATTTAAAGCTTTGACAAATATGTTCACTATCTGCGTTTCTGAAGCAAAACATCAGTTCACAGGCAACCAGAGGGGATGGAACAGGAATGTGCACAAAACATGATTAGTTGGTTTAAATCTCAAAACAGTACAAGGTGCCTATTAAAAAATTATACGAACAGCATTAACTTTCTCTTCGATGCTGATTATTCTTTTTTCCTCTCTTTATGTAATGACCTTCCTGCACAGTATGTGCTGCCATTAAAAAAAAAAGCCTAGGGAAATAAAAGGAACTGCTTGCTCAATATAAAAACATTGTATTTGAGGAAGAGATAACAATGTAATAGAAAATATACAATAATTAAAATGTATATGCTTTGTTGTTGTGTTAGGGTTAAATTTGTTTTAATAAAACAACTAATACACCGTTTTGGATACGTTTTCATTTGCCATAAGTGCTAGGGAGAAGGAGGAATCCTATTTAAATGAGTCCTGTAGACTCACAGACTTAGAGAACGAACTTATGGTTGCCAGGGCAGGGTCGGGGAAGGGATAGTTAGGGAGTTTGGGATTGACAGATTGCTATATTTAAAAGGGCTAACCAACAAAGATCTACTGTATAGCACACGGAACTCGGATCAGTGTTACGTGGCAGCCTGGATGGGAAGGGAGTTTGGGGGAGAACAGATGCATGTATATGTTTGGCTGAGTCCCTTTGCTGTCCACCTGAAACGATCACAACATGGTTGATCGGATATATACCAATATAAAATAAAAAATTTAAAAACTCAAAAAGAAAAAAAGGAGTCCTGTCCACATACCTACTAGGTGGCTAGAATCTAAAAGACATTAGATGTTAACTAGACTTACGGTGGTGATCAAAACAATGCAAATCTGCATCATTATGCTGTACATCTGAAACTAGTATAACATTATATGTCAATTATACGGCAAGAAAAAAAAGATAGTGACACATGTTGGCAAGTGAAAGTGAAGTTGCTCAGTCATGTCCGACTCTTTACGACCCCATGCCATGGACTGTAGTCCACCAGGCTCCTCGGTCCATGGGATTTTCCAGGCATGAACACTGGAGTGGATTGTCATTTCCTTCTCCAGGGGATCTTCCCAACCCAGGGACTGAACCCGGGTCTCCCACACTGTAGGCAGACGCTTTATCGTCTGAGCTACCAGGGAAGCCCATTGGCAAGAACATGGAGAAACTAAATAATGTTTGATTAAGTGCTGAGGGGAACGTAAAATGGTATAATGGCTTTAGAGAAGACTGGCAGATCCTCAAAAACTTAAGACACAGAATTGCTACATGACCCAGAAATCCCACTCGGAGGTATACACTCAAGAAAAATGAGAACATGCGTTCACACAAAAAACATATATAAAGGATTGTTCATAATGGCATCATATATAATAGCTCAAAAGGCAAGCACGTTAGATGGCCATTCTGAAGGAAAAAATGTGGTATGTCCATAGAGTGGAATATTATTTGGCAAAAAAGATGAATGAAGCGTTGATGCTACGACACGGGTGAATCTTTGCAAAGGTGTTAAGTGAAAGAAGCCAGTCGCAACAGATCATATGTTGTATGGCTTTGTTTATAGGCAATGCCCAGGATGGGTAAATACGCAGAGACAGAGAGTAGGTTAGTAGCTGGCAAGGGGTGAGAGAAAAGAAAAGGGCAGTGGCTGCTAAAGGACTTGGGGTTTCTTTTGGGGGTGATGAAAATTCTCTAAAACTGATTACGGTGAGGGGTGTACAGCCCTGTGAATAGACTAAAACATACTCAACTGTACTCTTGGAACGACGGGTGCATTGAGTGGAAAGGGGATTATATCCTAATAGAACTGGTTCGTTTCCTTAAAGCTTCAGAGGTAGCCATTTGAAAATTCTCGGTAAATCAAGCACCTGTATTTTGGCCAGAGGCAAAAGGTAAAAAATGGATAAGGAGAAGAAAACAGTAAACATGCAAGACATCTGCAAAAACAGCAACAAAAATAGCGATGTTGCAATAAATGGAAGGAAACTGCTGCTAAGGGCAAATATTTAGAATTAAGTAGTAAGCAGGATGCTGACTACTGCAGTCAAATATAACTACTTTTTACATATATAAAAGAAAAATGTGAGTCTTTACTTTGGAAATTCCACTTAGAATCAAACGAACTTATTTGCATTTGAAATTGAAGAACAAAAGTGGTTTAGATTCTAATAGTTTTGACCTATTTTAGACAGATATTAAATATTTATTAAAATGCTTTAGCTTGAAATACTATAGGCACCAGAAAGAAAACAAATATGAGCAATTCAATTCTATACCTTCTGTTCAATAAAACTCGCTTCTCCATGGCAGGTGGTACACAGAACTCTACCCAGGGGGTTAATCAAAATTCCCTTAGAATAATTGAAAAGCATCTGCATTTCCCCCCCAGAAATGCAAAAAAGTCACAGCAAGCAGAACATATCATCTTGATTATTAGCACTGAGCCTGTAGCCACACAATGTGCTGTCCCCAGGAATTAAGTGACAAGACACAACAGCAGTATCTGATAAGCCAGGGACATCTGCTCACGTGAGATGCAAGGAAATTTTTTAAAAATCAAAAGACAATGATAATAAGTTGCACATGTGATGTTTTTGCTACCAGTGCAAAGCAAACTGCACATTGTGACAAAAGTCATCCTTCTCAGAACAGGATGGTGCCGGGCAGGACCTTGGAGGTCACCGACCTCCAACCTCTCATCTTACAACAAAGAAAGCTGAGGTTTCGGAAGGTCACACCACCAGGGTAAAGCATTGCTGGGGCTAGAAATGAGATCTTTAAAGACTCTTTCCACAAAACGTTTTGTTTTTTTCTGTCTGAGTGTATGTACTACAGAGAGTGTTATCTAAGAAATGGAAGAGTCCTAGGAACTCCTGGGAGCCATGTTGGTAAAACTCCACACAGGACTGTTATACAGTAATCCAGGCCTATGCCCCAACCAGTAACGCTGAAGAAGCCCAAGTTGAACGGTTCTATGAAGACCTACAAGATCATCTAGAACTAACACCCAAAAAAGATGTCCGTTTCATTATAGGGGACTGGAATGCAAAAGTAGGAAGTCAAGAGACACCTGCAGTAACAGGCAAATTTGGCCTTGGAGCACGGAATGAAGCAGGGCAAAGGCTAATAGAGTTCTGCCAAGAGAACGCACTGGTCATAGCAAACACCCTCTTCCAACAACACAAGAGAAGACTCTACACATGGACATCACCAGATGGTCAACACTGAACTCAGACTAATTATATTCTTTGCAGCCAAAGATGGAAAAGCTCTATACAGTTAGCAAAAACAAGACCAGGAACTGACTGTGGCTCAGATCATGAACTCCTTATTGCCAAATTCAGAATGAAATTGAAGAAAGTAGGGAAAACCACTAGACCATTCAGATATGACCTAAATCAAATCCCTTATGATTATACAGTGGAAGTGAGAAATAGATTTAAGGGACTAGATCTGATAGATAGAGTGCCTGTTGAACTCTGGACGGAGGTTCATGACACTGTAAAGGAGACAGGGACCAAGACCATCCCCATGGAAAAGAAATGCAAAAAAGCAAAATGGCTGTCTGAGGAGGCCTTACAAATAGCTGTGAAAAGAAGAGAAGCCAAAAGCAAAGGAGGAAAGGAAAGATATAAGCATCTGAATGCAGAGTTCCAAAGAATAGCAAGGAGAGGTAAGAAAGCCTTCCTCAGTGATCAATGCAAAGAAATAGAGGAAAACAACAGAATAGGAAAAACAAGAGACCTCTTCAAGAAAATCAGAGATTCCAAGGGAACATTTCATGCAAAGATGGGCTCAATAAAGGACAGAAATGGTATGGACCTAACAGAAGCAGAAGATATTAAGAACAGGTGGCAAGAATACACAGAAGAACTGTACAAAAAAGATCTTCACGACCAAGATAGTCACGATAACGTGATCACTGACCTAGATAGAGCCAGACATCTTGGAATGTGAAGTCAAGTGGGCCTTAGAAAGCATCACTACGAACAAAGCTAGTGGAGGTGATCAAATTCCAGTTGAGCTGTTTCAAATCTTGAAACATGATGCTGTGAAAGTGCTGCACTCAATATGTCAGCAAATTTGGAAAATTCAGCAGTGGCCACAGGACTGGAAAAGGTCAGTCTTCATTCCAATCCCGAAGAAAGGGAATGCCAAAGAATGCTCAAACTATCGCACAATTGCACTCATCTCACACGCCAGTAAAGTCATGCTCAAGATTCTCCAAGCCAGGCTTCAGCAGTATGTGAACCGCGAACTCCCAGATGTTCAAGCAGGTTTTAGAAAAGGCAGAGGAACCAGAGATCAAATTGCCAACATCCGCTGGATCATGGAGAAAGCAAGAGAGTTCCAGAAAAACATCTATTTCTGCTTCATTGACTATGCCAAAGCCTTTGACTGTGTGGATCACAATCAACTGTGGAACATTCTGAAAGAGATGGGAATACCAGACCACCTGACCTGCCTCTTGAGAAACCTGTATGCAGGTCAGGAAGCAACAGTTAGAACTGGACATAGAACAACAGACTGGTTCCAAATAGGAAAAGGAGTACGTCAAAGCTGTATATTGTCACATTGTTTATTTAACTTATATGCAGAGTACATCATAAGGAACGCTGGGCTGGAAGAAGCACAAGCTGGAATCAAGATTGCTGGGAGAAATATCAATAACCTCAAATATGCAGATGATACTACCCTTATGGCAGAAAGTGAAGAGGAACTCAAAAGCCTCTTGATGAAAGTGAAAGAGGAGAGTGAAAAGGCTGGCTTGAAGCTCAACATTCAGAAAACGAAGATCATGGCATCTGGTCCCATCACTTCATGGGAAATAGATGGAAAAACAGTGGAAACCGTGTCAGACTTTATTTTTTTGGGCTCCAAAATCACTGCAGATGCTGACTGCAGCCATGAAATTAAAAGACGCTTACTCCTTGGAAGGAAATTTATGACCAATCTAGACAGCAACTCCGGGAGTTGGTGATGGACAGGGAGGCCTGGCGTGTTGCGGTTCATGGGGTCACAAAGAGTCAGACACGTCTGAGCGACTGAACTGAGCTGAACTGAGACAGCTTTAAAGTTGGGGAGATGGTCACAGATGTTTATATGCCTTTTTATAAATATCATCTAGACATGGACATTTTGGCACTATTGACATTTTAAGGCAGATAATTCTTTTGTAGGGGCTCTCTTATTTATTGTACGATGTTTCAGAAGCCTCCTGAGTTGGAAATATTCTCAATATATTTAAGGAAATTAGTCCACTAGATTTCAGTAGCAGCAAACCACTGATAACAACCAAAATGTCTCCAGACACTGCCAAAGTTCCCCCAGGGAGCAGCATCACCCGGATTGAGAACCACCAGTTTAGATGTGCAATATCACAAAATACTGCCAGGCACCTGTATTTCACAAACTATCTGCATTATTCCTAAAACCCTTGCAGGGACTCAAAGTTTTATTTAGCAGAGGGTAGAGAAAGAGAGGTTCAATACTTGAAAAAAAAAACAGTGCAGCTTCCACAACACACTTTAACTGGTATTCCATGCCCCGATCATCTGAAGTGTCAACTGAGGTCTTCTCACATGCTCATTGAGAGGGAAGGCTTTATATAAAGTGAACTTCAAGTTGCAATTTTAATCTATTTTTAATAGTTACAACAGTTACTTCGATCAATATTACCCTTTCTAAAAAAAGAACCACCCCCTAGCCCCAACATGAAAGTAATTCTCATGAGGAAACCAAGGGGTTACAGACCTCCAACCCTAAGCTAAGTGGGTAGGTTCTAAGATCAAACACAGAAGAAGAGGAGGGTTAGTCCCCCAGACCCCCGCTTCACAAACTACTCTCCACCAGGTGGTCAGGAATCATATGGAGGTGCAGAGGGCTGTGGGAGGTCCTAAACCCCAACCACGCGATGCGCTGCTGGGAGACGCCAAGGTGTGTCATCGGTCTAGGTCTGACCCTGTGGCTGCCCACAGTGTACGAGCCATGAGGACAAACCACCACCTGTAGAGACATGGCCTCATCTGTGAGGCAGGGGCTCTGCCAATGATCTCAATGGTTGGGAGGATTAAAAGAGGTCACGAGCCTAAAGTGACGAGCTCACCGCAGGCACTTGGGGAGCACTGTCTCCTGGGCACCGCTGTCTTTTAAAGGGCCGCTCAGCTGAGCAGCGGAGACGGGTGCTCAGCTTAGCGGGGTGGTGGTCTGAGCTCTAGGACACAGTGGACTCCAAAGGGGCATTGTGAGAACTTATACACGAATTATCTCCCCATCCTTAAATGAGGCAGCGGTTCCATTTCAAACAAGGTCACGTGGCAGTTTCACGTGTCCCCTGATGCTTGGTAATTACCTGGGTAATTAACAAGGATACCTTAGCCGTTACCTTAGCTGTCCCCTACAACCTTGAGAATTTACATCACGTGAAACATGGAAGATCTACACCTCAGGATACAGACTTGAGCTACTAGTGACGGCTGGACCTTTCCATGCCTTGCCAGGCATTCTGCTGTGTATACACTTTCCATCCACAAGGTAAGTGGCACAAAACACTACAGAGCTAAGCAACTACACACCAGGTGGAAAGGAACAGAAAAGCATTTCTTCACCAATGCCATCATGAGGGATGCACGCAGTGTACTTGGCTGGATGCATCTCACCTGGACGATGGCAGGACCCATCGGCGTGGGGGCCATGGATGAGCAGTGGCTTCTACGATCAGGTGGTAACTACACTCTCGCCATGGACTCAGGGTGTGGGGTCTCATGCAATAGCAGAGCTATTCCAATGGATAAAAGGATCCGAGTGAACAGAACGCAATTATGCAAACTGGGGCTTGGCTTACCTTTCAGGAATGGACTATCCACAGCAGAACTGGTTTATGATCCAACAGAAGGAAGACTAAGCACGAGTAACCCACACAGCCAATAGTTAAGCAGGTGTTTAAGTCAAATCAAGCATCAGGCTAGCTAAAGCTGGCTGCCAGTTTCTCTGCAGGAGGCATCTGAGTAGATCAGGGTAGATCCAAGAACTTGTAAGCTTCGGGCCATTAACAAATATCACATTTGTTCTAGAGAATTCATCTCTAGTAGAACATTATTAGTGAAATAGGAAAGAAAAGTCTGAAATCCCACTATTACTATTACTAAAGAAAAGTCTGATATTACTATAGTCTAGGCCAGAGATTCTCATCTAGAGGTGACTGTGTTCCTCCCCACCCCCAGGGCCACTTGGCAAAGTCTGGAAAAAATTTTAGTGGTTATATCTGGGCAGGTGTTCTGGCATCTAGTGGGTGGAGGCCTGGGATGCTGCTCAGTTCAGTTCAGTTCAGTTGCTCAGTCGTGTCTGACTCTCCGCGACCCCATGAATCACAGCACGCCAGGCCTCCCTGTCCATCACCAACTCCCGGAGTTCACTCAAACTCATGTCCACAGAGTCGGTAATGCCATCCAGCCATCTCATTCTCTGTCGTCCCCTTCTCCTCCCGCCCCCAACCTTTCCCAGCATCACAGTCTTTTCCAGTAAGTCAACTCGTCACATGAGGTGGCCAAAGTATTGCAGTTTCAGCTTTAGCATCAGTCCCTCCAATGAACACCCAGGATTGATCTCCTTTAGAATGGACTGGTTGGTTCTCCTTGCAGTCCAAGGGACTCTCAAGAGTCTTCTCCAACACCACAGTTCAAAAGCATCAATTCTTCGGCGATCAGCTTTCTTCACAGTCCAACTCTCACATCCATACATGACCACGGGAAAAACCATAGCCTTGACTAGATGGACCTTTGTTGGCAAAGTAATGTCTCTGCTTTTTAATATACTAGGATGCTGCTAAACATCCCATAATGCACAGAGCAGTCTTCCACAACAAAAAACACTGCCCATCTCAAAATGTCACCACTACCAAGGTAGAGAAACCCTGATCTAGGCCAAAAGTAAAAATGATCGCTGTCCTGTGGGTCTTAGACTTGATATAATTCAGACCAAATCTAAAAGACTGTGCAGCTGACATGTAAACTGAAAAGGTACAGTCGATAAAACTATGGATTTAATTATACATTAGGTGCTATCAGGTCCCTGCCTGATTTAAAAAATACATATATGTATTATGAACATATATAGCCATCAATTAGTGCAAATAATCAAAAAATATATATATTATGAACATATACTCATCAATTAATTAGTGGAAATAATCTATATATGTGTATTGTGAACATAAATGGCCATCAATTAATTAGTGCAAATAATCAAAATATACATGTATTATGAACACATGCAATCATCAGTTAATTAGTTCAAATAATCAAATGCTTGTTCTATCCTTTTATTATAAGAAACATCTGGAACACTGTTCCTATGTGTGACTCACAAGACCAGTAATACAATGCAGCTTTTGGTATCCACTTCCCAAATCAGATACTAATTCTACATTAAGTGTGAAAATATACTCCAAATCCTAGTCTTGGGCTACTTGCAACTGGTATTCACAAATGCAGGTTCTTAGGCTTTAACTCAAACCTAAGGGATCAGTTTCATCGGATCGTGGGGATCTGCATTTTTAGCCAAGTTTTCCGGTTAATTCCTACACGAGCTCAAGTTGAGAATGACGGTCTGACTCGGCTTCCATGAGAAAGAGTTGCCATTTCCGTATCACTCTCTGCTGCTGCTGCTGCTAAGTCACTTCAGTCGTGTCCGACTCTGTGCGACCCCATGGACGGCAGCCCACCAGGCTCCGCCATCCCTGGGATTCTCCAGGCAAGAACACTGGAGTGGGTTGCCATTTCCTTCTCCAATGTGTGAAAGTGAAAAGTGAAAGTGAAGTCGCTCAGTCTTGTCCAACTAGTAGCGACCCCATGGACTGTAGCCCACCAGGCTCCTCTGTCCATGGGATTTTCCAGGCAGGAGTACTGGAGTGGCTTGCCATTGCCTTCTCCGATATCACTCTCACCATGAGGTAAATAATAATCAATGGGTTTTATGTAGGAAGGTTCAGCAATGCATGGTATGACACTCCAGGGGCCTTAAGTGGTCTAGCTAAAATAACAGCCTTTGGAAGTGAGGCTGGTGTGTGAAGCCCCATAAGCATATCAGGTCCTATATCCAAAGTATGTTGCCTTTCAAACACAACACACCAAAGTCTTCCCAGTCAAGGAACTTCATTAAGCTTCAAGGAAGCAGGCGTTCTTAAGCATCTTGCTGCCACAGGTGCAGGTTTAAATATGTACTTTATATTTTAGCATTCAATGACAGATGATATGTTAACTATGTGAGGAGGTCAAATCATGGGATGAACAAAAATTAGACTTTCCAAATAAAAGAGAAATATTTTCCTTCTGAATTTTTCGTTAGATTGCCTACCAAGTGTGATCTCAGTTGAGATTACAATTTCAGATGACAGCAAGTCTCCAAAGCAAGTGAGAAAAAGAAATAAAAGAGTGAGGCAAAATGACTGCAAAGAAAGAGTGTATTCAGTATTTTCAGAGGTTATAATAATAGTTGAGCTAGTATAGAGTAAGTTCCTATCCTATTTCAGCATTTTACCAACATTTTCTTATTCAACCATCACCAATTCCATAAAAGCAGACATTTTGTTGACAGGAAAATTGAGGAACAGAAAGGTTAAGTAACTTGTTCAAATTCACAAAGCTGGTAAGTGGGAGATATGAGATTCAAACACAAGAATCAAGCTTTATTTTAATATACCTCCCCCTAACCCTCCCCATGCCCCAAAACACTAACATACTGGTGAGAGAGTTAATTCTTAGGTAGGTTGATAAGGAGTTTAGGGCTCTCAAAGAAGTCCAGGAGAAAAGGACAATTTTTTTTTTTAATTCCTTGTCTTCAGTTCAGTTCAGTCACTCTGTTGTGTCCGACTCTTTGAGACCCCATGGACTGCAGCACTCCAGACCTCCCTGTCCATCACCAAGTCCCAGAGTTTGCTCAAACTCATGTCCTTCAAGTCAGTGATGCAATCCAACCATCTCATCCTCTGTCATCCCCTTCTCCTCCTGCCTTCAATCTTTCCTGGCATCAGGGTCTTTTCAAATGAGTCAGTTCTTCTCAGCAGGTGGCCAAAGTATTGGCGTTTCAGCTTCAAGAGCAGTCCTTCCAATGAATATTCAGGGTTGACTGCCTTTAGGATTGACTAGTTGGATCTCCTTGCAGTCCAAGGGACTCTCAAGAGTCTTCTCCAACACCACAGTTCAAAAGCATCAATTCTTCAGCGCTCAGCTTTCTCTATAATCCAACTCTCACATCCATACATGACTACTGGAAAAACCATAGCTTTGAATAGGCAGACCTTTGTCAGCAAAGTAATGTCCCTGTTTTTTAATATGTTTTCCAGGTTGGTGAATAGCAAGGAGAGATAAGAAAGACTTCGTCAGTGATCAATGCAAAGAAATAGAGGAAAACAACAGAATAGGAAAAACAAGAGACCTCTTCAAGAAAATCAGAGATTCCAAGGGAACATTTCTTGCAAAGATGGGCTCGATAAAGGACAGAAATGGTATGGACCTAACGGAAGCAGAAGATATTAAGAAGAGGTGGCAGGAATACACAGAAGAACTGTACAAAAAAGATCTTCACGACCAAGATAGTCACGATAACGTGATCACTGACCTAGATAGAGCCAGACATCTTGGAATGTGAAGTCAAGTGGGCCTTAGAAAGCATCACTACGAACAAAGCTAGTGGAGGTGATCAAATTCCAGTTGAGCTATTTCAAGTCTTGAAAGATGATGCTGTGAAAGTGCTGCACTCAATATGCCAGCAGATTTGGAAAACTCAGCAGTGGCCACAGGACTGGAAGAGGTCAGTCTTCATTCCAATCCCAAAGAAAGGGAATGCCAAAGAATGCTCAAACTACCGCACAATTGCACTCATCTCACACGCTAGCAAAGTCATGCTCAAAATTCTCCAAGCCAGGCTTCAGCAGTATGTGAACCACGAACTCCCAGATGTTCAAGCAGGTTTTAGAAAAGGCAGAGGCACCAGAGATCAAATTGCCAACATCCGCTGGATCATGGAGAAAGCAAGAGAGTTCCAGAAAAACATCTATTTCTGCTTCATTGACTATGCCAAAGCCTTTGACTGTGTGGATCACAATCAACTGTGGAACATTCTGAAGGAGATGGGAATCCCAGACCACTTGACCTGCCTCTTGAGAAACCTGTATGCAGGTCAGGAAGCAACAGTTAGAACTGGACATGGAACAACAGACTGGTTCCAAATAGGAAAAGGTGTACGTCAAGGTTGTATATTGTCACCTTGCTTATTTAACTTATATGCAGAGTACATCATGAGGAACGCTGGGCTGGAAGAAGCACAAGCTGGAATCAAGATTGCTGGGAGAAATATCAATAACCTCAGATATACAGATGACACTACCCTTATGGCAGAAAGTGAAGAGGAACTCAAAAGCCTCTTGATGAAAGTGAAAGAGGAGAGTGAAAAGGTTGGCTTGAAGCTCAACATTCAGAAGACAAAGATCATGGCATCTGGTCCCATCACTTCATGGGAAATAGATGGAAAAACAGTGGAAACAGTGTCAGACTTTATTTTTTTGGGCTCCAAAATCACTGCAGATGCTGACTGCAGCCATGAAATTAAAAGACGCTTGCTCCTTGGAAGGAAAGTTATGACCAACCTTGATAGTATTTTAAAAAGCAGAGACATTACTTTGCCAACAAAGGTCCGTCTAGTCAAGGCAATGGTTTTTCCCGTGGTCATGTATGGATGTGAGAGTTGGACTGTGAAGAAAGCTGATCGCCGAAGAATAGATGCTTTTGAACTGTGGTGTTGGAGAAGACTCTTGAGAGTCCCTTATACTGCAAGGAGATCCAACCAGTCCATTCTAGAGGAGATCAATCCTGGGTGTTCATTGGAGGGACTGATGCTAAAGCTGAAACTGCAATACTTTGGCCACCTCATGCGACGAGTTGACTCACTGGAAAAGACTCTGATGCTGGGAAAGGTTGGGGGCGGGAGGAGAAGGGGACGACCGAGAATGAGATGGCTGGATGGCATCACTGACTCTGTGGACATGAGTTTGAGTGAACTCCGGGAGTTGGTGATGGACAGGGAGGCCTGGCGTGCTGTGATTCATGGGGTCGCGGAGAGTCGGACACGACTGAGCGACTGAACTGAACTAGGTTGGTCATAGCTTTTCTGTCACAGAGCAAGCGTCTTTTCATTTCATGGCTGCAGTGACGCTCTGCAGTGATTTGGGAGCCCAAGAAAATAAAGTGTGTCACTGTTTCCATTGTTTACCCATCTATTTGCTATGAAGTGATGGGACCAGATGCCTTGACTTTAGTTTTCTGAATGCTAAGTTTTAAGCCAGCTTTTCCACTCTCCTCTTTCCTTTTACATTCCTTGTTTCAGTCACAAGAAAAAAACATTTTTTCTTTAAGCCCAGAGCTTATGGCTCAAGGGTATGTTTTTCTTTAAACTCTGTACTAAGGATTATGTAACAACAAGTATCTTGCTTAAGGACACGTTCTCCTTTTTACCAAGAATTTCTGACTGATCTTGTTATCTTAAGAGGTATGTTGTGGGAGTGGGTCTCGTAAGATCTTTCTATCTAGTTCTAATCTTGTTAATTTAAGATGTTTGTTGTGGGAGTGGGTAAAAGTATATAAGGCCTTGATAAGCCGAGCAAGTGGGGCACTCTCATCCCCCTCCTGATGTCTGTGTCAGAAGCATTCTCTGTCCTTTGTCACTTTAATAAAACTCTGCTACACAAAAGCTCTTGAGTGATCAAGCCTGGTCCCTGGTCCCGAAGCTAAATCTTCTTTGGAGATCAAGAACTTGACATCGCTCACCAGAAGCTATCACTGGTAGTTCACATAAATTTCTTGTGAGCATATAACTGAGTAATTGCAAATATTTTAAACTGACAATATTTCAAAGAGTAACTCTAAAGGTGCTATATGGCCTGTCTCTCTTAGAAATTGAATGGAATCAAATAAGCATTCTAAAACCCTAAAGCATCACACAAATGTAAGGCATTATGTTATTCATTAAAATTAATTTTTATTTTGAGGGTCTCTGGCAGACAGCAGCAGGGTTTCGAGATATTCTAAAATAATTAGGGACACCCTAGGACACTGTGAAATCATGATTGAGGTTGCACTAAATTGGCTTCCAATAGCCACATAGAAATGATCTGGACAATAGATAATGTCACTTTTAAATGATTCTATTAGAGATGCTAGAAGCCTCCCCCTTGGAAGTGGGCATTCCCCAGGGGTCCATTCCGGGTCTGTCCCTTCGCCATCCCCTCAGGTGATCTTAGCTACTGTAGACTTCAGATACCACATCTTCATGTCCAAAGGCACCCACTGACATGTTCACCCTTCATCATTTCCCTGATCTTTCCCTTACATCATACATGTCCCTCTGGCATTTCTGACTTAAAATGGTCAAAAACCCAATTCATTATCTATTCCGTCTGAGCCCAGGTTCAGTCCCTGGTTGAGGAACTAAGATTCCACAAGCTATGTGGTGCGACTGGAAAAAAAAAAATCCAGAAAAAACAAAATACACCTCAGGTGATACTGCCACCCTCGCTAGCCAACCTGCTTTTCCTGAAATACATGGACGACCTCAGGCCTCTCCACCTTCACTTATTTTATTCCCTGTGCTTTCTCCACCATCATTGCAGAGCTGTTTCTGAACGTGCTGCCTCAGGGCCTTTGCAGATGCCATTCCCCTCTATATGAACACCCCTTCCCTGCTTCAAACTCTGTTCACCCCCAGAGTCTAAGAATGAGCTGGACATATTTACTGGGAGCTTTCCATAATTCCCCTATTCCTTTTTTCCAACCCCCAGAATACTTCTTCTTCACACAAGGCTCTGATCATTCTCATCATGCTAGGATGTCAGCACCCTGGGTTGGCAGTGGGTCATGGCTGGCAGAGATGCCTTTTTCCTTTGAATTGCCAGAACTCAGGGTCATCACATAATAGATGCTCAGTCAATGTGAGATAACTGACTACCATGACAACCAATACATGCCAGGCTTTATGTATGCTCATTTAAAAAAATTTAATGACTAATAGGATATGAAAAGGAGATTCTTATTCAAAGAGCTATGCCCTATGGTTTACACTTTATGCTTTTGTATCAGAAAGGAAAAAGTAAAGCTAATGGATTCATGGCTTCCCTGGTGGCTCAGTGGTAAAGAATTCACCTGCCAATGCAGGAGATGCAGATTCGATCCTTGGGTCAAGAAGATACCCTGGAGAAGGAAATGGCAACCCACTTCAATATTCTCGCCTGGAGAATCCCATGGACAGAGGCGCCTGGCAGGCTACAGTCCATGGGGTTACAAAGAATCGGATACATCTTAACAACAAAACAACAACAACATCAAATAGATCTCTGTTCCTCTCTGCCAGCAAACCAGCCTCTGCATCCCATCTTGCCAATTACTGTGTACTCACGGTACCGGTGGGCTGTGTTTTCCTGCAGCCAGTGCCCTACTGAAGGGCAGGAACCAAGTCATGTTCATTTGTCACACATCCTAGCATGTAGTTAGGAGCAGGCAGTCCACAACTTCTTTTACATTTTTGTTCAAAATGCTTCACACAATGAGATATTAACAACTGCACGTTTGAATTATATTCAGCATGCCTATTTCACATGGCTGGAAAGTAAACATTTTCTTAAAGCTCTTTCTTAAGTCAGGTACAGGATATGCAGAACACAGTCACCATGGAAACAACGTTAAAGATTAAGGTTGCACTTAGAACCTCATCTTACCAAATCTTATCTTACCCCTTCCCTGGTAGCTCAGACCAGTAAAGCGTCTGCCTGCAATGCGGGAGAACCGGGTTTGATCCCTGGGTCGGAAAGATACCCTGGAGAAGGGCATGGCTACCCACTCCAGTATTCTTGCCCGGAGAATCCCATGGATCGAGGAGCCTGGTAGGCTACAGTCCATGGGGTCGCAAAGAGTTGGACATGACTGAGCGACTTCACTAGAAGCTCATCTTATCAAATCTTATCTTACCCCTATTTTAGCTGAAGTTTTGGATACTGGAGGGAAATGCAGGAAGGGATGCTACAGCTTTACTTTTATTATAAAATGTATGAAAAAAAACCCTAAAAAAAATCCAGGGAGAGGGGTTTAGGAGGGAAGGGACACATGTATGCCTATGGCTGATTCATACTGATGTATGGCAAAAACCATCACAATATTGTAATTATCCTCCAATTAAAATAAATAAATAAATTTAAAAACAAACAAACAAAACCAGAGAGACTTCATCAACCCTCGACAAAATGTCAAGCCCGTGGCCACAGCTGCTTTCTACAGCTGGACGGGAAAAACGTCAGGAATAAGGAGAGCTTGACCGCGTGGGGATGGAGCCCTGTGAGTATTGGGTAGAAGTGCCCATCTGATGGAGGCTCTGGGGTTCTATGCCAGACACCTCCCAGGTCCCTCTCCTCCCCATCCAAGGAAACTGGGACCAGGGCAGCTTGGGTGAATGGGTCAAGTCCCAGGGGTAATTCAATCAGATGTCCCTGTTTACACAGGGACGTAAGCCTCTGCGTGGCTGCAAACGCTGGGACATGGGACCAGCATGCAAGAAATCCCAATAAGCCACCTTGTCACTTCTGAAACCTCCCTGATACAGAGCAAGAGATGGAAAAGAGAAGGGAGAAAAAGGGGCAAGTGAAGACTAGAGATGAGTCAGATACATAGACAGAGGGATTTATAAGGTACAGAAGACCAAAGAAGTTCTCTGGATGTTTATTTTTGGAAGACAGTAATAACCAAAAATGTGACATAGGTTACTTCTCAAAAGAGTACTGGTAAAGGAGATGTGTGCTTAGTCGCTCAGATGTGTCTGACTCTTTACAACCCCATGGACTGTAGCCCGCCAGGCTTCTCTGTCCATGGGATCCTCCAGGCGAGAATACTGGAGTGGGTAGCCATGTCCTTCTCCAGGGGATCTTCCCAACCCAGGGACTGAACCCAGATCTCCCGCATTGCAAGCAGATTCTTCACCATCTGAGCTACCAGGGAAGCCCACTGGTAAAGGAAAACAATAACAAATCTAGTTCATTTGCCAGTTATTTGGATTTTCAACAAATGGGAGTTTACTCAAGTTCAATATCCATAAGGTGTTTTCAGAAAGAGTGAAACTTTTTGGTGATGTTTGTATTTATATCTATAAATACAAATGATGCAGATTTGGGCCCTGTGCTATCAGATGACAAGATACAGCCCAAGCTTCAGCTCTTGCTAATTAAACGAATCAATTAAGAGACTACAGTTGCAACTGTGTAGCTGCTGTTCTATAGTAGCAATAACAACCCCGCGGGGAGGTCTTTTACTACATTAAAATGCTGTCCTCCACAACTCCATCTGATATTATTAGAAACAGTTATTTGTGTCTTGCTGTCATATTAGTAGCAAAGGCAAATTATGGAAATATGCAGACCAGAATGGTCCCAGTATGAGACCAGGTTGGGTTTTCAGCCTCCAAGGGAACAATTGCTGAAATTCCAAAGTTCCCCAAAGTTCTTTAATGGAACTGATAAATCTATCAGCACAGCATCCATTTAGAAACTAGGTAAGGGTCACATATTTACATACTTTCCTGCCAGGCTGATACAATTCAACTAGATGAATTATCATATTAAGTTTACCCTCCTGAGTTAAACTGATGGGGTTCAAAATTGTTTTCGATGGTTGTCATTAATCGCTGTTACTTCGTAAATGCTAACTTTGAAATCTAATTGTGCTAGCGTACCAAGGGTCATATTAATACCATTCTTAATGGTAAATCTTTGTAAAACATGTTTATTCTACTGATATTATTACTCAAGCTTTCAAGGTTAATAAGAAATAAAGTATATTTATTATCAATAAAAACTTAATTTAAAATGTACAATTTGAGATTTAAATTAGCTTTAAGAAGTTCAGCGTGATTTGGTTTCATTAAGATCCCTGGCTAAGCTTCAAAGACGTATAATTTGATAGTTCCTCAAGTGTCCTTGGGTAACTGCCAACAGCATAGCTATGAAGAAGCTGCTCAGTGCAATGTAGGTTATTTTCTCTTTGGGGCAATATGCATTGTTTTCACAGGAAAAAAAATTCAGTCTTACACAGATACGTTTATCTTAGAATTGTGGTGTTTTAAAGATGATGATACTCAAAAAAAATTAAATACAAGCAATGATTGCAATACAAAATTTGGAATCAAATGGTAACTGTATTCTTCAAGTAGTAACAAAACATTCATCCTTATTGTGAATCACAGTTCAAGTAAGGAATGTGGGTTATGTAAAACACTGAACCTCTTCCACTTCTTTGTGAGTTTATACTATCTGACATGCGCAAACTCACAGCTTCACTAAAAATGTGTCAGCAAAACAAACAAGCAAAACCCAGACAATCTACAATTTGAAGTAGGCATAGATCACCTGGAAAAGTTCTGGGGAGGAGAGCTTTGACAGCTAAACTCACATTATGGACTAAAAGGCTGTGTCCCCTCCACCCAGTTCACGTGCTGGCGTCCCCATCCTCAATGTGACGGTATTTGGAAGTGGTGCCTTCGGGAGATACTTAGGTTTAGATGAGGCCATGAGAGCTGGGTCTGGCAGAGGAGAGGCAAGTGAGGAGACCCCAGTGCTAGCACCTGACATGTTTGAAGAAGAGCAATTAGGCTGGCTGAGCTGATGTGTATTTTAAAAGGATCACTTTAACCACTATATTAATGGTAAAGCATGGAGCAGGGGTGGAGGTGGGAAGACTGGCTGCTGCAACAATCTGGACAAGAGATGATAAAGACTTTGGTCGGGATGGGGGCAGTGAGAGTGGCGGAAGAGGGAATTCAAGGAAAAGACAAAAGTTTTAGCTTAAGTTGCCATTTTCTGAGATAGGAAAAATTGCAGGAGGAAGTTTATGTTGGTTTGGGTTTTTTTTTGCAGGTTGTGGCTGTCAAGAAGTCCTTTTTCAATGTCTGAACCCTGAGAAATCTATCAGAATGCAAGGAGCAATAACAAATAGCAGAGACCGCACAAGAATCCTTTCCAGCATGAGCACGAGAGGTCCAGAAGACCCCAGCAATGATGTAAGTCTAGGTAGCTGATAAAAAAAGAATGGCATGGTTCTTCACGCAATGACAAATTTACTGTGGCATGAAATGATGTGTGAATCCATTTCTGGAAGACCATGTCTATTGTTAAAAACTTCAAAACCACTAAGGGATAAAATGAATACTTCTACAATGGTTAATTTTGTGTGTCAACTTGGCCAGCCAACAGTATTCAGATATTTGGTCAAACAGTATTCTAGATGTTTCCACAAAGGGTTTTTTGTTCTTTTTTTTTTTTTTTTGTTAAGGCATGCAGGATCTTAGTTACCCGACCAGGGATCAAAACTGCGCCCCCGGTATTAGGAGCACAGTCTTAACCAATGGACCTCCAGAAAAGCGCCATGGCTTTTTGTTTTTTCATTTGTTTTCTTTTTTAAATGAGGTTAACATTTACTCAGTAGACTCTGCGTAAAACAGATTACCCTCTAATAACATGGGTGGGCCTCTTTCAATCAGCAGAAGGAAAAGTATTAACCTCCCAAGCAGGAAGGAATAATTCAGGCAAACTGACCTTGAACTTGAAATGTAACTACCCTGCAGGTTTTGGAATTGCCTCCACAATCACAGGAATCGACTGCTTAAAGTCAATCAACCAACCAACCTCTCTCTCTCTCCGTACATATGAGAACATAACACAACCTCTCTCTCTCTCCGTACATGAGAACATAACACAACCTCTCTCTCTCTCCGTACATATGAGAACAGAACACAACCTCTCTCTCTCTCCGTACACATGAGAACATAACACAACCTCTCTCTCTCTCCGTACATATGAGAACATAACACAACCTCTCTCTCTCTCCGTACATATGAGAACATAACACAACCTCTCTCTCTCTCCGTACATATGAGAACATAACACACATACCGAGTTTGTTCTGTTTCTCTGGAGAACCCTAATCCAATTTCTTATGACATGAATTTAAATAATATTTAAAGTTTTTAGGTGAAAAAATAAGCACACGTAATAACTATTATTCAGAAAAGCAAGGATAACTACAAGTCTTAGGTGCAACACTTAAAAATCACATATTGGACAGGTGTCTTCACATGTACTTTAATCTGTGAACTATACCACACCTCTGACAGAATGTGGTCCACTGGAGAAGGGAATGGCAAACCACTTCAGTATACTTGCCTTGAGAACCCCATGAACAGTGACAAAAGGCAAAATGATAGGATACTGAATGAGGAATTCCCCAGGTCGGTAGGTGCCCAGTATGCTACTGGAGATCAGCGGAGAAATAACTCCAGAAAGAATGAAGGGATGGCGCCAAAGCAAAACCAATACCCAGTTGTGGATGTGACCGGTGATAGAAGCAAGGTCCGGTGCTGTAAAGAGCAGTATTGCATAGGAACCTGGAATGTTAGGTCCATGAATCAAGGCAAATTGGAAGTGGTCAAACAGGAGATGGCAAGAGTGAACGTAGACATTCTAGGAATCAGTGAACTAAAATGGACTGGAATGGGTGAATTTAACTCAGATGACCATTATATCTACTACTGTGGGCAGGAATCCCTTAGAAGAAATGGAGTAGCCATCATGGTCACCAAAAGATTACGAAATGCAGTACTTGGATGCAATCTCAAAAACGACAGAATGATCTCTGTTCCTTTCCAAGGCAAACCACTCAATATTACAGTAATCCAAGCCTATGCCCCAACCAGTAAGGCTGAAGAAGCCGAAGTTGAATGGTTCTTTGAAGACCTACAAGACCTTTTAGAACTAACACCCAAAAAAGATGTCCATTTCATTATAGGGGACTGGAATGAAAAAGTAGGAAGTTAAACACCTGGAGTAACTGGTAAATTTGGCCTTGGAGCACGGAATGAAGCAGGTCAAAGGCTAATAGAGATTTGCCAAGAGAACGCACTGGTCATAGCAACACCCTCTTCCAACAACACAAGAGAAGACTCTACACATGGACATCATCAGATGGTCACCACTGAAATCAGATTGATTATATTCTTTGCAGCCAAAGATGGAGAAGTTCGATACAGTTAGCAAAAAAAAGACCAGGAGCTGACTGTGGCTCAGATCACGAACACCTTATTGCCTAATTCAGACTTAAATTGAAGTAGGGAAAACCACTAGACCATTCAGATATGACCTAAATCAAATCTCTTATGATTATACAGTGGAAGTGAGAAATAGATTTAAGAGACTAGATCTGATGGATAGATTGCCTGATGAACTATGGACGGAGGTTCATGACATTATACAGGAGACAGGGACCAAGATAATCCCCATGGAAAAGAAATGCAAAAAAGCAAAATGGCTGTCTGAGGAGGCCTTACAAATAGCTGTGAAAAGAAGAGAAGCCAAAAGCAAAGGAGGAAAGGAAAGATATAAGCATCTGAATGCAGAGTTCCAAAGAATAGCAAGGAGAGGTAAGAAAGCCTTACTCAGTGATCAATGCAAAGAGATAGAGGAAAACAACAGAACAGGAAAAACAAGACATCTCTTCAAGAAAATTAGAGATTCCAAGGGAACATTTCATGCAAAGATGGGCTCGATAAAGGACAGAAATGGTATGGACCTAACAGAAGCAGAAGATATTAAGAAGAGGTGGCAAGAATACACAGAAGAACTGTACAAAAAAGATCTTCACAACCAAGACAGTCACGATAATGTGATCACTGACCTAGAGCCAGACATCTTGGAATGTGAAGTCCAGTGGGCCTTAGAAAGCATCACTACGAACAAAGCTAGTGGAGGTGATGGAATTCCAGTTGAGCTATTTCAAATCCTGAAAGATGATGCTGTGAAAGTGCTGCACTCAATATGCCAGCAGATTTGGAAAACTCAGCAGTGGCCACAGGACTGGAAAAGGTCAGTCTTCATTCCCATCCCGAAGAAAGGCAATGCCAAAGAATGCTCAAACTACTGCACAATTGCACTCATCTCACATGCTAGTAAAGTCATGCTCAAAATTCTCCAAGCCAGGCTTAAGCAAGACGTGAACTATGAACTTCCAGATGTTCAAGCTGGTTTTAGAAAAGGCACAGGAACCAGAGATCAAATTGCCAACATCCGCTGGATCATGAAGAAAGCAAGAGGGTTCCAGAAAAACATCTATTTCTGCTTCATTGACTATGCCAAAGCCTTTGACTGTGTGGATCACAATAAACTGTGGAAAACTCTGAAAGAGATGGGAATACCAGACCACCTGACCTGCCTCTTGAGAAACCTGTATGCGGGTCAGGAAGCAACAGTTAGAACTGGACATGGAACAACAAACTGGTTCCAAATAGGAAAAGGAGTACGTCAAGGTTGTATATTGTCACCCTGCTTATTTAACTTATATGCAGAATACATCACGAGGAACGCTGGGCTTGAAGAAGCATGAGCTGGAATCAAGATTGTTGGGAGACATATCAGTAATCTCAGATATGCAGATGACACCACCCTTATAGCAGAAAGTGAAGAGGAACTAAAAAGCCTCTTGATAAAAGTGAAAGAGGAGAGTGAAAAGGTTGGCTAGAAGCTCAACATTCAGAAAACAAAGGTCATGGCATCTGGTCCCATCACTTCATGGGAAATAAATGGGAAAACAGTGTCAGACTTTACTTTTTTTGGCTCCAAAAATCACTGCGGATGCTGATTGCAGTCATGAAATTAAAAGACGCTTACTCCTTGGAAGGAACGTTATGACCAACCTAGATAGTATATTAAAAAGCAGAGACGTTACTTTGCCAACAAAGGTCCGTCTAGTCAAGGCTATGGTTTTTCCAGTGGTCATGTATGGATGTGAGAGTTGGACTGTGAAGAAAGCTGATCGCCGAAGAATTGATGCTTTTGAACTGTGGTGTTGGAGAAGACTTTTGAGAGTCCCTTGGACTGCAAGGAGATCCAACCAGTCCATTCTAAAGGAGATCAATCCTGGGTGTTCATTGGAAAGACTGGTGCTAAAGCTGAAACTGCAATACTTTGGCCACCTCGTGCGACGTGTTGACTCACTGGAAGAGTCTGATGCTGGGAGGGATTGGGGGTGGGAGGAGACGGGGACTACGGAGAATGAGATGGCTGGATGGCATCACAGACTCGATGGACATAAGTTTGAGTGAACTCCGGGAGTTGGTGATGGAAAGGGAGGCCTGGCGTGCTGTGATTCATGGGGTTGCAAAGAGTCCGATACGACTGAGCGACTGAACTGAACTGATACATATATAAAGTATAAAGCATGAAGTAAATGGACATTGTTATTGATATCCTCTGTATCTCAGTGGCAAAATCACTATTCTTTTGATCTAAGCCACAAACTTGTCCTCTGATATCCTCAAGTTACAGAGCCAACAGAAATACCCAATGTAAATTTACAACCTAAACAAGGTACACAAAATATATGAACAGACATTTTACAGATTATAAATGATACCTAACAAATGAATAGAGAGAAATATGCAAATACAATAGCAATAACTGGAGAAATGCTAATTAAAACAATAAAGTACCTTTTCACCAAATTATTCTGGAAAATTATACTATTATTAATATTGTACTTATAAACTCGTAAATAAAAATAACTGTGAAATGAGTTTTTTTTCACTATGTTCAGTTCAGTTCAGTTCAGTCGCTCAGTCATGTCCGACTCTCTGCGACCCCATGAATCACAGCACGCCAGGCCTTCCTGTCCATCACCACTTTCACTATGTAGAGCTATATAATTTTGAAATTATTTTTCAATTTCATTAGAAATGTGGACCTACTAGAAGACACTAGAAGGAAAACTGAGCATAAAAAATACAAACAAACATAAAATATCAATCACCTTTTCCTTTTCTGGTTATGCCACCTGGCTTGTTGTGGGATCTTACTTCCCTGACCAAGGATTGAACCCAGGCTCTGGGCAGTCAGAGCGCAGAGTCCTGACCACTAGACCACCAGGGAACCCTCCAAGATCACTATTCAAAAGCATCTTTTAAAAATCTGTTTTTATTTTTATCAAAAATAGGGAGAAAGTCTCCAGTGAAAAAAGTACTTCAACGACTCAACAAACTGCAAATAATTTTTAACATTATTTTGTCTCTAATAAGAAATAGCTAAAATTACTCTATCACGAGAATTTTCCTGCACATGTTAAAGAACCCATTTCTTATACAAAGACATCTCACTTAACAGCAAAACAAAATCATGGTGAAGCCAAGTTCAAACACAAGGGCTAAACCCAACTGATCACTTTTCCAGTTCATCTCTCTGTAAATTAAAAGAACATACAAGGTAATCATCCTTTCCTACTTACCACTGTGCCGAGAAACTGAATGCTCATGTTGCCCCCTGCTTCTCGAGAAAGACACTGGAGGGAAAAGAGAGACAGGATATGAATTCTCAGCCACAGAAAAACATGTACCTGAATGTTCACAGCAGCATTACTCCTAAAAGCCAAACAGCCCAGATATCCATCGACTGATAAATGAATAAACAAAATATGGCCTCTTCATGCAACAGAATATTATTTGGCCATAAAAAGGAACGAAGGGCTGATGCACGTATGAAGTAAGTTGCTAAGCACCTCTTCCTATGCTTGCTGCCCACCTGTGCTTCTTCTCTGGAGCAATGTCTATTCAAGGCCTTTGTCCAACTTTTAATCGGGTTATTTAATTTCCTGTTGTTAAGCTGCAAGAGTTCTTTATATATTCTGGATATTAGCTCTTTATCAGATGTATGACTTCAAATATTTCTCCCGTTCCACAGGATGCCTCTTCACTCTGTTGTGTCCTTTGATACACAATTTTTTTTAAAATTTGATATAGTCCAGTGTATCTGTGTTTGCTTCTGTGTTTATGATTTTGGAGTTATATCCAAGAAATCACTGTCAATTCCAAAGTCATGAAGCTTTTGCCTACATTTTCTTCTGGAAGTTTTACAGTTTTAGGCATTACGCTTAGGTCTTTAATCCACTTTGAGTCAATTTTTGTATCTAGTGTAATGTAAGGGTCCAACTTCAGTCTTTTGTATATGGCAGATCCAAGCTTTTACAGAAAATCTAATGAATATGATCATCAAATTTACGTTTTCAACTCCCATTTATCTTGAGTTCAAGACTCATATAGTCATCTGTTAGCTGGACATCAATACTTGGATATCTAACGCACATATTAAACCTAGCAAGTCCAAACAGAATTTCTGATCTGCCTCCCCAAACCTGCTTCTCCCCTAGCCTTCCCATCTCGGTAAATACTATCATCATTCACTCATGGCTCATCTTCAATTCTTTAACTTCCTTCATACCTAGTATCTAATCCACCTACCAATTTTTTCTGTCTTCCCTTCAAAAAGTATGTCAAATTGGTTCACTTCAAGTCATCACCACTGCTACCACCTTAGTCTATGCCAAGGGTTGACAATTTTTTTCTTCAAAGGGCCAGATTTTCCTAGATTCTTCTCTTGATATCTGCCTTGGCATAACATTAGTTTGCAATTTAATCACTTCCAATTGAAGGGTAAGTGAAATATCCTCAATAAGACAGTTATGTAGATTATAAAATATGGAAATATCCTTTGGTTTCGCATTGAGACTTGAAAAATGCTGTTGGAACTATAGTCCACTTCTTGTTTTGACAGCCCACGGAGTCTAAAAAGCAAACTGACATTAGCTGTGACTCAAACATTAGTTGTCAAAATGACTTGACCACAGTGTGCATTCTGCATGTAAATGCTGTTTTGTCTTACAATTTCAGCGTGAATTCATTAAGAAACATTATCAAGTCCCCAGCACAAGCTAATTTTCAAAGCCATAAGATGTTCCATAATAGTGGCTGAGGACAGTTGTTTCTGTTCAGAAAAAATTCAATCTTGACCCTGCATCAAAAAAAAAAAAATCTCAACAAACTCCTAAGTCACTGAACCGCTGTCAATAGGGGAAAACCAGGGCACTGAGTTGCTACATATGCTAAAACTCCACAGACAGATAAAAATGAATAAAGGTGGCTGTGTTCTGGTAAAACTGTACTTACGACCCTGAAATTTGAATCTCATATACTTTTCATGTGTCATGAAACATGCTTTTTTTTCCCTCCAACCATTTAAAATGTAATACTTCCAAACTTTAAAAAACCACTCAACTAGTGAACTGTACAAAATCTGGCAGTGGGCTGGATTGGACTGACTCCTCGTCTAAACCACCATCAGCACCTCTCACGGAGATGACGTCCATGAACATACAAATGACTTCCTGGTCTCTACCACTGTCCCCAGGAGTCCACCTGCCTCACAGCAGCCCTTTTAAAGCACATCTTACCATTCTTCTACTCAAACTCTTCAAAAGTTTTGCAGTAGGAATTGAATAAGACCCAATTCTCTGGGTTTTACAAAGATTCCCACAAAGACCCTATACGACCTGGTCCCTGTATATATTTAGCACTCTCCTAACTACACTTGCAGAGGACATCACGAGAAACGCTGGGCTGGAGGAAGCACAAGCTGGAATCGAGATTGCTGGGAGAAATATCAATAACCTCAGATATGCAGATGACACCACCCTTATGGCACAAAGTGAAGAAGAACTAAAAAGCCTCTTGATGAAAGTGAAAGAGGAGAGTGAAAAAACTTGGCTACAATCAGAAAACTAAGATCATGGCATCTGGTCCCATCACCTCATGGCAAACAGATGGAGAAACAATGGAAACAGTGACACACTTTATTTTTCTAGGCTCCAAAATCACTGCAGATGGTGACTGCAGCCATGAAATTAAAAGATGCTTACTCCTTGGAAGCAAAGTTATGACCAACCTGGACAGCATATTAAAAAGCAGAGACATTACTTTGCCAACAAAAGTCTGTCTAGTCAAGGCTATGGTTTTTCCAGTAGTCATGTACGGATGTGAGAGTTGGATCATAAAGAAAGCTGACCGCCAAAGAACTGATACTTTGGAACTGTGGTGCTGGAGAAGACTCTTGAGAGTCCCTTGGACTGCAAGGAGATCCAACCAGTCCATCCTAAAGGAAATCAGTCCTGAATATTCATTGGAAGGACTTATGCTGAAGCTGAAACTCCAACACTTTAGCCACCTGATGCAAAGAACTGACTCATTTGAAAAGACCTTGATGCTGGGAAAGATTGAAGGCGGAAGGAGAAGGGGACGACAGAGGATGAGATGGTTGGATGGCATCACCGACTCAATGGAAAGGAGTTTGAGTAAACTCTGGGAGTTGGTGATGGACAGGGAGGCCTGGTGTGCTGCAGTCCATAGGGTAGCAAAGAGGACACAACTGAGGAACTGAACTGAACTGAACTGACTGAACTACACTCTCATTGGAATAGACCCTGAGGCTGGCAAAGACTAAGGGCAGAAGGGGAATAGGGCGTCAGAGGATGAGATGGATGAGTGGATGCACCGATGCAATGGACATGAACTTAGGCAAAGTTTGGGAGATGAGGAGGGACAGGGAGGCCTGGTGTGCTGCAGTCCATGGGGTTGCAAAGAGCTGGACATGCTCAGTGACTGAACAACAACTATACCTGGGATACTGGCCTTTCTTCTGGCCTCCACACAAACCAGTCCTGTTTGCCTCAGGGCCTTTACACTTGCCATTCTTTCTACTTGGGACTTTCCTCCCCTAGATTTCTGTAAGGCTTCCTCCTGCTCCCCACAGGTTTCGTCTCAATGCTAGCTATTCAGAGAGGACTTCCTAACAAAAGCTTCTCTCCCTACCTAAAGCTATCTCCCTAATCATCTCCTATGAATTATCCTGCTACAGTCTTCACTGACCTTCTTAGCACTCAAATTACCTTCTTTATATGTTTACCTGTTTGGCATCTACATCCCCCCGATACAATGTAAGTTTTGGTCACCGCTATATCTCCTGAGTCTAGAACACTGCCTGAGTGGTATTGGCATTACTTTCTATGTAGGAGACATTTACAAAATACAACGGCCCCTTTGGCTGATTCCCAGGCAAATAGAAGTAATTTTGCAATATGTAAAATGGAAACAGGTTTAGAATTTATATTTTTACAAACAACTAAATTGTAACAATGAATATGTAAATCATACATATAAGTACCAATCAGTTCTCACCCTAAACTTCATATTCAATTGAAAGCAAGTTAAAATACATATATTCAGAGTCTCAGATTGTTCTCACCACAGCTAAATAAAGATGGATGTAACAGAAAACAGGGAAATAAAATTTCACTGAAAATTGGAATTTACTTTGCTACAGGAAACAGGAATATACACTTTTCTCACAGTCTAGAATTAAGACAATTTGGTTTACGAATCCACAAAGAACAAAGCACTCCATGCCTACAGTGAGTCTGAGGCACGCCAAAACAAACACAAACTGGCCACTTGATAGGCTCAGAGCAAAAAATAAAATAAAACTTATTTTCCTGAAACATACCCTACCCTAAAATATTTTCTCCAAATATTTCACCCCCTTTTCTTTTTAAAGTGGCACTTCATAGCTAGACAAAAATGGCCTTCTTTTCTTATCCCAATAGTCTGCCTCAACATTTATAAACATGTCCTTCTTTAAAGGAAAACATTTCCTTCTTTAAAGGAAAAAAAGAAGACTTTGTTAATGCAACAATTTCAACATTTGTTAGAACCAAATTCATGCACAATTAGCAAGATTGCTCACTCAGAAAAAGCAAAAACATTCACAAAGTTTTAAAATGCTCCAAAGATATCTCTCAGATAATAAAATCAGAGGCAGTTTCACCTTTAAAAGTAATCTTGCTGAACAGTAAGAGAAGAAACAGTCACCGTTGTCTCTTTCCCCTCACTGATTCTCAACTTGATAATATGTTTTAAAGGCCATTACTATGGGATTGGTCTTATCGGTCTTCAATGCAGCTGCCTGCATTATTTTCCATAATCAGTGTTTATACTATTCAAAATCCTCTTCTGGTGGCAGCTACTAAAACATAATTTTCTACTTAACAGATAGTAGAGAAGAAAGAAGTATGCGTGTTGGGGGGAGGGGATTGAGAAAGACATTCTCCCATTACATTAAATTTTTAAAAGCAATTCCAAATCATAAAACGCATGCCACCAGAGACAAGAAAATGGATAAGCTTCTAGGCTACACTACAAAAGCAGGTGGATCCGCACTGAAATTAATATTTTGAATTATGACTGTAAACACATCCCAGCTGTTAAATAGGGATTAAATTTTTTGAAGCACAGTGAAAAGAGTTATTTCTGTGCTACTGGTGGGCTTGTTTCTAAGATGTGTAACTTTAATTGATATTTTCAGGAATGTGAAAAGGAGATGGTTAATAATTACTCTTTCATTTCCTACTTCATTAGGAAAAAATACCATCCTCTACTTCTTCAAGTTATTTATTTATATATCCTATACATTCTAAATAGATGGTTTCATATTACATTTGATGACTCCAGAGTAATCACATGGATACAGTTTAAAATACCAGCTAATTACTTCTAAGGGAATGGGGGGAAAACATCTAAAAAATGTGGGGTACACTTATTTGGGGCCTAAAAACATAAGATGATTACTTTCAAATTCACTTTTTTCTGGTACTGGTGCAGTATAAGCAAAATGTAAGCTACTTCATTTGATTTTCTCGTCAAAATATTCCTAACATATTTATTTTAGCACCTGTACTCATACATTTATTAGGATTAAAACCAAAGTTTGTTCTCAGAAGTTGTGGGAGTTATTTTAATCTAAATACCAGAAAAAAGAAAATAACATTTTTCACTTGTCTTCTGAAATGGTGAGAAACTCCATTTTCTTTAGAAACAGAAAATCAAGATTAAATCTTAAAAATCTATTCAAATTCTTTGTGGGCAAGCATTTGGCAAATATATCACAGACATACATTCAACAAACACAGTAACCTCTCTTCTATTACATCCATGTGCTTGTATACTATAATATATTACAAAGGCCCACTGAGCATTTTAAGTTATCATGTTATATCATCTGTTTAACACTGCAATCAATTCACAAGTAATCCATTTAATCTGGTACTCTGTACTAAATAACATGAGATGCATGTGACACTATTCCAAATTTGTCTGCTTTAACATAGAATATTTGTTCCACTTAGTTGAATATCAATGACCTATTCAATGCAGAATGCAATAGGACTGCAATCAGCTTTGTACTGTTATTTATAATAAATTTATCTTCTCTTGAAAATATTTAAGCAAGAATATGAGAAATAAAAAGAAAAAAGCCTTCAAAGGTACACCATGAATAGCTGCACATCACACAAATGCGGAAATTGTTAAGACCTTAGCAGGATCTCAAGATATTTTCAAAAGTATTTAGCTACTCTTCAGGCCTGCAGACAACCTGCTGTGAGCAGGTGGGGAGAAGAAATCATGCCACACAAAGAAGCAGGCCAATAGCAGTTAGTGGGCTCTGCTTGCAAATGTTCAAACAACGTGACGATGCAAAATGAAAATCTAGTATGGAAAACGCTAACGAGAAACAATACATCAAATCCCAGCAGACAAATTACATTGTAAGAAACCGAAAAATGAATTGTTTAGAGTAAAATTAAAGCGCTTCTTAGAAAAAAAAAAATTACTTCACAGGAACAGACTACAGTCATGGAATAATAAAAAAAGTTCTATTTATCCGGCACGTTCCAGAGTAGGAAGGTGCTTGGATGTATGAAGAAAAGCAGTGAGCTTAACATGTACAGAACGGCAAAATTTTCTGTTTAGTTTCAACACGTCAATTATACATTCCAAACAGGAAATCACTCCACTTTTTAAAAACTGTTCTAATTTCTGTTAAGCTTCTAAATGAACATTTTTAAAAGGTTGCCACCTAGGTGAGAAATTTATCTTCTCTTTAAAAATGAATTTAGTTCATCTATTTCTAATTTTTAATGATAAAAACCAAAACTGTGGTTTAAATGAGGAGTACTTTTAAAAAATGTGTTTTTTTTTCCCTTGCATTAACACCGTCTGACTCACAAAAGGTTTTAATTGTGAGCCATCTAACTAGCTGTTGCTGCTGCTGCTGCTAAGTCGCTTCAGTCGTGTCTGACTCTGTGCAACCCCATAGATGGTAGCCCATCAGGCTCCGCCATCCCTGGGATTCTCCAGGCAAGAACACTGGAGTGTGTTGCCATTTCCTTCTCCATCTAACTAGCTACATATGGCTATTGAGAATTTGAAATGTGATTAAGGCAACTGAGAAAATAAATTTACAATTTAATTTTAAATATAGAAGTAGTATATATTTTTCTTTTAAACACAACTTCATTGTTTTGGTGTTTTCCACTTTAATCATTCACCTTACGTTACTTTTTGTCATATATATGTCAGGGGTACATTTCACTTCTGATATCACATTAGTAATTTTTAAATATTGTTTCATATAGAATGTTAACACTTTGGAATACTGGATTAAACAAATGGATTTTAAAAAATAATTTCAGTTGTTCTTGCTTTCTTAATGTGGCTACTAAGAAAACTCAAGAACTGCAAATATGGCCCATATTAGATTCCTACTGGACAAACTGTTTCATCTCATAACTTTTAAAACTGGTAATTCAGAAATGAGAATATATCTTTCCACAAAAGAATGAGAAAAGATTGTTAGTTTCTCAGGTTATATCATTAAGACATATTTAATATGCACTATTACTGATGGATTCCACATATACAGTGAAAATAGTAGGAATGCTCTGGTATATAACCAACAGTAAAAAGAAAATAATCATGAAATACTATCATTTTATTTTCATTGAACAATAATATTCAAAGGAAAATGTTTAATTATTAGATGAAGAAATGGATATAAAAAGTACTAAAATTCTAAAGAGGGCCTTTAAGTATCTTCAGGAGATTTTAAGGTTTCTATCCCCAGTTCTTTATTATAAATTATCTTATTTCAAAACATATGATCTCTTCCCCCATCAGATAAATGTATCATTAGATCTAAAATTCAAGTTATTAATAATGGTGGAAATTTGTGTCCAAGAGTATGATTCTCTCGAATCTTAAGTATTTAAAATACATAAGAAAAAAATAAAGTACCATGTAGACATGTGGATATACTGGAGTAAGAGGTGGTACGTGCCATGAATCATCAGTGATGCCAGGGGAGAGAGTGCAAACAAGGTGTGTGCACACCTGGCTAAGGAAGACATAAGCAACAGGCTGAGGTGGACCCTACTCAGTAACCATCAACAGGTGGTACTGATCGTCTTCAACAGCTCAGCTGCCCCCACGGCAAATGAAGGCAAACAGGCACTTGACTGGAAAGAAACGTGCTATATAAGCAAGATACTTTCGTGGGCAAGTTCCTGGGAATACAGTGATTCTGTATCTGCACAGACCAACCCGCCATGCTATCCAATAGAAAATGGATTTCCCAAATGTTGGAAGATCAGGAATTAAGGGAATTGATAAAACGGCTAAGAAGGCTATCTTATGCACATAGCTTAATTTGACGAAGGCGTAGAAGAAATCTGAACCTTAAAATGAAGGTACAGATACGACAGATTTATTTCTGAGATTACAAAAATGAAAGATGACTACCCATTCATCCACCCACTCAACCATTCATCCAGTTACTGAGCTTTAACATGGGCCAGGAACTCAACAAGGAGGTGGAAATTCAAGGTCAAATCAAAACTGAAACAGGTAATTCAGACCAATTAAACCAATTTAGTCATTTATAAAATTCATTATCCAAATAATGGTACATGCCAAAATACAATTTATTTTTAAAGAAATGAATGGATAATATTAAGTTCATGAGGCTTACCAATGAAAACAAGGAAAGTGAAAAGACAAATGTAACCTGATTGGAGAAGAAGGGAACCAACTACTAAAGCAAAGGTAACGCTTCCTCCCCAAGTATTAATATTTCATCATCTAATCAGATGAAGATGTTCAGTGCTCTTTCCATGTAGACACAGGGTGGTAGTGGTGAAAATCACTTAGTCATGTCCGACGCTTTGGGACCCCATGGACTACACAGTCCACGGAATGCTTCAGGCCAGAATACTGGAGTGGGGAGCCTTTCCCTTCTCCAGGGGATCTTCCCAACCCAGGAATTGAAGCAGGGTCTCCTGCACTGCAGGCAGATTCTTTACCAGCAGAGCCACAAGGGAAGCCCGGATTATCAGGGAAGACTGAGTAGACACAGGGATTCAGCAATAAAACTAGAGAGGAGTTAAATACCCACATATCCTTAAGCAAGACTGTAGACCACGCTACCTAGCAGGACATGATAGGCAAGAAACTAAGAAACAGCGAAACCAGCAATTACCCATTCCTACTTCAAGACAATAGGGAAGAGGTTAAAAATTAATTAGAGGACATGAATTCTTAAGCTAAGAATTCAAGGTTGAAAACTTCAAGGAATTCATGAGACTCTCTTGATTTTCTATGACTCGTGGATTTTGAGGGACACACACCTAGGGAGGATAAGCAAGACTCCTGGTAACAGGGAAAGAAGACAAGACTGTGGTGAGGCACACGTGTGGCCCGGATGTAGATCATGGAGAAGAGACCCACGCTGGGTAATTTTAAGAGACTGTGCCTACCAAGAGGGACAGGAATAAAGAATCAGGAACAGAGCAGGGCATTAAGAGTTCTGCAAGTGAAGAATTCCTCCCAAATCCACAAAATATCCTAGAAAACACCAGACAGCTTCGGGCATTTGTCATGCTTGGGAAGAATGAATACCATGTGCCTTGGTCAACCGAGTTCCTCCAACAAGTTACCACTCACCCTTCCCCCACCCTGCAACTCTGGAGAGACCCAGGATAGCAGGTAGGAAGTGGAGGATGACACAAACCAAGAAAGAAGCAAGCAAGACTCTCATCTTGTCTAAAAACGCTTCTCACAGTCTGAGAAATTCTACCAGCTTTAATCAAGAGGGTTTTTTTTTTTTTTAATCAGTTTTGACATTACAATGAACTAGACTTTCAGACACATTCTCTGCTCGACAGGCTATGACTTTGCTTCTGACCTGACAGCAACTTTATGGACTGTGAGAAGTGTATGTGAGCTTATGCATGGGAGGAAAAAATAAATTGAGATGACGAGTTTGAAAGAATGGTTGTAAGACAGTTACTTCTATTGGCAGTAAAAGAGTTCCACTTATGCAATGAGTTGGTTACACAGTAAAATAGATAAAGAAATGGCAAGTATTGAGAAGCAGCCTGAATGCTTCTTTAATGATGATCCAGAAAATCCTGTCCCACAATGAGATGCTGCTTCACATCCATTAGGAAAGCTATTACAACAGCAATGATCAGAAAATACCAAGTGTTGGTGAAAATGTACAGAAATTAGTCCCTGAGTGGTGCTGGTAGAGTGTAAAATAGTGCAGCTGCTGTTGAAAACAGGATGGAGCTTCTTCAAAAGATTACCCTAGAATTACCCTGTGATCCAGCAATTCCAATTGTGTGTATATACCCCCGAGAACTAAAAGCAGGGACCCGAAGAGGTATCTACACACCTATTCTCATATCAATATTATTCACAACAGCCAAAAGGTAGAAACACCCCAAAAGTTCATCAACAGATGAACGGATAAACAAAATGGGGTGTGTATATATATACATACATGTTTTTTATGATAGATAATTAATTTTGACATGTGTCACAACACGGGTAAACCTTAATTAAAGACATTATGCTCATCGAAATAAGCCAGGCCCAAACGTACACACACTGTGAGCGCACTTCCATGAGGAGACTAGGGTAGTCAAATTCATAGTGCTGGACAGTAGAACAGTGGCTGCCAAGCACCATGAGGACGGGGAACAGGCAGCGGATATTGTTTCAGGGAACAGTTTCAGTTTGTGAGACAGAAAGTTCAAGAGCTGGACAGTGGGTGATAGTGGCACACCAATGTGAATGTCTTAATGTCACTGACCTGCACACCTGAAATTGGTTAAAATAGTCAATTTTATGTTTTATAATTTATATATATTTTAGTACAATTTTAAAAATCCTGTTGAGGTTACAAAGTAGTGTGGAAGGAAGAAAAATCTGATAAAAGTACAGCAGATTTGATCTCAGGCTGGCATTAGAACTCTGGTAGATGACTAGTGGGGGCTTCTCTGGAGGCTCAGTGGTAAAAAAATTCACCTGCCAGTGCAGGAGACGCAGGTTTGATTCCTGGGTGGGGAAGATCCCCTAGAGAAGGAAATGGCAACCCACTCCAGTATTCTTGCCCGGAGAATCCCATGGACAGAGGAGCCTGGCGGGGCTACAGTCCATGGGGTCATGAAGTTGGACACAACTTAGTGACTAAACCACCACCACCAGATGATGGGTGGCTTGGCATGTGAAAAAGCACAGAATGTAGGGTTCACTTTCAAAACCTTGTTTTTAAGAGGATAACCATCTAACAATAACAGGCAAGGCCAATATAAACAAATTAAAAAAAGAAAAAGAAAAATGGTCAAAGCAGAAGACCGGTGCTCATGGGAGACAGGATTTTGTGACTGCTGTGGTATCCCACTGTATGCATGTATGTGTGAAAGTCGCTTAGTCGTGTCTGACTCTTTGTGACCCCATGGGCTATACACGGTCTATGGAATTCTCTAGGCAAGAATAATGGAGTGGGTAGCCTTTCCCTTCTCCAAGGGATCTTCCCAACCCAGGGATCGAACTCAGGTTTCCCACATTGCAGGCAGATTTTTTGCCAGCTGAGCCACAAGGGAAGCCCAAGAATACTGGAGTGGGTATCCTAACCCTTCTCCAGCGGATCTTCCCAACCCAAGAATCAAACCGGGGTCTCCTACACTGCAGGCAGGAGCTATTAAGGAAGCCCTACTGTATGCATAGAGAATTCAACAAACTGTGTCAAGTTCTCATCATCAGCTTCTCCCAAAGTCAGCCGTCTCTTTTCTGTACGCTGCCAGCACCCTACGTTGGAACCCATTACCTCATGAGTGAAGTAATAAGAATATCTTCTATCTTCTAAATGAACTTATCCACCTCCCCCTTCAACCCCATAACCCCCCTTTTATTGTGAAGACACAACCTCCCACAACAGCATTCTGGTGGACATTACTTTCCTCTGCAAAAAGTGTCAATGACATCTCCATTGGTGATTGAAAAGCATAGACTCTTTAACCTTCTGTTCACAACTTGGCTTCTCCAACCTTATTTTCATGTGTAGCTCACGTTACTTCCTTATTTGAATCTTCCCCATCCACCTCCCATTTCATGAACATGCAAATGTTTCTCAAATATCATCTGAGACCCTTAGCCTGCAAAAGACACAGACAAACTCACACACTTTACGTGGCTAGGGATTCCCCAGAGATGAACGACAAATGAAAGCAACTGACAGCTCACAAAAGCAAAGACACTGACCAGAACTTCATATTACGGAAAAAATCACTTTTCTGTTGGCAAAACTGAGAAACATTTCACAGAAACAATGAGCCTTTTAAAGAATTTGGGGGTTGGAAAGGTAAGAAGGTGGCAGACTATTAACAGTAACAGAGAGAAAAACACGACCAAAAGTAGTGATGGTTTTTGTGTTTTAAATATAAAATATTTTTTAAAAATAATAAAATATTTTAAAAACTAAACATTTCAAAAACTAAAACTGGATTTTACCTCACACCACACACAATCATCAATTCCAGAAGGATTAAGGGTTTAAATGTGGAAAAGCACAACATAAAAGATTGAAGAAAACGTAGGCAAATATCTGGAGGAGCTTGACAGTAGAAGAGGATTGTTTAAATAAATACAAAATACACAAACCATAAAGGAAAAGACTGAAAATTCTCATGTTAAATCTCAGATTCAGAACTTTACTTGGAGAACTTAAAAAGGTAAAAAAAATACAACCTACAAACTGGGAGAAGTTGTTTGTAACACAAATAACTGACAGGAGGGCTCAGGACACACCAGTGTACAAGAACTTCTATGAACCGGTAAGAAAAACACAGTCAAATGAAAAAGAGGGCCAGGCTTCCCTGGCGATCCAGTGGTTAAGAATCTACCGGCCAGTGCAGGTGACACAGGTTCAATCCTGCTCCAGGAAGACCCCACATGCCGCGGAGCCCATGAGCCACAACTCCTGAGCCTGAGCTCCAGAGCCTGGGAGCTGCGACCACTGAAGCCCATGAGCCCAGCACCTGTGCTCCACGGCAAGAGAAGGTCCCACAGTGAGAAGCCCACACGCCACAACTAAGATGAGCCACCGCTCGCCACAACCAGACAAAGCCTACAAGCAGAAAGAAGGATCCAGCACAGCCAGGAAATAAAATAAAATAAATAAAAAACAAATAAAACTTTTTATTAAAAAAAAGGGCAAAAGCCATGAACAGGTAGAAAACAGGACTGTCAATAAAAATATTTTTAAAATGCCGTTGCTAATCAGGGAATATGAAAGTGAAGTCGCTCAGTTGTGTCCAGCTCTTTGCGACCCCATGTACTGTAGCCTATCAGGCTCCTCCATCCTTGGGATTTTCCAGGCAAGAGTACTGGAGAGGGGTGCCATGGACTGAGGCACACCAGGCTTCCCTGTCCTTCACTGTCTCCAAAAGTTTGCTCAAACTCATGTCCTTGAGTCAATGATGCCATCCAACCATCTCATCCTCTGTCGTCCCCTTCTCCTGCCCTCAATCTTTCCCAGCATCAGGGTTTTTTCCATTGAGTCGACTCTTCACATCATATTGGAGCTTCAGCATCAGTCCTTCCAATGAATATTCGGGTTGATTTCCTTTAGAATTAACTGGTTTGATATCTGTGCAGTCCAACAGACTCTCAAGAGTCTTCTCCAACACTATAGTTCAAAAGCATCAAATCTTTGGTGCTCAGCTTTCTTTATGGTTCAACTCTCAGATCCATACATGACTACTGGAAAAACCATAGCTCTGACCAGACGGACCTCTATTGGCAAAGTAACGTCTCTGCTTTTTAATGTGCTGTCTAGATTGGTCACAGCTTTTCTTCCAAGGAGCAAGTGTCTTTTAACATCACGGCTGCAGTCACCATCTGCAGTGATTTTGGAGCCCAATGAAATAAAGTCTGTCACGGTTTGCATTGTTTCCCCATCTATTTGCCATGAAGTGATGGGACTGGATGCCATGATCTTACTTTTTCAAATGCTCAATTTTAAACCATCTTTTTCACTCTCCTCTTTTACCCTCATCAAGAGGCTCTTTAGTTTAGAAGACTCTCAACAGTCTTCTCCAATACCACAGTTCAAAAGCATCAATTCTTTGACACTCAGCCTTCTTCATGGTCCAGCTCTCACATCTGTACATGACTACAGGACAAAGGTTGATTTAAGGCACTGGTTCTCACATGGTGGCCCCTGCAGCATGAACACGACCTAGGAACTCAGAAATGCATGCCTCACCCACACCTACTACATGAGAATAAACTCCACAGGTCGGTCCAACCACTTGAGTTTTACCAAAAAGTTTTAACATTCCACTCGATTCCAAAGCACCCAAAAGTCTGAGCAGCACTGGTTTAAAACAAATGAGAGATAAATTAGTCTCTGTAGAACTCTATGGGAAAATGAAAAGCACTGTACAGCATAGTGGTTAGAAGCACACATCCTGGGGTCCCAGGGCCAAGGTTCAAATTTCTGCTCAGCTTCTCCCTGGCACTGTCATCCCAGGGCGGTTACTTAGCTTGCCGTGGCACAGATCCTACAGAAGGCTGCTTGGATTTCAATCCTGGTCCTATTTCCCAAGAGCTGTGTGACACTAAGCAAGTCATTTATTTTCTCTGGGCCTCAGTTACTTCATCTCCCGAAGTATAAATAAGAGCACCTGCTTCATGGAGTTCTTGTGAAGAGGAAATGAGCGAATATAATGTGCTACGCTTAGACCTGTGCCTTATACCCATTAAGAGCTATTTATCACTATTAATCTCACAGGAACACATTATATTTTAGAGATAAAAGAGGGTGGACACTAACGCCCACGGAGAGGAAGTAAAACTCATCTGTTCTGACGAGGAAAATTTTCTCATCTTTTACTAGGTAAGTGGCTTTTTTTTTTTCCCCCCAGTTTACCACTCATCTCTCCGAGTTTACCTTTTTTCCAATGATGCAGCACTTAACTAGAAGCAGTAACCTTCTCCAAAGAGTCAAGGGGCCTGCCTTGACAGCCAGCCATTTATTTCACATTAACACTTCTTTTTTAAACAAAGCACTTATAAAGAACGAAAAGAGATTTAATGAGCATTATTCCTACGCTTGGGAAAATATTTCTGGGGATTATTCCAAATACATACCTGGTGTTATTTTATCTAGAAACTTTGCATGGAAAAATTAAGACACCCATGTGCACAGTCAATGAGAAGAGCACTGAAAATACCATGATGCAAAGATTTGGAGAGCAGGATGCTGTCTCTCTCTCTCCTCACTACCAAGAGGTCATGTACTATGTCCCTCAGAACAAAACACATGAAGGTCAGCCACAGCACATCCAGGGTACAGAATATTCTATTAACATAAATGGGTGCAACACAACCACATGTGCTGAAGACAGAATAACTGGACGCCCCTGATAGGAAATTAGGCAGTGAAAAGTCTCCAAGGGTCTCTTAGTGTTTAACCTCATACTTAGAAGATGAAAGAAAATATCAGAGAGACAAAACATACCAGGGCAAGTCACAGAACCAAAGTCTAAACAGAGGGCTCATTACTGAGTTCATTGCTTCTTGCAACCACAAAGGTAATAAAATAGAAGCTTGAAAATGAGTTTAGTTATTAATATTTATTGAGATTCTAGAATCCCCTGCACCACAGTTTCTAACAGAAGTATGTATTAATCTGGGGTACATAATCTTTATCTGTGACTTTCTCAATTTCTCTAGGTTTTAAAAAAAATCAGTTTCCTGTGTAAAATCAAGTTAAGAGAATGCAAAAACATTTTCATAGAAAAGAAAAAAAAATGAGTATTTTTAATGCTATGGAGGGCTTACAATTTTTATTTGCACGTGAGAGCCACATGTTCTGTGCTATTCTGTTTTGTTTTTCCTGGACCTCAACAATGTGGTGAGGTAAAGGAATTTTGGCAGAATCTATTTTCATAATTTTCTACTTTCACATACAGGACACTGATTTCAAAGAACATTCAATCAATGCTAGATTTCAAGGCATATCCTCAATGCAACAACAAATTTTATATTGGGGGAAAAAAAGAAGGGTTAACAAATTAAGCTTACTTAATTTTTAAAAGGCACCCATGTGCTATGGCAAGTCAATCTGAATAGTTCATGTTTCTGTTGATCTAATACCCCACAATTTCAATTACAGAGGAAAGAGAAGTAACAAAGTCATATTTTACAACTAAAACCCCAAAATGGCAAAGAAAACTGCTAATCTTCTAATATTTTTAGAAAAGCACATAGAACGCTTTATATACCAAAATATAATACATAACCTTCCTGGATTGCCTGGAAAAGGAACAAGCTGATTCCTCAAAACAGGATGTAACTCAAGATCCTCTAAAACAAGAAAAAATGTTTTCAACTATAAGATGTGTGAGGTGGATAAAATGCAGCTTTTCCCTACTGTACCTGTCAGTATTAATGACACAGGTACTGGAAGGATATTGACGGGGCCCTCTAAGTAACTCATCAGAACATTTACCTGTATCGTCCTCTGAGTGCCATCAACGTTGACAGACAACAGGGGTGAAGCCAGGTTCCACGTGCTGGTCACATTTAGTTTCGACCCATCAACTTCCACCTGTTGTGACACCAAAGAAGACTGTTACCACGAAGAAAGACAGAGAACTGATCTCAAGTTCATCGCTGCATACAGAGCAGCAGCCATCTTAAACAGATGGCTTCGCAAACAACCTGTCATGTTTACTGCTCCCGCCATGAAAGACAGGGTCCAACAAGAGTCTTCTCAGGCATCTCTGGGGAGAGGTGAAGGGCCTGGGCACAGCTGCCTCTGGGTACTGAGGTTTCAAGTGATTTCCAGCAAGTAACAAACAGCCTTCTAACTCTAAACCTATCTGGACATGCTACATTTACCGCAATTAGACAAGTAATGCATATAAATTTCAGTGACACTTTGCAACCCACACAACAGGGCTTGCATATAATATCCTCTCCAAGGACCAAGAAAGAACTTTTTCTGTGTTAATTTTAATGAAGGACTATGCATTGTTATCTTAATTAAACAGAAGCTTTAATTAGGCAAAATTCTTTGGCGTTGAATATAAAAGTCTGTTTGAACTCTGCAAACTTCTGTCATACTGTTGTCCATCATAAATGACTAATTTCATCAAGTCGTTGTTCATGGAGTTATCCCCCAAAGCTCATAATCTTCTAAACAGATACTCTTAGCAGAAACATTTTAATAGCCAAGTAAATAAAAGCAATTGAAAGGAAAAACAACTCAAAGCTAATTTAAAAGTACCATTCCTCATTTCTTCTTTTTCAGTCACCCATTCCCTAATTCTTCAATATGAGAGGGAAGGGAAAATAACAGTATTTTACATAATGCTTTAAGTAAACAGCCTAACAAAGAGATATTTAAGTTTGCTGAGGTTTCAAAATAAAACTGTAGCGCAGCCAAGATACATGATCCTTAACAATTCTTTCACTATCAATTCTGTTAAAAGACACTCACTAAAATCAAAGACACACAGACTGGTACTGTTTAGAAGAGTGTGCACCTACCTATACATTTGGACAGCTATCTGAGTGTGTGCTCAGTCGTGTCTGACTCTTTGTGAACCCATGGGCTCTGGCCTGCCAGGCTTCTCTGTCCATGGCATTCTCCAAGCAAGAATACTTAGAATGGGCTGCACTTCCTTCTCCAGGGGATCTTCCCAAGCCAGGGACTGAACTGGCATCTCCTGCGTTGGCAGGCGGATTCTTTACCACTGAGCCACCTGGGAAGCCCGTTTATGTATATATATTTCCCCTCTAATGTGGTCATTAAGTTTAAAAACAAAGACAGGTCACTGGCTATGTAATAAAGTATCAGTAGGACATATATCACGCACTGGCTTGAATTTCCAGGTTTAGTGACCTCTCTGCACACAAAGTAGAATTCAACTACAGGCAAGAAAAAAACAACGGCTTTGGAATCACACTGACTTGGGACCCACTTGACATGGCTGTTTTACCAAATGAAAGTTGTATACTAAGTTGGTGTATTTAACTTCTCTGAGCTTCAGTTTCCAAACCATAATACAGTAAAAGTGTCTATCTGAGAGGGTGCTAAAAAAGTTAAGATATGAAAGTCTCAACCAATATGCTTGTCAGGGTGGGTCATAAATATTTTCTCTCTTCCCCTGTCTCTAATAATTTTATTGTCCTACCTTTAAAACAGTTTTAAAAATAAGGTCAGATAATAATATCTCATATGTTACTTATATATTACCCATATATTACTATCTCATATATTACTTACTATTAAACTACTACATGATATAGATGTAAGAAGCAGAAAAGGCTGTAGTTTTGATTAAAGCACACTAATATCCTTTCAATCATGCTATTCAGCCCTCACCCCCAAATTAACTATCTCCTTAGAAAATAAAAGACTTCCAAAAGAAGCTCTCAACAGGTAAGAGTTTTACAAATAGTAAATGCTAAAAATGTCTTCTAAAACTGAAATATTGCTTTAAAATAATTCTAAATTTAAAGTTTAGAAAAGCTCAACAATCAATTAGAGAAGTTTCGTTTGTTAAAAAGAGAAAGTTAGATGCTGTAAAAAAAGCTTTTGAATGACAATCATTTAAAATTTGTAGTTGATATTAATTTCAAATCAGATGGGCTCACAATGAAACCACAATCACCATCTTTGGGGCACATGAAGGGGAATTGAGAAAAGTACCTCACCTACTCAGATCACCTTAGAGGAGGAGGCAGGCTGTTATACCCTGAAGTAAACCATGTTATGCATGCGTGCTAAGTTGCTTTAGTCATGTCTGCCTCTTGGCAACCCCATGGATTGTATGAATGTCTGAATAAAACACGATATATCCACACAACAGCATATTATATACTTGGCAATTAAAATGGATGAAATACTAATACATGCTACAACACAGATGAACATTCAAAACATGCTAACTGCAAGAAGACAAGTCACAGAAGACCACAAATTATACGGTTTCAAGGCAAACAGTAACCAGGGTTAGAGGTAGCAGAAGCCTCTTTGATGACAAATAGGATCCACAGTCACTGGTCCAGGTCCTTGCAGCAAAGCCTTGTGGGGACACTGCAAGTCTGAGTTCTCTGTCCCACCCCCACAGTTATGAGGTCAGTGTGACCACATTCCCACTGACCCCTCTCACACGCACCCAGACTCCACGCCTCAGTGGAAGAAACCTAAAGTACTCCGGTGCCTAAAAGAAGCTAGTCAACTCCAAAGAGACCAAGACCCTGCTTATTAACAAGCTTTTCTTCCCCCTCACCCCTACTAAGGGTCATATGTGACAAAGAAACTATACTTCCTTATACACCTGATAAGTAATGAATAGGAACGTGCACGCTCACAATCTAACTGAAGAGACAGCTCCAAATCCTACACTAGGAAACAGATCTGCAAATGTTAAGTGAGGATGAGAACATGCCAAAAGCCATTATATACCTCATCAGCCCCCAAGCAACAGATTTCTAAACAACATCCAACAAATGACAAAAAACCAAAATTCTGAACAGCAGATGCAGATTCTATTGATGCTGTCGTTAGATGAGTGGAAGCTAGATGTAAGTATAAGCCATGCAGAGGTAGGGAATGTCTCTTTAAACCACAACTTAACATCGCAGAGAGGGGGCAGACATGAAGAATCCTTGTTACGATGCCAAACACACTGTTCACACGTAATCTTTCAGCCGAGGTGACCAAGGAGCACACACAGAGTGTAGGTGCATTTCACCATCACAACACTGAGAACCTGACGTAAGAACCAGCCTGTCATTTCAGTGCCAAAAGCTGAGGGGAAATGCAATCGAGGCAAAGGAAGCCACAGAGTTAGAGAGTTTGGGTAGCCGGCCTGACAAGGAAAAGCGGCAAGCGACCTATACGCACAGCCAAGCACCTACACCACTGCAACATGAACAACAGCCAGAAAACAGTCAATACTGGGTCTCTGCACAGAATTTTCCCCAAAATTTTGAGAAAGAAAAAAAAAAAGGTATATTAAGAGCATTCAACACAAGAACTCCTCAAAGAAACACAGGAAGAGTTCAGATAAATAATTCTCCAAAGTCTCAAAGACAGTCATAGGAAACGTGACCCTTCTTTGAAAAAAAAAAAAAAAAAAGAGCTCAAAGAAGAAAAACAAAGGTTCAAAGAAGAGATTAAACAACAACAGAAGGAAATGAAAATCAAGCTGGTAGAACTCAGGAAAAAAATGAAGAGAAAAATAACATTATAGAGATAAAAGCCATGTTAAGAAGCACCAAAAATAGAATAAATGTGACTAAAAAGAAAGACAAGGACCATACCAATTCTCCTTCAAAAGTACTTCAAGCAAAGAAGAATAGGGAATTCCCTAGCAATCCAGTGGTTAAAACTCCACACTCTCACTGCCGAGGGCCCAGGTTCAATCCCTGGTCAGGAAACTAGGCTTCCACATATCATGTGGAATGCCCACCCCATGCCCTCTGAAAGAAGAAAGAAATGTAGATTAAAGGATATAAAGGGGCAAAGCTTTGCAAAATAAACAAAATATTAAATCTGTGGATCAATGCTTATCTTTAAGAATAAATTATGTGGGTATTTAGGCAAAAATAAGAAATCATGCACAAGCAAGGAAAAAATTCAGGTTGTCCTAAACTTCTCAAGAGCAACACTGATACGCACCACCACAGAGCAATGTGGTGTAACTACAGAAAAATTTAAGGTTGCCTCCCAACATTTTGCTTTTATATTCAGCCAACCTGTCCTTAGACTGCATCCTAAAACATAACCTGCACCGGAGAACAACTCAACACCTTCTTTAAGAATGAGGCATCTCTATACATAGATATGAAAACATCCCTGAGAAGACGCAAAATATTATCTACAATATGGTGTCATTAATTAAGAAAAAAAAGTTAAATGTGTGCTTGTCTTGTTTTCTTCACTTTATAGCCACAGTGCACAGCTTGTAGAATGAATCCTAGTTCCCTGACTAGGGACTGAACCTGTGTCCTCCACAATGAAAGTGCAGAGTCTTAACCACTGGACAGCCGAGTTTGTGTTTTACACACTGAGAACATCACTTGAAAGATGTGTAAGAGAATCAGGGTGGCTGAGAAACAGGAAAGGAAGGGAAGCTTGCATTTCACTGCCAATCCACTCACACTTTTGAATTTTACATAAGTATAAAATTATATATGTATATAGACTTTATATATTAAAATTTTTTTCAGTGAGAAGAAGTGTAACTGCCTAATTCCTCATGCAATCAACACCTACATTAGATCTTTCACTAATAGCACATAATAAATGGCAGCTGTTCTTTTAAAACTTCATTTTGGCCAACAGAGCGGTCAGTTCAGTTCAGTCGCTCAGTCGTGTCCGACTCTGCGACCCTGTGAACCGCAGCACACCAGCCCTCCCTGTCCATCACCAACTCCCAGAGTCCACCCAAACTCATGTCCACTGAGTTGGTGATGCCATCCAAACATCTCATCCTGTCATCCCCTTCTCCTCCTATCCTCAATCTTTGCCAGCATCAGGGTCTTTTCAAATGAGTCAGCTCTTCGCATCAGGTGGCCAAAGTATTGGAGTTTCAGCTTCAACATCAGTCCTTTCAATCAACACCCAGGACTAATCTCCTTTAGGATGGACTGGTTGGATCTCCTTGCAGTCCAAGGGACTCTCAAGAGTCTTCTCCAACACCACAGTTCAAAAGCATCAATTCTTCAGTGCTCAACTTGCTTTATAGTCCAACTCTCACATCCACACATGACCACTGGAAAAACCATAGCCTTGACTAAACAGACCTTTGTTGACAAAGTAATGTCTCTGCTTTGTAACATGCTGTCTAGGTTGGTCATAACTTTCCTTCCAAGGAGTAAGCGTCTTTTAATTTCATGGTGGCAGTCACCATCTGCAGTGATTTTGGAGCCCGAAAAAATAAAGTAGGCCACTGTTTCCACTGTTTCCCCATCTACTTGTCCTGAGGTGATGGGACCAGATGCCATAATCTTAGTTTTCTGAATGTTGAGCTTGAAGCCAACTTTTTTCACTCTCCTCTTTCACTTTCATCAAGAGGCTCTTTAGTTCTTCTTCACTTTCTGCCACAAGGGTGGTGTCATCTGCATATCTGAGGTTACTGATATTTCTCCCAGCAATCTTGATTCCAGCTTGTGCTTCCTCCAATTCAGTTTTTCTTATGATGTACTCTACATATAAGTTAAATAAGCAGAGTGACAATATACAGCCTTGACATACTCCTTTTCCGATTTGGAACCAGTCTGTTGTTCCATGTCCAGTTCTAACTGTTGCTTCCTGACCCGCATACAGGTTTCTCAAGAGGCAGGTCAGGTGGTCTGGTATTCCAATCTCTTTCAGAATTTTCCACAGTTTATAGTGATCCACACAGTCACAGATTTAAGGGACTAGATCTGATAGATAGAGTGCCTGATGAACTATGGACAGAGGTTCGTGACACTGTACAGGAGACAGGGACCAAAACCATCTCCATGGAAAAGAAATGCAAAAAAGCAAAATGGCTTTCTGAGGAGGCCTTACAAATAGCTGTGAAAAGAAGAGAAGCCAAAAGCAAAGGAGAAAAGGAAAGATATAAGCATCTGAATGTAGAGTTCCAAAGAACAGCAAGGAGAGGTAAGAAAGCCTTCCTCAGTGATCAATGCAAAGAAATAGAGGAAAACAACAGAATAGAAAGACAAGAGATCTCTTCAAGAAAATTAGAGATATCAAGGGAACATTTCATGAAAAGATGGGCTCGATAAAGGACAGAAATGGTATGGACCTAACAGAAGCAGAAGATATTAAGAAGAGGTGGCAAGAATACACAGAAGAACTGTACAAAAAAGATCTTCACAACGAAGATAATCACAATGGTGGGATTACTGACCTAGAGCCAGACATCTTGGAATGTGAAGTCAAGTGGGCCTTAGAAAGCATCACTACGAACAAAGCTAGTGGAGGTGATGGAATTCCAGTTGAGCTATTTCAAATCCTGAAAGATGATGCTGTGAAAGTGCTGCACTCAATATGCCAGCAAATTTGGAAAACTCAGCAGTGGCCACAGGACTGGAAAAGGTCAGTCTTCATTCCCATCCCGAAGAAAGGCAATGCCAAAGAATGCTCAAACTACCGCACAATTGCACTCAACTCACACGCTAGTAAAGTCATGCTCAAAATTCTCCAAGCCAGGCTTCAGCATTACGTGAAGCATGAACTTCCAGATGTTCAAGCTGGTTTTAGAAAAGGCAGAGGAACCAGGGATCAAATTGCCAACATCCGCTGGATCATGGAAAAAGCAAGAGAGTTCCAGAAAAACATCTATTTCTGCTTCATTGACTATGCCAAAGCCTTTCACTGTATAGATCACAATAAACTGTGGAACATTCTGAAAGAGATGGGAATACCAGACCACCTGACCTGCCTCTTGAGAAACCTGTATGCAACAGTTAGAACTGGACATGGAACAACAGACTGGTTCCAAAAAGGAAAAGGAGTACGTTAAGGTTGTATATTGTCACCCTCCTTATTTAACTTCTATGCAGAGTACATCATGAGAAACGCTTGGCTGGAAGAAGCACAAGCTGGAATCAAGATTGCTGGGAGAAATATCAATCACCTCAGATATGCAGATGACACCACCCTTATGGCAGAAAGTGAAGAGGAACTAAAAAAAGCCTCTTGATGAAAGTGAAAGAGGAGAGTGAAAAGGTTGGCTTGAAGCTCAACATTCAGAAAACAAAGATCATGGCATCTGGTCCCATCACTTCATGGGAAATAGATGGAAAAACAGTGGAAAGAGTGTCAGACTTTATTTTTTTGGGCTCCAAAATCACTGCAGATGCTGATTGCAGCCATGAAATTAAAAGACACTTACTCCTTGGAAGGAATGTTATGACCAACCTAGACAGCATATTAAAAAGCAGAGACATTACTTTGCCAACAAAGGTCCGTCTAGTCAAGGCTATGGTTTTTCCCATGGTCATGTATGGATGTGAGAGTTGGACTGTGAAGAAAGCTGATTGCCGAAGAATTGATGCTTTTGAACTGTGGTGTTGGAGAAGACTCTTGAGAGTCCCTTGGACTGCAAGGAGATCCAACCAGTCCATTTTAAAGGAGATTAGTCTTGGGTGTTCATTGGAAGGACTGATGTTGAAGCTGAAACTCCAATACTTCGGCCACCTCATGTGAAGAGCTGACTCACTGGAAAAGACTCTGATGCTGGGAGGGATTGGGGGTGGGAGGAGAAGGGGACGACAGAGAATAGTCATCTGGATGGCATCACCGACTCAATGGAGGTGAGTTTGAGTGAACTCCAGGAGTTGGTGATGGACAGGGAAGCCCGGTGTGCTGTGATTCACGGGGTCGCAAAGAGTCAGACACGACTGAGTGACTGAATTGAACAGAACTGAACTGATAAAGCAGAAACAGGTAGAAAAACAGGTGTGGATCCACGAATGAAGGGCAAACGTAAGGACTAATGGTTGTATTGAGGCAGAGAGACAGACCTTGAACTGGCTGCTAGTCTTCAGCTGCAAGGGGAGGGACTCAGGGCAGGGAACGTGAATGTTGACAAGAGGAGGGGGAGGTGGTGATGCAGACCGTCGATGCAAGCTTCAAAGAATAACGGTTTTATGAGAGGGAGGGGAGCAGTGGTCTCAAATGAAACCGGGAGAAAACCAGTCCCAGCTCCCAGCGCCAAGGTGCACACTGTCTGAGAAACTCTCCAGCCAGGTTTAACTCTCCTGCCAGATTCCCCTCTGTTAAGGCAAGTAGGAAGTGAAACATTGGGAGAAATGGCTGAGAATCCAGGGGAGTCTGCTGATGACAAAGCAAGAGATAGAAAAGGCACAGTGGAGAAGGTAGAGGGCAAGTATAGAGTTTATGTTGAACAACAGAGGAAGGAGATGCAGGTTGACAGATGACTGAATATGTAGGCTGACAGATGACTAAATAGGCTTTCAAACTGCCCACGTCCTCTCCATCTGCACCACTGCCATCTCAGCCAAACGTGCCACCATCTCGCACCTGGGCCACTGTGAGAGACCAGTCTTCCCACATACACGCTTCCATATATATAACTGGCTCTCCTCACCATAAGCAGAAGAATCACAAAGCTGATCTTTTACAAAATCAGAAATAAAGGGAAAATAAAAACAACCTGAGAATATCCCAATGGAGGTCCTGCCTGCTTTGAAAACTGTAAACTCTTAAAACATATAACACGTGACATATAACACAGTGATCTTCTGTATAAAGATACCATATTTCACAACACTCTGTAATCATTTAAAGATTATATTCTATTTAAAACACTGACACTATCAACTTGGATTAACCAGAGCAAGGCTATGGTGGGTGGAATTCATGAAATTCACCTCAACACACTCTTTTCTGGTAACTTTCCCCCAGCTTAATCAGAGAGATCAGCTCAGTTGAAAATTATTCAAAGTAAGAATATTTGCGATGCTTGAAAACAGCAGCTCAAAAACAATGTCTTTCCTATTTTAAGAAAGCATTTTCTCATGTTTAGCAAATCTACCTGTAACTTCGTATTCCTTTAAAAGCATTTTACTCTATCTGTGGTACAAATGATGTTGATGTGGAATATTTTCCATGAGTTGTTTGGAACATTCAATTTTCCTATCTACGTAATCATAAAGGAAAAAGAAAGTACACACCCTAAACTAATCTGACATATGAGAGAGATTACTTACATCCTTTACCATTAAAAAACAAAAAAGCACTTCCTCCGAGATACCTCATGACACAGTTACAGCTTCTATTGGAGTACGCACCTGCTAAACAGTTTTTTCAACATTAGGAATGTAAGACCTACAAAACAAAACATTTGCCAAAAAGCATTTCCAAAGATAATAAAAATTTGGGACGATACTGGCTATAAGAAGTGTTTGTGATTTGTCATACAAGTCTTTGTTCTAAATTCGCTTTTTGTCATCAAATGTTAAGCTGATTAGTACAGAGTTAAATCGAAGATAAAAATCAAGGTGGTCCACTATTTTAAAAAGACTTTTGATCTTGTATCTTGGTTCTATTTCTGGAAACAATATGAAGGATGAGAAAGACTTGATAATCAAGCCATAACTAATTCTCAGAAAGGAATAACTAGTTCTTGCCCCTTTAATACGCTTTCAGAGTTAATCTTAAAAATAATCACTCTGCACAAAAAAGTGGAAAAAGATCTGCAGTTTTCTGATTTCTCTGTTACACTGGAAAGGATCCTGGAAATCACAACTCCAGCCCAAGCTCTCTTCCTTTTATTTCATGTGTTCAGAAATTACAGAACCATACAAAGTATGTCAGTTATAGAAGCAACTATAATTTTTCTGACTGTATCATGTAAATTCACATGTCAAAAGCAAAAGTAACCAAAGTAAATCTAAATTCTAAGATACAGTGTTTGACCACAGTAGTCACTCAGTATTTATTTTACCTTGAAAGAAAACTGTTCTATAGACAAAGATAGCTACTGGTTCTTTGGCTTTTATCTCTTAAGTACTGTTAACAAAAATATGATTATTAGATGTGTATCAAATAGATGAGGTTCATCCACATTCTCTAATAACAAAGGAATCTATATATGACGCAGCTGATTAAAGTGGGAGAGTACCACCACCCAATAGTATCACAGTTCACTGACTTCCATATAAACTGCTGTTGGATATACAGAATACAAATATACTTTTCAAGAAATTCCAGAAGTTATGATGTTGAAAATAAGCAGCACGTAATTTTCATACTTGCTGTTCAATCACTAAGTCGACTCTCTGCGACCCCACGGACTGCAGCACACCAGGCTTCCCTGTCCTACTTTTCATATCATTTATATCTATTAACTTTGCTAAGTTATTTACCTCAACATTTATTTCTCCAGTAAACTATGAGAAAAATAACTCATTTTTATTCTATTATAATAATGAATAATTCTTAATATATTTTAATATGAACTATAATAGTCTTAAATATTAATACAACACAAAGAGAGTAGGTTTTCTTTATCCTGTTACTCTATTTACTAAAACACTTCATTTTTTTTTATTTTTATAAAAATGCTTTATTATTTTAAAACAGTTATGATACCTCTCCTGCCCTTCTAGAGGGAAATGAGAAAACTTGTTTTCTGAAAACAGAGACCACCAATTTCCATGAGTTTATTCCTTATCACCTTGAAAGTCTTATTTCTTTTCCAAGAATATGTGTAATAATGACAAAAACATCAACATCAAGAGGAATTAGATATAATGCTGATGAAGATCTGTCCAGTTCAGTCGCTCAGTCGTGTCCGACTCTCTGCGACCCCATGAGTCAAAGCATGCCAGGCCTCCCTGTCCACCACCAACTCCCGGAGTTCACTCAAACTCACGTCCATCGAGTCGGTGATGCCATCCAGCCATCTCATTCTCTGTCGTCCCCTTCTCCTCCCACCCCCAATCCTTCCCAGCATCAGAGTCTTTTCCAGTGAGTCAACTTGTCACATGCGGTGGCCAAAGTATTGGAGTTTCAGCTTTAGCATCAGTCCTTCAGATCTGTTAATCTGTCACAAAAGATTGTATTAAGTATGCATGTGTTAGAAATGTAATTAAATATATCTTAAAGGATGTGAATTGCCGAAACAAAGTTTAGGTACAGATCTACAATCAGCCAGGTTGACTAGTTTCTGTTTAATTATCGCCTCGTTAATTCACCAGTAACAACTTGGATTTCAGTTGGATTTTTTTTTAAATCCTACATTATTTTGCTCACAGTTTAATTACAGTAGTACTTTCTTTTGGATTGGTGTTGAAAAGGGTCATTCTCTGAAGATAATGTAAATTATATCAGCTTAATGAACCTCTCTAAGTAGAGGAACTTAACATGTCGAGCAACTGAAACGGACTCAACTTCTCCAAGTTTACCGAATGGTGGGGGAATCCGGTGTCTTCTCTGTAGCACCGTCCTCGACAGTCAGAATGCTTGTGTCTGAACCTCAGCTCCACGAGTCTTCCAATTATTCATGCCTGTTTCTTCATATGTCACATCTATTCTCACAGGTTGTGAGTAAAAAGGGCAAGCACTCAGAGCAGCATCTGGCACGTAAGTCCTCAATACATGCTATTTGCTGGCGTGGCAGTTACTGACACCACATACTCTTCCCACAGTATTGATTATTCTAAGTCTATTTGTTTCCGTTTCCAAGCATACCTACTTTTGCTTGTTCTTCCATCCTTCTTGTTCTTCCATGAATACCTCCTCCATTATTTAGCCTTTTAATTTCACCTGATTCCTAGCATTTATTTTGCTTTTCATATCTACTTTGCTAGCACAGATGATTCCGCAATAAAATCCCATTGCCTCAGCTAGTGGTTCACCACTACAGGAGCTAAGTGGGTTATGGGACTTCACAGCAAAGTTTTAAGTCTTCCCTCTTCTAAATTCCCATATGCTGTCATTTTGATGTGCTATTCTGTACTGTTATCTACAGTATATAATATCTCTCTGTGACTGTTTAACATTCCAGTACTATCCAGAGACATGCATAGTTTGTCCAAATAGACCATTTCTTCTAGCCTGAAACAAATAGATCTGATATTCTGTTTCCTATGTTTCTACTATGAAAGAGTATTCAGTGGTTCTGTCCTCAGCCTCCGCAACCTTCAGGGACAACATTCCTCACAGATACACTAAGAAACTGTAGTAGAGCATATTTACTCTTCCCAAAATTAGTATACATTTTACGTCCTTTAAAAGAAGCAAAAACATGTTTTTTAAAACTTCAGCTCAAAATCTTCCTTGGCTTCTGGTTGCTTAATAAATACAAGTCTCAACACAGTCCTCAAGATCTTGGGTACTAATGTCTCCATCTGGCAACCTCTCATTCCCATCATTCCTCTCTCTCTCACATTCAGCAAATGTGCACAAGACCCTATTCCCTGATCTTTATTCCCACTATTTATTGAACCTGAAACAGTCAACTCAGCTCAACAGGCATCCGCCATCCATTCTTCATTAGCGAGGACGTAAGCTCTTTATTTCCTCAGTTCGCTCCTGTCTCACTGCTCCATTCTCTCTGAACCCACCGACATCAACTCTAACCTTCTGCTAAACTGGACAGCATCTTTCCTTTCTTTGAATTTCTATAACATTTTTGTTTTTCTATGCACTTATCACATTACGCCTTATGTCACAATTGCTAGCGTACTAATCCCAACACTTCCCAAAACACTTCATGAAGTCTACTGAATGCCCTGTTCCTTCATGTTGATTGTGAAGAGCTTAGCACACTGCTTTGATGGTGAAGACTGGAGTGTCCTAGACTAATATTTATTTATTAAAAATAAAAATGATCTAATTCAGTGAAATAGAAGATCTTTTATTTTCATGATTACAGAATTACTGGAAAACCCCCAAAGCTATGTTTTTAAGTTAAATATCCCAACATAAAGCAAATAAAAGCATATGACTCGCTTAAGCACCCGTTACACATGTCATATAGATAAATGGCTTTTGTTTTAGATTCTTGACCATTGACAGTACAGCTCTGATTCAAAACACCCAAGACAGCTTTTGGTAAAACTAGTAAAGTAACTTTTAAATAAAATTATGATCAGTCATAATGTCCTATAAAGTGTTGATAATTCTTGCACTTTAAAATCCGTACATGCTTATAATAGCAAATTAAAGTTATCCAACTACATAAAGGACTCCATTAACCCTTTTATGAAACAAAATCTACAAAGGATCTAGTATTTCAGAGATGAGCACTCCAAACTTTACTCACGCATATACACCCAAGCACATTTAACACAGCTCATTTGGAGACAGAATTTCAACACAAATTTAAAATGCTACTTAAAATTCTATCCCATCTCTAGGGTTTCACTTTCATGTCCACCCAAATAAAATTATCCATTCAAATTGTTAGATAAATCCTTTTAGTTCTGATGACTACAAACAAAGTAAGACCATTCTTTTATTTGTAAAACTATGCTCCCAAATGGAAAGGAGAATAAGCCTGGCACTTTTCCAGAAGCCTTGAAAAAGGGCAGGGCTAATATAATACACCAGTTTGGGTAGCAGTTACCAGACACAATACACCCATCATGGCCAAATGAAAAGCTAACAAGGAAAGGGATGAATGGAGAATGATTGAGAACGGTACAGGAAATTAATGAGCAAACAACATTCATTCCTCCAGAGGTACAAACTAAACAAGAAATAGTGAAATTGTTTTTATATTTTAATTCCTTAGAAAGTTATTTAAAAATATAAAATATTTCAAGCAACGCTACTTTGAAATAAGGAGTAACCCAAATCAATTCTCTCGATAGCCCAAAAGCATGGGGAAAGAAGTAATAGTCTAAAATTTCATCTTGGCTTCTCCACGTCTTACTAGTCAAGAATCAACATTTTAAAACACCTTCTACACAGTTTATGTTTACTTGATCATAATAGATCTCAAGGGGATTTTGATCAAAAGCAGAGTACAAAATTTACATAAACTACTCATCTATGTAATAACCAGAAGACAGAAAGAGCAGTTACAGTAACTGTTTTCAGCCCCTAATTTCCAAGCTGGAAGTCTCTAGCAAGCTTCTCTCCCTAGATACTCCTTTGCAAAGGGACCTTTGATTCAAGGAAGTAAGACTCAACTCTACTTTTCAACATAGGCAATTCTAAATCATTTGCAGATAGAGAGGGGACCGAAAACACATGGAAACACCTACAGGAACAAAGATACGATACGCAAGAGTCACACTCTCTCCTAACTCACCTAAAGAAAAACATTTTCTTTACGGAAATTATTTCTGCTGAAGGAAAGTACATCATTATCTCCAGCAAAAAAATGCTAAGATCAATCATTACACAATCCTACAATTGTTGACACTTCTTTGAGGGGTGGTCCCCACATAGAACAGGCAAGAAGACCCACCCCAGTGATTAAAAATCCCACCCGGAGTCGTTTCTTTCGATTAGGAAGTGTCTTTAGAAAGCTCCTACTATAATCACTCTCTCTAGACATTAACTCATTTGTGCATGGGCACACAGATTGGTTTATCAGATTATTAGCACTGACTTTAGGTAAGTCATTTTTGATGAAAGGAATTGGGAAAAATTTTTAAAGCAGGTACTGGGAAGGATCTGGCCAAATATAGAAGACCTTCTAATGGTAAGGGGTAAGATCACTGGGCATATTAAACCAACCAACAAACAAGCACCCTTCTGTAGTGGAAAATTTTGAACATATGCAGAAGACAGAACAGTTTAATAAACCTCTACAGTTCCATCACTCAAGCTCAAAACTTTCCCACTCAAAGCCGATCTTGTTTCATCTACATCCCCGTTGATTCACCCGCCTGCTCCAAGAACACTTAGAAGCAAATCCCAGTCTTCTCATTTTATCCATAAACTCAATTAATATGCTTTATAAAATAAAGCTTTAGGCTTTATACTTTAAAGTATTGATGATGCTCATCTACTTTTTGGCAAAAAAAAAAATCAAAAATTAATTTCATATTCAGTATAATAGTTCTTTTCTATTCCACACATATACTTTGGTTTCTTTGAGCCCTGGAAGGCGGGTGGGGAGAGGTGGAAAGTGGGTAATGGAGCAGAGAGCTGTAAAAGGTTACCTGAAAAACAATCAGTAATCACACACATACACTGCATATTATGCTTCCTATGATTTCTATTCATCGAAGGATGAGGTCACAATGAAGTGTTCCTGTTAGTCTGGGTCACAAAAGTAATTCAAGATGCATATAAAAATGCTTATTATCATTCAAGTTCTCTAAACCCATTCAACCATTCAGCCCTTTGCTTTCTGATAAGACTGCCAACAACTATGCCAATTAGTGTCAATTGCAATGTTAGATTTTCTAACATTTGCACCTGCCTACCCAGTTAGTTTAGTGGGCAGAAAGAAGTGACTGATGGTTACAAGTTTCAGTAGCACCAAATGCTAACTGTTCTTATGTTAACATTTGCAAGTCTACAAATTCACCAATCAGCTTTTTTAGAAAAACATATTTTACATACTAGCTTCTGTAGAGGATTTCTTCTTTTACAGGGAAGGTTGAGCCAGTATATTGTGAGCCATAGCAATAATAATAATTTTTAAAAGCCTGAAGTTTTTAAGTAAGGAGAATGTAATTTACAACAAACTCAGTGAATTACAGTTACTTCAAAGTTTCGCTCAGGCTAAATTCATGCATTTCATTTGAACACACGATCAAATTTTTAAAGACCACCTACTCATATTCTTTAGTTTCAGAACCAGATTTTTGATTAAAGTTTCTTTAAGAATTTGCAAGCCAAAAATTAAAGCACATATAAAAGGTCAAGGTATACTTAACATGGAAGAAATCATGAACATCTAGAATTTGATCTTAAGATATATCTTCGTACTAATTAATTTTGCATCTCTATTTTTCTAAATGTTAAATAATTGCCCCTAAATTTACAAACATGCAATAACTCTGAAATATCAGGAACAAACTACAATCATTAATCTATCCTCAGATCAAAATGTTTCACTTTGGGTTATTAAATAACAACACAGTATTTTCTAAAATTTCCCAATTGAAGCAAAAGGTATGTAGCTGATGAAAGCTACTGGAAGTAATATAGTAGTTAAAGGCAAAGTGCATTACTAAAGAGAAATAAAAATTTCATGTCAATATCTAAAAGTATGGGAGATGCATATAACGTAGCACATTCTATCTAGTGTCATTACTTAAATTGCTACTTTTCCTCAACAATCTATTCTCCAGCTCTAGCAAGTAGAATAAATGGTAATTTTACCTGCCAAATTTGGCACAAAAAAGGACAAGCAACTTCATTAACAGAACAATGCTTTCAATATGATTTTTTTTCTTTTTTCCACCCATTGCCAAGTAGTAGAACAATTGGAATCAAGAAATCTTAAGCAAAATTACCTCCCCTTGTTGAAGTTTTACATGCTTGAATAAGCAAATGATACATATGGAGTACAAGCAAGAATATCCTCCTGGTAAGTTAGTGTATTTCTTGTACTGCAGCTTAACTCCAAGCTGGTATGCTAAACTCAAGCAACTCCATGAATATACAGTCCATGGAATTCTCCAGGCCAGAAAACTGGAGTGGGTAGCCTATCCCTTCTCCAGGGGATATTCCCCACCCAGGAATCGAACTGGGGTCTCCTGCACTGCAGGTGATTCTCTACCAGCTGAGCTACAAGGAAAGCCCAAGTTAGGGTATTTTTTGTACTGCAGCTTAACTTCAAGCTGGTATGCCAAACTCAACAACAAAAAGAAACCCCTCTGCACTGAGCTGAAGTTCTCAATGTGTGATGTGGCATCGCGTGGATGTATGATTATTTAAAAGCCAACAGAACAGACGAAACCTGAAAGCCTTGGTTTATTAACAGACTAAACTTTGGGTGGCAACATCCATCAGTGTACCTAAATCAGTACGTGGAATGAAACAAAACAGATCTTTCTTTAATCTCTGATAAGTTAAACCAACGGAAAATAATACCCACCACCAGCAACTTTGCCAATTACCACTACCCTCAGACTTAGCTGGTGTTGTCAGTAGCTGCCTACAAAGAGAATCATAAATTCTTCTAGACCTTATTTCAAACAACTGTAAAAACAATAAGCAACCACAAGTCCTCTATTAATTGAGCTGGACCTGTATGATTAAAGAGATAACATTTAAGCCAGTTTTCAAGTAGTCATCATTAGATTTTGAAAGCTAAGCATAAGCACCTTTTATCTAGTTGGGTGAATTTGGTAGCTTCTCACAAGTTTGTCCATGGCTGCTTACAAAGAGGATTGTGCTGTGTTTAATCTCCAGCTGGTTTCCTTACTCTTGTTCCACAAGTAACCATGCATTGCACATCTGAACAGTCAGGTTTGAGAAAAAGCCAAGCAACAAAATGAAGCAAGAGCAATATACACCCATCATCACGCTGACGTGGCCACAGGGCCAAGAGCAGAAAGACCCACACAACGCACACTCGAAGTCGTTTGCACTAAATCTCAAAATTCCAAGCATATGTCTACCTTTGTGAGATTTCAACACTGAGTTAGAAACAAGTAGCATGGTTTATTTTATAATTCTATCTCAGAGATAAAAAGGCTTTAAAGAAGAAAACAATATTGAAATAGACTAGAAGCTCCAATAATGTTAAGAGTCAGATTATGAATGCCCCTTGGTTTTCTTTGCAGCTAAGCTTTTGTCACTTGTTCAGAAAGTGTGTGTTAGTCACTCAGTAGTTGTGTCTGACTCTTTGCAACTCCATGAACTGTAGCCCGCCAGGCTCTTCCGTCCATGGGATTCTCCAGGCAAGAATACTAGAGTGGGTTGCCATGCCCTCCTCCAGGGGATATTCCCAACCCAGGGATCGAACCCAGGTCTCCTGCATTGCAGGCAGATTCTTTAACATCTGAGCCACCAGGGAAGCCTTGTTCAGAAAAAAATGAGCCTAAACTGAAGAAAGGGAACACGCACTGAGGGGCAAACATGTATCAGATATTTTAATAAACATTAAACTCACTGAATCCTCAGAGCAGGCCTACAATGGGGATGTTATTAACCACGTTTTATAGATGCCAAATCTGAGGTTAGAGAATTTAAATAAGGGTTTATGGTTCCACAGTTAGTGAAGGAGCATATCCAAACCCAGATTGATCTGATTACCTCAACCAAGCCAGTTTAGATAGTTGAAGACAAATTCATTTGGAGGGAAAATACAGTAACAAAGGTCAGTATTTTATTGAGAAGCATGATCACTATAATAATTGTGTGGTAATTCCATGGTGCCTGGAGATTCTCAGAATGGGTGGAGTATGTACAAAGAGACGGTGAAGGACAGGGAAGCCTGGCGTGCTGCAGTCCATGGGACCGCAAAGAGTCGGACATGACCGAGTGATGGAACAACAATCCACGGATAAGGGAAAGGCTTGGTAAGAAGGGCAGGTCCCCCTGAAGAGCTGGATTCTGTTAGCCGGGCACCTTAACCATGCAGGCATGTCCTAGAGTGGGGGAAGGAGGAACTGCAGAACTAGTGGGCTTTCAAACCACAGCAGGGTCCCAGGGCATCAGGGGGCAGGGGGGCAACAGTAACTGGCTCAGCAGCCTCACAGAGAAAACTTCCCAAAGTGAACCACAAGAGGCAAAGATTATCTCTATGACACTCTCAAAAAGGTTTTCATAAAACAAACGAAGAACACAATTCTAAGCAAAGGATTTTAGAACCTTAGAATATTAACTGATACCCACAAAGCTCACTAAAGTATGTGTGCGCATTTCCGTTTTAGTCTTACTGTTTAAACTTTCCACGAATTTTTCACAGAATGGAAAAGAACTGTCTGCAAAGTAAACGCTATTTTAGATTCTTTCAAAAAGCAAATTGTCTCTATTTAAGGGGGAAGGGACATGGCTCCTTCAGTACCTACTACATGCCAGCCACTGTACTTGAGACTTTACATACTTTATCTTATTTGACTTTAACAAAACTCTGTAAAGAATCCACCTGCCAATGCACAAGACCTAAGAGACTCAGGTTTGATCCCTGGGTTGGGAAGATCCCCTGGAGAAGGAAATGGCAACCCACTCCAGTATTCTTGCCTGGAGAATCCCATGGACAGAGGAGACTCGCGGGCTACAGTCCATGGGGTTGAGAAAGAGTCGAACACGACTGTAGAGACTTAGCACACACACACTGAAGACTGTTATCTATTTTATAGATGAGGAAAAGGAAGACTCAGAAAAGATAAGTAACTGCTGCTGGATTGACAGCAGTCTCGGGACCAGTATTTAAACTCAAGTCCATTTGACTCAAGGACTTTACGCTCTCCTCTGTACTGGCATTTATATAAAATACTCTTACTGCAGTGTCTCAGAGGGGTTAAATGGCTTTTCCAAAGGTTAGGACCGTCTGTCTTCAAAAAAAAAATTTTTTTTTTTTAAGTACAATGTTACATGACTGTTTCTCTACTACACCCTTCAGTTCAGTTCAGTCGCTCAGTCGTGTCCGACTCTTTGCGACCCCATGAATCACAGCATGCCAGGCCTCCCTGTCCATCACCAACTCCTGGAGTTTACTCAATCTCATGTTCACAGAGTCGGTGATGCCATCCAGCCATCTCCTTACCGAGCCCCAAACTAAACCTTATTAGTAAATGCAGACAGTTAATTTTTGCAACTTAAGGGAGGGGGTGTATGACTGCCTGTGTCCCCATATGCATGTGATGGATGCTTCTTTTTATAAAAATACCCCAGCCTGCAGAACAGAAAATGTGATCACTGTAATGTGATACTTCAGTTCAGTTCAGTTCAGTCGCTCAGTCGTGTCCGACTCTCCGCGACCCCATGAATCACAGCACGCCAGGCCTCCCTGTCCATCACCAACTCCCGGAGTACACTCAAACTCATGTCCACAGAGTCGGTGACGCCACCCAGCCATCTCATTCTCCGTCGTCCCCTTCTCCTCCCGCCCCCAACCTTTCCCAGCATCAGAGTCTTTTCCAGTGAGTCAACTCGTCGCATGAGGTGGCCAAAGTATTGCAGTTGCAGCTTTAGCATCAGTCCCTCCAATGAACATCCAGGATTGATCTCCTTTAGAATGGACTGGTTGGATCTCCTTGCAGTATAAGGGACTCTCAAGAGTCTTCTCCAACACCACAGTTCAAAAGCATTGATTCTTCGGCGATCAGCCTTCTTCACAGTCCAACTCTCACATCCATACATGACCACGGATAAAACCATTGCCTTGACTAGACGGACCTTGGTTGGCAAAGTAATGTCTCTGCTTTTTAATATACTATCAAGGTTGGTCATAACTTTCCTTCCAAGGAGCAAGCGTCTTTTAATTTCATGGCTGCAATCAGCATCTGCAGTGATTTTGGAGCCCAAAAAAACAAAGTCTGACACTGTTTCCACTGTTTTTCCATCTATTTCCCATGAAGTGATGGGACTAGATTCCATGATCTTTGTCTTCTGAATGTTGAGCTTCAAGCCAACCTTTTCACTCTGCTCTTTCCCTTTCATCAAGAGGCTTTTGAGTTCCTCTTCACTTTCTGCCATAAGGGTAGTGTCATCTGCATATCTGAGGTACTTACTAACTTCAAATACTAGAAGTAGGGTTCCCTAACATATTGTCCTGCAAATGTATATACAAGATAATTCACAAATGTTCTGTCCTTTGTACTGGAGATTTTCTATTTCTACCAAGATTTTTAGGGCATTTGCAAGAGATACTAATGCTGTGAAGCCATGGAACACTGTACAAAAGACAGAACCATTAAAAGAACTCCTGAAGTAAATCTCATCCATAAAATTGTATAAAATCATTCTATTTACACATGTGTAACAATGGCAAGCCACTCCAGTGCTCTTGCCTAGAAAATCCCATGGATGGAGGAGCCTGGTGGGCTGCAGTCTGTGGGGTCGCTAAGGGTCGGACACGACTGAGCGACTTCACTTTCACTTTTCACTTTCACACATTGGAGAAGGAAATGGCAACCCACTCCAGTGTTCTTGCCTGGAGAATCCCAGGGACGGGGGAGCCTGGTGGGCTTCCGTCTATGGGGTCACACAGAGTTGGACACAACTGAAGTGACTTAGCAGCAGCAGCAGCAACAAAATATTCCTAAACCACACATCCACAGTTCTCCCAACACCAGGAATCCCACAAAATAGTTACCAAAAAACACACAGAATCAAGAACAGAGATCATTTCCCCACAGTATGTTGGCCTCCCAGGGAAATCTCTTTCTGACTTATTGTGAGCACTGTTCTAAGTATTTTTTAAAACTTTTAAGCCTTTGTGTGTCTTTTTCTCATATCTTCAATGGTGGAACATGCCTGACCTTTGAGTTTTGGAAACTGGCACAGTTAAGAACTGAGTCTGATGAATAAGATGGGAAAGATCAGCTATGACTTCCAGAAAACGGAAATATAAGCCTGAGATTCTACAGATTCTTGGATGGAATACTGAAACAAGACACCGAAAGAATTTGTGGGATATATTAGTATGTGTTTTTCAGTGCGATCTGTGGCTTTGGGACAATTTTAAGCTTGAATAGTCTAAATTAACTTGGTCTTTCCAAGGAAAGGAAAGATTAACAAGAACTTTAAGAATATCTTTTAGGATTTTTATACAAATCAGCATGTTAGAGCAAGGGAAGCTTTTCCAGAACGCAAACCTGTGCCTGTGAATGAAAAGCCCCCAAACCCCTTGAAGCATTTCACCCTAAAGAATGACCAGAATTCTGGGAGAGAGCACAACTCCCTGAAATGTAATTGGAATCGCGGGCATGGGAGAAAAAAACTGCCTTGATGATGAACTATGCCAGACCCTTAGACACACTAACTGTAGAATGGCATTATTTTCAGGGGAAATTCAAGTAGCTTACTAATGAAATGTTAAGTTGTAAGGATAATTTTAAAAAGTAGTAGCAAATATTTTTTTAAATATATAATTTTACCATAGAATATATGTTTTCATTCTTTCAACCTATTTATGGAAAGCATACCATGAGCAGAATATTCTGTAGGCAGAATAACTCAAAATTACAATTACTAGGTGAGTTATGGAAACTCTACTTAGTTGACTAGCTCTGCTTTTGTGGTTAATATTAGAAGCTTCTGAATCAAACATCTGCCTTATTAACGCATTTGGTACTGGTTTTCGCCTTATTCTGCTTTCAAACTTCGTGTTTAGAGAATTTTTTTCACTAGCTTATGCCCCATTTTCAGTTCACGCCTCTCTGAAGCAAAATATGCAAACACACACACAGAGCAAGATCTATTCCACAGGTCTTGACTTCCACCAATAACTGGCACTGAGACAAAAGGACCCTCGCAAAGAAAGCTATATTTTCTCAATAATAACAGTTGTATAAACATAAGGTCTTCTCAGTTAAAGGGAAACCAACATCAAAAAGCAGTAAAACATAGAACCCTAAACCCCTCTTTCTTTGAAGAAACCCGTTTGAAGCGAGGTGTTTCTAGTTATGGGTGAATGAAATGAGAATTCAGCCGCAGCAAGCGGACATCCAGTCCTATGGAGGACTAATTAAATCCATCTGAGAAGCTGTATCTCAAACCGCCTCACACATTTCAAAGGAAAGCACCCGTCTGCCTTTTGCAAAGACATCAAAACCTTCAGTCATAAATGACGCACATCGAGGCTCTATGACAATGCTGTTTTCATGGGCTACAAAGCTCCATAAAAGGAATGTTAAGAGTTTACACTATTTCATTACTGAAGAATCAGAGTTAGGACATGTTTACTTATTGCTACCTGAAATTTCTTTCCAGCTTCCAACTCTATAGTTTTGTGGATCTTCTTCAAGATCTCAAAAATAGGAGATGCATCAGTATTTAAAGTGCTTCATATATGTGCTGAGCAGAAGTTGTTAAAAAAAAAAAAAGAATACATGAATTAACCACAACTGCATGGTTATTGCTTTCTTTTTAATACATAAAACCAGGATTTTGATGTTCCATTAAGATTCTTGAGTAGTTAATAAAAGATCATAGACGGTGCACAAAACTTTAAAACCTCACTGGTGTGACAAAATATCCCATTTAATAGCCATTATTTGGGCTGTAAAGTGGTAGGGGAAAAAAGTCATATTCAGAATTTGAAATATTATCCCAATGGAATGAAGCAGTCTTAGTGTCTGCATCTACCTCCCCAAGCCTTTCAAACCTTCTGTAATTGGCTGTGGGACGCTCATATACAGAGGAATCACCCTTTTTTAAGCTGCATCATTGTTTTTTCCCCTAAGAAAGAGTATTAGATGTGACAGTAGGCAAAAAGCTCCCAAATACGGGAAATTCAATACTTTAATTTTTTTCCCAATATATTATAGAGATAAAACTAACACCATCTGCATAGATGCTAAATTTAAGAGTTTCTTTTCATTGCAGAGAGCTCAATATAAAGAGAAGGACCAGCCATTAGGAGGCCCAGGGCTTCCAGCCTTGCTCTCTTTAACCACCCAGCAATCTTGGGTGTCCCAAGTGTTAGTCACTTAGTCGTGTCCGACTCTTTACAACCCCAAGGACTGTAGCCTGCCACGCTTCTGTCCATGGAATTCTCCAGGCAAAAATACTGCAGTGGGCAGCCATTCCCGTCTCCAGGGGATCTTCCCAAACCAGGGATCAAAATCGGGTCTCCTGAATTGCAGGCAGATTCTTTACTATCTGAGCCACTAGGGCTCCCCAGGTGGCGCTAGTGGTAAAAAAAAACCCTGCCTGTCAATGTTGAGTATGCAGTGGATATTTATCCTGCATATAACCTATTCATAAAAGTGTTTTGTTTTTTCAAAAGCACACTACTGTATACAGTAAGCAACTTTCTTTTTAACAAAAATGAATGTTTTTCAACTCAACTGGTATCTTGCAAGGAGGTGGGTGGTTAGGGCTGTTCTTCTCCATGTGGATACATGGTAAGACTGCCATCTCCCATCCCCTAAAGGAGGGGCGTGGTCACACGACCCGAGCTGTTACGATGGGATGGAACATGAGCGGAAGGATGCTGGCTGAAGCTCCAAGAACCAGTCATGACTCCCCATGCTCATTCTTTCCCTTGGTCAGAGCAACTAGCAACATGGCAGCTGGAGCAACCTAGTCAGGGAGAGCCCAGCACACACACAAAGGCCATTTAACGTGTAAGAAACAAACCGTGGGTGTTTCAAGTCCTTGCAGTATTAGAGCAGCTGTTACATGCAGAATATGCCAGTTAATCTCAAATGATATAGGAAGCTCTCTCCCCACCTCTCCGGCCCTTCCCCCCTCCTCCCATCCCTCTCTCTCCACAAATACTTCCTGAGAAGTACAAGGCATAACCACCAAGGCAAGGTTCCCATCCTTGTAAAGATTGTATTTTAGTGTGAAGAGATGGAACTTAATCAAACGGAAAAAGAAAAACAGAAGGTATAATTAAAGTTTATGATAAATGCAATGAAGGAATTAAGTACTATCATATGGTAGAAAGTGACTAATTGGCCACTTAAGAGACCTGAACTCTCTTACTGCTTCGTCAGGTAAAAACAACGCCAAAGACAAAACAGTAACCATTGACCACAAAACCTCTCAACTTCACCAGAAATAGTTAAGGAAAAGAATCTGACTTCAAACAAGTGTTCACCAAAAATATGACACAAATTTCGGGAGACGGTGAAGAACAGGGAGGCCTGGTGTACCGCAGGCCATGGGGAGAGTCGGACGTGACTGAACAGCAACGATGACACAAATCTATTCATTCATGACAGTGACCAAGGTACAGAGTCTATTATCCTCACAAGTTATCCATTTAAACACAATTTAGACTTTCTAGAAATCTCCGTTCATCAATAGTATTCTCTAGAACATACTTCTAAATTGCTCTGATAAGAGAGGGCTATAATTAACAAACGACTCAGAATAGTTACTACTCAACAAATGCTGTACAGCTAACTCTACATTTTAAGTCTCTCTACTGTCAATGTATTTTTTTCCACTGCCGAAATAATCAGAGTTGAGGATACTAATACCTCCTATTTGCAATGCTGCCTCAGTGGACACTAACACGTCTCCTTAACCCTGCACTCCTGCGGGCTACTCTCCACAGCGTAACCTAACAGTGTTCTTTCTCACAAGTAACTCTGATCCAGTTTCCTGAAGGAAGGCCTTCTCTGGTTCTCCTTGCTCTCCAGATAAATCCATACCATTAACGCAGAGAGTCGGGCACGACTTAGTGACTGAACAACAACCGATTTTCAAATCTTTTCAAACAGGATATGCAGTGGATATTTATCCTGTATTTAACCTGTTCATAAAAGTGTTTTGTTTCTTCAAAAATACAGTACAGGTATAGTAGGCAAGATTCTTTCTAACAAAAAGTAATGTTTTTCTCAACCCAGCTTGTATCTTGCAGGGAGACGGTCAGGGCTGTTCTTCTCGACGTGAACCGTGCGGAGGCTTCCGTCTCCCACCCCCGCACCAGCGGGCCTCTGCTCACTCCATCCTGGTGGCACCCCTCACACCTCTCCTCTCACACCTTCCCTCCCTGCCACCAGGTCCCCTGCAAGCTTTCCACGTTTCAACTCTTCCATTCCCCCAGACATACTGCACCATCTTGCAGCCCTTTTTACACTTTTTACTTACGCTTGCAAACTCTGACCTCTCGTCCTCCCTCCCCTCCCCCAACAGACTTCCACAGGACTCAGTTTGGCCTTTATTTCCTTCCTAAGTCCACCCACAGCCACTTCATGTTCAGGTCAGACCCCCGCCCCACACCAGGCGGTCTCCATAGCATCCGCCTCTCCCCGTCATCATCCACTCGTTCTACCTGACACAGCCTTTATCTAAATAGTACAGAGAGAGATTTCCTTGTCTCGTTCTAATTATATTATCATTTTAGCCTGTTCAAAGGTATCTGCATGAAACAACTGATTACTTTGGTCTGTTCTACAGAATATATGCCTTGTCTCAAGCACAATGTTAAACACATGTACGTTGAAGGACAGCCTTTGTCCCCGTCACCCTCTACAGATGACAAATTCTACAGAGGGTTAGACATCATCTCTCTTGGTTACTATTGATTCTCCAGGAACTATGTCATTTGAAGTATCCAATGAACAGCTATGAAACTATATTACAGCTAAATGATAAATGTAGAGTGGATACAAATATACTGAAATTCATCTAATGGTTGAGTCACTCAGCAAAGGCACTTCAACTGTCTTCTTCACTGTTTATTTATGTACAAATAAGTCTGAGAGGCCAACAGTATCATGACAAAATAAATAAAATGACTTACAATAAATTTTTGTGATAGAACTTTTACCAGTGCCCATAAAACGCTACTGGACTACTATGGATTATCTATAAGTGCTTATAAAATTGAACTGAACTCAACCTGAATATCTGGTGTCCACACTGAAAATGTGATTCCAAATAAAATTTATCAGAAAGTGGCAGAAACCAGGCAGTAACACTAAAAATCACCTGAAGTTTTAATTATAGTATTTGCCAACCTTAATGTGATAACAACCAATACCATTTAGCTTTTCATTTCCAAAGTAGCTGGCTTTCATAACTTCTTTTTCCCCTTAACTTAGTCACATAACAAGTTACTTCACTCTTGAGCACAACACGACTGAGTCACTCAAGAGGGTACAGGTGCAACTGTGCACCCCATTAGACAAGCAATTTTCCAGATTACATGGGCAGGAGCCTCATTTTTTTGTGAAATCTAGTCCTATGGTTCACAAGTGCAGTCCCAGATCCACTGAACAAGGTGGCATTTAAAAAATAAACAGATCAAGCTGTGCATGATGTACTCTTCAGACTTTATTTTTCTACAATCTTGTTTATTTGACCCTCTCCTACATTCAGGAATAAAAGTCTATTTTTTGACACAAAGGAAGAGAGACAAATACAATAATAATGTTTTTTTTCCCCTAAGGAGGGTATTTGAAAATTATTTTTTTAAATAACAATCATGAGTCTTACCAGGTCCCTATACAAATTCTAGTACCTACATGATTTAGCATTACTCTCTGCAAATGGGATAAAAACCAGATAATGATGCAAAATGCAGGTATAAACTCTTATTGAAAATGTACTTAAGATTCTTTTCCCTGGAGAAGGAAATGGCAACCCACTACAGTATTCTTGCCTAGAAAAGTCCATGGACAGAGGAGTCGGCGGGCTGCAGTCCATGGGGTTACGTGATTGAGCATGCATGTGTGAGGAAGGTGGAAGGAGATGGTTTGGTAGCAATAAACTAGCAGAACTAAAAAAAAAAAAAAAGATTCTTTTCATTAATATTTGAAAACATGAAGAAAGAGTTAATTTGTACACAAGATTATTTATTGGTATGTGCTAAGTTCATTTAATTCTTCATGTTTTTGAAAAATGTTACATAAAAAATACTCAGCTCCACTTAAAACTACATTTTCAAAATGTTCTCTAAATATCAAAACAAACTCTGGTGGAATGTTTTCTTGGTCAGGAAATCTAGAACAAAATGCATAGTGGTAGAACAAATGGGAAAGAGTTGGCTATACTAGAGAAAGAAAAACCTCACACAATGCATATATAATTATTTATTATGCATCCATATGTAATTATTATTTTTTATTCTTATGCTCATCACCATATTCTTCCTTTGAGAAGAAAAATATAGGGTGGTAATTTCAATAATATGACTATTACAAAACATTTGCCTCCCTCCACCACAGGCATCTCAAGTTGAGACAATTTTACATCAACCAAAACGAACGTTATTAAAACAAAATGCAAGCACAAACAAAATCTTTTAAAATAAAATGAAAGCACAAATTCTTGTAGATGCAATATCTTATGTATTTCAAATCTTGTGTTGCTCTAAAAGTTACTACTTGCTTGGATAAGACTGCAAAATTACCACAAAAAATCAGTACTTTGAACTTTAACTTGAAAAATCTGTTAACATCCACAAGAGTAGTAAGGCGCTGAAAATGCTTTCTGACAAACTGCTCTTAACCAGCATCTCTAACTGTATACTTTGTGAGACTGTACATTATGTTGCTGCTGCTGCTGCTGAGTCACTTCAGTCGTGTCCGACTCTGTGTGACCCCTTAGACGGAAGCCCACCAGGCTCCCCCGTCCCTGGGATTCTCCAGGCAAGAACACTGGGGTGGGTTGCCATTTCCTTCTCCAGTGTGTGAAAGTGAAAAGTGAAAGTGAAGTCGCTCAGTCGTGTCTGACTCGAAGCGACCCCACGGACTGCAGCCCACCAGGCTCCTCCGTCCATGGGATTTTCTAGGCAGTAGCACTGGAGTGGGGTGCCATTGCCTTCTCCGGTACATTATGTAATAGTATGATTTATTCATGCTCTTGTGATGCCTTCTAGGCTGCCTCTAAATGGAATGACTTGAGCCTCACTGTTTAACACAAAGAAACTTCCTATTATCTTGTGACAAAACTATTCTGGCTAGAAGTGTATTATTCCTTAGATTAACAAAGATGTGTCCAGAGTCTCACAGAGCTAATTTTCCAGGTTGGTGCTATTATTTCTCCAAATTTTCTCTAGCAAAAGTACTTCGTAAAGTCAGATGCAGGGAGGTACCAGTTCACAGGCCTTGGAATCACACTGATACGGGTTTAATCTTGAACTGTGTGACTTCGGCTTTAGTATTTCCGAACGTCAGTTTCCAACTCTTCTGTCAACTAAAGCTAATAACATTGACCTTGCAGTTTATCACTATCCCATTTAGAACATATGTGAAGTGTTTAACACAGTGCTTGAGACAAGGCACAAACTCTATAGAACAGACCAAAGTAATCAATCAGCTGTTTCATGAAGATGCCTTTGAATAGGCTAAAATAAGTATCAGAAAACAATATAATTAGAACAAGACAAGAAAACCTCTAACTATACTATTTATAGAAAATCAATAACAATAAACAAAGCAAACATTCCCATAATAAAAAGTCAAAATTATCTATAAAAGATATCTCTGATTTTTCCACAAGTTTTGCTCTCCCATATCTCAATGTTTTTCCTCACCTTCTTATATTGTGATTTAGACTCAAGTCCTGGCTTATGCAAAAACCATGTTCTAAACGGTTATTCATTAGTCATCTCAGCCAAGGAAAACTTGCCTCTTTGCCTACATCCTTCCTTTCTCCCAGGCAGATTACTGCTTTCTTCTTTCTTTCTCATGGATTTAACTAGTTGAAGGCACCTCCATTAAAGCATTTATCTCTCTAACTCAATCACTTTCAAGTCTCCTTTACTGTAAGTGAGATTGCTTACCCGGCTATCTAAGGGAAACTGCCATGAATTCATCTTTTCTTTTCCAACACAATACCATGTTCATATTAGCAATTTTTCGCTGCTTCCTTGGAGTGAATTTCTAGAAGTAGAATTAGTAGGCTGAAGAATATCAATGTTACCAAGTTGTTTTGTAGACAGGGTAAATAAATATATATTCCTATTTAATTTGTCTTTGAGTTGCTGACATCTAGCCCGGCAACTATCACTTTGAAAAATTATTACGTGAAATATTATTTGAAAGGTAAAATACGTGCACCACAGTAACAAAGATATAAGTAAGTCTAAAAATACCTAAATATTCGTGATAAAATACTCGTGATAGAACTGAGGTTCTGGATAACCTAGATGTTTAACTTTTTGAGGAAATACCAGCGTGTTTTCCAAAGCGGTTGCATCGTTTTACACTCTCACCAACAGTGTGTGAGGGTTCCGATTTCTCTACAACTTCAACCCCACTTGTTATTATCTGACTTGCTTACTGTAGCCATTCTGGGAGGCATGACGTGGCATCTCACTGCGCTTTAGATTTGCATATCCCTGATGACAAAGGATGCTGAACACCTGTGTATTTGCTTATGGACAACTGGATATTTTCTTTCAGAAATGTCTGTTTAGGTTCTTTGTCTATTTTTATACTGTATTGTATTTATTATTAAGTTTTATTATTGTCTTTAGTGTTAACTGTTCTTGGTGTATTTTAAATTCAAGTGTTTTGCTGGATATATTATTTGAAAATATTTTTTCCATTCTGTGGTTTGTCCTTTCAATTTCTTGTTAGTATTTTTTGAAGCAACGTTTTAAATTTTTACAAGCATCGAAATAATATTTTTTGATGCTTGTGCTTTTGGGTCAAATCTAAGAAACCAAGGCCACACGCAAGGTCATGAAGATGTACTCCTATGTCTTCTCCTGAGAGTTTTATTGCTTTATCTCACATACTTCACATGGGATTTTGTTATATTAATTCAATATGAGGTAGGGACCCAACTTCATTCTTCTTTTACATGGATACCAAATTGTTCCAGCACTACTTGTTAAAAAGGTTATTCTTTTCCTACTGAATAATTTTGGCACCTTTGTCACAAATCACTTGACCATACATTTATGGACTTGCTTCTGGATTCTCAATTCTATGCTATTGATCAATCTGTAAGTATCTTTATGCAAATACTGCACGGTCTTGATTTCAAGACAATTTTATAATAAGTTTTGAAAGGAGGAAGTGAGTTCTCCAACTTTATTCTCGTTTTCAAAATTATATGGTCTATTCTGGATTCTTTACATTTCTATTTGAGTGTTAGTATCAGCTTGAATGTCAGCATCAATTTCTGACAAAAAGTAAAGCTTGGATTCTGATAAAAATTATGTCTTATCTGTAGACCAATTTGGGAAGTACTGCCATCTTTACAATGTTAAGTCATTCAATTCATGAACTAAGTCACTTCGATTTATGAATTTTCAATAGCTTGTAGATTTCACAGTATAGGTACTGCACTTCTTTTGTTAAATTTACTCGAAGTAATTTTATTCGTTGGATGCTTTTGTTAATGAAACTGTTTTCATAATTTTATTTTTAGAGTGCTCATTGAAAGCGAGTAGAAATACTATTGATTTTTATATATTTTGCTTCCTGTACCCTTGCTAAATCTGTTGTATTATTTGTAGCAGTTTCTTATGGATTTTTTTTATAATATTCAGCAATTATAGTTAGTTTGCTGCTGATCCAAAGTGAATCTTTGCCATTTAACTTTTCGTATAAATTTTATCAATAAAAATCTCACTTGAAATTGAAAGAATGAAAGGATTGTGACCACAATTTAAAATTGTAGCAAAGTTTTATGCCTATCAAAATGTTAAGTTTTGACCTGTATATAAGTAGTAAAAAAAAAAAAAAAAAAAATCTCATTTACGAAAATAAACTGAAAAGTTTTTTTAAAAAAACAAAGTGCAGTTTTTCTTGACCTTAATATTTAATGTTATTTTAGATCATTTAGATTTTTCCTTATAACCATTAACATAAAAATTACAAATTACAAAATTCAATAGTCTAAGGATTCTGATTATTCTTAAGAAGCATTTCACAAGGTCCACAGAAAAATTTCTATCAGTCATTCACTATACCAAAGAATCTCTAATTCAACAGGAATACTCCAACTTTTACAAGCTGGAATCAAGATTGCTGGGAGAAATAGCAATAACCTCAGATATGCAGATGACGCCACCCTTATGGCAGAAAGTGAAGAACTAAAGAGCCTGTTGATGAAAGTGAAAGAGGAGAGTGAAAAAGTTGGCTTAAAGCTCAACATTCAGAAAACTAATAAGATCATGACATCCGGTCTCATCACTTCATGGTAAATAGATGGGGAAACAGTGGAAACAGTAGCTCACTTTATTTTTGGGGGCTCCAAAATCACTGCACATGGTGACTGTAGCCATGAAATTAAAAGACGCTTACTCCTTGGAAGGAAAGTTATGACGAACTTAGATAACATATTAAAAAGCAGAGACATTACTTTGCCAACAAAGGTCTGTCTAGTCAAGGCTATGGTTTTTCCAGCAGTCATGTATGGATGTGAGAGTTGGACTGTGAAGAAAGCTAAGCATGGAAGAATTGATGCTTTTGAACTGTAGTGTTGGAGAAGACTCTTGAGAGTCCCTTGGACTGCAAGGAGATCCAACCAGTCCATCCTAAAGGAGATCCGTCCTGGGTGTTCATTGGAAGGACTGATGCTGAAGCTAAAACTCCAATACTTTGGCCACCTCATGCGAAGAGTTGACTCACTGGAAAAGACCCTGATGCTGGGAGGAATTGGCAGCAGGAGAAGAAGGGGATGACAGAGAATGAGATGGCTGGATGGCATCACAGACTCGATGGACATGAGTCTGGGTAAACTCCGGGAGTTGGTGATAGGCAGGGAAGCCTGGTGTGCTGCGATTCATGGGGTCGCAAAGAGTCGGACACGACTGAGCAACTGAACTGAACTAAACAACTTTTCTCTAGTTTATTAGTGCTGTGTGTGCTCAGTTGGGTCCCACTCTTTGCAACCCCATGGACTGCAGCCTGCCAGGTTACTTTATCCCCGGAATTTTCTAGGTAAGAACATTGGAGTGGGTTGCCATTTCCTGCACCAGGGGATCTTCCTGACCCAGGAATCAAACCCATGTCTCTTGCATTTCCTGCACTGGCAGGTGGATTCTTTACCACTGAGCCACCTGGGGAACAGTTTATTAGTAGTTAACATGAAATAATGGGCAAAAAAGATTTTTTAGAGCATGTACAGTGTTCATTTTTACATCCTTGGAAAGCCCAAATTCCCAAACTAATTTTTGTCATGTCAAGAGTACTCTGACATTTTTCTTCAACATGAATTTAAGTCCATAGTCTTTAACATAAACACACGAATATTTTCCAGTTTTGTGTTATGCAGAATAAAAGCGAAATGGGAAACATCCTGGGAATCCAGAAGGCAGTCATGAAAATACTATAAACGAAATTTGTTTTTTCCGTATATGAGTTTATCACCTTAATAAGCTAAATAATCTCTCAGCCTTGTACGTATCAGGTTCTTTTCCTCTTAATGCTGCTATTCATTTTGACACATATTCAGTGTCAGAATAAAAACCTAAAATACACAAAATATCTTCTACTGCTTTTTCACTGCTTGCTTTATTTCCCCAAATTTTCATCCTCCCTACTAAAAAATTTTTCAGTAAAATTCTAATTTGCAGTGGTCTGTATCAAATTTCTAATGAAGTCTGATAAAATGTGTCAGAATTTTCTTCCATTTAAAGGTTAAATAATATTTCATTTTATGTATATATTTTGCTTATCCATTCACTTGGCACTGGACCCTTGGGTTGGTTCCACTTCTTGGCTATTGTGGCTAAGACTGCTAAACATGAGTGTGCGAGTATCTCTTCAAGATCCTGATTTCAATTGTCTGGGATAAACACCTAGCAGTGGAATTACCGGCTCTTATCAACTTTTAACTTTTTACATAAACCACAGTACTGTAATCCACAGCAGCTGCATAAATGGTGCACAAGGGTTCCAATTTCATTCATACTCGCCAACACTTACTATTTTCTGGAGCTTTGTTTGATAGTAGCCATCCTAACTGCTATGAATTGGCCTCAAATTACAGTTTTGATTTGTGATTCCTTGATGATTAGGGATGTCAAGCATCTTTTCACATGTTTATCAGTTATCTGTGTATCTTCTTTAGAGAAATGTCTATTCAAGTTCATTGCCCATTTTTATTTATTTCACTTTATTTTTGGTAATAATTTAGATTTTTATTGTAGTGATTTTAGTACTGCTAATAACCAGCATTTACATTGTTCTGGACAACATTCCAAGCTCTTCAGACATATCATTTCACTCTATCCAATTAAGACATTATGCTTTATCTCCATTTGACAGTGGAGGAAACTGAAATGTAGAGAAATTAATTTCCTAAGAGCAGACAGCTCTTAACACCACAACATAGTGTCCAAATCACTCCGTTAAACTGCCTGCTAATTGTCTCTTTCTTAATAATTCTTTTATTTATCTACTAATGTAGATATTTTTAACTTTGTAATAAGTCTTTGCCCATGTTTAAAACAGACTGCTTCTTTGAGTTAGTTTACATATTCTGAGTAATATGCAAATATATCCTGCATATGCAGATATTTTATCTAACTAACTCGATGCACTGCCTTTTCACTCACTGATTTTGATGCACAAAAGTTATAAAATGTTGACGCAGTCTAACTCACCTATTTCTCTTTTGTTGCCTATGCTTCTGATGTCATAACCAAGAAATTATCAAGTCCATTGTAATGACTATTTTCTCCTAAGAGTTTTATAGCTCTAGCTTTTACATTTAGATCTTTAATACATTTTGAACTCCTTTGCATAAGGAGTAAGATAAGGGTCCAATTTCATTCTTTGGCATGTGGATATCCAATTTTTCTCAGTACTATTTGTTGAAAAGACTGTCCCTTCCTTATGGAATGGTCTTAGCACTTCACTTGATTACTTATTCACGGGTTTATTTCTGGGCTCTCTATTCTCTTGGTCTGTGTGTCTGTCTTACTGGTGTTCATGCTGCTTTGATTATTGTAGCTTTAAAATAAAATCTGATGTCAGGAAGTGTGTGAGTTCTCCAACTTTGTTCTTCTTTTTCAACATTGTTTTAACTATTGGGGCATCCCTGAAGTTCCATTTGAATTTTGGGGGTTTTTTCTATTTCTACAAAAATTCTGTTGGGATTTTGATAGGGACGACACTGAATCTATATGCTTTGAGCATACTGACATTACAGCACGCATTAAGTCTTCACAGCCGTGAGCGTGCGGCAGCTTTCCATGTATGTGTGTCCTCTCTAACTCACTTCAGCAACATTTTATATTTTCCAGTGTGCAAGTCTTCGTCCTCTACGTTTATTTCTAAGTATCTTACTCCTTTTGATGCTACTGTAAACGGAACTGTTTTTGCTTTGTGTATTTTAAAATCTTACATAAGCGATGTCATCAAGTATTGATATATATTTTTTCACATCTTTCTTTTCCCTCAATACATGAAATATTTCATTATTATTATGGCACACTGAAACTGTAACAACATGTACAAGAAAGACACACGGTACCTTCACGAAAGACGTCAGCTCGAGAGAGGAAGAGAGCAGAATGGGATGATGTCAAGAAGAGATTTAGCTGTATCTACTACTTTTCTCTTTTCTTAAATAGGAGACCTACATAATTTGTAAGTTTGCTATATTTTCCTCACCTGAATATCTTATTATTTTTTTAAAAATGTAATTAATAGACCTTCAGAAAACATGAACACATTACTGTGAGGAAAACAAATATGTATTATCTCTTGCGTCATTAACCTAGACTGTCACCTCTTGGCTAATTTCCTACTGATGTGGCAGAGGGTGATCTAGAAAAACAAGTAAATGGTCACAGCTGTCCCTTCTGAGACTCTAAAAGCAGGAGTTCCCCCCTATTAAAATCTAATACCAATGAAAGCCTTTACTTACAGTACACTATTCAACGTGTCTCCTTTCATAACACTGATGCTAAATGAAGCTCAGTCCAAATATGGTCAGGAAAAAGGGATATACTATCAGGAATACTCAATTTTTATTATTCCTGATGCTTCTGATAGTAGCTAAGCCAGTACATATAGGAAGCAGTTTTGATACTATATATCAAGGTGGATATTTTCCAGGGAAATTTTTAATGTATTAATTTTGATGGTTTTTTTAAAAACACATCATGAGCTGAAAAGCAAAACAGGGTAATCCTACAAAGAAAACTCGAAAGATATCACTTGAACTGTGCCAATGATCTCTAGCTTTCCAACATGGAATCTGAAACAAGCACAGAGGAATAACAACTCTTAGACATAGCTGGGCAGTTTTCTTATTAAGGCAAGGCACTGCTTAGAAAAACACTGTATCAGATTGACAGTAACACTTCAATAGTGAATCAGTACAGAACTGAAAATTATGCTAAGGTCTACATTTTTGCAGTTAACCTTCCCCTAGGAAAATACTATACGACATTACCTTTTAATAGTCAACGCATGTAATTTGCTACTCAATTTGATGCATATTTAAGTTAAAGCTGATCACCGAAGAACTGATGCTTTTGAATTGTGGTGCTGGAGAAGACTCTTGAGAGTCCCTTGGACTGCAAGGAGATCCAACCAGTCCATTCTAAAGGAGATCAATCCTGGGTGTTCACTGGAAGGACTGATGCTAAAGCTGAAACTCCAATACTTTGGCCACCTCATGCGACGAAGTTGACTCACTGGAAAAGACTCTGATGCTGGGAAAGGTTGGGGGCGGGAGGAGAAGGGGACGAAAGAGGATGAGATGGCTGGATGGCATCACCGACTCTGTGGACATGAGTTTGAATGAACTCCGGGAGTTGGTGATGGACAGGGAGGCCTGGCGTGCTGTGATTCATGGGGTTGCAGAGAGTTGGACACGACTGAGTGACTGAACTGAACTGAACTAAGTTATTTAAGTGGACTCTGTAAGTCCACTTACAGAGTTATTTTTCAAATGATCATATAGAAAGGAGAAATATAAAGAATCATATAAGTTCATCACAAAATAAATCATAAGAACATGGTTTAACTCCATCACAGTTTTTGTTTTAAGACAATTGAGTGAAATATCTTTTAGTAACAAATGCTTTAGCAATTCTGGCATATAGATGAATCACAAAATTTAAAGACAAGCAAAAATACTAACACAACACTGCAAAATAATTATACTCCAATATAAAAAAATAAAGACAACCAAGGAGACCAAACTTAATTCAGGAATTAATCTCATTTACTTGTGAATATCACATAAAAATGTCACCTTCTCCAGTGTAACAGCCTTACACTTATCTAGTACACAGTAGGCATGCAACAAGTATTTGCTGACTAAATGAATTCTCATTAATTCTTAAAGTATTTTTCCACCTGGGATAAGAATCTACCATATACCTCAAGCCTCTCCAAGTACTGTTTCAATGAAATTACATTATTTTGATTTTCATACCCAGTTTAAATTTTTTGATGAAAAGTCATTTCCTCCCCCACCTGGTAAAACAACATCTCAGGGCAACTTAGCCACGAGAAGAGAAATGTAGATTAATATTCATTATGTGCATGGGTGCTAAGTCATTTCAGTCATGTCCAACTCTCTGTGACCCTATGGACTACCACCCACCAGGCTCCTCTGTCCATGGAATTCTCCAGGCAAGAATACTTCAGTGGGTTGCCATGCCCTCCTCCAGGGGATCTTCCCAACCCAGGGATCGAACCTGCATCTCTCAAGTTGCCTGCATTGGTAGGCAGGTTCTTTACCACTAGCACCACCTGGGAAGCCCAATATTCACTATACTAACATATATAATATATATAATCAACATATAATATTCATTATATTAACTATACAACTATACAGCAGATTCTGTGGTTCATGCTGAAAGTTAAAAAGGATCCAAGTTAAAATAGTTACTCCTCGGAATTCCCTGGCGGTCCAGGGTTTAGGACTTAGCACTTTCACTGCCAGGGCCCAGATTCAATCCATGGTTAGGGAACTAATATCCCAAAAGCCATGTGGCCTAAATAAATAAATAATAAAATAGTAACTCTTTATGGTATTTTTCTGGCAATTTTAAATCACAGGATTGAAACATGTCATTCATACCACAGTATAAATCTTACTGTAATACCGTTCAGTTCAGACCAGACTGAAACTAAAGCAGTTCTCTCATGGGTATGCCTCAAGGGGTTTAAGTCTTCTAAACAAAAAGAATGTCACTGTAAGGTAAATTCAGCATAAAGAATGTCCAACAGCATGAAATCTCAAGAAAATGTTACATGAGGCTTCAAGTTACTTGTCTTGAAAGAAACAAACCTATCATATATTTGGAATTATCGTTAAAGATGCTCTTCTCTATAACAAATGCAGAAGTACTCCTTCTCAATAACAACAGAAAAATGAATCAGGTAACAGGAAGTGGATTTGGAATGTGGCTAAGTCTGGGAGTACATTTCCTCATTAACATGAGACAAAAGTTTCATTTCCATTCAGCTTCCTAAAGAAGATGAAAACAGAAACACACCTATGTTGCAGATGCAAAGGATGAGACTTACGGAATGTGCTAAAATTGTTTAAATATTCACAGGTAATTTCAAGATAGTCAAAAATTTTAAAAATAAAACTCACGGAGAATGTTGGCCCCCTGCTGGATGCCACGACAGTATGAATTTCGTCATGCAGTTTCACTGAGAGCTCCCAGCTAGCCACTTGTGGTTTTACAATAGGCACTCTGAAGTCGGAAGAAAAGACAGTTAGTAATTTCATATTATTCTCTCTGAGTAAACTGATTTTCCTTTGACATTAAGTGTGCAGAGTAAAACTGCCGAACACTGTATTCCAGAACATTTCAAAGGTTCTACTCTTGGAAAAAAGGTTTAAAATGAAAGCTAGAGAGATGAAGAGCAAAGAACAGCACACACAAACACTCCAAAGACAACGGTCATTCTGGGGAAATTGTGATACCATCATCTATTCTATGAATCTGAGTTGCCTAATTTTTACAGTCCTTCAAAATTTAACCTTCTTTAAGCATTATTTTGTTTTCAGTATTTGGTTACTTTTCAAGACTATTTTTAAAACCTTATAAAACGAATCTTTTCCTTTCTCCAGCTTGAGGTAAATTTGTATGCAAAAAACTGCACATGGATATAATTTGATGAATTTGGACATACTCATTCACTCATGTTATCTCACCACAATCAAGGTAATAAAACACAGTTATTATTTCCGAAAGTTGCCTTATGTCCATCTGTTTTGTTTCAGTTTTTTGTTTGTTTGTCTGGGTGAGAAAACAACGTCAGTGATGCTAATCTTAGCACACAGGTCTTTTCTTGTGATGATCACACTCCAGAAAAATTGGGACAAGCGGCCTAAGACAAACAAGCATTTCAGAATACAAATGTTTCTCCCCATTTTTTAAGCTAACAAAATTTTAATGATTTCTGAATTAACCTCATTTAAGTAAGGCATATTTACATTATTTATATTGACTAAGCACCAAGCATGTAGTATCCAGACTCTGCCTTGTCTTAGCTCTAAAAATACGTTGCAGGCCAACACTTTAACATCCTCTGAATTTCAAAGGAGTCTCTATGTAGTCAATTAAAAAAAAAAAGCCACAAAAACTGTGACTAGAATCAAATCACCTCTAGTCACAATGTCTAACAGAGGATGATTAATAATTTAGGTGAATATTTGTATTCAGCACACTCTTTACTGAATTACTTTTTGGAGATGAACGAAATGCTTTTAACACTACACAGATGAAAGTTAAAGAAACGTTTTTAAAAATGCATCAACAAATCAAGAATAATGCGCACTGTAGGTCTGGAAAACTATTTTTTGGCCATTTGAAGAGAGCTGTTTGAGAGGATAGAGCTTCATGCATGAGGGCTTGAAAGAAGGGGCGCACAGGGGAGGACGAAGAAAGAGAAGGCATATGGTGGCCAGGAGGAGCGGGAGGAGGAGCGGGAGGAGGGGGACTCAGCGACCCAGCTTGGCCTCTGGGCATCTTTTCCACCAGACACTTGTTTATGCCTGTCTCACCCACACTGGCCTGTGGGCTTCTAAAAGCCCAAGATCATGACTTACTTTTCTATCCCCAAACCCCAGAACAGGCTGGGGCGGGAGGGCCAAGGGTGGAGGTGAGCACAAGTCAGAGGAGCACCCACTAGGTGCCAAGTCCCTCAAAGGCACGGCCCATCTCCCCCAGGACACAGCACGAGCTGCCGAAGGAGAGGGAGCCTCGAGCTCCCAGGCTCTGCTTGGCTGCCTGTGACCACGGGGGTGACCTCATGAAGATCACCTGACTCACCTTCAAATAAGGTGAGTCAACACCCCCATCCGCCACCCCCCCCCGACCAAGGAGTATCGCAATGACAGATTACTATGCAACCTGGCTTTCTGGAATCTGCTATCTGCCATAATTGGATCACTCTCCTGCTCAGGACTGTTGTGTGGTTTTCTACTTTACATCAGGATAAACTTCAACGGAGCTAGAGGTAAAGAACCCACCTGCCAATGCAGGAGATGCAAGACACACAGGTTCGACCCCTCAGTCAGGAAGATCCCCTGGAAGAGGGCGTGGCAACCCACTTCAGTATTCTTGCCTGGAGAATCCCATGGACAGAGGAGTCTGGAGGGCTACAGTCCATTGGGTCGCAAAGAGTTGGACACTACTGAAACAACTTAGCACACACACTCAAACCTTAATCAACCAACGTATTATTCATGTTCCTTAAAATAAAAGAAGGCCCCACTCTTTGTATTTATTTCTGACTCTTCTCTGACTTGTATATCTGACTGGGGTAAGGACTCAAATTGCTTCACAAAACAAACTGAGCTAAGCTGACACGAGCAGGAGAACTAAGCACAATGGTTACAAACTCTGGATCCAGTGACTCAAGAAGGCAGAAGAAAACCCAGCTCTGTCATTAATCAGCTGTGATCTCGAGAAAAGTCTGCTTCCTTATGTATAAAACTAAGAAAGTAATAGTGTCTGGGTCACAGTGTGTTGAGGATAAAATGAAATAATGCAGGCAAGCGTTCATTTCTCTATTATTAGTCCCACCTGGTGGCTCAGAGGTTAAAGCATCTGCCTCCAATGCAGGAGACCCGAGTTCAATCCCTGGGCCGGGAAGATCCCCTGGAGAGGGAAATGGTAACCCACTTCAGTCTTCTTGCCTGGAGAATCCCCATGGGCAGAGGAGCCTGGTGGGCTAGAGTCCATAGGGTCGCAAAGAGTCGGACATGACTGAGTATGCACACACTAGGCCTATACTATTTTTCCCCATAACTGAAATCTCCTTAATGAAATTTTAGATTCCTTCCCTTGGCTTCTCAAACTAACAGATTTTTCAAAAAGAAGTATTTAGTTTCCTTATAAACTGTTCCCTAATTATAATACAAACCACAGTGATCTCTCTTCTACTCAACCTATCAGTTCAGTTGCTCAGTCATGTCCAACTCTGCGACCCTATGGACTGCAGCACGCCAGGCTTCCCTGTCCATCACCAACTCCTGGAGCTTGCTCAAACTCATGTCCATCGTACTGGTGATGCCATCCAACCATCTCATCCTCTGTCGTCCCCTTCTCCCCCCGCCTTCAATCTTTCCCAGCATCAGGGTCTTTTCCAATCAGTCAGTTCTTGGCATCAGGTGGCCAAAGTATTTTTTATGCTTAAAATTTTTCACAATGCAGAGGCCCAGTAACTCTTTCCAGTAAATGTAGTGCCTCCGTTTCCAGAGGCATCTTGGGAAGCTGCTGATCCCGGCATCCTGTTCAAAAGCAGGACACGTTTTCCCACGGAAAGCAACCTTACAGATGGTGGCGAGTCGTCATTGCTGCTCTTCAGAACCTAACTACTATTTATTGTTCTGTTGTTTTCTTTGGATCCACATCTGTTTCATACATGTTGGAACCTGCCCCGAGAGGGAGCTGCAGAGCGTGCAGAGGCTCTTTCGAGTTAAAAGGCTGAGGGTCTCATCTCAGCACGTTCACCCTATTAGCATTGTTACAGGGAACTCATCTGATCCTTTGGAGCCAAAACTTCCACGCTTTAAAATAAGGATCAGGGCAGGGACAGTGAGGTGACAGGGGAGGTTGCTGCCGCTGCTGAGCTCACATATGACGCCTGAAGCAGCAGTTTAACAACGTAGCAAAGAGGCTCCGCTGTGAAAGCAAGACCTTGAGACACTGAGAACACAGGGTCAAACAGTGGAATCTCTTTACAGGAGTTCACTCTTCTACAAACAAAATTTGTTAAGATTCCTTCTGGCTCTGAGTAAGTTTTAAAGTAGTTCTGTTTTGATTTTAAATAAAATGGATGGAGTTGGGGGCATACAGGCCCCATATAAATACCAGTAAGTTCTGCAATAGAAATAAGCTGTAACTATAAAGTATAAACTATAAAGATAGTAATACATACCAACCTGAAAGCATATGTGTTCTATTTCTGCAAAATTATTGAAACCACATTAATAATAATTACTTTAAAATACTGATATTAACTCCACCAGCACAAAAATGTTCATAATGGTAATAATCACTGAAAGTAATACTTCAACTTCTACAAAAAAAATTATATTTTTCATGAAATTCAAAACAGTCTGAAAGAGGACTTTATGAACAATTCTCTGAAAAGGTGGAGCAGGGCAGAGTCTTGGAGCTTTACTCAAGTCATCACAATAATGATACGCAGAAATGACTCCTTTCCTGACGTATGTGTCTAGTGAAAGAGACTGCCATTTGATCAAAAATTTCATCTGGGCGACTTATTAGGTAACTGGAAAACTGATACCATTTAAGCTACTACTTCAAAAACAAACACACAAAATAGTAAGAAGGAATTCATATAAACAGGTACTCACAAAGCAAATCAAGTAACAGCTCTTACCCAGACCTGTCCACTTTTGATTCTCATCTGCTAGTAAGAATGCATATGCTCAATAAAACTAAATTATCCTATATTTTATGGTAAAAGCTGTTGGCTGACTGTCACAAATGTTAATGGTACAACATTTAAATTTACTGGAATAATTTTTACTCAAAAAGGTGCAAGTAATACTAAATCAAGCATGTTAGTACTGCACGTCATTTGTTACAGCTGGTTTCGTGTAAACATAATGAGTAGCATCTTTTGTTATCAAGGATCATAAGCATCTCAAAACCATACTATCACACACTCAGAAACGCTGGTTTGCCATTGTGCCATTACCTTTTTAGGACTGAAACACTGAGTTAAAACAATGTTAGTGCTCAAAGAATCATTACGCGACCCTTCATCATAACTTTCACAGTGGGTGGTCTGTAAAATGATCAAGAATAATATGCGGCATTCCGCGGCCGCGGAGGTCAGCTTCTGCATACAAGTCTTTGCAGGAAGAAAAAGGCCTTCAGAAAAGTGGGCCATTCATCTGCACCAAGTTCAGAGAATTTCCAGCACGGTGAAAAGATATGTTATGCAAGCACATAGATGTATTCAGTGGGGGTAGACAGAACCAGTTACACGGAGACTACAAAGGAGCCCTCCCATGGCTCATGAATAAGTCGAGGAAATGATCAGAAAAAAAAAGGAGAGAGATGTTTAGACAGATGGCCCACTTAAAATGCCTGAGACAGGGCATAAGCAATTTTAATGAAACTTTAGATGTAGCATATGAATTGTGTCTTATTTCCTCCAAGGGGGGTAAAAAAAAATAAGAAAGAAAGCAAACCAAAGAAGACAAAAATTCAACAATTTGCTGAAAAACCCACTTTTAGCAAGTTGGGATGGAGGAAGAATCACAAATAAAAGTTTTATTAGTGTGATAAATTCACATAAAATTCTTCACAGAGCCATCAGCCATCAAAATGAATATGAAAAAGCACGGAATGAACAGATTAAAGGAATTTTAAACAGAAGTCTACTGCCAAACCAAACAAAAATCTAAGCCTTATTGTGTGAGAACTTACAGCACTCCCACATTAAAGTTCATCACCACAGAAGAAAGATAAAAGCGGCATCTTCAGAGAACCTCTTCAAAGCTAGAACTTGCCATAGTGGAGGAACAGAACTCTGCCTGGATGCAATTTAAAATGTGTACGTGAGAATACAGGAGACTGTGGAGAAGAACATGTACCACAAAATTGTGCCTAGAAGCAGCTAGGGAATATCCTTAAGTCTAGCTGCATTAGCAATACAAAAAATTACACAAATGACACCTGAATCTAGAAATGAACCCGCATTACTAATAATCTTAAGTATATTTTAATATTATGCAAACTCTTATTTTTTTCTTCCACCCATAAGGCTTTATGGTTCTCAGTCTGATCTCTGGGTACAGCTAGTGACGAAGACAATGCTGGTAATGGAAAGCCATCACCCCTACAGGTCCTAGTGTCTGACTGATCACTACACGACCTGGGCCTCTGCGGTGGCTCAGTGAAAAAGAATCCACCTGCCAGTGCAGGAGACATGGGGTCGATCTCTGATCTGGGAAGACCCCACAGGCCATGAAGCAGCTAAGCCCGTGGGCCACAACTAGTGAGTCTGGGCTCCAGAGCCCGGGAGCCGCAACTACTGAAGTCCATGTGTCCTAGAGCTGTGCTCCGCGGCAAGAGAACCCACTGGAATGAGAAGCCTATGCACTGCCACTAGAGAGTAGCCCCCACTCGCCACAATTAGAGAAAAAGCCCTCACAGCAACAAAGACCCAGCACAGTCAAAAAAGAACCCAATTCATAAAGTTATTTAAGTTACATGACCTTTACAAGTTACTATACTTCTTGTGCATCAGTTTCCTTATCAGTAAGACAAAAACAGTAAGACTACTTAATTCACATATTGATTAAATGAGATAAAAGGTGTAAAACGATTAGACAGGTACTTGGCACATTAAAGGCTAATTAAGAGACACAATCAACATTATCATGATTTGTTTGGCGCAGTAACATGTGAAATCCTCCTCTATTGTTTCAACAACCTGCTATTCAATACTATGCAATTTAAATATAGTGAAATTAAAAAAATCTTAATTTCCATCATTTATCTTTCCAATAAATCTGCCCCTTCCCAACAATAGTTCAACTATAAAGCTCCCCATAAACTTCAAAAAATATGTACTCCTGTGTGTGGTTTTTACCCAAAATGATGTTTCTGAGGTTCATTCACATTGAATCATTCACTCTTTTTTGACTGCTGAGTAGTACTCTGTTGTATACGAGCACGCTAAATAAGTACACCCTTTTACTGATGGGCCTTAGTGTTGCTTACAGTTTGGGGCTCTCATGAACAAAGCTGCTACAAATATTCTTTATACAAATATTTTTTGAGGACTTATGTTTTCATTTCTTATGGGTAAATATATCTTAATCTTAAGAGTGGAAATTCTATGATGACTGTACATCCAATTTTATTTCTGGACTTTTGTTCCACTGAGCAACGCATTTATTCCTATGCCAGTACCACACCGTCTTAATTACTATAACCGTGCACTATGTTTTGAAATCAGGAAGTATGAGTCCCCCGATTTTGTTGTTCTTTTTCAAGACTGTTTCGGTTATGCTGAATCTCTTGCACTTTCATATAAATTTTAGAATGTGATTATTTGTGCAAAAAACACAGCTGGGATTTAATAGTGATGGCATTAAATCTGTATATCATCATTTCATCTTCTGATCCATGAATGTGGGATGTTTATCCATTTATTGGTCTTTATTTCAACAACTGTTCTGTACAGTTTTCAGTACACAATCTTACACTTTAAAAAAAATAATTACGTTTATGTACTGCATTCTATTTGCCGCTCCTGTAAAATAAAATTGTTAATTTTATTTCTGGTTCATAACACTCCTATTGTATAAAATAAAATGGATATTTACATGCCACTCTTACATTCCACAACCTTCGCAAGTTATTTATTATTCTAAAGGGTGGTTTGTTTGTGTTTTTTTTTTTGGTGAATTCCTTAAGATTTTCTATATAGAAGATCACGTCACCAAAATTAGAGATGGTTTATTTCTTCCCCATCTTGATACCTTTAATTTTTCATGCCAAACTGCCCAAGCCAGAAACTCCAGGAAAATGCTGAAAAACTAACAACAAACATCCGTGTCTTATTCCTGACCTTAGAGGAAAACATTCAATTGTGTGCCAATAGATATGATGTTCAGTCAGTTCAGTTCAGTCGCTCAGTCGTGTCCGACTCTTTGCGACCCTGTGAATCACAGCACGCCAGGCCTCCCTGTCCATCACCAACTCCCGGAATTCACTCAAACTCACATCCATTGAGTCGGTGATGCCATCCAGCCATCTCATTCTCTGTCGTCCCCTTCTCCTTCTGCCCCTCAATCCCTCCCAGCATCAGAGTCTTTTCCAGTGAGTTAACTCTGCATGAGGTGGCCAAAGTATTGGAGTTTCAGCTTTAGCATCAGTCCTTCCAATGAACACCCAGGACTGATCTTCTTTAGAATGTATTGGTTGGATCTCCTTGCAGTCAGCTGTGGATTTTTCATAGATGGCCTTCATTCAGTTCAGGAAGTTCCCTTCTATGCCTAATTGGTTGAGTGTTTTATCATGAAAGGCTGCTTGATTTTTCCAAATGTTTTTTCTGCATTTCTTGAAATAAGTCTGTGGATTCTGCCCATCATTAATATGATTTACCACAATGAATGATTTTTGGATGTTAAGCCAACTGTGTGTACCTAAGGTAAAACTCACTTGGTTATGGTACATAATCATTTTATATACTCATGAATTTAGTTTGCTAGTATTTTGTTGAGGATTTTTGCATTAATAGGTGAGTGAGGTTGGTCGTTAGTTTTCTTTTTTTCTAACATCTTTATCTGGTTTTGGTATGATGGTATAACAATACTGGCCTTGGAGAATGAGTTGCAAATTCTATCCTTCTTTTGTATTTTTTGGAAGAGTTTATAAAAGATGAGTATTAGTTGATTTCTTTCTAAATACTTCACTGAATTCACCTGTGAAGCCATTATCCCTGGGCTCTTCTTTCTAGGAAATTTTGTGATGACTAATTCAATCTCGTGCAGGTCTATTCAAATTTTCTATTTTCTCTGAAGTTAGTGGTGGTAGCTTGCATCTTTCTACAAATTTCTCCTTTTTATCTAAGTTGGCATATAATTATTCACATTATTCCCTCATCATGCTTTTGATCTTCCTAAGGTCGGTATGTACAACACCTATTTCATCACTACTTTAACGGCCTGAGTTGCTCTTTCTCTTGGTCAGTCTCGCTAAAGGCATGTCATTTCCACCGATCTTCCTAAGGACCAAATTCTGCTTTAATTGATCTCTACTGTTTTTCTATTTTCGATTTATTTCCTCTCTAATCTTTAGTATTTTCTTCTCTCTGCTTGTTTTCGGTTTAGTTTGCTCTCATTTTCCAATTTTCCTGAAATGGAAGATGAGGTGACTGACATGAGATCTTCTTTTACTTCATTTTATTTATTTTGCTGCACTGGATCTTAGCTGTGGCATGCAGGATCTAGTTCCTTGACCAGTGATCGAACCTAGGCCCCCTGGCACTGAGAGCACTGAGTCAGCCACTGGACCACCAGGGAAGTTCTGAGATCTTTTTTTTCAATATGTGTTTACAGCTCCAAATGTCCCTCTAAGCACTAGATGCATTTCATAATAAATTTTTTAATGTTCTGATCTTGTTTTAATTTCAAAATATTTTTCTAATTTGTGATTTCTTCTTCACCCATTTGTTATTTAGGAGTGAATTATTTAATTTCCACAAATTTGTGACCTTCACAAATTTCTTTTTTGTTGACTTCTCATTTCATTCAACTGTGTTTGGAGAATACACTTGGTATATTTCAGTCCCCTTACATGTATCAAGGCATGTTCTCTGGCCTGGCATATGAGATGCTTTACCGTGGAAAGTGTTACACATGCACTTGAGAAGCTGCATGTTCTGCTGTTGACTGTATTCTTCTATATACATATCTTCTATTCTTCTACATAGATATATTAGATCTATTTGGTTTATAGTGTTATACAAGTCTTCTACTTCCTTGTTCATCAAGCCTAGTTCTATCCATTATTGAAAGTGGAGTATTCAAATCTCCAACTATTATTGGTGAATTGTTAATTTCTCATTTCAATTGTTGCAGTTTTGTTCATATATTTGGGGATTGCATTATCAGGTAACATATATGTTCAGAATTCTTATAGCTTTCTCATGGATTGACTGTTCCATCATTATAAAATATCCCTCTGTCTCCAGTAACAATTTGTCTTAAAATTATTATACTAGTATTACAAATATAGTATGTCTGATAACTTCCTTTTACCTTCAGCCTATTGTGTCTTTGCGTCAAAGAATACCTATTGTAGAAAGATTATATTTGATCTTATCTCTTTATCCACCACACTAATATCTGCCCTTGAGTGGTGTGCTTACTCTATTTACATTAAATATACTTCATTAAGCAAGATTTACATCTGCCATTTTACTTTTTGCTTTTCATATCTTTTTTGTTCTTCTATTCCTCCATTATTGTTTTCTTTTAAGTAGATATTTTTCAGTGTACCATTTTAACTCCCTTGATGGTTCATACAGTATTTTTTAAAGCTTAGTGGTTACCTTAGGGATTACAATTTGCACCTTAAACACTATAGTACGGATTAATGTTAGTCATTCAGTCAAGTCTGACTCTGAGATCCCATAAACTGTAGCCTGCCAGGCTCCTCTGTCCACGAGACCCTCCAGGCAAGAATACTGGAGTGGGTAGCCATTCCCTTCTCCAAAGGGATCTTCCTGACCCAGGGATGTGTCTCTTGCATTGTAAGCACATCTCCTGCATTGCAGGCAAATTCTTTACCATCTGAGCCACCAGGGAAACCCGGATTAATGCTAACTTAATTGCAAAAGCATATAGAAAACTTGCTGCAATTGATAGCTTTGTTTTCTCTACCATTTGCCTTCTTATATTTGTATATATGATACACTTGTAAACTTAGAATTAAAATTACTGCATTATGCAATTCTTTTAAATAAGAAAAAAGGGGGAAAGATATTACTAAAACTAAAAATACATTTATACTGTCTTTTATATTTACTGATGTAGTAATCTGTAACCAGTGCTCTTTTTCAGTTCAGTTCAGTTCAGTCACTCAGTCTTGTCCGACTCTTTGCGACCCCATGAATTACAGCACACCAGGCCTCCCTGTCCATCACCAACTCCCGGAGTTCACTCAAACTCATGTCCATCGAGTCGGTGATGCCATCTAGCCATCTCATTCTCTGTCATCCCCGTCTCCTCCTGCCCCCAATCCCTCCCAGCATCAGAGTCTTTTCCAGTGAGTCAACTCGTCCCATGAGGTGGAGTGCTCTTTTTACTTCATACATATTTAAGTTTCTGTTAAATGTACTTTCATTTCACCTTGAAAAACTTCCTTTCATACTTTATCTTGTATAGATCTGCTGGCTTCGGTTTCTCTTGTTTCTAATGTCTTCATGTCTCCTTCGTGTTTAAAAGTTAGTTTTGCTGGATATAGAATTTTTTGTTGACATTTGTTTTTAATTCTTCAGCACTTTATATATACCATCCCAATGTCTTCTAGTCAAGGCAATGGTTTTTCCCGTGGTCATGTATGGATGTGAGAGTTGGACTGTGAAGAACGCTGATCGCCGAAGAATCGATGCTTTTGAACTGGTGTTGGAGAAGACTCTTGAGAGTCCCTTATACTGCAAGGAGATCCAACCAGTCCATTCTAAAGGAGATCAATCCTGGATGTTCATTGGAGGGACTGATGCTAAAGCTGCAACTGCAATACTTTGGCCACCTCATGCGACGAGTTGACTCACTGGAAAAGACTCTGATGCTGGGAAAGGTTGGGGGCGGGAGGAGAAGGGGACGACGGAGAATGAGATGGCTAGATGGCATCACCGACACTGTGGACATGAGTTTGAGTGACCTCCGGGAGTTGGTGATGGACAGGGAGGCCTAGCGTGCTGTGATTCATGGGGTCGCGGAGAGTCGGACACAACTGAGCGACTGAACTGAACTGAACTGAACTGAATGTCTTCTGGACACCTTGGTATCTGATGAGGTGGGAGCCCTTAATGTTATTGAGGATCTCTTTTACATGATGAATCCCTTTTCTTATGCTGTTTTTAAGAATCTTTTTGGTTTTACTCTACCTTGGACTTATGTATGGACTTAGACTTATTGACTGTGCAGATTAATGTTTTTCATCAAATTTGGGATGTTTTCAGCCATGATTTCTTTAAACAGTCTTTCTGCTCTTTTATCCTTCTTCTCTGCTGCTTCTGGGACTCTCAGCATGTATGCCGGTACATCTCGGTGTCCCAAAGATCTCCAACGCTCTGGTCATTCTTCTTCAGTTTTCTTTCTTTTCTTCATTTTGGATAATCTCAATTGCTATATCTTCAAATTTGCTGACTGTTTCTTCTGCCACTCAAATCTATTATTGAATTCCTCAGTTCATTTTTCCACTGTGAGCACTGTACTTTCATCTCTAGAATTTTTATTTGCTTAAAAAAAATCATTTCTATCTTTTAAAAAATATATTTATTTATTTGGCTGTGCCAGGTCTCAGCTGTGGCATGCAAACTCTTTGTTGTGGCATGTAGGACTCAGCTTCCTGACCAGAGATCAAACCCAGGCCCCTGGATTGGAAGGATGGAGTCTTAGCCACTGGACCAATGAGGAAGTACCGATTTCTATCTTTTTATTAATATTTTCTATTATGTGAGATATGGTTGCCATAATTTTCTTTAATTCTTCATACTGGATTTCCTTTAGTCCTTCAAACATATTTTTAATAGGTTATTTAAGGTCATTGCATAGTAAGTACAGTGTCTGGGCCCCTCTTGGGCAGTTAGTTTGTACTGAGTTTTCATCCTGTGAATGGGCCACATTTATAAGTTTATTTGAATGTCTTATAACCTTTTATTGAAAACTGGCACACCTGAGATTGAGATTCTCTCCCCTCACCAGGCCAATAAGTTCCCTAAAGTGCAGGAACTATTTTGTTATTACTCTAAGCCCAAGCATCTTATTCACAAGGAGTACCATTTGTTATTTTTGGAACAATCTAATAACTATAATTCTGAAGGTAAAAAATTATCATCATTAAAATACATACTCAGGAATTCACTCTGATGAAAGTTAAGTGACCTTTGTAAAGTAGATGGTCAGGAAACTGGTCATCTAAACCAGTGTTATCTAGATTCAGGGCTGTTAGTTACAAATGAACATTTGGAGTATGAAATCAGCCTGACACACTGTGAGAAATTAGAAATTCAAAAAAAGCACTAAATCATAAAAAGACTTTTTAAAAGGTGGCTTAAAAGAAAAAAAAACAGGCAGCTTAATTCAGAGTTTATCCTATTGATTAATATGAAAACTTCAATGAGTGTAATAATGGAAGATATAGATACTTTAAACAGCTACTATATTAATATCTTTGAAAAAAAAATGCATTCAAGCAATATGGGTTACTAGTTGCTGCCTTTCCTTTTCTTATACATTTCTTCATATTTCTTAGAATATACCAAATTTCCTAAAACTTATTCACACAATAAATTTTACTGAAACTATTATTGGGATAAAGATGAAAAGCGAGCTCTATCAGTAGAAATTCAAACCTAGTCAAACCAAAGAATCAAGATCTAAATAAACATAATGCATTTTCAGTGTCCACTAACTATAATACACAGAAAGAATTTTTTTTACTGAAAAATCATGAAATGTCTTCAAAAAACTTATTTTTCCAATTTGAACCAATTTCACTGCTTTTAAATTTTTACTTAACTAATAAACCTCTCTAAACCACCTTTAAATCTTTTTTTTTTGAAACAAGGCTGAACAAGTATATACAAATATTCTTCCATTACCTACAGAAAAATTGCCTACACAGATTGGCTCACTTGGGTTTTTAATAATAATTTTTGAACTATGTAAATTAATAATTTTAAATTTTATTATGAATGTAGTGGTTGTGTTGATTTAGTTCCAGTTCTAAAATCAAGGATTTTACTATCCTATAAAACATATCCCAAGTTCAAAGTATTTAAGGGGGGTTAAACAAAACGCAAACATTTAATGCAACATTAAGCATGTGAAATAAAAACTTGATTGCCAAAGAAAGCATGCTATGCTGTTACCCTGGTGACAGGTTAAAAAAGGGATTGTGAGCTGAATAGCTGTATGATATGAAATTAAAATGTTTCACATTGAACAATCCAAAATGAATTGGGAAAGGTTAGAGTAGAGGAGAGAGAAATCAATTCTCCAATGGCAATGGGTGAATGGGAGAGAAAAATGAATAGGATTTGCCAGTGGGGTGCAACAGCTGCCAAATATTCCTGCAGCCAAAGAATCACAATAATACTGATGAAGTGTGCAAGAGCTTTTGGAATCATTGCAGGGAACAGAGACATTCTCCTGCAATAATGAGGCTATTCTGTCTTCCATTGAGCTCTTGCAGTACAATGAAAAACAAAAAAAAAATATTTAAAATGTAATATTCAATAAAAAGCATATAAATATGACATATTTTCCACTTAATATTTCGTGCCTAAATTCACACAGGTTTCTAAATCATCTAAGACACAGTCTTATTAAGAAACTGAAAATATAAGAGAGATATCAAAAAGTAAGGCAAGCTTAAAGGATGAAGACTGAATTAACATTTTCTTTCCTCTTCGTGCTTTCACTTAATTAAAGAGATATTTCCAAAGGCACAATATAGCTGGGTATGCTTGTGAGCGTATACCCAAAGTACTATTTTTAATTATATAGTTATCAGACTATCAACTCCCTTGTCATAATGAAGTGGCCTGAGAACATAAATGAAAGAAGTATGATATAAGTTTTAATTTGTTATCACAGATGGTGTAAATGTTAATAATTCGATATATCCTTTTAAATTCAGAAATAATTGAAAGAGTCAATATGCAGTGGCCAACAATATTGCTCTTCCTTGGGAATTATTTACACATGGCTACTTTTTTCTGTTTCCTTCCCCAGTTTTACTTCATTGATTATGGTATTTCAAAACCTTAAACTTTTATTATCTAATTGAAAGCTTAATGAGTGAATGAATTACAAATCTAAAACAAGGCAAGGACATTCTTATTTAATAGCAAGAAAAAAACAGATAACTGCATGTCAGGAAAAAAATCACTAAAAAATTGATTCTCCATTTAATCAGGAAACCAGATGAGTAAAGAAAATACTTTACAAATGTAGACACAGTGACTGCAACTCAAGTGAAAGTACTTTCCCATTATGGTGCTGCTGCTGAGTCACTTCAGTCGTGTCCGACTCCGTGCGACCCCACAGACGGCAGCCCAGCAGGCTCCCCCGTCCCTGGGATTCTCCAGGCAAGAACACTGGAGTGGGTTGCCATTTCCTTCTCCAATGTGTGAAAGCGAAAAGTGAAAGTGAAGTCGCTCAGTCGTGTCCGACCCTTAGTAACCCCACGGACTGCTACTGTGACTAAAAGAGTTAAACTGATGATAGGCTGTACAGCCAGTCAAGATACTTGATACATACGTTTTGCTAAGTAGGTGCTCAAAGTGGCAGTTATACACTGACTCTGTACACCCAAAGTAACCCTCTACAAAAGTGAACACTACATTTTTAAAAACCTCTCTGATTGAAATCTTTTCATCAGTATTATCACAGGCCAAAATGAAAGTGTTCCTTTTCCCACTTCTTTAACTTCTGCTCAAATATCAAGAGAGAAAAGAGAGAGTTTAAGTAGAAACCATTAAGAAAGAGGCTCTGCCCCAGATTCAGTTAGGATCAGAACTGAAAAAGATTTCAGGAGGACTCATCCAATCTGCCACCACCATCTCTCAGAGGATAAAACTGAAGTCAAACGTTGAAACATTTTACACAAAGAGCTGTATCACCTTGATACTCAATAGTGGTGCTAAGACCAAACTTCTGACTCAAGACACCTGACCCAGTGCTGGCCCCACCATACCAAGAGCTGTGACATTTCAGTGCCAGATGAAGGAGCCAAAAGAACCAAATATGGTACAATTTTCCTAGCCTGAATGACTGAACAGAAAAAGCAAGTTACATGAAACTCTGTACACGTGTACAGGCTTGAACAGATGTAGGCTGAACCATCGCACTCTGCACTGCCAGGGACCACCAATACCACATAACCTAATTAATTCCCAGAGTTATCAATCCTATTTAAGCAAGATTTTCTATCATATGCTAACTTTTTAAAGTAATAATTTTGTAGTCCTTAAAAACCACTTTTTCAAAAACTACTACAGAGAAATGTAGACAACATAATGGAATGCAAAAATAAAAAATAAAGACTCTTTAAAGGCAGAGTGGTACATTTTCTATAAAATCAAAACAAAACATTAACCATATATATGTAAATATAGAAACCCTGAGAATTGCTGGTACTTGCAGGCTGCAATTTCTCTTTTTGTGTTTTTTCTTGTTGTTGTTCAGTTGCTAAATCATGTCCAACTCTTTGCGACCCCAGCTCACCAAGCTTCCCGGTCTTCACTATCTCCCTCAGTTTGCTCAAACTCAAGTTAATTAAGTCAATGATGCCATCCAACCATCTCATCCTCTGTTGCCCCTTCTCTTGCCCTCAACCTTTCCCAGCATCAGGGTCTTTTCCAATGAATCAGTTCTTCCCATCAAGCGGCCAAAGTATCAGAGATTCAGCTTCAGCATCAGTCCTTCCAATGAATATTCAGGAGTGATTTCCTTTAGGATGGACTTGTTGGATCTCCTTGCAGTCCAAGGGACTCTCAAGAGTCTTCTCCAGCACCACAGTTTGAAACCATCGATTCTTCGAAGCTCAGCTTTCTGTATGGTCCCATTCTCACAACCATACATGACTACTGGAAAAACCACAGCTTTGACTGGACAGACCTTGGTCGGCAAAGTGATGGCTCTGTTTTCTTGAACCCTCATCAGTTTAACTTTAACTAATACTTCCCACCCAACATTCCTGAAAACTACCTGTCCTATGACCTCCACATTGTGAAACTCAACAGTCAACAGTCATTCTCATAAGTGATGTGATTCACTTGAACACTCTGTCCTTCGGATGGTTCTCTGAACGCCATGCTGCCTACTTTCCCACCCTTGTCCCCTGCTCTTCCTTCTCAGTCTCCTTCCCTGGATCCATCTGATCTTCCTGACTCACCAGTGTGGAGTGTCCCAGGGTAGGCCTGGGACCTCTGCTCCCACCTGGTCTCCCAGCTTCCACTCTTATCCCTCTTGAGGTGTTTATGATACTGTGGGCCCAATGATCTTGTGGCATATGTCACATCAAGCTCTGCTTTGTCAAAACCCTGCAAGGTCTCCCCACTGCTCAAAGGTTAAACGTCTAAGTCCTGAGACTCCCTAACAAGATTCCATCTCCATGGCTTGCTTCCTCCTCTCAAGAAAGAGTATTTGCCTTCTTGTTGTTTATCAAACAGGCTAGGGATACGTGACTTCGAGTGCTTTACATGTGCTGTCTCCTCTCATCAGAGGATCTTTCCTCTGGATAATCACATGACTCACTCCTTTCTGGCTTCAGATCTTTGCTCTAATGTTAATCTTCCCATCCTGCTAATCCATACTGCCATCTGCTTCCCTGCAACCAAATAAAAATTTCAAGTAGCCCACCATCCACCCCCAGGATGCTCTATAAACCCTCCGCCCTGATTTGTTTTTCACCAAAATATTTATCATCATTTGATGCCCTACATTTGTTTGTCTGCCTACCTTCTACTTAAATGTAAGCTCAGCAGAAGCAGGATTTTTTTTTTTAATCATTTTGTTCCTTGCTAAATTCTCTAAATTTTCAAACTCAATTCTCATAATGATCAATAGGTAATTTTCAAAGACATATGGTTGCATTTCATATCCATATCTGATTTTATTATTCAATAAGGAATGGAAGGGTACATCTTTAACAAAAAAAATTTCAAACCAATAGCTAACATACCTGTTGATGTTGAAAAACTCAAGGTATTTGAGTTATTTGGGAATAAAACAAGTATATATCATTTCTACTACCCCTGAAATAGAATTTGTGTCATTAGAGATTAAAAAAAGAAAATCGAGAGGGATAGCTAAAAGTTAATGGTCATCATGTTAAGTAGTTTATCTCTCATTTGACAGTGACAAACACTTTAAGCACCACTATTATCCTGGTCCCATCACTTCATGGGAAATAGATGGGGAAACAGTGTCAGACTTTATTTTTGGGCGCTCCAAAATCACTGCAGATGCTGACTGCAGCCATGAAATTAAAAGACACTTACTCCTTGGAAGGAAAGTTATGACCAACCTAGATAGCATATTAAAAAGCAGAGACATTACTTTGCCAATAAAGGTCCGTCTAGTCAAGGCTATTGTTTTTCACATGGTCATGTATGGATGTGAGAGTTGGACTGTGAAGAAAGCTGATCACAGAAGAATTGATTCTTTTGAACTGTGATGCTGGAGAAGACTCTTGAGAGTCCCTTGGACTGCAAGGAGATCCAACCAGTCCATTCTAAAGGAGATCAGTCCTGGGTGTTCATTGGAAGGACTGATGCTAAAGCTGAAACTCCAATACTTTCACCACCTCACGCAACGAGTTGACTCACTGGAAAAGACTCTGATTGCTGGGAGGGTTTGGGGGCAGGAGGAGACGGGGACGACAGAAAATGAGATGGCTGGATGGCATCACCGACTCAATGGACATGAGTCTGAGTGAACTCCGGGAGTTGGTGATGGACAGGGAGGCCTGGTGTGCTGTGATTCATGGGGTCGCAAAGAGTCAGACATGACTGAGTGACTGAACTGAACTGAACTGATTATCCTCACATTGTAGGTGAGGAAACAAAGTCCAGGGGAGGCAAGATAATTTATCCTAGAATAGCAGATAGAGATAGCAAAACCAGGGAGAAATCCAAACCTCTAGCTCAAAAGCCTGTGCTCTTAAACTTGAAACTATACTGGCAGTGCTAGCCAGGAGAACATGACAAGAAAAACAAATAGTATAACCCATGCAAAGGCAATGGCAGCCCTCACCAGTGCTCTTGCCTGGAAAATCCCATGGACGGAGGAGCCTGATAGGCTACAGTCCACGGGGTCACAAAGAGTCGGACACGACTGAGCGACTTCACTTCACTTCACACAAATACAAAGGCAGGCAGTTCAGTTCAGTTCAGTTGCTCAGTCGTGTCTGACTCTTTGCGACCCCATGAATCACAGCACGCCAGGCCTCCCTGTCCATCACCAACTCCCGGAGTTCACTAAAACTCATGCCCATCGAGTCGATGATGCCATCCAGCCATCTCATTCTCTGTCGTCCCCTTCCCCTCCCGCCCCCAGTCCTTGCCAGCATCAGAGTCTTTTCCAGTGAGTCAACTCTTCGCATGAAGTGGCCAAAGTATTGCAGTTTCAGCTTTAGCATCAGTCCTTCCAATGAACACCCAGGACTGATCTCCTTTAGAATGGACTGGTTGGATCTCCTTGCAGTCCAAGGGACTCTCAAGAGTCTTCTCCAACACCACAGTTCAAAAGAATCAATTCTTCGGCGATCAGCTTTCTTCACAGTCCAACTCTCACATCCATACATGACCACTGGGAAAACCTTAGCCTTGACTAGACGGACCTTGGTTGGCAAAGTAATGTCTCTGCTTTTTAATATACTATCAAGGTTGGTCATAACTTTCCTTCCAAGGAGTAAGCATCTTTTAATTTCCTGGCTGCAATCAGCATCTGCAGTGATTTTGAAACTCTGACACTGTTTCCACTCTTTCCCCATCTATTTCCCATGAAGTGATGGGACCAGACGCCATGATCTTTGTTTTCTGAATGTTGAGCTTCAAGCCAACCTTTTCACTCTCCTCTTTCACTTTCATCAAGAGGCTTTTGAGTTCCTCTTCACTTTCTGCCATAAGGGTGATGTCACCTGCATATCTGAGGTTATTGATATTTCTCCCAGCAATCTTGATTCCAGCTTCTGCTTCTTCCAGCCCAGCGTTCCTCATGATGTACTCTGCATATAAGTTAAATAAGCAGGGTGACAAGATACAACCTTGACGTACTCCTTTTCCTGTTTGGAACCAGTCTGTTGTTCCATGTCCAGTTCTGACTGTTGCTTCCTGACCCGCATACAGGTTTCTCAAGAGGCAGGTCAGGTGGTCTGGTAGTCCCATCTCTTTAAGGATGTTCCACAGTTTGTTGTGATCCACAGTCAAAGGCTTTGGCATAGTCAATGAAGCAGAAATAGATGTTTTTCTGGAACTCTCTTGCTTTCTCCATGATCCAGTGGATGTTGGCAATTTAATCTCTGGTGCCTCTGCCTTTTCTAAAACCTGCTTGAACATCTGGAAGTTCATGGTTCACATATTGCTGAAGCCTGGCTTGGAGAACTTTGAGCATGACTTTACTAGCGTGTGAGATGAGTGCAAGATGAGTGCAATTGTGTGGTAGTTTGAGCATTCTTTGGCATTCCCTTTCTTTGGGATTGGAATGAAGACTGACCGTTTCCAGTCCTGTGGCCACTGCTGAGTTTTCCAAATTTGCTGGCATATTGAGGACTTTACTCCGCATTCAAATGTTCTCTTGATGAATTTGTGGGGGAGAGAGTGGTCTCACTGTCCTATTCCTCTGCCATCTGGTTCCCTCTCCTCTTGCTGGCATATTGAGTGCAGCACTTTCACAGCATCATCTTTCAGGATTTGAAATAGCCCAACTGGAATCCCATCACCTCCACTAGCTTTGTTTGTAGTGATGGTTCCTAAGGCCACTTGACTTCACATTCCAAGATGTCTGGCTCTAGGTGAGTGATCATGCCATCGTGATTATCTTGGTCATGAAGATCTTTTTTGTACAGTTCTTCTCTGTATTCTTGCCACCTCTTCTTAATATCTTCTGCTTCTGTTAGGTCCATACCATTTCTGTCCTTTATCGAGCCCATCTTTCAGGCAAGAAGTTGTTATTAGAAAATGTAAAGTGGCTACTTTAGCTGATTGAATGAAGTCGCTCAGTCGTGTCCGACTCTTTGCAACCATGGACTGTAACCCACCAGGCTCCTCCGTCCATGGGATTCTCCAGGCAAGAATACTAGAGTGGGGTACCACTGCCTTACCCAACATTTATTTCACACCAAGCCCCAGGAAATCATGATAATCCGTTTCCCTTTGCAGTGATAGGTTTAGGAACAGGATGAGTTCTCCCTGGTCAATGAGAACCGAGAAGCAGCTTCTTGGGTAACATCCAGGAGAGGTTTCCTCACATCCGAGAGACAGACATGATCTGGATTTGACTCCTGGAACTTCTACAGGAGTTGTGATGCCCTGCCATCACAGCCTCCTGCCGAAGCCCAGGCACAGAGGAAAGCAGGGCTAAGGAACTACAAAGAAGCAGCGCCAGGAGATGTGCATACTGAGCCTTGTCCTTTCCATTCTCAGAGCCTCCTGCTCAATGCGAGATGTGTCCATTTGAATTGGGCTTTGTTACTTAAATCCAAAAGCATCCCCAGTGATTCAGGAGGTTCTATGACTGCTCCTTTTGAAATCATGTAAAAAGTGACCGCAATGATGGAGCTGGATCCGAACCAGTGTAAAGTTAGAGGAGTGTCGAAGTGCAGAAAGGGGAATTCGGCCCTGTGAACAACATCTGAATCTCACTGACTCAATGGGCACGAGTTTGAGCAAACTCTGGGAGACAGTGAAGGCCAGGAAAGCCTGCTGTGCTGCCGTCCACTGGGGTCACAAAGAGTCGAACACAACTGAGAAACTGAACAACAAGGAAAATAGGCATTCTGATCAAAACTAAATGAAAGATTCCTGAAAGAAACTGTTTTCTTTACTAGTTTCTCCTCCAATCATTAGCAGATAGTGAAACCAATTACTATACTGAACCACAATGCCAACAAGATCATTTCAGCTTCGAATAACATGAAGCAATTGTTAAATCCAACTTTTAATGATTCACTTCTGTCAAGAAAAGTGTTTAGGAAAAGAAGGATTACAAAGCAAAATAACTCCATATTAAGACAGTAAGTATTTATGCAAAAACTTAGTTCGCTTTATTAGACAAAGCAAAACTGTTATATGTCTCTGACATTAACTTTACTGTCTTCTAAAATGCATTATCTTTTTACTATCCAAATAGTACGGGCACATATTATTAAATTTTTTTCCAGGTCATAAATGATGAAAGAATACCATCCACGGAGAAACTGGGAAAATAAGATCAGTAGCCAAAACAAGCAGCACAAAGGAAGTGCTGCAGGCTACTGGGTTTGGAGGCAAAACAGCTCCATGACGGAGCCACATGCAGCCACACCTGGAGGCCAACTCCAGTCTCCATTCCCCAGGCCATAGTGAAAACACGACTGTGAAGCCAAAATGGGAACAGTCAACCAGCTTACATCAACTCTGGTGTCGGGGACCTCTTCAGCAAATAAGCCAACACAGTTTCAATGCACTTTGCCTAAACAAGATTATGCTTTGTCTAAAAGACCGGTATAAACATTATAGGTCTTTGCTGCTAGGGTGGTAGAAACTTTACAATAAACGGGTCTATTTAATGAATGGTAAGTTCAACAGAAACTCAGCAAAAATAATGTTATTTTGGTAGTATGTCCACAATTATCTACATAACCGAAATTTTGGCTTAAATATTTTATAAACATAATTTTTTTCCAACTTCTAAAGGGTAGTAAGAGAGTTACTCGCTCATTCGTGTCTAACTCTTTGAAACCCTCTGGACTGTAGCGCACCAGGCTTCTCTGTCCCTGGGATTCTCCAGGCAAGAATACTGGAGTGGTTCACCATGCCCTTCTCCAGGGGATCTTCCTGACCCAGGAATCCAACCTGGATATCCTGCATTACAGGCAGATTCTTTACCATCTGAGCCACCAGGGAAGTCCAAAGGGTAACCAATTCAATAGCAATATAACAGGAGAAGGAGTCTAGGAAGATGACAGAACAGGTAGAAAGCACCAAGAGTCTATCTCCCCACCTAGACAACAATCACACTGGAAGAATCTGTCTACTAGAACTGAGAGTTCCCAACTTTGTAACTTTCAGACAGCGGCTCAGGTGGTAAATTGTGATAACTTCTGGTCAACTTCAGCTTTAGTACAGTAGCAGCTCCCCATCCCCCTACCCTCAAGCTGCCTGGCAGGCAATTGTGGGTGTGTTCACTGGAGTAGCTGGCACACAGCTTGTGGAAGCTGGGGTGGACCCTGTCCTCGAAATATTGAGGATATGAGCTCTGAACTGCTAACTGCTGCTTCTGACCATAGAGGAGCAGACAGAGAGGCCACTGTTACTGTACCTCCTGCATTGGTGCAAGCCCCTCCCCCTCTAGCTGGAAATACTTCCAGGAGATTTAAAGGTACAGTGTACCCCTAACCGCCACCCCCTCTTCATTTTTTCTTTTTTTCCCTTTTCAAGAGCTAGTCCTTAAAGGCTAAGATATTCTAAAACAACTGCATGTATAAGGAAAACTGGCAAGTGACTGCACATGCCCAGGGAAAGTCTAAGAAAAGACCTGAGAAGAGCTTAAGTTTACATCTCAGCCTGATCCTTGGCACAGAGACAGTCTGCAAGAATCAAAACAACAAAATGACAAAGACAATAATGAAAACCACTAAACCTTGAGGAAGAAGGATAATCTGATTTTCAAAGTCATCACATTATTAGATTAAAATGTTCAATGCTCAACCAAAAAATCGGAAGTCATACAAATAAACAGGCAAGTATGGACAACTCAAAGCGGGAAAAAAGATCAACAGAGTTATCCCTGAAAAAGACCTAACGGCAGATATAATAGAAAAAGACTTTGAAACAACTGTCTCAAAGATGCTAAATGAACTAAAGGAGGAAAAAGTCAAGAAAACAATGTGTAAGCAAAATAAAAATATCAATAAAAAGACAGAAAACCTAAAAAGAAATGAAAAAGAAATTCTGGAGCTGAAAAGTACAATAATTGAAATGAAAAACTCACTGGAGTAATTCAAAGGTGGATCTGAGTCGTCAGAAGGAAAAAAATCAGTCAATATGAAGACAGGACAATAGGATTACCAAGTCTGAAGAATATAAAGAAAAAAGATGGTTTAAGAAAAATGAACAGAACCTAAGGGTCCTGTGGAGACACCACCAAGTAGACCAACATACACACCGTGAGAGTCCCGGAGGGAAAGAAAGGGGCAAAGAGAGTATCTGAAGAAACAGTGCCCGAAAACGCCCCAGACTTGATGACAGACGTGAACAGAAACATTCAAAAAGGTCAACAAACTGCAAAGATGAACTCAAAGACCCTCAGTCAAAAGTTTCAAAAGCTGACAACAAACTCTTGAAAGAGAGGGATGAATCTTCAGGTGAAAATAAGATTATCAGCAGATTTCTCATCAGAAACTCTGGAGGCCAAAGGGAGTGGGCTGATATAGTCAAAGTGCTAAAAGAAAAAAGAAAAAATTGTCAACCAGGAATCCTAAATCCAGGAAAAATATCCTTCAAAGATGACGGAGCAGTTAATACCTCCCCAGATATAACAAAAGCTGAGGGAGTCTATGACAACTAGACCTGCCCTGCAAAAAAATGCTAAAAGAAGTCCAGCAGAGTGGAATGAAAAGACACTAGAAAATACACAAGTCACTTGAAGAAATAAATATCTCAGTAAAGGCAAATACAGGGACAGTCATAAAAGCTAGTATTATTGCAACAATGATCGTAACTCCACTTTTTGTTTGCTACATGATTTAAGGGCCTAATACATTATGTATTATAACTGGTTTATAGTTTCAGACCTAGACTGTATAAGGGTGTAATTCTGTGATGTTAACACCTGCACCCAGGCAATCTCTCGACATTTTTTCAGTCTTTTATACTTCTGTCCTTCCTATAAATTTCCAATAAAGGAAATTATACATTGTATAGTCTCCTCTAACTGGCTGTTTTCTCAGCATGATTTTCTTTTTAGGTTTATGCATGTTGATGCATGTATCAATACTGCATTTCTTTTTATTGCTAAGTAGTGTTCCATCATGAAGATGTACCACATTTATTTACACACTCACCACTTGATATTAGAAAAATGCAAATCAAAACTACAATCAGGTACCACACCTCACTCTGGTCAGAACGGCCATCATTAAAAAAAAATCTATAAATAACAAATACTGACAAGGAAGTGATGAAAAGGTAACCCTTCCACACTCTTGATGGGAATGTATAAGTTGGTACAGCTACTATGGAAAACAGTATGGAAGTTCCAGAAAAAAAAAACTAAAAATAGACCTACTATGTAATGTAGCAATCTCACTCCTGGCAGAAATCAAGACAAAACTATAATTCAAAAAGATACATGCACCCCTGAGTTCACAGTAGCACTATTCACAATCACCAACATGTGGAAACAACCTAAATGTTGACTGACAGATGAATGGATAAAGAAGACATGGTGTGTGTACACACACACACACACACACACACACACACACACACACACACACACACACACACACACACACACACACACACACACACACACACACACACACACACACACACACACACACACACACACACACACACAGTGGAATATTACTCAGCCATAAAAAAGAATGAAATAATGCCATCTGAAGCAACACAGATAGAATCAGAGATTATTATACTAAGTAAATCATAATGAGAAACACAAATACCATATAATATCTCCTATATATGGAATCTAAATTATACACAAATGAACCTATCTGATGAAACAGAAACAGACTCAAACATAGAGTACAGACTTGTGGTTGCCAAGGGGGAAGGGCCTGGGGGAGGGAAGGAGTGGGAGGCTGGGGTTAGGTTAGCAGGTATCTGCTTTTATATATAGGATGGATAAACAACAACGGCCTACTGTATGGAACTATATTCAATATTCTATAATGGAAGAGAATATTTTAAAAATTATATATATGTATACATATGTGTGTATAATATGTATAACTAAATCACTTTGTTGTACCGCAGAAATTATCACAACATTGTAAATCAACTAAACTTCAATAAAAAAATAACAAAAGAAAAGAGATTTTCTCAGTAAACCATTAGCCATAAATATACACCCTAAGCCCAGTTGTTTTCCTTCTACCTAATTCTTCAGGGGTAATCTGAATTTCTGATCTGTGTTCTTCAGACCTGGTTGGTCACCTGTCATCTTTTTTCTTTTATTTTTAATCATTATTCTTCCTCTTGAAAGTGAAAGTGAAGTCGCTCAGTTGTGTTCAACTCTTTGGGATCCCATGGACTATATACATTTAATGGAATTCTCCAGGCCAGAGTATTGGCGTGGGTAGCCTTTCCCTTCTCCAGGGGATCTTCCCAACCTAGGTATCAAACCCAGGTCTACCACATTACGGGTGGATTCTTTACCAGCTGAGCCACAAGGGAAGCCCAAGAATACTGGAGTGAGTAGCCTATCCCTTCTCCAGCGGATTTTCCTGACTCAGGAATCGAACCAGGTTCTACTGCATTGCAGGCAGCTCCTTTACCAACTGAGCTACCAGGAAAACCCCTTCCTCTTGAGGAAAAGCAAAAAGAAAAGGAGTTGATATAACACCAGGTTATTACCTGTTTCATTCCAACAAGTAATGGATAGTACTTGCTAATGCAGGATTACTCTAGTAGGTACACAGACATTCATAATAAATAATCCTGTCACTCAGAAGCATGAATGGCACAATGATTTTATTTGCTCCAGTATAAAGCAGGTTTTCCCTTTTGCTTATTAGGTTATTAGGAAGCAAAAAGGTAATTAATTAATTCTTTATTCTTTCTTGTTTCTTATACACATATTTTTAACTGTTCAGATTATTTCCTACGTTTTAGTACTATCCCCCTTCTCAATACATTTTTCAAGATTAACAGAGTAAGAAAACAGAAGTAATAAATACAAACTATTTGAACGGATTTCCTATAAGATTTCAGAGTACCTTCCTCAATGTTGTGTTGTTCTGTGCTCATTTATTCTGTTTTAAATGGTCTCACATACCTTGAATTTCCATGGTCTTGAAAACGCTGTGCTCTTAACTGGGATGCCACAAACAAGGATGACGCTACTGCCAGGAACTGGTTTCTCTCAGTCTCTGTTAACTGGTGTCCTGAGGGAAATCAATCCATCACGTACATAATGTTAACAGCTTTCCTTCTACATTACAGAACCGTGAGTCATTAAAATAAGCATTTTATCAAACGTCTATTATGGAGCTAGTATTGTACCAGGGACTGGGCTGTGCCAGGGGAAAGGAGGGAGCGAGATTATTTAAATAAAACAAAAACCCCTGCTAACTGGAAGCTTATAGTCTAATTTGGGAAAGAAGATGTTAAATAGATGCACAGAACAAAACAATTACCAAAAAAAACACTTTTGACACAGACCTTTAGGAAAACCTTAGGGCTCCTCACAGCTGCTTCTCTTTGTCAATCCCTACCCCAACTTTACTTCTAAAGAGAGAGAAGATAAAGGGAGGAAAGGCGTGTTGTCAGTCGAGGACAGTGACTGAGCCATGTTTTCTAATGTGAGGAATGAAAAGAAAATAGGTACATGATTGTCTTGGCTCTGAACTCCCAGTCAGGGTTGGAAGACCAGTTAACCAACCAACCACACAACCAAGTTCTCTCTCCCTCTCGAATTCACTCTTCTTACCGTCATACAGCTGGACCTGGGGGCAGAGGCCTCACCTGACAACTGGGGCAAGACGCCCTGGTCTGACTGAGTGTGGCTCATGGGGGAATCTGCTCTATGTGCAGAAATTCCTCGAGAAATGTGTGAGTCAAAGCAGGACTGTCTACTCCAGGGTCTGCCAGCTAACACACCCCCGTGAGTGCTCTGTAACCTCACCACAATGTCTAACACTACTTATTTACCACAGTGCCATACAAAGATGATAGACTTCATCAGATGCTACAGCACAGGCAACCTGAGTGCTGGGTCATTTGCACTAAGACGCTACTTGTACAATTCAAAAAAGAAAAAAAACGATCAGGTAGTTATTTAAATTTATCAGAAAGAAATGAAGCAATTTCAACATTAGGTCTTAAAAAAGTATTCAAAATATAAATGAGACTACAACTATTCACAATTAGAATATAAAGACCCGATAACCCATTCCTCTTTGAGACAAACCTAGAAGGTCCATAATACTAGATCTATCAGAACCCGCGACGGCTTTATAAACCACATTCCTACAGGCTTTGTAAAGTTCCTAATCATACCCAACCCTTCAGCAGTGATGGAAACATTCTACTTTGATTCTATCAAACTACCCTGCATGAGGATTATAGAAATTTGGCTTGGTCTTCTCAAAAACATACCATCTACAAGAGAAGTTTTCAAAGTATGGCCTGGGGACGACGGGGAGTCCCCAAGAACCCTTTGGGAGTCTGCAAGGTCAAAACTATTTTCATAATAATGCTAGGATTTCCGTTTTTGCCCTCCTCTTGTTTTCTCAGGAGTATATGGTGGAGGTTCCCTGATCTAGGAGATACAATGTGTGATGACATCATTCCTCTGCTGTCAACATATAATAGATTTATCATTGTTACTTTGAAAATGAATTAATAATTATTTTTAAAGCTCCTAAGTTTTATAGTATGGAATTCTCCAGGCAAGAATACTGAAGTGGGTTGCCATTTCCTTCTCCAGGGGGATCTTCCCGACCCAGGGATTGAACCCACGTCTCTTGCATATCCTGCATTGGCAGGTCGGTTATTTACACCAGTGCCACCAGGGAAGCCCAATTTACAATATAGCAAATATATAACCACACAGACTCTTTGGAGTATGAAGAGGACCAGTGCTTCTCAAACCTCACTGTGCATCAGCATCACCCGGATTAAAGCTCAGATTCCCAGGCTCTACCTGGGGAGCATGATTGGTAGTTGGCCTGAAGTGGGGCCCAGTAATCTTTATTTCTATTAACAACAAGCTCCAGAGTGACACAGAAGTTACACATCTCCTGATCTCATTTGAATAGGAGCTGTTTCCGACTCATCTTTATCCAACTGTGTAACACAAACCAGTGAGTAGTAGCTCATGAAACCAGTCTGCGGGTCAGACCAGCACAACTGATGAGGGCACTCTGCTCACACTATTGTTATATGTATAATTATATATATGCGTGCACGTGTCCTCAGTCCTGATGGAAACACATTCACCACCGCGGTTCACAAAGTAGTTCTTCTCTGGACACAGCTGCACGGCATGGATCGCCAACAGAGGGGAAAAAAGGCAAAACAAGGTAGCCTTAAGCTTGTAAATCACTTGTGTAGTAAGCCTCGTGACTCTAACTGGATTATATAAAATCTGCGAACTCATCTGAGAAAGACCAGCACTCGTATATGCCATATCTCCCAAACAATAACTGATTTTTTCCCCATGTGTTCAGATTGGGTAATTTTTGTTTCTTGACAAGGTTTTACAGTTGTCTTCATAAACGTTCTGTCTTCCCTATTACATTTTCTCTATACTCTTACAAGATACTATAGTCAGTATGAAAAGATTTCAGGTTTTTTTCCATTTTCCTTTCAAGCTAGCTTCCTGCAGTAACCTGCAGGATACTGAGTCAGTGTTTCACTTGCTCTAATAAATTACCAGCTGCACTGACTCAGGAAATATTGAGAAAGGCAGTTCCCAAGTAAAAATCGAATTCTATCACATCTCATAGGCAAACTAATATAATGCACAACAACTTTAACCCTTTTATTGATGGCAGAACAGATTTTCAAATTTTGCCAGTGATAAATATGCAATAAATTTGGTATAAGAGTGCTAAAAACTTCTGCAACTCAACTGAATTTGTTTCTACAGTTTTTTAAAGAATCTCGAGTAATTTTGATAGAAAGGGGCTATGAAGATCGTCAACTCCATCCTCCGTGTGGTGTGGATGTCTCTTCTCCTGCAGTGCTGGACAGATGGTTATATATGAGCCACAGAACTCCTCCAGTATAGGAAAATGAAAACTTCTTACAAGGACTTCTGAATCATTAGCCAGTTACTTCTCATACTGAATGAGACTGCTTCTTTGTGACTTCCACCCACAGATCTGGACTTTTCCGATCTAAAGTAACACCGAAGAATCCCCTCCTCCGCGTGTACTTCACCAGTCTAGACTGCAATTAGACATCCCGTACTGCGCCTAGTCACTCAGTCATGTCCAACTCTGCAACCCCATAGACAGCAGCCCGCCAGGGTCCTCTGTCCACGGGGATGCTCCAGGCAAAAGTACTGGAGTGGGTTGCCATGCCCTCCTCCAGGGGACCTTCCCAACTCAAGGATCGAACCCAGGTCTCCACCACTGAAGGCGGATTCTTTACTATGTGAGCCACCCGGGAAGCCCTTAGACATCCTAAAACTTATTAAATAAAATGTCCTGACCACTCGTGGAGTACTCTGGCCATGTCAAAAGAGGGTTATTCAGGTCCAGAAAGACAATGTATCAGAAATACTATCATAACCAAGAATACTTTATCCTTTATATTATACTTCTTAGATATAGAGGCACTGCAATATGTTTTAATATATGGAAGCCAATTTTGCTCTTTATTTTTCACATGATCTCCTTGGCTAGTCTCAGAAATCTATGATTACATATAAGCTTTAAAATTATTTATGTAGCAAGCCTTGTGAATCTAACTGGAACTACATAAAATCTGTGTATTAATCTGAGAAAGACCAGTTCCCAAAAACGCCGAGTCTCCCAAACAATAACTGATTTTTTTACCCGTGTGTTTGGATTCTGTTTCTTGTTCCTTAACAAGATTTTAGTTACAACTGTCTTCACAAAGGTTCTAAGTCTTCCCCATTTCATTTTCTCTATGGTCTTACAAGATACTATGGTTAATATGAAAAGGTTTGTTTTTGTTTTTTATCTATTTTCGTTTCAAGCTAGCTTCCACACAAAAGAGTCACTGACTTGGCATACTTTTCTTGTTATACTCAGCTGCCTTGCCAAATTTGCTTATTAAGTCTAGAAATTTTTATTAATAAAACTAGGATCTCCTGGGTTTTCTAGGAATATAATAATACCTAGGGAAAAAAAGACTGTGTCTTTCAAAAAAATATCTATACCAACTACTTCCTTTTTTCCTTTTTTATCCTTTATAAAAGTGTTTAATAATAACAGTAATTTTATAGTCAACCTCATTTCATTCCTGATTTTAAGGGAAATGATTTCAGCATTTCATCACGTAAAATGATGCTTTTTATTAGTTTTCAGTAAGCAGCCTTTTAATCAAATTTAATTGGCTCACTTTTATTAGAAATGAGTTATTAGAAAAGAGTTTCTTTACCAAGTGGCTACTGAATATATCAAGTATCTAACATCTACTTTTTGGTAAGCAATGAGGAGTTTGCAGAGAGTCAGATACAATTGAGCAACGAACTTTCTGAGCCTTCTAAGGGGGATAATCTCAAAACCGTAAGCCCTCAGCAATCCATGCTCTCCACTCCAGTGGCTACTGGAGGTCAAGCCCCTGTCGCAGCACCTCTCTGAGGGCCTCTGTAAAGCCCCTGCTATTACCCATCCACCTAGCTTTAAGAAGCCTCATCTGTGTTCTCCTAAGTGGTTTTCTTCCAACCGTCTGTGGTGGACACTTTTCTGGGGGTTCCATTTAAAGGCAGTGTGTATGAGACAGTGCTGACAGGTGTCCTGATCCTGAGCCATGTGTACTCTACATGTGGGCTGCAGCTTGGCTGACCCCTGGCCTCATGGGTACGGTAGTCTGGGGTTCCTTTTGTTTGGGGGAATCTTTGGGTAATCCCTTTAAGGGTTGGTTAGATTTCTCAGGGGTTTCCCTAGTGGCTCAGCAGTAAAGAATCCTCCTGCCAAGAGGGAGACTTGGGTCTCCTGGGTTCCATCTCTGGGTGGGGAAGCTCCCCTGGAGTAGGCACGACAACCCTCTCCAGTACTCTTGCTGGAGAATCCCAAGGACAGCCTGGCGGGCTGCGGTCCATGAGATCGCAAAGAGTCGGACATGATTCAGCGACTAAACAGCAGTAAGATTCTCTGGGAAAGATACTCTACTTTGTGCCTGTGGCTATTTGCCTGCCAGCACTCTGGGAGCCAAGTGGAGAACAGGGCTGGGGAGAGCAGGAGTCACCATGTTACGTCCACTTTCACTTGATCCTCTACCTCGTCTGCCTGATGCCCCTCAGTGCATGGCCCTCAGAGTTGCGTCTGACTCTCTGCAACACTATGAACCACAGTCCACAAGGCTCCTCTGTCCATGGGATTCTCCAGGCAAGAATACTGGAGTGGGCTGCCATCTCCTTCTCCAGGGGATCTTCCTGACCCAGGGATCAAACCCACGTCTTTACGTTTCCTGCATTGGCAGACGGGTTCTTTATCACTAGCGCCACCTAGGAGGTGAAGATATAAACTTTATCACTAGCGCCACCTCATTGCTCTCCACCGGGAAGAACCTCAAAGCCTTTGGCAGGGCAGAGAAGACAAAGTCACCCTGTAAGAGTGAGAGAGGCAATGCCTGGTCTAAAACTGAGGACTGCCTGTCTCAGGGATTCTTCTAGGTTCTTCCTCCCTAGCTGCGAATTCCTCTTCCTTTGTATGCAGATGGCTCTGTTTGCTTGTGATCAGCAGGTCAAAGTGTAGGCAATGGTTTGCCAGCACAAGTTTAATAACCAGTTGGGATATGGGAAGGAAAAGAGCCCCAGTGAAGAGCACGTGCTAATTCCCTAACTGTAAACACCTTCTCCAAGGTTTATTTCAAACCTCCAACATCACATCAAAGGAGGAGGATCAGGAAGAGATACATGCAGAGGCTCTCCTGAGGCAGTATTGTGGCCCCAGCACCTGCAGAATAGAGTCCTCAGAGAAAGTATTTAACGTTCTACACTCCCTCACCCTTTAAGCCATCCTGGACTCCCCACATCACAACTGGTTTCTTTTTTCTCTGCTCTAAGACACTCAGTTTATATCTTCACCTTAGCGCTCCATTTGACCTGTCCTGTAGTGTAGTTAGTTCTTTACATGTCTATTTCCCTAACGATACAACCACATTAAGGATGAGGAAAATATACTATTTCTCTTTGATTTTCATCTACGGCATATACCAATTATTTGTTGAATGATTTTAATGACTGAATTTTTAAAGGCAACACTTCAGTCATGTATTTGTCACTTTTAAAGGTACAGAAATACATGATTAAATTCAGAGGGAAAAAAAGAGAAGTATAATTTAATGGTAGACTTCTTGTGTTGAATCAAAGTTTTCTAAACATTCTGCAACTTTTCAGAAGAGAAAGATAATTCTAACAATTTATTTTGATAGGGCTAACAGTTCAAGTGCAGCAAGGCAGCAGAGAAATAAGTCCAAAATTTCCATTTTAGGCTAAATGAAATGACATTTCTTAAAGTATCTTCATTTTCCCTTTATTTCAAAGTCAAAATATCTACTCCTCCATCTTCCATTTACTTTTCAGAATCAAAGGAAAATACCTTTTCAACATCAGCATCTAATAAGTTGACCTTACGAACAAACTCTGTATTCTATTTTTAAATTTTAGACACAAACTTTTCAAAGTTCATACTAAGAGTCTTTAGTAAGTAACACTGTCGTAGTCTACAAATAAACTTGGAATAATAAACATATATAATAGAAATTTTTAATGCGGTCAAAAGACAGGCACTAGCCTATGAACAGTGTCTGGGGTAGCTGGACAGATGGGAAGCAGATGGGTAATCCCAAAGGGGCAAAATGACCCAGCCTCAAACATATGGATAAGATCCTGGATTAACTTCAGTTGCCGCTTCCTGCTGTCTCTTTCAGGCACATATATCAAACAATCAAAGATGATACAGTTTAATATATTTAAGACCTCCTGTGGAGAAAAACTGGGAAGAAGACGTAGAATAATCTGAAGAAGAAGAACGAGATATAGTAGCCACTCAGAGAAGAAAGAACTTACATGAAAACAATATGAAGGTATACAAAAAGCAGCAGACATTAAGAATGGCAAACACAGGTGTGTACATTTAAAGTCCTTATGTGACAACATACAGCATACTCTGAAAACGTGATTTATGATTTATGAATTTGAATTCTAGCAGAATAGAGTGACTAATAAAACAGAAGTTGAAAACTCTTAAGTTTAATTTCCAGCTTTATTATATCACTGATTATCTAGCTTTATCAGTCTTTCTGAGCTTTGGTTTCCTTATACGTAAAATGAAGGCTGAATTAAAAATTGCTAAGGGCCTCTAACAACTTACAACAATCTAAAAACTACTATGCATAAGAAATAGAATTATAGTGTCTGTGCTAATAATCCTGTCCCAAAAAAAAAGTGTAATATATTAAACTTATTACAACAAACTGCAATGTTTGATTTTAAGAAAACTTCGGAGTTCTCTTGAGAATTTGGAACATTTTCAATTGCTGCTAAATATTTATCACAGAGTAACCAACTCCAATTAGAAATTTTAAATGCTCCATGGTAATGGGATATAACACCAAATATGCATAAACACATATATAAATGTGTAAATGTATACATAAATATCCATGTGCACACACAATATTTTGATCTGGCATCTCCTCCTGCCAACTGTTTCATGTAAGCCAGGCAGACACAAAAGCACATGGGAATCCAAGTCCACTTCACAACTGACAACAACTTTAAAACTTTAGACAGGAAAAAAAGCCAAAACTTTAGGATCAAAACAAATTTGTAATCTGAATACACGTACAGTTAATTCAAAACAGTCAAGGTGACACCTTCTCACCTATATCATGAGCACCATTCCTTTCATTAATTTGACAAATATTTATTTAGGGTCTGCTTTAGTTGTTCAGTTCAGTTTAGTCGCTCAGTCGTGTCCGACTCTCCGCGACCCCATGAATTACAGCACGCCAGGCCTCCCTGTCCATCACCAACTCCCGGAGTACACTCAAACTCATGTCCACAGAGTCGGCGATGCCATCCAGCCATCTCATTCTCCGTCGTCCCCTTCTCCTCCCGCCCCCAACCTTTCCCAGCATCAGAGTCTTTTCCAGTGAGTCAAATCGTCGCATGAGGTGGCCAAAGTATTGCAGTTTCAGCTTTAGCATCAGTCCCTCCAATGAACATCCAGGATTGATCTCCTTTAGAATGGACTGGCTGGATCTCCTTGCAGTACAAGGGACTCTCAAGAGTCTTCTCCAACAACACAGTTCAAAAGCATCGATTCTTCGGCGATCAGCGTTCTTCACAGTCCAACTTTCACATCCATACATGACCATGGGAAAAACCATTGCCTTGACTAGACGGACCTTGGTTGGCAAAGTAATGTCTCTGCTTTTTAATATACTATCAAGGTTGGTCATAACTTTCCTTCCAAGGAGCAAGCGTCTTTTAATTTCATGGCTGCAATCAGCATCTGCAGTGATTTTGGAGCCCAAAAAAATAAAGTCTGACACTGTTTCCACTGTTTTTCCATCTATTTCCCATGAAGTGATGGGACCAGATGCCATGATCTTTGTTTTCTGAATGTTGAGCTTCAAGCCAACCTTTTCACTCTCCTCTTTCACTTTCATCAAGAGGCTTTTGAGTTCCTCTTCACTTTCTGCCATAAGGGTAGTGTCATCTGCATATCTGAGGTTATTGATATTTCTCCCGGCAATCTTGATTCCAGCTTGTGCTTCTTCCAGCCCAGCGTTCCTCATGATGTACTCTGCATATAAGTTAAATAAGCAAGGTGACAATATACAGCCTTGACGTACACCTTTTCCTATTTGGAACCAGTCTGTTGTTCCATGTCCAGTTCTAACTGTTGCTTCCTGACCTGCACACAGGTTTCTCAAGAGGCAGGTCAGGTGGTCTGGGATTCCCATCTCTTTCAGAATGTTCCACAGTTTATTGTGATCCACACAGTCAAAGGCTTTGGCATAGTCAATGAAGCAGAAATAGATGTTTTTCTGGAACTCTCTTGCTTTCTCCATGATCCAGCGGATGTTAGCAATTTGATCTCTGGTTCCTCTGCCTTTTCTAAAACCTGCTTGAACATCTGGGAGTTCACGGTTTACACATTGCTGAAGCCTGGCTTGGAGAATTTTGAGCATGACTTTGCTAGCGTGTGAGATGAGTGCAATTGTGCGGTAGTTTGAGCATTCTTTGGCATTGCCTTTCTTTGGGATTGGAATGAAGACTGACCTCTTCCAGTCCTGTGGCCAGCGTTGAGTTTTCCAAATCTGCTGGTATATTGAGTGCAGCACTTTCACAGCATCATCTTTCAAGATTTGAAATAGCTCAACTGGAATTCCATCACCTCCACTAGCTTTGTTAGTAGTGATGCTTTCTAAGGCCCACTTGACGTCACATTCCAAGATGTCTGGCTCTAGGTCAGTGATCACGTTATCGTGACTATCTTGGTCGGCAGGGATACATAAAAAACAAAAACATAAGTGGCACCTGACTTCATGAAACCAACAGATAATAATGAAATAATCACATAAGTAGAAAAGTGCAATCATGTTAAGGTTGTGAATTATGCTTCTAAAAATTCAAAAGTTTGGGAAAAAGAACATGATGACTCATTGGTCTTTGTTTCAAGTTCCGAAATAAAACACTTTCTTTATTTTTCTTGGTACTAATGATAAAGGCCTGTAACACTAGAGTTTTGAAAGAACAATCAAATCAGTAATCCCCAGTTAGTCTTATGAACACTCCATATTATAAATTCCTTGTAAGAAATTGCTTTGGAAATGTATTTAATATCTCTACATGAAGCTGACCTGAATCTATATACAGCTTCTAAAATGAATGAGTCATTTTATATATTAAAACACTTTAAATGGATATGAAGAACACTTAACAACTGAGAGAGAAGATCTAATCTTCATATGTACCCAAGTTCATTAGAAACATATGGAGAGCTTGCTGGCCTTCACTTGAACATTTCTAGTAAGTCTCAAGTAAGTGCTGTCAGTGTCTTAGTACTGTGTTAACCATGTTTTTGATGCTCACTCAAGGGTTTTCTCCGACTCTCACTTGTTGAGTAACTTCTGCTACCCGGAAACACTCACGGGTGACCCGGCAGTGCTGTTTCACAGTCCATTCATTACTTTACTCAAAATTCAATTTTCAGGTAAAACCTTCACCTTCTTAGACATCTCCATTTTCATTAATAGGCGTAGCACCTGGCAGTCTGAAATGTTCAGTGCTCATTTTTACAAAGATACAATGTTAACATTAAAGAAGAGAGCCTATATATATTCTTATCAGCAGGGAATACAAATCTGTTTTGGCTTTCAGAAACACAGCATTCCACAAACTAGCTGAATCTCTCACTCAACAAAATTAGACTATTACACATTCATGACTCACTCATGAATACTCAATATCATGAATGTCAACAGCCTAGGATATTCTAAGTATTAATATATTAGTATCCAATACAACATAGGCGAAAAGCCCTAATTTCAGAAGAGAAGAAATCATCCACTGTAATAAAGTATAAAAAATAATAACTTTAATACACTAAAATATTTCGATATATACAAACCTTTAAAGCCATCAGGATATACATCAGAAAGAAATTTAGTGTTGATGTCTCCTTCTATAAAGCGTGAGTTGATTATCACCTCTCGAAGCAATGCAATATTATGTGTAACACCTAAAAATAAAATAACAGATTGAATTGAAAAACAATGAGTCAGTTAAAAATATAATTCCTACTATATGCATAAATGTATTATTAATGTCCTGCTGCTGCTGCTGCTGCTGCTGCTAAGTCACTTCAGTCGTGTCCGACTCTGTGTGACCCCATAGACGGCAGCCCACCAGGCTCCCCCGACCCTGGGATTCTCCAGGCAAGAACACTGGAGTGGGTTGCCATTTCCTTCTCCAGTGTGTGAAAGTGAAAAGTGAAAGTGAAGTCGTTCAGTCGTGTCCAACCCTTAGCGACCCCACAGACCACAGCCTACCAGGCTCCTCCATCCATGGGATTTTCTAGGCAAGAGTACTGGAGTGGCTTGCCATTGCCTTCTCCAATTAATCTCCTATGACCTAGCAAAAACCATGCAAAATTACTGATCTCCTTGATTTCAAGTGATAACAAAAAATCTGAACTTGAGGCAGCAATAAAACACCAAATGTAAACTCAAGAACCCTATGATGGCCATGTCAACTTAACGGGGACATCAATGTCTTTTCAATAAATGGTAGAACCACTAGATATGCATTTGGGAAAAACAGAAGATGAACCTCAACGCTAACTCACAGGATACATAAAAATTAACTCAAACTGGGTCACAAACCTAAAACTATAACACTTACAAAAGGAAATACAGGAGAAAAATCTTGAGGTAGGGAGCAGATTCTTAGATAGTACACAAAACCCATGAACCATAAAAAAAGTATATCAACAAATTATACTCCATCAAAATTTAAAAGTCTGCTCTTCAAAGGAAATGAAATGAATGTTAAGAAAATGAAAAGGCAAACTACAGACAGAGAAAATATTTACAACACATATTTCAAATAAAGAACTTGTAATTGGACTATATAAAGAATGCTTACAACAATAAGATGATAAACAAACCAGGTTTTTAAAAAAGAGGCGAGGTCACATACACCAGCTACACTGAAAATGGACAACCAACAAAAACCTATCCTATAGCACATGGAACTCTGCTCAATGTTATGCGCCAGTCTGGATGGGAGTGGCGAGAATGGATACAATGTATATATATGGCTGATTCCCTTCATTCAGTTCAGTTCAGTTCAGTCCAGTCGCTCAGTCGTGTCTGACTCTCCGCGTGACCCCATGAATCACAGCACGCCAGGCCTCCCTGTCCATCACCAACTCCCGGAGTTCACTCAAACTCATGTCCACAGAGTCGGTGATGCCATCCAGCCATCTCATTCTCTGTCGTCCCCGTCTCCTCCTGCCCCCAACGTTTCCTGGTTAACTGGTTATACCTCAATATAAAATGTTTCTGGTGTTAAAAAACAAATTTTTTTTAAAATAAGCAAAAGATATAAGCAGACACTTCACAAAATATATACAAATGGTCAGTAAGCACAAGAAGATGTTCAACACTGTCAAAAAAATATATGGAAATATACCCAAATACCAACTTAAGTGGTTGAAAGTTAAAATATAATATTGTCAATGGATATGTGGTACCAGTGGAACTGTCACAAGCTGTGATGGTGGGCAGGGGGAAATAAATTGGCACATTTTAGTTTACTTCCACTTTGGACCATATGAAGGTTTCTTTAAAAGTTAAACACACATTCATCATACGATTGAGATAATTCACTCCTAACTATTTACATAAGTTAAAACAAAAACATATGCCTATACAAACACTTACACACAGATGTTAACAGCTTTATTTGCAAAGTGAAAAACTGGAAACAGTCTAAATACCCATCAACAATGAATGAATTAACAAAATGTGGTTTGTCCATACAACGAAATTCCGCTCGGCTATAAAAAGAATCCAAAATCACTGCAGATGGTGACTGCAGCCATGAAATTAAAAGACATTTGCTCCTTGGAAGAAAAGTTATGACCAACCTAGACAGCATATTAATATGCAGAGACATTATTGAGCCAACAAAAGCCCGTCTATTCAAAGCTATGGTTTTTCCAGTAGTCATGCATGCATGTGAGAGTTGGACTATAAAGAAAGCTGAGCACCGAAGAATTGATGCTTTTGAACTGTGGTGTTGGTTCCAGAAGACCCTTGAGAGTCCCTTGGACTGCAAGGAGATCCAACCAGTCCATCCTAAAGGAAATCAGTCCTGAATATTCATTGGAAGGACTGATGCTGCAGCTGAAACTCAAAATACTTTGGCCACCTGATGCGAAGAGCCGACTCATTTGAAAAGACCCTAATGCTGGGAAAGATTGAAGGCAGGAGGAAAAGGGGACGACAGAGGATGAGATGGTTAGATGCTATCACTGACTCAGTAGACTTGAATTTGAGCAAGCTCTGGGAGTTGGTGATGGACAGGGAAGCCTGGTGTGCTGCAGTCCACGGGGTCACGAAGAGTTGGACACAATTGAACTGATAAGAAGAAGTGAATCCCCTTATATACACAACAAGGACGAATCTCAAAATTATTATGCTGAATTACAGAAAGAAGCAAGACCAAAAATGATGCATACTAAAGGCAACCTACAGGAAGCATTAGGACAGGGTCAGAGAGAAGGGGGACTGCAAAAGGCAAGAGGAAACTTTGGTAGGTGATAGAAATGTTCAGTCTTTTGATCACGGTGATGGTTGCACAGGTCTACACATATGTCAAAACTCACCAAACTGAATGCTTTAAATATGAGTAGTTGATCATAGGTCAAGTATACTTCCAAATAAGGAGAGAAGAAACAGGAAAGTTGGGATGGGAGAGGCAGAGGACAAAGAGAAGGAAAACGCTGACGATCAGGAAGGAAAAACTGAGCCCAGGACACAGTGACTGCCTCCGAGTGAAGGAGACGGCAACTCGCTCCAGTGTTCTTGCCTGGGAAACCCCATCAACAGAGGAGCCTGGCAGGCTGCAGTCCACGGGGTTTCAAAAGAGCTGGACACGACTTGGCGACTAAACAACAAAACAACACAATGCCTCCTCCAAAGTGAAGCTAAAACAGGCCACCACCACAGAGGGGCATGAATGGTACAAGGAGGAATATATGATGTAGGAAAGCCTATGAAGGACGCATATTACAAACATGTTAAACAGGAATAAAAGGCAGAGCGAAGAGGCATCTTAAGACCAGCTATTAGGGAACACAGCTATTAGATCAGGCGTCCACTAGAAGAGCAACTGGAGTATACTACAGAGTTGAAGTAAACAGAGAGGTTTGTTAATTCCTTTCAGTTCTTTAACCCACTGCTGCATAGTTCCAATTTGTACTACTATGCTTCGTAACAAACCTAGAAAGCCTGATTCTGTTCTGGCTATTCACGCCTTAGAGACTCCTTCCCTGTATGATAATTACAAAGGAGGAAAAGAACTGCGCAGGTTCAAGTACCTGACTGACCTCTCACTCTGAGTAAGCTATTTAAACTCTCAAAGTTTTAATGTCCTCATTTGTGAAATGTTGATAAGTATTAAAGCCTATTTAGTATGACTGTCATGAGGTACAAATGAAATAATGTTTACCACAACGTAGGGCACTCAAAGGAGAAGGAAATGGCAACCCACTCCAGTGTTCTTGCCTGGAGAATCCCAGGGAAGGGGGAGCCTGGTGGGCTTCCGTCTATGGGGTCACACAGAGTCGGACACGACTGAAGTGACTTAGCAGCAGCAGCAGCAGGGCACTCAAAAAAAGACTATTATCGTGCTCATTATTATCCTTCTATATGAGAATAAATACAGAGCAGAAGACAACATGTAATTAATAAACAACAGACAGAAGCTTAACAGCACTGACCGACCTACCCTCTAGTTCATTTTCTGTAAGAATGTAGCTCCACAAACAAGCTGACATCTAGTTCTACCTGGAGGGTGTACTCATCCTATAAGCAAGATCAGCAAACTATGGCCTACGGTTCAGAATGTAAACAAGGTTTTACTGAAACACAGCAGTGTTTATACAGGGTTGTCTTCATGATTCAACAGTAGAGGCTAGCGGTTGCAATGGAGGCTGCGTGACCCAAAAAGTCTAAGATATTCCTTCTCTGGCCCTTTACCAACAATGTGCCCACATCTGCCACCAAGTGCTAACAATGTTGCTGTTCCAAGCAAATCAATCCATGCCTGTCAGCAACGCCTGCACACCCACTACTCATGCAGGAGTCAGATACCACAGGAAGGAAAATGAAAGAAATCTGTATGCTATATGTTTGGGGGTAACTTTTAGTAACTAGTGATAGAATAAGAAAATGAGCATGAAAAAGAAGACACAAATAAGAAAACTGTGTTCCAAAGAGACGGAATCATTCATTGAATGTTTCAGTTCAGTTCAGTTCAGTTCAGTCGCTCAGTTGTGTCCAACTCTCCGCGACCCCATGAATCACAGCACGCCAGGCCTCCCTGTCCATCACCAACTCCCGGAGTTCACTCAAACTCATGTCCACAGAGTCGGTGATGCCATCCAGCCATCCCATTCTCTGTCGTCCCCTTCTCCTCCCGCCCCCAACCTTTCCTAGCATCAGAGTCTTTTCCAGTGAGTCAACTCATCGCATGAAGTGGCCAAAGTATTGCAGTTTCAGCTTTAGCATCAGTCCTTAGAACACTATAAATTATAATATTAATACATATCAAATAAAACTTTAAATACAGAAGTATCTTGCGACAGACTGCAGGATTCCCCTAAATTTTACATTTTATCTTGCCACAGTAGAATCCTAACTAAACAAAAGACCACCCAGACAGACTCCATTTTCCCATCTATGTTACAGCTAGACAAGACAGACTAATTCCAAGGAAAAAAGAGTCTAAGTTAAAGAAATGTATCCAACTGCAGTCTCACCTCCATGAAAAAAAGAACTGCTTGATCTTCCTTTGCTTCCTGTTTCCCATGGGCTCCCTGATACTGCAGGAACTCCGCTTTGGCAATATGGATGAAGGGGAGAAACAGACAGGTGTGGGGGTGGGTGGGGGCAGAAAGAGAGAGGTCTGCGTATCTCGCGGAATAATGGCCACAGGATACTAACTTGCCCCATCAGTGCAGACCAGCCAGACCATTAAATGAGAAGTAGATGAATTTCTATCTTATTTACACCACTGGATTTAAGACTCTGTTACAGTAGGTTACCTTGTATCCTAATGGGTACATATGGGGGAGAAAAGTCATTCTTTTCAATATGACTCGCTATCTCTGAGCCAACAAACATGAACAACTTAATATATCTTTCCAGTCATTCTTCTATCCATCTCTTTATATTAGACTAGCAACCATATGAAAAATTCTGAGCATCTCTCTTCCTGACTCAGAAGATATCACATCTATAATTTTATAAAATCCAATTTTTGAACTATTTCAAAACGTTTAGAGAAAGTTCCAAAATTCAAATTTTAACACTATTCCTTTATTTATTCCATGGGAGAAGTTTTCACATATAGACAGTAATCTAGTAAATATCTTTCACAGTACGTGCCCAGGAGAAATGCATAGTTATCTCAACCTTGCTTGGTGGATAATGAGTTGGTCCATACTCAATAACTAACACTTTGAAGGGCTTTTGTAATTATGTATATCTCTACAAGGAATTATCAAAAAGTATAACAACTTCTGATTACACCAATACAGATAACGAATCATTGCACAAGTTGACATTTGCCTATATTGTAGGTGATTTTTTTTTTTTTTTTACTTCCATGGGGGTCTTAGTTCCCTGACCAGGGATCAAATCCGTGGCCCCTGCAATGGAAGAGCAGAGTCAATCAATGGACCACCATCGAAGTCCCTAGGTGATGGCTGGCTACACAAAAACAAAGAGCAATTTATTAAAAAGCAAAGCGTTAGGATGTTTAGAAAGACAAACTAGGTAGGCAAGAATTTAAAACAGAAGATACTGTGAAAGAGTTCAGGCTATACAGAGGAAAGGAATCCCTCTGTCATATGTTTTACAAACAGACAAAACTAAATCACTCTGGAAGAAGAAAAGAGTTACGACTTGCCAGCGAGATTTATATGCACAGGAAATGACAGATGCAGTGTCCTAGGAAGAGGAAAGAGACCTGGCTGGGAAAGAAAATAGAAAAAGACGCAGAAGGACACAAAAATGGGTAATATTAGAGAGGAACTTGAGAGTATTGAAGAATTTTCATTTTGGTAGAAAGTAAATACCACCAGGCATTTCTTCATTTCATGAAGAGGACTAAAAGAAGGATGACTCTGTGCAATCCTATGTTCTGCAGCCCGCCAGGCTCCTCTGTCCATGGGATTCTGCAGGCAAGAATACTGGAGTGGGCTGCCATGCCCTCCTCCAGGGGATCTTCCTGACTCAGGGACAGAACCCGTGTCTTTTACATCTCCTGCACTGGCGGGTTGGTTCTTTACCACTAGCGCCATCTGGGAAACCCAAAAAGAGGACACCAAGGCCAAAGGGTATCAGCAAAGAGGACGGGCGCACCGGAGAAGTCAGACAGGAGCATTCAGGGTCTGACCGCCTAGCAAAGACTCCACTCTACCTTGAGAGCAACCAGATGGCTGAAACAGGGCAGACAGGACTAGGTTTGCGCATTCCGGGAATCACCCTGGTGCTGCTACAGGAGGGACTGGGGAGGTTCAAGAGTGAAGATGGGAAACAGCAAGCTGACAACTGCAGGAGACGTGCTGGAGAACTGTAAGGCCTCAGCCCACGGTTAGGGAGTAGATGAGACAGGAGACAGAGGAACTCGCTCAGCCACGCTTGAGAGATGTCTGGGAGGCAGATGGGGCTTGGTGATTTAGGGGATGCAAGGATGGGGAACGTGAATCAAGCACCAACACCCGAACTTATGACTCTGCAACATCACAGACAATAACACTTACAGGAAAGGAATAGGTTGAGAGGGAAAAAATGGATGCATATTTTGCAAGTTAAATGAGAGACGCCTGTGAAACAGATAATGTCCAAATCGTTAGAATTCAGACTGGCAGGCAGATTAGAATGCACATACATCAGAATACAGAGATCGTGGAGGTGGACATTCACATGAAGGAATCCAGAAGAGAAACTGAAGCACAGACAGGCAAGACCAGTCCAGCAAGTTTTGGAAAAACCAAGATCCTAAAGGAGGGACTGACTGGAAAGGACGAATGTGAGAAGATCAAGGTGCAGTCGTAACTTCATTTCTAAAATACAGTGTTCTTATATATACAGTGGGCTTCTCAGGTGGCGCTAGTGGTAAAGAACCCATCTGCCAGTGCAGGAGATGCAAGACGTGGGATCGAGCCCTGGAAAGATCCCCTGAAGAAGGAAATGGCAACGCACTCCAGTATTCTTGCCTGAACAAGAATCTCATGGACAGAGGAGCCTGGCAAGCTACAGTCCTTGGGGTCGCAGAGTCCAATACGACTGAAGCAACTTAGCACAGGCACATAAACACTTGAACAATTCAGAATGTTTTGATTTATAAGCTATTTTATGTAAATAGTAAGTAACTTAGAAAGGCAGTCTCTCAGCAATTTTGTCCTTTCTTCCTCCAGTTAAATAAAAATAATACTGTCTACTTTATATGCACCATATTCTGTATTTAAGCTTTACTGGCTTTTCTGTGACAGTCTCATGCTAGTATAAATTTTCTTGCCCTCTGTGAGGCCAAGGCCAGAATTGTTGGCACTGGGCTCTGTCTTCAGTAAAATACAACTTTCAGAAACAATTAATGATAATCTGAACAAAAGTAAGATGATTTACTGATGCCAGTGATCAATTCAAGACCATGACACCTCCAAATTTAAAATGCATGCAGTTTTACAGGATAAATGATGTACTTCAATCCCAAAGTTGAAAAAGAGGTGATTTTTTTAAATGTAACTCAAAGGAAACATCAGCAAATATTAATTTATGTTTTGGACATCAAAGAATAGAGCCGCTCAACCACACAAATGAAGCATGGACTTTCAAAATTTTTTCTACTTCATTAGTAAATAGAGCATGAAAACATAGCCTTTACCCTGCTAACAGTGTTTTAGGGATAAAATTAATACCCAAGAGCACTTTCCCTTTAATGTTCTCTGAATAAAATATCACACATTACTATGTAATATTACATATTACTAGTAATTAATTATCTATTATCCTTTCCTAAGGACCAAGGCAAGACAAGGGTTAATGGCAGACAACCAAAATCCAGATCCCACAACTGATTGCTCCAAAAACTAACTACTCTATATTAATTAATTCTAAAGTCAATTAAGGGACTAATAAACAATTAAATCTAAAAGCTCAAAAGACCAGATAAAGGGTAAAAAGCACTCAACCGCTAAAGGATACCCTACATATTTGAAAGTCACCATTTTGAACTTAGTTTACTTTCCATGTTCCAGTTAAAACAATGCCATTATATAAGCTGGTCCTGTTCAAACAATAAGCGGATAGCTGAGGTGCCCTCAGGCTTAGTCTTATAACTTTAACGATATTAATCACATACTCATAAAACTTATGACTGTGAGATGTGGACTGGGAATTGAGGATGACCTCTGCCAAAGTTCACAGGGTCCCATCTGTATGGGAAATCATGACCAGGCCACAGAAGAGAGGACCCCCAGGAGCAGCCTTCTCCTGACTACCTGCTGCTTCCAAAACACGGGCCAGACATGAGCTGCACACACTGCCAGGATCAAACAGAGGCCAAAAGCCATTGCTTATTTCATGGGGGCTCAGAAATTAACTTTAACCAAATTACATCTTTGTTCTAAAGAAGCTTTATCTTAACGAAAGCTCACAATCGGCTTCCAGGGGAAAAAAAACAAATTATCTGAATAACTAAATAGTTATCAAACAGCAAACTACCTACTGTTCTTCATAAAACAATTTTCTAAGCCCTCAATCCTTTAGAATTAGTCAGATGAATGATATATAGTACGTATCGCAAATGTGTCTCCATTTTTATTCCTTAAAGGTAAGCTTTGGAGGAGAGCAGCGTATGCGCCCCTTATTTTTTTAATCTTTCATTTTGGAATATTTTCAGAATTACAGAAAATTCACAAAAATGGTACAAAGAGCATATACATCCTTTACCCAGATTCTCCAATGCTAACATCTGACCACCTTTATTTGTTTTGTCATTCATTGTTTCTCTCTTTATGTATACACACACAGTATTTTTTCTCTTAAACATTTGAGGCTAAGCTGCAGGTAAATACCTCTAAATATCTCAGGGCACATCTCCTAAAACCAAGCCGAGTCTCTTCTGTCATCACAGTACAACGACCAAATCTAAAACTTAACACTGACAACAGTATCATCATTTCATCTACAGACTTGATTCAAATTCCACCAGCTGTCCTATTTATGACCTTTTGTACAAAAGGAAAACTTTTTTTCTGGTTCAGGAGCTAATCCAGGATCACATGCTGCATTTAATTGTCATGTGTCCGTAGTTTCCTTTGATGTAGATGAGCTGATCCGTTTTTGTGTCTCTTGACCTTGACACTTCGGGAGAGTACAAGCCGTTTACATTGTGCACTTTCTTTCAGTTTGGTTTGCCCGACGTTTCCTCATGATTATATTCACGGTTCACATTTCTGGCCAGAACAGCAAGAAAGAATGTGGACTTTCCAGTGCATCAAACCAAGAGGCACAGGCTGCTGATGTGTTCCATTACCAGTGATATTAATTTTAACCATTTGGCCAAGTTTCAAGGTTTATCCATTTTAAAGGTACTATTTTCCCCATTTTAATTAATTAGTTATCATCTGAAAAGACATTATACATTAAGCAAATACCTGTCTCTCATCATATTTTCATCCACTAATCTTAACATCACTGATGATTCATCCAAACAATCTGGTGTTTGCCGAGTACTGATTTTTCTACACTTATTAGTTAAAAATCTACCGTAAGGAAGAGCTGTGAGGCCCACCCTCATATTTGTATTGGTATAAACTCATGGACTCTTCATTTCATGGATTCTAATCTACTCCCAGCATCATTCATTTTGTTGCTGAGGTTTTCCCAGAATTGCCAGCAGAAGCCCCTGAAAGCTGTTCCTGGGTCTTTTTTTTTTTTTTGCATATCCTCATTTCTTGAGCCACTTGATTACGTTCTTATATAAGAGCTCTCCGGCTCATCTTCTACTCTTTCTGAAAGCAGCCGTTTTTTAAGGAGTGCAGGTTCCGTTTATGGGAGGACGGTCTTCACAGAACAAGATCTGGGAGCTTGGTGTGCTTGCTATGGGTTGTCAGTGCTTTTGACCTCTCAGCAGGACAGGAGTTCTCAATCATTGAGCAAGATTTCCCCTCAGGGGACACATGGCAATGTCTGGAAGTCCATGATGGTCACAACTGAGGAGGTGGTACTGAAATTTAGTGGGGAGAGGCCAAGGATGTTGATAAACATCCTACAATGCAGACAGGACAGCCCTGCTCCACAACAAATATGTGTCTACCCCAGACATCAGTGACGCTAAAGTTGAGAAATCCTGAGCTAGAGAGTATACATATGTATGTACACACACACACACACACACAATTACAAATGTAGTAACATGTATTTATTTTTCAATCTATCTTAAAAACTATGAACACACACACACAATTACAAATGTAGTAACATGTATTTATTTTTCAATCTATCTTAAAAACTATGAAGTCACACTGAACTTCCAACTCAGCACTGCAGGGTTCATTCCATGCTTTTCCATTCCCACATCTGTAACTCCTTTCTCTGACAATGAGAAACTTGGCTCTTCTTATCCACAATACATATATTTATTTCCTCAATCCCAGAATATACATCAACTGGTTTCAGAGCTGCTAACCCACGAACTAAGAAAAATAAACCTACTAACTAGAGCCTAGTGTTTGTTTAGACATATTTTATCTCTACCTTGAGGGTATCCAGTAAAAATACTATTAAAAGTTATTTAGATTCGCTTTCCCTGCCCCCTCTCCTTCAGCATGATTGTATTATTCATACAGTCCTGTCCATCTGTTTGCTTGGATTTCACTTTGAGTTTTTCCCCCAGAACGTTAATGATTTTATGTATTCACTTTTAAATATTAAGATGGATCTACAGGTCAGAATTATACAAAAACGTATAATCAAAGAAGTCTTTTCCTTTCATCCCATGTACTAATACTATATCCAGTCCCCTAATCATTTCCACCAGACCGTCCCGCCACCTCCTACAAAAATGTCATCTTACTAGTCCTGGCCTTGCATGTGTGTGTGTGTTTTCAAAACAGAGCCGATACATTTATATATTCTTATTTCTTCTAGCTGTCTGCCAATATCTATTTTCCCTTCCTTCCTTTAATAAGAGAAACATTATGCTTTAGCTGAGGATATGGCCACCTTGCTATCAACTACATCTCCCATCTTCCTGGCACCTAGGATGACCACCTAGACTCACCCCCAGTAGGACAGGAGCAGAAACAGAGGGTACTCTCTGGGTTAGGCCCTGAAAATCAGTGAGCGTGAACTCCCCTGCTCCTGCTATCTTCCTGCTGAGCCTGGATGAGGGGCATGAAAAGCAGCTGCTCTGGGCCCTAAAATGAGAACCATCTGCTGTCATCCTGGAGTCACCCTACTGACCCTTGACACCTCCCTTCTCGACTGTTACCTGGGAGAGAAATTGAACTGTATCTTTCTCTGTATTTTCGATTCTGTTACAACTGCTTAGACTGCCTTAACTATGCAAGGCCACCAGGTGGGGAGAAGACGGTGCAAACCAGGAAATGGAGACAACAGTGAAGCACGAGAAAAGGGGGCCTGAGAGAGAGTGGCGTAAACGAGGCCGCGGAGCCCACAGAGAGGCAACAGGAAGACACAGAAGCAGGGGAGTGATCGCTGGCTTTGCACTTTGTACACCAACCCACTGAAGAGTCAACTGGTGCGGTCAACAGGTCTTATGGAAAACCCACTCAGGAAGCGAGAGCACCCGTCCGTGACACCAAGTGCTGGCTGGGGACTCCAGGGCCAGGGGACAGTGAGTGGAATCAAAATGTAATCAGACAGACCCTCAGAATGCATTCGAGACCACTTTTCCGAGCCCGAGTCCCCTCTGCTGTTACTCTCGGAACTCTGCATCTACCACCTGGAGGGCAAACTTCTCTGCACATCCCTCATCCTCGGAACCTCAGAGGACTCAACCCCACCCTCCCTAGACACCCACTCCCTCTTTTCCAGGCTAGTCCACACCCAGTGAGACCACTGTTCTGGGATTGGTTGGTTTACCACAGATCCAGCACCTTCACAGGACATTCCACTCACCTCCTTAGTGGCCAGTTGCTTAGTTGTGTCCAACTCTACGACCCCATGGGCTGTAGCCTGCCAGGCACTTCTGTCCACAGAATTTTCCAGGCAAGAATACGGGAGTGGATTGCCATTTCCTTCTCCAACTCACTTCCTTGCATTACCTGAAATCCTCAATGCCCTCAAGGATCTCACTTCACCCTCACTGCTGCTTCCAAAACATCACCTCTTCTAATCCTCGGAGAAACTTTCATTTCCTTGAAGTTCATTTTATCTGGTCAGAGAAGCTTCTCAATTATCTATCATCTCTCAGCATCCCTGGCACAATGCAATATTCACTAAAGAATTTACATTACCCAACTCTTGACCTTTCCTCTGATCCTAAGTCGTACCACCCATGCGGGTGATCCATTCAACATTACCTCAGCTCAGTTCTTAGCATCGCCTCTCAAATAAATCTGTTCTCCCACTTTAGCCACCTAGTCCCATAATCACACCCTGAAATCACCTAATGTTTAGTAACTGAGCCACTTTCAAAGTCACCAATTCAAAACACATGGACATCACTGGCCAACTGTAACCCCCAACTTTCCAGCTTATTTCCCAAGTACGTTTCCTGGGCCAGTACTGAAACCTCCAATCTAGAATGTGAGATGTTCTATGCCAATTGGCCCTGGCTCTTCTGAGGAGTTAATGTTATGACATAGAAAGAGGGTGAGAAAATAGAGATATAACCAAAAAAACTTTGAATGGACCGTATTAGGGCTAAAACACACACACACACACACACACACACACACACACACACAGGTTAAAAAACAAAATGTGGAGAACAACTGGGGAAATTCCCATATGGACAGTACATTAGATATTATGAAGTGATGTCAATTTTCTTTGATGAGATAATCTTACCCTGATGCTAAAGCTGAAGCTCCAATACTTTGGCCACCTCATGCGATGAGCTGACTCACTGGAAAAGACTCTGATGCTGGGAAGGATTGGGGTCAGAAGGAGAAGGGGACGACAGAGAATGAGATGGTTGGATGGCATCACCGACTCGATGAACATGAGTTTGAGTGAACTCCGGAAGTTGGTGATAGACAGGGAGGCCTGGCGTGCTGTGATTAATGGGGTTGCAAAGAGTCGGACACAACTGAGAGACTGAACTGAACTGAACTGAATCTTACCCTTAAGGTGCATTCTGAAGTATTTAGGAGTGATGTGTGAGGATGCCTGCAACTTTCTGTCAAATAGTTCAGGAAACAAACAGGAGACAAGGGGGAGGAGGAGGGAGAAGGAATAAAGGGAGAGATGAAGAAAAAAGCAAACACACAAAGGCTTAACAATTAATCCAGATGAAGAGCGCACCAATGTGCAAAGTACTGTCCAGTCCCCTTTCCTCTGGGTTTGAAAACTATCTAGAATTAAATACCTGGGGCAATACCTAAAATTAAAAGAAAACCCCTCTTTAGAGCTAAAAGAAGTTTTATATATATATATATTTCAATATGATGTATAATTATTCTCTATGCTTGTTCAAACATAACTGAAGGGCAGGAAGATTTTAACTAAATGTTTGCACTATGCATTACTCTCCAAACTGCTTCTCTATTTTAGTAATACATACAGTTATCACGATTGCACAGTATTTGATTGTGAAGATTTGTCCATTGAGTAGATACTTAGGCTGGTCAGAATTCTGGCTTCTACAAACAAGGCTGCTGTAAATGTCCTTCTAAACAGCATCTCACAATTCAGTCTTTTAACACTACAGGGCAGATTCCCCCAAATGGAACAGTGAGATGAAATGGCACCTACTTTTAACATCTAGTGCTAGATTATTTTCCCAAAAGACAAGAGCAAGTTACACACTTCAGGGATGCATGCCTGAGTCTGCCCATAGCCTTTACTTCTCCAACATGGTGAGTTCCCAGTCTTTTTTATAATGTTGCTATTCTGAGGAGGCATTTTAAGGAAGCACAAGTAAAATATTCTCAAGAGAGGCCCCTAGGAGTCCTAAAGTACTCACATTACTTTCAAAGGACAAAAAGGGAGAGGTGTGAAAAGACAGATACCCTCTCCTCTAATTTCCCACTGTTTCGGCCCCTATGAATTTACATCACACGTATCTTATGTATTTCCCATCAAGTACAGTAGAGACTCTGAAATACAGACAGTATCTCTCCCTCGCATTCCTTCACTCAGCAAACAAACATTTATTGATCACCTACACGTGTCAGGAACTGCTTAGCACTAGTAATACACAAATAAACAAGATAAAAACACCACCAGTGCCCTCATGTACCTAATACTCTTATGGGAAAATCCAACAGCAATTAATTGCAGAACCAATACTTTAATTACAGTTACGGTAAATGCTCTGAAAAAGAAGAACACAGTGCAAGAAAAGCATGTGACTCAGCACACAGTACTAGGAATGGCCTAAAATGGGCTTTCAGTATGCCTTACTAATGGTTTAATACAGTTCACCTAACACCAACTGATTGATAGGGACTGATAACATACAGCTTTGAAACCTGTGGTTTTACGATTGTAACGAGAAGAGGAAGAAAAGAAGATGGGGACTAAAGTTCCTGAACTCCACAAGCCAGCACCGTGCCAGTATCATCTACATACCTATCACCACTGAGTCCTTATCACTAGTTCATAAGGCAGACTCACACCCCGTTCCTTAAATGCGGACCGTGAGATTCAGAGACACAAAACTCACATAGTTACTAAACGGTATCAAGGACACAGTATGAATCCAGGCCTGTCTGTTTTCTTTCTATTCTATCACAGTGAATCAAAGGTAGAAATTTCAGAATAAGCCTGGGAAAATGTATCTGCATAATAAAATATATTTTGCTTTACACGTGGTACATTTAAACTTCTGAGAATAGCAGTAAGCCTACTTTGTATTTAAGTCCCTTAGTTTAAAAATATAGTAACTTGCATGCCTGCATATAAAGTATAGGAAGCAAATTAGTGGAAAACATGTTCATTTAAAAATAAAACATGGTCCAGCGGCGCAGACGCGGGAGACGCCCGGCTCCGGCGGCGCAGACGCGGGAGATGCCCGGCTCCGGCGCAACCAACCACGTGCAGAATCGTGGCTGAGATGAGCTACCCCGCGCCCAGGGTTAGGGTGGTGGCCGAGAGGAGCTGTACCACATCCAGGAGGCGGTGGCTGCTTGGGCACCGGAGGGCCGAGAGGAGCTGCTCCACATTCAAAGCAGGAGGCGCGGCCTTGAGGAGATACCCCTCGTCCAAGGTAAGGTACAGCGGCTGCGCCTTGCTGGAGCAGCTGGGAAGAGATACTCCACGACCAAGTGGAATATAAGAATCCAGTGTTCTGGGGAGGAAGGAACAAGATGGCGGAGGGATAAGATGGCAAGACCACTTTCTCCCCCACAAATTCATCAAAAGAACATTTGAACGCGGAGTAAAGTCCACAAAACAACTTCTGAATACTGGCAGAGGACATCAGGCTCCCAGAAAAGCAGCCCATTGTCTTCTAAAGGAGAGAGAAGAAATCCAGCTCCACCCACCAGAACACCGACACATGCTTCCCTAACCAGGGAACCCGGACAAGTCACCCGTCCAACCCCACACACAGCGAAGAAACTACGTAATAAAGAGAACTCCACAAACTGCAAGAAGAGGGAAAGGCCACCCCAAGCAAAGCAATATAAGCAAGATGAAGAGGCAGAGAAATACCCAGCAAGTAAAGGAACAAGATAATTGCCCACCAACACAAACAAAAGAAGAAGATATAGGGAATTTACCTGATAAAGAATTTCAAATTTTGATGGTGAAAATGATTCAAAATCTTGAAAGCAAAATGGAGTTACAGATAAATAACCTGGAGAAAAGGATTGAGAAGATGGAAGAAAGATTTAATAAGGACTTAGAAGAAATAAAAAAGAGTCAATATACAATGAATAATGCAATAGATGAGATCAGAAACACTCTGGAGGGAACAAACAGTAGAATAACAGAGGCAGAAGACAGGATAAGCGAACTAGAAGATAGAATTGTAGAAATAAATGAAACAGAGAGGAAAAAAGAAAAACGAATTAAAAGAAATGAGGACAATATTAGAGACCTCTGGGACAATGTTAAACGCTCCAACATTCGAATCATAGGAGTCCCAGAAGAAGAAGGCAAAAAGAAAGACCATGAGAGAATACTTGAGGAGATAATAGTTGAAAACTTCCCTAAAATGGGGAAAGAAATAATCACCCAAGTCCAAGAAACCCAGAGAGTCCCCAACAGGATAAACCCAAGGCGAAATACTCCAAGACACATATTAATCAAATTAACAAAGATCAAACACAAAGAACAAATATTAAAAGCAGCAAGGGAAAAGCAGCAAATAACACTCAAGGGGATTCCCATAAGGATAACAGCTGATCTTTCAACAGAAACTCTTCAGGCCAGAAGGGAGTGGCAAGACATACTTAAAGTGATGAAAGATAATACCCTACAGCCCAGATTACTATACCCAGCAAGGATCTCATTCAAATATGAAGGAGAAATCAAAAGCTTTACAGACAAGCAAAAGCTGAGGGAATTCAGCATCACCAAACCAGCTCTCCAACAAATGCTAAAGGATCTTCTATAGACAGGAAACACAGAAAGAGTGTATAAACTTGAACCCAAAGCAATAAAGAAAATGGCTAAGGGATCGTACTTATCAATAATTACCTTAAACGTAAATGGGTTGAAATTTTCAAAAAGGCTAGGAAACAATTCTCATAGCCATCAATAGTTCAGTGTTGAGTTCATGAATAGTTTTTAAAGTTTGGGACAAACTGTAGTATTTGCTATTTGAAGTACTATTTGTAATTGGCATATTACGATGTAACATTGGTCTTCATTTCCAACTTAAAACGCCTAAAAATGCCTAACGGGTTTTTAGATTTGTGAATTTTAGTTGAAATGTATTTTATGATGTTACTAAACCTGCAGAAATATTGAAATATTTCAGAGAACTTATTCACTGTACATTTAATTTATTTTATTTATAAAAGTTATGAACTGTAGAAAGTTTTACTTGTTGGGTCAAATGCTTGTTGCTTCAAATGCTTGTTGCATTTGAAGTGCTAGTTACAAGAAAATCAAATACCTTCAATGTATAAATGCTATTAAGTTTTTAAAGGACTCTGGAGTATAAGTAAGTTTGTTTAAAGAAATTTAGTCTGTTCAACTTGAAAAAAATAAATAAATAAAATTGGAAAAAAAAAAACAATGCATAGTACAGGGAATTATATTCAGTATACTGTGACAAACCATAACAGAAAGGAATATGAAATATCTATTTACTTGTATATATGTATGTATATAACTGAACCACTTTGCTATACAGAAGAAATAAACACAACACTGTAAATCAACTACATATCAATTAAAAAAAATAATAAAATAAAACATGAAGGACTTCCCTGGTGGTTCAGTGGCCAAGAATCTGACTGCCAATGCAGTGGACAGGGGTTCAATCTCTGGTCTGGAAAGAGTCTACATGCCATGGGGCAACTAAGCCCGTGCACCACAACTACTGAAGCCCACATGGTCTGGAGTGTGTGCTCTGAAACAAGGAAAAACCACCAAAATGGGAAGCCCCTGCGCCGCAACTGGGGTAGCCCCTGCTCACTGGCTACTAGAAAAAGCCCATACACAGTAATGAAAACTCAGCTCAGACAAAAAATAAATTAATTGAAAAATTAAACATGAAAATGTATTCTGTAAATATAAACGAATATTCCTTTCAGAAGCCAGCCGTAATGGGAAAAAAAACTTACATGCGACCAATACTAAATATTTTCACAAACTGCCCATGTGCCATGCCACTGTTTTACAGTATCAAAGTTCAACAGAGATGTGATATGACAAAATATTCTTACTCAGACTATTTCGACTTCATGAATTTACCATTCAAGCTCATTATAATGAAACCTAAATTACTTTGCCAACAAACGTCCGTTTAGTCAAGGCTATGGTTTTTCCAGTAGTCATGTATGGATGTGAGAGTTGGACTGTGAAGAAAGCTGAGCGCCAAAGAATTGATGCTTTTGAACTGTGGTGTTGGAGAAGACTCTTGAGAGTCCCTTGGACTGCAAGGAGACCCAACCGGTCCATCCTAAAGGAGATCAGTCCTGGGTGTACACTGGAAGGACTGATGTTGAAGCTGAAACTCCAATACTTTGGCCACCTGATGCAAAAGACTAACTCACTGGAAAAGACTGATGCTGGGAAAGATTGAGGGCAGGAGGAGAAGGGGGATGACAGAGGATGAGATGGTTGGATGGCATCACCAACTCGACGGACATGAGTTTGGGTAAACTCCGGGAGTTGGTGATGGACAGGGAGGCCTGGAGTGGTGCAGTCCATGGGGTCACAAAGAGTCAGATACAACCCCATCAGCGACTGAACTGAACTGAACTGAAATTAACCACTATCTTAAAGAATCCATCAGCCAATGCAGGAGATACAGGTTCAATCCCTGGGTCAGGAAGAACCCTTGGAGAAGGAAATGGCAACCCACTCCAGTATTCTTGCTTGGGAAATCCCATGGACAGAGGAGACTGACAGGCAACAGTCCATGGGGTCTCAAAGTCCCCATGGGGTCTCATGACTTAGCAACTAAAACAACAATAATAATTTAACAACCACAATAAAAATGCAATGATGGAACAGGAATGCGGGTGTCAGGGGGAATACATAGAAAACTCACACAAATACTTCAAAGTCCTCGGGGAATAATCTTGCCAAGTGCCTTGATTATGTCTATGTATCACCTCCCTTGTGGCTCAGCTGGTAAAGAATCTGCCTGCAATGTGGGAGACCTGGGCTCGATCCCTGGGTTGGCAAGATCCCGTGGAGAAGGGAATGGCTACCCACTCCAGTATTCTGTCCTGGAAAATTCCATGGACTGTATAGTCCATGGGGTCGCAAAGAGTTGGACATGACTGAGGGACTTTCACTTACTTATGTATAGTTAAACACAAACAAATACATCCACACACCCAAATTGGATGTGTGTCTCAAACATGCACTAGAATAATTTTGCAGCAATATTATTTCTGAAGCACAACAGACCTCTCAAGGCTGACTTAACCAATGTACAGAGAAAATATGCATCTGCTGCTTATGGTAGAACACAGCAGTTATAAAAACAGCAGACACTACACCATTAGAGCTAAAAAGGATCTAGGGAAATAGCTAGAAAGAATGTGAAGGGAATTTTTCAAATTCTTAGAAGCTCTGCATATTGATGGCACTGTTAACAATCACCTCGAGGTTCACTGGAGAGCTTTCCTTCTACAGATGGAGGTGAATCACCACTACATGAGATTAGATACCATCGCTGCCACTCACTAGCTAACAAACGGGAAGAAAAGAGGGTGACAGTAAAAGGGAAGGGAGGGAAGACAGTCCTGCTATAACAAGAGAAAAGCTACAAGAGAAAACATGAGCGTGAGTGACGGCTGCACAACTTATCTGCCAACAGACGAAACTTAGCAGGGCAAAGCAGATGTTTAAAAACAGAGTCACTACATTGTCCTGGGCTGCTACTGGACAGTCATCCAGACTGCTCACTGCACAGAGGCACCTGGTCAACAGGCAAAGTAAGGGTCTGACCTGCTCCACTGGGCTCCGTGTCTCAGGGCTGGAGACACCCACAGAACAGGGCACTTTCTCTAATTCACGAGAAGCTGCAGTCACTTGTCAAGACTTATGACCAACAGGCTGTGTCCACTCTGATGGAGGTTTTTCAAAATTGTATGAAAGCTACACATGGGCTTGAGAGAGACTGAGTACCCCACCACTGTCATACTCCATCACCATTCTACCGCTTCAGGATCCAAAACTCAGCCTCCCAGCCTCACTGCTATATACAGTGAATCACCAGAAAAGAGCCAAACTGTACAGCCAGTCTTTCTCATGGATGTTCTTGTCGCTGTGAAATACACTCAGTCATGTCCGACTCTTTGTGGCCCCATGGACAGTAGCCCACCAGGCCCCTCTGTCCATGGAATTCTCCATGTAAGAATACTGGAGTGGGTTGCCATTTCCTTCTGCAGGGGATTTTCCCGACCCAGGGATTGACTCTGGGTCTCCCGCATTGCAGGCAGACTCTTTATTGACTAAGCCACTAGGGAAGACCAGTGTTACTATAGCAGAATGCTAGATAAGATGAAGCAGAATGCTACAGAAGATGAAGGATGTTCTTAGACCCACACAATTTATTCATAATTCAAAGTGAACTCATATTTCACACTTTAAATTTGATATGCAAGTCCATTATTCTGAAGTTGATGATAATTTATGTTAAGCTAAACTAAAACGATCCTTTTCATTACTAATGAAAGTTGCTAATAAAATTTATACTGTAATTTACTCCTTAAGGGAAATAAGTATAATTTAATTATTTAAATGTAACGGCTACTCCTAATACCATTATCACCACACACCCTGAAGGCTTGCAGGGTCACACTTGGTTACACATTCTATATGTACATGAGGTGAGAGAATGGCATTTGCTAAAAAATATTTTACAATTTGCTCTAATTCAGAGAAGCAAAGAGCTATTCCCTCTACTCTTATAGTAGTCAAATATGGGTCACTACGTTTTGATCTCCATATGTTTTTAAGTTTCATATTTCAAAACAATACAAAAAAAACACAGACAGTAATAGACAAAAGTGAGTGCTGAAGCGCACTTGACAATAAGAGACTCCAGAATGAAGAGCACTCAATGTCCATCCAGGAGAGGCCATACAGGATAAGGTCAACTAAATAACTTCATTTCAGATACAGACGTATAGGGTTGCTGGAGAAAATGAAGTGCCTATTCTTAACTAGTATGTCAGCTTAATCCAAGCTTTTCTTATTTCTACTTAAACACGCAGTGAGCAAATGTTCTGTTGAATTCTCTACTTAATAAACCTTCGTGCTGTTTTCTAGTACGAGACTGCAGGTATAATAACATAATCTCGAGTGTTTGTTTTTACCTCGAATAACATAATTATCCAGGGCATCTTCCATTCTCTTTAGTGCTTCTGTTCTATCAGAACCATACGTGATGAGCTAAAAGCAAGCAAACAAACAAACGTTTATATAGACAGGTAGAGATCAATCTATCCATAAGTCAAACATCTCATCCTAGTAAAAGTTAAAATATTTCATAACACATTTCCAGAATATATTTTGAAATTTCATTCACTCGGTTGTTAGTACAAACTATGTCAATTAAAATTTTTTTCAACTAATCAAATATCAGAAACCAGCTATTTCAGACTTTTCTCCTATCACAGAAAAGAGTTATTTGAGGTAAACCAAAATGTAACAAAAACAAGCATAAAAAAATCTGAAAGGAAAGCTATCAAAATTGTCAACATTTAGGATGGGATGAATATAAATATCTGGAATAGAGGAGGATTAAGCAAGATTTGTTTTTTCTCTCCCTTCAAGTTTGACACCCTGAATATCTAATTTAACGCATAATAGACCACAGAGGCAAAGGGTACCTGTGTTTGAAAAAACAGAAAATATTACTGTTCTGTATGATTTGGGGCCTGTTTATGTGCACTAGACCTTATACAAATTGGCAATAGGAACTTAACTATTCATAATTTTCTGGTTATTATATTAGACAATCTGTAGTTTGCAAGTTTTGGGTACACTTAATTAGCTCTTCCATATCAAGCCAGGTTGAAAATTAATTTTCAGGTCATTTTTCTGAACAGCAATGTAATTTATCTAAAAATGAAACCATGTATCTATAATATTTTTATGTATTTTTTACATTAAACAGTGTTTCTCTAACAAAACACCTGAAGTTTATTTTAACAATATTAGTGTAAAACTTAAGTGAAAAAAGAAAAATGAAAAAATGAGTCGTTTACTACAACTACATGAAAAAGCACACTTGGAAGGAAAAAAACCATCTTAAGAAATAGGGTTGGGAATTCCCTCATAGCCCAGTGGTTGGAACTCAGTGTGTCCACTGCAAGGGCTTGGGTTCAGTCCCTGGTTGGAGAACTAAGATCCCACAAACTGAGCAGCAAAGTCAAAAAAAAAAAAAGAGAGAAAGAAAGAAAGAAGAAATAGGGGTTTCAACACAGGTCTATCACTTTAGAGGAAAAAAACCCAAAATATTCTAAATAAAATCCAGTTTCAACTACTAGAGTCAGAATTTTACATTCTGTAAGATTCAAAAATGTTAAAAGATCTAAAATTTTAAGTGGACTGGTTAATTTATTCTGGAAAGTCAAATTTCAAAAAGATATCTCATAGTCTTACATAAAATTTAATTATGCTAAATCTACATAAGTAATTACTGATTCATAAAAACCAAAGCGACAAGGTGAAAAGTCCTCTTAACAAACACAGCCTATTACCTCAACTCCTTGATATCACCCCATCATTCATACTTTCATCTCGGCAACGCTCACGACTGGTCAAGAAACAACGTAATTCCTTCTCTCTGTACTGAGCTAGCTTGCTGCCACTGGTTAGAGAAGTTTGCTTTTGTGGGGCTTGGGGTGACGGTGTGATTAGACTGGGGAGCGGGGAGTGCTGGCAACTAACATGATGCTGAAATTTCTCTTAAGAGAAAGAAAAGCTGCCCAGCTTTCACTTTTCCATCAGTGGCCCTAACTATGTGTTTAATTACGGCACATGATTCAGGTAAAGGCCCCGTTCCAGACTTTTTAATTATATGTCCACTGTCATTTCAGAAAAAAACAAAGGAACCGTTAAGAGTCGAACTAACTTTCGAGATCATCGGATCATAATAAATGCTAATATCACTTCCTGGTTGAATGCCGCTGTCAACTCGGACCTGGGAGAAAGAAAAGAAGAGAAAAGAGAGTTCACAGTGTGAAGCTATTTTTCTAACAACAAATTTAATTTCCATGAGGCAGATGGATAATTTTAATCTCAAATAATATTTCTGCTTCCAGGAAGTAGAAAAACAATCTAAAAATATACAGAGATCAAATTATCTTTATCTGTTATTACACAGTTCAATGTATATATTTTTGTTAATCCACTAAAGGAAGGAACTAAGGAAGAGCAAAAAAAAGCTTTCTACATCACTACAGTGGGATGTGTTTGGAGCAATTTGAGGGTGTCTTCCAGCTGAAGCAGAGCATGAGTCTTCCAGGCATTCCAGTGTGGTCCCCAGCCAAGCCATGCATCAGGATGCGGAGCTCTGCTCATCAGCTCCATAGGAATGCTGGTCCTGCGGCTTTTATCTCTGCAATACTTTCCTTTTCTGCCTCACCCTCTCAACTGTAAAATGCTTTTTTTTTCTGTTACTGTCAGTCCCCTGAGAATTTAATGTTTACACAGCTTTTCTCACGGCTTTGCTTTGTAAGGACACAGCCCCAATTAGAGTTCTGATTTTGCCATTTTCATGGGAGGGGGAAAAAAAAGCACAAGTTCAAAATATTCTTTTGAAGAAGCTGATTGCTGTTAACCAGCCAACAAGTTAGTCAGTACATCGCTGAGTCTTGTTTTCATCTCCCTGTTTGATAACAGCAGTGAGGCACAAAGGTTAGCCATGCAAAACTTTCAAATGAGCAGTTGCTGAGGATGAAATATTTATTAAATTATTGTGCTGAAGTTTTGGAATCTGAAGTATTTAAAAGCTAATCAAAACAGTCGAGACAGTCAAGCATGTCCTAGGGGTCTTGAGGATAGAAGGATTTAATGGAAGCTGCTAGAACAGCAGGACTTTGATGCCCAACATGGTAAAGGGGTGGGAAGAGAAGAGGCAAGCAAATTCACGGAGCTCTTCACCTGTGGGAAGAAGCCTGACTAATAAACAGCCGCTCATCTGTCTGCAGCAAGGCAGAAAAAGGTCAACACAGCGGCTGTTAGGCCTTTAATATTTTAATTTAGGCAATTATCAAGGGACCACATGTAGACCCTCTTGTCTAGGATATCCACATGAGAGTTCGATGATGGCTTTATTAAACGGTGACATCAAAAGATAAGCCATGGTTTCATTCTCTTAAAAAAAAAAAAAATCATATTACTGTTATCTTCTTTGTAAGGTTTAGGAAGATAACATTAACACGTACCCAGAGTGCTTTTATATATATACTTGTAAAAGTGTCACGCAAAAATATAGATATTTATATTCGCATTCACATTTATATATAAAAACCTTCATTCTAAAGGAAAGTCATTTAGCACACTGAAAACATATATTTGGCTTTCTTATTTTCTGAAAACACACTTCAGGGCATAAGTTGAAGCTCTATGAAATTCACAGTGTTTATAAAAACTAGGAAAGAATTAATAGGGCAGCTGTAAAAGCAATAATATCATAATCTGCCTACTGGCCACATTTAAATGGCCCCAAAGCGACAACTCATGGATCAAGTTACATAATAGAAAAGACATCTCAGAACCTGCATTTTTTAAATTTTAGTAGCAAAATGTTAAGGAGCTGATTTTACCAGTATGCATTATTTAAAATCATAGCATGCTTGCTAAAGCTGTGTTTAAAATTGAGACTGGTACAAGTATTAAAACTTATGACTTTATACATATGCTACCATTTGCTACATAAACTGCTACAAAACTAGTGTGGAACTTTGATGTTCAAACCACTGGTAAAATAACAGAAAATAAAGAGCATTTATTACATTCTCCTATAGTTCATAACTTAAATTTTTAGTTACCTCAAATAACACCAACCTAAAAGTTAAGTTACCTAGGGCTCTTAGATACAACTGTGTCTTTGTTATTTACTAAAATTATCATCACAGAAGTTACATCATTTCCATTTAAAAATATATATGGTAAAATAAAGATGTATTACATAAAATCAACAAATATCTTTGTAAAGCAAATCGGCATTTCCAATTTAAAACCGTAACAAAACATGAAAACTCTGATTTATAATTTACTGACTATGCAGCCTTTTTCCAAGTGATACTTAGCTTTTTAAAAAAGTGTTCTAATAATGAATCAAAATTCAAATTAAGTCTCCATTAAACAAAGTTTCTACCAAAACTACATTTTAGCTTTTGCACTAAAAGCTTTAGGAACAGAGTCAAGTGGAACTGAAACCAAATTTCTGAGCAGAACAAAACTGTAGTCTGAAAATAACACATTTACAAAATATAGTGATCAAAGAAACTCTTCACCTTTGCCACATAAACAAACAGGAGACTTACAGAATGTGAAAAGTACAACCCATAAGTTAACTCTGAAGTAGGTATTCTTGTGACGAAAAAAGGTAAGTGCTGCAAAGGATCTCCTGAGTTAAAACTGATGGGGTTTAAGAAGCAAGGAAGAAAACCCACGATCACCACCAACGCCCAAGCACCTGTGTGTGAGTCTCAAACCCTCGTTCGGAAACCTCGGGCATAACTTAAACATCTTTCTTCACATGGTGGACCCTGTGAAACTGCCAGCCGAGTCCCACCCTTCATTCTCGATTCACCTCTCCCCCTCAGCACAACTCCCAGCCCGCCATGTCTACCTGACAAGTGACAGCCCAATCTGATTAAATGCTTCCAAGGGAGGGGACTCGTGGGCCTCCATGACAGGCCAAAAGTGATCACCATGGAGATACATAATTACAGCTGTCAACGCATCTACTGTCCTGCTGACATCAAGTTGATTGCTCCCAGCAATAATGATAGACAAAGCTAGTGTGCACACTCCCGCACCCAGTCACTTTATCTATTCCTTGGTCCATTTAGCTGACATGCAACATTCACACAAGCAAATAACAGCAGTAAGCAGAACATTTAAGGCATTTTAATTGTTTTTTCTTTCTATGGATGGCTCACAACTGCAAATGTTATTACATAAAACTCCTGCTGCAGCATTAATTGAAGAAAGATTTGGTGGGACAAAGACTGTAGGGGGTAGAGTTTGTCCATTATCACTTGTACTTTCAACAGGTCTCACGTTTGAAAATTGCAAATTGCAAAAACTTGCGAGGGCAAAATGTTTGACATCCTGTTAGCTGTTACAACATGGTGAAAACGTCTAACAACTCGAGTAATCATTATGAATTCTTATTTAATACTTTTTGATTAAAAAAATGCTTAGATACGTCCCTATGATACTTGTTTTCTCATCTGCTATTTAACGTCACACAATGCCTGTTAAATCTTTACAATTTTTTTTTCTGCCTTCAGGCTTTGAACACAGCATGGAGTCTCCAAGCCTGGAAAGGGTCAAGTCCCTTTAGAAAGCACATGGGCAAAAACAATTTAAAACGTGAAATAAATCATATATCCAATAACATCTTCAAATTCAGAATTCTTCCTGTAATCTTTCACCATCTTCTTACCAGTAATCAAACGGAATAATCATATTCACAGATGGTACAGCCTTGTCAGCCACTAGCTAACATAATGTCACAGATATACTCACTATTACCTTGATTAACAGAAAGGGTACATCCTTGTTCTTTTTATGCAAGAAAAATGATTTAAATACAGAAGTATAAATAAAGTGAACACTGATCACTTTTAAGTGGTATACATACTATGTACTTCTTAAAGTCCTTGACACATCATAGAATGAGGCACATTTTGTTTTCCTTAATCCATTTCAATTAACAAGCTGATTTTCTGCTGGAATTTCTTGACATCTGACTATATAGGGGAAGCTGGATTAGATCTATTGAAAAGATTAAATTGTAATACAGGAAAGTCATTCCCCATTCTTCAGTTCAGTTCAGTCGCTCAGTCGTGTCCGACTCTTTGCGACCCCATGAATCACAGCATGCCAGGCCTCCCCCCATTCTTAGGATGTCACAAACTTCTTCATTACAATTTTCAGAAGAACTGGGAACATTGGGAACTATCATTTATTTAGAAGCCAGTTGTCTCCAGACTTCCCTATTAGGTGAATTCTGACTTTCCTGCACGTCATAAAGTACAAAATATTAAAAACAAAAAACTATGATTTCCCATGAATTTCACTTGTCATTCAATTTACACCCTTTGGTGTTGACAAGCTTTAACATAAAAGTGTGACATAAATCAAGATTTTAACCTCTCACTTGGTATTACAGCTTAATGACTTACACCAGGTAGACGTATTGGTTCTTCGTACTGAGACAATCTCCCAATAGACGGCAAACCAAAAGACTTGTAGGGGTCCTGAAAGTTCAAAGAACAGGAAGCACAGCCTTTGAAATATAAATCAGCACAAGTAAGGTTAAATATTTATACAATGAAGAAGCATTTTGGGGCCTATTTACCAAATCACAGATTTCAGAATATTATTGTCTTCTCCTCACTCTGGACAACTTAGAAGTGTCTTTAAAAAATCAAACAAAACAAAAAGCAGAATTTAGCCTGACCTTGATCATACTTTATTGAAACTGGTAAAATTCCAACTTTTTATAAATCTTCTTAGAATGCCTTGGGCAAAAATAAAATAACTGAGGTGCTACATCAAAACATACTCAAGCTCAGAACAAGAAATGCAGTGCACTGAAGATATTTGTGTTTCTTACTCTCCAAACAGCTCACATACAGCCAGATCTGAGGCTCTGGTTCTCCAAATAAAGACCTGAACAGCCACTCTGCACGTGCTTCCAGACACATGCTCTGTTTGTAAGTATCTCAGATCATCAGAATAAATATTAAATAAGTTCAGTGTCATAACAACAGGGAAGAAAAAGAAAACCACTCAAAATATAATGCAAAGAAAAATAACTAAGCCAAGACCTATTTCTCAACAGGTCTTGCTTTGAAAAGCATTCCAAAACAAAGTCCAGGATTCTTAAACACAGATACTACTAATTTGCTTTTTATATTACAGACAGGCTTCAATGTCTAAAAGTAAAAGATGGCATAAATGTTTCCTTGCATTTTTGTTTTAGTCATTTGAGAGAAGCATTTTCAGATGCTGACTGCTTAATGATGTGGTTAATATAGTTATAAAATAATATCAAAGCACTGAACTGAGAGTTTATGAGTAAAATCCATAATTAAAATTATGAATTAAGAGCTTTGCAATTTAAATTTTAGTTGTGATTATTCACGTAAGAAGTAAAATTATTAGGGGGAAAACTGTTAAAAAAATTAAACACTGAATTAACAACTGATGTGTAACTAGGGTAACTCTTAAACATACACACAGAAATAAATGCTCCTGCTCATTTTCAATGTGGTTTGAAAATAAGCAAACAAAACAAAACCCACGGTCCATTCAAGCACAAGAATATTGAACTAATAGTTTCTCGCTCCTTACACTGATTAGCAGCTATTCTTCCATCCAGAAACAACACATGAAAATTAATTAAATTCAATCCTTTAAAACTATTTTGAGTTATGTCAAAATGATCTAACCTTTCTATTTCTGGTTCAGCTCTGAATTACATAATCAAATACTTGACCCCAAGTTACAGGATGCTAACTCTACCTTGTTTAGTTATACGTGGTCCCATGACTCGGGACACAAACACCACCCTTCCTCCCATCATCCCTCCTCCCAGTGTTTGCTTTACCTCGGCATAAACGCGACACTCGACCGCCCAGCCGTTGATGGGAATGTCGGCTTGTTTGTGCCTGAGAGGGTAGCCCTTGGCAACACGTATCATTTCTTGGACCAGGTCCAGGCCAGTGATGCATTCTGTGATGGGATGCTCAACCTGGAAGGCCAAGATGTGCCCGTAAGGAGGTGTGGTGGTAGTCTAGTCACTAAGTCGTGTCCGACTCTTTTGCGACCCTATGGACTGCAGCCCAATAGGCTCGTCTGTACATGGGACTTCCCAGGCAAGAAGACTAGAGTGAGCTGCCATTTCCTTCTCCAGTGGATCTTCCAGACTCGGGGATCAAACCCACATCTCCTGCACTGAAGGCAGATGCTTTACCGCTGAGTCACCAGGGAAGCTCCAACAGATGTAGGAAAAAGTAAACAGAAATAAGCAGGGACAATGTCAATCCAACAAATTCTGGGTAAAATGAGGTTAATTATATTTAATCATAGTTGACTTGAAATCTATCTAAGAGAATAATATTAAAGTGTCGGTACCATATAGTACAAAACTGGGTGGGTGAGAAAAACAGACACCCCAGAAGTGTTTGTAAACTGTCTGTACTACTTTTCCCAGTGTTTATTTTGATGGGGTCCAACCAGGTCCAACACTTTTAATTTTATACTAATTCTTCACTGACGATTACATATTTATAGCCACCGTCCTCAATGTGGCTGATCATCAGCCTGTTCTGCTACACTTAGCACGGCATCTACAGAGGCAGCTTACGATTTTCCACAGCACTAGTCCAGCCTGAGTCTTACCCACTTGCATGCTTTCACTAACCTGTCCTGACAAGCAACCAGATTAGCGTACTCTTACATCAATGCAGTGTAGCAGAAAGGAGCAGATGGATCCTGCAGGTTGTTTTCCCTCCAGACCGACGTGGGGAGTGCTTCGCATGCACAATGGCAACACTGAGCCAGTGAAATCACTGCTCTCTCAGCAAATTGCTGATAACTATTTTGGACGATGCTGTCATGGGGACCCCTGGCCTTCCACCTGAGCACATGGGATGCACATGCACAGAAGCATGCGCAAACATACAGGGATACCAACAGACACACCGTTACCAATCTGATCGACTGCTGACGAGATCCTAAACTTCACTGAGCTAAAATAAAGCCATTGAGGGCACTGGTAAAGGGCAGGTCATCTGCCTTCCATCTAAAGCCTTGAGTAAGTTTTGAGAATTTCAACCTTGGCCACATTAGCTGCTTTGATACCAGTTTCCTTTCTCATAAAAATTAAGCATGTTTTAAAAGCACTTCACTATAGTTTATCATGACATGCTATATTTCATACACTCTGACATGGGAAAAGGTCAATGAACAGACCAATTGTCTTTCCATCTTCAACTACACTAATTGAAGGACAGGACTTAGTCATTATAATAATCTTGAAGCTTATCATAAGCAGACAATACAATAGTCTTAAAAAAAAAAGCTTTGTAAAAATAAACAGATGGCATCCATAATTAGCTCTGTGTGTGTTATGAGTTTGTTTACAGTTTCAACAACATTTTAAGACATTTTGACATAATTTTAATGACAAATCATCACTAAAATAAGCACCTACCCTTTGTAAAATATATGCGACACTTAAGTAAAGATTTTATTAGATAGCTTAGAATCTATATTCTTGAAAGCAAAACATGGTTTTGAGAGAAACAAGGTTCTGAATGATAAATATAAGAAAGGAACAAATGTAAAGCCATTCTATTATTGCTGGAAGTAAATTTAACGTGAGAATGCAACTTACCACCCTAACTATTCAACCTACTATGTGACCAAGGGCTTTTTATATCAATACTATCCACTACCTTTGTTAAGTAAGAAAACATTTTTACAAGTTCACAGAATGATGTAATTTCATCCTTCTATATCCATCACTCAGAAAAGCACACACTATGTACTAGACAAAGAAATACACACTGAATGAATGAAAGAGCAGCAAAGTCAGAGTCACGTCTCTAGTAAGTGGTAGAGGCAGGGTTGGAACCTACTTCCCTCCAGAGGTGACATTAGCTGCCTGTTCTTCCTCACGGAAAAATGGATATGGAAGTATGCAGTAAAGATAAACAGCTAAACAATTATGTGCTGTTATCTTTTATAAAATACATGATTATGAAAGTCTAACGACCCAAATTCATTTTAAGACTCTACTACACCTTAGAAGACCTCCTTATAACTGCATAAGAAAAAAGTTTATTAAATTTATATTGAATAGAATCTAAAATTGGACCCACTTTAACCCAATTTAGAGTTATATAACAGTAACACAACATTTTATAATCTTAGTGAGCCGCAATTATTACAAAATAAAATCAGCAGACAACTAAAATAACAACTATGCTAAAGACAAAATCATTAAAGAAATTTTTTAAAATATCCACTGAGGTTCAAGCACTGTTAAAGTACACAAAATAGTCTGATGTACCTAAATTTTTCAGATAACAGAAATACATCTTTTTAAAGGAAAACATAAATTTAAACATTTTAAAGAGAAATCCTTCTAAACACATTTTAACAGAATTTCAAAGTTATTCAACAGGATATGTGAAGCATTTCCTTTAGACCCTGTATTATTATCATCAGGCATCTTATAACACTGACTAAATAACCATGTCTACCCCCATCCCTGAAAACTTAAAAATAGTTTTCCTGTGCAAGTAAAACTCAATGCTTAAGAAGAACAGAGGTTACAAAGAGAAAAAAATCGTTCCCACACAACAAAACATAATTCGTTAACTGTTTTAAAAATATCATTAAATAAAAAAAGAAAGAATAGGAAGGGAAGGAGGTAAAACCAATGGGAAGTAAAGGTTAACTGAAACAAAAGGTTATAAGAAGAAAAACAAGACTCAAACACTGGCTTCTGGTAAACCAACAAATTCATCATGTCCAACCTAGAATAAAAAACAAGCTCTGACAGTACGATGTTAATAAACATCTATTCTGAAGACTACTGTGTCAGGGTAGGACAAGGTTTCTGAGTAACTTCTATTTGGGAAACACTGAGTTAATCTAAGTTAAACAGGTTTTGCTTTTTTTTTTTTTTGAAAGACTCCTCAAACACATTAATCTGTAAATACACCTCAGGACTCTCTGAAAGGAGATTGTACAGCATTTATTTAACTGTACACCTCCTCCTTTTGCAAATAATCTTTATGGATTGAGAATTCCAAAGAACACACACTTAGAAACAATGCCTTAAACATTCAAAATACTGGGTTGGCCAAAATGGTTGTTTGGGTTTTTCTGGAATATTGTATAGAAAAACCTGAATGAAATTTCTGGCTCAGTTCAGTTCAGTCGCTTAGTCGTGTCCGACTCTTTGCGACCCCATGAACCACAGCACGCCAGGCCTCCCTGTCCATCACCAACTCCCGGAGTTCACTCAAACTCATGTCCATCGAGTCTGTGATGCCATCCAGCTATCTCATTATCTGCCGTCCCTGTCTCCTCCTGCCCCCAATCCCTCCTAGCATCAGAGTCTTTTCCAGTGAGTCAACTCGTCACATGAGGTGGCCAAAGTATTGCAGTTTCAGCTTTAGCATCAGTCCTTCCAAGGAACACACAGGATTGATCTCTTTTAGAATGGACTGGTTGGATTTCCTTGCAGTCCAAGGGACTTTCAAGAGTCTTCTCCAACACCATAGTTCAAAAGCATCAATTCTTCAGCGATCAGCTTTGTTCACAGTCCAACTCTCACATCTATACATGACCATGGGAAAAACCATAGCCTTGACTAGACGGACCTTGGTTGGCAAAGTAAACGTCTCTGCTTTTTAATATGCTATCTAGGCTGGTCATAACTTTCCTTCCAAGGAGCAAGCATCTTTTAATTTCATGGCTGCAATCAGCATCTGCAGTGATTTTGGAGCCCAAAAAAATTAAGTCTGACACTGTTTCCACTATTTCCCCATCTATTTCCCATGAAGTGATGGGACCAGATGCCATGATCTTCGTTTTCTGAATGTTGAGCTTCAAGCCAACCTTTTCACTCTCCTCTTTCACTTTCATCAAAAGGCCTTTGAGTTCCTCTTCACTTTCTGCCATAAGGGTGGTGTCATCTGCATGTCTGAGGTTATTGATATTTCTCCCGGCAATCTTGATTCCAGCTTGTGCTTCTTCTGGCTAACCCATTACAAACCCAATTCCCTTATGTGACTCTATCCTTACCAAACAAATTGCTGGTCTTCACACATCAATTTCCTGCCCAAAAGAAAGATGTGCTAGTTCCAAGAAACATATGAATGAAGGATCTTCCAGATAGTACGACTGTGCATTAGAACTTAATATTCTGACATTCTAGTACATGAACCTTGGGGTTTGGTCAGCAAAATTAATACCTAGCCAAAAAAGCGAGAGAGATGGAAGAGAAAGAAAACACACACATACACACACACAAGCCCAAAAAACGAGTGAAAATCACTCAACTGTGTCTGACTCTTTGCGACCCCATGGACTATAGAGTCCATGGGATTCTCCAGGCCAGAATACTGGAGTGGACAGCCTTTCCCTTCTCCAGGGGAACTTCCCAACCCAGGAATCGGAGCCACATCTCCTGCATTGCAGGCAGATTCTTTACCAGCTGAGCCACAAGGGAAGCCCAAGAATATTGGAGTGGGTAGCCTATCCCATCTCCAACGGATCTTCCTGACCCAGGAATTGAACCAGGATCTCCTGCATTGCAGGAGGATTCTTTACCAACTGAGCTATGAGGGAAGCCCACCCAAATCAGAATTTATTAATTCTCAAAGGCAAATTATTGACTGGCATGTATTTATCAGGTCAATGCCACCTTGCAGGTTCTCCTGCTGTTGTTGTTAGTTGCTAAATCGTGTCTGACTCTTTGCAACTCGATGGACTGTAGCCTCAAGACTCCTCTGTCCATGGAATTTTCAGGCAAGAATACTGGAGTGGGTTGTTTTCTTCTCCAGGGGATCTTCCTGACTCAGGGATCGAATTTGCACCTCCTGCACTGGCAGGTGGATTCTTTACCACTGAGCCACCTAGGAAGTCTCGCAGGTTCTATCAAGAGCTTATACATCAGCACTGGCAAAGCCAATTATGAACCTCGTTATGAATCTTTTATTCAAACAGGTACAAATGACAATCATCAAATGCCATGTTAAGATACATAATCACACTCAAAATCTATGAGTATGTACAGTTAGTTATATATGCCTACTTTAGATGGTCACGGCCAGCCAGTTTTTTATAGATCTATTTGCAAATTTACTTGTCTTTTCAGTCACCATCAGACTGTCACTACTGTCAGTATTTGAGTCTAGATTTCTTGCCACTCCCTCTAATTTTTTGCTTCAAATGCATTTCAAAAAAAATAATAATAATAACTGAGCTTACAAATGCAGTGGCAAAGTAAACCACGTTTCACTTCACATGAGTACTTGACGTATCAAATTTCAACAGTAATAAACTTAGAAAAGCTAAATTTTTCTAGAATTGTGTTGTCATTATCTTCTTTTGTAAAAGTTATGATCATAAATTCTGCCACTGCCACTGTGACCTTTAGCTTTATTCCTCCTCAAATACCAACTGCGTGCATGCACACTGAGTTACTTCAGTCGTGTACGACTCTTTGCGACCCTACAGACCATGGCCCACCAGGCTCCTCTGTCCATGGGATTCTCCTGGCAAGAATATTAGAATGGGTTGCCATGCCCTCCTCCAGGGAATCGTCCTGACCCAGGGATCGAACCAGCATCTCTCAAGTCGCTTGCATTGGCAGGCAGGCTCTTTACCACTAGCACCACCTGGGAAGTCCTAAATACCAATTAGGAAGTCCCCAAAACTAGTGAAGGAAAGACAGATATTTCCAGAGTCCTAAAGTATCCACCGATAAAATACCTTCATCAATGACAAGAGGAGAAACGCTAACACTACAGTGGGGAAATCCCAGACATGCCACCTTAACCACGCCAACATCACCAGTAATGGGATAAACAGACACTGCGTGTCTCCTATAATGGTCCTCTCAAAAGAATAGCACTTCTGTAATATTCTTGCTGAATATGCACTGTCTGGATATACTCAAGAGAAAAAAGAGAGACAAAATGAGGGACACTCTATAAGACAAATGGCCTGTGCTCATTTAAAAAAATGTCAAGGTCACAGGTGACAAAAAAAATAAAATAAAAAAGACTAAGGAACTGCTCCAGATAAAGACTGAAGAGTCATGGCAAGCAGATATAATATAGGATCCTGAACCAATATTAAAATGTTGTATTTTTACTATAAAAGACATTAGTGGACAACCAGTGAAATGTGAACATGGTCTGTGGACTGGGAGAGAGCAATGGGTCAATGTTAATACTCAGATGTTGATAATGGTCCTGTGGCAATGGAAAAGAGCTTTCTCGTTTTCAGGGGATACACGTTTAGAGGTAAAGGAGCACCAGGCCTACAACTTACTCTGAAATGTTTCAGGTAAAGAGGACAGAAAGAAATTAAGATATGGGTATAAGATAAAAATAAAGCAAATATAAATGTTAGTAAAGGGTGTTCAGATATTTTTAGTAATGTTTAGAAATTTTATGGACATAAGAAATAATTGTAAATAAAACTTAATAAAAGTTAAAGCAACGTCACCAAAGTTTTTGTTTTTATATTATGAAACATTATTAAGGTAAAGATATCTGACTTGATTGACATTATCGTCTCTTCAATCAGAACCCTTCCACTGCGCTAAATAACCAAAAGCAGACAATTTGCTCAATGTGTTTTCTCTGACTTAAACTTTTAAATATACTTTATTATGTTGATTATCTAATAATTCTAAAGATTTTAAGAATGGGTAACTACATAACAGGCAAGCATTCCTCAAGGGGAACAAGATTCAGGCAAATTTTAATTACACACTAAAGTTAACTTCAAATGAATAGTAACACTGAGGCATATTTAAAAGTTTAAATGTGTGTTTCATTTAGATGTTTGTAACAAAACCCACCCTACTAAAGAATTAAATAATTACTCAAGTTTACAGACGCTTGTTCCTTGGAAGAAAAGCTATGACTAACCTAGACAGTGTATTAAAAAGCAGAGACATCATTTTGCTGACAAAGGTCCACATAGCCAGAGCTGTGGTTTTTCCAGTAGTTGTGTACAGATATGAGAGCTGGACCATAAAGAAGGCTGAGCTCCGAAGAACTGATGCTTTCAAACTGAGAGTCCCTTGGACTGCAAGGAGATCAAACCAGTCAATCCTAATGGAAATCAACCCTGAATGTTTATTGGAAGGACTCATGCTCGAGTTGAACCTCCACTACTTTGGCCACCTGCTGTGAAGAGCTGACTCACTGGAAAGGGCCCTGATGCTGGGGAAAATTGAGGGCAGGAGGAGAAGTGGAGGACAGAAGATGAGATGGTTGGATGGCATCACCAACTCAATGGACATGAGTTTGAGAAAATTCAGCAAGACAGTGAAGGACAGGGAAGCCTGGCGTGCTGCAGTCCATGAGGTCGCAGAGTTGGACACAACTTAGTAACTGAACAACAACCACAAGTTTAAAAGAGGAGAAAGTCCTAAAGAGTGAGGAGAGGCATCAGATCAGTGAACTATGTGTTAACTTGGCCATTATACAGAAAGAGGGTGATGGAAAGTGTTCACAGTTCCTTAGACAGAGGGTAGTCTTTTTCTTAGGTGGTAAGCGGAGGCCCAGCTGCTTAGTCAAGGCAGAAGCTGCCCCTAAAAGCAGAAGACCCATGGACACATCATAACTGACATCTGCACGGCACTGAAAATTATCAAACCCCTCCACGCTCATGAACTTGCTCTGTTTCACTGTCACTTTACAGACAAGACACATGAGATACTCACAAGAAGTATGTGGTAAGAGAATGTTCTAACACCCAAATAACATTATGTTAAATTAACATAACTTAAAGTCACTTCTTTATTAAATACAAGTCTAATTGACAGATAATACAAAGACCCAGTTTGTGAAAGCCATCTTTTGAAAGAAGAACTTGTTCGATTCAACTGAGCAAAGCAGTATAGTTATGATTACCTGCTGAAATATGAGGAAATTGTCCTGTTACATAAAATTGGGTTTCACAATGGTATTTGGCATAATAGGTCTCTATCTTTTTTCGTTTGTTGTTATTCTGGCCTGAAAGGACAACTGATGTCATTATTTTTGGTTTTGCTTTTTCAGGTCAGAGAAAATGGAATCTAACATATACCTATTAAAATACTGAAACTCTACCTCCTGGGAATACAGGATTTCAAAATAAAGATCTAAAGTTATTAAATTTTGATCCACAGGCCTCAAAGGAAAAAAAAGGATGTTGGGAAATAAGCCCCAACACACCATTCCTAAAAATGCACCTTGAAAATAATGGCTACATTCAAGGGTGGTGCTGAAAACTGAACAAATTCTATTATAGAACTTTCCTGTTGACCCCCAAACAGTCAGATGAAGAAAGGATAAGAGAACTATGAGGGGTTGAACTATACTCCCCTCACTTCCGCCCAATTCATATATTTAAGTCCTAACCCCAAGCACTCAAATGATTGTGTTTGGAGACGGGGTCTTTAAAGAGGCAATTAAGTAAAATGAGGTCACTGAGGAGGGCTCTAATATAATATGACTGGTGTCCTTGCAAGAAGAAATGAGTACACGGATGACACACAGCAAGAAAGGAAGACCACAAGAGGACACAAGATGGCGGACTCTAATCTGCAGGCCACAAGCCACAGACGAAGCCACTCTGCCACACCTTGATTTTACACTCCTGTCTCCACAAGTGTAAGAATATGTTGCACAAGCCACCCAGTCTGTGACAAGCTGTTGTGGTAACCCTAGGAAACAAATACAGGAACAAGTTTGGAAAGTTCTAGATAAGAATCTAGAACTCGAAGACACCAACATAGTTTATAAAATGCTTCAAAACAAAAACTAGTGAAAAATGTCTGACAAATTTAACTATTCATGTCTGTTTAACAAAAACTTCTTTCCTTCAATTTTCCAGTAAGACTCAAAGAAAGACATTAAGTGACAGTATAACATACCCTACTTTATATTCTCAGTTTCCTAGGAGAGTAACTTCAAATATTCCAGAATATTCCAGTTCTGGCTAGCTCCAGCCAATCTGAGAATCCTGGCCTCTGTGACTTAAATGCAATCAAAATGTCAATTTCTATCCAGATCTAAAATATTTCTTCTGGCAAGAAGGGAATTTTACAAATTAATTACAAATACATTTCCCTGTAATGTCTCCTATTTCCACCAATTATTCTTTCAGTCAAACACCTTAACTCCATAAAAGGCTAAACTCTTTAGGTACTTTTTTTTTAATTTAAAATTGCTCTGAAATAAGAGAAAGATGTTTGTTCAGTTACAGTCAATTCTCAGAAATCAGATGTAGGCTGCAATAATTCTTAATTTTTTAATGTGTGAAACCGTGAAGGATAAGAATCAAGATGCTAAAACGGTTTTCCTAAAATGCTCCTGGAAAACAAGGTTCCACACGATACAAATATCTCTGATGGGATCTCTGATGGGATGTGGGGGTATCTGGCCTCCAGAGACTTTCAACAGAGCTATTATTACACTTTTTCTTTCACAGTAAAAGTAGATTCCTCCTTCACTGCTGCAATCAGTATAAGCCACTGACTGAAGTCTAATAAAGGGGATACAATTTAGATCTCTGTTCTCCAAGATGTGGAAGAGCCAGCTGACCATGTTTCGGCATTAAATTTAACATGTTACTCCTTTCTATTTGAGAGTTTCCTAGCCACTCCAGTACTCTTGCCTAGAAAATCCCATGGATGGAGGAGCCTGGTAGGCTGCAGTCCGTGGGGTCACTAAGGGTGGGACACGACTGAGCGACTTCACTTTCACTTTCACACACTGGAGAAGGAAATGGCAACCCACTTCAGTGTTCTTGCCTGGAGAATCCCAGGGACGGGAGAGCCTGGCGGGCTTCCGTCTATGGGGTCACACAGAGTTGGACACAACTGAAGTGACTTAGCAGCAGCAGCCTTTTTTTTTTTTTGCTTTTGCTTTTTTGCCTTTGTAGACAATATTAAGACTGCTTTTCAAAAAAAAAAATCTAAAAGTTACTTGGATTTGGAAATTAACAATTATATACACACATATACACATAATTTGGAAAGGAATAGTCAGGATCCAAAATACTAATTTTAACACAAAGATCTAAGCAGAAATAGCTTATCAATGTAACCCTTTAGTGAGTTTCATGTTCAGAAGAAAGATTTCCATCTCCGTTTTTCTGTTAACCCTTACAATGAAACGGAGACTTCTTCCAAAGCAGTTTAGTATTTCAACTATGTTTGTTCATTTGCAACAATAATTTTTCAATCAACTGATAAAAGTATAAGAGGAAGCTATTATTAATTAATTTGTGGCCCAGTTTGCCACCTGAAAAAAAAATACTGACATGCTTTTTTAATTATGACAACAGTAATAGTGAACATATTAACCAATGTTTAAACAACATAGCATGCAGAATATTACTGGTAAGATTCCTACAGTTAGGAAGAAGAGTGAGTGCTTACTATAAAGCAGACACTATTTTGAGCAGTTAAATATTCATTCATTAATGCTCACAATCCTATAAAGCAAGTGCTACATTACTGTCACTTCACAGATGAGGGAAATGAAGCATAGTGAAGTTAAGGAACTTGCTCACAGACACACAGCTAGGAAGGAGCAGGGCTAGGATTTACTGGGGCTGAGTGAAAACGGTGGATGCTCATAATTTACAGAAACAATGATTAAATGAGCTCCCACTGGTCAGTTATGACTGTTCTGAACCATTTCAGAGTCTAGAACCTCACCAAGTTTCTCCCTGGTAAAGTGTGTGTCCAATTTCAGAGGGTCCACAGACTCCCCTCCAGCTCATTAAAGAGCCCAGATAACCCAGCTTAGATGTTTCTGGTTTGGGAATAGGGAAATAGCAACACAGTTCACTCCCCTCCAGGGTCTCTGTATCTCCCTCGACTTAGTGAGTCACAGGGGATATGTGAAGCACTGGTATCTGGGGGCAGTGACAGCTGACAACAGGTAACAGGCTCTTCTCTCTCAAGGGCTAGAATGAACTGAGAGACCAGCTTCAGATAACTCCAGGGAAGAATGTGAAAGGCACAGGTCATGGAGACGGCTTGGACCCTGCAGAGACTCATGGACCCTGGAGAGAAAGTCAGCCAAAGCTTCAGAAGAGTCCCTGTTCTCTTTGCCAATGAATTCAAGTGGTCCATGTATGTTAGTTGGATTCTGATCTCTGGATCCTTGAGACAAGGAGAACGGTGGGGACACAGGCTCTTTTTGTCCTCGGGAGTAGATACAATCCTATCACCAAATACCTGAATATCACAACAAACAGGATTTGGTACTGACCACTCAGAAAAACCAGAGCTAAACCACACAGGAGAAGATGTACCCACCAAGAAAGGATAGGAATTCAGAAAAATGATCATGTAGGCCAAGTGAATCTAAGCAAACTCCAGGAGACAGTGGAGGACCGAGAAGCCTGCTGTGCTGCAACCCATGGGGTCGCAGAGGGTCAAATACAACTTGGCGACTGAACAACAATGCTAAGTGAAATAGAGCAGCTAAGGGATAGGAAAAAAAAAAAAAAAAAGCAACTCTATCCAAAAAACCAGTAAAGGCACCGAGAAACTCCAAGAGTAGCAATACAAGCACACACACACACCACTCCACCCACGATTAGACTTTCTGGGATAAAATAACATAAGGATCTTTATGGGGTGATGCATAGGTCCTACAGTTGGATCCTGCTCTTTGTAGCACAACTTTGTAAACGTTCAACCACTCGCTGACTTGCCTTAGTCCGTCTGCACTGCTGTAACAGTAACACAGACTGAGTGGCGTATAAACAACAGAAGCGTATTTCTCACAGGTCGAGGGGCTGGGAGGGAAGCTGAAGATCAACTGACGGCTGATTCGGTGTCTGGTGAAGCCCACGTCTCGGTCCACAGACGGCCACCTTCTCACTGAGTCCCTACACAGGAGGGGAAGGTTCTCTCTGGGGCACAAACCCCACCCATCCGGGCACCCCCTCATAATCTAATCACTTCCCAGAGGCCTCACCTCCCAAATCCATCACACTGGGGGGTAATGTTTCAACATATGAATTTTGGAGAGACACAAACATTCAGTCTACTGTATTTGTATACTTAAAATGGGCTAATGTTATGATATGCAAAGTATACCACAATAGAGACTATTAATTTCTTTTTCAATGGTTAACATAGGGAGTTCCCTGGTAGTCTAATGGTTAGGATTTGGTGCTTTCACTGCTATGGCTGGGGTTCAATCCCTGGTCAGGGAACTGAGATTCCACAAGCTGTGAGGCATGGGACAAAATTAATTTTAAAAAAAAAAATACAGAGTCATTTTCACTCATGCAAATTCTCATATAATTTAGCTCCTATGCACCAGTCCTCAGGAAGCTACTTAAAGATACTCTGCAGGGAAAAAAAGGAAAAAACCAACAGTGCTTAAGACAAAAGTCAAGAAGAAAAGAAGTTTTTATAAAGAGGGGTAGAAGAAATTCTCAGGACAGGCAGGGAATACAGCGGGTGAAAGGAAACCAGAGCCTGCTACACAAAGGCAAAAGCAACAACAAAAAAAAGAACTCAATGGGTTTGAATATAATGAACACAGATCGAGTATGTGGCTAAATCAGCGATAGGCACATAGAAACCTAAGCCAGCAGACAGACAAACCAGAAGACAGTTTTTAGCTACAGAGAAAGCAAAACGGTGCAGGAGAGTGAAAGTAATCTTAAGAGACAACATGACTGCTATGAACAGCACTCACACTGTGATCATAATAAAATCCCCGATACTGGGCTAACCCAAACCATGACACAGTGACAGCAGAATGGTGAATCACAGGCTCCCTTGTGAGATGGAGGCGATGATTAATTATTCCTAATCAACGGCAGAGAAGCTGGAGCCTTCCTCCAGCCTTTTCCTCCCTCAGCAGCCATGGCTGTTCCTCACCCAGAGCAGCAGGTCCCCACACACATCGCTCCAAAGAGGCTCCCCTCTTCCACGGGGTTTCTCATTTCTCCTTTATTTCTTTTTCCTTCCTTTCTTTTTTTTGCAGGGGCCGGGCAGGCAAGTGGTGGTGGTGGTGGGTGGGTAGTGGTAATTACTCAAGGGTTGATATTGGGTCAAAAAGCCAGTAACGTGTTAATCCAGCTATTTCAAGCCCCATAATCTTTCACCTTTATGAGAAGAAAACTCTTCCACTGTAAGGATAACCTTGTGTGTATGTGTGTTAGTCGTTTAGTCACGTCCAACTCTTTGCGATCCCATGAACTGCACAGCTTACCAGGCTCCTCTGTCCATGAGATTCTCCAGGCAAGAATACTAGAGTGGGTTGCCATTCCCTTCTCCAGGGTATCTTCCTGACTCAGGGATCAAACCTGAGTCTCCTGCACTACAGGTGGATTCTTTACCACCTGAGCTACCAGAGAACATTATCACCCATCTAAGAAGTCAGAATATAGTACCATGGATACCTCTCAAAATAAATTCTCAATTAAAAAAAAGATACAAGAACCACCGAACCACAAGTGAATCAAAATCCAGACTGATTAATCATAAGGCTATGGTAAGATGCTGATCGAGACCATGAAAGCAGTTAAAACACAAAGGTATGATGAAAACACCTGAAGATTCAGAACTATAGAAAAGAAAGTATAGTACTGTTACAATAATGAAAAACCAACAATGAAAAGAGCAAAAATGAAGGGTTAGGGAAGAAATCAGGATTAAACATAAGTATGCCAATTTCTACTCATTTTTTATAAAAAAAGAAACAATATACTTTCAAATTGGAATATGAAGAAATGTGATGACGAAAATATAAACAGTTCCAATAATCATTTGTCGTATTAAGAACATCTTTAAGGAATTAATATTTCAGTGGAAAATAAGAAACAATTATCTAATAGTTCAGCAATTTCATCATTTCAATTTCTTTTCCTTCTGTTAAATACAAATAAAATGAGCTAATTTAAAAAACAATATGGAAAAATAAGAGTAATGAGAATGAAGAGTCCTACTGGATACTGTATTATAATAAAAAGATATAACATCTAAAACAGTGTAGTACCAGCACATAAATAACAGAAAGGCTAAAAAAAAGAAAACAGTAAAGTTAAAATCTGCACATATATAAGAATTCAGTACATAAAGAAGAAGACTCTCAATTAACACTGAAAAGAATAATTATTCAGTAGTAGCTGTGACAAACAGGTAGACATTTGTAGAAAAAAAAAAAATCCCCGGTGAAGACCAAGGAAAATGACGTAAGTACTAAAAGAAAACATGGAAGAAAAATTGAGTAGGAAAAGTCTAAGTATGTGATAACATCAGAAATAAGAGATTTAGCAATTCAACTGCAAAATTTTAAAACAAAAAGTTTCTCCATAGAAAGAAAAACTACATCAAAGTAAAAAAGACAGGTATCAGGTGAGAAAAAAGTAGCTAGGAATCATATCTGTATATTTTATATCTGCATTCATTTGTTTATGTTGCCAGGAAACAAACAGTTTTCTGGACTAGAGAAGGAGGCAACTGTTAACTCACAGAGCATCTTCACACCATTTCTCACATGGTCTGATGTCCCAGTGTGGGCAGAGGTGGATATACCTATCATTGGAGGGCAACCCCACAACAATTCATCTAAGAACTGACATAAGCGATGCTTCCATGTCTGCCCTTTATCAGCTCTGGAGAGAGAGCAAAATTGACTATGGAAAATAAGCAAATCTTTCCAGAGAGAGAAAGGGAAAGGCCTGGAATGTCAACAAATGGCTCTGGGGAAAGATAAAGACTTTCTCTCTAGCAAGTTCCATCTTTAGAGTTGTTATCATTTAATCAGGTGCCAGAGGTCTTTGCTTAGAAAGCCATCACTCTGTAATAATGTGAAAATATTCATGGAGCATTGCTTCCTGATGATATTACAAATGGCTAATTTCCTAAAAAAATATAAAACATCTACAACTCAATAAGAAAACCCAAAGGGCAAAAGAAATGTAAATAACTCTATGAAAATAAATTCATCCTCACTCAGAAGAAAAACAAAATGAAAATGTGGTACCATTTTTCACTATCATACAGAGTCAAAGGCAAAGATCCTTTTAGCCAGGCAAGTTCTCCTATAAAAGGCACCTAGATACTATTTCACTGAATTATACAAGAACCTATCACTTTCCAGGCAATTCTACTTTCACATGTGCAAAATCATAATACAAAAGGTATTTCATAATTGCACTATGATGGCAAAATACTGGAAAAATTAAAAATAGAAAACTGGTGAAATGCATATTCATACAAATGAATATTCAAATAATAATGAAGAAGATAACACTTTAAGTATGAAACACTACAAAAGACAATTTTTAAGTAAAACAAAGGTTGCCTCTATAAGAAAAATACGCAGTTGTGATAAAAATGTGGTATGGAAAGTTATTTTTCCAATGTTTACTCTTTGGGATATACTAGGTTTTCTTTTAACCAGTGATTACTACTTCTTAGTATTTCAATTCAATAAAGTTAGAAAATTATTCAAGCAAAATTACATATTTATTTCATTAAAATAAGATCTTAATAAAGCTGCATTTTTGGTAAAGTATTCATCCATTTCTCTGTCCATCTTTCAGATGCAGAGAAGGAAACATATAAGCATGGGTGTATACATACACACACTTCTACTAGAACAAGAGATGGGGACTAATCCAAGCAAAGGGAGTGAAACTTGATAAAGACACACAGAGGACAAACAGAATCCAGGATAAAGAAAGGAGAGATTAAGGCTACAGAGCAAAGGGACTTGTAAAAGCATGTGAATTATATCTTTAAGAAAAAGAAAACAACCACCTCAGATATGCAGATGATACCACTCTAATGGCAGAAATTAAAGAGGAACTAAGAGTCTCCTGAAGAGGGTGAGAGAGGAGAGTGCAAAAGTTGGCTTAAAGCTCAACATTCAAAAAACAGATCATGGCATCTGGCCCCGTCACTTCCTGGCAAACAGATGGGGAAACAATGGAAACTGTGACAGATTTTATTTTCTTGGGGTCCAAAATCACTGAGAACAGTGACTGCAGCCATGAAATTAAGACACTTGCTCCTTGGAAGAAAAGCTATGACCAACCTAGACACCGTATTAAAAAGCAGAGACATTACTTTGCCGACAAAGGTCCATCTAGTCAAAGCTATGGTTTTTACAGTAGTCATGTATGGACGTGAGAGTTGGACCACAAACAAGGTTGAGTACCAAAGAACTGATGCTCTCTCTAACTGTGGTCCTGGAGAAGACTGTTCAGAGTCCCATGGACTGCAAGGAGATCCAACCAGTCAATCCTAAAGGAAATCAGTCCTGAATATTCATTGGAAGGACTGATGCTGAAGCTGAAGCTCTAATACTTTGGCCACCTGATGCGAAGGGCTGACTCACTGGAAAAGACCCTGATTCTGGGAAGGACTGAGGGCAAGAGGAGAGGCGGGCAACAGAGGATGAGCTGTTGGAGGGCATCACTGACTGAATGGACATGAGTTTGGGCAAACTCGGGGAGACAGTGAAGGTCAGAGAAGACTGGCGTGGTGTAGTTCATGGGATTAGAGACAGACAGGACTTCGCCACTGAACAACACCAACATAAAAGCATCTGAATTTTATCTTTAAGAAAAAGAAAACAGTGATTTTAAAAACAAACATATGAGTATGGCAAAGATAATCCTGATACATTAATTCTCAGCAAAGAGAGATGAAAACCAGCAGTGATGCACCAAACCCAGTGACTTTCTCAGTGTTTCTCTTTAAGGAGAAATGGTATTTATTTCAAATGTCACTCTTAAGCAAATCTAGCAAAATGAAGATGTTACTCACACTGTGTTACCAGGAAAAAAATGTACAAGTTCTAAAGCTGGAAAAAGTGACAATTCAATCAGGAAATTTCAAGGAAAAAAAAGAAAAGAAAATTATAGCTCTCCAGCCTCAAACTGAAATACTAATTAGAGATAACATATATCTTAGAAGATAAAGAATTTGGTGAATGTGCCTTAAGTATTATAATTTAAGGTTAGTAAAGAAATCTGAAACAGAAAATCTACCATTAAAAGGACATCTGAATTGTTTAAACAATATCAGAAAGACATCTTTGAAATATCTAAGCATGGCTTTCGGAATACTATAAAACACAAGATCCTTTTTTTCATGCGCCCATTCAGTCACAGCCTCCACCACCAAATATCCCTCCACCACACAGATGTTTCTTAAAAAAAATAAATAATAATTTGTTTGGTAACTGACAAGACTACTGTCCCTGGAAGCAAATGCAAGAGAGAAATGAGATATTATTAAACATTAAACAGGAGACACAAATTAATAACTGTGCTATTATATAGCACAGATTCAGGCACTATCAGATATTTTTCCTGAAATTTATTTATGTATAATCTTTTTTTGAGGGTCTGTTCCATTCCGTTGCTCAGTCATGTCCGACTCTATGCGACCCCGTGGACCCTACCAGGCTTCTCCATCCATGGGATTTTCCAGGCAAGAATACTGGAGTGGGTTACCGTTTCCTTCTCCAGGGGATCTTCCCGACCCAGGGATTGAACCTGGGTCTCCCGCATTGGAGGCAGACGCTTTAACCTCTGAGCCTGAACATAATTTCCTGGCAAGCCACTCATGATACAAATTGTAAACACAGGTACCTAAATGATTTGGACTGACAACACAGAATCATTTGATAACAAAAGTCAACTTTTGGAAGTCTTACACCAAAAATGACCATGGGACAAACTTGAAAAACATGTGGTGACGTACATGAGCCAGAAACAAACAAAAAGTAAAGGATTCTTAAAAAAAAAAAAAAAATTGACCACAATAACAAAGTGCCCCCCAAAAAAACACTGATTATTAATTCTGCAAAATCTGCTAACTATCCCAACTAAAGTCTAGTATTTATTGAGTCTTGAATACAATAAATATACATTGTAGTCACTTCAAATTGCCTTAAGGATCATATTACAAAGCTATTACTCTCATCACGACATAATCAAGTCTCCATTTTAATCAAAAACATGATTTCCCAGTTAATTATATAATTAGACATACTTCATTATAAAGATATATATTTAATCAAAATCAAATTAATCTCTAAAAGGCAAAATTCTGTCAAATCTGAAGATATCCGCAAGAATAGGATAGAGGCTAAAAAGTGATGTCAAACAGAGGAATTGTAAGTTTTGAGCAAAAACTACTAAGGTTAATACTGTACAAATTATAAATATGAATTACCCGTGGTCTCAAAATGCATCTAGATACACAAATTCTGCCACAGTATATGAAAATCTGTCCCATAGTATAATCTCATAAGCATAATACTGAGAAAAGAAGCCATGTACAAAAAAATTTATATACAATACAATCCCATGGATTGAAAGTTTAAAAAAGAAACAGGCAAAATTATTTCTATTGTCAAGGCATGCATAAATGAAAGGAAGAACTATCCAGAAATGTAAGGAAGGAGATGTTGTTTAGAATTCAGTCAGAATGATAAACAGGAAGATGGAGGAGGAGGACTCTCTAAGAACAGGAAGAAGCTGAGGGGCAGGGGTAACAAGCACTGGCATTTTGGTACCTCTCCATCCAGTTGATGCTCACATAAACTTTTGCTTTTAATAATTTTTTTTAACTACACATCTGTATTCTACATATTTTTTCTGTATTTGTGTGTCAGTTTACAATTTAAACCAAAGAAAAGGGGGAAGAAGAAATAAAGCCATCAGTGAGTTACAGTATACCAGGGGCTTCCCAAAACCTTGCTTGGAATTGACCAAGTATGTCCCTGAAGTTAACAGTTACAGGCGGCCACTTAATTTCTCAGTCTCACAAGTGTGGCAGAGGTGTCCATTCCTCTAGAAGCCAGATTGGATGGTTCAGTTCTGAGAGTCATTCCTGAAAGCTCACTCTCAACACCTTTCCTTTCCATGTCTCTTCAAAAGACCTGTAGGCACTTAATCCCTTTCTATGCGTCATATCTTGATTAGTTTACGTTTTCAGCATATGAACCCTAACTAATGCACTTCATCAAGAAAGGTTCAAGGAAAAAAAAAAAAGAACTGGAATTTCCAATATAACCTACTAGCAGTAACGAAGCACAGGGGCTAGTCACTGACCATCAAATTAAACTGACACTCATCTGTCATTTCCAACAGGTTTCTTAGCACCAACATAAAAACTAAATCTTTATTTCCCACATTAAGGAGTTGATTTTTAACTTTTATAAAACCAAAAGGGGTGGTGAGGAAGGAAAAGTTTAAGAGGCATGGAGAGGAATGAAGAACAGAGTTTTTGTTACCTGGAGTCTCGTGTTCATTTCCAAGAAATAAAAATTCTTTTTTGAGTCCACAAGGAATTCTACAGTTCCAGCAGAAGAATAATTCACTGCTTTAGCAAGGGCTACGGCTTGTTCTCCCATTGCTATTCGCGTCTCAGAATCTAGAAAAATGCTGCAAATATACACAGAGTGACCACCTACATTTTGAACAAAAATTAAGCAATCTTTTGTGTGCATTAATTTTCTTTAAGTTTAGTCAGATATGATCATCTATGTCGACTTAAGATTTCAAACTATATGCTTTATATATGCTTAGAATACATGCTTACTGTTAATTAAGCATAACAGGTTGAAATAAATCAACTTCAAATTTTTATATAAAAACTAACATCTGAACCAGTCAATCCTAAAGGAAATCAGTCCTGAATATTCACTGGAAAGACTGATGCTGAAGCGGAAACTCCAATACTTTGGCCACCTAATGTAAAGAACTGACTCACTGGAAAAGACCCTGATGCTGGGCAAGATTGAAGGCGGGAGGAGAAGGGGACGACAGACGATGAGATGGTGGATGGCATCACCTACTCAATGGACAGGAGTTTGAGCAAACGCCAGGAGGTGGTGATGGACAGGGTAGCCTGGCATGCTGCAGTCCATGGGGTCGCAGAGTCGGACATGACTGAGAGACTGAATTGAACATCTGAACTTTCCATATTATACTGCAACTTTAATCAATCTATAAAATATACAACTGCTTTAGCAAAACCAGTTGTTTACAACTAGTAAAATTTTACACATATATTCAGAATCTCTCCAAGTAAGATTGGAAGATGTGCTTCATGGAGAAAAGATGTGTTAGGGAAGATTGCTTCAAGCAAGTATTACAGTGCTACTCACCAAGATGGCAAGTTCAACATTAATGAATCAACAATATGCATAAAATAAGGTGTCTTTCAACAGAAACACATACAAAACAAGATTATGTATTAATCAGTTGATGGAAATGTTCTGACTGGAGGGTCACAGAAACTTAACTCTGTATTTCCTGTAAGAGTAACACTTCGGTATTGTGACTTTATAAAACATAACTACCACAAATAATAAGAATCAACAGTACATGTAACAAATCCTCACAACTTCTGCTTCACAATAAAGAAGCACCTTCCAACAGACAAATAAAGGGTTTCAATGAAACCTGAAAAGAATATTATCAGACCATTTCCACATTTTCATATATTTTGTTTCTACGAAAGAAAGGCTATGAGAAACAAAACATTAACTGTTTTTCTATTTGTGGATTAAAATTAGTCTCAAATGTATAAGATTTAGATGACATCTTATGAACATTTTACTATGGAAGAACATAATGAACTTGGGCTTCCCTGGTGGCTCAACTGGTAAAGAATTCAGCAGCAATGCAGGAGACCTGAGTTCCATCCCTGGGCTGGGAAGATTCCCTGGAGGAGGACATGGCAACCCACTGCAGTATTCTTGTCTGCAGAATCCCCATGGACAGAGGATACACTACGGTCCATGGGGTCGCAAAGAGTCGGGAGATGACCGAGTGACTAAGCACATAATGAACTTGCATGTATCTGTGTGCCATATGTAACAGTTATCACTTTACAACCACTCCTGTCCTGTCAAATGGCGTGCCTACTTTTCTACCAGCCCCATCCCTTTTTTTATTTTAAAGCAAAAACCAAATTAGGTTATCACTTCTTCCATAAAAACTTCCCTATCTAGTTCTATAAGTACTTTCGTAACAATCACACTTTAAACATTAACAAGAACTCTTTAATAGCTTTAACATTTATCAGTTCAGTTCAGTTGCTCAGTCGTGTCCGACTCTTTGCGACCCCATGAATCACAGCACGCCAGGCCTCCCTGTCCATCACCAACTCCCGGAGTTCACTCAAACTCATGTCCATCGAGTCGGTGATGCCATCCAGCCATCTCATTCTCTGTCGTCCCCGTCTCCTCCTGCCCCCAATCCCTCCCAGCATCAGAGTTTTTTCCAGTGAGTCAACTTGTCGCATGAGGTGGCCAAAGTACTGGAGTTTCAGCTTTAGCATCAGTCCTTCCAATGAACACCCAGGATTGATCTCCTGTAGAATGGACTGGTTGGATCTCCTTGCAGTCCAAGGGACTCTCAAGAGTCTTCTCCAAGACCACAGTTCAAAAGCATCAATTTCTCAGCGATCAGCTTTCTTCACAGTCCAACTCTCACATCCATACATGACCGCTGGAAAAACTATAGCCTTGACTAGACAGACCTTGGTTGGCAATGTAATGTCTCTGCTTTTTAATATGCTATCTAGGTTGGTCATAACTTTCCTTCCAAAGAGTAAGTGTCTTTTAATTTCATGGCTGCAATCAGCATCTGAAGTGATTTTGGAGCCCAAAAAAATAAAGTCTGACACTGTTTCCACTGTTTTCCCATCTATTTCCCATGAAGTGATGGGACCAGATGCCATGATCTTTGTTTTCTGAATGTTGAGCTTCAAGCCAACTTTTTCACTCTCCTCTTTCACTTTCATCAAGAGGCTTTTGAGTTTCTCTTCACTTTCTGCTATAAGGGTGGTCTCATCTGCATATCTGAGGTTATTGATATTTCTCCCGGCAATCTTGATTCCAGCTTGTGCTTCTTCCAGCCCAGCGTTCCTCATGATGTACTCTGCATATAAGTTAAATAAGCAGGGTGACAATATACAACCTTGACGTACTCCTTTTCCTATTTGGAACCAGTCTGTTGTTTCATGTCCAGTTCTAACTGTTGCTTCCTGACCTGAATACAGGTTTCTCAAGAGGCAGGTCAGGTGGTCTGGTGTTCCCATCTCTTTCAGAATGTTCCACAGTTTGTTGTGATCCACACAGTCAAAGGCTTTGGCATAGTCAATGAAGCAGAAATAGATGTTTTTCTGGAACTCTCTTGCTTTTTCCATGATCCAGCAGATGTTGGCAATTTGATCTCTGGTGCCTCTGCCTTTTCTAAAACCAGCTTGAACATCTGGAAGTTCACAGTTCACGTACTGCTGAAGTCTGGCTTGGAGAATTTTGAGCATGACTTTACTAGCATGTGAGATGAGTGCAACTGTGCGGTAGTTTGAGCATTCTTTGGCATTGCCTTTCTTTGGGATTGGAATGAAAACTGACCTTTTCTAGTCCTGTGGCCACTGCTGAGTTTTCCAAATTTGCTGGCATATTGAGTGCAGCACTTCCACAGCATCATCTTTCAGGATTTGAAATAGCTCAACTGGAATTCCATCACCTCCACTAGTATTCAAATTTCCTAGATTATCTCATAAATTTTTTATAGTTAATCTCTTTGAATCAGGATCCAAATAAGTTCAAGCCACTGCATTTTACATCTTTGTGATTCTTTTAATTTGTAATGTCCTCTTCAATTTCTTTAAGCCAAAAATCTGATCATGTTCCTGTCTTGTTCAGGCATAGATGACATTTCAACAATAACTGGATGACAGAATTAACACAACCAAAAAAAAAAAAGGAAAGTGCAACTAAAGATTAGTATCATAACATTTGGATACTCGCAAGCACAGCTGAGTAAAACTACTTTTGACCTGTCTGGTCCTGCTTGTTCCCTTGTCATAAACTCTCCTAGTGATACTCAGAGCTGCAGACAAGCTCATCACTGTGCTCAAAGCCCAGAGGTAGAGACTTCCCTGGTTTTCCAGTGATAAAGAATCTGCCTTGAGATGCAGAGGACATGAGTTTGATCCCTGGTCAGGGAACTAAGATCCCACATGCCATGAGACAACTAATAGATCCTACTATTACTGTTAAAGTAATTTCAGCTCTATTAAATAGTTTTTATTACAATGGGAAAGAATCCTAAGAAATATAGAAAATCAGACTACTCTATTTCCCTCAAGAGAAGCGCTTACCTTGGTGCTTCCTCCACCACTTTCTGATTTCTTCTCTGAATTGAGCACTCTCTTTCATTGAGCCACAAGGCATTCCCATGTTTATCACCTAAAACCTGAAAGAGCAATAATACCACTTGAAAAATTATACAGCCATATCCATAGCAAACACACAGTTAACATCTCTCCATGTAACACTCCTGGCTTTTAATACTCCGACCTCCTAAAACACAAGACACCTCTCAAATACAGCATCCTTTTGGTTGACACCAGTGCAAGAAAATTTTATTATCTACCACTCCAAAACTCAATGGAACATTTTTATTAAAAAGACTTGAGGAAAAAAATTTTCATGGTATAGTTCCAATACACTGGGTAAAATATCAGAATCAACTGTACAAATTTGTGAAGGACACTGAGCATCAGTAGAGAGAATACGTTCTAGATTTCAAGGGCGCTCGGGAGAGCCACGGTGCTATGACAAATGTCCACTTGTGGCTAACACTGCAACATCTGTAGACGGCAAAGTGCCATTTCATTACAACCCATATGCGGTCTGTTACCTTATACACCGATATTGTTACTGTGTTTTACTTCTGTTATAAGAAACTAGTAAAAAGTTCTGGGTTCGTAGATTCCATTATGGCTTTTCCCATTTGTGATAATGGGAAATAAACTGGAGCTTTTCATTTTAATATTTATTTATACATTTATTATTTGACTGTCTTGAGTCTTAGTTGCAGCATGTGGGATCTAGTTCCCTGAGCAGGGATCGAACTCAGGCCTCCTACATTGGGAGCTTGGAGTCCTAGTCACTGGACCACCAGGGAAGTCCCTAGAGTTTTTAATTATAGTAAAAATATTAAAATACTGAATAAGACATACTTTTACTTTAAAAAAAACAAACACCATTTATCTGAAATTCAAATTTAACATGTATTTCCTTAGCTAAATCTGGCAACCCTAAAACATGCTTTTGTTCATGTTTTTCCCAGAACGTTTGATCTTTAGTAACAGATTAATCAATTTTCATGATTAAGGAGTAGGTGCATATTACTGTATGCGTATATTTAAGCTAGTGGAGATAAAAGCTATTCTAGAAGCAAAAAGACTAGGCTCTAATTTAAACTCCAAACAGCTATGTAATCTCTCTGGGCAAGTCACTCTGTTTCTTCATGCATCATTAATAGTAGATATCATCTTAATATTTTATATGGCTCCTGAAAACACTGAAAAGATCGTGATTTAACAATATGTTAAACAATAAAATGAACAGTTAATACATGACTGCATGATTAATTTTTAGGAATTTAAACCTATCCAAACCTCAAGAATGCTTCCAAAGGGAAACATTACAGTAATGAAATGCCAGTAAGTTGGAATTTTATTTCTAAGACTCAAAAGTGACCACAGAAGTACATCCAAAATTATTTTTAAATGTTAAATTCATTCTATCTTTTCTTATTCTAATTGATGTTGAAGTGAAAGTAGACTTAGCCTCCAAGAAATAAAGTGACAACAATCAAGAATTCTCAGAAACATTTTCAACTGTAAATTAGGTTCAAATATATATAAATGATCTACTATTTTTTTTTTCATTTTGGTCACAGGATCAAGTTTGTTTTTCTCTGAAGTCTGTGCATAGTTTTTCTTCTGGCCACACCATGTAGTTTTTGGGATCTTAGTTCCTTGCCCAGGAACTGAACCTGGGCCACAGCAGTGAAAGCCTGGGGTCCTAACTACTGGACCACCAAGGAATTCCATTAAACAAATTAAGAGACAAAGTAACCAGACATTATAAAAAAAAAAAGTGCTTGTAAGGGAAGTGAATGCTCAATGCATCATGAGGTTTTTAAACTATCCATATCACCCTTTACAGACATGCGTGATTATGATTATGAAATGATCTCCCAGGTATCTAGCTTATGAGGAAAAGCTTCATCATTAATAGACCACTTCACGTAATGCAAGTCTTTCAGCATCCATGGATCCAGCCCATAAAATGCCAGCAGTGCCCTGGTTTCAATGGAGCAGTGCCATTCCTACTGTCAGTACACAGATTCAGCATGAGAAAAAACCAAGTCTGTGATAGCTCATTTAGAAAATACTACTACATATATTCATTGACTATGGTTCAGTTCAGTTCAGTTCAGTCGCTCAGTCGTGTCTGACTCTTTGCTACCCCATGAATCACAGCACGCCAGGCCTCCCTGTCCATCACCAACTCCCGGAGTTCACTCAAACTCATGTCCACAGAGTCGGTGATGCCATCCAGCCATCTCATTCTCAGTCGTCCCCTTCTCCTCCCGCCCCCCTAGGGTATTCAAAAACAGCAACAGTGTCCACTTCCAGGGATGGAAACCAGCGGGTCTGGAGACAAGAGTGAAGGAAGGCTTACTTTTTGCTGAATACCCTTTATCATGTGCACATACTATCTAATATTAATTAATTAAAAATGAAGAAAGTAAGTAAAAAAAAAACAAAAAGCAACTCCCAAGTGCAGATCAGATCTGGGAAACACCTGTGATGCCTATTTAAGTTACTGGGAGGCACTTTCACCTATGTTAAAAAATATCAGCATAAATATATGCCATGGTTAATCAAAATAAGCTAAAAGTTGATGTAGAAATATAATTATTTAACACAACACAACAAACATTTACTGATTATCAGTAAAAAAGTGATACTTTTTAGTACAGAAAAAGTGAGATGGCTAAAGGTAATATGACTTAAGTGGTCTTCTGATAGCACAAATAAGTGTTGGATGGGGAATATAGAGAAGGGGAAAATCTATTTTGCCTCTAGGATCTTACAGGAAGGACAGCTCAAATATTAATATCTCCCCTAAATTACAGACTCCAATATCCAATAGTCTACTCAAACCCACATTTTGGTATCTGATGGGCATCTCAGCCTTCATCTGTTAAACTTCATACCCTGATTTCCTCCCCCAAATATGCACCTCTCACAGTCTTTCCCATATCAGGAAAAGATAGTCCCATTCTTATCATTTCTTGGGCCAAAAGCCTAAAACTATCTCTGATGCCTAATTTTTCTTACATAGCACAGGAAACGGCAACCCACTCCAATGTTCTTGCCTGGGGAATCCCAGGGACTGGGGAGCCTTGTGGGCTGATGTCTATGGGGTCACACACAGTCGGACACGACTGAAGCGACTTAGCAGCAGCAGCAGCACATCAATCTTTTAAAAAAATCTAGTCTACACTCACAAAACACCCTGAATTCAATCACCTCTCACCACCTCTACCACATGCTGGCCCAAAGGACTACCCTCTCAAACTAGAATTATTATAAAAACCTTAAGGACTTATAAACAATATAGATACAGAACCCTCAACATTCAATAATTTTAAAAAGTCAAATTTGAAAGTGGCCGGGGCGGTGGGGAGGAGGGCCAAGGATGAGACTTCAGTGGTCACTTCAGAAAATATGATATCCAGTTTCGGTTAATCAACTTTAAAAAAAAGAAAACACATGCTCAACATCAATATTCTTTAGGGAAATGCAAATTAAAACAGAGATACTATTATATGTCCACCAAAATGGCTAGACATTAAAAAACTGAGAACATCAAATGTTGGGAAAGATGGCTGAACTGGGAACTTTCTATGAACAGTTCTATGAAGACCTATAAGACCTTCTAGAACTAACACCCAAATAAAGATGTCCTTTTCATTATAAGGGACTGGAATGCAAAAGTAGGAAGTCAAGAAATACCTGGAGTAACAGGCAAATTTGGTCTTGGAGTACAGAATGAAGCAGGGAAAAGGCTAATAGTGTTTTGCCAAGAGAATGCACTGGTCATAGCAAACACCCTCTTCCAACAACGCAAGAGAAGACTCCACACATGGACATCACCAGATGGTCAATATCGAAATCAGATTAATTATATTCTTTGCAGCCAAAGATGGAGAAGCTCTATACAGTCAGCAAAAACAAGACCAGGAGCTGACTATGGCTCAGATCATGAACTCCTTATTCACAAATTCAGACTTAAATTGAAGAAAGTAGGGAAAACCACTAGATCATTCAGGTATGACCTAAATTAAATCCCTTACAAGTATACAGTGGAAGTGAGAAATAGATTCAAGGAATAAATCTGATAGAGTGCCTGATGAACTATGGACAGAGGTTCATGACACTGTACAGGAGACAGAGATCAAGACCATCCCCAAGAAAAAGAAATGCAAAAAAGCAAAATGGCTATCTGAGGAGGCCTTACAAATAGCTGTGTAAAGAAGAGAAGCGAAAGGCAAAGGAGAAAAGGAAAGATACACCCATTTGAATTCAGAGTGCCAAAGAACAGCAATGAGAGATAAGAAAGCCTTCCTCAGTGATCAGTGCAAAGGAACAGAGGAAAACAATAGAATGGGAAAGACTAGAGATCTCAAGAAAATTAGAGATCCCAAGGGAACATTTCATGCAAAGATGGGCACAATCAAAGACAGACCACTCACAATCACCCAAAACTTTAAGACAGGATGTGTCTCTAATAGGACTAAGTAACATTATTTTAAAGTCATAATGGTGTGAAAGTATCTTAAAATGTACCAACCTGTATTTCTATATGACGGGGGTTATCAATAAATTTTTCTATTAGTAGCCTATCATCACCAAAACTAGAAGCAGCTTCTTGAGATGAAAATCGAAAACCATCCCTATGAAGAAAAACAGAAGAGTTACATGAACACAAAACAAATACTGCCCCTGATATAAAGAAAACTAAATAAAGGTTTATTTTCGCATACTTCTGAGCAAAGCAGAGAAAAATACACTTAACATACAAATAACTTAATTAATTTTGACTGAACAACAAGTCTTCCACTTACTAGTACTGTGACTCAGGGTAAATGCTTTAATTTCCCTCATCTTAGATTTTTATAGAAAGAGGAATACCAAATACTTATTTCACCAACTGCTTTAAAAAAAGAGACATTTTAATAATCCATCAAAGCATGTAAAACTTCATTTCTTTTACCTTAATATACCTTAATTCCACTAATAAAAATAGATAAAAATGCATATTCATTTGACTCAAAAGTGAGAGGATGCACACAAAAATGTAAAGAACATAGGCAACTGCACAGCTGGGGCAAAATCACAGCAAATAAACTCCGTAAGAACAGGAGAGAAAAGTCCTCAAGAACATTTCCAAATATTTTAAGTACACAACTTTAAATGGTCCCGCACACATCCATACAGATCATTATAATTTTTATCTTCTTTAAAACTGCTCAAAAATAGTAAACAAAAGAGAACAGTTTGATTTTTTAAATAAAAACATGAATTTAAATATTGTTATATTTATTTCCAAACTATAATAACTTAAACAGTATTAATATTATTAAAATATGCTTACTAAAGTCACACACTTTGACATGAGTTCGTTCAGTTTATTAAAAACTCAGACTTGCTTACTTAAAGCTAATTGAGGATCTTATGTTCCATTCATTGATATATACAGAATATAAACTTTAATTCCTTTTACATGTAATTAATAGTTTCTTACACTTCAAATGCCTGTATTTAATGTTTAACATTAAAATTCTTTTAATCCTTTCACTTGCAAACACTTCATCTGGCAATACTAGAAACAACTATCTCATTTGTTCGTGCGCTTGAAAAATACAACATTGCAAATAAACACTGACTAGAAGATAAATTTCAAACCATACTGCAAATATTTCTCTCTCAGTGGTCTTGGAGAAAAAGTGTCATGTTTTTTTAGTCCTCCATCACTTTCACAATTTAAGGGAATGGAGTTTAGATCTCAGGAGACTGAAAACCTCAAAGAAAGTAAAGCACGATGAATCGTTGTTTTCAATATCATATAACCAACTTCTTATTAGGTGGGATACAATGATTCACAAAGGAAAAACATAATGCTTTACAGTTTGTCTCTGCTCTAATTATTTTAGAGTTCTTATTTTGCTTTGAAATCACAAATACCAAAAGTAAAAACTCAAAGTCACCCAAATAAAGTATCAAGTTTGTAAGCATTACCAAAATGTTTTAGAATTCATGGAAAACTGCATTTAGATCATTTGTACCACTCAGTAATACATTCATTCCATAAATACTAACAGTGAAACTGAGTCTGGTGCATATATTGTATATGTGATAGAAATACAAAAATAAACAGAAACTGCCCTCACAACACCTGAAATCATATAGGAGCACTCCAAAATGCAGAGGGGGTTAATTTCCCATTCATACCACAACACTTCATCTAAACTGGCGAAAAGAAAAGGAAGCCAGAGACTGTGAAAATATATGAATTTATTTTCAATAACCTCCGTGACTCTCACCCTAATTTAATATGTTGTGGCTATTCAGTCTCCAAGTTGTGTCCAATTCTTTGCGACCCCATGGACTGCAGCGTGTCATAACCAACACTAAACTTTTAAAAGAATCGTTCAGATGTTCTAAAACTTCTAAGTATAGATGATACTTCCCTGAAGATGTCACAAAAAGGACACACTTCTTAGGTTAATAAACAGCTATTAAATTTTCTGAGGAATGCTAAAATTTTTGTGGAGTATGTGAAAAATTTCCTCCTCAAGTTAGAAGAGAGGAAGGAATAAATGCAGTTCAGCATTATGTCAACAGGTGGTCATTCCAAAAGACAATATATGGGTATTTTCTGGACTGTTCCCTCAATTTTTCCAAAATTTTTATTTTTCCAAATTAACAGAGGTTAATTTTTAAAATGAGGATCCTATATCATTATATCAAATAATGTCATACTTTTGTTAATCTCAATAGAGTTTTAGAGATGGCTTATTTATCAAGTTGAAGGGAATAATTTTAGGTAGAAAAGTGTTTATGTACATACTTTTACTAATTATATGAAAATATTTTGAAACAATGTGCCATTTACTAGCCAAGAAAGGGTAAACTTATTTACCAAAGAGGCCCAATGTAAGAATAGATATGGCGATTTCTGAAGACACTGAATTCTAAATTAAAACCGACTGGTTAAAAACCAAATCCGCTGGTGAAAATCCACTGGTTAAAATCACTGACTGCCAGAAAACTGATGAGTAATCTCACTATAAAAGAATATGTTACTAAGAGTAGCCTTGGAGAAATGATTGATAAAAAATCTGACATCCTAAGAAGAATAATGAAAACTACGTGCAGGAGTTCCCTAGTGGTACAGTGGCCAAGACTCCACACTCCCAATGTGGGGGTGACCCAGGTTCCATGTTTGGTCAGGAAACTAGATCCTACATGCCACAACTAAAGATCTTACATGGCACAGCTAAGACCTGGTACACCCCAAAAATAAATATTTTTTTAAAAAAAGACTAAGTGCTAAGACTTTTAGTGAAATTGCTCTATAATTGCTATACAAAAGCAGAAAACACTGAGGAAAAAAGAGTTCACAAAATACACATCTCTTATAAAACCATTAAGTTATGTTTAATATTTTTTTTTAATTACAGAGACTATAGCAGATTGTGTTTTTCCAAACATGGCCACAATGGCATCTCCCACACAACATGCTCTTCTAAGAAACTTGCTACTCCTGCATGAGGAAGTGAAGTCTAAAGTTCCTCCCCTTGAATTCAGGGGGAATTTGTGTTCACTGGTAATCAAACAGTACGGTAGCAGGGAAGCTGTGTATGAATTTTGAGACTGGATCATAAAAAGTGATACGGCTTTCACTTGGATTTGAAACAAATGCTCCTGGACCCTTGGGTCACTAAATAAGAAATCAAAGCCACCATACTGTGAGGAAGCCCAAGCAACCCATGGAGACGTCCACTAAATCACTGGGGTTACAAACAAAGCACAAGAGATAGCTTCAAAACCTGAACTTCAAAAGATGAGAGTCAAATAAGACAAATTATGTGGTAAAAACTGGACTAAGCATGCCTCCTATCTTTAAGCCTGCTTCCGCCCACACACAGCAAGCAGCCAGCCCAACTCCAACGTTTCAGAGAGGTAACCAATGCTCTGCACGTCTCCACCATCAAAAGGAACACGGGGAGCAGAATTCCAGAGAGAGGCTAAGAAGCAGACCATTCTTCAATTAAGCATTCTTCAACTGTGAAGATAAATGCCTTCATTCTGACCTTAACCTCTCAGCGTTTCCCAAGAAATTTTCAAGTAAAGCAGCGTTGCAGCATAACCATTTAATTCATATACATGAACTCCCTGGTAGTTCAATTGGTAAAGAATATGCCTGCAATGCAGGAGACCTGGGTTCAGTCCTTGAGTCGGGGAGATCCCCTGGAGGAGGAAATGACTACCCACTCCAGTATTCTTGCCTGGGAAATCCCAAGGACCAAGCAGTCTGGCAGGCTACAGTCCATGGGGTTGCAAGAGTCGGACACCACTTGGTGACTCAACCACCAAGACCAAAGGGACAGTAAGAGCCAAACATACATGTATGTACATCTTAAACAGGGCCCGTAAGTCGTCCTCAAGTACTTATATCCAATCATTCAGCAAATTCTGTTGCCTCTCCTTTCAGGACTAAACTCTTTCTTACCACTTCCACCATGACACTGGGGAAAGCCACCATCATCATTTTTCTTGCTTGGGTTATTTCAACAGCCCCCTGTCTGGTTTCTCTGATTCCAGAGTTCATGATTCTGTCACCATTAAGTCTATTACCAAGATAGCAGCCAGAGTCATCCTTTTTAAAACTTAAGCCACAATATCTTGACAACTGGTTCATCTGGATGATACATAGTACAGAAGTTCATCACATTTTTCTACACTGTTGTATGTCTAAAAATTTTACAATTCAAAACATGTAAATAAGGTGAGGAATTTGTTGTGAAGTTCCATGATTGTGACTTCTCTACTGAAAACCCTCCAACAGCCTACATCTCACTAAGCATGACCTACAAGGTCCCAGATAGTCTGTTCCCCATCTCCATCTACCCCTCCCCAGCCCCCACCACCTGGCCACCTGCTTCTCTCCAGACCTGCTCCTGTATCACCGCCTCCACATCTGCTCTTCCCTAGCCTGGTCCTCATCTCCATGTACTCTAACCTCACCACTCAAATATGCCTACTCAGCAAGGACAATCCTGCCAGTCCTGTTTACAACAAGAATTCCTTCCAACACTCCCCTTGCCTCTTCCTTTCCTCCTTTTTTTGTTTATATTGCTTTATCACCCTCCAAATTGTATATGGTTGATTTTGATCCTGTTCACTGTCTCTTCCTACCAGAATGGGTTTCTAAACCTTGTTTCTCACAGATGCCTTTGGCAGGATCACACAGCATTTGTCAAAATATGGCTTAAAGTGATTTAAAACATAGAAAAGAGTATGCATAGGATTTCATAAGAAATTATATTGACATAAAGGTATCATGATATTCTTTAAAAACAAATTTGGGATATCATGTAAGTGGCTCTTTATTTGTTAATAAGCTCCAACAACAAGTCTAACTGTTACTTGCTGCTAATTGTTACACTGTTACTTAGAGGTACCTGCAATAACTGTGATGTGAAAATATAAGAGATTTCCTGAAGGGTGCAAAGTTCCACAGATACTACTACTCTTGTAGTTTATTGTCTATATTGGAGAAAACACTAAATTCCAGGTAGAGGCTAATAAAAGAAACACATACTTTTTTTCTCCTTATCCAGATGCGTGAACATCCCTGAACTTTATGCGTCTGTAAATTCAAAGGTTAAGAACTCCAGATCCAGTCATATACTGGCTACGGAGAAATAAAGGGTTCCCTCTATTGTGTGTTTCTGTTCATGGCTCTCTTCCTGGAAACTTAGTAAAACACTGCTTGTCATATAGGAGGCTGTCAATATCAAATACCTCAATAACAGCACCAATGCACCCAATGAGTTTCTTCACGCTGGGTAAGTGTAAGACGGGAGAGGAGAATCTGATGGGACCTTGGTCACTATGTGGGAGCAGTAACACTGAGATGAGGCTGGGGTTGAAAGACTTGTCTTGGGCATGTATCATCACCCCCACCTCTGACATACAACCCAAGAGACAACGGTGTTCTGAGACAATCGTCTTTTAGAGTTAAAACTACCTGCGCAAGTCTGCAACGTGGTGTCTGTCCCCTCAGATTTTAGGGTAATCTATTGCCCCTGATTTTTACATTGTAAGTTCACTTTAGAACCTAACTTCTGAATTAGCTTTGCACTGGATGGCTTTCCTACCAACTACTCCTGATTTCTCTTTCAGAGATTTCAGGGAATACTAAGGAAAGGAAAAGAAAAGAAGAAAAAAGAACTAACCATTTGGAAGACCAAATTACTTCAGGGTAGAGAAAGGGCAGGAAAGGCAACATTAACGATAATAATTCAGTGATTTTTTTCATCCCTTTCTTTCAAAAAATGACATAAATCTCTCTTACTGTCAAGCTTTGAAGTATGTAATAAAATCTAAATAGAGTCCCCTAAAACTTGCACGGACAAGGCAGTGGTTAAAAAGTTTATTTTTCTACTCACCAGCATGTTATCAATACACTAAGTTTTTATAAATTTTTGTTTCAAAGTGTCATTTTGATTTCTGAAACTACAACTAAGAAACTATTCAAATACTTAACAGAGTATAGTGCATACGAAGGACATACTATAATTTCAAATTCAAAAGGAAATATATTTCACACTATAAATTATACTGAAATACAGTAACACTATAAAGATAACAGTAAAGTCATCAAAGTAGTTCACAATTTTTACAATCAAAGGGAAGCAAATGAATACTGAGTAATACATAAACAGGTTAAATTACTACCGCTTTCAAATATATTAGATTCAAATCTTCAATCTTATTCAGAATTAAATAGTCAAACGTTAGCAATTTTTACCGAGAAGACAGAATCATGACTGTAATCTTTAAAAATTAAAGATATAAAAGATCATCCTTTATTAATGTCTGAGATAGTAAGAAAAGAAAACTTTCTATAATAGGATAAACACCAAAACATAAATACGAAACTTTTCTGCCTAATATTAATTTTTCCCATCTAGAGGAGTAAAAATTAGGTGATTGTTTTAATTATTCCATTATGCTTTTGGTATCTGTTTACTTGTCAGTTTAACAAAACTCCAGTGACTGCTATTTTCATCAAAAGTGTATTTTGGACAGAATCTCACCTGGTCTCTTCATCATCCCAAGCGATCCGCATGCCCTTCCCACCACCGCCTGCTGAGGCCTTGATCATGACAGGGTAGCCTAACAGCAGGGAAGAATGAGACAGCAGTTCAGGCTTCGATCATCTGGATGCATGAACATGACAACTGACCACATGTTCAGTAACACAGAAGACAATAACTAATTTATTTAAAAGTTCCTTTCTTTAGCATCAGGAAAATAATGCCGGTGTAAGGATCTTACATATATTTCATCTATGTTTCATAGTTTTTTTTTAAATGAGTGTGATCATTTTTATTTTTTTTATTAGCTATTATTTTTTTTTTTTGGTAATTAATTTCTTTTTTATTGGAGGCAAATTATTTTACAATATTATATTGGTTGGTTTTGCCATACATTGACATGAATTCGCCCCGGGTTTACATAAGTTCCCCCTCCTGAACCCCCCTCCCACCTCCCTCCTCCCTTTATTGAGTGTGATCATTTATAAAAGAAAAAGACTGTGCATCAATAAATGCAACATTTTCCCCAATAAGAAAACATAATTTGACAGTAGATTCCAAAAATGGAAGTAGATACAGTATTAATTAACCAAAGATATAAGAAGCAACTTATATAGCATTAAGGAAACACACACACACACACACACACACACATTCCTTTTGATTCCCCCAAACTGCTGTTTGCAGGCATAACAAATTAAATTCCTTTTTTTCAAAAGTAATGATTTACAGGTACTTGAGGTATTTTCATCTGCAAAACTACAGGGAACCCCTGCAGTTTTTATCTGCAAGAAAGACATGATGGCTCTGGGAAAAATCAAGCCATGGCTGTTCTATTATGACTGGAATTGAAGAGGCAGGGCTTGCTGCCATCATGGAGAACCTACCAACATATACCATTCAGTCACCAGGGGATGAAATGCCTAGACGTGGGAATATTACAAAAATACAACGTCAGGGCCAAAACAAAGAACGCTTCCAGCCAAAGTCTTGTAAGAGAAAAGAATAAAACTGCTGTGATTCAACAGGACTGAGTATTTAGAGTAGCTATAAAGTAAAAAATTTGATGGCATGAGTCATCTATGATGACTTACCAAGAAAAGCTGTGAAGTCTCTGTGTTTAGAGGGTTTCTGACAATACGGTGGATATACTCATGTCTGAGACCACTTGTTTGTGATCGTTTGTGAAGAAAGAAGCGATCAGGGAGGAGCCCTTCAAGGACTCCGCCTGCCCAGTGATGCTCTATCAGCACTGCACTCTAGCTGTGGGATCTTTGAAGAAAAGGGCAGACAGGGTCAAATGCCACAGACATCTGACCCCTACACCTTAGAACATCACTCTTAACTTCGACTTAGTTAAAAGTGTTTCATAATTAATTCAGCTTTAAAAGTTCAGATACTGGTAACACTTATGTGAGACAGATTTATGTGGGACAGCACTATAAAAGCAACACTAGATGCAATAAGAACAAGAAAGATGAACATGCTATTCTCACACAGGGAACTGTATAATCTAGGAAGAAAGAGGCACAGGACCCCAGATAATTCTCTCAGTGGGAACTCAAAGGAATCATAGGAAAGAGAAAAAGGGATTAAGAAAAGCATATTATATTGGGTTGGCCAAAAAGTTCATTTAGATTTTTCCATAAGATATGATGGAGAAACCCAAATAAACTTTTTGGCCAATCCAACAGACAGGAGGCTTCCCAGGTGGCGCTAGCGGCAAAAAACCTGCTGCCAACACAGGAGACAGAAGGGACACAGGTTTGATCCCTGGGTTGGGAAGATTTCCTGGAGGAGGACATGGCAACCCAGTTCAGTATTCTTACCTGGGAAATCTCATGGACAGAGGAGCCTGGCGGGCTAGAGTCCATGGGGTCGAACAGAGTCAGACATGACAGAAGTGACTTAGCACACAGCACACAACGGATAGGGCTATTTATACAAGACTATGCAGGATGAGCAGGGTATGAACACATTAGGCAGGAAGAATAGAAATGAAACAGAGGTGGGGAAACACAGGACAGGTTTAAGGACTGAAACAATCTGAAGTACAGAGCTTATCTGCACGATGGCAGAGGAAAAGAGAACCGGACACACAAATTAGGTGCAGATTATCCTACACATTCCTGCATTCTACAGATTCTGCTTGGGAGTAACAAGAACATTATTTGTCTCTTAATACTGCAGCCCCACAATGAATATCTCATAAAGGAACTAGATTGAAATCGGTAATGAAGAATTAGCTTGTTTTTGAGCAGTGAAGAAACAATATCTAAAAATTAGAAACCAGCAGGCCTGAGATATCTTTTTAAAAACAACTTAAGGTCTTTATTATCCCCCCATAAAACATGTTATCAATTCACCATCAAAAACTATTTATCCACGTGAACAGGAAACCAGAAGAGAAATGATATCCACACCCCAAGTCTCTACTATTTCCAGTTCCCGCTGAGGATTAGGAAATGTGCAGTTATTCTGATTCCAGTATTAATCTCATCTTAGTCATTTACTATGGATCCTGGGCTATATAGGGATTTGTGAGGTTCAAAATAAGATTTGGAAATTTTCCTTGGTAACAAAGAACTAGATGGCAAAACAAGAGACATAAAATCATTTGTCAACAACAAATTATTTTATGTCCAGTGCTGTTGCTTCAGCTGTCTGACTCTGTGACCTAATGGACTACAGCTCCCCAGGCTCCTCTGCCCATGGGATTATGCAGACAAGAATACTGGAGTGGGTTGCCATGCCCTCCTCCAGGGGATCTTCCCAACCCAGGGACCGAAGCCACATCTCTTATGCCTTCTTCATTGACAGGCAAGTTCTCTACCACTGACCCACCAGGGAAGTTCCCCTATTTTATGTTCAGAAGAGGTAAGGCACTGTTAGGCAACAGGGTAATATATAATAAGACAATTGCAACACAGAGCCCCCAGAGGAGGCGATGCAGCAATAGACCTGTGAATACACACAACCCAGAAGGGAAGACTCCTTGACAAGAATCTAGGAAGTCAAATATTCAACAACAGAGAGACAGGAAGAAACTGGTAGAAGCTGGTGACATTACAGTCATGAACTCAATGTAATTTTTGAGCTACAACTGAAAGTAATATAATAGTAAGATATTCTACTCAAAGTCTCATGCCAAGTCAGTCATTAAATTTCAGACAGCATATATTTTTATCCTGTCACCATGCCATGGAGACATGAGAACTAGCCATCTGAAAAGGAGGGAAAAAAATACTCCACATAGATGATATTAAATAATATCAAAAAGCCCAGTCCGTCATCCCCACTTTCTTATTGTGTCTGCGACTCTAATTAGGGTAAGTTATGGGGTGCCAGGAACTAGAAGAAAAAGGAAAAAAAAAAAACATTCAGTCAAAAGTTGGCATTCCTGGAAAAATCAGAAGTGGTCAAGTTGATGGCTTGCAACCCCTCACTTTTTCCAGCCTGGGTATGAAATATCCACTAACGTTCTCTCACATTGTTTAACCCATTAGAGCGCTTATTCCTCTGTTCAACTTCTGTCTAGAACACATTTCTTTAAATTTACAATTTTTAGTTGACATATGTTTGAAACAGAACACCCTTCCTTATCGTAACAAAATAAAATTCTCCAAGGTTTTTAAAACGAGACGAATCTCCTGGTATGATAAGACTGCTTTTAAAAACAAAAACAAAACCCCTCAGGCCCTAGCGCTGTTGGCAAGTCTTTCCTCACCTTCACCATCCTCGCACTGGACGCCTGCCTGTGACTCTAAGGAAGGCTGACTGACTGGGCTTCCCTGGTGGCTCAGCAGTAGAGAATCCACCTGCCAACTCAAGAGACATAAGAGCTGCAGGTCTGATCATCAGAAAAATCCCCTGGAGAAGGAAATGGCAACCCACTCCAGTATTCTTGCCTGGAGAGGTCCATGGGCAGGGGAGCCTGGAGGGCTACAGTCCATAGAGTCAGACCCGATTTGGCGAGTAAACCATCGGTAGAGAGAGAGCTGTAACCCGAACTCAGCTGTCGACAGAGACAAAGAGAAAGGTCTAGCCTTGTGCTAGAGGAAGAGGCAGTATAATGTGCAGACAGGATGCGGGTGAAGGAAGCCTCTAGGGCTTTCCCGCTCAGTTATGAATCCCAAGTCTAACTGTATTTCTTGACCAACACACTACGTTGAGCTACACAAGACACACAGTACATAATCTAACCCCCTTAAGCAAAAGCTGCCCCTATACACAGTGGCACAATCTGACACTGTAAAGGTTGGTGAAATGACATCTTCATGATGTAAATATCATGAGTCATATAACGAAGAATTTTATGTAGCTTTTCACCTATAGCTTCTCCAATAAAAAATTCATAGACTGCAATGACAGAGAAGGAAATGTAAAAGGAAAGGAAAAGTGAAATATTTCTTGAGAAATGTCCAATTCCTAATTTGGTGATGCTAACCAGAAACCTCCTAACAGAGCTCCCTACTAGCACAGTTGGTCCCATCAAACTATAAAGACGTCAGCAAAAATCTTCAATATACACATATGCTCACTTCTCTCTCCTACCTAAAATGGTAAGGGTTTACCCTTGATGAGTAAGCCACACATATAAGAACTATGCATGCTAAGTCACTTCAGTCATGTCCAACTCTTCCTGGAATCAGCAACAAGGCAAGGATGTCCTTTCTTACCCCTCCTATTCCACATCTTACTACAGGTCCCAGCCTATGCAATAAGACAAGAACAAGGTAAACAAGGAAGAAATGTCATTAGCAGGAAATAAGATCATCTATGAAGAAAATCATGGCAACCCACTCCAGTGTTCTTGCCTGGAGAATCCCAGGGACAGGGAAGCCTGGTGGGCTTCCTTCTATGGGGTCACACAGAGTCGGACATGACTGAAGTGACTTAGCAGCAGCATGAAGAAAATCTCAAAGAATCAAGAACCATAACAACCAAAAAAAAAAAAAACCCAAACAAGCAAAAAAAAAACCTTCTAAGACTAATATAATTACAAGTTGAATTGCATTCCCACATACCAGCAATGGAAACACTTGAAGTTAAAAACAATAGCATTTACATTAGTATCCTAAAGAATAAAACACTTAGGCATAAATCTACAAAATATGTATAGTATCTATATGCAGAAAACTACAAAGTTCCGATGAATGAAATTAAGGAAGATATAACTAAATAAATGGAAAAAAATTCCACATGCATGAACTCAATATTGTTGAAATAGCAATTCTCCCCAAATTGATCTATAGATTCAAAGCAATTCCAACAAAAACCCCATTAAGCCATTTTGTATATATCAACAAACTGATTCTCACATTTATATATGAAAGTAAGAGACCTATAATGGCCAACACAGTATTAAAAGAGGACAACAAATTCAAAAGAATGACATTACCCAACTTTAAGGCTTACTATAAAGCTACAGTAATAAAATCACCAAGATATTGGTAAAAGAATAGTCAAAGCAATCAATGGAAAAGCATGGAAAGCATGGAAACAAACTCACACAAACACAGTGAATGATCTTTGACGAGAAAGCAAAAGCAACTCAACAGAGGAAAGATAATCACTTCAACAAATGTTGCTAGAACAACTGGAAATCCACGGGGAAAAAGTGAATCTAGACAAAGTCCTTCACATTTCACAAAAGTTAACCCAAAGTGGACGGCAGACCTAACTATATAATACTAAGCAATAAAATGTCTAGAAGATAAATAAGAGAAAATTTAAGTGACCTTTGGTTTGGCGAAGATTAATGAATAGTCATTAAGCATGTGAAAATATGCTAGACAGTATGAAGGAAACACAAATCGAGATCACAATGAAATATAACTGCATATCCATCAGAATGACTAAAACTAGAAAGACAAGTATTCGCAAGGATGGAGTAAGTAGGTAACTAGAACTCTTGAAACACTGCTGGTGGAAGTGTAAAATGAAGGAAGCAATGTTTTTTAAAAACAGAAATTATCTATACCTTAATTGCAGTGACATGTACTAAAATTCTCTAACCTATACACTTAAAATATTTAAGATTTTATTCTTCATAAAGCATCCCTCCACAAAAATGATTTTTATGAAGGAGCCGGACAAAAAGAACAGACTGCCTACAAAGGAGTAACAAAAATGAGATTGCCAACTCTCTCTTCAATAGCTGCAGAGCACAGTACAGTACAAATATTCCAGCACTATCCTAACCGAAAACCACTATCAACCTAGACTTGCATACACACCAAAGTCCTCTTTTAACAAAGAATGTGAATAGTCCCATCTAAACAAAAACTGAGTTAACTACCTGTAGAAACTTCTAAGGGGTAAATTCCAGGAAAAACAGAAATAATCCCATTTGTAAAGTCAGGGGTGGAAGAAGGAACAATGAACAAAGGAAATAAATATCTGAGTAAAGGTACATAAATATTAGCTGTTTATAGCCCATTAATAATGTCAAATTAGTGGGGTAAAGAATTAAGGAAATAAAATCCAAGAAAGCATATAAGGAGGAAATCTTTGGTAGGAGAAAAAACTGTAGATTGAATTTTAAAGTAAATGAACATTTTTAAAAGTTTAGGGTACTGAAGAACACCTGAAAAACTGTCTCCAAACGGAAATTTCTACAGTAAACCCTGAAATAGAAATAAGCATAAAATTTCTATCACAGTGGAAAGGAGTGGGGGGATGGGAATGGAATAAAGAAGAGAAATTCTAAAGGCAATCATTATCAAAAAGAAGTCATGAAAGGAGAGAAAGTAGAATCCAAGAAGTGGAACAAAAATAAAAAGAAGATAATATAAATAAATCAGAAAGTAGTAAATAGAATAAATGTACACTGACTGAAACTATGGTTAAACTATGGTTAAAAGACAGTGCCAGTCTTGAATAGAAAAAGAAAAACATCAGTATAAACACTTACATGAGAGATACCTCAATCAATAGACTACTGGTTGATTGAAAAAAAAAAAAAGAAAGAACATAGGAAAACACCAAAATAACCTGGTTTAGGCATAACAATACTGATAAAATGAAATTAGAAAGCAAATTCAAAAAAAGCCATACATTTTGATAAAAAGTAAAATTAGCCAAGAAGACACATTACACTGCTATATTACCCATTAACTTCCTGGCAAGCAAGAAAACATCACTAATCCACTCTCTCAAAAACTGATCAAATAGCCAAAACATCGCTAGAAGATTTGAACATGCCAACAGGCACACTTGACCTATTCAGTTCAGTTCAGTCGCTCAGTTGTGTCCAACTCTTTGCGACCCCATGAATCACAGCACGCCAGGCCTCCCTGATCATCACCAACTCCCGGAGTTCACCCAAACTCATGTCCACCAAGTCGGTGATGACATCCAGCCATCTCATTCTCTGTCGTCCCCTTCTCCTCCTGCCCCCAACCCCTCCCAACATCAGAATCTTTTCCAACCGTCATCTATAAAACATGGCCTACAATAATGTGAAAATACATACTCTGTTCAGGTACATATGGAAGATGTATTTAAAGTGATTTACTTCTTGGCCATAAAGCAATTCTCATCAAATTAGAAAGTTTCTAAATAAGAAAGATGATATTCACTGATCAGAAAGCAATTAACTTAGAAATATAACAAAAAGTTGAAACTGTTTGTTAAAGTATTCCTAAATAACCTGATTCAAAAATCATAACAGAACTCTGAAAATACTCAGAAATGAACAACTGTGGAAAATACATATTAAAATTATGAAACCGAGCTCTGTCCATCTCACCACTTTAGGACATTCCTCCAGCTGCTGGAAGTATCACCAACCAAAAGCTGACTTGTCCTCAGCTTGTATTACTCCTTCCAAGGGGCAGCCTGCACCCAAGGCTTATTTAACATAGGTATATAACAGTTCAATCTCATTGCCCCAATTTGAGACAGCTTTTTAATATAAAAGACCAGCCAATACTGGGCTTTCCTGACAGCTCAGTTGGTAAAGAATCCGCTAATAATGCAGGAGACCTCGGTTTGATCCCTGGGTTGGGAAGATCCCCTGCAGAAGGGAAAGGCTATCCACTTCAGTATTTTGGCCTGGAGAATTACACGGCCAGTATAGTCCATGGGGTCGCAGAGAGTCACGACTGACCGACTTTCCCTTTTCAATATGCAGAACTCTCTGCAGGAAGAGCTAAGACCACTGCTGAATCTGAGCCTCAACTCAATTCAAATCCCCCTTCAGTACACAATTTCTTTCACTCCCTCATGTGCACTGGTCCAAGAATATTCCCCAATAAAATTCCAGGGTCTGCTTTAAGACAGGTATCCAGTCTGTGACAGAGGAGCCATCTGGAAGGCTATTACAGTGATCTAACCAAAGATGACACTAGCTTGAACAAATGGAACCACAGGATAAATGGAGAAAAGGGGATGAGTTCAAGATTTAGGACATGATGACAATGATATACACATTGCAAAGCGACATAATTCAATATAATAGTGCATACTGAATTACAGAGAACTGCTGATCAAAATAGAGACCCCTCGACTCCCTGCCTCCATGATCCGTGCCACTGTGGATGGTAGAACCTCCATCAGCCTCATGCCCAGATGAGGCTGGCATAGAACAGAACTCCAATGCACCCCCACTCTCTAACCAATGGGGAGTGAACATGGAGGATGAGGAAAATCTTTGCTGTCTAAGGTTACAGGGCAGGGGCAATAAAAAGGTGTAACACTACAGCTCTGAAAAACAAACGACGGTTGCATAGCCTCAAACAAGAATTACCACATTACTAAGTTTTCCAAGGAAATATAATTCAAAATCTACTAGGTAATTTGGTTGCCATGCAACACTTGGCTACACTGAAAAGTTCCGACTGTGAAGAATTTGGAAAAATAAAATCCATCATCAATGCGTTTCCCATTTTATTATTTGGTCATAATTTTCCACTTTTTTGTTTTTGCCTTTTGATTACAAGTTGGTTATATTTCCTTCAGTTCAGTTCAGTCGCTCAGTCGTGTCCGACTCTCCGCGACCCCATGAATCACAGCACGCCAGGCCTCCCTGTCCATCACCAACTCCCGGAGTTCACTCAAACTCATGTCCACAGAGTCGGTGATGCCATCCTAGTATTGGTATATCTTCAGAATAGCACACTTCAAACTGAAGTGAAGTGAAGTTGCTCAGTCGTGTCCGACTCTTTGCCACTCCATGGACTGTAGTCCACCAGGATCCTCCATCCATGGGATTCTCCAGGCAAGAATACTGGAGTGGGTTGCCATTTCCTTCTCCAGGGTATCTTCCCGACCCAGGGATTGAACCCAGGTCTCCCACATTGCAGGCAGGCGCTTTAACCTCTGAGCCACCAGGGAAGCCCCAACTGAAGTGACACATGTTTATATTTCTTATTTGGAGAAGGCAATGGCACCCCACTCCAGTACTCTTACCTGGAAAATCCCATGGACAGAGGAGCCGGGTGGGCTGCAGTCCATGGGGTCGCTAAGAGTTGGACACGACTGAGTGACTTCACTTTGACTTTTCACTTTCCTGCATTGGAGAAGGAAATGGCAACCCACTTCAGGGTTCTTGCATGGAGACTCCCAGGGACGGGGGAGCCTGGTAGGCTGCCGTCTATGAGGTCGCACAGAGTCGGACACGACTGAAGCGACTTAGCAGCAGCAGCGGGGCGTGTAATTATCCAGTAACTAGAACATAAACATATATGTGTTGCAGTCCAACTATGAATTATTCATATCTCTACTACTACTGAAGATGAACAAAATTTCTAAAAAAGGTACCTAGAGGCGATCCTTATTATCACTGAGTTTTTACCACTGGAAAATGAAAAAGTGTAAAGCGGGCACAGGACATTTTGACTTTCCTAAGATGGTTATGCACACATGAACACACGGATATCTATACAAATACGCTAAGTTTAAATAAGAATGAACCAGTTGTATACACATAAAGATTTAATCAAGTTGTGTTATAAGAAAGTAAACCAGGACATAACAGTACTTGTTTAAACATGGCAAAGAGAGGCAATTAATTTTTTTTTTCCCCTTAGAAAAACTGATCTGGGCTACCTTTCCTCTACTCAGGCAAATAAAAAATACTAGATCCCTAATACTGATTCAGGGATCAGAAATAAAGCATGGTTCAGTGTCTAGACTGGAGCAGAATGAGCTGACAGAAAGTTTCCAAACAAAAACCAAAGGTTTAATATCTTCACATTAGTGTCTGAACATTATGTAGAGTCTTCTGTAATACAGTGATAGAAAAAAGAAAAGGTATGCAAGAACGAACAACAATAAAACAACAAGAGAGACACTGAGAACAAATATAACATGGTAAAATACAGAGAGAAAACTTGTGAAATAATGCTTAAACCCAAAGTGTGTATATTGGCTTAACGAAAAAAAATGGAAGGACCCAACTGACAAAGAAGAGAGAGAAGGGATACAGAACACGGACTATCACTGTACCCTCAAATGACCACGAGACTTCAATAATATGAAAACTTCAAAATAAAAACCCCACTCTTTTATACTTTAACACTATGTCTTCAACATAATTTTTCCTTAGGCATTTCTCAGTAAATCTCCTAATTAAATAAATGAATATTAAATATCTCTTCTACTGAGGACCAAATTGAAAAATGAATTAACAGGATGTTAAGATTGGGAAAAAGATACAAATTGCAATATTTTTTCAAATGCTTCCTTGACATATCTTTAACCACAAAGTCATATAAAACATGTGAAAAGTTTTCTAAGCAGCATGAAAAAAAGAAAAGATTTGAGGGCTTAGCTAAGTATTTCTATCCCTTGTTAGCATGAACAATTTGTTCTTCTATATTAAAAAAACAAGAGCAACTTTTTTAAACATCATACCATGCCTAAAGGAAAACTAGCCAAAGGAAAGGAAAAAATACCCAGGGCAGAGAAGAAAAGATAATATAGTTCCTACATATTTATCAGAGACAGGGGCCAAGGTGGTAGGAAGACTAACATCAAGAGATTTATGGGAGAGCCTAACCTGCAGAGAACCTAAGATACAACATCATAGGTTAGTGTGAAGCCAAGAAGGTTCATTAAAAGACTCTCATACGTTTGAATCTTAAAACTTCCATTCAGTTCAGTTCAGTCGCTCAGTCGTGTCCGACTCTTTGCAACCCCGTGAATCACAGCACGCCAGGCCTCCCTGTCCATCACCAACTCCCGGAGTTCACTCAAACTCATGTCCACAGAGTCGGTGATGCCATCCAGCCATCTCATTCTCCATCGTCCCCTTCTCCTCCCGCCCCCAACCTTTCCCAGCATCAGAGTCTCTTCCAGTGAGTCAACTCGTCGCATGAGGTGGCCAAAGTATTGCAGTTTCAGCTTCAACATCAGTCCTTCCAATGAACACCCTGGATTGATCTCCTTTAGAATGGACTGGTTGGATCTCCTTGCAGTCCAAGGGACTCTCAAGAGTCTTCTCCAGCACCACAGTTCAAAAGCATCAATTCTTTGGCGATCAGCTTTCTTCACAGTCCAACTCTCACATCAGTCCTGCCTAATGAATCTAAGGACAGCCTAAATGGATTGGCGGGCTATAGTCATTAACAATCACATACTAAGTTTATTTAAATAATCCTAGATATTTTTTTTCTTTTTAGTTATATGTTAGCTGAGAGTTTATCCTGGCTTACTTAATATTGCTACTCTTCCCAGATATCTCCATTACAAACTTGGAGATGAAGGGGGGGAAATGAGAAAAAACATTGTCAAATCGTGATCTGTAAATACTGTGGGAAAAAAAACTTTAAAATGTGTGTCTACTTATTTCATATCCATACTTGTACAGACATCTCTATTTGGATTCATTCACCGAATAACCATTCACTGAATACATATTTATGTGATGATCACTGTCTTAAGTACTTGAAACCTCCCGCATTGCAGGTGGATTCTTTATCGTCTGAGCCACCAGGGAGCCCAAGAATACTGGAGTAGGCAGCCTATCCCTTCTCCAGCAGATCCTGCCGACCCAGGAATCGAACTGGGGACTCCTGCATTGCAGGCTGATTCTTTACCAGCTGGGCTAACACTCAATCCACCAGAAATACAAAGTACTAGAAATACAAACTAACCCGTGGTCAATTTTACTATAAAATACTAAGCAAATAACATAAAACAATCATTTTCAAAGAAAGAATTTACTTAATGCAGAGAAAACCCCACCCACACTATTTTAAGAGAAGAGCAACCCATCAAAGTTCAGTTCAGTTCAGTCGCTCAGTCGTGTCCGACTCTCCGCGACCCCATGAATCACAGCACGCCAGGCCTCCCTGTCCATCACCAACTCCCGGAGTTCACTCAAACTCATGTCCACAGAGTCGGTGATGCCATCCAGCCATCTCATTCTCCGTCGTCCCCTTCTCCTCCCGCCCCCAACCTTTCCCAGCATCAGAGTCTTTTCCAGTGAGTCAACTCGTCGCATGAGGTGGCCAAAGTATTGCAGTTTCAGCTTTAGCATCAGTCCCTCCAATGAACATCCAGGATTGATCTCCTCTAGAATGGACTGGTTGGATCTCCTTGCAGTATAAGGGACTCTCAAGAGTCTTCTCCAACACCACAGTTCAAAAGCATCAATTCTTCGGCGGTCAGCCTTCTTCACAGTCCAACTCTCACATCCATACATGACCACGGGAAAAACCATTGCCTTGACTAGACGGACCTTGGTTGGCAAAGTAATGTCTCTGCTTTTTAATATATTATCAAGGTTGGTCATAACTTTCCTTCCAAGGAGCAAGCGTCTTTTAATTTCATGGCTGCAATCAGCATCTGCAGTGATTTTGGAGCCCAAAAAAACAAAGTCTGACACTGTTTCCACTGTTTTTCCATCTATTTCCCATGAAGTGATGGGACCAGATGCCATGATCTTTGTTTTCTGAATGTTGAGCTTCAAGCCAACCTTTTCACTCTCCTCTTTCACTTTCATCAAGAGGCTTTTGAGTTCCTCTTCACTTTCTGCCATAAGGGTAGTGTCATCTGCATATCTGAGGTTATTGATATTTCTCCCGGCAATCTTGATTCCAGCTTGTGCTTCTTCCAGCCCAGCGTTCCTCATGATGTACTCTGCATATAAGTTAAATAAGCAAGGTGACAATATACAACCTTGACGTACACCTTTTCCTATTTGGAACCAGTCTGTTGTTTCATGTCCAGTTCTAACAGTTGCTTCCTGACCTGCATACAGGTTTCTCAAGAGGCAGGTCAGGTGGTCTGGTGTTCCCATCTCTTTCAGAATGTTCCACAGTTTATTGTGATCGACACAGTCAAAGGCTTTGGCATAGTCAATAAAGCAGAAATAGATGTTTTTCTGAAACTCTCTTGCTTTCTCCATGATCCAGCGGATGTTGGCAATTTGATCTCTGGTGCCTCTGCCTTTTCTAAAACCTGCTTGAACATCTGGGAGTTCACGGTTTACATACTGCTGAAGCCTGGCTTGGAGAATTTTGAGCATGACTTTACTAGCGTGTGAGATGAGTGCAATTGTGCGGTAGTTTGAGCATAAGTAATTGAGTACAAAAGACAAGAGACAATTTCCATATCATACTAAATCCAGGGATTCTGCAGGGAAAGGAACAAACTTTATGAGATACTGTACCAGCTTGATACTATTTTCTCTTTTCCATCAAAAATTCTTTACAACTCAATTCTTTATATCTCAATCATTCACTCTTCCATTTAACAGAGAATTACTTGAGACAAATGTGTATACTTTTACTATTGGGTAGAGGGTCCTATATATATCTATAAAGTTTCATTGGTTTAAACTGTTAAGATCTTTACTTCTTTATCGATCCTCACTGTGGATGTTCTACTCATTATTTAAATTGTCCTACTAAAGTCCCCAACTATTACTGTACAATTATCTATTTCTCTTTTCAACTCTGTTAATACTTATTTCATATATTTTCAATATCGGCTGTTTGGTGCATATATGTTTATAACAGTCAATACATAGTGTGTTTTATCTCTTTCGACAGTTTTAGACTTGAAGTCTATTTTGTCTGATAGACCAAATATATTTTAGTATAGCCACCCCAGTTCTCTTTTGATTACTATTTACATGGGATATCTATTTCTATCCTTTTGCTTTCAATCTGTGTCTAGATCTAAAGTGAGTTTCTTAGAGACAGCAGATAGTTGGATGTTTTTTTAATCCATTCTGCCAATATCTGCCACAGTGAGATATCATTTCACATATACTAGGATGTCCATAATATTAAAAAAAAAAAGGAAAATAACAAGTATTGGCAAGGATGGGAAGAAATTAGAAACCTCATACACTGCTAGTAGGAATGTAAGATGATTCAGTCACTGGGGAAAACAGACTGGCAGTTCCTCAAAAAGTTAACCATAGAATTACCATGTAAACCAGCAATTCCACAACTAGGTATATACCAAGATAGTTGAAAACTGATACACAAGCATGCATACATATGCATACTCACAGCAGCACTATCTACAACAGTCAGAATATGGAAACTACCCAAATGTCCATCTGTGGCTAAATGAATAAATAAAATGTACTATAAACACACCATGGAATATTATTTGGGCTTCCCTGGTAGCTTAGCTGGTAACAAATCCACCTGCAATGCAGGAGGACCCCAGTTTGACTCCTGGGTTGAGAAGATTCCCTGAAGAAGGGAACGGCTACCCACTCCAGTATTCTGGAACAGGATGGAGTATTATTTGGTCATAAAAAGAATGAAGTACCAATGTACATATACAGGAACTTTGAAAATATAACTCTAAGTGAACACAGAAGGTCATATGTTTTATGATTCCATTTATATGAAATATCCAGAATGGATAAATCCATTGAAACAGAAAAAAAAATTGGTGATTGCCAGGGGCTAGTATAAAAGGAGTTACTGTTATTGGATAGCTGGGGAGGAAATGGCAACCCACTCCAGCATTCTTGCCTAGAGAATCCCATGGACAGAGAAGCCTGGTGGGCTACAGTCCATGGGGTTAAAAAAGAGTCGGACGTGACTGAGCACATGCCCTCGTGCACACACACATTAATGGATACAGAGTTGGATCATAGAAAAACCAAGAGAACTCCAGAAAAACATCTACTTCTGCTTTATTGACTATGCCAAAGCCTTTGACTGTGTGGATCACAACAAACTGTGGAAAATTCTTCAAGAGATGGGAATACCAGACAACCTGACCTGCCTCTTGAGAAATCTGTATGTAGATCAGGAAGCAACAGTTAGAACTGGACATGGAACAACAGACTGGTTCCAAATCAGGAAAGGAGTACGTCAAGGCTGTATATTGTCACCCTGCTTATTTAACTTATATGCAGAGTACATCACTAGAAACGCTGGGCTGGAGGAAGCACAAGCTGGAATAAGGATTGCCGGGAGAAATGTCAATAACCTCAGATATGCAGAGACCACCACAGATATGGCAGAAAGTGAAGAAGAACTAAAGAGCCTCTTGATGAAAGTGAAAGAGGAGAGTGATATGGCTTAAAGCTCAATATTCAGAAAACGAAGATCATGGCATCTGGTCCCATCACTTCATGGGAAATAGATGGGGAAACAGTGGAAACAGTGACAGACTTTATTTTTTGGGCTCCAAAATCACTGCAGATGGTGACTGCAGCCATGAAATTAAAAGACGCTTGCTCCTTGTAAGAAAAGTTACAACCAACCTAGACAGCATATTAAAAAACAGAGACATTATTTTGTCAACAAAGGTCCATGTAGTCAAGGCTATGGTTTTGCCAGTAGTCATGTGTGGATGTGAGAGTTGAACTTTAATGAAAGCTGAGCACCGAAGAATTGATGTTTTTGAACTGTGGTATTGGAGAAGACTCTTGAGAGTCCCTTGGACTGCAAGGAGATCCAACCAGTCCATCCTAATGGAAATCAGTCCTGAATATTCATTGGAAGGACTGATGCTGAAGCTGAAACTTCAATATTTTTTCCACCTGATGCAAAGAACTGACTCATTTGAAAAGACCCTGATGCTGGGAAAGATTGAAGGTGGGAGGAGAAGGGGACGACAGAGGATGAGATGGTTGGATGGCATCACTGACTCAATGCACGTGAGTCTGAGTAAACTCCAGGAGTTGGTGATGGACAGGAAGGCTGGCATGTTGCAGCCCATGGGGTCGCACAGAGTTGGACATGACTGAGCGACTGAACTGAACAGAATATTTGGTATAAAAATTTAGAACAGGTTGTCTCGAAACCCGGCTGTGGGGGCAGTGAGGATTGACAAGCACTGAGTATGAGGGAACTTTCTAGGGTGACGGTAATGTTCAACATCTTGGTGGTGTTTGGGGTATGCATATTTCAAAATCAGCAAATACACACCTCAGATGTATTCACGTCACTGTATAAAAAGTTTGCCTTAAATAACCAAATTGTATACAAATACTGAATTAAGTTAATGACATGTATATTCAAGTATTTAGTAGGATGCATACTGGTATTTGCAATGTACTATGAAATGCACCAAAATTTAAATAGCTTAACAAACAAACAAGCAATAAAGCAAATTTAGCAAAAGATTAATAATGGAGTTTTGGTGTTGGGTATATAAGTACACGGGGCTTCCCTGGTAGCTCAGTTGATAAAGGATCTGTCTGCAATGCAGGAGACTCTGTTCCAATTCCTAGGTCAGAAAGTTCCCCAGGAGAAGGGATAGGCTTCCCACTGCAGTATTCTTGGGTTTCCCCAGTATGGCTCACACAGTAATGAGCAATTCTGCAATGCGGGAGACCCAGGTTCGTTCCCTGGGTTGGGAAGATCTGGAGAAGGGCACTGCAACCCACTCCAGTATTCCTGCCTAGAGAATCCCCATGGACAGAGGAGCCTGGCAGACTACATACAGTCCATGGGGTCACAAAGAGTCGGACACAAGTGAGCACAGCATAGCACCTATAGGAATACACTGTAAAATTCTTTTAAAATATTGTCTGATTGAAAATGTTCAAAATAATACACCAGGAAAAAGTTAACATGCAAGAAAAACAACTAAAAGTCATGAGTACTTTGCAGAGATTTAGAATATGGTTATAAAACAGAATGACTGACTGGAAATGTTAGAGTATCTTCTCTTGAATACATGACACTTAAGCCAAGATATGAAAGATATTAGCAAGAGTGTTCTAGGCTTCCTACCCTATCCCCAAAGATGTATTCTAAGTTTGATGTGTTCCAGAAAGCCAGTGACTAAAGTATGGTAGGCAAGGAAGGGAGTAGCATAAAATGGGATTGGAGAGAAAGGCAGATGCCAAATCATTCTGGGTTTGTAGTCCCAACAAGGAATTTTCATTTTATCTAAGTGCAAAGGAAAGACATTAATGGGTTTAAAGCAGGGATCAACTGGGTGGGATGAGATGGGGTGAGTCCTTACTATCTAGAGTTTTAAAATATCACACTGACTGCTATGTGAAGAATGGCTTCACAGGGTTTAAGAAAAGAAGCAGAGAAACTATTATCATAGTCCCTGTCAGAACAATGGTAATTTTGAGAAGAGTGTTGGTAGTCAAGACAGTGAGCAGTGAATATGGGAGATATTTTGAACGAAGAACCGACAATATCTGCTGATAGAGTGACAACAGGATGACAGAGGAAAGGGCACCAGAATAGAGCTCGGGTTTTAGCGTTAGCCACTGAGTATGTGGAGCGACATCTACTCAGATGTAGAAACCGTGGGAGAAGCAGGTTTGCAGTATGATGACCTGAGGATCAAAACATGTTTACTTAAATTGGGTATGATTTGTAACTGTGAGAAATGCAGGTCAAAGAAAGGAATTAGAATAATCTGGAAGTTGTTATTAAAGACAGGGTTTAAATTTCCAGGTTCTTTTTCTTTCAAAAATCAATTTTGGCCTGATTGTATTAAGGACCTTTGATCCAGATCAAACTGTAATGCAAATCAAGCTCACTGATTGCTGTTGTCTATCTCTGGGGTTAAAGATAAACTCAGAATCAATAGGTCTCGTATCTTCAAACTTAGAGAGGTCAAAGGGAAAACATCAGAGTGAGGATGAGGGAGACAAGGAAGACCAAAAATCGAGCACACAGAAGTAACATATTAAGTCTTAACCATCTCTCACCCTGCCAATGGTAAGAGGCTATCTGACCCTTAAAATCCGCATATAACATGCTTACGTGCCTCGTACTATTTTACACAAAGTGGTAACACAAAGTAAGCCCGCATCCTCTAATCCTATTATTTTTACCAAAATATCTTGAAAAAATACATGGTCCCTGGAGCTAAATGAACCTAAATTTAAAGCAGCTCACCACTCAGTAGCTCTGTGACCTTGAGCAAATTACCTACCATTTCTAATCCTTTGTTTCTTAAATGTAAATGAAAATAATTAAGACGAGAATTAGCATTAGAAATAACATTCACAAAAGTGCCTGCTACTGGGGAAAAAATGCTCCATAAACAAGAGCTACTATTATGCAAAAGTCACCTAATTCATCAATGCTCCAGGGAGGAGTTTCCTCCTTGGGCAGCACAGGAGAAAAGAAAAGAAGTGCAGACGTGAAAGAGAAGGAAACCACAGAAAAGATCAATTTCCTTTTCACCACATAACCCAGAAAGATAGTAAAACAGAGACAGCTATGAATAGTTATGACCAGTCACAACCTACAAATGGATAGGTTTGAGAGGTTTGATTATATTTCAGTTGTTTAGAACAGGGAACATATTTTACCAGGGAATCAACGCTCAGTTCAACTCTTGGACAAACTCACGAGAAGTCACTGAACTCAAATTGTAGTTAAAATGTGATATATCTCAATAAAATTAGTATAAAAGTTATGAATCGCCAAACAATATAGAAAACCCAGAAACTTTAATAGTATGTAATTTAACTTATTTTAAAAGCTGGCACGTGAGGGAAAAGGTTTTATGGGAGGTTTGGGGAGTGATTTAGAAGGGGTTTTTCAGGGGAATTCCAAAAGCTTTATAAAGTTGAAGACCGTGCCCTGTTCTTTATTATGTTTTATTTCACCTCAAATTTTATGGCTACCCTTTCTTTCAGCATAAGCAAAACACTAGCACTCTTATATTTAATAACCATGATGGCAATCATTCTTTTTACAAATGAGAAGAAGCAAACGAGGAAGAATTAAAGGAAAGATAGGAAAGAGGAAGGCCCATAAAGGATGTACCCAGATATTAAGAGCCTAAATTGAAAATAACCTCAGTAAGTATAAAACTGAAGTGGAGGGGTGGGGGCGGGGGATGCGGTTAAGCACAGGATTAAAATATTAAAGGAAGAAAGCCAAGTGATGAGAACTGGTCAGAGTCCCATTGTGATTAAGTGGTTATTTTAAAGGCTACAATTTTTTTTTAACTAAGGGGAAGACAAAACGTGAAGGAGCAAGCTAAGCAATCTGTCATTTACACAAAGGACATTTTCAAGAGCTGAAGATTCACAATTTAAATTGTGACAAACCAGTGTAATTCAAGATTTTATCCTAATCTCTTTGTATTTCTCAAAAATTCCTCCAAATATTCTGCTCTTTCTGTGTAGATACTACTGTGATATTACTATTACGTCCTATTACACAGACAATAATAATACCTAAACGAGAACTCGAAAGATGACTTTTGACATTTAGAAGTACACAACGGAATAAAATTATTTTAGGAGAGTGTCTGCAAAAGCCAGCAGATAGGTTAAAGCCTCTTAGGCTATGAGGAATGCCAGTGATTTCAAATCACAGAGAGAAACTGCTGATTTTCTTAAAGACATAAACCCCAAAACAGGCCCATGTAGTTCAACTTATTCAGAATCTAGCAAATCTTCCTGTGAAGTACTGAAATGCTTTTTGAAACTGTTGATGAGCCTGGAGAAATGATTAAATGAAGAGCTGTTACAGTCAGATAAAATAAGATTTTCTGGGGTCTGGTCTCAAGCCCAGGACCTGTATCAGTCAAATCAGCCAAATCAACGTTCTCTGAATGAATAAAAAAACTTTAAACAATCAATCTAATGAGAAAACAGGACTAAAGAAATGTTAATGTGGGGTGCTGAAAAGCTTGGCTCTATCAATCCAGAAATGCTAAGATGCTGGGAATTCCTAGCTATCAAACATTGTCTAATCTCTCTCATATTCCTACAATTTCTATCAAATGTAAACAAATATGAACTGATTAATACAACACTGCAGTTATTCAACAGTAGTACTAATCCATGATAATGGTAGCCCCTTGCATTTTCTTAATTACCAGGTACTAAAAATATACTAGTTGTCAAGAGTGCCAGGGATATTTTTGAAAATAAAAGGCAGGAAGCACTGGCCCAGTGCAATTATACATAAAACAGGCAAGTAAAACAGTCATTAAAATGTTCTTCAGTTTACCTTTTACTCCAGGATAGAATATTCTTTTCTAATCTCTCACATTCTATTTTCTCTTTCCTAGCAAGATTATAAAGTTGATATTTAACATCTTAGAAAAAGGTAAAAACTTGAAGAGCCTTGTCAAAGAGGGAATTCTCATTTTAATCATGAGTGCCCTTAAGTAACTTGTGGTCGACTCCATATATATAAACTTGCATTCCATCCAGTCTCAAGAACTTAATCGATTAAGACAATTCCTTCTTTTAATTAGCCAGTGACTTCATCTTACAAAAGAACTATCATGAAGGTCAAACTACTCTTTAAAGTTCACATTAATAATAGAATATGGTGACGCTGCTGATAAATTCTTCCAGAGGAACAACTCATCAGAAACCTGAAACTATTAAAGTACTATTTGCTCCCTGGGAATTAGGTATTACGTGTTTACTCAACCGTATCTGCTCAAAGACATAGAAACTCGACCAAAGTTAATTTAAGAACTTACCAATTTCCCTTGCAATTCTGACAGCTTCATCTGCATCCTGAAAAAGCAGGAAATGAGACTCAACATTAATCCCATCAGCCATTGCACAATGTCTTTAGGGCAGTCATATATTGCACTACTGTCTCCTCCGATTCATTTAATGTTCAATTTTACAACCTTCTAACTCTTTTCAGTCAGAGAAATGTAAAATTAATACCATAAGTGGAATGTAAATTCTACCTCATCATTATTATATTAAGAAACTCAAAGCAGTTGGAAATGAGCTGGCAGGAAGCACTACCAGAAATTCCAAATGATTTGGTGCAGTGGCTGGAATTTAAGGGCAGAATTTAGATGTTTACAATCAATACTGGATCATAAATCAGATCATTAAAGCTTGTCCACAGCCAGCTTGTTTCTGTCTCTGATATACGTCATGTTTTCCTTGATTCTGTCAGCAGGGGGAGTTGATTCTCTATTGTTTGGGAGGAGGGCGACAGATTTTCCAGAAATAAAATAACTAAATTTCCAGTATCTATAGGAATTGACAATTGTTCCCCTCAAAAAAATTCCTCCATTACTTTTTTTTTCATCTTTTTTTTGGGTAAATAATTTTATCTTTACCAGTTGCACCTTGTTAATAGAAATTAAAATTCTTAAATTCCATGAACTATCTAGTAGGGGGAAAACTTCCCAAAAGCCAAGGAAAGGAAATGCATTCTAAAACAGCACACAGTTAACACTGTAAGTCAACTTTATTTCAATAACAAATAAAACAGTACAAGGTAAGATTTTATGAATGCAAGGATTAGTCATTGCTAAATAGCGACCAATGCTATTGAATGCACAAAATCTTGCCTTGAATCTAAACTATTTCATTGATCATTAACTCTCACCTAACACACCCAACATAGGACATTCCCGATACATTTCCCCCATAAACAGCAAAGAAATGCTGAAAAGATGTTAAATTCAAGTAAATCCTAGTAAATTTAACGTTTTAAATAATCTGGTGACATAAACTATCACAAGGAATGACAATAATGTTTTGAAACCACTGGCTGGTAAGAAAGCCTGAATTTTTGGAAAATAACTTTAAACTATCAAAGTAAACACTGGTATTTTTTTTAAGCTTTTACGTTAATACTTTAAAAATGTAGAGTAACCATGTCAGAATCCTCCCCCAAAATGGGGGGCGGGGGTTGTTTATAACTGGTTCATTCATGTCTAATAAAAAAAAAAATCTTCCTTAAAAGTCTTCAGTACCTAATAACATCCCTTGAATAAGGAGGTTGGCAGGGGAAGTTGTCAGAAAAATTTAATTTCCTTTCATTAGCCAGTCTGCTCCACAAATAGGTGCTTGTTAAGTTCAAAGCAGTCCTGAAAGCGACATCAGTTTTAAGTCTTTTTTTTTTTAAACTCCAAGCAGTCACATCTGCTAATGAGATTTTCCAAATAACAATTGTTTTCAAGTCAGAGATAAATCCATACTTCCCATTCTATCCCCCTCCCCGCAAAAAAAAAAAAAAAAAAAAAATCAAGGTTTACTGCTTTATATTACACCTTGCTGTTTTTGCTGACCCTACATTCTCCAAATTTTAGCTTAAAGGGATAAAATTCCATGAAAAGGGTCATTTAAGAATGTTAGTGGTTTCCACACATTGAGTTTGAAGGTTCTTTGTTCAAGCCACTGACAGTTATTGGAGAATACTTCCCCTTAATAGCCTCTCTGTCAGGAAGTGTTAAACCTGCCAAATGCAGACAATTAGTGCCTCGCGAACAAAATACAGGAAGAGTGCTGGCTGATGGAGACTGGATTATAAGAAGTCTAGAAGGAAACTTTTAACATGTCTTTTCTTTCAAACATATAATAGTATATTTGCAAAATATATTCAAAGAAAAAAATAAACCCTTCTATCTAAAAGGTTCATTACCTTGAGAGAACTAACAGGCAAATATTAGCTCATTAGTAATATTTTAACATGCATTTATATATAAATATTATGGATGGACTGTGTACTAAGAGAGGTATCATTTACACAAAGCAAAACTTCCAAAAATTCTTCAGCTGTTACAAATCCAAGTCTTGTATAAACCATCACAAAATAATCTTGTGTCTTAACTAATCGGTAATGCTTAAGTTTTCCTACTATGAAAAGCAAATTCACTAAATGACCTTCCAAGTAAAATCAAACAGTCTTTAAAATTAGCTTTTCACCTGTCATTCATTCATTGCAGAATTATTTTGTTGAGAACACATTATGTACTAGACACTAAAAACCTCTATTACCAGTTTCAATAATAAACTATTAAGTATACCTGGCTCCAATATGTTCTTTCAGCACATATATTTATAAAACTACTTTTAAAGGGATAAAAAGCCCAATATAGCTCAAAATTCAATGGCACTGACACATCCCACAGTGTAACCTCCGTGTAGGGCTGAAAGTGAGGGAAGTTGATAAGTTGCTCAGTCATGTCTGACTCTTTGCGACCCCCATGGACTGTAGTCCGCCAAGCTCCTCTGTCCATGGGATTCTCCAGGTAAGAATACTGGAGTGGGTTGCCATTTCCTTCTCCAGGGGATCTTCCCAGCCCAGAGATCGAACCAAGGACTCCTGAACTGCAGGCAGAATCTTTACCATCTGAGCCACCAGGGAAGCCCTCCCTACAGGGCTAGAGGTAGAAAAACAATTCTTAGTAAAAAGAATTAAATCAACAAGAGAAAGACCAACAGTCATCAGGAAAAAAATGGGCAAAGGATTAAATAAGGAGTTTACATTAAATGAAATTTAAAAGGGTAACATATAAAATATGTTCAACTTTAATCGTAATTACAAGACAACGTTTGAGAAGAGCCAAGAGCAGTGACCTGAAGAACTAGCACTACTCTCCCTACTGGGTATCATCTTTTTAAAAAGAAACAGTCAGTTTCTATCAAAAGTCTGAGGGCATACATCTTTCGACCCAGAAATTTCATTTTGGAAAAGTTATCCTACAGATATACTCACATGCAGCACAAAGAGACACATAAAAAAGACATTTATTATTTTCACTTGGTTGGTGGTGGTTTGGTAAGGAAAGAAAATCAGACGAAAAAAAACCCAAAAACAACTTAAAACAACTAAGGAAACTGGTAAACTGGTACCATAAATGGTACACATATCAACATGGAATCAACAGCCTTTAAAAAAATGAGATTGCTCCATATGTTCTTATTCATCCATATGTTCATTAATTTGGAAAATATTTACTGGGAGATACCACATGAAATAGATTTCACCCTCACGGAACATACAGCCAAATAAGAGAAACAGAAAAGAGAGTAAACATATCACCTGAGACTTGAAATAAATCTTACAGGGAAACCAACGGTACAGAGAGGGAGCCGGTAAGAGGGAGAACCCATTTTAGAAAGACTGCTCAGACAGGGGACTTCCAAAGTAAAATTTAAACTGAAACCCCAAAGGGAACGGCAGCTAGCCACCATGGGAAGATTAAAAAGAAAGAATTCTAGACAAAAGGAACAACATGTATGAAAACCCTAGACTAGGAAGCTCCGTACAGATGCACAGGAAGGACGTGGCAGAAAAGGGCAGGAGAAGGCATCAATACAGGTAGAAGGTGTGGTCTGTTCTGACAGGACCTTATGGGATTCGGGCCCGGTTCAAATGCCTTGGCACTAGACAGGAGAAAGATGGTTCAGATTTAGGTTTCAAGAAGACAGCTCTCACACACTAAAGAGACGCAAAATATGATATACACTGTGGGAGGAAAGGAAAGTTAAGAGGACAATACACAGCATGTGACTTCACCTACATTAAGACAGAAAAATAGGCATCAATGCTTATAAAAACTTGCGTATGGACATATTAAAAACCTCAGCTTGAGTTACTGCTCAAAAATAGGACTGAGAGCTGGGGGGAAAGCAGAAACTTTTACTTCTCACTGCATACCCTTGGTTTCACACTGAACTTTAAAAAAAATAAAATAAAGATAAAAATTTAATACTACGTTCATAATTCAAAAATTAAATCAGGGCTTCCCTGATGGCTCAATGGTAAAGAATCTACCTGCCAATACAGGGGACACGGGTTCAATCCCTGGTCCAGGAAGAGCTCACACGCCAGGGGACACCTAAGCCCGTGTGCCACAACTACAGAGCCAGTGCTCTAGAGCCTGGAAGCCGCACCGAGAGAAGCCACTGCAGAGGGAAGCCCAAGCAGCGCGACCAAGAGAAGCCCCCGCTCACCGGAACTAGAGAAAGCCCATGCACAGTAACAAGGATCCAGCGGAGCCATAAATAAAATCAATCCTTTTTAGAAAGCCAGTCTGCCACACTTGAAGGTGTTATTCCAATTATCTAACTAGTGATTTCCAGAGCACTAACTGTTAACAAAATACAGTGGTGGTGGTGGTTTAGTTGTTCAGTCATGTCCAACTCTTGCGACCCCACAGTCTACCAGGCTCCTCTGTCCATGGGATTTCTCCCAGGCAAGGATACTGGAGTGGGTTGCCATTTCCTTCTCCAGAGGATCTTCCCAACCCAGCGATTGAATCTGGGTCTCCTACACTGGCAGGTAAGTTCTTTACTGCTGAGACACCAGGGAAGCCCCACAAAATATAGTATATTCCCAATATCTGCTTCAAATTTCCATCACTTCTCACTGCCTCAGAACCAAATTTCAGCTCCTTAACTCCGTTTCCACACTTATTCCTGTCATTCTGAGCCACCAGCCCATCCTAGTCTCTCTATCCCAAAGCCAGGCACTCTCTCCAGCCTTTCCTCAGCCAACTTGGCTCAACCAGAAACTCTATTCTCCTTCACCACCTTCACCAAACCAACTCATAACACTGTATGTCCCACACTAGGCCCTGAAGGCACAGGACAGAACAAGAAAGGCTCCTCTGTAATTGTGAAAAATGACAATATTACACCCCAGCCCTTGTGTAATCTATAGCCTAGAGGAAAAGACAGATCTTAAACATGACTGCACAGCAGCTAAGCAATCAGTACCGAGAAGTGTGCTGCAGAAGCGAAGAGGGCACGTGACAACAGGGGGTCTCGAACTCAAAAACAGTCTTGAGGCTTCTCAGACGTAGTGACTGTTGAGACTTAGGAAATGAAATCACGGTGGAACACAGTCAGGGAGACTGGGGCCTGAGAGTCAGCCCACTGCAGAGTGAGGCAAGGCCTCACGAAAAAGCATGAACTCCAGCTTAAGAGCAAGTAAATGAGAGGACTCGCTTTGGCAGCCTTTGGCAGACTTTTAGCATAGAATTTACTTATTAATATTACTTGTGTATTGTCTTACCCTCTGTAGCCTCATTAAAATGTAAGGTCCAGAACAGCAGAAACCTCTGTCCTGTTGGCTCAGCGATGTATTTTCAGTGCCTAGAACAATGCGGGGCACATGCAAGAAACAGCTGTTGAGTGAAAGAAGGGATGAAGGAGCGAACAGGTGAACTCTTTAGAGAGAGGGGAGCGGGGTCTGTGGGGGCCAGCCGGGAAGCGGCAGTCTAGGTGACAGACAAATGACCGTTTCTCTTAAAGTGAGGGGCGCCTGCTTCAAGCTTCACCTAAACTCTTTACAGAGAGGGGAGCGGGGTCTGTGGGGTCCAGCCAGGAAGCGGCAGTCTAGGTGAGAGACAAATGACCATTTTCTCTTAAAGTGAGGGGTGCCTGCTTCAAGCTTCACCTAAACGTCACTCCCTTTAGAAAGCCTTTCCAGTCCTAGGCCATGTTAGGCGTCACTGCCCTGTGATCACATTACACCCTGCCCCTCCATCAGGACGGACCCTGCCACACTTCATCTCCAGGAGTGCCGTGACTAGCTCGCTCACTCTCTCTGCTGAATCCCCAGAGCTTAGCAAATCAACACATTACTTGTTGAATGAATAAACAACCATCCATCAGCCTCCAAAGAAATCGGTCTGTTGTGACAAGACGATCTCCTGAATGACTGACTGCAGTGCCAACGGCACTTCTCATCTCAGGAGCATCGACGTTAGAAGCGGGTGAACCTGTATCCAAGGAGACGGAGCAGCTTATCCAAACTCCCACATGTAAGTGACACACAGAAAGGGGATTGCTGTGCATTAACCTGGAGCAGGGGCTCAAGAGCCAGACAGGCTCCGGCTTTGCCCTAACATTTTGATGAAATACTGTCAACACTGGGCAAAACCAATTCCGGGAACTCACCCTCATGTCTTCATTCTCTCTCAGTCAAGCACTTTCCTCACTGTACCAGACAATTTCAAATTTTGAAACTTATGTTTTCAAAAAAAAAACTACTCGTAAAAAGAAATATATAATGCTACCCATATAAGGATTTTTAAATAAACATTTCATTAATTTTTTTAAAAGGTCAAACTTTACGTGGTAGTTAGCTTTCAAAATGAAGGGTCACAGTTTGAGTTATACTAAAAAGTAATAGAAAGCAGGCACACTTCAACTTAAAGATAGTAAACTTTATTTGATAAAAATGTAAAATAAGTATTAAACTTTATTTTACCAAATACACTTTGCTCTTTATTTATATAAAGTAAATCTCTTTTAAGCAGAACATCCTAACTTCTTCTACATCACAAACTTGGCAATATTTGAAGAGAAAGTAGTATTGATTCTGTTCAATACTCTTACTTTAGAACATCCTTAAGACAGTCCTCACATCTCTCAAGTGGACACTAATCCCCTTGAAATGGTAAAAGAGCCAAATATGAAAATTTTAACAGAAAGAACAAATTTGATGCTATTGCTTCCGTTAATTTTCAACTGAAGTATCTATAATATTTTCATTTTAATATCAAAGTAATAAAATTAAGAAAACACAGAAAAGTACAAAAATAAAAGAAAAACATATTAAGAATAGTAATAATCCTGATGACTTCAACTCAAGAGGTAGGAGAAATGATCCAATTACATCATTTGATTCTCTTCCTCAAGCAATAAAAATTCCTGTCATTCATTCTGTAATGCCAACCTGTCTTGAACTAAACTCAGTTTCTAAATTTATTTAATGCATGGAAACACTGATGAGGGAAGCACTGGAGGGAAGTATTAAGCTATAAATTCTAAAGCAGCAGTTCAAGAAATGGAGAAAGAGGAAAGAAGTCCACAGAACCAGTAACCATTTCTTTTACTCCTCTATTTCAGCACAACTTGCATTAAGTGAGCTTCATCATCCAGCCTAAGAATAAAAGAGTGAAAAATTCTGTTTTACAGAGAATATGGTGGGAAGGGTAGGTGATGTTGCTATAACCAAGTAAGTGAAAGTGAAACTGGTCAGTCGTGTCCGACTCTTTGCAACCACAGGGACTATAGCCTACCAGGCTCTTTCGTCCATGGAATTTTCCAGGCAACAGTTCTGGAGTGGGTTGCCATTTCCTTCTCCAGGGGATCTTCCTGACCCAGAGATCAAACCCAGGTCTCCTGCACTGCAGGCAGACACTTGACTATCTAAGCCACCAGGGAAGCCCCAAGTAAGTAGATAACAAACATGTAAAAAGAAGCTAAAAAAAAAAAAAACTGGCCGCCTTTTCTGCAAGCCTAATATACCTGCTGGGTTTCCCTGGTAGCTCAGCTGGTAAAGAATCTGCCTGCAATGCAGGAGACCCCGGTTTGATTCCTGAGTCGGAAAAATTCCCTGGAGAGGGGATAAGCCACCTACTCCAGCATTCTTGGGCTTCCCTCGTGGCTCACACAGTAAAGAATCTGCCTGCCATGTAGGAGACCTGGGTTCGATCCCTGGGTTGGGAAGATCCCCTGGAGAAGGGCATGGCAACCCACTCCAGGGTAGAATCCCATGGACAAAGGAGCCTGGCAGGCCACGGCCCAGACGCAACTGAGCAACTAACCACAGTGTACCTGTTAATGATCTACAGCATCCACCTGTGAGGCAGCGAGGCCCAGTAGCTAAGAGCAACGGTGCTGGGGCCAAAAGGCATGGGCTCCGATGAGGACTCATTGACAGTGAATGCATTACCTACCAGTGTGCCTCTCTCTGGAATTAGGTTTTCTCATCTGTAGGATGGGCACAGTATCTCGTAGGGGTTATTAAGAAGATGAAATCAGTAACAGATGAAACACACTAGAATAGAGTCTGGCAAGAAGTAAGCACTCAGGGTTGGCAATCTGATAAAATGGGCAGCCCGTACCCCCAACTATCAAGTGTGGTTCTCTCCTGCTTGGCCCTGGGTGTTCTATCCTGGGATCACCACTCACTCTGAAACTGCATGATACAGAATACAGAACTAATACTGGTGCTACAACACCACAAAAAACGTGTCCAGGCACCTCCAGCGCACTTGCCTGGATCAGCTGATCTGTGTACTCTGCCCAGTGGGCCAGTGGGGCTTGTCTTGGGTGGGGAAGGGACGGAAAACCTGTAACAAAGACGCAGATTCAAACAGTCCTCCACAATACCGAACACCCCATTTCTTTCTACAGCGATGCTGGTGTCAAACACCAGCTCCACCATCTGCGATTCAGACCACACCTCTCCTCCCTCTCTCACCACAGACAGCCTACTTACCAACCCCAAATTCTGGGCTCACTGGACCCAAGTCCTGCTACTCATCTGTACAGGCAGCTATTTGGGAGTTTACTTACATCAGCTGGTTTTTGAACAAAACATTGACTGCTTTTGAAGGAAAAAAAAAAAAATCACTGCTTCAAGACATATGGGGAAATGTTCTATCTGTGCACAAAAAGCTATACACCCTCAATTCAGTCCAGTCACTCAGTGTGTCCGACTCTTTGTGACCCCATGGACTGCAGCACACCAGGCTTCCCTGTCCATCACCAACTCTTGGAGCTTTATATACACTCAAGTCATATACAAAAATAAAGCAGAACTTCCAACAATCCTGGGCTCAAGAAATAGGTTCCCGCTGATATGTTTTCCAGATAACTCCTAGTCAAACAGAACACTCCTTCTGCTTAATTTATTTGCAAATCTAAATTTTAGCACACATTTCCCTAATCATAAAACAGCGTAATAAACAGAGCTGAATGAATCTTTTTTCTCGAAAATATAGTCTCTGAAGCAAAATCGGGAAAGTTACTCTTGGTTTAGCAGGGAAAAAGGATACTGATGTCTAACAGTATACTTTTTGATTACTAGGAAAGAGCTTTTCTTTTTTGGTTTTTTAAATAATTCCCTTCCCTGTAGTTTTTTGTAGTTATTATTTGGCTCTTTCTACTAAAGCAAAAGTGCAGTGTTGAAAATCTGGCTAATGAGGTGATAAAAATAATTACTACTGTGAACCTATAGTGTAAACCTCATTCAACTACGTTACCATAACTCTGAGATGCAAACATTACTGTTCTGTCTTACAAAGCAACAGAAACTCAGATAAGTTTAATAAATATCCCAAGAAAAAAGTAGGTATTAGAAGCAAACAAAGCCATTTAACCACTGGTGAGTCCTCCCTCTGCTTCAGCCCTGACATCTAAGGGATCATGAAATCTTCAGCCTCCAGTGTTTCCCTACACCGCCTACTTGGCTCCATCCTAACACCTTACTTTAGGCCCCCATCATTTCTTGTCGGTATTAAAGAAAATGCATTCTAACTGGCCCACCGACAAGCTTTGCACTGCTCTAATCCGTTTCCCACATCACAACTCAAAATAAGTTTTCTAATTCTACAATTTTGATGTTAGCTCTTCTACATGAAACCAGAGACTCCCAAAGCCACAAAAATGACGCCCAAGCACAGCATTCAAGGCCACACGTGGGTTCATTCACTCAGTCGTGTCTAACTCTGCAAACCTGTGGACTGTAGCCCACCAGGCTCCTCTGTCCATGGGATTTCCCAGGCAAGAATACTGGAGTGGGTTGCTGTTTCCTCCTCCAGGAGAATCTTCCCGACCCAGGGATCGAACCCGCCTCTCCTGTGTCTCCTGTGCTGCAGGTGGATTCTTTGCCACCGAACCACCAGAGAAGCCCCGAGACCACACATATCTGGATCCTAATTATCTGTTCAGCCCCGTCTTACTACAGCCCCTCACAGGGCATCCCCACAGTTTTTTAAAGCTCCTGTGGTTGCCCAGCTCTGACAAGGCATTTTCACTGACCATAAAGCTGTGTTTCCATCATTAGCCTGACTTTTTTAGCTAACTCATACTCAGACTTCAGGTGTCACTTAAATATCCTTCCTGTGGAAGTTCTGCCATGACGCCCTGAAACAAGGTTAGGGGCCCCACGCACTCTTAGCCTCATGTTATTAAAATGTATTAAATTGCCTGTCTACCTGTAGGTCTCCCTAAGGGGAGCTGAAGCTCTTTGAATTCAGGGTCTGTGGCTGGTTGTTGTTGTTGCTGTTTTAGCCAAACAAGTAGTTGGGATTCCAACCCTGCCTACTGGTGGCTTCAGAAAAACACTCTTCATTCTGTTCTCAAGCCCCTGCTGCTGATGCTTCTGCTGCTAAGTCACTTCAGTCGTGTCCGACTCTGTGTGACCCCATAGACGGCAGTCCACCAGGCTCCCCCGTCCCTGGGATTCTCCAGGCAACAACACTGGAGTGGGTTGCCATTTCCTTCTCCAATGTGTGAAAGTGAAAAGTGAAAGTGAAGTCGCTCAGTCATGTCTGACTCGTAGCGACCCCATGGACTGCAGCCTACCAGGCTCATCCGTCCATGAGATTTTCTAGGCAAGAGTACTGGAGTGGCTTGCCAGTCAGTGCCTTCTCCGCAAGCCCCTGAGATCTAGTTAATTAAGATACTGAATACAGTGAAAGGCAAATACTTGATACCAGATGAGGACCTGAATACTTGACTACTTTAAGTAACACTTGAAAATAACAGTTTCTCTCTCATGAAAAGAGCAATTCAAGAACAAGACAAAAGGAAATCATTCCAGAAGACTCCTTAAGTACAACACACAATGGTTTAAAATGTGGTAAACCATCTCCATGGAACCCCCAAATACCAATCAATTATTCAAACAGAAAAGGAGCAAATGTTTTAAAGAGAGAGATAGCAACGGAAACCACATTAATCTACTCAAGCACTTGCAGGGGAAAAAGGCAGAACATAGTTGCCAAGAAAAAGAACTGCCTTAAAAATACCACAGATCAATGGGGAGAAGAAAGAATGGATTTTAAAAAGATGGAATTATCTATAATTAGCACATATAGTCTTCCAAAGCAAGAGTACTGCTTAATGCAGTTGCTAAAACTACAAGGTAATCCAAAAATTTTACACTATTTATCTGCATCAGCAAACCTCTGTCTGCATAGACACCATCAAAAACAATCTTTTACCTAACAAATCTAAACTACAAAATGTGAAAAGTAGTACAGTTTCAAATTAAAGTGGAGTTACTATAGGATTCTAAAATAATCAAATTTAAAAGAAAAAAATGCATTGCTTCTTATATCAGAAATGATTAAAAGCAAACTAAAAATAAAACTAGTATTAAAATTTATCTGAAAAACAAAAGGGCATTCTGTAAAATTATTTTTTAAATATTTATCTGAAAACTATATACTACAGATTCAACTTCAGCTTAACAAATTCATTCAGACAAGAGGTGTTTGGAACTGTACACCACAGTCAAAGTTTAACACAGGCAATGAAAACCCATCATTATTTAAGAGTATTAAGAGGATCTTAAAAATCATCTAAGGCATACAAGGAGACAATAGTGAAAAACAGTGGATTTCTTTTCCTCAACTTTCTACTTTTCCCTACTTTCCAAATTAAGAGAGGTTGGAAATTCAAATTCAGTTTGTCGAATGAAGCCTCCCCGAACAGAAAACCAAGAACACCTGTTGATGAAGCAAAACCAAGCTTACGATTAATAACACCTACTACAGTAAAGGACACTATCATTTTGAGGCAATTCTGGAGGTTTCACTGGGATCAGTTCAAGGCCTGCTAAAAGGCACAGTTCCAGATCCTAGCTTCAAAAACTGCTCTTTTCCTCTGATACCCACAGAGCACCCCACCCAGGGATCTCCCCAACCACACATGGAGAAAATTTTCACATTGGGGAGAGCTCCAAAAAAAAAAAAAAAATCAACATTTTTTTGTTCAAAGTCCATAAGACCAAGTTCACTGGGAAGCAGACGAGCATGGGACCTACAAGTTCACCTTCATGCAGGTTCAAGGAGCCAGTGAGTTCAGAAGGTTTCAAGGGTGTTCAAACAGGACAAAATCTGCATTGAAACCTATCATATCAAAACCTTGAGGACTTTCCTCTGTTTTTTGTCCATGGGATTCTGGGGCTGGTAGATTTCCCTTCCAAATGCTCAACCACCAAGGCCCTGCACATAGTCAGGTCTCTGATTAGAGATGGCCAACCACAATTTGATAAGCCAGTATAAGATGTTCATAGGAGGTTTGCCTCAGGCTGCCTAAGCTGTGAGTCAGACTACTTCTCCTCAAACATATTAAATATGTAACCCAAACTCCTGTTCTTATATTTCTACATGGCATGATTTCACCAAGTATAATTTAGAATTACAATAGATTCTTTCAAAAGTTTTTGGTATGAGAGGTTAATTTGAGAGGCACCATAGGGAAAAACAGGGGTGCAAACTCTCAAACATCTAGAATTTTTGCATTTTTAAAATCAACATGAAGAAGCTTCCAGAAGAAATTCAAATGCCAAATCTGTTTCCTTATGAAATTCACAGGGAAGACAAGGTTCATACAGAACAGCAAAGGCACAGAAAAAGCCAAATGAAAAATGCTAAAAACTTACAACTCTCTCAAACCTACTGGTCTTCATCCAGCTCTTCCCGTTTCTTTATTCCATGTTCCTCTGCTTTCCCCTACCCTGTTCTTCTTCCTCTGACTTGCTCCCCTTTTCTCCTGGCTGACCAGAAACTTGTCAAATGAGGGCAAGTTACTATGGCTGAAGTAAACCTCGATCTCATTCTGAACTGAGAAGCAGTATCAAAGATTTCCCAAAGCCTCCACAAAAGAGAAGTTTATAGAGAAACAGAGTAATCTGAGTGTATAATCTAAGGTACCCAAGTTTATACCAGCTGGTTCATACTGCTAGCAAGAGCCTCAGACAGAAAATACTGGATTAGCGGGGAGAAGAGGAAGACCCTGAGAGCGACTTGAGACCCCTAACCACATAGAAACAGAGGTTTAGAAAAACTATACATGATGGGCAAGGTCTTTGGGAGACTACCACCAAAATCTGCCCTGTGAAGTTACGCTGGACTCTAGTGCAGTTCTGCTGGCAGAGAGAGGAAAGTCCTCTGGAGACGTCAGAGATGGCCTCTTAAATGCCCTTTGACAGGAATCAAGGGGAGATCCTAAAGCACTTGCAAACCTAGCTCTCCATGTTTTGTGAGCAACCTTAAACCAGAAATGGGAAATTTCATGAATTAAAAACTGGATGGAAAACAGCCACATTTCAGGTCTTCAATTTCATACTATACATTTTAAAGGAGCCTCAAAACGAAAGCAGAATAAGGCCCAGAATAAACTAATGCCCTTACAGATAAAATCAGATGCTCCCATTCCAGATATTAAAATAGTCTTCTGATAAAGACACTGGCAGATTTTGTAACCAGAAGTGACAATCAGTAAACAATTGCTTGGAATTAGCCAAGAAAATGAAGGAAAAAACTATAACAGACAGTGTTTCAAAAGTGAATCAAGTACCCATTTCACCCATCACCTCAAAAGGAGAAATTTCACTAATTACTAATTGTTGTACCGCTGGTATACCTTAAATCCCACCACTGTTACACAAGCCCTCTCTGTCAACAAAGTACTCAGATTATCTCTAATACTTGTCACACTTTCCATGTGCCAGTACCCAGCTTTGAATCTTTATTCAAGGAACATTCTGGTGGCAACCCACTCCAATATTCTAGACTGGAAAATTCCATGGACGGAGGAGCCTGGCAGGCTACTGTCCATAGGGTCGCAAACAGTCGGACACACCCGAGCAACTTCACTTCTCCTTTCTCCTATGAGACACTAGACTCATTGACTCATAAGAAAGAACGCAAATAGAATTTTTAGATCAAATGCTCTCCTAATGACCTCTTCTGTGAACTCCTGAGGACTCTGACAAAATTAATTTGGACTCCAAGCCCAAACAGAGTATCTCAAGAAGGCCAGATTTCTTGTTCTGTATATATGTATTTATTTATGTATAAAAACATACAATTATTCTGGCAGAAGTATTAGGGCTGAATAGATCAAGGTTCAGAAAACCACTACTCAAATGCTGGGCTTTCCTGGTGGCTCAGATGGTAAAGAATTTGCCTGCAATGAAGGAGACCCGGGTTCAATTCCTGGGTCAAGAAGATCTCCTGGAGGTGGTTACCCACTTGAGTATTCTTGCCTGGAGAATTCCATGGACAGAAGAGCCTGATGGACTACAATTCACAGAGTCACAGAGAGTCAGACACGACCGAGTAACTAACACATTCAGACCCTCTGAGATGAGAATGTAAGGAAGGACGAAAACCCAACAGCTGACGGCCTAATCAAGAAAACACTTATGCTCTTCTTGGGGTCCATCAAGGCTGCAATCAAGGTATGGGCCAGACAGCATTTTCATTTAGAGACTCAACTGGGGACAAATTCAACATCATTCAAGGGACTGGCAGAATTTATTTCCTTGTGGCTGGAGAACTGACGGCCCCACCTTTCTGCGGCTAGGAATGGAGATCACCTTCACTCTGATCCTCGGACAGTTTCTGCCGTTCACTGCCATGTGGGTTTCCTCAATACGGCTACCTTCTTCATCAAGCTAAAACCTAGAATCTGTTCTCCAGTCTCCCAGAAAGGAGTCTTTTAGGATAAAACACTATTACAAGGAGTGACACTCAACTACTTTGCCCTATTAAAGCAAGTGAAAGCACTGATATTTCATCACCTTTGACATATAATGTAACTTAATTAAGGGAGTGACATGCCGTCACCCTTTGCCATAGTCTCTGAGTGAGGGAGGTGAGTCACGGCAAACTGAAGAAAAGGGGACTACACAAAGGTGTGGATGCCTGGAAGGTCCTCAAAAACTTAAACACAGAATCATCATATGACTCAGCAGTTCTACTCCTGAGTATATATCCAAAAGAACTTCAAACAGATATTCAACACTATACCTGCACATAACTGTTCACAGCAAGAATATTCACAACCACCAAAATATAAAAATAACTCAAATGTCCACTAACCAATAAATACATTTCTTACAGAAACAAAAACAAGCCAAAAAAAAACACAAAAACCCAGTGGTATCGTCATGCAAGGGATTATTATTCATCCATAAAATCAGGGATGAAATACTGATGCATGCTACAACACGAATCCTGTATTCTGCTTCACTTACTATTAAGCATATCTAAAGTTCTTATTTTCATATACAGTATTTACAGTTATAGAAGATTTAATTTCGTTGTAGGTTCAAATTCTCTGGTGAAATTCTGTATATGTTTAGCTATTTTCTCCACATTTCCCCCAAACTTAACACAGTTCAGTTCAGTCGCTCAGTCATGTCCAACTCTTTGCAACCCCATGAATCGCAGCACGCCAGACCTCCCTGTCCATAACCAACTCCCAGAGTCCACCCAAACTCATGTGCATCGAGTCAGTGATACCATCCAGCCATCTCATCCTCTATCGTCCCCTTCTCCTCCAGCCCCCAATCCCTCCCAGCATCAGGCTCTTTTCAACTCTTCATATGAGGTGGCCAAAGTATTGGAGTTTCAGCCTCAGCATCAGTCCTTCCAATGAACACCCAGGACTGATCTCCTCTAGGATGGACTGGTTGGATCTTCTTGCAGTCCAAGGGACTCTCAAGAGTCTTCTCCAACACCACAGTTCAAAAGCATCAATTCTTCGGCACTCAGCTTTCTTCACAGTACAACTCTCAAATCCATACATGACCACGGGAAAAACCATAGCCTTGACTAGACAGACCTTGGTTGGCAAAGTAATGTCTCTGCCTTTTAATATGCTGTCTACGTTGGTCATAACTTTCCTTCCAAGGAGTAAGCGTCTTTTAATTTCATGGCTGCAATCAGCATCTGCAGTGATTTTGGAGCCCCAAAACATAAAGTCTGACACTGTTTCCACTGTTTCCCCATCTATTTCCCATTAAGTGATGGGACCAGATGCCATGATCTTTGTTTTCTGAATGTTGAGCTTCAAGCCAACTTTTTCACTCTCCTCTTTCACTTTCATCAAGAGGCTTTTTAGTTCCTCTTCACTTTCTGCCATAAGGGTGGTGTCATCTGCATATCTGAGGTTATTGATATTTCTCCCGGCAATCTTGATTCCAGCTTGTGCTTCTTCCAGCCCAGCGTTCCTCATGATGTACTCTGCATATAAGTTAAATAAGCAGGGTGACAATACACAACCTTGACGTACACCTTTTCCTATTTGGAACCAGTCTGTTGTTCCATGTCCAGTTCTAACTGTTGCTTCCTGACCTGCATACAGGTTTCTCAAGAGGCAGGTCAGGTGGTCTGGTATTCCCATCACTTTCAGGATTTTCCACAGTTTGTTGTGACCCACACAGTCAAAGGCTTTGGCATAGTCAATGAAGCAGAAATAGATGTTTTTCTGGAACCCTCTTGCTTTCTCCATGATCCAGCGGATGTTGGCAATTTGATCTCTGGTTCCTCTGCCTTTTCTAAAACCAGCTTGAACATCTGGAAGTTCACAGTTCATGTCTTGCTCAAGCCTGGCTTGGAGAATTGTGAGCATGACTTTGCTAGCATGTGAGATGAGTGCGATTGTGCGGCAGTGTGAGCATTCTTTAACACAGCAGTCATACTTCTTTTATAGTCTTTTCAGCCAATTTTAGTATCTAAAGAGACAGCACATGTGGGTCTATTCTAATGTCTGTTTTTCTGTTTCGGTTGGTGTTTAGTGGTTACGTGTTCCCCTCTTTTGGTGTGTCTAATAAATAGGCACTAAATGACCGATAGTTTATATACAATGGTATGTGTATAAAATGTATCTCCTAGAACACTATTCATCCAACAAATATTTAGTCAGCAGTCACTATGTGTCAGGTACCATGTGCAAGTGATGCAGTAAAAAACAGCACAACCTTTGTTAGCAAGCAACTCACTATCCAGAAGTAGATACTTAATCCACCACTACAATGGGCAAAAGGGTCTACAAAATGAGGTTGCTGTGATACATCTTACCCCTGTTACCTCATCTCTCTCCCTTGACCACTCCAGTCACATAATTCCATACTGTCTGTTCAACATCAAGTACTCTTTAACCTCATTACACTGGCACTTGTGAACAGTTTCTACTCAGTAAACCTTGTTTTTCTCCCTGATTATCACATGACACGCCCTGTGACGTCCTTAGATGGCTTGCAAAACCTTGTTAAAACTGTGAATAAACTCTACCCTAGAGCATGCCTTTCCCCGTTCCCTGCCCGATGTTTCTTATTTTTTGTTTACTGTTTGTCTCCTTCTATAGTGTATGTCCTCTGAGGGCAGGAATAGTTTGGTGGTTTCGGTCTATTTTGACCCCTGCCATATCCAGGCACTTGAAACAGTGTTAGACAAACAGCATGCACTTGTCATCTACTGAACAGCTGAGTCAACAAGTAGCTTTAAACATGAGAAATAAAGTTTAGTGTTGCTGCTGTTGTTCAGTCACTAAGCTGTGTCCAGCTCTCAGCGACACCATTGACTGAAGCTGCCCTTCACCCCAGGCTGCCTTACCCTTCACTATCTCCTGGAGTTCATTCAAACTCATGTCCATTGAGTCACTGATGCCATTCAACCAGATCATCCTCTGTCACCCCCTACTCCTCCTACCTTCGGTCATTTTCACTGAGTCAGCTCTTAGCATCAGAGGGCCAAAGGATTAGTTTCAGCTTCAGCATTAGTCCTTCCAATGAATATGCAGGGTTGATTTCCTTTAGGATTTACTGTTTGATCTCTTTGCTGTCCAAGGGACTCTTAAGAGTCTTCTCCAGCACCACGGTTAGAAAGCATCAACTCTTTGGCACTCAGCCTTCTTTATGGTACAACTCTCACATCTATACATGACTACTGGAGAAACCACAGCTTTGACTAGATGGACCTTTGTCAGCAAAGTCATGTCTCTGCTTTTAATACGCTGTCTAGGTTGGTCTTGGCTTTTCTTCCAAGGAGCAAGCATCTTTTCATTTTGTGCTGCAGTCACTATCCACAGTGCTTTTGGAATCAAAAAAAAAAAAAAATCTGGTACTGTTTCCACTGTTTCCCCATCTATTTGCCATGAGGTGATGTGACCAGATGCCATGATCTTAGTTTTTTGAATATTGCATTTTAGGCCAGCTTTTTCACTCTCCTCTTTCACCTTCATCAAGAGGTTCTTTAGTTCCTCTTCACTTTCTGCCATAAGGGTGGTATGCCTATCGGAGGTTATTGATATTTATCCAGCAATCTTGATTACATCTTTTGATTCAGCCAGTCCAGCATTTCACATGATGTACTGAACTCTGCATTTAAGTTAAATTAGCAGGGTGACAATATACAGCCTTAACGTACTCCTTTCCCAATTTTGAACCAGTCCATTGTTCCATGTTCGGTTCTAACTGTTGCTTCTTATCCTGCATACAGTTTTCTCAGGAGACAGGTAAGGTGACCTGTTATTCCCATCTCTTGAAAAATTTTCCACAGTTTGTTGTGAGTCACACAAAGACTTTAATATAGTCAACGAAGCAGAAGTAAATGCCTCCTTGGAATTCCTGTGCTTTTTCTATGATCCAGCAGGTGTTGGCAATTTGATCTCTGGTTCCTCTGCCATTTTGAAATCCAGCTTATGCATCTGGAAGTTCTTGGTTCACACACTGCTGAAGTCTAGCTTAAAGAATTTTGACCATAATCTTGCTAGCATGGTTTCCCATGACTGCAACTGTGAGGTAGTTTGAACATTCTTTGGCACTGCCTTTCTTTGGGGTTGGAATGAAAACTAACCTTTTCCAGTCTTGTGGCCACTGCTGAGTTTTCCAAATTTGCTGGTGGATAGAGTCCAGCACTTTAATAGCATCATCTTTTAGGATATGAGATAGCTCAACTGGAATTCCATCACCTCTACTAGGGTAATTTGGAGAAGGAAATGGCAACCCACTCCAGTGTTCTTGCCTGGAGAATCCCAGGGACGGGGGAGCCTGGTGGGCTTCCGTCTATGGGGTCACACAGAGTCGGACACGACTGAAGTGACTTAGCTAACTTAGCTTAGCTACTAGGGTAATTAAGGGAAAATATATAGTAGAGGACCTAATCTAATACATACAGTCAAGCAACGCCTCTGTGAGAAAAGTTATGTTTAAGCCAAGACCTAAACTATGTGGAGAAGACAATCAAGAACAAAAACTAAAGCAGAATCAACACACCCATGTCAGAATTAGGCACACAAGGTTCAAAAATCTGAATGATGTCACAGAAGATTGGTTCATCCAATGCAAAGAGCAAGCTGACACAGTTTCAGTTTGAAGAGAGAAACACAGGAGAGCGATTCAAAGGATTTACATCAGTCATCACTGAAGAGTTTCTAAGCACAAGATATGATCAAATCAGGAAATGTGAAACATCGCTCAAGTTTCGGTGTCAACAAGTAACTGAACGGGACCAAGACTGACCACAGGAGAGGACTCAGAAGGCTGGCGAAGTAACCCAGTCTGTACAATGCTAGTTGGAGCCTGGAGTGAGCCTTAGGGCAAAAAAAGAGTAATAGATCAGAAAGGTATTTAAGTAATTCTCTATAGCAATATTTATCAAGAACTCCTGAATTTCTAGCTGGTGAAATGCTGGCATTTTCCTAGACAGCAAAGAATGAAAAATGAGAAGCTTATAGTAGGAGTCAGCAAACTTTTTTCTGAATAGGCCAGCTAGTAAATATTCCAGGCTTTGTGGGTCTCTGACACAGCTATTCAACTCAGCTATCATCATGGCAAGGCAGTCACAGACACTTGTAAAGGAAAAAGCATGGCTGAGTCCCAATAAAATTTTATTTACAAAAGCAGGTGTTCATGGAGCCACCGAATGGCAGTCCCTGGCGAGAGAAGAGGATGAGGTGGGCTTCCAACTTGTTACTTTTATGGTGTCTCAATGTCATCAGGTCAACTTGTCTAAGAAGCAACTAGATATGCAGTTCTAAGGTGATATCTTTTTTGGGGCTCCAAAATCACTGCAGATGGTGACTGCAGCCATGAAATTAAAAGACACTTGCTCCTTGGAAGAAAAGTTATGACCAACCTAGACAGCTTACTAAAAAGTCCGTTTAGTCAAAGCTATGGTTTTTCCTGTAGTCACGTATGGATGTGAGAGTTGGCCTATAAAGAAAGCTGAGCACCGAAGAATTGATGCATTTGAACTGTGGTGTTGGAGAAGACTCTTGAGAGTACCTTGGACTGGAAAGAGAGCCAACCTGTCCATCCTAAAGGAGATCAGTCCTGAATACTCATTGGAAGGACTGATGCTGTAGCTGAAACTCCAATAGACTGGTCACCTGATGCAAAGAGAGGACTCATTTGAAAAGACTCTGATGCTGGGAAAGATTGAGGGTGGGAGGAGGGGGGGGGACGACAGAGGATGAGATGGTTGGATGGCATCACCGACTCAATGGACACAAGTTTGAGTAGACTCCAGGAATTGGTGATGGACAGGGAGGCCTGGCGTGCTGGAGTCCATGGGGTCGCAAAGAGTCGGACACGACTGAGCAACTGAACTGAACTGAAGAGACAAACATGTTTGAGATCTGAAGCCATAAAAAAGAAGTTATATTGCTTAGAATGAGTCTGTACAATAAGAGAAAACTCAGAATAAATTCAACATTTAAGGGACAAAATTAGGAAGAAAAATCAGCATGAATACTAAGAATGAAGCATTTAAAGAAGCCAAGAATACAAACACAAAACTAGAATGAAGAGTAATGCACCAGAAGTATTTCAAGAAGCAGAGAGTAGCCAAGAGACTGAAAGGCTCTGAAAAGACTGAGGTAAGTATACAGTGTCCAAATGAGATAATACACAGTGCAACATATGTATGACATGACATGTTAGCACATAAAGTTCTCCTGTTCTTTAATCTCTGAAATTAAATTGTAGAAGTTGTTGTGTCAGTAGCCAGAAAAATTACTGGGGAAATCCATGTCCTACTTACACTTTTTATAGACCAGCCACTGAGGACAGTTTTATATTACAAAAGATCACTGATATTTAGTCAATGATAAAACTGTCTTAAAGTAGTTCTTATTCTGTACTGTTTTTATTTTTACCTGCTATTTTTTTGTGTACCTTAGGACCCACATAATTGGAAAAATGAATACTCTAGATATTAATAAGAATACTTCCTGGTTGCTTAAAAAATACACATATCACACACTGGATTTTGTGAGAGGGAACCGTTGCTGGTAACCTTCGCAGAAAAATGTCAGTGAGAGGAAAGGAGCCAGATGTAGACTAAAGCTAAGGGGTAAAGTGTGAAATGAAAGCGACCGAGGACAATTCTTCCACGGCTGTGAAAGGAAGGAGAACTAAGGTGGCAGCCGTGGTGCGACAAGAGGGTCCCGTGCTCTCGGAGAAGGAGGAAGGCAATTTCTCTCCCCCCACACGGAAGCACTGTGGTGAGGGACCACCGGCCTCTTTTATCACCACGAGCTACTCACTAAGCTCAGGGGTCAGTACCTTTTTGACTGACTGGGTTCGTTTAACAGCAGTGATAATGGAAGGGTACTGAAAGACAAGGAGAGTTTTAAGACATGTAGAGAAAAAATTCCATCAGTGAAGACTGCAGCCTGTGAGGGAGATATAGCCAACATCTGGGACATAAGAGGAAGAACTGGCTTTACGGAGGATGGGAAGTATCTTATTCACTGTAAGACGAAAGAAGAAAAAAAATGAATGATAACGTATTAAGGTAAATACAGATAAATACGGACAAGAAGTTTAGGATATTTCCTAATCAGGGGCCCAGCTTGCTAACTATCCTGTAATGCATGAAATAACCCAGCACAATGATGGGAAGAATCGCCCAGTTCAGAAAGGGCAATAAGAAACACTATGATGAAAAGGTCTTGGAGACTAATTCAAATCCCAAGGTGAAAGTCTACAAAGAGACTCTTTCCTCATGAGAAAAAAAAATGAATTAATTTTTCCTTGATGGTGCGGAGAAGCATAGAGAGGGAGGGAAGACATACACTCTGACTTCTGCCTTTCTTCCTTAGAAGCCTTCAGCCGCTGCAGAAGCTGCTGGATTGAGATGTCCCTGGGATCCACAGCGACACACAGCTATACCACTCTCCACCAGAAACACATGTACGACTTATGTTTTATGCATATGGACAGGAGCTCACCGGAAAGACACAGCAACATCATGTTTCAAACATTAAAGAAAAAACAACAATAAATGAAATCCATATAGCTAACGGCACATTTCTTTATCACCAAGTTTTCTCCTATGAAAGTCAAACATTCATTAAATACAATGCTCAAGTGGCTTCTTCCTCTTTTTAACTTGTTCCATTCAAACTAATCCAAGTGTAAACAACATGGTTTTTTTTTAATCCAACACGAATATTTTAAAAAGCAAAAACTGCATTTTATCCTACATTTTGGACAAAATGTTTGACCTCAGGACATGTACTGGAAAGATCAGAGTAACGCAGTTTCTCACCTTGACCACTCCATCAAAGCCAGGGATTGTGTTAACCTTTGCTTTCTTAGCTAATAATTTGCTTTCAATCTTGTCACCCATGGCTTGAATAGCATGTGTATCAGGTCCAATGAAAATGACATCTTCTGCTGCCTGTGGAGAAAAGCAAGTAGAAATTCGTAACAAAAACATTACAGTGCTTGATACAGAGTCACAGTTTCTTAATAAAAACCCATATGTATACTTACTAGTTACTCACAGGCCATAAACAACTTAAAAGCAAGCATTTGAGCCAACATGTTACAATAAATGATATAGTATTTCATATAGTATAAGTGTATAAAGATACATGAAACAAAGTCAGGTCAGAGAAAAATCATTAAAAGAACTACCTGATATTAACGGTATTCTTTGGAAAAGCAAATTCTATGGTGTTGGAGCTATATCTAGTACTCTGCCACCCAATCCAAATAGAAAATTCACCTTTCAAATGTCTTACAAATCTTTGTATTCTCAATGACCCACAGCACAGCGCATTTTCAATGAACACTAACTCTCTGTCAGGCTTTGAGCTAAGCGTAGGGGATAACCTGGACAAAAATCACAGGATATCAATTAATTCAAGGGGACATGAAGCAGATCACCAGTACCTCAGAGAAAGAGACAAATTAAACTATAGAATTTTAATATCCTTGTGACTACAAGAACTGAATAAAGAATATAGTAGCAATTTACCAGGCAGAGTTAATGGTTTCAATAAAAGCTACTGAAGTCACATTTAGGTCCCCAGCAACAAGTCCATCTCTCTGTGTTGATGTTATTAAAGTAAACAAAAAGCTCATGGACACCAATAAGGAACAGAACAAAATACGATGGAGTCAGTGCCACTGCAGAGCAGTCTAGAGAAATAAAGAAGGGGTTTGCTGAGGTAAAGGATGCGGTCACTGGGTAAAGAATTGAGGTTAGATACGAAGAGGCAAAAGTCAGATTGCATGCAGGGCTTCACTGGCATCAGATGCCTAACTGCTGACTCTCTCGTGCTCTCTGGCCACAGTCAGTGTAAAGAATAAATCACATAATTAACATCTCATATTCTATCTACTGGCACTGCAGCCTGAAAAGGCTCTTGGCTTCAGAAAGCAACTTCATCTTCCTGATGCGAGTATCATCCAAAGTAGCTACTGCAGTGTATTGCTTGGGTGCTCTCCACCATCGTGGGCAAAGAGGATTCACCCCAAAGACGTCTACTCCTTGGAAGAAGAGCTATGACAAACCTAGACAGCATATTAAAAAGCAAAGACATCACTTTGCCAACAAAGATCTGTATAGTCAAAGCTATGGTTTTCCTAATAGTCCTATATGGATGTGAAAGTTGGACCATAAAGAAGGCTGAGCACCGAAAAATTGATGCTCTGCAATTGTGGTGGTAGAGAAGACTCTGGAGAGTCTCGTGGGCTGCAACGAGATCAAACCAGTCAATCCTCAAGGAAATCAACCCTGAATATTCACTGGAAGGACTGATGCTGAAGCTCCAACACTCTGGCCACCTGATGCGAAGAAGTGACTCATTGTAAAAGACCTTGATGCTGGGAAAGACTGAGGGCAAGAGGAGAAGGGGCGACAGAGGATGAGGTGGCTGGATGGCATCACTGACTGAATGGACATGAATCTGAGTAAACTTCAGAGAGAGAGAAGGACAGGGAAGCCCAGCGTGCTGCAGTTCATGGGGTCGCAGAGTTGGACGTGACTGAGCAACGAGAGCAGGAGATGCAAGGATAACAGGGACTCAACAAAGGGAATGTGTGAGGAGGTAAATATTGGGGAGATGATATGACAATTTCAGCTGTACAAAGGCTGAGCCAGTCAAGTGTGGGATAGTCAAGTGCCTAAGTTCAGGAGACAGACAGTGACGTCTGGAGGTTATAAGACCTTACAAGATGTATAAGGTTATACGTCTAGGCTAAGATTGGGATGTTTAAAGGGATCTAATAGGAGGAAATTAAGATTGTAGTTAAAGTCACTCAGATAAAATGTACAGAAAAGCCAATGCCTTTAAACTCAGGCACTCACTCTGACCCAAAAGCAAAACAGAAGAGAGGAATTTTTAAGATTCTGAGTTTAAAGCCTCTTTTGTGCGACAAGGGGGATAAGGGGATAATAACCACCTTGCAAGTTTGATGGAAGGACTAAACAAAATAATAATGTAAAACAGGAAGCTGAGTGCCACAACTATTAGTTCTTGTCTCTCACCCGGAAGTCCTGACAGAGAGAGAACACTAGAATAGGCAGACAGCTAGGTTCACAGGACCCCACATACATTACAGGAACTCAAATACCAGAAGTCACTAGTGTCACTGCAAAACTGTTGGTCACTCAGTCATGTCCGATTCTTTGCGATCCTGGAGACTGTAGCCCTCCAGGGTCTCTGTCCCTCGGGTTTTCCAGGCAAGAATGCTGGAGTGGGTTGCCATTCCCTTTTCCAGGGGATCTTCCCGAACCAGGGATCAAACCTGAGTCTCCTGCATTGCAGGCAGATTCTTTACCGTCTGAACCACCAGAGAAGCCCGGTGTTACTACAGCAGAACGCTAGATAAGAAATCTCCTCAGCCGTAACTGGCGCTCATAAAGTTCATCTCTATCGAATGCTTTTATGCAGTTTTAACAGAAACTCATTTTCTTACAAAAGAAAATCCTATGTGAAACCCCCAAAATGTAAAGCACATAGAAAACTGAACCGCTCTGTTCAAGGGGAAGTGATGGCAGGACCGCACACCACATACTCTGTGTCTCTGGAAGGATAAACTAGTCGGTCTGCACTAGAGCAACAGTCATGCTCACTTCTCTTTATCCCACGCCTACAGCTCAATAAACACTAACTCAAGAGGAAACGATCATGTTTCAACTACCAATTGTCTTTCCATATTCTCATTTTACTTGCTAAGATGGAGGAATTTTTATTATAAATTGTTTTAAATACCACTATGCCTGGCAGATGTAATCAAGTAATCAGAATACCCGCACAAAGAGCTGAAGAAACAACATAAAATGAGAACATCCAAAATACATTATGATTATACAGTAAAACTTCTGATTAACAAGAGCCCAACGACCAGGAACCACTGATTAACCAGGCTTTTTTCATGCATTCTAATTTGAGGAAAATCACCCCAAAATGCAAAATTACCAAGAAAGAACACGCACATCAAGCATTTAGTGACTATTCTTATTTCCGTCCAACACAAAGAAAAATAGCCAGTGGCACACTGAGGAACTATTCAAACAGATCTTCTTATGTTTTGGTAGTACTCCCTGGGTTAGCCTTTAAATGTAATTATGGCAAATTGAGACAGCAGTATCATAGCTCCTGACCCCCATCATTCTCTGACCAAACAGGCAAGGCTAAGATGTATGGTAATTGCAAAGTGACAAAGCATGTTTCAGAAGTCCTAAGTTTTTGACCAGAGTCCTTTGTGTGATTTAGAACTTAAGGCCAAAATTTATGAACTAATAAACTTTCAGTACTCCACTGTTAACCCTGTATCTTCTCTTATCCGTTTTCCTTAATCACCAGTAAACCTCTTTGACGTGACAAAGCAATAAAACCTACTTCTCAAACTAGGCTTTTCAAGGACCATTTAAATTTACCATGAATGACAAATATAATACCTAAATACAGGTAAATGTATAATGGTCATGGAAAAGAGGAATTTTTTTTCATCATCACCACATCATTTTAGTGATATGTAAAAAAAAATTACAAAAAGCTGAAACCACTGCTCCTAACTGCAAAAAAACAAACGTTTTCATCTTCTAAATTCTGTGATTTCATGGTTCTGGTTGTATTTTGATAGAAAAACGGGGAAAAGGGTTGAGTTTGAGCAACATGTTAGGGAAATAGATTTAATTTACAATAGGCTTTATGTTACGAAGGCAGGACAGAAATAATCATCTGTAAAAATTAGAATGTATGATATGTAATTCATTCTTAGAAATACCATGACAGTAAACTGCTATACTATGAATTCAGATTCTTTTTTTCATGTGTACATTTTAGACTCATAAAGAATTACTACTTGGATAAACTGTAAAACGAGGGTCAGACAGATAGGAGACATAGCTACGAAAAAACTGCCAAAGTGCCTAAAGTACCTAGATTCTGGATTTTAATTTTTAGTCCCTAAAAAAAGGAATACTAATTTCTCATAGAAAAGGCCAGTTTCTGGACCTTCTCTGACTGGGGCAGAGAAGTTAGCACATGAGGATTAAAAAAAACTGAGTCAGTGAGAAAGCTTTCAAAAAATTAACATAGTTATCTCAAAAGCACATATTATATAAAAAGTTACCCAATGAATGTGTTGGTAACAATATGAGCATCAAAAAGAATAAAAGAAATTACAAGGTTAATTCATCCTTTCAAGACCTCAGAATAAATCTTTTCCTGCTCTCTCTGTTCAAATATTTGAACTTCTTAGGCATGTATCACTGATTTTAAAAACCATACAGCTCTTTTAAAAGCAATATACGGGAAAACTAATTTCACACATAAAACTAAGCTAAATAAAAGTGTCTAGGTAAAATCCCATACATAGTTTTTATGAGAAAAAAACAAGAACTAGAATAACATCCATGGAGGAAAAAAGCATGAGAAAGGCATGGTAACACAGCAGATCAGAGTGTCACCTATCATTTCAAAACAAACTGAAAGACATTTTAAAATCAGAAAACATGAAATAACATAAATTAGAATTAGAAATGCTCAGAAATGAGGTGACAGACATAAAGCTAGAATTAGAAAGGCAAAAGAAAATAATTTTGGAAGTCAAGACTCAACTAGAGAAAAATCAGAGTGAATAAAGAAAACAAACAATGCCTGACAGGAGACAGGGAGTCAAAGGAGGAAACTTAAAAAAAAAATTAGGATCCAGGAGAAGAGGACAAATGCCAAAAATAAAGAAAGAACATCCAACATATGAATAAGAGCAGTCTTTGGTGGGTGGGGGGACTAAGAAAAAATACTGAAAACCAAAACTCAAGCAAATTTTCTTAAAATCGAAAGTTAACTATTAAACATAGCACACCCTATTTCAAAAATTCAACCCAGAGCAAATTGTACCATGATACAGTCCAGCAAGACCACTTAAAAAGGAAAAAAAGTGACTTGCTCAAAAGAGAAGTTTAAATTATCACCAGATCTGACAGCAATAAATCATGCCAAAATATAATAATGTACTCCACTGAGTAAGATATTCAAGAAAAGAAAGGATGAGCCAAGAATTTTACATCCAACACAACTGACCGCCAAGTATAAAGGCAGAGAAAAGTGTAACAACCAGCAGGAACTCACGACCTTCTCCTGAGGAATCCAACAGAACTAGCCTGTGGGCCAAATCTGGCCTACTACCTGTTCCCGAAGGGTCCACAACCTAAGGACGAACCTTACATGGTTTACATGTTTAATTGTTTGGGGAGAGAAGTTTAGGAGTGCTAAATCATGACATGTGAAAATTACATGAAACTGAAAGATAGGTTTACTGGAGGACAGTCATGCTCTAGCTTACAGGTTGCATGGCCGCTCTCTCACTCCCATGATAAGACTAAGCACTAGCAACAGATCACAAGGCATACAAAGCCCAAAATACTTGCTATCTGGCTCTTGACAGAAAAGCTTTGCCCATACTAGAGAATGAGCTTCAGGAAACCAAAACAGCTACAGAGAGACTACCTGGGAGAGTCTGCAGTTACTCATACAACCAAATCTGAACGGAAGCTAAGAAGAGAACACAAACACAGCAAGGGGAATAGTTGGACTTTCACGCATTACAAATACAGGAGAACTATTTTTCAAAGTGTAGGAGAATAGGGAGGTGTGTAAAACTTTTTATTATAATTGTTATCCTTTGCTGTGTGTGAACTACTGACAAGTAATTAGGAGGTATCTTAATTTTATCGTTTCTTCTATCTGTGAAAGTCAGAATTCTAACTATGGAAGGATAAAGATACAAGTTAACAAAGAAGAGGTTAAGTAAAAGTTCTATAATCATGAATTTTAGTTTAAAGTGTTGGTTTGGCCAAAAAGTTCATTCGAGTTTTCCTATAACATCGTATGGAAAAGCCCAAATGAACGTTTTGACCAACCTGGTATTACTATGATCACAGTTCGTATTCCTATCTCACACAAAATACAGGCTATATTTAATTACAGTTTGATATCATGTTACACATACCACATATTACAAAACTGTTCCGTATTTCATTGATGGAGATGTTTATTATATCATCTCTATATTAGATATTAAATTTGTGTTATATATACCCTACTTGGGGTTGAGGTCAGCATTATATCTAAATATACACATATTAACTATATGGATGTCATATATTCCTTTAATATAACAGTTAATATAACATAAAGTATGTGTAATAAACATGTATGTAACATGAAACGTTAAAATTCTAGGAATACACATATTTTATCACTTGGCCTATAAATTAAAAAGGCCTAGAAACAACAACTATTAGCAGCAATGATCATGCCCGGCACACAGGGTGAAAGTGAAAGGGAAGCGAAGTCGCTCAGTCGTGTCTGACTCTCTGTGACTCCACGGACTGTCAGCTACCAGGCTCCTCAGGCGACAGTCCATGGAGTTTTTCAGGCAAGAGTACTGGAGTGGGTTGCCATTTCCTTCTCCAGAGGACCTTCCTGACCCAGGGATCGAACGCAGGTCTCCCGCATTGCAAGCAGACGCTTTACCATCTGAGCCACTCTAAATACCATTAAAAGAAACCAACGCATCTAAAAAAGTCACCTGATTAAAGGCCTGGAGCAAGAAATACAGAGCAGAGCAGCTATAAAAGATTACAAGGGTCAAGTCAAGAAGATCAGGAGCCAACTTAGGCACTCCCCAGCCAAACAGTCACAACTGGAGCTTCACTAGTAATTTCAGCAGACTTAAACCTACAGAATATGTCTCAATCTACGACTTCATAGTGATACTTTTACAAGGAACTGGTTAACTCTGAAGGAAGTTAACCGAGTAAGGAACCTACTTATTACCTCTAAAACTATAAACAAAGGTAAAGAATTATACACTATCTTGCTCTTTCTATATGAATTCCACCACTAGGAAACCAAACGAGGGGAAGAGTTTCTTTATAAATACATTCCAATTAAATAATGCAAAAGATGTTAGAATTAAAATATCACCATTTTTGCAATCTAATGAAGGAATAGTCAGCATCAAAGGCTACTCAGACCTTAAAAACCACTAACAAGACTTGTGCCTCCTATAGTCCTGGTTAAAGGAATTGAAACTTAAGTCTGACAACCTGGATTCAGAGATGGGACCCGCCTGCAGGAAATGCTGAAGGGTGCCATGATTACCCCATCAGCTAAGTCAAGACTGAGAGACACTTTATGGGTCAAAAAGCCCCAGGTTTATTCAACAGATAAACTGTAAGGAAGAGAAATGTATAAGGGGAGAACCTGTGGCTTAAGAGAAACTTCGAAGACGTATCAAAATGGAAAATAAATGGGCAAGACAGATCTCAGGGTCCAGGGAGGCACACATGGACAATAAGATTACTTTATAATGCCAGAAAAGGATTACTGTAAACGTCAAAGCAGTTTGTATGTACAGGGAAAGATTGGAGGTTGGGATTGAGATGGGTCACGTGGACAGGCACTCTAGGACTGGGGCTGATGTCTGACATCCGAATCTATGTAATGGTTACATGATTATTCGCCTTAAGCAAGCCCACGTGCGTTCTGTGTAGTTTTCTTCTGTATCTGCCTTTTATTTTCAAAATAAAAATTTTGAAAGTAGCCACCAGCTTACAGGAGTAAAACTAACACTGGGACCAGGAGGTGAGCTGTTGCTCAGACGAGCTTGCTAACCTCTTCAGGGACCTGTTTTTGGCTTTTAAGAAAGGTAGGGGAAGGGAAGGAGGTAGAGAGAAAGGAAGGGAGAAAAGGAAAGAAAGAGACGGAGAGAGGAAGAAAAAGAAGCAGGGAGGGAGAAAAGGGGGGAGGTAAAGCAAGAAAGAAGGAGAGCGAGGCGGGGAAGGGAGACGGGGCACTCTCATGCCTGGCTGGGGGGCTTCAGTACGTGGCTCTTTCGTACAAACTGAAGCCTGACCAACTGTCAACAACCGCTGCCACTATAGGTAAAAAGTAACAGGGATGAAGCAGAGAAGCATCACCTTTGCGGGATGACGCGGACAAAACCCAGCCTCGGCAGCATCGCTGCTCCCAGAATACACAGATCGTGCTGTATGGATGAGGCCCGGGAAGAGCTCACAAGAAGACCAGAGGGAGGGCTGATTTGGGATTCCGTCTGACTAGTTCTTTGCAAAGAAAAAAAGAGAGCTTCCTGTGGCCGTGAGCACCGCTGAAGTCACAGATGAGCCTGGACTGCACTCTCTGAGCAGTGGAACGCTGGTGCATCAGTGGAGGGGGACGGGACTGCTGTCCGATCTGGCATGAAACCAGAACCCCTCGGGGAGAGGCCATCCTCCAGCCTTCCTCCGCTCCCTCTCACTGCCTCTGCTTCACTGCCTGTGGCACACCGTGCTCGCTGCGGATCAGGTGCCAGAAGCTGCGGTTCATTACATTTTTGGTTACAGTTGGGGCTTCCCTGGTAGATCAGATGGTAAAGAACCTGCCTGCAATGCAGGAGACCCGGGTTCTACCCCTGGGTCGGGAAGATCCCCTGGAGAAGGAAACGGCAACCCACTCTGGTATTCTTGCCTGGGAAATCCCACGGACAGAGGAGCCGAGCAGGCTACAGTCCAAGGGGTCGAGAAAGGTCAGACCTGACTGAGCAACTAACACTTGATCACAGTATGTTACACTATATTGCAAATGTCACACATGCAACCCACAAGCTGATTTTAGTTTTTGCTTCCAATGAGACCACTTCTGGTATTTGATGCAATGTTACTCAGCTTTTTTTTTTTTTTTCTAAGTTAAAACCAAAGAACTCAATTCAGTACCAAGAAGGAATTTCAGCCAAGTTGGCACTTGGGCTCTAACAAGTTACTGTGTAGAAGATGGAAGGGTTCTCCTCTCAGCTCCTGACATCAGTGTTGAAACCTGTCTGGGTAGCTGGCTTTGAACCTACACTCAGGGTACTTTTCAAAACAATGATTAGAAAGAAAAAGGAGAACATTTGAACACAGAGATGGGTAAAACATTTATAGTGGGGTTTTCACAGACATGGATAAACGCCAGTCAGCTGGGTCTTCACTCCAGTATTGGGGACAAGGTGTGCATGAGCATTTACTGGGAGTCCCAGGCTGCACAGCATGCACACTCGAGAAGATCAGGATATGAACCCTAATTTGCTTTCCTCTACGCTGACTGCGGGACGTCCATGACAGAGGCGCAGAACCACCTGGAAGAAGGTTCCATCAGCCCCCACCCTCCTCATTTGTAGAAGTCATTTTCTTCAAGAGCTAGTCTGCTCATTGCAAATTAAGAACCCAGTTTACACTGATTCATTAGGATAAGAATATTAAGGAACCTGACTGTTGCCGGGGGTGGATAGTAGAAGGGGAAACAAAGGCTCTTTAAAATTCTCAACATAAACTTACAAACCAGCAAAGTTCTTCAATTTGTTTGGGATGCTAACTGCAAGATCAACTGAAATCTAATGACATGCTTATAAGCTGTACTTAACTGAGGGTACACTGTATATGCTGTGACTTGGTTTAACCAAAGGAAACTGTGTCCTTCTCTTGTGAAATGACTAGTATCTGGATTTCATTAAGTCTAATGTATATTTTGTATTAAGTGTATACTTGGCCCAATGCACTCAAGTAATGTTATTACTTCCAGATGATAACCATGTACAATATTTAGTTAGGGAAATAGAATAGTGGTAACTCTTCACACTGTAACAATTGGCAGAAGTCAGGTTTTTAGTTAAGCAATATAAAACCTTGTTTTTCACGCAAGCATAGGAAGTGGACAAAACAGCCATAAGACAATATCTATTTCTAATATTTGACAGTGAGTGGGGTGGTTTCCATTTCTATTCTTCAGCTATTGTCAACTCAAAAAACTGCTAAGTGCCTTTTACTAAATGATGTGGGTTTCTGACAAAGGTTCTTAGGGCAAAGAAGAGGTTTTTAGTACTAATTTAATAGAAATCATTTAAATAAACAAACTAAAAATATCTAAATCTCTTTGTGTTTGGGGTGGGGGGTAAACTTTTTAAGCTCAGGTGGAAAACATTCTACTTTTAGAAATTCGGGTTTCTATATTCTGTATTGGGCTTCCCTGATAGCTCAGTTGGTAAAAGAATCTGCCTGCAAATGCAGGAGACCCTGATTCGATTCCTGGGTCAGGAAGATCCCCTGCAGAAGGGATAGGCTACCCACTACAGTATTCTTGGGCTTCCCTGTGGATCAGCTAGTAAAGAGTCCGCCTGCTATTAATTATGGAAATGTTTCTTCCATTTTAAAAGACTAAGAGTGAAGTCTGTTAGTGTTTGCCGTGTTTTTGTGCACATCTGATTTCTTTTCATTTCCCGGTAATCAGCACTGATACCTATTTTCAGAGTCTCCATGAGTGTTGAGGAGAGGCTGTGTAGTCTCTTCCACACTCTGCACTCCCTGTGTGCAGAGCAGGACACTGAGAAGAGATGAGCTAACAGAAACCTGACTGGCTGTTAACCTTTCTTTTTATCTTCGAGGAAATGTAGATGCAATAACACTTCCAGACGAAAGAATCATTCTAAGTTCCCAAAGTTTAAGAATGCAAATGAAGTACTCTGTCTTTTAGGTGCCTGGAGGTGTTACGTGAGAAAACAGAAAAGAGGTTTCTAGGATTAGTTCCACAGACTTCCTTTATCATGTAAAATCTCAGACTGGTTGCTGTGGTCAGAATCAAAGAAAAGCAAAAGAATTCAGTCACTTCTTTAGCAGAAAACACAGAATTAGAGTTAACTAAAAAGTCGATCATTGAGAAAAATTTTAGCCTTCTTCCTTTAAAGAAACTCCAGTTTTAACATTAGAATATATATATTTTTAATATTAGCTAAATGTTGATGATCAATTCATGACATTAAATTAGCTTGGATGAAACTGTTAACATTTAGCTACCTGGCATTTTCCAGAAGTTAAGCTTATTTTTGTTTTGTAATACAACAACAGTAATAATGCCTTAATTAAAGATGCAGGCACAACTGGGAACTTCTTGTTGAATTTTCATAGAGACTGATCTTATTACTTGATGTTTGAAATATGTAAATAAATAATTTTTTAAAATAACATTTGAATAGATAAAAATTTAAATTTGTTCATATAAAATTATTAATGTAAAACCTTGAACGTTTAATCATTAAGTAGTGGATTGAACTAACTATGACACTCATGATTTGAAGTCCCAATTGTCTAAAATCCATAAAAAATTATATTTTAAATACAATGATTACATAGGGTTTAATTCCATTTAACAGGACTACCTGTAGGAATGTGTCTGTGTTACAATATTTCTAATAAATGTTACTGCAAAATAAAATTTTTTTAAAAAGATGCAGACACAAATGTTAAAATATTTCTTCTAGATGTATTTTTTAAGAGGATAAGAAGCTTTATAATTAAATATGGTTGTGTATTGGTAAGGTTCTCCTGGTCACAGGAATTATTTCATTATGAAATGTAATTTCCTTCTTTTGCACGTCATGTGAAATACTTTTATAGCTCAACAATCTGGAAATTAAAAATGAGTTGTTTTCATTTCTCCCTGATCAAATTATTTTTCATTGTTTCATGAATACTAAAATTGATTGGTACTTTTGGATTGAAAACTAATTTTTCCAGTTCAATTCTGGAATATACCTTATAACAACTATGGAATTAAATGACCAATTTTACACTTTAAGTCTTTAAAAAAAGTAAGATTTAATAATACTTCAATTAGCATAAGGGAATGTTAATGTAGATGCCTCCTGGCTCACCTTCCTGTTCATTTCTCACAAGCCATTAACATTTACTGTTGGTAGTAAGCTGGTAAAACTGGTGAAAGGCTAGAGATTTTGTGTTTAATCCAAACATTAGACATTAACTTTAATTTTTAAACTGTTTCAATTAGTCTGGCACATTATCTGAATTACGTACTCTTTTTTGAAAACACGAATTTCTTTTAAAATTTGCTACAACTAGAAGTCCTTCCACACACGGTACTAAATTTACTGCTTTCTAAAACACATCAAGTTTTCAGTGCCACCGCTGGATGGAAATAAGAGTCATATGGTTTGAATAAAGCATGCTCTACCTACAGTGAGGATGGTCTTTTTTGTTAGCAGATTTAATTGCTGTGCTCTAGTACAGCCTACATTAGAAAGTTTATTTCAAATAATGAATGGAATGCAAAAAAAAAAAAAAGCAGAGATCATGATGTTCAGTTAATTTGCCTAGAGTAACTAAGGAATTCCTCACCCTACTCCCCATTAGTCTGAGTGGCCAACCTGTTACTTTCACCCTTTATTTTGGTTATTAACAAGGATACAATGAAGAGAAAGTAGCAATAAGATGTAGGGAATGACCCAAGTAGAGATGAATTTAGGTAGGAAATATTTTTTTGAGTTTGAAGAGAGTGAAAGAACGAGGAACGCATTAGCATTGACAGTAGCAATGGGAAGCATGTATTTCCTTCCTTATTTTGCGCTGTCTGGGAAAGCACTGTAGTAAGCACTCTTCCTAAAAACCATTTTACACGTAAACATTTCAGTCATCAGGTTCCAGTTGGTTTACAAAGTTAGGAAGTCTGCGATGTATTCTAGAATTACACATATTAAATACAATCTCTTACTCTAACGTTCCATAGCTTTTAAAGTTTCAAACAGTTTTTCACTGAGGCACAGTTGATTTCCATTCTATTAGTTTCAGGTGCATAGAACAGCGACAACAATTTCACAGGTTATAATTCATTTATAGTTATTGTAAAATGATGGCAATATTTCCTACTCTGCACAATACACCCTTTTAGTTTACATATTTTACACACAGTGGTCTGCACCTCTTAACCCCCCACCCCCGACCCTGTCCCTCCCATTTCCTCTCCCCATGAGCAGCCACTAGTTTGTTTATATATCTGTGAGTCTGTCTCCGTTTCTTTATATTCACCAGTTTGTTCTTTTACATTCCACATATAAGCGGTAATATCTAATTATGGTATTTGTCTCTCTCTGACTTATTTCACTAATCATAACATCCACCGGGTCGACCCATGCTGTTGCAAACAGCAAAACTGCATTATGGCTGAGTGGTGTTCTACTGAACATATACACCACATCTTCCATATTTATTCATCTGTTAATGGACACTTAGGATGCTTCCATATCGTGGCTACTGTAAAAAATGCTGCTATATATACTGGGGTATGTTATCTTTTCCAAATTGCATTCTTTAATCATTTTTCCTCAAAAAAAAAAAAAAAACAGGGCTAAGAAACCAGCAGGACATAACTAGTCATCTCTACTTAATATGTCAGTAAAACTGGGATCTGAGGGGTGCAACCAAATATCCATCATGCCTAAATAGGTGAAGTGACAGAAACAAGATAAGACCCAAACCAGCGTTTTTTATCTGCAACTCTGCTGCTTCCTCATGCCCTGGGTTCAGGTGGCACGTGCTGACTACTGGGGAGGGTCATGTGTCTCCTGACACAGTTCCAGGACACACCTATCACCCCAGCACCCACAGGACTAGCACCTCTTTTCACTCTCCAAAGCATGCTAGTTCGGACTAGCCTGATAGTCTAGTAGAACAAACTTTACATCCCAAACATTAAAAACAACAAATGGTAGAGAGTATATATAGCAGAGGCACTAAGAAGGTAAGAAAAAAATCAAGCACTGTGAACAGTCTAGCCAGAGAATCAAGGAAGACGTCACGAATTGTGCAGCATCTGAAGGAAAAAAAGACAATTTAGATTTTTAGGATTTGAAAAAGCAGCATGGGAAAACAAACATTTACATATTCAAGAGAAAGGCCCACTCACTGGTCTGTAAAAGGTTCTATGGTCTCTAGAGAATCATGACACATCTAGAGAATCGCACAACCAAAGGTCTCCTCTCTCTCAAGCCTTACAATAAATCAGATCTCAAATGCGTACTTCAGTATACACATAAAGCCACTCGACAAATAGCCACTAAGTACCCACTCTGTGTCAGGCACTGTGTTAATTTGAGGGACACAATGATGGATAAGACAAAGATGTACCACTGCCCTCTTTTAGTTAACAAATCAACTGGGAAGACAGGATACCACAAGCAATTACAGTCACAAAACAGCCTGGCTGCCTTGACACAGAAGTACAGTAGTTAACTCTGGTAAAGGAATGGTAACTAGAATAAAGAACACAGGCAAGGGAACTGTTAGCCAAATCAACCGAAGCTTACTGTGATGATACTACTCCGTACAAAGTGGCGATACATGGACAATAAAAGCCAAGGGAATTCTTTCCAGATAAAAATTTCCTCCCCTCGGCATCAGAGAATTTCCCCCTTCCGTTCAGACTTAAATACTGCTGCAATTTCAACATGCTCAGATCACCTGATATTTCTTTCTCAGAAAGTCCACCCAGGGCCTTTCTAACCTGCGAGTTAGAGGAGACTTGAGAATGTAATGTGTGCCCTTCAGCCTAAGTCTTGTGACTGAAGAGGGGGTAAACTAACATCACATACACCAGATGAAGAATCATTTTATGCCGGCTGCATAAGTATTAACTACAGCAAAATTACATTCTTATAATGTCTTGCCAGCCAGTGTGAGTCCCGTCAAATATTTACTCTCACCCTCCTGCATGGCCTTTTGAAGTTTTCAAGTTATTACTGACACCACCTTTAAAACCCCTCACCTCCCATGGCTCTTGCATCATACAGAACAACTGCCAGGCAGGGTTGTAAATTATATTCTTGTACGAAAGGCAGGACTTTCCCTGATGGCTCAGTGGAAAAGAATTCGCCTGTCAATGCAGGAGATATGGGTTTGATCCCTCATCCGACAAGATCCCACAAGCTGGGCAGCAACTAAGCCCGTGGGCCACAACTGCTGAAACTAGGCTCAGGAGCCTGGCAGCCACAGCTCCTGAAGCCCCCACACCCGAGAGCCTGTGCTCCCCAGCAAGAGAAGCCGCGGCAGCAAGGAGCCCAAGCACAGCAACTCGGGAGCAGCCCTCGCACTCCGCAACTAGGGAAAGCCCGAGCACAGCGACGAAGACCCAGCACAGCCAAAAATAAACACACAGTTTTTTAAAAAAAGAACGGAAGGCAGGAATTAGAAACAGTAGAGCGTAATGGTTAAGAGTAGGGACTGTGGAGGCTGCCTGAACTCCAATTCTACCACCAACTACATGGTTGGCCTTGGACAAGTTACTTAACCACTCTCTGCCTCAGTTCCTGTATCTGGGAAGGTTAAAACATCAGTATAAAGCACTGGGCTTCCCAGGTGGCGCTAGTGATAACCTGCCTGCCAATGCAGGAGACATAAGAGACACGGGTTTGATCCCTGGTTCAGGAAGATCCCCTGGAGAAGGAAATGGCAATCCACTCCAGTATTCTTGCCTGAAGAATCCCCATGGACAGAGGAGCCTGGAGGGCTACAGTTCACGGGGTCATAAAGAGTCAAACACTGCTTAAGCGACCTAGCGTGCAAAGCACCTAGCACAGAGGGAACCCCAGGGAGCTGCCATCCTGCTGTGAAGGAATCCAGAAGTCACAGCCCCACAACTGCTGGCTGGTGAGGCCTCCCCACCCACCTCCCCATGTGCAGGTGTTTAAATTATTCCAAGAGTCTCAGTCCTGAGATGGTATGCTGCTGCTAAGTCACTTCAGTCGTGTCCAACTCTGTGTGACCCCATAGACGGAAGCCCACCAGGCTTCCCCTTCCCTGGGATTCTCCAGGCAAGAACACTGGAGTGGGTTGCCATTTCCTTCTCCAATGTGTGAAAGTGGAAAGTGAAAAGTGAAAGTGAAGTCGCTCAGTCGTGTCCGACCCTTAGCGACCCCACGGACTGCAGCCATCCATGGGATTTTCTAGGCAAGAGTACTGGAGTGGCTTGCCATTGCCTTCTCCTGAGATGGTATAACCCTTCCTGAAAAAGCTAAACTTACCTCTTCCCCACACCTTTCACCTCCCCCTCTCACCCTAAAACCCTGCTCTCTAAACCTACTTGTCCTTCCATCGCATGGCCAAAGTTGAGGCAAGCAAGCAAGCCACTGTACTCAAAGAAGCAAAGATGCTCTTCAGATGAAAGCTAAAATCCCCACACACACACAATTACAGCAGCCAGCCAACTCTGGTAACAGAAATCACAGAGAAGCTAAGTAAGCACAGACAGTGTTGGAAGGCAAACAGAAAGGAAACTATTGTGCATGCCACCTTGAGGAACACAGGCTCTACAGACAGCAGTAAGCCACGGAAGAATTCTGAAGTACAGGAAGTCATCAGTGGTCCAGAAAGAAAGAAATGAGGGAGGAAGTAATATGACAGCAGCAGAAATTCAGTGAAGAGAAAAGCAGTGAGAAGAGCTGCAATGATACTAATTAATACTGGACCCTGCAACGGATTTAGGGAGGATGACAGAATTCGGAAGTACAAGGGAAGGGGAATGGTCAAAGTTGACTATAAGGCTTGCAGATCAGAAAACTTAAACAGGAAACTGAAGAGCAGGGGTTACAAGGATAAGTTTCATTTTAAGTTTCACATAAGTGACTTGTTGGCAAGACATCCAGGGGAGACTCCCATAGGAGACACTCTTACATGGGATGGAAATGTCTTCAGTAAGGCAGACACCAAACCAAATACAATTTCCTGTGATAAAATACCCAGAACTTGAAACCTTAAAAACCTTTATTGTTGTTCAGTCGCTGTCGTGTTAAACTCATTTTGTGACCCCATAGGCTGTAGCCCCCCAGGCTCCTCTGTCCATGGGATTTCCCAGGCAAGAATGTTGGAGAGGGCTGCCATTTCCTTCTTCTGGAGATCTTCCTGACCCAGGGATCAAACCCACGTCTCCTGCACTACAGGCAGATTCTTAACCACTGAGCCACCAGGGAACACATTTACTTGTATAATCACTACTGCCACGTGCTGCAAAGTTCTGGGAGATTTCAAGTAGTTTACTCATGTTCAGTTCAGTTGCTCAGTCGTGTCCGACTCTTTGCGACCCCATGAATCACAGCACGCCAGGCCTCCCTGTCCATCACTAACTCCCGGAGTTCACTCAAACTCATGTCCATCGAGTCGGTGATGCCATCCAGCCATCTCATTCTCTGTCGTCCCCTTCTCCTCCAGCCCCCAATCCTTCCCAGCATCAGAGTCTTTTCCAGTGAGTCAACTCATCGCATGAGGTGGCCAAAGTTTTGCAGTTTCAGCTTTAGCATCAGTCCTTCCAATGAACATCCAGGATTGATCTCCTTTAGGATGGACTGGTTGGATCTCCTTGCAGTCCAAGGGACTCTCAAGAGTCTTCTCCAACACCACAGTTCAAGAGCATCAATTCTTCGGCGATCAGCTTTCTTCACAGTCCAACTCTCACATCCATACATGACCACTGGAAAAACCATTGCCTTGACTAGACGGACCTTGGTTGGCAAAGTAATGTCTCTGCTTTTTAATATACTATCTAGGTTGGTCATAACTTTCCTTCCAAGGAGTAAGCGTCTTTTAATTTCATGGCTGCAATCAGCATCTGCAGTGATTTTGGAGCCCCAAAAAATAAAGTCTGACACTGTTTCCACTGTTTTTTCATCTATTTCCCATGAAGTGATGGGACCAGATGCCATGATCTTTGTTTTCTGAATGTTGAGCTTCAAGCCAACCTTTTCACTTTCCTCTTTCACTTTCCTCAAGAGGCTTTTCTCATGTTCAGTGCAGTTCAGTCGCTCAGTCTTGTCCGACTCTTTGCGACCCCATGAATCACAGCACGCCAGGCCTCCCTGTCCATCACCAACTCCCAGAGTACACTCAAACTTATGTCCATCGAGTCAGTGATGCCATCCAGCCATCTCATCCTGTCGTCCCCATCTCCTCCCACCCACAATCCCTCCTAGCATCAGACTCTTTTCCAGTGAGTCAACTCGTCGCATGAGGTGGCCAAAGTATTGGAGTTTCAGCTTTAGCATCAGTCCTTCCAATGAACACCCAGGATTGATCTCCTCTAGAATGGACTGGTTGGATCTCCTTGCAGTCCAAGGGACTCTCAAGAGTCTTTTCCAGCACCACAGTTCAAAACCATCAATTCTTCGGCAATCAGATTTCTTCACAGTCCAACTCTCACATTCATACATGACCACGGGAAAAACTATATACTACTACCTTAAAACTTCATTTCCAATACAAAAAGGGTGCTGTGGAGTACTACTCTTCATGCTATAAATCTCTGAGATTTAGAATGTTTTCCAGTTTTCAAAACTGAATTTTGAAACAGCAGTTACTCAACTTGACCAAAGACTTCAACTCTGATTGAATAATGCTATTTAATAACAAACTTCAAAGTCTGAGTTTTTAGGTTCAGTATCCACAGTAGAAATTGCATAAAGAGAATTATTAGAAGTCAGGAGAAGATATAAACAAGTCATCAATGATGAACTCCATGATTTGGGAAGACGTTGTCAAGGCATTTTTACAGTATGCTAAGATCTACCCACCACACCAACCAGAAAACAGTGCTCTATAATACTAATCCATCATAAGCAATTTTCAACAATCCTAAGAAAAGCCTTGCTGTTGCTGTTTAGTCACTAAGTTGTGTCCGACTCTTTGCAACCCCATGGACTGCAGCGCACCAGTGGAAATCCATGGGATTTCCTAGGCAAGAATACTGGAGTGTGTTGCCATTTCCTTCTTCAGCGGATCGTCCCGATCCAGGGATCAAACCCACGTCTCCTGAATTGGCAGGTGGATTCTTTACCACTGAGCCACCAGGGGAGCCCTAAGAGGAGACTACACTATAGTTTAAAGACCTATAAAGAAATAAAAAGCCAACACATCACAAAATGCAAGTAATTTGAAATTAAGTCTTCTATCTTCCTTGAAAAAGTGAAAGTCGCCCAGTTGTGTTCGATTCTTTACAACCCCATGGACTATATACAGTCCATGGAATTCTCCAGGCCAGAATACTCGAGTGGGTAGCCTTTCCCTTCTCCAGGGGACCTCCCCAACCCAGGGGTTGAACCCAGGTCTCCCACATTGCAGGCGGGTTCTTTTACCGGCTTAGCCACAAGGGAAGCCCCTATCTTCCTTAGGTTACCTATAATAAAGCTCTAAAGAGATTCAGTCCATTTCCAAGATGGCTGTCCAGTCTAGCAAAGACTGCAAATTAACAACATGTAAGTTGATTTTAGGTTTTTTGGATGAGAAGACAGGACAGAAATGGTCTTAGGCTGAAAAAAAGCATAATTTTATGGGTTTAAAATAAAAACCATACAGTTCTGGGAAACAAAAAGTTATAATCATTGTTGGTTCTAAACGGTCAAGACATAAGCAAAATAATCAACAACCTACTCAGGTATAACTTTCTAAATAGAACAGAAAAAAAAATTGTTTTAAATATTTTAACTCACTATTCGCAACAACTCAGGATGATGTCACAGGTCCTCCAGAAACAGAACAATTTCAAACAATGAAGCCTAAACGCAGAGCTAAAGACCCGACAGCTGTTTAGTCTCTGTTTCCAATACTTTCCTCAAAACACCCATGGACAATGTACACTGTGGGGCTAGCCGCCCAGCAACACCATTAAAGCAACTCACAGCCTTGACATTGTCTCCCTGACTTATTAACATAAGCGTTAATGCTTTAAGCTCTGGTTCTGAAAGTTTCAACCGAATCATAATAACTGAGTGTTCTTTCAATCTGCAAAACCAGTACAAGAGACAGACACAAAAGGAATCAAAATCTAATGCCCATAAATAAGATTCCTGAAAAAGCAAGTCCTGTGCCCTACTGTATTTCTTAACTAAGCTTCTCAGTGTCCAGCACAGTGGGACAGGAAGATTTTTCAGTAAATATCTGATCAAGTACAAAAGGGCTTTCCCCGACAGCTCAGTGGATAAAGAATCCACCTGCAATGTAGGAGATACAGAGACACAGGTTTGATCCCTGGGTTGGGAAGATCCCCTGGAGAAGGAAATGGCAACCCACTCCAGTAATCTTGGCTGGAGAAGTCAATGAACAGAGGAGCCTGGTGGGCTACAGTCCATGGGGTCACAAAGAGCTGGACATGACTGAGCGACTAAGAGAGAGAAAGTACAAAATGCTGTCAACCCACGAAGCACCCTGACTCTCCCCTCCCCCAACACACAGTCCCCTCAACACCAAGAGAAACTCTCCTAAAAGGTCATCCCCCAAGTCTGGGTTTCTCTGCCACTCTTTCAGATCCGTCCCACTGTGTAAGTCAGCTGCGTCCTTGGCTGGCTATCGTCAGTCACGAAATGGCTGCCAGATGCACCCAGCCCTCTCACTCACGGATGGGTGGGGGTGGTATGGAGCTTGAGCACCAAGGCCTCTCTAATGAATGAGAAAGCTTCTTTCCCAGGAATGCCAGAAAAGCCTCACATTCTGCTTCATTGATCCAAACTGGCTTGAGCCTTCACTGATTCATCCTTGAATCAATAACCAGCTTAAAACCGTGGTGGAAAGAATGTTAGAGAGGCAAAGTGTCCACTGGAATGAAAGTGATTGTGCGCACCTGTCCACGCGTACCATATACAAGCATTCACCGAAGCACGTTTGCTTGGCATAACCATCACCTACTGGCCAGACAGGAAGGTAAAGAAGCTTACCAGTAATTAACGGGCTTCCCACGTGACTCAGTGTTAAAGAATCCGCCTATCAGTGCAGGAGACCTGGGAGGCACGGGTTCAATCCCCAGGTCGGGAAGATCTCCTGGAGGAGGAAATGCAACCCACTCCAGTATTCTTGCCTGGAAATGCCATGGACAGAGAAGCCTGACGGGCTACAGTCCATAAGATAGCAAAGAGTTGGACACGACTAAATAAACGAGCACACACATCAGTAAATAACACTGGCGGAAAGATATCAAAGGAGACAGAATATCAAGTGGCCACCTTAAACCACTAATACCATCTATTCCCTTTGTATCCACACCCTCCCCTGACTGTCCTTAAGACTTGAAGGGTCAAGGGTTACCATGGACGGTCTTACTCGGATGTTTTTCAAGACTGAAAACAAGACTTATGGAAATAAGTCACTGCGGGAAGAGGAATGATTCTTGGTCTCAGACTAATTTCTAAGTTAGGGAGGGCTTACTGAAAAGGGGATGATTTGCAAAGGACAAATCAGAAGACAGCACTGTTTTCACAGGGAGATGTGTCCTAGGAGCAGAAGGACAAAGTTGAGGAGGGTAGACTTCTACAGAAAAACCAGCAGGAGACTTCTAACTTCTCGGGCGCTGCTTCTTACTATATATAGCTTACATTTTTTCCTACTCCCATTATCATAACTGCTTTTAATCAAATAATTCTCCAGTCTGATATTCATTTGTTACAGCTGATATAGAAATACACCACATTACATCACTACGTGCTTAAAATTCCCCACTGTGTCTCCCCAGCGCTGCACAGGTTAACATTCCAGCTTCTTAATGACCCTCGTGGATCTGCCCTGAGCCTACCTTTCCAACAACGTCCTGTAACACATGCCTCCTAATGCAGTCTTCTCCTGCCACACGGGCCTCTTTTCCTCTACCCAACATGCTGCTCTTCCAGCCTCAGAACATTTACACCTGCTCATTCTCTCTTCCTGAAAAGGGTTTACCCCCAGATCCTCACATGCTGGCCGCTCCTTCCCATCTTTCAGCTCTTCCAGTTCAAATGTCACAACCTTCTCTGCACCCCACCGCCACCCACAACCCCCACCACACACGGCCCCACCCACACCCACACACCCTGGGCCGAGGGCCTTCTGCAGATGACTGCCTTTGGGTCAGACGCTAATCCCTGATCAGATCAACTGTCAACAGAGTGACAAGCTTGCATGATAAAGAGAGCCTGGCAACTTAAACGACAGCAACTGCAAGCAAGGAGGCAAAGAGAAGTAAGAATATAAGCAACAAGTTCAGTATTAGTGACGAAACACAGAAATGATTAACAAGTCAAGCCTACAGTGATCTCAGGTTTCCTAAAAGATCGAGAAAGTATTTAGTGGCAGAGAAGTAAATTATTACCCCAATTCAAATACCAGCCATAAATTTCAGTCTTCTTTCCAGTAAAATACAGCTATCAACTATTCTCATTTCTTAACAGCAGCGCAAGCATGAAAGGATGACAGGAAAGCCACACTGAGCACTTCTAAGAGAATGAGAACCCGAGGTGGTATTACTCATCAATATATAAACCACGTTTACTAATAATATCAGAGTTATTTACAGGAGCAGTAAGCACTGTTTTAGGGTATGCTGCTAAGCTGCTAAGTCACTTCAGTCGTGTCCGACTCTGTGTGACCCCATAGACAGAAGCCCACCAAGCTCCCCCGTCCCTGGGATTCTCCAGGCAAGAACACTGCAGTGGGTTGCCATTTCCTTCTCCAATGTGTGAAAGTGAATGAAAAGTGAAAGTGAAGTCGCTCAGTCGTGTCCGACCCATAGCGACCCCAAGGACTGCAGCCTACCAGGCTCCTCCATCCATGGGATTTTCTAGGCAAGAGTACTGGAGTGGCTTGCCATTGCCTTCTCCAGTTTTAGGGTATGTCATGGTACAAACCTTATATTTATCTTCACAACTGTTAGGTAAAATTCAAGATTAAAAAAGCTCATACAAACCAAAATTTAAGTTAACAGTCAAAAAAATACAGCTAAATGTTGCATCTAAATTATATTTTCAAAGAAATAGCCATTAACATGGATTTCAAAGAAAGATATTACAGAAAACAGGAATTCTGTGACTAAAAAGAAAAACACCTTAGCATTTGCCCAGAAGATGCTGCCTGCACCTCCCATCCATCCTTCTAAATTTGGGGAGTCTTAAAGAATCTCATGTCAGCAATCAAAGCCAGTGCTGCAACCCAACTATAGCAATCCACCTTCAAAATTCTTAAAAAACCCATTTGGGGTTTGTCGGTAGGAGGTAAATTAAAGCCTTATGTATTGAGAAGCAAATAATTTGAAAAATGTAATGGGGCAATGAACCCTGAAGTTATCAGGCATTGAAATGACTATAAAAGTGTTGTGTACAGTTTAAAGAGAAGAGCTAAATTTCCTATTTTTCACACATTTTTTTAAAATGTATAGGAAACTGCTGAACTTGACCTTTGGGTTCAAGATGCTACTTATCAACTGTTAATTTATATAAGCATCTTTTCTAGTTATTAAGTTGAAATAAAATCAATACAGCATCCAAGTAACTGAAGAGGACAGATTTTGAATCAAATTAAACAATGCAATGATTTCCTGGCAGCAAAAACTCATTACTACATAAACATTTATCAGATATTCTAAAGCGGACAATTAAAAAGAAACCTGAATTAACGGTTTCTTAATATTAAAGTCTAGTGATATTAAGAGACTAATCTGAGAAATGCTGATATAAGTCCTAACCACTTTCTAAACACAATTCTACCTCTAATATACAGATCTATTCAAAGAAGAAAAGAATGAAATCTACTTTCATATTAACGATTAGAAAAAAAAAATCACCCTCATAGTTGAATTTTTAAAGACACTTTCTATAAAGAGACTACTCAGTACCATGCTGAAATTTTCAGTAAGGAGAAAATGTGAATGCAGTCACTATGATGAAAACATTTCCTTTGGTCTCTTTTAGGTCTGAGAATATCTGAAGTCTTGAGCTATTTTTACATGTTCTTCTTGAAGGAACTGATTTCTCTACTCTTAGGTTTTATATCTTAAAATGTTTTGGAAATGGTAAAAACAGAAATAATCAATTTCCTTTTTCAACAGGGGGTCCATGCAAGGCTACCTTTGTCAAGAATCAAATACTGCATTCTCAACAACACAAGTATATATAAGAGAGTATCATCTTAAAGTTCAGTTTGAGATTTTTTTAAGCTTTTTTTTTTTTTTACTATAAAGAATTTAACAAAGAAGTTTACTAAATAAATAAGACTTGAGAAACAGAAGAATTCTATAATGCCTTATCTGACCCCAAGTCTACTAGACCAAGAATCACTAAAACTAGTTAAGTGCTAATTATACAAGAGGCAATTTGCCAGTAATTGAAAAAAGCCTACAAAATTAACAAATGAATACTATCTGACACAAGAAAGCTGGCAATGGTTATGGAAGCTTTTGCCTTCTAAAACCATAATCAGAACTCAGAACGATTAATCAACATTTTAACACTTTCCATCTGTACAAGAGCCCAAGGTAGTACTCTGTCACTTGACAAGTTGCTTAGCATTGCAAAATTTGATAATTCATGTCTTACTGAATTTTTACTGACTTGGAAGAAAATAAAACACCAATTAAAAGCAGATGTCACCTTTAATTCTAACTGGCTGACAAACTTTTCATTTTTTTTTAACTCAATGCTGAGACAGAATGCACGTAGATGACAGTTTGGACAGTTAAATATTTAAAGTCATTGATATCCCCCACAAATTTGCAAGTGATTTTCCAGAACTTAACCCCATGGGGCTTTTATCTGGCAAACATCCAAAAGGAATAGTTTCAAGTCGTCATCTAGAAGGTAAATTTATGGTTACATTTTTGCAAAGGCTACAAATACTGATCAGAACATTTCTAAGCTAACATCCTCAAGATTCCCATCTTTATCTTCATACACATAAAAAAATTTTCAAAAAACACAGTGTTCCATGTTGCTCCTCTATTACAATCTAGCTTAAAAAAAAACTAATATAAAGATTAATAAACCATGCTTAACAGACGCTCATGTTTAAGAGCTGAATCACATCAAACTCAATTTACCATAAAATAGAAACAATCTAATTTGAGTATTAATATTTTTCATCGTCTTTCAATATTGTATTGTTGGTCATAAATTCACTCACCTTTACTTCTAATCATGAATTCTGAACAAAACTTCTTAAATTCAATGTTTTGAAAAACATCAGAAAAATAAATAAGTAGACAGGTGACCATACTAACACCCAACGGGCAATATTAGTATCTACTTTCTCACAAGAAACCCGAATTTCCATGTGTATGTAAATAAAATGTATAGAGAATTACATTCTTAACCTTCTAAAGACAGTGAGGCTAGTGTTGCCTACTGCTACTGTTTCTATGCATAAAGTAACTTAGAATAAACTTCCAAAATCTAAAAACGTTTCTTTCTAATACAGCAGGTTTTTCTACAAGAAGGAAACTTCTGGATTTTCCCTAACATCCCAGTTTCGAGGACAACACTGTAACAAGAGACCTGGCCTGATGTGCAGCAACACTGACCCACAGGCTTCACAGATTACCCCTGAATGATCTAAGCGAGCTTTCAAAAGCCAGAACAAGCTGCTACCAATCAGGCAAAGAGGGAGACTAAATCCCAGAAGGAATCACCCCAGAGATCCCTCACAATAATGGGGTCCCTAGGAGTTCTAAAAGCCTAGCAAGGCTTTGCTCACACTGACTCACTGCATAACAATCAGAGTTGGCTTAACAGTCAGAAGGGGTAAAGGAACCAGGTCGATCCTCTATTGTTCACTTCTGAGCTCTAACAGAGTATTTGCACTTTGACAGCAAGTCTGTCATGAAAGAAGAACCTGAGGAAGATGAAATGGAAAGGTGGTCACAAAAAGGGGATTTAAGGGAGTGGCCTACCTGTGACAACTTCTGCAGGCCTCATCTTTGCATTTCCATCCTGCTTCATGCATTGCTAATCAGAGATCCACTGGAAGCTTCAGAACCAACTGAAAGGCCTGGCAGGGTATTTGGCTTTCAATTCTTCTACTCTGTTTATTCCCAATATATATTCACTGGGCTTTAGAAACAACTCTGGAACAAGGGCAGCCACTCAGCAATGAAATGTAAATTACTGACGTGTGCTGAAACCTGGACTTGCCATCACTAATGAGCACATTAAAGAAAAATGCTCACTAGACGACTGCAACCTTTCTACTGAACCCTGTGTGCATGGAAAGCCACGATTCAACATCAATTAAAAGAGCTAGCTGCAAAACAGTAACAGAGCAGCCCTGTCACCACTTTTAATACCTCAGGGACCGAAAAGCTAAGACAAACATGAAATTTTTACACTTCATCGGCTAAAAATGTTGTGCAAAGCATTATTGTAAATGTGGTCCACTTCAGTTAAGATTTGTGAATCATTATTTTAGTTTCTGAAGAGTGAAAATAAGATCTCCGGTGGTTTAAAAAAAAACAACAAGCTATTAATCTATTGCTTTATTCATTAATTCAGTCAACAAATTCTAGACTTAGTGATCTAAAACTCACCAGAGACTTGGCAAGACTAAAAATTATATAAAGTTTGTCAAGAAAAGAAGTATAAACCATAAGCTAATGACTTAATCTGAAAATAAGCAAAATATTTGGTTTATATGAGTAGGGTGTCATATATATAGAAGCAAAGATTATTATTAACCATTATCTAATCAATGATTGACAATGGAAAATTCTGAAATAAAATGTGAACAGACATCTATTATCTATTAACTTTTAAAATACAATTTTCATAACTAAAATAAACTATAAATTTATGAAAATTTCAAAGTAAAAGTGGCACGAGAATGAGTAAAATAAGGCTATCATTAGTTAAATTTACCGTTTTAAGTTATTATGAGTTAGTTTTCCAAAGAATACTCTAGTACAAGTAAGCACTCACAATATTAACACATTTGAATACAATTTTATCTTTCTTTGATAACCTAAAAATACAGCAGACTCTTAAGGCCCTAAACGATTAATAACAAATAATTATTTGTTACAACATCAAAAATCTGCTTATTTTCTCATTGTAGTTTCTGGTTAAATTTAAGTTTTCCGTATAAGGGTGTGCAGTTAAACTCCAGCTTTTTCAAACCCTCAGGACTTGAAAACACAATGGACTTTTATCAAAAGAACTGACAACCTACTAGTATAAGATGAGGAAAATCATTTTATTTCAGATTCAGTGTCTTCATCTAAACTTTAGATAGTGATACCACAGCATACACACAGCTTGGGGGTGGGGAGGAAGCACGTGCAACCACTTTTTACACTATTTGACAATAACTCAATGGACACGAACTTGGGCAAACTCCAGAAATAGTGAGGATTCACTATTGCGAATAAAGGTTGCAGAGAGGCCGGGCTTGCTGCAGTCTATGAGTCGAAAAAAGTGAGACACGACTTAGCGGCGGAACAACAATCCCCCAAACAAGAGACTCATTAGTTTGCGAGGAGCCCAAGTCTTCATTCCCCCCCTATCAGAGACCCATCTAACAGATCTCTCGCTCAGAGGCACACCTGCCTATCTATCAGGAATCCAGGAACTTTTGACTTTCCTTCTCCGGGTGGTTTCTTCAGAGGACACAAGCAATTGCCTACCTTCTATAGGATACATACTTCTGCATTACTGGTTATTTCTGAACAACTCGGAAGGATTATTTTATTTCTCTCTCTTCTTATTCCTTGATTATCTCTCAGTATCTGTAGTTTCCTCACCCTCAATGCTGTTTTTCACCTCTACCAAATTTTGTTACAGCTGCTAAGACCCACATACCCCAATCACTAGAACGATACTGGCCAAGACATCTGAAAAGTGAGTCAGCCAACAGGTGTGTTCTCGGTGGCTGAGGTAGCTGCCACACACTGGCTCAACCAGGACCTCCACACCACAGACTCCACTACAAACTACAACCACTGCTTTCCATTTCTTTTTTTCCTATATGCTTTTCTTATTTTAACTGCTGCTTTTCCTCACTTCCCGCTTTCAGGAGAAAAGCTTAACTTTTGCGGACAACTCTTTAGACAGGCCTTAGATCAACAGGCCTAACAAAATCATAATTATTAAATTATATAGTTTCCCGGTGGCTCAGTGGTCAAGAATCTGCCCACCAAGGCAGGAGATGCAGGTTCGATCCCTGGGTCAGGAAGATCCCCTGGAGAAGGAAATGGCAACCCACTCTAGTAGTCTTGCCTGGGAAATCCCACAGACAGAGGAGCCTGGAGGGCTACAATCCATGGGGTCACAAAGTTGGACACGACTGAGTGACAGAGCATACACAGTCTGGCAAGGAAAATATAATGATGGGTGAGGGAGAAAAAAAAAAAAGAGTTGAAAACTTGAAAAGGTTTGTTTTGCTCTGTGACAAGTTGTACAATCTTTTCTAAAGCCTTGAAGATAGGAGGGTAGGTGATGCCTGGGCTTGAATCCTTGCTCAGGTACCAACAGCTATGTGAGCAAACAGCATAAATTAACCTTGCTATTGCTTCCTACACGTATGAAAACAGTACTATCTGCCTGCAGGGCTGTTACGAAAGCAAGAGTCAGTACACATAGAGAGATTGGAATACTGCCTGGCACACAATACATATTCAAAAAAGTTAAATTGCTAAAGGGAGAAATACTATCAATTCACACCATGATCACAGTTGTTTTGCTTGTACTCTTCTACTGTTGTAATCAACAACAGCATCTATATTTACTAATCAAAATATTTCCTTATAAGTATAGTGGCTGAGAAACCTAACACATAATTTTTCCAAATGATATGCTATTTCTCTGGTTGTGGTTCAGTTGCTAAGTCATGTCTGACTCCTTGAGATCCCACGGACTGCAGATCGCCAGGATCATCTGTCCTCCACTGTCTCCCAGAGTTTGCTCAAACGCATGTCCACTGAGTCGCTGATGCCATCTAACTATCCCATCCTCTAGTCCCCTCTTCTCCTCCTGCCCTCAATCTTTCCCAGCATTAGTGTCTCTTCCAATGAGTCAGCTCTTCACCTCAAGTGGCCAAAGTATTGGAGCTTCAGCATCAGCCCTTCCAATGAATATTCAGGGTTGATTTCCTTTAGGATTGACTGCTTTGATCTCCTTGCTGTCCAAGGGACTCTCAAGAGTCTTCTGCAGCACCACAGTTCAAAAGCATCAATTCTTCAGCACTCAGCCTTCTTTATGGTCCAATTTTCACATCCATACATGACTACTGGAAAAACCACAGCTTTGACTAGATGGACCTTTGTTGGCAAAGTAATGTCTCTGCTTTTTAATATACTGTCTAGGTTTGTCATAGCTTTTCTTTCAAGGAGCAAGTATCTTTTAATTTCGTGGCTGCAGTCACCATCTGCAGTGATTTTGGAGCCCAAGAAAATAAAATTTGTCACCATTTCCACTTTTTTCCCATTTATTTGTCATTAAGTGATGGGACCAGATGCCATGGTCTCAGCTTTTTGAATGTTCAGTTTTAAGCCACCTTTTCTACTCTCCTCTTTCACCTTCATTAAAAGGCTCTTTAGTTCCTCTTCACTTTCCTCCATTAGAGTGGTATCATCTGCATATCTGAGGTTGTTGATAGTTCTCCCAGCAATCTTGATTCTAGTGTGTGATTTATCTAGTTGACATTTCTCATGATGTACTCTGCACAGAAGTTAAATAAGCAAGATGACAATATACAGCCTTGACATACTCCTTTACCAATTTAGAATCAGTCCATTGTTCCATGTCTGGTTCTAACTATTGCTTCTTAACCTGCATACAGGTTTCTCAGGAGACAGGTAAGGTGGTCTGGTATTACTATCTCTAAGAATTTTCCACAGTTTGTTGTGATCAATGAAGCAAATGTTTTTATGGAATTCCCTTGCTTTTTCTACAATCCAATCCAATGGGTGTTGGCAATTCAATCTCTGCTTCCTCTGTGTTTTCTAAATCCAGCTTGTACATCTGGAAGTTCTCAGTTCACCTACTGCTAAAACCTAACTTGAAGGATTTTGAGCATTACTTTGGTAGTATGTGAAATGAGTGCAACTGTATGGTAGTTTGAACATTCTTTGGCATTGCCTTTCTTTGGGATTGGAATGAAAACTGACCTTTTCCAGTCTTTTTCTCAGTCCACTCCTGAGTTTTCCAAATTTACTAACATACTGAGTGAAACACTTTAACAGCATTATCTTTTAGAATTTGAAATAGCTCTGCTGGAACTCCATCATCTCCACTAGCTTTGTTACTAGTAATGTTTCCTAAGGTCCACTTGACTTAACAGTCCAGGATGTCTGGATCTAGGTGAGTGACAACATAGTGGTCACTATTCTGTACAGTTCTTCTATGTATTCCTGCCCTGAATCTCTTCTGCTTCTGTTAGATCCTTACCGTTTCTATCCTTTATTGAGCCCATCTTTGTGTGAAATGTTCCCCTGGTATCTCTAATCTTCTTGAAGAGATCTCTAGTCTTTCCCATTCTACGGTTTTATTTCTTTGCATTGTTCGCTTAAGAAATCTTTCCTATCTCTCCTTGTTAGTCTCTGAAACTCTGCATTAAGTTGGGTATATCCTTCTCTTTTTCCTTTGTCTTTTGCTTCTCTTTTCTCAGCTATTTGTAAGGCTTCCTCAGACAGCCCCTTTGCCTTCCTGCATTTCTCCTTCTTGGGGATGGTTTCGATCACCGCCTCCTGGACAATGTCACAAGCTTCCATCCATAGTTTTTCAGGCACACTCTGTCTACCAGATCTAATCCCTTGAATCTATTTGTCACTTCCCCTGAATAATCATAAGGGATTTGATTTGGGTCATGAAGGTTATTTCTCTTAAAAAAACTGCATTCAATAACCAACTCCTATGTGAAGGACTGAATAAAAAGCTAAGAAAGTGCACACATTTGCAGACATGCCCTAAGCATGTTGGGAAGTACACACAACACAAGAAAGGAACACTCTCTGCTTAGGCAAATTAGCATGTCACACCCTGTTCTCAGTATGGCACCTCAAAAACTTTGTAACAGTATCTTTAGATAAGGTCCAGTCAGAAAACAAAGCCCCAGAATCATCTCACTATTTCTGCCTCTTCGCCCCTTCTTAGAAAGCATGCAATGAAAGGCCTAATTTTAGAATGTATGTGGGGCAGTAACAATCATTAACTATATGTAACCACAATAATTAATGTTACTTCATTCAGTCCCACAAAATCCTCAATCTATTACCTTCATGAGAACAACAATCTTCTCCACTAAATTTTAAGTATAAGAGTTACAAATAAATGGATAAAAATAAACTTTAAGCAATCACAAAGTTACTATGTTAAAAACTGCATTACAACAGTAAACTAGAGAGGCTTCACAAATACCCTATTTTCAAAATTCCAAATTTTAATTCAGCAACTTCTCTCATCTAAAGAATAGTTAACAATCGTGTACTGAAAGCTTCTTGACTGATACTAAAAAACTAAAACCCTTTTTAGTTGATAATCTGGCCATAATCAACAGATAATGGATAAACAAAATGTGGCATACATCCACACAGTAGACTATTATTCAGTCTTCAAAAGGAAAGAAATCCTGACCCGTGCTACAGCATGCCTGCAGTGAGGACATCATGCTACAGTGAAGCAAGCCGGTCACTAAAGGACCAAGACTTCATGATTCCACTCAGAGTCACCCAGAGCAGTGAAAGTCAGAGACAGAAGGTAGGAGGGGCAGGGGAAACAATGTTACTATTTAATGGTTGGGAGTTTCAGTTCTGGCTGATGAAGGAATTCTGGAGATGAAGGTAGTGATAGTGTACCAATAAGGAGACTTAATACCACCAAACTGTACACTTTAAAATGGATAAAAAGGTAAAGTCTACGTTATACATAATTTACCACATTTAAATATAATGAAAAATGAACTTAAAAATTCTACACAACCAAAACAAAAAGATCAAAAATAAAAATCAGTATTAACTTCAACTGAATGTTATTTGGGTCATTAATGAAGGAAATGTCTTAACTCACTTCAAAAAACATTTAAAGGAAAAATCATGACATTTTCCCATGGAATTTATAACATATGCAGATGAAATACATACGAAAACTCAACACAGAGACTGGAGATGGAAAGAAGGAAAGAGTGGGCTATGAGACTGCAAAATTTCTACATTGTACATGAAATGGTATAACACTGTACTAGGTCTAAGAAGACCATATAAAGTAAGGAAGTATATTGTAATCCCTAGGAAAACCACTAAACAATTTAAAATGGAATTCCAGAAAATAAAGTAACCCAAAGAAGACAGGAAAGACGGAGAAAGAGGAGACAATCACAAAATTTTATAAAATGTTAGATATAAGTCTAGTCATATTAATTTATTAAATGGTAATAAATTCTACAGAAATTACATAGTGGCAATAGTTATATAACTTGGTTTTACATTATAAAAGTGTTATGATATAAATTATATCTCAAAAAAAGCGGTCTTTAAAGAAAATAAGACTGAGGCAAACCAAAAAGTTTAAAAGGCCAAACACTACAATTAAAAAATACAGATTATCAGAAGGATTAAAAAAGCGTAGCCTGACTACACGCTGGCTACAAGAGACATGAGTCAGATGGAGAAAACCAAGTCCTACCAACAGTAAGCATAAGATATCAGTCTTTCAAATCAAACATTAAGCAACTTGTCCAAGATCACAGAGCTCCAAAGTGGCAGAGTAAGAATTTTAACTCAGACTCCAGATGGTGGTAACACCCACAAGCAAGCAGACAGAAAGGAGAGGGCGGAGGAAAGTGCATGTATAAAATTCAAACTGTTTTAACCTCAAGCCAAAGGGAAAGGGAGAAAGAAAACTTCCTCCTGAAATCACTCCCAAGCTCCATAACTCTGAACGAATCTGCCTTAAAGACTCGCTAAAAACAGAAGATATTTCCTTTTCAAAGGCATCCGATTTAGAGCATTCTCGGCCGTATCATCTTCCCCAAACTGAATTCTAAGCCAGCGCGTTCTCAACCGTGCCCTCAAACATCTCACACACAGTCCATTATGACGAGGGCTTTGTGAAGCTTCACAGGTATGCAGTAAGCCTTCCGAACACGACAGAGTTATAGTCAAGGATTAGAACCTATTACAAAATTACTGGCAAAAGGACAGTCACCAGATCTCTCCTCTAAATTCAGGAAGACATTGTTAACTCAACAATGTTAATTCAACAAAGACCCCTGAGAGAAAACGGACATCAGTGACTATTATGTAGTTTTCCCAACTCAACTTACCTGTAACAACAAATTGAAGCCAAGACAGTTACTTTCACTGACATCCAAGCTCAGGAGACCAGAAACCAAAAGAAATATTCTGATTTTAGACCTTAACAATGGTACACCAATTAGAGGGTGGGGAGGGAGTTGAAAGAGAAACAGTTTCCACCAACAGTAAAAATAGGTGCCAGCCAAACTGTCAATTCAAAACAAAACACTAACAGTCCTGTCTAGTTCCAGTTCATCTTAGAAGCAGTTCAGGACATTTACTGAGCGTGGGATCAACAAAGACTTCTGTACTATGATCTCATTTTAGGGCTACGTGGACATTGGACAAGGCACTTATTCTCTTTGATAGAAATCATAAGATATCACACATTAATCAGAAAGATTAAGTAAGAAAGTTGCAAGAGTATCTGCATGTAGGTGTTCCACATCTATTTCTAAAAGTCTGGGGGAAGGGAAGAAAATTTCTGTGCCACTTCTTTTCTTGTTAGTCTAGTCGCTCAGTCAAGCCTGACTCTGGAACCCCCCATGGACTGTAGCCCACCAGGCTCCTCTGTCCATGGGATTCCCCAGGTAAGAACACTGGAGTGGGTAGCCATGCCCTCCTGCAGGGGATCTTCCCAACCCTGGGATCGCACCTGGATTGGCAGATGGATTCTTAACCACTGAGTCACCTGGGGAGTCCCGCTTCTCTTCTTATAAACAAACAAAATCTTACTTCAGCAACTATGAGTGCCCTATATAACAAATTTAAAAGCCAATTCTAGCAGGCTAACACAAATGCATGCATGCACTCCAGAAGAATACACATTTGGTAGCAGCAGTAGCCACTAGGGATTTAAACTAGGGGCTGGGGTCAGACATTCACAGATAGAAAAAACCTTCCCTTTCAATGTATACATGTGACTTAAGTTTCTTAAGATTTTACATTCTCAAAACTTTAGTATAATAAAATCACAGACCTGTGTCCAAAAAGGAAATTTCTAATAATATTAAGAGCAATTATGTAGTTAAAACTAGATGTCTACAAAATACAGTGTAGTATTAACCTTTTTAAGCCATGACATACATAATTAAGTCACACACAAAACATACTTACATGAGCTACCCAGATTACAACCTGTGTAGATAAAATAAAAGTTATAAAACAACTTTGGGCTTGCAAGGTCTTTGCTTTTTTTTTCTACTCCAAAAAAAAAAAATTTTTTTTTTCAAATATGAGTGAAGAGGGTATAAGATGGATTATTTTAAATGTACTCTTAATATTTTAAGAACAAAAATATTGTTAAACAAAGTCATTGGCAAACTTGCTAACTTCATAATTTTAGTACCAGTTGACAAATACTTAATACACACTTCACAATTCCTACACACTGTGGATTACAATCTTGCAACTGAAGACCTATGACCTCGCAAAAGGGTTTCTTCAAATTTCTATCTACACAAGTTGATCGTGTGCTACCTCTGTTATTATAAACTGAGGGAACAGATTTATGTGTGTGCTAAGTTCCCTACAGGTATTTGGTCTTCAGTGTTTGGCTCTGATGCTTTCCAACTAAGCAAACCACGGTACAGGATTTTTTTAAGCTCTGTGTATTTACGCTCATTCCACTGAGGTCAAATCCTGATTCTGTTCCTTACCAATAGAGTGTGACTGCCGGCATATCACTGCATCTGAGTCTCAGATTTCTTTTTGTTAAATGATTGCATGAATTAAATTAAATCATACAGGTCAAGGTCAAAGTATTTTGTCAACTACAGAATCATGCATGTGTGTACAGGAATATAATATTATCAGATTATTAATCTCAACAGGAAAAACACCTAACCTCACAAAATACACATGAAAATAATATCAGATTTCAAAAAAAATGCTAATATTAACAATTTCATTCTCAAAAAAAAAACCTCTTCAATAGCTCTCTCTATTGACTGAAGTAATAATTGTTAACTAACACCTATAATTAAGGTGATCTGCCTGGTAATGCCAGACTTTGTGCTAAATTCGTTATACACGTGGTTTCTAACCTTTACAACAACCTTACAGGGTAGATGTCATTCTCTTCAGTTTAAAGGAAAAAAATTTGAGCTATTTCCAAAATTTGCTACTATGAACAACCTTACAATGAACATTTTTAAAGTATATCTTTGTAGGTGAAATTCTTAAGAGTGGAATTGTTGAGTCAAAGAATATATAAGCTTTAAATTTTGGTAATCCTAGCAAACTTCTGGAACAAAAAGAAAAAAGGGGGCTGAAAGAATTTACACTCCCATAAACAAGAAGACGCTTCCTGTACGATTGCCTACACTGCATATTATAGCTATATTTTAAATGTTTGGTTAATTCAATGGATTTAAAAAATCCATCTCACTATTGTTTTTGAAAGTTACACTCTTTATCTTACTAAAAAGTCTCCAACAAAGAGACACAAAAAATACAACCATCACACCACAACTGCTTCCCACAGTTCCCCTCTCCACCCTCAGTGCTAAGCATTCTGGATAGAATGCACTGTCTGCATATATGCATATATACCCTTATCTTTTAAATACATGGATAAGACATATACATGAGACACAAATTATTAAATCTAACATGGATTTCTTATAAAGGTAACTACTGCAACTTATAATGCTGTGTTGCATTAAAATACGATATGATAACATGAAAAACATACATACATAAAAACCAGAAAGATAACAGAATACTAGGAAATCTTTTCAATGCGTGCTCAGTCACTCGGTCTGACTTTTTGCAACCCCATGGTCTGTAGCCTGACAGGGTCCTCTGTCCATGGGATGTCCCAGGCAAAAATACTGGAGTGGGTTACCATTTCCTTCTCCAGGGGATCTTCCCTATCCAGGGATCAAACATGCATCTCTTGCATTGACAGGAGGATTCTTTACCAACTGCACCACCTGAGAAGCCCCAGGAAATCTCTTTAAATCTCATTTAATCTTTAAACCACTCTTTCCAGAGGCTGAAACAAGATTTTGTTTAAATTATATACAGTAGGGATACTCTATAATCTGATCCCACTTCATGTAAGTTAAGCATAAAGAATAATTAGCCTTGTAAAAAATACGTATAAAGTTTAGAATGCTTTCTACATTTGATTCATGGTACTTTCTAAAGCAAAAAAAAAAAAATTGCATAAATCAGAAAAAAATTTAAGAAATCATTTTATTCAAAGCTGTAAACTAAAAACAATGTATCAGATGATAAAGCATAAATATCTTTCCTATCAAGAAAGTAAATATTATGCTGAATTTGAACAGCAATAAAACAAATACAGAACCAGAAATGAATGGGGGGGGCCTCCACATTTGATTAAACCGCAAACATAAGTCACTACAGGAAAAGGAACTCCACAGTAATGAAACTTAAAAATTTCTTTTCCGTATTCTGCTCATCTTTCCTGCCAAAGGTTGTCACCAACATAGTAGTCTATCACCACTATCTTGGAAAACAGATTCTAAGAATACACCCAGTTTGAGATAATAACTATTAGATAATGGCTCATCACTAACCACACAATGTTGATATGCATAACAAAATCAGTAAGCAATTATTTGTCATTCTCTTATTTTTATGGAATTTGGCAGCTATAGCCAGACATTTCAAAAGGAATAACTTAAATGGCACACTTCAATGGGAAAAGTTTTAATGCTCGGAAAATTATATCCCAAGTAAGAATCTTGCTATGATGTACAAAAAGAGGTTAGTTATCATCAACTACATGTTTTCATGGTGAATAAAAACACATGCCAATACCACTTTCCCATTACAAAACCATCCCTTCTGTCATAGGAGGAAAGTTTTCTTGCAGGTTATTCTATGATGCTTCATCTAATATTTCCTGAATCTTTCCGTAACATTCATTGAACTTACTACACAGAAATCATTAGGTGATAAAACAAGAGGGAATCAAAGAATGAGAAGACCAAGTTTCTTATTTTAAGAGACTAAAATACAGAAAAAATTTTAACATAATAGGGAAGGTGATATACAAAGTAAGAAATTTTTTTAAAAAATGATAGCATATTAAAAAGCAGAGACATTAGTTTGCCAACAAAGGCCCGTCTAGTCAAGGCTATGGTTTTTCCAGTGGCCATGTATGGATGTGAGAGTTGGACTGTGAAGAAAGCTGATTGGCGAAGAATTGATGCTTTTGAACTGTGGTGCTGGAGAAGACCCCCTTGGACTGCAAGGAGATCCAACCAGTCCATTCTAAAGGAGAACAATCCTGGGTGTTCATTGGAAGGACTGATGCTAAAGCTGAAACTCCAATACGTTGGCCACCTCATGCGAAGAGTTGACTCACTGGAAAAGACTCTGATACTGGGAGGGATTGGGGGCAGGAGACGGGGACGACAGAGAATGAGATGGCTGGATGGCATCACCGACTCGATGCACATGAGTTTGAGTGAACTCCGGGGGTTGGTAATGGACAGGGAGGCCTGGCGTGCTGTGATTCATGGGGTCGCAAAGAGTCAGACACGACTGAGCGACTGAACTGAACTGAACTGAATGCTCTAGAAGACAGAGGAAAGAGATTAGTTCTCACCAGAAGGACATGGAAAACTATTCTGGTAGAGGTAACATGAACTGTGCCTTCACGGAGAGATGGCAGATGTAAATGTGGAGCACGGGGACAGGCAGGACCTCTGAGGACGGTGGTAAGAAGGATGGGACAGGAGAGCCAGCCACATTTGGTCACAGCACTCAGTCCGGCTTGGCTGAGGCACAGCACGGATAAAGGAAAATGGAGGAGATGAAAACAGGAAAATAAATGAGAAAGGAGGGCAGTCACACATTCTATCCTCTTTTCTCTAACAGAGATGCCCAATGGCACAATCTTATCATCATTAACAGAGAGTCTGAACTTCTTCATAACACTTTCCTCCCTCAAGTCACGTGGGTACTTGACGTATTTTTCACAACATGACTGTGAGCCGCTCATGAGCAGGACACACATCTGATGCAATTTTATATCCAATGCCTTGAACATAAGATATCAACTAATCCTTTTTAATGACTGCATAAATGCATGAATGAACATATTAGCATTTCACGTCTCCCAGACTCAGATATTCATCTGTACTGCTGCTAAGTCACTTCAGTCATGTCCGACTCTGTGTGACCCCACAGACGGAAGCCCACCAGGCTCCCCCGTCCCTGGGATTCTCCAGGCAAGAACACTGGAGTGGGTTGCCATTTCCTTCTCTAGGAGCTGGCAAACTTCTATGAAGGGCCATCCCATAAATATTTACCTGCAGGCCATTCAGTCTTTACTATAGCTCTGCAACCCTGCTGTTCTAAAGCAGAAGCAGCCACAGACAACTCACCTGTTATCACTGCAAGGCGGTGTGACAATAAAACTTAATTTATGATACAAAAACAGACCACAGCTGCATTTCGCCTGTGGACCATAGTTTAGAGACTCCTCATTCAAAACTTAAATATGTCATATTGTACAAATATATTAAGATCATTTTCTTACATAATGATAGAACCTCAGCCAAAATTTCAAAAAAGATAATATAAAGTGATAAACAGGAAAATGTGGATATACTGCACAAAACCTGGGAGATCTGGACCCTCAGATACCTACACCTCATGTACCCTCTCCAGACATTTCTTACAATTAGCCATCTTTGTGAGCTCAAGTCACAACTTTTTTAGGCCTTAGTTTTTAATCTATAAAGTAAATTGGTTGAAACAGATCATTCTGAGCTAGAACTCTACGATCTTTAGATTTGACCAAATTAAATTTATGAATTTTAAGTGAAAATAGTGGTTTTTCCAGTCACCATGTAGGCATGTGAGAGCTGGACCATAAAGAAGGCTGAGTGCTGAAGAACTGATGCTTTTGGATTGTAATGCTGGAGAAGACTCTTGAGAGGCCTTTGGTCTGCAAAGCGATCAAACCAGTCAATCCTAAAGGAAACTGACCCTGAATATTCATTGGAAGGACTGATGCTGAAGCTGACACTCCAATATTTTGGCTACCTGATGGTGAAGAGCCGACTCACTGGAAAAGACCCTGATGCTGGGAAAGATTGAAGGCAAAGAAGAAGGGAGTGGCAGAAGACAAGATGGCTAGATAGCATTACTGACTCAATGGACATGAATTTGAGCAAACTCCAAGAGATAGTGAAGGACAGGGGAGCCCGGTATGCTGTAGTTCATGGGGTTACAGAGTCAGATATAACTTGGCAACTGAACAACAATACATCTTCAAAATGGTAATTTCATTCATAAGTAATTTTGAATCAATAGAAGAACAAAGTACAAGCATATTGCAGAAACAAAGTATAATGCTAAAATATTAAGTTAACTTAATACCTAACTGATCTAAGGAGTTTCTTGAAACGTTATTCAATATCATACTTTAGTACCCAAAAACTAAGGTTTCAGTACCATCTTGAATGTAGATATAAATACACTTGGAAAATCAGCTTAATAGCAAATATAGGTTCACATACCTAGTCAGGATGATGGTATCAGCAGGATACTCAAATCATTAAAAAAAAAAAAAAAAACTTTTCCCACAATAAAGAAGCAGTAGTAAGATTTAATATTAAATGCCATAACAGGCAATATAAAGGACAAATACCAGAATCTTACTTCTGGCTTCACATTCTTGCTTATGGTACAAGAATTAATAAATCACTGGACTCCCTATATTTAGCTAAAAGCCTGAAATATTTAATTTTAAAAGTCAACATCCACACAATGTGTAATAAACTAGATATCATTTTGTATAATGATGATTTTACAACTTTTCCATTTTTACTCTTCAAATCAAGACTTAAGATTACAGGATAAGTCTTCGCTTTTCCCAAACTATTTTCAAAGAATCGTTTTTGGGTCAATTAAAAGTCTATAACTCACCACTACCCACGTTTACAAAAGCAACACCATCACACTGCTTTCTGAATTACAAGCTAGTAGTTTCTCGTTCATTACAAACTTACCAAACGCTTGGCAAATTCTTTGTTTTCTGAGAGAAATCCATAACCTGGATGTACCTTAGAAATGAAAATAAAAAGCACTTTCAGTTTTATCAATTTGCGAAACCTTTATAAGAAACAAAACAAAGAGAACGTTAATGCATTTATTGTTCAAAGGCTCTCGAGAAAGGTTACTGACCTCTCTAACACACTGAATATCTCTAACTCAGTTTCTGAGTTCAAACCCAAATGCCATACAATCACTGGCAGCACGCTGCTTCTGACCTAGCCACAGTCAGGGCCCGCTACATACACACCTTCCTGCCCACTTGCACTTGGCTCTGCTAGTCAACCCCACCCAAACTCCCCCACTTTTCCTGAGACCAACTCTGGCCATGAGCTTGGTGGGTCAAAGAGTTATGTTAAAGGAAACCTCTCACCAGATGGACGAGAAACTCTTAACTCCCCTTCCTTTACAGTTCCAGAAAAACTGCTACTTTCCAACAGCCTGGCTACAGCCAATGAATGTATTTTATTCCTGATAATATGAACACACTCAGCCACTATCCAGTGATCAGTTTTCATCAAACCTAACTGAAATCAATGTCTGGCTTTACTTCTTCACCATACTCTGGATTTTTCTTCTAATATTTGCCCCGTTTTCCCTCCTCATTCCACTCAGCCAGTCACAACCACTCCACGCTCTCCTCTCTCACAAGCCACAGTGCAACAACTTAAATTCTACCATCCTGTTCTAACCAATTAAATTTGACCAAACGTAAGTTTAGCCACCCTATTATTAGTATTAAACATATTTCTAGGAAAATAATTCTGTTACATGTCAAATTTCTAAGTGAGCCAATATCATAATCTAATCCAGAAGTATCTATGCATTTGAGATTTCTTTTTTTTGCCTGAATGTTTATTTTTTTCCTCTGCAATTATATGATCAAGTTGGTATATAAAAGATAGGATCTTTTTTCCCTCAATTTTAAAGTTTAATCTGTTTTTTTCCACTTTTTATTTTATTTTGGACCATAGGCAATTAATAATGTTATGATAGTTTCAGGTGGACAGCAAAGAGACTCAGCCATACATAGATACATATCCACTCTCCCCCAAACTCCCCTCCCATCCAGGCTGTAAGTATCTTCACAGCTGAGATATTTTTAAATGGTAGACTAAGCTATATGAACACGGTACAGAGTAATTTACACTACTACGTCATATGAGAAGAGTTTCACTTCAACAATTTCATTTTATATAAACATTTAAAGATTGTATTCTGACAATCTATAGGTTTACTATCGAGTTAACAGAGTTTTATCTTTATAGGTTAACAGAGTTTTGCCTTCACTAATTCTGCTAATAAATTATAACATCTATAATCGGGGCTCATGAATTCAGTTTTTTCTTCAAACAGGCATCTTACTAAAAGTTATTTTTTTTTCTCCAAAAGAAATGTGCCCACTAATTGGGGCACTCCAGGCTAACTGCCGGTATTGGCTGCTTCTGTCCAATTTCAGATAACTCTGCAGAGGTTCTTAACATCATATGTCAGTAGTTCTCTGATACATACACACACACACACACACACACAGCAACAATATTAATAAAACACTATGGCCAATCAGAAACTATTTTTTTCCTTGGATTCCACTGCATTCACTCAGAATTGGGGATGGGGAGAACTGCCAATTTCTCCATGTAAATCATGTACATTCCATTGACACCAAACCCAGATAATTACCAACTACCATTTTATTTCTGGAAGTATAAGGAGGCACAGATAATTTCTGAATGATTAAAACAGAATTTAAGACAGGGTCTTTTGGCTCCTATTTATAAAACACATTTTTTAAATACTATTATCACACTGAAAGGGTTAATACTCAAAACTAATTGGAATTTCTTTTCTTTTTTCCTTCTCCTAGCAAATTTGGAAATGAACTGAAACTGCTCCCTGGTGTGAAAGCTGAACCCAACAGCCACCTGCGAGATCAGAGACCAACCCTGCCAGATGCCACGAAGCCTCTGACTCCCAGTAGCGGATTCGGCCACATTTCACTCATGTGACATGAACTGCAACAGCACTTGCAATCCTTTTTTTCCTTTTTCTTTAAATACAAACTCTAGTGTTCCGCTCACTGCATATGAAACAGCTGTAGCAGATGGACTGACTCGGACTCACAGCTTGCGCCCCGGTGCTCCTGACGGCGTCCATGATGGCATCCATGTTGAGGTAGCTCTTACTGGTGGGAGCTGGGCCAACACAGACAGCCTCGTCCGCCATCTTCACGTGAACCTGAAGAGAAATCTCTGCGTTAACAGGGCCGCCCAGCAAAGAGAACTACCTGCATCTGCAAGTATACACACAGCGGCAGACCTGAGTGCGTCGCTGTCCTCAGGTCTCTCTGAATATGCACTGGGAAGCTACAGTGTGGCAAATAAGCTCAGGGGCTATATTAACCATGATTTCATTTATTACAAGCCCAACTCACTGTCTAACCCGATGATTTCCACACCAATTTGATAGGTAAAAATCACAGCAAACAACTTTAGCCTGCTATTCAGTTCATCTCTGCATAAATCTTATATCAAAAAACTACCCTGTTACATGTAGCCAGGGTAGCCTAATCCACTAATAGCAAGCACTCCTGCCCAGTTCTAAGCAAGCTCCCCAGGACGCAGAGATAATTAGAGGAACCGAGTGAAGGGACTGTCCGAGCACAGTCCGGAGCTCAGGACTGAGGGGCTCAACACCACTGCACAGGTGCCAAAAAACCTTCATAATCATTGAAACAGTCTCACATTCCATCTTCATCCATGTTAACCTTTCTTCCTAAGAGAACCAATACATGCATTAAGTTCTAAATCAACTCCAAATTGAAGAAGACGTGCTCCATTTTTAAGAGTATTCCCGCTACAGTGTTTCAAACCTATTTTTGCATTCAATACAGAGTAGAGTAAGTTACTTACTTCTGAAAGCAATCTATTCTTTTAAAATGATGAAAGGGATTCATAATGTTTTTGAAATGGCTTTTCCGAACAGTTTTCCAGGTTAAGGAACTCTGTTTAAATTTATTTTACAAGGCAGACATTAAAAACTGGAACACATCCATATACCTGGGCATGTATGACCCTCTTCCAAAAAGTCTAAGGTGGAAAATAAATTTGGGTATTGCTAAGTTATTAAAAAGGAGAGACATTACTTTGCCAACCAAGGTCCGTCTAGTCAAGGCTATGGTTTTTCCCGTGGTCATGTATGGATGTGAGAGTTGGACTGTGAAGAAAGCTGATCACTGAAGAATTGATGCTTCTGAACTGTGGTGCTGGAGAAGACTCTTGAGAGTCCCTTCGACTGCAAGGAGATCCAACCAGTCCATTCTAAAGGAGATCAGTCCTGGGTGTTCATTGGAAGGACTGATGCTAAAGCTGAAACTGCAATACTTTGGCCACCTCATGCGACGAGTTGACTCACTGGGAAAGACTCTGATGCTGGGAGGGATTGGGGGTGGGAGGAGAAGGGGACGACAGAGAATGAGATGGCTGGGTGGCATCACCACCTCAATGGACATGAGTTTGAGTGAACTCCGGGAGTTGGTGATGGACAGGGAGGCCTGGCGTGCTGTGATTCATGGGGTCGCAAAGAGTAGGACACGACTGAGCGACTGAACTAAACTGAAGTTATAGTTCCCATCTGTAAAGTAGGAAATGGAGGCAACAGAGGAAGAGAAACAGGTGTGGGTGGGTAATTCTTTGCTGTGTATTATATTGTACCCTAACATACTTTTTACATTAAATGTTTTATGTATTTAAGAAATTTAAAAAAAAAAATAAAAAACTAAAGTGAAAATTAAAAAAATAAAGAAAGAAAGAAGCACTTGGTTTTAAACAAGATAAAAACAAACAAACAAAAAACAAAATCAACCCACCCAAGTCATCTTTAAGAAAGTTCAGAGTTCTCTTTATCAATTCAATTAAATATTTTCAAACTATGCAAAAAATTATATGGTGTATTGAAAGGTTAAAAATACTTACTACTCAAGGGATTTACAGATCAGTATCTTAGCATCAAATACTCAAACCTACACAGTTTAGTTTCTTTAATAATACCTGAGGAAAGGCAGCCAGGCTCACAAAGAATCCTAAAGATTCCCAAATTCAAAGCAAGGCTCTCCTGTATGCCTTGCTTATTCCCAACTTCAACTTGCTCTTCTCCCCTCAGACCAGAACGTCTGCTCTTCTACTGCCTTCTGCCCAGGTCAGTCCCTATGAACAGCAATTTTGTTGCTACAGTTGTGGTTGTGGGTTTTCTCTATAAGAAAGAAATTGAATCCTGGACAATCCTTTAAAAAGAACACCTGAATCAGGTGGGGGCAGTTGTTCAAGTTAAATCCACACTTATTCTGTATGTCTATCTCCCTCCAGGTACTACTCAGTGTTTCAAGTTTCACTTCTACCGGAGTCTTCAGATGAATCTCCTGTAATCTGAACTTCAACAGTACCTGATAGAAAATTAAACATTTCATTGCTCCTGCCCAGTAATCTCATTCTGACTGCTTTACAGATTATGTCTGTTAAAATTTATGCACTCTGCTTTGCCAGATCATAAGGTCCTGCAACAGTTGTTGTCTTAATTTCTTTTAAAAAAAAAAAAAAACTCTCCAAGCACAGTTTTATTGATACAAGCTTTTAAATTTATAGATACACTTGAATGACTACTTAATTTTCACTGTTAAGCCATTGTCTTTGAGGTAAAAGGCTATGCTAAATTAAACCTTCTCCAATTTTAGTAATCCATATGGCAACTAAGGATTATATGGTAGGGGGCAGGGGATGGTGGGGGTGGGATTGAAACATATACACACACATCCATGTGTATTGGTATGTCCAAATTTTCTACAATAAATATGCATTAAAAAGGAGGGGAACAATAATAACATTTTGACTTGTTTACTTTCAGGCTTTTCTCTAAATATACTTCTGTAACCAAACTGCATATATACTGTTGCATCCTTTGTTTTTCAACTATCCTCAAAATAGACACTCTTCCTATGTTAGCACAAACTCTTACATGTAAACATACAAAGAATCTAGCTCAAAGCCTAACATGTTTTAGCAGATCATTAATATTGTTTGAATAAACATTCAAATAAATACATCAAAAGCAGGTCAAAACTGCCTATGGACTTTACAAAGAAAAGCAAAACATGCTGTTTCTAAAGGGTTGGTCGGTTTCTTCCATTTCTCTTGCTTTAAGGTAGAAGCATATACTAGCATCTCAGGTCCACAGTCTGGCACAGCTCAGTACTAGCAAAAACGTGTGGTAAAACCATTTCAGAGAAAAAAAAAATGGAACATTCTGCTGCCTTAGTGCCCACAGAGATACTTATGAGCCAACCAGGAAAGAACAGTTTAAAACACCTTCAAAACCCAATTTCAACTTGGTTGCTATTGTTCTAAATGACTAAAGTGATTTCTTTGGCTTAATAATATTAATACAAAATGAAAGTCACTCACTCGTGTCCGACTCTTTGCGACCCCATGGACTATATAGTCCGTGGAACTCACCAGGCCAAAATACTGGATTGGGTAGCCGTTCCCTTCTCCAGTATATCTTCCCAAACCAGAGATTGAACTCATGTCTCCGGCATTCAGGTGGATTCTTCACCAATTGAGCTACTAAGGAAGCCCATGATATTAATACAAAACAAACTGCATTCAAGCAATGTAGACTCTCTTCTCAAGAATGACTTAGCAGCATCACTCACACTGACTTGATGTATTTATGTCTCAAAAATGTCAGTACCCTGAAAAAATATAAATTTCATTTTTATATTTCAATAGTAAAAGGAAAATATAACAATAATGGAAAACTGAAACTGAACTAGTGAATTAACCAGGATATTGCTGACAGCAAGTTTCAAACAGAAAATCAGATTTTAAGTACTAAGTCAAGAAGTTAGTCTTCACAAACTTTTCCAATAGAAAAGTTTCCAAATGGGGTTTTATTTATTTTAAAGATTATCAGTTTCCTCCTCAAGCATTTAGTTTTTATATAGGTAAAGAATCTGCCTGCAAGACAGGAGATCCGGGTTCGATCCTGGGTCAGGAAGTTGCCCTGGAAAAGGGAATGTCTACCCATTCCAGTATTCTTGCCTGGAGAATTCCATTCAGAGTAGTCTGATGGGCTATAGCCCAGGGGGTCACAAAGAGTCAAGACACAATTTGGCGACTAACACTTGGAAAATTTTTGATTCTTTAAATAGGGGGAAATTACTTGTATCAGCCTTTTATTTTCCAAATAACAATCAAGCAGAACAAGGATGTGTTTTTAAATTTATGGGACTGAAAAAAATCATCTTCCTTATTGACTTTTTGTTTAAAGAATTAAATGCTTGGCCATAAATAGGCTAAAAACTATGTCTGAATTTTAAAACTCTGAGTTAATGGAAATTTTCATATTAGTCCATTAGATGCCTGAGACACAATGAAAAGATAACTCTGCTTGGTCCCTAATCTTATCAAATAGATTGCACCTAAGCTAAAAAGGAGACTAAAAAAAATACCAGACCAGCTCTATCCAGGGAAAGAAAGCTTTTAAATACCTGCTAAACTAGCAGAGAATGAGAAGGATAAGGAAGACAAGCAGCGTTTGTCTTCTCTGTTTGTCTTCTCCACAGACTTAGAGAACAGACTTGGGGACATAGTGGGACAAGGACAGTGTGAGACGAATGGGGAGAGCAGCGTGGAAATAAATACATTACCACAGGTAAAACAGACAGCCAGGGGAGATCTGCTGTGTGACGGAGAAAGCTCAACCCGGTGCTCTGTGACAACCAACAGGACGACAAGGTCTCCAGGGGCTGACAACAGTGGGAGGCCATGGCCTTCACAGCCCTGAAGGGGCTCAGAACTGAATGACACAGAGCTGAGGACCATGGCGGGCGCCCACAGTCACAACTAGAAGAAAGTGGCCACTGTGAGAAGTGCAGCAAGGTAGGGAAGTGGGGGTAGGAGAGGCAGCCTGACCTCCTGCTCTTGTCTTCAAACACCCAACCCAAGGCAGAGGTCAAGGCAGCTCAAGAGACACACTCCATCCCACTGCTGGGCATACACACCGAGGAAACCAGAATTGAAAGAGACACATGTACTCCAATGTTCATCGCAGCACTGTTTACAATAGCCAGGACATGGAAGCAACCTAGATGTCCATCAACAGACAAATGGATAAGAAAGCTGTGATACATATACACAACGGAGTATTACTCAGCCATTAGAAAGAATACATCTGAATCCGTTCTAATGAGTGGATGAAACTGGAGCCTCTTATACAGAGTGAAGTAAGCCAGAAAGAAAAACACCAATACAATATACTAACGCATATATATGGAATTTAGAAAAATGGTAACAATAACCCTGTATGCGAGACAGCAAAACAGACACAGATGTACTGAACAGTCTTTTGGACTCTGTGGGAGAGGGTGAGAGTGGGATGATCTGAGAGAATAGCATTGAAACACGTATGTTATCATATGTGAAACAGATCGCCATCCAGGTTCAATGCATGAGACAGGTGCTCGGGGCTGGTGCACTGGGATGACCCTGAGGGATGGGATGGGGAGAGAGGTGGGAGGGGGATTCAGGATGGGCTGATTCATATCAGTGCATGGCAAAAACCACTACAATATTGTAAAGTAATTAGCCTCCAACTAAAATTAAAAAATTAAAAATAAAATGCAATAAAATTGAAATTTAAAAAAAGAGAGATACACTCCACAGATGTCAGTCTCCTGAAGACTGATCATAAAAGTCTGATAGAATTAATCAAAATTTAAAACTTTTGTTCTTCAAAGACACTATTAATAACAATGTGATTCCACTTCCCGCCCGACAAGATGTCTATAATCAAAAGGATAATGACAAACATTGGTGAGAACATGGAGCAACTTGAACCCTCGTACTCTGCTGGTGGGACTGCAAAATCGTACAGCAGCTTCGGGAAACAGTCTGTTAGTACCTAAAAAGTATAGTTATCAAATGACCCAGCAATTTCACTCCTAAGCATACACCCAAGAGAAACAATATATGCCCATTTAAACACAGGTACACAATTGTTCATAACAGGCTTATTCATAGCATCAAAAACTGGAAGTCACCCAAATGGCCAGCAGCTGGTAAATGGACAAAGCAAAATGTATTAGATTCATATAATAGGGTATTACTCAGCCAAAAAAAAGGCCACAGACTGATAAACATAGTAACATAAATCTCAAAAACATCCAAAATTGGGATAGGAGTACGTCAAGGCTGTATATTGTCACCCGGCTTATTTAACTTATATGCAGAGTACATCATGCAAACTGCCGGCTGGATAAACCACAAGCTGAAATCAAGAGTGCTGGGAGAAATAACAACCTCGGATATGCAGATGATACCACTCTAATGGCAGAAAGTGAGAGGAACTAAAGAAGCTCTTGATGAAGGTGAAAGAGGAGAGTGGAAAAGCTGGCTTAAAACTGAACATTCAAAAAACTAAGATCATGGCATCCAGTCCCACCACTTTATGGCAAATAGATGTGAAAAAGCTGGTAACAGTGGCAGATTTTATTTTCTTGGGCTCAAAAAAATCACTGCAGGCGGTGAATGGAGCCATGAAATTAAAAGACACTCGCTCCCTGGATGAAAAGCTATGACAAACCTAAACAGCATATTAAAAAGCAGAGACATCACTTTGTTGTCTGTACAGTCAAAGCTATGGTTTTTCAGTCATCTGCGGCTGTGAGAGTTGGACCATAAAAAAGGTTGAGCGCCAAAGAAGTGATGCCTTTGAATTGCGGTGCTGGAGAAGACTCTTGAGAGTTCCTTAGACAACAAGAAGATTAACCAGTCCATCCTAAAGGAAATTCACCCTGAATATTCATTGGAAATACTGATGCTGAAGCTGAAGTTCCACTACTTTGGCCACATGATGCAAAGAGCCAACTCACTGGAGGAAACCCTGATGCTTGGAAAGATTGAGGGCAGGAGAAAGAAGGGGGCGACAGAGGATGAGATGGTTGGAAGGCATCACTGACTCAACAGACATGAGTTTGAACACTCTGGGAAACAGTGAAGGACAGGGAAACCTGGTGCACTGCAGTCCACGGGGTCGCAAAGAGTCAGACGTGACTTAGCGGCTGAACAACAACCACAAAAACACTATTCTATGTGAAAAAGCCAGACACAAAAGGCCCACTATTAAATAAGTTGATGTATCTGAAAATTTTTAGAAAATGCAAAACTACAGACAGAAAGCATATCCATGGCTACCAAGGTGACGGTGGCAACAAGAGTGACTGCAGATGGACACAGATCTTTCCAGGTGATGGCAATGTGCTAAAACTGGACAGTGGCGAGGGTTGCACAATTCTAACAAATATACCATGATTCAATAAAATTGTTCAATAAAATCAGGAAAGTTCATATAAAAATATTTCCAATCCACTGTGCTGTGAGGTCTAATGAGATACTCCTGGTACACAGCACAGTGCTATATGCTATTAATTTTTGATTAATGACTAACCAATAAAGAGAAAGTTAAGATTCACCTGACAAAGATTCCTGAGATAAAAGCCAACTGAGAAGGGCATTCCAGCAGTAGAAACACTGCACCAAATGCACAGAGGCCTGAGAGGGAATGACAACAGTTTGGAAGCAAAAAGCATCAAAGGAGAAGGTGCCAGTGCTGTGTGCTCCAGACAGACCAGAGAAGGCAGGGATTTAGAATAGCTATTGGACCCAACGAACCAGATCTCTGGCAACTGTGGAGACTTACTAGAACAACAGAAATAGAAGCCAGACTTCCCTCGGTTGAAGAGCAAATGGTAGGCAAGAAAAGAAAGGCAAACCGAAGATGACGAGTCTTTCATGTGATTTAACCATAATGCCAGGGAATGGCGGGGAATGCAACAGTATTATGTATGCTTTATTCTCTCTGTAACTGTTGGTAAGATGCAGTGCACACACAAGGTATTCAATAAGACTTTTTCATTGCAAATTGATAGAGCTTTTCAGGGAGATGTCCTCACAGAAATCCCTAACAGATTGAGTGTGTGCGCCCAGGCTCACACACCTGACTAGAAGCCCCTAAGGTGGAAACAAAACCACTATCAGCAGCCAAACACATGGCTGGAAAGAGAGTCTACAAAATGCATAGAGATTCAATGGGAAATCTTCTGGAAATAGAAGGTGGTGATGGTTGTACAATAATGTAAACACACAATGCCACTGAACTGTACAATTAAAAATTAATAAACTGATAAACTTTATGTAACTTTACAGTCTTTTTAAAAACTATATAGATTCATCACAACTTGCAGACTATCACTGACAAGCAATTGTGAAAAAATGTAGTTTCAGAACTTATACAGTCTGCTACACACACACACACGTGCATGTGTGCGCACACACATACTGCAGTTCACGGGGTCACAAACAGTTGGACACGACTTAGTGACTAAACAACAAGAAGAAAAAATCCAACATGGGAGGAAAAACACAAACAACACAAAAAAGAAAATACCAATAATGAGAATGTGGGCATAATCCTAGCTTGTAATCATTTTCCATTTACTAAAGAAAAGCTACCACACATTCATTTTAAGACTCTAGTCATGAAAGCTTGTGTATACATATGTAATTCTGAGTACAGATTTCTGAAACAATGATGGAGTGAGAGTCTAAGAATAGAATTAAGAAATACCCTCCATTGTAAGCAGAGTATTTTTCTTAAAGTGTTCCTAAACCATACGAACAGTTAAATGTCAGTTCTAATAATTTAAACACAAATTGTCACCAATGTCATGAGCTCTCGAAAACTCCTAGAATCTGGCCAGCACCACCACTGCTTCTGAGGTGCCGCTAACTGATAAGACTACACATCCAAGTGAGATGTTCTCAAGCTTTTTAATCCCAAGTAATATAGCTTGACAGAAAATTTAAAAGTTTAAGCAATACAGATAACCGTAACTTCTCATCCCCATTAAGGCCTCTCAGTTCCACTTCCTACACTGAAGGAAACTGTCAACGGTGTGTCCTTTCAGACTTAGCTATTTTCATATGCATAGCAGGCATAAAAGTGTATGGTTTTATACTAAGCTTAAGATTTTCTTCCCATAAATTGCATCACACTATGTATTATTCTTGCAACTTGCTTAACTGCTATATAACATTCCCAGTAACTGGATAAACCAGAACTTAACCTTTTCTCCAGTAATGGATATTACGACAAGCTGCTAAAGGATATTACAAGCTGCAAAAGGATTCTCTAAACATGTATGCATATTTCTCTGAGAAAAATATTTGGAAGTATAAAGGCTATAAACCACATACTTAAAAGCCTATGTCTATTAACACGCTGAGCAGAGATAAACTTCCCCACACCACCACTGAACATTTTTACTGTTTGCTGATCTAATTTTCTTAATCTAATGAAGAAAAATGACTCCTGACTGGTTTTTAATTTGCATTTCTCTAATTATGAGTGCCTTTGGGCATATTTTCATGTTTGTGAGCTATCTGTATTTCTTTTGATCACTGATCATTTTTTAATTTAAGAGAGATCTTACAAAGAAACAAAGGCATCTTTGGGTTTTGGGTTTTTTTAAAACATGTAACACCAAAACATTGTTCTTGTTCAAAGCTAAGCTAACAACTCTTCCAACCACACCTGCAACCCGATCACATTTTTTCTCTCCAGTTATCACTTCTCAGGTGAAGATGCAAGCTTAGACCTTTGTCTACGCCAGGGATCTCAACTGGAAGCAACTTTGTTCTGCAGGACACAGCTGGAATGACTGCAGACAGTTTTGCTGGTCACGACGGTGGGGTGGAAGGATGATACTGCTGTCTAGTGGGGAGAGGACAAGGATGCTTCGAAACATTGTTAGACCATAAGCAAGACAGCCACCCATAAAGAAGACTCACTTAACCCAAAACACCAATAGTGTCACTGCCGAGAACCCCTGGTCCATGCTTTTACATGACATATATACTATTTGAGTGTGTGTGTGTTGGGGGGGGCGTGGTTTAAACATTAATAGGGTTGATTTTTTTTGGTCAGGCCATGTGGTATGCAGGATCTCAGTTCCCCAATCAAGGATCGCACCCTGCATTGGGAGCGTGGAGTTTTAACCACTGGACAGCCAGGGAAGTGCCACACTGATGGTATTTTCACATCACATGTCATTCTGTATGTTCTTTTTCAGTCTCTAAAATGTCTCCGAGATGTTTTATCAATATGCAGAGATCTATCTTATTATTTTTTAACTACTAAAGAATTCTGAGACATGGCCCTCCGGTCTGCCAGCCATCTCCCTGCAGGCGGACCTGCAGCATGAGAAATCACCGTCTGGACGACCGTCATGTTTCCTAAGCAGACATCCGGTGCACTGCCCACGTCCCGTCCTGCTCTGGATCGCTCTCTTCTGGAAAGGCTCCCATCTTTCACACCCATCCTCTCCTGTCTGTGTTACAGTCAGCGGTTTTCTATTGAACAGTTCCATCTGCTCTCTGTCTTTCAGAAATTCCTCATCATTTCCAGGACAAAACTCTGGTTTGTTATTTTTTTTTCTTTTGAATTTGTCTTTTTAACTGTTTCTCTTCCTTGGGAATTTGGAATGGGAAGACAGAAGTCTGACTCATTCCACCAGCCTCAATTAGAAGTCAGGACCTTTAAAATTTTGTATTTTTTTAAACCGCAGAAAATACAGTATATTCTAATTTAAAAATCAAAAATTGTGACCAATACAGCTTTCTAAAATGAAATAGTTCAAACTTATTTTTAAAACTGTCATGAAAAATATCAACAGTTTCTTACACAGAATCTAATCTGTAACAAAAATGTGAAAATGCTCATCCAGCTCCTAAATTACTATGGCCACAAATGCAACCTGGCTGCAGGTGACACAGTTGCCATTCCTCTCTTCATGCATCTAGACGGTGAGTGTCTGTCTCATAGCATCCATTCTACCTGGTGTCTGCGCAAGCCGGCTTTCTAACCTCAGAGTCCACTTCCCAAATTGTCCAGCGCTGCAGCTGGGTTCACAAAGGGCATGAAAACCTTGATTTACAGCATATGATTGGTTGGTTTCTCTTCAAAGAGCCTCAGATGAGTATCAAAAATAACCTTCCCAATGCTCTTCTCCCCTGAAAATTCCTGGTACTCTATAGTTAGCTCCCTGACATGAAGCAGCGATCATCAAAAGCCATCAGGAAGCTCAGAGTTTTCACGAGCATAGTCATTCTCAATAAACAGGGACAAGATACAGGAAGCCACCCCAAAAATCTGGGAAATGTTTCATTTTCTAAAAATATCCTTCCTTCTCATCAATGACAGCCCCCCACCAAAAAAAAAAAAAAAACTCTTCTCCAGAGGACAGGACGAGTACTTTGAAGGAGCTCCAAAAACTATTTTGAATTCCTATTCCAAGCCTAACAATTCACCTTGACAGTTACCGATCCAAAATGAGTTTTCCATTCAGTGAATTCCCCTGTGACTCCGTGACTAGGCCTGGCGACCAGGAAATGAATGAAAGCAGAGAAGTGCTTCTCTGGGGACTTAGTCTAGAGACTCAGAGAAACTCAGATAAACAGAGCAAGGGTGTCAGGAATGAAGCAAAGATGAGTCGCCCATCTTCTACCTTTCTTGGAACTGACACACCTAATCTAAGGTGAAGAGTAAGAAGACTCAAAAAGTAGGGAAAGTAGATAAATGTCAGGGGAGATGAAGTCTCCTGCTGAGCTGAAGCATGACTCATCTCCGGAGTTCTGCCCCTTCCAGGGAGCCTGGCACACTCTGCCAGGTCAGAGGTGAGCATCAGCAGAAAACATCCCAAGCACGTAACTTCAGGGAACTTACCAGCTGCAGGGAAGTACTCAGGTACAGACTCAAGCCTGTACAAAGGCTCATTTCATCTCACAGAGATTTCAGAGTGAATCAGTCTTTACTTTTAGAAAGAATGTGTGACAGGATGCTATAAAGACAGAGGTAAAAAGGTACCCAATCAGGCAGCAGCATGGGCGAGGGGGTTGGAATATATATGTGTGTGTATATATATATATGACTGCATAAGTCTGCAGGCTACTTGGCTTTTACTTCAAAATCTAACTTTTCTCTAAATCCAAATGTCTGGTTGGCTTAGGACAGAACACTCGGTGCAGCTGTCAGCATGCCTCTTTTGTATGAAAGAGTAAATAAACATATCCAAATTGAAAGGAACATCTGGACAACAGAAGGTAGAAAAACCTCGTGGCAGCTGGTTCTCTGTACAGAAAGGACTATAGGAAAAGCTGTCCTACCAAAAAGAAAAGCTGTATATAATTAAAAGACCAGGAAAATGAGTATCTGAGTATTACATCCGAAACTCAAAGGAAGCAAACATTTCCCCAAAATGTTAGCCCCTAATCCCACTGACGCAATACTGGCCCCTGTCTCCAGTCTCCTTCCTAATTCAGCTGTTCCGTGTTCCACCCAGAGGGCATCCCAGGGGGCTCAGTGGTAAAGAGTCCACCTGCCAATGCAGAAGACACAGGTTTGATCCCTGGGTCAGGAAGATCCCCTGGAGAAGGAAATGCAACCCATTCCAGTACTTTTGCCTGGGAAATCCCAAGCACAGAGGAGCCTGGTGGGCTACATCCAAAGGATGGCGAAGAGTTGGGCATGACAGAGCACATGTTCCAGCCACCATATCCCTTTCACCATTGAGTAAACCCTGAACACTTCCCTGACTCAGTCCAACATTCAACACAGGTGCTCTACCACAGAAGGACAAAAAGAGTTTGATATATCAGTCTCCTCCACTCTAGGAATTCAGTCCAGTTGCAAAGACAGACTTCCACACCAACTGCAATTATAAGAGGATGTATAAAGAGCTAATGCAAAAAAATGGTTTCACGACAAATCAGTTACATAACTATTAAACTGGATATCTGATCAAAAGGAAAAAATGAGAAGGGAACTATCAACAGAGAAAGGGCACCCTCAAAACCATGGAATGCAAAAGGCCCCAGCATATTTAGCAGTCTGTGAAATGGCTTGAAAACAAGGTGCGTAGGAGTCACCAGGAGAATGGTAGAAAAGAAAGATCGACGACAAGGAAAACCAGCTTGCAAGGGATCTTGAATGCCAGAGTAGAGTTTGGGCTTTAACCGGGAAGTGAGTGGTTCTCAACATTTATCTTCCATGGAAAGAAGATAACCGTTCATATGAGGAATGTGACACTCCATTATGAACAGCAGCTTACTATATGCGGCTGCAGGTGGGTCAATCCAAGCAACTGGCTGCAAATGTTCTCCTTTCTCTTCCAAGTCTATCAAACGAAGCTTAGTAAGTAGAGACCTTTCTACTGAGGTAGAGACCTTTCTCGGAGAAGGCAATGGCAACCCACTCCAGTGTTCTTGCCTGGAAAACCCCATGGATGGAGGAGCCTGGTGGGCTGCAGTCCATGGGGTCGCAACATGTTGGGCATGACTGAGCAACTTCACTTTCACTTTTCACTTTCATGCATTGGAGGAGGAAATGGCAACCCACTCCAGTGTTCTTGCCTGGAGAATCCCAGGGACAGTGGAGCCTGCTGGCTGCCATCTATGGGGTCGCACAGAGTCAGACGACTGAAGCAACTTAGCAACAGCAACAGCAGCAGAGACCTTTCTCGTCCTCTGATGTCACCTAACCAAATTTTTCCCATAATGAAGGATACACAACGTAACACACAGGATGCAAACACAAACTCAGGCATATCAAAATCCCACCCACATGCATTGTTAAATAACTTCCAAGAAACACCACTGGTCATTCCAATTTCAGGTAAAATGGAGTAAGCATATTCCATTCTCTTTGTCCCACTGAATGCAGCTATGAAATCTGAACAGAATATATTAACCAACTACTAGTGAACTCTGAAAAGTACACAGCAACAGGCAGATGGAGGGAGAACAGAATTCAAATGACCATGAACCAGCAATGAGACCAGCACTTTCCTCTGGGCACTGGGGTGCTGACAGAGACAGAAGCCCTGTATTTCTGGCTCCAGAAGCAGAAAAGGGAGCTGCTAAGCAGTATGTGAAGCAAGAACTTCCAGATATACAAACCGGGTTTAGAAAAGGCAGAGGAACAATCAAATTGCCAGCATCCGCTGGATCATAGAGAAAGCAAGGGAATTCCAGAAATACATCTACTTCTGCATGATTGACTATGTTAAAGCCTTTGATTGTGTGGATCACAACAAACCATGGAAAATTCTAAAAAGAGACCGGAATACCAGACCACCTTCCCTGTCTCCTGAGAAACATGCATGTGGGTCAAGAAGCAACAGTTAGAACCTTACATGAAACAACAGATGGTTCAAAACTGGGAAAGGAGTAAGTCAAGGATGTATATTAACACCCTACTTATTCAACTTCTATGCAGAGTATATCATGCAGCCACGATATTAAAAGACGCTTACTCCTTTGAAAAAAAGCTATGACAAACCTAGAGAGTGTATTAAAAAGCAAAGACATCACTTTGCCAACAAAGCTCCCTATAGTCAAGCTATGGTTTTTCCAGTAGTCATGTACAGGTGTTAGAGTCGGAACATAAGGAGGGGTGAGCACTGAAGAACTGATGCTTTCAAACTGTGGTGCTGAAGAAGACTCTTCAGAGTCCCTGGGACGACAAGGAGATCAAACCAGTCAACCCTAAAGGAAATCAACCCTGAATATTCATTGGAAGGACTGATGCCAAAGCTCCAATACTTAGGCCACCTGATGCAAAGAACTGACTCACTGGAAAAGACCCTGATGCTGGGAAAGACTGAGGGCAAGAGAAGAAGGGGACGGCAGAGGATGAGATGGTTAGATAGTATCATCAACTCAACAGAAGTGAATTTCAGCAAACTCCAAGAGATAGTGAAGGACGGGGAAGCCTGCCATGCTGAATGAAGTTCGTGGGGTCACAAAGAGTTGGACATGATTTAGTGACTGAACAACAAAGAATGATACACCACAATCAAGCAAAGCTTCTACCCAAAATGAAGGATTGGTTCAACATTTTTAAATCAGCCACTCAATGCAAAATATCATACTATAATCAAAAGAGAAAAATACACATAATCATGTCAATTGAGTCAGAAAAAGTATTGATGAAAAAAAAATTCTTAAAAAACCGGAAGTAGACAAGATCTTCCCCAACCTGACAAAGGGCATCTACAAAAATCAACAAATAACATCAAACTTAATACTGACTGCTTTCCACTAGATTGGAAAATATGTACTATCAACACTCTTATAGCAAAACATACTGGAGAGTTCCCACCTAGTGTAATAAGGAAAGAAAAAGAAACGAGGCATACAAATCATAAAAGAAGAAATAAAACTGTTAGTGTTCAGACAGCTTAATCGTCTTCACAAAATATCAAAAAAAGTGAAAGCGTTAGTCACTCAGTTGTGTCCGACTCGTTGCAACCTCATAGACTGTAGCCCACCAGGTTCCTCTGTCCATAGAATTTTCCAGGCAGGAATACAGCCATTCCCTTCTCCAGGAGATCTTCCCAACCCAAGTACGAAACCCAAGTCTCCCACATTGCAGGCAGATTCTTAACTATCTGAGCCACCAGGGAAGCCCAAAGGGATCTACCAAAAAACTCCTACAACTAGTGAGCTTAGCAAAAACACAAGATAAAAGGTCAACATGTAAACATTAATCAAGCATCTACTATTAGCAATGTACACTGGAAATCTAAGTTTTAAAAACAATACTTTTTAAAAAGCTCCAAATGAAATACTTAGGTATAAAATCTAACAAAATAGGCATAGGATCTGCATGGTGAAAACCAGAAATGCTGATGAAAGAAATCAAAGGAGACCTAAATACAGTAAGAGATCTCCCATGTTCCTGGATAGAAAGCCTCATCCTATAAAGAAGTCAATTCTCCCCAAACTGATACAATTACAATCCAAATCCCAGAAAGATTTTTAGTAAACACAGATGAAACTCTAAAATTTGTATGGGAAAGCATAGAAATTAGACTAGATAAAACAATTCTGGATAAAAAAGAATAAAGGTGAAGGAATCCAACTTTAACACTGATGATAAAGCTACAGTAATCAAAACAATGTAGTATTGCCAAATGGACATACATATAGATCAATGGTCTAGAAAACTGAGTTCAGAAACAGAATCATAGAAGTCACTATTTGATTTTCCACACAGGTGCAAAAGCAATACTATAGGGAAATGACAGTCTTTTTTAGTTCTTTCAACAAATAGTATTGTAACAACTCAACATCTATATGCAAACAAACCCCAACCAAGACTTAAAATCTTGCATAAAAAGTAACTAAAAATAGATCTTATATCTAAACATTAATAAGAGACCTAAAAGCTTTTAGAACAAAATCTTCCTGAGCTTAGAATTAGGCAAAGAATTTTTAGACATGACACTAAAAACGAAACCCACAGAATCAAAAACTGATAAAAAGGACTATCAAAAGTAAAATCTTCTGATCTGCTGTAGACATTGTCAAGAGAAGGAAAAGACAATTTATCCAACTGAAAGAAAATGTTCGCAAATCATACACCCAACAAGGAATTGTATCAAGACTACAAAAAGAAATCTCTAAATTCAAAAGCAGGGAAACAAACATTGTTGTACATGTGTGAACCTTGAACAAAGATGTCACTGAAAAGGACATGTAAGTGGCTCAGTCGTCTCCAACTCTACCACCCCATGGACTGAATCCTGCCAGGTAACTGTCCACGGAACTCTCCAGGCCAAAATACTGGAGTGGGCAGCCTTTCCCTTCTCCACAGGATCTTCCCAACCCAGGGATCGAACCCAGGTCTCCTGCATTGCAGGCAGATTCTTTACCAGCTGAGCCACCAAGGAAGCCCAAAAAGGATATAAGAATGGAAAATAAGAACTAGAAAAGATGTTTAACACTCTAACCATTAAGGAAATACAAATTAGGCAGACGCGAGAGACGCCCGGCTCCCGGCGGCGCAGACGCGAGAGACGCCCGGCTCCCGGTGGTGCAGACGCGAGAGACGCCCGGCTCCCGGCGCAACCGACCACGTGCAGAATCGTGGCTGAGAGGAGCTGCCCCGCGCCCAGGGTTAGGGCGGTGGACGAGAGGAGCTGTACCACGTCCAGGAGGCGGTGGCTGCTTGGGCACCGGAGGGCCGGGAGGAGCTGATCCACATTCAAGGCAGGAGGGGCGGCCTTGGGGAGATACCCCTCGTCCAAGGTAAGGTGCAGCGGCTGTGCCTTGCTGGAGCAGCTGGGAAGAGATACTCCACAAACAAGTGGAATATAAGAATCCAGTGTTCTGGGGAGGAAGGAACAAGACGGCGAGACCACTTTCTTCCCCACAAATTCATCAGAAGAACATTTGAACGTGGAGTAAAGTCCACAAAACAACTTCTGAATACTGGCAGAGGACATCAGGCTCCCAGAAAAGTAGCCCATTGTCTTCTAAAGGAAAGAGAAGAAATCCAGCTCCACCCACCAGAACACTGACACATGCTTCCCTAACCAGGGAACCTGGACAAGTCACCTGTCCAACCCCACACACAGCGAAGAAACTACATAATAAAGAGAACTCCACAAACTGCAAGAAGAGGGAAAGGCCACCCCAAGCAAAGCAATATAAGCAAGATGAAGAGGCAGAGAAATACCCAGCAAGTAAAGGAACAAGATAATTGCCCACCAACATAAACAAAAGAAGAAGATATAGGGAATCTACCTGATAAAGAATTTCGAATTTTGATGGTGAAAATGATTCAAAATCTTGAAAGTAAAATGGAGTTACAGATAAATAACCTGGAGAAAAGGATTGAGAAGATGGAAGAAAGATTTAATAAGGACTTAGAAGAAATAAAAAAGAGTCAATATACAATGAATAATGCAATAGATGAGATCAGAAACACTCTGGAGGGAACAAACAGTAGAATAACAGAGGCAGAAGACAGGATAAGCGAACTAGAAGATAGAATTGTAGAAATAAATGAAATAGAGAGGAAAAAAGAAAAACGAATTAAAAGAAATGAGGACAATATTAGAGACCTCTGGGACAATGTTAAACGCTCCAACATTCGAATCATAGGAGTCCCAGAAGAAGAAGACAAAAAGAAAGACCATGAGAGAATACTTGAGGAGATAACAGTTGAAAACTTCCCTAAAATGGGGAAAGAAATAATCACCCAAGTCCAGGAAATCCAGAGAGTCCCCAACAGGATAAACCCAAGGCGAAATACTCCAAGACACATATTAATCAAATTAACAAAGATCAAACACAAAGAACAAATATTAAAAGCAGCAAGGGAAAAGCAGCAAATAACACTCAAGGGGATTCCCATAAGGATAACAGCTGATCTTTCAACAGAAACTCTTCAGGCCAGAAGGGAGTGGCAAGATATACTTAAAGTGATGAAAGAAAATAACCTACAGCCCAGATTACTATACCCAGCAAGGATCTCATTCAAATATGAAGGAGAAATCAAAAGCTTTACAGACAAGCAAAAGCTGAGGGAATTCAGCATCACCAAACCAGCTCTCCAACAAATGCTAAAGGATCTTCTATAGACAGGAATTACAGAAAGAGTGTATAAACTTGAACCCAAAGCAATAAAGAAAATGGCTACGGGATCGTACTTTTCAATAATTACCTTAAACGTAAATGGGTTGAATGCCCCAACCAAAAGACAAAGGCTGGCTGAATGGATACAAAAACAAAACCCCCATATATGTTGTCTACAAGAGACCCACCTCAAAACGAGGGACGCATACAGACTGAAAGTGAAGGGCTGGAAAAAGACAGTCCATGCAAATAGAGACCAAAAGAAAGCAGGAGTAGCAATACTCATATCAGATAAAATAGACTTTAAAACAAAGGCTGTGAAACGAGACAAAGAAGGAAACTACATAATGATCAAAGGATCAATCCAAGAAGAAGATATAATAATTATAAATATTTATGCACCTAACATAGGAGCACCGCAATATGTAAGACAATTACTAACAAGTATGAAAGGGGAAATTAACAATAACACAATAATAGTGGGAGATTTTAACACCCCACTTACATCTATGGATAGATCAACTAAACAGAAAATTAACAAGGAAACACAATCTTTAAATGATATAATAGAAGAGTTAGACCTAATAGATATCTATAGGACATTTCACCCCAAAACAATGAATTTCACCTTTTTCTCAAGCGCACACGGAACCTTTTCCAGGATAGATCACATCCTGGGACATAAATCTAGCCTTGGTAAATTCAAAAAAATTGAAATCATTCCAAGCATCTTTTCTGACCACAATGCAGTAAGATTAGATCTCAATTATGGGAGAATAACTGTTAAAAGTGCCAACATATGGAGACTGAACAACACGCTGCTGAATAATGAACAAATCATAGAAGAAATCAAAAGAGACATCAAAATATGCATAGAAATGAATGAAAATGAAAACACAACAACCCAAAACCTCTGGGACACTGTAAAAGCAGTGCTAAGGGGGAAGTTCATAACAATACAGGCACACCTCAAGAAACAAGAAAAAAGTCAACTAAATAACCTAACTCTACATCTAAAGCAACTAGAAAAGGAAGAAATGAAGAACCCCAGGGTCAGTAGAAGGAAAGAAATCATAAAAATTAGGGCAGAGATAAATGCAAAAGAAACAAAAGAGACCATAGCAAAAATCAACAAAGCCAAAAGCTGGTTCTTTGAGAAGGTGAATAAAATTGACAAACCACTAGCCAGACTCATCAAGAAACAAAGGGAGAAGAACCAAATCAATAAAATTAGAAATGAAAATGGAGAGATCACAACTGACAACACAGAAATACAAAGGATTATTAGAGAATACTATCAGCAATTATATGGCAATAAATGAATAACCTGGAAGAAATGGACAAATTCCTAGAAAAGTACAACTTCCAAAACTGAACCAGGAAGAAATAGAAAATCTGAACAAACCCATCACAAGCACGGAAATTAAAACTGTAATCAAAAATCTCCCAGCAAACAAAAGCCCAGGTCCAGACGGCTTCACAGCTGAATTCTACCAAAAATTTAGAGAAGAGCTAACACCTATTCTACTCAAACTCTTGCAGAAAATAGCTGAGGAAGGGAAACTTCCAAACTCATTCTATGAGGCCACCATCACCCTAATCCCAAAACCTGGTAAAGACCCCACAAAAAAAGAAAACTATAGGCCAATATCACTGATGAACATAGATGCAAAAATCCTTAACAAAATTCTAGCAATCAGAATCCAACAACACATTAAGATCATACATCATGACCAAGTGGGCTTTATCCCAGGAATGCAAGGATTCTTCAATATCCGCAAATCAATCAACATAATACACCACATTAACAAACTGAAAAATAAAAATCATATGATTATCTCAATAGATGCAGAGAAAGCCTTCGACAAAATTCAACATCCATTTTTGATAAAAACCCTCCAGAAAGTGGGAATTGAAGGGACATACCTCAACATAATAAAAGCTATATATGACAAACCCACAGCAAACATTATCCTCAATGGTGAAAAACTGAAAGCATTTCCCCTAAAGTCAGGAACAAGACAAGGGTGCCCACTCTCACCACTACTATTCAACATAGTTCTGGAAGTTTTGGCCACAGCAATCAGAGCAGAAAAAGACATAAAAGGAATACAAATTGGAAAAGAAGAAGTAAAGCTTTCACTGTTCGCTGATGACATGATCCTCTACACAGAAAACCCTAAAGACTCTACCAGAAAACTACTAGAGCTAATCAATGATTACAGTAAAGTTGCAGGATATAAAATCAACACACAGAAATCCCTTGCATTCCTATACACTAATAATGAGAAAATAGAAAGAGAAATTAAGGAAACTATTCCATTCACTGTTGCAATGAAAACAATTAAATACTTAGGAATATATCTACCTAAGGAAACAAAAGACTTGTACATAGAAAACTATAAAACACTAGTGAAAGTAATCAAAGAGGACACGAATAGATGGAGAAATATACCGTGTTCGTGGATTGGAAGAATAAATATTGTAAAAATGAGTATACTACCCAAAGTAATTTATACATTCAATGCAATCCCTATCAAGCTACCAACAATATTTTTCACAGAACTAGAACAAATAATCTCACAATTTGTATGGAAATACAAAAAACCTCGAATAGCCAAAGCAATCTTGAGGAAGAAGAATGGAACTGGGGGAATTAACCTGCCGGACTTCAGGCTCTATTACAAAGCCACAGTCATCAAGACAGTATGGTACTGGCATAAAGACAGAAATATAGATCAATGGAACAAAATAGAAAGCCCAGAGATAAACCCACGCTCCTATGGACACCTTATCTTCGACAAAGGAGGCAAGAATATAAAATGGAGAAAAGACAGTCTCTTTAACAAGTGGTGCTGGGAAAACTGGTCAGCCACTTGTAAAAGAATGAAACTAGAACACTTCCTAACACCATACACCAAAATAAACTCAAAATGGATTAAAGATCTAATGTAAGACCAGAAACTATAAAACTCCTAGAGGAGAACGTAGGCAAAACACTCTCCGACATAAATCACAGCAGGATCCTCCAAGACCCACCTCCCAGAATATTGGAAATAAAAGCAAAAATAAACAAATGGGACCTAATTAAAATCAAAAGCTTCTGCACAGCAAAGGAAACTCTAAGCAAGGTGAGAAGACAGCCTTCAGAATGGGAGAAAATAATAGCAAATGAAGCAACTGATAAAGGATTAATCTCCAAATTATACAAGCAGCTCCTGCAGCTTAATTCCAGAAAACTAAGTGACCCAATCAAAAAATGGGCCAAAGAACTAAACAGACATTTCTCCAAAGAAGACATAAAGATGGCTAATAAACACATGAAAAAATGCTCAACATCCCTCATCATCAGAGAAATGCAAATCAAAACCACAATGAGATACCATTTCACACCAGTCAGAATGGCTGCTATCCAAAAGTCTACATGCAATAAGTGCTGGAGAGGGTGTGGAGAGAAGGGAACCCTCTTACACTGTTGGTGGGAATGCAAACTAGTACAGCCACTATGGAGAACAGTGTGGAGATTCCTCAGAAAACTGGAAATAGAACTGCCATATGATCCAGCGATCGCACTCCTGGGCATACATACCGAGGAAACCAGAATTGAAAGAGACACATGTACTCCAATGCTCATTGCAGCACTGTTTATAATAGCCAGGACATGGAAGCAACCTAGATGTCCATCTGCAGATGAATGGATAAGAAAACTTTGGTACATATACACAATGGAGTATTTCTCAGCCATCAAAAAGAATGCATTTGAATCAGTTTTAATGAGGTGGATGAAATTGGAGCCAATTATACAGAGTGAAGTAAGCCAGAAAGAAGAACATCAATACTGTATATTAACGCATATATATGGAATTTAGAAAAATGGTAACCTGAACCCTGTATAAGAGACTGCAAAAGAGACATAGGCATTTAGAACAGTCTTTGGGACTCTGTGGGAGAGGGTGAAGGTGGAATGATTGGGGAGAATGGAATTGTAGCATGTATATTATCATAAGTGACCAGTCCAGGTTCGACGCATACATTTTCCTCTGTTCATTTCTTTGCATTTGTGCTTTTTTAATAAAATTCTTTTTTAGAAATAAAAAAAAATAATAATAAATAAAAAAAAAAGGAAATACAAATTAAATTACACTGAGATACCACTACATACCTATTAGAATGACTAACATTAAAAAATTCTAACTGCTGAGAAGGACACAGAGCCACTACAACTCTGACATGCTACTGACAGGAATGTAACGTGTACTGGAACTCTGAAAAACTATGGCAGTTTTCAACTAAGCTAAACAGACACTTATCACATGATCTAGCAATCCCACTCCTAGCCATCTATCCATGAGAACTAATATTCAAACAAAAATTGATACATAAATGTTTATAGCAGCTCTACTTATAATTCTCATAAGTATGAAACAATCCAAATAACTTTCAATGAATAAATGGATAAACAAAGAGTATGTATGCATACCATACAATGCAATACTACTCGATATTTTTAAAAGGAACAGACTGCTGAATCACACAATAATTTGGACGAATCACAGAAGCATTTTGCTGAGTGAAAGCAACTAGCCTCAAAAATGAAAGAAGGGACATCCCTATTCCCATTAACATTCCCATTAAGATCAGGAACAAGGCAATGATGTTTTTCAACATCATACTGGAAGTCCCAGTCAGTTTAATAATAAGAAGTAAACAGATTGCAAAGAAACACACAGAACTACCTCTGTTCACATGGACATTAAATGAATAATAAAGGAATATTAGGAACAATTCTATGCCCACAACACTAAGAACAATTCTAACAGCCTAGATGAAATGGACCAAAACAATAACTGCCAAAACTTACACCAAACAAAAAGGAGAATCCAAGTGGGTATGTATCTATTAAAGAAATTAGATCAATAATTAAGAACCTTCTACAACAGAAAGCACCAGCCTCACATAGGTTCACTGGTGAATTCTACCAAAATTTTAAGGAGAAAATTATACCAGTTAGGTACAATCTTTTTGGAGGACAGAAGCAGAAGAAATACTTTCTAAATCACTCCACAAGGCCAGCATTACCCTAACACCAAAACAAAGACATTACAAGATAAGAAAATCGCAGACCAGTATCTCTCATCAACATAGATGCAAAAATTCTCAACAAAATACTAACAAACCGAATTCAACAATGTATTTTAAAGGAAAAAAAGTATATACCACAAACAAGTGGGATCTACCCCAGGCATGCAAGACTGGTTCAACATTTGAAAATAAATCAATGTAATCCATCATATCATCAAGCTAAAAAAAGAAAATTCACATGACCGTATCAATAAAAGAAGAAAAAGCATTTGACAAAATCCAACACCTGTTCATAATAGACTATCCATTAAAAAAAAAAAAACCTATTGCTAACATATTCAGTGATGAGAAACTCTGAAAATTTCCCATAAGATCAGGAACAAGGCAAGGATGTCCCTTTATCACTGCTTTTCAACATTATACTAGAAGTCTCAGCCAACGCAGTAAAAAAAGAAATGAAAAGTACACAGACTGGAAAGGAAAACATAAAACTATCTTTGTTCAGAGGCCACGATCATCCAGTAGCAAGGTTGTAAGATACAATATAAAAAACTTAATTCATTTTCCTATATATCAATAATGAACAAGTGGAATTTGAAATCTGAAAAATAATACCATTTACATGAACATCCCAAAAAATGAATTACTCAGGAATAGATCTAATAAAATATGTACAAGATCTATATGAGGAATACTACAAAACTCTGATGAAATCAAAGAACTAAATAAATGGAGACAGTTTCTATCTCCATGGATAGAAAGACTCAATATTGTCAAGATGTTAGTTCTTCCCAATTTGATCCATACATTCAGTGCATTCAAAATGCCCCCAAGTTATTCTGAAGGTAACAACAAACCTATTCTGAAGTTTATAAGAGAGGCAAAAGACCACATAGCCAACACAATATTAAAGAAAAACAAACGGAGTATTAACACTCAACATCAAGACTTATGATAAAGCTACAGTAAGCAAGACAGTGTGGTTTTGGCAAAAGAATAGTGAAATAGATCAAAGCAACTGAACTGAGAGCCAAGAAATATACCCCACTGATCTCTGACAAAAGAAAAAAATCAATACAATGGAGCAAAGAAGGCCTCTTCAACCAATGGTCCTGGCATAACTCAACATCCACATGCAAAAAATAATAATAATCTAGATACAGACACTATACCCTTTGCAAATATTAGCGCAAAATGGTCCACAGAGCACAGAAGAGCGCCAGTTAAAACACAAAACTGTAAAACTCCTAGAAGACAACTAAGGAGAAAACCCAGACAACCTGGGGTAGGTCAATAACTTTCCACAGTAGATAAATACTATCAAAGGCACCGTCCATGAAAGAAAGAAGCTGGACTTCACTAAAATTAAAAACTTCTCTGCAAAAGACAACGTCAAGAGAACGAGAAGACAAGTCACAGCCTGAGAGAAAATATACGCAAGAGATATCTGATGGACTATTATCCAAAATACACAAAAGAACTTAGACTCGCCAAGAAGAAAACAACTGAAAAACGAGCCCAAGACCTTAGACGCCTAACCAAAGAAAGACACAGATGGCGAGTAAGCACTTAGAAAGATGCTCCACATCACGTATCAAGAAAATGCCAATTAAAGCAGCAAGACACCACCACACACCTATTAGAATGACCAAAAGCCAGGACACCGAGGACACCACCAAAGGCTGATGAGGACGGGAACCAACAAGAACTCTCATCCGCTTACTGCTGAGAATGCACAACGGTACAGCTACTTGGAAAGACAGTCTGCTGATTTGCTACAAAACATGCTCATACCATATGATCTGGCAACCACACTCCCATGTCTACACACAGATGTTTATAACAGCTTTATTCATAAGTACCAAAAGCAAATGAGATGTCCTTCAGTACGTGACTGACTAAATAAACTGTAGTAATCTAACAACAGAATTACCGTTCAGCACTAAAAAGAAATGAGCTATCAAGCTATGAAAAGATATAGAAAAAACTTAAATTCATACTACTAAGCGAAAGCAGCTTATCTGAAAAGGCTACATACTGCATGATTTCAATTATATGATATTCTGGAAATGGGAAAACTATGGAGATCATAAAAAAGTCAGCGGTTGTCATGGAAGGCAGGAAATAGAACGCAGAGGGTTTTTACAGGAGTGGAAATACACTATATCATACAGTAAGGACAGATAAATGTCATTATACATGTATGCTAACTTGCTTCAGTTGTGTCCTACTCTCTGCGACCCTATGGACTACAGCCCTGCAGGCTCCTTTGTCCATGGGATTCTCCAGGCAAGAATACTGAAAGGAGTTACCATGCTCTCCTCCAGGGGATCTTCCCAACACAGGGACTGAATCCCCATCTCTTACATTGGCAGGTGAGTTCTTCACCAACAGTACCACCTGGGAAGCCCACATGTCATTATCAGTTCAGTTCAGTCACTCAGATGTGTCAGACACTTTGCAACTCCATGGACTACAGCACACCAGGCCTCCCTGTCCATCACCAACTCCCAGAGTTGACTCAACCTCATGTCCATTGAATCAGTAATGTCATCCAAGCATCTCATTCTCTGTCACCCCATTATCCTCCCACCTTCAATCTTTCCCAGCATCAGGGTCCTTTCAAATGAGTCAGCTCTTTGCATCAGGTGGCCAAAGTATTGGAGTTTCAGCTTCAACATCAGTCCTTCCAATGAAGATTCAGAACTGATTTCCTTTAGGATGGACTGGTTGGATCTCCTTGCAGTCCAAGGGACTCTCAAGGGTCTTCTGGAACCAACACCACAGTTCAAAAGCATTAATTCTTTGGGGCTCAGCTTTCTTTATAGTCCAACTCTCACATCCATACATGACTACTGGAAAAACCATAGCCTTGACTACACGGACCTTTGTTGGCAAAGTAATGTCTCTGCTTTTTAATATGCTGTCTACATTGGTCATAACTTTTCTTCCAAGGAGCAAGCATCTCTCAATTTCATGACTGCAGTTAACATCTACACTGATTTTGGAGCCCAAAAAAATAAAGTCTGTCACTGTTTCCACTGTTTCCCAATCTATCTGCCATGAAGTGATGGGATCAGATACCATGATCTTAATTTTCTGAACACTGAGTTGTAAGCCAACTTCTTCACTCTTCTCTTTCACTTTTATCAAGAGGCTCTTTAGTTCTTTCTGCCATAAGGGTGGTGTCATCTGCATTCAGTTCAGTTCAGTTCAGTCGCTCAGTCGTGTCCGACTCTTTGCGACCCCATGAATCACAGCACGCCAGGCCTCCCTGTCCATCACCAACTCCCGGAGTTCACTCAAACTCATGTCCATCGAGTCGGTGATGCCATCCAGCCATCTCATTCTCTGTCGTCCCCGTCTCCTCCCACCCCCAATCCTTCCTAGCATCAGACTCTTTTCCAGTGAGTCAACTCGTCGCAAGAGGTGGCCAAAGTATTGGAATTTCAGCTTTAGCATCAGTCCTTCCAATGAACACCCAGGATTGATCTCCTTTAGAATGGACTGGTTGGATCTCCTTGCAGTCCAAGGGACTCTCAAGAGTCTTCTCCAACACCACAGTTCAAAAGCATCAATTCTTCGGCAATCACCTTTCTTCACAGTCCAACTCTCACATCCATAACTGACCACTGGAAAAACCATAGCCTTGACTAGACCTTGGCTGGCAAAGTAATGTCTCTGCTTTTTAATATGCTATCTAGGTTGGTCATAACTTTCCTTCCAAGGAGTAAGTGTCTTTTAATTTCATGGCTGCAATCAGCATCTGCAGTGATTTTGGAGCCCAAAAAAATAAAGTCTGACACTGTTTCCACTGTTTCCCCATCTATTTCCCATGAAGTGATGGGACCAGATGCCATGATCTTCGTTTTCTGACTGTTGAGCTTCAAGCCAAACTTTTCACTCTCCTCTTTCACTTTCATCAAGAGGCTTTTGAGTTCCTCTTCACTTTCTGCCATAAGGGTGGTGTCATCTGCATATCTGAGGTTATTGATATTTCTCCCAGCAATCTTGATTCCAGCTTGTGCTTTATCCAGTCCAGCATTTCTCATGATGTACTCTGCATAAAAGTTAAATAAGCAAGGTGACAATATACAGCCTTGACGTACTCCTTTTCCTATTTGGAACCAATCTGTTGTTCCATGTCCAGTTCTATTGCTTCTTGACCTGCACACAGATTTCTCAGGAGGAAAGCCAGGTGGTCTGGTATTCCCATCTCTCAGAATTTTCCAGTTTGTTGTGATCCACACAGTCAAAGGATTTGGCATAATCAATAAAGCAGAAGTAGATATTTTCTGGAATTCTCTTGCTTTTTCAATGATCCAATGCATGTTGGCAATTTGATCTCTGGTTCCTCTGCCTTTTCTAAGTCCATCTTGAATATCTGGAAGTTCACAGTTCATGTACTGCTGAAGCCTGGCTTGGAGAATACTGAGCATTACTTTGCTAGCATGTGAGATGAGGGCAACTGTTCTTTGGCATTGCCTTTGGGATTGGAATGAAAACTGACCTTTTCCATCCCTGTGGCCACTGCTGAGTTTTCCAAATTTGCTGACATATTGAGTGCAGCACTTTCACAGCATCATCTTTCAGGATTTGAAATAGCTCAACTGGAATTTCATCACCTCCACTAGCTTTGTTCATGTGATGCTTTCTAAGGCCCACTTGACTTCACATTCCAGGATGTCTGACTCTAGGTGAGCGATCACACCATCGTGGTTATCTGGGTCATGAAGATCTTTTTTGTATCGTTCTTCTGTGTATTCTTGTCACCTCTTCTTAATATCTTCTGCTTCTGTTAGGTCCACCCCATTTCTGTCCTTTATTGCGCCCATCTTTGTGTGAAATTTTCCCTTGGTATCTCTAATTTTCTGGAAGAGATCTCTAGTCTTTCCCATTCTATTGTTTCCCTCTATTTCTTTGCATTAATCACTTTTTTTTCCCAGTAGTCATATACAGATTTGAGAGTTGTAGCATAGAGACGGCTGAACACTGAAGAATTGATGCTTTTGAACTGTGGAGCTGGAGAAGACTTGAGAATCCCTTGGACAGCAAAGAGATTAAACCAGTCAATCCAAAAGGAAATCATTCCTGAATATTCATTGAAAGCACTGATGTTGAAGCTCCAATACTTCAGCCACCTGATACAAAAAGCTGACTCATTAGAAAAGACCCTGATGTTGGCAAAGACTGAAGGCAGGAGGAGAATGGGACGACAGAGGGTGAGATGGCTGGATGGCATCACTGACTCAATGGACATGAGTGTGAGCAAGCCCTGGGAGATGGTGAAGGACAGGGAAGCCTAGAGTGCTACAGTCCATGGGGGTCACAAAGAATCGGACACGACTGAGCAACTGAACAACAACAGAACGTACAACGCCAAGAATGAACTCTAACGTAAACTATGCACTTGGGGTGATTATATGTCAATGGAAGCTCATCATTTGCAATATATGCTCCGTTCTGATGCTAGATGTTGACAATGGGGAGGCCATGTATGTGTGGAGGCAGGGGTGTATATGAGAAGACTCTATACTTCCTCTCAATTGTGCTGTGAACCTAAAACTGAACTTTTAAAAAAGTATTTAGAAAAAATAAAGTATATGTGAAAGCATTTATCAAGAGGAAAAATTAAACCCTTCACAAATAGGTTTGTGTGGTTTTGCAACTATTTTCCCCTACACAGAGCATTCCTGCTGAGTTTCATCAACATAGCCTAGGGATCTATAACACTTAATGGAATAGCTCACTGAAGTTACTCTACTATATTTAATTATAAACTCCTTTTCACTAAAATATCTAGTATCAATTTGGGGGACACATTATAGACCTGGAAAGTAAACTAATATATGATTAATTTGTAGGAAGACCTGGAAGGCATGAAAATGTTTATAAAATAAGACATTTAAAAATACTATCTGTATCAGTTTTACCTGGACTGTCTCCATCATAGAAAGACAAGGTTCCTGTCTTTTGTCCCAAGCCTACAAGCCTCCACTAGAGACCACATCCCATTCCCAGTACCTTGACAATGCTCTGCATCAACACATTGAATGGATGCATGATCGAAGATGGCAATAATAGGATTTACCTGAATTGGAGCCTCTCTTCCTTAGGCTAGGCTTCAACTCAAATAAATTGATACATCAGACATAAATCTATTGTCACTCAGACAGCCTTATAACTTCCTGAAGATACCTCCTGGACTCCTCCCTTCACTACTCCAAATTGGCAGCTGCCTTTATGACAATCAAGCAAGAGGAGCAGCAAATAGCAAAAGAAGCTGTCCCAAGAAGGGTCAAGCCACTGGCTATTGCTTCAGATCAAGAGCTAGCAAGTAAATGAACCGCCTACACAGGTTGAGTGGTGCTGATTTACATATTAAGAACCAATCTACTGAGCTGGCTCAGGACCTTTGCACATGCTGCCCCATCTGCCTAGCTGACTGCCTAGTTAAGAGCTGACTCTCATCTATCAGGTCTCATCTTACCTTTTAAAGAATTTCCCTGATCACCACCATTCTCTCTCAGCAACTTGTTTCCTCCATAACACTTACCACAATTTGTAACTATTTGTTTGCATGTTTTCTTACTTTAAATCTATCTCTACCACTAGACTCAAGTGCCATGAGAGCAAAAATCAGTTTTCTCCTAGTCACTACTCTAATTTTAGTGACAAGTGTAGCATCTGGCCCACAGCAGGACTGCAACAGCACCTAGCACAGCATCTAACCCTTTGAGAAACTTGACTTTCTTTGGAGGAGAAAAGGGACTTCTCTTATACTTAGCATGGGAAGCAATATGCTACAATGGAAATAGTACAAGTTGGAGACATAAAATTAGAACTTCAGCTCCATTGCTTGGCCTGGCTAAACCATCTTTTGACAACCTAGTTTGTATCCAGAAGCCCCAACTGTCTCAACTTAAAATGATGACAATAACACTTCCCTTACATAATCACCGATTCTCTAGGAAACTGCAGATATTCAATAAGTGACATTTATTAATAGTTCTTAGAATGATCATATCTTTCCATCTCCTAAGAAGTCTTAAATGAATGAGACTATGACAGAAATGAGTTAAGTCAAAGTCTTATAAACGTGGCAATATCAAAAATACTGTATTTATAAAGGTAAGCTCTATTTTCAAAATTTTTTTAGTATGTTTTCTCAGTAAGACTACAGAACTTCTAAACCTATGTAAATAGATGTTTAAAGAAAACTAAATCTACAATCAGGTATTTTTTTTCATATCATCAGGTACTAACCTACATCGAAACACAAAATATTCTTTTCAGACCATGCTGTTTCAAGTCACCAGAAATTATCAGATGTACAAAAACAAAAGGTAAGCTCAGTATTTCACTGTGCTTTGTTTTTAAACTAAACTTTTAGTGTCAGTGAAAGGATAAAGGTCTTATTAACAAAAATTAAAGACTTAGGGATGCTTTTTAATTTTGGAAAGGAAAACTGTCACAAGTCACTTTCCAAAGATTAAGAAGTGTAATGCTTTTATTAAGGTTAAATAGCAACTATACAAACATATGAATACAGTAATTCATACATAAAGATACTGATATCAATCCTTTTTTTTTTTTGCCCCTGTCCAAATATAATTTTTGCCGTGCTGTAAACAGTCACAGTCGTTCCTTACTGGAATGATTGGTTTACCCTTAACTCCACAGGGCTTAAACTATCAGTCTTTTAAGAAGCTTTGACAGGTTTTGACGATATAACCTGCTGAGATCCCAGCACCCAAGGGAGGGTCCTGGTTGCAAATTTTACTTCTGATGTAGCTGACCACTAATACTGGCTCCACAGATAATGGATTTCAATAACCACCACCCACAGGTTAACACTTTGAGTAGTACCCATAATACTGCTTTAATTAAGTTAATACATGAAGGTCACAGTTTGGTAGAAAGTTTTATTAAATTTGGCAATGCTTACAATAAAATTTTTTAAAAAAAGAACAGTGTATAGGAACTCTATAAATTTGCCTGTTGATATAATCCAGTCTGCTCATGGATTTATACTGCATTTCAATTTATTTTCTAAAAGGAATTCAATTTATTAGTTCCATTTCCCCAAAATATGTACATTTCTAGCATTTCTAACTGGTCGTTTTGCAACAGATGGCTCTAACCATGCTGGGCACAGAATGGGTCTACCTGCCACAAAGAGCCCACCCACTAGGGCAGAGGCGATTCCTACCACCACCACGCCCACCCCCTGATTTTGCAGCATTCTGATGGTGGAAAAGGATGATGCTTTGATTTGTCTTGTGTCTAATGATCAGCTTCATGTGTTACATATTAATGTCTTTCTGAAATAATGAAATTATTCTTTCATCCTGAAAAAATGAAGATATATAAAAGTTGTTTTGGAACTTAAACCCTTCATGCAGTAGAAACTAAGACAAAGAGTATTTACAACACTCGAAGAGGCAAACAAAAGTTTAAATGAATCTGAAATTAAAGGTTCACTTTAAGGTGTTAAAAAGAAAATGAGATAATGTATTTTAACACACAAATCACCTAGTGGGGTCGATACATTTTTCTATTTTTATATGTAGTATTAGGTAATTTGAGGTTATTTTACAGAGAAGCAAAAAAATGGTGGTTGAATTTATACATATTGAATTCAGCCATAATTGTATTTTTTAAATACACAACCTGACAGGAACTATGGTAGATAATAATGAATCAGCATGGGAGCCATTTAATATACTTCTTGATTAACTCATTGCCTGTCCACTTCGCACACAGACACGCTTATATGTCATAATCGTCATAATTCCCATCATCCCCACTGCTAACACTCAAGCTCCTTGATTAGTGCATAACTCCCAAACGAGCCATTGCTAATGCTAAATAATTCTCTTCAGCCTCCTGCTACTATTCTGCAGGATCTCCAATTAAATATAATGTCCCTGATGAGCCATATTAATGTGAACAAATTCCTACCAGGAATCCTAACCTATTCCATTTCCCCAAAAAATATGTAGAGAAAGTAATTTAGTCAAGACAAAGATAATCAAAACAGTTTAAACTGATATAGTACAGTGTCTCTGCAAAATATGTTTTTTCAAAGACAATAAAAGAAAAAGGATGGGAAAAGTAACATCTAAACATCTTAAATGATTCCTTCTGAATAATCTGTTCTTCACTGAAAAGTTTACCGTTTTAAATATGCATACATAGATACACTGTATTCTTAATCCAAAAAGGTTACTGAAAGCTAAGTTTTAAAAAAAGTGAGCATTACCAAATTTTAGAGTATGCCATACAAAAACTCTTTAATTACCTAATTACCAGAACTCCAAGGTCCATAATCATTAATGAAACCAATTCCTTCCTTCCCATTAAATGCAGTATTACAGTCACTATCAGAGGCTTTGCCATGGAACTCTATGTTGCCGAAAAGAAAACTTCATCCTGAACAATGACAACTATAAGCACTTTTTGCAAGAACGAATTAAGAATCCTATAGATTTTCTATTGCAATCTGAAAGACTGGGAAGGTTTCTGACCTGATTAAGACCAACTGGGAAACATGGACTATGATGGCCATTATCGTAAAATATTCTGTACTAGTAAAACAACAGAAGAAAATATTAGATACACCATCTCAACTACACACATACATAGAGTAAAAGGTCATCTGATTTCTCAGTTGCCATCCCCAGAAAGGTTTACAAACCTGACTCTGGTCACTGATTCCTACCTGAAGATTAATAATGACATAGCTGCAAACAAGTCCATTAAAAGATTTTGTAAAAAAAAAAAAAAAAAAATTTTTTTTTTATTAAGAACGTTAACTCCCTTCCAAAGAAAGAAAGGTTGCAAAATATCCTGAAAAGTAAGTGACATAAATAGAAAAGGTAAATGCTTGAGGTTTTGACAGTTAAATCGCTTTCAACTCTTTATGTTTACACAGGACAAAAGATATTTGAACAAAAATACTAACAGATCTAAGTTTATTAAAACACATATATGTATGAAAAGATATAAAACATTCTAACCAACCCGAAATATTTTTAAAAGGTTTTCTCTAACATCTTTTTAATATCTTAGCCTGCACTGATATAGTCCATCTCCATTTACCTGATCATTACTCTCCAGTTTGTTCAGCTGGAACCAACATACACTAATTACATAGACATCTCAAAGTCCTATTTGTCCTCAGTACCTCCCCAGACAGCAGGGAAATAATACCAAGGGTAGGCATGCTAAGTGATGATTCCCCCCCCCAGCCCCCGCCTTACTGTCAATCATCCCACAGCGCTCACAGGGGCACCCCACTCAATCTCATTACCGAATCCTAAGGGTAGGACTACAATACTCACCAGGAACCATAGTTCAAACAGCAGGCTGCCTGACCAACATGTGAGTCATAATGACTCCTTCCCTGATTTTAGATTTTGGTGTTAATGGAATAAATATCAGGCATTTCTCATTTAAATCCAACGTTACAATACACAGACAAAACAACAAAATATTGGTAAATTCAATTTAGCAGTCTAGATAGGAAATACAAAGGTTGAAGTACAGAGTCATTTAATCCCGTTTAAAAACAAAAACTCACAGCCCTAACTTCATGTTTAAAACAAATATAAACAATATTTTGCTGTTTCTTAGGGGAAGGTTTACTAGTCTTTTCACCTGAAAACACACATACGTACATAATTATCATAAAAGTAAATTATGTTATCTAACACGCATTTTGAAAAGTACAAACACAACAATCTCTGCTGCTGCTGCTGCTAAGTCGCTTCAGTCATGTCTGACTCTGTGCGACCCCATAGACAGCAGTCCACCAGGCTCCCCCGTCCCTGGGATTCTCCAGGCAAGAACACTGGAGTGGGTTGCCATTTCCTTCTCCAATGCATGAAAGTGAAAAGTGAAAGTGAAGTCGCTCAGTCGTGTCCGGCTCTTAGCAACCCCACGGACTGCAGCCCACCAGGTTCCTCCGTCCATGGGATTTTCCAGGCAAGAGCACTGGAGTGGGGTGCCATTGCCTTCTCCACAACAGTCTCTAAATTCTCATAATTATTTGTTCCTACTATTCACCAAACCAATGAAGCAAGATCTGACTTCCCATTTAAAAAGTCTTAGTCACCAAAACTATCAGACAGTTCTCATTACTTATTATTTCTTAACTTCTCTGGAGCTACCTCAAATCATAGTACATTAGGCATAAAACCCTACAATCCACTTCTGCCTTTTACGTCAGTATTATATTAATAAGGTCCTCAAACAAATAAAATCTCCCACATCAGCCCTCTACCTAAAATCGAATGAATTTATTCCATAAATCTGTGTCTTCTGGCTCTAAAATTTTATGTAATGGTCCTAATAATTTCCACTTTATAATGTATTACAATTTTTTTTTTTTTTTGCTACACAACATGGCATGTGGGATCTTAGTTCCCTGACCAAGGACTGAATCCACACTCCCTACAGAGGAAGTTTGGAGTCTTAACTCTTGGACTGCCAGGGAGTCCCCAATATTTTTAATATCTGTTAGTACAGTTACCTCTTCGATTCTCCTCAAAATTTCCTAGGCTATTCTTGTATATTTTTTGTCAATTCCCCTTCCCCATTACATTATTACATTTATTAGGATTTAATACAAAAACACAGATCTAGAAATAAGCAGCATTTACAGTATTGTTTCCCCATAAAAATTGTTTTATCTTCGGCACTATTTCCATGAGGTTAAATGCTTTTTAAGTTGTATTTCTACCTTGTTAATGTTTAGGAAATCTACAGATATCTGTACTTATTTTTTTTAATTACCATAGAGGCTTTCCTCACTGTTTCTAGAGTTATTCAGTTGCCTGTGTAACTGGAAACTCTGTACTATTTTATTATTTCTGCCTTTCCTGTCCACCATTTTATAACTCTCGCCTAACTGCACTGCCAAGTACTTCGTGATAGTAAATGTATGGGTCTTCATCCGGACTTTTATGAAAATGCTTCCTATAAGGTATGACTTAATTTTTATTTTGTGATGGAAGTAGTTATATGATCCTGTCTTACTAAAGATTTTAAGAGAGAAAGAGTGAATTTCTTTTAAATGACATTTAGGCTTCTATCGATGCTTTTGAACTGTGGTGTTGGAGAAGACTCTTGAGAGTCCCTTGGACTGCAAGGAGATCCAACCAGTCCATCCTAAAGGAGATCAGTCCTGGGTGTTCATTGGAGGGACTGATGTTGAAGCTGAAACTCTGATACTTTGGCCACCTGATGGGGAAAGCTGACTCATTTGAAAAGACCCTGATGCTGGGAAAGACTGAGGGCAGGAGGAGAAGGGGACAACAGAGGATGGGATGGTTGGATGACTTCATCGACACAATGGACATGGTTTTGGAAGGACTCCGCAAGTTGGTGATGGACAGGGAGGCCTGGCATGCTGCGGTTCATGGGGTTGCCAAGAGTCGGACACGACTGAGTGACTGAACTGAAGGCTTCTATCAAGGTGATCATACAGTTTTCCTCCACTAACCTATTAGTATATTCAATTAATAGTGTCTAATATTGAAACCATATTGAAATGTCATGAATACACTCTGCATGACTGCAGCATTTTATTTAAATAAATTTTATTCTAGTTCCTATTACTTAGGATTTTTCTATCAATATATATGTCATTTTATTTTCTGCTTACTATCTTTGCCCCGATTTTGACTTCCAAGTGACTAGACTGGTTTCAGAAAAAAGAAATGGAAATCTATTTTTCTTTCTCTAAGTCTAGAGCAATTTAAATCGTGTCAAAATTTCTTGCTTCCTGAAAATTGCAAAGATTCCTCGTGACAGTCTCTAGGCCTAGACACTCAAGAGTTCTTTAGTCATTTTCTACCTTACATTTCTACCTTAGCGTGTTCAAGCACAGGGCTATGGGCCTATACATAATTACTTGTCACCAATTTTATAAACTGAGCAAAACAAAATATTCAGTAATTTTAAAGGCTTTCAAAAGGATGTTACCCCACTTTCAATAATGTATTAAACCACCCAGCAATTAGCCAGGATAGATGACTTAAATATCTTTATGAACCAACCAGTCCTAAAAGACAACTATAAAACACTCCACCCAGCAACAGCAGACTATAATCTTAAATTCACATGGAACATTCTCCAGAATAGTTCATATGCCAGTCCATAAAACAAACATTAAAAACTTTAAAGGATAGAAAAACAAAAAATACATTATCTGACAAAAGCTGAAGGAAATTAGAAATCAATAACAGAAAGAAATTTGGAAAACTCATAAATATGTGAATTAAACAAAACTCCTAAATAATAAGTGGGTCAAAGAAAAAAATCACCAGGGCAACCAGAAAATACCAGGCAACCAGGAATAATAATGAAAATACAAAATGTCAAAACATGAAATGCAGCAAAAACAATAAGAGAAAGATGTATGGTGAAACCCCTATATTAAAAAGACATCAAAACAACCTAGTCTTCCACCTTAAGAAACTCTTTTAAAAGAGTAAACTAAACCCAGAGCAAGCAGAATGCAGGAAACAAAAACAATGTAAATGTAAATGAAGTGGAGAGTTTAAAAGGAGAGAAATCAATGAAACCAAAAGCTGGTTCTTTGAAAGGCATCAATGAAACTGAAAATCTTCAGTTAAACTGACCAAGAAAAAAATGGAAAAACTCAAATAACTAAAATTTCAAAGGGCTTCCCTGGTGGCTTAGATGGTAAAGAATCCACCTGCAATTTGGGAGACCTGGGTTCAATCCCTGGGTTGGGAAGATCCCCTGGAGGAGGGCATGGCAAACCCAGTCCAATATTCTTGCCTGGAGAATCCGCATGGACCGAGGAGCCTGGCGGGTTACAATCAGTGGGGTTGCAAAGAAACATGAGCGACTCAGCACAGCACAGCACAGGAATGGAAGAAATAAAAGCAATAAAGAAATACTATAAACAATTATTTAACAATAAACTAGATAACGTAGGATGAAATGTCTTCCCTAGAAAGAAATAAACTATAGAACTAACTCAAGAAGTAACAGGAAATCAAGAGACTGAATTAGTAATCAAAAAACTACTCACAGGGACTTCCCTGGTAGTCCGGTGGCTAAGACACCATCCTCCCAATACAGGGGGCCCAGATTGGATCCCTGGTCACAGTACTAAATCCCACATGCCACAACTAAGAGTTTGCAAGCCACAACCAAGGATCCCACATGCTACAACTAAGACTGCCGCAGGCAAATAAATAAACTTTTCTTAATGTTAAAAAAAAAAAAAAACTACCCACAGAGAAAAGCTCTAATGGCTTCACCGGTGAATTCCACCAAACATTAAAGGAATAATTAATGACAACTCACAAAGTTCCAGAACGACGTAAGATGAAGAAACACGTCCCATAGTTATAACATGAAGCCAGAATAACTCTGATACCAAAACAAAGACATCAAATGAAAAGTATAGACCAGTATCTCTTACAAATATGGATTAAAAACCCTCTACAAAACACCAGCAAAGTGACTGCAGCAATATATACAAAGGACTATATACATTGTGGCCAAGTGTAATTTATCCCAGGAATCTAAGGCTAAACATCCAAAAATTAATTAATATAATATACCACATTAATGGAATAAAGGATAAAAACCACATTATCATCTCAGTAGACACAGTGAACACATTTGACCAAATCAAGCACCTAATCATGATAAAAACTCAACAAACTAGCAACAGCAGGGCACTTCCTCAACCTAATAGTGGGAACTGATGAAAATCCCAGAGCCTAAATCAAACTTAGTTATGGAATACTGAATGTTTTGTTCCTCATTTTAGGGGGAAAATAGAGTACCTGCTCTCACCACTACTTTTCAATAATTCTGAAAGTTAAAGCTAGGGAAATTAAGCAAGACTATAAAATAAAAAGCATCCAGTTACAAAAGAAAGAAGTAAATCTATCTCTCTTTATACATGACATGATCTTCTAGAGAGAATCCTAAGAAATCTATTTTTTTTTAACTATTAGAAATAATAAAGAAGTTCAGCAAGGTTGCAGGAGCCAAATCACTATATGAAAATTAACAGTATTCCTATACACCTGCAATTAAAAACTGAAATTAAGAAACTGCAATTCTAGGGAATTACCTGACAGTCCAGTGGTTACAATTCTGCACTCCCAATACAGGGGGCATGGGTTCAATCTAGGGAACTAAGATCCTGCAAGGCATGCAGTGCAACCAAAGAAAGAGAGAGGAAAGAAGAAGAAATTGCAATTCGAATAGATCAGAAGTAATACTAAAATACTTAGGAATAAATATAGCAAAGTAACTGAAAATCACTCTCTGAAAACTATAAAACTGTTGAAAGAGATTAAAGCAATATAAGGAAGTGGAACATCATCAGATGGAATGTCCATGCTCATGTATAGGAGGACTTTAAAATGTTAAGATAAAGATACTTCCTCAAATTGATCTACAGATACCACACAACGCCTATCAAAATACCAGCAGGATACAGTGTTCCACTAGGACCATTTTCCGCTCATAAACCATTCTCCACAAATCTGTTCAGAGAGTAATAAGGGCCTGGAGAATGACACAGAAAAGACAATTCACGACTTGGTAAGAGGCTTAACCCCTATTTTGCTCTCTCTGGTCCTGATCATTTCCCACTGGAGGAGTTTACACTGTTGCTGACTCTGGCCTCATCCCTGGAGGGGGTTGCACTAATCTCACCAGTACCTACGAACTGTTCTCCTGGGCGATGCCTGCCTCTGAGACTGCTCTGGGTCAGTCTTCTCAAAGAAAGCAAGAGACTGTCTTCAACAGAAGAACAGGAGAACATACTATTTTAAGATAATCCAATAATAAGCAGACTAGATAGAAAAACCACAAAGCGTCCCTAGAAGCTTCTAAAAATTCTAGATTAAATATAACAAATTTCCTTTAAATGAACAGTCTGGCTTACAAAAAAACCACAAGCAATCCCTAGGGATCAAAAATAAAGCAGCAGCTAAACGTCAGACAGTATCCACTAGAGCCAACACCACTAATCTTGGAGAATGTTAAGCGGGGATCTGGGTAACCTAGAGAACTTGAATTTTAACTCTCAGAGACAGGAACCACATGTGAGCTGAAGATTTGAAGGAAAACTCCTACGTAAGGCCTTGCTGCTCAAAGATTACATCCTCAGTGAAGGGGGGTCGGGGGTGGGGGAATGAATAAACAATCTACTAAGGAGGAAGTAGACAAATGCTTACTATCCATTGTGCTTCAAGGTTAAGTAAAAAGTCTCCTCAGGAAATCAGAAATCATGAGCCTAGTAACAGAAGGAGGGGTGTGGGAGAGTGTGTTGTGTGTGTGCGCGCGCATGTGTGTAGTTTCATCTTGCTTTGCCCATCCTAATAATTCAGCAGGCTTCATGTCAATAAATAAATATAAAAATCAGTCAGTAACACCCTGGAGTGATCGGCAGAAGCCAACAGAACCACCACCCAACAGGATTACATCTATAACCCAAACCCCACAGAATTCAACATTAAAGATACCAACCATGGGATCACAAGACAAAATCTACAAGCATGAGGAAATAATCCTTTGAGAGGGAGGAGTCAGAAATAGAAACAGGTAAGCAGGAACTTGAAATAATACGATAGAAACTTTAAAATCAAGTTAGGCTATAACTAAGACTTGGAATGACTCAGATAGCAAGAAAAAAACACAAAACAAATATCAGGCAGGGAATTCCCTGGTGATCCAGTGATTAGGATATGAAGCATGTAAGATTCTTTCACTCCAAGTAATATTCAAAATGCTGACCTCTTGAAAATAAATACTGAAACATTTATAATACATCTGAACAGCATGGCTTGTTCATAATATCAACATTGTAAACTGGCTAGATATGATGCTAACCTTTGGGATCAAGTGTTAAAAAAGCAAAATATGCTGTTAGAGGAATTCATGTCTTTGTCTTTCTTAAGACTGAAGCAGAAACCAAGCAGCAGATGTGGCCCTATTGCTGAGGCTTAAATCAAGCACTGAGCATTCTAACCATCATTATTATTACCCTGTTTTTACTTATAGTATCATTCTAGAAACCGACTTTCAGAAGGTCATATTAAGAGGAAGTTTTGATTTGAGCAAGCATTGCTTGCTTCCCATTGGGAAGCCTGATAAATCTTATTCTAAACTATGTATCATAATCTTTGGTTAAAAAAAAAAAACTGGCTAAAAGTTTTTAAAATATAAAAACTACTACCTCTGCTTCAGGAAGGATAAATGTCAAAGACTTAAAACTCACACCAACTCTTTTGAAAGCAATTTCGCCAAAGTCTAGAAAATGTCCACAAAGCTAGGAATGAGCAAAGTACTCACGTTCTTTGAGGTAACAACTTACAGAAGCAGACTACTCTAGAACACCAATATTGAAACATAAATAAATAGAAAAGAGTGAAAATATAAGTAACTTTGGACTATCCATGTCAGTAGTCACCTCCAGGAGAACATAGCATAGAGAATGAACTATCCTATGATATGAAAATTATAAGTGAAAGGTTGCTGTTAGGCTTGAAATAAAAACAGTGACTATCCAGAATTCAGACACTTTTCTCTCTCAGTTTATCTATGAATGAAAACACAGCCTGAGCTAGATACACTGAAAATAAAAACAAGATGAGAAGAGTGTCCTAATTAAATTAAAATTTTTTAAAAATGAGAAGAGTGAATTTTAAATCTATTACAAGGTTGATGATAACACAAGCTTTTTTCTGGAGGAGTTTACTACTGGTAAATGCCTTAGTTTACGAATCAAGAATGACATTAAAGCAACAGTTTTTTCATTATTTCATGAATATTTTGTAAAGATATAAACTAATGAAACTATCAGTTAAAACAAATTATTAGTAAGAAGCCAGAAATGAATAGTCAAAAAAAAAGAAATCCAATGATATGTATGCAAAACAAGTTTTAATTGCTTGATTTATTTTACACAAAAGATAAATATTTTAAATATAGGGGCCAAAAAAGGAAGACAAAATGAAAGCTAGTGGAAGGGATGGAATTCCAGTTGAGCTATTTCAAATCCTGAAAGATGATGCTGTGAAAGTGCTGCACTCAATATGCCAGCACATTTGGAAAACTCAGCAGTGGCCACAGGATGGGAAAAGGTCAGTTTTCATTCCAACCCCAAAGAAAGGCAATGCCGAAGAATGCTCAAACTACCGCACAATTACACTCATCTCACACGCTAGTCAAGTTATGCTCAAATTCTCCAAGCCAGGCTTCAGCAATATGTGAACCATGAACTTCCAGATGTTCACTGGTTTTAGAAAAGGCAGAGATCAAACAGCCAACATCCGCTGGATCATGGAGAAAGCAAGAGAAGTTCCAGAAAAACATCTATTTCTGCTTCATTGACTATGCCAAAGCCTTTGACTGTGTGGATGCCAATACACTTTGGAAAATTCTGAAAGAGATGGGAATCCCAGACCACCTGACCTGCCTCTTGAGAAACCTGTATGCAGGTCAGGAAGCAACAGTCAGAACTGGACATGGAACAACAGACTGGTTCCAAATAGGAAAAGGAGTACGTCAAGGCTATATATTGTCACCCTGCTTATTTAACTTATATGCAGAGTACATCATCAGAAATGCTGGGCTGGAGAAAGCACAAGTTGGAATCAAGATTGCCGGGAGAAATATCAGTAACCTCAGATATGCAGATGACACCACCCTTGTGGCAGAAAGTGAAGAAGAACTAAAGAGCCTCTTGATGAAAGTGAAAGAGGAGAGTGAAAAACTTGGCTTAAAGCTCAACATTCAGAAAACTAAGATCATGGCATCCAGTCCCATCATTTCATGACAAATAGATGGGGAAATAGTGGCTGACTTTATTTTTCTGGGCTCCAAAATCACTGCAGCCATGAAATTAAAAGACGCTTACTCCTTGGAAGGAAAGTTATGACCAACCTAGACAGCGTATTAAAATGCAGAGGTGACTGCAGTCATGAAATTAAAAGACGCTTACTCCCTGAAGGAAAGTTATGACCAACCTAGATAGCATATTAAAAATCAGAGACATTGTCAACAAAAGTCCATCTAGTCAAGGCTATGGTTTTTCCAGTGGTCATGTATGGATATGAGAGTTGGACTATAAAGAAAGCTGAGTGCCGAAGAATTGATGCTTTTGAACTGTGGTGCTGGAGAAGACTCTTGAGAGTCCCTTGGACTGCAAGGAGATCCAACCAGTCCATCCTAAAGCAGATCAGTCCTGGGTGCTCATTGGAAGGACTGATGTTGAAGGTGAAACTCCAATACTTTGGCCATCTGATGTGAACAGCTGATTCATTGGAAAAGACCCTGATGCTGGGAAAGATTGAGGGCAGGAGGAGAAGGGGACAACAGAGGATGAGATGGTTGGATGGCATCACCGACTCAATGGACATAGGTTTGCGTAGACTCCGGCAATTGGTGATGGACAGGAAGGCCTGGAGTGCTGCGGTTCATGGGGTCACAAAGAGTCGGACACAACTGAGAAACTGAACCGAACTTCTGAATAAAATTTTAAAGTCACAAAGACTGAAAAGTCTTTGCATTAAATTACTGTACGATAAAAGGTGACATTACCAATAGGTCCTGTTATCAAAAGTAGTGTGAAAGAGTGAAAAACAGTAACTTATCAAAGTACAGCTACTTACATTTCATTCCATAGAGTTCCAATAATTTATATACTTTCCCCACGGGATTTTCTCTACTCATTCATAGTTTACAACTGCTACAAATGCCTGCTGTGATAAAAAATCTCCAATAAAATTAGCTATCATTCACCACTTTATGCTATACCTTCTTTTGCTCATGTCCAATCAGCATTAATCTTCCATTTTTTATCAAACTTTCAGCTGAACACAGTACAGCATTTAGGAAGGTCAAACAGTTAGAGCATCTCCTTAGTGACACGGAGTTACCCTGTGGGGAAATGTGCTCCCTTAAGGTAGCACTGTATAAACATTTCATTAATAGCTAGTTCTTTTAACTTTCTCATGCTCTGCCTCAAGTGTACTTGGCGACCAGAATCCCTCTACAAACTATTTATTGTAGCCTAGGCTTTTAAAGCCTCGAGAATAAAATAGTTAAGACACATATTGAAGATACTATGATGATTCCATTTTGGTTAATACAAGAGTAAGTAATAGATATTTTTTAAATTGTGTACCTTTTCAGGCCAACAACAACAAAATCCTCCATCTTTCACTTTTTTCTATTTGATACAAAATAAGATCCTAACTCAAACAAAGCAAATATACTTACAGAACTAGCATCGACATCACTGTGGATGGCAACCGTCTTAATGCCCATCTTCTTGCAAGTTTTAATAACCTATATTAAAATACATTAATGTTATATACAATAGTAATTCATGTTTAAAGGGATTTAATAGTAAAATTCACAGAGTAAAATAAAAAATACTATTAAAATTCCACTCACCCGACATGCAATTTCTCCTCTATTAGCAATAAGAATTTTATCAAAAGTCTAAAGAGAGGGAAAAAAACACATAAGAAACTGTGAACTCTCACTATGAGACCAGAAAACATCAAGCTTTGTTTGCCACCAGTTACCACTGGGCATAATCCTAACAAGTGCTACTTCCTACATGGTATTAGATACTACGCACAGACTCAGTTACAACCAGGCTACTACTAAATTCATCTGACAGGATCTGGCCTTATAATTACCCTGTTAAAAAAGTATCAATTGATGAAGTTCAGTAATTCATAAAGGAACTACATTTCTTGCCAAAAGATAATTTTCAAATGAGATTTCAGAAAACTAAAAAACTTTAGTCAAAACTGCTTGAGAATTTACTTGTTTTCTAAATTCAGAGAAATTCTACACGTTATGTTTCTCAAAGTCAAGTCTGATATAATTTATATACCATCTCTTTGGGATTGGGGCATAGCATTAAGTGGTATTTTCAACAACTCAGAACAGATAAACTAGTTATGCTTTTACCCAAAGAGTTCCAGACCACACAGGTTATGTTATTTGAGTATAATGTTGAGTTAATGCTATTGAGTATAAATGTTGAGTATAACAATAAATATAATGTTAAGTTTGAATAACCACATTTTGAAACAGCTAAGGCCACATAAAGGTCCGTCTAGTCAAGGCTATGGTTTTTCTTGTGGTCATGTATGGATGTGAGAGTTGGACTGTGAAGAAAGCTGATCGCCGAAGAACTGATGCTTTTGAACTGTGGTGTTGGAGAAGACTTTTGAGAGTCCCTTGGACTGCAAGGAGATCCAACCAGTCCATTCTAAAGGAGATCAACTGCAATACTTTGGCCACCTCAAGTTGACTCACTGGAAAAGACTCTGATGCTGGGAAAGGTTGGGGGCTGGAGGAGAAGGGGACGACAGAGAATGAGATGGCTGGATGGTATCACCGACTCTGTGGACATGAGTTTGAGTGAACTCCGGGAGTTGGTGATGGACAGGGAGGCCTGGCGTGCTGTGATTCATGGGGTCACGGAGAGTCGGACACGACTGAGCGACTGAAATGAACTGAACTAAACTGAAGGCCACGTAATAGAAAAAGATGTTCCATTTTGTGTAGGGTGAGAGACCTAAATTCTAAGCCCAACTCTGCCATTAATGACCTATTTCAAAGTAAATCAGTCTCTGAGGACTGCAATCTCTTGATTTCCACATAAATAAACTGATAAAGCATTCTAGTGGGAAACTGTTTAACAAGGTTCTCTCCTGACTCTAGAACTGAACAAGCTACTCTTTTTAAAGAAATGCACACGAACAATTGTAAGTAACTTGGATGCAATACATTTTAGTACACAATGACTGCTGGGTTAGTGAACTGTTGCACGTTAAACGGACGGTTTTTTAAAGTTGTAGTCATATTTCAAAAAGAAAAGTTAAAGGTATATATGATCTTAAAAGTACTCTTAAATAACTTAAGGTAATATGCTAACCTGACAGCAAATTACAGAATCTCAGAACTGCAAAAGGCCTTTAAAGTCTTGATTTAACCTTTAAACCACACATGGGGGCTATCCCACCCAACTGAGACAAGTCTCCACCTGGGCCCAAAAATCACCCTAATCCCACCGAGGGCTTAGAGCTATAAAGTAAGTGAGTGAGTGAGTGAGTGAGTGAGTGAGTGTGTGTGTGTGTGTGTGTGTCTGCGTGTGTGTGTGTGTGCATTAAGTCGCTTCAGTCGTGTCCAATTCTTTGTGTTTGTGTGTGTGCGTGTGTGTGTGTGTGTGCATTAAGTCGCTTCAGTCGTGTCCAATTCTTTGTGTTTGTGTGTGTGTGTGTGTGTGTGTGTGCATTAAGTCGCTTCAGTCGTGTCCAATTCTTTGTGTCTGTGTGTGTGTGTGTGTGTGTGTGTGCGCGTTCATGCGCATTAAGTCGCTTCAGTCGTGTCCAATTCTTTGCAACCCGATGGACTATGGCCCAGCAGGCCCCTCTGTCTTTGGGATTCTCCGAATACTGGAGTGGAGTTATAAAATCGTGTGTGTGTGTGTGTATGTGTCCAGTCATGTGACTCTTTGCGACTCTATGGACTATCACTTGCCAGGTTCCTCTGTCCATCGGATTCTCCAGGCAAGAATACTGGAGTGAGGAGCCTTTCCCTTCTCCAGGGGATCTTCCCGACCCAGGGATTGAACCCAGGTCTCCTGCACTGCAGGCAGATTCTTTACCATCTGAGCCACCAGGGAAGCCCAGGAATTAGGTGAGCCAATTAAAAAAAAAAGAAATTTCCATATGTCTCTTATTGGTTGTTTCTTTGAAGAACCCTGACTAACTGAGGACTATTAATGGATTATCAATTAGTACACAAGTTCAATAAAGCTGATACCAATTAATCTTCCATACCTAAGATTTTAACTAAATAACAAATGAATATGGTTCAGATCTTAGAAGGTAAAAACGGGGACACATAGTAGGGACACCCAGGTCCTTGCCCCAAAGGCAACAATTACTACTAGTTTCCTGAATATTCTTCCAGATAGGTCATGTGTATAAAAGAATATACACACGAATAAATTTAAGCCAACTCTTTTTTTTGGCCACATGACACAGTTTGTGGGATCTTAGTTCCCTGACCAGGGATTGAACCCTCGCCCTGGGCAATGAGAAAGCAGAGTCTGAACCACTGGACCACCAGAGAACTCCCTAAACCAACTTTAAACCTCCCGTCTGCATCAACAAGTACAGGTAAACGTCAAGTGCATCTGGTAACTTCAATGTACAACACAGCACAATCACAACAAGGTGTGTTAAGTGCTGTGTTAAACGCAGCAAAAGGAGAGTCGTGTGAGTAAGGCAGTGACACTGAAAGCAGACGGCAGCACTAAGAACTACAAGTAATTTTTAAGATAGCTCAAGCACAAAACACAGTATGGGGTTCAGTTCAGTTCAGTCGTACTGGGGCAAATAAAGCTGGGGTAAAAATGCCCGATTAAAAAAGGACTTATATGTCATTTAAAGACCTGGGACTGGGACCTCCCTCGTAGTCAAGTGGTTAAAATTCCGCACTTCCACTGCAGGAGGCACAGGTTCTATTCCTGGTCAGGGAACTAAGATCCCATATGCCTCTCTGCATGGACAAAAAAACAAAAAATAATAAAATATATGAAAGTTAATTTCACCTGTTTATTTTTAATGTGGCTATTAGAAAATAAAAAATTGTGTATGTCCTGCAACTGTCTCCACTTTACATTTCTATTGAGCTACGGTGAATATAGATCCTTTTTTTCCAAATTGCAAGATTCTTTTGAGTAGTTTTGTATACTTTGGCTATTTAGAAGACCACTTCATTCTCAAATAATCATTCATATTAGTTCTACTTTAATGACATTCAATTTGAATCATCTCTTCTTAACCAAAACTTCTTCTGCCTCTTTGATGCCTTCATTGTCACCAAATCATGTTTCACCTCCAATCACCACTTCCAGTTCCTTTATTTCTCCATTACAGGCCTCAGACATTATCATATACCAAGATTTTAACCACAATTCGCTTGTCCCAAAATTTACAATACCCATAATTGCCTTCACTCAAAAATAGTTCCAAATATTAAGTAAATGAAAAAAAAAATTAATAGTTTAATCAAAATCTCTCAACTGCCTAGTCTAAGAAAGAATGTGTTAGTGATCCTGCTGAAAACAAAGGAAATACACTGGGAATTTATTCAATTTCTGGTATAGGTACAAACACAAAATTAAAGCCTCAGGTTGTGGTTCACAATGAAAAAAGGAACAAACACTGAACACCTATAAAATCTATAATGTATAGCAACAAAAAATGACACAGCATCAATAAAAGGTAACCTGCCCAGTGAACACAATGTGGAGACAACAAAACATTGTAACTTCGCTGTTAAAACTATTTTTAAATGCTTACGTTTTCATTGGAATCATATCCAGCTGAACAGAGCGTACGAGATGCCACTAAGTACAGTCTTGAATGATGTGGATCGTGCTACCGAAAGAGAGAAAAGAAAAAAAATGAAGGTGAAATAAATGACAGATACTTAAATGAGCTTTAAAAATACTTTTCAGGGTAATTCTTCCAGTATGCTTCTGGCTACAGTGTTTCATCGATCCATATATGTAGTTCTAAGCAATATACCTTAACTATAGAAGGTAAACCCCAACTAGACACATTCCCTTGGCACACATGAGAATCCAAAGACATCAAAACAATCTCCAGAAAAGTGTAAGAGTCAATGGGTCAAATAAAATCTGAAGAAAAGTCTTTCTGATCATGCAGACAGATACAGCAGGATCAGAATGCCACATACCACACAGAACTTTATACAACATAAAACAAGCGTCTTGGCCTTCAATGAGCTTCAACTTCAACAGGGCCCAGAAAATAACAAAATATTTTCTATTTGCTAATGTCTGACACATGATTTCTTATTTTACTTATTCTGGTATAAATGTGGCTTGGCAGATAAAAATGAAAAGGTAACACTAATAATCAGGTTCACTTTAATTCATTACCATAATTGTGTGTGGAAAAAAGTATATCTAAAGCCTTTAAAACATTAAGAAGAATCACTAATAAAGGTTATAGCAAAGGTTTAAGAAAATAATTTACCCTATAGTCACTGATGAAGGTAAACCAAGAAAAAAACGGGGTGAGGGTGGTGGCAAAAGGCAACAGGTACTACATCTCAGAATTTTCTAACAGCGAAACAACTCAAATAGAAAGCAAATAATGTACAATAACACTTTAAAATGAAAAAGATGATTACAGTTATTTTCTTTAGAAGTATCAAGCGCCAAATAACAAAATGTAATCTTTATGCAGAAGTGAAAGTAACAGAGAAGAAAGATACACTTTACAAAATAAAACCTAGTAAAACTTACCACACCAAGTAAAAAGGACTGGTGATGAATAATGAGCTGAAAATGGGAACAAAACTGACTTCACTACTGTCTCCCTTTCCCAGACCAAAACACTCTTACAGTTCTGCAAGCATCCCTGTGAATTCAAACTGCAATTTAGAAAACTGAGTCTAAGAAAATTTAAACATAGATCTGGTAAAAGCATTATTAATTTTTTTTATTTTGAGATAATATAAATAGTGGCACTTCCACATTAATACTAAACATCTGTGCAAAGAGACGATATGAAGTTTAAAAAAAAAATGTACGAAGTGGGTACACCACCACTTCTTTGTGATCAAAGAAAATTCAGTCTTCCACTGCCGTCAGCAGAATAGCTATAATCTGGCAACTTTACTCTCACATCAGATTTAACAGGATAAAGGTAACACCTCCTCACTTAAAAACCACATATTGTGTTTATAGCTTAGCCAATGCAGAAGGCAAACTCAGAATAAAGAAAAGGTCTTCCCTAGTGGCTCAGTGGTAAGGAATTCACCTGTCAATGCAGGAGGCGGGTTCGATCCCTGGGTTGGAAAGAACTCCTGGAGAAGGACATGGCAAACCACTCTAGCATTCTTGCCTGGGAAATCCCATGGACACAGGAGCCTGGCGGGCTACAGTCCATGGGATCACAAATGAGTAGGACACGACTTAGCAACTGCTGCTGCTGCTGCTAAGTCACTTCAGTCGTGTCCGACTCTGTGTGACCCCATAGACAGAAGCCCACCAGGCTCCCCCGTCCCTGGGATTCTCTAGGCAAGAACACTGGAGTGGGTTGCCATTTCCTTCTCCAATGTGTGAAAGTGAAAAGTGAAAGTGAAGTAGCTCAGTCGTGTCTGACTAGTAGCGACCCCACGGACTGCAGCCTACCAGGCTCCTCCATCCATGGGATTTTCTGGGCAATAGTACTGGAGTGGCTTGCCATTGCCTTCTCCCGACTTAGCAACTAAACACCAACAAAGAAAAAAAGAAAAGCAAGAGCTACCTGGGAATTTCTCACATTTAGTCTGCAGCAAGGCAGCACTAGGATATTTACACAAGAAAGTGAAGAGCATACCAGCTTCCTAACAATTTTATAAAATGAAAACAGTTTACAGTTTTACCAATTTTCCCCAATATCATAAGGCACACAACAGTCAGTTGTACGAATGTGTCAAAATATCCTTTTACAAAAGTGTATACGAGTGACTGAACTGAACTGATACAATAAAGGATTTTACAAAAATCATACATGTGTCTTTAATTACTAACAAATAAAGGGCATAACTGATTCCTGATGGCAAAAGCCAAATGTGAATCTCTCAGAGACAAAACACAATCTGGGATAGACATTTTAGGTATTCTAATTAGCTTTGGGGAGAGTAAACAGTGATGTTTATGTCTGGGGAAGGGAACACTTCCCAGCATACCGCCTAGAACAGAACTCTGGGAGAAGAGATCAAAGAGCCCGAGTTCCAATCCCAGCTCAGTCTGACACTACTTCCAGGACCAGAGCAAACCGCTTTAACTCCCCAGGTGTTTTTCTAGGTGCGTGCGTGCGTGCTAAGTCACTTCAGTCGTGCACTACTCTGTGCGACCCCATGGACTGTCGCCCACCGGACTCCTCTGTCCATGGAATTCTCCAGGCAAGAATCCTGGAGCAGGTAGCCATTCCCTCCTCCAGGGAATCTTCCCGACCCACAGATCGAACACTAGTCTCCTGCACTGCAGCCAGATTCTTTACCATCTGAGTCACCAGGGAAGCCCAGTTTCCTCAAAAGTCCCTACTAACCTACACCACTGTCATTCAAAAAACAAAACCTATTACAGAGATTCTAACATGTGTGAACATCTGACAATTATGAAGAATATGCAGTTAACCCAAACTGAACATGTGGTCCAAGAAGATGGTGACACGGATCTCACTGCCGGACTGCTCCGAGAGCAACAAACACAGAGTTGTTTGGTAGAAATGGAGCTAATTTCACAGATTCAAATAAACATGACTGAAGCAGTAAGTTTCTAGAATACCTCTGGGAATAAAAGCCTCAGGATTCTATCTCATCAGATGGGCTCATGAAGAAATAGACTAAGCTAAACTTGGTCCTCATGGGACAGTTTTTAACCCAGAAGGATCAGACATCTCCAAGTGGCCAAGCTCTGAGAGAGGTTTGGGTCAGCTGACTCAATGTAATCTACATTTACTCAGGAAACTGCCAATAATATAAAACTCAAATTTTAAAATGTCTACACCACACAGTTCTTGAAACTAAATCAACTATATTACAAATCACGGCTATTGTTCAGTCGCTAAGTAGTGTCCATCTCTTTGCAACTCCACGGATTGCAGCCCACCGGCTTCCCTGTACTTCACTATCTCCCAGAGTTTGCTCAAACTCATGTCCACTATTACAAATTACACCTGGCCAAAATGTAGGAGACAAGCTACAGCAGTACACTCGATGGATCAAATTGGGTTTGTTTGTTTTTTCATCTTTTTATCGCTATTTTTAAATACTTGGTTCTGACGATCTAACAGACTATATTTTACCACTATTATCAAAAAAAGAAAGCATACAGCTTGTATACAAATGAATTGTGATAACTGGACCCGGAAATTGAAAAACACAGGTGCCCCTAATGAGCCAGGTACCTGGAAGTAGAAATGATGCAACCAGTCAGAACCTTAGCAGCAGAACACAACCACAGAGGAAAAACAGGAGTTTGAGCCATTCCCACAGCAAGCCCAAACTGGTTTGCAGTCAGCCCTGTACTGCTCTCCTGGGTTCCTGTTTAGCCCTGGCAGAGCGTCACGGAAGTTCAAAGCTATAATGTACACAAGTCAAACATCAGATAATTTTGTAGAGCCACAACATAATTTTTTCAAAAAATACAAGGAACGAGTTTGTAGAAATCTGCTCATATACCTATACATAGAATTTTTAATGTTTCTTATTTTTGTTAGGCATATAAAAAACAGGCTACAAGCCCAGTCCAGAATTCTTTAAAGGTATGTCCTAGAATAAGAGTTCAAAGGAAAAATGTTAACCAAGTCCATCTATAAAGACTATTTAGCTTATCACAGCCGAAAGGAGAAAGGTCAGTGTGTGCAAAATGACTTCCAGAGAACATACTGCGCTGCTTCTCTTCTGCAAGAGTAAAGATCTTCTACAGTTTCCACACTTAGATGAGAAGTGCCAGCTAACAAGGCAGCATATGGGAAGCAGCGGGACCTTCTGAGCTTACCACAAAGATGAAGACCCAGGCCAACGCTTAGCTCTACTGCTGCACAGGCACACAATACTGAGCAAATAATTTCTCTGGACACCAGTGTTCATCTATAAAATGTACAACATGACACCTCCCTTGCTTTCCTGCAGGGCTGTCTTTAAAAAACAAACAAACAAAAACCCAAAACACACAAGCCTTTATAAACTGTAAAGCACCAAGGAAATGTGAGGTATTACCCAACAACTAAATCCAATTATGCAGCTGTAACTTTCTTTCTTAAAATTATCCCAGACCATTTGGGAGTTACCATTAGAGTAATAATGGAGTAATTAAGAGCTCTGATCTAGACTCAGATTCAGGCCCTGGTTAGGAAACTGGCTCAGTCATTTCTTTAAAACAAAGGAGTTTTTCTCATATATAAACTGGGCATAAAACCACTTATCTAGGACTTAACTGACGTGAGGATTAAATAAGAATTGTAAAATGCCTAGCACAATATTGCGTATGTTATAGTAAGAATGAAGTAACTGTTAACCAAAAAAAGGGTACAGCTTTTACACAAACTGTTCAGAGGCCTTCCAACCATTGCCACCAGAGAAACTACCCTTTTCTAACCTAAGCCAGCACCTACTTTCACATTTTCCTGCTTGTGGCCTCAGGTGGCAGTCCAAACTCACAGATGCACTAAATTCAAGTTTAAAGCACAATTTAAAAACTAAACCCTACCAAATCCAGACCTCTTAACATAACCACAGGGGCATTCAAGTGAATAATACTAGAACAACTCTACTGACAGGTTAACTTATTAGCACAATGCATTCTACTTCGAAGAAGCAGCCATCCTCAAAACTGTGGGCTGATGGAGCAGTAAGATGAGCTTACCAAGGAAAACAAAACACTCGTTAGTGATTCATCTTCACAATTTCCAGGAAATGCTCTCCTCCCACATTTCATGACAGAGCTAGTAAGCATGAGCCAACTGCTTCTTTCAGCATTTAAGAGACCCAGAATGACCCAGGAAAATGACCTCTTTAAAATACCACCAGAAGTCGGGCCTTTTCACCGTGAAGTCAGGCCTTACCACTTAAGCACAGCTTTTCTTTCACGTACATTGACTATGTAGCCTTTAGGACTTCACTAGCTAGCCTGGAGAATCCCAGGGATGGGGGAGCCTGGTGGGCTTCCGTCTATGGGGTCACACAGAGTCGGACACGACTGAAGTGACTTAGCAGCAGCAGCAGCAGCAGCTAGCCCAACGGAGAAGGCAATGGCAAGCCACTCCAGTACTCTTGCCTAGAAAATCCCATGGATGGAGGAGCCTGGTAGGCTGCAGTCCGTGGGGTCGCTAATGGTCGGACTCGACTGAGCGATTTCACTTTCACTTTTCACACATTGGAGAAGGAAATGGCAACCCACTCCAGTGTTCTTGCCTGGAGAATCCCAGGGACGGGGGAGCCTGGTGGGCTTCCGTCTGTGGGGTCACACAGAGTCGGACACGACTGAAGTGACTTAGCAGCAGCAGCAGCTAGCCCAATCTTCAGCTGTCTGCCAAGACTTTGTTACAAGCTAGGTTGAATACCTAATATTTGAGAAAGAAGATAAAATCTCAAGATTTACATCAACCATCTCTCAATTATTTCTCAATATTAGGGCTTCCCTGATAGCTCAGTTGGTAAAGAATCGGCCGGCAGTGCAGGAAACCCCGGTTCGATCCCTGGGATGGAAAGATCCTGTGGAGAAGGGAACAGCTACCCACTCCAGTATTCTGGCCTGGAGAATTCCATGGACTGTATAGTCTATGGGGTCGCAAAGAGTCAGACACAACTGAGCGACTTTCATTTTCATTTCTCAATAAAACTGAGGGAGGAGGAAAAAAAAAAACAGTCAAGATTCTCCAATTCTTTCTCCACAGTAAGCAGGAACTGTGTGCATCAACTCTAAAGCCTCTTCATTCCAACACAGCCCCCCAACCAGGCCATTCCTCCCACCCCACCTATAGTAGATGCTATGGATGTACATCCAGCACCTGTTTTCCAAGCGGGGAAGGCCCCCACTGCTGTGCTGACTACCCACGGTTCACACCTGCTCCCTGCTTTGCCCCATCTGCCTCAACCAGACAGGAGTTCTCTCTCAAGCCTGGAGTTACATCCCTCCCAGGCCACAGCCACTGATTTGACTATCATGGGGTTCAAAAAGCTGCCACCACTTCACCCTCAAGGTGGGCTCAACTTAGTACTGCAATCTGTGCTTCAGAGCTGGCTGTCCAGTATGGTAGCAGCTAGCCACGGGCAGCTTCTAAGCACTTGAAATCTGCCAAATTCCTGTGTATGCCAAGTGTAAAATACACCCCAGGTTTGAAGACTTCATACGAAAAAACAGAAACCTTGTTAAAGTTTTAGATTTACATACTGAAATATTTTTAATATATTGGGTTAAATCATTGATGTTGTTTAGTCGCTAAGTCGTGTGTCTCTTTGGCGACCCCCATGGACTGGAGCCCAGCAGGCTCGTCTGTCCATGGGATTCTCCAGGCAAGAATACTGGAGTGGGTTGCCATTCCCTTCTCCTGGGGATCTTCTGGATGCAGGGACTGAACCCGATTCTCCTGTATTGGCGGACAGATTCTTTACCACTGAGCCGACAGGGAAGCTACTGGGTAAACATAAAATACTAATTTCACTGCTTTAAATTTTTTTTAATGTGAGTGCCAGAAAATGTTAAATTATACTTACAGATCACATTATACTTCTTACTGCACTAGAGCAGTGCTTCTCAAACTTGACTATGCATCATTTTCACCTGGAGGAGCTGCTGGCTCAAATCTCAGAGTTTCAAACTTGGCAGATCTACGGTAAAGCTAGAAAATCTGTATTCCTAACAAGTACCCAGGTGATGCTGTTGCTGCTGGCTACAGAATCTCCTGCTTTGAGAACCACTGCTCCAGGGCTCCCCTGAGAGATGAGACTGAATCTAGTTTCCACCTAGATCCCCTGCGTTGCTTAGATTTTTTTTGGCCCCTGCTGTAGCCTGCTCTCTTTACTCTTCTCAACTACTACCACCTGCACAAAACCCCTCCTCAGGCTCTGCTTCTGGGAAATCTAATCATCCCACTGGTACAGAATGGTGTTTGTTACACACTATAACTTTCACAAAGTGCTATATTAAGTGCAATCAATGAGATGTGAGTGATCACTGCATCTTTAGTAAAAGAGTAACAAAGAAGTTTCTTTTTTTGTTGTTTTACTGGATTGCTGCTGCTGCTGCTGCTAAATCACTTCAGTCGTGTAGGACTCTGTGCGATCCCATAGACAGCAGCCCACCAGGTTCCCCCGTCCCTGGGATTCTCCAGGCAAGAACACTGGAGTGGGTTGCCATTTCCTTCTCCATTACTGGATTGCTAGTTGCCCTTATATAATGAATTCTACACATTCAGTGCTATGACAAGGTTTGTTTATCCTGATTAATGAATGTTCCTTTCTATCTGTTCAGTTCAGCTGCTCAGTCGTGTCCAACTCTCCGCGACCCCATGAATCACAGCAGGCCAGGCCTCCCTGTCCATCACCAACTCCCGGAGTTCACTCAAACTCATGTCCACAGAGTCGGTGATGCCATCCAGCCATCTCATTCCCTGTCATCCCCTTCTCCTTCCACCCCTAACCTTTCCCAGCATCAGAGTCTTTTCCAGTGAGTCAACTCGTCGCATGAGGTGGCCAAAGTATTGCAGTTTCAGCTTTAGCATCAGTCCTTCCAATGAACACCCAGGATTGATCTCCTTTAGAAAAGACTGGTTGGATCTCCCTGCAGTACAAGGAACTCTCAAGAGTCTTCTCCAACACCACAGTTCAAAAGCATCAATTCTTCGGCGATCAGCTTTCTTTATAGTCCAACTCTCACATCCATACATGACCACGGGAACAACCATTACCTTGACTAGACGGACCTTGGTTGGCAAAGTAATGTCTCTGCTTTTTAATATACTATCAAGGTTGGTCATAACTTTCCTTCCAAGGAGTAAGCATCTTTTAATTTCATGGCTGCAATCAGCATCCACAGTGATTTTGGAGCCCAAAAAAATTAAGTCTGACACTGTTTCCACTGTTTTTCCATCCATTTCCCATGAAGTGATGGGACCAGATGCCATGATCTTTGTTTTCTGAATGTTGAGCTTCAAGCCAACCTTTTCACTCTCCTCTTTCACTTTCATCAAGAGGCTTTTGAGTTCCTCTTCACTTTCTGCCATAAGGGTGGTGTCATCTGCATATCTGAGGTTACTGATATTTCTCCCAGCAATCTTGATTCCAGCTTGTGCTTCTTCCAGCCCAGCGTTCCTCATGATGTACTCTGCATATAAGTTAAATAAGCAAGGTGACAATATACACCCTTGACGTACTCCTTTTCCTATTTGGAACCACTCTGTTGCTCCATGTACAGTTCTGACTGTTGCTTCCTGACCTGCATACAGGTTTCTCAAGAGGCAGGTCAGGTGGTCTGGGATTCCCATCTCTTTCAGAATTTTCCACAGTTGATTGTGATCCACACAGTCAAAGGCTTTGGCATAGTCAATGAAGCAGAAATAGATGTTCCTTTCTATAGGGAAACCTAAACGCTTCCCTCTTTTCCGTAACTGCTATGAAGCTCAAACTAATTTTGTCCCCCGAGATGTATTAATTTGATCTTTCTCACTCATTTTTTCTCTTCACCCCAAAAAGATACCCCTCAGTTGTTAGCAGTCACGCCCATCTCCTCCCTCACCCCTCTCCCCAGCCCTTGGCAACCACTGACCGACCTCTGCCTCTATGGCTCTGCCTACCCTAGACATTTCATACTAATGGAATCATACACTATGCGGCCCTTTGTGTCTATCTTTCAAAGGTCCTTCATTCTTCTCTTTCCTTTCATCTCCCTTTGGTTACAGCAAGTACTATTGGTTCTAGTTCCAAAAGAGATCCCAAGTCCTACCAGTTCTCACCAACTCCAGTGCTACCAGCAAATCAACATGACCCTCAGAACCCTCTGAGTCCAGATACCTAAAAGGAAATACCACCGCTCCCCACCCCCGGAAAAAAAAACAACCACCTGTTTCCTTCCCAAATTTCCTTTTTCATCCCTGTTCTCCCATTTACCCACTTTCTTAAAAACTGGAATCACTTAAACTTCTGTTTCTTCACTCCATCAAAATGTCACTATCTCTTCCCCTTATTTAGAAAAGGGTTCTACCAATCACTCCTCTGTTCTGAACCTCTTAAGAATAAAATCCAAAAAAAGCAGATGTATAAATACACGAATGTCCATAAACATTTTCTTTCATCAAAAACTGCTTTCTGTAATAATGTTAGACGATTTTTTTCCCAAATGATTGTCGGAAATCTATCAGCAGATGGAAAGATTTACCTCCAAGACAATGCTAAAGCATTCAGATTTGCTTAAACATTCTCTTCCATGACTAGAAAAGAAAATCACGGACTTTAAGGAACGTAAAGCTTGAGCATTTGAACTTCATGAACGCACCATATAATAAGACCATAACCCAAACGAGAGACAAATTGGAAAGGCAAGGCTTTGGGAGCATACTATCCAAGGTTCAACATCTATCTCAGCCAGTTGTTTCCTTAAGCAAGTTACTTAACTGCTCTGAGCTTTTGTTTCCTCTTCTGTAAAGCTGGAATTTTTTTTTTACCTACTTATTACAAGGCTAAGAGGAAATGTCTGAAAATCATATAAGGCATAAAAAGTTCAATAAACTGCAGCAATTACCGAAAGACCAACATCCTGGAGCCCCTGAAAAATGCAGACAGAAAGGGAAAAAAAGTAGTTACTTAAACACAATGTATTTAAAAAGCCAAAACAAAGGAAGACTAAAAGATGAACTCTATGGACAGAGGAACCTGAAGGACAGTCCAAAGAGTCATACACAACTAAGTGAGTGCACGGGCGCGCACATGCGCGCGCACACACACACCCCCTAAACACACGCCCACACCCTACACACACACCCTACACACACCCTACACACACCCCACACACACACACCCTACACACACACACACACACACCCCTAAAAACAAACAATAGTTAAAAGACTGGTTAAAAGAATGGTTAGAACTCTCTAGACTAGTTTGCTTTCCAACCAACCAAATGATTTGCAGGGGTGGAGGGAGAAAGGGGAGGAATAAAATCTTCAAAAGGTCGGCTTCAAACACAGACTCAGTAATGCATGTTTCAAGTTCATAGAAAAGAAGCCTGGAGAGAAACTAAGCAGCTCAAGTTCCTGCTTCCTCCCTCCTCCAGAAGAAATCCTTTATTGGCGCAGAAATATCTCTTCCTTCAGTCAGTATGGCCACACATTCAGCATTACTTTGTCAAACGCTGTGCTAAGAAAACAATAATAGACAAGATGCAGGCTCTGCCAAGATGTTTAAAGGAAGAAACTTGTAAAGAAAAACCAAAGTTTACATGTCATACAATAAGTGTACAGCAGTAAATAGCCTAACAAATTCCTTCTCTCTTAGCCTCTCCGCTCTAACATATGTCAGTGTAACAATCCCTCCCAACTTCAACATGAATGGCTTCCCATAAACCTGATAGCGGGGTCTACAGTAAGGCCTAGCATGGTCTGACTCCTACCTATCTCCTGAGCACCATCGAATCTCCATACCAAAGCCCCAGCGGGCTTTTCCAGTTCTTCTATCTTGGCATTCCCTCTGGCCCAGGCTTTTTGCACGTGCTGCTGTCACATATAACATTTCTTCCTTCTCTTTTTGCCTAGGAAAAAAGTCACTATGTCCTTCAAAACTGTTCCAACTGTCACTTCCAAAGGAAAACAATCCCTTAACCTTAAACACGGTTTGAGCAAGTCACATAAAAAATTTCTTCATCTATAAATGGCTGTTGTAAGGATGGAATAAATTAATTCAAGTAGAATACAGCAGCACTATCTAGGACAAAGCTGCTGCTGCTAAGTCACTTCAGTCGTGTCCGACTCTGTGTGACCCCACAGACGGCAGCCCACCAGGCTCCCCCGTCCCTGGGATTCTCCAAGCAAGAACACTGGAGTGGGTTGCCATTTCCTTCTCCACAAAGCTCAAAATCTAGACTTGGTCAAATCCCTCCATTTTATTTTCTTAGATGCAGCACCAAAGCCTCTCCCCTAATGGCATTTTACACTTGTCTCCTTAACAGACTAAATTTTCTAAAAGAGAAATTATATTCATTCTGCAGAGACAGAACACAGGATGTAGTCCAGAAAGATTTGTTAGGAAACAAAAAAATACCCATAAGCAAGAAATCTAAGAAGTGACTTGTGCAATATGCAAAACTTCACCAGTGTGATTCCAAAGTTCATGCCTTTCCACATCACGTTGCCTCCTACATAAATACATTAAGAGCTTCGCAACTGCAAATGAGGCCAAAGACACTAAAACATGAGAAAACAATCAAGACTAAGAAACAAAGATCTTAATTGTGCACCCGCACAAAGAACTCCAGGGATTTTGAGTGTCAGCATTCCAAAGCTGACCCTAAGCTAAAGCGAGTGCAGACTTACTTTCACTTCCATGATCAGTTCCGGCTGCATCATTTCTCACCTGGGCCTGAGTTCTCTTGTTTTTAATACAGCAGGATGGGCTAGATCATCTCTATGCTGTCTTCCAACTCTAAGGTCCATGACAATAAAACAAATTATGTGCCCATTTTGTTTTCAAAGGAAAACAGGCAGTGTCCAGAGAAACACTTTAAATGATATGTTCAAGTGACTTGAACTCTATTAATAGTCAGTTAGGTAGTCTTTGTTTAGAAATTACAAGAGACTCCATTCTGAAGACAGAAAGTGTTAAAAGTCACAAACGCTCCCAACGTGTAAGTCAAGGCTGCCACCATGAAACATGAGGAAATACAGTGCAGAGATGCTGTGAGCAGCACAAACATCAGCCTAACCACTACGGAGAAAAAAACACAAAAACTCACAAGACGTGTACAGAGTATATGTGATGTAATGCAATTAAAATAGGCTCTCCATTCAAGTAAAGGTAGTAGCCCATCCTGACATGGTACTTTAAAAGGTGAGATAAACGCAAAACCCTAACTCTTAACTAAGCAGCAGTTGAGGGTCTCTTCAAAGTAGGAACGAGGCAGGAGAAAATGGTAACTATAAGAGCCCTTACAAATGCACCTGAAAAGCTCAGGAGAAGCCCAAACAGCACGGCCCAAGAACTGAAGGGCGCGAAGGGCTGGGAATTTACAGCGAGGTGGCTGTCAGCTGCTCCAGAGGAAGCAGAAAACTCAGCGCCGGAGGACTCTTTGGGCCGTGCTGCCCTCCGTGATCCCCGGAGACACCAGGGATGGCGGCTCTGACCCACGCCTGGGCGAGCTCCGCGGGGAGGAGGAGTTCGCGGGGGGTGCGGGGCATGCAGCCCAGCGAAGCCCAGGCCCACGAGGAGTCCCGTCGCTCCTCACCTTCACGGTCCACAGCGCCACGCTCCGTATCAAAGGGTGCGGCCACCACCGTCCGCGCCGTCCCGCGGCGGCCAGCGCCGCCGCCCCCGTCCACAGGCCCGCCATGGCCGCCCCTGCAGACCAGAGCTCGTGTGACCTCTCACCCCGGCGAAAGGGGCGGAGATGGGGAGCGCCGCCGCTGCGGCCAATCACGAGCCGGGGACCCAAAGCCCCGGCCCCGAGGCGGGCAGGGGCGGGGCCCCGAGCCACTGGCCCAACCGCTGCAGGAGGCAGCCGGGCGACTCGGCCCGCAAGCAAACTGGCGCGGCCGCCGGCCCGCAGCCAGGGACCGCGGTCGACCAGACCTGATCCGGGGATGAACCAAGCCAGGAGGACACAAGAGAGTTCTGGCTGCCGCTGATCCGCGCCTGCTTGGGGTAAACCCCTACTGCACCAGCGTCCGCCTGGCAACCTGCACGCAGTCCTGCCAGCGATCTTCATTGAGTCACCTCCGCCCTTGACTACCCCTCGGCCTAGGGCCGCGGTAATGTTTTCAATGTCCTGAGTTTCAGTTCAGGTCAGTTCAGGCCTGTCCGACTCTTTGAGACCCCATGGAATGCAACACGCCAGGCCTCCCTGTCCATCACCAACTCCCAGAGTCTACTCAAACTCATGTCTATCTCATTCTCTGTCCTCCCCATTCTCCTCCCGCCTTCAATATTTCCCAACATCAGGGTCTTTTCCAATGAGTCAGTTCTTCACATCAGGTGCCTAAAATATTGGAGTTTCAGCTTCAGGATCAGTCCTTCCAAAGACTATTCAGGACTAATCTCCTTTAGGATGGACTGGTTGGATCTCCTTGAGATCTCTCAAGAATCTTCTCCCAACACCACAGTTCAAAAGCATCAATTCTTCGGGGCTCAGCTTTCTTTATACTCCAGCTCTCACATCCATACATGACCACTGGAAAAACCACAGGTTTCACTAGACGGACCTTTGTTGGCCAAATAATGTCTCTGCTTTTTAATATGCTGTCTAAATTGGTCAATGCTTTTCTTCCCAGGAGCGAGCGTGTTTTAATTTCATGGCTGCAGTCACCATCTGCAGTGATTTTGGAGCCCCAGAAAATAAAGTCTGTCACGGTTTCCATTGTTTCCTCATCTATCTGCCATGAAGTGATGGGACCAGATGCCATGATCTTCGTTTTCTGAATGTTGAGTTTTGTTTTTTTTTGATCAATCAGGTCAAGTTTATTGAGAACAGATCTCAATGTTGAGAATGTTGAATGTTGAGTTCTAAGCCAACTTTTTCACTCTCCTCTTTGACTTTCATCAAGAGGCTCTTTAGTTCTTCTTCACTTTCTGCCATAAGGGTGGTGTCATCTGCATATCTGAGGTTATTGATATTTCTCCCAGCAATCTTGATTCCAGCTAGTGCTTCATCCAGTCCAGCATTTCTCATGATTTACTCTGCACATAAATTAAATAAGCAAGGTGACAATATACAGCCTTGACGTACACCTTCTCCAATTTGCAACCAGTCTGTTGTTCCATGTCCAGTTCTAACTGTTGCTTCCTGACCTGCATACAGATTTCTCAAGAGGCAGGTCAGGTGGTCTGGTGTTCCCATCACTTTCAGGATTTTCCACAGTTTGTTGTGATCCACACAGTCAAAGGCTTTGGCATAGTCAATAAAGCAGAAATAGATGTTTTTCTGGAACTCTTTTTCGATGATACAATGGATATTGACTATTTGATCTCTGCCTTTTCTAAAACCAGCTTGAACATCTGGAAGTTCACAGTTCACATACTGCTGAAGCCTGGCTTGGAGAATTTTGAGCATTACTTTACTAGCGTGTGAGATGAGGGCAATTATGCAATAGTTTGAGCATTCTTTGGCATTGCCTTTCTTTGGGATTGGAATGAAAACTGACCTTCTCCAGTCCTGTGGCCACTGCTGAGTTTTCCAAATGTGCTGGCATATTGAGTGCAGCACTTTCACAGCATCATCTTTTAAGATTTGAAATAGCTCCACTGGATTCCATCACCTCCACTAGCTTTGTTTATAGTGATGCTTCCTAAGGCTCACTTGACTTCGCATACTGGATGTCTGGCTCTAGGTGAGTGATCACACCATCGTGATTATCTGGGTCATGAAGATCTCTTTGGTATAGTTCTGTGTATTCTTGTCACCTCTTCTTAATATCTTCTGCTTCTGTTAGGTCCATACCATTTCTGTCCTTTATTGTGCCCATCTTTGCATGAAATCTTCCCTTGGTATCTCTAATTTTCTTTTTTTTTTTTTTTTAAGTCACTAAGTCATGTCCGACTCTTGCAACCCCATGGACTGTAGCCTGCCAGGCACCGTTGTCCATGGGATTCTCAGGCAAGAATACTGGAGTGGGTTGCCATTTCCTTCTCCATCTAATTTTCTTGAAGAGATCTCTAGTCTTTCATTCAATTGTTTTCCTCTATTTCTTTGCACTGATCACTGAGGAAGGCTTTCTTATCTCTCCTTGCTATTCTTTGGAACTCTGCATTCAAATGAGTATATCTTTCCTTTTCTCCTTTGCCTTTCACTTCTCTTCTTTTCACAGCTATTTGTAAGGCCTCCTCAGACAACCATTTTGCCTTTTTGCATTTTTTTTTGTGGATGGTCTTGATCCCTGCCTCCTGTATAGTGTCAAGAACCTCCATCCACAGTTCTTCATTCTATCAGATCTAATCCCTTGAATCTATTTGTCACCTCCACTGTATAATCATAAGGGATTTAATTTAGGTCATATCGAACGGTCTAGTGGTTTTCCCTACTTTCTTCCATTTAAGTCTGAATTTGGCAATAAGGTGTTCATGATCTGAGCAACAGTCAGCTCCCGGTCTTGTTTTTGCTGACTGTATAGAGCTTCTCCGTCTTTGGCTGCAAAGAATATAATCAATCTGATTTCGGTGTTGACCATCTGGTGATGTCCCTGTGTAGAGTCTTCTCTTGCGTTGTTGGAAGAGGGTGTTTGCTATGATCAGTGTGTTCTCTTGGCAAAACTCTATTAGCCTTTGCCCTGCTTCATTCTGTACTCCAAGGCCAAATTTGCCTGTTATTCCATGAGTCTCTTGACTTCCTACTTTTGCATTCCAGTCCCCTATACTGAAAAGGACATCTTTTTTGGATGTTAGTTCTAGAAGGTCTTGTAGGTCGTCATAGAACCGTTCAGCTTCTTCAGCATTACTGGTCAGGGCATAGACTTGAATTACTGTCATACTGAATGGTTTGCCTTGCAAAAGAACAGAGATCATTCTGTCGTTTCTGAGATTGTATCCAAGTACTTGCATTTTGGGGAAAAGGCAATGGCACTCCACTCCAGTGTTCTTGCCTGGAAAATCCCATGGACAGAGGAGCCTGGTGGGCTGCCATCTATGGGGTTGCACAGAGTTGGACACGACTGAAGCAACTTAGCAGCAGCAGCAGCAACTGCATTTCGGACTCTTCTGTTGACCATAATGGCTACTCCATTTCTTCTAAGGGATTCTTGCCCACAGTAGTAGATATAATGGTCTGCTGCTGCTGCTGCTGCTAAGTAGCTTCAGTCGTGTCTGACCCTGTGCGACCCCATAGACATTAGCCCAACAGGCTCCCCCGTCCCTGGGATTCTCCAGGCAAGAACACAGGAGTGGGTTGCCATTTCCTTCTCCAGTGCATGAAAGTGAAAAGTGAAAGTGAAGTCGCTCAGTCGTGTCCGACTCTTAGCAACCCCATGGACTGCAGACCACCAGGCTCCTCTGTCCATGGCATTTTCCAGGCAAGAGCACTGGAGTGGGTTGCCATTGCCTTCTCCAGATATAATGGTCATCTGAGTTAAATTCACCCATTCCAGTCCCTTTTAGTTCGCTGTTTCCTAGAATGTCAATGTTCACTCTTGCCATCTCCTGTTTGACCACTTCCAATTTCCCTTGATTCATTAACCTAACATTCCAGGTTCCTATGCAGTATTGCTCTTTACAGCATCAGACTTTACTTTCATCACCAGTCACATCCACAACTGGCTGTTGTTTTTGCTTTGGCTCCGTCTCTTCATTCTTTTTGGAGTTATTTCTCCACTGATCTCCAGTAGCATATTGGGGGCCTACCGACTTGGAGAATTCATCTTTCAGTGTCCTATCTTTGTGCCTTTTCATTCTGTTCATGGCATTTTCAAGGCAAGAATAAGTTCCACTTATGTACCCAAACTCAGGTCCTGTATGTTTGAAGGTGCATATTGCAAAGCACCAAACCAAGGTAAGTATTTGGACAAGTGCTATAACGTATGTAAAAAATGCTCTAGGTCTAGAAGTCAGAGATCCCAGCTCAAGCCCTAACTCTGCTACAAATACTAACATATGCATGTCTGAGGAATTACTCATAACCAGAGTCAACTGCTCTTGCTTGCAAGTGGGCACCCTTATTAACACAACTACTAAGGGTCAGACCTTGCTAGATGCCTCAAATTTTGTCTCGTTTAGTCTTTACAAGAACCCTATTGGCCTACACAGTTCCCATTTTGAGAAACTGAGTTTATAGAGAGAAAAAGTTACTTGTAACTACTGAGACTATATACTATGGGCTTCCCTTGTGGCTCAGCTGGTAAAGATTCTGCCTGCAATGCAGGAGACCTGGGTTCAATCCCTGGGTTGGGACGATTCTCTGGAGAAGATCCCCTGGATTCCAGAAGATTCCCTGGAAAGGCTACCCACTCCAGTATTCTGGCCTGGAGAATTCCATGGACTGTACTGTCCGTGAGGTCACAAAGAGTCGGACATGACTGAGCAACTTTCACTTTTCAGTGAAACTAGGGTTTGAATCCAGGTCTGACTGCATTCAGGGATGGGACTTTTGTTTCATTAAGGGCATTTTCTAATGTGCACAAAAGGAAGAAAAGACCCCTGTGGTCACCCAGGCACATGTGACACAGCTTCAACAAACCAACCTTCTGTCAGTCTTGTCTCATCTGTCCCCCCTGCTTATTTTGTGCTGGAGTATTCTGAAGCAAATCTCAGACACCAGATCCTCTCACCTTATATATATATATGTGCCAGTGTCAAGGGCTCCCTCATAACTATTTTGCTTCTCCTACAGCGTCACCTTCACAGCCTTACAAAGCTGGGAATGACACAGAATGTCTTACAACATGGCAAGTGCCAAAAGGAAGGCAAACAGTTTAAGGACAACCAAGAGGTGACACTTAATGGAATTTTAAAATGCTAAGTAGGAACTGTCGTGACAGTTGTCATGACACACAAAATAGAAAGTAGTATCAGTTTCACAGGATTTCTCACTTAGGTGTCTTAAGGCTGGACTCACTTCCTACCCAGGATACCAGGATACCTGCTTTTTTTTTTAATCCCTCCCGTTTTTATCCATTGGATGGATTCTCCCTGGATCCTATGTGTTTTATCGTACAGATGTTTCTTTAAAGGCACCAGTTCAGTTCAGTTCAGTCGCTCAGTCGTGTCCGACTCTCTGTGACCCCATGAATCACAGCACGCCAGGCCTCCCTGTCCATCACCAACTCCCGGAGTACACTCAAACTCATGTCCACAGAGTCGGTGATGCCATCCAGCCATCTCATTCTCCGTCGTCCCCTTCTCCTCCCGCCCCCAACCTTTCCCAGCATCAGAGTCTTTTCCAGTGAGTCAACTCGTCATATGAGGTGGCCAAAGTATTGGAGTTTCAGCTTTAGCATCAGTCCCTCCAATGAACATCCAGGATTGATCTCCTTTAGAATGGACTGGTTGGATCTCCTTGCAGTATAAGGGACTCTCAAGAGTCTTCTCCAACACCACAGTTCAAAAGCATCGATTCTTCGGCGATCAGCTTTCTTCACAGTCCAACTCTCACATCCATACATGACCACGGGAAAAACCATTGCCTTGACTAGACGGACCTTGGTTGGCAAAGTAATGTCTCTGCTTTTTAATACACTATCAAGGTTGGTCATAACTTTCCTTCCAAGGAGCAAGCGTCTTTTAATTTCATGGCTGCAATCAGCATCCACAGTGATTTTGGAGCCCAAAAAAACAAAGTCTGACACAGTTTCCACTGTTTCCCCATCTATTTCCCATGAAGTGATGGGACCAGATGCCATGATCTTTGTTTTCTGAATGTTGAGCTTCAAGCCAACCTTTTCACTCTCCTCTTTCACTTTCATCAAGAGGCTTTTGAGTTCCTCTTCACTTTCTGCCATAAGGGTAGTGTCATCTGCATATCTGAGGTTATTGATATTTCTCCCAGCAATCTTGATTCCAGCTTGTGCTTCTTCCAGCCCAGCGTTCCTCATGATGTACTCTGCATATAAGTTAAATAAGCAAGGTGACAATATACAACCTTGACGTACACCTTTTCCTATTTGGAACCAGTCTGTTGTTCCATGTCCAGTTATGACTGTTGCTTCCTGACCTGCATACAGGTTTCTCAAGAGGCAGGTCAGGTGGTCTGGGATTCCCATCTCTTTCAGAATGTTCCACAGTTTATTGTGATCCACACAGTCAAAGGCTTTGGCATAGTCAATGAAGCAGAAATAGATGTTTTTCTAGAACTCTCTTGCTTTCTCCATGATCCAGCGGATGTTGGCAATTTGATCTCTGGTGCCTCTGCCTTTTCTAAAACCTGCTTGAACATCTGGGAGTTCACGGTTTACATACTGCTGAAGCCTGGCTTGGAGAATTTTGAGCATGACTTTACTAGCGTGTGAGATGAGTGCAATTGTGCGGTAGTTTGAGCATTCTTTGGCATTGCCTTTCTTTGGGATTGGAATGAAGACTGACCTCTTCCAGTCCTGTGGCCACTGCTGAGTTTTCCAAATCTGCTGGCATATTGAGTGTAGCACTTTCACAGCATCATCTTTCAAGACTTGAAATAGCTCCACTGGAATTCCATCACCTCCACTAGCTTTGTTCGTAGTGATGCTTTCTAAGGCCCACTTGACTTCACATTCCAAGATGTCTGGCTCTAGGTCAGTGATCACATTATCGTGACTATCTTGGTCGGGAAGATCTTTTTTGTACAGTTCTTCTGTGTATTCCTGCCACCTCTTCTTAATATCTTCTGCTTCTGTTAGGTCCATACCATTTCTGTCCTTTATCGAGCCCATCTTTGCATGAAATGTTCCCTTGGAATCTCTAATTTTCTTGAAGAGGTCTCTTGTTTTTCCTATTCTGTTGTTTTCCTCTATTTCTTTGCATTGATCACTGAGGAAGGCTTTCTTATCTCTCCTTGCTATTCTTTGGAACTCTGCATTCAGATGCTTATATCTTTCCTTTTCTCCTTTGCTTTTCGCCTCTCTTCTTTTTACAGCTATTTGTAAGGCCTCCTCAGACAGCCTCAGAAACTAATTGTTCCATAATTACTATTCTCCACTCTTTACTTTGGTAAGAGAGTGCCTGAACTTCAGCTGAGCACATGGCCACCCAGCTATAGGCTGCATTATCAGCCCTCCCTAACAAAGTGTGGACTTGTGACCATGGTGTACCTGATAGAGTGGAAGAACTGTGCCCTTAAAGAGTAGACATTACTTTGCCAACAAAGGTCCATCTAGTCAAAGCTGTGGTTTTTCCAGTAATCATGTATGGATGTGAGAGTTGGACTATAAAGAAAGCTGAGCACCAAAGAATTGATGCTTTTGAACTGTGGTGTTGGAGAAGACTCTTGAGAATCTCTTGGACTGCAAGGAGATCCAACCAATCCATCCTAAAGGAAATCAGTCCTGAATATTTATTGGAAGAACTGATGCTGAAGCTGAAACTCCAATACTTTGGCCACCTGATGTGAAGAACTGACTCATTGGAAAAGACCCTGATACTGGGCAAGACTGAAGGCGGGAGGAGAAGGGGACGACAGAGGATAAGATGTTTCCATAGCATCACTGACTCGATAGACATGAGTTTGAGTAAGCTCCGGGGGTTGGTAATGGACAGGAAAGCCTGGCATACTGCAATCCATGGGGTCATCAAGAGTCAGACACGACTGAGCAACTGAACTGAACTGAGAAGAATAGGGATATGCCTTCCATTTTCTCTTCCCTCCTTCCTGAAAGAAGACATCCTGGAGGTGCTGGAGCGGCCACCTTAACCCATGAGACAGGAGAAGTCAGTGTCCCTGACACTGTGCATCCATCTTATCAGTCTTCTACTGCTTAATGCGTGGACTGTTATATGACAGAGAAATGAACTTTTATCTTGTTTAAGTCCTTGCTATTTCTGTCTTTACTACAGCAACCAAAACTGTACCCTCACCAACTCATAAGGGAAATGTTGAAATGTGAAACCTGATCTATATGGTGACAACTCAGTGGTGACCACCCCAATATAGCAAACCAGAAGGTGAATGCTGGTGACCCCTTATGCCGTGGTCTTTCAAAGTCTTGAATAATATTCTTGTCGCCTGCTTTGATAGAGTCTGTAAGTCTACTACAGTGTTTTCCAAGGAGCATAATTGGCATCTTTGAGCTGAATAGCTCTACCTTCTCTGAGCTATGCCACACATTCTGGGATGTTTATTATCTCCAAACCCCACTTCCTGTTACCACAGTCTGAAAATAGTAGTTTCATATATTTGGTCTAATTTTGTATTTATCTCTAGTGGTGAAGTGAAAGTGTTAGTCACTCAGTTGTGTCCAACTCTTTGTGACCCCATGGACTGTAGTCTACCAGGCTCCTCTGTCCATGAAATTCTCCAGGCAAGAATACTGGCAGGGGTTGCCATTCCTTCTCCAGGCAATCTTTCCAACCCAGAAATCAAACATGGGTCTCCTCCACTTCAGGCAGACTCTTTATCATCTGAGTCACCAGTTCAGTTCATTTCAGTTGCTCAGTCGTGTCTGACTCTTTGCGACCCCATGAATCACAGCACGCCAGGCCTCCCTGTCCATCACCAACTCCCAGAGTTCACTCAAACTCATGTCCATCGAGTTGGTGATGCCATCCATCCATCTCATTCTTTGTCATCCCCGTCTCCTCCCGCCCCCAATCCCTCCCAGCATCAGAGTCTTTTCCAGTGAGTCAACTCGTCACATGAGGTGGCCAAAGTATTGGAATTTCAGCTTTAGCATCAGTCCTTCCAATGAACACCCAGGATTGATCTCCTATAGAATGGACTGGTTGGATCTCCTTGCAGTCCAAGGGACTCTCAAGAGTCTTCTCCAACACCACAGTTCAAAAGCATCAATTCTTCAGCGATCAGCTTTCTTCACAGTCCAACTCTCACATCCATACATGACCACGGGAAAAACCATAGCCTTTTCTAGATGGACTTTGGTTGGCAAAGTAATGTCTCTGCTTTTTAATGTGCTATCTAGGTTGGTCATAACTTTCCTTCCAAGGAGTAAGCGTCTTTTAATTTCCTGGCTGCAATCAGCATCTGCAGTGATTTTGGAGCCCAAAAAAATAAAGTCTGACACTGCTTCCACTGTTTCCCCATCTATTTCCCATGAAGTGATGGGACCAGATGCCATGATCTTTGTTTTCTGAATGTTGAGCTTCAAGCCAACCTTTTCACTCTCCTCTTTCAGTTTCACCAAGGAAGCCCTATTTAGAGTAGGGAGGTTCCAGTTACCCCAACTGGAATCAGTCTGGAACCACTTACTCTGGCTTTGCCAGAAATAATAAATCTCTCAGAATTTGGAAAGCATTTTACATCATCTACTAGCTTGCAGAGCTGCTCTGGAGAAGTCAGATGCCAGTCTTTGCTGTGATGCCTTGTATCTTATTACAAGACACAGCCCTACTGTTGTGTGGTGGGTATGGAGCCGAGGGAAGCTAGGGTGTAAATCAGGGAGACATGAGCAGCCACGTGGGCCACAAACGGTATGAATCATTCCAAAGTTGGAGACCCTCAACTTTGAGCTATTACATGTCTTTGGCCCTACCTAATGGCAACCCACTCCAGTGTTCTTGCCTGGAGAATCCCAGGGACGGGGGAGCCTGGTGGGCTTCCATCTATGGGGTCGCACAGAGTCGGACAACGACTGAAGTGACTTAGGAGCAGCAGCAGCAGCACTTACAGACTAGGTAAACAGGAGCAGAAATTATGTCTGCCCACATCCTCTGCCCTACATGATTCCTGGTTAGACTGAACCAAAAGAGGGCCTTCTACGATACTCAGAAAGCAGGAGCAAAGCGGCAGCCAATACTCCCAGGTTATTACCGTAAAGTAAAGAGCAGTTTCCGAGAAGACCACGTGTCCTCAGCCTCCACTCTGCATCCAGTTTGTTTTTCCCAACTGCTGGCCCTGCTTGCCACCCACAACCCCAGGTCCACCTCCAAACACTTGGCTGCAGACTCACAGACGTGGGAGTTGTCTGGAGCAACTACTTCTCGCTCAGCTCTCCGAGAGAACCTTCTTCTAACTCCTATCTGGCAGTTAGCCAGGCTTGACTTCTCACCTGTCACGGCTCCTCCAACCTGTCCCAAGTTGTCTACCAATGCTTCAGGCAGATTCGTGTAATCACTCTTTCTGACAGTACCTACAGCCAACAATGAAGATGAGTATGTACTATGGGAAGGAAAAATCCCAGAATTTTCAGGCAATACTTCTAGCTCTGAATTGACACTAATTCCTAGAGACCCAAAGTGCTATTGTGTTCCCTGGTAAAAGCAGTCTTATGGAAGTGTACTTCCTTGACTGAACCTGGTGGTACACTAGGGAGAAGGTGAGAAGTGCATAACTCTGTTGAGTGAAGAAGGGGTGGACTGTGGCAGAGAGTGCTAGTTGTCCCCTAATATCCATCTTCCTCCTGCTTCTTTAGTCAAAGAACTCTCACAATTTTAGCTGGGCACATGGCCTTCAGGGAAGAACTACATTTGCCAACCTCCATCACAGCAAGAGGTCTCCCAGATGGCTCAGTGTTAAAGAATCTGCCTGCCAATGCAGGACACACAGGTTTGCACCCTGTGTGAGGAAGATCCCCTCGAGTAGGAAATGGCACCCACTCCAGTATTCTTCCCTGGGAAATCCCATGGACAGAGGAGCCTGGCAGACTACAGGCCATGGGGCTACAAAGAGTTGAATATGACTTAGTTACTGAGCCAAGCAACAACAATCACAGCAAGCGTGGCTAGCTTATCAAGGTTTGGCCAAGGGGATGTGAGCAGAAGGGGTGTGGGCAACCTCTGGGTTATGTCCCTAAAGGGAAGGGACATGCCTTCCACTCTCCCCTCCCCGCTTCCCAGTTTGCCAGACAGCAGGCATAAGGGTGGGGGTGAACCTGTCCTCTTAAATGCTAAGAAGGAAGTCAGGTGTTGAGGAAGACAAAACTATGTCCAAGGAGCTCCCTAGGTACTGACCCTCGAGCTGCCACTTCAGCCCTGGAATGTTTGCTCAGATTTTTACGCAAAGGAGAAAAACACTGTATCCTTATTGAAGTTACTGCATTCTGTTTTGCCTTTGTTAGTAGCCAAATGTGCACCCTAACTAACAGAACACAACTCTTATGTCCTAGCCCTCACCATTTAAAATTATAGAATGTATTCAACAACAACAACAAAATAAATAAAAATAAAAGAATGAAACACAAGACCGAAGCAGACATTTATGCAGAGAAGACATACAGATGGCCAATAGGCACAGGCAAAGATGCTCATCACTGACACTTAGTAGAGAAATGCAAATAAAACTACAATGAGACATACTGGTCAGAATGGCCAACTGTCAAAGAGCAAGTAATAAATGCTGGCGAGGGCATGAAGAAAAGGGAAGCCCCCAGCCACCACACACACTGTTGGTGGAATGGACATCGGTGCAGCCACTATGGAGAACAGTATGGAGGTTCCTTAAAAAAACGAAAAATACAGCCACCATGTGTCCAGCAGTGCCACTTTTGGGTATATATTCAACGGAAATGAAAACAGAAAATTAAAGACATCTGCACTCCCATGTTCCTTGATGGATCATTCACAACGACCAAGATGCAGAAACAACCTAAGTGTCTATCAACAAAGGAATGGATAAAGATATGGTATATAAACAGAAATAACCCCACATGGAGATGGACAAATACAACGTGGTATCACTTCTATGTGGAATCTAAAAAATAAGAAAAATGTCAAAGTCATAGAAACAGAGTAGAAAAGTATTTGCCAGGGGCTAGGGCGTGGGAGGAAATAGGAAGAGACTGGTAACAGGGTGCAAACTTTCAGCAATGAGAATCTAATGTAAAACATTAGATTGATAACATTATGTAATTGAAATTTGCTAAGTGAGTAGAACTTAATTGTTCTTACCACACAAAAAAGTTATATATATATGAGGTAATGGATGTATTAATTACCTAGATGGGTAGAAATCCCTTTACAATATATGTGAAAGTGAAAGTGTTAGTCACACATTCATGTCTGACTCTTCAACCCCATGGACTGTAGCCCACCAGGCTCCTCTGTCCATGGGATTCTCCAGGCAAGAATACTGGAGTGTTACCATTTCCTTCTCCAGGGGATCTTCCTGACGCGGGGATCAAACTTCACCACCCAGATGACCTTCAATCCTTAGGCAACATAGAAAGGACAAACAGAATTCTTAACTCCTAGTTAAAATTTTTAGAAACTCTTGCACTTGCTTGGCCTCAACTGTTTTGCTGACCTTTTGTCTTAATGACAATGAAGTCAGTCCCATAGACAGGACTGACTCTGAATGTAGGGCATCTTATCTACCTATAATTGTTGCCCCAATTATAGACTCAGTCTTATTATAGGTTGATACAGCCAAAAATTGCAAATGACTCATGTGATACTCAGTTTTGAAATTTTTTAAAATTATGCTAAAGTATATTCATCATCAAATTAACCATTTTAAGTGGACAGTTCAGTGGCATTAAATACAATGACATTGTACAACCATTACCACCTTCCATCTCTAAATATCTTTCATTTTGAAAAACTGAAACTTTGTACCCATTAAAAACCAATTCCTCACCTTCCCCTCCCCCACCAGCCCCTGACACCCCACCATTCTACTCTGTCCCTATGAATTTGACTACTCTATGTATCTCGTGTAAGTGGAATCAATACACAGTTGTATCAACCAGATGCGAGAAGCTTTTCCAAAATATCCTTCAGAACAACCCTATTCACTCTTTAAAACTGAGGCTTCATCTTCCAAAAGAGACATCCAAAAAAGATTGCCCTTGATGGCAATGGAAAAAACGTTACAGACACTATTAATAACTAATGTAGCAGTTAAAACTCTGCAGCCTCTATCCTTCCATCTTTGTTTCTTAAGTAAGGAGAAATAAGCCCTCTTGAATCAAGAAGACTGTTCCTGCCAGAGACCTCAACCTGAGAGTTCTTAGGAATCTCCCAGAAACTGAAGACTATCAACAAACGAATGAACAAGTGAAAGAGACAGCCCCAGACATGAAAAGTTAGGGGACTGGTGCTATTCACTGTCACACTTCAATCTGCATGAAGTGCCCTTGATTTTCCTAAATATTTCCCTTCACCTTTGTTGGCTTAAGGTTCTGAATTGTTGGCAAACAGCTCATTATCTGTAAGCAATGGTTTGCTAAAGCCAGATAGAACCAGCTTAAGAAAATCAACTGTTAAAACTGTCAGGAATCTTGCCAGACTGATGTTAAATTCCTGGTAGCCTGAAATCAGCCTGTGGAAATATTAACACAATGGAAACCAGAAAACACTACAAATCATGGCCCCAGTCACTCCCACTCTCCCAGAGAATCTCCTGTTAAAATAAAATAAACATTTACTAACACACCACTGCCTCAGTTCAGTTCAATTACTTTATCGTGTCCAACTCTTTTGACCCCATGGACTGCAGCAAGCCAGGCTTCCCTGTCCATCACCAACTTCAGCGCTCAGCTTTCTTTATGGTCCAACTCTCACATCCATACAAGACTACTGGAAAAACCATAGCTTTGACTAGATGGACCTTTGTTGGCAAAGTAATGTCTCTGCTTTTTAATATGCTGTCTAGGTTGGTCATAACTTTTCTTCTAAGGAGCAAGCGTCTTTTAGTTTCATGGCTGCAGTCACCATCTGCAGTGATATTGGAGCTCAAAATACTCTTATTATATTATACTAGAAAGGGAGATTCCTGAATCCTCTTGTGGACCTTTAAGAGGTGCTGGTCTTAATAACTAAAATTTCTTGGTGGTTTAGTTGCTAAGTCGTGTTCTACTCTTTGCAACTCCATGGACTGTAGCCGACCAGCTACTCTGTCCATGGAATTTCCCAGGCAAGAATACTGGAGTGAGTTGCCATTTCCTTCTCCAGGGGATCTTCCTGACCCAGGGATCGAACTCCAGTCTCCTGAATTGGCAGGAGGATTCTTTATTGCTGAGCTTTCACAGTAATGGGGTTTTTTTTACAAAGAAGCACCTGGTGGGTCAGATTTCTATTTTTCAGTGTGATCTGGCTATCGTCCATCTGTATGCTGAGCCTCTCACTTGTCAACTTTTTCACTTTCTCTTCAAATCTCATTTCTCCTTATTCCTCCTTAATATTTGTCTTTTCTCAGAACTCAATAAAGATTAGAAAAGAGGAATGTGAAATGTGATCAAGGTTCAGTGTGTAACAAAACATTTTCTTCATTCACATCAACCTCTCAGTAACTCTTGTCTTAAATAAAGGACGGATAATTGGGGACATTTTATGATCCAGAATGTGCAGTAAAGTTTGTTCTCATGTTTTTGTTGCTGTTCAGTCACTCAGTCATGTCTGACTCTTTGCCACCCCATGGACTACAGCACGCCATGCTTCCTTGTCCTTATTATCTCCCAGAGTTTGCTCAAACTCATGTCCATTGAGTCAGTGATGCCATCCGACCATCTCAGCCTCTGTCGCCCCCTTCTCCTCATGCCCTCAATCTTTCCCAGCATCAGGGTCTTTTTCAATGAGTCGGTTCTTTGTATCAGGTGGCCAAAGTATTAGAGCTTCAGCTTCAGTATTAGTCCTTCCAATGAATATTCAGGTTTGATTTCCTTTAGGATTGACTGGTTTGATCTCCCTGATGTCCAAGGGACTCTCAAGACTCTTCACCAACACCACAGTTCAAAAGCATTAATTCTTTGACGCTCAGCCTTCTTTATGGTCCATCTCTCACATCTGTACATGACTACTGGAAAAACTATAGCTATGGGATCAGATGCCATGATCTTAGTTTTCTGAATGTTGAATTTTAAGCCAGCTTTTTTATTCTCCTCTTTCACCTTCATCAAGAAGCTATTTAGTTCCTCTTCACTTTCTGCCATTAGGGTGGTGTCATCTGCATATCTGAGGTTACTGATATTTCTCCCAGCAATCTTGATCCCAGCTTGAGATTCATCCAGTCTGGCATTTCTCATGATGTACTCTGCATAGTAGTTAAATAAGCAGGGTGACAATAAACAGCCTTGATGTATTCCTTTCCCAATTTTGAACCAGTCTTTTGTTCCATGTCCAGTTCTGTTGCTTCTTGACCTGCATACAGGTTTCTCAGAAGGCAGGTAAGGTGGTCTGGTATTCCCATCTCTTTAATAATTACCCACAGTTGTTGTGATCCACAAAGTCAAAGGCTTCAGTGTAGTCAATGAAGCAGAAATAGATGTTTTTCTGGAATTCCCTTGCTTTTTCAATGATCCAAGGATTTTTCTATGACCCAATGGATCATGAGATTTGTTCTCATGAACAAATAATAAAAAATAAGATAAAATTTTTTAAATAAATGAAGTAAGAAACAGATGGTGTATATTCAAGGGTTATCTCTCCTTTACACTCCTTAGGAGACTGGCACACCACTTAAGCTTAACTCTGAGCTCTTTTGTTTTACATCTAGCTCATGATTTCTCTACTATGAATTCAGTCACTGGCACTGGACCAAAGGGGTTTCCCCGATAAAGCTCGGTTGGTAAAGAATCCGCCTCCAATGCAGGAGACCCTGGTTTGATTCCTGGTTGGGAAGATCTGCTGGAGAAAGGATAGGCTACCCAATCCTGTGTTCTTGGGCTTCCCTTGAGGCTCAGCTGGTAAAGAATCTGCCCGAAATGCAGGAGGTTTGAACCCTGGGTTGGGAAGATCTGGAAGAGGGAAAGGCTACCCACTCCAGTATTCTGGCCTGGAGAATTGCAAAGAGTAGGACACAACTGAGTGACTTTCACTCGCTGGACCAAAGCTCACAAGTGACTCAAGGTGGAAAACACTTACTTCCCACGAAAATTTTGGGCTGAAAATTAGCTCTTAATTCCTTTTATGCCTTGTTTGGCTCCAAAGCAGAATATTTCTCAGTGGAGGTAGATGGGAAATGTAGACCATTTCTCAATCTTGCCTGCAGAAGGCAGGTATCACTGCTTGTCAGCACAAGCCTGAACAACTCAGCATCAGCCTAGGCATTTAATTTCATTGAAAACTCACATTCCCACAACTGGGAGTGTTCCCAGTTGTCCGTTTCTAGGCACAAATTGCCCTCACTCTAAACATGTAAATGTATCAATCTGCTGGATTTAAATTACAATAGAAATCTTTTTTTATGTCTAAGTTACAAAGAGATGGACATTTTTTTTTTCTTAAACGTATATTTTCATTTTTTTACACTGAAATAACTCACCTATTTGGAGTATATTTTAATGAAAATTAAAAGGAATGTAGGGCTTCCCAGGTGGTTCAGTGGTAAAGAATCTACCTGCCAATACAGGAGACACAAGAGACATAGGTTCGATTCCTACGTCAGGAAGAACCCCTGAAGTAGGAAATGGCAACCCACTCCATTATTATTACCTGAAAAGTTCCATGGACAAAGGAGTCTGGCTGACTACAATCCATGAGGTTGCAAAGGATCAGACACGACTGAGCAACTGAGCATACACACATATATGTATAAAGGGAATGTAAATCCAAATACATATATTTTTCCAAATGGCTCTCCAGTCATGTTAACACCATTTTCAACTTTTTAAGTTAATCTCTTTCCTCAATAAGATGCTACCTTTGTCAAATGCTAGATTTTCATAGGTTCTTAGAACTATTTCCATTGGTTTGTCTATCTAGCCAGGCATCAACACCACACTGTTTGAATTATAGGGTCTTTATAGTACTTTTTAACAAGGAGTAAAGGCAGCCCCCTCTCAATGCTCTTCCTTTTGAAGACTTTTAAAGGTGTGTGAATGTGTGTGTGGGTGCATGCTAAGTTACTTCAGTTCTGTCCGACTCTTTGCAACCCCATGGACAGTAGCTCCGTCAGGCTCCTTTGTCCATGGCATTCTCCAGGCAAGAACACTGGAGTGGGTTACCATGCCCTCTTCCAGGGGCTCTTCCTGACCCAGGGATCGAACCTGTGTCTCCTGCAACTCCTGCACTGCAGGCAGATTCTTTACCACTGAGTCACCAGAGAAGCCCCTTTCATAGGTACTCCTAAGCAGGAATGATACAAAACTTATTTATTTTTCCATTTGAAGTTTAGGATCCAGTGCCGGGAAAATTTTTACTAGTATCTTTATGGGGAATCACATTAAGTTTATATACTAACCTCAGGAGGTTTGACTTACTTATGATGTTAAATGGTTCTATCTAAGAACAAGGAATGTGTTTTTTATTTTTGTTGAACCCTACTTTTGTGATCGTTCAAGACTGCTTCAAAACCTCCCTCATATAGGCTTTGTGCATAATCTTTCAAAGCACAGTGACCCCATTCCATGTGACTAGGTCGGTTGACTGTGACGAATCCTATCAGCAACTCGTCTCTATGAGGACAGGTGAGGAAGTGGACTGACAGAAAGGGACACAGAAGAGCAAACATCTTCTATGTCCTACTTTCCCTGATCTTAGTTCCATGAACCCCCCTGAAGATCTGTGTATGTGTACATCGCTGGCTATGCTATTATGCAGCACTCATTCAAACACTGTCTTTAGTAAGCTTTACTGGACAATGTGGCTGAGCAGGAAGCACAACGGGGAATAGACGAGAGTGAATGTTTGGATCCAGTGTGTAACAGAGCTTTGGAGTTGGACCATTTTATACTCCATTCAGAGACTTCTAGAGAATGCCTCTTCTGCCCAATGAGCTGATTCCAGCAAGAATCAAAGGAGGAATACCAAGCGTCAGGAAAGTGGTTTCCCAAAGGTGAAAGCAGGACTTCTCTGATACAGAGAGACAGCTGAACTCCAGGTTAACTCCAGGCCTGCTTTAAAACCTAACAGCGTAACAGAGTATATAAAATACGGAAATGGAGGAGGAAAGGAAAAACCCAATTTCTTTCCTCAAATCCTTCCAGCTCCTCCTTAGCTCAGAGAGAACAAAGGGGTTTCTCTGTAGGACCAAAAGCAATCTTGTGTTAATGTGTTCAGCCCTCTCTTTTTTGGCACTATCATCTTAGCTGCCATGGGTCCCTTGAGTTTCCCACAGGTTGGCAAAATAAAAGGCCTCCTCTTCCATAACGTTTCCCTTGCTTTGAATCTTTCCTAAGAGCCTTATTCCACCTTATTCCATCTTAAAACGTACCAGAACATCCATAAAATGGGGAACTCTGTAACCTGTAAAAAGGAATGAAGAGGACTCCCTGGTGGTCCAGTGGTTAAGAATTTGCCTGACAGTGCAGGGGACATGCGTTCGATCCCTGCTGGGGAAGATTCCACATGTTGTGGTGCAACAAAGCCCATGCACCGCAACTCCTCCAGGTGCCCCAGAGCCTGTGCTCCACCACAAGAGAAGCCACTGTGTGAGAAGCCCACTCAGTACAATGAAGAGCAGCCCTCACCTGGTACAACAGAAGGGATGCACACAGCAACAAACACCCAACACAGCCAAAAATAAATACATAAATAAACATTGTTTAAGAAAATCTCTACATACAACAGGGGAACAACTGCCAGGATATATCGTTGAGACAGAAAAATCCAGGTAGATAAACTGTGTACAATTTGTTAGCATTTATCTAAGAAAAACAACTGTAGATATACATACATGCGTGTGTGCATGATCAGTCATGTCTGACTCTTTGCAACCCCGTGGACTATAGCCCGCCAGGCTCTCCTGTCCATGGGATTTTCCAGGCAAGAATCCTGGAGTGGGTTGCCACTTCCTGCTCCAAGGGATCTTCCCGACCCAGAGATTGAACCCAAGTAGCCTACACTGGCAGGCAGATTCTTTACCACGGAGCCACCTGGGAAGCCCAGATATACATACACTGATAATATTTATATGAAAAACACACAATGGAGATGGTCCACCACCCTTGCCCAGCCTGGTCAGCGCATGCCTGGAGATCGTGTAGGTCCACTGCACCACGTGTGGCATTCGGATTCTCTTTGGTTGTGATAATTGCTCCTCTGATCCGTGTCTGACCGATAGGAAAATTGCACACGAAGGTCCAGATGCATTTCATCCTTAGAATGTCAATGGCTACACCAGCTGCTGCTTTGGATTTCACTGGTTGGCAGTAGCTGAGCAACAGTTTGGAAAGCAGCTAATCTGAGCAATGAAATATCCTTAATTGTAGGTTTGTTACGATGGTGAGATCTTTCACCACAAAGAAATAAAACACCATTTTAAATTTGATCACTGGACCAAAGCAGAAGGTGAGATAATCCTTTATCTTTATGGCAAAGGACGAACTGAGCAGACAATTTGTATGTTAAATGGGTTGTACACATTTATTTTTTTGGATACTACCAATAAGAAAGTGTTGGTAGGCAGAGAGACACCTGTGCAGTCAGATCTTTCTTTACGGCCACAACAGAAGATGGATTTGGGGCTGTGTGTTCAGAAGCTAAAGGTCTTGCTAGTTTGAAGCACTCCACAACTCTTTTTTCAAAGTGGAGCCTTTTTTCCCAGCACACAATACAGTTTTGGATTTAAAGCCAAATGGCAAAGTTGCATCAGTAGAGATGAACTTTGGCCTGCCCTCTATAACAGCGTGGAGAGACTGTTAGCAGATTTTGAAATAGAAATTATGAAGAAAGGTGAGGTGAACTGGAGACAGCGAGTGTGGACAACTCTTTCAAGGACTTTCGCAATAAAGGAGAGTGAGAAACAGAACAGAAATATTACAGCCATGTATGGATATGCATATACTATGAATGATCCAGAAGACAGGGGAAAAACTGATGATGCAAGAGACAGGAAACAGTGCTGACAACTGAGACTCAAACAACGTGTACCTGCTATGGTTCCACTGGAATACAGTAATTAATGCTTGTCTAGGGAAACGAACTTATTCACGTTATTTTTTTCTGCTTCATATACAGGCATACTTCTGGATCCTTTGTGACAACGCTACTAAGAAACATTCGATGACAGACAGAAGGACTGGATGCTTTTAATCAGGAGACTTGGACTCCAGATTCTCTGCTGCTGCCACCCTGTTGCAGCAGCTAAAAGGTGCCCAGTAGAGTATGCTCCAGATATCTGCAACTTGCCTGGAAGACAGTCTCAATTTACTGGCTGCTAAAAGGTGGCAAATCATATGGGAGTAAACATCATGAAGTCCTTTTTAACTCTGAGTAAGGCATTCGGATCCTGGACAAAGTACTCTTTTACTTGGAAATTTATGACATTACAGCAGTCCATGCTTCTATAGACATGAACTGAGATACTGAACTTCCAAGTACCTTTGGAAGAGCACAGATGCCATGGTGATCTTCTCTGGAGAAGGTTCAGACAGACTTACACAGGGATATGTATTTTTTTTTAAATTTTCTGTGAAAGAAAGTCAAGAAACAGAGTAAGAGATGTCTGAAGGAACTCTGTCTGATGTTCTACACACAGATCAAACTACTGCTGCCCACTTGCCTTGAACTGAAGATCCCATTCCTGGATCATTGATTTCCTGCCTATCAGTTGTCTCTGCTGCCAGAAATAAGAATACCAAAGAACAGGATAGAAAATATTTCTTGAGAGGGATATTTAAGGACTCTAGCCCGATATATAAAGAGATTCCCTGGTGACCAAAATTAGCCTTCAGCAATGGGATATCCTCGGTGAAGAATTTCTGGTTTGGGGGCTTCCCTGGTGTTTCAGTGGTTATGAATCTTCACGCCAATATGGGGAACACGGATTTGATCCCTGCTCCGGGGAGATCCCACAAGCCTTGGAGCAACTAAGCCCATGCAGTCACAACTGCTGAGCCCATGTGCTGCAATTACTGAGACCCATACACCGAGAGCCTATGCTCTGCAGCCAGAGAAGCGACGACAACGAGAAGCCCAAGCATCACACAAGGAGTAGCTCCTGCTCGCTGCAACGAGAGAAAGCCCATGCACAGCAATGGAAAAAAATAAAATCTTTAAAAAAAAAGAGAGAATTTCTGGTTTAGGTTTTTACAGATATATACTGAACATCAGGTTGATGTTGCAGTGGATGGCTACTGCAGGACAAATATGTCCCTTCAGTCCTCCTAAGACTAAAGACAGCCATTGCTACCCTCAAATCATTGGATGCCACTACACAGGCCAGCCTGAGAGACTGATCAATTCCTGGATGCCAAAGCAGATCAAAGCTGGATGCCCAGCAGAGCCCCTTTCTGCCACGCCTTGACCTATTCACAAGTCAGCTGACAAAGCTTAGGTGCTCTCTAAGAGGTGGAAAATTCTGAAAGAGATGGGAATATCAGACCACCTGACATGCCGCTTGAGAAACGTGTATGCAGGTCAGGAAGCAACAGTTAGAACTGGACATGGAACAACAGACTGGTTCCAAATAGGAAAAGGAGTATGTCAAGGCCGTATACTGTCACTCTGCTTATTTAACTTCTAGGCAGAGTACATCATGAGAAATGCTGGGCTGGAGGAAACACAAGCTGGAAGCAAGACTGCCAGCAGAAATATCAAATAACCTCAGATATGCAGATGACACCACCCTTATGGCAGAAAGTGAAGAAGAAATAAGAGCTTCTTGACGAAAGTGAAAGAGGAGAGTGAAAAAGTTGGCTTAAAGCTCAACATTCAGAAAACTAAGATCATGGTATCTGGTCACTTCATGGCAAATAGATGGGGAAACAGTGGAAACAGTGGCTGACTTTATTTTTCTGGGCTCCAAAATCACTGCGGATGGTGACTGCAGCCATGAAATTAAAAGACGCTTACTCCTTGGAAGGAAAGTTATGACCAACCTAGACAGCATATTAAATAGCAGAGACATTACTTTGCCAACGAAGGTCCATCTAGTCAAGGCTATGGTTTTTCCAGTAGTCATGTATGGATGTGAGAGTTGGACTAAAGAGAAAGCTGATCGCTGAAGAATTGATGCTTTTGAACTGTGGTGTTGGAGAAGACTCTTGAGAGTCCCTTGGACTGCAAGGAGACCCAACCAGTCCATCCTAAAGGAGATCAGTCCTGGGTGTTCACTGGAAGGACTGATGTTGAAGCTGAAACTCCAATACTTTGGCCACCTGATGCGGAAAGCTGACTCACTTGAAAAGACCCTGATGCTGGAAAGATTGAGGGCAGGAGGAGAAGGGGACGACAGAGGATGAGATGGCTGGATGGCATCACCGACACAATGAACATGGGTTTGGGTGAACTCCGGGAGTTGGTGATGGACAGGGAGGCCTGGCGTGCTGCGGTTCAGGGGGTCGCAGAGAGTCAGACATGACTGAGCAACTGAGCTGAACTGAAGCTGCAGACTGTAAGTGTTTCTTCTACTTGTAAAGGGTGGTGGGACTGGGGGCAGGGTGAAGGAGTAGGAGTGAAGGTCAACCTCCCAAACTTACTTGGACATTAAAAAAAATGAAAGTCTGGGACTTCCCTGGTGGTCTAGCAGCTAAGACTTTGCGCTGCCAACGCAGGGGGCCAGGGTTTGATCCCTGGTTGGGAAACTAGATCCCACATGCCACAACTAAGATCAAAGATCCCATGTGCTGCAGTTAAGACCTGGCATAGCCAAGAAAATAAATATTTTAAGAAATAAAAGTCTCACATCTTAAAAAAAAAAAAGGAAAAATTCAGAAGAAATGGTTACCAGCGGGGCGGAAGAAGAATTAGGATGGAGGAAACAGAGACAGAAGCCAGAAACGTTTTGCATAATTGACTCTGAAATTATGTAAATATTATACACAGATATAAAACAAAATCAAATCATAGAAATCTCTAAGCATCCAAAGCAAAATGGAGCAAGTAAAGTCAGTTAGTGTCCTCTTAGCTACTAAATCCAATGCCCTGCTTCAGGGCACATTCAACTTCATTTGCCTCTGACACTGCTGACTGCTGACCCATTATTAAAATCCTCTTCCTTTTTGGCTTCTCTGAGACCAGTCTCTCCTGGTTTACCATTTAAGTCAAGTCTCTGATTTCACACCTCAGTATCCCTTACTAGGCCCTCTTCTTCTGCCTGTCCTTTTAATACAGGTAGTTCCCATCCCTCATTTACTCTTTTTAATCTACTGCCCACTCTCAGCAGTGACACCCTATACTCCCCTGGCTTCTATGAGACACATTCACCTCAATATGAGATTACGAGAAAATGAATTTAAGATCCGTATGAGTTGAACTGCTCTAGGGAAATACTGCCACAGGAGATTCAGTTTCTTCAAGTTGTCTCACACATCTATTAAATTCCTGTCCGTTCCTCAAAACCCACCTCCCTCAGTTATCACTTCCTCTGTGAAGATTTCTTAAGATTTCTCTGGCCAAAATTAATCATTACTTCCTCTTCACTCTGATAACAAAAAGTCTCACTTATAATATTTATATATTTCTGGGTGTGTGTTCTGCACTGCCTAGGCTATAAACTTTTGAAAGCAGTGAAACTGGGTATATGGTGCTAAGAAAGTGGGGGGGGGGGTGGATAAGAAGACTGAAATGAGAAAAAGAGAGAACAGAGTTGAGCCCACAAGGAATTAAAGGTAAAGTCAGGTAATTGTCTTCCCCAAGAGTAATATATAGGATAGTAGAATCTCCAGCAGAGACACCAACTTAAAAGTGAGTTATATACTGAAGATTCATGAAATTCAAGGAATCTAAGACTGAGATTGGCTAATCACTGACCAACTGACCAAAGTTTTATTGATAAAACAAAAGGAGAAAAAAAGATTCATGAAATTCAAGGAATCTAAGACTGAGATTGGCTAATTTCTGACCAACTGACAAGTTTTATGGATAAAACAAAGGGGAAAATCCATACTTCACCAGTCAACACCAACTTACCGAGTCCAGTAAGCTACAGAACGATTCTTTTTCAAATCTATTACAGACGATGGTGGTGATGGAGATGTAGTTTTTAATCCAAATCCACCCAAAGAGACAAATCAGGGTAGCAAAACTCAAAAGCGTTAAAAAAAAAAAAAAAAAACCTGCAACAAAACTAAGTGACAAACTATGCCCACAGACACCAAAATAGAAGTGGGTAGGAAAAAAACAAGAGAAGTCACAAGAGCTGCATAATATCAGCACTTGTGAAGGAGGAAGCAGCAGATAGAAGCAAAGGCAGCTTATAGCCTGAGAAAAGGGAAACAGCAAAAATCAGCCAGAGGACAGAATAAAGACTCACAATGAGTGAAACTGCAGGTAGTAGAGTCCGAACTGACCAGAACAGAACAGGGACGCGAGGGCAAAAGTCAAAGATGGTCCAGATAAGAAGTGAAGCCAAGAGATCTAAGAAAGTACAAGGCAATATTTTTTTGACTATTTTGTAAAAACAATAGAAAAGGGAGCTTTACACATAAAGCTACAAAAGTTATCCTGACTAATCTCTCCCATCTAACAGTTTGGGCAAATTAATTTCACATGAAAATTAATAACAAAAGGGGAGGCAATCAAATCTCAGAGTTATTATGAGGAAAAAGATGTTAGGGTGACATCAGTAAAAGACAATAAAAGCAAAGCTTAAAACATGTTCACAAAACAGACGAAAACCACAAATTGATCATTTTAAATGAGCTAACACAAAGTAACAAAATAATAGAGATTTGAGAGAATAGGACTAATGAAAATTGGAGAAACTAAAACTGAGATGATAGAATTCAGGAAATAACAACAAATGTAACCAAAAATTATATCTTCAGAAATGAAGATTATGTTAGAAATAGTATAAAAACAAGTATTTAAAAAGAAGCCTTATAATAAATAGAAGGTGAAATTTTTAAAAATTTAGTATCAAAAAGAAAATAAGAAAGTGATTTGAAAAGACTTGAGAAAAAAGTGGTAGATAAGATGGTCACAGAGGGGGATCCCCAAAGAAGAAAACTTAAAGCGGTAGAGAACAAATACTAAAATACTAACACTTTTTTTTTTTTTTTTGGCCATACCACCCAGCTTGCAGGATCCTAGTTCACCCACAAGGGATGGAACCTGGGTCCTCAGCAGTAAAAGCAAATCCTTAATCACTGGATCTCCAGGGAATTACCTAAAAACACTATTTCAAGAAAACTGTCCCAATGAGAAAAAAATGACTTGAAGTTATATACTGAAAAGGTATACTGCATATGTAAGAAAATCAACTCAGAACAATGAACTCCACCCAGGCAAAAATATGTCCGGGACTTTCTTCATAATAATATGGAGAGTTAAGGACAGCAGGTAGGAGAGTAACTAAAAGCAAACTGGCCATGAGTTGATAACTGCTGAAGATGAACAGAAAATGCATACTATTCTGTACGCTTCTGTGCACGTGTAAGGCAGCTCATGGAGTATGAATGAACCACTGCTATTCACACAAAAGGAAAAGAAATCTCACAGATTGTGGGCTGAACAAAAAGAAGCCAGATAAAAGTGAGAACGCAGTGTGATCTTATTTACATTAGGTTTTAAAAAAGGCAAAAACAAACCTATGACATTAAAAGTCAGGACAGTGACTACCCTTGAGGAAATAATATCTGAGAGAGGACCAAAGGATGATTCTGCTGTACTGAAAGTATCCTCTTTTTGTTTTGGGCATTAGTCACAAAGGGATGCCTGCTTTGTTAAAACTCATAAAATTGTACACTTACTTACCACTTAAAGTCCTTTTCTGTATGAATACTGCACTTCTTAAAAAGGATTTTTGATCAGCAAAATTCAAAGTGAAAGTGAATAAACGACCATTTGCTGTATTTGCTTTCTTAGAGAAAGCTTATTTCTATACTCAATTTCAGTGGATATTCTTGGAAGACAGCTATACTACTAATGATATAACCAACTTTCTGCCAATAAAAACAATCAAGCACACACCTAAACCCAGATACTGAAAGTTAACCAGTACCTTCAGTCTCCTGAATGAATCAATATATCTGTACAACATCTAACAAGCACTCAAAGTGACTGCTATGTAGATTTACATACACACAGAGAAGTACTGCTCAACACTGAAATGCCTCAAGCAGTGCTAAGTCCACAAAGCCTTTGCTGCTATATCAATAACTCTACAGCAGTGTGACTGAGCATATTTGACCAACCCGACTAACCAGAGTATACAAACACACACTGTACATTTGTAACCTTCATCTTGAAGGCACTGAGGGACAGTCGTATAAATCAATGATAAGCACCTTGCCTGCTGTGAAGGAAGATACATACACCCCCTCACCAATACAATATAAAAGCTGGACAAGATAAAAGATTCTTTTAAAAAGTAAAACAGGACAAGATACACGAACCTGAGTGCTGTACTGTGACTATGTAAGATGTTATCTTTGAGGAAACTGGTTAAAGTTATGGGACCTCTCTTTGTATCGTCTCTTACCATGCACATGAATTTACAAGGACCTTAAAATAATAAGTTTAGTTAAAAATTTTTAGAAATAAAAGATTTCTTAGAAGGTAGTTTTGAATATATTCAGTAATATGTTATACATAGCTCATTCTTCATAGCTCATTTTTCTCCTTCACGCTCTTAAAGAACCCCTTCCTTTAAAAAAAAAAAGTCAAGGGAGAAGAAAAGATATACCAATCTAAGCCACACTCTGACTGGTACAGTCTTTAATATAGAAATAAAATCTACTGCAAGAACGTCTGGATATATACTCAAATTATTGGAACCAGAATCTCAAAAGAGATATTCACACGCACATTATTCACAGCAGCATTATTCACACAGCTAATAAGTAGAAGCAACCCAAATATCCATCAATGGATGAACAGATAAAATGTATACACACACAACAGAATGTTACTCATCATTTTTGAAAGAATTCTCTCAAGTTATGACATGGGTGTCCTTGAGGACATCATGCTAAGTGAAACAAGTCACCAAAGAACAATAATTAAATGAAGGACTAGAATCTAGGCAAATAAACAATCATTGATTACTGGGCATAGAGTTTCAATTCTGGAAATCCACTATCCAACGATGTGAGTATACATAACACTGTTAAACTTGACTATGGTAGAGATGGTAAATTTTATGTTGTGTTTTCTATCACAAATAAAAAAATATGTTTAATGTTTTCAAATGAAATCTGAATGAATATGTCATATGCAGACTTGATTTTTAAGAATAAAGAGTTATTCAAGTTGAAAGACTGATCTCAGATGAAAGAATAAAACTGCTAGAAGAGATAAAGACATAAAATATTAATATACTGCTCTATCTGCTCGACTTAAATATATTAAGCTTCATGACACAGGTAAGTATAAGCAAATGTTGGTTGCTTAAAACTACAATAAAATCTGTGGAAGTTAAAATGCATGGAGTAAAATATCAAGTTCCTGAGAAATCTGTATGCAAGTCAAGAAGCAAGAGTTAGAAATGGACATGGAACAGACTGCTTCCAAATCAGGAAAGGAGTACATCAAGGCTGTATATTGTCACCGTGCTTATTTAACTTATATGCAGAGTACATCATGCGAAATGCCAGATTGTACGAACCACAAGCGGGAATCAAGATTGCCAGGAGAAATATCAGTAACCTCAGATATGCAGATGACACCACTCTTATGGCAGAGAGCAAAGAGGAACTAAAGAGACTTCTGATGAAAGTGAAAGAGGAGAGTGAAAAAGTTGGCTTAAAACTCAACATTCAGAAAAGTAAGATTATGGCATCTGGTCCCATCACTTCATGGCAAATAGATGAGGAAACAGTGGAAACAGTGACAGACTTTACCTTTTTGGGGCTCCATAATCACTGTAGATGTTAACTGCAGCCATGAAATTAAAAGATGCTGCTCCTTGAAAGAATAGCTATTACAAACCTAGACAGCATGCTAAAAAGCAGAGGCATTACTTTGCCAACAAAGGTCCATCTAGACAAAGCTATGGTTTTTCCAGTAGTCCTGTATGGATGTGAGAGTTGGACTATTAAAGAAAGCTGAGTGCCAAAGAATTGATGCTTTTGAACTGTGGTGTTGGAGAAGACTCTTGAGAGTCCCTTAGACTACAAGGAGATCCAACCAGTCAATCCTAAAGGAAATCAGTCCTAAATATTAATTGGAAAGACTGAAGATGAAGCTGAAACTCCCATACTTTGGCCACCTGATGTGAAGAGCTGACTCATCTGAAAAGACCCTGATGCTGGGAAAGACTGAGGGCAGGAGGAGAAGAGGACAACAGAGGACGAGATGATTCCATGGCATCACCGACTCAATGGACATGAGTTTGAGTAAACTCTGGGAGCTGGTGATGGACAGGAAAGCCTGGCATGCTGCAGTCCATGGGGTCACAGAGTCAGACACAACTGAGCGAATGAACTGAACTGAAAATGGCAAAAAGCAAGAAGAGGTAAAAGAGAAGATTGTTGTAAGGTTCTTCAAAGTACTAACTTAAATAGCTTATAGTATATTAAAAAGCAGAGACATTACTTTGCCAACAAAGGTCCATCTAGTCAAGGCTATGGTTTTTCCAGTGGTCATGTATGGATGTGAGAGTTGGACTGTGAAGAAAGCTGAGCGCGGAAGAATTGATGCTTTTGAACTGTGGTGCTGGAGAAGACTCTTGAGAGTCCCTTGGACTGCAAGGAGATCCAACCAGTCCATTCTAAAGGAGATCAGTCCTGGGTGTTCACTGGAAGGACTGATGCTAAAGCTGAAGCTCCAATACTTTGGCCACCTCATGCGACGAGTTGACTCACTGGAAAAGACTCTGATGCTGGGAGGGATTGGGGGCAGGAGGAGAAGGGGACAACAGAGAATGAGATGGCTGGATGGCATCACCGACTCAATGGACATGAGTTTGAGTGAACTCCGAGAGTTGGTGATGGACAGGGAGGCCTGGCGTGCTATGATTCATGGGGTCGCAAAGAGTCGGACACAACTGAGTGACTGAACTGAACTAAAATAAACTATGGTACATCTACCATGAACTCTAGAATACTATGGAACTGCAAAGAGAAAGAAGATCTCTACCCACTGATATATAGGATGAACTCCCAGTTACACTGTCAAGTTAATAAAAAATAAACAAACACACGTGAAGATATCCAGGAATGCGTCCTTCTACCTAACAACTCCTAGACCAGCAGGAACTGTCTAAAGGTAAATACTCTGGAACTCTGGAGTTCAGTCAAACACTTGCAAAAGGGATTGGTAAAGTTTGGTGGTTTAACCTCTTGCACAGCAGTTACCATGCCTCAGCCCCTCAGCAGGCAGCCTTGGGTACAACAGCCCACATTCCAGAGAAGATCTTCATGACATTAGATTTGGCAATGGTTTGTTGGATGTGATACCAAAAGTACAGGCAAAAACAACAAAAATAAATAGAATATGACTTCATCAAAATTAAGCTTTTGTACATCAGGCTTCTGGTAAAGAATCCTCCTGCCAATGCAGGAGACCCAAGAGACAGGGGTTCAATCCCTGGGTCGGGAAGATCCCCTGGGGGAGGAAATGGCAACCAACTTCAGTATCCTTGCCTGGAAAATTCCATGGACAGTGATAGGTTACAGTCTGTGGGGTGGCAAAGAGTCAGACACAACTGTGTCCGCGCGTGCGCGCGTGCATACACACACACACACACACACACACATCAAAGCACACTACTGAGAAAGTGAAAAGACAACCCACAGGATGGGAAAAATATCTACAAATTATATATCTGATACAGGTTAATATCCATAATATATAAAGTACTCTTGCACCTCAACAATACAAAACGGCTAACCCAATTCAAAAATGGAGAAAGAACTTGAATAAACACTTCTCCAGAGAAGACAAACGGCCAAAAGGCACATGAAAAGGCACAGCATCTGTCATTAGGAAACGCAAATCAACACTACAATGATATGCCACTTCACAAACAGTAGGACTGCTATTATCAAAAGCAGACAGGAAATAGGTGTTGGATGTGGAGAGACGGGAGCCCTCCTCTCTGGCTGCTCAGAGGTGAAACGGTGCAGTCGCTGGTAGAGTACCTCATAAAGGTCACACACAGTCACCAAATGACCCATCATTCTCCTTCTACGTTAAAAAGGTAAATTTTATATTACTCATGTTTTATGGCAATTAAAAAAAAAAAAAAAGGTCTGAAAGGTATGCTACATTTTTTGTAAGAATAGGAGATTCATATTTGCTTACTGCATAAAGAAATACTGGAGCAATAAACATATAAAAATGTTTACCTGTAAGAGGAGACATGGACTTGGGCAAACTCCAGGAGATGGTGAGGGACAGGGAGGCCTGGCGTGCTGCAGTCCATGGAGGTGCAAAGAGTCAGACACGACTTGGTGACGGAACAAGAGGAGAATGGCAATTGGGTGGATGGGGACAGATGTGAGAAGGCTTTCTCAGTGTACACTATTCATGTCGTTTTATTTATTGACGCATAGTTGATTTACAATGCTGTTAGTCTCTGGTATTCAACACAGTGATTCGGTTATACATTTACACATATATTTTTCAGGTTCTTTTCCATTATAGGTTATTACAAGACACTGAATATAATTCCCAGTCCTCTGCATAGCAGGACTTCACCGTTTATCTGCTTTACATACGGTGCTGCGTATCTGTTGAACCCAAGCTACTAATTTATCTCTCAACTGTTTTCCCCTTTGGTGACCGTAAGTTTGCTTTCAGTCTGTGAGTCTGTTCCTGTTCTGGCAATAATTTCATTAGTATCATTCTTTTTAGACTTCACATACAAGGGATATCACTTGATATTGGTCTTTCTTTCCTGGCTTTACCTCACTTACTAGGATAATCTCTAGGTCCAACCATATGGCTGCAAATGGCATTATTTCATTCTTTTAATGGCTGGGTAATATTCCACTATATATGTGTACCACATCTTCTTTATCCATTCATCTGCCAATTAACATTTAGCTTGCTTCCACGTCCTGGCTATTTTACATAGTGATGCTATGAACACTGGCAAGTATCTTTCTGAATTAGTGTTTTGGTCTTTTCTGGATATACACTCATGATTGGGGTTGCTGGATCATACGGTAACTCTATTTTTAGTTTTTTAAGGAAAATCCATGTTGTTCTTCATAGTGGCTATACATTATTCATAACATTTTTATTTTTAATCATGCAATGTATTACCTATAAAAATTAATATATTTTTCAAACAAGTAAATAAGCAAAAATTATTCAGATATATTCTTCCCTGCCCCTCAGTGAAAATGAAAGCAGTCACATGACTTTTTCTGACCATGCTTACATAATTAAAGGTCCTGTAGTCACTTTAAATCACATAGTCTCAATTCCATTTCAAATAAAATGTTTATCCCATAAAATGATGAGAGCTTCAAAGTTAATACAAGGTGAGATCTCATCTCACAGACGACCCCTGCGGTGGGTATACCCTTTCAATGATGGAGGAGAGGACAGCCCACTTTCCCCTCTGCAGGTGTCCACCCCTCCTCACTGGGATTTTACTAACCTTCTTGTCTGACCTCTCTCCTCAACTCCACCTCGAGGAGAGAGAAATGTTCTTTTACCAGTAGTCATGAGACGGTCTCACACTTTCTGTGCTCATAGATATTTAAAGCTCTTCCCCTTCGGGGGCTCTTCGTGGGTCCTGAGAAGATACCACCCACAGATCACTGCTGGATTTTCACCAGCAATTCCCCTGACCTGAAAGGAGGGACTCTATTGCAAGTCGCCTATTCACTTCTACCCACTGGGACTGTGATGGGGCTCTGCCAACTTCTCCTCAATGAGCCTTTCACCCTTTCCATGGCCATTAGGTCAGATTACGCAATGACCCCAGTCAGGCTCGTGCCACATTTCATTCATGCGAAATATTCGTGCATGGATTGCCTAACAAACTCTGGAAGAAAAGGCTGGTTACAGTCTACTAGAAGCTCGGCTTGAACCACTTCCAAGCAGCAAGCCAGCTTCAGCCCTCCATCTCTAGCTTTCCTTAAAAGGAGGCACCCATCAGTGCATTCACTGTGACCTGATAACTTCAGAGGACACACAGGAAGCTTTCCAAGCGGCGTCTCTCTTCTGACTTGAGGTGAGGGAAATATCACATGCCTGCTTGTCTCCTTTGAGAAGGAAGCAGGGCCCACGCTCACCAACAGCTCTCTTCAAAGAAATCATTTCAAAACCTCCTCTCCTTGGACAAATTATCAAAATTAATATAAACAATGACAGCCAGATAGATATGTACTCTACATGTGACAACTCTGAGAAAAAAATGTATCATCAGTGTGGCATTTTGACTAGGGATCACAAACAGGATAGACTCATGAGAGAACAGTAAAACTCAAAATGAGAACTGTTCTCAAATTAAAAAAAATATTTTTACAGTATTCTTCAAAACCATCATTACTATAAAAGACAAAGAAAGACTCAGGAACTGTTCCAGATGAAGGAGACGAAAGAAACAATTAAATGCAATACGTCGACTGCAACCTCTAGTGGAGGAAAAAACAAGTGCTGTCAAGGACATTATGAAGTCAGCTGACAAACTGGATAGTGAATGGTAGATTAAAGTACTGCTAATGTTAAAAATCTTCCTGAGGTTAACAACTGTACTGGGGTCATGTAAGAGAAGGTCCTTTTCTTTAGGAAATATTCAGTGAAGTATCTGGAAACAAAGGCGCATAATGCCTGCAGCTTATTCTTAAATAATTTAGAAAAATATAGAGAAGGATAATAAATCTTTAACAAAAATGTAAGTAATATAAAATGTTTACAGTAACTGAACCTGGATAAAAGATAAACAGGTGATTTTTTTTTGTACAATTCCTGAAACTTTTCTATAAGTTTGAAAGTATTTCCAAATAAAAAGCTTTTTATTAAAAAAACAAAAAACTGCTCTCTTCTAAGTCTCACTGCTAACCCTGTGAAAAGTAAAGGGATCAAGAGTCACAGATCTGATTTTTAACAAATCTTTCTTTATAATCACTTTAATGTAAAAAAACAGCATACAAATAGAAAGCATTACTATGAAAACTCGGTCTGAAAAATAATTACACAAATGAATACCTGTGCACCTAGGATGTATCTTATCAAACGGAACGCTGTCAATATTTTAGGCTCTCCCTCACCCACATGTGGGCTTCCCAGGTGGCTCAGTGGTAAAGAGTCCGCCCGTCAATGCAGGTACCACAGGAGACGCAGGTTCGATCCCTGGGTTGGACGAGACTGAGCACACACCCACATGTGCCTTTTCCCAGCCACATCTCCATCATTCCACTCCAAGTAATCACTATCCTGAATTTTTTGATGCCTGTTCTCTTCCTCATATTTTTTATCACAAATGTATGTAGAGTTTTACAATGTATAACTTAAATGTGCCTCTTTTACATTTTAAGCAAATAGAAGGTACTAGGGTATGAATCTTGTGTCCTCCCCCATCAAATTCCTAAGTTGAAACCTAGCCCCCAAGGTGATGGCATTAGGACATGGGGCCTCTGGGAGGTGATTAGGTCATGAGTGTGGGACCCTCATGAATAGGATTACTGATCTCACGAAAGAGACCCCTAGAGCTCCCCAGACTCCCTGCCATATGAGGCTATAAGTCTGCAACCAGAAGCTGGCTCTTTCCCAATCATGCTGGCCACCCTAATCTTGGACTTCCAGCCTCCAGAACTGAGAGCAGTAAATTTCTGCTGTTTATAAGACACTCTGTCTAGAGTATTTTGTTACAGCAGCCTGAATGGACTAAAACAGGATGATATAATATTTAGTTTGCTATGACTTGCTTTTTTTCACTCAACACTAAGTTTCTGAGATTCATTCACACTAACGAGTACAGCTAAGGTTCATGAATGTTCACCACTATAAGACAGATCAATGTATGACTGTGCCATGGTCTCTGCATCCAGCTTACCAATGATGAACACGGTGTTGCCTCTATGTTTTAGTCATTCTTAAATAACATTGCTGCTCCAATTGGACTGCTCTTGGACCATTTTTTAAAACAACCGTCTTTGCTGTCATTGCTCTGCAGTGCACTTGCTGTCCATATATCTGTGGGGTCTGATTCTGGATTCTGTTCCAGTCATCAATTTCTCTATTCCTGTGTCGTTCAACACTGTCTCAATTACTATGCCTTTAGGGTAAATTTTAAGACACTGTAGTAACCTTACTATTTTTCCTTAGGAATGTTTTGGTTATTCTTGGATCTTTGCTCCTTCATATCAATTACAGATTTAGCATCTCAAATTCAAAGCAAAACTCTGTTGGGGAACTGGAATTTCAGAGACTCTCTGGGCAGAATTAACGTTCTCACACAATACTGAATCTTGCTTATCCACATAAAATAGCTCTACACTTATTTCGATCTCTTGAATAAACTCTTCATTTTTCTCAGGTAGCTCATAATTTTTGGTGTTATAATAAATGGAATTTTTAAAAATTATATTTCTAACAGATTTTTTTCCTAGTGTTTGACAGTAATTGAGTTTCTGTTAGTGCTAGAGTATCCAGTGACCTTGCTCAACATTCTTATTTATTCTAATAATTCATCTGCTGATTATTTAGCTTTTCTATATTGACAATCATATCATTTCTAAAAATGCTGGCTTCTTTTTTGCAAATGTTATATTTCTTTTTCTTCTCATATTACTTGAGAATAACCCTCAATACAAAATTTGAATGGAAGTGATGATTTGGGACATCTTTGTCTTATTCCTAATACAAAAGAAATGTTAACATTTCACAATTAAGTACATTTGCTGTCAGTTTTTGGAGATGGGCTTTATTGGGCTATGGGAGTTCCTTCATATTACTAGCTTGTTAAGAGTGTTCTCTTTTTATTTTTCTGCAATTAAGATGATCATCTTAATAATAAAGGGTTTCATCTTTTATTCTCCTAATCTAGTAAGTTACATATATTAATTGTAACAAAATGGATTTTTGAATGTCAAACTAACTTGCATTTCTGGGATGAGTCCAATCTGGTCATAATGTATTTGTCATTTTTATTCATCACTGGATTCAGTTTGCTAAGATCTTTTCTGCTGCTGCTAGGATTTATAAATGAGATGTGCCTATAAGTTTCTTCTCTTGTACTATCTTTGTTAGCTTTTGGTGCTGCTTTAAGTCAATCTCTTTCATAAAGAATAATGAAAATTTCATACAGAAACAGTAATGAGAGTGACAATAAACAGTATTCTTGATATTAAAATAATTACTCTCTTATACTAGAACAATAATTACCATCATCCTACTCCCCTTATTCCCGCTTCTTATTTACAGAGAATAATATAAAAGAATAATGATGTACACTATGTCACATCTTTTTCTTCAAGCTTTCATATTATGTAGAACTTGAGCAAGTTCAGGAAAAAAAATGTAAATAATGATAGAATTAAATACTTAAGTTCTAATTCTTAATTTCTAATCAAAACATCTACCTAAAACAGTTTGCCTACTAAGAAGAAGTAAAAACTGTACTTTGGAAATAAATGGTGCTCTATAATTTTCCACTGAATTCTTTAGGACTGTTTCTTAGTACCATGTCATGCCAAGAGTTAATATGTTATTCCACTTAGGAAGATATGTCAATGAATAAGCATGAAAAATAATTTTAAGGAATACTGATAGAAAAAAATAAAGGCAAAGACCTACATATCTTGCTGCTTCCTTGAAAAGTTTAACTGCAGCTGCTGAAAGCACTCACGTACTAGCTCCATAGTACACGAGAGGAAAGCTGGACTTGAAGTGAAAGTTGGACTTGAAAGTTTTATTTATTAAGTACAAACAAGACTGTTGACTCAGTTCTCAACGTGAAAGGTAATGTCCTTGGCCCAGCAGTTCAAAACCTAAACCAAACAAATGTTGTATAAACTATCTAATGACAATTTGAATGAAAATAGCCTTAATTATATTCTAATCTTTCCAGAATAGGAACCTGAAATAAATGTATAAAATCTTTACTTCTCATTACCTTATTTTGAAACTGTGGACCATTATTTTCCGAGACTGCCATTTTAAAAGTTATAAAAGCAATAGGAAATCGCTGAGTTAAACACATACAGTGTAGTTATTTAGGCATCAGTTCTCACACTCTGGAACCTTCCATATGTCACATGGCTACACGATATTCCCAAGTCATGGATTCTGCCGTTTGATCTCTGATGCCGCCTGAAGATATTTCAGGGCTCCTGAAGCTGGGCAGTTCTCTGAATACACTAAGTATACATATGAAGCAGCTCAAATGCACCAGCGCTTCCATCAACAATCACTTCAAAGGTCATTAATAACTTACAGGTGTGAGAGTGGAAATGCCCTCTGCACTCCTCTGCCCCTTCCTGAACTCTGGTTACTCTCTCTGGGCCATTTTTAACAGTGAGTTCTTAACTTGATCTTTCTCTTTCTCCATTTTCTTTTCCCTGGCTCTCGGGCTTTTAAGATGACATTCCAAAATCTTCTAGGAAACACAAAAGCAGACAAAAACGCCTCAGTGTGTTCATTCTAAGGGCTTTTTAATTTCTTATTTTATTAGTTTCTTGAGAGTAGAGGAAAACAAATTAAATCCTTCTGGAGAAGACACCTATAAGGAAATGGAAACCTGGAGTAGGAAATGGCAACCCACTCCAGTATTCTTGCCTGAAATATTCCATGGACAGAAGAGCCTGGCGGGCTACAGTCCATGGGGTCCCAAAGAGTCGGACACGATGGAGCAGCTGGGCACCATCACCACCAGAATGACTGAAGAAACGATGGGTGTATGACTGATTACTGTGCTGTGCATCTGAAACTAACAAAACACTGTACACCAACTCTACTCCAATGAAAAGTTTTAAAAAAGAAACGGAAAGACAGAACAGGTGGGCAGTAAAAATCTGTATGGTCTGAAACACTGGAAAATTCTGATGGACTCTAACATCTGCTTGGTTTCCACTAGTGTTGAAGACAGGCCCTAAAACTTTACTGGCATCTCCAAAAACAGAAGTGAACTGTGTGTGTGTGAGAAGCTTAATTATATATCTAAATCAAAGTTTCTAAACAGTGAAACTCTTCACATTCTCAACTAGAAATTCTCTGTGGGGGCTTTCGTGTGCATTGTAGGATACGTAGCAGCATCCTCGCCTCTACCTACTGGATGCCAATAACAGGTACCTCTCCCAATTGTCACAACCAAAAATACCTCCAGACATTGACAAACATCCCCTGAGTTGCAAAATCAACTTGAGATCAGTTGAGAACCACTGATCTAGATGGGGGTGTCTTCTGATCTTGAGCCTATAAATATGAATCCAACTCCACACTAGGACAAGACAGATAAGACAGGTAAGTGCATGCATACTCATGGGTGAAGGGATATTTGCACAGTGCTGAAGCATCACTCTGCAGCTTAATTGCAACCACAATGGAGAAAACGAGGAGAGAACTGGCAACAGCAAACCTAACCAAGTGACCAAATGCTGCATCACTAACAATGGGACAGGCTGACATTATGTATTTAACCTAAATCTAATCAAGCCTCTAGACCTACATCAAGTTTACAGAAAAGAAAAAGGGTACAGCAGGTGAAATGACACCATGAAGAAACAGATCAGATAAACGCAGAATGTGAGAGGTATTCTAACAAAGGTAGCCTGGAACTTTCAAAAACTTACAGTAATAAAAAGAAAATCAGAAGTGAGGGACTACTCTAAATTAAAAAATAAAAATAAAGCAATATAACAATGTGGAAACATTTCATCTTTTTTGAGCTATAAAAGATATTTGTTGAAACAATGACAGAACTCTGAATATTAACTAAATATCAGATAGTAGCTAACTTGTGATAATGGTCATATATTTATATTAGAGAATATCCTTATTCTTAGCAAGGGCATGCTGACGTTTTAGGGGTAAAACTTCATGATGTCACTTAGTACAGCCAAATATGTCTAAAAATTTTCAAGATAAAAGAATAGGGGAAAACCAACCCAATCAAAATATGTGCAGAATACCTAAACAGGTTATTTCTCCAAAGAAGACATACAGATGGCTAATAGGCCCATAAAAAGATGCTCAATGTCACTACTTATTAGAAAAATGCAAACCAAAACTACAGTGAGGAACTACCTCACACTGGTCAGAAAGGCCATCAGTTAAAAGTCCACAAATAAATACTAGAGGTGTAGAGAAAAGGGAACCCTCCTACACTGTTGGTGGGAGGGTAAACTGGTGTAGTCACTATGGAAAATAGTATGGAGGATCCCCAGAAAACTACAAATAAAATTACCGTATGATCCAGAAATCCCATTCCTGGTCACATATGCAGACAAAACTAAAATTCAAAAGGATACATGCACCCCTATATTCATAGCAGCACTATTCACAATAGCCAAGACAAGGAAATAGCCTAAATGTCCATCAACAGATATGAATGGATAGAGAAGATGTGGCATATATACAACGGAATACGACTCAGCCATAAAAAAGAATGAAGTTATGTCATTTGCAGCAACATGGATAGACCTACAGATTATCATACTAAGTAAACTAAGTCAGAAAGACAAAAACCACATGATATCACTTATATGTGGAATCTAAGATATAACACAAATGAACTTATCTACAAAACAGACTCACAGACCTAGAGAACAGACTTGTGGTTGCCAAGAGGGCGGGAGATTGAAGGAGGGATGGATTGGGAGTTTGGGATTAGCAGATGTAAACTATGATACACGGAATGGATAAACAATGGTCCTACTGTATACAATATCCTATGTAACCATAATGGAAAGGAATATGAAAAAGAACATACATATATGAATCACTTTGCTGTGTAACAGAAATTTACACAACACTGTAAATCAACAATACTTCAATAAAAACTTTTTTAAAGATTAGGAGAAAACAAAAGATAAAAGCATGGACTAAACCAAAACTAACGTACAGGTAAAACTGTCTCTCAGATAAACCTTGCCTTTGAGATCTTTCAGTCTTATCCCAAGCCCCAAGCAGCCAGACGCTTTCCTGTGGCTCCTCAGTTGCCCAGCAGGCTCCTAGAACACGCTGTGGACCATGACTGTGACATTTCCCAGTCCCTGACTTTCATCAGAATTTTGCTGAGTACTCCATGAAATTAAAGAACAAAACATTAGATTCTAGAGTATATTAAATTACAAATGCATAATTATCTGTGTTAGCATTCTAACTAGCAACCACTAAACATAAACCCTTACTTGAGGTCAAGGACTCAAATTAGAAACTTCAGGCACTTCGGTGGCAGGCCAGTGGCTCACAACCTTCTCAAAGCTAAGCCTTATGAAAAATTCTTCTAGGAAAAAAAAGCTGTCTACTTCATAAGGTCTTATTTTTACTATTTAGTTTCCTGATTCAAAAAACAAAATAATACAAAAAAAATTCACTGAGAAGTCTGTTACTTCTCCAGTCCCTCTTATTCTACAGAGATAACAGTTTTTATTAATTTTCTATATTTCAATCCAGTATTTCTTCATGCAACATAGGCAAAATATATTTCCCCCTTATAAAAAGATCAGCTACTTTCTTTTTTCACTTTTCATTATATCCTAGAGATCTCTATACACACCAATATGATGAGCTTTTCCTCATTCCCTTTAACAGTTGCATTATATTGTATTTTGTAGACAATCCCATTGTTATTTAACCAGTCCCCTACAACCAGACACTTGCATTGTTCCCAGCCTTCCACTATGTATTACAAGCAATGATATCCTAATATATCACAAAGAGTCGGACATGATGGAAGCGATTTAGCACACTTAGCACACATCCTAATACATGCTAATGTATCTAGATGCCTAGAACTGACAATGCTAGATCAAAGGGTGTGGTAGACAGAATAAGGGGCCCCCAAAGATGTGGACAACCTAATCTCAAGAAACTGAATACCTTACCTTACATTCAGAAGGAACTCTACAACTATGATGAAGTAGGGGCCTCCTTACACCTGCCCCGACTTACCCGGGTGAGCTGGATATAATCACAGGGATCTTTACAAGAAGGAGCCAGGTCAGTGAGGAGGGAAGCTGCTACACGACTGTCTTTGAAGATGGGGGAAGGGGCCATGAACCCAGAAATACGGATGGCCTCTAGAGACTAGAAAAGGGCAGTTCAGTTCAGTCGCGTCTGACTCTATGCGACCCCATGGACTGCAGCACACCAGGCTCCCCTGAACATTACCAACTCCCAGAGCTTGCTCCAACTCTTGTCCATCAAGTCAGTGATGCCATCCAACCATCTCATCTTCTGCGGTCCCCTTCTCCTCTCGCCTTCAATCTTTCCCAGCATCAGGGTCTTTTCCAGTGAGTCAGTTTTTCACATCAGGTGGCCAAAGTATTGGAGTTTCAGCTTCAGCATCAGTCCTTCCAATTAATATTCAGGACTGATTTCCTTTAGGATGGACAGGTTGGATCTCCTTGCAGTCCAAGGGACTCTCAAGAGTCTTCTCCAACACCACAGTTCAAAAGCATCAATTCTTCAGTGCTCAGTTATCTTTATAGTCCAATTCTCACATTCATACACGACTACTGGAAAAACCATAGCCTGGACTATGCGGACCTTTGTTGGCAAAGTAATGTCTTTGCTTTTAAACATGCTGTCTAGGTTGGTCATAACTTTTCTTCCAAGGAGCAAGCCTCTTTTAATTTCATCTGCAGTGATTTTGGAACCCAAAAAAGTAAAGTCTGTTATTTTTTCCACTGTTTCCCCATCTATTTCCCATGAAGTGATGGGACCAGATGCCATGATCTTAGTTTTCTGAATGTTGAGTTTTAAGTCAACTTTTTCACTCTCTTCTTTCACTTTCATCAAGAGGCTCTTTAGTTCTTCTTCACTTTCTGCCATAACGGTGGTGTCATCTACATATCTGAGGTTATTGATATTTCTCCCGGCAATCTTGATCTCTTCTCTCTGGAGTGCAATAAAGTTTGCACAAGGAAGCTTGTGTTTCCTCCAGCCCAGCATTTCTCATGTAAGTTATGTACTCTGCATATAAGTTAAATAAGCAGGGTGACAATATACAGCCTTGACGTACTCCTTTCCTGATATGGAACCAGTCTGTTGTTCCATGTCCATTTCTAACTGTTGCTTCTTGACCTGCATACAGATTTCTCAGGAGTCAGGTCAGATGGTCTGGTATTCCCATCTCTTTAAGAATTTTCCAGTTTGTTGTGATCCACACAGTCAAAGGACTTGGTGTAATCAACAAAGCACAAGTAGATATTTTTCTGGAACTCTCTTGCTTTTTCAATGATCCAATAGACGTTGACAAATTTGATCTCTGGTTCCTCTGCCTTTTCTAAATCCAGCTTGAACATCTCCAAGCCTGGCTTGGAGAATTTTCAGCATTACCTTGCTAGTGTATGAGATGAGTACAATTGTGCGGTAGTTTAAACATTCTTTGGCATTGTCTTTGGATTGGAATAAAAACTGACCTTTTCCAGACCTGCGGCCACTGCTGCATTTTCCAAATTTGCTGGCATATTGAGTGCAGCATTTTCACAGCATCATCTTTTAGGATTTGAAATAGCTCAAAAGGACAGGGGAAAAAATACTCTCAAGACTCTCCAGAAAGAACATAACCTTATAGACCCATTTTACATTTATGACCTCCAGAATTGAAAAATAAGAAATCTGTGCTATCTTAAACCACTAAGTTTGTGATATTTTGTTCCAGTAGCAACCAGAAACTAATACAAAGGGTAGATACAATGCAAATTTTCCACAAGTTAACAAATCCCCTTCCAAAAAGTTTGCACTTTTTTGTACTTTTACAAGCAATGTGCCTATTTTTCAACTATGTCTCCAACAAAATGTGGTATCTAACTTTTGAAGTTTTGCCCATAGAGTAGGTGAGAAATGATTTATCTCAATAGTTTTAGTTCTCCAGAGAGGCTGATTTAGATGATATATTTTGCTGAAACTATCTGTTAAAATATTTTCTGCCTATCAACAAAGCAGAAACATACTCACTGACACACAGAACAGACATGTAGTTGCCAAGGCGCGGGGGGCGGGCGGAGAGTTGGACTGGCAGTTTGGGGTTGTATGTGTATGTGTACTCAGTTCATGTCCGACTCTTTGCAACTCCATGGGCTGCAGCCCACCAGTCTCCTCTGTTCATGGAATTTGCCAGGCAAGAATACTGGAGTAGGTTGCCATTTGCTTCTCCAGGGGATCTTCCCAACCCAGGGAACGAACCCTCGTCTCCTGCACTGGCAGGCAGATTCTTTACCACTGTGCTACCTGTGAAGTCCAGTTTGTGGTTAGTAGATACAAAAACTATTACATATAGAATGGACGGACATGGTCTGTCCTGTACTGTACAGTACAGGGACCTATATCCAAAATCCTGGGATGAAGCCTAACAGAGAAGAATACAAAAAATAACATATATATATTTGCTGTACAGCAGAAATTGACACATTGTAAATCAATGGCACTTCAATAAAAATTTTTAAAATGAAATAAAAATCTTTCCTCAATTTTTCTTCTGTTTTATTACTTTGTTTTTAGTTTTTTTTCCTAAAAATTTCCATTTTATGGATCTTCTTTATAATATTAATTATAGATATTTTTCCCACTTGGTCATTTTTGTTTTTACATTGCTGATGATTATGTATTGTCATACTTAAGTCTTTATTATTTGAATTTATTTTTACTTAACGTTTAAAGTTTTCCTCCTATATGTTTTGCATATTCAAAAGACTTCAGGCCTGTTTTAGTATATCAATAATCCAATAAGACTGCTTCCTAATCTCAAGGGCCAAATGTAGTGGTTAACTTGTTTTCCTTTCTTATTTCTGCACTGCTGCTGCTGCTAAGTCGCTTCAGTTGTGTCCGACTCTGTGCGAGCCATAGACGGCAATCCACCAGGCTCTTCTGTCCCTGGAATTCTCCAGGCAAGAACACTGGAGTGGGTTGCCATTTCCTTCTCCAATGCATGAAAGTGAAAAGTGAAAGTGAAGTCGCTCAGTCATGTCTGACTCTTAGCGACCCCATGGACTGCAGCCTACCAGGCTCCTCCGTGCATGGGATTTTCCAGGCAAGAGTACTGGAGTGGGGTGCTATTGCCTTCTCCTATTTCTACACAGACACTTCAAAAGGAGGAAAATTCCAGTGTGAGAAAGATACAGAAGATGGCAAAATACAACTCTAGATAATGTAACACAATTTTAGCAAACTTTACTGCTTTACTTAAATTCATAAAAATAATTTAAAAATCCATAAATCTGCTAAGAATTACAAATTATTACATGAAACATTTTTTATCCCACGTGTATTCTTTTGAATTTCATTTTTGAGAAATCTATACCTGTGTTTATAGCAGGATAGTCTTTCTCTTTTTTTTAAAGTTTAAGCTATTTTTTTACATTTTTTATATTCTTTTCTACTACTGTTCATCACAGAATATTGAATATAGTTCCCTGTGCTATACATTAGGATCTTGTCAGTTAAGGCATTCTTTTAGTTAAAATGTATTAAGAACCATTTCTGGATACAATGAAGCAACAACGTAACTGAGTTACTACTAATTAGCTTAGAAACTCAAGCCACTCAAAATATGGGAGCTAAATAACTTAGGTAATTTTGCACAAAAACTATTTTGCTTACAATTTAAACATTGTGTTTACTTTTTTTTTTTTTTTTAGTTTTTATTTATGTGGTTGCCCAAGGTCTTAGTTGCAGCATGTGGGATTTAGTACCCTGACCAGGGATTAAACCTGGGTCCCCTGCATTGGGAGTGCAGAGTCCCAACCACTGAACCACTAGGGAAGTTCCTTATGTTTACTTTTTATACAAAGTTACTTTCAAATTTAAGTTTTCCAAAGAGTACTGCTATAGTTGTGGGGATTTTAAAAACCATTTGCAAATGCTATTTAATGATAAAGTAATATAGCTACGTATGAAAAAAAGAAGCCCTTTTCATTGTTGTTGGGAGTGAGCCTATGTTAGCCTTTGCATTGGGGCCTATTTTTACTAGGGTCTACCGAATGTTGGCCACCAGGCACTGAGACTAGTAAAGGGGGGCTTGATCCAGAACACAACCAGCTGTGATGTCAATGGCCATAAGGTGACCCTGAAGTCTGTGACCGGCCCCCTTAGCAGATGCGCAATTCCAGCTGCCTTCCTGACATTTCCATTAGGATATCCCAAAAGAACTAAAATGTGAATTTTAATGCCCCGAAGCTGAATGCATCATCTCTTCCTCCAAAACCCACAGCTCCTTCTGAATTCTGTAGCAATCCGTGATCATTCTTTCATTTTTTGTCTCACCAATTTTATCTTGCACTGTTTTGCTTTTTCACACTAAATGAGCTGTCAAGCACTTTTTCTTTGAAGTATAATTTACAATGTTGTGTTAGCTTCAGGCGTACAGCAAAGTGATTCAGATATATGTATATATGATTGATAACCTCATAGGTTATTACAAAATACTGAATATAGTCCTCTGTGCTATACAGTAGGTTCTTATTTGTCTGTTTCATATAGTAGTCATCTGTATCTTTTAATCCCAAATTCCTAATTCATCCCTTTCCCCTCTTTCCTCATTGGTCACCATTAAGTTTGTTTTCTATGTCTGTGATTTTTGAATCTTCCTATGAAATTCAAAAGCATAATAGCTTACAATTATTATTATTTCCATAGTATTTTAAAGTATTTTAATTTTGAGTTATTTGAAACATATATAAAGTATCAGAAAATTAAATGATACCTAAAGATATTACCATTTTGCATATTTGACTAAAATCACCTTTTTTTAAAAAAGGAAAGAATGTTACAGATTTTTTGCCCACGCTGATTGAACCCACGGCCCCTGCACTGAAAGTGCAGTCTTAACCACTGGATCGCCAGGGAAGTTCCCACAACTGAAGTCTTACCTTACCTGTATACTCTTTACCTCCACAGAGATAACCACTAACGTTTTTATTGGAGTACAGTTGATTTTTAATGGGGTTGTAGTTTCGGCTGTACAGTAACTTGAATCAGTTATAAATATACATATTCACTCTTTTTAAAATTCTTTTCCCATGTAGATCATTACAGAATTATAGAAAAGAGCTCCTGGTGCTCTACAGTAGGTCCTTATCAATTATCTATTTTATATACAGTAGTGTGGAGGAGCCTGGTAGGCTTGGGGTCGCTAAGGGTTGGACACGACTGAGCGACTTCACTTTCACTTTTCACTTTCACACATTGGAGAAGGAAATGGCAACCCACTCCAGTGTTCTTGCCTGGAGACTCCCAGGGACAGGGGAGCCTGGTGGGCTTCCGTCTATGGGGTCACACAGAGTCGGACACGACTGAAGTGACTTAGCAGCAGCAGCAGCAGCAGTGTATATATGTCAATCCCAATCTCCCAGCTTATCCCCTCACCCTGCCTCCCCACTGGTAACCATAAGCTCAACCACTATCTTAAAGCTCTGTGTATTCTCCTCATGCATTTTTTGGCTTTCATATGTTCACTATCATGTTCTAGAAATTTATATGAATAATATACTGCATGTATCATTCTAAAACCTACTTTTTCCATGTATCTGTCTGAGATTCATGTTGATCATATAGATGGAATTCATTTATTTTAAATGCTGTATGGTGGCCCCTTGTATGAACAAACCACAGTTCATGTTCTCATTTTCCTATTGATTTACAGGTTATTTCCTGTCTACACTATTATAAATAGTGATGTAATGAAATCCTTGAACATGTCTCCTTGCACAGATGTATAAAAATGTCTTTAAAGCAGACCCATCTGTATCAGAACTTAGCTAGAACTTAGTCATATGGCCACATCCACCTGCAAGAGAGAATGAGAAATGCAGTCTTTACTCTAGATGGTCATGTACCCAGCAAAAAATCAGGGCTTCCATTTCCAAGGAAAAAACAGATATTGGTATTGCGGAAAGCAACTAGCAACCAACAGCTGCTGCCATTTTAAGTATTTCCAAATGTCTTTGAAAACTTCAAAGAGGTCATTCCAATTTATATTCCCATCAACAATGAGTAAGAGTTCCAATTTCCCCACATGTTCTCCAATAACTTTGGCTATCAAATATATTAATTTACCAATCCGACTGATGTAAAATAGTATCTCCCTGTTGTTTCAATTTGCATTTCCTTGATTACTACCAAGTATAAATATTATTAACCATTCTAGTTTCCTATTTTTTGAAATGACTATTTCATCATTTTTCTAGCTGGTTGCCTACAAATTAAAAAAAAAAAAATGTTGGCTGCACTGGGCCTTCGCTGCTGCAGTGGGGCTTCTCACTGCAGTGGTTTCTCTCATTACAGACCATGGGCTCTAAGGTGCATGGGCTCAGCAGCTGCGGTGCACAGGCGTGGCTGGTCCCCAGCATGTGGAAACTTCCCAGACCAGGGATCGAACCTGTGTCCCCTGCATTGACAGGGTGAATCCTAACCACTGGAGCACCATGAAGGTCCACCTACACATCTTTTATTGCAGGATTCTACACATATTCTTGATACTGATTTGCTTTGAAAATAATTTCAACCAGTCTTTGGTGTGAGTATTCCATTTTTAGATCGATAGCTTCTATTGCTGCTAAGTCACTTCAGTCGTGTCCGAGTCTGTGTGACCCCATAGACGGAAGCCCACCAGGCTCCCCCGTCCTTGGGATTCTCCAGGCAAGAACACTGGAGTGGGTTGCCATTTCCTTCTCCAATGTGTGAAAGTGAAGTCACTCGGTCATGTCTGACTCATAGTGACCCCACGGACTGCAGCCTACCAGGCTCCTCCATCCATGGGATTTTCTAGGCAAGAGTACTGGAGTGGCCTGCCATTGCCTTCTCCGTAGCTTCTATTAGGAGAAAAATTTAACTTTAATGTAGCTATTAGGAGAAAAATTTAACTTTAATGTAGCTATTGCAGAGACTGCAAGTTGTCCACCAAAATGCACTCTCTCTTCCACAATGACAGTGGGGGCCAAATATGTCTACTCAGTTAAGCTGTATTTCCCAGCCTCCCTTGCTGCTTGGTGACTAAGTTGCCAACACTGGAATGTACCTGGCAGTAATGTATCTGCTGCTGGGTATCAGCCTTAAAAATAATGCACGTTTTTGATCACTTGTCTCTTCAACTTCCTTGACACTGTCATGTTGAAGTTAAAATCTAGACCAACGCCACAAACTATATGTTGGGCTACCCAACTAGTCTGGGTCTCCATGAGGGCTTCATAGAGCAAACTCTATAAACCTACCCTGAACTATTACATCAAAGAGAAATTAATTTGTCTTATTTGCTGCTGCATTTGGGGTATCTTTTTTTTTTTTTTAACAGATACCTGGCCAAATATGCCAAATACATTTAAGAAGGATTTCTTAGATAACAAACCATAACAAAGCAATGTGCTGTGCTGTGCTTAGTTGCTCAGTTGTATCAAGCTCTTTGTGCTCCCATGGACTGTAGCCCACCAGGCTCCTCTGTCCATGGGATTTTCCAGGCAAGAATACTGGAGTAGGTTACCATGCATTCCTCCAGGGGATCTCCCCAACCCAGGGGGGATCAAACCCAGGTCTCCCTCATTGAATCCTCAGGAGGATTCTTTACCGACTGAGCCACCAAGGAAGCCCAACAAACCAATAGCAATTATTTTAGGCTGACTATTCTTTGTATATAATATAAAAAGTTCCTCTTGAGGAACTTTTTATAAATAAAAAATATTCTCCCTGAATTTTTTAAACAAATTTTAAATTTTGTTTTTCAAATACAGGCTTTCATACTGAAATGTGGTTTGTGAATAGGTGAGGTAAGGATTTATAGTTTTATATGAGATTGGCCAATTGTTTCCATCACTGCTTATTGAATCATCCCACTGATTTTTAATCACCTCTGCTATTCACCAAATTAGCAGAGACACATGACGATCTTCTGTTCCATTGATCTGTGCTTATAACTTTGTGCCACTGTCACACTGCTATGATTACTAAAACTTTATACTAAGTCTTAATAATCAAGTAGACAAATCCCTCATTGTTTTTCAAACTTATCCTGGTAATTCTAGCCATTTTACTCTTTCATTTAACATTCATCTATCAAATTACACACACACATGCACATATACAACTATTGGGATTTATGATACAGATGCACTGAATGCATGAACTAACAGAGTAAGAAATTACATCATTACAAAACTGTGTCTTCCCGCTCATGAGCATGCTACATTGCTGTATTACATACACCTTTATAATTTTCTCCATAAAGATCTTCAACATCTTTTGTTAGAAATTGTCCAAGGCCCCTTAGGTTTTGGGCCACTTCATATGGCTTTTTTTTTTTAACTGCATGTTCAACTTTGTCTGTTGTTGACATGTGGGAATATCGTCGGTCTTCTTAATACTTGGATTTAATACTTTGGACTTCCCTGGTGGCTCAGATGGTAAAGCGTCTGCCTACAATGCAGGAGACCCGGATTCTCTGGGTCGGGAAGATCTCCTGGAGAAGGAAACAGCAACCCACTCCAGTATTCTTGCCTGGAAAATCCCATGGATGGAGGAGCCAGGTAGGCCACAGTCCATGGGTTCGCAAAGAGTCAGAGCGACTTCAACAACTGAGCGACTTCACTTTCTTCTTTTCTTTCTTTTAATACTTAGCCTATAATCTACAGTTTTTTGAAATTCTCATTAATTTTAATGTTTTTGGTTTTTGTTCTTGACACACCACGCAGCTTGCGTGGAATCTTAGTTTCCAGATCAGGCATTGAAACTGCGCCCTCAGCAGTGAAAGCACAGAGTTCCTAACCACTGGACCACCAGGGAATCCCCTAATGTTTTGGTCTTATTAGATATTCTATGTAGGTAATCATGGTGAATAATAACAACTATAATTTTCTTTTTAGTCTTCGTGTTTTCATTCCTTTTGCTTTTCTTATTGCCCTGGATAGATACGTCAGTAAAATGTGGAACAGAATTTAGATAAGCATCTTAGACTTGTTCCTGACTTAAAGGGGAACACTTTCTAATGCTTCTTTGTCATGTTAACAAAATTCTTTAATTGTTTCTACTTAGTAAACTTATGAGTATGTTTTAAATTTCATCTGAATCTTTTAAGATAATTATATCATTTTCTTCCTCTAATGTTTGTAGTAGATTATATCCTTCAATTTTTTACTGGAAGACCATCCTTGAATTCCTGAAATAAATCCTCTTTAACTAAGATAGTGGTTTCTAGACATGACACATTTGATCTGCTCATGCTTTATTTAGGATTTTTCCATTATAAACAAAGTGAAACTGGACCATAATTCGCTTTCCCTTATAATCCCTGTTAAATTTTACCACCCTCATCAAATGAGTTGGGAAACTTGCCTTATTTTTTAAAATTTTATTAAAACTGATGGCATAAAATAGGAGTTTCCAGTTCCTTGAAATTTAAAAGTCATCATGAGCTTTTAAAGGTTTAAAAGCATCATCAGCCTGGTGTGTTCCACTATGGTGCAGGGATGCATGCTAAGTCATTTCAGTCATGTCTGACTCTTTAGCCTACCAGGCTCCTCTGTCCATGGGATTCTCCAGCCAAGAATACTGGAATGGGTTGCTGTGCCCTCCTTCAGGGAATCTTCCCAACCCAGGGATGCCATTACATCTCCTGCAATGGCAGGTAAGTTCTTTACCAGGAGCGCCACCTGGGAGGCACCCCCACCATCCACTATGGAAATTTTTTAAGTAAATAATTATATTTAATAGTTGTATGCTCATTTAGGTCTTTTCTTTCTTCTTAAAGCAATGAATCAGATAAAGAATAGATGAGGTTCCAGTACCATGTTGAACAGAACTGGTGAGAACTGACATCATTACCTTGTTTCCAATCTCAAGGGGGAAGGTATTCAGTCTTTTCCTTTGAGTATTATGCTAGCTGTGGTTTTTTTGTTTTTTTTTTTTACAATTTTTAAAATGTATAATTATTGTGGCTGTGCTGGGTCTTTGTTGCTGTGCAGGCTTTTCTCTAGTCACAGCGAGTGAGGGTTACTCTTCAGTGCATTCAGCAGGCTTCTTACTGCAGTGGCTTCTTTTGTTGAGGACCACAGGAACCAAGCTTCAGTAGTTGTGACACACGGGCTCAATAGCTGCGGTTCCCAGCCTCTAGAGCACAGGCTCAATAGTTGCAGCCAACAGGCTGAGTTGCTCCACGACACCTGGGATCTTCCTGGATCAGGGCTCGAACTCAAGTATCCTGTGTTGGTGGGCGGCGGAGTCTTTAACCCTGAGCCACCGGGAAAGCCCCTAGCTGTGGTTTTTTATAGCTGTCTTTATCTAGTTTATTGCAGAAGGAAATGGCAACCCACTCCAGTGTTTTTGCCTAGAGAATCCCAGGGACGGCGGAGCCTGGTGGGCTGCCATCTATGGGGTCACACAGAGTCGGACACGACCGAAGCGACTTAGCAGCAGCAGCATCTAATTGAGAAAGACGCCTCCTAAGTTTACTGAGAGTGTTTATCATGAACTACTCATATTTATTTTCTACCCTATATTCTCTCAGTTGTGTTCCCATGATGTTTTAAACACCCAACACTAGTCATTACCATTATTATTCTATGCATGCAGTAACTGTTTTAGTGTTCCCACATATTGATCATCAACTTCTTTATGCACCATTTCTTCTTGCCATCTACTCTTTTCCTTTGAGGTTTAACAGACTCCTTCTTCCTGTACCTCTTATAATTTTGATTATGATTCTCCAAGATGAGTGGTAAATTCCCACACTTTTTTGTCTAAAAGTATTTTTTTAAGCCCACACTTTTAAATAAGAGCTTTGCTGGGTATATGGCATTCTGAGTTATAGCTATTTTCTCTAGGCCCTTTCAAAATATTATTCCTTTATCTTCAGATGTGTCTTGTTAATGGTGAAAAGTATGCTGTTAGCTTAAATGCTGTTTCTTTGTATATAATCTTTTACAGTTTCTGATGTTATCTTGCTCATCTTTGAAGACTCCAAAAGAATTTATTGGCATTTCTTTTACGGTACATGCTATACTTTATAGTATTTAGTCATTCCCTGTGCTTTAGTATTACTTACCTCCTATTGTTTGGGGCTTTCCTCATAGCTCAGTTGGTAAAGAATCTGCCTGCAATGCAGGTTCAATTCCTGGAAACCTGGAGAAGGAAATGGCAACCCACTCCAGTATTCTTGCCTGGAGAATCCCATGGACAGAGGAGCCTGGCGGGCTACAGTCCATGGGGTCACAAGAGTCGAACACGACTTAGTGACTAAACCACCACCACCACCTCATATTGTTTAGTCATTTTACATAATTGCCTTGACTTCCCCATTAGAGAGCAAACTACCTGATGGTGTATAAAAGGCTGTGCATCTTTTCCTATAAAGAAGTAGCATGCTCTCTTGTGGAATGGGGAGTGGCACAATTGGGGGGAAAAAAAAGATCAAAATGCCTTATCTGAGTTAGTAACAAAGGCCTGTTTCAGGGAGTGCCTAGATATCAATTTGTTGACAACTGGCTAATGTTTAAGTACAAATAGCAAGTGAGTACATTATCTATGTATTGACCATTCTGTGCACAGTTTATTGTTTGGCTTTCAACGGATGGCTGGCATTCTTACTAAAAACTGTTTAAACATCAAAAAGGTATTCACTAAGTTCAGCAAAGTTTTCATCTGCCAGTATGGTCATTTATAGTGTGTGTAAGATCTGCCTCTGAGTGAATAGTTGGGGAATAGTCCCAACTATTTCCTAAATGTACAGTCTAAGCTGCTTTCCATCACTGGCATTCAAACATAGCTGAGCAATTTTTGAAAGAACACGAAAACCACCACTAGAAATCTATTTACATGGAAGACTGAGGAGACTCCTGGAAGTAAGCTTATTATCTTGAGCAAAGAGAAGATTAGGTAGCTTGATCTTGAAACAAAGTCTTGGTGCTCAGAGGAGATGAGTAATTGTGAATGTACCATAGTTCTTGAGACTGGTCAGGATCCTTAGCTCAGACTACTGTGGATTCAAATCTAGGTTCTAAGGAGACAGAGGGCTGTAAACACAAAGGGGAAATACCTTTTTCTACTAAAACCACTGACAGAATACACTGCAGACCATTCTGGAGCCCTCTGACAGAGAGTATCACAGACAGTCAACAATGAACACTGCAGAGGACTGGCCTCCCCACATTGCCAGTGCATTCCTCACCAACTGTATCCCAAAGAAGCAGCTAGAATGCACACAGAAGAGCCTGACAAGACGGGCAACACCTGGCAAAACTAGCAACCACGATGCATGAAAAATCCCACAGGACGTAAATCATCAGAGAGCTGAGGGAAAACACAGAATACTTTCAGCTACTAAATCTGGCAGCTTACCAGGCTTGTTATTGAAAATACCTACAGTACCTCTTGAGCACCCTAGAAACATTTGGATGGAATTTTACCAGGTGTATTCAGCACAAGGAGCACGGAGAGCTTAACAGTAAGGTCAGACATGACTGAAGTGACTTAGCGTGCATGCATGAGACAGAAACGCAAATCTTCAAATTGAGAATGTTAGAAGGCAATGGCAGGTCACTCCAGTGCTCTTGCCTAGAAAATCCCACGGACGGAGGAGCCTGGCAGGCTGCAGTCCACGGGGTCGCTATGAGTCAGACATGACTGAGCGACTTCACTTTCACTTTTCACTTTCACACATTGGAGAAGGAAATGGCAACCCACCCCAGTGTTCTTGCCTGGAGAATCCCAGGGACGGGGGAGCCTGGTGGACTGCCGTCTATGGGGTCACACAGAGTCGGACACGACTGAAGTGACTTAGCAGCAGCAGCAGGAAACTACTATTCAGGAAAGTCAATCTGTAACCTCCTCAAATTTGCAATGCTGTTGATTTTTCTGAATCACACTCACAATGATATATTTTTAAACGAAGACACTTCTGAATTCATGAAAACAATTTTGACTATTTTAATAACTAAAAATGCCTACTCTTTCCTGCAGCTTACACATTTTGACAGCTACAACCCCTTCATGAATGACAGCCTTGTCATCACGAACGGGTTTGCATGACTCAATGAATCTATGAGCCATGCCCTGCAGGACCACCCAGGCAGACAGGTCCTAATGGAGAGTTATGACAAACCGTGGTCCACTGAAGAAGAGAAGAGCAAACCACTCCAGTAGCCTTGCCTCAAGACCCCATGAACAGTATGAAAAAGCAGAAAGATATGACTCCAGGAGCAAACTTCGGGAGATAATGAAGGACAGGGAAGCCTGGCAAGCTGCAGTCCACAGGTCACAAAGAGTCGGATACAACTTACCTACTAAACAACAACAGGTAGAAACAGAAGGCCCAAGAAATCTTTCACAGAACGACAACCAAGATGAAAAATGTCACGCAAGGAACCAAAGTACATAAGTTAACTCTAAAGTGAAATCCAATTTCAAAACAATATTTTTCATTTTACTATAAAATGATCCATTGGACTTACCTTCCTCAGAGGTTCTCAGATTGTGTTAGGGCAACACCTTTTTCCAGGTTTCCTAGGTAAGAGAATGAATACAAAAACTGAAATGATTTACTAGCCCATATCTCAAGTTAAAGCCCAGATCTCATCTCTCCTACTGTTATTTTTGTGGGTTTTTTTTTTTTGTCAGAAGCAGCACTTTCTTTCCAACTGAGAGGGTGGGGGGGAGGGTGTCAGAGCAAAATGTTACAGCAGCAGAAACTTTGAATAGGAGGAGGCTGAGAGAAGAAGACAGAAAAGGTGACTCCAAAATACTTAACCCTGAACCAAACATACTCTGCAGAGCATCTGAACTTCTTTCTTTCGTGGAGGAGACAAAAGCATTTCTAGAGGGGTTGAGCACAGACTCAAAGGGAGCAGGCTAAGAAAGGGAGAGGGCTCCAGGAGGTGCCCAGTCATCTCCGACCAGTTTCCTTCCTACAATCCCGCAGCCAAAAATAACCCAACTCAAGTGAAACGCAGCTGCGCCAAGTACTTCAGGTATCAGTGAAATTTCCTCCCCTTCTTTATGAATTTGTATTATTTATAAGACACTTGACACATGTTTAAACACTTAACATAGCTCCTCTGTTTCAGGAAATATGGCTTGTTCAGCTGATGGGGGGAAAAAAGCATATAATGAGGGAGTTAACAAGAGCTGATATTTTTTTTACAACATTCTTTAAAAACTGCAAAACCTCTTTAAACACCAGGAACAGCTTAAATAATTGACTCTAGGCCTGCGGGGCCTATGTGGACGGTTCCCTCTCTGGCCACACTCTCCCCGGGCTTCGGCCCGGACGGTGGGCCCGATGGGCGGCCCGGGGCGGCCATGTGTGGGCTTGAGGCCTCCTGGCCGCCTTCTCCACCCCACACCCGCCACCGGCGTTGGGGGCCCACGGTGGCTCAGGACGCCATGGAAAAGTCGGACCGTGGAAGATGGGCCCGCGCCCTTTGACCTTGGACGCACAGCACGCCGGGAGCAGGCGGAAGTGGGCCGCGAGCGGCCAGTCGCGGCCTTGAGCGGGGGCGTTCCAGGGGCGGCTGAGAGAGGCAAACGGTACCTGAGGTGGTCTGTCGCCGGCCTCACCCCGGGGACCTTTCCAACCCCTGTGGAGGCCCCGGCCCTGGGCCCTCAGTCCCCTCGGCTTCCCCCTCAGCGGGCGAGAAAGGGCGCCCTACGGAGGAACGGAGGCCCTGCGGCCGCCTGTCGCCGGCTCGGCGGGCCCCCGGCCCTGGTGGCCTCCATGGTGCGCGGGGAAGGTGGCCGCGAGCTGCGTCTTCCCGAGTCCCAGCACGCCCGGGGCCGGGAGCTGGGAAGCGGGGCCTGCGGACCCGGCCAGAAGGAAGGAGGGTGAGCCGCGGCCGCCGAGCGCCGCCCGCACTGCGCCGGCTGCGGGGGCGGAGGGACGCACCTGCCTCCCGCCCACCTGGGCCCCGGGGCTGCCGCCGCTGCTCGCGGGCCGTCCTCGCGGAGGTCGCCGGGGGCCTGAACCCGGAGCCTCGCAGCCCTCGAGTGCTGCCCTGCCTGGGCTGCGGGGCGACCCGGCTCCCCAGGGCCGAAAGAGTTGGACGCTCTCAAGGAGGGAATCTCAATACAGGAATTCCTCCTGCTTTGCTCGCAAGAGTTGAAAGCCCCGGAGGCCGTCGGTTCTGCAAAGGGGAGCTAGTCGGGCGCGGGCGAGCGAGCAGCTGATGAAAATAATTGTCCTCGCACACAACCCTGCGCCCAGGGGCGCGTGCACGCGCGCACACACACACTCACACAACTTGCCTCATCTATCCGCCCAACCTTAGTATTCTGGGCATGTGGTTTTCAAAAACTTGCTTGACACAATAACAAAGACATTTAAATGCCAGGACGCAGACTTCACTTTTTAACCTGCTGAGAGGAGCTACTTTCAAAGCTTCCCCACCGCGAACAAACTGACAAAAAATATGGGGTGCACTTATAAATTAAACACCTTACCCTCAAAGCAGTGTGCGTTAATCAGGTTTCTAAGGCAAAAGCCATCTCTGTCTTTTCCTATTCACCCAGATAATGCCCCAAGAAGGAACCCTTTTACACAAGACAGAGCTGGGGGGAAAAAAATGAATTATACCCATTGCTAGTAAAAATCATCTTAAATCAATAGAGCACCACTTGAACTTGAGTTTCCATTGTTTCACTGAATCATCAATGTTTTTAATTAAACAGCTACCCTTTCTGTTAAAACATTACATAAAAGGGTTAGGTTTCTACTTTTGTCGAGGCAGCTGGCGTTTGTTGGCTGTTGTGTTTGAGCAACAGACTGTTCAATAGAAGCGAGAAATAGTTCAACGCGCTCTTAATAGACCTGTTTCAACAATGTACCTTGAAAAGGAATACATTGTGTTATTGTGTTAGTTCGCTACAAACCTATTAAAAGAAAAATAGCATCCATCAGGTCTAACAAAACGCATTTGTATTATCCGTACTTATCTGCTTCAAATACGCTTCTTGGCACTATGTCTAGAATTCAACTAGATCATCAAGAGCTGGATGGAAGAACACATACCAGTTAGGTAATGACACACAGGGCTAAAAATAATAATAAAGGAAGGTCTGAGTAGACGGCAATCGCCACTTTTGTTTGTTTATCATGAGAAATAGAGGCAGCCCTACTTCAATTGAAAATATATTACAAATGCATGGAATCCTATGACAAAAACAATTTTTAAAATATTTCTAGCGTGGGAATATTGATTCAAATCCCATATTTGGAACGAATCTGATACACTTTCGATAGCAATTTGTTTCAGAGGAGGATTCAGGGCAGAAGCGATGCATTTTTAAAGCAGAGTTAAATAGCGCAAAGCGCCGGGTTCTTTAGGGAAAGGCGTGAAACAAACAAATCGAAAGCAAGGGTTCCAGCCAAGAGGTTGGGGAACAACGCTGTCTGGCTGTAAGAAAGGAAGTGTTTCTGGAAAGTGCTCTCTTTAAAATGATTTTTAACTTAGGTTACTGCATTTTAAACACAAAATGAAACTTGAAGCAAAGGAACAAGCGGCTTCGCCGCTATGAGACAAGACACCCATGGTGTGTTTCAGGAAGGGCTGCCACTTGGACCACAAATCTTAGGAAAACAGAGCGGCAAATGATGAAGCTAATTTAGGTCTGAGATCCGCTTAGCAGAAAAGACACCCAAAGTAGCATCTGTCAGAGGGAGACATTTTTTGCTCCCAGGAAAGGCAATCGATTCAGTTTCCAACCTCAGAGTGCCCAACATTCACTTTCAAGTGCAAAATTGTTAAGGGCATGAGAGAACCGTACACTGTCTACAACTGAACTCAGTTGTCCATAGAAGAGAACCTACACAGATCACAAGAGCATGCTATGCAAGATGTCTGTGTTAAATAGATGAAGCAATATTTTGCCCAGTAAATTGTTTTTGCATTTCTGAATTAATTATCAGATGAAGAATTAGAAACATGTCACCCTGAAACTTTGGATCAATGTTTTGCCATGGTGTGAAATAGCTGCATTCCACATTTCTGGAAGGCATTTGAAGTCAAATGGCTGATATGACTTCTCTCTGCAGTTAAGATAATTTTTTCCTCAAAAAGGGTGTGTATATGTATGTGCCAGGAGGTGGCTGAGCTGTTTGATTTATACTTTAAGACTTTTCACTGATGGTGTCTCCTCCTAGACCAAATCAATTTTTGAACTAATTCTTTTGAGTTAAAAAAAACAGAAATGAAATCATAAACCCCAAACTGCATACTATAAAATTAGTTTCACATAAGATTGACAGAAGGTTTGACAATTTCAAGGTGAGATTTTCCGATGTATCAAATAATCTACCAAAGATGAAAGACATTCACAGTAAACTGGTTTGGCCATGATATGAAGTGTTGTTACTAAGGCTTTGTAAAAAGTCTTTGATTTTTCATATAGAACTTTTAAAAACATTTGCATGACAAAAATCAAGCTATCTAGGGAAGAATATCCAGTTATTTTAATTTGGAAAGATTGTTCAAATAAACAAAGAATCACTAAAGAGATCACTTGAAAACCCAGCAGAGGAAGAAATGTATCTTAGAGGCAGACTGTAATTTGACTCCTTGTTTTGTTATTGGTCTTAAAAATCCTTGATTCTCTACTCTTGCAAAAAATTTTCAATAATACATAAAGTCTAAATATTTTCATTTCTTTATCTAAAGTAAAAAAATCCAAACAGTTGGTATAATTTGCCTCCCCATGAAGAATAGGAAGAAGGTCATATATAGATTATTTTCTATATGCCCCGAAAATTCTTTGTCAAAGGAGACCTCTAGGCTATTCATTTATCACTCATATCTGGAAGACTTTTGACCAATCAAATCTCTTAAAAAATCTTTACTACCATTCATCCTAAACAACATCTAATTTGAAAGATTCTATAACATACATTTCCAAAGCGTCTTCTCTTTTCAGTTTCTCAATCTGCCTTAGGTAGGTAAATTAATATACTTTCAGATTTCCTTTTAGCTTCTCTTGCCCTTTAGCTCAGAAGCATGGATAGTAAAAGAGGTTAACATTTTTGAAACAGTTCTACCACACACAGTTATTTCAATGCCATTCTCTGGTGTTGTGTCTGAAAAACGGGTGGCCGAGCCCGCTGCCCGCAGCGCCAGACTTTCAGCCGGATCCACCCCTGGGCAAAGTCATCAGAGGGAAAAGATTCAGCTTCCAAACTTGATTAAAAACAGCCTAACAGTCTCCGCCATGCTAAAGAACTGTGAGACTTGGGAAGCTGAGTAAACTGCCCATGAGAAGTGGTGTCTGAGGTCGAGATCCTGTTCAGCGGGTTAGTGAGAGAAGCTAAAAAAAAAAAAGCAGTGGAGTGTGAACTGAACTGCAGAAGGACAACTTGTCCTCAGATTTGACATCGACTTTGTCCACTTTAGGTGCTGACAAAGAGCGATTCTACCTGGTAACTGTTCACCTTCATTTGAAGGGGAAAAGGAGACACATGCACATACCAAAGATCTACTGAGATGCTGGGGAAATGTTAACTTGTTTCTGAAATCCCCCCCCCTTTTTTTTTTTTTTTTTGCTTCCTTTTGGCAAATACTTCAAAATATCCTTCTCCCCCTGAAGTTATATTCTGGGAGACACAATTAAGAGAAAAATACCAAGATGGGAAACTGAACCAGAAATAAGGAGCGTGTGGGTTGGTGAATAAAATAGACGCCTGTCAGCATCTTCTTAAGGATCTGTTGTCTGCGTTGTTTTTTAACATGTGACATGTTTACAGCGAAAAACTAAAGACATCCAAATAGGAGCCGAAACACGAAGAGGGAGGTTTCCTGATGTGTTTCAATAGTAAAATGAAAATTGTGTCTGTAGGTGCCTGTGTGTTCTCCTTGGGTTTGAAATTTTATTCCAGAACGTGGTGCAATTTGTTGGCTTTTTTTGTGTGTGTGGGCACCGGAGGAGGAGGAAAACATGATACATTTGGGGCTTTTTTTCAGTAAAGCTGTGTTTAGTTTTAATTTTCCTGTATTTTAAAATAAACACTTTGGCCAAAGCATGTTTGATCTCTGCGAGAAGGAAATATACATTGTGAAGGAATGTGCAGCAGTTGGGTATGAAAACGGGGTTGTGACTCACAGCTGCAGGCACGAGAAAAGGCGTCGCAGTGTCAGCCAGAGGTGTTCAGTCTAATAACTCAAGCTGTAAACTGTATCCCTAAAATCACCTACATAATAAATCATTGTGTGAAGGAAAAAAGTTGGGACTGAAAAGTGTAAGTGAAACAGAATCCTCAGGAGACTTCAATGCTGGGACCTATTGGCAATGATGTGAAATATGGGTTTAGTTTGTCCAAAACTTTAAGAATCAGAATAACACTGGAAATTATTCTAGTGTAGCTGATCTTTTTTCTTTTTGTCTTCATTTTCAACACATTTCTTATAGAAATGGGCTTGCACTTTTTTTTTTCCTCGCCTGATCACACAGCTGAAGCTGCTTTATGGGATTTCCAGTCAATTTATACAGCTTCAGGAAAAAATTCAAGAACGGCTTTATTTTCAGAAAAAAAAAAGTCTAAGTTATCAATACATATCAAGAAAAGAGGCCGAAATCTCTGGAAATTACCTGAGGTTCCCATCTCAGATTTCACTATTGCTTATAGGTACCAAAGAAAAGTACTGCTTTTATGTAATCTGGTCAACTCACTTGCTTAGGAATTCACTGCTAGATTGAAACACACAGACGCTGTGGTTGGCAAAGCTAGTGTCAAATCCTGGAGACTTGAGAAAAGCGAAACTTTGGGGGTGGAACGCACCCGTTTGGAGTAAAAAGGGGGCTAGCCAGTGCCTGGAGAAAAGATGCAATTGTCAAGAGGAAGTTTAAAGGCCAAGGACACACCACGTCTCTGAAACAATGAGGGTGAGGAAGTCAAGGAGCAGGCTCACCAAAACCACACTGAAACAATTTCTTTTATGGGCTCCTCTACATTTCCAGAATGAGCGAGCAGCAGAAGCCCCACGCTGGGAAACCGAACTGTGGGCTCTTGCACACCGGCCCTGCGAGAGGGAAAATAGTCAAGTTGACATGGGTCTGTTTCGCCTGGGCAATTCAAATGAAAATGTAAGAAGCAGGGCGGAGAGAGAAGACGACAATACGAACCTCGGAAAGTCTGCAATAAAAATTAACTGGAAAAAAAAAAAGGAAGTCTAGAGCAATTAAAACTCCTACCCCCGGCTCATTAGTATTCATGACCGAATGTCCAGCTTTTCTGTTTATCTTTCTCCCAGGATCAATATCCGAGCAGCGTGGGCCTGGGAGGAGCCCGAGCCGGGCCCTGCGAGCGCCTGACCTTTCGCGCCCTCCATACAGGTCAGAGCATCTTCAGAACCGCCCGGCCAGCGCCGCGTCCCTGCTCATTAAAGCGACCATTCATCTGCCAGCGACGAGCGGGAGGAGGGACAGGCCCGGGGCTGGGGGTGGCGGGGAGCAGTGGGCAAACAGACCCAACCGACTCCAAAGAGTTTAGAGAAACCACAGCCGGCCACACCAACCACCACGGGCCCAGTGGGCCAGGAGGAAGAAAAGAAAACCAACGAGCCGCCTCTGCAGCAGGAGTCCCAGCGCTGCTCCCGGCCAGGCCCTTGCAGACTCGGCCTGGTTCCAGACCCCACATTTTGGTGGGGGTGGGAGGCCAATACACGAGCCCTCTTCGAAGCCCCCCCCTCCCAAAGAGAACCCCAGGCCGGTCCCAGCCCATCAGCGGTCTGGAGCCGCCCCAGGCTTCGGCCGACGTCCCAGGGGCATCTCAGTGTCAGAGCCTTAGCCACAACTATTATCCTTGAAATTATTATTATTTTATTATTTCTACACCCCCTTCCACCTTCTCTAGGGGCGCTGCGCGCCAATCTGTTCCCCAGAACCACCGGCTTGGCCTCAGGGATAGGAAAAAAAAAAAACCTGGCTTCAGAGGTTCGGTAAAGAGAGGACTGAAGCAGAGGTTGGAGAGGTGAGGTGTGTGAGAGTAGGGAAAAGTCAGCTCCCCCTGGTTTAACTGAGAGATGCGGCGGCGCCCCCCCCCCCCCCCCCCCGCCACAACAACGCACACCCGGGGGTCAGAAGGCAGGCGGGACCCTGCAGCCCATCGCATTCCCAGGGGAGTAGGCCGGAGGGACCCGGACTGCGGGCAGCTCCCACCCAACTTAGTGCCAGGCTGGAGGCTTGAGGAGGGGGCCTCGGGGCCTGGCATGCCGGGGGCCCCCGGAGAGAACCTGGAGGAGGTGGGGGGAGCCAGGAATGCTCCGAGGGGCGAGAGCATCCATTTCGGAGGTCCTCAGACCATCTGCCCCAAATCTCCGTGGCTGATCGCGCTCACACCAGCCCCACAGTGGGGGCTGCAGGGATGTCAGAGGAAGGGAGCGTGTGTGTGTGTGTGTGTGTGTCTCAGTCTGCCCTCTGTGTGCACGCACGCTCCAGACTGGCGGCTGCACCAAAGCTCGTCCCAAATGAGGGTCTGGTGAAATGTGGGATGCGGGCAAGACGCAAGAGGTGTCACCTCTGCAAAAGCTCGTCGACCCCTGGGAACAAAAAAGGGAAACTTGCGAGGGCGAAGAGGGGGGCCCCAGCACCGACCTTTGCCCGACTGGGCCCTGTGGGGGCGGGGCGGGAGGGGGGAGGACCCGAGCCCCCGGGTACCCCGCTCGAGATCTGGGCTGTGGCCGCGCAGGGGCGGGGCGGGGCGTGGACGCTGCGGCCCCAGTCTCCCCACCGCCTTGACCGTGAACTCGAACCCTCGGGCTAGCTACCCGGGTTCTGGTTTGCAGAAGCTCTTATTGATAACACCGCATTCAGATTGTCCAATGCTGCCTTTTCGTTCTCAGGAGCCCAGCTGGAGGGTTTATGCAAGATCCCCCGATTCAGTCTGGAAGGGTCTAGATTCTTCCCTAAAAGAAAAAACCCAGGAACAATCTGTTGGAGGTCTGGTGGGGGTGGGGGTGGGGTGGGGTGGAGGAGGGTAGAAAACAGGGAGACATTTCTCAGGCCCTGGTCTGAGCTGCCAGTTAAAAATAGAAACCATTCATTGCGGTCTGCTGGGGGTAGCTGTGGGCCCAGGCGCTCCAAGTTCCCGCGGAACGCGAGCGATACCAAACTCTAATCCATCAATCGGCAAGTATTTATTGAACGCCTACTTTGGATCTCGAGGGTCGCTTTCCGGGCCACGTGTCCCTTAGAAGGAAAATGCATCCCATGGTTCGACCGGAGTCTTGGTGGGGTGTTATTTTGAGGCCTTTATTTCCCAGCTCTTGGACACAGGCCTAGCCTTCCCTTTGGGTTATTTCCGCGGCGTGATGGGGTTGGGGGTTTAGGACCCGAGTCCCTAGTGAGAGGAACTCGGTGGGTCCCCTCGGGTCCCGCTGTGCCACCGGGGGCGCTCATCAAGGATCTACCAGAACCCCCTCCCGATCAGGCCGCCGATCCGGGAGGACCACCGGTAGCCTGGAAAGCCCGGGGCCTCCTAGCCCACCCCATGTCTCGGGAGGACAGCAGGGAGCCCAGGGAAACCCGAATCTCCGGTCCAGCCTAGGATCTGCCCTTGATCTCAGTTTGGGGCGGAAAATACATACGCCACTTGAGACTGAAAACATCCGTCTGAGAAAGAGACAAAGGGACCGGGTCGGGGCGGGAGGGGGGAGGAAGAGAGAAGGTGCCACCAAGAAAAGAAAGCGGGGCGCGGACTGCGTGGGACGGGTTCTGCTGGGCCTGTGGCCTGCTTCCTTACGGCCGGAGAAGAACCGACCCGGGCCTTTGCTCCCGGAGTGACCTCCCCCCAGCACCGACCCCGCCCCCACCCCGCACCCGCCGGGAGCTTGATGTCCCATCACTGAACCGGGAGATGCAGATGCCGAGATGCCAGTTATCACTGCGGTCATTAATAATGCAGTGAAGATCACGATAATTAATAATAATAACGACGGGTCTCTCCCGAGGGGGCTGCAACTGCCTCCAGATAAAGCGAGTCTCGCGTGGCGGGGAGTTTTACTCGGGGTGGTGGATGGAGCGCAGCGGCAAGGGAGCGAGTTTGGGAGATCTGAAGTTCAAGTTGACGGCGTTGACTCGAAGAAACGTGTCCCCCACCCCACGCCAGCCCCTGACCCGGTCCCTGCGGGCAGCGAACCACGGGTGCAGCTCTGGTTCCCCTGAGGCGGTGCGGAAACTGGGCTCCGTTCGGTGGTTCCGGAGGCCAGGCGAGGGCAGGTTAGATTCGGGTCTGTTTAGGCAGGGGAGGGGGTGAGGGCGCCTGCACCCCTCCTCCACCCCAAGCCCAGGTACCTCGGGGCCACGCAGGATCTTGGGCGGCCTGCCCCCCCGCCACCCGGTGCCCACCTCTGACGCTCTCACACCCTGACTATCCCTCTCCCCCATCCTGTCTCCGGGACGCGTAGGGCCGACGTGAAAGGCTAAGACCCGGCCCCACCGTCGGGTCTGTGACTTGTCTGGATAGAGCGGTGGGACGCAAGGGCTGGAGAACCGAGGGATGTTTCGCTGGAAAGCCGCCCCTCTCGGCCCCTCACATCCTAGGATGGGCCAGGAGACCACTCCCGGGCTGTGGTCCTCCTCAGGGCCAGGCCCCTTCCCAGTTTTATTTCCTGCTGACAACCAGCATCAACACCCCCAGACCTAAAAGGCCCTGAGTAACTCTCCGACTTCAGCTCTGCAAAGCCATCCGGCCAATGCAAGCCTGGGAGACTGTCCTCTTCTCCCGCCTTCCTTCTTTCCCCAAAGGGAAAAATCCAAGGCCTGGAGTTGATACTTTAAAAAAAAAAAAGCACTATACCCATCAACCTTCTCCTTAGGTATGGGAGGTGTCTCAAAGCCAATAATTCGCACCAAAAAACATTAAAACATCTAAAATCGACCATCTCATTCTTACAGAAGTTATGATGAATATTTAATCCGATTTGTGCGCCCCCTCCCCCAGGCATGGGGGCATTGAAAAACTCACAGCTTACAATGTGTTCAATGAAATCTCCCAAGGATCAGTAACATATGCCAATTATTTTAATAATTTTCCTTAATATTATTAGGGGTTATAAATTTCATTTTAATAGGGGGTTTTCTTCAGGAGCTGGCACGTAGGCAGTTCACTGGGCCACTGGGGAGGGCTAGCCCGGTGGCCACTGTCACCCTCCCAGACACACACACACACACACAGCCCCCAGGCTACCATCTTTCCTTCTCCATTGCAAAGGTAGCATGGCCTCTGGGAGCTCAGAGTTGCCCTTCTCCCCAAGCGGTCCTTCAGTCTCCCCTGCCTGTCCCTGCAGCTCAGCCCAGGGCCAGAGCCGGAGAGGAGCCCCGGCGGCCACAGCGACCTGCAGGGCACCATCAGTTTCAGTCAGCAGAGCCCTGCGCGCCGCTGGGCGATCCTCTGGGGGTGTCACCCCCCTGACAACCAAACCTTTTCACCACTGGGTGGTGACTCCGGGCCTGCGGCCTCTCTGAGCAACACGGATCCCCAGGAAGATGGAAATGTTCTGAAGCCTCAGGGATTTCAAAAAGAAATGACCCCACTCCTACCCTTTGACTCTGAATGTTATTTTTGCCTTCTCCCTTAGAGCATCTTGTTTGAAAACTCTTGTGAAACTCTTGCAGGGGAGGGAGTGAGGCTGCAAACCTTAGAGAAAAGCTGGTGGTCCATCCTGTTGCCTCACTTCCACCTGGCCGTTTCTATCTCTGCAGCTTATTCTATTTGATTTCACAGGATTCTTGAAGAGGTTCTCTTTTATTGGGGCTGGATGGTTGGTGGTTTTCCTAAATCAAAGTGTAGTCTATTTGTCACCGTCCTCCTTTGAACATCGCACTTATGGGTGAGCAGTAGCTGGGCAGATAAGCAGGATGCCTTGAGCAAGCTGTTTAAAATTTCAAGGAAGGGAAAAAAAAAAAAACTTTTAGTAGAAAGGGGCCCTTAAAGTATAATCATCATTGAACGAAGTTCAAAAACAAAAGGATTCTGCTCAGTTTTAAAAGTGCAATTAAAAATAACTGTACCTCCGCTTTTCAGAGGGAGGGAGAGGAAAGGGGGCAGGGAAGAGAGAAAACAAAGAATAAGGAAATGGTTAGTGCTCTTCAGTCCAGTCCAAACAGCCGAAAGAAAGGCACCACCTCAGATAATGGAGCCATTAGAAGCTCTGAAGGTTCCTGCCCGCCGGTCCTTGCAGGGGCTTTCCAAAAATGTAATTCACTCTCAGCAAAAGAAACAAAGGACATACAAAATAATTTTGAGACTTTCTGCCAGAGGGGCAGTTTGGCCCAGTTTCTAGCCATACACCTTCTCCCCTGAATTTGAGGTGGTGCCTCCCATTCAATCAGGCAGCTGACCCAGACCCCTATCAGCCCTCCGCTGCCTCCGACCCATTTCCTTGAGTAACTTTGATAGAAAAAAAAAAAAAGTATGTTCATGCAGTTTCAACACATTTTATTATATTTCTGTATGCATTACTCTCAAAACATATCACAAGAAATGATCAAACCACTTAAAACCTTCAAATAAAAAATCTGAAACAGTTTATGCCCACAATTGTACATATTTATAGTTAAGAAACATTCTTTATAAATATTGTTTCCTCTGTAGCAAGTTAATACCATAATTTAATTACAAATGGATAAATATGGTAACGGGTATTTACAGAAGGAAGGGTGTTTGTATGGAAAAAGCTAACGGCACGACGTTTACTTCCCCCCCCTCCCCACAATCTTTCATACAGGAACTAACAAATTGAACTCGCAAAAGCACTAAAACATCACATGTAAACCCAGCTAACAGAAAAATACATTCACAAGCATTGGTGGTGGTGATGTGGATGAGAGTGCTGTGGATCTGCGTGTTGAAGAAACAGAAGGGAGACTTTGGCACGGCTTTTTTTTTTTTTTTTCCAGTCTATAGTTGCATGAAGTTTACAATCAAGTTGCCTCATAAAAAGGAACACAATATTCAATACCACAATACAAAAGAAACCATTTTCTTCCACATTACTTAAAAAGAAACCGGGGAAACTAAAAAGAGAAAAAGAAAAAAGCCCATCACTTGGGGAAGGGAAGGGAAGAGAAGCAGGAGGAACAAAATCCCGGAGAATTACAAATGGACAAACTTCTATACACCAAGAAGCCATTAAAACCACCTCAGAGAAGAAAGGAGTCCGCTATGTACACAGTTTGTCAGAGGACTGGGAAAGGTGTGGGGAGGGAAGGGGGCGTGGAGGGAGGCAAATGGGAGGTTTGGTTCAATATTTTTATGGTTTTTTTAAATGATTTTTAAATTTTTTATTTATTTTATATTTTTAGCTTTAAAGATTCCAGAGGGGATATCGTTGCTTTTCATGCCTAGATTATAAAAAAAAAAAAAAAAAACTTTTAAAAATCCTTCTGCTGGTAAAATCATTTTCATCACCATAAAAATCAGATTGGGAATTTTAACAACGATCACCGGGGTGCTCTCGGCGCTGTTACCGGGAGAGGGGCCGAGGCAGCCCCGCCCCGGCCTCTCACACGTACCATTCATTGAAGTTGGAGGAGAGGCCGCCGTGGCCCCCGGCCGTCCCGCTGCCCCCTCCGGAGCCGCCGCCGCCGCCGCCCCCGCCCGCCCCGCCGCCGCCCCCGCCGCCTCCACCGGAGCCGCCGCCCGCGCCTCCGCCCCGGTGCACCGCGGACACGGCCGCCGCCGCCGCCGCCGCCGCTGCAGCCGCCGCCGCCGCCGGGGAGAGGGTGGAACTGCTCTGGGGCTCGGCGCTGGGCGACACCAGCCCCGGGGGCGTGGACGACTCGTAGCCGGAGCTGGCGGCCGGGGACGACTCGGAGCCCTGCGGGGAGGACTCATGGACCTGCAAGACAAAAGCCGGGAGGGGAGACCAAAGGGGACTGGGTGTGAGTGCAGCTGCTGTGGGGCCGGGCCTTTCCCGCCACCAGAAGTGCCCCCCACCCATCCCCCGGGGGCCCGGCCGGGACCCTCGGCTTCCCCCTACCACCCCCGGGCCGGCGGCGAGCCTGGCCGCCTCGCCCTCCTCGCGCCTGCCCGGCGGTACCTTCATGTGTTTCCGCAGAGAGCTGGGGTGCGTGTACGACTTGTCGCACATCTTGCACAGATAGGGCTTATCCGAGGTGTGCACGTGCATGTGCTTCTTCCTGTCGCTGCTGTTGGCGAAGCGCCGGTCACAGCCCTCGAACTCACACTGGAAGGGCTTCTCCCCTGTGGACACGAACACGCGCGCTGGCTGCCGGCGCGCCCGGAGACCCCCACCACCACCCCTCGCGCCCCCGGGAACCCTTACCTCCCACCCAACCCCTCGGCCTGGAAGGGGACCAGGCCTCCGGGAAGAGAAAAAAGGGGCGACAAGGGCCTGGGGCTCCCTTGCGCCTTCCCACCTGACCGCCGCACTTTTATTTCCTATTTTACTTTTCTTCCAGGCTGACTCGCCTTTCCTCACATCTCTGACCAAGTTGGGGTAGCCCCCACCCCACCCACCAACCCCAGTCCTGCTTGACTGCCTTACAGGGCTTCTTGGACTGGCGGCTTCTAACAAGTTGGTCTCGCCATGGAGAAGCTGTTATTATGACAAAATATTTGGGGCATTATCAGAATCACACAGGCTGCTGTCGGCTTCTCTCTGAGGCCAGTAGGCAATTACATTTGGAGATACTGTGTGTTGTTTGGGGACCGTACTATGGATAGCGACTGAGCCAGCAATTTTTTTTTTTTTCATCCAAAATTCTGCAAATTGTTTTAACCAGTAATTCTCGGTTGCACTCCAAGCCTTTTGAAGACAAGTTGAGGGGAAGAGATAAATAAGAGATAAGGCAGCACTTGAGAGAGATTGCAGAGAGGCGCAGGCTGGGCCGTGGGGGTGGGGGATAAGCCAAGGCTTTCAGAATCTCCCAGTTTGAATTTTCTGGCGGTCCCCGCATTCTGTTGCCAAAATTCCAAATGCTTGGAGTCATTTAGAGGTGTGAGAATTCCAACATTGTTCCACTTGGAGAGGAGACCATTTAACGTTAAATTCCATTAGCACCTAAATTGTTTCTTAAAGACATCCGCTCAGACGCAGGACTCGAAAGCGAGCATTTCATGCAAATAAATTTCTCAAATTTTAAACCTTGTTAAAAGCTTGTCTCGCACCTCGGCTGCCTCCCTTCCCGGAAGAGAACAATAGGCCGCTGGCGCACCCCCACTTCGGAGTAAATATTGACGGGGGAAGTTGCTAAAACATTTGGCTTTCTTTTAGGAAATCGTCTGGCACGATTTTGGCTGGGACCTGGTCATAGATGAATAATCTATGAGGCGAGAGGCGCGTTCTTTCTCGGCGCTCTCTTCTCACGCGATTGCCCCGCGGGGCCGCGCCGCCCCGGGCTCTCGTTGACCCGGCTGTCGGTCCGAGTTTGGAATCGCAAACCCTCTGGTGCTCCTTAAGAGAATTTCAGACTGCTGCGAACCCACCGTAAAGCTCCACGACCCATTTCGAGATGGGCTTTAAAAACACTTTAAAAACGAGAAACGCTTTACAGCTTCGGCTCACATCAGGCTCATTTTTTAATGGGAAACCGTCCGGGTAAGAACGTTTGGGCCCGTAATAAAATCAAAAAAAAAAAAAAAAGTGGAAAAACACACAAGCCACTCAAAACGCAGACGAACACCCGGAGCAGAAAAGCACATTCACACAAACTGGCAAAATCCTCTCTAGGCTCGATTCCCAGGCACCGAGTTGGAGGGTACTTTTATTTTCTACGTTCTGTTTAGAACGGAAATTATTCACCGAAGCTGAGCCAACGAAGCAGTTGCATCACCCGAAGCATGCATTTGATGTTACCTCGATCATTTAAAACTCAATTTCCGCACATGGAAAAAACCCAGCCCAATAATAATATTCTTTCATTCGCCAACAATAACAAGCCGCTGGCTCTCTCTCGCACACACGAAAACATCTCCCGTTCCAGGGCAGGGGCTGGCGGTCGGCGCGTTTCTCCCAGCCAGCTAACCACCGCCTCTCTCCATTCTCCGCCCCGACCCCGACCCCGACCCGACCTGCGCGGTTACCTGTGTGGGTCCTTTTGTGGATCTTGAGGTTCTCAGAGCGCGCGAAGACCTTGCCGCAGCCCGGGAAGGGGCAGGGGAAAGGCTTCTCGCCGGTGTGCACGCGGATGTGGTTGACCAGTTTGTATTTGGCCTTGAAAGGCTTGCCCTCGCGCGGACACTCCTCCCAGAAGCAGACGTGGTTGCTCTGCTCCGGGCCGCCGACGTGCTCCACCGAGACGTGGGTCACCAGCTCGTGCATGGTGCTGAAAGTTTTGTTGCAGCTCTTCTTCGGGTTGCTCAGCTGCTCGGGGTCGATCCACTTGCAGATGAGCTCTTGCTTGATGCACTGCTGCCGCATGTAGCGGAAAAAGGCACCAGGGTGGTGGTGGTGGTGGTGATGGTGGGCCGCGGCCGCTGCCATGTTCATCCCCATGTTCATATTCATGGGGCCGTACTGGTTGTGAAGCTGCGCCGCCGAGTACGGGTCGGTCCGCGGGCTGGCCACCTGGCGGTACTGCTCCGAGCGCCCGAACACCTCGCCGGGCAGCCCGAGGCGCATCTGCCCGTTGAGAACATTCTGCGAGCCGTGCGGGCCGTGCTGCTCTGGGAGGCCGGGGAAGAGGAGGTGGCCCTGCGCGTCCGAGTGCGCGTGGTGCAGGCCGCCGGCCCCCGGCCCGAACAGCCCGTGCTGCCCTCCGCCGGGCGCTGAGTCGCCAAAACCGCGGCTGCGGAACAGGAAGTCCCGGGTGGAGTTGAAGGGCGGCCCGGAGTAGGAGCCGACATGCGCGGCGTGCGGCCCGAGAGCGGCGGCCGCCGCGGCGGCCGCTGCAGAGCCGGGATAAGCGCCGGGGCCCTGCGACGTGAACGCCGAGCTCTGGCCCGGGGACAACTCGTGCGCCCCTGGGTTGAGCTTGAAGGCGCCCATGTGAGCAGCCGCTGAGTCCACGAAGCCGTTCTGCGCCGCCGCCAGGCTCAGTTCGCGGTCTTGCATCTCCGCGGCCGCGGCGGCCGCCGCCGCAGCCGAATGGTGATGGTGGCGCGCGAAGCTGCCCACCCCGATGGCCGGGAACTGCGGCCCCGCGTCCAGGAGCATGGCCAGCGCGCCCACCCGCCCAGCCGGCCCCGGCGAACCCCGCGCTTCCTCGGCTCCCACTCCCGCCCCGCTCGCGGGGCTGCGTCCAGCGGCCGCCCGGCTCCGAGCGCAGGCGGCGGCGGCGGCGGCGGCGGTGGCGGCGGCGGCTTCAGTCCCGCGAGCGGCGCTCCTGCGCCCGCCGCCTCCGCCGCCGCCTGGATGTGCCTCGGGCGGCCGGGCGCGGAGCGAAGGCGCGGAGAGGAAGAGGAGGAGGCGGCGGCGGCGGAGGAGGAGGAGTAGGCGCGGGAGGAGGAGGAGGTGGTGGAGAAGAGTCCAAAGCCAGGCGGAGAACCAAAGTGTATTAAAGGAGCTGCGGCGGGGGCGGGCGAGCAGGGCAGGGGAGGGCGGGCGGGAGGAGGGAGCGGGAGGGAGGCGTGGGGAACCGAGCGGAGAGGGGGGTCGGCGGGGGGCGAGCGCCGCGCCGCGGCCCCCACCCTTGCGCGCACTCGTGCGCGCACGCACTCGCTCGCTCGCCCGCCCGCCCCGCGGCCCCGGGGCCCGGCAGCGCCAAGCGGCGCCTGCAGAATGCGATCACCGCCGCGGCGGGGCCGAGGTGCCCGAGCGCGCCGGCCGCGCGCGGCACGGGCAGGCGGGCGAGGCGAGGACAGCGGAGCCCTCGGCGCTTCGGCGGCCCAGCCCGGCGGAGCCCGCGGCTCCACCTGGCCGCGGCGGGGGTGCTGGGGGCGGCGGACTGAGGCCGGGCGCCCTCTCCGCGGCGCGCTCTCTCGGCCGCTCCCTCCCCCGCGGCCCTGCCCGCGCCACCCCGCGCGCGGCGGGTATTGTTTGGCTCGGCGGCCGCGGTGTTTAGCCCTCCGCGTCCTCCGCGCTTGGCATTGGCTGCGCCTCGCGTAGTAAACTTGCTAGCGGCCCCGGGTTCCCCCAGATGAAGGAGGCTGCCGAGCCGCTCCGTCTTTCTTTAAGTTGTGCGGGAGGAGGAGGCGGGGGAGTAGGGGGGCTGTGGGAGGGGAGAAGGCGAAGGAGGGGAGGAGGGGGAGGCTGGACTCAAAAACAATAACAACAATACAAAAAAAAAAAGTGTCCTCCAGCTCGCTCCCTCCCTCTCTCTCGCCTTTCGGCCCGGGGATCCCGGGCCCGGAGGGGCAGCCGCACCCGCCAGGACCGAGCGGAGTTCGGAGCGAGTGCCCAAGCGGAGGGCGAAGTGCGTGCCCCCGCTTTGGGCTGCGGTGGGCTCCGGTCGCCACCGCCTCCGCCTCTGTTTATTTCATGGGGCGCCGCCAAAGCCGCAGCCTTTTATTATTATTTTTTTTTTGTCTCCTCCTTTTCCTCTCCCCTCCCCCTCGCCCCCGAGTCTCCCGCCCCGGCCTCCCTCCCTCGCGCTCCCGGCCGGGCCTCCTGCTCACACCGCCCCTTTAGCGGCGGCTCTCGCCCCGCCCTCCCGCCCGCCCGGCGCCGCCATTGGCCGCTGCCGCGCCGTCAATCCAGCGCCCCCGCCCCGAGGCCGGCCCGCCCCCTCCGCCCCGGCGCCGCAGCAGCTCCCCGCGGCCCCAGCCGGGGCGCATGGTGGCAGCCCTCAGGGTCGGCCGGCCTCTCGCTCCGCGGCCCCGTGCGCCTGGGCGCTAAGGCTCCTCGTCCTGCGGTCTGAGGCGCTCCCCGGAGCCCACCGGCTGGCCGAGTGTGGGCCTGGGCCGCGGGGAGCGGGGCTGGGGTGGGGTCACAGTGCCCTTGGTTTTTGCCCACGCCCTTCCGTAGAGGCCACCGTTTCTCCGGGGACCGAAAGCGAGCACCCCTGGTTGCTCGAGAACGCGGCTAGCGACCGGGCCCGCGAGGTGGGAGATTCTGTGCGCCGGGAGGCCGTGGGAGCGCGCGGCCCAGGGGCAGATCTCCGGACGTGTTTGCTCGCTTCTGGTCCGCGCCCACCTCCCCAACACACACTTTTGTTGACTTGTCCTGGGGTAGTGAACACACAGGTGCAGGATGGGTGGGGGGTAGGTAGAGAAAAACAGACGTGCCCTTCCCTCCCACCCTTCTGGACACTCACCAGACGCCGCCCCCTCCCCGGCCGCGGCCCCCACCCGGCGCTCGGCGGGCTCCACTTCTCCCGCCGCTCGCGTCCCGCTCTGATTACGGCTGTAAACACTGGGCAGCGGCCCCCGCGAGGGAGGGGGTTGTTTGGAAGCGATTTAAAGACAGTGTCACCCTCGGGGTGGGTGCCCAGAAGCCCAACTTCTGCCACTGTAGGGTGGGAGGTGTGGGGACGCCGGAGGCGCCCGGCCAAGCCAGGCTCAGGCTGGAGTTCGGCCGAGGGTCAGGCTCAACAGAGTCTCCGGAAGAGATCTCCAGACCGGTAGGGCTCAAACCTAGAAGATACTTATCAATCCTTCTCCAGAAGTGACAACCCCTACCCCCGACGCCCTCCGCTCTAGGAGATGGGGGCCCGAGGCTGCTCTCTGGGTCCCCGGTCCCCAGTTGGCCGCTAAGGACGTTTCCCGTCCCGAGGCCGAAAGCTTGCGCTCTGGAGGTAACCGGAGAGGGAGCGACGGGCCCCGGAGGCTGCGGAGGTGCGAATGGAAGGCCTGAGGCCAGCGCCTTTCTTCGCCTAGCTAGCAGAGAGAACTGCTTAAAAAAAAATCTCTGGGAGTTGAAATAAAATTCAAGGAAGAGAAAATAATCAACACGCATTTCAAAATTTCAAGTTGAAATTAAAGCCACCAAAAAAAAAAAACAACGCGGGAAGAGAACTCCAGCAGGCGATCGGGGGCAGAACCGGGCCCTTGCGCTTGCACAACGCAGCCTCTCCCGGCTTGAGCGGGTCCCTAAAGGTCCGAGCTGACCGCAGCTCAGCGCACAAGGGGCCCTGTGCCCTCCTGCTGCCCGCTTTCCCTGCCCCTGCTTCGGGGCTGGGGGCAAGGAGGAGGGAGGCCCGGGCATCTTGTCTGAAAGCCCGGATTTTGCTCGGAAGCTGAGGCTTCTTTCCTCCGAAAGAAGGAAATGTTCCTCCTCTGCGCACACCTCTCTCTCTGTCAGTGGGGAGGGGAAGGCAAATGCCAAACTGCCCCTCGAGGCAGAGAGGGACCAGCGAGAGAGAGACAGAAATACGCCAGGCAGAAAGGCTGCCCTGCTACAGTGAATCTGCCCAATGCACAGCCTTTCACACTTGTTTCTTGTGTTCATCAATTTGTATGGGGGGTGGGAGAGGGGAGAAGAATTGGCAAAGCTTACCCCGAAAGTATTTCCCAAAGAAAATATTTTCTTAGAAATAATGGTGGTGAGAATAACAATCCTGCACGTCCGCAAACCTCACTCTTCTTCCTTCTTCCAAACCATCAGACTTCTCCAAGTTTTCCTTCCTTACCACGAGCTCGCCCCCGCCGCCCTCCTCTGCCCCCGCCTCCCCGCCGGGTTCTCTCCTTTCGCTTGGATTCCCCCTTAGCAGCGCCCGTTTCGGGCCGAAGCTGCTGGGCGCTCGCGGGCTCAGGATCCCGGGGCCGGGCGGTGGGACGGACGGTTGATCCCCGCCTGGGACCCCGCGGCCTGGGCGCTCCTGGCTCTTCGTTCCCGGCTCCAGTTCACCTCTCTCTCCCTCTCTGCAGGACACGCAGGAGCTGAGCCAAGTTCAAAGTCACGTCGCCGTCTCCTCTTAGAAGTGCTTTATTTCTCCACAAACCGCAAAACCCCTTAGCTTCAAGACACAGTTTTTTTGTTTTGTTTTGTTTTTAAGGGAAGAAAAGGGGAAAGAGAGAGGGAGATCAAGAAAGCAAGGGACAGAGAGAAAAAAGAAAAAAAAAAAAAAAACCTGCAAAGGCTTTCAGAGTCATTGCCTCAGAAGTACATTTGAGGTCCTTGGCCGAACGGAAAAAAGCCAGCCGACTTCCGCGCCCTGCGAGTGAAATTGTTTTTCAACAGGTTTCTAGAAGGGCCCGCCGTGTTGGTGTCAGAGCCCAGGGACCCCCAACCATCTCCATCGGGCAAACGTTTGCTCTCTTTGTAAGTTTTCCAAAATTGAGCCTTTCAGATGTCCTGGGGCCAGCGCAGGGTTAGGCCAGCGAGACTCCAGGCTTCGCTGTATATGGATGGTCCCAGGGTTGGCGACCCTTTCCCCCACAAGTGGAGAGAATGGCAGTGTAGTAGAGAATTCGGATTGTCTTCAAAAAAACAAAACACAAGAACACCAGTAAATTCCATCAAACACACGGGCACTCATTCACGGAACACCTCCTTGCGGTTTGTGGGTTTGTGGGCCTCTGTAATCGGGTGACTGGCTTCTTTTGTAGTATGCTGAGTATTTTGTGTACATATGCCTAAAAACAATGCGGAGGCACACACAGGGTACTCACATGCTCAGGTGTATCTTGTTGGCCAAGAAACGCCAAAAACAAGAAAACAAAAGGGATCTTTATATTGGAAAGCAGAAACATTGGGTGAACTTACCACTCAACCTTCTAATTTTCCTCTTAAGGAAAAGATGGAAATGGAGGAAGAGATGGAAGAAAAAATGTGGAATCGACTGTCCATATACACTGGTCCAAAACAAGGGCGGGGGGGATTTCACAAGATCTCAGCACTGTCCTCTGTATCACAGACACTCATAAATTCAACAAGATCATCAACAGGATATTAAGTTGCAGGTCACCTTTGATTCAGCCTCTCAGTCACTCCTGGGCTGGGCGACCCCTGACCCATGAAGGACCACATGTGTGGTGGGGGACCCCCCTCCCCTGTAAAACCCACCTAGAACAAAAGAGCTTTGTCCGAGGTTTACAGAAGTGTAATGTAAAAGAAGGGGAAATCTGTAATGTAAAAGAAGGGGAAATTGTGAAAATCTCAGCCAATGTTGTAACTTTTAAATACTATTTTTAAGAAGGGGGAGATTTAGTGGAAGCGGGGAGTATCAGGGGATAAGGCCCTCTCTAGCCTGCTAAAAGAACTTTCTACAGTTAAAATTTACTGTTCTGTAACCGGGCTTATAAAAAGTCTCTCTATAAAATATATGTTTACCAGCAGTTTAGTGATAGAGATGCAAATGTTTGTGTATTTGTCATTAGGGACTCAGAAAAAAAAAAACAAAAACAGAAGCCAACATTTCTGGGTGACAGGCGTTGTGCTTTTGCAAAATGAGAGGACTGTCTTTACTTTGTCTTCTTTCCTGATGGAAGAGTTTCTACTGCTGTAAAATGAAAACAAAACCAACCCTCCAAAACAGAAGGCAATGGCTTACATCAATGTGTTTAATTATTTTAAGGGCAGTTATCCTTTGGGCTCCCAGGCAAACTACAGCCAGGGAGGCTGAATACCGGTGACAGGCGAGCAGCTTTCCAATAAACTGCAGTGTTATTGCAGTAGACTTTGTAATACAATTTATGCTGTCATTCATAAATAACAATGCCATATGTCAACCATATTGCTTACACAAGTAAATCCGTCAACGTGTCACTATTTGATTTATCTCAACAGCTTCTTCAAATATTGAAGTATAGATATTGGAAGGGGTATGGAATGAGGGGAAACTACTCACAAAATCTGAGATTAGAAATAAAAGAACTTCTGGTTCTCCTTTATTCCCCATCCAAAAACATTCTAAACAGTAAAGCACGAAGAGGGAGGAGAAATACATCTTGGAGCCAACATAAAGAAGTATTGGGTGATTATACGAGCTGTGAACACGTAAGGGGGTTTCTGCTTACTGTTTGGACCTTCTAAACATATTTTAAAAGATGACAATTAGGGATTTTGCAAGAAATTACCAATCTTAATGGTTGAATGTGGGTCAAAGGCCATTCAACAACGCTCACCCCTGAGGATAACAAATGATAACCAAATTGATAATATTTGATGACAGGTCAATCTTACTGATTTTTTTAGAAGTGGGGAAGTGAAGAGAGGCAGAATTTTTCAAGGCTTTTAAGTACTAAGGTCAGGTGTAAATGGGATGAGTCCAGTTCTTGAGTATCCAAAACAAACGAATAAAGAAACCCCAAGGTTGCAGTGATGGCCTCACACCCCAGGCCTCTGGGGTTTTTGGTTTGGTTTTGAATCCTCATGAAGGCCGTGTTCATGGGACAGGGATCAAAAACTATCAAGATGCACGTATTTGGTTACTCTCTGCCTCACACATGTCCGAGGAGTCTGAGGATTCAGCTGCGGCTCAGAAGGGCGGGAACCGGAGGGAACCCTCGGAGAAACTCTTAGAACTGAGACCTGAGCGTTGCTTCCTGGCACCCAAGGCCCCAGGGCCGGGTCGCAGGTCCCACCAAGTCAGGTCTTAAGTGGTGAGGACTGGGGGCTGGACAACTGGTACCCGCCGAGTGCGGGCAGGGCAAGGGGCCGGGTACCTCACTGCCTAGTGGCCTGGAGAGCTTGATTGGGGAAAAGCCCTTGAATCCGAAGTCTTCATCACTTCCGGCCACGACAGAGCTCAACTGAAATCAGTGTTGCAAGTCCCTGTGCTCCCCTGGCCCCAGCTTTTGGGAGGTCTCCCCCCTTTCCACTGTCTGCTAATACCCTCTTCTCCTCCCAGTTCAGCACCCACTGGGGAGCCCTTGGGCCAGGCTACAAAAGTCCTCTGACCCCTCGAGGGGCTCCGAGCACCCTCTCCGCCCTTGAACCTGCCTCTGGCGCAGTCCGGATGGCGCAAGGTGCTCCAAACCTCTGGGCACCCAGCCCTTCTGCAAGGAGGCCGCACTTGCGGAAACCACGCGGGTCGGGCGAGCCATAAAGCAATTGCAAAGGCAATAAAGGCCAGCTCAGTGGGTCCCCCAGTTTCTTTCTTGTCCACCTCCCTGTCCCCGGCGTACCCCCTGCTCCCCACCCCCCCAACCCCGCCTGCCGAAACAATCAGACAAAGGCTCAAAAGCCAGGAAATGTCCAATTCACTTCCCATAGAGTTTATTAATTGCTCACACCCATCGCGAGGAGACTTGGCTGAGTCCAGGGGCGAACGGAGGGCACCGGGGAGCCGCAGTCCCACCCCGCCCCCCGGCCCTCGGAGCTGCGGGGAGCCGTGAGCGCCCGCCAGGGCACCCAGAGACCAGGTTCGGCCGCCTCCGCGCAGCGGAGTGCGGCGTGGCCGCCGGGTTCGGGCCGGCTCGGCGTTGACGGCGTCTTTCCACCCTCTTCGCGCCTTGGTTTGGGGCCGGGAACCGGTTGGGGTTCCGGGTGCAGCAGAGAAGTCTGGAAATCGACGTTCCCCTAGGAGCACCTGTTGACCCCAGAAAGGGCATCTCCATGGATCGCCACGTTACTGGCCCCACACCAGCACCTCCGCAGAAAACGCGCAGAGAGGAGCAAGGGTTTGGAGGCTCTGCCCTGGAGACCAGCACCACCGCCGAAATGTGGCATAACGACTTCTACACCCTCCTGCTTAAAAAAAAAAAAAAAAACCCACACTAGTATTTATTTTTTTTCAACGCCCTGGAAATTGTTGGTGTTTACTTAGGAAGTGTGACACAGTTATTGGGCCCTTAGAAACTCGGGATGTGAAGGGGTTTTGATTTGGCTCCCAAAATGGCTTGAAAAAGAACCAGAGCACCTGGGGTCAGGCGGGTCATCATAATAACAAAAAGCGCCTCTACAAAATAAAAAGCTCTTTTATAAAGAAAGGCAATCCGGAAATCCACTGCGAGCCTTCCTGATGATCATCTAGCCAGGCCTATTCTCAGGTTTAATTGGCAGGCGGTTTATTGGCGCCTTATTGGTGTTGATTGAAATTTTGCTTCCAGTTCTTTCTTTTAAGAATTAGCATCTCAAGTCGATTTACCTGAGTCAATTATCTTTTTTAGGGTCTGAGTTTGGTCATAAATTTGCAAATATTCATTAAACACATTTGGCAAGTATCTCTCTTTTTCATTGCTATCCAAACCTCTATCATTTCCTAGGGAAGATTTTCTTTTTTAAAGCTTCCCATGAAAAGAAATTGATCAGGGAGCTATATTTGAATTAAGACATATTAAATCGATGACAGATACATATCACGCTGTGTTTAACAAGAGTTGTACAAGGAGGCGGGTTCCAGACTCCGGCAAGGCTCTGCTGCACCATTATTCACATTTTTATAGCCTCTCCTTCATGCCTTCACCCATTAAACCATTAAATTTCAGCAATTCAATAAAACAAAGCAGTTATAATTTTGAGGAAAAGCTATTTTGAAAGAGGTGGAGGTACCCATTTTATTGCACAATAAAAATGCTCAACAGTCTATATTAAAGGCTAGGTTGGGCTTATTTTCTTCTTTCTTTATTCATTCTTCTTGCTTTGTTTTTATTTATAACCTGCAGGATTGCACGCCAAGCTGCCATTATGGACTTGTTGATGATTATTGCTAAAAAATTCAAATAGAGGAGCCTCATGTGCAAGGTTCTGCGAGGAAGTGAAAACAGTGGTGACAATTCCAAATATGATACTTTCTTCATAAACCATTCATAGAGATGACACAGCCCTTCCTTCACCTTGCCTGGGTGGCTTGAGACTTTTTAAGTCTTGGAAAAGAACCTTGTGAAAGACTTCTTCCTCTCCAAATACAGACATAGATTTTGCCTCTGTTGTTTATTAAATTGTTTTTCGTTGTGTTTGCACTCAAGCCTTGCTTATTTCACCTTATTTGAGCTTCACTGAAGCTTAAAGAAAATACCCATTTGAAATCTGATTGTACTATTTTCTTTGTTGGTTTGTCAGTTTTATAAGAGTAATGACATTCTCAAGGCTCAAAGGGAAATTCCCTGTTAAACATTGTTCACACCAGTGTAAATGCGGCTATGGAATCAGCTCTTTTCAAAATAATTCTTCCCACTTCTCAGGATGATCTCACAGATGATGGCTTTATGGAGCCTTTTTTTTTTTAATTTTTTTAACTTGGACAGCAAACGAATTAAGCGGGTAACATGTTTTACCGTATCCCAAACGGGGCGGCGGGGGGGGGGGCAGAATTTTAGTCATGATTTCTTTTTTAAAAAATAATTTTATGTAGGGCAGCAAAAAAAATTTTTAAACCTGACTTTAATTTTTGAGCACCATGGCATATGGCAAAATTTTAAGATGTTTTCTTTTTAAAAGCTGAATGACACTTTAGGGCAATAAGAACCCTTAAGTGTGAGGGAAGTCACATTTCACTGCCCCCTCCCAAGTGATGCAAAGACCTATTTCTCACTTCAGAAAGATTTGATAGCAAATCGCTTGAAAGGGGGTGAGGCTTCCTTTTTTTGAAAGCCAGTTTTTATGATTTTCAAGGAAAGCATCTCTCCTGCTAGATGAACTTTTTAGAAAAATGGTAACCGGTTATTGGCACATAAAGTGCAAAGATACTGCTTGCTTTTAAAATAATTATTTTATTGGCTTCAATCTAACTTGTGGTCCTTTCGGAGAAACTGAGGCAACCATGTGACTGCATTCTGCACCGGAAGGCGAATTTCTGTTTAAAAGATATGGTTTATTTAGCCGCTTCCCCCTGGACAGATGCTGTCTGTCCTGCCCTGCCAGTGAGTGTACCTCTGAGAAGCAAAAGTTAGAATCATTGCCCGATGCCCCTCCCCCTCCTTAGATCTAATTGGAAGTGGCAGATCTAGAACCGATGAGCAGTGAGATTACACTTCGAGCTGACTCCTTTGAACCATGTTGAAAAGGATTCCATGAGCTAAAAAGTCGAGGTAAGACGGTTCCTTTGGGGAAAGATGTATTTTGACTTCACCTGGTGTTCTGCAACCAATAAGATTTTAATATTCTCATTCCGTCTACTGTCTGTGCGCCCTCCGCGAGCGCTCAACAGATTGAGTGTCCTTGCCAAATAAGAAGTTTCCACCATGCTGTCCACGAGCACGATGGAGGCCATACATCAGTTCACCCCCTACTCCCCCAGAGAGCAGCCCGGCGCTCTTCCAAGGGAGGAGGTAAGAAAGTGTTTGGATGCTGGAAGGGACGCGGTGTGCAGTGAGAGAAGGCTTTTGAAGTTTGGGGCTCCCCGGGGCGGGGCTCCCCCAGCCCAGAGCCGCCCGGCGTCCTTCGGCCGCGTGCCGGCGCACGCTCTCCGCCAGGCGCGTCCTGGGAACGCGGGGCGCTGCGCGCGCAGGCCGGCCGCAAACTTTCTGCAAGTGCAACTTGGGCATCCCCGGGGAGGCGGGGACGTGGGGCTCCGGGGGAGGAGGGGGCGCGAAGCTAAAGCGAAGGCGGCCGCGAGCGCGGGGGCGAATGCCCGCTGGGCCGGGGCCGGAAAGGGAGCCAATCGGGCAGCCGCGCCTGCTGCCAATCACCCGACTCCCTCCAATCCCACCCTTGCCATTTCCAAAATCTCGGTCCCACTGTGCAGCTCCGAGGTGGTGTCCGCTCGGCCAATCGCTGGAGGACCGAGTGGGAACCGGAATGAGCAGAGTTAGGAGGCCAGGACAAAGAAGTTAAAGAGCGCCTAACATATACATGTTTTTGAGGGCGGGCCGAGGAGGGAAAAAAGTACCCCCAGGGAGGGTCCCTGGGTCTGATTGTGTCGCTCTGATGGAGCCCCCTTTGAGCAAGAGGAACCCGCCCGCGCCGAGATTAGCGGATCCGGCCGCGGCTCGCGCCCGGCCGCTGCAGAACATGACAGGCTTCCCGGCGCTGGCCAGCGCGCCCGCCCACTCCCGGGTCCGCGCCGCGGCCGCGCACCTCCGCCCGCGGGACCCGGGCGCTGACCCCGGCGTGGCCCGCGCTCCGCTCAGACCGGAGCACATGGCCCAGGCGACCGCGCCCGGCCCCAGCCCTCCCTCCCAGGCGCTCCCGGCGCCGCCCGAGGCCCCGGCGGCCGCCGCCCGCGCCGCCGCCGCTACCGCCGCCTCGGCCGCGCACCCCGGAGCCCGCACCGCCCCCGGCGGGCCGTCCCCGGCGCCCCCGCCCCCGGCCCCTCCTCCTCCTCCCTCCCCTTCGCCCCCCCCTGCTCCCCCCACCCCTCCTCCTCCTGCCCTCTCGGGCTACACCACCACCAACAGTGGCGGCGGCGGCAGCAGCGGCAAAGGCCACAGCAGGGACTTCGTCCTCCGGAGGGACCTTTCCGCCACGGCCCCCGCGGCGGCCATGCACGGGGCCCCGCTCGGAGGGGAGCCGCGCTCGGGCCCCGGCTCCCCCCAGCACCCGGCCCCGCCTCCCGCCTCGGGCGGCATGTTCATCTCGGCCAGCGGCACCTACGCTGGCCCGGACGGCGGCGGCGGCGGCGGCGGCGGCGGCGGGGGCCCGGCGCTCTTCCCCTCGCTGCACGAGCCGCCGGGAGGTCCTGGCGGCCACCCGCACCCGCTCAACGGCCAGATGCGCCTGGGGCTGGCGGCGGCTGCGGCCGCGGCGGCGGCGGCGGAGCTGTACGGCCGCGCCGAGCCGCCTTTCGCGCCGCGCTCGGGGGACGCGCACTACGGGGCGGTGGCGGCCGCGGCGGCCGCCGCCCTGCACGGCTACGGAGCCGTGAACTTAAACCTGAACCTGGCGGCGGCGGCCGCGGCGGCAGCGGCGGCGGCCGCAGCCACCGGACCGGGGCCCCACCTGCAGCACCACGCGCCGCCCCCGGCGCCGCCGCCCCCGGCGCCCGCGCAGCAGCCCCCCCACCTCCCGGGGGCGGCCGGGGCCTTCCTGCGCTACATGCGGCAGCCAATCAAGCAGGAGCTGATCTGCAAGTGGATCGACCCAGAGGAGCTGGCCGGGCCGCCGCCGCCGCCGCCCCCGGCCGGCGGCTCCAAGCCCTGCTCCAAAACTTTCGGCACCATGCACGAGCTGGTGAACCACGTCACCGTGGAGCACGTGGGCGGCCCCGAGCAGAGCAGTCACGTCTGCTTCTGGGAGGACTGTCCGCGCGAGGGCAAGCCCTTCAAGGCCAAATACAAGCTCATCAACCACATCCGCGTGCACACCGGCGAGAAGCCCTTCCCCTGCCCCTTCCCGGGCTGCGGCAAGGTCTTCGCGCGCTCTGAGAACCTCAAGATCCACAAGCGCACTCATACAGGTGGGTGTCTGTCCCCGGCCGCCGCCGCCGCCGCCGCTTCTGCCGCCGCTTTCTCTTCCTCCTTCTCCTGCTCGCCTTCATTTTTTTGTTTTTCCCTCCTTCCGCTGCTTCCTTTCGCATCCGTATAACCCGGACATGTGACTTCTTGTTTTTCTCTCCCTCCCCCCCCTTTTTTTCTATGAATAAGTAATTCGATAGCACACACACAGGCCCCCGCGCTCCGTTCCCACGCGGTCGAGTCTCCAGCGCTCCCCGCAGCCCCCTCCGCCGGGACTGGCCACGCGCTCCAGCCGCCGCCGCCGCCGCCGCCCCGGAGCAGAAGCCGCCGCCGCCGCCGGAGCAGGAAGGCGCCCAGGACGGTCGGCAGCCCCCATCCGCCCGGCCCCGGGAACTTGGGGAGGGCGATGGGGAAGGTGCGCCGGGACTGGAGCCGCTCCGGCGGCACTTGCCTCCCCAACCGGATGGCAGGCCGAGCGCCCGCGCTCAGAGGAAGAGCGAACGTGCTTGGGGCGCGTGGAGGGTGGTTAGCGGTGACATCGGGGCCTCGGGGGCAGCTCGGTGTGGTCCCTCCGGGAGGAGACAGGGAAGGGGGTCTTGTTCCTTCCGGGCCGGGTGCAGAGTGCGAAAGGAATGCGCCCCCTCGGAGACCTTCCCCCTACACACACACGCGCGCGCGCACACACTTGCTCACCGTTACACACCCCACACGTACACGTTCACGCGGGCACACATCACACCAGCAACAACTTCACACACCCGTGTTCCTTCTGACCGCCTCCCTCAGAGCTGGGACACCCTTGGGCCCTGATGAGACAGTCACACTTGCTCATTCACACGCCTTCATACACACCTGTACTCACACGCGCCGTCACACGTTTTATCACACGGGCCCTAGAGGGTGCTGAGAAATTGGTTTCCGTCATTTTGGAGAAGGTTCTCCCGAGAGGCGGACAGGGCGGGCTGCAGAGGCTCCTTGAGGTCCACCGCCCGCTGTGGGTCCCCCTCCCGCCCCGCCCCGCCCCTGCCTTAGGTGGGGGGTTGACCCCGTCTAGGGTAAGAGCGGCTGCGGCCTCGGGCGCCGGGTGGGCTTCGGTGGGCCGTGTGCCCCCTTGGAGCGGGCGCGCGCGCTGGGCCGGAGCTCCGATGAGCGCGAGGGCGGTCGGGATTTATAGGGACAGACGAGATTACCCCTCGGAGGACACTTAAGTAACTGGAGTTTACGTTCGGCAATTACTTGCCTGATTTATCGGCGCGGTGGCGGCGGCGGCGGCGAGGAAGCAGCAGCCGGGCGGGGGCCCCAACGCCTGGCCAGCGGCCGAGGCCGAGGCCACGGGGAGGGGCGGGGAAGCTGCGCAAGGAGCCGGGCCCGGGGGGCCCGAGGCTGGAGCCCCAGGCCTCGCTTCTGCCTCCGGGACCCGCCAGGCCTCCTGTGGCCTGGCAGATGACCCCGGGCTGGGAGCCCGTTTTCCCCGGAGGCCGGTCCGCCAGCCACGTTGTTTTCTCATTGGGATCGGCCCGCCTTAAGTGATGTTTCCAAAAGGAGATTTCCCACCGGGCTCTCGTAAAACCTCCCGGGCCCCACTAAGCCAGCGGCTGGCCCCGGGGCCCAGCACTTCCCGACCGGACGGAGGCCTGGGGTTGTGGCGGTGACGCGCGCCCCCGCCCCAAGGGGAACCTCCTGACGGTGCCCGCGACCTCGGGCCCTTGCGGCCTTTTCACCTCCGAGGGGTGGGGACCTTCCCTCGGCGGCCCAGAGGTTGCCTCGGGCTGAGGCCGTGCTCCCCCGGGTCCCGCAGGGAGCTGGAAGCTGACGGCGCGGGTGCCGGCCCTCCGGTCCCCCTGGGACAGGCCGCTTCCCGCCCCCAGCCTCAAGGGCGCGCCCCTGGGGGCCGGGACCCGGGCCGTTTGGTTTTCGGGGTCCCCGCGCGCAGGACTGCGTTCCCACCCGGCTCGCCGCGGCGGCGGCTGCGTGGGCCTGGCCGGGTCCCTGCGGCAGGGATGCGAGCGCCCGCTCGCTGATGCTCGGATCCGCGCTGGGTGCTCTTGGCGGTCCCTGGGCCGCTGAGCCATAGAGCCTCGTGTCCAGAGGGGGCCAGCCTGGACTCCCCTCCCCACCGCAACGCTCTCCCTTTTTGGAGGGGCGGGGGGGGGCGGGCAGTTATCCGGGGATCCCGGGACAGACTGATCAAAGGGAATAATCCCCCGACCACTCCAGAAGGCCCGTTTCCTGACCCACGTGCCCCCAATTCCATTTATAACCTTCCTTGGGGCTGGACTCGGAGTTCTCACACATAGCTTCCCTCACTCTCTAAAACCCTCTAAGTAGTTAAATTCCGACGTGACCCCACTGTCAGCGCCTGAAATGTAAACACAGGGCCTCTCACCCTTCCTAGTCAGGTAGAATTTGCTCTCCCCCATCTACCCACCCCTCGAGTAAACTAAGCAATTCTATCACCCTTTCCTTTGTTGTGTATTTTCTTCCTCCATCTCCCCTTGTCCTGGCTTTTCTACCTTTCTTTCCACGCGGTATCTCTGTCTTTTCCGGTCCTGATTCTTAATGCTTCTCTTTCTCGTGAATACTGGTGAAGCTTGCAACGTCCAAGCCGTTTATTCTGCACAATAAATGCTTAGCCTGTGCAGAATCACAGTGTTCTAAAAAGCAACATTTGCATAGGGTGAATAAACCCACTTAAGCCTCCATCTTGAAGAAAAGCTGATTATGCTTTTTAGGGGGAAGAATGCTATATTAAGTTAGTATTATCTCCAACTTAAAGTGGAATATAGAAATCAAGACAAATAGCCAGTGTTTTGACAAAACTTGATTTCTGTTGCAGCCCCTCTACAGAGAATTTTTAAAGGATGTCAGTCTCATCGCATTACGTTGTGTTTTTCCCTCTCTTTGTAGGCCAGTGTAGGGGGTATATGAATAATAACTCAATTTTTAAACAATACTTCCAGGTAGGGTAAGTTATGTTACAGGCATCTGAATACTTTTCAGATGTGCTAATATACTCTGGCACTGAAGTAGTTATTCATTGATGAAGTTAAAAGAGAGAAAATTACACCAAAATATTTGTATAGGAGAATCTACGGAAAATTTATGTACACTAAGCTGTCCTCATAGTTGTTTGGCTTTTTAAAAAACAATTTGTTGAAAAACAAGGAATAGACTATCTTATGGATCAGCAGAGTAGCTGCTGAAAGGTAGAGAAGCTCCTTTTAAAATCCTTTAAATATAAGGAATAAATATATTACTATACCACAGTATGTGTGAGATGATGTTCAATTATGGACTCAAATACATCATGTTCACGGATACTAAGGTGAGGGGGAGTCATAGCTGCTCCCTGTTGTGTCTCTGTCCTCACTTTTTAAGACCAAGGTGTAGAATGGCTGGGTTATCCAGTTGTCTTAGCATTTCTATTGCCTGCACCCAGGACCTTGTGTTTAAAGGCCCTGTGTTCCTGGGGTGGGTAGGACAGCTTAAAGGGGCAGTGGGCCCAAAGACTCTGATAAATAAGATTTTTTTTTTCCTGTTTACTATTAAACAGTATGTTAGAAGAAGCCTCTGGCTGAGGTTTGTGGTCTTTATTAATGCTTGTTAAGGTTCTGTTCCACTAGGGTCTTAACTGCCCAGTAAGTTGTGAGAAGAGCTGGGAGAAGGAAGAGGCCAAGAGCCTATTCTGTGCCCAGCTAGGCTTGTAAAAAATCTAGTGGTCAGATGGTGGTTTTCACAGATGTCTTTATTTCTGGGGAGAACGGGGTTTTGGTGTATTGCCTTTCCTTTCCATCAATGAAATCCTGTGGAACGCTCTGAAACAAAATGCCATTATTATAATTTTACTGATAATCCCAGTTTACTTGAGTATCTGTTTATTTTCCTTCTCCTTTTCTTACGGTCTTCACCTAAGCTGTGGCTTTGGAAGTTATTTCAACAGCATTTATCTTGACAAGCGGGATCTGTTTGAATTTTTGTGTGTGTAGACCCGAGGGGGACAAGGATGCAGGTATTTGGGTCCCCACTGGATTTCAGCATTATTGCCTGATCCAAGCTCTTAACCCTTCTCGCCTTGATCCCTATGGTACTTCAGGGTCGACATCCAGCCTTTCACAAAGCCCAAGTCCAAGGAGAGCCTCCAGGCCAGGGGACACCAGGCCATCCCAGAAGTATCCCTTCCCTGTAGCATTCTGGAACCTGGGAATTAGGCTGGGAGTCAGTCTTCAAGAGAATGGGAAGTTGCATCTTCCTATCTGCTTGAAGATTATTCTCTGAAGTTCAGAGGACTCTGAAGAGCCCCTGTTAACCTCCCCTGTGCTTTCTTGCAGGGGAAAAGCCTTTCAAATGTGAATTTGATGGCTGTGACAGGAAGTTTGCCAACAGCAGCGATCGGAAGAAACATTCCCACGTCCACACCAGCGACAAGCCCTACTACTGCAAGGTCCGGGGCTGCGACAAGTCGTACACCCACCCGAGCTCCCTGAGGAAACACATGAAGATTCATTGCAAGTCCCCGCCGCCTTCTCCAGGAGCCCTGGGCTACTCATCAGTGGGGACTCCAGTGGGCGCCCCCTTGTCCCCCGTGCTGGACCCCACCAGGAGTCGCTCGAGCACTCTGTCCCCTCAGGTGACCAACCTCAATGAGTGGTACGTATGCCAGGCCGGCGGGGCCCCCAGCCACCTGCACGCCCCTTCGAGCAACGGAACCACTTCCGAGTCTGACGACGAGGACATGTACGGGAACCCTGAAGTTGTGCGGACGATACATTAGATTCGATCAGTTGCCATCACCATCAGGAAAGTAATAAGTGGGAGCCCTTGGACCGCATCCTAACCTGAGACAATGCCGAGCTTGAGACAAACCCGTGACTCAGACTTGCTACCGGGTCTAATTAGCCCTATTTATTCAGTATGAAACCCTATGGTGTTGGTACATTTAATTAATTTAATTAAGATATTTGGGCTTTTTTTTTTCCCCTTAGAAAACAAACAAACAAACAACAACAAACCCAACCAGGCTGAACTTGTATGTTGCAGGGGGACAGGACTGGGAGCACACACACTGCCAATGCAATATATGTAGTTCTTTACAAGAGTGAGAGAAGGAGTGTGAAGTCAGGACTCAGCACAGCAACAAGGCCCTCTGCACTTCCCGGAGTGCCTGGGGACCGCCTGTGACACCATAATGGAGCCCCTCTGCTTCCTGCTTGGGCCCTAACTCTGCAAAGGCCTCTTGATTGTAAACCACACACACTTGCTGCATCGCCAACAGATCCTGGACTGTACCTGTATCCGAAAATATTTGTAAAGACCCTTTCAGTTCTAATACTTGTAATTTTGCATTCCCACTCTTTTATTACTGATCTCACCATAACACAGTATTTTTATACAGGATTATTCCTTCAGTACCCTGCTTGTATGATTAAAAAAAAACGAGATGCAGCAACCTAGTACATATCCATGTATTGTGTTACTGTGATTGTTCAAGCAACTGGAGAGAAGAAAAAGCTGCTGCAGTAGACAACTGTGAAACTGATATTTTATAAAATAGAAGAAATTCAAGTGCTTTCTTTTTCCTCTTTTTTTTAAAAAAAATCGGAAATCTCAGATGCTGCCTCTTTACTCTGTCAAAACTTCCTGTGTTATAAAAATACTATGTTTTAGGTCATAAGTTCTTGGGATGCCAAAATTCACAGGCAAGTGTAAGGAGGTGTTATGTTGGCAACATGCCTATTTTTTGGGAAAGCTGTTGTTTTAAAAACAGGCCAACCCCTCTTTTATACTGTTGTATCGACCTTTTAAAAAGTCTTTATTTTTCAACACTGGAAACTGCATTTTAATGCGTTTTCTTCCACCTGAGCATATGGAACTCTATCCCACTTGAAAATGACACTGTATGATTTACATTAACAGAGGGGAGGGAGTTGCTATACATATTAAAATTGTTAAAAGGTTTATAGCTACCACCAAACACTGATGAATGTGCGACCTTTGCCAGAGCTGTCAAGCTAGGACAAAAAAGGTCAAGGACCTCGGACAATAACTCTTAGTCAGTTTATTTTTGGTTGGTACAACACATCTGATGTGCAAAATGTGGTCCATCATAAACATCATACAGATAGACTAAAGAGCACTAATTTATCCTCAGAGACCCTGAAGACACGCCTTCCCCAGGGTTTGTAGAAATTTGTGTGCTGTGAGTGGTTGATGTAGTCTTGTCATTGTTAATAACTTGTATGTGAACACTATTATTTGTACAGTTGAATTAATTTATTTTCAGACATCATCCTTTTTTTTTTTCCCCTGGAAGAGTTCAAAGCACACCAAAGAATTATATTATACATTTTGGTGAGAGATTGTCATTTATGACCTACAATTTATTTTAAAAAAAAAAGGAAAGAAAATGGGAAAAATATATTTTTAAGCTTACTTGAATGAACAACGTAATGTGAAAACCAGGACTCTTCCTGCATGTCTCTTTTTTGCATTGTGTTGATGAGATTATATATAGTTTATAGATATATTCTATTACTAGTACAGTGCATGGTGCTGTCACTTTGAAAGCCTTTCAATGTTGTCTTCAGATTGTTATGGTGAATATGAAACATGCAGACCCTCCTTTATAAAGAAAAAGACCATAAAACTTGAATATAAAATAATTCTACATCTTTAAAGTTTATTTGATTTTCATATTATTCATTTTCAAAGCTCTTTCAAATAGACAAGATGAGGTATGAACTTTGGGGGGATAATTTATGTATCGTAAACTTATTCAAACAAAATATTCCTGATTTATAATGAGTTGTTTTATTTATACAACTTTTTCAATGGTAGTTTGCACTATTCTTTATTATGCTACAGGTTTATTTATTATGAAACAAAGGAATATGTATTTTATGTATTTTGCCATGCATAGGTTAACTCTTGCCACAGATTTATTGGTTCCTGATACACTTAAAGTAAAAACTTAAAATGTGTACCTCTGATAGAAAGCAAGAATGATTATGAAGTAAAGAGTTTAATAAAAGTATTCTTCCTATGTATTGCTTATGTGTTACATGATGGCACATTTCTGCCATTCTCTTCCAAACAGAACAGGTTGCTCATGTAGTAATCATTCGGTTCTCTTCCCTTGATCTCTTTATTTATTTACCCTCCCCAAGCAATAAAATATGTTTACAACTTGGTCTAATTTACAATCTAATCTAGAAAGTACAGTACATTTATGAAGACTAAGCCCTGCAGGTTGCACAGAACAGTGGCATAAATCTTAGGGGTTACTGTGTGCGTTTGTTAAAATTAATAATAGCCTTAGTGATCCTAATCAGTGGAGAGCTGAAAAGCAAATTTTAGCGTTTCTTTGCTGTCCAGCCTCTTTCTAAAGAAAAAGGGTAAAAGGACAAGTGAGATGTTTGCAGACACAAGGTGAAAGAATTAGGAGCTAAGGTGGGTATGGATTTCAAAACATCCTGAGTGGAGCTGAGCAGTGGGCATCAAACACCTTTTCCACTAGGTGATGGGGATCAGAACCCACTTGTACTGTGGTTTACTTGGAAGTTGAGTGGAGATAAGTAATTTAGCCTTTTGGGGCAGGTGTTATGAAGAAATTTGCTTCATTGCCACAAAATGCCCAAGTGGCTTAGAGTAATAAGATTGGCTGTCCATATTAACAAGGCTGAATCCTTGTTTGTTTTTAAGCTGACTGATACAAAACTGATAAAAGGCAACTAGTCAAAAACAATTGGTAGTAATGTCAATAAACAGTTCTCCAAAAGGTTATAGTGGATTTTGTTCTTGTTTTTTTTAAAGTTGGGTTCAGTTAAACATAGGAAAGGGGAAAACAGGTTGCAAAGGGTTATTTGAAGCCAGATGACAATAACCAGAAGACGAAGGAGAAAAACACTCAAATGAAGTCCCCAATCAATGGAAAAACTTATAGCTCTCTAATGAAGTTTCTCGTGAAAAGAGGGGTGACACAAAGCCACCAAGACATGAATCATTCATGGGAAATATAAAAGATAAAAGATATCTGACAATGAGCAGAACCTTGTATAGAGTGTATTAAACAAGTTTCCCCTTCTTATTTTCTGCTTTAAAACGCACAATCTCCCACTCCCAGCGTCTCTGTCCAGTCTATCGAGTTGAAATTGACCACTGCTCGTCTTGCGCCACTTCAAAGTAATTTAGTCCAGAACGGAAGGCTTGGCGCTTGGACAGTCTTCATGGTGTGTTAAGATTTCTATGGCAATTGGCAAGCAAGAGGCTCCCATCTGAATATGTCTCAAAGCAAGCCACTATTGACACTAAGTTGGCTATCATCAAAGACTTCATCTTTCCTAGGCAAAATGTGGCCCTCGTGGCCCTCGGGAACGCTGTTTAAATCATCTACCTTTGTTTTCCAGGCTAGGAGGATCTTCAAACACAGGAGTGTTTGTTGTTTATGTCTGTTTTTCCCCATTTAGGATGCTCTTTGGTAAAGCTAATGCTCCTAAATGCTAAAGTACAGAGAAAGAGCTGGAGGGCAGGCATATTCTTTTAAGGAAATGGAGATGACCACACACGGGGGATAGGAAAAGAGGAGGCCCTGGAGACAGGAAAAGAGGAGGCCCAAATTCCTTGAAAGCCAAGTCATAACTGATCTGTGACATCACAGTTTTGCCATTTATCCCAAATATCGCATTTGGAAGCTTTCAGAGACCACAGTGGTTCTCTGTCCATCTGTCTATCCATCTATCCATCATCTATCTCTTTCTCTATGAAAAGGAACTAGAGAGGTTCACCTGAACTATTTGTTATTCCAGTTTGGCTGGGAAATACAACTGGGGTGGTAGCTGCAGAGACAATCTGATTTTTCAAGTGGTCACCGTTAAGTCACAGGAAAAGCAAGCTGCACAGATAAACGAAACAACCCAGACATACAGGCAATGCTGTCAGCCGGTCACACTACACTGCCCGCTGGTCCCTCCACCAGCAGTCTACCAAGACAGACACATGGCCAGGAAAGCCATCCTTCCAGAGCTGAAGGGTTGGGAAGGAGGTCCACGGTGACAGGGCCCTGGGGTGGCCAGCACACTTGCCCTCTGTGAAGAAAAACTTGCAAAAAACTCATACTCTTATCATCTCCCACGCCCACTCACACCCTGGAGCACACATTCACATAGGAGAGTGCCTAAGCAGGCACAGAGAAGTTCAAAGGCATGTTCTTTGAAATTCAAAGTACTGCTTTTATGGTACATCCACACGGAGCATAGGCATTGCTATGGCAATGGGCAGGGCCAGGGGAGTCTGGCAGGAGGGTCCACAGTGTTGGAGACACTCTATTAAGATACAGTTGCAGTGACCTTTCCTTTCACGCCAAGTTAGCTGCCTCGATTTTCACCTGATTAGAAATACATATTCCATATCGCATTGCCTAGATGTAATAGTACATATGTACAGACATATATGTGTCTTTCCATCTACTTTTTTTGTTAAGATTCCCCCTTAGAATCTCCCAGCTTGAGAGAAAGGAGAAAGAATGAGGAGAGGAGGAGAGAAAGGCAGGTGGGGGTAGGGGTGGGTGATGTCAGAGGCGAGGGGGGAGCGGGGAGAGGGGGGCAGGAGCGCCCCAGCCCCGGTTCCTCTTCCTTCTCTCCCCACCTAAGTACTTTTATTTGCAGAGCGATTGTTCTTTGTTTATTTAATACAAGTACTGTGTGAATGGTGAAAAATAAACACGATGAAAAATAACCAAACAGATGATTCCTCCGAGTGAAAAAGCCCGGACTTAATAAAAGTGCGAAGCAGTCACCGCTGAATGAGAAACCCTTTGAAGTGGAACTTATTATAGGAGGAATACTTCGGGGTTGCCTTAACGACGCCGCTGAATCGAAAGCGCTCGCCTTTGTCAGCGATTTGTTCTCCTTTGCTGGGGTGCCCGCAGAAATTACTTACATGGGCTGCCTTAACATGCAGCCTGCAAATCAGTAACCTTGCAGCTCAGACTTGCAGACGCCACTGGGCCACGGACAAAAAAGAAGTCAGGGGGAAACGCACCAACCTTTCACGCCGGGTCTCCGAGGATGGGGGCGCACCGGGCAGGATGGGGGCGGCAGATAAGAAGTTGTCTTACAACGGGCCCCCACCCTCGGTCCCCACCCCCACCCCACGGCGACCCCTGAGCCCAGGCACGGGCCCCCCACCCCGCAGCCTCCACCCCCAGCGGCCGAGGAAGCTCCGGCCTCTCCAGGGCACTCCAGCGAGGGGCGCTCTCCCGCGCGCGGGCCGGGCCTGGGACGTTCCCAGCGGCCCGGGCCATATTTAATAAGGGTCGTTTATCACCCAGGAGCTTTGAAGGGTCGCCTCCAGCCCTGCGCCCATTAGAAAGGCGGAGGTGACATTTAAACTCCGTTTTCAAGGCTCGCGGGGCGATTTCAATGAAAAGGCAACTCGTTTGTCTTATGAGCCTGGAAACAACCCCCTTCTCGCTCCTTTTGACCACATGGCATAACTCAAAAACAATAGTTCAAAAGTGAAATGGCATCGCGGCGTTCACTGAGAGACAGGCCCCCATCTAGCACCAGAGAAAAGAGGGAGCCCGCAAGACAATGTGCTTTTTGTGTCTGACTCTGTCACAAGGATTGTGTTGTTTGCTTTGGAGGCTGCGCCTGTTACACTTTCCTGAAAGTGCTTGTGTTAAACAAGAGTTATAAGTCATCCCAAACAACAAACATTTTGATTTTCTTTGCCTAAAGGGCTTTCCCTGGCTATGGGCACCGTGAAAAAATAATGTCCTTGCTGAGAAAGGAACACCAGTAGTAGCTTAGAAGCAGGCGCATTAAATATTGAATGACACGGGGGAAAAAGAACTTGTCGAGGGGGCACTCAGCCTTAAAGTCTTTCTTCAACTTTGTCTTCGCTGGCTGCTGGACTATTTAAGATGGTATTAATTAAGGCAGCTTCGGGTGACGCCGAGCCCGCCGGCCCCTCGGCCGGGCTCCGTCAATGGGCCTGTGTCCCCGCGCTCTGCTCACGCGCTGGCTGGGCCGAGTGCAAATGTCGCTTCTCATTTGGAGGCTGAAGTGACGGGCCCATCCTGCATTAAGGGCGGCAGGGATGTAGTCGGCAGCAGGCGTTAAAGGAATAGGAGGCGCTGGGGGTCGACGGCGAGGAGGCGGGGACGAAATGGAAACAGCTGCCCTAGGCCGGGGACCAGCGCCCGCCGCCGGCGTGCACGGCTTTGGGCACCTTTCGGAGAGGGTTGTTTGGCAAACACCGGCCGCTCGGGCCTCGCTGGGCCAGGACACTCACGCTCTTTTCCAAAGTCTCCTCTTGCGAGGGGACCATCTACACCCCAGCCCTCCAAAAATAGAGTAGGCAGTCTGGCTGGGCGTTCTCTTACAAAGGGAGTAGCTTCTGCAAAGAAAAGACAAAGGCCTGGCGCAAACAGGCCCCTTTCGTGGCTTCCTCCTCCCCCCTCCGGCCCCTTCGCGGATCACAAATAAAGCCCCCAAGGGCCTCGGCCCAGGACCTCCTATCCAGTTTTACAGACGGTGAAACTGAGACCTCAGGCCAGGCTCAAGGTTTCCTGTCCGTTTTCCCGCTAAAGAGTGGAAGCGGAGACCCTCATGGAGATCGAAGGCCCAGACAAGAGAGGAGCTCTGTTTAAGGGTGCTAACATCCACGCCAAAGATCCCCTTCTCCCCAGTCCCAGGCGTTTGATTCAAAGCAAATGGAAGTTGGTTTCAGCAGCTGGAAATTCCTAACAACAATAAAAAGAATGAACCTTTACTGCCAACTAACTGTGGCATAAATGCAGTGCGTGTTTTAAGAAACTCTGCTATCAGTTCTCGATGAGGAGAGACAAGACTTGGCTGGGGAGAAGCGGGCAGAAGACTCTGGGGGATTGAGTTCTGCAGCCAGATGGCCCCCATGAGGGCCCATGTCTCCTGGTGTGGGGTTCCAGATGGACATGGGCCTTCTCATTTATCACAAGGTCCCTTGGAGGTGGGAAGAAACTCAGTTAAGTGCTCTTTCGTGTGTCCGTGTGTGTGTGAGAGAGAGAGGGGTTTGGACCCTAGATGTCCTGCGCAGGCGTCCGGCACCCTTAACTCTGGATTCATTTGCATTATCTGATTCTCCTGGGGATGTGCCCCTCAAGAGCTCCCTGGTCCTCCGGGTAAGGAGAGGTCACATTTCCCAGAAAGCCATGCTGCAGGAGAAGCAGTTCGAGCCATGGGGCGGGGATGGGTAGCTGGGATCCGTCTGCCTGGAGACTCAGCCTGCGGCCTGCACCCTCCGCCTCATCGGGAGCTGGAGGCGTCGCTCTAGGGTGGGGAGCCGCCTGGTGGGGGCCGAGGTGAGCGGTGGGGAGGAGAGGGGCTGGGCCTGACAAGCCCCCGGCCGGCCCCCTCCCGCAACAGGTCTGCAAAACCTGACACTGGGGCTCACGTGCTCAGCCGCTGACCTGGGCCATCTTTCTTCATCTCTTTTTTTGGTCCCGTTCTTCCTCTTTTTTTTTTTTTTTACACAAACAGGGCCCACGTCAGGGCAAGAGATGCAAAAACGTGGCCTTTTGGCCCGGTACACACTGTCCAGGGCGGCGCGTACACATAAACACACACACATACACACACTCGCTCAGGCTCAACTCACCCCCCGCGCCCCGCCCCCACCCCGGCGCTGGGCACACGCCCGGGCTCCAGGCACCTTGCCAAGAACGCGCGAGCACCCTGCGTGGCACACTGGCTGAAGTTCCTGCACGAAGTGGCGGGGGTGGGGTGAGGAGCGAGGGGGTGGGCGGCGGTGGGCGCCGCCGACTGCTGGCGGGTGCGCACAAGTTCAGTGCTCAACTTCCCGCTCTTAACGAGACCCGAGATCCCTTTGGAGAGGCCCTCGGGAGCCGGCGGCGGGGCTGGGAGTGGCGTGGGTAAGCTGGCCGGCGCGGGGCGCGGGCGGCGGGGCACGAGGGCGCGACAGGAGGAGGGCGCGAGGGTGCCCGCGGCCGGCCGGGCGCTCCGAGAAGTCAGCGCGAGCAGCTGTGACTTCACCTATTAGCCCTGATGTCTTTCCGAGGAGCCTGGTGGAGTTAAACAGCCCACAATGGGCGCTCTGGGGCGCCTCCAGCCCGACCTCCACCCGGGTTTAATAGTTTCATAGGAACTTCATTAAATCAATTACTTAGTGAGCACATCATCATTTATTTGTAATTAGCAGCGAGGAGCGCGTTCTCTCTCCCAGCCCCGCGGCCCGGGTCCCAGCGGGGTTGGCGGAGTTGTGCAAGCACTTTTGTTTGCTCGAGTGTTGACTCCCGGCATTATTCGGCCCCGGTAATCTTTACGTCTTAATCTAGCATTCAGGGGGCGAAGGGAAAACAAACAGGGCGCAGGCCAGAGGCCAGCCCTGCGGTCCCGGCCGCGCAGGCAGCACGGCCCTCGCTCCGCGCGCGCAGGGCGAGTCTCCGCCGCCCCCTCTCCATCCCGCGGAGAAGGCGAGGGACCCCACGGGGCAGCTGGAGGGGAATGAGGCCGGCCGGGGTTCGGGGAGGGTGGGAAACTCAGAAGGAAAGTGGCGAAGGAAGAAGAGGTGAAGGAGCGAAGAGGGAACCCGGAGCCGGAAAGCACGTCCCGCAAAGCGAGCGCAATAAGTCCACGCTCCTGCGCGTGTGCCGGCGGCGTCGGCGGGACAGTGCGTGTGTGCACGTGTGTGCGCGCGCAGGGTGTGCGTGAAATCACATCCATTTCAGCTGCCGGAAAAGGGCGGGGAGAGGCAAGCGCCAGCGGGAGGTGCCGGCCTGGCGTGCGTGGGGACAGCTCGCTGGGTGTCTGAGCTGCCAAAGGGCTTGCATTTGGGGGGGAGACTGCAGCCTGGGGCGCAGCTCCATCGCAGCCCACAAATTGCGAGCGAGTGGTTAGCGATCGGGAGCGGGTCGGGGGACGGGGGTGTTGCTGAAAGCCGGGCCGGAACCTGCGCGTGCGGAGCGACACGAGTCGTGGCCCCGCGAGGAGTTGTTGATTCCTTTCGGGTGTAATTGTCCTTCCCCATCGTCGCGGCGCCGGCCGAGAAGCCGGCGGATCGCGGGGGTCTTGGCTGCCGGGGCCAGAAACGTGGGCGACGCTGAAACGTCGCCGCGTCCCCCGCCGGGCACCCGATTTCCGCCCGCGGTTTCAGAAGTCCCTCCGGCACAGGAAACGCACAGGAGATCCCAGCGCAGGAAATGGAGGGGGGGCGGGGGAGACGCGGAGTCACTGACGATCCGGCTCAGGTTCTCAGCAGCCGGCCAGTGTGCACAGCTCAGAGGTTAGCAACCGGCTCGTGGGACCCCTCCCTCCCCCCACCCCAAGAGTGGGCTTCCAGAAGCAGCCCTGATTCCAGAGGGTCCCTGAGGTTCATCTCCCAGGTGGCCCTCCTGTCTGAATTTTTGAGGAGAGGGTCTTGAATTTCTCCACCGGCTTTTGTGGCCAGGCCTGTTTAATCCAGGTTGGTATCTGGAGCCTCTGTGAAGGCGGTGGTTTTTACCCTGTTGGCTCAGTGTGGGCCCAGAGAGAACCTGGTGCGTCAGTGGGTGGGGGCTTGGTGACAGTATCTGTCCTGGGGGAAGTGGGGAGGGAGGCCGAGGGGTGGCCCCAGGGCCTGGCTGTGGTGGTCTCCTGGCAGGGGCAGCTTTGTTTGCCTGGGACCCTCAGATGGGCTCTCCTGGGGCCTCCAGCTGGTACCCATGACACCACCTCCAGGTACAGAGACCACCAAGGAGACCCCCCCACAGCTGATGCTGACCCACCCTAGATTATCTGAGAACTTGGGTCAGCCCGAAAAACAGGAAGTGTATCCAAAAAACAACCTGCCATCCCCTGGCAGGGCAGCCTTGGGGAGAAGCACCTTTTAAAATACAAGAGCACTTTACAACTCGGCATACTTCTTCTCTCCCCTCAAGGCAATCCATGCTGAAGTAGTCAAAACGGTCAGGGTCAGGCTTCCAGAAGGATTACCAGCTAAAGCAAATATGTATGCATAAAGCAAAACACAATCTTCTCACATATATCTCCGAACACTGTAAACACCAGCTCTCCTAAGAACCTGCTGGCCATGTTTCTGCTCTGATATAATGAATACTTATGCGGCTTAAATGTATGTTTGATCCTTCAAGACTATACACATACAGACACAGAGTTCCAGCACATTTAAATCCAACCTTGCATTTGGTCAGGGCCTACCCATCCTGCACCTAGCCAAATTTTGGAACAGTCTTGAAGGAAGCAAAACTGGGAAAGACTCCTTTTGAAAATAACAGTAACATGGAATTCACCCCTCACTTGTCTTTCTCTGCTTCTTCCCTAAACCTTGCGGTGACCCCCACTGCCCTCCCCCAGCTTCAACAACATATAATAAAACAGCATCATCGTAGGGAGGAAAGCCAGTGAGTCAGGCAAGCACTTTATGAGCTGGCAGTGACTTGGGTGAAGCAGTTGATGTAGAAAACCTGGATACTTGGGCTGCAGAGTTCTCCTAGATAGGCAGATCTGGCTTCCTTCTGCCTGCTCCAGGTCCTGACAGCTTCAAGCCCATCAGCTGGCTCACATCTCACACTCTGTTCTGCTTCTGTCTTCACTGGGCCGCGCGTCATGTGTACCCGGCACTGTCCAAGGCCCTGGCTTCACAGTGGGAGTGCTGTGTTTACTCCCCACCTCCTTCCAGTGGGCCTTCCCTGGCAGGTATGGGACCCTTCAAGCCCACTCCCCTTATTTGTCTGGGGTCCCTCGCCCTTGGGCCCATCACCCTGAAAGCGAATAGAAGTCTGCTCACATTGTGTCCTTGTCCCTGTGGAGGGCTCTGAACAGGCTAGTCCCTCACCAGACACAGGATGCCTCTTCCTGACCTGCAGGAAGAAGAGAGCTGGCCATGACAGACTGTAGATACAAAGCTGGCCGAGGCCTGTGTGACTGACCCAGGAGCTCCCGGGAGCCTGCTCAGGGGTAATGGTGCATCAGGGAAATTTAAGGGAAGGCCAGGGTAGACTTGGAATTGTGAAGCTTATGCCAACTGTTTGTCTTCTTGTTGACCGCCCTGGCCATGTCTTACATAAACTGACCCCAAAGCGCAAGCGTTAGAAAACCTGTGTTCAAGGTCGAGTGTCTGCTGTGTTACTGAGAGAAGTACCTGGGCACCCCTTTCTGCCTTCAGACACGACGGCACAGGTGGTTCCCTGTGTATCTGTGAGGGGCAAAATCGTGACGTGATTTGCGGTAAGTGCAGGCAAACACTGCAGTCCAGCCAGTGCCATCCACCCCTCCCCCGCCGCCGCCATTTTCCTCACTTTTGACTTTCTAGACCTTTCTAGTGACCACATAAATCCAAGAGCTGAGGTGGTCCAGAGGTAGAAAGGTGCCTTGAAAAGAACCAGTGTCCTTGGCCACTGAAAAGGAGACTGGGGTGTTGAGTTGCTGCTGCTGCTAAGTCACTTCAGTCGTGTCCAACTCTGTGTGACCCCACAGACGGCAGCCCACCAGGCTCCCCCATCCCTGGGATTCTCCAGGCAAGAACACTGGAGTGGGTTGCCATTTCCTTCTCCAGTGTGTGAAAGTGGAAAGTGAAAAGTGAAAGTGAAGTCGCTCAGTCATGTCTGAGTTGTAGCAACCCCATGGACTGCAGCCTACTAGGCTCCTCTGTCCATGGGATTTTCTAGGCAAGAGTACTGGGGTGTTGAGTTAGATTCCTCCAATCTGAAGAATGCCTGTTAGGAAGGGGCAGAGGAATGACGTCATGAAAAATATCCTTCCGGCTTCTTACGTTCCTTTAATGGAAAGGCTTCCCTGGACTGCATGGCTGTCTGGAGAATTGTAGACATAGAACTTCCCATTTCTTTAAGAGCAAAGGAAGCCCAGCGTGGGCCCTGGAGGAGCCGGGGCAGCCTCCCTCCAAGGCCCTGGGGAGGCCGCTGTGGGCCTGTGGTGGGGGAGACACAGGTAGGAGACAGCGGAGGGCGGAGAACTCATGTCCGTTACTTACATGCTTTCCTCTCCCTATTTAAAACATGCTGGTAAATATGTGTGACATAAAAATTACCATCTGAACCACTTTTAAATATACAGTTTTGTGGCCTTAAGTACATTCACATTGTTGCGCAGCTGTCAACATCATCCATTGCTGGACCATTTTCATCTTCCCAAACAGACTCTGTTCCCATTAAGCACTAACCTCCCATCCCCCTCCAGCCACTGATCACCTCTGTTCCACTTCCTCGCTATGAATTTAATTACTCCAGGGACATCATGCAAGTGTCATCCTATGACCTTTGTCTGTGTCTGGCTTATTTCCCCGTGCATCACGTCCTCAGGGTTCAACCATGTTGTAGCATGCATTACAACTCCACTCCTTTTCATGACTGAGTAATATTCCAATACATGGATCCATAACATTTTGTTTATTTGTCAGTGGACCTTTGGGGTGTTTCCACCTTTCGGCTATTGTGAATAATGGTGCTAGGAACATGGGTGTCCTCACAGGCCTTTATATGTACCCATGTACCTGTGTATTATACTTTTCTGTGAACTGAAGGAAAACACTTTAAAGGGGAATTCAGCCAACAATTGCGAATATCTGATTTCTCACTTGGATCTGGTTTTCTAAGGTCAACAAAGTGCAGCTGGATCTCGAGGGAGTATTAAAGCATTGTTTTCCAGTTCCATGGCATTCCCATCTGTGTGTGCACGTGTGTGTGTGTGTGTGTGTGTGTGTGTGTCCGGCCCTACCCAGTGCTGTTGCTTCAGAGGAACTATTAACACATTAATATTATCAATAGCAGGCAGTGCCTGAACCATTAGGGATTTATGAAAACATCTAAAGCAAGTCGTTTCAAAGCGCTGATTTGTTTTATAGTCAGTATTACATTTTATGACAGGCTCTTTTGCCAGCAAAATGAGCGTACCGGCATCACACACAGTTCAGTAGACGGAAACCACTGCCCTGCAAATTTGTGTTCCAGATCCCTTGGGGAGCTTCTGCAGTTTGCAGACAAATACTGACCCTTTGCTAAAGGGTCGGCCCGGAACCAGATAGCAAACCCCACCCCCTCTTGCATTTTTAGCTGTAGAAAAACTATGGCTCCTTTTTCTCTTTCTCACTTCTCTCAAAACTCAAGAAGCAAGCCAGGATCCAGCAGCCCAAGGCCAGACATTTTCCTGGCCGCCTCTACTTTTTCTGTTGGATTGATTTTGCCCCTGATTTGCAAGTTTCACTGGGCAAGCTCTCTAGATCTGGGGAAGTCATTTCAGCCCCGCTTAGAACCATGGGGGAAGGTGCTTAAGGTGTCCCCTGGAGGAGACAGATGGGTGTCTCTCAGCTCCCCATTCCAACCCGTGCCACCTCCACCCCACCCCCAGTGGCAACCGGAAGAGGAGATGGCATTGTGCGGTGGGGGGAGGGGGCAAGCACACCGACCCCCTGCACCCCCACCCCCACCCCAAAGCTGGGCTTTGTGGGTCTCCTCCCAAGGGCCCCCTCTCTGGGACAGGACACCGCACTAGAAAGTTGCCTCTCCGCGTTCCCAGGGAGTGGGGTTTGTAATATTTTACAGCAGCTGTTTAACATTTCCCTACCTAGTTATTAAACACGAAAGGGAGTAAATTAAAACGGCAAAGTAAAATGAAATAAAAGGCGTCTTTTCTTTCTGTAAAGAGACAACACCTAATTAAGGAATATTTGAATCCCACAAAAATGCAGACTCTCACGGGTGACATAAAACTTCTTTTTAAACCGGGAACAAAACTCCAGAAAACTGGGGAACCGGCCCAAGACGGGAGTCCCTTCAAACACGAAGCGCCGTCCTCCGGGGGCCCTGGGCCTGGCCCCGGCCTCCCCTCCTCTCCGGGTCCAGGGGGGCCGCTTGGCCCCCGGGGCTGCAGCCTGGGGGGCGCCCCGCCCTCCGCACGGCCCTCGGGCCTCGCTTCCCTCTCCGTTTCCCTCTCTCCTCCCCTCCCGACTCTGCTGCTTTGTTTTTTTGCTCTGTTTCGCAACTCTCTCCCCCTCTGGGTTCCCCGCCTTTTCGGGCAGCCCGCCCCCATCCTCTCCGCCTCCCCGGGCTGCGAGAGCGGGACCTTCTTGCCTTTTTTCCTCCTCGGCTCTTACCTGGTTCTCGATCAGATGACAGAGGCTCTGCTCTCCGTCGGCGCAATTCCGCCCTGGGGGCCCCATGCGGCCCCGGCCGGCCCTCACCCCTCCGTCCTGCTCTGGATGTGGGCTCCCCCGCCCGCCGGAAGCCTGGCTTTGCCCTTTGCCCCCCGCCCCCTTCGCCTTCGGGGACACCCCCGCCGTAGGGGGTCATCACCCTGCCCCCGACCAGACAGGCAGCGTCAGGGGTGCGCAGCCGCAGGGCTTTGGAAGAAGCGGGCTCAGCCCCGGCTGCAAAGCTGCCTCCTGCCTGGGTCCCGGCTTCCCCCGCCGGAGGCAGAGACCAGGAGCATCCCTGGCCAGGCCCGAGTTCTTCCCTTCGTACCGGCTCAATCCCTTTGCTCTCTGGGTAGTTACTCTTCCAGGAGAGTGTCTCCTTTAGTCCTAGCTTCCAGGAGAAAGAAAACTATGGGGATTAAGAAAATATGGATTAAGGTGTCTTGAAGTGTCTACAAGTGAAAGAGATTCACAGTCACACTTCACCCCAGGTTTGCCTTTCTGGGATAATGATTTTAGGATTTTGATAGTTTAAATCTTCCCCCAACATCACAATGCATAGGACAGAGCCAGAGCTACCCAGATTCCTGCTTATTAGACTCCAAAAGGAATCCGTTTTTCCTTTCAAGAAATAGAACCTATTTTGTTGGCATTTCCCTTTGGGGGTGGATTCTGTGTCTGGCTTGGCTTTTTTGAAAGGGTGACCGCAGATGTCACCAAGGTGGGGTGCCGTAGAAGCAGTGTCTAGTCTTCTAGGATCTGTTGCAGAAACACTTGTGGCTGCCTCTGCCCGAGTCTGTGAACGCAACCCCCTTAGTCTACCTTCTCTTTTCTTTTCTGAAACATGTAGGTAGAAAGAGGTGTGTGTTTTGTTTTTTTTTAAAGTTCTTTCATTCTTTTCTTCGGCATTAAAATGCATATAATATTTCTGAGTAAAATCCCTGGTGGTGTTTTTAGAGAAAGGACCATAGTAATAAAAATATTCTACATCGCTGTTATTATATTTACCTAACATTCTTAAGCCTTGCCCATGTATGAATTGATTTGATGAACAAACTACCTCTCTAAAGTAGAGTGGGTAGGATTTGTTTATTCTCGTTTCAGGGGTGAGGAAATTGACTTGGAAGGTTAAGCTCACACAGTAGTAAGTGGAAAGCCCAAATGAGTTCAAGTTCACTTTTTTTTTTTAACCAAAACATAATAGAAATTTTTTTAAAAAAGGAAGTGATAGTGATATGGCAATTTGGTGACCAGATCGTTCACATTTTCTGATATAACAGGATCGATGCATGAGCATAGTTTCATCCACTGCTCTCCTTCAGAAAAGCATCCTTCGTTACACACATGAATGAACAGAAAAAATTGATCTTTGCCCAAACTTCTTCCTAAGCAGCACTCTGGCCACGGTGTATCTTCTTTAATGTGCAATATGATCCTTCCAGCAAGAAGGCTCTCATCATCTTCTCCATGGAAATGCACCTTATCTCAAAAATCAGCCCTTCCATCATCTCTGTCTCTAGTCCTGTGTGATGTGATCTCTCCTTTCTCTAGTGGCCAGACCTAGGATCCTCTGTAGCCACATGCTTTACTTAATATAACGCATTTAAATCCATGGCAAGAACATGAAGCAAATGCTTTCATTACCTCCATGTATCAGATGAGGAAACTGAAGCACAGATTGGGAACCGAGTTGAAAGGAACACAGTTGGAAATAGCTGAGCTGGGACTTGGACCTCTAGACTCTCTAGAGTCTACTTTAGAGTCTGTGTTCCTGACCCTTGCATGATTCTGCCTTTCGACCCTTAGACAGTTAAGCATCTTGCATGCATTATCTTACAAGGCGATGAATGCCCTTTATCACATGATGCTAAACCATCTCCTTATAGTGTGTTTCCTATTATGTCTAAGGCGTGTGAATCACATTATCATCCTTCTCAAGCTGCTTGAGTCGGGTGACTGTGTGCCATCAGTTTTAAACGTCATGTAGTATGTATTGCTTATACAATGTACATATTTGATAAACATATGTTTCAAATCAAGCTTTAATCAACTGGAAAATGGTTTGTTCTTCAAGTATTGAGTACAAACTATGCAACAAGCACTATTTGTCCTTGGTGAGCAAGTCAGAAAAGATTCTTCCTCTTAAGAAACTTAATTTTAATGGAAACAGATGGTAAACAAACAGATACAATAAGAAAACCATGGCATCATCAACTCAATAGAGATGAGTTAGAGCAAACTCCGGGAGACAGTGAAGGACAGGAAGCCTGGCGTGCTACAGTCCATGGGATCACAAAGAGTCAGACACGACGGAGCGGACTGAGCACCTGAACAACAACAAATCAGAGTCCGTTTGGAAAATAAAAATGGGCTCTAATAGGGAGTGAGGGGGTGGAGCTACTACTTCAGGACAGTGATCAGAAAGACCTCTGGGAAAATAAGACCTAAGGTGGGCTCTGGAGGCCAAAGAGTGAGCCGTGCAGAGAGCAGAGGAAGGGCATTCCAGGCCAAGGGAATAGCTTGTGCAAAGGCCCTGGGGAAGGAAGGAGATTGGTGCCTGCTTCCTTTAGCAATTTGCAGGATTTCTCAACTTCAGCACTTGTCAGCTTGGGCTAGTACAACAAAATAACAAATGTTTATGGTGGTTTAAACAACCAGTAGTTATTTCTCACAGTTCTGAAGGCTGAGAAGTCCCAAGATCAAGGTCCCGGCAGATTTGGTATCTGTTAAAGTCCTCTTCCTGGTTTGCAAAAAACCTCCTTTTGCTGCCGTGTCTTCACACAGCAGAGAGAGTCTCCTCTTCCTTATGGGAACAGATTTCATCATGGGGGCCTCACCTTCATGACCTCATTTAAGCCTAATTATATCCCAAAGGCCCCATCTCCAAATATCATGGCACTGGGGATTAGGACTTCAGCATATGGACTTGGGTGCAGACAAATATTCAGTCCATGGCAAGGCTGTTGACACTTTTGGGACAGATAATTCTTTGTCTGGGGGTTTTCTTGTGCCTTGTGGGACATTTAGGAGTCTCCTGGCACCCTCCCAGCCTCTACACCTTAGATGCCAGGAGTCCCCTCCTCCTCTCTAAACTGTGGCAATCAGAATGTCTTAAGAGAGAGACTTCCCTGGTGGTCCAGTGGCTAAGACTCCGTGCTCCCAACGCAGGGGGCCTGGGTTCCATCCCTGATCACAGAACTAGATCCTGCCTGCAGCAACTAAGGGTTTGCCTGCTATGACTAAAAGATCCTGCGTGCCACAATGAAGGTGGAGGACCCCACGTGCTGCAGCTAAGACCTGGCACAGCCAAGTAAATAAGCATTAAAAAAATAAAGGCTTTAGCTGGTTTGGGACAGAAGGTCATTAATGTGGAGGTACCTGCTAGACAGAGGCTTCCCTGGTGGCTCCGTGGTAAAGAATCCGCCTACCAATGCAGGAGACAAGGCTTCGATCCCTGGATCAAGAAGTTCTCTGGAGTAGGAAATGGCAACCCGCTCCAGTATTCCTGTCTGGAATATCCCATGGACAGAGGAGCCTGGCGGGCTACACTCCATGGGGTTGCCAAAGAGTAGGTCACGACTTGGCAACTAAATATCAGTAACAGGAGGGGTGGTGGACCGTGACTAGAGGTAGGAGCGTCTATGGGAAGATCGGGGTTTCTCTCCGCCAGCTTGCAGTTTCTCACTGAAGCCTGAAGGTGAGGAGAGGCCTAAGAGTGGAGGAGGAGCCTGGGGGAAGTGTGAAGCAGTCATTTGGAGAGTGGGAAAGTGAAAAAGCCAGGGAAGTATATTAGGATTGATGAGTGAAGTGAAAGTCACTCAGTCGTGTCCAACTCTTTGGCACCCCATGGATTGTACAGTCCATGGAATTCTCTAGGCCAGAATACCGGAGTGGGTAGCCTGTTCCCTTCTCCAGGGGATCTTCCTGACCCAGGAATAGCCAGTGTCAAATGTCCACTTGCTATCTGTGTACTTGAAATTGAAGTGACACCGGCCACCAGCTTTGAGTTTTTTTTTAATTCTTTATTGGGGTAAAATGTCTGTGACACAAAACTTACCATTTTAACGACTTTCAAGTGGAATTAAGTCCATTCAAATCGTGGTGCAGCCATCTCCGCCATCCTTCTCCAGAATGTTTGTTGTCTCGCATTGACACTCTGCATCCATGAACCGCTGACTCCTGATCACCCCTCCTCCCAGGCCCTGGGAACCACAGAGGATGTGTTTCACCCCAGCGGTGTTCGGGTATAGACAAGGAGCGGGTGAATGCTTGAGACACACAGCCTTGGAGGTCAAAAGGAGAGGAAGGGAGTTAGGGTTGCTTGCAAAGTGAGAGTTACAATGGGGTGCCCCGTAACTCAGGCTGGATGAGCCAGGGGGTTGGAGGGGGTCATGAAGAATGACCAATGGGTATCTTTGAAGCCCCAGAGATGCTGCCATCTTCCTTCTCTTCCTTCCTCGTGATGGCAGGAGTCAAGCCTCCCTTCAAATTGAATCATTCATATGGTTCCCTACTGCGCTTCTCATCCTGGAGACTGTTCTTCAGAAGAGCCCAGAAGGAGTCACCAGTTGAGTCACCTGGTGTGACCCCGTCCTCTGCACACCGCAGGGCCCTGGGATGCATGCACCCGGGGAGGTAAGGGGAGAGGCATATGGTGTTTATTTGGGGAAAGAGGTGCGTGTTCTATGAATAGCACAGCGATGCGAACAGGCAGGCTGACAGATGATTCCGCTTTATCTGATCACACAATATGGGCATCCACACTGTGTGAAACCCCCCGAAGCTTCGGAGACTTGCAAACGTCCTCCGTGCTTTCTGCCTCTCAGCCCTTGCTTTTCCCTTGACAACTGAAGTAAAAGGGGAAAGGCCCTTTCTCAGACGCTCTGGGCTCTGCTTAGAAATTTCCTCTGAGCTCACCTCTTTGGTGTTCTTCTTATTTAGTGCTGGGCTCTTTTCTGCATTGCTGATGAACTTATCTCTTCTTCAAAACATGTTGATTGCCCTTCTGTTGTGTTTTCTGGTTTCATCCATACATTTGGGGTAAGAGCGTGCTCAGTCCCTTCAGTTGTATCTGACTCTGCGACCCCAGGGACTGCAGCCCGCCAGACTTCTCTGTGCATGGGATTCTCCAGGCAAGAATACTGGAGTGGGTCGCCATGTCCTCCTCCAGGGGATCTTCCCGACCCAGGGATGGAGCCTGCGTCTCTTACATCTCCTGCATTGGTAGGCGGGTTCTTTACCACTAGCTCACCTGGGAAGCGGGAGGGCTATACATTCTATTCCTAAAAGGGGCACTTACACTGTGTATGAGGCTACACCTTAGAGGGGAGCGGTGGTCTAGGCTGGCTCTCATAGAGCAGATGCCCCTGAGGACAGAGGGTGGGTTTTCCATAATGGAAGAAGCCGAGGCAGGTCACATCTTATATGGTAACACTGGGTTAACTGATAGATAAGTCTGATTTCACATGGAGTTATGTTTCTAGTAATACTTCAGAAGATGAAGGGAGTTCTCTAGTGGCCTAGTGGTTAGGATTCAGGGTTTTCACTGCTATAACCCAGGTTCAGTCCCTGGTTGGGGAACTGAGATCCTGCAAGCCAAGGTTAAAAAAAAAAATGATGTAGGAGGGCATCAGAATGCACTCGAGTGACCCCTCAGGGCCATCTTGAATTTTGTATTTGTGATGCAGAACTTTCTGTGATGATGGGGGTGGTCAGTGCAACAGAGGCGCTGACGTCTTAATTTAAATTGAATTTAAATGGCCACATGGGGATAGTGGCTGCCATGTTGGACAGTGGAGCTTGTGTGTGTGTGTGTATGCTAAGTCCTTCAGTCGTGTCCTATTCGTTGTGACCCTACGGACTGTAGTCTACCGTACTTCTCTGTCCATGGGGTTCTCCAGGCAAGAATACTGCAGTGGGTTGCCATGCCCTCCTCCAGGGGATCTTCTGGACACTGGGACAAACCCAGGTCTCGTGCGTCTCTTACATGGGCAGGCAGGTTCTTTACCACTTGTAGTGGATATCAACTTACTAAAAAGTTACAAACTTTTCAATTAACACAATTTCAAATAGATTTACCCAATATCTAAATTATTATGATTGTCTTTGGCTGTGAGTAATAGGCTGACTGAATAGCTGGCTACACAGGTGAGGGGTTCATGTTTCTCCTGTAGGAGGAGGGCTGACGGGCAGTGGGGGACTGGAAATGGAGATGGAAAATGAGCCAAGGGCAAACAAAAAGCTTTGCAAAGTCAAAATGGTACAACTCCTGGAGCAGAGAAGTTGGCAAGATAGACCACAATTATGTATGTTATTACCCTTCAACCCGACAGTTCCACTTCTAGGAATCAACCCCAGTCGGGATCAGGAATAAATAGAAAATGACTCATGTAAAAGATTATTCACTGCAGCATTACTGATGACTAAAAAATTTGGAAATAACCCAAGTGTCCATCACTAAGGGACTGTTTGGATAGTTCATAATGTGCTGTGCTGTGCTGTGCTAAGTCGCCTCAGGTGTGTCCGACTCTTTGGGACCCCACAGACTGTAGCCCTCCAGGCTCCTCTGTCCATGAGATTTTCCAGGCAGAATACTGGAGTGGGTTGCCATTTCCTTCTCCAGGGGATCTTCCTGACCCAGATATCAAAAATGAATCTCCTCTGTCTCCTGGATTGCAGATGGATTCTGTATTGGCTGAGCCATAGGCATATAATCAAATATTATGCAGTAGAAAAGAAATGAGAAAGCACTGTATGTAGAGGTATGGAGTGATTTCCAAGATTCTAGAATATGAAATTTTAAAAAAAGAGCAAGGGGAGCGATGCATGGCTATGTTGATATAAATCCTATTATGAAGGAAAGGAAGTAAAGAAATACACATACATTTGCTTCTATTTGCAAGGGAAACAAACACATCTACATCTAAAGAGGGAGGAAAGAACAGGTGTGGGAGACAGGGATGGGGTGAGACCACTGTGCGTGTTAGTTCATACTTTTGACTTTCAAATCATGTAATGTTTTCTATCCCAAAGCTAAAATTAAAAACTGTTTAAGAAAAGATGCCTCAGGACCTCCCCAGTGCTCTAGTGGTTGACTCCACTCTTCCACAACAGGCGGGCAAGGGTTTGATCCCTGGTCTGGGAACTTAGATCCCACATACTGCACAGGGCAGCCAAATCCTTGATTAGAACTGGGTCATATGGCCAGGACTTCTCTGGTGGCTCAGACAGTGAGGAATGTGCCTGCCATGCAGGAGACCCAGGTTCGATCCCGAGGTTGGGAAGATCCCCTGGAGGAGGGCATGGCAACCCACGCCAGTATTCTTGCCTGGGAAATCCCATGGACAGAGGAGCCTGGGGGGTTACAGTCCATGGGGTCACCAGGAGTTGGATATAACTGGGCGACTAACACTTTCACTTTCACACGTGGCCACACCCAGCTGCCAGGGCCTGTGGGAAGGGAATATTTTACTGAGCAGGTGACCCTCCAGCCCGGTCAGGATTTGGTGAGAGAGGAAGAAGGTAAGGGAACTAGGCCTTGGGCAGCAACCACGCAGGGTCTGCCCTAGCTACTCCATGTGCCCAGGAGTACTACCCAGACTGGAAACATCTGTGAGTCTGACCACTTCAGGCCCGAGGAGGCCAGCACTGGCCGACCTCCGCCACAAGCAGCTGGACTGCGGGGCTCCATGTGGCCCTTCTGCCTCGTTTCTCACTCACGAGCCAGACAGGGTGAGAATATTCTAGTTTCGTTCTTCTACATGTGACTGCCCAGCTTTCCCAGCACCGCTTACTGAAGAGACCAAAAGAGACTACAATGAGCAATTATGTACCAATAAAATACGACAACCTCAAAGAGAACATATAAACAGATACTTGTACATCGATGTTCCTAGAAGCAATATGCGTAAGAGCCAAAGCTGGAAACAACCCACCTGTCCATCCACAGAGGACTGGATAAACAAGATGTGATGTATACAGGCAACGGAATATTATTTAACCTTAAAAAGGAGGGATGTTCTCGCACATGTTACAGTATGGATGAAGCTTGAGAATATTATGTTGAGTGAAATAAACAAGACAAAGGACAGATAGTGTATGATTCCACTGAAATGTAGTATCTAGAGGAGCCAAATTTAGCGAGACAGGAAGTAGAAAAGAAGTTATCAGGGACCAGAGGGAGAGGGGAAGGGGAGTTAGTGTTTACTGGGCACAGAGTTTCTGTTTTAGATGATGGAAACGTTCTGGAAATGGATGGAGGTGATGGCCCAGAACATTGTGAATGTACTTAATGCTACTGAAAGAGGTACTTAAAAATGGTTAAAATGGTAAAATGTATAATGTCTATTTCACCTTAATGTTCTAAAAAGTATTGTTGTGAGCAAAATAATGTCTGTAACAGGATGAAAAATAATTTGTCCTCATAGCAAGGTCCTGCTGTATAGCACAGGGAACTATATTCAGTATTCTGTGATAAACAATAATGGAAAAGACTATCAAAAATGAATATCTATATGTGTATAAGTGAGTCTGGAGAAGGCAATGGCAAGCCACTCCAGTACTCTTGCCTAGAAAATCCCATGGATGGAGCAGCCTGGTGGGCTGCAGTCCATGGGGTCGCTAAGGGTCGGACACGACTGAGCGACTTCACTTTCACTTTTCACTTTCACACATTGGAGAAGGAAATGGCAACCCACTCCAGTATTCTTGCTTGGAGAATCCCAGGGACGGGGGAGCCTGGTGGGCTGCCGTCTATGGGGTCACACAGAGTCGGACACGACTGAAGTGACTTAGCAGCAGCAGCAGCAGCAGAAGTGAGTCACTTCGCTGTACAGCAGAGATGGGCCCAACATTGTAAATCAACTCTACGTCAATAAATTTTTTTTAATGCTTTAATTTAAGAAAATTAAATCCTGGGTTCATTTAGTTAATTATTATTATTTAAACAAATTTTTGACCCTACCCCACATCATATGAGACCTAAGTTCCCCAAGCAGGGATCGAATTCGCACCCCATATGCTGGAAGGCAGAGGCTCAAGCACCAGATGCTGGGGAAAATCCCAAAACTTTTTAAATTAAAAGAAAAAAACAATTTGGCAATGCATTGAAATAAAAACCATTTAGCAATGCACGAAATTATTTTTTCACTTAAAAAATGTTAGTCGAGGTCATTTTTTAGAGAAGCTTGAGGCCCACAGGCAAGCTGAGGGGAAGGTAGGGAGGGTCTCCTGTTACCCTCCGCCCTCCCCCACTCTCAGCCGCCTGCCCGGGACTTGCTGGCGTATTTGTTATAACTAATGAACCAACACTGACACATGATTATCGCCCCAAGTCCCCAGGGCAGGAGACTTCCGTGAATCCGGCGCATTCTCTGCACTTTGACGACTGCATACTGACGCGTAAGCCCCGGGTCGGGGTCGCTCGGAACAGTCGCGCTGCTCCGGCAACCCTCTGGGCTCCGCCTGTTCATCCCTCTCTCCTAACTCTTTCGCACTGTCTCCTGGTGATAGGTTTGGCTGTCACACCTGGGGGTGTAGGTGTTCCCGGCATCGCGGGTGTAGCAGCCAGCGATACTGCTAAACACGTCCTGTAAGGCATGGAACAGCCCCGTGACAATGAATTATCTGACTCAAACATGGCAGTAGTACCGAGGCTGAGAAATCCTGCTGCCAAAGCTCAGCGGGAACCTCTTTAATCCATGACTATGTAGGGTGCGTGGGCCTCCCCAGTGGCTCAGGGGTACAGAATCCGCCTGTCAATAAAGGAGACTTGGGTTCGATCCCTGCCTGGGTCGGGAAGATCCCCTGGAGAAGGAAATGGCAACCCACTCCTGTACTCTTGCCTGGAGAATCCCATGGATGGAGGAGCCTGGTGGGCTGCAGTCCATGGGGTCGCAAAGAGTCAGACATAACCTTTCAACTAAACAAGTGTTTGAATAACCCAAGAGAGAGCTACTTCTGAGTATACACAATCTTATTAAATTCAGGTTCTGTGGTTGTTCAGTTTGGTGGGGTGGGCTGGCCAGGAAAGGGCATTCTGACAAGGAGAATGCCATTTTCTTTAATGGCCGTGCACGGAGAGTCTGTGCGATAGAGTTCGTGCAAACACGTGTGATGGCCCGTCGGCAGGTGTGAGTTCTATGACACTGGGCAACAGCTGGTCTGTACTGTTTCTCTGTAAGACGGGGGAGTCCCAGGGAAGCATTTAGCACAGAAGCAGCACTTCCCTCCTTTGTTTTATGAAACAGCCGAGAGATTCAGAACTGAAGAAAGGTGAGGGTGGCCAGTTCCTAAACACCACTTGAAAGTGCATTTTGTGTGTCCCTGGAGAGTTTTTAACACAGTATATGGAAGAACTGTCAGGAAGATAACAGAAGCGAAAGACTTTTGATATTCAGCTTGAAACAAAGCATAAAGACATGAGATTCAAAACCAACGAAGGGAGGACTTTCGAAAAAGAAACCGGGGCTCCTTTTCCTGGTTATTGCTCTCAAATCGGAAATGGCAACCCACTCCAGTGTTCTTGCCTGGAGAATCCCAGGGACGGGGGAGCCTGGTGGGCTTCCGTCTATGGGGTCACACAGAGTCGGACACGACTGACGTGACTTAGCAGCAGCAGCAGTAGCAACATAGGTAGCCTCTGGCACCCCGGTGCCTCGGCTGTGCCAGGAGACCAGGTACTTCATGCCACGCGTCCCTCGTTCGGAGACAATCCTCAGGGGAACTGAGCCTCCCTCGGACATGGGCAACTTCGTGCATTCCCAAGTTGGTCTCGCCTGCTGCATGCCGCCCTTGTCTTGACAGCACGGAGTGCCCCTCAGCCTCCTCTTCTGCAGACGTGCATGCCCGCCAGAGCAGGGCGGGTCGCCCAAGTCCATGCCAGGAAGAGGGAGCGTCCCTTCAAGCTCTGGGAGCTCGTGGGAAGCCAAGGAAACTGTGAGGATGAACTATGAGAAGCACATGAAAACAGGCTGATTTTTCTAACAGGATTTTCTAAGTGCTCTGAGAACACTGTGTGTGTGTGCGTCAGTCGCTCAGTTGTGTCCGACTCTGCAACCCCATGGACTGTAGCCTGCCAAGCTCCTCTGTCCCTGGGATTCTCCAGGCAAGAGTACTGGAGTGGGGTGCCATCTGAGAACACTGATGGCGGAGGGAGGGGGTTTGGGGGGCGGGCACCTCTGCCTGGGCCATCAGAGGATGCTTTGGAGAGAAGGTGACTTTTCATCTGGGTCTTAAACATTGAATAAGAATCGAAACAGGGGAGAGTAGGGGAAACATTCCAGGCAGGAGGAGCACAGAGGAAAATCTGAGGGGTTGTAAATGGGCCCATTGTGTTTGAGGGCAAGACAGTCAGTGGGATTGGTGTTAGTGGCAGAGGGAGTAAGCTGGAACTTGACTGTAGAAGACGCCCATTAAATGGCAAAGATAGCTGGCAGGGGTGCACAGTTGCACAACTCCAGGGGGTGCTATTCCCAGCACAATCTGAGGCTGTACCCATGGGCTCAGCTAATGGTTGCTGGGTGATTTCTTATAGAAGTTTCACTGAGAGCTCTGATTATAGTTTATATTATTTGATTCTCACTACCCCATGAGGAAAGTTTTATTTCCATTGCCAGTTCACAGATGGGAACTTGAGGCACACACAGGTAAACTTGCACAGCTATGAAGTAGTAGGATTGGGGTTTTAACTCAGTTTGCTTCTACACCCAAGGCAGCTGCTCAGTCACTCAGTCGTGTCCAACTCTTTGTGACCCCATGGACGGCAGCCACCAAGCTCCGCTGTCTGTGGGATTCTCGAGGCAAGAATACTGGAGTGGGTTGCCATTTCCTTCTCCACACCCAAGGCAGAGCGGTTCCTAAGTTTTGTCACTGCTGGGGCTCACAGGAAGTGACATTTTAGGACCCAGTAGGGTAAATGACGAAGCTGCTCACCGTCTGAAAGGCCCTGGCCCAGGGACTGCTGTGACCCGGGCTGCAACCTGGCCACCGTGATGGCTGAGGGGACGCCCCGGGCGCTGGCACACCTTGACCCATTTCTGCAGCACCGCTGGGAGGCAGGTCTGGAAAGCACACCTGAGGTCGCTTTTCCAGCCAAATTCTGGTTATATTCTGATTAAGCTTTCAAACGGGGCATAGGGGAAAGATAAATCCTGTTGGCTTCAGGCTTCTAGGTGGTCAGTTCTCAGTTTTGTCGTTTTATAGATCAAGGGCAAAATGGTGGTGGAACAGCCTGGGGTCTGGAGACAGACAAGTCCGATGGTTAGCACATGACTCTGGACAAGATATTCACTCTCTCTGAGCCTCAGTTTCTCTGGATGGAAAGGCTGTAGTAAATAGGCACTTCATTGATTTATTATAAAGATTAAATTCTGTAGCTTCTATCAAGGAACCAGCACCAGCTGTAAATGCCAGCTTCCTCCTCTGCTTCCCCTCTGCCCTCCAATCTTCATCTTTCTGATTGGAAGCTACAGTGATGTCGTGCTGGAGGGCGGTGGTTTGGGGAAAGCCGGGCAGTAGCCATCTATCAGCAAAACCACTTGTGGTGACTAATGGGGACGTTGCTAGTCACATTGCCCTTCCGAACGCCTTCCGGGAGAAAGCACTCCTGAGTTCTGTGGGCGGAGGTTTATAGCTGTCGAAACTGGCCATGAAAACAAGCAAGGGGACCGTCCCTCTGCTGTTTCCACTGTTTTTCCACATTTTCTTTCCTGTGGTCATCTTGATCATTTAACTATCTAAATATTTGCATTTATTTTATTGTTAACAATAAAATAAACCCCTTGTTTTGTGTGTGGATATGCTGCCATGTGTGGGATCTTCAATTCTCCCACCAGGGATCAAAGCCACTCCCCTGCAGTGGAAGACTGGCATCCTAACCACTGGACCACTTCCCTAACCAGGAAAGTTCCCCATCTTGAGTACTTTTAATGGCACATTTCACTAGTATATTCACATATACAGAACGTCCTATCTTGCAGACCTGAAAATCTATACCCATGAAACAGCAACTATACCCTCCCAGCCCCTGGCAACCACCATCGTTTAATTTTTCAAAAGACAATTCAGTTTCCTGATAAGATGAACATTCCTCTCTGCCAGTCTAGCAGGTTGCTTTTGAAATCACAGCTCGGTTAAATACTCCTGTGTTAGAGGCTGATCAGAATTTCTTTTCTTTTTCAAAATTAGTATTCAGAGGAGAATCAGTGATACACTTGAAGACACATATCTCACAGAACACCCACATCTTTTTTCTTCCCTAATAGCTGATGTATCCCACGTTCATCCAATAGTCTGACAGTATCCTAGGTTTTGCAAGTTCCCTAAAAGGCCCGCTACTGAGTTTGATCTTCAGATCAGGCAAAGTATGAGTAAAGGATGCTAGCAGAAAAACCACCTGGACTGTCTTTCTGTTTGAAAAAAATAATCACCTCCCATCCTCTCCCCAACACAGCCTGGAACTTACCTGTGAAATCCTTGGGGAATGAAAACACACAGTATCTCTTGTAGAATTCGGTCCTGTGCCCTAAGAAGGGGCTCGAGCCATGCCTGTGCTGATCAGTAAAAGATAGAAGGACTCTGGGTGAGCAGAAAGGAACTACTGAGACCCACAGTCACGGGTGCTTATCAGATTCTGAAAAATCAGGTCTGTGATGTTCATTATCGTCTGCCTGGTTCTGGCGTTCTGGCCAATTCACAGAATATCAAGGATGAAAGGCCCCCTTTCCTAAATAAATTCCACCAAGATGTAGGAATTGGCCCACAACAAATGAGTTCTCCGGAAGGGGCCCCGCACAGGTGGTTGGGGCACGCCCGCCTTATTTGGGTGTGATGGGTCAGCAGGCTGACATTTGTATTTTCGTGTGTGTGTGTGTGTGTGTGTGCGCGTGCACGCATGTGAGTGCCTGAGCGTGTGCATGTGCCGATTTCTCATCCCCACATGCCTTGTTTTCCTCCACGGATGGGATTCTGAGATGCTCAGCTGCCAGGAACAATGCTCCCTTTCTTTGGGACACATTTCCGAGCTGGCCTGTCGCGGGGCCCTTTCCCGGAAGATACGAATCTGCTTTCCTTGGTCATCTAGGCTTCTGCTTCTTGGGCCAGAAGCAGTGTTTGTCTTTCTGCCGGTGGGCATTTGTTCGTGTTGACCGGCAAGATTTTTCTGGATCCCACCCGGGACAGTCGACTTTGGCTTCGCTCCCAAGAAGGCCTCCTCCCCGTCTTCTGCCTCGGCCTCCTGGTCCCTGCACCCCGTCCTCAGCAAGCTCCTTGCTCTTCACCCCGAGTCTCATCTCTGTGCCTCTTGTTTCCTCACTGGGGCTCCCTTGTTCGTGGCATAAATCTGGGATCTGGGCCGAAAGCTTTTCAGTGACCACAGGGCAGGCAGCCTTCCTGTGCTCGGTACTTTTTGTGCCCATCCAACAAGTAATGAATCAGGGAGATGTGTTTCAATAATTCCCTTGCCTTCAATTCTCAAAGGCAGCTCTCAGGGAGGTATAAGGAAGCGGCAGCCCCCAGAATTTCTTCTGTCCTGCATCTTCAGACAGTGGGGTGCTGATTGGTCTCTATAAATAGTCAAGGAGGCTGGAACTATGGAGCGGGAAGGCTGGGAGGAAACTGGGAAGCTCTAGGTATATCCTGTGTCATCCTCGTTCAGAGCAAGACTTGAATGCTCCCAGGGTGTTCAACTGTCAGAGAAAGTGAGGAAAGTCAGCTGTGGAGATGGAGGAGGAGGAGACAAGGAGCCCCATCCAGAGAGCGAGCTGGGTATCTGCTGGGACCTGACGGGGGAGAGGGCCACTGACGAACATCCATTTTCATACTTGTGTCATTAAGAGAATATACAAGCTTCAACTACACCATGGCAGGGGAAGCAAGATACCTCTTCTTGCAATTTTTTATTGGAATATATTTTGGAATATATTGGAATTATTGGAATAGAATTACTTTACAATGTTGTGTGAGTTTCTGCTGTGCAACGAAGTGAATCAGCTAAATGTGTCTATACACGTATCCCCGTCTCTTGGACCTCCCTCCCAACCCTCCCCATCCTACCTACTGAGAGTGTGGGTAAAGGGAAACCCTTTTGCACTGTCGGTCGGAATGTAAATTGGTGCAGCCACTATGGAGAACAATATGGAGGTTTCTTAAAATATTAAAATAAAACTACCACATGGCCCAGAACTACCATCATCCCACTTCTGGGCATATACCCTGAGACAACCATAAATTCAAATGCACACATTCCTAGTGTTCATAGCAGCACTATTTACAATAGCCAGGCCATGGAGGCAACCTAAATAATCAACAGAGGAATGGATAAAGAAGATGTGGTAGGTATATACAATGGAATATTACTCAGCCCTCAAAAGGAACAACACTGAGTCGTTTGTAGAGACGAGGATGGACCTACCGCCTGTCATATAGAGTGAAGTAAGAAAGAGAAAAACAAGTATCGTGTATTAACGCATAATTGGGGCATCCAGGAAGAAGAGGCCTCTTTAGTGATGAACTTTGAAGGAAAAACCAAAGCAGTCCTGATGCCTGGACCACAGGCCCAAGGGAAGACCAGGGAAGGATAAGCAGGGCCATCCTCGTGCTGGCAGGTGGACAGCTTAGCACGGCCCCTCCCTGGTGTGGCCTCAGGAAGAGGTCACAGGAGAGAACTACCCAGGAAGCGACACGCATTCTCCCGGAGCGTTCCACTTTCATCCTCTGCCATCATCAGATTTCTGTTTCTCTCCTTGTCATACTCGCTCCAGTCTGTTTCCAGATCTCAACCGTGGGTAACCCTCATTTTCACTCTTTCAGCGTTGGTTATAAACTGCCACGGCCACGGCCTTTCTGGCTGGCTTCCTGGGGTAGCTAGCTGGGGTGAGCAAGTCATTCTCCTCTGTTCTGCTGGCTGGAGGAAGGGGCTCTGACAGGTTCCAATGGGTGGGCTTATGATGGCCAAAAGAGACATCGTCAGCGGGTGCACTTCCTAAGTGGAGGTTGTAGGAACGGGAATAAAATTGTGTGCACTTGTTGTGGCATTGAGGTAGTCTAGAATACTTCATTTGTATTTTTGTTGTTTAGTCCCTAAATCGTGTCCGACTCTTTGCGACCCCATCAACTGTAGCCTGCCAGGCTCCTTTGTCCATGGGATTTCCCAGGTAAGAACACTGGAGTGGGTGACCATTTCCTCCTTGAGGGGATCTCCCCCACTCAGGGATCAAACGTGCATCTCTTGATTGTTAGGCGGGTTCTTTATCACTGAGCCACCTGGAAGCCCTTTATTTGTATAATGAAGTGAAGTGAAGTGAAAGTTGTTGGGTTGTGTCCAACTCTTTGCGACCCTATAGACTACAGCCCGCCGGGCTCCTCTGTTCATGGAATTCTCCAGGCAAGAATACTAGAGTGGGTTGCCGTTTCCTTCTCCGGGGATCTTTCCCACCCAGGGATTGAACCTGGGTCGCCAATACTGTAAGCAGACTTTGCCACCTGAGCCACCAGGGAAGCCCGTTTGTATAGTCCTTATTATTAACACCCAGGAGGTTCTGTGGAATGAGATCCCCAAAGCCGCGGCTGGAGATCCATGTGTTTATCGTTACTCTGTAGTTTATGGTGAGGACATGTTCTCAATGGTGTTCCACATTAGGCAAGAGTGTTTACTGAGGTCAGGTTCAAGTCCGGAGGGACCCCAGCATCTTCCAGCCCTAGATGATTCTCCAGCTCACTTCATGATCCAGGCTCTGAAGCAAGTGGTGGAGGGGGTCTTGGTGAGAAAGTGTGCTTTGAAGCAAAGGGTCGAGCTTCCTTTTGATTCCATGTTGCTTTCAGAGCTACATCGGTTAGCGGAAGGTGAATTCTGTTATCTGCCTGCATATGTCAACAAACACAAAGTTCAGTGTCCTTTCTTTACAATGTGTTATTATGATTCCCTGGTAGCTCAGCTGGAAAGAATCCACCTGCAATGCAGGAGACCCCAGTTCAGTTCCTTGGTCCGCAAGTTCCCCTGAAGAAGGGATAGGCTACCCACTCCAGTATTGTGGGCCTTCCCTGGTGACTCAGACAGCAAAGAATTTGTCTGCCGTGTGGGAGATCTGGGTTCAGTCCCTGGGTTGGGGAGATCCCCTGGAGGAGGGCATGGCAACTCACTCCAGTATTCTTGTCTGGAGAATTCCCATGGACAGAGAAGCCTGGCGGGGCCCAGTCCGTGGGATCAAAAAGAGTCGGACACGACTGAGGACTGAGCACAGCACGTTATGTTAAGTGCTTTTTATATACCAGGCTTTATACCCACAGGTGGTGACCTAAATGTTTTATTCAACAGTCTCACTCATTCCTAAAGAGCTCCCTTAGATAGAAACCCCATGATCATATCCCCATTTTACAGGGGAGGAAACAGAGGCTTAGGAGTTTCACAGCTCATCATGGAACAAGTGGCAGAGCCGGGATTGAACCCATTCCTGTCTTGATCCCAAAGCCCACTTTCCAAACTATAAAGTGAGACTAGCTCTCACTGCACGTCTTGGGTTTGAGTGATTGCTTCATGTCCAGCGTGGTCTCCAAGAGACATCTCTGTAGACCTCTCACTCCCGTCCCCCAAACACCAGCCTGGCTCCTCTTCCGCTCAGAATTAATGAGGGTGGGTGGCTGGGGTGACCCCCGGGTGGCCTCCCACGGTGAGCCCCCCAGTCCAAACCAAATGGCGAGATCAAGCACACTGGGGGTGTCATTTCCTCACCCCCCTGAAAGGAAGCCCGTTGTTCCTGCTTGCCAAACGCTTCTGTTCCCTCGCTAAGCCCGCATTAGTCACTGGGATATGTCAGTATGTGAATGGATTTACTGTGTTCCAACAGCTGCTGAGGGCCGAGCATATGCCCCACACATGGCAGAAAGAGGTGCTGGGGGTGGGACGCCCAGCCGGCAACCGGGTTCCCCGAGATCGCACCCGGGCCCCGAGACTGGAGAGAGGGTGCTGGGGGAAGACCAGCAAATACTGGGGTCTGGCTCTTGGCTCCCCTTCCGCCCCCACCCTGGCAAAGTGATGAGGATACTCGTGAGCAGCAAGGGGACAGCCCTAGAAAACATGTCCCCTCCGAGGTGTGGCTCTTGTCCGCTCGCAAGGGAGCCCATCTGTCCAACAGTGCCTGAAATAACACCGCCGGCCAGCGGAGGAGTGTCCATTGTCACACACACATTTGGACTGCAGGTAGTCCCCACGGGCCCCTGTAATTCAAGTCACAACAGCCTCTTCCGTGACAGGGAGGTGGGGAGTCAAAGGGGTGACTGTGATCCCAGCAACTGGGAGGATTGTTTTCCTAAGCATTTCTGCCAGTGGCCATGGAGGACTCTTTGTGTGCAGCACCCACAGGAGATCTTGAAATTTAGGCAGCTATCAAATTCCAAATTGAACACACCTTGGTGCAGCCTGGTCCTGTGGATCTGTGTTCAGGAAAGGCCAGAGTGTGATTGTGCTGGAAGCTTTTAGGTGGAACTCCTCCTAAAGGGCTTTCTCAGGATCTCAAATTAGATGCTCGAGTTTGAAGCTAGCAGGCCGACGGAGCTGTTGTTTAAAAAACTCAGAAATAGTCTGCTTTGAACCTCGGGGCTCAGAATTTTCTAGAATGGGTTATTATGATCCAGTCATGTGGGGATTTTTCTTACTGTTTTTTACACCCAGTGGGGCCTGGAGCTGACATCCGGCCTTTGTCACTCCTTTTCCAGAGGTGAGCAGAGGTCAGACTGTAGCAAACATTTTTTCCTTTCCCCTAAATATTAACTTTGACCTCTGTTGAGAGTTGGGGGAATCAAGATGGTGCCATCCAGGAGTGAGGTTTAGAAAAGGATTCTCGTGAGCTGTGAATCCATACAGTTTCAGATCCTAAACCTGTGTCTCTCCTGCTTTGGGCCCTTGGGCAAATTACTTAGCATCCCCAAGCCTCAGCTTTTTCTTCTATAAAATGGGGATGATGGTAGCAAGAAGAACTAACTTGTTAGATTGTTGTGTGAATTAAATGACGTGACTGGGGCAAGAGCTTCCCTGGCGGCCCCGTGGTTAAGAGTCCCAGCTTCCACTGCAAGGGACATGGGTTCAATCTCTGGTTGGGGAATTAAGACCGACATATAGTGCAACTCAGCAAAAAAAAAAAAAGTAAAAATGACATGATTGGACATTCCCTGGGGGTCCAGGGGTTTAGGACTCAGCACTTTCACAGCCATGGGCCTGCAGTTGATCCCTGGTCGGGGAACTAAGGCCATACAAGCTGCAGCGCAACCAAAAGAAAAAAAAAATGACATGATTAACAAAACATTTAGCACAGTACCTGGCTCATGTAATCAGTACTTAATGTATTAGTAGAGAGTTTCTAAAGATGAAGATGGAAGTTGATTTTTGATGTTTCTTTTGTTCCCTTATCCCTCTTGGGGGAGTGGAAGGTTTATTCTTGGTTTTGTTTTTTTTTTGGAGAGGGGCCGCTGGAGCTCTTGCATAAGCACAGGCCATATAAAGGCGGAAGGCTGAGGCACTTGAGGTCAGTGGTAGAAGCAGAGGTTCAGACACAGGGAGAAGACGCAGCAGCCCCCAACTGGGAGCCGAGGGTTCCCAGGCCCGCGAGAAGCAGGCCAGGGACAGGGTGTGGCTGTGGGTGGGGGTTCGAGCCCCAGAAGGTTGCTCTGTGGGATGCATGGTTGGGTCAGTGTGGGCTTCAGGAATGGCAGGAAAGAGGTTGATTTTTTTTTTAATTGTACCACAGCAAAATATACAGAACACAAATTTTACCATTTTAACCACTTGTTTTTGAAATTTCTTTTCTTTTTTTTTAAATTTTTTGGCCACACTACGTGACATGTGGGACTTCCCTGGTGGCTCAATGGTAAAGAATCCGCCTACCAGTGCAGGAGACGAGGGTTTGATCCCTGGGTCAGGAAGATCCCCTGGAGAGGGAAATGACAACCTGCTCCAGCATTCTTGTCTAGGAAATCCCATGGACAGAGGAGCCTGGTGGGCCACACTCCACGGGGTCGCAAAGAGTTGGACACAACTGAGCCACTAAGCACATCACATGGTGATTCTATGTTTTATTTTTTAAAAAACATCATAATGTTTTCCGTAGTAGTTGTACCATTTCTACACTCCTGCCAACAGTGTGCACACATTCTAACTTTACTATACCTCTCCAATACTTATTCTGTTTTTTCTTTTCTTTTTTAAAAAATAATTTCTGTCCTAATGGGTGGGAAGTGGCATCTCATTGTGGAAGAATGATTTTCACGACATCATTAGAGAGTCAGTCTGTAAACAAAGGGTCTGATCAGCCCAGTGCCTGGCACGTGCTGAATGTTTCAGAACTGCCCCCCCCCCACTTTAAGGCACTAGCGGTTTGAGTGTGTCAGACCAAGCGATCTCAGCTCCTTAGATTCTTAGCTCTCTCTGGGGCAGGCCCTATTTGGAGACCAGTGGCCCACCTTGGCAGTGGGATTTTATGGGCATCAATATGTCCATCCTGCCCCAAAGGTGGTCTTCACCAGTTTGGCGTGGTGCCTGACATCCCCAGCAGGAAGGTTGACCTGGACACGAGGTGCTGGGAGGAGTGGCCTGCTCGTCCGTGTGAGTGCCCTGGATGGCTGGCACCAGGCACGGAGTCCTGGGAAGGTGGGCCAGGGCCATCCTGTTGGGGAAAGGCAGGGAGACGATCTGAAGCTGGAAACCCGGCAGCCTGGAGAGGCAGGGAAGGGCTCGGGACCGCCTAGAGCCAGCTCCTCTGTTCCTGGGTCAGTGGCTGGACGCGGGACGTGTCCTCACTCCTGTCAGCGTCAGAACTCCTGTGTGGCTTCATCCGGAACCAGGACACTCACTCTCTCTGGGACCTCTTTGGAGTCTCATCTCCTGTTCACCTTCTTTCTGTCCTGAAATGCACCCCCATCCAGGTCTCCACTTGCCAGCTCCCTCTCACTTTGAGTTTTAGTCCCTGCGTTTCTCACCACCTGAGGCTCAACTAGAAAATCTAAAAGGTTTGATTCATCTTCGTTCTAGATCGCAAGTAGCTTCAGGCTCAATGTGCCACGTGGGGTTTAGAGAATAAAAGGAGGATTTTGGAGAACACAAGACTGTGTCCTTTCCACGTTTAAGAGCGCATTCTCGGCCGTATGGCTGTGGCAGTCAGTGGAGACACGGGTGATGGAGGCATTTCCCCTACTGTTGAGGAGTCTGGTGTGTGGCCAGGGACGCGGAAGCCAGTGGATGTGGACAGTTTAAATGTGCCAGGTGCTACCGTGAAGATCCTACACAGTCTGGGTGGGGAAGGGGGTGGCTCAGGGAAGGCTTCAAAGAGGAGGTGACCCCAGCTCACTCACCTTGGCTGCAGTATCAAATAATTGGGCTTTGAAAGGTGTCAGAGTCCAGAGCCCACCTTGCTATTATATATAGGGAATTTAAGTTTCTCGCCTTAATTTTCCTATGGTGCTTTTATGTTTTAAGAGAGAACTACATCAGAAAATGAAAGGCCACCAGCCAGGGTTCCAGGTCCCCCTTCTTTACATGGGATCTCAGGGGACAGCAGTTGGGTTACCTGTTTTCCTATCATTTCTCCATCCCGGGACTGTTGGGGATTAACGAACTGATGCTCAAGGAACTTTAAGAGTCTTACATCGAAAAGACATGTTAGTATCAAGTAGAAAGTACTTCTTATTAATATTTACTTAGAGATGGTCGAACAACAGAAGTATATGTGAAACAAGCTTTAGCTCTTCGATTGATCAAAAAGAAAACATGTTAAAACATTACACTTTAAACTCATGATTAATCAAAAATACAATGTTTTCCCCTGAAGTGTGTTCATCTCTCCTTTCAAAAGTTAGTACACACTTAGAAGAATAAAAATTTTAAAAAGCAAACAAAAGTAAAAAAAAGAAAAAAGTACACACTTAAAGTTAGTGAATAAAGCTAGAAAATCCACCGTTATAATGGCTGCAGACAGGAGCAGAGCATTTCAGTTTCTTCAACTCAACAAATACATGAAAATCAAGATTCAAACTTTTTTTTTGGCATTTTGTATATCTACACGTTATTTTATTCTTAAAAAGAAAAAGTGACCTCTTCTATGTTTTTTATTTTAGGGATCCATCACTAAGTTTTTTGTAACTCCTGATATTGTCTAAAAAAAAAGTTTTAAAAAAGACTGCTGGTGATTTTCAGGCATTTATTCAAATATTTTCCTGCTCTAAAATACATGGAATAGTGATCCGACTGCTTTCTTAAAGGATTTACCAGGGATTACCGTCTTCAAGTAAAGGGATCCTGAATTCAGTCCGGTTGTCAGTTTGATTAAGAAGGAAGTAGCTCATCTGAGTATAAATATTTGTGAACGGTGCTGTGTGACAGCCTGGCCCAGAGCACCCGGTGGGGGAAGCCTTCTAACTACAGTTGGAAATATTCTAAGTAATTTATTTTAGAGTTAGTGGTTGTAGGTTTGAGGAAAAGATGTCTCTGTGGGCTTGTGATTTTCTTGGGGAGCAGAGTGAAGTCCCCACACCTTGGGGCTCTGGGCTGGTGACAGGGTGTGGATGCCCCCGTGGCTCCCGTATCCACCTTACTTACATTTCTTACTTTATCCTCCGTGACCTCCTGGTCAGTAACACTACACTTACATATTTAAGAAACAGGCACTTACGGGTCCTGATGGGGTAGCAGCAATTTCTTTCCTCTCAGAACTAAGACATTTTTTAAATGATGTATTGACAAGAAAGTTAAGGGTAAGGGATGTGTCTAGATTCGGTGGTTCAGGCAAGAAAGGAGGAAGAGAGTTTTGAAGATGTTAGAAACTGTCGTTGCCACTTTGGGCTGTCAGCTTGGCTAACTGGAAGAAAGGAGGCAAGACAGTTTCCTTTTCTTATTGGAAATGCGAGGTGGGCTAGAAGAATATTTAAGAATTAGGGGATTAAGATTTGGGGAAAGTGCAGCAGACGGTGCCCAAATTTTGTTGAAGTCATTCAGATGAAAATCTGAGTCAGAAATTAAATCTGAGTGAATGGCATGATTCTTCAGTTTACTGAAATGGTGACTTTGCTGCTGCTAAGTCACTTCAGTCGTGTCCGACTCTGTGTGACCCCATAGACGGAGGCCCACCAGGCTCCCCCGTCCCTGGGATTCTCCAGGCAAGAACACTGGAGTGGGTTGCCATTTCCTTCTCCAATGTGTGAAAGGGAAAAGTGAAAGTAAAGTCGCTCAGTCGTGTCCGACCCCTAGCAACCCCACGGACTGCAGCCTACCAGGCTCCTCCATCCATGGGATTTTCTAGGCAAGAGTACTGGAGTGGCTTGCCATTGCCTTCTCCGGAAATGGTGACTTTAGTGATAGGAAAATAATGTGATCTAAACATCCCGTAATGAGAGTGACCGTGGATGGCCAGTCTGGTCGTGGAACATGAGGAATTTTGTGTGTTTTGGACTAGGCAGGGAAGGGCGTGGACGGTCACCATATTTCAGGAATGCTGTGTCAGCCAGGAGTCCTAGGGATTTGCCTGCCCGGATTGTTATGGTTGAGTCTTTGGCTGAATGCGGGTTCCGTGTAAGATGTGAATGTCCTTCTTGGTTGGCTAGGATCTTTGCATGACAGCACTTTTGAGGAATATTGGTAATGAAGCCGGGAGCCACTTAGGGAGCTGGCATAGAAATGCTTCTCTACACAAGGTCGAGCTGCTGCAGGAAAGGGGCAGGTGCGTGGGATTAGCGAAGGGAATGGCCCAGGAAATGGGGAAATGAGGTGATCTTGCTGACCGCCATGTGGCCAACAAGGCACATTCCAAGCTGTAGTAGCCGGTGTGGGGGGGTGTTTTCAGGAAGAGGGGACGACCACACCACTTTCTTTCCTGGCAAAGAATACGAAATGCAGATTATACCACAGGTGGCTGAATCAATGCCAAGTTTCCCTCTAGATAATTCAGACCACGGAGATGAAGGAAGAGATGCCCAGAGCAAAGATGGTGGATGAGATAAAAGTGAGAAGTTTATGGTAGTGCTTCCCATCTTTTATTAATGGTGGCACACAGAGAAAATAGTATTATTTATCGACTTATTTATTTTTCAAAGTTTTTTTGGCTGAACTGCAAGGCATACAGATCTTAGTTCCCAGACCAGGGATGGAAGCCATGCCCCCATACACTGGAAGCACAGAGTCTTAACCACTGGAGCACCAGGAAGTCCCAAGAAGATAATATTTTTATGGCAACTGGGCAGCTCTTGGCAGGAGATGACCACCTGGGAAGCTAAGGGTCCCCTAAAGGTTGAGATCAGAGGTTCAAGCACACACCTGGAAACCATTCTTGCACACTGACTGACTGGGAAAATTCTGGCCCAGTGAACATCCTGATTGCAGGATGGAGCTCATGCAGCCCTTTGAGAATCCGATGAAGTTTACGGACCCTCATCCCACAAAAACCATTACGTACGTGCATGCATGCCAAGTCGCTTCAGTCATGTCTGACTCTTTGCAACCTCATGGACTGCAGTCCACTAGGCTCCTCTGTCCATGGGATTCTCCAGGCAGGAATACTGGAGTGGGTTGCCATGCCCTCCACCAGAGGATCTTCCCGACCCAGGGACTGAACCTGAGTCTCTTACGTCTGCTGCTTTGGCAGGCGTATTCCTTACCACTAGTGCCACCTGGGAAGCCCTCCATCATGTACATACACATAGAATTTTACTCACAATTTCAAGGGCTTCATGAAGTGCTCAAGTCCACTTCTGGACCTCAGGATAAGAATCCTCCCTTTGGGTAATTAAAGGAAGGATATTAATGAAGAAATGGAGGTCAAGTCATGTGGATAAACTCGGAAAAACACTCGGATTAAAAAAAAAAATCAATCTAAAGAAGGATAGAACCACAAACTCTACCTAAAAGGGTTTTCAAAGGCCCTGACTGTAAAGCTCTCGTTTTGGAAATGGTTCAAATGGTTGGGGACACCAAGCAGAAAATATCCAGTCCAGATAATTAGATCCAAACAATTGAGCAGATTGCAATGGTTGAGTAGACTGCTGAGCTCCATGTTGTCTACTTTTTAAAGGTATTAGTGCTAACTTGGTCAGGGTGATTATTTGGTAAACGGTTAGAACAGAGGCACAAATTTCATTTCAGAATCCTTCCCTTCCAAACCATTTTCCAAAGGAACCTTCTCGAATTCTCTCAATATGCATGGGGGAATGGGCTGGCCCTGGGGACAAAGGCTCCTGTAAGTTTAACAGGGGCTCCTTGGGCATTTCCTACCATGAGAGACTCTGGTGCGTGGTTTGTAATTAATTGTTCTGAGTGACTCAGCCTCACTTGCCCAGCTCAGCGCTATGCACCCTCAAAACACCTAGATTCCTATCACGACAAGTACTCAAAACAAGCCATTCAGAGCTAAATGCCTTGCCGATTATTTCAGGAACAAAACAAAAACCAGATTTCAAAAGACTAAGTGGTGAGGAAGGCATGGAGTGTCAGCTTTACCTTGAATAATGTATGACTTCTGTTAGTTTAATCTCAGGTCTCACATCTCGAGAAAAGTTGTCTCCTTGCAAAATGTAGCCTGGAGGGAAATTTTGCCAGTGTCGTGCTCTGGTGAGTTAATATGCATTGCAACAGTTTTATAACAGATTATTTACCAACGGGAACAGAATGCCTTGGCACGAGATGCCTTTGAGAGAGCAGTTGTATTGCACAAGCTAATTCCGTGTTTCAGAAATCATTCCACGAACCTCCTAGTTCTTGGAGGTTCTCTCAGACTCTTCCCTCTACTGGTGAAATGAAAGAACTGACAAGTAGGTGAGATTCTGTTGCCCTCTGGTGTCTGCCAACCCCAGAGAAAGAGCTAGAACGTGAAGGGGACAAGAAGTAGAAGGAAAATGGAAAGAAGACACTCCATACCAAGAGCTAGAGGGAGGGGTGGGGAGGGGAGGGAATGGGGAGAGAAGAAGGGACATGAACCTGACATGGATCCCCTCTTTTTGCTGGTGAGTGACAGCTTTTCAACTCCCCATACTGGCTGAGAAAGAGAGTGATTTCTGGGCTATTGACCTGATCAACCTGGAGCCTTTCTGATCTATGATGGAGGAGAAGGCTCATGGGCGAATGGGGCCTGGCTTTTCTCTTTGGAGAACCAATGGGGGAAGAAAACTGGGCGATGGCCATCCATCAGAATTGTAGATGCCTATCTGAGAACCCATCTCTTCCTTGATTGAACACTGAAATTTCCATCCCTTCTTGGGATTACCAGAAGATGCATGCTCCTTGGAAGGAAAGCTATGATAAACCTAGACAGTGTATTAAAAAGCAGAGCCATCACTTTGCCACAAAAGTCCATATAGTCAAAGATATGGCTTTTCCCAGTAGTCATATACAGATGTGAGAGTTGGACCATAAACAAGGCTGAGCACTGAAGAATTGATGCTTTTGAACTGTGGTGTTGGAGAAGACTCTTGAGAGTCCCTTGGACTGCAAGGAGATCAAACCAGTCCATCCTAAAGGAGATCAGTCCTGGGTGTTCATTGGAAGGGCTGAAGCTGAAGCTCCAGTACTTTGGCCATCTATGTGAAGAGCCAGCTCATTGGAAAAGACCCTGATGCTGGGAAAGAATGAGGGCAGGAGAAGGCGGTGACAGAGGATGAGATGGTTGGATGGCATCACCAATTCAATGGACATGAATCTGAGCAAACTCCAGGAGCTAGTGAAGGACAGGGAAGCCTGGAGTGCTGCAGCCCATGGGATCACAGTCAGACATGACACAGCGACTGAACAACAAACTCAGGTTGGTGCTGACTAGAGTCAAGGAAACTGTGAAAGACTAGAAAACACAAGGGACATTTAGAGGGAGAAAAGAAAGCCAACGGAATCATTTCCAAAGATAGTTAATTCATAGATTTGCAAATTATTTCAATTTATTGAATCATTAAGCAACTATGCAATGCAAAGAGAAGTAGGCATAATAATAGTGGTTTCCCCAAACTCTTATCTGTAGGAATACAGAAAAGGCGGGGCATGGACTGGGTCAGGAACCCTACTGGGCACTTCCTGTTTCAACCCCCAAGGTATTTCTCTCACAGGTGGGACAGCTTAGATGAATGCGTATGAATGCCTAGGGTTGACTGTTAGGGCAAAGAAGCTGCAAACGGACACTCTGAGCCCACATGGGGTGTGTATGGGATCCTACCCTTTTTGCCTTTGAACTTGGGCTCTTTGAGTACCCATTCACCTCAACTCACTTCCCTTTCATTTCCTCCCTCAGAGGAAGTGACTCCACTACTTTGGCCACCTAATCCAAAGAGCCCACTTGTCAGAAAAGACCCTGATGCTGGGAAAGATTGAGGGCAGGAGAAAGGGGCGACAGAGGGTGAGAGGGTTGGATGGCATCTTTGACTCAGTGGACATGAATTTGAGCAAATTCCAGGAGATAGTGAAGGACAGGGAAGCCTGGCGTCCTGCAGCCCATGGGGTGGCAGAGTAGGACACTAAACAACTTCTATAGCACCGGTTTTGCCAGTGACCTTCATGATCTTTTCTACAAAAAAGATTTGGTGAGGCTCACTGTTTTCAGACCAGGTTGTTCCTTAAGAAATCAGTTCGTTTTGGCTTTGTTTTGTCAAAATATGAGATACACCGAATTGGATCAATCATTTTGCTAAATCCTCCCCCTGCCACGAACATGTCTTCCTTTGTAAGTCAAAGCTATTTTGTATTATCCATGCCACAAAATGATTTACAAAATGAAAGAGAGGAACAATCTATTCTAATGGTTGGAAAGCAATAAAAAATATTTCGGTGCACCTGGCCGATCTTGACTTCTGGGGAGCGTTCACTTGTGAACTGAAAGCTGGGGAAACGAAAGATGAAAACCAGCTCTCAGGGTTCTAATTCCAAGGGCACATCTGCTAAGGAAAAAACCATCTTCGTTTTTTGGTTTCAGCTTCTGCATGTGTCAAACAAAAGTTATTAGCCTGCACCCCTCTGTCGGTGATGCTGTGCAGAACTGTAGTTGATTTCTGTGAGGCTGATTCTCAGAACGGGGGCTTGGAGGTTGGTGGTGGAGGGAGAGGGGCTGAGGGTGGGCGTGGTGGTGGGTTAAGTCATAAAAGGTGGTCCTGTTGGGTTCCTCGGCCAGGGATGGGGGAGAATGGGCTCTTAAATTCGAATCTTCCTAGGCCCCATTTTTTCCTCTATCTTCCTTCCTCTCTCAAATAATAATACCCTTGTGAAGAAAGATTTTTTTTTTCTTTTTGCTTTTCTTTTATTGATTTTTGTTTTCTTTGACCAGGGTTGAGGGATCTTAGTTCCCCAGAACCAGGGATCAAACCCTTGTCCTGGCAGTGAAAACCTCTGATCTCTAACCACTGGACTGCCAGGGAATTCCCAAAAAGGTATTTTAAAAATTAAAAAACAACAGACCAAAAAAAAAAAATCTAAAAAAAAGAAAATGAGGGGGGGACTTCCCTGGTGGTCCAGTGGTTGAGTCTTTGCCTTCCACTGCTGGGGGTGTGGGTTCAATCCCTGGTCAGGGAGCTAGGATCCCACATGCCTCATGGCCCCAAATCCAAAACATTAAAAACAAAAAAAAGAAGAAGAAACGATATTGTAACAATAAAGAATTTTTTAAATGGTCCACATAAAAAAGTCCTAAATAAAACCCCAGCAGAAGGTTCTGGATGCCTGTCTCACCCTCCTGAGGGCACCTCCCACATCTCAGAGCCTGCCTGCAGCCCAGGGCTGGGTGAGCAGGAGATATAAGGCTGTCGGGGTCGGGCTACAAGCCTGCTGGCACCCTGGCTGATGAGTCAGTAGTAAAACTCGGCTCGGTAATATTTGTACGGAAAATGCAATGTTTGCACACTAAAGCTCTCCAGATTTTTAAGCCGTAGGAGTGAAGCCAGTTTACAATCAATGATAACAGGTTTCCCTCGTTGCCATTACCACAAATAGTATCTGATTTCGGTGAAATGGTGGCGGGCAGCAGGAGACCCAACAATGCAGATTTTAATCAGAAAATTTAATTTTATATACAATTCACAGTTTGTGCACGGCAAGAAGTGTTTCTCACTGCATGAACTTTCAGGACTCGGCTTCAAGCAAAACGGAGTTTCAATTGATGTAATGCTTTTCTCAGCACATAATACCCCCAAAGCACTTCCTGGTAATACAGGCTGGTGCTGCTGCCGTCCACATCTTTCTGAAAATCACCCAGCAGATTTATTCAGAGCAATTAAAAGAAGCGGCTGTTCCTCACGCAAATCTGTGGTTAATGTAGATATTAAGTTGACCGAGATTTCAAGGCCATGTGGCCTCCCTGGGTCCTCTCTGGGCTGAGTTGCTCCCTGGTAAAAGGCACCTTTCTGCCTGGGCTCATTGTGTTCCTAGCTGAGTTGTAAACTGAACAGAAGCCTGAATTGAAAATGTTGATGGAGCCTTTAAGAGAAGGGCACTGGAGGAGCTGCCTCTCAGGCTGAGCCCAGGAAAAGTGCTGGGTATGGGGTGCAGGGTCAGGGATGCAAGCTCCTGATTCACTCACTGGACTGGAATGCTGGCTGGGTCTAAGGGGGTCGAGGCTGGTTTTTCGGATTTGGGGGTGGAACCAGAGCAGGCCCCGTGTGATGGAGTGGGATGGGGGGATGTCACACACATACTTGGTAGGACTGTTGGTAAGAGGCAGAGGGAGGAGGCAGAGTTGGGGAGGCGGGAGATGGAAACGGCCCGAGGCCGAGCCTCTCAGGGAAGTTCAGTTCAGCTCAGTTGCTCAATCTCAGTCGTGTCCTACTCTTTGCGACACTCCAGGCCTCCTCGTCCATCACCAACCCCCGGAGTCCACCCAGACTCATGTCCATTGAGTCGGTGATGCCATCCAACCATCTCATCCTTTGTCATCCCCTTCTCCTCCTGCCTTCAATCTTTCCCAGCATCAGGGTCTTTTCAAATAAGTCAGCTCTTTGGCCACCTCAGGTGGCCAAAATATTGGAGTTTCAGCTTCAGCACCAGTCCTTTCAATGAACACCCAGGACTGATCTCCTTTAGGATGGACTGGTTGGATCTCTTTGCAGTCCAAGGGACTCTCAAGAGTCTTCTCCAGCACCACAGTTCAAAAGCATCAATTCTTCAGCACTCAGCTTTCTTTATAGTCCAGCTCTTATATCCGTACATGACCACTGGAAAAACTATATCCTTGACTAGATAGACCTTTGTTGGCAAAGTAACGTCTCTGCTTTTTAATATGCTGTCTAGGTTGGTCATAACTTTCCTTCCAAGGAGCAAGCGTCTTTTAATTTCATGGCTGCAGTCACCATCTGCAGTAATTCTGGAGCCCCCAAAAATAAAGTCGGCCACTGTTTCCACTGTTTCCCCATCTATTTGCCATGAAGTGATGGGACCGGATGCCATGATCTTAGTTTTCTGAATGTTGAGCTTTAAGTCAACTTTTTCACTGTCCTCTTTCATGTACATCAAGAGGCTCTTTAGTTCTTCTTCACTTTCTGCCATAAGGGTGGTGTCATCTGCATATCTGAGGTTATTGATATTTCTCCTGGCAATCTTGATTCCAGCTTGTGCTTTTTCCAGCCCAGTGTTTCTCATGATGTACTCTGCATATAAGTTCAGTTCAGTTCAGTTCAGTTGCTCAGTCCTGTCCGACTCTCTGCGACCCCATGAATCACAGCACACCAGGCCTCCCTGTCCATCACCAACTCCCAGGGTACACTCAAACTCATGTCCATCGAGTCGGTGATGCCATCCAGCCATCTCATTCTCTGTCATCCCCTTCTCTTCCTGCTCCCAATCCCTCCCAGCATCAGAGTCTTTTCCAGTAAGTCATATAAGTTAAATAAGCAAAAAAAAAAAAATTAAATAAGCAGGGTGACAATATACAGCCTTGACATACTCCTTTTCCTATTTGGAACCAGTCTGTTGTTCCATGTCTAGTTCTAACTGTTGCTTCCTGACCTGCATACAGGTTTCTCAAGAGGCAGGTCAGGTGGTCTGGTATTCCCATCTCTTTCAGAATTTTCCACAGTTTGTTGTGATCCACACAGTCAAAGGCTTTGGCATAGTCAATAAAGCAGAAATAGATGTTTTTCTGAAACTCTCTTGCTTTCTCCATGATCCAGCGGATGTTGGCAATTTGATCTCTGGTGCCTCTGCCTTTTCTAAAACCTGCTTGAACATCTGGGAGTTCACGGTTCACATATTGCTGAAGCCTGGCTTGGAGAATTTTGAGCATGACTTTACTAGCATGTGAGATGAGTGCAATTGTGCGGTAGTTTGAGCATTCTTTGGCATTGCCTTTCTTTGGGATTGGAATGAAGACTTACCTTTTCCAGTCCTGTGTCCACTGCTGAGTTTTCCACATTTGCTGACATAATGAGTGCAGCACTTTCACAGCATCATCTTCCAGGATTTGAAATAACTCAACTGGAATTCCATCACCTCTACTAGCTTTGTTCATAGTGATGCTTCCTAAGGCCCACTTGACTTCACATTCCTGGATGTCTGGCTCTAGTTGAGTGATCACACCATCGTGATTATCTGGGTTGTGAAGATCTTTTTTGTACAGTTCTTCTGTGTATTCTTGCCACCCCTTCTTAATATCTTCTGCTTTTGTTAGGTCCATACCATTTCTGTCCTTTATTGAGCCCATCTTTGCATGAAATGTTCCCTTGGGATCTCTAAGTTTCTTGAAGAGATCGCTAGTCTTTCCCATTCCATTGTTTTCCTCTATTTCTTTGCATTGATCGCTGAGGAAGGCTTTCTTATCTCTCCTTGCTATTCTTTGGAACTCTGCATTCAAATGGATATATCTTTCCTTTTCTCCTTTGCTTTTCGCTTCTCTTCTTTTCACAGCTATTTGTAAGGCCTCCTCAGACAGCCATTTTGCTTTTTTGCATTTCTTTCCCATGGGGATGGTTTTGATCCTTGTCTCCTGTACAATGTCACAAACCTCCGTCCATAGTCCATCAGGCACTCTGTCTATCAGATCTAGGCACTTAAATCTATTTCTCACTTCCACTGTATAATCATAAGGGATTTGATTTAGGTCATACCTGAATAGTCTAATGGTTTTCCCCACTTTCTTCAATTTAAGTCTGAATTTGGCAATAAGGAGTTCATGATCTGAGCCACAGTCAGCTCCCGGTCTTGTGTTTTCTGACTGTATAGAGGTTCTCCATCTTTGGCTACAAAGAATATAATCAATCTGATTTTGGTATTGACCATCTGGTGATGTCCATGTGTAGAGTCTTCTCTTGTGTTGTTGAAAGAGGGTGTTTGCTATGACCAGTGCGTTCTCTTGGCAAAAGTGTATTAGCCTTTGCCCTGCTTCATTCCGTATTCCAAGGCCGAATTTGTCTGTTACTTCAGGTGTTTCTTGACTTCCTACTTTTGCATTCCAGTCCCCTATAATGAAAAGGACATCTTTTTGCGGTGTTAGTTCTAAAAGTTCTTGTAAGTCTTCATAGAACCATTCAACTTCAGCTTCTTCAGCATTACTGTTTTCTGCATAGACTTGGATTACCATGATATTGAATAGTTTGCCTTGGAAACGAACAGAGATGATTCTGTCGTTTTTGAGATTGCATCCAAGTACTGCAAAGGACTCTCCCAGTTGAAGAGGAGATAGGAGCTCATAAATGAGTCATCCGTACTGAGGTCTAGTTGGAGGAGGTAATGAGAGAGGCTCCAGAAATAGAGGGGCTTGGTCTGAATTAGGGGTTTCCCTAGTGGCTCAGACAGTAAAGAATCTGCCTGCAATGCGGGAGACACAGGTTCAATCCCTGGGTCAGGAAGATGCCCTGGATGAGGGAAGGACAACCCACTCCAGTATTCTTGCCTGGAGAATCCTGTAGACGGAGGAGTCTGGCGGGCTCCAGTTCATGGGGTCACAGAGAGTTGGACACGACTGAGGGACTAGCATTTTTTAGGGCTTCCCAGGTGGCTCAGTGGATAAAGAATGCACCTGCAATGCAGGAGGCACAGGAGATGAGGGTTTGATCCCTGGGTCTGACAGTTATGTTGAGTGGAGACACTGGTGGCTTAGACAGAAGCCCCCAGCCCTGTTTTCTGCGGGACCCTGGGGATGAAGTCAAGAAGGCGCTGTGTGTGGCTGGTGGGAAGATGGTGTTTACTTTTGACAGAGAGCTGGCGTCACTTACACACATGATCACATTCAATCCTCACAGCAACCCGAGGGAGGGCCTGCTTACCTAGAAGGAGCTGGTGGCTCAGAGAAGGGATAAGTGACTTGCTTGGCTGCAGTCACAGAGTCAGCCAGTGACCATGGACCCACAGGAAAGGCCAAGTATTAACAGAACCGGCCCCACTGGTGATCAAGTGGCCAAAATAGTGGAGCTTCAGCTTCAGCATCAGTCCTTTCAATGAATATTCATGGTTGACTTCCTTTATTAATGACTGGTTTGATCTTGCTGTCTAAGGGACTCTCAAGAGTCTTCTCCAGCACCACAATTTGAAAACATCAATTCTTTGGTGCTCAGCCTTCATTATGGGCCAACTCTCACATCCATACATGACCACTGGAAAATCTTAGCTTTGACTAGACGGACCTTTGTCAGCAAAGTGATGTCTCTGCTTTTTAATATGCTGTCTAGGTTTGTCATAGGTTTTCTTCCAAGGAGCGAGCATCTTTTAATTTCATGGCTAATGCTGAAGCTGAAGCTGCAATACTTTGGCCACCTGATGCAAAAAGCAAACTCATTGGAAAAGACCCTGAGGCTGGGAGAGATTGAGGGCAGGAGGAGAAGGGGACAACAGAGGATGAGATGGTTAGATAGCATCACTGACTCAGTGGACATGAGTGTGAGCAAACCCCGGGAGATAGTGAAGGACAGGGAAGCTTGGTTTGTGCTGCAGCCCATGGGATTGCAAAGAGTCAGACACGACTTGGTGGCTGAACAACAACAACAGTGGTGATCCCTCAGGAGTGGGGGCAGGCAGGTCACTGTGGGGTCCAGGCTTCAGTCCTAGGAGAAGTGCAGTCAAGCCATGGCTTTGGGGTACAGGAAGCCACCCAGTATGTTCAATGAGAAAAAGGACCCTGATGCTGATCCAAAGGTACGGTTTAGGCCAGAGAGGCAGAGGTAGAGACACAAGACAGGCCCTTGTTAGCAGTCACTGCCTGGGTCCTGTTTGGAAGCAGTTCTGAGCCTGCATCTGGACTCAGTTGGAAGGGATTCTGAGATCGATTAGCCATGTCTGCCCTGGACCAAGGGAGAGGGAGTAGTAGTTATTTAGAATGCATTTGCAACCCTCACTTAGATGTTTCTTGGCTTTGAGAATGTTTTCCTTTTGGTTAAATGCTTATTCAGGCTTCCCAGGTGGCTCAGATGGTAAAATGTCTGCCTGCAATGCAGGAGACCTGGGTTCAATCCCTGGGTTGGGAAGATTCCCAGGAGAAGGGCATGGCAACCCACTCCAGTACTCTTGCCTGGAAAATCTCATGGACGGAGGAGTCTGGTAGGCTACAGTCTATGGGGTCACAAAGAGTCAGACAAGACCGAGCAACTTCACTTTCAATGCTTATTATTTTCCACAAACAGGAATCTTACCTCTCCTTCCCTGATTAACCTGAGCGAGTCCACAGTTTTGGAGTTACACCCCGTCACAAGTCCTATTAGGGGAGAGTCATCAGGCATACACAAAGAGAAAGTCAAACATAGTTCTTTTTTTTTTTTTTTCCAATTTTATTTATTTATTTTTTTCAAGTTGAACGACTAAATTTCTTTAAACAAACTTACTTATACTCCAGAGTCCTTTAAAAACTTAATAGCATTTATACATTGAAGGTATTTGATTTTCTTGTAACTAGCACTTCAAATGCAACAAGCATTTGAAGCAACAAGCATTTGACCCAACAAGTAAAACTTTCTACAGTTCATAACTTTTATAAATAAAATAAATTAAATGTACAGTGAATAAGTTCTCTGAAATATTTCAATATTTCTGCAGGTTTAGTAACATCGTAAAATACATTTCAACTAAAATTCACAAATCTAAAAACCTGTTAGGCATTTTTAGGCATTTTAAGTTGGAAATGAAGACCAATGTTACATCGTAATATGCCAATTACAAATAGTACTTCAAATAGCAAATACTACAGTTTGTCCCAAACTTTAAAAACTATTCATGAACTCAACACTGAACTATTGATGGCTATGAGAATTGTTTCCTAGCCTTTTGCTGGAGAGCTGGTTTGGTGATGCTGAATTCCCTCAGCTTTTCTTGTCTGTAAAGCTTTTGATTTCTCCTTCATATTTGAATGAGATCCTTGCTGGGTATAGTAATCTGGGCTGTAGGGTATTTTCTTTCATCACTTTAAGTATGTCTTGCCACTCCCTTCTGGCCTGAAGAGTTTCTGTTGAAAGATCAGCTGTTATCCTTATGGGAATCCCCTTATGTGTTATTTGCTGCTTTTCCCTTGCTGCTTTTAATATTTGTTCTTTGTGTTTGATCTTTGTTAATTTGATTAATATGTGTCTTGGAGTATTTCGCCTTGGGTTTATCCTGTTGGGGACTCTCTGGGTTTCTTGGACTTGGGTGATTATTTCTTTCCCCATTTTAGGGAAGTTTTCAACTATTATCTCCTCAAGTATTCTCTCATGGTCTTTCTTTTTGCCTTCTTCTTCTGGGACTCCTATGATTCGAATGTTGGAGCATTTAACATTGTCCCAGAGGTCTCTAATATTGTCCTCATTTCTTTTAATTCGTTTTTCTTTTTTCCTCTCTGTTTCATTTATTTCTACAATTCTATCTTCTAGTTCGCTTATCCTGTCTTCTGCCTCTGTTATTCTACTGTTTGTTCCCTCCAGAGTGTTTCTGATCTCATCTATTGCATTATTCATTGTATATTGACTCTTTTTTATTTCTTCTAAGTCCTTATTAAATCTTTCTTCCATCTTCTCAATCTTTTTCTCCAGGTTATTTATCTGTAACTCCATTTTGCTTTCAAGATTTTTAATCATTTTCACCATCAAAATTTGAAATTCTTTATCAGGTAAATTCCCTATATCTTCTTCTTTTGTTTGTGTTGGTGGGCAATTATCTTGTTCCTTTACTTGCTGGGTATTTCTCTGCCTCTTCATCTTGCTTATATTGCTTTGCTTGGGGTGGCCTTTCCCTCTTCTTGCAGTTTGTGGAGTTCTCTTTATTACGTAGTTTCTTTGCTGTGTGTGGGGTTGGACGGGTGACTTGTCCGGGTTCCCTGGTTAGGGAAGCATGTGTCGGTGTTCTGGTGGGTGGAGCTGGATTTCTTCTCTCTCCTTTAGAAGACAATGGGCTGCTTTTCTGGGAGCCTGATGTCCTCTGCCAGTATTCAGAAGTTGTTTTGTGGACTTTACTCCGCGTTCAAATGTTCTTTTGATGAATTTGTGGGGGAGAAAGTGGTCTTGCCATCTTATCCCTCCGCCATCTTGTTCCTTCCTCCCCAGAACACTGGATTCTTATATTCCACTTGGTCGTGGAGTATCTCTTCCCAGCTGCTCCAGCAAGGCGCAGCCGCTGTACCTTACCTTGGACGAGGGGTTATCTCCTCAAGGCCGCCCCTCCTGCTTTGAATGTGGAGCAGCTCCTCTCGGCCCTCCGGTGCCCAAGCAGCCACCGCCTCCTGAACGTGGTACAGCTCCTCTCGGCCACCGCCCGAACCCTGGGCACGGGGTAGCTCATCTCAGCCACGATTCTGCACGTGGTCGGTTGCCGAGAAAGTCAAACATAGTTCTTAATGAGAATTTAAAATTCATAGAACACAGAAAAGTTTAATTTATTTCATATTTATTTATATGGTACTTAGTACAAGCTTGCTTATAAAAAATCCTGAGTTTTACCGATGTTAACTCATTTACTCCTCATAACAACCCTAAAAGATAGTTTCTAGTATTAACCTCATTTTACAAATGGGAGAGTTAAAGCCCAGAGAAGCTAAGCAATTTGTCCAAGGTCACATAGCTTTGTGAACTCAAGCAGTCTGATGCCAATCTGCATGATTAAATCAACTGAGTCCACATTTCTGTTTTGCTTTCCTTGTGGTGTTGTGCCTTCTATGCTTCATGTTTGTTCTCCAGAATGGACTGTGAATTTTGAAGGGATCACATTTAATTTAATTTCTTTTTTTTCCCCACACTGTGTAGCATGCAGGATCGAAGTTCCCTGACCAGAGATTGAACCCTCGCAGTAGAAGGGTAGAGTCTTAACTGCTGGACTGCTGGGGATATCCCTTAATTTTGTAAAAGTTAATTTGTTTTAGGATGACATTTTACCGTGTATAAGTATCTGACACATAGGAGGAGCTGAAACATGTCTACCATTGGTGGTATGATTTTGGGAATCAGTCATTTTGTATTTGAGTCATTTTCTATTAGTGTGTCTGGTTCCACCCCTAGAGTGAGCTTCGGGGGGTGGGACTGTGAGTTCTTTCTTTCTATATCCCCATGATCTGACACGATAGGAGACCCTCTCTCATTTGTTCATCAACCCATCAGCTCATTCAACAATAACTGATTAAGAGCAAGCATCATACTCAGTGTTAGGAATGAACAAAGTAGAAGAAATTTCTGTCTCTGTGGCTTAATTCCAACCTCACAAGGACAGATATTAAAAAAATGATGCTGACATTCCTTAACTTTGACACGTTTGTGCATTTTGCCAAAAATAACACTAGATTATCTGTCATGGCAACTTACAGTTCCTTCCTTTCCACACTGTGTGATGAAGTCAAGTCGCCAACAGTTGTTTACTTCCTCTTTTATGGACCAGCAGCACTGGTAGCCCACTGTTAGTCAGATCTACTGTTTAAAGGTAAGAGCGAGCCCTTTGGGTGTAGAGCCGGCGGAAGAGTGATTGGGTTCCCACAAGGCGAGGGGAACGGCGTCATCCCCTTTTGTTATATGAAAAGCTTCAAGCCTTATTAAGTGATGACAGAGAGTGCACTTGGCTTCTGGTATTTCTTTGAAGGCTTGCCTGTGGCCTGCTGCCTGGAAGCAGGAATGATTCCACAAATGGTCTGGGAGCCACCCTCCAGACCGCCCTTCGCACCAGGTCCAGGTGTGTAAACACAGCAGACGGGCCCTCCCCCCAGGAGAGGGAATTCCGAGGGTGGGCAGCTGGAAAGGAGCAGCGTTCAGGATCGCTTTTCCTCCCGCAGTATCTCAAACATTCCCTCGACCCGCTTTTCCAGTTCTCTGAGGCTGCTAATGGCATTAAGATCCTCCTAATGGAGAAGGAGCAGGCTTTTTCCAGAACCCACCAGGAGTGGGTGGCCAAGGCAGGGGCGTGGGGGGATCAGGTTCCTTTCATGCCAGTCCTGGGCATGGTCCACAGCTGGCCTCAGCTGAGCTCATCCTCCCAGTGCCCACATCCTGGCAGCAGGAGGCTTCAGATCCTATGAAAACTTCCTGCCGGGGTCTCTCTACCCAGGGCCTTCTAGGCCTTCTAGGTGACCGCAATACCATCAAAAGCGGTGTTTCACAGATTCTGTTTGTAATTAGCTCCAAGTTGGTTTTCTTAAATTTTTGATATATATTTCATGAAATATTTGGAAACACAAAAATGTAAAAAGAAGTCAAAATGAAAATCAGCAAAAGGCTCCACCTCCAAACACAGTAACTGCTAACATTTTGGTGAATTTTCTTCTGTTGTGATTTCTTATTAACACCATTGGAGAAAGAAATGGCAACCCATTCCAGTATATCTCGCCTGGAGTCAGACATGACTTAGCGACTACACACATGTGAAATCACATTGTAATAATAATAATAGCTAACACTTGTTGAGGGCATACTATGTGTCAGGTACTCATCTTTTCAGTTAAGTCTCATGACCATCCTATGAGATAGGTACCACTATTCCCCCCATTTCACAGAGAATAAAACTGAGGCACAGAGAGGCTAGTTTCTTGCCCAAGGTTCCTCAAATGTAAGAAGTAGATAGAAGTCAGACAGTTCAGTGCCAGACTCCACATGTACAGCATGGTATCTGTTGTTAAATGAAGTTTTTCTTTATTTTATTCAGAAACACAAGCTTTAAGTGGCTGCTTAATATTCCATCATGGTTTCCATACTTCTCTCATTTAAATGATACAGCTGTGAGTTGTGTTTGTGAGTGAGGCTTTTTCTACATTTAGGATCACAGAATTCCCCAGACCCAGATGTAAAAGGAGTAAGTAAGTAACAGTGAGTCTGTGAACACACATTGCCAAATATTTTCCAGGAGGACTATGCCTAGTTACACTGCCACCAGCCTTGTAAGTGCTGGCCTTGGAGGTTTGCACTCAAAAAATGATTTAGTGTGCTAGTCAAAAACATGGAGAAGGACATGGCAACCCACTCTAGTGCTCGTGCCTGGAAAATCCCATGGACGGAGGAGCCTGGTAGGCTGCAGTCCATGGGGTCACTAAGAGTCGGACACGACTGAGTGACTTCACTTTCACTTTTCATGCACTGGAGCAAGAAATGGCAACCCACTCCAGTGTTCTTGCCTGGAGAATCCCAGGGACGGGGGAGCCTGGTGGGCTGCTGTCTATGGGGTCGCACAGAGTCAGACACGACTGAAGCAACTTCGCGGCAGCAGCAGCAGTCAAAAAACTTATAATATTGCTTTAAGTTTCTCTGGTCCAGTTTCTGACTACTCTTGTAATAATAATTAACATTCACTCTTATCCAAATTTTTATTTTGGGGGCCTTCCCTGGCAGTCCAGTGGTTAGGATTCCACGGTTCCACAGCATAGAGTGGGGGCCTGGGTTCGATCCTGGTCTGGGAACTATGATCCCATTAGCTTCCAGTGGGAAACAAAAAACAAACAAACAAAAAGAAACAAAAAACAAATTCTGATTTTTGCCTAGATTTATTTTGCTCACTTCTAGTCATCCTTACTTAAAACAACAAAATCAAATGGTAACAAACATTTTTCTGTTTATAAAACTTACATCCATTTTAGAAAATAAGGAAAAACCCAAAATCCCATATTTGGGCTTCCCTGGTGGCTCAGATGGTAAAGAATCTGCCTGCCAACACAGGAGACTCAGGTTCAATCCCTGGGGAAGGAAGATCCACTGGAGAAGGAAATGGCAAGGAAATTCCATGGACAGAGGAGACTCGCAGGCTACAGTCCATGGGGTCGCAAGAGTCGGACATGACTGGGGTGACTAAACAACAGTTTTATCATTCATCTTGTTTCTTGGCTATCACAGGGATCTGAGTTCATTGTAGCCAATTTGAAAGGGACAGAAAAGTGTAAAGGGACAGAAAGTGAAATAACCGAGCAAGGGCAAGTGTTTCAGCAGTTCTTGTCATTAAATGTTTTAAAAATCTTTTCATAAACATTCTTTTTTTATGATTGCATGAGAATCTACCTCTAAGATACTCTTGATGTCTTCCTTATTTTTTGGTCTCAGGCCTGGAGCTATGACCTTGGTGCACGTTTGCTGTAAAGGATAAGGAAGAGTAATTAGAACAGGATAGGGGCTAGGGAACCAGAATGAGAAAGGCTTTAACCGCCCATGTTCTTTCACTCTGATGGATCTATTGGACTCGGGGGTCTTGGGGCCAGCCTCAGGATGACCCTCTGAGCCCATCAGTGACACAGTGACATCACTTACTGTAGGCACACCATAGAAGCTAAATTAATATCTGCCAGAGGAGTGAATTAATGAGTGTATTCTATGTAGGTATGCCACATATTAACGTGCCATCTCCCCGTAACTCTATAGCTTTAATCATTGCATCTCGGCATTCCTTTCGTTAAAAAAAAGAAAAAAGGTTTGCATCTGGGATCCCAGGTCCTGGCCTTATTAGGATCCTTGAGGAGTGGCCAAATAGAGGTCTTTCAGCCCAAGGCAAATAATTGAGATCAAAGCTCCCTGGATCTCTCCTGGGAGGTCTTTGGCTCTCTAGTCCAAATGACTGGAGCGCTCCTTTTCCCTTGGTGACCTGCAAGAATGCCACCTCCGATGCATGGGGAAGGGGGAATAGGAGACAGCTAAGGTGTGGGAAGGCTGAAGGGGTGCGGTACTTGGGGGAGGCAGGGTGAGGGCCAGCGTTGACCAGGTTGGCTCAAAGGGCTGAGGAGACCCCAGCTGAGACTTCTTCCTAGAAGGAGCCCTTGCTGTCAGCGTGGTTTCCCTTGCTCTCCTGAGGCCGTCAGAGGTGACAGCTAAGCTCACTGCTGCCTTCAAGGGACCCTGGCACTCACTCTGAGCTGTTATTAGACGATGAGCTGTTTTTATAAAACCAGTACATTGTAAAGCTCTATGGTTCGAGTGTTTTGAGATTGTCAGATGACACTGGGAGAAATACTGCTTTTGCCGAGATATTTTAAATATATGTAGGAAAAATAAATTCGCAGAATATCAGTCACGGAGCATGACTCTGCCACTGAAAAGAGCCAACTTAAGTGAGTTCCCCAGGAGGGCAGACATCCACACAGTGTGCCTTGTTTCAAAAGTTAAAAGGGAGACGCCTCAAGGCTGGGACCATTCCAACCTGTTCTGTGACCAGCCAGGGAAGTGCATGTGGATAAACTTCCAAAGTGTATCATGGGAAGAATCAGTCAACTACTGTTCAAGCGGTGTGGCCCAAAACGTGATTACGGAAAAAGTTTGCTTTTTAAAGCTTAGCATGGCCAGGAGTTGCCAAATCATGTTACGAGATTGTACCTTAGACCTCTGTAAAAGCCATATTGTGTCTTTCAGAGTTCTGTTTGGTTGTTTCTCTTTTTAACCTGCAAAATGATGGATTTGACTGGGGTATTTACTAAATGTTCACCTGATGATTCTAATATGTGCCAGGGTCCAGATCTTTGGCTAAGGTGACCTTACAAGTCCTTCTTTGGCACCAAAATGCTATGATTTCTACAATTTTAAGTCATAATAAATAAGAGAATCAGATTCACGTAGCAGATAATTCTGCTTGAAAACATCTTCCTAAATTCAGAAGTCTCAGAAATTCTAAAATGAAACTTACTTAATAAGTGGTCCAACCCTCATGAAATATTTTGGATGGAGCTTTTGAACTTGGCAAGTTTATGTTTGTTCCAGATTCCAATATTCCTATATGAGTTTTAAGTCAATACCGCCCCCACCCCAAAAAGTATTTTTTGTCTTTGAGAGTCAGAATGTGGTCAAAGTGTTTCCAAGTGGAAATCAGAAGGCTCAAGTGAAACTGTTTATGGATAAGAGAGAAGAAATGAAGATATTGAATCTTTGCCCTTAGCTTGAGATGACAATTCTGTGAGTGTGTGTGTGTGAGAGAGAGAGAGAGAGAGATCTGGGAGGAGCAGCTGATGTCGGGGACTATGTCACAGAAACTATAGGGACAGGTGGTGGCAAACTGCAACCGTGGGGCCAGCATGCTCCTGGTTTCAAACTAGGAACCCTTTTCATTGAAGACTATGTCCCCAGAACCATATGTTTTGAAATGTAGTTCAACTGGAGATGGTTTTTATTTTCTTGCCATTAAGTCTGGGGTCCCAAATTCAGGACTCAAATGACCATATTCCATGTCTACCAGAGAAGAGTGTCTGTTGCAAAGACATGTGACACTGAAGCCTCTCCACGAATAAGTCGAATAAGTCGGCAGAACCATCCACGTCTGGTATTTAGAAATACAAGTGAAGAAGGAAGGTTACCACCAGAAATGTGCATTTCTAAAGATATTCATTTGAAAGTTTTGAAAAAAAAGTAAAGCTCATGCCCTGGGGCTTCTGGGTGTATGCACAAAATACAATAATTAAATTAAGTCCAGCAGTTAAAATTCCTCATAAAAAGAAAAAGCTGGAGCGCTTCCCAATGGGGAATGTTTGACTTAAAAGGAAGGTTTTACTCTGTGGCCTGAAGGTCAACAAACTGCGACTCTGTGGGAATGTATAAAATTTCTTAAAGGGGTTCTCCCGTCTTTGTTTTGTTGAAAGAAAATAAAAGAGCAAAAAGGGACAAGTTTTGAAAATTCAAAAAACGAAGGTGCAGTCCTAAAATCATCACGATTTTTATAAACGCAGCACTGGAGGCTATGAAAACACGCTCTTTTCTGAGTACTAATGCAACACATATGCTCTCTGAGAAGGAAGGAAAAAGGCCAATGGCGCCTTTGGAGCAAACTGTTTTCAAATGTGCTCATTTTCAGAGGCAGTGCATGCAAATTCATGACCCATTTATTTGCTACTTATTTTGAAAATATGCACCTGAAATAGTCTCATAAATATATGTCACAATTTAAAATTCCTTAGATGATGCAAGGACAGACTGGTTTTCACAAAGCTCTTTACAAAGCCAAGTTGTGGGGGAAAAAAAATGATTTGGGGGGATTCCACCCTCAGTCATCCAAAGTGGAATGTTTATCATAATTTGAAAATACCTGTTTTTACAAATAATCATTTACTGTTCAGTTCAGTTCAGTTCAGTCACTCAGTCGTGTCCGACTCTTTGAGACCCCATGAATCACAGCACGCCATTTACTGTTATCTTTCTGTTAATGTCCTCTCCTGAAGAAATAAAGTTAAGAACAGGATAGAAAGCAGATTTTTATCTCTTTAAGCTCTGTTATTCGTAAGCAGCCTTCTGGGTTCCCACGTGAGTTGCAGGCTGCACACTCACATGACGTCTCCTGAAACATAAAGAACGAGTAACCAGTTTGCCAGATCCGCATCTTCTCGATCGTTTAACGAGAATCTGAATGTTGGCCCTGCTTTAAGACAGCGCGATCAAAATGCCGGACATGAGAAATAGCAGCTTTGGCAGCAGTGTTTAATTTACTGAGTAATTAGCAGCCTCACTGACATTTCTCCATGGATTTCCAAAGTACAGTATTAGCTCTCCTCTGCAGTGAAATGGGCCAATAAACTCCCCCTGCCGAGTTCACAGTAAATGAAGGACCACAGACGGTCCTGGGGGGACTTCACAGCTTAAGGACACTAGACTTACTTCCCAAACGCAGACATGTCATTGGAAACATTAATTTTTACCCACTTTTGTTTTCTTCCCTACGTTCATTAGTTTTTGGTTTGCGAATTTGCAAGAAAGAGAAGGAAGGTAAAAAATTATAAGGAAAAGGGAAATAGAAGGAGAACAGTGGATGGAGGGGCTGGATGGAATGCGAGGTGATGCACAGAAAGGTGGGGGCCACGGGGGGACTGCAGGAGTGGGGGGAGGCCAAGAGGTGGCCCCATCCTTGAGTCTAGGTCCAGCTCCTTCAGCCCTCTCCTGGAACCCCTTTCCTGATACCACCCACGACATCATCCGGCCATTGCACCAGTCCTCCCAGGGGGCCATCCTGGCAAAAATGTGTGTAGGGCTCTTTAGTCCGGGAGGGGCTTGGGGGAGCACGAGGCCTAACTAGAGGAGGGGCTTGCGTGGTGGCAGGGCTCCCCGGCTGTTTGAACTGTGAGGACCTCGCACACCCTCACCAGGGTCAGGCACCGTCTCTGAGGGAGGCAGCTGTTGAAAAAGAGGCTTTAGCTATGTTCTCCTTGCTTCGAAAAACTCCTCTGGCGCTTCCTTTGTGGGGAGCATAAGGGGGGGTTCATGGCTGTGCATCCGTGTGGTTCAGCGGTTTCATTTCCAGACTGTGGTCGACGTCTTGGTTTTGCCAGCTGTGTGACCTTGAGCAAGTCCACTGGAAGGGCTAATATTTGTACACATCTGGAAGGCAGGATGTCTAATGGAGGAAACTAAGGTCTCGGGGCCTACTTTTAGTGAAAACATCTTTCACGAGCTCCTGTGGCGAGGGCTGGGGGCTGAGCGATGGGCAGGAGAGGGATCTGGACATGCGTGGCAGTGTCCTTTGTTAAGTGCCCCACGCTGTTTCGGGGACACCCAGCCACCCCAGCACACAAAGTGTGACAACAGAACTCTTGACCCAGTGCAGTGGAGAACCGGGGGAGGGCCAGCACGTTGTCTCTGGGGAGCTGGGAAGACTTCACAGAAATGCTCTTTAAGCTGCGTCTTGCAAAATGGTTAGGAGATTGTTGGGTACCACAGAGAGGCGGGGGTGACGGCTCGTGCACAGCCTTTGCACTGGAGTGTCAGGCCCTGAAACCAGGCAGACTGAGTCTAGCTGCCCAGTGGCCAGGCCCCCCCCAGGGGCAGGCAGCGTGTCACTGGGCTGGCGTGGGAATGCCGGCAAGACTCCTGGTGGCCGGCGCTCCCTCGCACCACGCTGGGAAGAGCATCACAGAACAGCCCTGGAAATTCCACAGAGGAAACGGATGTGTTCCTCTCCGAATTTGGGAGTCTGCATTATTAACACAGTTTTCCCAGAGATTCTAAGCCAGAAGTTCATTCTGGTTTAATGTTCTTCCTTCCATAGAACCCAAAAGAGCCCATTAAAAAGAAAAAAAAAATTAAGTCAGATGCCTTGAATGGGTAGTCTTCTGAAGGAAGTCTCCACACCACAAAGCTATGTCAGATGGAACATTCCGTTTTCTCTGGACTCTTTCTGTGTCTGAATCACCAAAGCAACTGGATGCATTGTTTCAAGTCAAAACCCAAACCAGCTCTGTGGCACTATGTAGACAAAAAACAAAAACAAAAAACACCCAGCTTTCTTTTCACTGAGTTCAGCTCCTTAGCTAGGTACTTTTTTTAAGAAATGTATTTATTTTTAACTTGAAAGATAATTGCTTTACAGTATTGTGTTGGTTTCCGCCATACATCAGCATTAGCTAGATACCTCAACGTCGGGAGTCGGGATATAGTCGGTGTTTGGTCTTCTTTGGTGATCAGTATATCAGCTCTCTTACTGAGGTAATGAAGGGGATCTGTGAAGTTCCTTCTAGGGCTTAGACTAACCCCTGGGACCATGTCCCGTTTTCTCTAGTCTACACGCTGCACACAGTGTGACAGAGAAATTGATTCTGAGCAACCGAGAAGTCTGATGCAGTTGCAGGATTCCCCCCTGGGGTCAATAGGTAGGCACAGGTGATCTGAGCGTGGGTGGCTCTTCCTGATGATGGGAAGCTTTGTCTTTGACTCAGAGTTTGGCAGTGATACTCCAAGAAGTCTGGTCCCCTCTCCCCTTCCTGAACGTCTGTCCTGATTCCCGAACAAGAACTCGTATTGGAGAAAAACACCCTGAGTTGGCCAAATTCAGCCCTAAGACTGAGCACAGCTTTCCAATTCCCGGTGTCCGGCCAAGGGCAGAATGGGGCCAAGACCCGGTGTGTTTGATCTCTTAGCAAATCTGACAGGCTGTTTACAAACACGCGGAAAGGCTGACTTCATTCCTCAGACCTCAGGCAGGACTCTGGTGTCAGGACTGCAGCCTGGCTGAACGAGTAGGGGCCAAAAGAATTGGGGAGAAGGAGATGAAATAGGTGGGGAAAAAAAGGGGCTGGTTTTCAAAGCATATGGCGTGTAGTTTTTCAAAGGCTTCAGATTCTTAATTCGCACCTCTCTGGTTACTGTCGCTGCAGTAGCCAGTGGCACTTCTTTTTGTTTTGACGTTTGACATTATTTTATGCCTTTACTCCTCTTTTCACTTCACAGAAGGACATTTTAATTTTAAAAGAAAAGTGCGTCCGGAACCGGTCCTGCGGCTTTCAGACTAGCTGTCTGGCATCCAGTCCGGCTCAAGAGGTGTTTGTTGAATGAATAAGCAAATGAATGAAGTGATTCTTTCGAAAAAGTTACGAGGAATCTTTACCTTTAGCAAAGGTTGGGCTATTTTTATTCCAGAAACTCGGAATTATCACTTAAAGAATCCTCTATGGAATCTGATAAGAAAATTTAAAAAAAGAGGCTTTTGAAGCAAATCACTAAAAAGCTCTCTAAAATGAAATGTTCCTTTTTCTCTTGATTCTAATATCGTGCTTGAATAAGAGGGCAGTTCCTCCCACTCCCTGTGATGACTGAAAACCAACGGGACCCCGATCCGCCACGGGCCCCCAGGTTAGGGACGGTCTCGGCGCTGGGCAGGCTCAGGGCTTCGGGCTTCGGCCAGGGACCCCTGGACCCAGGGATGTGCCTGGCGCTTGCAGGGCCCCCAGGGCCTCGTCCTGGCGCCCGGCCGCGGCGCCGACCTGGGAGGAGGGCACGGGGGCCGGCGGGTCCCCGGGACGGGCGCGAGGGCCCCGCGCAGGTGTCGGGCCTGTGCGCGGGGTGCGGCGGGGGTGCGCGGGGGCCTGGGAGGCCCGAGAGAGACGTTATTGTTGCACTGTAACGAGTCTGATTAACATGCTCCTGACACTTTCTCTTAGTTTCTCGGGCTCCTAGCAACAGCGCACAAAGGCGCGGGATTGTCCGGGCTCCGCGGGGACACGGGGCAGCCTTTGATCTGCCACCACTGCAGCGGGGCTGCGCGACGGGCTCGCCGGCTCTGGGCGGCCCGCAGCCCCGGCCCACTGAGCGCCCCCACCCCGCCCGCCGGCCCGACGGCGCAGCCCCGGGAGCGGCCCCCGCGCGGGCCGGGCCTCCCCGGCCGGGCCCCGCGCAGCGCGCCCGGACCTCCGGCTTCGGGAAGCGCGGGTGCGGGGACGCGGACTCAGCGCGCGGTGGCCCCGCGCGCGCAGGTCCTTCGGACGGGGCGCGCGGTCCCAAAGATCAGCCGCCCTTCCCGTCGCAAGATGCAAACGGTAAAACCTAGCGGGCCGCTTAGAGTGGAAGAAAATCAAAATTAAAAAAAATAGTAACAGGCGTGAGCAACAAACAAATCCTCGAAGATTTTGTAAAACATTAAAAATTGTAAAGAAACCTTCTGCAGCCCGTTTAGCTAAATCTGTGCGCGATCGGAAGGCGCTAACGATGATTTCGGTTTCCTCCTACAAATCACTTTCTTTTCGTCGCTGGCAGTTCTTATAGATTCGTAAGGAAATATGCTGCCAAATGGTTGCTGGAATTTAAACCAACTAACCACCACCAACCACCACCATTCGTCACAGAGCAGTAAAAAGCTGCCCGTTCCCACCGCGCCGGCTTTCAGGTACTAAGGTCTTTGCAAGTCATTTATTTTCCATTTTGTTCATTCTCTTAACCCCACACCCCATTCCGATTTAAAATAAAGTGCGGAAAGGAGGACTAAGGTTTTAACATTTTAATGATGAAGTCTGCTAATTACTTTCCCCCGAAGTTGCAACGTGGAAACCTCGCTGGGGTGGGTCTCGCGCCGGGAGGACAGTGTCCCCCAGCCTGGGGCTCAGGCTTTGCGGTTACAGAAGGTTCCGTGACCGTCCACAGCATTAGCAGGCACAAGATCCTGCTGTTACTCTCAGGGCCCCTTTTGTACCATCAGCTGCCTTCCAAGTACCAGAGGTAAAAATCAAAATCAAAACGGAAGACACTTAGCTTCCAAGATAAAAAGGCAGAATGCCCTTCAAAAGAAAAAACGTGTATTAACTGCTCTCAAGACATCACTAGAAAATTCATCCTCCCTGTTGAAGATCATTTTCTTGACGTCCCAAAGAATTATTACGGGCTGAGGTGTTCATGATAATAACACGCATGTTTTAGAAGAGAAAAAGAAAACCCTATATGGTCTGTTCCATTTACTCAGCAAAATATGCCAGGCAAGGAGTTACTCTGAAATTCAAGCTGGAGGCGGCAAGTCTTGGTTCTAGAAGACACTTTTCCCAGTCATTCCCTGGAGGAGAGGATATCCAGGTGGTTGGGGATTCAATACTTGTAAATCTGATGTCCAGGAACTTCCCAACTTGTACTCAGGACAGTACCTGACTCCGCTGGAGTCCCCCTCACCATTTCAATAAAACATGATCGTACTGTTATAATCCTCTATACATTAAAATGAGGTTGTCACAGACTGTCATTAAGACCTCAGTAAAACAATGAAGACATTATTGGGCACCCCCCCTCAGGCAAGGTATTAGGGGATAAAACAATCTACACCACGCGGGTCCTATTGAGATTAATGAAAAAATTATGCAAAAAAAATCTCAATTTCATTTCCCCATGACGGGGCTTTGCATACATACAGTCAGTCTTGCCTTACACCTGATGATTTATTAAACTAATCTGCGGTGATCACCACTGATGTTCTCAACTCAATCTTGTCCTGGCTCATTTTCTAAGTAATTGTTTCTCATTAGTTCTGATAATGTTTTAATAGTGTTACCCATAATTTAGCCCCCAAGAATTAATAACAGGGGGGTAATATGGCAAAGCAGCTTGTGATGAGCTGCACAAAATAGAAACAGGTATGGTTTTTAATTAATCAAATTACTGCAAGGTTCTCTTCTGATAGCCAGTCCAAGGCTAGATGGGAGGAATTCCCAAGTTGGACGTTGTCATGTGCCAAGTTGGGTGAGCTCACCAGCTCCCGTTACCCACCCTGTATGACCTTAACCCACGGAGGCACCAAGGAGAAGTGGGTATGAAAACAGTGGGGATACTTCATGCCTTCCAACATCTTTGTTCTTCTCTGACCCTGACTCAGCCCTCTTCTGGGTCCCTCATTAACGTATGTGCTGAGAGCTGGGACCCTGGCCCAGATTTTTGACTTGAATGGGTCCTGGTGTCATGAGCTTACCATGATTGGGACCCTGGGGCTATGAGAAAGATGATAAATCTGATACTTAGGGAGACTTAAACAATAAGGTGGTTTTGTTAGAACAAAGTGTGATTTGAGATGAAGGGTGTGGTGACTAGTCCAATATGGCCCAAAGTCTGGGAACCTGTGGTCCCACTGGGGATGGCAGTGGGGAAGACCTCGCCAGGCTCAGCCCGCAGGACCACCTGGAGATCCTGCTGAGAGCGTTGCTTTTCTCGAGGTCCGCATGCCTTTGCCCTGGCCTCTGGAGTCCCTTAGAGTGGGGGCTTTGGCTCTCAGGGACCCCCAGTTTCCAGGAGGTCCACCTGTCAGGTTTAGGGGTTGTCTCTGTAATAGGGGTGAAAATGAGGACGTCTCCCTTTCATGCTGTCAAAACCTGGGGCTGGGAGGAGGTTAATCTGGACCAGCCTGTGAGGACGGGCAGGGCAGCTGCATTGAAATGGGGACTGCCTGTAGAAAGAACGAAGAAAGGCTTTTATTACCTTCTTTTGTTTACGACAGGCTCTGCCTACGGTTCTGAAAACTAAGATCATGGCATCCGGTCCCATCACTTCATGGCAAATAGATGGGGAAACAAAGGAAACAGTGAGAGACTTTATTTTCTTGGGCTCCAAAATCACTGTGGACGGTGACTGCAGCCGTGAAATTAAAAGACACTTGCTCTTAGGAAGAAAAGCTATGACAAACCTAGACAGCATATTAAAAAGCAAAGACGTTACTTTGCCGACAAAGGTCCGCATAGTCAAGGCTATGGTTTTTCTAGTAGTCACGTATGGATGTGAGAGCTGGACCATAAAGAAGGCTGAGCACCAAAGAATTGATGCTTTTGAGCTGTGGTGTTGTAAAAGAGTCTTGAGAGTCCCTTGGACTGCAAGGAGATCAAACCAGTCAATCCTAACGAAATCAATCCTGAACATTCATTGGAAGGACTGATGCTGAAGCTGAAACTACAATGCTTTGGCCACCTGATGCTAAGAGCCGACTCACTGGAAAAAATCCTGATGCTGGGAAAGATAGAAGGCAAGAGGAAAAGGGGATGACAGAGGATGAGATGGTTGGATGGCATCACCGATTCAATGGACATGAGTTTGAGCAAACTCCAGGAGATGGGGAAGGACAGGGAAGCCTGGCATGCTGCAGTCCATGGGATCACAAAGAGTTGGACACACCTGAATGACTGAACAACAAATGCTTCTGATATCCTGATGGTGTTATACTGTAGGACAAAATCAGAGAAGCCTCCCTCTGCCTCCAAGCAGTCCTCCTGGATTTCAGTGTTCTGAGAAATGGGGTCCAGCTGCACAATAACCATGGATTTTAAACCACAGGTCGTGATTTACCCTGCGCACACTGACAGCCAGCCTCGGTGGGCACAGATGCTCAATAGGTTGGAGGGGATGGCTTCTTCCATGATTGCTGCCCACTGCCACTGTCCGAAGTCCTGAAGCCCAGTTTGGCTGGAGGTTGGTCACCTCCAAGTTGGCTGAGAACCCACCTTCATCCTTGTAGCCCCTTTGAGGGAGGAGGAAGCAGGTTCCCACCTTTTTTTGTTTGTTTCCAAGTGGACACCAGTCAAGCACACCCCATCTCAGTTAAGAGATGATGTCTCCTCCCATCCCATGTTGGGGAGAATATTAGTTCATGTCTTAAGCCTGTGTTTCCCAGGACTTGCCCAGCCTGGATCATGTTCCTCTGCATGTCTGTGGCAACGGCCCTCCCCTGGTGGTGGATGCTGCGTGACCGCTTGTGGGCTTCTCCCACTTCGCTTGGGTTCCATGGTGCCTTTCCTTGTATATAACCATCAGCCCTACTCCCCTCTCGGGCTTCGTAGAGGAGCTGGAAGAGGTAGGAGAAAAGCTAACCCCTGGTTGGGGCACACTGTAGGGGCCACATAGTAGATAAAAAGGGCGTAGGAGGAGGTGAAAAATGAAAATTAAAAAAAAAAAACAACTGTTTTCTATTTACAAATTTAAATAAACAGAACAGCCTTCCCCGCGGTGTTTGTCTAAGAGTGGCAGCTTTGCTGCTGTGTAGGTCATGAAAAGGTTGGTGTAGAGTTTAAAACTTCCCATTCTGTTAATTTCTTAAAGAACAGTCGTCCGGAGTCTCCACACAAAAGCTCATGATTTAATGAGGAGCAGAAACAAAATCTCTGATTGTTGGTGTTTCAAATTTCATTGGCGTCCTCTGGCAAACACAAGTTGATCCTTCGCGGCTTCAATACCCTTTAGCCTTCAATATAAGAGCACATGCTGAATAGGGAAGAATGGCTGGTTGTTATGTTTATTTACCCTTACTACAAGCTGGGTTAACCTCTTCAAAACAGCTTTACTAAGCCCGTTAACCACACCACCCATATGACCTGTAGCCGCATCTCTAATGTGATGCAAATCTCACAGGGGACCATATGTACCAGCTCGGAGGCATTGTGTCTTCTCAGAGGCTACAAGTTTATTGCTGAGGAGGCCCTGTCCCAGCCATACATTTACGGGGGCGGGGGGGGGGGAGATGGCCTCAATGGCAAACAGTTAAACAGGGAAATAAAGGGAGAGTGAATGATGGTCTTGTGTTTCTGCACATTTATATTTTAATTGCTGGTAACAGTTGACCCAAAAGCATTCACCCAGGATGAGGGCTTTCAGAGTCATCACCTAGCAGTTTGCAGAGAGGGAGGTTTCATTTTGGGGGAGAGGATGGAGGTGAAAGCCATCAGTTTTGACGATTTATTTTTACAAGGTATCTATATAAACCTGTATGGTCCTTACCTTTTCTATGCCATCTCTGTTGTTTTACCAGGTTACTAGTGAAATAAACACTATCCCTTCATTGAGTTGTTATTTTTTAAAAGGCTGGCCTTTCTTAAAAATTATTTACGGTGTTGTGTGAACAGTGAACAATGTGGGAAACATCTAACATCAGCAGGGTGAAGGGAGTTTACGTATTCAGGAAAAATATGTTTTGTTAAAGACTCAGTCACAGCCCATCTCGCCCCACTATTTTATCTCCCTGTGAAATCAGAAGTCCAAACTTGGAACACATCCATGAACAGTAAAATCACACACTTGGAACCAAAAAGGAGAAAGTTCATTTTCAGAGGAATAACTGGCCCCAGTGAGATAACAACAACAAAAAAAAACTGTGATGAACATGAACTGTAAACGGGGAAAGGCTCCAACCCAGCATACTAAGAAGTTGCCTTGAGTATAATGGTTTGTCTTTAAGAAAAACCACTGTATATGTTCGGCCCACCTGATGAGAGCTTCATTTAGCAGATCATTTTTCCTTGATGGATGTGGCAAGCGTAACAATGTTCTGGGCCTGCTTCAGTAATGGCATGTCGATCATACTCCCTCGGAAAGTAAAGGCTCCCTGGAAGACAGAGAATACAAACTTCCTGAAAGAATGCTCGGAAATTATAGGCTTCCTTTCTGCGCACACTTGTACGACAAGAACATTTCAGATTCCACCTGAATTATACTGACTTTCCTACCCAACTTTTGAGAAAGCCAAAGTAAATTACAGGGGACAGACTTCTTTTCTTCCTCCTAAAGAGGGGGAGAAAAAAAAAACAACCCTTCAGCGTTTTAATGGAGAGGAAAAGCCATCAGACACAAGATATTGGAAACTGTTCATTTAACTCTTGAAATCAAGCAGAAAACAAGGGTGGAAGGAAAATGTAAATACTTCCTTATATGCTTTTTGAAATATTGCATAGAAGTGTGAAAACAGTAATACACTCTGGCAACTGATTGTTGTTGGAGTAAATAATTGTATGGTCAGGTTAACAGGAGAATGCTTCCTTCTTGCTGTAACCTAATTGAGGGGTAGCAGTACCATGTGATGGGAAGACACAGGTGAACGACACTGGTAAAACGAGATCCCTCCGTCAGTACACATTCTGCAGAAAAGGATTAAAGTGACAGGGGCCGTGAGTCTGTAACAAAGAAGTCATAGCTCTGTTGAATGGTGAGCCTGGGAAGAACTTGCAATCTCTTGGTTTATCCCCATTTCACAGACTCACTTTTTAAAATCTATATTCTTATTTATTTATTTAGATGTACCGGGTCTTAGCTGTGGCGTGTGGGATCTAGTTCCCCGACCAGGGATCAAACCCTGACTCCCTGCATTAGGAGTGTGGAGTCTTAGCCACTGGACCAGCAGGGAAGTCCCCCAAGGCTCACTTTAAAAAAAAAAAACAAAACCTTTTGTAAATACTTATTGAATGTATCACATGATCTCAGTCCTGTTCTAGGTGAGGACTCTGAGGCCCAAAGAAGTTAACGTGATTTTCCAAGGTCCACTTCACTAGGAAAGGTTAGAGCTGGGGCTAGTATTCGGGTCTCAGAACCCCAAGCCTTCATTAGAGACTCACACGTCAAGAGGACAAAGTAGTTTCTTACAAGAATTAAGTGGGCAGAAGCAGCATGCCCAGAGTCTTAAGTTACTGTCTCGTTATCCATGTTCTTTTAATCACTTCTTTTTGCCGCTTACAATCACAGCTCTTCTTTTTTCAAAAATATTCCGATGGCTCTGATGGTAAAGAATCTGCCTGCAATGCAGAAGACCTGGGTTTGATCCCTGGGTTGGGAAGAGCCCCTGGAGGAGGAAATGGCAACCTACTCCAGTATTCTTGCCTGGGAAATCCCATGGACTGGTGGGCTATAGTCCAGGGGGTTGAAGACAGTCAGACAGGACTGAGCAACTAACACTTTCACTTCATGTTATTTATTTGGCTGTGCCGGGTCTTAGTTGCAGCATTTGGAATCTAGTTCCCTGACCAGGGATGGAACCCCAGGGCTCCCTGCATTGCGAGCGCAGAGTTTTAGCCACTGGACCAGCAGGGAAGTTCCGTGATCGTAGCTCTTTTTAATTCCTTTTCTTTCTAACTGTTGGTAAGTGTGTGAGTGTGAGTGGGGAGGGGGTGGTCTTTTGGGACCTGGAGGTGGTTGGAGCAATCACAGCCTCATGAACGGTCCATTCATATAATGTTGTTGTTTGTTGCTCAGTTGTGTCTGACTCTTTGAGACCCCATGGACTGCAGCATGCCAGGCTCCTCTAGCCTTCACCATCTCCCGGAGCTTGCTCAAGCCCATGTCCATCGACTCAGTGATGCCATCCAACCATCTCATCCTCTGTCATCCCCTTCTCCTCCTGCCCTCAATCTTCCCCAGCATCAGGGGCTTTTCTAATGAGTTGGCTGTTTGTGTCAGGTGGCCAAAGGATTGGAGCTTCAGTTTCAGCATCAATTCTTTCAGTGAACATTTAGGGTTGATCTCCTTTAGGACTGACTGGTTTGATCTCTTTGCAGTCCAAGGGATTCTAGAGTTTTCTACAACACCACAGTTCTAAAGCACCAATTCTTCAGTGCCCAGCCTTCTTTATGGTCCAGCTCTCACATCCATACATAACTACTGGAAAAACCATAGCTTTGACTATACAGACCTTTGCTGGCAAAGTAATGTCTCTGATTGGTATATACTGCCATTCATATATACTGCCCTCCAGTTGTGGATTTTACAAGTACCACCCCTCAACAGTCAATACTGTCATTATTCAAGACTTCTGGGATGGTCTCTTGGGCTCCCTGGAAACCCTCACCCCTTATAATAATATAGAGTTATACACAGAATGAAAGTTAAAAAAACTGGCAGGGAATCCTTAGCAATGACCCTGAAATTTATTTACTGATCAACAATTATAATCATACAATACTGAGAAATATATAACAAAAAAAAATTATTGGAGGACAACTGCTCTACCATATTGTGTTGGCTGACTTCTGTCATGAAATTTATTTTTTAATCAAGAGAGAGTTAAGTCATTAGGATTAGAATCCTCCCCAGTGCCTAGCCTTCTCAGCCTTGGAATGAGAAATCTGATTCAGATGAACACCTGCGTGGCCTAAAATCCTACACCATGAAGTCATTTTCCAACCTGCCCATTTTACTATTTGTTCCCCCAGATTTGGTCTTTGCCTAATTTCATTCAACCTAGAGCTAATTTTGATCACCTCTGTGACCGTGATGAATTTGGTTAGAAGTTGTAAGATACTCTGTGGGTTAGTGTGACAGGTGGAATCAGGGCGTGGGGCTCATGCTGCTTTACAAGGCAATCGTCTAGTTTTCTTATTGGGGTAAATGATGAAGACCAAAGGCCTCCTGGTTATCCGCCTACCGAGTGGATTACGGCCCTGTAAAACAGTACATCTGTCCTGTGAACGCTTAAATAATAGGCTGGAGAGATGAAATTAGCATAGATGCACATGAAATCATAATGCTGCACAGAGAATCAAGGTGATGGCTTTGGGTCTATGCCATGTTCTCTGAATCTGCTTTGAATTCCGTGTGCACATCAGAGATGCAAAATATTTCACGTAGAGTTTCAAGACAGGGAGATCATTTTTTTTCTTTTATGGTGGCGGATTTCACATGACTTCCTTTGTTAAGCTTAAGCTGGAAAACAAAAGTTAACATTTTTGTTCTTTGTGTCCTTCATCTCTGCAAATTGAGGATTTTAGTGTTAAGAATCAGGCTTCCTAGTATGAATATCCTCCTGCTTTCATGTATCAACCTAGAATATGGTTGGTCTTTTGTTTTTGAGCATACTGGGCAGGCACGTGGGATCTTAGTTCCCTTACCAGGGATTGAACCCGTGCCTCATACAGTGGAAGTGTGGAATCTTAACCACTGGACTGCCAGAGAAGCTCATGGTTGGTTTTTTAACACAGGGATCTACAAGTGAAGTTGAATAGTCTACTGATCAAGATTCAGAAAACTGAAGATTGTCAAAAGCTATTTGCATTTGTGGGGAGGGTTTGAAACACTCCTTAATGAGTGATTATAGATAAGTTTTGGTTTCACAGCTCAATGCATTCCTGAGAAACTGGTGGACGATTCTGGAAAGAAGAGGTGGGGCTTCCCTGGAGGCTCAGTGGTGAAGAACCTGCCTGCTAGTGCAGGAGACATGGGTTCAGTCCCTGATCTGGGAAGATCCCACATGCCAGTTCAGTTCAGTTCAGTTCAGTCACTCAGTCGTGTCCGACTCTCCGCGACCCCATGAATCACAGCACGCCAGGCCTCCCTGTCCATCACCAACTCCCGGAGTACACTCAAACTCACGTCCACAGAGTCGGTGATGCCATCCAGCCATCTCATTCTCCGTCGTCCCCTTCTCCTCCCGCCCCCAACCTTTCCCAGCATCAGAGTCTTTTCCAGAGAGTCAACTCGTCGCATGAGGTGGCCAAAGTATTGCAGTTTCAGCTTTAGCATCAGTCCCTCCAATGAACATCCAGGATTGATCTCCTTTAGAATGGACTGGTTGGATCTCCTTGCAGTATAAGGGACTCTCAAGAGTCTTCTCCAACACCACAGTTCAAAAGCATCGATTCTTCGGCGATCAGCCTTCTTCACAGTCCAACTCTCACATCCATACATGACCACGGGAAAAACCATTGCCTTGACTAGACGGACTTTGGTTGGCAAAGTAATGTCTCTGCTTTTTAATATACTATCAAGGTTGGTCATAACTTTCCTTCCAAGGAGCAAGCGTCTTTTAATTTCCTGGCTGCAATCAGCATCTGCAGCGATTTTGGAGCCCAAAAAAATAAAGTCTGACACTGTTTCCACTGTTTTCCCACATGCCAAGGAGCAATTAAATCCAAGCGTCACAACTACTGAGCCTGTGCTCTAGAGCCCAGGAGCTGCAACTACTGAGCCCACTTGCCGCGACTGCTGAAAGCTCTGCAACAAGAGAAGCCACTGCAATGAGAAGCCCCATGCACCACACTAGAGTTGCCACAACTAGAGAAAAGCCTGCACAGATCCAGTACAGCTATAAATAAATAAATGCATAAAAAGAAGAGGGAACTTCCATCAGCTTGAAGAGTTGGGCTATAATTTGGTTTAAAAATGCCTTTAAGAGTCAGAAAGAGAAAGATAAACATCATATTCTAACGCATATATACGGAATCTAGAAAAATGGTGCTGAAGAATTTACTTACAGGGCAGCAGTGGAGAAGCAGACATAAAGAATAGACTCATGGACACGGGGAGAGGGGAGGAGAGGGTGGGATGTGTGGAGGAGTAACGTGGAAACTTACATCACCATGTGTAAAACTGACAGCCAATGGGAATTTGCTGTATGACTCAGGAAACTCAAACAGGGGCTCTGTATCAACCTAGAGGGGTGGGATGGGGCAGGAGGTGGTAGGGAGGTTCAAGAGGGAGGAGATATATGGAGATCCAACCAGTCCATTCTAAAGGAGATCAGTCCTGGCTGTTCATTGGAAGGACTGATGCTAAAGCTGAAACTCCAATACTTTGGCCACCTCATGCAACGAGTTAACTCATTAGAAAAGACTCTGATGCTGGGAGGGATTGGGGGCAGGAGGAGAAGCGGACGACAGAGAATGAGATGGCTGGATGGCATCACCGACTCGATGGACATGAGTCTGAGTGAACTCCGGGAGTTGGTGATAGACAGGGAGGCCTGGCGTGCTGTGACTCATGGGGTCAGAAAGAGTTGGACACGACTGAGCAACTGAACTGAACTGAAGGCTGATTAATGTTGAGGTTTGACAGAAAAGAACAAAATTCTCTGAAGCAATTATCCTTCAATAAAAAAATTAATTAATTTAAAAAAATGCCTTTAAGTAGTGAGTCACTCACGGTAACCTGGCGTGCTACAGTCCACGGGGTTGCAAAGGGTACGGCATGACTTAGCAACTGAACAACATTCTTGGTCGAAAACCTTAATAACCATCACTACAGCAACAAGAAAGAAAGAAAGTGAAAGTGAAGCCGCTCAGTCGTGTCAAACTCTGCGAGCCACCAGGCTCCTCCGTCCATGGGATTTTCCAGGCAAGAACCGGAGTGGGTTGCCATTTCCTTCTCCAGAGAATCTTCCTGACCCATGGATCGAACCCGGGTCTCCTGCATTTCAGGCAGATGCTTTATCATCTGAGCCACCAATGATTTGGTACAGCAACAGTAACAGCTCTAATTTCCTGAGCAGTTCCTAGGCTGGGACTGTGCTGGGCCCTTGACATGCTTTATTTCCTGTAACGCTCTGAACAACCCCGTGAGGTACATACGATGACCCACACCCATTAACAAATTGTTTTCCTTTTTGTAGTAAAAACATATAACCTAAGTTCACCATCTTAACCATTTTTAAGTGTGCGGGCCGGTAGTGTTAAGTAGATTCACTCTGCTGTGCAACAGACCTTGAGAACTTCATCTTGCAAGAATGAAACTCAGTCCCATCAAACAGCTACTCCCCATTACCCTTCCTCCATCCCCTGGCCACTCTGGTTCTATGAGGATGTATCCACCCCCATATCATAACCGAGGAAACAGAGGCACAAAGAAACTTCTGTGAGTCTGCCCTGTAGCTCTTAAGTACAGAACTCGGATGACACCTCGCTCTATTTGATGCAAAGTGTGAGCTCCAGGCCCACACCCTGCGTTTGTGGATTGTTCGCGGGGTGGGTTGCCTGGCCACCCAAATCAGAATCATCTCGGGGGCAGGCCGCTTGTTAAAATGCAGACTCTTGGGCTCCATCCGATGAGGTTTCATGCAGAAGGTCCAGGGGTTGGCAGGGAAACCTCTGATGATTTGAATGCTCACTGAAATTTGAGAAGCTCCATGTTTTAGCTCTCCTGGGTAGCAATAGTTAGGCTGGCTTTGACATGGGTACAACTCCATCTTTGTTCTGAAGAGATGCAGGTGCCATACAACGCAGCAAAAATTAGAGAAGAAGCCAGTGTGGTGAGCAAAGAGATCTGAGGCCTGGAAAGGCTCCCTTCTCCCCGGTCAGGACCACACCTGCCAGTTTGCACTGCTGATTTAGACATGATGCTCTGTACCTAGTGACTCCCCCTAATGTTTCCCCCCAGTGCCATGCGTTTGCCCCTAGAGCTGCCATGGGGCTTCGGCTCTGTGCACAACAGCTTTTGTTCAGCCATTACCTATTGAGTTATTTGTTGTAATAAATCACTAGTCAGCCACTTTGGCACATCTTTCTATACACATGTAAACAGTTTCAGCCTCCTGCAAGTGAAGAGCAGTATCACCTTAGCATAGTTGTTATTTCCTTAGGAAGGGAAACAATTATTTATCGGGCTGTAGGGTTTCTAACATCTGAGTCATTGCCTTGTGGTGAGATAGGCACTGAAGTAACATGAATTTATCAGACCCTGATGATCTTCAAGGCGGGAGAATCTGACTTACAGTGTGATGGCCGAAGAACGGGCGACGATGGTGGTGACAGCAGTAATCATATGGACAGGAAATAGTCACATAGTTTGCACTTCTGGCACTTAGCACTTGCAAATGTTTTTCTCTAGAGTACTAAAAGATTAATTTTCTAGCATCCAGAAATGAATCTTTTTCTTTCCCTACTCACTGTATTTTCCCATAACTTCTTCAGGCATTCAGGGAGTGCTCTTTGGCACATTCCCGTGATGGCGTTGCATGTGTCAGAATTAATGACACTATTTGAACAGTTGTTATAGTCCTTTTTTCAGAGTAACGTTCTCTTTTTTCCTCTATGATACTGTCTCCTATTTTAAATTAACTTTTACTGGAGCTTAGTTGCTCTACAATGCTGTGATACCTTCTATGGCAGGCTAGGTCTTATGTTCAGTGAATTATTTAGCTCACCATGGTTCCCAGTGAATTCCTAGAACTTTCAGTCAGCGTTGACCACTATGGAATTTGTGGTCTTGCTTGCGTCTTCTTCTTGCTAAAATCTCTTAGGCCCAGCCCTGAGGTCCCGTCACACGGCTCTCCGTTACTCCCAAACCTAGCTGTTCCTGATACCCCTCGATGGGGGAAATGATGCTCTCACAGACACTGATGGGCACTGTTTCCTTCTTTCTCCCCCAGCTTTCATCCTATCACACCTGGAGTCCTTGGACAGGTCCTATGATGGCCTGGGTCCCCTCACAATTTGGTTAATGGGTAAGGATTTGAGCTTGGGTACCAGGTACCTGAAGTTCAGGGGGGAGGCTGTCAGCCCCCATGCTGGCTAGCAGGGGTCTCACTGAGAGAGTGCTGGGACATTCACAGGGGAGCTACGTCTTCCTAACTGGGACCATGAGGTTATTTTTCTAGGATATCAGATAAGATCATCCACTTCCTTAAGCCTTGCTTTGTCTCCCTTTGGACTTACAGAATCAAGTGCAGCCTCCTTAGCAGGGAGCCCAAGGCTCCCTGTGATGAGACCACACCCTGCCTCTGCTCTCGGCTTTGTCTCCTGCCAGTCCACACACTCACACACACACACACACAGAGGCTCATGTGCACCCCTACACACACACACACACACACACACACGCACACGCTCTTGTGCACCCCTCCCACAGGCTCTGCTCTCTCATCTGATGGTCCTTTCCCTGTCTGTCCGGCAAACTGCTGCTTACACTTCAAGACGACAGAAAGATGTCATGTCTGTGACGCATTTCTAGACTTCCCTGGTTGGGCTCATTTCTCTCCTTCCTTCCCTCACAACCCCACTTGTCATAAACCTTGTCACGCTCTACTGTGGAGGAGGAAATGGCAACCCACTCCAGTGTTCTTGCCTGGAGAATCCCAGGGACAGAGGAGCCTGGTGGGCTGCCATCTATTGGGTCGCACAGGGTTGAACACGACTGAAGAGACTTAGCAGCAGCAGCGGCACGCTCTACTGTAATTATTTGTTTACATTGCCTTCTTTCTCACTGAGAAGCCCTTGAAGACAGGGTCTCCTATATCTTTGAATCCCCAGCATCCAAAACAAGGTTTTGAGTGAAGCTTGGCTCTTCTGTGGGGCCTGAGCTGGGTGACGGAGGGGAGAATGACGTGGGAAGACAGGATCAGCCTTACCTTTCTGCTCTCCTTTATCTGCAAGTGTCTTTGTTCCATGTGATCCTTCCCTGGCCTGGTCATACTCCCTGGTGAGTTGGCTGAGCCTCCAGTAGGACACAGGGATAGACCGAAACAAATGTGATGCTGGGTTGGGGTCACTCATGCAAATGACTTAACGGCTAACAGTGCAAGCGAGTCCATTTGTAAGTGGTGCTTAAGGGATTAGAAGCTACAGAAAGGGCCATCAAATGGGGTGGTTTGGCCTGGGAAGGGCTTTGGGGGAACCAGAACTTTGAAGGTCAGCTTTAGAAGGTTAGGGATGCCCATTGAAGGTCAAGAGAGGGGCGGGGGAAACGTAGCAGTGCATCCAGATGTGTGAGTAGGGTTGGCCTTCTGTGTCCTCTGCCCCTGTGCCTCTGGTCACCAGTGACTCAACAGATCAAGCAATATGAAGGACCACAGTACAAGTTACTGGCTCAGTCTGCTGATGAAGGGGTTTCTCCAGGGCCTGAGGAACCAGAGCCTACTCTTGCATCAGTGAAAGCCATCTGGAAGAGGGAAAACAGACTACCCCCAGGACAAAGCACACGGGACTCAGTCTCTGCTTGATGCGGCGAGACTGCAACCCACAGGACTCCCTCTGTTGTAGCTGCCTGCCTTGGCAGACCTGAAACTCACTCATCCCTGGACCCCAAGGGGAGGAAATTAAAGCACTTGTTTTCTCCTTTATTCTGAGTAATTTTTCCTCTGTTCTAGGCTAGTCTGGGGATCCAATAATTTGATTTACAGATACAAAGGTAAATCTTTGTATCTGTAAAAAATATATATCTTTTTAAAGGAACTCCTTGATGGCTCAGATGGTGAAGAATCTGCCTGCAGTGCAGAAGACCTGGGTTCTCCCTGGGTCAGGAGGATCCCCTGGCGAAGGGAATGGCAACCCACTCCAGTATTCTTGCCTGGAGAATTCCATAGACAGAGGAGCCTGGGGGGTTACAGTCCTTGGGGTCACAAAGTGTCTGGGTGACTAACACTTTCACTTTCACATGAGTAGGACAGGACTAGAATCGAGGGTTTTTCACCCCAAATCTCAAACTCTTCCCGCTAATCAGTATACCTCAAACTATGCCTGGTAACTGTGGTACTTAAGATGATTATAGAAAAATTAATATCCAAATTTTTAATATATATTATTTTACATATATTTTAAAATTTTATTTTGATGTGACATAAAAAATGTCTAAACTGTTATTTTAGAGATATCATTACTTGAAATGAGGCTGAAAAGATTCATGCTATACAGAGAAGGTCCAGATAAACAAATATGTGAAAACATGATTTTAATAACTGACTTGGGAACAACTGAAATACAATGTGCTTTCATTCAGAGTTCCCACTTGAAAGCTCTCAACTATAATTATTATGACGGCAGAAACACCAAAGGGTATTTTCAGTGAGAAAAAAATTCAATAATAAAAATGTGAATGACATTTTAAGTCCTCAAAATACCCGAAGCATTTGTAAGAAGGATTAAAGGAGGTGACATTTGATCCTTGTATGTGCTTCTGAATATCAGTAACCCTTTGTGTTATGGATAAACATCTTTTAAAACTGCCTTGGACAATGAAAGAATACTATTGAAGACTTGGGAAATAGAAAACATGTTTTTCTTCTTTTAAACACTTTAAATTGGAGTGCTCATTTAATAGGTATTTTAATATTTTGAATTAAAATTCAATGGCCATTTTCTCCTATGACCAGAGAATTTGCAGATGCTCGTGTATCTCCACCTGAAATTTCTAAAAGTTCAACTGAAGTCATTCAACGTGGGCAATTCACATTGGGCTGATCTGTCATTACTCCTGGCACCGAGATTCTGATGGGTGATGTTCCTTAGCCTTTGATGGGGAGGCCCTTTAAATGATTCGTAAGAATGTAACAGTTGGAATATTTGAAGGGGGTTCATTTTGTGCCTGATTTGGGAACACAGTGACCATTCAGGCCTGTGGAACTGCTGCAGGAGGATTCCTTCAGCCCCTGCCTCGGAGCATGGCCTCAGAGGGGGTGTCCGGAGCTGGGAATCCTGCACCCTGAGCAGCCAGTCAGGTTTATCTTCTATGTTCTAAACGGTGGAAGGGCCTGGAGAAGCTCCGTCCTTGGCCCTCCCATCCTCCCTCCTGTCTTTTCCCCTGGAGCTGTCTGGCTTGAAAAAGACAGCACAGAACCCTCCTTGGAGAATGGGATGAAGGGGTCTGTAGGCGCCCAGTGCTTGCCCACAGAAAGGTCAGTGCTGCCCAAGAGGACATGCGGGTCGTCCACTCAAGCAGACTTTCTGTGACTTTCCACCAAACAGAAACGGGCAGCTGCCCGGGTGAGCACATTCCCAGTGGCGCTCAGGAGCCTGCGGCTGAAACACACGGCCATGCACAAAGATACACCACGAGAAGGGACCCGTTTCTCAGGGCTCTCTCACTTGGGGCAGTGGCTAGGAACAGGACTTGCTGCTCAACTCCACCTGATTTGTTTTTTTTCCTGCACTGGGTCTTCCTTGCAGTGTGGGGGCTTTCTCTAGTTGCCCCCAGCAGAGGCGACTCTCGAGTTTCAGCAGCCTGGCTGTAGAGCATGTAGGTTTCAGTGGCTGTAGCCCATGGGCTTAGTTTCCTTGCAGCTGCATGTGGGATCTTCCCCGATCAGGGATTGAGCCTGTGTCCCCTGCACTGGCAGTGCGTGGGTGCTAAGTCGCTTCAGTCATGTGCAACTCTATGTGACCCTATGAGCAAAGCCTGCCAGGTTCCTCTGTCCATGGGATTCTCCAGGCAAGAACACTGGCGTGGGTTGCCATTCCCTTCTTCAGGGGATCTTCCAGACCCAGGATCGAACCTGGGTCCCCTGCATTGGCAAGTGTATTCTTAAGCACTGAACCACCAGGGAAGCCCTCCTGAAAGTGAATCCAGGTTCTGCTTTTTCCTAGCTTTGAGTGATCTGAGCCTCAATGTCCTCATCTCTAAAATGGGGATGATGATCCTACCCCTTGTAGGGTTGTTGTGAGGATTAAATAAAAGGATGTACATCACTTGACAGGCTCTCAGTGCGTGGGAGCCGAGACTGCTTCCACCACGACCATCACTGTTACCACGGCTGTGGTCCTGCCCCCAGTGAGCCGCCGCCACTCCCGTTCTCAGGGCAATCTCCTCCACCTGTGGCTGTTTCCACCCCCAGGACCACTGCCACCACGCTGCTGCTGTTACTGCTACTGCTGGTGTTAGTCAGAGAAAGTGTCATCCGGTTGATCCCAGAAAGGGCCAGGGAGAAGCAGAGCATCGGATTATGACCAGATTTGAAGATTCCAGACTAGCTTTAAGGGTTCTGAGAGTCATCCGCATTCCAGGAGATGTAAGAGTACAGAATGACTCCCTCCTCCCCAAAGATTCTTGTTCCCTCTAAACTCTTATAAATCACAGATTGATTTGTCCCTGTAAGAAATGAGACTCAGAGGTGCTATGTATTTGACACAGCACCAGTATTTGAAAACAAATGCATTTTAAAGAATTAAAAAAAAAAAAAAGAAACTTAGAATATCTGCGAGAGGAGGTTCTAATCAAAGGCAAGTGACCAGAAGTTGGGAGCCAAAAGTGACCAGAAGTTGGGAGCCAAAATCAGGCCAAGTATATACCACATGGAAAACTACCTACCAAAGTGAAACAACTGGATTTCTAAGCATATATTTATAAGCTTGAGGCTTCGGTCAAACAGTACAGTTTTCAGTAGCCGGTAAGCAGGAAAAGGAAAGGTATAGCATAAAAAGAGGAAGTTCTTGGGAACATGGGAACTGAGTGGATGTAAAATGAAGATTATCATTAACATTTTGCTCCTTAATAAGGAAGCATGAAATCATTTAGCTTGAGCTCTATACAGGAAGTAGAAACACGCATGTGTTGGACATTGGTAAGATTAATTTGAGACTCTGCCCATAGTTTTAGGAAACTGGTGAAGTAAAGAAGAATTAGCAGAAGAAAATCTGGAAGATGAATTTGGAAGGGAAGGTAGAGGTGGCTGAACAGTAGGGAGGAGAGCTGAGGTGAATGTTTGGGTCAATTATCTTAATACGTGACCTGTCCAGAGCTGTCTACTTGCCCAGATGGAGTGTCTCCATGGACCAGAGCCTCTTTACTTCACAGACAGACAGGGAGACCAAAGGTACCTTCTGTTTCTAAGATTCTTCTCAGAACCCACTAAATGTAGGCAACAAGCTTTATCGTTTAAAATATTCAGGCAGAATGATCAGGACAGGAATCCAGAAGGCTTTAAATATCTTTTGATAAGAAAATCTGGAAAAATCAGGCCAGCTATGCCACATGGAAGGCTACCTACCGAGGTGAAACAATTGGATTTATAAGCATATTGCAATCTAAACGAGTTTCCGCATTTGCCAGTAAAGTAGAGGGTGTGCTTAATTTTCTGTTTTTTAAAAATAGTTTTATTGAGATATAATTTGCATACCATAAATTTCACCCATTGTTAAGTATATAATTCGTTGACTTTTACTAACTACATAGAATTCTGCAACTATCACTGCTCAGATTTTTTTGAAACTGGAAATCTTGTTGGAAAATATTTTATTTTTTAATACTGAGATAAATGTGTAAATATCTTGCATTTAATATTTTATGTCAGAATATTTTGTCAAATTTAAGCTGATATTACTATGAGAAAAGCAGAGAATGAAGGCCATTTTATAGCAGTTTGAAGCTAAGACCAATAATTTTAAACTTCTTCTATTTTATATATTGTAGTCTTATTATTTCTTTGGAAAATACATCTAAACAAACTAGCATTAACTAGAAGGCACTTTAAATTTTAAAGCATCTACTAAAATATAAATGATGAATAATAACTGATAAAATAATTAGTGAAATTTTTTTTCAATTTTTCTAGAAGGGGAAAATGTCATTATCATATATATTGTTAAAAAGTACAACGAATAATTTCTTTTTAGCACTGTCAGAAATTTAGAAACCAGATAGCTAAATAGTATTTACTAAATGTATATCATGTACTGATTTCCAAGATGCTGCAGGAGGATGTACAATAGGGAAAATTCTTTACTCTCTGAGCTAGTAGTAAGAAATGCCCCCAGTTTTTTTTTTTCCCACTGAGGTCCACTAACTTAAAATGGAAAAAAAAAATGAGAGAATTCTAGAAACTCTTGCTTTCTGTTTTTTAGTAAAATAAAAGCTCATTTGCCTGCTTTTAATATTAAAAAGAATTAAAGAATTGTTTAAGAAGCACCACAAAGTATCAAAGGAACGCTCTGAACCTCTCTAGTATAATCAGCAGAAGGAGAGAAAGCAGGGGACAGGGGCAGGGTGGTAGAGATGATGTGGCAAGAAAGGAGGACAGAGAGATAGAGAAAAAGAGAAAACCTAAAAGAGTCCACAGAAAGGGAGCAGGGAAGGCAGAGGAAGGAAATACACGGAAGCACACGCAGACCCGCACATCCTGAGAGGGAGAAGTCCCGTAAGAGGGAACGAGAGGAAAGCCACCCTTTCATGGCCCTTGCTTGGTTCTTGCTCTTAACGGAGCTGAAAGGCATGGTATACTTCTGCAACCACAGGTGTAACTGAGAACAGGGCTTTGGGAACTTGTCCTTTGAGTGAGATGAAACCCAGCTCGGGGTCAGACAGGGCCTCTTTACCCAAGAGCCCCCAGTCTAGCTCTCAGAGTTTCCCACCTAGCTTAGGAGATCGGATGACTAATAAAACAGAATGAGGTTTGCAGAGCTCAGAGCCAGGATGTCTTTCTGGGGCAGGGCAGGTGGACAGGCCAAGACAGAACTGAGAAGGAGGGGGCCGCGTGGGGAATAATAGCTGGGAAGTTACATGGATTTTCAGGGCACTTTCCTTTCTCATCACCTACTGCTCATGCAAAAAAAAAAAAAAAAAGGAGCGCATGATGAAGAAAAAGATTCTAATCTGAACTAATCAAATTCACATTTTGTGTCTGAGTGAATACTTTTTAAAGCTCTGTCTACTTTTGGTCATTAGCGTGAGGATTCATTGTGACCAAATTGAAACCAGATTTAAGTTAATTCTGCTCATATCTTTAGTGACAAAGTGAGCCCCGAATTCTGGTAGGGGCTGGATCACCACCTTGGGTGTGTGAGTGACCTTGGGTAACTTCCAAACCCTTGTTGGGTCTCGGTGTATTTTTTAAGTTGTAAACTGAAAGGATTTAACTAGAAGATTTTCTGAGATTTCATCCAACAGAATTACATTGTTTTCAATTGAAATTGAGCAAGGAAAAAAAAAATCCTGGAAAATATAAGCCAGAAGAGAAGTATTTTGATTAAAATATCTTTAGGAATGTGTTTTAAATTAAGGATGAAACAACTTGAAAAATCATCAGATTTAATCTACATCCAAAATCTCTTATCCTCTAACACTAAGCCAGCCACTTGCCACTAAACCTGTGTGAAACAAGGATATGATCAACAGTAAAACTGCACTGCCTTGATTTACATGCAATTTGTTGTTAATCAGATCAACCTTAAAGTTATCGCAGGCAGACTCAACTTTCTAAGAATTTGACTTTTTAAATGTCAAAAGTATGGCATATACTTTATATACATATAAAGATTTTCATGAACAAGGAAATAAAGGGAGAAATGCAATAACTAAGCATCTCAAAAGAAGAGTAATGTCCCTTCCTCTCTCATTTTCACTGGCAATCACTCGGTTCTGATTTTGAGTGTTGCTGCTTACAATTAAGTGGGGCAAGGCTGTGGGTGGTGGGGTGCATGAGTGTAGGAGGGCACACTGCTGTCTATTAGTGGAATCAACTCTTTCCTTTGACGAAGACAACAACCAAATCTTTGGATGGTTTATTTGATCTGTGTGAAAGAGTGGCAGTGGGATTTCTGGCACTTGAATAAGCGGAAACAATATTTTTGGCTAGAGAGACTTCTGAGTTCTCTCAGGGAGCCTTCTAGAAGGCCATCTGGACCAAACAGTATTTCTTTTGTAAAGCCCTGCATTTGGAAACACAAATGAAAGGTGTGTGAGCCACAATCAGATACCTACAAAAATAACTTGCTTTCAATATTGGGGATTTATTATTCTTTGGATTTTTCTAGATAAGAAGACTTACATGAGAAAAATAAACTCTTTCTTTTTTCTTTCTTTATTAAGATATAAGTTCCCATTTATATTCCTGTAGAGAATTTGCTTATTAATGTAAACATATTAATCTGTATTATTGCTTTCTCCAGAGTGAAGTTAGAATGTTTCAGTCATACGTGACCTTGTTTTTGACCTTTATAATTACTAAAGGAACCTAGATTTTAAGGTAGAGACTTTTTCTTCCTTGGTTTTTAGCCAGCTTGCAAAGCTATAATGAACAAAAAAATACTGAAAAATTTAAACAAAATCCTTCCAAAAACCAAACAAAGCATTTAAAGATTTCATATGAATAAAACAGAGTGCTTAGAACACTGAAAATGTAGCAAAGTCATATTGGCAGCCAGACACTGCAGAAATATGAATATTCTAGCAAAGTACCTTTAAAAATCGATCTCACCTAATACATATTGCTATTCTTAATATCTTCTGCTATTCTTTCATATTTTTCTGCAAGAGCCTCTATTTGGAAAGAAATGGTAAATTCTTAAATTAGAATTTCCTGGCATTATCAATCATTTTAAAAAAGCAATCGACTATTTCCTTTCGCTGTCATTTTTGCCCAAGAAGTGATGAAATTAACACTGTGTTTAGAATATAGACATGAAAAAATACACAGTATCATACATATATGAATGTATATTTAGTACAGATATGTATATGTGTTTATTTATATGCAAATTAAGGTTTCTATTAATATTAACTAATTATTTGCTTGAGATGGTTTCAATTATCCAATTTTCATACTATACATAATTCTTAGTTGATAACAAAAGAACTGCTAAAATCATATTTTAAAATAAACAATACTAAATTCAGTTCTAAATGGAGAATTTTCAAATATTGAAATCATTATTATGAAAAATGACATCAAAATGATGTAAACTTTTAAGAAAATATAAATTTAAGACAAATCACATGGGAGTGATTTTTCCTGGCTAAAATATTTCACCAAATAATTTGAGGCTAACATAATTAATGACATGCAGATTGTATCTCAAAATGTATTTTTCTAGAAGGATAGAAGAAAGACTCAAGTTTGATTAATAGTGTGGATATATACCTCAGAACTGATGTCAGCTGAAGCAGAAATATTTTAGCTTATGGGAATTAAAACAGGAGCATAGAGTATGTGGAATGTTTAAATTACTTCCAACAGATTTTAATGAGTCCCTAATATTAATCTATAGTCCTAATTCTTATTGCTGGGAGCTATTACTATGCCAGACAAATTTTGTTAGCTTGAAAATATCTTTAGTTTCCTTAAATGAAGCAGTTATAAGTATCATTACCTGCCTTACAGTGACAGATTATATGAGCAAATTATTATTTTTATTATTTCAAAATTATTTTTAATGTAAAGTATTTTTTTACCAACACGAAGATGAAGGGTATCAAATTTCATTTCCTTAGAACTTTCAATTAATATAAAATTTAAAAATTTCCCATGATACTAAAGACTAAACCCCAATAATTTATCTACTTTGGATCTAAGTATTCTCATTAATTTTGTTATTTGGAGGGGACAGGAAAAAATGTAGAACTTTAATTTCTTAATAATATTATTATTACTACTATAGAAAATACAAATGACTCAGCAGTAATGGTGAACTTTAGCTATACCTTTTGTCTTAGGGCAAAGTATAGTTTAAGATAGGAGCAGGAAGTAGAGAAAAGCAATGACACATAATTTTGCCTTCTTGGGTCATTTCTACTTGAAAGCATTGCTTGAATGAAATTTTCATCAAAGGGTGAAAAAAAAGATCTTTTAGAAATTTTAAGTATCTCCCTAGGACACAAACCATCAGCTTCCCATTCACTGAGAGAGTCACCTGTGCTTTGGACAAAGTATCCGAGGGTTTATGTTTTCATCAGTGAGTCACATTTGAAATAAAACAGATTAGATGTTTGTTGGAAGCAGTAGTTTATACAACTGAGAGACCTATTTATACTAAATCTTTACAAACAGAACCTACATTATTTAAACCCCAAGACCCCTCAAGACCCAGAGTCACCTACCTGGCAGACCCAATTTCTGTGACCAGTCAATTTATAGGCAAAGCGAAAGAAACATGCGAACTGGATAAAATAACCATATGTCCCCACTGGAAGCCCCATTACTTGAATCATTTAAACCTTGCTGGACAAAGCACCAGGAGAATTTGCTGTAGGAAACAAACCTACACGAATGAGGCAGGGAAGAAATGACCTAATAGTAAATCTCCCTTCTGCTCTAATTTCTATGGTTCTGTTAAGAAAGGCTGTGCTACCACAATGTTGTGAAAGCTTATGCCTCAACAAGAGGGCATTTCTTATTTAAAAACAAAAACCCAAACCCAACAGTTCATAATTTAACATGTAAGTTGCCATCATCAAAAGGCAAGGATACTTTAGGGCAATTTTCCCTGGGAACAGCACTTTCACGATACAATGGAAAAGCGTTGATTTTCCCCTCATTCAAGAACTTAAATGCCAGTAAAAGAGTGTGTTTCTAATTTGAATTTTGTTTGCTGGCTACTGAAACTTAGGGAAGCCTCTCCCATACCGTTAGCTGCTTATAATGCCAGTGGCATCCTTCGGTTTTATTCAGTGTGAGACCCGGTGTAGACAGTAAAGGGAGGCACGTTTGGCTCAGACTGGAAGCCTACTTGGTCTGCATTTGGATGGCCCCCATCCTGCCTCAGTTTATGTCAGGAGGAAGGACCTATCAGGTGCATATCCTTAGCTGGCATAAGGTACACACTGAAGTAGAGAACATTTAGTCAGTGTGTGCAGGCAAGCAGGCAGGAGAGGGGAATGGATGGAGTTATTCTGCATACATAAATGTAAAAGTACATGGCTCTTCTCTCTAGATAATTATATTTATTCATGGAGGAACTGAATTGGGGGGGGGTCAAGATATAGAAAAATTATTTTTATGAACTGCAATTTTTTTATGGTTATTATTGATTTCAAACGAAAAGCTGCTAGGTATCCTGAAACTGGTTTAAGTCCTGATTTGGATGTTTCTAGTGTCCCATTTTCTGCCTTTTGACTTTAAGTGCAAGTTTGTGCATAGAGGAGCCTGCAAGTGTGTGAGGGCAAGCATGCGTGCATGGTTGGGATTGAAGGCAGGTAATGGGAGGGAGGGAGTGTGACCCATTTAATATTGTTACCTAGTTTTGAAAATCTTGGGATTTTTAGGTGTGTGTTTTTACTCCAATGAAAAGTATAAGCCTCACGTTTCACATTGATGTCACCGGTTCACCACTGAAAACCAATTTTGTTCTTTTTTTTTTTTTGGTAGAGGGGGTACTGTTTAACACTTAGAAACTATATAATGTTTCAACACTCTTTCTCCCCTGAGTAGTTTTGCATGCTAGGCATCAAAACTTCACTCTTTCCGTAAGTAACAAGGCCGAGTTTAAATATAACCTCTGGGATAGATTTATAAAGGCAACTTTCCTCCCATCCCCTTAAAAAGAGGCAAACGGTATTATTGCAAATAACCTTTAAGATAATTAACTGACAATGCTGCAACTAGCATAAAATCTTCCTTCGGGCGACACCTCATTTAAGTGTTACTGGCACAAAGTGGAGACAGATTGTGCATCACCACTGCAATATTTACACAGCAGAAACCCACAGAGCAGGAAACGCGAGGCTCAATGATGCACTAAATTAGGAACAACCGTACTCCAGTGTTAATTTGCTTTCCATTCGATCCAAATCTCAGGTCCAGAAATTGGTACTAACACACAGACAACCTCCCACTCTTCAATGACTAAACCAGAGGAGATTTTTGTACTCCCCCCTCAAATTAAAATAACTTGAAATTTATTTCTTCTCTCCCTAAGAATCATTTGATCAAACTGTGTTTATTTCATTACAACTTGCTCTCATTTTGATCTAAAATTATTTTCATATGAATGCCACATTGGGGTCTGTAGAGTAAAACTAAACAGACTTCTATTTTTTTCAAAGGCTGCCAGTATAGTTTATGAAAAGAATAAAATGGGAAACTTGAGAGCCAGTGAGTGAAATATTTAGGAACGAGCAACAAATTTACCTTAAATGAATTTCTCACTGATGAATGATGTCCCTGCCTAAGCCTACACAAATCCCCCTCCCCCAAATAGGAGTTCTTTTAGAACCACCCAAACAATACATATTTTTTCATTCTTCCCCACAGTATTTTAAACATGAGTTTCACCCACCGTTTCGGGGCATTTTAACACAACGTTTACCTTTCCTAATTGTTGATGTTCTTTAAAGGCAGCAATCAGTTCTTCAGCCCACTTAATTTTTTCAGCAGAAGGAGAAAACTGCTCCTGGACCACCGCAATTTGGTTCGGGTGTATCACCTGCTTACCTACGAGAAGATTAATAACACCGGAAACACAAAACAACAAACAGATGTTCAAACAAAATGTCTCAACCATGCCAGGCTCCTGAATGCCTGCCTTACAGACTGTATATAACTCTGTTTAGAACTTTTTAAAAAGAAAATGACCACAATCAGGCAGGCCTTTCCAGAATACCACAGAAGAACAAATACAACAATGGCAGTAATTGTGTTTTGGATGCTATAGAAATGTCACCTTAGTGCAGATAATCTCTCATTTTTAGTTACAGGTGGACTGACCAGGCAGCTCACTGATTGACTGCTTTGGCTGGAATTTTAAAGGATAATGTCTGCAAATTAGAACAATTATTTTGAATTAAAGTAGAAAAAATTACATGTTAATTCTTTCCAATTCTGTAAGTTGTCTTTGGTTGTTTCTGTACTATTATTCCACCTTCCGTGATTTCTTTTAAAAGGGGTCTGTCAGTTTTCATAGAGCTTACAGAAGCAGGTGTTATAACTACATTAATATCAAATGGTGTCTTACAATAATACACTTAATTTTCGTTCTTTCAGAAGAATATGGTGCATCTTGTCTAGCCACTAATAGAAAATTGGATTTCAATTAAAAAATTTTATCCAGTATAGTAAAAAAGAAAGCAGAGCTGAACACTGAGGTCTCTAGATTACCACATTTTAAAATGTTTAAATAAAAAATTACAAAATGTTTTTCTAACAACAAAAAAAAGCCCCAGATTCTCCCTTTCTGCTTATGGAATGAAGATTGGATATTTATCCTTTATACAGATTCTTAGACACTGCAGAAGAAATCTTATTTCTATAGCAATAGCTTTAAAAAAGCTTTAAGAATCTTAAATAAAAATATTACACAAGAGTCACAGGATTCTATGAAATCATGCAGTCATTAAAAAAAACCCATTTAACAATCAGAGAAGAATGAAATCTAATCAGGTCATTAATAAACTGCAACATAATTTAATGTTGTAATAATGATGAGATTATATTTTATTATATGATAAAATTATAGACATATTTGGTTCTTCAAAAATGAAGGTATGCTTAATGATAATTTACTCTGCCAAGTATATTTGCTGGCATATCAATTTGCTTTGCTTTTGAAATAGTCATTTTAAGTACAAATTATATCCTTGATGTTTTATAAAAGTCCATTCCTGTTACTGTCATTATTCTGTCAAATAGGAAAAAGAACAATGTTTCTAACAAAAAAATTTTTTTGCATTTCATGAAAGAGTTTAAGTGAATAAATATAACAATGTCTTGTCTTTAGAGTGGCTTAATTAAAACATCCTCACATTATTTCATTCTTATCTGAGAGCATACTAATAAAACATTAAAATCCTATGTAAATAAAGATGCTTTAAATTATTTGAAGGATAATTTCTGGGAACAAATAACGTCAGTGATGACAAATGAGTTTTTTCAATATCAGATACTGAAATTATATTTAAGTAATCTAAGAGTTGTTACAATGTGATCAATAAAGGATGTCAGTCTGGTCGTCACTGTGTACTAATTGTTAGTCCTGAATTTTATAATTTATGCACACAACTTACGCTGATGGGTAATAAGCCAGATTTCGTGGGAACTTCTTGGTACAGATACCATAAATTGAGAAGCAAAACGTGAACTATTTACAATGCTGTGAAACTAATGGAGGCTTTCAAGTAGCCATATTTTGGTAATAAGGCTAATTTTAAGATATGTATTAGGTTTTAGAAATTTATGAACTTCCATATGTGAAGCTATCTTTCATTGATCTTATATATCCCAACAACTGAACGGCAGACTTTAATGCCATGTGGGAGCGAAGCAAATATTTTATACAGAAGAGTTGTTATTGACAAGTTACTGAGAGGGTGCAAAATTGGAAGACATTAAAATTTATGACCATGAAATCCTTTTTACAGTACCACTTGATATATCGTGCTTTAAATCAATACCTGTCAAGTCTTTTAGGTAACTGTATGATGGTGTCATTTTTGTCTTCTACAAAAGACTGCAAAAAAGAAGAAAACCCATAGTGCTTCATATTCATAATCTTTCTTCTCAGCATGTAGTACTGGAATAACTGTGATGCCTAAGTCGGCTGTTAAAGCTTTATTCCAAGATTTATTTTTGGTTTCTTTTTATAAAAATAATTCCTAAAGTTAATAGTCATTTATACAGCTAATGCATTGATTTAAAATCAATCTACATGGATTGTGGCCCTGTGAAACAATGATTACAGAAAAGAAACTGTAACCTGCTGTCTGAAGCATGGTTAAGTGTCACAAAAGTACAACTCATTAAAAAAAAAATCTAATTTTTTAAAGCCCGGAAAATTTTCATAGCATAGATCCTTATCAGTGTTATAGACAACACAATACTTCATTGAATTTTAAAACTTTCAATCTTTTGCTTCAAATAGGGTATTCAGCTCTCTTTTCCTGCCCTCCCTCCTTCCTTCCCTTTTTCTTCCTTCTTTCCTTTTCTCCCTTTTTGTGCAAAGCTCAAAGTATGGCAATTACATGACAAATAATTAGGACAAACAGATCATGAGTGGTGTAAAATGCTCATTAAAGCATTCGTTGTTTAAAAATACTACCAGTAATCTCTTATCTTATTATCAGACCAATCACCTTTTATTGGTGTATAGAAATAAAGTTGGGACAAGAAAGACCTTTCTTTCTAAAAACTGCAAGATGGCCCTGAAGTTTAGCTTCCTACTTTCCTGACTTGTTCCCTTGAATGTATAATGGGCACTGTACCCTCCCCTGCCTCCCACTCCCTCCCACTTCCATTTTTTTGTGTGTGATTTAATACTCCCTGTTGTTGAGAAACAATGGTGCCAAGTCCGTAAGCTCCTCACACTGAGTTGGGCACAGTCTAGAAATTTAAATCTGATTTGAAATAACTTGTCTGCTACGATCAAATTAGGGACCAATTTAATTTGGTCCTCTCTCTTGGAGAAACTCGCAAACTCTCTTTCTTACAAGTTCTGGAGCAAAAACTTACCCTGGAGGAAGCAGAGGACACCCAGGTTATCCTGAGTGATGATCAGAGAGGCCCCATCAATTCGGTGCTTTCTATTTTTTTATTGTATTAGTGCCCATTTTAGAGCAACATCTGGCTGCTTGGCAGCCAATGCCATATAGTTTAGACCAATGACATCAGGGTCTATTGGATAGATTTCATGGAGTCTTTCTCCAACTTTTCCATTTGGGTCACATCCTAACAGGTCATTGGAAAGAGGCAGGTGTCACAGGTACAGACCCAAGGACAATCAATGCCAGGGACTGTTTCCTTCTGGGTCACTATTAAATGTAGGGGCGATTCATTTATTAATAGTTCAGATGATCGAGAAAATAGTTCTCTATAACAGAAATCTTATTCATTTAGCAGATTTGGGGGAATCACATTTTTAACTCTTTGTGTTAAAAACACCAACACAGAATATTTGTTTTATTTAGACTGAAAGATCTCTGGTCAGGCACCTTGCCTATATTATGCACTCTCTCAAATGCAAAGTGTTGGCATTACTCCTACTGCCACAGTTAAAGCAAATAATGATGCTCTTTTAAATAAAAAGGCCCCTGAAACCCTAAAAAAATAAATGAAAACACAAATGCAAAGGTCAGAGCTTTATTTAATTCTCCTATAACACTAACATTGTTTCTTCAGTCTTTCCATTTTACTTTGGGTTAAATTATCATCCATTAAGGTATCTTTTATATTGAAGGTCATTTTATGAAATGTTTCAGTCACCTCTACCCAAACACATTTCAAAAATATTTACAAAAAGAATAGCATGGATGCTTGTCTCTTTTATTTTTTTGGGGTGCATTTCTGATCACGATATTCTTAGAACTTGCAGCAGAAGAACAAATAAGAATAAAAGAGATTATGGTGCTTTCCCCCCACAGTTGTGTGTGTGTGTGTGTTTGTGTGTGTGCAACTGCAGACATGTTTGTGTATAGAATTCTATTGTGGTTTTTCAAAAAATAGATTCTTGTTGCAAAAATACGATTTTCGGTTGCTCCCTGGGCTCCTGGGTATGAGTGACTGGGCACACCAATCAACAGACATCTATCTGCCTGTGCTCCGGGACCGGATTTCAAGGACCCGCTGATCTTAATGCCAGCCAATGCCCGTAGGTGTCACCCGGCACACAGACACTCACTGGGTGGTGGGAGGGAAAGGAGGGACTTGAAGTGGCAGAAAAATTAAAAGCTGGTTATGAGTTTAAAAAAAAACAAAGAAGATATCATTAAATGTTTTTCAGAAATAAATTAATATTTTGGATGTTTGAGTACATTTTGTTTTCCTACCCATCAACTCAAATTCTTAAGGCAGTCACTCAGAAACACTGCTGTAATGTCCTTGCTCTTCCCCTCACATCAGCATAAACTGCGGAAGAATTATTACTAAGAGGACAGGAAAAACTGGTAGGTATTATCAGGAGAAACTAAAACGAGTGCTTTGTTTTTTGACTTGAAGCGCCAAAGACAGATATGACCCTTTGTCTGGCAGGTTCTTGTTCTGGATCACTTTTTTCACGCTTCATACAGTGGGATAAGTATATGAGTCACCTGGCGACATTAAACACACACCCAGTTCCTGGTGACACTTCTACTTTTCTGGAAAGTTTGCGTAATCGAGATACTGCTTTCTAGGGTATTATCGAGACTCGTACCAGTAAATCCCATCGCAGCTCCTTCTCTCGACTGCCTGAGAAGCCCCTGTTCATCCCGGAAGTCGATGTACACCAGATCTATGGCCTGTAGACCGAAGGCCTTTGCTACAACAATAATCTTTTGTCGCGCGTAGAGTATATCTTGGGTTTCTTTACTACTTGTTGCACCTGAAGTGTTGACAGAGAAAGCAGATATTAACTTTGGAAACTGGACCTAGATACCTAGTATTACAAAAACTCAAGTGTGTAAAGACTTCTGTGTCTAGGGGATTTCACCCTAGCGAAAGGATGATGCAAATAAAAAAGAAGAGAGGGTTCTGCGTAGGCAGAGTTAACCCTCACTTGTGTCTCTTTTTGTGCAAGGCATCTTTTCGAGTAATTACTTGCATATGCATTGAGAGAAGGCCCCTCCCCTATCTCACAAGCTAGACACAAATGACTCAATAGGTCACAAAGGACTCCTGGTGCATTCTTCTCCTTCTTGCCATTGCTCAGAAAGTGTCACTCCAAAGTCAGCACTATACGAGGTGGCCAAATAGCTGTGCGTGGAAATAGTTAACTCCCTTCGCTGAGCACAGAATTCGGGTGCTGTGGCTGCAATGCTGTGTCATAACCGAGGTTCTGAGCCAAATACGGCAGCTTTGGGGTGTGGATGGGGAACTGGGGGAAACGAAAGGACACTCGTTTTGAGGGAGGCAGAAAGTGTCCACTGAGCTGTTGTATACACAAAAGTCTCCTGGAAAGAGTGGTATTAAAATAAGTTCCTTTCTCTCCCCCCCAGGAAGGGGGGCGAAGTGTCACTGTTTATATTTGAACCATGACACTGCTTAGGGAATGCTCCAGTTTTCAGGTCACTGGGACTGGGGTTTTGAAAATGCTTTGTGGCCGAGGCCCCTTTTCCAGACAGATTCACAGCCTCTAGTGATACATCTGCCCAGACCAAAGACATAGTGCCCAGGGGAGGAGGAAGATCAGTGAAAATCAGCCTACTATCTCAATAAATATTTCATAATAAAGGAGCTCAGAAATATATTTTAGGGTGGATTTGAGATCTACGTTAAATATTTACATACTCTATACAGTGTAGAAAATGATTCATTAAAGCAATGTGAAATTGCCTTAACTTTGTGTTACAAGTCTAGACAGCCTTCAGACTAATGGGAAAACAGTAAGTTTAAACAACAGAGAAGTTGTTCACATAATGTACTTATTATGAACAATGTAGACGTCATATAGACCTGAACACGTCTGAGGCTACGACAAGCTTTTTATTAGTTATTTTATAAATGAATGGAAGTGCTGATGTAGGGTTCTGGAAGCAGGACAGCTATGAGGTGCCCTAAATTATCAGGAAGTGTTGCCCATGGTCATGGTTGGCAAATCGATATGGCCCATTCTTGAAAGGGCAAAGAAAAAATATATACACATAAACACAGTTAGAACAAGAGGAGAAACGTGTCTTTGACACCTATGCTGGCTCGAAAGTCCTCTCCTCCAAAAACTACAGCATCTAGAAAAAGACCCACTCGAGGCCCGTTCTTTACTGCTTCTTCACACACTGCCTGTAAAAGAACAGAACAGAACCATACACACACATTAGAGAAGCATGGTATATTTCAGTAACAGAAAGATGCAACTCCTAACACCATTTAGCTGAAAGCTGTCCCAAAAATGCAGCCCCAATTCACCCCTTTCAAAAGTACTTAATATTGTCCAACGTAAGTTATGTTGCACATATTTGCTTTGCTTAATGGATTATATTAATATAGTTGTAAATGTTAATATTGATATAATGTTCACATTTTAGTTCATCCAATCTTTAGAGAAACTTTCAAGTTCACTCATTTTGATGGTACTAGAAGTTACTTCTGTTCTTCCAAAATTTGTTTCTGCTTTAGGAGACCCTCCAACAATAAACATAAAGCCGCAGGAGAAAAGGAAAGAATTTAAAAATCAAACTAATTGGATTATTTGCATTGGGATCAAGATTTCTCAGTAAATGGTCTCAGGATTAAAAACAAGACAAAACTCTACAACTCCAGAAGAGAAAATAACGCAGTAAGTCATCCAAGGTGTATTAATAAGCAACTTGGACATTTCTTGGTGAAAATAAAGATGAATAGCGGTCATCTTAGACACAGCTGTGACTCTGGAAAGGTGGAGAGTCAGCATGCTAATATATGTGGGTGGGGAAGACATGAGGAACGGGTGAGAGCACTGTTGATCAATTTCAGGGGCTGTGAGCTCTTCTAAGTATATTATGAATAAAATGGCAAATCAGTGCTTCAGATGAAATCACTGTATGAATCTAGTTGCATCTAGGAAATATGCATCGATTATATTCTCAGAATTCTAGGGCAGGCTGGAAGAGTTTGTGGCTCCTGGTGTAAACGTGCTGATGCAGCTCCCCAAGTGTCTGCACTCTGCCCCTCCTGCACGGGCCAGCAGGTCTCAAAGTTTCCTCTCGGAGCACTGATTCGCATATTACCTCCCCAGTACAGCTGGACTTTCTCTTTTTGTTTTTAGGTATTTCTCCTCTCCTGCGCTCTGAGATGGGGTGCCACAGTGATGTTTACAGGTCAGATGGAACGTGAATGAAGCATATTTTGGATACCAACTTAGATGGCCACTGATCAACAGGAAGAAACAAACTGGCTATGAATTTGTTAGGGCACATAGTTCAATGCAATCATACAATGGTGAAAAAGCTTGGCTCAGCTAATCTTCTTGTATGTACATTAGGAAGTATTTTACGTTCTAATGTGGCAAGTTGAAATAACATAGAACAAATTAGTGTGTACACTAACTCAAAAACAGTAATCTCGGCTATTAGACATTACAGTTAATGTTGCTACAAACAGGCCTGAAAATTTCCCAGTAGATGGCAATTGTCACAAAAGAATAATTGAAAGTTAATTCATAAGGGTGACATATGTTCATGTACACTTACTCTAAAAATGAAATAATTCACAGCAAAAATTTACAGTGATTAATTAAAATTAACACCAGGAATATATAAATATTTCATTTAAATATTTAGGACTAGGAAGTTTTTTCTTGCTACTAAGCCAGTTTCTTTGTTTTCTAAGACACTCACTACCTGGTGTTTGCTTGTTACAGATAACACATGGTGCTCAAGGTTTAGTGTGCTTTATAAATCTTTCTAGAAAAATATTTTAAGCAGATGTCAAGACAGAAAACCAAAGTTCTTTTCAGGTAATAAATAAAATACTGATTTATTAGCCACATTATGGATTTCTTACCTTAAAATTGAGCAAACCCATTGCAGTTTCCACAAAAGGGATTAAATTCATAGGTTGTTCAAGTTTTCGGTCTTTTAAGTAGAATGAAAATTTGTCTGAAAACTAAAATAAAAAGTGTCATAGGTGACTAGTGGGGGCAAAAATGTACAATCATTGAACTCTAGAATAGAAGTAGTATTTAAGTCTTTGACCTGAGGAAATAATACACAAAAGAATTTAAAAAAAGAAAGAAACAGAGGAAAGACTAAGGAAAAAAGGTAATAAAGTTTCCACCAAATGAAACAGTAAAACCCCAAACAGTATCGTTTTTTTTTTTTTCCCTGAAGGAGCAATTTGAGGCCTAGGAGTTAGAGGTGGAAGGAGAGATCCTTGAGTTTAAACACTTTCCTTGAAAACATATTTACTTAAGACCTCCCGCCTCCATTTCGTTCGGTGCAAGTGGCGGGCCCCTAAAACAACGAAGGCTCGCTCTACCTGCCATTCTGGTTTCGTTTCCGACCCAGAAGGACGTCAGTGTGACTGTTCAGCAGCCTTCTATGTGGAATCCATATCATTCATTATAGCGACATTACCCTTTGTTCCGAGGTTTTTCTTCATAATTTTTTAGCTTACCTAGGAAGACCTTAAAAAGGAAGTTTAATTCTTTGAAGACCAAAGCTCGCCAATTTTTTCCATGAGACCAGTTCACAGCTAGCTCTGTGCTGTCAGTGGGGTAGCCCAAATTCCAAAATCTATCATCTGGAAACATACAAAAGCTCTCACACAGATCTCCCCCCACCCCTTTCAAAGGGGAAAGAAAAAAAAAAAAAAACTCACCACACTCTAAATTGTAAATCTATTATGTCCATCTAGATCTAATAAGATGTAGGAAGATAAACACACACACACACACAGGTATGATAAAGATATTTTTGTAAATAAAGATAAAAACATATATATCCATTTTACATTTAGGGATATTCAGCCATTAATGGATATCAAAGGAAAAGGGAATTTTAATCATCTCTCCATTCAGTCTCACTTGGGTAAATCATATCTAAGAGATTTGCATAAATATAAACCATCAAAGACTTTTCATCTTCAAAGGGGGTTTCAAGACCCTATAAGCTTTGTACTGTAATCATCGCAGGTCACCGCCCTGCAGGAACAGGGCTGCTATGGCAACATAAAAAAACTAATGCTTAAGGCTTAGCATAATATTCTGACTAATAGAAAGGAAACTCATTTTAAAAGCTGGCAGCCTATTTACCAGAAGCAGGATTAGAGGTGTTATTTCCCCTTTTAGCTGCCCCCTCCTTGCCTATGCAGCGTCCCTCCCCCCAACAACCACCAAAAAAAAAATCTAATCACTGGGATCTTTAAAAAGCTTTTGAGCAATTTGCAGTAACTTTACAATTAGGCTAAAATAAATCACAGCTTTCAGTAATGAAGAATTATTCCCAGTTGCACCCACTGCCCCTCCCTTCCCCAACACCATCATCATCACCTCCTTAGCAACTTTACAAGGGAAGGAATAACTCAACCAAAATAGCAAGGAGGAAGCGAAGGCTACAATTTCAGGGGACAAACGTATAGTATTCCACGAGAATGGAAAGAAAACATAATTCATGTCACACTGAAGCTAGAAAAATGGGTGACAAAATATTAGTGGCTTTGGTGTTACCTGTGCAGCTAAAAAAAAAATTTTTTTTCTTGTTAAAAAAAGAACAAAACCTTGAAACGTCACTTGTCCCATTCTTGGTGATAATAGTTATAACTACCAAACCCGTAATAAACTGGGTAAATCTTTTACAACCTCTTCCCTGGTTCCTAGTGAGAAAAAATCTCTAATGCCTTTTGTTTTTAAGCCAGGAGAGGCATTTAAAAATTAAATATTCTAGCCCATCCTCCTCCTCCTCCCCTTCTTTCTTAAAAAATTTCATTAAGTACTAACACAAAAGGTAACTAGTGGAGAAGTTTCAATTAATTTTTTCAAAAGGAGACGATTAAATGTTTCCGGCCTGGTAAAGTGTTCATTTCAGCGAGGTGGAGGGGACTTGGAGGGGGGAGGGAAAGAAGGGGGAAGATCACAAAGAGATTGGGGAGGAGATGAAGTAGCCGGGCTCAGCAATTCTTTCAATTCCAGTGCACACCCAATAGTGTGCTGGAAGAATGCACCCCGTTCGGGATTTGTGGGAGAATTGTCCCACCACAAAGGAGGCAGAGTCACGCTTGTTATAGTCCAATAAGCCGTGCCAGTCAAACAAGAACCCACACTAGCGACAAAAGGCCAGTAAGAGATTCTCACACAAAAGAAAACAAGGAAGCCCATCTTTCAGTTGTGCATCAGGCTCCGGGTTTTATGCTTCACATAAATACAAATGGAGAGCAAAAAATAAACAGCCCCAAAGACTTCTGTTAACCAGAAATCCTATTTAGATTTCGGTACTTTCCTCACAAGCCAGGGATTTAAAACAGCAAACAGAGGCTGTGGCCGAAGGCCGGGATGAGCCCTCCCCTCTCAAATGAGGGGTAATAACGGTGATAAATAGGCATTAACTCAGAATCCAAAAGGGAACAGTGACTTCAGATTCCATTTCAATCAACCTAGGACACATCCGGATCGGTCCGACCTGGAGGATGTGAACCTGCTCTCACCAGCACCTCCCAGCTGCTGGAGGGTGACCTGGCTAAGGAGAACTCTAGTTTGGAAAGTAAACCAGGGCCATTGAATGCAGGTCTTCAAGAAGAGGCCGCGCGGAACTGTCCAACAGAAAAATAATGGCAGCTGCGTATGTCATTCTAAACTTTGCAGTAGCTGCATTAAAACAGTAGGATGAAACAGGTGAGTTTCACTTTAATACGAGGTTTATTCAACCCAGTGTGTCTGAAATATTATCATTTCAACATGTCATCGACATTAAAAATTATTGAGATGATTTACATTCTCTTTTTTGCAGGGGGGTGGGTGTGTGGGGAGGGTGCTGTGAGGTCTTCGAAGTCCCGGGTGTATTTCACACATATAGCACATCTCAATCTGGACTGGCCACACTTCAAGTGCTTCCATCCACATGTGGCAGGCAGCCATGGCACTGGAAAGCACAAAGCCGACACAGCTACGAGGGCTGAAAAGGTGAGCGGTGTCTGGGTGTCACGTCTAGGACTCAGTTGTAGCCACCACCTTAGAGGTCACCTCGGACATGGCATCAAACCACTGTCCACACGCCCTTACCACGCCTCCAGCACCTGGGTGCCATGAACCCCCGCACCCCCGACTGGCACAATGGAACCGCTCTACATACCTCAGAGATCTGCAGCATCACAGTGACCCCTAAATAAAATCTAGCCCCACCCAACCCCCCAACCCGGGTCCTGCTTTAACAATGAAAACAATCATAGTATAATTAGGCCCATTTCAAAGTTTTCTTAAGTAATTTGACATGCCAGGGTTTTATTGGCTGAAAAGTCTGTCATGAAACAAACACACCTGTCAGCAATTTAAAAAGGATGAACTAGGGAACTGTTCAGGAAATAATATCTGCGCTAATTAAAACCACTAGTTAAAAGCTTCCTGTCTCTTCCTCCAGTTGCCCTAAGGAGTGACCTTTTCCTCTTTTCCTTGAGGTTCATTTTTTCCTTTGCGGTTAATGTGCTTTCGCCATCCACAATGACTTCAAATCAATCTGCCTAAGAGCCAGGCACATCTCCACTCTTCCAGGTGGAGGGGTAGGGCCTAGCTGTCTCTAGTCCCGGGGCAGCTGGTTTCCAGGGCTCCTCTAGAGGAAGCTGTTCTGTCTAAACCACATAACTGTGCTGGCAGCAGAAACATCATTTCAAGTGTAGAGTGTTTTCTGTTGAACACTTAGGACAAAGCCAGCTTCTCCTTGGATGCAGGATATGGTCTTTTTGGTTCCTTTTTCTTGGTTCCATTCTCCTCTGCTCTGTGTATGCATTTTCAAACCCCGAAGCATCCACACCCTTCCTTTCTGCTACTCCTTCTTAGCCACTCCCCAGTCTTTAATTAAAGCAAAGTTTATGAGCTGCTTACCCACTGGATTTCTTCAGGACCTTCGACCTTTGGGAGCATGAGGCTGGAAGGAAGGACCCGAGACTGCAGGATGGCCTCCAGGTCTTCTTCAGCCAGACCACTGGACACCGAGTTGATTCTCACACACTTTTCAGTTGGGCCCAGGTCAAAGTCTTCAAGAGTTTTTACTATTCTCAATCTAGCTTCATCCTATAAGTGTAGATAAAATGTATCTCCTTAGCTTATGTGCCATTGAGAGGAAACAAGCAAACCATCCATGAAATCCTTATGTGGGTTGAGAGTCTGAGCACCAATACAGTGCCTGCTAGAGCCACCAAGTGAATGATGTTTGAACTGATGGGCAAGTGATTGATTTCCAGACTTTATTCAAGTTGACTATAGCAGAGATGAGAGCCATTGTAATGCATGCTGGTGAAACTCTAAATATTTAATAGTAGTCTCATCCTGCTCATTAGGGCTTCCCCGGTGGCTCAGCAGTAAAGAAACTGCCTGCAAACCAGAAGACACAGGAGACGTAGGTTCCATCTCAAGGTCAAGAAGATCCCCTGGAGGCGGGCATGGCAACCTACTCTAGTATTCTTGCTGGGGAAATCCCATGAACAGAGGACCCTGGTGAGCTATGGTCCACGGGGTCGCAAAGAGCTGGACGTGACTGAAGTGACCGAGCATGTACACACACACTTGCTCATTAGCATTACTTTTCCACTGAAAAGATAAAATAATTAATAGGTCACATTTACTGAGCATTTACTAAGCACTAGTCAGGGTACTAAGTGTTCTACCTGCATCTCCTTATTTAATAAATACAAGAAACTAGATAACTTATGGACTAATGATAGTCTTGACTGCCAGCATATTCACATTAGGGGAAAAAATAAGGTTTTGTTTTTCTCTATCTATAGGCTTCATGCTTTTTATTCACTTAAAAATTATTTTGCAACTGTGTTGAATCTTGACATTCAACTAAGAAGGCACTCACAGGAAAATGACACTCCCCGCTACAAAAAACTCCAACTTCTTCACATGGAAGGCAGTAATATCACTGAGAAGAAATCCCTTCATGAAGCAGTAGACAAATACATTTTTTTCCCCTTTGATTTGACAGGCTTTGCTCCACAGTTAAGTAAAGCTGAAAGGTTGAAAATCTGCTTCAGCATTTCAATTGTCCCCAGAAAAACTGTACGAAATTAAACATGTTATTTACTGACTTTGAGTTGGGGGTGATGAAGGTGGGGTAGGGGGTGGGGGGAGAGGAGCGCATTGAGGGCGTGGGGGGCTGAAATCAAGAGGAAGAAAGCACTTGGGGTCATTACTTCCTGCCAATTTCAGTTTCAAAAACAAATTCCTCCCACTTGCCAACAGCCCTCAACAAATTCTCATTGTCAGAACGAACACTTATCAAAAGTAGTTTCATTTGAGAAGGGTTTTTATGATACTAATAAAACTTTAAAGCTTCTCACTGCTGATGAATGTAGCTTGGGGGGAAAAAAAGTCTTAACAATATATGGCCATTTGAACAGCCATAGTTATCTAGGAAAATCAGAAACCAAAGCAGAGAGAAAAAAACAATTATTTGAGCCAATATTGAGTCGAAGTCCAATCAAGGAGACCAACCGGGACAGTAGATTTAAACCAGACGGATGTAGGTCTGCGACTGGGTGGAAGCAGGGAAGACCTCCAAACGTGGTCTGAGTTAAACAGTGTGAGGAAACTAGCTTAGGGTTGTCAGCTCGGAAGCAAAGTCTAAGGGAGCAGTTTAAGACAGCTCCGTGGAGTCCTGATTTACTGAGCTCTGACTGCTAATAATTAGGCTGGGCTTAGATGAAAGCTGAGAGAGAGCTCGTACTAGCTACCGTCGGGGAGGATGCAGTCACAGTGGCTGGGCTCCACCACGCTGTGGGCTGTTCTGCAGGGACAGAATGTTTCCACCTGCTCTACCGTGCCCTCTTGCTATGATTACTGAACAAGAAAATCCTGATGGTAAAGAGCAGAAGTCAACTCACTAGGATGGTTCCCAGACTGTCTATGACTGTCAGGAGAAAGGATGCCTGTGTGTATTTAGATCCACGGCCTCAGAGAACCCAAGGTGTGCTAATGCTCCGTGAAGTCTGGTGCAGCTCTAGAACTCAGGATGGCTCCAGCTCAGAAACGATTCAACTTCCAGGTTTTCCAAGGGCAGGGCGGGTGTGGAAAGGGTCTCCTGGGACAGAGTGAATGGAAAATGGAAGGGAACTAGCCAGGTTGTTTAGGCTGTAGTGAGTTTCATTTATTTATTTATCACTGGTTTTTTTTAAACTTTTTATTTTGTATCAGGCTGTAGTTGATTAATAAACACAGTTGAGATAGTTTCAGGTGAATTGCAAAGGGACTCAGCTGTATATATACGTGTGATCCATTCTCCTCCAAACTCTCCTCCCATCCAGGCTACCACATAACAGAGTTCCCTGTGCTAGACAGTAGGTCCCTGTTGGTTCTCCATTTTAAATATAGCGGTGTGTACATGTCCATCCCAAACACCCTATCCCTTCCCCCTTTCCTTCCTTCTGGCAACCATAAATTCATTCTCTAAGTCTGTGAGTTTCTTTCTGTTATATAAGTTCATTTGCATCATTTCTTTTTAGATTTCACATGGACCTAGAGAGTGTCATAGTGAGTGAAGTGAATGAGACAGAGAGGGAGAAACATCACATGAAGTGCAAATTTGAATCATCACTGCCATCCTCCCAGTTTAACCTGCACGTGCGCTTGAGGATCCCCGGCAACATCCTCTTCCTAAACCGTCAATGTTGGGGTCAAACAAAATCTGACCTCTAAGCTGTTCAGTCATTTCACTTGGATTTGAAGGGGACTGTTTGTTCAAAGCTCGTGTTCTAAACCTGTCTGTGATTTTTATCTAAAGTCAGATTGCCACGGTTTCAGCACATTCTGGTTTACTTAGTAAAATTTGGTCCTTGTGAAACTGGCTGCAAATGAAGTACGCCATTCCAATTTTAGGCATAATCTGATTAGTACTTTTCATGCTATAATAATGAGCAGTGAATACTCAGCATTTTATTAAACTCTTTTTTTTTTTCCTCCTCTTTCTGGCTCAGAATTCAAACCAAGCTCTTTCCAGTTCATCATTCTATACCTTTCCAAAAAAAGATGGTCGCTTTGGAGGTATATTGCCACACAACACCCTTATTAACAGGCTGTTGCTTGTGACAATTTACATAAACCAAGTGTGCATCCCTCTGCTATGTATCCTAAAATATCCAACAACTTCCCTGAATTTACACCAACCAACAAGCATGTGGATTTTTTTTCTTTTTGGTATTTTAATGGTGAAATATGTTACTGTGCTAGCAAACACACCCATGCCATCTGTTGGGTGAGAGGAAGGCAGTTTCTAAGAACAATTAGGTTTAGTTCTGGGTGTTCAGCTAGAGAGAGACACAGTCCACCAGTTGTGAAAAGAAAGAAATTTTGTCTGTGCTATTTTCTCCCCCTTTCTTTCTAACACAGAACTTAGCTCTTGCTACTGGCTCTCCTACATCTCTCTCATCTCCATCACCTTGCTCCCTTAACACTTTCATTCTCTTTCCCTCTCTTTTTCCTGTTTGGCCCTGACCATCCTTCCTAGTTCCATCTCATTAGGGGGATTAGTAAGACTTGGCCTGGCAGACATCACCTTCTCAGAAGGGCTACCTGGATGATCTGCTGAGATTACTGGGAGGTTAAGTGGTCCCTGGAGAAAGCAGGAAAATGAAATGGAGGCAAAAAGAGGCCACTCAGAAATGAAATTTTTGGCGGGCTGGGGGCCTGGGGGAGAGGGTGGAGGGGGGTCTTACATTCCGGTAACAAAATAGGTCTTCCAAAATAAGGTTTAGTAGGAACTGCATTCTAAATGTGTGAACAATCCAGGACGGCCTTGGTCAGCATTTCTCAGTGTAGGATAAACTTGTCCTTCTAAGACCTGACAACCTGAAAAGAGGGAATAATGAATTTAAGGCCTTGCTCAACAATTACATTAGATTTTTGCAGAGATTTAATTAGCATCGTATGTTTGGAGTAGGTCTGACTGCAGAGGTGAGGTCTGCAAAGGTCACAGAGCAAGTTGGCACAGGTCAGAATGTTCGCAGGCCCTGGGTCTAAAAGGTGATGTTACCAAAGTTCCCACATTTCAATCGATATTTCGTGCCATGGGCTGCTCAGTGCAGTGGACCAGGGGCTAATAAACTTGTCCTTATACATAAGCCACCGGATTATGTGACTCTGTCTGGGCCAGGAACCAAGGCGTGCTATGATTTCAGAGACCGGGTTCTTATCACCTGGGGAAGAGAGAGACACGCTCTGCTGACGCAAGAAAGCGAATAGATCAACCGTCCCCGAGACCTGCAGACTCCGATATGAAAGGAGAAAATATGCGTGCAGTTGGTTCACTTGGCACCCATTAGAGCTAATAACTAATCATCCTCACAAGTTTCGAGCTCAGAATGATCAAATCTGCAAAGAAAACAACATCCGTCCACTTTTACACTCCAGTGGAAGAGGTGGTCCCTCGCGGCAGGGCGGCACAGCCTCGCCATCTGGAGAGTAAATCGAGTGTGAAGTACAGTATAGTTGGGGACCAAGCTCCGTGGCGGCGCTCAGCAGTCAGTTCATTAGTCCCAAACTTGCAGGGATTAGAGCGGCGTCACTTCTACTGTCGGATAGGAAGAGACAGACAGGACCCAAGATGCAAGGAGGATGGTGACAACCAGGAGGAGCCCCTTGGGCTTATTTATAAAACTACAAAGTATAAACATACCCAAATAAGTGTCTTGAATAATAGCATTATCACAGTTTCATAACATCTGAATTAGCACCTTTCTCTTCTCCTACCCGCCCTCCACCAGCCCCTGAACCTTGTCTGTTAACCTACAGTTTGTTTTCAGAGGAAATCGCCAAGACAACCCTGAATGCAACAGGAGCAGAGGGAAAGCCATGTGGTCAAAAGGAGATTTGGGAATTAAGAAATACAGAAGGGTTCCCAGCTCCAGAGAGATGCTTAATCTGTGCGAATTTTTTAAATGAGCAATTAATATGCTTATCCTACAAAAGGCAAATCACCACGCCACATACCCAGAAACACTAGTGAATTGTCTTTTCTGAATTTGTCCAGTTCACCTCACTTCCATTTTATCTAATTCATCAAATGATGTCATAAGCATGGACTGGAACGAATTTGGGACAGAAGGCCCTGATATTAGCATCTATATGAAATGACTTTTTGGAAAATTTTGAGATCAGTTGGTTTAAAATAAAAGGTTCTGATGCATTGTTCCATTTAAGGATGTTCTTTTCCATGTAAGTTCTTTTTAAACATTAATATTAAAAAACAGAAGTACCTGTGACATAAACAAGTCATCATTAGTAAATTATCATATTTTTCTGATAAATATATCATAATCACAGAGACTGTTGTAGTGACTGTATTAGAAAAAAAGACAAATTTTCATTGATTATTGCAACCTGGTAGTGTTTCTTCAGGTAAGGTGATAGTGTTGAATTTTCTGGCCCATTGTTTTTCCCACATAGAAAAAAATCTTGGTTTACCCGGGTTTTTTTGTTTTGGTTTGTTTTGAGCTGCACCATGCAGCATGTGGGATCTTAGTTCCCTGATCAGGGGTTGAACTCATGCCCCCTGTGATGGAAGCACAAAATCTTAACCACTGGACTGCCAGGGAAATCCCATGGTTTGCCTATTTTCAAAAAAAAGAAAATCTACAGCAATACTGAACATACTCTAAGTTCCCTGGCACAACAGGGAAGCCTGGTGTGCTGCAGTCCACAGGGTCTTGAAGAGTCGGACACGACTAAGTGACTGGACTAAACTGAACTGGCTTAAAATTTCATTCATTGATTAACACCGAAAGCACAGGTAACAAAAAAAAAATAAGTTGAACTTCATGAAAATTTTTAGATGTTGTACATCAAAAGAATAAAATCAATGTTAACAGAATAAAGATACTATCAATAGAAAAAAACGGCAACCCATAGAATGGGAGAAGATATTTACAAATTATATATCTGATAAAGGAATACATATTCAGAACATATATGGAACTCCTAAAACTCAACCCCAAAAAACCCAAACAAGTCAATTCAAAAATAGGCAAAGGATTTGAACAGACATTTCTCCTAAGAATATGTACAAATGGCCAATAAGCACATGAAAAGATGGTCCATACCATTAATCATTCAGTTCAGTTCAGTCGCTCAGTCGTGTCCGACTCTCCGCGACCCCATGAATCACAGCACGCCAGGCCTCCCTGTCCATCACCAACTCCCGGAGTTCACTCAAACTCATGTCCACAGAGTCGGTGATGCCATCCAGCCATCTCAGTCTCCGTCGTCCCCTTCTCCTCCCGCCCCCAACCTTTCCCAGCATCAGAGTCTTTTCCAGTGAGTCAACTCGTCGCATGAGGTGGCCAAAGTATTGCAGTTTCAGCTTTAGCATCAGTCCTTCCAATGAACATCCAGGATTGATCTCCTTTAGAATGGACTGGTTGGATCTCCTTGCAGTCCAAGGGACTCTCAAGAGTCTTCTCCAACACCACAGTTCAAAAGCATCGATTCTTCGGTGATCAGCTTTCTTCACAGTCCAACTCTCACATCCATACATGACCATGGGAAAAACCATTGCCTTGACTAGGCGGACTTTGGTTGGCAAAGTAATGTCTCTGCTTTTTAATATATTATCAAGGTTGGTCATAACTTTCCTTCCAAGGAGCAAGTGTCTTTTAATTTCATGGCTGCAATCAGTATCTGCAGTGATTTTGGAGCCCAAAAAAATAAAGTCTGACACTGTTTCCACTGTTTTTCCATCTATTTCCCATGAAGTGATGGGACCAGATGCCATGATCTTTGTTTTCTGAATGTTGAGCTTCAAGCCAACCTTTTCACTCTCCTCTTTCACTTTCATCAAGAGGCTTTTGAGTTCCTCTTCACTTTCTGCCATAAGGGTGGTGTCATCTGCATATCTGAGATTACTGATATTTCTCCCAGCAATCTTGATTCCAGCTTGTGCTTCTTCCAGCCCAGCGTTCTTCATGATGTACTCTGCATATAAGTTAAATAAGCAAGGTGACAATATACAGCCTTGACGTACTCCTTTCCTTTTGGAACCAGTCTGTTGTTCCATGTCCAGTTCTAACTGTTGCTTCCTGACCTGCATACAGGTTTCTCAAGAGGCAGGTCAGGTGGTCTGGGATTCCCATCTCTTTCAGAATGTTCCACAGTTTATTGTGATCCACACAGTCAAAGGCTTTGGCATAGTCAATGAAGCAGAAATACATGTTTTTCTGAAACTCTCTTGCTTTCTCCATGATCCAGCGGATGTTGGCAATTTGATCTCTGGTGCCTCTGCCTTTTCTAAAACCTGCTTGAACATCTGGGAGTTCACGGTTTACATACTGCTGAAGCCTGGCTTGGAGAATTTTGAGCATGACTTTACTAGCGTGTGAGATGAGTGCAATTGTGCAGTAGTTTGAGCATTCTTTGGCATTGCCTTTCTTTGGGATTGGAATGAAGACTGACCTCTTCCAGTCCTGTGGCCACTGCTGAGTTTTCCAAATCTGCTGGCATATTGAGTGCAGCACTTTCACAGCATCATCTTTCAAGACTTGAAACAGCCATTAATCATTAGGGAAATGCAAATTAAAACTACACTGAGATACTACTTCATACCCATTAGGATGGCTACTATCAAAAAACCCCCAGAAAAACACAAGTATTGGGGAGGATGTGGAGAAATTGGAACTCTGGTGCATTGTTGGGAGAAGTATAAAATGGTACAGCTGCTACAGAAAATAATATGGCAGTTACTAAAAAAAATAAAAATAGAATTAACATATGGTATAGCAATTTCACTTCCAGGTATACACCCCAAAGCATTGAAAGCAGGTATCCAAGAAATTATTGTACATCCATTTTTATAGCAGCATTATTCGCAATAGTTAAAATGTGGAAGCAACCCACGAGTCCACTGACAGAAGAGTGTGTGTTAGTCACTCAGTCGTATCCGACTCTTTTCGACCCCATGGACTGTAGCCCGCCAGGCTTCTCTGTCCATGGGATTCTCCTGGCAAGAATACTGGAGTGGGTTGCCATTTCCTTCTCCAGGGGATCTTCCTGACCCATCGAACTCGGGTCTCCTGCATTGCAGGCAGATTCCTTACTGTCTGAGCTACCAGGTACTCAGACAGAAGAATGGACAAGCGAAATGTGTTAAATACATACAATGGAATGTTATTCAATTTTAAACAGGAAGGAAATTCTGACACATGCTACAAGATGGATAAACCCGGAAGACACCGAGTTAAATGAAATAAGCCAGTTACAAAAGGACAATGTGAATGTACTGAGTAATCACTTAACGGTACACTTAAAAATGGCTATATGGGGTTTCCCTGGTGGTCCAATGGTTAGGAACCTGCCTGTCAGTGCAGGGGACATGGGTTCAATCCCTGGTCTGGGAAGATCCCAGGTGCCACGAGGCAATGAAACCTGTGAGCCCCAGAGCTTGGGCTCCAAAACAGAAGCCACCACAGTGAGAATCCTGTACACCGCAACTAGCAAGTAGGCCTCACTCACTGCAACTAGAGAAAGCCCTCACCCAAAGACTCAGCACAGCCAATAAATAAATATATTTTTTTTAATATTTAAAAAAAAGAAAGAAACACATGGTTTAAAAAATGAGTATGATAGTAAATTTAAGCGATGTGTACTTTATCACAATAAAAAAAATGAGGAAAATGTTCATTTACTGATTTCATCCTACAAGTTATTACATTCTAGGCACTCTGCTCTGAAACTGTAGATTTTGGTACAGCAAAGTTTCTGATGTGTTTATTATGAGAGATTCTTTAAAACACAGGTTTATTAAAATGCCAAATCAGCTTCCATTCAAAGGACTGAAAAGGCTCAGGATGGGTATGAGGGCGTACTTTGGCATACAAATAGTTCATTAGGTCTCTGTTTTTAATTCTTACGGGTATATACCTAGGAGTTGAATTGCTGGACCATTTAGTAACTTTATGTTTAACTTTTTTGCCAAACTGTTTTCCATAGTGGTTGTACATTTTACAGTCTCATCAGCAATGTAGTAGAGTTCCAAATTTTTCCACACCCTTGCCAACACTTCTTTTTCATTTTTATTTGTTTTTGATAATATCCATTCCAGTGGATGTGATAAGATATCTCATTACGGTTTTGATTTGCATTTCTTAAATGATTAATGATGTTGAGCATCTTTTTATGTGTTTACTGGCCATCAGCACACGGATCTCCCTTGACTTATGATGGAGTCACATCCCGATAAACCCACTGCAAGCTGAAAATATTATCAGTTGAAAATGCATTTAATACGAAACTCCAATACTTTGGCCACATCATGCAATGAGTTGACTCACTGGAAAAGACTCTGATGCTGGGAGGGATTGGGGGCAGGAGGAGAAGGGGATGACAGAGAATGAGATGGCTGGATGGCATCACTGACTCGATGGACATGAGTTTAAGTGAATTCCGGGAGTTGGTGATGGACAGGGAGGCCTGGCGTGCTGTGATTCATGGGGTCGCAAAGAGTAGGACACGACTGAGCGACTGGACTTAACTGAACTGAACTGAACTGAACCTACTGAACATCAAAGGTCAGCCTAGCCTGCCTTAAATGTGCTCTGAACATTTAAATTAGCCTACAATAGGGCAAAACCATCTAAACATGAATATCTCATATAGTTTACTGACTATAGTCCTAAAAAGTGAAAAACCGAATGGTTGTCTGGGTAGAGAAGGGTTGCAGGTATATCGACTGTCGACCTCAAGACCATGCTGCTGACTGGGAGCTGTGCTTCACTGTCACTGCCCAGGATCATGAGAGAGGATTAGATCACGTAACATTTGACCAGGGGAAGATCAAAATTCAATATTCAGACAATGGTTTTCATTAGATGTGTATTGCTCTCCCACCAGGGTGGACCACTGTAAGTCAGGTACCATCTGTACCTTCTTTGTAGAAAAGTCTATTCTAGTCTTAAATTTTAAAAAATGGGTTGTCTTTTGGTTGTCGGGTTACAAATGTTCTTTATATATCCTAGATAGTAATTCCATATCAGATATCTATGATTCACAAATATTTTCTCCCCTTCTGTAGGTTGTCATTTCACTTTCCTGATGGTGTCTTATAATGCACAAAGGTTATAATCTCGCTGAAGTCCAATTCATCTATTTCTTTCCTTGGTAGCTTGTGCTTCCATAATAATTTTGTGATCATTGCCTAATCCAAGGTTATGGAGATTTACACCACTCCTTCTAACAGTCTTACAGTTTTTACTTTAACGTTTAGTCTTGATATACTTTCAGTCTATACATTTGTATACAGTGTGAGGTAGGGAGGCTTGTGATAGTTTTATTTTGTGGTTTCAGTCCTCACTGCTCAATAAAACACAATGAAAATTTCCTGGAAAGAGAAAACTCAGTTGCAAAGAAGGGGCTTACTCCCCTGGGGGCCTGGCGTGCTGTGATTCATGGGGTCGCAGAGAGTCGGACACGACTGAGTGACTGAACTGAACTCCCCTGGGACTCTTCACTCAGCTCTACCCTCGCCCCTGACTGGTGAGTGGCTGGTGTTTAGCCTTCCCAGGGCCAAGGCCCCCTCCATTCCACACCACCATCCTGCTAGCTCTTTCTCTTTCACTTTGGCCTTTCCCTACCTGATAGCTCAGTTGGTAAAGAATCCGCCTGCAATGCAGGAGACCCCAGTTCGATTCCTGGGTCAGGAAGATCTGTGGAGAAGGGACAGGTTACCCACTCTAGTATGCCTGGGCTTCCTTGATGGCTCAGCTAGTAAAGAATCTACCAGTGATGCAGGAGACCCCGGTTCATGTCCTGGGACATGAGGGAGACCTGGGTTCGATCCCTGGGTTGGGAAGATCCCCTGGAAAAGGGAAACGCTACCCACTCGAGTATTCTGGCCTGGAGAATTCCATGGACTGTATAGTCCATGGGGTCGCAAAAAGTTAGACAGGACTGAGCGACTTTCACTTCACTTTCACTTTTCCCCCCACCTGCTCTGAGTGGATTTTCCTCAACTCTACGTGACAGGCCTTGTGTGTGTGTGTGTGTGTGTGTGTTTCTGAGAACCTTGCCAGACTGCCCCATGAGCCTCTGAGGGACCTCAAACCCACACCCATAGGGAAATGTCGAGCTAGTTCCGAGAAGGTGTCCTGCGTGGGCACAGCTGTGTTTCTAACGTTTCTTGTTAACTTTGTGATTTAATAGCAAGGCTCTGAGGTACACTTTGCATACAACACTCTGAAAAGATCTTTAGTATTTGCTTACTAAAGGCTGGCACAGCCTTTCTCGATGTCTAGAACAACGACCACACTCACGTGACTGGAGCTCTGGAGTCTGCAAGTGCACGGCTCTCTCCACTCATTATTTTCTTTGTTCTCGCTCACTGCTTGTTCTTAGTCTCAGAAGGGCCATCGTATTTCTGTGTTCCAGCTGTGCAGCAGGGCACAGGGAGCCATGAGATTTGTTCCAAGTGGACTATCGGAGGGAGGAGGGAAGAACAGGGGGCTGTGACTAGAGAGCTGGCAAAGGGCAGAGGCAGGAAGAGTGAGTGAATAACAGGGCGGATGATCAGTACCTGTGACGCTAGGGAGGGGAGGGGCCGTGCCAGGAGATGGACAAAAAGCCAGGAGATTCCCAAGCCGGCAGAGGAGAGCCCAGGGTTTAGGAGGCCCTGTTCCACCGGGGGAGGAAAGGGTGATGGGGTGGTGGGACAAGGGTCACAGTTCAGGAGGGACTTCCCTGGTGGTCCAGTGGTGAGGACTCCGAGCTTTCCGCTGCAGGGGGTGCGTGTTCCATCCCTGGTTGGAGAACTAAGATCCCCATGTGCCTTGTGGTGGGGTCAAAAAAGAAAATTAATAATAATAATCATGGGAGTTCAGTTCTGCTTCCACAGCAGAAGCTGTCTGGTGCTCAAGCCTGGACTGTGAGAAGGTCCACCCTGCAGCCCCTTGAGTCCTCAGAGGAGAAGGGTCCTGCTTGAGGCCACCCTGCGCAAGCTTGGTTTGGGGGGCGGGGGCACGCGCTTCCAGAGAGGGTCTTGGAAGCCAGAGCCAGTTTTTGCCTTCGGAATGGGTGTCGGTACCCTTTCTGGGATCTTAGTGAGAGGTGTCGCAGTACCTTGAGAGCCCTTGAAAGTGAAATGGAAAGTACACGTGGGGCGGGAGGGCCAGCCCGCCGCCCTCCCCGCCCCTTCTAATTGGTCTCTCCCCACCTGGCCTCTGTCGACCGCAGAAGGTGGCCTCCGGCCCACCTTGTGCAAAGCACAGCCCCAAGCAAAGCTGCCCTCTCCCTCTCAAGGGGCTGTTTGTGTTGGGCTGGAGGAGGTAATTGTTTTGGTTTAAAAGCCCTCCTGCTGGGCTGCAGTCTGCGTTGGAGAATAAAAGTAAACAAGCGAAAGGGGAGTGTGTCATCAAAGGACTCTGCCCTTACCTGGCTTCATTGTAAGGATGAAAACCGTGCTGCCTGCCACAGGTGTCACGGATTCCCCACACGGGGCAGGGCCGCGGGTCTTTCATTCTTTTTAACAATAAATTGAGAGCCATCGGTTCATAGTTTAATGAGGCAGCCTTGCCGGGGTTCCACGTACGCACCAGGTAACAGCCATGTCACCTGAATCCTGGACTGAACAGTTTTACTGTGATGCCAACATATTCTGGCAGATGACTTCCTTTACCTCTCAAGTCAACAGTGAGATCCATGGTTAGAAAGGGATCCAAATGGTCTTAATGTAAATATCAAGAAACAGTTTTTGGTGGTCCTGAGGAGCCTGTCTGCAGGGCAGGAATAGAGACGCAAAGAGATCAAACTTGTGGACATGGTGCGGTAGCAGAGGGCGGGACAGAGAGAGCAGCACTGACATACATGCTGCCGTGTGTAACCTGGATAGCTAGTGGGAAGCTGCTGTGTTGCACGGAGGGTTCGGCTCCATGCTCTGTGATGACCTACCGGCGTGGGAGGGAGAGGAGGCAGGCAGGCTTGTGAGGGAGGGGGTATATGTAATACATAAGTTGATCCACTTTGTTGTGCTGTAAAAACTAACACAGTATTGTAAAGTAACTGTGCTAGTTTAGTCGCTAAGTCGTGTCCTTCTCTTGCGACCACATGGACTGTAGCCTGCCAGACTCCTCTGTCCATGGGATTCTCCAGGCAAGAATACTGGAGTGGGTTGCTGTTTCCTTCTCCAGGGGATCTTCCTGACCCAGGGATCAAACCCAGATCTCCTGCGTTGCGGGCAGAGTCGTTACAACTGAGCTAGGAGGGAAGCATACTCCAATTTAAAAAAAGATTTTAAAAAAGGATAAATGGAACAGAATAAAGAGTCCAGAAAAACACCCACCACATCCAAACAAATACAGTCAACTGAACTTTGACAAAGGAGAAAAGATAATTCAGTGAAGAATGCTTAATCTTTTTAAAAAAACAAAAAACAGTTTTTTCTTGTAAACCGATGCTTCTTTGTTTATGGGGCTTCCCTGATGGCTTGGTGAAGAATCTACCTGCAATGCAGGAAAGCAGGGTTCGATCCTTAGGTCGGGAAGATCCTCTGGAGAAGGAAATGGCAACCACTCTAGTATTCTTGCCTGGGAAATCCCAAGGACAGAGGGGCCTGGTGAGCTACAGTCCATGGGGTCGCAAGAGTCAGACATGAGTTAGCAACTCAACTTCAACTACTTCAACTTTCTTCAATTAATTATATGGAAGAAAACATTTGTTTCCCTGCCTATCATCAAATTTTGGAGGCAGGTGGGGCTTTTTCTCTGTGAGGCTGCGCTAAGGCAGGTTAGGATGGAGCTTGGCTGCAAAACTTTTGCCTGAATGCCAAGTCCTTCAATATCACTTTGCTAAGGTGCTAACACAAAGGATCTTGTCTCCATAAGTAGGAAGTTATAAAAGCTTACAGACAGAAGTATAAAAGTCTAATGATAAGGCACAAACAACCATGCAATTAAACAGATTAAGCTAACGGGAATTTGAGCTGGCTATGGGTTCAAGGTCTTGACTCCTATCCTGGGCAGGAAGCTCTACCCCTGTGGCAGAAGAGCATCCCAAACAGGATTCTTTCCATTCCATAGTGTTAATTAGTCTTCCTGGCAACTATGAATGAAGAAACCAAGCAACTGAATAAGCTCTGGGATGGCAGAAACAGCATGTAAAGAAGTATTTCACGCAGTACGTTAAACTCATTATTCTCACAAACTGCTTTTAAGGTAGTGAGGCTTCACAGCTAAAAGAAATTTTAAAACTCCCCACACAATATTACCAACTGGTTCTACCTGTGTTTCTTTTGATTTCTGTTGCTCAAATGTATACTCGCAACCTCATTTTTTAGTAGCCGATCATTTATTTTTCATGGCTTGTTATTGTTGCTTGTCTCACTTCCTAGTTATTTCCCAAAGAAAGTGGTAATTCAGAAAGAGTTTTTTTCTTTTGGGTAGCAGATGTAAAAGTATTATATTTTAAAGGGTAGAACTTTTCCATCTTATTCCTTATACATTTTATTCTAAAGTTAATGAGGAAGGGAATTCTCTGGCAGTGCAGTGGTCAGGACTCTGCATTTTCACTGACAGGGCCTGGGTTCAGTCCCTGGTTGGGAAACTAAGATTCCAAAAGTTGTGCGGCACAGTCAAAAAAAAGAGAAACCAACAAGGAAAGAAAAAGAAAAGGAAAACACATGTGCAAGCTGGAAGCATGGAGGCTGACGACAGCCGTCAGAAGGCTCTATTTTTATCTCTATAATTTTGTTTTTATCATTGTGCCACACTGCGTGGCATGTGGGATCTTAGTTTGTCTACCAGGGACTGAAGGTGTACCTCCTCCAGTGGAAGTACAGATTCTTAACCACTGGACCACCAGGGAAGTTCCAGAATATTCTGTTTTTCAAAAGGTAGATTCTGCCCTATGAAAACTAAGCTTTGGTTACAGTGAAGAACCCTTCTTCAAGGACCAGGCTGCACAGAGGTTTCTCTCTGCTGACTTTACTCGGCAATTCCTCAGAAAATGGAAACCATGGAGAGAGTGGCAAAGCCCAGCATCATCTTCCCTAGCTCACGGACACCAGATCTTCTATAATTAAATGTTCTCCTCGAGAAAATGCTAATAAAACAATGCAATGGCTGGCATTGCAACACTTGGTTTTCATTGCATTTTACACCTTTTCCTCTTGCCAGCTCTTCACGTTGACTTTCATTCCTTCACTGGTGCCAGGCAGGCTCACTGTGGAACCACTTGGGTTTTCTTCCCTTTTTCTACACCCGGTGAATTTTCATACAGCATTTAACGTGAGAACAAGCAGGTTAATCTGCTGTGCCGGTGAGCCAGGCTCTCGGAAGGCCCCCTGCAACACTGCCATGTTTTGGCGTCAGAGTCAGAGGCCTGGGTCCCAGTGGCGGGGACGCTTGCCAGAGCCTTCTCTGTGCAGACACCAGGTGTGATTTAGCCTAACAGATTGTGCGGACGCTCAGCGGCTCCTGTAACCCGTGCATCAGAACCAAATCACAGCCTTCGTGCAAGATGAAGATGAAGAGTCTCGTGGGCTAGAAGTCCTGCCAGGAAAGGCTTCTGGACATAGAGGAAATGGAGAACCACCCCTCCTCCCCGCCCCCGCCCTTGCAACAAATGCCTGATTTCAGGAACACTGACGTTCTCCTTCACGGTGTCAGTTCAAATCCCCTGTCAAATCACAATGCTATTTTCCTCTACTGACAGACAGGCAATAAGAACCAAAGATTGTTTTTCATATATAAAGAGAATACGCAAAAAACAGAATTATAATGAAATTTAAAAGCTCACTGAATGCAGGAGACTTCTACAGTGGTCTAGTGGTTGAGATTCTGTGCTCTTAATGCAGGGGCTTGGGTTAAATCCCTGGTTGGGGAACTATATCCCACATGCCGCAACTCAAAGAACCTGCATGCTACAACTAAAGATCTGACATGCTGCAATGAAGACTGAAGATCCTGAATGCCACAGCTAAGGCCTGGCACAGCCAAATAAAGGAAATAATAAATAATTTATATTTTTAAAAAAGCTCACTGAATCCAGCCTTTGCTGTCTATCAGTTGACATTGACTCCAAATGCTGATGCTCCAGGTGTCAGCTCTCATGGCAGTACTTAAGGAGATTGAGGAGGACTCCCAGGGAAGAGAACTTCCCTGGTGGCTCATACGGTAAAGATTCTGCCTGCAGTGCAGGAGACCTGGGTTTGATCCTTGGGTCGGGAAGATCCCCTGGAGAAGGAAATGGCAACCCACTCCAGTATCCTTGCCTGGAAAATTCCATGGACGGAGGAGTTTGGGAGGCTACAGTCCACGGAGTTGCAAAGAGTTGGACAAGACTGAGCAACTTCACTTCACTTCACTTCCCAGGGAAGAAGCCAAGTCTGGTGGCCAGCACAGTGTGGATCCCAGGGATGAGAAGAACAAGCTCCCTGAGGAGAGCAAACACAGGGAACCTCAAGGAAAGGACAGGCTCAAAGCAGAGGCACAGGCTGCCCCCACAGGGAGAGTGGCTGCAGTCACCCAGAAGACAATCTTAGGACAAATTTAGCAAACATGACTGCTGGAACTACCTGCCTTTTTGTCCAGATCACTGCCACAGGGCAACTTACTGCTCAGCGACGTACAGCGAGTTACTAGAGAGAACCAGTGTGTTCCACTGGTGAGCAATATGGCTTTGGAATGATGTCTGTGTGCTCAGACATTCAAAGTCCCTTGAAAACAATGATGTATGGGCATACACAGTTCAAAGGACTTGTCTCTCATTTGCCATCACAGCACTCCTGAGGTGTAGGCGGGGCAGGTGTCTGAAGAATGTGGGACTTATCCAGAGATTCTACACTAGTCAGCAGTTGAGATGAGGATGAACTCAGATCCTAGGCTTCCAGTCTTATGCTCTGTGTGTAGAACTCCTCTTTGTATATTTTATAGTCTCTGATTTACCCAACAGCCTATAGTCAACTATTTGTGTTCTGCTTAAACTCAGTTGATTCTGTAGTTGGCTACCAGGAGTCCTGGCCAATGCAGGGATCATATGCACATGCAAGATCCCATGTCTTTTTCACATGACAGGTAGGGAATACCTTTTGTACAGGACAATCTACATAATCATGTGTAATGACTGCAGAGTCTTTTATTGCATGGGTATGCCATAATTTATCTAATCAATCCCCTTATGATTAAGATTTAAATTTCCCCCAAATTTTTGGTATTAATTCACTCATTTTATTCAACAGATATTTACTGAGCACTCTTCATGTGCCAGGTACTATTTTAGGTAATGAAGACAACAGCTCCCTGTCTACAAAGAACTTACATTCCAGTCAGAAAACAACTAATAAGCAAGTAAACTAATAAACAAATGCAGGCTATGGAAAGATCTAGTAAGAGAACAGAATTTAGTAATGGGAGAGCCGGATATGAATATCAGAGAACATTCATCTTAGAGCACTTGTCTGAACAGTCCCTTAGGATAAATCCTAGAGGTGCAAATGTAAGGTCAAAACACAGGCTCGTTTAGATACCCAAAGAAGGCCATGAAATTCTGTCACAGTCCTCTTCTAAACTGGCTTTGAATCCAGCAAGTCTAGGTTCCAGTCCCAGGCTGTCTAAGAGACTGGAGAGGCTGCTATCCACTGCACATCTCCGTACTTCAGTGTCCTCATCTGAGAAATGGGGGCAATAAAAGTGCCTGACTCAGGAATTGGTAAGGATTGAAAATGATGTGACATAAGTGGCTAATAATGTTAGATGAAAAAAAAAAAACCAACATACTCATTTAATCATGGACACCAAAATTGCTTTTCAAAAAAGGGGTGGGACTCCCCTGGTGGTCCAGTGGTTAAGAGTCTGACTGCCAGTGCAGGGGATACAGGTTCAATCCCTGGTCCAGAAAGATCCCACATGCTTCGGAGCAACTAAGCTCATGTGCCGCGACTACTGAAGTCCACACTCTACAGCCTATGCTCCTCAACAAGAGAAACCAGCAATAGGAGAAGCGTTCAGTTCAGTTCAGTTCAGTTGCTCAGTCGTGTCCGACTCTCCGCGACCCCAGGAGAAGCATAGGCACTGCAAAAATAAATAAATAAGGGGTGTACAAATTTAAACTCCTGTTTCCTGGTGCCCACCCACTTTGCGTTGGTTCTGAGCTCAAGCTAGCTTGACCTGTCTGTTTTCTAGAACCCAGCATCCAAACACCAGACCTGCAACCACGTGAGGACAGGGATGGGATCTCATCCCAGTGGCTCTCATGTCCCTAGTGCTCAAACCAAAGGGAAACACAGGGGGCTGGCCTCCTGGTGCTGAGGAGAGTCCCCAAAGAAGCCAACATATTCACGGATGGTGGGGCAGCCTGCCTACCGAATCTTAGACCTTTCCTTTTGTAAGAAATCAGATCTTACATACCAAGTCTACCTTCCTACAGGCGCCATGGCCTTCTGTTGGCTGGATTCTTCAGCAGGACGAGTAGGTCTAGCGTGCTCACTGCTACTTGATAAAAACCACAAATAGCAACATGCTGAATGTCTTCGTTTCAATGTAGCAACTCCAAACTGGAATCTTGAACTGGTGCCTTGGCAGCACTGGAAGGCCACAGGTTGCAGATGACAGATGACTCGCTGCCATCTGAAAAGGTCGATGCTGTTGGTCCAAAACGTGACCATGTCCCACTTCTTCCTTTGTCCATCTGTTGTGGTCTAGGAGTGACAATTTTAAAGTTTCAAATTTGGACTGTATATAAGCTGATTTCTCAAGCCACATCCAATATGGTTTGGCAACCAGTACCACTCTGGTGTGGTTTGACTAAGAAGGTAGTAAAGAACATGAAGGTGTCTATCTTTTTCCAACTGTATGCATAGGTCACCTCTTTGAGTGGAGGTGGTTGGGATGAAGGTGGACAGCCATGTGGTTGATTCATAAGAAGCCTGGTAAGAAGTTTTGGTTGATTACGACATTAGACTAATTCTTCATCTACTCAGTGTGCTGAACACCATAGCTTCCATTGTTGTCTCCTTAAATCCAGCTATTCTTAATACCAGTTTTTCAGTTTTTTTCAAAAGCGTGTTAAGAATGTTGTTTAATAACATAGGATCACAGAAAATCACCATATTTCATAAAAGTCAGGCTTTGACCTCTGGTCACAAGGAGTCAGACACGACTGAGCAACTGAACTGAAAGCCAAACAACATATGTATTCAGAATTTTTTTTTTGGCATTTCACCTTTTTAAAAAAGAATGTTTAGATTTTCCTCTATTTTTGGCCATACCGTGCAGCATATGGGGTCTTAGTTCCCTAACCAGGGATTGAGCTCTTGCCCCTTGCATTGGAAGGAGAGTCTGCCAGGGACTACTGGACTGCCAGAGAAGTCCTTGACAACAATGTTTAACTTCCATGGAACATATGCCACAAATGGTAGCATTCCTGAAACAAAAATTCTATGTGTTTAGGGCTGAAAAATTGGTTTCTGAGTTTCTTTCTGGCTTCAACATTCTCTGTATAGTCCTACTCTGGTCAATTGTCTAAGAGAATCCCCTCCCTCCAATAGTAGAAATATGTACCCTTTTGACTTCTTTTTGGATAAAAATAATAACATACTGCTGGCCTAATATTTTAATGTCACAAAATATCTAATGTTTGAGTATTCTTTTGCTTTAAATATAAAAGCTTACAATCTTTGTCATTTTAGATGGAATAGGTTTTTAAAATTTTGCTGAAATTTATTATTTACCTTTAAAATATATCTAATATATAATTATTTATCCATAATCAAAGAATAGATAGATAATGCCTATCAATCTTTACTGTTTGTTTTTAAAATTTTTTGGCCACACTGCATGGCATGCGGGATCTTAGTTCCCCAACCAGGGATCGAACCCATGCCTCCTGCAGTGGAAGTGCAGAGTCTTAACCACTGGACCACTAGGGAAGTGCCCTGCCATCTTTCAGTTCAGTTCAGTTCAGTCGCTCAGTCGTGTCCGACTCTCCGCGACCCCATGAATCACAGCACGCCAGGCCTCCCTGTCCAACACCAACTCCCGGAGTTCACTCAAACTCATGTCTGCAGAGTCAGTGATGCCATCCAGCCATCTCATTCTCTGTCGTCCCCTTCTCCTCCCGTCCCCAACCTTTCCCAGCATCAGAGTCTTTTCCAGTGAGTCAACTCGTTGCATGAGGTGGCCAAAGTATTGCAGTTTCAGCTTTAGCATCAGTCCTTTCAATGAACACCCAGGATTGATCTCCTTTAGAATGGACTGGTTGGATCTCCTTGCAGTCCAAGGGACTCTCAAGAGTCTTCTCCAACACCACAGTTCAAAAGCATCAATTCTTCGGCGAACAGCTTTCTTCAGAGTCCAACTCTCACATCCATACGTGACCATGGGAAAAACCATAGCCTTGACTAGACGGACCTTTGTTGGCAAAGTAATGTCTCTGCTTTTTAATATACTATGCCATCTTTAAATTGTATTAAAGAAGCATTGGGCTTCCCTGGTGGCTCAGTGGTGAAGAATCCACCTGCCAAAACAGGAGATGCAAGAGACCTGGGTTCTATCCCTGGGTTGGGAAGATCCCCTGGAGTAGGAAATGGCTACTACGCCAGTATTCTTGCCTGGAAAATTCCATGGTCAGAGGAGCCTGGAGGGCTACTGCTCATGGGGCCACAGTCAGACAGGACTGAACAGCTAAATACACACACAAAGAAGCATTAAAGGGTATAGAAGCACTGGCATTTTGAGGACTTAAAATCAGTTGATTTGGTGGAAGGCAAATCAGACATATCAAGTAAGAAAAAACCAGTAAATAGTTTTCAGTATCCATTTTTCAGTCATAGTTAAGAAGCTCTGTGATAAACCTTTCTAAGTATTTAACAATGTATTTCTCTGCTCTTCCTTGAGTGGATTGGTTTGGGTGGGGCATAGATGGGTATTTTTCAAGGCTCCCCTGGTGATTATGATGGACAGTCGGGGTTGAGAACCCTCTCCTAAAGGCATATGCAAATATCTTGCCTGCTGGACACACAGCCGTCAAAGTAGAGGTTAAGAAAAGCCTGCTGGGGAAGAGGAAAAACAGCAGCGTCTTAGCATTTGCCAGAAATCTTCAAGTAGCATTTTATTTATCACACGAATCCTCACAAGCTAGTGGAAAAGAATCCATATGCCTAATGCAGGAGACATAAGAGACGCAGGTTTGATCCCTGGGTCGGGAAGATTCCCTGGAGGAGGGCATGGCAACCCACTCCAGTATTCTTGCCTGGAGAATTCCATGGACAGAGTAGCCTGCAGGGCTATGGTCCATAGGGTCACACAGAGTCCGACACAGCTGAAGTGACTTAGCACACACATCCCACTTGCAGCTGGCTGTTGACCTCCACTGGTGGTCAAATGGAGCTTTTACTGACAATCTGCTCCTACTCTCTAACGACCAAAACCCAAAAGTTACTGTGGAACCCACACTCCTAATTCTGATTGTGACCAGTGCTAAATGGCTGGTTTACCCATGCACTTAGGGAATGGATTCTGGAGCTCCCTTGGAGGATAACTGTGGGACTAGAGAAGTCCGTCTGACAGTAAACTTCCTCTCCAGGTATTTCTCAGTTTTTATAGAAGTCTGAACCCACCAGTTCGCATTCATCTCCACACAGTTACCCCTGTCAGTCTTTGCCGTCATCTTCTGAAATGACTTGTCTATATGTTGGATTTTTCTACAGCATGTTGCATCTATTTAACGTGTTAATTTAACTGAATAAAAACTGCATAAAAAAAGAAGCAGAAGTAAGGTAACGGTGGGGTCTACGGTGGGTTCTATCAAGAGATCCTCTTGAGGTATGGAAGGAGAAACCAGTGGTACAAACTGGGGCCTGGCACCATGGTAACAGAGAATGTCAGGAATTTCCAAGACCAGTATAACCTAAGTGCTTTCACACTTTTCCTACTGGAAAAGTCAGCCATCAAAGCTAAGTTGCAAAACTGGATTATAAAAAACAAATAAGCATACAATGTGTTGCTATTTAAAAACAATTGTTTGGAAATAAATTTTGTCAGAGGGCTTCCCTGGTGACTCAGTGGTAAAGAATCCGCCTGCAACGCAGGCACCATAGGAGACACAGGTTTGATCCGTGGGTGGGGAAGATCCCCTGGAGGGGAGCATGACAACACACTCCAGTATTCTTGCCTGGAGAATCTCTATGGACAGAGAAGCCTGGGGGGCTACAATCCATAGGGTCGCAAAGAGTAGGACACAAGTAAAGTGACAGCATGCACGCAGTATTGTCACAAACACTGTGAGCTGTTCACCCACAATTGTGAAATAGCAAATTGATTATAATAACAATAAATATAATAATAATATATAATATAATCAGTTCAGCTCAGTCGCTCAGTCGTGTCCGACTCTTTGCAACCCCATGAACCACAGCACGCCAGGCCTCCCTATCCATCACCAACTCCTGGAGTTCACTCAAACTCACGTCCATTGAGTCAGTGATGCCATCCAACCATCTCATCCTCTGTCATCCCCTTCTCCTCCTGCCTTCAATCTTTCCCAGCATCAGGGTCTTTCCCAATAAGTCACATCAGGTGGCCAAAGTATTGGAGTTTCAGCTTCAACATCAGTCCTTCCAATGAACACCCAAGACTGATTTGCTTTAGGACTGGTTGGATCTTGAAGTCCAAGGGACTCTCAAGAATCTTTTCCAACACCACAGCTTAAAAGCATCGATTCTTCAGTGCTCAGCTTTCTTTATAGTCCAACTCTCACATCCATATGTGACTAATATAACAATAACAATATAACATCATATTCTAAATTTGAAATGAAAACTGTATTGGAAAACTGTTATTAAAACATGTACTGAGACAGAGCTCTGAGAATATGTCAGTAAATTTGGGTCAAAAGACCAGAGAGTCAACTGTTTGATAAATGTATAATAAAACAGCAGAATTTTATTGATACTATTACTCCATGAAGCTGAAATACCCTAAAACAGAAAGACTAACAAAAAGCGTCAATCTGGTACAGAAATGCAGATACCAAAACAAGCCAGGGATGGAGGTCTGCAACTGATTTCTCTGATACTGGGGTGTTTCTTTCTTACAAAAAAACTTAAGAAAATGGTTCATTCAGAAGGTGGTATTTTTACACAGCTATTACATGAACAAAAACTGTTGATCTCAAAAGAGATCCAATATTCCAATTCAATAATCCTATGAATATTAATGCTGTTTTAAGTTGGCATTCTTTGATTTTTATTATAGTAAGACTGACCATAGATGTTCAAGCAGGTTTTAGAAAAGGCAGAGGCACCAGAGATCAAATTGCCAACATCCACTGGATCATGGAGAAAGCAAGAGAGTTCCAGAAAAACATCTATTTCTGCTTCATTGTCTATGCCAAAGCCTTTGACTGTGTGAATCACAATAAACTGTGGAAAATTCTGAAAGAGATGGGAATCCCAGACCACCTGACCTGCCTCTTGAGAAACGTGTATGCAAGTCAGGAAGCAACAGTCAGAACTGCACATAGAACAACAGACTGGTTCCAAATAGGAAAAGGTCACTTTTCACTTTCACACATTGGAGAAGGAAATGGCAACCCACTCCAGTGTTCTTGCCTGGAGAATCCCAGGGAAGGGGGAGCCTGGTGGGCTTCCGTCTATGGGGTCACACAGAGTCGGACACGACTGAAGCGACTTAGCAGCAGCAGCAAGGCTGTATATTGTCACCTTGCTTATTTAACTTATATGCAGAGTACATCATGAGGAACGCTGGGCTGGAAGAAGCACGAGCTGGAATCAAGATTGCTGGGAGAAATATCAATAATCTCAGATATGCAGATGATACTACCCTTTTGGCAGAAAGTGAAGAGGAACTCAAAAGCCTCTTGATGAAAGTGAAAGAGGAGAGTGAAAAGTTTGGCTTGAAGCTCAACATTCAGAAAACAAAGATTATGGCATCTGGTCCCATCACTTCATGGGAAATAGATGGAAAAACAGTGGAAACAGTGTCAGACTTTATTTTTTTGGGCTCCAGAATCACTGCAGATGCTGATTGCAGCCAGGAAATTAAAAGACGCTTACTCCTTGGAAGGAAAGTTATGACCAACCTTGATAGTATATTAAAAAGCAGAGACATTACTTTGCCAACAAAGGTCTGTCTAGTCAAGGCTATGGTTTTTCCCGTGGTCATGTATGGATGTGAGAGTTGGACTGTGAAGAAAGCTGATCGCCGAAGAATCGATGCTTTTGAACTGTGGTGTTGGAGAAGACTCTTGAGAGTCCCTTGGACTGCAAGGAGATCCAACCAGTCCATTCTAAAGGAGATCAATCCTGGGTGTTCATTGAAAGGACTGATGCTAAAGCTGAAACTGCAATACTTTGGCCACCTCATGCGACGAGTTGACTCACTGGAAAAGACTCTGATGCTGGGAAAGGTTGGGGGCGGGAGGAGAAGGGGACGACAGAGAATGAGATGGCTGGAAGGCATCACCGACTCTGTGGACATGAGTTTGAGTGAACTCTGGGAATTGGTGATGGACAGGGAGGCCTGGCGTGCTGTGATTCACGGGGTCGCGGAGAGTCGGACACGACTGAGCGACTGAACTGAAGACTGACCATGTTACTAGAAAAAGAGATATCATAGTTCCCAATTAATGAAGTCCATCCTTTGAAATATACTTTTCTGAAGTGTGTTAGTCCCTAAGGCCGCCATAAGCAATTATCACAAAGTTGGCTGCTTACAACAATAGAGACTTCTTCTCTCACAGCTCTGAAGACCAGACATTTGAAATCAAGGTGTCAACCGGGCCATGCCCCTAGTTGGAGAACCCTTCCGGACCCAGTTTCCTTGGGCTGCTGGCATTCCCCATGGCTGAGTCAGTCTAATCTCTCTCTGCCCATGTGGACTTCTCTGTGTCACTGGAACTTAGTTCCCATCTGGGTGATCTAGGATGGTCTCATTTTGACACCGTAACTGTATCTCGGAGAACCCTTTTCCACATAAGTTTGCCTTTATAGGTTCTGGGATTAGGATGTGGACATATCTTTTGAGAAGCCACCAATTAATCCACTATGGGAAGCACGTTCCTTAAACAGTGGAATGAAAGGTTCTTCGAAAGAGCTACTACCAAATCATGTGCTAATGAAGATGAGTTCTCCCTTTCCCGTTCTTTTCAAATTCTACACTAAGGATCGCAGCGCTGCCTGGAGCCACGTTCAGGCTTCCCTTTGTCCTGTGCACCGCCGCCTGCTCTTGTCCTCTTTGGTTCTTGCTTCCACTGAAAGCACATGGTGAAGGTGAGGAGGATGAGAGTGTAGCAATTCTGAGTCACTGCTTTAAGGATGTGTGCTTGGGTTAATGCTTTCCTCCAAGAAAGCTGACTTTGAAACGTACGTCTAGTAGATATCATCCAAAGAACACATTTTTAGATGATTGGCTAAGGTCTGGAATCATAAAAAATACAATTTTAGGGATGAAGGGAGTTCAGTAATTATCCAGTCATTTGAGAAACAAGGAGACAAAAGTGAAATCAATAAATCACTGGAAGTCATCAATGCAAGGCAGGGCAGAGCCAAGACTATAATTCAAGTCCTCTGATCCCTACTTAAGTATCTTTTCACTTAATTCAGAGTGTGATGCAGAACTCTCTCCTCTGTAGACTACTCAAGTTGGTAGCCTCATGGGTACCACCCAATGAGACAATCAACCTTCTGTGGACTGAACGTTTGTTCTTCTAAAACTATTATGGTGAAGCCCTAACCCCCAAACATGATGGCATTCAGAAGAGGGGGGTAGTTAGGTCATGAGGGTAGAGTCCTCGAATAGGATTAGTGCCCTCATAAAAAGAGATACAGGGCTTCCCTGGTGGCTCAGATGGTAAAGAATCTGCCTGCAATGCCAGCGATCCTGGTTCGATCCCTGGGTTGGGAGGATCCCCTGGAGAAGGGAATGGCAACCCACTCTAGTATTCTTGCCTGGAGAATTCCACAGACAGAGGAGCCTAATAGGTCCGTGGGGTCGCAAAGAATTGGACACAACTGAGCAACGAACACTTCCACTTTCAAGAAGAGACACGAGAGAAGATTTTACTCCCATGTGTGGGCATAGCAAGATGATAGCCATCTATGAACCAGGATGAAAGCTCTTACCAGGAAGCAAACCATCCTGCAACCCTCGATCTTGGACTTCCAGCCTCCTGACAGTGACAAATAAATGTCTGTTGTTTAAGCAACTTAGTCTACAATATTCATTATATCAGCTCGAACTGATTAAGTCACAACCCAGTGAATATACTCCAAAATATTTACTGAACGTGTGCTGCGGGCAGAGCTTGCACGCTCAGGTGAGTGAACGACTGGTGGCACCTGAAGGGCTGTAAGGCTCTGATGCCACTTTCACATGAGGGTGTTGGGATGACTCTTCACTCCACCCTTGGGAAAAAGTGAAGTGCCTAGAGTTTATGTCCCCACTCAGAACTGCTTCTTAACGTGTCAGGTATTGTTGTTTGAGTCAAAAGCACTTCTTGGCCTAGAAAATAGGTCTCCTCATTCCTCTCTAGGGCTCAACTCTAAGATGAAGCAGGATCCTAAGGTCAACAGCCTAAGCTTTGTTTTTTAATTAAAAGACACCATTGTCCATAAAATAAAGTATCATCTCTGGGGAATAGTAAAGCCATCAACTAGCTACTCATAAATGAGAGAGTCATTTTCTGGTGGACACAGTGAGCAAAAAAGACCCAGATGGTGGATCCTTTTGGCACAGACTTATCTGCTCCGGCTGTCTAATACATTTCTTCACTGTGTTAATTCTTGCATCAGAACCATCAGGGCAGTGTGCTTATATCCAAGGAAGATGAAAATGGAGAGATTTTTGTCTGTAGGATTCTTGCCTTCCTCCTTCAACATGGGGGTGCCCTGTTCACTGCAGCAGGGGGCAACTGAAATGAGCTGGATTGTTTGGTGAAAAATCTCAAAGCTCTGGCCCATGCAAGACTCAACATAATCCCTTCCCCATGAAACAGGAAAAGGGATTAGACTTTTGGGGGGGAGGGTGGGGGGGTAGTATTTTACCTGGGCTGGACCCTAAGCCTGAGGAGGATTCAGAATTTATTTAAAAATGAATTTGGCTGCCTGGGTAGAGCATGCTGCATTGCTGCTGGCTGGAGAGTGAGTCCCGCGGGCTTGTGGCCCTGCCTCCTTTCATGAGGAATCCCTGCCAATCCAGGATCTGTGAACTGCTTCTGCCAGCCAATCTCTAATTTAGCATATGCACAAAGCCAGTTTTTGGACACCATGATGGTGCCTGGCACCTCTGCGGCCCACCATGCTTGCAGAGCTCACAGTGAAATAAGGAGCTAGCAAGAGAGAGGAAAAAACAAGCCATGCAAAGGCTTTGGAAATCCAGATACATTGCCTATGTATTATACATGTATGTGTGTCTCTCTCCTGCTTTTCCAACATAAACTTCCCCCACGCCTTTCCTTGTAGTTATTTCATTTAGATTTTCAGTCTGGGATGCACTTAGCAACAGTCAACACTGACAAAGATAAAACCCGGCTCCCCGCTGAGAACATCTGATTTTTAAAATGTAGAAATGCTGCTCTTTACAAAATAGGACATTTCCCTTTTAATTAGCTTCCAAATACACCCAAATAATTTGCAACTAGGAAATGATGCCATTTTCGAATACTTAAAAATAATTCTGAGGCATTGCAAAACCAATCTGATGAGAGGCAGAAGCCAGTGAAACCTTTCGTTTTGAGACAAATTCAACTGTTTCTTTGGGAACAGCTGTCACAAACATGGGCTCATTCACCTAACCCTCTGGCTTTGATCATTGTTTTCTCTCAGAAAACCCGTGTCTAAGGTGTACTTGCTGAAGTATTTGGGAACAAGTAATACAGGCTCAAGTGCACCCATGTGGATCTTCCTGCCTCCTTCCCTTCCACAGACTTCCTTGCCAATCCTCTAGTTTTCAAACAGTTCTTCAGGAGACAAGGTAGTCGCAAAAGCTCTCTGGTGTCACATCGTGCTATCTTTGAAAACAAATACATGGATGGTGCTCACCCTGCGACGTGCTGGCTCTGAGTCCCGAGGAGGGGCTTCTTGACTTTTCCCTGTGCATAGGTGACACCAAATCTCTGGACAGAAGGGAGGGGAGAGCCGTTTGATTTTCCGATGTGTCTTTCTCCCAGTGCTTAGACGGTGACAAACGGCCACTGTCTGGACTCTTTTGGTAAGTGACGTCCCGGCTCTTTTGGCCAGGTGAGCCATCGCTGATCGGTTTGCCAAGTGTGGGATGCATGAACCCTACCAAACTATACCCAGACCGTACCTGCTATGGTTTCTGTTGGTTTAAAAAAAAAAAAAAGTCTGAGCCCTGCCAGTATAAATATAAATATTTCAGGAGCTTGGCTGATGGCAAGCCTCGCATGACCATGCGGAAGCCAGGCGTGATTGCCCTGGCCTGGTGTGGGGCTCCCCAGGTGGCAGGGGCTGCGAGCGGGCCACGCCGTTGGTGGGGGGCAGAACTGAGTGCCTCCAGTCATTCCGAGTAGCCCCTGGGCTGATTGGTGACGAGGGCTGACAGGCTCCTGAGGGGAGGTCCTGTCCAGTTTCTCTCTGAAGCAGGCATGATGGGCCAGGCATGGGGTCCTGAAGCCGAGACTGGGGACTTTCTCGTGTGACTGTGCGTACATTCCTCCTCCACGAGGCCACACTCATGGTCTCTTTGGAGGCCCTTGGCTCGCCAGAGGATTACCATTAAGAGACGTCTGCTCAGTGGCGCCAGGTTCTTTCCCCGCCCCTCGGGGGCCAGCACGGTGCCTCCATGCGGCTTCACCCAAGCCAGACAGAAGGGCAGGCCACCAGGTCTGGGAATTAGAGAGGGCGATCGATATGTGTATACGGAACACAGTCACGGACAATTGAAAAGGCTTACACGTAACCCCACTGGGAACGGCTTAAAACTGAAGCCTGTGATAAGCATCTCACGGAACCCAGACCCTGACGAGGATGCCTGGGGATGACCAGAGGTGAGGTTCCTCACATCTGTGATTCTCCGAGTTCAAATAGCTGGAAGTACGTAAACGATTCTAGGACTGGTTCTGCAAATAAATATACCTACATAAAACAGGGAAGCACTTTTTACTCCTGAGTGATCCTGAAACCTTGAAATACGCGATTATCACTTCTTAAGTTTCATGTCAAAGGCAAGACTACTTCATTGAAATATAAAGCTTACTACTTCAGTCCCACTGTCTTTGCAACTGGAAACAAGTGCCACCTCAGTGGTATACTAAGGTTCTTTAGTGATGGGCGTGTGTTCAAGTGGGGAAACCACCTAGGGGAATACTTAGGGATTATAAAATTATGATAAGGAAGGCAGATATGGGATTCAAACACAGATATTTTGAACTTCAAACTTCTGATAAGATACAATCAATAAGGATTTTTTTAAGTGTACTTTAGTTCTATCAGAGTTTAGTAGATTTTAGGAAGATCTGAATTGGATTGTAATTTGGGATTAATTTACATAGTTTGTTGTTTTACTAATGCAGTTGATTTTCCTAGTGTAAAGAAAACATGTTGTACCTTGGACCACTGACAGCTGGGTTTATAATAAAAACCAAAAAAGGCAAACTCAAAATACAGAAAGGTTGTATCAATCTGGGCTCTCCAGAGAAACAGAACCAAAAGAAGATAGAGAAGCGATAGACAGACAGGCAGATAGATAGATAGACTTATTTTAAAGAATTAGCTCATAAAATGACAAGTTCCAAATCCATCAGGCAAGCTGTGGGCTGGAAACTTGGGCAGAAGTTGACGCTGTAGTCTTAAGGCAGAATTTCTTTTTCAGGAAACCTTAAGTTTTGCTTCTAAGGCCTGCAATTGATTGGATGAGGCCCACCAACATTACCGAGGGTAATCTAATTTGTGTAAAGTCAACAGACTGTAGATGTTAACCACATCTACAAAACATAGTCCCAGGAACATCGATATTCGTGTTTGATTAAATAACTGGGTATTATAGCTTAGTCAAGTTGACACGTAAGGCAGATCATCACAGGAGCTTTCTTCCAAGCTGTAAAAAAAATAATAACTGCCTTCAGTCCATGAAGATTCAGCCTTCTTTCTCCCCTCTGGAAGGGTCCAAGTAGTACCCCATTATATGAGGTATGATCACTCATGATCTGTAGCTGTACTGTTTTCCTCACCAGATACCCAGTGGAGGAGGGTCACAGATCCTGAGCCTTGTACAGATGATGTGCAGAAACGGGACTGGCAAGCAAGCTGAAATGGAGGGAGGACGATCTCCCTATTTTGGTTCCACCAGTATCTCTGAAGCAGTTCTTCCAACTGCAGCCAGCAGACAAACGGTTGTCTGTGCTGCCCATCTGACTGGTCCCTGGTCCATGCATTCCATTACCATCACTCTCACACAGTCATTCAATACGCCCTTTGAACGTGGTGTGCTCTTGACGTGTGAGATTATGAACATATTGTATTGGGTCAACAAGCCATGGGTAGTCTTATCCCAGAGAAACATAAGCTTCCTTCTCTGCTAATTATACTCTAAATCTTTCCTGTCATAATTTTTATATTTGTAAAACACTTTAAATACAAAACGTCCTTCATCTGTGTGTGCTTACTTGCTCAGTCGTGGCTGACCCTTTGAGGCTCCCATGGACTGCAGCCCACCAGGTTGCTCTCTCCATGTGATCTCCCAGGCAAGGATACTGGAGTGAGTAGCCATTCGCTTCTCCAGGAGATCTTCCTGACTCAGGGATTGAAACCAGGTCTCCTGCATTGCAGGCAGATTCTTTACCATCTGAGCCACCAGGGAAGCCCTCATCGAAAGAGGACTGAATCAAAAGCAAAAAAACAAAACAAAACATGGAATAAGAACACATCCTTCTGGGACTTCTCTGGTGGTCAATGGCTAAGACTCCAAGCTCCCAATGCTGGGGGCTTGGGTTCGATCCCCAGCCAGGGAACTAGGTCTCACATGCCCCAACTAAAGATCCCACATGCCACAATGAAGAGCGAAGATCCTTCATGATGCAACCAACACCCGTGCAGCCAAATAAATAATAGATTTTAAAAGAATGCAGCCTTTCGATCTCTGAGGTCAGACATAGTAAGTAACATTTACATGGTACTTGGTCATTTGTTAAGTGCTTTCACATACATTTATTTCATTTTTATCTTTTCAGCAACCTTGGGAGGTCGATGGTATTATCACCATTTAACAGATGATGGAACCAAGGCTCAGAGAGGTTAACAGACTTTCCTGATGTCACCCGGCCATCAAGCTGTGAAGCAGGGACAGGAGCTGGGACCTTCTGCTCTGAGCTCCATGGTGGGCTGCCTAGACTACTTTGGGGCTTGTTGCTGGTGACCAGCCCAACTCGCAGACCTCAGTTTCTGGAGTTCCATAAATGTGGCCAGTATCTGACTGTCCGATAAATCATGAAGTGACTATTTACCTACGGAAAACTGTTGCTGGAAGCAGTGTTCCCACCTATGGCCAGGTACCTTTCCCTCCTGGTGTCTCAGTTGGGTGCAGAACGCTCTATTGGAAATTAGTGGGAGCCGGCACAGTGAAGAGCAGGGAGTGAGAAGGGGGATGTGAATCTATTTCATACAGTGGAAACTTATGTCCTAATGAATAATTAAGAAAAAAATCCGAGGTTGTTTCCTCAGCTGATCATCACCAGCAGAGCCAACTTTGGATTAAACACTTCTGCTCAGTGGTTTTGACATTCTCAGTCAGGCATATCTTGATGAAATTAGAGATGCAGAAAATATTTTTTGATGGAGTGCAGCGGGAAAAAATGCTAGAAGGGAAGCCAATTCTGTGTGCAAACTTGTGCAGACAGAGATAAAGAGAAAGTAGGAGAATGAGAAGTGTGTGCGTGTGAGTGTGTGCGTATAAAATAAATGAAGGAAGATGAAAGCGAGTGACAGGAGAGGAAAGGGGAAGCTGGGGTGATGCTAATTAATTAAACTTTAAGATCTTGGCAGCAAGAGGTGTGTTTATAAACAATCTTCACTAAAACATACCTTTCCAAGTATTAGCTGCTTTATTTGCCAGAAATAGTCTCTAATTATTCTGTGCTTGTTTCAATCCAAAAGCAGAGAAAGAAATGTTAGTAAGTGAACATAGCCACTCCTATGCTATAAAATATACCTCTGCACAGAGGTTAATGTTTCAAATGCTCAATTAATCAAATGTAGCTAATTCAAACTATTTTACAAAAAATTAAGTGGAGGGGGCTATGAGTTTGAAGGCCTTCGAAACAGTGGAAAAGAAAAACTAGACCAAAGATACAAAAAATAATAGAAGGACTATGAAGAAAGCTGATTGTCAAAGAATTGATGCTTTTGAACTGTGGTTTTGGAGAAGACTCTTGAAAGCCCCTTGGACTGCAAGGAGATCCAACCAGTCCATTCTAAAGGAGATCAGTCCTGGGTGTTCATTGGAAGGACTGATGCTAAAGCTGAAATTCCAATACTCTGGCCATCTCATGCAAAGAGTTGACTCACTGGAAAAGATTCTGATGCTGGGAGGGATTGGGGGCAGGAGGAGAAGGGGACGACAGAGAATGAAATGGCTGGATGGCATCACTGACTCGATGGACATGAGTTTTAGTGAACTCCGGGAGTTGGTGATGGACAGGGAGGTCTGGCGTGCTACGATTCATGGGGAAGCAAAGAGTCGGACACGACTGAGCGACTGAACTGAACCATTTAGGAATCTCTAAATAACTTGCTTATACTAGGCCAACAGCAAGTCAACTTGTTTTCCTCTTGAGATTTAAGTCTAGAAAAGTCTGATTTGTGAGGCTAGAATAGACTTGCAGACATGTCAAATGTTTTTAAAAAATTCTCTCTCATGTATCCTATCTGAGGTAGTTAATAAAGGATATACCATTAAAGTAAGAGGATAAACCAAGAAAGAAAAAGACATGAGATCCAGAAAACAGAATATTCAACTCAGAAATTAAGTCAAAGAACTTCCCAGGAAGGAAGGGAAGGTCCCAAACAACAATCTAGTGAGCCACCAGCTCAAGACTGGTGCAGTAGATGGTGACTCTGTTGGAGAGTTTGGGATTCAACTACGTGAGAGAAATGTAGAAAATAAAGCAAATTCCATAGGTGAAGGGATAAACTGTCATACACTCATACAGTGGAATACTATTCAGCAATAAAAAGAAAAGCCATTAAACCACAAAAAGACATGAAGGAAACTTAAATGCATATTGTTAAGTGAAAGAAGCCAGTCTAATTCCAACTATATGACATTCTGGAGAAGGCAAAATTCTGGAGGCAGGAAACAGATCAGTGACTCCCAGGGATTCCCTGGGAACAGGTGGAATAGAGCAGAGGGGATTTTTTAGGGCAATAAAATAGGATTGCCCTAACCCTAACCCTAACTGGATGGATCCAATAAACAGAGATCCAGTAAACAGAATAGTCAACTCAGAAATTAAACCAAAGAACTTCCCAGACAGGAAGGGAAATTCCCAGATAACAATCTAGTAAGCAACCGGCTCAAGACTGGAGAATAGATAGTAACTCTGCTGGAGAATTTGATATTGAATTAGGAAAGAGATAAGTAGAAAATAAAGCAAATTCCATAGGTGAAATTAACTGTGGACTATAGTTAATATTTATGTATCTGCTCATTCATTTATTCACAGAATAGTGTGAATTAAACCAAGTAAGTGCCAGATAAAGGGTTAGATGCTGGGAATCCAAAGATGAATACATTATAGTGCCTATCTTTAAGGTGCTCAGAGCCTAGTAAGAGATACGGACAAACAGAGATATACTTCAACATCCAAAATCTAATCCATCTCTTGAAAATGGGCAGATAGCAAGTTTTGGGAGGGCATGAGCCTATATTCCATCATTATGAATAGAATTAAAAGTATTATGTTTTCAGCCCACCTGAAAACGTTTAGAAAACATTTTTGACAGTTTAACTGCCCACATAACCATCTACCATTCTACACAATGTAAAGGATTTAAAACATTGATTATAATTATTTAACAATGAATGAGTACTCATAGGTGTATTTTTTACAGTACATGAGACTATATAATAGCAGATACAACTTATATTTTCCTTCTATACCATATTAAACATGTATGGTAATGTACGTAAACAATGTAACTATATGCTGATGAACCTCTCTTGGAAGAGACTGACATGAGATGGATTTGATGTTAGTGATAACACACATGTTTAAATGACATGCAGTGTGATCCCAGCAGGGATACAGCTGAACACACTCTGATCTGAATCCATTCAAAATCCAAGCTTTCTTTGCCAGTACACACATACAAACCCATGTTGGAATTTTGATACAGATGGTAAATGCGGGGTTAAAAGTTTCTGCAAGTTATGACTTGCAAGAGAGAGTTTAGACAGTGCAGGAATTTTATACTAATATTGAGACTATGAAACAATGTGATGGTGTCAAGGGTTACCGGATGGAAGTAGGAAACAAAACTGAGGTGAAAATAACTAGGCATATATCATGTGCGCATGCGGGCATGGTAAACAAAGGGTCCTGCAGTAGCACGCCCACTGTTACTGTGATGCATTTCTGAGTGATGTTTCCTTTTCTATTATTCTATTATTGCTGTTAAACTGCTGCTTGCTGTTGTATTGTTGTTTTTGCAGTTAAGACATAATTTTTTAAACATGGGTACATGCAAAAACAATGGATGCAAAGATAAGCCTGAGTGCCCGTGAATACAAGCCCCAGCCCAGGATCTTCGGTGCCTGGTCAGACCACTGAAAGTGGAGGAGGTCCAACAGTCAGGAAACATCACCTGGATCAGGTCTGCTTTAGGGAACCTGGGATTCTCTGCAAATAGCAGCCAAGAATGCACGTATCAACATTTGTATAATAAAATACAGGTATCTTACTTCGCATAGTAGGTGGCTGAGGGTATATTACATGTTTGTAGTTTAAATTATACTAAAGAAACACAAGGGGAACTCAGTATTTAAAAGTCCCTTGCAGAGAATTCTTTTGATGAGTAAAAATGTCTTTAGTAGTCACCCCCCTGATTTAACTGTTTGGATAAGCTGGATTGTTTCAAAGCAGGGTATAACAGCAGCATCTCACACTTGTTTTAGACAATTATGGCACATCAGCTTGACGGAATATTAAACAGTCATTAACATTTATAATTACGAAGACTGCAGCGATGTGGAAAAATGCTTGTGGTGTGCTAAGCGAAAAAGAGCTAAATATAAAATTATATTGAAACTATTACTGCAACTAAGTAAAAATGCACGAGGAAGGGCAGGAAGAGAACATGGAGGAAGAAAAATATTTTTACATACATCACATTTTGACCTCAAGGGGATTAAGTGGAGCTTTTCAACAAAGTAAATCCTACCTTACAGCTATAGAGACTGAAGAGGGCAGACCTCACGTTTTAACTACAGCAGGATGAGGTGCTATAACAGACACGCACAGTCACGGGGGCTTACACACTAGCAGTTCCTTTCTTATTCTTATCAAAACTAATCTGTGATGGGGTGGAGTCGGGGTGCTGTGTCTTCTGTCCGTGGTTCTCATCTTAATCCACAATGACCAAAGTCTCTCATCTGGCTGTTATGTGGAAGATAGAGAAAAGTTTTTGTGGGTGAGAGTTTTTTGGGCTTTGGAGGTGGCACAGTGGTAAATAATCCTCCAGTAATGCAGGAGACTCAGGTTCGACTCTTGGGTCGGAGTAGGAAATGGCAACCCACTCCAGTATTCTTGCCTGGGAAATTCCATGGACAGAGGAGCCTGGCTGGTGATAGTCCATGAGGTTGCAAAAAGTCAGACACGACTGAGTGATTGAGCATGTATACACAGCTGGAAGTATACATCACTCCCATGCACATTCTGTGGGTTCAAAGATAATCACATGGCAATATGACACTGCAAAGGAGGCTGGGAAATATCATCCATGTACCAGAAGGAAGTAAAAGAGGGTTTTGGTGACTAACTGGCTGATGTCTACCATACAAATTCCCATATCTAACAAGAGGGAGGGCAAGAACTGGAACCGAGGTCTTCCTATCTTAGCTCAGCACTTACATTTTTATCTCTCATTCATATTCTGTGTGTGTGACACACACACACACACACACACACAAAGGGAAAGACTTATGTGTTGAAATCTAAGCAGAAGACGGTGCAAGTTGCTTAGCCGTGTCCAACTCTTTGTGACCCCATGGAATTCTCCAGGCCAGAACACTGGAGTGGGTAGCCTTTCCCTTCTCCAGGAGATCTTCCCAACCCAGGGATTGAACCCAGGTATCCCACATTGCAGGTGGATGCTTTACCAGCTGAGTCACAAGGGAAGCCCAAGAATACTGGAGTGGGTAGCCTATCCCTTCTCCAGCAGATCTTCCCAACCCAGGAATCTAAACGGGGTCTCCTGCATTGCAGGCGGATTGTTTACCAACTGAGCTATCAGGGAAGCCCAAGCAGAAGACAGCTGTTCCACATTTAAGTACAACCAATATAGAATCTAATTCTTTTTAGGAAACACACTACATTCTCAGTGAAAATCATCCCTGGGAAGGAAATACCAGGGATGAACTCAGGTCCTTGAGCAAGAGAATCTGGTTAGGAGCTGACCTGGTCTGAGAAAGAATGAGCAAATGCCTAAGTAATTACGTGGCCTTTACATTTCCAGTGTCACTCACATCTTTGCATAAGCATGATCCCACTGTTGTCGATGGGAAGAAAGCAAATCCAATCCTACCTGTTGCATACATTAAGACCCGCTGCCACTTCCCACGAATTCCAGCCAGAAGGCACTAGAAAAGAGCTGGCATATTCATCTTCTTTGTGGCCTTCTTTTACTAGGCCTTGCTCAGTTTTTCAGCTCTGTTCCACTGTGGCTGTGACCGACAAACGTAAGGACACAGTCACTGGGAGCTATTTTTAAGCAAAAACATCTTCAACGGTACATTAAAATATTACTTGGGGTTACATCCTGAAAAACAGATTTCTGCCCCACATTTGGCATTTAAAATTTTTATTTATTTGGCTGCACCAGGTCTTCGTTGTGGCATTTGGGATGCAGTTCCCTGATCAGGGCTCAAACCCGGGCCCCCTGCATTGAGAGAGGGAAGCCTTAGCTACCGGACCACCAGAGAAGTCCGAAATTTGGCATTTTTCGTATTAAATCTTTTCATTTAGTGAGAAATCAGTTCAAACCAGGACAAGTTGCCAAATCTTATTGGAACTTGGTGGAGCTTGGTGAGTGCTGTTTGTGTCAAACAAGCCAGAGCTTAAACTGGACAATGAGAAAAATAAAATGCCTATTTTATATTCCTCTGTCCCCCGCCAAGACTCACCAGTGCAATGCTTTGAACATTTAAGCACTTGGTAAATACTGAGCTAATAATGATGAACATAATTATTATGTTATGTTGTTTGACTACAGTTTAGAAATGATTGAAGTTAGAATGGATAATCATACCTACAGCAAATGCTGCCAGGCTGCTCTGCTTATAGACTTCCTCTGAACTATTTTTTTCTTTTTGGCCGCACTGTGCAGCATGCAGGATCTTAGTTCCCCAACCAGGGACTGAACCCATACCCCCTGCATTGGAATCACAGAGTCTTAACCAAAAGTTCACCCATTCTCTCATTCACACATTCCCTCATCACCAACAACCCCTGCATACTCGCCCCCATACATCGACACACCCATCCATACATGCCATCCACACACAAACACATCATCCTCCTAGAGCACAACACACACATATACAACTGTACACACCCATCCACACACAGCATCCACACAAACACACCTACATACAGCATCCACATAAATACCATCTATGCACACACATGCCTGTACACACCCATCCACACACAAAAGTTGTGCCCTGAAGCTTGTAGGGTTTCAGGCCTCTTTTGGAACTGTGACTTCTAACCTTTATTCCTGGGAATGCCACTCGTCACAGGTCGTTCCATGGGGGTGATTCTACTGCTCCTGGTGAGCAACTGGGGCTGAAGTGTTACCTCGAGAAGCAGAGTGGGATGACCCAGGCCAGGCATGCTACCCTGGGGCCACTAGAGAAACTTGTGCTTCAGAAGCCCCACCTTGGCTCTCTCCCAAATTATTTTTTTAATATTTATTTATCTGGCTGCACCAGGTCTTAGTTGAGGCATAAAAGATATTTAGTTGCAGCATGTGAACTCTTAGTTGAGGCATGTGGTATCTAGTTCCCCAACTAAGGATTGAACCCAGGCCCCCTGCATTGGGAGTGTGGAGTCATAGCTGCTGAAGTCCCTCTCCCATTTTTTCATTTCAGTGTTTTAAAGAAAGCTTGCCTTTAGGATAAAGGAACATCTAAGAGTCTCAATTCCTGTGCTCTGAATTCAGTCTCTGCTTCGGACTCTAAGATCTGGGTAAATTCCTTACTTTTTCAATGGATTTGCCAGCCCTTGAACCAGGACTTGCAGTAACCCATAATATCTAAATGCTGAGGAGGAGGAAAGGGTTACTTAAGAGCTAGTGTCAGAATTCTTCAAGGAGAAAATGGTTTTTAAAAATTTTATTTTAATCATTGCCTTTGATAAAGTTGGTATAGAAAGGCTAAGGGTAGAAAGAACTATTTCTATTTGTTTAAAAACAAGCAAAAAAACAAAACAAAAAAACTGGTTAAGCCATTTGCTAGCAGAAAGAAGCCTCAGGGCAAGGCGGGGATGAACTAGGAATGAGAAAGGAAAACCCAATTTCTCTCCAAAATAAAATAAGAATGGAGAGGAAGCAGGGAGGGAGTAGGAAAGGTGGGGTGATTTTGGTCCATAACAACGGCCTATGGAGTTTTCTGTGATAGGAAATTTTGTGCTGTGATGCGATTCCCAGGGGCTGGCGGACCTGGGGACGGCAAAGTGGTCGTCATCTACTTTCAGGTTAAGATGAACTGAGCACTTATTGTAGGCCAGGCACTAGGTTATGCTGTCAACATGCACGCTCTTTTTTTTCTTTTTCCGGCCATACCACTCCGCATGTGTGATCTTAGTTCCCTGACCAGGGGTCAAACCTGCATCCCCTGCACTGGCAGCATGAATTCTTAACCACTGGACTGCCAGGGAAGTCCTGACATGCATGTCCTGATTTAATCTTCAAACCTACTCTGTGTAAGCCCAGGGCTTCCCTGGTGGCTCAGCAGTAAAGAACCCCCGCCACCCCAGCCAAAGCAGGAGACGCAGGTTCTATCCCTGGGTCGGGAAGATCTCCTGAATGGAGGAAATGGCATCTCACTCCAGTATTCTTGTCTGGGAAATTCCATGGACAGAGGACCCTGGCAGGCTACAGTCCTTGGTGTTGCAAAGAGTCAGACATGACTGAGCGATTGAACAGCAACAACAAATCCCCATTTTACAGAGGAGGACTTGGAGGCTTGCCGAGAGGCAGATGCTCAGTAAGTCAGAGTCCAATCTGAGTTTGACTGATTCTAAAATCCATACTATTTATTAGTCACTGGAGCATACTCTCCTCGTGAACACTGAAGACTACAGCACTAGGCTATGGAGCAGAGATTATTTGTGGTTTACTAATTAAGGGTGATAAAAGCATCCCAGAAATGGCAAGCACTGAATAAGTACTAGTATCATTGTCTTGGAGCGTGACCACTGACATCTGAAGGAAGCACTGTCATCTAAAATGGAAACATGACAAGCCAACAAGGGCTTATTAACGTCACATGAAAATGATACCGTTAAATACTCATGCTTGCATTCCACTGGATATTTACATTCTGAAAACCATGCTCTCAGGCGCTGGGTTCTTCATTAAAGTCAGTCAGGATCGTTTGCAAATGCAGTAGAAAATACCGTCATATCACTTCATTTTTTTTTCTTCCTGGGACAATGAGGAGGAGAGTGGTGCACCATTTTGACGCAGATCTGTAAAGCAGAAACCATGGTGCCTTTACCACTCCTGCTTCAAAGAGAAGAAATTATAGCCTTTCGTTCTCCTAGCAGCATGTAACTAAGGTTCAGATGAGTGAGCAGATGCATGCGAAAATCAGCCACGCGCATAGAAAACATTCATCTTCACAATCTGGTAAATCTGCTAGGTACGCATGAAACGGAGCCAAATTGATTTCAGCAGAACGCAGTGTCACAGCCCTGGCACGACAGGGATCCTCCTCAGCCTCACTCCTTGCCAGGCCCGTTGCCATCCCAGATCCTGGGTGTATCGATCACCCAGCACCGAGGATGTATGAGCGGTTCCGTACATGGTGGTACGCTTTGCCCAACCCCAGCTGACCGACTGTGTTATTTCCATCCCTACGAATGGACCAGAACAGGCACCTGTGTCCTTGTTTTCCCCACTTTGAGGCCTTATCTGAGCTTCTTGCTACCCAGCCACTCATCCCTCCTGTAGGTAGCTCACAGAATTATGGAATATAAAAACCCAAAGTGTCCTTAGGGACCATCTTGTCCACGTCTTTCACTTTATGGATGAGATCCAGGGAGGAGAAAAGTCTTGCCCAAGGCCACATGGGTCATTAATAATGGCCCAGGCACCTTCTGACTCCCAAACCCATGCTTTTTTCACCGCATGCAGTCTCCATTGAAATTTGGACTCAGACTATGGAAGAGGGAATTTCCGCAATTCCATCAACCCCAAACATCTCTACGGATATTAAATATTTATAGCGCAAAGGGCTCTATGTAGTCTGCCCTCGGGTTTCCTAATTGTCCACTAGACCACAAGTCCTCAAACCCATAACAATGCAAGTTTACCATCACAGGTTAGAAAGCCTGGGAGACAAAGGTATTTTAGAATGAAGAATCTTTTGGGAAAGGCAAAAGGTTGAGCAGGCAGTTTATCTTATGTCACCCCACCCAGAAACCTGGAGCAAAATGTAGGACTAGTCACACACAGTGGATGGAGTCGACCAGTTGCCCCACGTCAGTTTAGGGCAGTTTTGCTTACAAGTGAAATCAGCTGAAGACTTATAATAAAAGTATTTGGCTTTTGGAGCTCTATGGATTTTGAAATATGAATCATATAAGTTGTGGCTTTAGCCACAAAATTAATATTATTCATATTAAAACATGAATAATAGGGTTGTGGATTCCTATTATTCTCTTCACAAGTGGCCTTATATAAGTATCATGGACCAGTCAAAAAGCATCACTTTATCCACAACAGGGTGGTTTGTCACTAGAATTTCCATGGCTAGACTTCAGTTTCTCTGTAAGTTTCAGTTACGCCAGTTGCCTCTCGGTTAAATCCCAGATATTAACAGAAAATGGAATAGCCCTACACTGGCCAGACCTCAGGGAGCTTGGGTTCAGAAGCCGATGGCCCCGTTGGTTTCTTGGATCTTTTATAAAACAGATCCAGCTGGGATCACCGGAGGGGCAGGCACGTTACGAGGCAGCTGGGGAGGCCGTATGGGGATGGGCAGCAGCAGCACCTGTCCTCTTGGGCTTCGGTAAAAGCACAGCAGAGCCGACTTGCCACCGGGTCCCCAACGGGCAACTGATCGCGCCTGCATCCCGGGGCTTTCTCGGGCTCCAACCGCTTCTCAGCTTTCTCCTTCTCATCAGATGGGCAGGTTTCCAGAGCTGTCAGATTTTCTTCTGCCCAAGTTAACAGGGACATTGATTTTGGAGGAAGGGAGGCCCTTCTCCCCCAGCCCGTCCTTGCCTCCCTCCTAGCTCAGCCACGCCAGCTCCGTGGCATTGTCCGGTTCGATTAGCACTGCCTGGATGAGGCCCCCTTTCCCAGGCGGCCCCGGTGGTTCCCAGCACCTCTCCTCTTGGCATATGGATGTGCACTTCTGCTCTCCCATGGAGAGCCTGCTTACCTGGGTAATGGGCACTTGACCCCCTGGTTTCCAAAGTGGGCTTCTGTACCACAGCAGGGCCTGCATCTGTTTTTATTGTTTTCTGGACGGTCGCTGGGAGGGAGTCCTGTAAACGTGACCTTGCTTGGCTGGCTTTGGGACTGATGGAAATCAGATCACTTTGGGGGTTCTAATGGGCCGAGGCGGGGGGCTCTTGGGGTGGCACAGGAGGGTCTACTGCATTTACGAGGAAGCCCTTCACTCCTTCAGAACTGAACATGGCTTTCCTGAAATCCTTCCTCTGGCAGAGAACTGTAGGTACCTGTTTCTTTGAGGAAGTTCCCCATAAAGATAGGAGGAGGGAATTTTACTTGAAATCTTCTAAGAAAAAGAGTCCATTTCTGCCTTTTGGAGCAGAGAACGTAGATAGGTTTGGAAGGGAAGGAGGGAAGAAAGGAAGGAAGGAAGTGAGGGGCAGAGGGAGGGAGGGAGGGAGGGTAGGGGACTGGGTCTCCCATGTCCTCTGCATCCCGCATCACCTCCTTTCTTCCCACTGACCATTGTGACGGCGCTCGGATGGCCTCACCATCCACTCCGATCCATTCCACAGCATCCGGAATATTTTTAGAAGACTCTCATCTCTGCTGCTTAAAGCCCTCAGTGGCCTTTCTCTGTCCTTAGAATACTTGTGTAGATCTGATGGTCGTACCCAGGTCTGCATCATCCCGTCCTGCTACCCCTCAAGCCTCATCCTGCGTGACCCCTGGGCTCTGGGCACTCCAGCCACACAACCTTCTCCAAGGCTTCCTGCTGCCCCTGGGCCTTTGCACATGACTCTCCTCTGGCCCCCAAGGCTTTCCATTCCACTCAGCCCCATATCCCACTCTCGGTCGAGTTATCGCTGTTGGATCCTAGTGCAAATGTCATTTCCATAAGGACTCCTTCTCTGCAGCCTGCAGTCCTGCTTTATAGGCTCACAGCACGTGCACTCTGTCTTCCCATCGTTTATCACAACTACACATCAACCATGGTGGCCACTGGACTGATGTGCGTGTCTCTCTCCAGCCCGTGAGCTCCGTGAGAGGAGGGACTGCATTTTCTTTGTTCACCTCTAGCATCAGTCTTCCCTTGCTGAACAGTGGTTTCTCAACAACTACTTGATGAGAACTTTCCTAGTGGTCCAGTAGTTGAGAATCCGCCTGGAAATGGAGGGGACACATGTTTGATCCCTGGTCCGGGAAGATCATACATGCTGCGGAGCAACTAAACCCATACGCCACAGCTACTGAGCCTGTGTGCTGCAATCACTGAAGCCCACTCGCTCCAGAACCTGTGCTCTGAAACAAGAGAAGCCACTGCAATGAGAAGCCAGTGTACTGTAACTGGAGAGAAGCAGCATCGAGAGAAAGCCCATAGGAACAACAAAGATCCAGCAGAGCCATAAAATATATAAATAAATAATTTAAAAAAAAAAGAATCTCAATTCAAAAAAATAATCTGATGAGTTACTGAGTGGATCATTTTTCTAGCCGGTATGACAACTTTACCAACAATGCTAGGCCTGTCTAAGAAAAAAGCTCCCTTGTCACTTGAGTGGGCAATGGGAATTTCCACTTGCCGACAAATTCAGGGATGGGTTATTCTTGAGAGGCAGCATGATGAGCCTGTGTCTCTTACTCCCTGGGGACAAGTCTGCTGTGGTGGCTACACCCAGCTTCATGTTTCCCTCCAAGGGCCCCCTCTCATGGCAGACTGGCATGTCTTCCCTGAGTTCTTGTGTCGGCCAAGAGGAACATGTCACATTGGTAATAATGTCAGTAAACTCTGAAGCTGCCAAGGAGAGCAGCAAGCGAAGGCCAAGAGGAAGCCGGCAGAGCCTGAAACACGAAGCCCTGGAAATCATCTTGTTACCAGAGGTGCCAGCCGTCACACCCTGGCTGGAAGGGCATAATTGCTGAAAACAGCTCGTCACTAACAGCCTGACAGCCAAGGGCCCACCGCCACCCCTTTCTTCACTCCCGGATCTGCCCCGCCACGAGGGGAAAGGTGCCAAAAGAGGAAACTGTGCGTGAAGACATGGCCCCCGCCTTGGAGAGAGGACGTTTCTGCCCCCAGCTTTCTCAAGATGCTGTGGGAGCCCTCGCTCTATTTGTTCCCGAGCTTGAATCCTTGATTGTTGTTTAGTCGCTAAGTCCTGTCTGATTCTTTGTGACCCCATGGACTACAGCCTGCCAGGCTTCTCTGTCCATGGAATTTCCCAGGTCAGAATACTGGAGTGGGTTGCCATTTCCTTCTCCAGGGAATCTTCCCGACTCAGGAAATCAACCAGCATTTCTTACACTGGCAGGCAGATTCTTTACCACTGAGCCACCAGGGAAGCCCTGAATCCTTGATGCTTTTGTCCAAACACAGTGCCTCTGGATCCAGAGATGTGATCACAAGTTCAGCATGGCAGAGGACAGTCTTCTGTGTGACACTGGCCATCCAAGGAAGGGAGTCTCACAGAAGCAACATTTTTCTCTTGGGAGGGTATTGGGCAAATATGGATCAGGAACTCATTATGAAGACATGACTACATATGGTCCTTAGGGGGAAAATAAAAATAATAATCCAGCTGATGTGAAAAGTGGAGTCATTGGGAGAGACCCAGATGCTGAGAAAGATGGAGGGCATGAGAAGAGAGCAACTGAGGATGGCATCACTGACTCAATGGACATGAGTCTGAGCAAACTCCAGGAGACAGAGAAGGACAGGGAAGCCTGGCGTGCTGCAATTCATGGGGTCGCAGAGAGTCGGACACAACTTAGTGAATGAACAAGAACAGAAAAAATAATAATGGTCCTCATAATTTCTTTATCCAGTTATACTTGTTATAATGTATTTATAGTAATCCATTAAAGCAAGTGGGCGGATTCATCTAGCAAACATCCACATAGATATCAAAACAGAAGTCATTGCAGGTATCTGCTGTAGGTTGTATGTGTACGAAATTAGCAAGCATAGCAGTTGGATAAATTCAAGCATGTCTTTTCCCCCTAAGCCACCTCCTTCAACCATCTGTTGGGCACCTTTTGTGTGCCTGGCGCCATACTAGGTGCTTAGGACACAACTGTGGTTGTGGCCTCAAGGAATTTGTGTACTAGTGGAAGAAACCCACAGATTAATCAGCAAGTGTGCTGTAAAGTAGAAAGTTCTAGAACTGGAGCAGTCAGTATAAATTTTTTAAATGTCTGAGGGTAGCTTTTGTGCACAGAAAAGACCAGGTAGGTTACTCTGGTTTTTAAAATTACCAGCTTAAAACATCTACCTTCTTTAGGCAGTAGTGTTCAGTCTACAACCTTATTATTCTATTCATAAAGAGAATGGATTAACTCAAGTTGAATAGGTTTAAATAAGTTCAAACCTCAACTGGTACCATTAACAGCTTTATTAAATTCCCTGAAACTTTAAAAACCGTATTCATGAATTTAATACATTCATTTTCTTTTTAAGTGATTCAAATGCTTGCCCTAACAAGCTATGAGATGAGAGAGTTGGACTATAAGGAAAGCTGAGTGCCTAAGAATTGATGCTTTTGACCTGTGGTGTTGGAGAAGACTCTTGAGAGTCCCTTGGACTGCAAGGAGATCCAACCAGTCCATCCTAAAGGAGATCAGTCCCGAATATCCATCGGAAGGACTGATGTTGAAGCCAAAACGCCTTTGGCCACCTGATGCGAAGAGCTGACTCATTTGAAAAGACCCTGATGCTGGGAAAGATTGAAGGCGGGAGGAGAAGGGGAAGACAGAGGATGAGAGTGAATGGCATCACTGACTCAATGGACATGAGTTTGAGTGAACTCTGGTGATGGACAGGGAGGCCTGGTGTGCTGCAGTCCATGGGGTTGCAAAGAGTCGGACACGACTGAGTGACTGAACTGAACTGAACAAGCAAAACCTTTCCAAATACTTCAGTAGTGCTTGCAACTCTTAAATTACTGATACTATCTGTAGGGGCTGACATTCCCCACAGGCCAAAGATGCCCTCTGTGCACACAGATGCCCATGCGATTCTTTGCTAAGAAGATCCTGACCCCTCTTAGGGTTGTTACAACGGGGTTGACAATGGGGAATATCAAGTTTCTACCCTTCCAACAGAGGTGGTTTTCTTGAGTCTAAATTACAATCTAACTCAATTCTTTCCTCTCATTTGATCTGTAGGCTTCTCACTCAAGTTGCTGCTAACTTTTTTCAATGAACCTCTTTTCATGTTCCTCACATTCTTGGCTGAGTCCCAATTTTTTTTCTTTGACAAAGTATTTTATTGTGCTAAAATATACCTAACTTCAGAAATCATACATATTGAGCATGTGTCAGAATTCCCTTCCTTTTTAAAGGTCGAATACTATTCCATTGTATGGATATACCACATTTTGTTTATCTATTCATCTGTCATGGACACCTTGGGTCACAGCTACAGTTTGGCTATTGTGAATCATGCTGCCACGAACATGGGTGTGCTGGGTTCTGATTCTTAGAGACACTTTAATGCTACCCAACTGGATTTTACATCAAATCAGACCTCTGTGGTTTAGTCGTACTCATGTCAGGGCTTGAGCCTGATTCTTGGGAGCCCAGAGGAGAAGTGCCTAAATCAGAGTGGAACCCTGCAGCTACTGAGAATCAGAGTCTTCATAAAAACAATGGGGCTGGACTCAAGGCAAAAATATGGAAAATTAAAAATAAAAAACAAAGGAGACAGAAAGAACGATAAATAAGTACACATGAGAAGGAATTTCTTTCTACTATAAAATATACACTGTACTATATCTTCAAATATTAAATACATGAAAAATGACTAACATGCAGATGAGCTATGCAGTGGAGTCACTCAGTGGTCTTGGGGAAAGTTGTCGAACTTCTTTCACGTCTCAGTAAGGAAGCTTATATATAAAGTGCCTCTTATATATAAAGTGCCTCTCGAGGACTAGGTGCTAAAGACACGTGGACTGACCTTCTGCTCCTTATTGCTCTGTCTGAGGAGAACAGCCAGCTGTGGTTTGCAACTGTGGCAGGGTAGCCTGAACCAGCTGGAGGTTAGGAAGCTACTTTTTCCCATGAACATCCTTGCCAATAGGGGCTTCCCTGATAGCTCAGTTGGTAAAGAATCCTCCTGCAATGCAGGAGACCCAGATGGCTTCCTGGGTCAGGAAGATCCTCTGGACAAGGGATAGGCTACCCACTCCAGTATTCTTAGGCTCCCCTTGTGGCTCAGCTGGTAAAGAATCCGCCTGCAATGTGGGAGACCTGGCTTCTATTTCTGGGTTGGGAAGATCCCCTGGAGAAGGGAAAGGCTACCTGCTCCAGTATTCTGGCCTGGAGAATTCCATGGACTGTAGGGTCCATGGGGTCGCAGGGAGTCAGACACGACTGAGCGTCTTTCACTTTCCCTTTCACCTCGACAATCCCAGGCAAATGCCAGCTCTCGTAGGAAGCACTCATGAGAAGCACAGGGCACCTGAGACGGGGTGTCTGTACATCCTTCCAACTCTGCAGTTTCTCTGTTGACCATCCATCCCTCAGAATGGAGACACAGACAATCGGAGTGACAATGATGCTTAGTTAGATCAGGTCATGTCTACGTGTGAACATGATGGCAGGGCTGGCCCTGTACAACCCACCCACCCTACCTGTCTCCTAGCAGCTTAGTCACTCAAGGGTGGGAGGTAATTGGGGAAAAAAGGAAATATAAGATGATAAAGAAAGAGAGAAGGAAACCAGGTAGGGGGATAACTTGAAGTAGTAAGAACGAAGATGGTTAAAATTAATTGAGCATATTCTATGCACCAGGCACTATACTAAGGTGATTCATATACATGATCTCATTTAATCTTTGCAATAATCCAAGGAGGTAGATCCCATTAGTGTTTTTGTTTTTGAAAATGAGAAATCTGAGGCTTAATGAAGTTAAATATACCTTGTCCGAGGTTAAGAAGTAACCGAGGTAAGAACTGAATCTGTTTTTGCTTCCGGTATCTAAGGTGTTCATTTTAATGCAAAACCGCTAAAGTCACACAAGAGATAACTGGGCAAAGGGTGTAAAGAAGCAAAATACAGGAAATTCCCTAGCAATCCAGTGGTTAGATCTCGGTGCTCTCACAGCTGTAGCCCGAGTTCAATCCCTGGTCAGGGAACTAATATCCCACAAGAAATAAGTCTTAAAAAAAAAATGTCTAAAAGGAAAAATTTACATAGATGAAGCACTTTACTGCTAAAATTATAAGATGTTAAGCTATATAATAATTACACAATAAAATTCTATAATAACTATTATAAAACTGCAGTGAAGAACTGGAGACCATGTACATTTTCAGCAGTAGGGGAATGGTTAGCTGAACTGAAATGAAACCACTTGATGCATATATACATCTATTAAAATAATAAACACAAAGATTTCTATAGCAATAAAAAAGCAGAATATAAAATTATTACTATTCAATCATACAGAAATTATGGCAAAGCCTGAAAAAGAACAGGGAAACATTAGAGTGAATTTTGCGTGAGACCAGTAGATTCAAAATTATTTCTTCCCTTTTAAAAATATTCTTTATGGCTGTTAAAAGCAATAAAAATTAAAAATTTGAAGTAGCTGACAAGACTTGTCCATAAAAATAAGGGCACCTGCTGGGTTGTTTTGATGACTAAATAAGTTAATGGATGCAAAAGCTCCTAGGAACAGCCCCTGCAGGCACTCCACAGGTCTCCCTCCCCGCCCTCTTGACCTCACCTTTCCTTGCTTCCAGCTCCAGCGACCTGAGGCTGCAGGATCAACTCTGGGCTCCGGGTACCTCTGCACTCTCTTTCTCAGTATGAGCGCTTCTGTCACTTTCTTATTGCTTTTATCTGTGACTGCCAGAGCTCAATAAGATCTGGTCACTTAACACTTTCTGATTCTCTCATCAAAATAAACTTCTTTTCTTTTGGTTAATATACGGTTTTGGTTTTTTTTGGTTTTTAAAAAAGTATTTAGTATTTAACAGTCTGGTGGTTCTCCTAAAAATTAAACATAGAGTTACCATATGATCCAGGATTTCCACTTCTGGGTATGTATTGAAAAGAAGTGAAAGCAGGGACTTGAGCAGCAGCATTATTCACAATAGACAAAAGATGGAATAACCCCTGGTGGCTCAGAAGTTAAAGCGTCTGCCTCCAATGCGGGAGACCCAGGTTCAATCCCTGGGTCAGGAAGATCCCCTGGAGAAGGACATGGTAACCCACTCCAGTATTCTTGCCTGGAGAATCCCATGGACGGAGAAGCCTGGTAGGCTACAGTCCACGGGGTCGCAAAGAGTGGGACACGACTGAGCAACTGAACCGAACGGAACGGAATGGCAGATGAGTGGATAAACAGAATGCAGCATATATATACAATGGGATATTATTCCAGCCTTAAGAAGGAAAGAAATTCTAGGGATTTCTTACAATCTCCATGGCATGTGGGATCTTGGTTCCTTAGTCCCCTATATTTGCAAGGTGGATTCTTAATCACCAGACCGCCAGGCAAGTCCCATAGGGAAGCTTCTGGGCTGGCAAAGCCAACAGCTCAGTGACGTCAAGGATGCCTGTTTCTTCTGTAGTCCCTTTGCCACCCACAATGTTGTCTTTGCCCTAAGGAGAGGGTCCTTAGTAGTAACTGTTGTGGCACACCTTTGTTGTTATTAGGAAGAAAGAATGATCTCTCTCTTTAAAAACATATATATATTTATTAATTTGGCTGTGCTGGGCCTTAGTTGCAGAATGTGGGATCTTCTGTCTTTGTTGCTGCGTGTGAGATCTAGTTCCCTAACCAGAGATGGAACCCACGCCTGCTGCACTGGGGAGCGTGGAGTCTTAGCCACTGGACCACCAGGGAAGTCCCCTGATTCTCTTCTAAGAGGAAGCAAAACTTTACTAGAAACCTTCGGCAAACCATTCCACATACCACACTGACAATGAGCAGGGGTCACTGGCCAGGGGACTTAATTAGCCTTCCCTGGCCTAGTCGGGTTTAGCCCTTGAGTCAGTATGGGTTCCGCGAGCTCACTTCCTGATGCTCAATGTCAGAGGAGAGCCTACCACAGTCATACCTCTCCCACCTCCACTGAAACCAACAAAGTAGCACATGCAGGAACACCGCTGGTCGCTAAGGATCCGGACGGAATTCCTGCCCTCTTGGGGCTTCCAGTCTAGAGCAAAAGAGAAGCACTGTGCAAGTATTACAGGGGGGATGCATGTTACAGAAGGAAAAGTACGTGCAGCACAGGTGGCACATGGAGCCAGGGAAATCACTGAGTCTCAGCAGTCCTGGAAGGCCTCTGAGGACAGATGCTCCCTGTGAGACTCAGAGAGGATACTGAGCAGAAGGAAGGGCACATGTGAAGACTGGCGCAGAGAACAGATTGTACAGCACTAACCCTAGACCTTAAGTCCTAGGGACAGCCCCCGGCCAGGGGGCCAATTGCTTGTTCAGCCTTTCATTCACACACGCATTCGTTTCATGAATATCTACCTGCAGCAAGTGAGAGAGAACATGTGTACATCACTGGCCAAAAGGACTTACCTCTTGAGAAACCTGTATGCAGGTCAGGGAGCAACAGTCAGAACTGTACATGGAACAACAGACTGGTTCCAAACAGAAAAAGGAGTACGTCAAGGTTGTATATTGTCACCCTGCTTATTTAACTTATATATGCAGAGTACATCACGAGGAACGCTGGGCTGGAAGAAGCACAAGCTGGAATCAAGATTGCCGGGAGAAATATCAATAACCTCAGATATGCAGATGACACCACCCTTATGGCAGAAAGTGAAGAGGAACTAAAAAGCCTCTTGAGGAAAGTGAAAGAGGAGAGTGAAAAGTTTGGCTTGAAGCTCAACATTCAGAAAACAAAGATCATGGCGTCTGGTCCCATCACTTCATGGGAAATAGATGGGGAAACAGTGGAAACAGTGTCAGACTTTTTTGGGGGGGGATCCAAATGACTGTGGATGCTGATTGCAGCCATGAAATTAAAAGACGCTTACTCCTTGGAAGGAAAGTTATGACCAACCTAGATAGTATATTAAAAAGCAGAGACATTACTTTGCCAACCAAGGTCCGTCTAGTCAAGGCTATGGTTTTTCCAGTAGTCATGTATGGATGTGAGAGTTGGACTGTGAAGAAAGCTGATCGTCGAAGAATTGATGCTTTTGAACTGTGGTGCTGGAGAAGACTCTTGAGAGTCCCTTGGACTGCAAGGAGATCCAACCAGTCCATTCTAAAGATCAATCCTGGGTGTTCATTGGAAGGACTGATGGTAAAGTTGAAACTCCAATACTTTGGCCACCTCATGCGAAAGAGTTGACTCACTGGAAAAGACTGATGCTGGGAGGGATTGGGGGCGGGAGGAGAAGGGGACGACAGAATGAGATGGCTGGATGGCATCACGACTTGATGGACATGAGTTTGAGTGAACTCCGGGATTTGGTGATGGACAGGGAGGCCTGGCGTGCTGTGATTCATGGGGTTGCAAAGAGTCGGACACGACTGAGAGACTGAACTGAACTGAATTGAAAGATGATTAGTCTGTGAATGAGCCAAGCCTTTCCCCCTCATTCTCATTAACCATCCACTGTTTATCTGAACTTTGCTTGGAGTCTACCCGCTAAAAACGTGAATTGGACTGGCTAATGTGTCCTGCCCTGAGCCAATCACCGTGACCAGCGGCATGTCACTGATTGGTTAGTCTTGAACCCCAGATTCCTTGGGGCCTGAGATCACACCTAGATAATCTGAGTTGGAATAGAAAGAGGAACTGACCTCTGAGGAAAGAAAAATAGATGCTCAAGGGTAAACCACAGATGTCCTCTACACTGTTTCTCATTCTTCCCGGGGAATGTTTCCACTCTTGCGGGAGACAAACCTTAAAACAAGAGTCTTAAAAGGCTCTCTAACCATGGATTTTCCTGTGCTCTACTGGGCAAGCCTTGTGGATGGCGCTGTGTCTTCACCCCACCAAGCCACCAGCCCTGGTGTGTGCCCAGGGACACGGGTCCTCCTTGCCAACATAAGCAAACATACGACACGACTGCTCTGCCTGTAAACCTCTACCAGAAAACCAGCACGCTGACATGATTGATATCCACATAATTATCCACATTAGTACATGAGACGGATACGCACGGGATTATCTACCTCAATACCTAAAGTGATTGATACCCGTGTGATTATCTGCCATGAAGACACGCCCTCCCCTGCTTCTAATGCAATTACCTTTCTCCGGATACATGGAATCGATGCCCACGTGATGACCTGCTTCAGATACACACATGATTGATGCCCGTGCAATTATCTTACACAATGATATGCCACTGATTGATGCCCATGTGATTATCTGCTAAGATGATACCCGTGCAAATGAAAATTGGCAAAACCTGCCAGCTCTAATAATAACCCTCACCAGCAAGCCAAAACCAATGGCTAAGACTTACAGAAGGTTCTTTAAAAATAAAAAAGCCACTCATACACTATTAAGTGTATGTTTGTATGTGTGTGTGTATGAGAGAAAGATCCATCTTCTTGTGGTGCTTAAAGTAAAACTTGGACTAGGACTACAAAAATTAAATAAAATAAATGTCAAGGTCCTTTCCAGCTCTAAAATTCTCAGATTCTTAAGGTCTAATGATAACTGAAAAAGTGTTGGTGATTTTGCGAAGTAGCGAAATATTTCTTCCACCACCAATCTGTGCTGTAATTCATGGATTCTTTGTGCCCTTTAGTGTTCATATAAGGAAACCAGGAGCAGGGAGTCACTGATGCAGATAACCATCTACGACCAAAGCTGGGGCACAGACATGGAAATCAGCAAGGCCACATTTCCAATTTGAGGGCGCGTGCCAGGATTACAGACACGGCCTCGCTCAGCTTTACCTCCCAGCCTCCACTGCTCTTCTTAAAAAAGAAACAGTCTAAGTCATAGCATGTTTGGTCATTTATCTTGTTCCCTTTCCCCAATTCGCCGTTCTGACTTTCGAGAAAGGCATGTAATATCCCCATAGAATGTGATGATTTTCTTTGTTATTGTCAAAAAATGCTAATCCATGAAGAGAACCTTCCTGGGTAATGTTAATTCAGCTGCCTGTTTTATAATAGGATTATGTTTTCCAGGATTTAAAAATCCCACTTGTTAGCTACCAAATAGACTTCTACAACAGCTCTAAAATCTAATTTAATCCCTACTGGCATGAACGAAAGAGCTGAGGTACAATTTGTGTCTAACTCCACTTAACACCCTACAACCTCCAATAAATATGTAACATTGCTTTTGAAGTTATAAAAGGAAACTGTTCAGTGGGATAACGGGAGTCTCGTGGGTCCAATCAAGCAATATCTCTAAGGCAGAACAAATGTTGTTTACATATGGTGAGGATTATGGGGAAAGTTTATTTAAACAGATTAATCCATGTTTACACGTATTAATGCTCCCTTTCCATCATGCAAATTAAAGTTAAAATGATCTTCATTTCATTTGAAAATAATTATAGGGAGGGAGTCAAATACTTGGTCTCTTACCATTTAGTTTAAGACCTTAATTAGGTTAGAATAAATTTCAGAACACTGTACCAAACTCAAGGTAGAAGGCTAATACTGTGTTTTAGTTTACAAAGGTGGAGGGCATTTTCTGGAGGATAAGTGAAGATAAGAGAAAGAGAGGGAAACCAGACATGATGATCCTGTGGGCCAGAGAGAGCAGTGAGCAGATTCCCTTTTGTCTCTGGCTGTTCACTCTCCTATCATCCTCTCTTCACAAGTGCAGTAGAGTCAGCATTAAAGGGCTTTCTGGGAACGTAACATTCAAGGGCAGTGAAACGGAGACATATTTCTTCTCCTGCCCCTGCCCACGCTCTCCTCCTTCAGACAGGTGACTGTCGGGGAGCTTATGGCAGGCCAGATGGGACCAGAGATGCACTGGCAAATATTGTTTCAAGATGAAGGAGAGGAAAACAAGGAGGCTGACATGTAACATATCAAAGACTATCCAGGCACCGGGAAGTTGAACATGCATCTCAGGGCAACCCAACCTCTTTAAAGATGCAAATTGCAGTCAAACACAGAAAACAGTAGGGTTCTGTTTATCCTTTCACAAAGGGTGCAAACTGCTAATCAGGCTCCATTGCTGGGCTGGCCACTTTGTTTATCAATAAACAGGAAGACAGTTAGACTATAATTTTCTTGCCTAGCACTGGTAGCCAAAAGGAAATGCTGGCAGCTTGGTAGTACCGAGTTCCAGTTGCATCAAAACCCAATTATTATTGTAATAATGTATGGGTGTTTGCAAGTTGCACAGGCGTGCTACACATGTCCCCAGAATCATGTGAAACATATTGGCAGAGAACAAGCTTGGTGATACACGGACTAAGGGGAGCTGTCAAAATAGGCCGGTCCTCCAAGGGCTCAGCTGCGGAATGCTGTTTAAAAACACACACGCTGGAGTTAGCGCGGCAGATATGGATGTCTTCTACATGTAAGACAACACAACAAAAACATGGTTTGACGTATATCAAATGACACATAGGCTCTGAAAAGGGAAATTTGATTGGAATATGCTATAATTGCCACTACAAGTTCTGTTACCCCAGAACACTGTACACCCTTTTAAAGAGATGTTCAAAGTTACTTTCATGTCAGTGGAGCTCCCTGCTTAAGATACTGTAAAATCCCAAATCTGAAATATAGTGCAAGATCTCAAATCTAACATGCAATAAAATTTAATCATACATGTGTTTAGGTGTTCAAATTGCCCAAATTGTGACCTTAGATGTTTGTTTCATTTTGTCTGTATAGATGCTCTATGAGAAATTAAGAGGGGACCTCCCTGGTGATCCGGTGGTTAAAAATCCACCTCACAGTGCAGGAGATGCGGGGTCAATCCCTGGTCTGGGAACTAAGATCCCACATTCTGTGGAGCTACTACTGAGCCCAAGCACCGTAACTAGAAAGTTCATGCGCCACAGTGAGAGACCCTGTGTGATGCAACGAAGACCCCACATAGCGCAACTGAGACCAGATGCGCTGGTCTTAAAGGAAGAAGGATATAACTTAAGATACAGTTAACTAAATAAAGAAAGAAATTAAGATACACTCCAAGGTTCACATAGCTTGCAAGACAGAGCATGTCGAATGTAAAGTACAAAGGAACTACAAGTCCCGTAACAATGCTTCTACTAATGTTGAAATACTAATGACACAAGGGTTAATAACAGTTACTACTCTATTGATCACATGTAACTCACTTATTCATGAAATGTTTGCTGAGCACTTGCCACATACCAGGCTCTCTGGTAAGCTGGGGGAGGGGATACCGGGGCACCCTCTTCACAACGGCTGACAGGGAAGCAGACATGGGGTGAGTCATTACATTAAGGGGTGATGACTATTATAACAGGGGGTGTGAGCCACTCACCCTTATATGCACCCAAGCAGTCTTCACTGCTATGCCTGGCTCTCCAAGGTGACAACCCACAGCCACCTACCTTGGCAACTTGAGGTAGGGAACTGTGCCTCAATTCTGTTAGGGCAATACTCAGGAAAATGTGGCAGGTTCTCTGTGGCTCTGTTCATAACTCTCATTAGCAAGTACAGTGACCAAAAGTGCATCACAGGGTATGAACTAGACTGGCTTCCTCACTCCTTAGCTGTGTGCCTTTGGCTAAGTTTGTTAACCTCACTGTATTTCACTATCCTTGTAATCAATGGGGATAATAACAACACCTATTTCACAGAGTTTCTGAGAGCATGAAATAAGTTATTCCATGCAAAGCAGTTAGGAATAGTGCTGGCACACAGAAAACACTATGGACTCAGTGCATGCATCCTCAATCGCTAAGTCACATCTGACTTCTGCGACCCCGAGGACTGTAGCCCACCAGGCTCCTCTGTCCATGGGATTATCCAGGCAAGAATACTGGAGAGTGGGTTCCCATTTCCTCCTCTAGGGGATCTCCCTAACCTAGGGATTGAACCCAAGTCTCCTGCATCTCCTGCATTGGCATGTAGATTCTTATACCACCAAACCACCTGGAAAGTCCATACATACTCAGTAAATGCTCTCTTTCTCTGTGCTGTGCGCAGATGCTCAATTGTGTCTAGTTTTTTGCGACCCCATGGACTACAGACTGCCAGGTTCCTCTGTCCATGGGATTCTCCCAGCAAGAATACTGGTGTGGGTTGCCATATACTTCTCCAGGGGATCTTCCCGAGCCAGGGATTGAACCTGTGCCTCTTACATCTTCTGCATTGGCAGGCAGATTCTTTACCTTTAGTGCCACTCTTTCTCTAATACTGTTCTAAAACCATCTTCAGCACCTTGGTCAGCTCCAAAAGGCCTGGTCTTCCTTGTTAGAGCAGAGCTGGAAAGAATGATCGTGGTGAACTGCCTTTTGGCCCAGGAATGGCCAAAGTTGAAAATATGTATGCAGTATGTCTCCAGGGGAGATATGGAAAAACCCAATCATGGCTCAGTCCAGAGAAGCATGACTGGTCTGAACAGAGGCAGTTCTTGATCTGGTTCCCCTTAACCTTCTCATGACTCCAAACTTGGGTTCTTCATACCCACTTCAAGCTCCCTGTACTCTCACAGACTATTTGGAATAGTGAGTTTTTTTTGTTTTTTTTTTTTTGCATTTATTGACTCTGTCTATTTTGCCTTCTCCAAAGCATTTATCCATCCACAAATCTAGGGAAGAGAAGCTCTTGGCATCCCCTGTGCTCTGACACCTGCACCAGGTGGGTCAGACCATCAGCCTTCCCCTGCTGCTAGGGAAAGGGGGTGAGATGCTGTGGATAAAAGGCTTAGTGGAACAGCCTCTTGGTGCTCAACCCTAGCCTTGCTCTTCTATGATGTACTGAGAAAACTTGAGGAGTCCGCCATGTTGATCTCAGGCCAGCCTCCTGGCTCATCTTCCTCTCTTGACTTTTTGCTCTTCTGACCAATGTCTAGGGAGTTCTTTTTGGCCTTGTTACCTGGAGCCAATTAATACTTTGCCCAAGAATATGCTGCTGTTTAGACTAGATCTGGCAGAGAATTCAGACTCAAGTGCTAACTTTCGGAGGTTAATTTTTCATCAGTGAACAGCGAGCACAGTCACATCAATGGGAAAAAAACTGTAAAAACACATCCGAAACAAACAGCATATCTTCAGTAGAAGCCATCCTTGAGTTAATTCACAACTTGACATTTGCTCCTGACTAATCCATACTTTCCTTTTCTTCTCCCTTTAAAACACCACCTTTCCTAAGCTACAGAGCTGGCATAGAATAAGAATTAAACTATGACCACCCCGGGAAGTTCTCATGTACTTATATCTGGCTTTTATTGAAGTACAGTTGATTTACAATGTTGTACTGATTTCTGTTGTATAGCAAAGTTACTCAGTTAAGCATATACACACTTTTTTTTCATATTCTTTCCCATTCTGGTGTATAACAGGATATTGAATGTAGTCCCCTGTGCTATACAGTTGTTGTTGTTATTTAGTCGTATCTGACTCTTCGTGACCCCAGGGACTGTAGCCCATCAGGCTCCTCTGTCCATGGGACTTCCCAACCAAAAATACTAGAATGGGTTGCCATTTCCTTCTCGAGGGGATCTCCCAGATACAGTGCATCAGCAGGCAGAATTCTTTACTGCTGAGCCACCAGGGAAGAGCCCTGCTAAACAGTAGGACCTTGTTATTTATCCATCCTATATATACTAGCTTGCACCTGCTAATTCAGGCTCCTCTCAGCTGCCACCCCTGACCTCCGGCCCAGGGTAGCTCCTCTCGGCCACAATTGGGTGCTGTCCTAGCCACCGCACTGGAAAAGGTCAGTCTTCATTCCAATCCCAAAGAAAGGCAATGCCAAAGAATGCTCAAACTACCGCATAATTGCACTCATCTCACACTCTAGTAAAGTAATATTTAAAATTCTCCAAGCCAGGCTTCAGCAATACGTGAACCGTGAACTTACAGATGTTCAAGCTGGTTTTAGAAAAGGCAGAGGAACCAGAGGAACCAGAGATCAAATTGGCAACATCTGATGGATCATAGAAAAAGCAAGAGAGTTCCAGAAAAACATCTATTTCTGCTTCATTGACTATGCCAAAGCCTTTGACTGTGTGGATCACAATAAACTGTGGAAAATTCTGAAAGAGATGGGAATACCAGACCACCTGACCTGCCTCTTGAGAAACCTGTATGCAGGTCAGGAAGCAACAGTTAGAACTGGACATGGAACAACAGACTGGTTCCAAATAGGAAAAGGAGTACATCAAGGCTATATATTGTCGCCCTGCTTATTTAACTTACATGCAGAGTACATCATGAGGAACGCTGGGCTGGAAGAAGCACAAGCTGGAATCAAGATTGCCGGGGGAGATATCAATTACCTCAGATATGCAGATAACACCACCCTTATGGCAGAAAGTGAAGAGGAACTCAAAAGCCTCTTGATGAAAGTGAAAGAGGAGACTGAAAAAGTTGGCTTAAAGTTCAACATTTAGAAAACTAAGATCATGGCATCTGGTCCCATCACTTCATGGGAAATAGATGGGGAAACAGTGGCTGACTTTATTTTCTTGGACTCCAAAATCACTGCGGATGCTGATTGCAACAATGTAATTAAAAGACACTTACTCCTTGGAAGGAAAGTTATGACCAACCTAGACAGCATATTAAAAAGCAGAGACATTACTTTGCCAATAAGGTCTGTCTAGTCAAGGCTATGGTTCTTCCAGTGGTCATGGATATGGATATGAGAGTTGGACTGTGAAGAGAGCTGAATGCCGAAGAATTGATGCTTTTAAACTGTGGTGTTGGAGAAGACTCTTGAGAGTCCCGTGGACTGCAAGGAGATTCAACCAGTGCCTTCTAAAGGAGATCAGTCCTCGGTGTTCATTGGAAGGACTGATGCTAAAGCTGAAACTCCAATACTTTGGCCACCTGATGCGAAGAGCTGACTCATTTGAAAAGACCCTGATGCTGGGAGGGATTGGGGGTGGGAGGAGAAGGGGACGACAGAGTATGAGATGGCTGGATGGCATCACCGACTCGATGGATATGGGTTTGAGTGAACTCCGGGAGTTGGTGATGGACAGGGAGGCCTGGTGTGCTGTGATTCATGAGGTCGCGGAGAGTCAGACACGACTGAGCGACTGGACTGAACTGAACTGAACTGAACCGGATTCAGGCTCCCAATCCTTCCTTCCCCCACCCTCTCCTCCCTGGCGCCCTATGCCCGTGAATCTCTTTGTGTTTCATAGGTGTGTTCATTTGCATCATACTTTAGATTCCACATATAAGTGATATCATATGGTATTTGCCTGCCTTTCTGACTTACTTTCCAAAGCCTGATAATCTCTAGGTCTATCCATGTTGCTGCAAATGGCATTGTTTCATTCATTTTTATGGCTGAGTAATATTCCATTATATATGCCCAGGTCTTCTGCATTGCAGGCAGATGCTTTATCCTCTGAGACACCAGAGAAGCCCCATAGACATAGATATAGACACATACATACATATTTGGCATCAGTCTGTCTTTTCATGTCTGGTTCTAACTGTTGCTTCTTGACCCACATACAGATTTCTCAGGAGGCTGGTAAGATGGTCTAGTATTCCCATCTCTTTAAGAATTTTTCATGGTTTGTTGTGATCCACACAGTCAAAGGCTTTAGAGTAGTTAATGTAAAGTAGATGTTTTTCTGGAATTCTCTTGCTTTTTCTATGGGATTCTCCAGGCAAGAGTACTGGAGTGGGTTGCCATTTCCTTCTCCAGGGATCTTCCCAACCCAGGGATCGAACCTGGGTCTCCCGCACTGGAGGCAGACGCTTTAACCTCTGAGCCACCAGGGAAGCCCAATGATGCAGAGGATGCTGGCAATTTGATTTCTGGTTCCTCTGCCTTTTCTAAATCCAGCTTGAACACCTGGATGTTCTCGGTTCACACACTGTTGAAGCCTAGCTTGGAAAATTTTGAGCATTACTTTGCTAGTTTTCTGAGGACTCTCCACATTCTCTTCCATAGTGACTGTGCCAACTTACATCCCCACCAGCAGTGTAAGAGAGTTCCCTTTTCTCCATACCCTCTCCAGCATTTATTATTTGTAAACTTTTTAATGGCGGCCATCCTGACTGGTGTGAGGTGGTACCTCGTTGTAGTTTTGATTTGCTTTTCTCTAATAAGCAGCAATGATGAGCACGTTTTCATGTGCCTATTGACCATCTGTATGTATGTCTTCTTTGGAGAAATATCTATTTAGGTCTTCTGTCCATTTTTCGATTGGGTTGTTTGCTATTAAGTGATTTGAGCTGTTTGTATATTTTGGAAATTAAGCTGTTGTTGGTCGCATCACTTGCAAATATTTTCTCCCACTCACGGTTTTCTTTGCTGTACAGAAGCTTGTAAGTTTGGTTAGGTTTCATTTGTTTACTTTTTACTTTATTTCTATTGCCTTGGGAGACTGACCTAAGAAAACATTGGTACACTTTATGTCAGAGGATATTTTGCCTATGCTCTCTTCTAGGAGTTTTATGGTATGATGTCTTATGTTTAAGTCTTTAAGCCATTTTGAGCTTATTCTTGTGTATGGTGTGAGGGTGTGTTCTAATTTCATTGATTTACCTTCAGCTGTCCAACTTTTCCAATACTGCTTGCTGAAGAGAATGTCTTTTCCCTTTGTATGTTCTTGCCTCCTTTGTCAATGATTAACTGTCCACAGGTGTATAGGGATATTATTTCTTGTCTCTCTAAATCAGAATTTTAAATTCTGCCTTAAAATACACCCACTAATTCATTACTGAAAACACAGTGGTATTTAATACTTTGATATGACCTGCTATTGTTGTTCAGTTGTCCAGTCATGTCCAACTCTTTGCAACCCCATGAACTGCAGCATGCCAGGTTTCTTTGTCCCTTACCATCTCCCAGAGTTTGCCCAAGTTCATGTCCATTGCATCAAATATGCCATTCAACCATCTCATCCTCTGATGCCCTCTTCTCCTTCTGCCCTCAATCCTTCCCCACATCAGAGACTTTTCCAATGAGTCAGCTGTTTGCATCAGATGACCAAAACACTGGAGTTGCAGCTTCAGCATCAGTCCTTCCAACGAGTATTCGGGTGACATGACCTATGGCCACTTAAATAAGCAAACCTGGACAAAACACTGTTCTTTGAAAGCAAGCACTTGCACTGCAAGATTTCCAGCTGTACCTGCTTTCCACCAGTGTCCCCGTACTCTGGTGGTGGCTATGTGCATTCGGTTCTTCGGTCACTGAGATTTAGCAAACGGAAACATCTTGGGCTTATTTTGCGAAACTCACCTGTGTTCCCCTGACTAAAAAGAACAGACTTTAACTGGTAACCAAAGTTGGAATAAATAAGTCGACTGGTTTTCACTCTAGTCTCCAAGCTATTTCTTACTTTATTTCAGAGGAAATGGCTACAGTTTCGACTTTGATCAAGTTTTGGTTTATTTAAGCTAAGCTCCTTTCTTTCAACCTTAATTTTAGACCTGGGCTTTCCATAGTCAGGTATATCGTGTTATAGATACTCCATCTTACTTAAATGGATTCTTATAAATTGCTGGAAAAGATATAACTGGCAACTTGAAGCCTGTATCACTTTGTATAAAGAGATTTTGCTGAGCTTATGAAATGGAAATTGCTGACTATTATGACTGTAATAAAGGTATTTGAATCCTTGCACTAAGAGATGCCCAGTTTGAAGAATAAAACAATGGGGGTTGGGGGGGGGTGAGTTTTTATTGTTGCTGTTTTACCAATTACTCCACAAAAGGGAAAGACTATTTAAGGGTACAAAGAGATTAATAAAAGACTGGAAATATTTGACTGCTTTTATGAAAACTTGGATTGGTTTTCATATCAGAACCTTTAAGGATCAAAAAGACCTTGCAGAGTTCCTAAGCACATTTCATCTCTCCATACTGTTCCCAAAAGACTCACAGACACCAAAATTCCGATTGAAGAATCTCCCAAGCTCTCAAGTCTTTTAATAAAAGCAAGGTCCCCAGGAGAGGAACCTTCCCATCCTAATTTCACTCCCCTATTGAAGAGGCGTTGGCTCCCCATGCCCTGTATACATTGAATCATTCACTGAATGTCAGTTAGCTTTCTCCCTGTTGGGACAACACACCTCCTCGCTACTCTACTATTTTATTTCAACCAAAGTGAAAGCATTGGAGTCTTTAAAATTTAACCCAGTAGATTTGTGTATGCACACAGTAAGTGTAAATGGGGGCTCAGTGTCTATGTACCTATGTGTGAGAGTACACACACTTGCACAAAAGGGAGCCAATGAGAGCACTAGTTAGAATACAGAAGCTCAGGGAAGGAAAAAGGTTAGAAAAAGAAAAGCAATTAAAAGCTTTACAGAGGAACTCAAGGGTTAACTGATTTAACATGAAGAGTGTCAGGAACTCATATTTATATTACTCGAAGATTAACGTAAGTCAACAACCTTGATTGATATTTGATATTGATATTTGTGTTTTGTTTCTGTTTTTTTGGCCAAACGGCATGTGAGATCTTAGCTCCTGACCAGGGATGGAACCTATGGCCCTTGCAGTGGAAGGGCAGAGTCTTAACTGTTGGACTCCCAGGGAAGTCCAATATTTCGTTTTTCTTAATGAGCAACTCATGATTGCGTCCCTGGTGGCTCAGACAGTAAAGAATACACCCACAATGCAGGAGACCCAGGTTTGATCCCTGGGTTGGGAAGATCCCTTGGAGAAGGAAATGGCAAACCACTCTAGTATTCTTGTCCGGAAAATCCCATGGATGGAGGAGTCCAGTGGGCTACACAGTCCACAGGGTTGCAAAGAGTCAGACATGACTGAGTGACTAACACTTTCACTTTTCACACTTGCAAATGGGCTCCCCTGGTGGCTCAGAGGTAGAGAATTAGCCTGCAGTACAGGAGGTGCAGCCCGTGGGGTCACAAAGAGTCGGACGCAACTGAAGAGACTGAGCATGCATGCTTGCAGATGCGAGGACTCCTGGGCTCCGCAGAGTCTGACAAGTAACTGTAGGAGTCCTGGTAAGAAGAGCTCTTTCTGCAGAGTCCTTAGAAAGTGCTTTATTGTGGGGAACAAAGTTGTACTCCCCTCATCTCTATGGTGCTATTTCCAACTATCTCTCTGCAACCACAATCCTTTAGGTCTTACATAGGTCCTTGTATCCAGGATGGATGGAGGGAGCTGAAGCAATCAGATAACGTGGCCTAGGGCTTCCTTTGGACTACAAGGAGATCCAACCAGTCCATTCTAAAGGAGATCAATCCTGGGTGTTCATTGGAAGGACTGATGCTAAAGCTGAAACTCCAATACTTTGGCCACCTCATGCGAAGAGTTGACTCACTGGAAAAGACTGTGATGCTGGGAGCAATTGGGGGTAGGAGGAGATGGGGACAACAGAGAATGAGGTGGCTGGATGGCATCACCGACTCGATGGACATGAGTTTGAGTGAACTCCGGGAGTTGGTGATGGACAGGGAGGCCTGGCGTGCTGTGGTTCATGGGGTCGCTAAGAGTCGGACACGACTGAGCAACTGAACTGAACTGAACTGAGGGCTTCCCTGGTGGTCCAGTGGTAAAGAATCCACCTGCCAGTGCTGGGGACATGGGTTCGACCCCTGATCCTAGAAGAGCCCACATGCCGCAGAACAACTAAGCCTGTGCACCACAGCTACTAAGCCCTTTCTTCCTCGAGCTCATGCTCTGCACCAAGAGAAGCCACCGCAACAAGAAGGCCGAGCATCACAACGAAAGAGCAGCCCCGATCACTGCAACCATAGAAAGCCTGTGCACAGCAAAGACCCAGCACAGCCAGTAAGAAATAAGTCTTTACAACAAACAAAAGCAACAAAGAACATGGCCCCGGGTGGGGGGGGCAGTGATCTTCTGGGGTTGCTGTAGCACTGATGGTTACTTAGGAGGCAAATAGCTTCCCCTTGCTTTTCACAATGGAGGGTTTCGACAAGATAGCCCTCCTGGCAGCCCAAGGGGCTGCGCGTGCAGAGCGGAGGGGAAGGGAGCTGTTTCTACAACCCCTCGACTGCTAAGGGCACCCCTCCGCCAACACCCCAGCCCCAGCCGGGCCTGTCCTCCTGGTCTGTTTCCTAGAACTGAGAATGGTGCTGTGCACGGGGCTTCTCAGGCCCCAACCCCAGCCCCTTGCTTCCTTGCTCTGAGCTGCTGGGGGGCAGCGGAGTGGGGGAGAAAGGCCTTTAGAGTCGGCCAACTTCCTCCACCCTTCTCCTACTCCTTTCTGTCAAGGACCCAGCACAGAGATACAAAGTGAAAATCTACTGCTTAGCTGCTTGCGAAAGATAATTTTCTCTTTGTTTTCCTGAGGAAAAAAACAATAAGTAAGATCTTTCTAAGATAGATGTTTCAAGCCCCCTAGTGTTAAGAAATCTGTGAAGTAGCTTGAAAGAAAAAGTGGTTGTTTTGCTGGCCCTAGAGTTTTTCTTTGTCTACCATAGTGAAGAGAGAGGCTTAAAAAAAAAAAATAGCAAAACTGGCAAACTCTGAGACATTTAGAGCAAAAAGTTACCTGTGCCAAAACATGACCCTGTGAGAGTCAGGAATCTAGAGTACAAACCAATACCAGTAACCCTCGACATTATAAGCAAGCATCAGTGACTTGAGTTGATACATCAGACTCTTGGCCAGGGTTGCAGCTAAGACAACTGCTCCAAGGTATTTATCAACTACTCATGGAGAGTCGGACACGACTGAGCGACTGAACTGAACTGAACTGAACATTCAACACATTATGTGCCAGGCACTGTCTGAAGCACCTTACAAGTACCCACCCATTTAATATAATTCTGTTGGGGTAGATACTATTGTTACCATTATTGCCTTCATTTTACAGATGAGGAAACTGAGGCACAGAGAGATGGGCTAATTTGTCCAAGGTCACACTGTTAGGACAAGCTGATGTCAGACTCCAGACACCAGAATCCAACAGTCTGGTTCCATAGTCTGTTCTTGACCATCAAATTACTTGAAAGAGACACCTTAAGGAATATGCTAAATATCCATTCTCTTAAATATTCTAAGCTTTATTATTTTGAAAATGACATTGCTGCTTCTTCTTTAGAAAAGCAATATTTATCGAGCACTTGCAAGTTTGCAAAATGCTTTTTCTATTTGTGCCTCACAGCTGGCCCTGTGGTGGGTAGTACAGGATTCATTATTACCAATCTCCTGGGACAGGTAAAGAAACAGAGCCTCATAGATTACAGGACTCAAGTTCCCTGGATAAATGCTGAAACTGGGACCTTTAAGTGGGTCGTCTGTTGTCAAGCCCTCTACCCTTTCCACTGAACTGGGTTGTTAGTCTCAAATCAAGTTGCCTGTGAGTGACAGCCCAGATTTCACTAGCTCAGATTCCCATAGAAAAGCCTTCCTCAAGTCACAACCCAGAGCTCCTCCTTTGGCTTCCTGAAGGATCCATGTAAGACCCTCATGATCCTACTCTCCAAATATACTCCTGCTCTTTACAAATCAAATTAGGAAAAAATCAGACTGTACATAAGTCGCTTCTGTCCTTCACAGGGGAACCTCCTCTCAGAAACTCCTGGAGGGTGTCCTCACCCAAATGTACCCAGATATAAAAAGTCAGAAAACAGGATATCCAACCCAGCTGAGAGGAGAAGGCAATTCCCAGGGTGGGGGAAGGGTGTGTTTGGGATTGCAACTGTGCCACAGGCCTGAAGGACAGTTACTTCAGACTTGAGGGGATCAGAAGAGTCAAGGAGAGAGCTCTCCAGGAAGATGAAACTGAAAAAATACCAGATGCTTTTAAACATATTAAGAGGAGATTCAGACAATTAGGAGGAGGTGGGTTTTGAATTAGCGATGACTGAATAGAAAAATAAACCAGGGGGAAAAAAGATAAATATGAACTCCAGGGAAAATAGGCTGGCAGAAAAGGAAAGGTGATCAGTTTATTACTATGTGACTCAACTCTGATACTTTTTACACTGAACACCAATCTCATCAAAGTTACATATAACTGTATTAAGACAACTGAAGGATGGGAAAGGTTCCCATGCAATGTGGGGTGAGAAATAATTCCCATAGCAAGGAGTCAATATCATGCCTGAAGTTGAAAAGATAATTCAAAACGTGTAATATTTAGAGACACGGGACCATGCAACTCTCTTTGTTCTCCTCCTGCTTGCCATGGTGCCTGGTTGAGTAGGTACTCAATATTTACTGAGTATTTCAGTTTACACACTGAAACATTAAACAAATTTAAATATTTGGGCAGCCCAGGAGCCCTGCCTCTATCCATTTCACTCCTACCTTCTTGGCCTCACCTAGCGTCACGGAGATTCACCAGAAATCTGTGCATTACTTGGCTTCTTTTCACTGTGTCCCAGCAAGCAGTGGCTTAGAATGCCTTGTATCTCCTCATGTATTTAAGAAGGAAAAGGAGAAGATAAAAGGGGAGTGGAGATGGTCTTTTCATCATCCATGCTTGGGAAGGTGAGCTGGTAGGCCATCCCTGACATGAAGGAGCTGCTTAAACACAAATTGGATTAACAGGACAGGATTAGAGACTGCTGGAAGGTATTATATACTTATAAACTGCTCTGCCAAAGTGCCTCTTGTTTTCATTACAAGTCCACACTCCACAGAACCCGTCAAATGAAATACGGAATTGGTCAGTTACTAAAAAAAGAAATAAAATGAAACATATAAAATGAAGTGACTAAGCTTTAATAATGCCAAGAAAGTTGAATTAGGCAATAAGAGTTCAGTTTAGCAAAACCATAACTAGATCATTTGAAATTAGAGTTTTAACATGGTAAAAAGTAAACATTAAAATGGTCTCTATCTCCTCCATCAAGAGGAATAATATTCAACAAGAAATATGATTAAAAGGTGACTTCAAGAAAGGAAAAAGAATAAGAGCTACAGTAGAAGTTTCAGACTCATCTGGACATTTCAAATGAATTTAAGTCACCAGGTTTAAATGCACTAAAATCCTAAGAGACTGGAAGAATTTGCAGACGTGACTATGATATTCTGTCGGTAATCTTTGAGAAACTGCAGAGTATACAAAGGTGACAAAAGATAAAGAGAAGCCAAGGTACTAACTTTCAGAGAAAGGAGAAAAAGGTTCTGTAATATGCGCTATGTAATATGCCAACAAGTGAACTTGAGGCTGATTCCTGGCAAAAATTCAGGAGGTTCAAATCTTGGTTCTGCCATTTAATGGCACTGTGTCCCTGGACCCTGGACAAAACTTTGATATAAGGAGGAAACAAGATAATTAAAGGATTTATTATCAGCTCTTCTTACATTCTCAGTACATGGTAGCTATTACCATTTTTGTATCTCCAGCACTTCAAAGTGAAGGTGGTAACAATGAGGTAGTACTGACAGGGGTTCTTCAAGATCAAGTCTCTTCTACTTAAACTCATTTTTCTGGAGAGATGGAGGTACAGGGAGAGAGAAGGCATTGCTAGACCATGTAGATCAGAAAGGAGTCTTTATCTCGAAAAGCATTAGGTAAAAATCTCTTGTCTATTCTTGTGAAAAGACTGGATTTTAAGAGACTTAGGGGACTGAATCAGAGAAGGCAATGGCAAGCCACTCCAGTACTATTGCCTAGAAAATCCCATGGATGGAGGAGCCTGGTAGGCTGCAGTCCGTGGCGTCGCTAAGGGTCGGACACGACTGAGCGACTTCACTTTCACACATTGGAGAAGGAAATGGCAACCCACTCCAGTGTTCTTGCCTGGAGAATCCCAGGGACGGGGGAGCCTGGTGGGCTGCTGTCTATGGGGTCGCACAGAGTCGGACAGGACTGGAGTGACTTAGCAGCAGCAGGGGACTGAATAACCATATTCACAGAACTCATTCCTGAACCTGACCTCTGCATGCTTCAGTTTCCTTATACGTGTTGTGCTTAGTCACTCAGTTGTGTTCAACTCTTTGAGACCCCATGGACTGTAGTCCACCAGGCTCCTCTGATTTCCCAGGCAAGAATACTAGAGTGGGTTGCCATTCTCTTCTCCAGGGGATCTTCCCGACCCAGGGATTGAACCTGAGTCTCCTGTGTCTCCTGCATTGTAGGTAGATTCTTTACCCACTGAGCCATTAGGGAAGCCTTCCTTATCTGCATATGGAGTATAATAATAGTAACTCAATGGGCTTCCCTGGTGGCTCAGAGGTTAAAGTGTCTGCCTGGAATGAGGGAGACCCAGGTTCCATCCCTGGGTTGGGAAGATCCCCTGGAGAAGGAAATGGCAACCCACTCCAGTACTTTTGCCTGGAGAATCCCATGGAGGGAGGAGCCTGGTAGGCTACAGTCCATGGGGTCGCAAAGAGTTGGACATGACTGAGTGACTTCACTTAGCAAACCACAAATGGGATGTTACACAAATTGAAACCTTTAGAACAGTGCTTAGCATTTAGTCACCACTATATAAATGTTTGTTAAGGGACTTCCCTGGTGGTCCAGTGGTTAAGGCCCTGCACTTCCAATGCAGGGGGTACGGGTTCAATCCCTGGTCAGGAAAATAAGATTCCACATTCTGCCTAGTGTGGCCAAAAAAAAAAAAGTTTGTTAAATAAACTTGAACAGAATTTTCTAGTGGCATGCTTGCATAGCACTTGGCTCCAACCTCTTCAACATCTCTATCAGAAACTTGCCAAATTTTTGTACAGTGTGCTAGTCAAGTTCTCAGATAACATAAATGTTGGACAAGGAAATCAAAACTCAAAAAGACACTGACAGGCTGGAGTTATGAAATGAAATTTATGCGATAAAATTAAATCCTGGGTAGAAATTTAAAGGGGAAAAACGTGTTTTACAAGTACTGCCCTGGCTTGCCAGAACTCTCTGTGGGTAAGAAAAGGAAATTTGGTTGACTCCATGTGTAAAACAGTGTGTCTGGCAGTTAACACAAATTTTAGGTGCACTGAGAACTGCAGTGTTCTGACTGACTGGACATCTTCACCAAGGTAGTGGGCATAGCTTGCCCATCCTAAACTCTTCTCCCCCCACCCCTCCTTAGGTTCCTCCTAAGTAATGGCTCCAGGCATTAAGATGCGCTTCGAACACAGATTAACGGTAAGCAAACACAGAGGCAGGAATGAACCATATTTCCAACTCATCTGGGTAGCAGGAAACATCCTTGGGTGAGAATGGGAAGATAGCCTCAAGGTCTGTGAAGAAATATAATTAGAAGTTTATCATAGCACCGAATGGCTCACTGTGCCTCAGCTAAAATAAATTCCCCTCTAATCATGATTACTACAGGATTTATCTAATCTATTTCCTATAGGAAATCAAACTACTTGAGGGCATTTTATCAAACTTATTCCTTGTTATAATCCCTGTCCCTGACAAAAGAAGATGTTTGTCATCCCACGGTACAGATAAGAAATTGAGGCAAAGAAGGAGCGTGAATTGCCCTGGGTCTCAAAGAACTAGAATTACAATTTAGTATCTAATCTTAGAGTGCTATGTGAGTTTTGGAAGGGAGAATACTGGAATCATATTACATCCTTCAAGAAAAGCCCTATTTACCTTAATCTGTGGGAGAAAGAAGATTAATTGTATTTTCCTTGGTGCATGCCAAAGATGTCGGGTATGCTTTAGATTTCACATGCTTATTCTAATCCTTTACCACATACTTGTAAAGCTTTGGTTTCACCATTAGAAAGATGCTAGAAATTAACTTTAAAAAAACATAAGGCCACTATTGGTTTGCCAGAATCTCCAGGGAAAGCAATTAATCAAAAAAGTTGTATAGGACAAGCATGCTATTTCAGACCACCAAGGAAAAGAAACTATCCACATAGATAAAACTTCAGATGGTCAGCTCCTCTGCGCCTCCACCTCCACAGTCTATTCCCAGCCCAACCTCACTGTCTAGGGACTGGACAGAGGAAGGTCAAGGGAAAACATGTTTTTAATTTAAAAAGTTCCGTGTCAACATCAGTTATTATAATGATTTATGTATTTTACCCAATTATTTGAACAAATCTGTGTTCACTATAAAAGCCTAGAAAATGAAGATAAGCAAACCAAAATGAAACAAAAAGCATTCATCATGTTACCAGCCAGCAAGAACCTTTTTTATCTGTTTACAAACTGGGTGTTTTTTAAGACACATTTCTCTGATCAGGTTGTGAGAAAATCAGCTAGAAGCTGCAAGTTTGAAGTTCTGTGTGTAGCTGCCCTTTAGTTATGGAGGGAAAACAGTGACTTATCCATTGAATACTATTTGTTATTTGCACTTGTCCCGGAAGAGATAAGGTCACTCTATACTTTTTACCTGGCAATAAAAAGAAATCAATTCCTAATTTCATCTTATTGATCTGAAAAATTCATACCACAAGTCTAGGATTAACTGATTTACTTAAACCAGCAAATATCACACCTGAAACAGATTGAGAACCTAATTCTCTTTCTTTTTAAGCATGTATATCTTTATCTATGCACACACACATAATCATATATACTGAAGATCACAGTTTTAAATATATTTTGGCTGGATTCCTCCTGTCTCTTGGAGAAAAGAACCATACACATTTAGAAACCATACAAGGGCTGGTCAAATATATATTGCATGCTGATATATTGTTCTTAGTTGCTCAGTCGTGTTCGACTCTTTGCAACCTCAAAGACTGTAGCCTACCAGGCTCCTCTGTCCATGGGATTCTCCAGCCAAGAACATAGGAGCAGACTGCCATTTCCTTCTCCAGGGGATCTTCCTGACCCAGGGATCAAACCTGGGTCTTCTGCATTGCAGGCGGATTCTTTACCATCTGAGCCACCAGGGAAGCCCATGAATATATTCAGTTCAGTTCAGTCGCTCAGTCGGGTCCGACTCTTTGCGACTCCATGAATCACAACACGCCAGGCCTCCCTGTCCATCACCAACTCCCGGAGTTCACTCAAACTCATCTCCATCGAGTTGGTGATGCCATCCAGCCATCTCATTCTCTGTCGTCTCCTTCTCCTCCCGCCCCCAATCCCTCCCAGCATCAGAGTCTTTTCCAGTGAGTCAACTTGTCGCATGAGGTGGCCAAAGTATTGCAGTTTCAGCTTTAGCATCAGTCCTTCCAATGAACACCCAGGATTGATCTCCTTTAGAATGGACTGGTTGGATCTCCTCGCAGTCCAAAGGACTCTCAAGAGTCTTCTCCAGCACCACAGTTCAAAAGCATCAATTCTTCAGCGATCAGCTTTCTTCACAGTCCAACTCTCACATCCATACATGACCACTGGAAAAACCATAGCCTTGACTAGACGGACCTTTGTTGGCAAAGTAATGTCTCTGCTTTTTAATATACTATCTAGGTTGGTCATAACTTTCCTTCCAAGTAATCAGCAAACAGTGAATATGGTAGACTCTTTCCAAATAGTGAGCAATGCTACCGAATTCAATGCATTTCTTTTTTCCACTGTAAGGAAAAATCATGCCGTTACCTTTTTGTTCACAGCTACACCATCCTCACAGTCGAGCACCGCACAGTCTACATTCAGGGAGGGAATCTTGTTTATCTTCTTTTCATCATTGCCAGGTACATAGAGGACAGCCCTCCGGGGGATGTACTTGTGGCTGGGTGAGGAACTGCACCCAAGCCTGGACACGGCTGCCAGAGATGCTTTCCTGAGGGAGACATATTGGAGTTAGTCCAGAATAGAATTTACTTACAGACTTTTGAAAGACTTATTTAAATGCAAAATTAAAACAGAAAACATGGATAATTTTTTAGAATTACCGTAGAACATAATCACATATAACGACTAGGAAAATAATAATAGAAATAACCAAGAAACAATGTCATTTTGGCTGAGGTCTAAAAAATACATAACACAGTTTACTGACACAATCTTCTGAGAAAAGAAGGAGGGTGTACCTATCTCTTGTTGGAAAAACACTTCCAGCATTAATATACTGTCCGGGTAGTATCCTTGGAGAAAAAGTAAGCAAATTTATATCCAAAAGCTCGCAAACAGCAAAACTACCTACACTTATACGAAAGTAAAAAGTAGAAAATAAACAATCTAGGGACTTCCCTGGTAGTCCAGTGGCTAAGACTCCACAGTCCCAATGCAGGGGGACTGGGTTCCATCCCTTGCCAGGGAACTAGATCCCACATGCCACAACTAGAATAATCCCATAGCCCATAACAGAGATTGAAAATCCCAAGAGCGGCAAGTAAGACCTGGAGCTGCCAAAATAAATAAATATTTTTAAAAAGGAAAAAGAAAGTAAACTATACATGTAAGCAAAATCTATGGCTCTCTCCCTGCTAGAGAATCTAAGTAGACAAGTGATTTGTGTTCAATTTTAACAACAAACAAAGAGGAATAGCTACTTCTTAAGTCAGTAGAAAGATAGAATAAGAAAAGACCATCCCTGCAGATGCTGATTGCAGCCAGGAAATTAAAAGGCACTTGCCTGGAGAATCCCACGGACAGAGGAGCCTGGTAGGCTACAGTCCATGGGGTTGCAAAGAGTCAGACACGACTGAGCGACTTCACTTCACTCCTTGGAAGGAAAGTTGTAACCAACCTAGATAGCATATTAAAAAGCAGAGACATTACATTGCCAACAAAGGTCCTTCTAGTCAAGGCTATGGTTTTTCCAGTGGTCATGTATGGATGTGAGAGTTGGACTGTGAAGAAAGCTGAGTGCCAAAGAATTGATGCTTTTGAACTGTGGTGTTGGAGAAGACTCTTGAGAGTCCCTTGGACTGCAAGGAGATCCAACCAGTCCATTCTAAAGGAGATCAGTCCTGGGTGTTCATTGGAAGGACTGATGCTAAAGCTGAAACTCCAATACTTTGGCCACCTCATGCGAAGAGTTGACTCACTGGAAAAGACTGAATCTGGGAGGGATTGGGGACGGGAAAAGAAGGGGACGACAGAGAATGAGATGGCTGGATGGCATCACCGACTCGATGGACATGAGTTTGAGTGAACTCCGGGAGTTGGTGATGGACAGGGAGGCCTGGCGTGCTGTGATTCATGGGGTCGCAAAGAGTCGGTCACGACTGAGCGACTGAAATGAACTGAACTGAACTGAACTGATGATCACTGAAACATTGTTTTCCTCTTATCCCTGCTCAAACACTGTCAACAGCTCCCGATTACCTATAGGATTCAGCTCAGTCTCAGCTGACAGCCCTTTTCTGAATTTATATCCCAGGCTGCAACTGCCTACCCTAGGACAATTAGGTTATGACTATCTCCACAACATGCTGTATCATTTCCATTGTACCTGGGTTTCTGCTGGAAGTTTATTTGAAACTTATGGATCCTTCTGGCTTAGCTCAGGGTCCACCTGACTGCAGAGCCTTTTCTGACCATTCATTTTGAAATTCTTGCAAGTTCAAAAACAGCGTTTATCATTGGCAACCAAACCAGAATCAGCAAAGGACTGGCTCTGTCATCATGGCTGAAGTTAGTCAAGAAGCATGTGCCTTCTGGAAAGCCAATGGATGCTTTCCAAACATCAAACCAAGAGATACAAACCAAGAGACTTGAAAAAGGTTCCTGCTTCTGATCCAGTAATTTCAAGTAACTCAACCCAATTCCTTCTGGGAATTGCTGTATGTTAAATTCTTGTGTCCCCCACTCCAGAATTCACATGTTGAAACATAATCCCCAATATGTTGGAAGGGGGGCATTTGCGAGGCGATTAGTTATGAAGGACAGAACATAGAGGAGATTAGTGCCCTTATAAAAGAGACACCAGAAAGCTCCCTAGCCCATTCTGCCATGGAAAGACATAGTGAAAAGACTGCCATCTACGAACCAGGAAGTGCATTCTTGTCAGACACTGACTCTTCCAGAGCATTGAACTTGGACTCCCCAGCCTCTAGAACTGGGAGAAATAAATTTCTATTGCTTATAAGCCACCCAGTCTATGGCGACTTGTTATAGCAGCCCAAATGTATTAAGACAGAAATTTATTTTTTTTTAATGATCAGAAATAAAACTAGATATATATAATATTAAGAACTGAAAACAACATTTAGGTCCATCAGCAGGATAAATTATAATACCTACATCCAATGACATATTATGCCATCATTAAAAATTGTGTTATCTGACACCCATCACCCCTGGGTGGTACTGGTCAGCACAGCCCCGCGTCAGGAATCTGGTTGGACACCAGAAACCCTCAGTGAGATCACAAGCTTGCTGATGGAAGGGCATTCTTAGGTCTTCCCACCCTTGCTTAGCACAGGGCCTTGCTTACAAGAGGCACACAATTCCTGTTACCTCATTACCCACCCCGGAGAAGGCAACGGCACCCCACTCCAGTACTCTTGCCTGTAAAATCCCATAGATGGAGGAGGCTGGTGGGCTGCAGTCCATGGGGTTGCTAAGAGTCAGACACAACTAAGCGACTTCACTTTCACTTTTCACTTTCATGCATTGGAGAAGGAAATGGCAACCCACTCCAGTGTTCTTGCCTGGAGAATCCCAGGGACGGGGGAGCCTGGTGGGCTGCCGTCTAGGGGGTCGCACAGAGTCAGACATAACAGAAGCGACTTAGCAGCAGCAGCAGCATTACCCACCCAAAGCCAGCTCTTCAGGAAGTGGGACTGATCTGTGACCATACTGTCCTTACTCTTCTTGGGCAAGAGTCAAGCTTAAGTGTTGATTACAGGTAGAAGGCCAGTTTTTACTCCCTCTCTCCTTTGCCATTCTGGAAGCTTTAACCCAAGCCATGGACTGTTGCTTCTGCTCCTCTGCTTACTCCTTTTTATAAATACAGCGGACGTCCTCATTTGGGACCTTCTTCACCTTTACTCAGAAGGCCATGGAAGCGCCTTATTTACCCTCCCTGCATCTACTTTGTTCTTCTGTTCATACATTCAGTGAGCACTCAGCAAGCACACACTGGGTGACCTGCATCAGGTCTCCGCTAGCACCCCTGGCAGGTTCCTTTGTGCAAATTAGAAGAAGGTGCTCCCTGGAGCCTGCCAGCAGGTGGAAGGGCCAAGAGGTGCCTCCTGCTCCTGAGGTGGCAGCTTTGATGCATAGAGATGAGCTGAAACTCAGCCCCACGCGTGGCCTCAGTTTGGTAGGCACCTTGATCAGGGCACACCCTGCCCAACCGCACAGGGCGGTCGTGACCCACACTGTGCTGGGCACTGCTGGGAGATGGCACAGAAGATGCAGGTCAAGTTCAGGAGGTCCAGGGAGGAACACCCAGAAGATGGACGGCAAGCAGCTCTGGAAGACTAAAGGCCCGTACAGAATGAAGCTTCAGGGAGAAGGATCGGAGGTGATTAAGACTGTTTGGAATAACGAGGAGGAGAGAGGTGTAGGGGGCACGGTTCAGACTTTGGGTTATGTCGCAGACTCTGAGGTCCCAGCGGGGGCTGTCGCTGGGCAGGTGTGGCAGGAACCTGTCTGTGGTGGCTTCCCCAAGCCTCCCTCCTCCTGTCCTTCTGGCATAGCCTCTCCTTCCCCCACCTCCGGCTGTTTCAAAATCTGTCCCTGACTTCAGTTGTATTCAGCACAGACTACTGCGTATGAACACAATTGTGGTGGGCGCAAGATCCAGCTTATTTTATTTTATCTTACATATTTGAAATTAGGGCCTCTTGATAGTCAACATGTAAATGTATTCAAACAATATGCAAACCAAGGGCATAAGATGAGTGGGAGAAAATCTGGCGGCCTTATGGTGAGTTCTCTCTACAGAGGGACCTTATTTTAGATAAGACATCCCTTGGTAGGTTCAGAGGCTCTTCTGGATGGAGGCGACTCCCTCCTGGTCTTGTTTGGGTCTTCTCCCTTTTCCTCCTCCAGCAGATACCATTTATTAACCATGTATATCACAGGAGGCATAAGCTAGGCCCCAGTGCTGCTGGGGTTATCCACCTAGGATTCAACATAACCATCACCTGGGGAGCTTGTAAAATTTGTCAAATCCTGGACCCCATCCAGAGCGATCAAATCAAATTCACTGGTAACATTCCCAGGTTTAGAATATGTATCTTTTCTTAAAAGTTCCCTAAGCTGAGCGTCAAAGAATTGATGCTTTTGAACTGTGGTGTTGGAGAAGACTCTTGAGAGTCCCTTGGACTGCAAGGAGATCCAACCAGTCCATCCTAAAGGACATCAGTCCTGGGTATTCACTGGAAGGATTAAGGCTAAAGCTGAAACTCCAATACATTGGCCACCTCATGTGAAGAGTTGACTCACTGGAAAAGACTATGATGCTGGGAGGGATTGGGGGCGGGAGGAGAAGGGGATGACAGAGAATGAGATGGCTGGATGGCATCACCGACTCGATGGAGATGAGTTTGAGTGAACTCCGGGAGTTGGTGATGGACAGGGAGGCCTGGCGTGCTGTGATTCATGGGGTCGCAAAGAGTCAGACACGACTGAGCTACTGAACTGACTAAGGTTCTTGCAACTGAAGTGAAGTGTTGCTACAGACCAGCACCACTGGCCTCTTATCTCTTCTCCCATAGATAAGAGACTCTTCCATCTTTCCTGGAAGCATGTACCATCACCATGTACGAATCTGTTAGAAATGCAGAGTCTAGGGCCCCCACCCCAGCCCCAGTGAATCAGAAGCTGCATATGAACCAATCTCCAAGGGACGTTTATCTCATGAGAGTTTGAGAATGCTGTTTGAGGTTGACTTAAACTCAGGGGCATTGTAGAATCACTGGGGCGCTTTCAAATACGGTGACGCTAAAGCGGTCACAGAAAGTTTGAAGTCATAGGTCTCGAGTCAGATTGGGCCTCTGGAACTTCTAGAAGCCTTGTGAGTGATTCAGTGTACAGCCAAGCTGGAGGACCATGGCCCTAGATGATCCCAATGTGTAGTCATTGCCCTAATGCAGGAAATCTTGCTCCAATAAGACTTCTCTTAAGTGACTCCTGTGCTACCATTGTATACAAGTGAATTGTGTGCATGCCTGCTCAGTCGTGTCTGACTCTTGGCAGCTCCACGGACTGTAGCCCACCAGTCTTCTCTGTCCATGGGATTTCCCAGACAAGAATACTGGAGTGGGTTGCCATTTCCTCCTCCAGGGGATTTTCCCGAGCCAGGCATCCAACCCGTGTCTCTCTCCTGCACTGGCAGGTGGATTCTTTACCACTGAGCCACCTGGGAAGTCCACATATACAAGTAGATGCTGTGAAAGTAATAAAGTCATAACTGAAAATGAAGCAAACTTGAAAAAAAAACCACTCATGTTTAAAGAAAAGTCTTTCTGATAAAAACAAAAATGATAGTATTTGAAATAGCAGCAATTATCAACTAAACTAATGTCCATTTGAGGCTCTGCAGCTTGGTATGTGACCTCTCACCCAAGTTAGTGGTTTCTTTACTTAGCAGACTGCTAGCACAGAGGTCTCTACTTTGGCTGTACATCACAAACCGGGGAACTTAGAAAACCCCAGGCCACACTCCAACCCAATTAAATCAGAGCCTTGTGGTGAATCCCAGGCGTCAGGTTTTTTTAAGCTTCCAGGGAGATTTCAAGGTGCAGCCAAGGATGAAAACCTCTGCATCACGGTTTCAGACTACCACCAAAGTGTCTTATTGATCCTAGAAAGAATCGGGGGTCATTGGACTTTGAAAGTGGCCAGCATGTAATCCTACCCACCCTTAAGCTTCTGGCCAGACTCCACTCCTCTCTTCTGGCCCAGGTAGCTGAGAGTCTGGAGGGCCTGGATGGGGTCTCCACCAAACTAACAGCAAACACAGATAGAGAAGCAGCTCGCCAGAGCCCAGGCAAACATCCAGATCTGGGGCTTGGTTGAGTGGGCAGCGTGGGACGGTGGGTGGAGGCCTGGGCTGAGCTCTCTTCACAAGCAGCAGAGCTCTCTGAAGCCAAGGCCAGGCGGAACATGCTGATCAGAGTCCGGGACCCTAAGTGAGGACTCCACGTCTTAGCCTTGACTTTGACACGGGGCTCAGAGAGGCTCTTGCCTCACCCGTGGACGACCCTCAGCCAGCAGCGTAGGCTGGAGGGCTCAGGTGGAAGCGGGGAGGCCAAGGGACTTCCAAGTAGTCCCCCTTGTCCCACAGACGGCGTCACTTCACAAACAAAAATGTTCCTGGCCTAATACTTCTTTTGGATTATCTCAATGGCAGTCCAGACTTAACCAAGTGCAGAAAAGAACTTGATTCAGGACTTTTCATAATGTCACTCAAATTCAAAGCTGAGTTAAAGAGCAATTGGGACTACAATGATGATTTAGGCAGCACAATTAATTCTAAATTATTTAAATAGATAACACCATGATGGTTAATCTTATGTGTCAACTTGACCAGGCCACCGGGTGCCCAGATGTTTGGTGAAACGTTATTCTGGCTGTGTCTTGCAGATATATGTGGATGAGATTAACATGTGAGTTAGGAGGCTGAGTAAAGCAGACGGCATTTCCTAGTGTGGGTGGGCCTCATCCAAACAGTTGGAGGTACTGAATAAGCCAGCGGTGCATACAAGCCAAGTTGACTTACTCCCCCAGTTAAAAGAAAGTTCTCCTGCCTGAAAGCTGCGACATGAGGTCTTTTTTCCCCCTGATACTTCCGACTTGAACTGAAACATTGGTTCTTCCTGGTTCTCAAGTTTGCCAGCTTCAGACGGGAACTTATGCCAAAGGCTCTCCTGGGTCCCCAGCTTTCTGACTGCCGCTCTTGGGACTCATCAGCCTCCATAATCATGTCTATAATCATGCTGGCCTCCACAATCTCATTGGCCTTATAATACATCTCTTATATATTACACACTCACACACACACGGATGTGCCCTATTGGTTCTGCCTCTCTGGAGAATCCCAACGAAGACACTTACAGATTACTAACTAGAGAGCTGACACATACTGTGGTAACCAGGTGCTCTGCACACACCTCCCCACTGTACCTCCCTGTCCTGACCTGACACCGCTGTGTGTGTAGCTCTCAGACCCCTGCCCGCCCAGCACACTGAGGCACTGGATTGGACTCTCGAGCAAAGTGAAGGAACAAACGAACTCAGGGCTAGACGGGTGGTGAGCTGGCACGCTTTTAAGGAGAGAGGGCCACACATTTCCATCAGCTGCTGTCCTCAGAGGGCTAAAAGGGGTGGAAGTGGTCACCATCATGCTCTTCACAGACTTCCCTGGACTGTCTTCCCAAAGGGCTGTACTAATTTATTCCCCCACCAGCAGTGCATGCGGGTGCTGAGCTGACCACGCGCTCTTGCACAGCCTGGCACTCCTCACCCCAGGCCTTTGGACGTTCCAGTGGAAGAGGCATGATGGAGTAAGTGAAGGTGGTCATGGAAAGGGGCTGGAGATCTGAAGCCCTGGGTAAAGCTTCATCGCAGCCTTATCTGAGCAACGATGAAACAATCTATTTGCTGTTGTTCAGTCACTCAAACAGGCTTCTCAGGCGGTGCTAATGGTGAAGAACCTGTCTGCCTATGCTGGAGACGTAACAGGCGTGGGCTTGATCCCTGCGTCAGGAAGATCCCCTGGAGGCAGGCATGGCAATGCACCCCGGTATTGTTGCATGGAGAATCCCATGGACAGAGGAGCGTGGAGGGCTATCGGCCAGAGGGTCTCAAAGGGCTGGACACAACTGAAGCGATCTAGCACACACGCAGTTACAAAGTCGTGTCTGACTCTTCTCAACGCCATGGATTGCAGCACGCCAGATGCCTCCTCAACTGTCTGCTGGAGTTTGCTCAGATGCATGTCCATGGAGTCAGTGATGCTGTCTAACAATCTATTGATCACGTCAAATCTTCAAGATTTAGTATTCAGGAAAGATCAGTATTTCCCACCTTGAACTGATCTGTATCCCATCGTTTTACACCTCTGCTGGTCACATATTGCTTTTTTATTGTGGTAAAACAAACACAACATAAAATTTACCATTTTAACCATTTTTAAGCCTACAATTCAATGGCATTAAGTGCATTCCCATGTTGTGTAACCATCACCACCATCCATCTCTGGAACTTCTCATCTTCCCAAACTGAGACTTATGTGTCCATGAAACAACAACCCGCCCATTCTCTCTGCCCCCAGCCCCTGGAAACCACTATTCTACTTTCTGTCTCTATGAATTTGACTATTCTAGGTACCTCATGTAAAGAATTTGTCCTTTTGAGACTGGCTTATTTCTATTAGCATAATGGCCACAAGGTTCATCCATGTTGTGGCAAATTTGAGAATTTCCTTCCTTTTTTAGGTTAATACTCCATCACATGTACATATCAGATTTTGTTTATCCATTCATCCACTGATGCACATGGGTTATTGCCACCTTTTGACAACTGTGAATAATACTGCTATGAACAAATATTTCTTCAAAGCCCTGCTCTCAATTCTTTTGGGTATATCTCAGAAGTGGAACTGCTGGATCATGTGGTAATTCATTTTTTTTCCCTTTAGGCTATACCACACGACATGCTAGATCTTAGTTCTCTGACCAGGAATCAAACCCCTGCAGTGCAAGTGCAGAGTCTTAACTGCTGGAAGTCCTTAACCACCAGGAAGACCCTCATATGGTAACTCTCTGTTTAACTTTTTGAGGAAAAACCATAATGCCTTCCATAGTGGCTATATTTATATAATACATTTATATATTACATTTCCACTCAAACATTATTTTAAAATATTTTATGCTGCATTCAAGTCCAGTTATCACTAAAAGGGTGTTTTTGAACCAAAAAGCAAAAAATAGTAATAATACTCTTTCGTGTACTTTTGCCCTTTAGGAACTATCTTCACAATTTCTAAGAAATTTTGGTAAATTCCCTATTGCTCATCAACATAAAAATAAGAAAACAAATAAAGCATCCCTTTGAAATAATACATCAATACATTTCTATTTAGAACACACAGAAATCAGACAGCCCTTCAAGTTCTTTCCAAAAGATTATGACTCTAAGAGCTGATAAGCTTGAAAATTAAAATTTCTCACAGAAAAGTATGCACAAATCCTGATTCTTAAAGGATTCCTCTGCTGCTGCTGCTAAGTCACTTCAGTCGTGTCCGACTCTGTGTGACCCCGTAGATTGGAAGCCCACCAGGCTCCCCCGTCCCTGGGATTCTCCAGGCAAGAACACTGGAGTGGGTTGCCATTTCCTTCTCCAATGTATGAAAGTGAAAAGTGGAAGTGAAGTCGCTCAGTCGTTCTCAGCGACCCCACGGACTGCAGCCTACCGGGCTCCTCCATCCATGGGATTTTCTAGGCAATAGTACTGGAGTGGCTTGCCATTGCCTTCTCCGAAAGGATTCCTCTATTTGGGGCTATATCTTCAATCTTTTGAGGGGACTGGAGGAGCATACCTACACTCTGGCACTGACTAGTCTATATACTGGGAATAAAAAAAACTCAGAAAAATTGAGTTTTCTCTCTTACAACACCCATGGTCTGACCTTGTATGACAATTCTGATGCTCATGGAAGAACGTGTGGGACTACAGTGAAGACAAGAGCCCATTCCTCCATCCTCTGCAACCCCCCCCAACAAGTGACAGTAAAATTCAGCTACAAACTGCAGCCACGCTTATGACTAATAATAATGAGGTGTTTACACCAGCATCTGTAATAATTGCGGCCTACATACGTTCTCACTTTGCTAGGTTCCCAACTGCCCAGAGAGATTCCTTCCCTGTTTTGAAGAACGATGCTTCAGTTACTATGGCAACAGGGCAAGGAGAAGTGGGGAGCTTTGCATGGGCACCAGAGCAAAAGAACAGCTATCTGTCCCCCCACCAGCAGAACAGGGCCATTCGTGAGATTAGCATGGGGTACAAACACACACGAGCGTGCAGCCCGCTTCAGAAACACCAAGACACTTTCAGGGACAACTCTCTCACGAAGCAATCATATCACACCTTAATCGAGTGCTCCATTTTGTATTGAGAGGGAGAGATAGTCTTTTGTGTCCGAAGCAGACACACACGCACAGGATTGCCGTTTGCAGCCGCTGTGGGTTAACTTCTAAGGGGAGTCAGGGCACATGTGGGGGAACCCCAAGGGCTGCGGCTCAGTCTTTGGGCCACTGTGGGGTGCGTGGGGAGGAGGGATGCTGGTGAGGGATGTCTTCCAGGCCTGCCCAGGAAACCCCAGGGAGAGAGGTGACTGCCAAATAAGGGACAGACTTATCAGAAATGGAGAAAAACGCAGATTCCTTATTTTTGCTCACTCTGGTAAAATGGGTGTAATTCTGTTTCAGGGCAGATCTCGTCCTCCTTAGACCATCAGAACACCAAAGGGCAAAAGCAACTGACCCCGGTGATGGAAGTCTTTTTTTTTTTCTTTCACACAGAAGAACGCAAACAAACATCCAAATCAAAAATGATTACTCTCCTACATGAAATAAGCCAGACACACAAGGGCAAGGGCTGTACGACTGCACCTCTGCCAGGTGCCGAAAGCAGATAATTCAGAGACAGGAAGGAGAATGCTGAGGGGGAGAAGGGAGTGGAGTTACCATTTGGTGGGTAAAGAGATTCAGTTCAGGAAGATGAAACAGTTCCAGAGATGGATGGTGGTTGATGGCTGCACAGCAGTGAGAACGTACTTCACGCCACTGAGGGTTTACATAGTTAAAATGGTAAATTGTACTCTATGCACATTTTACCACCGTAAAAAAAATGAAAAGTTAACAGATCTGTTTAAAACATGTGTTATATCTGTGCTATTGTTTCATAACCACAAATGGACTGATCCAATGCAGTGCTGACAATGCTCGGAGTCTACCACAAGCTGACCTTTAGATCAAGGGCTGAGCAAACATGGACAAGAAATCATGTGTCCAGAGACCCTCACTGCTCACTGAATCCGCTTCTTTGTCCATGGAACTGTAGTTCTCCAGGTAGGTGAATGGGTGGGGTACGTCCCAGAAACACGGAAAACCCCATACAACTGGGTGACCATCAAGGCTTACTACGTGGCACTAGCGGTAAAGAACCCACCTGGAGACATGAGACGTGGATTCCATCCCTGGGTCGGGAAGACCCCTGGAGAAGGAAATGGCAACTCACTCCAGCATTCTTGCCTGGAGAATCCCATGGACAGAGGAGCCTGGTGGGCTGCAGTCCATGGGGTCGCAAAGAGTCGGACACGATTGAGCAACTAACTGCTTTCAATGGGTCCCAAAGAACAGAGCAAGTTTTCCATGAAAACAGAGATCCAAGTTTATATCCCGAACGCTAGTCTTTATAAATAAATGTGGCGGGAGCACCACTTTGCCCGGAGGCACCTCGAAGGGCAACACTGCCGTTGCACCGAAAGGCAGATGAAGAGTCTGATGCCCGCTAAGGCTGAGTCAGCGCAGCAGCCAACAGGGAGGGAGAGAAGGGCAGGGGTGAGGGTGTTTGAGAGGAGGTGAGGGAGAGGAGGAGAAAGCACGGATCGGGGTTAAGAAGGCAGATAAGAAAGTGGGCCGAGGGTGGGGGACGGGGCGAGCGGAGGGGAGAGGAGCTTTGTTTTGCGGCAAAGCCCCTGGATTCCTGTTGAAGAGGGGACGACAATAGAGCATGTGCCTGCTAGTGGGCATTCACCGTAATCCCACTTTCTTGCTCTACTTTTGGTGAGAAGAGGAGGAGCAGAGGTTTTATCTGAACGGAAAGCTGGAGGGATTTTTTTTTTTCCCCTCCTCCCGGAGTGACACTGAGGTCAAGAGGGAAACCTGCTCTCCTTCACTGAACACGTTTAAGAACACAATGCGATTAGCATCTCTTGTGTTTCTGGGCTGCTTTTCAAGCCAGGGCTTCGGGAAACACAAAGAAGTCTAAAGGATGTTGTTTATTAATAGTTAACTGTCGATGTCGCTGAAAGCCTGGTCCGGGAACGATGCTCAGGACCCTCTACCCATAATGATTTGATAGATGGATTATCCAGTGTTGGGAACCCTGAGAGGAAGCACCTGTCAAGCACAGTACATGGAGCTTTCCCTAAATTGTAATTAAAACTTCAAGGACACGCCAGCCAACTTCCCTTAAACTCTGTAGAGATGATTTGGGGTTTTGGATGGTGAAACTCTGATTGTAAGGAATAAACAGCTTATTTGTTCCACTCCTGGTCAAAGCTGAACATCCAAGAGCAGAGCCTTATGTTTAGACTGTTCACTGCTGGCATTCCTACCTGTGATCTGATTCTAAAATGACTTGCAGAAAAGACAATATTTCATAGTTAACATATCCATATTAAAACAGGCAATGGAGAGTATATGAAATATTGTTACCACCAGGTCCATGAGAAAACAACACAAAAAAGATCATTTACAAAATTTCTCCACTTAGGGATTCCATTAGTAATAGGTAATCCTATCTCAAAAAATAATTTAAAGCTGAGATGACCATTTCCTCGCTTGGGCAGAACTTTAGAGGTAACTGAGCAAACGTGAACTAGACAGATAAATTTCTCCTTAACTTTTTTTAAAAGGTCACGAAAGAAGACTGTCAACCTGGCAGATGTAACCATGGATTCATTTACAGAGTCCTTCAAAAGCTCAGAGGCTGCTAAAAGCGTCAAACGAGGCATCTTCCCCGTGCCTCGGGTTCTTTGGTATGAAAGTAATCAAGGGAGAATTTTTTTTCTCCAGAAAATGGATCACAATTTTGAGAAAACATTCTCTCCACATCTTATGCATTTTATATTATTAATTTTTTTGGTAGCTGTCATGAAAATCACTTAGGTTGAAGAAATCTTCGTTTTCTCCCTAAATTTTCTCAAAAATTCCTTTCAAGTGTCAATCACAATGAAATGAGGCCAAAATGTTACGCAGCTTAGAATTCTGGTATTTTGTAAGCTACTGTCTTCTGATTATGCTGACTTGTAGATTTGGGGAAATTTTAATATTGACCTTTCTCTAGTGCTGAGTAATTTTTAGAAAAATCCCAGTCTAATTGCCAGACCCACACCACACACACGAAAGCTGTGAATACAAGCTGTGACCACGAATCACGTGTATGTGGCTTTGATTGTGTGGGACCCACAATAAGATTAAGATTGCTTTTTTCCTTCTTAATTATTCAGAGCTAAGTGTGATGAAAATTAAAACTAAACATATGGATGTAATCAAGAAGGCGTTCTCTAATATAGTTTTTTTTTAATGTTTTTTTTCTTATTCAATGCCACACTTTGCAATACACCAGCCAAAATGCAAAACAGCCTCTTTTTCCTTTATATTTAATTCCCCCCAAATTCACTCTTACTGAATATGTATTGTGACTTAGTTTTCTGTGGAATGAACTGGTCAGACTCAGAGAGTAATACTTTTTATTTTAAATATAAAAGGAACAAAATTTAAAATTAAAGGTGAATCTTTTCCGCAAGCTGTAGGCCCATAACAATCTGTTATAGTTTATTTGTGACTTGATGCAGGGGTTTTCTATGATAATGGGAAGAAAGACGGAATAGGTTATCCAGAGACCAAGATAAGGAGACCATTTTTCACGTTTGTCTTTGGAACGCATCCACTAATTTCAAAAGCGAATTTAATCTTATTTCTATCTAGGGTAACACCGATATTTGTCCTCCATTGGTATGTGTGACTGATATGCTAAGGGACAGGTGGCTCAGAAGTCAGCTGGGTGACAAGGACAGACCACTGGAGACTGAAAAGTTGTTGCAAGTTATCATGGCACCATATGGACTGTCTCCAAATGGTGCTTCCTCTGATTCTGGCTTCAGAAATGCAAGCAGGGGACAGGGGAACTCTGAGCTACAAGTTAGGAGGCCTGAAACCACCATTTGTAGATAAACTGACACTGGATTTTGGCCTCTACCTGCCTGGCACAGTTCCCTGGCACCCTGGTCACCTTCCTTCCAGCTCTCTTACTGACGTCACATTTAGCTGAGCTCATATTTCCTTGCTAACCCCAAACTCCTAGATGCACTTCCATGGGGAATTCAACTGCAGTCCACCTCTGGAAACTGGTCCTTACCCCAACAGTCCCTTCTGTCTTCCTCCTGGTTCTGCTCACTTAGCTAGGTTGAGGCTAGAGGGTCTTAGCAGAATGCTGACTGTCCATAGGAGCCAAGCAGCTCCCAGTTACTTTAGTTTGACTAAGTTCCCCCTTGCCAGGTCTCTGTAACTGCAGCACAGGAGCTCAACACAAGAGGATCTATTTCGGTTCAAAAACCAAATAAGAGAGCAAACTTTGTCACAGTCCTCCATGTCATCCAGCACTTTAAAGAAAACAGAGCAAAGGAGGAAAACTCAAGAACTCAGTTTATCTCATGTCCTGCAAGATCAGTAGACTGCAATAACAACCCAGAGGCAGGAGAAGAAAAAAACCCATAGGATATTAAATTACAAAACACCAACATTTACATAGTAATTCCCGCTAATTACAAAAGAAAGATATAAGCTGTTTGTTATAAACATCACCAGGTCTTGAGCAAACACCAAGAGCTCACCGCAGAGCCAAACCAAGCATTTGTCTAATCAGAACCACTTCCCCAAGCGTTTTATTGGTACAGCTGCAGAGCACACATTTGATCACACATGCTAATAATCCCAGTTATGGCGCCTACATTTTAATCATTTGTTCTGGGCTTGTTTCTCAAACAATTAGCACTAATGAATGGTCAGAATACCTCAGATCATATATGTCTAATTGCAGTCAAGAGCGGTTCTCGTCTGCATGTACATTTCAATTTACCTCTGGGGATAATGTTTGTTAATTGTATTTCTTTATACGCAAGCGAAGAAAAAGGCAGCTCAGGCAAAAAGGGACTAAGTGTTCTCCTCTTTCCCTTTGTTCACACAAGAAGCTAAAGTCACTTCAAGAGGCACTTAATCCCATCATCCCCGGTTACAATTGCCTTGCAGCATCAATCAAAAAGAATCTGAAGTAAAATGATGCAGCTATATTGTGTAATTAAAAGCAATTCAGGTACTTATTGCTTGGGGCCGTTTACGGGTCCAAATACTTAAAATGGCCCTGCAGGGATCCTAAACATTGTAGTGTTTTAAATTTGGACCACAGTAATATCCGAAGGAAAGGAAGGAAGATGCAAAACAAAAAACAAAAAAACCTGAAAGACACAAACAACAAAAAAAGCCCACGACCCTGTCCTGTACGATTTGTAAAGAAAAAGATCAGCAAAAGTCTGAAGTGAAAAAAAACCCATGAATCACAACTACAAAGTGAAATAAATGTACCAAAAAAGGAAAAAGAAAAGAATCTATGTTTTCCAAATTCAAAAGTCCCTGTCTCAATTCAACTTGTGTATTTAAGGAAAAGAAAAAATGTGTCATCATATCGGCTGGGTCTCTTCAACCTGAGATGAAAGAGCCTTTGACGATCTGTAACAAATGGATCTATATTATAACAACCAGAGGTTGTCTGAAAACCCAAAATACAAAAGTAAATATATAGTATGTCTAATGCTAGTCACTTATAAAGGCAATATGTTAAAAGCACTTTTTTAAAGTTTGGCACAGATATGTAAAAAGTAATTTATTTAAGTCATTTAACAAAACTAAGTGCCTTGGCTTTTAAGGCTTCATATACGACTTTTTAAGCCAACAAGACTTTAACATACTATTTTCTGTTGTGTGCTTTTAACAAAGAGCCATCAGTGACAGGAGGCTGGGAAAAGGCATAATTCTCTGGTTTTGATTCTTGGCTAAAATATATTTAAGTAAAAACACAATTCCTCAACAGATGTAAGACTAGATGTTAAAATAACAACGTGTGTTTAAGTTTTACCATCATTTCCCCCTTTATAATAAAAACGGGAAGGAAGGCTTCCTGTTGATTTATGAAAGAATTTCAGGGGAAAATGCTAAGCCTGTGCCAGAGTGAGCTATTGGATATTAAGAAACTTTTCATGAAAGACACCAGTTTGCTCCCAGGATAAGGAGCATTCTGGAAACAGATGACTAGAGGAAGTACTCCACACCACCAGAACACAGCACTTCACAGCAGCATCTATAAATACTAAAATACAGCTTAGTGGCAAATGTAATTGTGGCCTGAAAACCATTATGTGTGCACACGTGAGGGTCGTATGACTTAACATTCACATCACAAAATGATTATCAAGTAAGATATCTGACAACAGTTCATTTAAACGTAGAACTGACCTCATTTTCCACACAAACATTCTACCAATTTGAGTGCAGAAGTCTACAGCTGAAAAATGCGAAAGTACTTTCGCAACGCTTAACCTTACACGAGCTACCGGTGCCAAATGGCAGAATGGAAAGGATTTTGCTTCCCCAACCGAACTTTAAAACAAAAATCTGTCATTTAAAAAAGTCTGCTGACCATGCTTCTTCAATTGTATTGATCATAGTGTTAAAGATGCTATACGTGCTCAAGCAGTTTCCTGTGGTGAGTTAAGTATTTCCTATAAATTTAAACCTATTTATTATTATTCAGCATTCAGTCTCAAGTATCCGTTCAAAATCACCACCCTTAGTGGGTGGTGAGGGGTGGGGGGTCTGACCCACCCTCTTCACTGCAGTATTCTCATCACCTCTACCTTCTACTTGCCCTGGTGAGGCGGCACACTCCAAGGGAATAAGAAGAAAATGTGGGTGACAGAAGGGCCCTGGGTTTACCTGAGCTTGGTTCCCTGTCTTTCCATCACCACCAAACTGCCCAGGTCATTTACTTCATAATCAGGTACAAGTGTTTCTTTGCCACAACTGTACTGCCCTACTTGAAATGGACTTCCCAGGTGGCGCTAGTGGTAAACTGCTTGCCAATGCAGGAGACATAAGAGACTCTGGTTCAATCCCTGGGTCAGGAAGATTCCCTGGAGTAGGAAATGGCAACCTATTCCAGTATTCTTGCCTGGAGAATCCCATGGACAGAGGAGCGTATCGGACTACAGTCCATGGGGTCGCAAGGAGTCAGACACGACTGAAGTGACTTAGCATGCATGCATGCACCTGAAACAAACTAGAAAGTACCTGAAAGGCACCAAGCTGAAAAAAACCAACAAAAAATCTTTATTTTTGATCTACCAAAGTATCTGTTCATGTCCTACAGTTTTTATTTCACTAGCCTTTGGATTAAGACAGGCAGGAACCTAATCTTAGGAAAAGGAAGTATAAACTTTTAACGAGGGACATTTTAGGACCCAAAACTGCACTAAGGAAGGAGGAGAAAAACAGATTCATTGATAATGAGTATTGGGCAAAAGTCTGCACTGTGATCTATCTCCTGTAACGTTTCCCACTGACAGGTGCTCATCAATATCATATTTCTTTCGCCTCACACCCCAGGTCTGCTCACGGCTCCCCTGTCCCTGGTGCTCCCCTGGAATTCCCCAGGGATGGTGCCCACCACAGGGTGCCAGGAGGAGCCCTACAAGTGGACCCTTCGATTCTGCCATTGATCCAGCTGTGTGCATGCTGGCTAAATGCTACCAGGTTCAGGCTGGAGAGCAGGACTTGAAAATTCAGTGCTAATTACTGTGATTACAGTCTGTGTCTCAAGCAGCCAGAGCCTCTGGGAAGTTGTCCACAGGAGACCTGTCTCTGTATCCAAAGTGTCAGTTTGAGAGATGTGGAATCTATATACCCGAGGACTTTCTAACTCGTTAAGTTATAATATGGGCGTCAAGTTGTTCATGATACCTTCTCGTGCACCATATATGACTGAGGCAAGCCCAGAACACGGAGTGTTCTTAAGAGACACAGAGGGCAAAGGACCAACAGAGCCACGGAGCCACATACATCGCAAACACCAGCCCTGCAACCTGATGCTCAGACGGTGATTCTCTTGAGATGATTTGAGATTCTTTTAACTCACTGGGGCAGTGAGTGTGGGCTTAAAGGAACATGCTCACAGGCATCCTCCGTCCTCCATGAGCCAGGGCCCAACTTCTCCTGAGAATCCTGAAACTCTAGGATGCATGACGGTTGTGTATTTACCACTGAGCTCCCAAAGGCAGATGTAGTGGAGTCAGAGAAAGCGATTTCATGAAGATGTTTATGTGACATTAAAGAATCCAAAAAAACGTTGATGTGAGAGCATGCTAAGATATCAGTTCACTTTCCTGGGCTCACCAGCGTTTCTTTACATACATGTGACTCCTTTGGAAACAGGCTGGGGAGCAAGGCAGCGAGTTCTTCTCTGGACCACGAGGCTCATTTTTCTTTCTTGTCCCTGACCAACTGTATACAAATAGAATTCTTCCCGGGGCATGAACATTAGAACAGAATTAATTGCTCTGAATCCTCATGCAGAATCCTAAAGGGATTTCTATTCTTGTGGTGATATCACAATGCTAGGTTTCTAGACGCTGCCAAAGAGCTGAGTGTGATTTCGCCTCTAACCCATCACGGGGGCCCTTGTGCAGCTGGCAGGCACCACACGGGCTTTCTGATTTGTGCCCAAAGCAGGGCTTCTGAGAAAGAGAGGTTTTTCAGGGGACACTTCGGCGGCAATTGGGGTCCCAAGACAGTAGGCAAAACCTGAACTGTCATTTCGAGCCTGCCCTGAATCAGCCAACACATGTCAAACACCGCAGGGCCTTTATGAAAATGTGACTTCAAATATTTTTCTTTCCTCCCCTCATTTCCTTCTTTCAAGTACTCAGTTCACAAGGTGTGTCTGTAAGTGTTTATTTGGAAATGAAACCACTTTTAAAGGGCTCAGTTGTTTAACATCAAGAACCCTGAAGATAGAATGTAAAATATTCAATATGAACTCATTCTATAGAACACCATTATTTGCTGACTTATTTGCTGATTACTAAATCTAAATACAATTTTAAAAACAGAAGTGACTGCATGTTTTAAATTTTTGGTAACCTTCAAATGGGTACTTTTTCTACTCTTAAGAATTAAATGAAGTCACAGTGTTAGCGAAGCAAACCATTTCTGCATTTAAAAAATTTACTTAGCTCTATGTCAGGAGCTCCGGCCACTCAAAGTGACCAATCCTGTAAGTCAAAATTTGAGGATACTTTAAGTTTTCATTTTTTGTTGTTGTTTTTTCTGTGTATCATGAGAGAACCAGCAAATCTCCTTAGTCTGTTTCTGAATCTGGGTCTGTTTAGTTAGCAATAAGAACTCAGTCCTTTGATTAATTTCTAAAATACACAACAGCTCATACAGCTCAATGTCCAAAATAAAATAAAAACAAACCAAGCAACCCAATTGAAAAGTGGACAGGACACCTAAATAGACATTTCTCCAAAGAAATACAGAGGGACAGCAGACAAGAAAAAAATGCTCAACATCCCTAATCATTAGAGAAAAGCAAATCAAAACTACAATGAGGTATCACTTCACACAGGTCAGAATGGCTATCATCAAAAAATCTATAGGTAATAAATGCTGGAGAGGGTGTGGAGAAAAGGGAACACTCCTACACAGTTGGTGGAATGTAAATTGGTGCAGCCACTTTGGAGAATATGGAGGTTCCTTAAAAAACTAAAAATAGAGCTACCATATGATCCAGCAATCCCACTCCTGGGACATATACCTAGAGAAAACTCTAATTCAAAAAGGTACAGGCATTCCAGTGTTCGCTAGAGCAATATTTACAATAGCCAAGACATGGAAGCAACCTAAGTGTCCATCAACAGATAATGGATAAAGAAGATGTGGTACATATATACAGTGGAACACTACTCAGCCATGAAAAGGAATGAAACAGTGCCATTTGCAGCAACATGGATGGACCTAGAGATCACATATTAAGTGAAGTCAGTCAGAGACAAATGTATGATATCACTTACATGTAGAATCTTTAAATAATGATACAAATGAACTTATTGACAAAACAGAAACAGACTCACAGACGCAGAAAACAAATGCATGGTTACCAAAGGGGAAGGGGGGGAATAAAATAAGAGTACAGAATGAATAGATACACACCACTATATACAAAGTAAATAACAAGGATTTACTGTATAGCACAAGGAACTATATTCAGTATCTTGTAATAACTTAAAATGGAAAAGAATCTGAAAAGGAATATATGTGTACACACACACACACACACATATGTATAACCAAATCACTTTGCTGTACACCAGAAACTAACACAACATTGTAAATCAACAATACTTCAACAACAACAACAAAAGAACTCGGCCCTTTGGCTTGTAGACTCTAATACAAGTTGATTAGCATCAGCAAGGTGTGGCTCGGGGCCACACTCTTGGGTGTGGGCCAACTTGCTTACCGTCTTCCTTCCTGGTTAATTGTAGGGACCATCCAAGTCACCAACACTGGGTCTCTCAATGGCCAAGATACACGTACATTTGTTCCCTTTCTCAGACGAATTTCTCTAACGCTGTGCCCTATTTACCATACCACAGGCATAAATCTGTCCCCTGCAGGCTGAAAAACAGCTTACTCTCTTACTCTACAAGCTCACTAAATAGAAAATGCACCAAAAACAGGCTGTGATCAATACAAACAGGTCCAATGAAGACTGCTCCAGAAATAATTTCAATCAATTTCATACAATTGATTTGTTCTTTCAAGGAGTCCTTAATTTACTCAATCCCTGATTGAGTTGTTACATGAATCATGAAGGATTAACTATGAAAATAAAGGCAGATATTTCAATCAGGGAATACCCACGATGGTTTAATTAAAGAATTTTTGCATCTCACTTACAGAACAGTGCTGCTTAAGTACAGCGTGGCATTTATTTAAAGTGTCCCAGAGGCAATTAAGCCCTTGATTAACAATAAAATTTTCTTCCTTAACTTCATTCTCAATTACCATGAAGCTCATTTCTCATTGCCGGGAACTTCCAACATGTGGTACCCAATGGCTTTAACTTGCATGTGATTCCACATAAGCCATCAAAATGGGTGGAGGAACTGAGGTACATAGGAACCAGCCTTTTCTAAACGTTGGAAGTCTTGTTTGGCCGCTTGCTCACTCGCCTCCCTCAGCTTGCAGCCTAGCCACGTCCATGTATGTGTGGTGCCCCTACTTCGAGTTACAGTAGCAACTAGGGGACGTGGTGACCGGGACAAAATTCCTCTGGGAGTTCAGCTTTTCTTGAACTCAGAGCAGACTTGGATCTGGTGACACCTTCAGCGTGTCAAGTATCTCACACACACAGGAACTCCAATCAATAATAGCTCCTACTCAGACTTCCCTGGTGGTCCATTGGTTAAGACTCCGTGCTTCCACTGCAGGGCAGATGGGTTCGATCCCTGGCTGGGGAACTAGGATCTCATATGCCACAAGGCACGGCCAAAAAATAGAAAAGGAAAGAAAAAAAAAGCTACTATTCTTAAGGATAAGACACCCCCTGTCTCTTCCCTGACCTCCGTGAGTTAGACATGTGGGTCTGGAAAGATAGACTGTCGCCTAGGATTCTACACAGGCATGCCGCTCACACACCCACACAGACAGATGGTGCGGGGCACTCTGTCACATCTGGGAAACACACCTGCCAGGGGCACTAGGGAGCCCACCTCCACGCTAAGGCTCGGCAGCACAGAAGATAAAAATGTCAGATTTATATCTCCTTTCTGATGCCCCTCAAGTTTTCGGAACTTAATAGCTGGACAAGCTATACACACATCTGGACTTATGTGTAAATTTGTCATCAGCTCTACAAGAATGTTTCATGATTATGCACATTAATTTACATCTAAAAGAAAGAAAAATCAAAAGGATTTGGCCACTTTTTATTTTAATGCTGGTGACACATGGAATAAAATTTGTCTGATTCAACAAATAGATACTGAACATGTAAGCCAGGCAGAGAAATTCGAAAGCGGAGGAGAGGATTGGCCTGGGAGAAACCGAAGTCTAGCTGGGGAGTCTGGGATCTCTAAGGTAAGAGTGCAAATTCTGACACTAGTTGGAACAGTGGGAGGGGCGATTCTGGGAAGGCTTCTCAGAAGTGGTGACAACAAATGGGGCCTTGGAAGGGAGGACGAACTCCAGAGGCAAAAGGTGCCTTGTGGATGCAGTACAATGAGGAATAATGAGACCACCTCCTCAAGGGTCACCAGTGACTTTCTTTCTTTGTAGACACCATGCCCGCCTTTAATTCTTATCAGTTGCCCTCCTGCACGTGGGGGCTGGATTTTCAGGTATAAACACCAGCTATTTGAAATACCAAGAGAGTGTGTCCTGTTTGCAATCCTGTACTGTCACAGATGGTGACCAAAACAGAGACACTCAATATTCTAAAATTTTCTGACCTAAAAAACTCCCTTTTTTTACTCTCCAGTGAGATTTATGCTTTAAAAATCACTGTGAAATATACTGGATTTAACTATTAAATAATAATTCTTAAACAGATAGGGTGTTCCTTTAAAATCAGAATCATGTTGAAAGGACCAGATTGTATTTTGCATTAGAGTCGGACACGACTGAGCGACTGAACTGAACTGAACTGAACTGAAGCTTATGAGAAAATTATTTGGGGTCTTCCTGTGGACAAGGGACAGAAAATCTGACACAGATACAAAATGTTTAAATGAAAGGTACCACGATTCATACATACTAAGGAAAACAAACAAGTTCTCAATAGTAGACTTTGTTCCTGCTTTTTTCTTAACATCTGCTGTGTCCTTTATTTGTATTATCTCACTTAATCCTTCCAAACATCCTATGAAATAGGTACTATTATTGCCATCTATTTTATATAAGGAAATAGGTTTGTTTTATCCTGTAACCTTAAATTTTCAAACAGGCAGCAGCTGACACTATTATGCCACATTTCACAACTGATAACAGTTTTTTCAGGGCATTGCACAAGCCAAAGAATATTAATTCACATCCACACTGGCTTCACGCTTAAAAAGAAAACTGAAATGGAGATTCAGGCAAAGAATGACAGTGAAGATATCTTTTTCTCCCCTTCAAAATTTCTCTGTGTGACAGTTCAGAACAGGACTCAACAAACTTTATCTGAAAAGGCCAGATAAATTATTTCAGACTTGTGAGCTGAGAGGTGAACTCAAGGGCATTTAATAGGGACTTGTGTAACAAGAGGGAACCCAAATCTCCACACACCTGGTAATGACAAAATCCAAAATTAAACTGAGTACAATTTTTTGGTCATAAGGTTCTACCCATGAGAAGAATGGCACTCCTTTGCCAGGGGCAGATGTGTGTGTGTGCAGATATAGTCAACCGAAGTTCAAAGGCAATGTTCCCTCTTCTCAATTCATTCATCTGGAAAAACCATTCTTAGTTTGAGAGCTGAACAAAAATAGACAGCAGGCAGAATGTGGCCCAGTGACCCTGGTTTAGAATATTTCTCTGAGAGTTTAGCCGTAGACAACCTCATATACCCTGGTGCATGTGTGCAAAGTTGTTTCAATCGTATCCGGTTCTTTGTGACCCTATGGACTATAGCCTCTGTCCATGGGATTCTCCAGGCAAGAATAATGGAGTGGGTTGCCATGCCCTCCTCCAGGGGAATCTTTCTGACCCAGGGATCGAATCTGGATCTCTTACATCTCCCGCACTGGCAGACGGGTTCTTTACCATAGTGCCACCTGGAAAGCCCCATATACTCTGGAGACTCAGAGTTTTGCAGACACAGGGCCCAAGTCACAGAGGAGTACTCAGCTCTGAATCGCAGGCCGGGGTACCAGTCCTGGTTAATATTATCCAGAGACATCAACCAGCAGAAAGCCTCCAGGGCCCCTGGCTCCCTTCCCATGGATTCTCCTTTTTTAACATCACTTGTGAACTTGGGAGCTTTGGAGTCACTGCCACACCTGCCAGGTTGTGCTGCACTAAAGAGAAGTCAGTTTGTGTAAATCACAGAGCAGTTTGGTGTATATGTTCCTGTATCTGTGGCATTAAAAAGACTCCATTTCTCTTATCCCCCTTATCCTGACACCAATAAATCTCCTTTTTGGTAAAGTTTTAACAGATCAGTTTTCTGTTCCTAAGTGTATGCAGCATTTCGTCCTCCTTTTAAATATAAACCCAAGAAACTTAGTTCTTTGTGGGTCCCCTGCTGTTTGTGCAACCGCAGGGTAGGGGGAGGGGAGGAGAGGGGAAGGAGGTGAGGAAGAAAGATACTGGCTTACAAAAGTGCAAAGAGTATTTGACTAAAAAAATGAGAGCAGGGTAGAAGACACGAATCAGAAATCCCACAAACAGAGGAGGTTATTTTTCTTTGAAAGGATTAAGGATTGTAGGTTTGCATGCTTACTCAGACGGAACAAGAAAATATTGTAACTTCCTGCCTCATTCACTTTAGGTCTGAATAAGATAAAGGTCAGGCCCATTCAAAACTCCTATTATAATTATCTTCTTCCCTTTAAGATAACGGGATATTAGGTGAGAGATTTGGGGTTAGACTCCACTAAGGAAACAACCATGGAGAAGAAAAGCGGGAAACACACTCAGAACTCAAGGGGAGACTGAGCTGGTACAGCTTTTCCCCGCTTCAAGGAGGCAGACATTCTAGGTAAAGCTTGCTCGTCATTGAGAGCTAAATTGCAGTTCTAGCATCAAGCCAGACATTCTGATTCCAGTTGTTCAGGACAAACAGGGAAATGCACACAGCTAATTTATAAAAGTGTCCAAAGGAACATGAGCTGTTTCTTTTGAGGACAGGAACCATATTTTCCAAATTAGTCCAACTTCTAGTTGATAGGCTGAACGCCCATATATCTCCATCCAGAAGGAATGAGGGCTCCTGATGATTAATCATGCTTTCAGGAAGTAGTTAAACACCACTGTGTTGCACACTGGTAGTGCCCAAGATAAAAAGCCAGGGGAATAGGCAAAGGAGGAGAGGGAGGAAGTTAAGGCAGTAATTTTGACAATAAAGTGGAAAGGGCTTCAAGGGTTCAATTCAGCTTGAGCAGCCCTCCTTGTCTACACCAGTAAGTCTGTTGATTCGCCAGATACAGCCAACTCTCCAGTAATTAAAATTTCTTAAAGATTTTCTCTTCTTTAACTATCCCCCCTGCACAGTACATCACTGGGACTCCAACGTCTTAAAGACTTAATCTAAATGACTGGCCACAATAATAATAAGAACAGGAGGTAATATCTGAGAGGGGGAAAGAGAGACAAAGAAATAACTTTAAGAACCACGATTTTACGGAGTCGTGATTTTAGGAAGCATAACTCTTTGTTTTGCTTCCCAACCCAAGAATCGAACCAGGGTCTCCTGTATTGCAAGTGGATTCTTAACCGACTGAGCTGTCAGGGAAGCCCATACCTTGTATACAGTAGATGCTAATTAAACACATAAATGAGTAAAAAATGAATTTGTAAAAGCCCCAAATCTTAAACTAGCTTTATATAAATATCTGCCCCTTAATCATTTAATAGTGATAATAACTATTTGTAAAGAATTCTAAAAATTAGAAGAGCAAGTACAATTACACTGCTGACCTACTAATCAATGTACTCCATTAATCATGCAAATGAAAACAGTGACTGACACAGTCAGGAAATTTCTAAAGAAGTCAATGTATTTTTAAATGTCTTTGAGTGAAGTATAAAGTTGTCCTGTAGAAACTGAAGGGTGGTGGATGAAGGTAATGAATGCCTCTTTGACTACACACTGTGTTTTTATATTTTAGCTCTATTTTTAAGCTCTCAAAATATTTATAGCACTGAGTTTATGGCTATGTTCTCAGAGATAAAGAACAGGGGGTACAAGTTTTATTTTAAACTCACTTAAAATAGCAAAATTATAAAACAGTGATCCATTATCATAATCCTCCTGTGGACATAGATCAAAATACACAGGAAACTGATTTCTCTCTGAAAAGTGAAGAAAGAAAAGACCTCTTTAAAACACTGCCCTATAAAGCGGAAATCCTTAAAACAATTTGGTCTGAAGGATGTAGGCATCTTTACATAATATACTGCATCCAGAAAAGGGAAAAGAAAGAAAAAAAGGAATAGATACTCCCAGCAAAAACAAAGCCCCAGCAGAATATACTGCAAAAATGCAAAGCTTCTGATACTGGTCATGCAAATATACATACACTTTCTGTGTTTGAAAATGCATCAACCCCTTAGACCAACAGAGAAGCAAGTAAGTGACAGGTTCTACTGGAGAATCGAGTAGAGGTTCCTGAAATGCTAAAGCAATGTGAAACCATTTTGGGGTGGAGTTTGGGGTGGAATTTCCTTTTCAGCTAGAAAACAAAGAAGTCAGAAGTGACAGCACAGGCCTTCTGAACATCAGGAGCGTCCCAGGCTCCCCCATGCCCATCACTCGGCATCACCACCATCTGTGTTTCCCTACACTCTGTGCATTAGACACGTCCATTACGTATCTCTCCTCCAACCTTTTCCCACCTCACGGCCTCTATCTCTTCACGCTTCTGAAACCAGTGCACGGCCTTCTCCATCACTCGTCACATTGAGAACTGCAACAGTTCTGTTCTTTTGGTGAACTCATCAATGGTTTGATGCTTTGAGGCATTCTTCCTTTTTTAAAAGCAAGCTAGAGAAGGACTTCCCTGGTGGTCCAGTGGTTAAGACTCCAAGCTCCCAATGCAAGGGGCTAAGGTTCAAACCCTGGTCAGGCAGCTAGATCCCACATGCAGCAACTAAGATCAAAGATCCCATGGGCCACAACTGAGACCTCGAACAGCCAAATAAATTAAGTGAAAGTCGCTCAGTCCTGTCCAACTCTGTGACCCCACGGACTGTACAGCCCACGGAATTCTCCAGGCCAGAATACTGGAGTGGGTAGCCTTTCCCTTCTCCACGGGATCTTCCCAACCCAGGGATCGAACCCAGGTCTCCCGCATTGCAGGTGGATTCTTTACCAGCTGAGCCACAAGCGAAGCCCAGTAAATTTAGTAATTAATGTGTAAAAGGCAAGCTAGAGAGTCATTTATTCTGCTGTGAGGCTTTTTCATTTAAGTAATTAAAGTCACCTTCAGCTTATAAACAAGGCTTGCTGGCCCTATTTTGACCATGCCAATCCTTCTAACTTTTCTACCCACATTCATGTTTCTTTACAGAGTGTGACCTGCTTATATTGACAAAGCACAAGGTACAGAATCCTTGACGGCCCTCCCTGAAGCCCTCCAGTGAAGCTCTCTGGGTTCCGGGTGGGCTCCCCCCACACACTGGACGCCCTCCAGCCGTGGTTTCCACGGCCCGCCCCGCCATGGGGTCTGCCCCTTGGTGTCCTGAAGAAGCATCTGGGGCTAGAATGCTGCCCTGGGGCCTCTGGGGCCCTTGTGCCCCACTCTCAGAGGCAGCCCCGATCCTGAGTCTCACTGTCTCCACTTGGAGAGGGACTCACCTCGGCCTTCCTCTTGGGCCAGTTCGGCCAGACCTAAGGAAAGATGAAGGGCAAGCACCAGTACTTGAAGTGGCAGTCCCGGGTTCTGATTAGCAAAGAGGTCAGTAAGGCGGCCAAATGCTTTCTGCCCAGTCTTCACCAGTAATGGGGCTGTCCCTGCTAAGGCCCATTCTCCGTGCCTCCTGCCTGCCACTGGGCCTGCCACCCTGTCCTTGCACTTGTAGGCTATGGTGGTAATCATTTCATGGACTGTAATCCGTCAGGCTCCTCTGTCCATGGAATTCTCCAGGCAAGAATACTGGAGTGGGTAGCCATTGCGTTCTCCAGGGGATCAATCCTGGGGTCTCCTGCATTGCAGTCAGATTCTTCACCGTCTGAGCCACCAGGGAAGCCTATTTCTATCACAACTGCTAGTCAAACTTTAAAAGGCGAACTCAGATGCTGAATGAAGTCCATTGACACAGGAATGACAGGCCGGGGCCACCCACCTGAGAGACTGGCTTCCTGAGCACCCGCAGGTGCACCCTGTGATCCACGGCCAAGGTGACCAGCTTCGGAGAGACGGGCCTGAAAGCACCTGCCGTCTCCAGCCAGGGGCTGGTCTGGGAGCAGCACCAGCGGGGTAACACAGCACCGACTGGGGTGCAGTCACGACGGCCACACGCTTGAAAGTCAAGAACGGGCTGAAGGTGGCCCAGGGTGCAGCGCTCCTCTTCCTCTATCCCTATTCTGCATCCAGGCTTCCCCAGTGGCTCGGCGGCAAAGAATCTACCTGCAAAGCAGGAGCCACTAGAGACACGGGTTCCGTCCCTGGGTCAGGAAGACCCTCTGGAGGAGCTCGCATGGCAACCCACTCCAGATATTCTTGCCTGGAGAATCCCATGGACAGAGGAGCCTGACAGACTACAGTCCATGGAGTCGCAAAGAGTCAGACACAACTGAAGCAGCTTAGCACGCATGCAGACTGTATCCACAGACGAAAATCTCACTTTGCTAATTGACAGAGAAAGAGAAAGAACCTTTCAACAACTCTTGAGTGCCCCACCGGTGGGCCAAAGGCCACCTGTAATTTCTCTGGTCCCCTCTGGGGGAGGGAAGGAGTAGTGATGTACCTGCTGGCCCATCTTCCCATCTACATACATTTCCAAAGGCCATCAAACTCTGAAGATACTCAGCCCCACGCTGAGCAAGGTGTCCAAAAGTACACACCTTACCAGATGGAACTAGGCCTCAGAGAGACACTGATGGCTAGCCCCACCAACCTCCACTTCCGGTGTCTTTTCCTTAAGTCTAATTGATACTCAAGCAGATGACTGACAAAGAAGTCTAATCTGAAAGGTCGTGGAAGAAAGATTCAGCAACTGACTTGTAAGTGGAGGCCCTTTTGGCTAAGATCATACATTATATACATACATATATAAGATATAAGACGACATATATATAAGATATACATATATATATACGTATATAAGATAGATACATGATTTCCTTAGAAACAGCGGAGTACATCTGCCAGTCACCAACAGTGTGTAAGGAATATAGCAGCATGCAGAAACACCCTCCCCAACTTAGGGCTCACATGTTTAAAAGACAGGAGAAATCAAGCAGAAACATTCTTCTCAGTGCTACTTGTTCTGAACTTACGATGAGAGAGAACTTTTAATGCAGTCCTTCATCCTAATCTACAGGAAGAAGACAAGTGGATGGCCCTTACCACTAAGCTTTCTCAAGCTCTAAAATAACAAGGCTCCATAGAACTTCCGGTTCCATCACCTCATGGCAAATAGATGGAGATAAAGTGGAAACAGTGACAGATTTTATTTTCTTGGACTACAAAATCACTGTAGATAGTGACTGCAGCCACAAAATTAAAAGACACTTGCTCCTTGGAAGAAAAACTATGACAAACCTCACTAGACAGCATATTAAAAAGCAGAAACATTACTTTGCCAACAAGGTCTGTCTAGTCAAAGCTATGGTTTTTCCAGTAGTCATGTTTGGACGTGAGAGCTGTACCATAAAGAAGGCTGAGCATCAAAGTATTGATGCTTTTGAACTGTGGTGCTGGAGGACTCTTGAGAGTCCCCTGGACAGCAAAAAGATCAAACCAGTCCATCCTAAAGGAAACCAACCCTGAATATTCACTGGAAGGACCGATGCTGAAGCTGAAGCTCCAATACTTGGGCTCCCTGATGTGAAGAACTAACTCATTTGAAAAGACTCTGATGCTGGTAAGACTGAAGGCAGAAAGAGAAGGGGACGACAGAGGATGAGATGGTTGGATGGCATCACCGACACGAGTTTGAACAAACTCTGGGAGATGGTGAAGGACAGGAAAGCCTGCTGTGCTGCAGTTCATGGGGTCTCAAAGAGTGGGACAAGACTTAGCAACTGAACAACAACAACACAAAATTTCCAGAACATGCTTATCCAGAAAGTCTTCAGCATTACAAAGCAGAAGCAACAACTGTCTTGGATATTAAAAAAAAAACACCCAAAAACTGCTATTTTAAATTAAGTATTAAGAAAGACCCATATTATACTGAATGGGTTTTTAGAAACACTCAACAAACACAGGAAAAGCAGTATAATGGGATCTGTAATATTACTTCTAACGTTCTCTGTAAATAAAGACCGAAAGGTATCATTTTCTGTGAGATCTATTATAAGGTAAAAGGACAATTTTCTTCAGCAAGCACTTTGTACAGTTAGCTGTGGGAGACAGAACTGGGAGGTTTTCAAGCCTTGATCTGTTACCAGGCCCGTGTTTCAGAGCAAACGATTCACTTGCTTGGTGGCCTACTGCTACTTTCTGGATCCCAGATCTGACCCGAGAGTGGCTTGGCAGAGGCTGAAATGTGCTTCTGTTGACTCTTTTTCCACTTGCTTTTGGAAGACAAGATGCCCAGATGACCACAATCCTCCCATTTTACCAGTGACCTTCCACCCCACCTGCCCTCTGATAAGGCTTTTATCTGAAAAGAAGTTGTATCTCTGGAAGAAATGTGGCTTGGTTTTGGTGAGAAATTAAGGCTGTGGCCTCTTTCTTCTCAGCAATCACCATGCTGATTTTGGAAGATTTCTACTGTACAGAAATATTTCAAACACTGTATCTGCAATTATGCTTCAAATAAGCAAATGAGGTGGGTATTCCCTGGTTCTGAAAAATCTTTGCGGTCTTTTCCCCTGAATGAGGTTCTCAGGATACATCCTCGTTCTCTGTCTGGTGGGGGCATAGAGAGGGAATGAGCAGGTAAGTTCCTGGCTCCTGAGTGTGCACGATGGGAATGGGATGCTGATGCTTGAGGCCCTGTGGGTACCTCAGTGTCCCCTATTTCTGGGGAATTAGGAGTGAGATTCCCTGAGGATTCCACATGGGACAAGCCCCGAGCTAGCCACTTTACCATATTCAGAGAACTTTGTTCACGCACCAAGCCCTGAGCTCCTGCCTTTCAGGTGAGGGAAAGTAAGTGACAGCGTGTGTTCTTTCCATGACACCATTCTGCCTCCATGGCTCTCTCTAGTTTCAAATCTGGAGGAATCCATCAGTCAAGCAACGTTAGCATTCCAAGAGCTATGGTCAGGCTTGAGTAATCTATTCAGAGATAGGCTGGTGGCTCAGACAGTAAAGAATCCGCCTGCAATGCGGGAGACCTGGGTTCGATTCCTGGGTAGGGAAGATCCTCTGGAGGAGGGCACGGCAACCCACCCCAGTATTCTTGCCTAGAGAATCCCTGTGGACAGAGGAGCCTGGCAGGCTGCAGTCCATGGGGTCACAAAGAGTCAGACACGACTGAGCGACTAAGCACAGCACACAGCACAGACAGGCTTCAGAAAGAACACACTCACCCTCACAAGGAGTGTAAGCTTATGATAAAGAAAAATTAGGACACGTAAGGGTTTCCAGTATTTATAATAATCACTGTATATATAAATAAAAAAACCAATTACACTGATAATTATAATAATGTTGATACAATTCTATGAGTCCAGCATAAAACAGGGGTTTAATAAACATGTGATGAATGAACAGGTTTGTCTTTGAGTTCTTAATCTGGGAACAATACCAAAAAAGAAACACAAATGAGAAGGAGCTAACATCTTATTCATTCCAAAACAATAATTTTTGGACTTCCCTGGTTGTCCAGTAGTTAAGATTTCACGCTTCCAATGCAGGGGGCATGGGTTCGATCCCTGACTGGGAACTAGGATCTCACATGTCGCATGGTGCGGCCAAAACAAAACAAACCCCAGATAACAATTTTTAAAACTCTTATGACTGGCTGTTAACCATTAGCAGTATCGCAGCAATGATCATGAAACATACTCTAAAATTAGTTCTGAAATCTTTCCTTAACTTCTTTACATAAGCGTATCTCACATATAAATTCATTAAAATAAGCCCAACTACCCCATTTTCAAATGGAAAGCCAAGAAACCAAGCAATTCTATCCCCCCAAGACCCCAGACTCTCTTCTTTAGTCAGGACTGTTAACCTGTTGCCTTCGTGAGCATGTGCAGTGGCTGAATTAACAGGACAGGAAGCTGCAGCCCTAAGAACCGGCCCAATGTATCTAGTGAGTAAACCACAAAGGAGAGGGCATTTAAACCATCACACCGATGTTCCCCTGGGAGCCGTTCCGGTCCATCAGAACCCAAATTCTAACTTTTCAATGGCACTTTAAATGCATGCACACCTAACAGACTTTGCATTTGCAATAAAGAAAATTGTACACCTTTCCAAAATCAGCTCATAAAATCAGTAAATTCCTGATTACGTTTTTAACTAAGTGCTTTAAATACATCCTAACCTGTTTCTGTATCGCAACAGCCAAAAGAGTGAATACCTGCCACTAGGTTTCTACAGTGCAGTACTCAAAGGTCCCCTTGCAGCTCTGCTGGCCTCTTGCAAACAAAGGTGGTAAATAAAAGAAAGCGGATGACAAGAGAATCCAGTTTCCTACCCGATCCTGGCCAGCCAGCCCAGGGCAAAGCTTCAACTCTCCCAGAGCAGCCTCGGGGAAAGCAAGCATTGGCCGCCCTTACTTGCCTCTTTCTTCCTTTTGTTTCCTTTGAAGAGTCCTGCCTGCAACTTCCCCAGGATGCGAGTTTCTGAATCAGAGGCAGATCCAGTACCTTTAAAAGAGTTCACCATGGTAAAGCACCATCGTACTTACTGTTAGTTCTCTCCTTCTCTTATGTCAAGATTTCTTTCTGCCACCAACCTGAGAGCGGGCTCTTCACTGAACCAAGATCTCAAATACTGGTCATGTTGAAAGGCTGGCCCTGCTCAACAAAGATTAGCGAGCTGTCTGCAGCAGTCCCTTCTCTTCACCATAGCCAAGTAGGCCCGATAAATGCTAATACTCAGCATGACGCATCAAGAACTTTAAGCCTCCGCAATGGCTAAGCAGAAAGTATCACAAATTTACTGAAATTATCTGTGGCACAAAAGAAAAGAGAAGGAATTAATCAGTCTCTCTCTTAATGCAATGCTTGATTGAACTACCCCAATCCCTTTTTAAATAGGATACTGGTGGCAAGTGACCCTGATGGCAGGCCCTAGTGAGACACACAAGGAACACTTGTTCCATTTTTTTCTTTTATGACCTCATTAAGGAGGATTTTGAAGACTGTTCCTGAATATGAGAACAAAGTGTCTTAAGACATCTCTAGCTTTTCGTGTCTTTTAGCCTTTTGCTGCTGGGATGGCCTTTAGGTCTTGTTTATAACTAGGTACACTTATGCTCACACTCATCTCCCCCTCCTAAAACAAGAATCAAGTAAGAGGATCTGGAGGAAAGGAGTCAGAGCTGTACACCTCTAGACGCAGAGATGCACTAGTTTCTTACACCAGAAAGTTTTGCCAAGACCAACTTGGGATCCACTCTTTTTTCATCTCCTCCGAGCTGGAGCTGCCATTAATTAGCCCTGGCGGCTGTCCGGAGGCTCTTATCAAGGGAGGGCACAGACTGCCAAATCTGCTGGTGTGAAAATAGTCCACCGCCAGCAACATTTTTTCTGAGTGTTTGTTGACTCCACGCTTCGCTTTAATATGGAAGATTATGGTTTAAGATCAGAAACAAACAAACAGATTTACAACCGAAGGCTTGAAAGGAAAACAGCAAAAAAAGCCAGCCAAGGACTGAGCCTAAAAGTAGTATTTTTATTGACTTCTTAGAAACCAAATAACCTGGCATATTAGTGTGTGCATTCTGCAACAGACATTCAGCCCCATTGTACTGCTTAGAAGAGAATGAAAAGAAACCCTACTGTTTGAAACCCAGCGGAACATCCCCACAACAGGGCACAACTGTTCCCTCATGCATGAATGGGAAGGAGATGAAAGAAAAGATGGACTTCTGAGGTGCAGCAAAAAACAAAGCAACAAAAGTGCTGATCATGAGGGAATGACACAACTCACTGCAGCAAAAAGGATGAGAGAAAGGAACTCAGACAATGGTGAGGACAGCTAAGTGACACGTAGGAGAATTGAAAAATCTACATAAGTGTCTTTTCTCTCCACCCTTGATGAAAAACAATTAAATGTTGGTACATCTGTCATAGAAAAGATCACTGAAACCTGTGACCATCATTATGTACGGTAAACTCAACTGTCCAAACTGTAACTCTCCAATTAAACGCCACCACCTCTCTTTCTCACCCTTGCTAAAATGAAAAGTGTTCACTTCTATTATGCTTTACAACATCTGAATATGTTGAAACAGATGATAAAGGCTGAGGGGTACTGAAAATGTGTATGTACGCATGTATGTTTAAAATACTCTATGGAAAAGATGGGCTTCAGGAACTGGTATATAAACTCAGCTTTTGTTTGTAAAATGTTCTCTCCTTGACTCACGTTACAGACATATTTGCTCTAAATTTTGCATTGGTTTTCATCCAGTAGCAGCTCCAAATATTTTGGCATTAAGTTTGTTCGTTCTCCTCTAAGAAGATATTGTTTGTAAACGCCTAATATGGATGAGGCTCACAAATGAATGCTACTTTTAGGTAAAAGGTGTCATTTGTAATGGGATGGGAATAATTACTTTGGGATGTTTCTGTTTTCCCTGAGAAACAGAGGCATACCTGTCCATACTTCACACATGTTGAGTCCTCCTAATAAAGTGTTCAGTGAGAAAATCCTATCAACCAAATATATTATCAATTAAAAAAAACACCATATGAAATCCTCACATGATACTTACTGCTCCAGAAGTCCACCAGCCTGGGAAGTCAGTTTTTAAGTGAGCTCCTGAGCGTTACTCCTTGCTTGATAACGTGCAGCCCCTCACAAAACCCCAAAAGCAGTTATTGACCCTGTCAGGATGCCTGATTAATGGACAAATGTAGTAACTGATTAGCAAAGAAGTGTGAATTAAAGGGGGGCGCAGCATCAATAACCAGCTTCTAACAAAAGTGGTTGACGTAAAATGTAAAACAAGAGCCCGCGGCTATATCTCATCAAAGGCACGCTTTTCTTAAAAAGGGGAGAGACTGGGAAATAAACAGGCCTAGTGTCCTGAGCCTTTAATCCTTCCTCTTGGTACGGATACTGTGTGGGGTCAGCAGGCAGTTTGGGAACTGCCTGTCCATCCACTTGCAGTCCACCTTCAGATGTCGAGCAGATGAGCCAGCTAACTGTTCCCATTGTCCCAAGATTTAAGAAAAAGCACGTTAAGAAGTCCTATTCTCTCTTCATTTTGTTTTCTGCGACCTCTCTTCACTTATGTCCTCATAGAAAAATAAATCCTGCTTGCTCAGGTGCCCCTGGAGAGACAGGCAACATTACTCACTAGAATGTTGCTTCCATCTGCTTCTGAGCATGAAAAATAAATTACTCAGTCAATCAGTCAGTCATCCAGCACCTGGTACAGCCCGGTTATTCCTCTGAGCTGGGCGATACAGAGATGAATAAGGTTGACGGCAAGCTGAGTGAATGCAGACCCTGCTCCTGCTTAGAACGCATAGAAATATTGCATAATCTAAAGCAAAAGTTAATGGGAACTCCCTGGTGGTCCACTAGTTAGGAGTCGGTGCTTTTACTGCTGTGGCCTCGGTTCAATCCCCGGTTGAAGAACTAAGATCCCACAAGCTAATAAGAGGCACGGCCAAGAATAAATATATACATAAAATAAAGCAAAGGTTTAATACATATCTCAGCTTGAAACAGAAAGGAAATCTTCAAGCTGAAACAAAGCAAGAATTTCAGAGACAGAGTTTCTGGAGCTGATGCTGTGTCTACAGAGGGGCATCAGCCCTGGAACAAAAACCAGGGGCTGGAGTGTCAACACCCTTGTGGGACAGAAGACAACAACTTGGGCTTGTTCAAGGCGAGGGAACTGGACAAACTAGACCCCTTTAAAAGCAATCTAATCCACAAATAAGGAACTAAAACCTAGACGCATATTAAAAAGCAGAGACATTACTTCGCCAACAAAGGTCTGAATAGTCAAAGCTATGGTTTTTCTAGTAGTCATGCATGGATGTGAGAGCTGGACTATAAAGAAAGCTGAGTGCCAAAGAATTGATGCTTTTGAACTATGGTGTTGGAGAAGATGCTTGAGAGTCCCTTGGACAGCAAGATGATCAAACTAGTCAATCCTAAAGGAAATCAGTCCTGAAATTTATTGGAAGGATTGATGCTGAAGCTGAAACTCCAATACTTTGGCCACCTGATACAAAGAACCAACTCATTGGAAAAGACCCTGATGCTGGGAAAGATTGAAGGTAGGAGGAGAAGGAGATGACAGAGGATGAGATGGTTGGATGGCATCACCGATTCATTGGACATGAGTTTGAGCACGTTCCGGGAGATGGTGAAGGACAGGGAAGCCTGGCATGCTGCAGACCATGGGATCGCAAAGAGTCAGACACAACTAAGCAACTGAACTGAACTGAGAAGAACTATGTCCACAAAGAAACAGCAAAATAGTCTGAGGTCTGGCTTGAGCTGTATGAAAAGCCTTTTATGAGTCTTCAAAACCACAAGCCTATGTTAACAGCAAATACAGGCATGAAGTTTATACCACCTGGATGGGTTTGAAGTCACAACCAGGGAAATTAAAATTAAAAACTTGAGTTTAAGACTCTAAAACAACTGAGCCTTAGTCTGCAGAAAAGAAATACAAAGCAGTGCAGCAAGAATATCTCCACAGGCCAGGGTACATGAACTCCCAGAGGCGAAAACAACCCCTTCTGAAGATGAGCTCACAATAGAATCCCAACCAAGTAAGGAAATAAACCACCAGGAGGGAGGATCACTAAGCACAATGTAAGGGTGAATAGGTATCTGGCGAGAGTCCCTTGGACTGCAAGGAGATCCAACCAGTCCATCCTAAAGGAGATCAGTCCTGAATATTCGTTGGAAGGACTGATGCTGAAGCTTCAATACTTTGGCCACCTGATGCAAAGAACAGACTCATTGGAAAAGACCCTGATGCTGGGAAAGATTGAAGGTGGGAGGAGAAGGGGACGACAGGGGATGAGATGGCTGGATGGCATCATCAATGAGATGGACATGAATTTGAGGAGGCTCCGGGAGTTGGTGATAGACCAACTGGGAAGCCTGGCGTGCTGAAGTCCATGGGGTCGCAAAGAGTAGGTCACGACTGAGAGACTGAACTGGACTGAAAATATATATTTGAAGTTATTAAAAGTGACACAGGAAGGAATAGTAACCATTGAAAGATTGGGACAGTATTGGAAATAAAAATTAATTCAGAAGGATCAAATTTAGCATCTTTGAAAGGAAAAAATGAATATGTAAAACAGTAGATTAGATATGCCTGAAAAAAGAACCAGTGAGTTCCGAGGTCACTTAATGGCACATGAAAGAACAGCGTAGGAAAAGTGCAATGAAACGGGCCAGGAAAACTGGCAGAGTTTAGAAAAGCAACATGCCTGGAAATATAACCCCCCCTTTACCTCCCTCTCCTGCGTGGGTAAAGATTCACAAATTCCCTCAAGTCCTGTGTTGACTTCATAAGTCTCAATGACAAAGACCACTGACAAAAACGTGGTGCAGTGTAAATAATAACAGCTTTATTATTCCCCCAGCTCCACTGGGGCAGAGAAAAGCAGCAGACGGTCCCCGGAAAGAACAAATGTTAGTACTGCCCAGTCCAGAATGCAACCCGCCACATTGCTCTGGGCCTCTGGAGGGGAAAAGGAGAAACACTGTCCAATCTCAAGTCTCTTAAAAACAAACACACAAAGAAAAACCCAAGCCACCAATTTAGAGGTAGTTAAGAATGAAGTCGGTGACAGAAATGCAGTAAGAAGCCTCTGTCCTCCAACTGGATCTTTCATCTTCATTTCATACAGACGCTCATCTGCATTTCCTTTTCATTGAAAGAACACACACATAAAAGCCTACAGATGAACTCCTACCTCTCGTTAAGTGTTTGGAATTGGGGCAATTTCTAGGAGTTAACAGTTTATAAGAGGTTGTGATCTTTCCAAAGAGAGAACAGTCAAGCTGAGACATTGAGAAGAAATGTGGGAAGAGACAAAAGAAACTTTCCAACGACAGGTTTTTCGGAACAGACGCAGGAGTGAAGGGCATGGGAATTTTCTTGAACACCTGTTCTTGCTAGGAATTTTTTTTTTTTATGCTCTTTCATGAAACAGAAAAGGAAAAAAATACAAGCTAAAAGGGAGCAAATGGATTCCCCATTGGCCAGGAAATAGAGGCTGGTTCTCAGATCAGAGAGAAATACAGTAGGCAGAGGATGACAACATCCGCTGTATTCGCTAGCTGTGCTGTGTGCTATGAGCTAAGTTGCTTCAGTTGTGTCTACTCTTTGCGACCCCATGGACTATAGGCCACCAGGCTCCTCTGTCCATGGGATTCTCCAGGCAAGAATACTGGAGTGGGTTGCCATGCCCCCCTCCTGGGGATCTTCCCCACCGGGGGATCAAACCCATATCTCTTATATCTCCTGCACTAGCAGGCAGGTTCTTTGTTACTAGCGCCACCTGGGAAGCCTAGGGCTGTGATAACAAAGTTCTACAAACTAAGTGCCTTACACATTTCTGGAGACCAGAAGTCTGCAGTCAAGGAGGGAGGGACCTGTTCCAGCCTCTCTCCTTGGAATGGAGATGGCCATCCTCTGCCCTTCTCTCTTCACATTGTCTTCCCACTATGCTCAGCTATTTTTTGTGTCCAAATTTCCCTTTTAAGGATACCAGTCATATTGCATTAGGGTCCCCCATAACCTTAAATTAAGATTAGTTAAGTTAACCCCCTTAACTTATTTCATCTACAACAACCATACTTTCAAACAAAGTCACATTCTGAGTCCTGCGACCTCAATATATGCATTTCAGAGAGGAACACAATTCAGCTCATAACAACAGCTGGTATTTATTGGGTTCTTACTGGGTGCCAGGCACTGCACAATGCACATTTAATGTAATTCTCTGAAATTATTATCCCCATTTTATAAACAAGGAAGATTGGGAACAGAGAAATTAAGTAATTTACCCAAGCTCCAATCACAACTGGTAAATAACAAAGTTAAGATTTCAGAACCCGGTCCAATGGATCCACCATGCTAAGCATTATCCTTTTACCTGTATCTAATAAGACAGTGTTTCACCCTTTTGGAAATCTTTGTGATGGAATGAACAAATACATGCCCAAAAGAATGAATAAAGTACATGAATGCGGGATGAACAAATTGGTGGGTGGCTGAGGATTTCTACACAGTAAGGTATTGCCATCGATGGAGTACTGATGAAACATTGCCATCGCCTGATGAAATATTGATGAAGTATTGCCGTCGCCCAACCAGACCACCTGACCTACCTCTTGAGAAACCTGTATGCAGGTCAGGAAGCAACAGTCAGAACTGTACATGGAACAACAGACTGGTTCAGGAGTACGTCAAGGTTGTATATTGTCACCCTGCTTATTTAACTTCTATGCAGAGTACATCATGAGGAACGCTGGGCTGGAAGAAGCACAAGCTGGAATCAAGATTGCCGGGAGAAATATCAATCACCTCAGATATGCAGATGACACCACCCTTATGGCAGAAAGTGAAGAGGAACTCAAAAGCCTCTTGATGAACGTGAAAGAGGAAAGTGAAAGGGTTGGCTTGAAGCTCAACATTCAGAAAACAAAGATCATGGCATCTGGTCCCATCACTTCATGGGAAATAGATGGGGAAACAGTGGAAACAGTGTCAGACTTTATTTTTGGGGGCTCCAAAATCACTGCGGATGCTGATTGCAGCCATGAAATTAAAAGACACTTACTCCTTGGAAGGAAAGTTATGACCAACCTAGATAGTATATTAAAAAGCAGAGACATTACTTTCCCAACAAAGGTCCATCTAGTCAAGGCTATGGTTTTTCCAGTGGTCATGTATGGATGTGAGAGTTGGACTGTGAAGAAAGCTGATCGCCGAAGAATCGATGCTTTTGAACTATGGTGCTGGAGAAGACTCTTGAGAGTCCCTTGGACTGCAAGGAGATCCAACCAGTCCATTCTAAAGGAGATCAGTCCTGGGTGTTCATTGGAAGGACTGATGCTAAAGCTGAAACTCCAATACTTTGGCCACCTCATGTGACGAGTTGACTCACTGGAAAAGACTCTGATGCTGGGAAGGATTGGGGGCGGGAGGAGAAGAAGACTACAGAGGATGAGATGGCTAGATGGCATCACCGACTCTGTGGACATGAGTTTGAGTGAACTCCGGGAGTTGGTAATGGACAGGGAGGCCTGGCGTGCTGTGATTCATGGGGTCGCAAAGAGTCGGACACAACTGAGCGACTGAACTGAACTGAACTGAAAGCACTCACGTTTCCAGTAGCCTCCTTAGGTCCACATGGTACGTCTACATGCTAAGTGGCACGTGGCATGGAATACAGAGGCTGAGGTTTGACAGAACTTGTTTGGTGGTGGCAGACACAAATGTTCATAATTTGTGTGTGCTCAATTCTAAAGAAACAATTCTGAAGTGATTTTTTAACATAAGGGAAATGATGAGTTTCGACGAGCTAGCCTGGTAAAAATACAGCTTGGGCAAGTACACACATCACGCAGCTCTATCAACCCCCTAACTCAAGGTCAACCATCATTTCAACAGCAACAAGATTAACTGCCGTTACAAAAAGAACTTTTTTTAGTAACTAGTGTTTCAAACTTCTAAATCTGTTTTATCATAGATCATATTATTGTAAACGATCTCTCAAAATCATTAATCCAAAAATCAAGGCCAAATCTCTCTCTAAAAAAGTCAACTCAGGCTTGCACTTAAGTACTCAAGTTCAACTGCATGTGCTTGGAAGAAAAAAGTTGAAAGGAAATACTTTAAATAGTATAATTTATGCCTGGCTCCACCGGCCACTTAACTCACTAAGAACAAAGATGTAAATCAGCCTATGAAAGTCCCCCAGGTCCCCTGAGCCTCTCATCATGTCTTGGGGGCTAAGTGTGATGCCTGGGTTTAAAACTGAATTGCAAAAATATGCATTTTTCCAAGAGTCTGCGTCTAAATGTAGCCACCCTCCCCTCTGGCATTTAGCTGAAGGAATGGAGATCTGCCCCCGTGCTAGAGGGAAAAATAAATCTGTGGTCAATTTAATGACATATTATTTAACGTAACAGCACAACAGACTTGAACTTGACTGTATATGACTACCCTTTTTCCAACTGTTTTTAATGCCAAATACCCAAGAGAGGTGCAATTACTCCAAATCATCTTTCACACAATGATACTCTATTGATAAGTTTTTGTCTCAGAAGTACAGAACATAGTCATCCAAAACTACTAAGAAACCAAAATCCATCCGCCATCTGCCCCAGTGCATCACCCACGAGAGCCTCATAACAACTGGAGCCATTCAATGAGGGACCTCTCAGAATGAGACCTGGCAAGAGACCTGGAGGGCGGTAGACAAGGCTCTGAAATGGTTTCATCTTTTCTGGGCATATTAGGCCTAGGAGCACACTGTGTATTTTCCAGTGGCTTTGTCTGCATTGTGTGCTTGTTCTTTTAACTGTGGTTAAATATGCTTAACATGGGCTTCCCTGGTAGCTCAGATGGTAAAGAATCTACCTGCAATGCAGGAAACTGGGATTTGATCCCTGGATCGGGAGGATCCCCTGGAGAAGGAAATGACAACCCACTCCAGTATTCTTGTCTGGAGAATCCCATGGACAGAGGAGCCTGGTGGGCTGCAGTCCATGGGACTGCCAAGAGTCGGATACTACTGAGCGACTTTCACTTTCATTCGCATCCAATTTACCATTTCAGTCATTTCTAACTGCATGGTTCTGTGGCACTAAGAACACTCTCACTGTTATGCGGACATGACCACCACTCCCCTTCAGAACATCTACGATCATTCCAAACTGAGACTCTGCCTGTTAAACAGTGCTTCCCCATCCTCCGCCTCTTCCAGTCCCTGTAACCATTATTCTACGTTCTGTTTCCATGAGTTTCACTACGTTCGTACCTCAGGTAAGTAGAATCATACAGTTTTTGTCCTTTTCCATCTGGCTTGTTTCACTTAGCACAATGTTTTCAAGGTTCATCCGTGTCGTAGCCTTGGTCAGTATTTCCTTCCTTTTTAAGGCTAAATAATACTCTGTTGTACAGGTACACCACATTTTGTTTATCCATTCATTCCTCAATGGACACTTGGGTTGCTCCCACCTTTTGACTACTGTGAATAATGCTGCCATTACCTGGGTGTGCAAATAACTGTTCAAGTCCCTGCTTTCAATTTTTGGGGGGCTATTTGGTGATATACCCATAAAAGGAATTGCTGGATCATCTGGAATTCCATGTTTAATCCCTTCGTTGTATTTTTCTTACAGGTAATGTTGTAAACATGGTAACTGTTGTAAACAGATGCGTCCCTTGCAGCGTGTGCCAGGTGCAGTGTGTGGTAAGGTTTCTAAATGCCAATTTTTTAAAAGCTCCAAATGAGTAAATTAAGTTAAAAAAGCAAATTTAAAAGACAGATGTGATGAAAACACTGCCTAACACATAACAGATAATCAATAAGTAGTTGCTGAATAAATATGAAAGTGGCTTTAGAATCTAACAGACCTTGTTCCAAGTGTTGGCTGCTATTTACCAGGGGTGTGACTGAGTCCTGCTTCACGCCTTTGATAAAATGGGGATAATCTTGTGCAGCTGCTGTTATGCAGCTGGAATTAAATGAGACACTCTATGTGAACTGGTGAGGATTTCCCATGTGCACTAAGTGCTCCATAAAAGGCTGCTATCATTATTGCTGCCATGAGTATTCACGACCTCTAGCTACTTATGGTCACAGAGATCATTTGGAGATTTGGTTTCCGCACCCCACCTCCCCCCACCAAGGGCACCCACGGCTGTCACTGAAACACCTCTAAGCTTGCACCACGCTGGGCTGAAGTGACCACAGACACGGGCTTATGGCTGTCTTACATCATCCTCCGCAGCATCACCGAAGCAGTGTCAATGTCCCCTGCACTCAGAAGGGAAAATACACACTCTGAAACTGACATCAACAAAGGAATCTTGACAATCAGGGTGGGAAAAAAAATCCGACTTTCCCCATAACGAACAGTAAATCACTTGTTTTCAAGTTCCTTCGTGCTGTGCTCAGAGACAAGAGAATATATTGACAGGATCCCACAAATACCTTCACACTGAAAAGAAGAGTATTACAGTGTTGATTCTTGAGGCATAAAGTGTATTACTGTGGCAAATACACATCCGGGTTCGTGGAAACCTTGGTCGAAAGGCCATCCATAAAATGCCGAAAGCCGGGACCAGCCCTGTCTTCAAGCATCACAGTTGAAAAGGAACATAAAGCCTTCTGCACCCTCAGCTGCTGTGTAAAAGTTGTCTGTTGTGATTCCTTGTAGACGGGGGCTGTCAGAGCATTGAACAGGGAAGGAGTCACAACTCCAGAGTTTACGACAGCAGTCCTGCGACGGATGGCGGGACTGTCACTCCTACACGGCGGGTCCTGTGCCCAACAAGGGGTGTTTACAAGTAACCATTTAGCACCTTCCTTGCAGTATTTTTACACCACGCTCCTGCCTTTCCTGTGGAGAAGAGAAGCGAGGAGAATATGCTTTGTCTTCAGTGCTGAAATTTAAAATTGGAAAATGTCATCACATGAGGGTTGGGTTTTTTCTTTATAATGGCGATGCTTAAAATCTCTTCTGTGTCAATGATGCAGGGGGAAAAAAAATCTTACTCCTTAAAATGACTCTTTCTTAGAACATCAGGGTTAGTTTGTGAGTGGCACGTTTTAAAAACATTTAATCAGTGATCTGAATATACGTCAACACCTTCTGGCGGCGTGCTATAAAACGTGAACCTTGTCAACAGCAACAGAGAAAGGTGACACACTTGGGACACAGAGCTTTTATGCTGACACGCAGTAATAATATAATTTTAAAATTTATCATCTGTTTAGCTGCAAGCAACAACAATTAATCTTTTTGACAACTCATATAGTGCTTTAAATAACACCTGGGAAGAAAAACAACGCATTCCAGTTTTTACTTTCATTGTCTTTCAGGCCTTTGAAGCTACAAATGCATATAAAACCACACACAATAAATTTTGTGATTAGGATTAAAATGTTAGCAAAAAATACTTCCCTTGTCACCTCATGCCCCCCTTTGCCTCAGTTAATAAAATTACTTAACACAAGAGCGGTAAGTGAGAGCGGGTCCCAGGGGAAGCGAGGGCCACCGAGGGTTCATTTCTGTCACGCCAAATGACACTCTATTCCCAAATCATTTAACCTACGACTTCACGAGACTACTTACAGCTTGAACGGAATTCTAGTGGTGGCCCAGAAATGACACTAATCCCTTTACTGGAAACCCCATCAGGGCCTGACAATCCCAAGCCCATCTGATACCAACAATTTAAAAACTGCGGCCAGGAAAATTGTCTTCATGATGTTCAGAAGCATGTGAACATATATGTGGTGTACGGTTGGGTCTTCTGCATGTCCTGTGAAACTTCATGGGATTTAGATGAGACAACATTAGCACCCTTAATTAATCTCTTTCCTATTACACATTAAATCAAAGCATTGTTCCTAATGTACCTGCTGAGCCAGTGCCCTGCTCACCTTAAGATTTGAAAGTCTGTGGGTTAAAGCAAAGGCAAACACGTCAGCACAAGAGAAGGCTGGTGCTACTCTCACTGGTGAACCACTTGTGACGTTTGCAGGTGAAAGGAAATGGGAAGGCTGCTGCAAATCACCCCACTGTCCACAAATCTCTGTTTTTAAAAGAGAGATTTTTATTCATTTATTTGGCTGTTGTCACAAACCACTGCACTATCCACACACCTCTTTCCTTTTTAAAAAAAAAAAATACTTATTTTTATTTATTTCTTTGGCTATGCTGGGTCTTAGTTGCCGCATGCAAGATCTTTAGCTGTGGCATGTGAACTCTTAGTTGTGGCATGGGGGATCTAGTTCCCTGACCAGGGATCAAACCTGGGCCCCCTGCATTGGGAGTGCAGAGTCTTAGCCACTGGACCACCAGGGAAGTCCCCACACACCTCTTTCAACCAGTCGTCCAAGACTCTGCCGGTGCCCGTTTGACAGATGAGGAAACCGGAGTGCTGAAACTAAGTCAAGGACTGGCGAAAGCCACATCCCAGATGTTTTCTGTTGTCACACACCCCAAACGGCAGCCAAGACTCAACACTAAGAAACCAGCTCCAAGACCTTGGCCAAATGGGTCTGGACACCAGAGTACGATGGCTGACGCTTTGGGAAAGCACCGGCAGCAGACACACAGGAAAAACATGAGCTCTGCTGCAAAGCAGAGAGAAGACAGTGTCGGAGGAAGACGTAGGTCATGAGATCTAGGTGTGCATGTTTGTGAAAATATAAGAGGGCTGAGTATGTACAGCTCTGTGTCTACAGGTATTTTGTTCTTTTTGGGTCTTTGTTTTCATTCTTTTCTTTTTCCTTCTTTCCCAAGTCCAGGCCTCCTAGGAAGTGATCAAACTGATTTTTACCATGTGCCGTGTTAGGACTTGAGCCGTGGATTTTAGGGAAGCCCTAAGGGCTCAGTTGGAGAAGGCAATGGCAAGCCACTCCAGTACTCTTGCCTAGAAAATCCCATGGATGGAGGAGCCTGGAAGGCTGCAGTCCATGGGGTCGCTAAGGGTTGGACACGACTGAGCGACTTCACTTTCACTTTTCACTTTCACACATTGGAGAAGGAAACGGCAACCCACTCCAGTGTTCTTGCCTGGAGAATCCCAGGGATGGGGGAGCCTGGTGGGCTTCCGTCTATGGGGTCACACAGAGTCGGACACGACTGAAGTGACTTAGCAGCAGCAAGGGCTCAGTGGTAAAGAATCCGCCTGCCAATCCAGGAAACACAAGAGACATGGGTTCCATCCTTGGGTCAGGAAGATCACCTGGTGAATGAAATGGCAACCTACTCCAGTGTTCTTGCCTGGGAAATCCTGTGAACAGAGGAGCCTGGCAGGCTATAGTCCATGGGATTGCGAAAGAGTCAGATACCACTTAGTGACTAAACAACAACAAAAAGTAGATTTTAATTCCAATACTTTTTTTCCCTAATGAATGATCAGCATTACATGATTCTGGTGCCAGATTTCAATATGCCCCACAACTTGCTTTACATGTTTCTTAGAAAAAACTGCAAATTCTTTTTCAGAAAAAGATTTTTCAGAGGAGAGCCTGCCATTCTACACAGAATGTCAGACTTTCTCTAATGGCTATGCTGACTTGGGAACCATTACTCTAAATGTATATTTGGAGCCTCTAAGCAAAAAAACTTCATAAAGGTTTCCTTCATCCTTTGTTAGTTACTGATGAGCTAATCCCCATATGACATGTCTCCCTCTGTGTCTGAGCTCTAACCAGCTGCTTGTATAGCATTTGAAACTAGCAGGAACTTCTAAATATGGACAGGTTATTTTGAAAGGGAGAATTCTGGGGTGAATTCTGGATCCTTGAGGGGGACCGTGGTACACCCAAGGCACTCCGCTCTCACTGTGGGGACCAGGAATCTGAGACGGAGGGCTTCGAGAATTTGCTGACATCTGGGCTCCTGATCTCCTGACTTCTGTCCCATTTCCTCCTGGTGCTTAACCATTTTCCTAGCCCTGAAAGGCATAAAAAGACTTTCCCACCAAGGAGTTCTTTCCCCAACTATCAAAGCAGGGGGAAAAAAAATCTCCCATACTTACTTAATTGATATACAAGTTTCCTTTTAACTATACCTAGTATTAATATTTAAGTCTCTGGCCTGAACCAGACCTCTCCAGCTAGTGGGAAAGGCACACCGATGTCCTTTCCCAGTACATACGCAGGAGAACAACTCTTAAAATGTGTTTAATTACAGGGAGCCCCTCACAGCATGGAACCGGAGCACTCGGATCTCAGAAGGCAATTTTCCATTTAGTTGGTGCTCCTCAGCTAATTAAAAAAGCCAAACGGGCCAGCAATCTGGGCAAGGAAACAATGCACACTCCACACGTTACAACCCAGGTAAAGGTACGTGTGAGCCTGAGTGGAGTGAGAGCCGCAGGAACCCGAAGGTGAGAAACAGCCCTTTACAGCAGTGGCCCTGACGGATGGGGATGTGCCTGGCTGGCAAATGACACGCCGCCCTCTCACTTCCTGGCTGAGACACGCGAACACTCCGGCCATCTGTTGTATCTGCAGAGATCCCCAACTCAGAGGAGAAGACAAACACGCTTCGGTTGCAGCTGGAACACACATGCTTGCCAATGACGTGGGCTCTTGGCACGGCCAGGATTTCAGGTTTGAGCCCTCCATGACTGATTACTTTCCCCCCTCCTTGACTGTTTAATCAGGTTCCCCAGGTCTTTGCAGGAATCTGTCTGGGGAGTGAGAGAGTGATAAGGGAGCTGGCTTTCCAAGAGCTCAGTTCTCTTCTGACTATTGAAATGTCTCACGGGAAAGGAAGGAGGTCCCAGAGACCTGGTGCAGGTTGCGCCCACCATAACTCCCACTCAGCTTCCTTCCATTTACAGTTTATTGCATTAGCATTTCTTTTGTGCTGGCTTCTGCTGGGAGCTATTGTAAATTTGGGCAATTACAGCCTTGCTTCCATCAGTCCCTCCCCTCCTCGGTAGGCACTGGAACATCAAAGGTGGCCCGTTCAGCAGAGGTTGGCTCTGTCTCTAAAATCCAACCTGAAATAGATGCTATTAGGAAGAGCTGGTTCTGGACAAAAGGTAGCAGGATGAATCATAAAGATGCTGCTCTGACCTTCTGAGAAAGTCTTAAAATAAGCTTTCTTAAACCCCGGGCACAAGCTGCCAAGTCAAAGCCTGGGCAGGCGCTGGAGGGCCTCCTTGTCCAAATCCTCATAAAGTAGATGCATGAGTCATGTCAGACAGGCGCGGGCCCCCGAATGGCAAGGTTCTACCAGCCGGGCCTCTGCTTGCACCTCAGCGGTGCTTAAAATAATCTCTCTTTCAAAGCATCTGCATAAGCCAGAGTGGGTCCCCACTGCTGCTGTGCGGCTGAGGCAGCCTGGAGGAAGCCCAAGACCCTGGTGAGGCCCCTAGCAGATATAAGGAGGGTCAGGAACCAGCTGGAAAGCTTGATGGACGACAGGGAGTTGCTTCCATTCCTGACAAGCTGGCACTTGTTACAGGGAAGAGAGAGAGTAAGTGTGTGTGTCTCAGGGGTGCGGTGGATTTCACTGCTCAGCTTCAATCTCAAGAACTTTCTGAGAACCTACTGGGTCCCGTGGTGGGTATTAGACTGGGAGGAGTAGGGTTCAAGGATGAACAGCAACAACCCTTGCCTCAAGAAACATAAAAGCCAGTGGAAGATGCAGGCCTGATGATATCTGACTGTAAGCTGCTTTCTATCAAGTTCATAACATATGCACAAAATGCCATGCATTCTAGCTCTTCAACATGTTACATACAGAGTTATCGTATGACCCAGCAATTTTTCCTAGGTCTGCCCAAGAGATATGAAATCATATGTCCAAAATGTACGTGAATGTTCACAATGGCATTATTCATAATAGCCAAAAAGTGGGAATGACCCACATGTCTATGCATGAATGGATAAAAAAAGTGCAGTATATTCCTGCAATGAGACATCATAAAAAGTAATGAAATATCAATCTACGCTACAACAGGGAATGTAGTTGTGTTAGTCGCTCAGGCGTGTCAGAGTCGTGACCCCATGGACTACAGCCTGCCAGGCTCCTCTGTCCATGGGATTCTCCAGGCAAGAATACTGGAGTGGGTTGCTACTTCCTTCTCCAGGGGATCTTCCCAACCCAGGTAAGGTCTCCCGCATTGCAGGCAGATACTTTACTGTCTGAGCCGCCAGGAAAGCCCCACAACAGGGATGAACCTTGAAAACATTACGATAGAGAGAAAGCAGCCAGACACGAAAGGGCACAACCATATAATTACAATTAATATGAAGTGTCCAGAATAGGCAAATCTAAAGATTGGGAAAGACCCAGGGATTCTCAGGGAAGGGAAGACAGGAATGTGACAGCTGATGGATATGGGGTTTCTTCTCTGGCGAGGAAAACATCCTGGGGTTAAGCAGCACTGATCACTGCACAACTTTGTAAATAGACTGAAAAACTTTGAATCATACTTGTTAAGAGGGTGAATTTTATGGTATTTGAATGATATCTCAATAAAACCTCCCTGGTGGCTCAGACAGTAAAGAACCTACCTGCAATCTAGGAGACCCAGGTTTGATCCCTGGGTCTGGAAGATCCCCTGGAAAAGGGAATGGCTACCCACTCCCAGTATTCTTGCCTGGGGAACCCATGGACAGAGGAGCCTGGGTGGGCTAAAATCCAAAGGGCCAGAGAGAGTTGGCCATGACTGAGAGACTAACACATTCATTTTCAATAAAACTTATTCTTTTTTTTTGGCTGCACCACGTGCAGGGGATCTTAGTTTCCTGACCAGGAATTGACCCCAGGCCCTCAGCAGTGAAAACACAGAGTCCTAATCACTGGACCACCAGAGAATTCCCAAATCTTATTTTAAAATGCTACAGGAGTTTAGGGTTGGGAGTAACATGACTAAGGGAAAAGGACTGTTACATATGCCACCTCTGCTTGTATTAAGAACACAGTAAGGATTCGAAGCACTTTCTTAACAGGAAAGCATGAATGAAGGAAGAGAACAGGTTACTAGATTCATTGCTCACTTGGATACCTCCTGGTTTGAAGAATGGACACTGAGTTTCTACTTTCTGGATTACTGTTATTGTGATACAGCCCGTGGAAATAACACTCTAAAAACACAAGGATTTACAGCGCTCTGTGCAGTGTGAGTTTCAGGTTTTGAGGATTCTAGAAACTCCTGTTCTGTGTCCCCACCACCCTCCAGGCTCTGTTTTCACCATCATGTGGAGCAGCTGATATTTATTTGTCTTTTAAGCAATTTGGGGGCAGTAACTATCCCTTCCATCCCTAGTACCAGCAGTACATACAATAGAGGAGACTCAACAAGTGATTGTGGAAGAAGCAAGGAAGGATGAAGGGAGGGAGGGAGGGAGCGAAGGGGTCATTATTTGCTTATAATGAGCTTACAGTCTAATTTCTCAGGCTTTCTTATTTCTCCAATTTCTTATCAGGAGATGTTATTACACTAAAAATTTTTGGTACTCGAATGCTGTTTTTGTATGTCAAAAGTGGTCAAACAGCAGCAGTTCCCTATGGTTCAATCTAATACACAGTCACAAGAAACAACATCATTTCAGCCCTATTTCATTACACAAATGTGTTTTGAACCTGGGGCTCTGGAAGCTCCTTAGGGAACACCAACTGAGAGGCAAGGGGAGGGTCTCTGATCCTTTCCTTGTTGTTGCCGTTCAGTTGCTAAGTCGTGACTCTGCGACCCCGTGGACTGCAGCCCACCAGGCTCCCCTGTCTTCCTCTATCCCCTGGAGTTTGCCCTACTACCTCCACCAAAAAAACAAACCAGAGGTTCTATATTGAGTTGGTTTGAACTAAAGACCTAAAGACACATGTCTAAAAATTAGTTTGCACAGTTTATTTACAACTCTAGACCAACTTGGTTATTCACTAAGAAAATGACCTTTTTAGGTCAAGAAAATAAGGAGTAATGCTTAAGCTCTTTGCTCTCTGTTCAGCTGAAAACCATAATGCTGACAAATTTTCAAGCTATCTACCAACAGAGCATCTAAGGAGAGGCATCTGCAGGAGAGACAGCCATGCTAGAAATTCTGCATGGGGTGGTGACAGGCGTTAGAACTTGAAGCAGTAATCCAAGGGTTAATCAGGAGAGAGATTGAATCCAGAAAGTGCTTATTAACCCAAGCCTTTCAGTACTGTCTATACCACCCTGCTGCCTCTAACCAAACAGGACACTGTAGGTCTCAGGATGACAGAAAGCTTTTGTTGAAGTAGGAGGCTGACAGCTATCTGTGAGGAGGGTTTTTTGTTTATTTGTTTGTTATTCAAATAACTTTCCCCTGTGAAGAAATTCAAAAGGAAAATGTCAGAAGTCTGTGATTAATGATTTTTTAAAATAGATGGGATTTCCACACCCCACCCCTGTTGAGCTGAAAAGTATGTATGGAAAAGGAATCCACCTCATTAAATGTTAAATCCTCATATGTAAGTTTGATATTGATTCTTTCAAAGGAGTTGTGCAAGTCAGATGAGGGACAGGAGGGTGTGTCTAAGTATCAGCGTTCTCTGAAGGGCAGCTGTTCAGGAATACTGTCAGATAGTAATGACAAGCAGAACTGGAACTCTGACGATCAACTGGTGAAGGGGAAGTCACCCAGTCCTGTCTTCTCCTCCAAGCTGTGCATTATTAATGTGCTTCCAAAAATACCTTCATAATTATTTTTTAAAATACACACTGTGGGGAAGGCTAGGGCGGCCAGGGAAGGTGGTCACAGGGGGTAGGGGGTTGGAGACAAGGGGAAGATTCCAGAAAGGAAAAACCTACACTAAAAACTACCTCCTTTTAATTTTTTTAAAAGGTTCCTTTTAATCAGCTCTTAAAGCAAAGACAGAAGCTGAAAACATTCCATGTAAATGAACAGCAAAGGACTCCAAATGCTTAGCAGACCAGAACACCGGAAAGAGCTCGCTTGGTACCGCCAGGCATGACCGGCTTCAGTGGATTTAACAATAAAAAAGAAGATGGCGCCAAATAACCAAACTACATGGGACCTGCCCTTCCAGCAAGAAAAGTGGGTAACACTTTCCACCGGGAGATGCGGGGGAGGTCTAGGGAGATAAATTCTACTTAACACAACAATGTGGATAGCATTTAGGCTGCATGCAAATTTCATCTGCAAAGCTTGCAAATGGAATGCAATTTACTGCTCAAAGGATGTAACCTATTTGAGTTAGAGAGCTAGTTAATAAAACCTTCTAGAAAAGAATGCAGAGTTAATCGCCATTCATCTCCTGGGCTATTTCAACTTGGCTCTTTTTATTTGCTGTTAAGCAAAATTCTAAATATCATTACAGCAAATCATGTTTCAATATCCTAAGAAAAGACAAGTTAGATTTTGGTCGAATTTAAGTCCCTTTAATAAAACCCTTGATAAGTTGAAGCTGCAGCTGCTTTTCTCCTCAGAACTTGTTCTGTGGTGGATAAAATTTTCAACAACTATAAAAGTTTCAAGTAGGGTCACATCTAGAAAGTAACAGTAAATAAACGTAACCACTCATAAATGGTGCTAGATCTTTTTGCATTACTGAAGTTGAAATAATTGAGTACAATCTTCAAAAAGCATTCACTTGCAGATATAGCTGGCACATGGGATGTACACCCTACTCCTTCCTTGCTGTGAATCATGGAATTAAAGATAGAAATTATTTTTATCTCCAGTTTTCCTCCTGACTTTTTCTCCCCCTGCAGCATGCCTGCACTAAATAATTTTTGTTTTTCACTGATAACAAGAGAAGTTTGCGCCATACTGTTCCTCTGGGACAACCTGTCAATGATCGCAAGGATCCAATACAAAACTTGCTGCAAATAGTGCACTCACGGCTCATTCTTGCTTCTTTTTCTCTCTGAAGCTTGCCGAAGGAAAGCACGGTGCTGCTCCATTCTGTCTTGGTATATGTGCTTCTGAATTCTGAAACTGAGAATGAACCATATCCATTTTTCAATAACTAGGGTTAAAATGTCAAAGACTTGATCAGAAGTTGTTGAGTAGAACAAGACACTTTATGAATTTGTATTAAGCCCTAAGGGTTGGATGCTAAGACCCCCTACACTTCAGAGTGTTGAGCTCAGCCAGCCACTTGCTAAGGGTGCGAGGGGCAATGCTTGGGGTGTGCGGCTTACTTTATGGAGCATCCTTCAACACCTGAGTGGGCAGACCTGGAAAGTGCAGGCCTTACCTTGGCCACAGTCCCAAAAGGTACATCTGCACCACTGGCTTGTGTCAGGATGAATGATGGAGTTGAGTCATTTCAGGAAAGCAACCCAGTTGCCAAAATATAACTGCCAAAATATTTGGAATAATGTAATTTAGCACTTTAATATCATTTTACTTCCTGAATTTACAAATAAGGAAAAAGTTGCCTCTGGCCATTAGAGCTTTTTTTGCTCTGTGCTTTCCTTTCCAGCATCAGCTATTTTCATTGTACTCCAGCCCATATTGAAGCTGGAAGAGATACTGAGCATATTTCTTCTCTCTCTATGTCACCACTTCCTCATTCTCAGTCCACGTGTTATTCTCCTGGTAATGCTGAGTCTGTATGCTTAAATTTTTTTTTTTTTTTTACTAAAGAAAAGCTTAGGGAATGATATCATTAGCAAATGCAAATATGCTAATTCACATAAAAAGATAAGGCTTAAAAAGTCCAACCTGTCATATGTAAAATTATTTTAATGACATATTCAAGAAGAATCTGGAGATTATGTTGCCAAGAAGGCAATACTTTTAAGGCAATCTTACAAAGTATATGAAATCACAGACTGTAATATCCTGCAACTATTTTAATTTTAAAAGCTCAGTTTACAAATATATACCAATATTTTTCTCACTTTTAATCACTCCCCCACTGTTTTAGCATAAGAGCTAAAATAACCTAAAACTGCCCCTTAAAACACACACAGCAAGTCTGTTACACAGATAGAGAAAACAAAAAATGTATGAAGGAAAGAATGTTTTAAATAATCTGAAACAGAGTAGCAAAAAAATGTGTGGTTTCTAGGTTTCAGCTACTATTAAAGAATTTTCCTGGGAGAATTTTACTTTAAAGCAACTCTAAATGAAAATGCATATAATTAAGGGAAAGACCATTGCTTCAAACAGATTGACTGTCTTTAACAAGTTTCTCTCTTTCTAGCTACTCAGATATGCTATATTTCCTAATTATCACCTTTTAAGGGCCATCTGGGCCCATTCCTCCCCATCAGGGGGCAATTCCATTTGCATTGTTCCTGGGTTTAGTCATGATCAAGTAGTCTGGTGGTAAAGTTCATTAGAAATTAGAACAGAAGCAGTCAACCCAACACAGTAAACCAAGTATCTGATGCTTAGGCACCCACAGGAGAGACGTAAGCCCTCCCTACCTATTCTCACATAACTAACAAGTCTGCCATGTGCATTTTATCAGATTGCTTAAAGAAACATTCAGCAAGTCCCTGGCCAGGTATGTAATGAAAATTTGATTAAGCTTCCTCATACTGCAAAATATTTCTCAATTAAAGCAACATAACGATAGTCCCTTATGTCTTCTGGTTCCAAAGTCTATTAAAAACCCTTTAATGATTCCCTCATTTAGCCTACCATTCACAAGCAGTATACCACTTCCTTCCTGTAGAGAACACACAAGAATTATCCTAATTGTATTTTCTGTGAAACGAATGCACGTTGCAGAGAAGGCGTATCCAACCCACAGACAGACACTGACGGGTATGGGTTCCAAAGACGTTTCCTTTTGTCCTCATCAATGGATCACCCTATACATTCACACATTCCTTACAAACGTGTTTGTGTGCCAAAGGGAAGCTTGGCCCCTGGATGTGCTAGATGGTTAGGCAGCTGCCCTACAGCAGGGCTGATTGCAAATGGCGTGGCTAATTCAAGGCAGCCACATACAAGGGTTCCCGCTTCATACCTCGTAAGGTTAGATACATAAAACCCAGGAAATAGTTACTGCCTCATCTTGCAGTTTCTGAGCCTGGCTTGCAATGGCCATCTTAATCCGAAATGCCAGCCTATTGAGATCGAGAAGGAGTGCTCCCTGCAGAGACCCAGAGCCTCATCAGGCTACACCTTAGTCTTGCAAATGAAGACAGCTGCAGCAGGCCCTAATCTATGCAAGGCAGGTGTAGCCCTGGGGCGCTCCGAAAGTGACCCTAGGAGCTCTTAGGGCTGTGAAGTTAAGAAGTTACTGTTATAAAAAGACTTATTTCATAGCCTCTCATTATCGAGGTTACTATGCTTTTTAAAAGAACAATGGCTTATTTCCTCCCATTTGTACCTTGGTTTTCTCCTCTGCCTTTCTGAAATTCCCTTATTTAGACAGTCCCTAATTCTGACTCCAGCTGGGACACTGCAAATCAGTGGCCTAGCTCACGCCTAAGCCATGCTACTTATTCAATGCTTTGTTGAAAAACTGGTCCTACATCAAGTTCCCCCATTTAAAAAACCCATCCTAAAATCTACTGTTCATACATTAGTAGAGATTTCAGGAGAAAAGTATGCCCTATAGGATCTTTCTGAGGTCTGATTCATAAACAAAAATAATTCAATATTGCTTCGTAAAAAGAATCTACAGCAAAACACAGCACCACTGAAACTGAGCCAACAATAATTAACTCAAGAAGTAATCACTGAGCCCCCCTTTCCTCTCTCACCCTCCCTTCTCTCTTTCTCTCTTTGAATGTGTTAAAACAAATATATCTATGTCGGAAGCCAGTTCCTGGTCTCCAGTGTCCTCCCAAAGGCTGAGGAAACAGAATGTCAGGGGTGTTTCTGCCTGAAGAGGGACTGGGGTGCACCTGGAGAGGGCTTGGCTGGGTCACCAGCAAGGCCACCACCTGAGGCTGTGCCGGGACCCTGAGCTGAGAATATGTGGAGGGTTCCTGGCAGAAAAGGGGACTCAGCAAACCTTAAAGCTTATCCTCTAGGAAGACCCTGCTCCCTACCCCCATTCTGAAGGACTGAAGTTTTGCTCAGATGATGCTTAAATCATGTAGGTCTCTCGACAGAAGAGGCTGATGAAAACCCAAAACCTTATATGTGATTACTATACTGAAAGCTTGTCATTAAATGTCATTTTTAACAGTATTACTTTGAGGCATACTTTGGCTTTCCAGGTGGTTCAGTGGTAAAGAATATGCCTGCCAATGCAGGGGACGCAGGAGATGTGGGTTTGAACCCTGGGTCGGGAAGATCCTATGGAGGAGGAAATGGCAACCCCCTCTGGTATTCTTGCCTGGAAGATCCCATGGACTGAGGAGCAAGGCAGGTTATGGTCCATGGGGTCCCAAAGAGTTGGATATGACTTGGCAACTAAACCACCACAACAAAGACATGCTTTTAAAATCTGGGAGCTCATATATGAATTTTGAAGTAAAGATGATAAATATTTTTAAACACTAGCATTTTTTTGAAGAATTATTTTAGAACTTTTTAAAATCAGTTCTCCTTTAGTTTTCTACCCTTCACTTTAGGAATATACATAATAGGCTTCCCCCCACAATTCCTATAGAACTGTTGAGTCTTTATAAAAGTATAAAATTTGAAACAAGTGCAGAAAGCCTGTAAATGTGCCAGAAATACTGGGCTACACTTCCACACCCATTACCTCTAACAATTTCACAAGAAGGGGCACATTTTCATGAGTTGTCTGATGTTTTAGCAACAAGACTCCTATGGGCTTTAATGGAAGTCACACAGCTAAAACTCCATGTACCACTTTGAAAATTTAAGAGTAATTGCTAAGTCCCCCTTAGAGGGTCATAGAAATATTAAAAACCAAAGTATTTTGCTAAGAACTCCAATTATGCCTGAAGGCTTACCTCAGATTTTATAAAATGATTGGTCACATATATAATGTACTCTAATGCTGTTTTATTGGCTGGTTGTTTTCTTTATAAAAGAGGGTCTTTGTGAAGTCCTGTCTGAAAGGGAACATACAATACAGTGAACTGCCGATCTGGGGTTCACTTAAACCCATGGCTCAGTCTTACAGGGGAGGGATGTGTGAGAAATAAATGGACTTAGGAACATTTTACCTTGTTATTTATAGACCCAGAAGGGATCGTTTAGTTCACTGTTCCACCAGGCTGATAGATTTTTAAGAAATATATTAAACTTTTGAATAAAACCAGTCTGCTGCCCTGGTGGATATTCATCTTCAGAATCTGTTTTGACTGAGTCGGTGCGACTGACCCTCCACATGTGACATAGTGGCAGCCTTTGTCTGAGGACCCCTGTCGTAAGGAGAACTTCTGACCTCTTTCTGGAATCGTGCATAAGAAGTTTTATTAATTTGAGGGAAGAATCCAACATTTCTATTTAAATAATTTCAAACTAACAGAAAAGCTGCAATCATAGCACCGAAAGAACTCCTGAATACCCCTTACCAGATTCATCAGGTGTTAACATTTTGTCACAATTGCTTTATTATGACTTCCTCTATTGATTGACTGATGTTCATATATGATATGTGTGCTTATATTTTCTTCTGAACTATTTGTAAGTTGTATTCATTGTGCCCGGTTACCCCTAAATACTCCCCCAAATCAAGGACACTCTCCTACACAATTGCACCACAACGTTCAAAATCAAGAACAACACTGGTACCATGCTGTTATCTATTCCATAGACATAATTTAAATCTCATAAATTGTCCCAATAATGTAATTTATGTCCATTTTTTCCCTGGCCCGTGACCCAATCCCAAATCAGTCACTGCATTTAGTTTTCACACCTCTTTAGACTCAGCAAACTGCAATACTATGTCCTTCTTAAAGATTGCTCACAGGGTCTCTTTGGTAGTACAGTGGATAAGAATCCACCTGCCAAAGGAGGGGACATGGGTTGGATCCCGGGTCTGGGAAGATTTCACAAGCCATGGAGCAACTAAGCCTGTGTTCCAGAGCTATCAAGCCCTCACTCTAGAGCCCATGAGCTACAACCACCAAGCTCAAGTGCCACAACCACCAAAGCCTGTGCTCCACGAGAGAGGCCACCACAGTGAGAAGCCTGCGCTCTGCAACCAGAGAGAGCCCACGCACAGCAACAAGAACCCAGGGAAGCCGAAAATAAACTAACCTTTAAAAGAACTGGTATCAGATATTCTCCTGTACACATGCGGAGGAAGACACCACTTTTAAAGAATGCCTTCCATTTGCTGTTGGAGGCACTGCCATATTGATATTCTCCCATTAGAGGCCAACTTCTAGCTGCCACTACCCATAAAAACATTAGCCAGTGAAAGCTACTATATACCATTTTGGTTTCCATCACAGTCCTGTATGCAAAAGTTTCCCAAACAAATATCGAAAAATGCAGACTGAGCATCCTAAATTTTTATATTAAATATTGTCCCAGGAATCAAACATGGGCATTTAGATACTGTTATTTAAATTCTAAATATGCACACTGGACAGTAATACACTTTAGGATGCCATTTCACACACCAGGACTTGACGGGTCAAGTATTCTCTCCGAATGAAGTTGAACAGACTCCTGGAAATCTGAAAGCAGTTGCTGAATGTTGTATATAATCAATGGCTAGAGGGGACGGGGGAGCCTGGTGGGCTGCCATCTATGGGGTCGCACAGAGTCGGACACGACTGAAGTGACTTAGCAGCAGCAGCAGAGGAATCTTGTCTTTAGAACATTTCTTTCCATTTCGAACAGACATCTCCTTCTCAGTGTCCTCCTCCCATTTTGTAAGCAGTAGAATTATGGTTCATATAAAATGGGCTGTGGTTACTCATTACGTGACACCTGGACGGATGGGCCCTTTGCAGATATAAGAGGCCTGCGCTTCACTACCAGCTCCCCCCACACACAGTTACTCACATCCCCATCTGAGGAGCTCTAAGAGTGACTCAAAAGGTAAACAGAAAGTCCCAACACAGTGAACGTCTGAGTAACACTCCGGTAAACAGATTCCTCACTCAGATCCTCCAAGTGAGGAAGGTGTAAGTAGAATACTCCAAAAGACTATATTGTTAGAGAGGAGTTCTGGGACATTAAAGAGCACTTCTTGATGCTCCCAAAAAACTGCAGTCTCGCCTTTAAAACATGTACCCAGGGCAGAGTTTAATTAGCTGTACAATTTAGGTCACAAAGCTTTTTTTTCTAAAGGGGCAGCATATTAGCAGTACAAACAGGTTTAAATATTCTGAATGAGAAAAACCAATCACTGCAGATAGACTCGGTTTTTCACCGCCTGGAGCAAGGACCAGCAGTTGGTCAATCCTCATTAGATGTGTGGTGAGTGAATGAACCCTGGGAGAATTATCTTGTACTTTCTGTTTTTAAAGAGTTAACCTACATAAAAATATCAAGAGTGAAATATTTCACAGTAACGCTTACTGCCTACTTCTTCTTTAATTATACAAAAGATGATTGTAACAAACCTGCTCCTAAAACAAAAAAAGGATAATAATATTTTCCTAATTTTGGTTTTGTTGCAGAAAAGGCAATTTGTGCATAATTAACAATTTGTTGGTGCAAATTTATCTGCATCTTTTAATTGGTGTTAATTAGATTAGGACTAAAATTTCTTTAATCCTCTATCTTGCCTTTTTTGATGCAAACTAATTTTCTCAGCTGGATGTCAAAGTTTCCCATTAATTACACTTTTCTAACTGGAGCTTCTTCAACCACAAAGACTCAAACATATAGAAGGACAGCAGTTTTCAGAAGGCCTCGGGGCCAACCTTTTGGGAAAAAGAAGGAACAGTGAGAACGGACACTTTGGAGATAAGCAGTGAACCCGCCCAAATTCACTGGTGAAGCAAGGCTTCCACAGTTAGCAGATCCCGGCCCGCCTGAGAGGAGCCTCCAGGCCCGCCTGAGAGGAGCCTCCAGCGTTTGGTGGTTGTAAATGGCATCCTGTGATGTGCGTCTGCCACACAAAGCAGGTGTTAGAGCAACACAACAGTGACAAAATGTGTAGCCTTACAGTGAAGAATCATCTCCTGAAAATGCCGAGAATGACAACACGCTGCCTTTCATGGCCACCTAGGAGCCATTCTGAATACTGGTAGACCCGCTTCCAGTGCGAAACAAACGCAAGGTGAAGTTCCCCATTTCACACGGTTTCCTCCAAACACTGTAACCCTTCTACCACAGCTAACGTGTCAGGGGGAAAGCCACAAAATACATTCAATATCTTTTATGACAAGGTGACCTGAAATAAAACTTAATGTAGTTGAGGATTTTTGATAGCTCTTTATCCATTGCTTTCCTCTCACTACACAGCAATGATGATTGAAACCTGATGTGTACTGCAAAAAAAGGGCTATAAAGCATTTTATGTACAAATAAAACAGTAGCCATTAAGTTCTGCTATGAAGTCTGAGTAGATATGCAGCATGAAAACATGATAAAACAACTGTAAACTGATTGTGATCAAATGTAATTACAATAACTTGTCTCCAGTGAATGACATGAACTAAACACAGTCACAGACTTCTCCAAAATTACTTTGGGCAAAGAACCAAGAGAACACTATATCCTTTCTTCACCAAAGGCTTTTTGCCAAATAAATCGCAAGCACAGAAGCTTTAATAACCATGGCCAAAAAAGCACTTGGGAACTCATTATGGAAATGTTTAAAACCACGCGCACACACACTCGTGCACACACATGCAATCATATTTGATAAAACTTTCATATTAATATAATTCCACTGAAAATGCCACGCTTGAGATTTTTAATTGGTGCTCCCCAGAAGTAAACCCACGGACTGATAGGCAGTTACAAGTCTTTCTTTCTCTCCTCAAAGTCAATGTATTCGGCTGCCTTTCCTGTCATCTTTATTTTGAAGATGCCGTAAGAAGATCTACTTGAAGATTTTTATGCAGCTGAAAGGAAACAGTGACCTGGATTCTGAGAGTAACCATCATTCTTCAGTAAGTCAGCACAAGTAAACTCTCCCTCACTCTCCACCCTTTCTGACGTGGCTTACTACAGGTTTATGTTCCAGAACAGAACAAAGAAAAATATCTATTCATTGTTTGAAAAGCTCTGGGATAATTCAAAGTAACTGCTGTTTGAAAAGCTCTGGGAACCTAGGACGGGGAAAAGAAAGAGATGCATTCCAGGTCCTCCTTTTTATCCCTGTCTCATTTCTTCACCTTGAGCCCTGAAATGTGGCAGTACCAATACAAGCTAAATATTAGCATTAGTAGGAAAGCAGAAATTTAATTCTACTCCTAAGAACATACCCCAGAAAACACATGTCCACACAAACACTTGTATTCAAAAATTCATAGCAGTATTACTCGTAACAGTCAAAAAGTAGAAACAACCCAAGTGTCCGTCAGCCGATCAATGGTATTTACAATATGGTCTATCCACGCAATGGAATATTTTTGAGCCATAAAAAGTAGTTCAGTTCAGTTCAGTCGCTCAGTCGTGTCCGACTCTTTGCGACCCCATGAATCACAGCACGCCAGGCCTCCCTGTCCATCACCAACTCCCGGAGTTCACTCAAACTCATGTCCATCGAGTCGGTGATGCCATCCAGCCATCTCACTCTCTGTCGTAGTCAATACTAACACATGCTAGAACGCAGGTGAACCTTGAAAACCTTATGCTGAGGGGAAGAAGCCACCCTCAAAACACATTATTACATGACTCCACCTACATGAAATATCCAGAAGAAACAAACCGTTAGAAACAGAAAGTAAATGTGTGGATGGCTAGGACTGAGGGTCACAGAGGTAATGACCACTAAGAGGTAGGAGGTTTCTTTCTAGGGTGACGAAAATGTTTTAAAACTGATGGGGGTGATGGTTGTAAAGCCACTTTAAGTGGATAAATTGTACGGCATGCAAGTTATAGTTCAATAAAGCTGTTAGGTATGTGTTAGTTGCTCAGTCATGTACAACTCTCTGCAACCCCGTGGACTGTAGCCCACCAGGCTCCTCTGTCCATGGGATTTTCAAAACAAGAATACTGGAGTGGGTTGCCATTTCCTTCTGCACAGATCTTTCCGACCCAGGGATCAAACCCTGGTTTCCTGGACTGCAGATGGACTCTTTACCACCTGAGCCACCAGGGAGGTACAGAGCTGTTATACAAATATTTTTAAAGCAGAGATCATGATGTTTCTGGGCCCCTTTAACATGTGTTTCAATAGAAGCTCCGGGGTCAAGCATCAACATTGATGAGTGTTCCAAATACACTTTTATTTAAACTTTCTCCTGAAGAAGACTATGAAAAACCCATACTTCCCCCAAATCTGTTCCAAGGAGACCACCAGTGACTGCCCCCCCGCCATGTTGCTAAATTCAGTAAGTAGCCAATTCTCAGTTCCCAAGTTACTTCCCTCACAAACAGCATCTGGCACAATCGCCACCTCCACCCTCTCTTGATACACTGCTCCTACTTGATTTCCAGGACACCTTCTCCTTAGTTATCGTTCTCTTTCTGCTTCCCTCTCCCCTCCCCAACCCTGCCCCTTAATGTTGGAGTGTGTTGCTGGGTCTGCAGCCTTGCACTCATTGCTGCCCAGTCTTACTGCTTTAAATCCCACGTCTATGCTAGCAACGCACACAGGTCGATCTCCAGTCCAGCCCTCGTTCTAAACGCCTGGTCCATATAATCAACTGCTGAGTTGGCATCTCCACTTTGACTTTAATTGTTGCTGCTGTTCAGTCGCTCAGTCATGTCTGACTCTTTGTGACCCCAGGGACTGTAGCCCACCAGGCTCCTCCACCCATGGGATTTTCCAGGCAAGAGTACTGGAGTGGGCTGCCATTTCCTCCTCTAGAGGATCTTCCCAACGCAGGGATCGAACCCAGGTCTCCTGCATTGCAGACAGATGCTTTACCGTCTGAGCCACCAGGAAAGCATAGCAGATAATCTCAAATTCAACATGTCCAAAGCTAAACTGATCTCTCCCCTCTCCCTGTCCCCAAACCCAAGAAAATCATGCTATAGCCTCTCCCATCTCACTTGAGAGCAGCTTCAAGCCAAAAATCTTGACAGTCATCCTTGTCACTTCTTTTATTTCCAACTGAGAAATATTCAGTCCACCAGGAGATTTTGTTGCTTTTGCTTCAGAATATATCTAAACTAACTCTCACCACTTCCCACTCTGGTTTCAGCCACCATCAGCCCTCACCTGGCTCAAGGCAGCCACCTTTGACTGGTTTCACTGCTTTTACTTTTTTCCCTACAGTCAATCCTCACCACAGGTTCCAGAGGCATCGGCTTAAAATATGAGTCCTGAGATTTCCCCATGGGTCCAGTGGTTAAGACTCCACGCTTCCACTGCAGGGTGCACAGGTTTGATTCCAGGTCAGGGAACTAAGCTCCCACAGGCTATGAGACGCAGCAAAAAAAATTAAAAATACAATAAATAAAATAAGAGTCCTATCAAATCTCTTCTTTGTTCAACACTGCAAGGGTTTCCTCTTCTCTAGAAGTAAAGGTGAAAATCCTTACGATGATCTGGCCCCTGTCACCTCTCCCCTCATTTCCTATTGCTTTTAACCCTTCTCATTCCACAAGCCTCCAGGTCTCATTGCTATCCTTGGACCACAGGGCTGTTCCCTTTGCCTTGAGTGCTGTCCTCCCAAATAAAGCATTTATATATAAGATACTTAAGTCCCTCACTCCTTCAAGCCTTTGCTAGCATTTCACCTTCTCAGCTGGGCTTATCCTTACCACTCTATTTTATTATTATCATCATTATTTTTGGCTAAGCCTCAAGGCTTGCGGTATCTTAGTTCCCCGACCAAGGAGTGAGCCCTCGCCCTTGGCAGTGAAAGCACAGAGTCCCAACCACTGGACAGCCAGATAAATCCCCTTACCACCCTATTTTAAGTGGCAATTTGACTCCCATCTCCACTCTGACCTATTTCCTTTGCTCTATTGCAACTTTTCTGTCACCATCTTCTAAAATTCTGCACGATTTACCTGTTTATTATCTCTGCTGTTTGTTGTCAGGCTCTAAAACATAAGTTCCAGGAGGGTGGACCTTTGCTCTGTTCACTGATGGATCTCAAGTACCTAGAACATGGTAGTTTCTCAATTCATATTTGTTGGATGACCGAATGACTGTTGAAAATCCGACCAGACCCATCAGCAGCCCACGTTTGTTTAATAGTAACTTTATGACTTAAGGGCATAAAGTTTTGCTACACAGAATTTTAAACAAAACAATAGTGGGGGAAATCAAGCTAAAGAGTTACTACTGCTGTTTAATATTTATTAGCGCCCTAAAGGACTGATGCTAAAGCTGAAACTCTAATACTCTGGCCACCTCATGCGAAGAGTTGACTCACTGGAAAAGACTCTGATGCTGGGAGGGATTGGGGGCAGGAGGAGACAGGGACGACAGAGAATGAGATGGCTGGATGGCATCACCGACTCGATGGACGTGAGCTTGAGTGAACTCCGGGAGTTGGTGATGGACAGGGAGGCCTGGCGTGCTGTGATTCATGGGGTCGCAAAGAGTCGGTCACGACTGAGCAACTGAAATGAACTGAACTGAACTGAAAACATGCTAGGTAACACAGAGGAGATTCTCTCGACTCCATGAGTCTTCAATGAAATTGTGGATGATGAGATATTCACACTCATCTAGTTAGAACCCTGTATGGAACAACTGATTGGTTCAAGATCAAGAAAGGAGTACGAGAGGGCTGTCTGCTGCCATCCTGTTTAACCTATACGCTGAGCACATCATGAGAAATGCCAGGCTGGATGAGTTACAAGCCAGAATCAAGACAGGCAGGAGAAACATCAGCAACCTCAGATATGCGGATGATACACTCTAATGGCAGAAAGCGAAGAGGAACTAAAGAGCCTCTTGATGAGGGTGAAGGAGAAGAGCGAAAGAGCCGGCTTAAGACTGAATATTAAACTAAGAACTTGGCATCCGGCTCCATTACTCAGGGCAAGCAGAAGGGGACAAGGTGGAAGTAGTGACAGTTTCCCTCTTCTTGAGCTCCAAGATCACTGCGGACAGTGACCGTACCCATGAAATCAGAAGATGATCACTTCTTGGCAGGAAAGGGATGACAAACATAAACAGTGTGTTGAAAAGCAGAGGTGTTACTCTGACGACAAACGTCCATATAATCAAGGCTATGGTCTTCCCAGTGGTCACATATGGTTTTGAGAGCTGAACCATAAAGAAGGCAGAATGCCAAAGAACTGATGCCTCTGAACTGTGGTGTTGGAGAAGACTCCTGACAGTCCCTTGGACTGCAAGGAGATCAAATCAGTCAATCTTAAGAGAGATCAACCCTGAATATTCACTGGAAGGACTGATGCTGAAGCTCCAATATTTTGGTCATCTGATGGGAACAGACAACTTGTTGAAAAAGTCCCTGATCCTTGGAAAGATCAAGGGCAGGAGAAGAGGGCGTCAGAGGATGAGACGGTTGGACGGCATCACCGATGCAATGACCATGAACATGGGCAAACTCCAGGAGTTGGTGAGGGATAGGGAGGCCTGGCAATCTGCAGTCCATGGGGTCGCAGAGAGTCGGACATGACTGGGCAACTGAACAGCAACAACAAGCAAATGGAAATTCACAGGTGAAGGAGAATAATGTAGAGGGGTCTCCTAAGAGCGCGAGCGTCAGCCCTTGGAGCAGAGAGGAGGGAAGATCACGGAGAAGGCCGAGCAGAGAGGAGGGAAGATCACGGAGAAGGCCATCTGATCTCTGAGGTCTTCAGTGAAGGAGAATAATGTAGAGGGGTCTCCTAAGAGCGCGAGTGTCAGCCCTGGGAGCAGAGAGGAGGGAAGATCACGGAGAAGGCCGAGCAGAGAGGAGGGAAGATCACGGAGAAGGCCGAGCAGAGAGGAGGGAAGATTACAGAGAAGGCCATCTGATCTCTGAGGTCTTCAGTGAAGGAGAATAATGTAGAGGGGTCTCCTAAGAGTGCGAGCGTCAGCCCTGGGAGCAGAGAGGAGGGAAGATCACGGAGAAGGCCGAGCAGAGAGGAGGGAAGATCACAGAGAAGGCCGAGCAGAGAGGAGGGAAGATCACGGAGAAGGCCGAGCAGAGAGGAGGGAAGATCACGGAGAAGGCCATCTGATCTCTGAGGTGTTCAGAGGTGGCATTTTGGCCATGCCGCTCAGCCTGCAGGATCTCTGCTCCCTGACCAGAGATGGAACCACAGCCCCTGGCAGAGGGAGCGCTGGGTCCTAGCCACTGGACTGCCAGGGAACTTCCTTTTCAGAGTTCTATGGTGGTTCTTCTCCCTGCAATGATATATGAGATGGCCTTGAAATAGATAGAGGCCCAGGATTTAAAAGGAGAAACGTTAGTGACCTATCCTGTTTATAACACTGGTCTTCTTGTAAGCAAAATGTGTTGTTGAGTTTAGAAAAAAACAAAACACACATTGATCTTACAACTTGCGATTTTAGAAATGCTATATGAAATGTTCCAATGAGACTGTGGAAGCACTGGCATATCCTCAGTCAAAATTTTATATATTAGGAAACTTATCATTCTGGCATTTTCTAATTGACAAAAAACTCCCAAAGCAAAAGATGCAAAGTAGTTCCTTAGAGTGTGTTTGCTTTTTCTTGAGAAGGGCTCTGCAGGGGCTAGTAATAACATAGTTATTACGACTAATAATATTCCTAACAATAATAGCTAACAGCTAATAATAATACAGCTCTATACTATACAGCTACATCATCTTCTAAAAGACATGAGACAGATCTGATGCTCGAGCATCACCCAGGAGGCCTGCAGCACCTGCTCCGAGGTGACAGCTCCAGCACGCGGCAGTTCACCTTCCCTGTGCTCACAACCGCACTTTGCACAGGTGGTGCTTGGAGTTAAAAAATAAAAACACTAGTGACTGATGATGATTTGTACCTCTGGACCTTCAGCATGGCTTACATCTTCTTTCCAAACATCGGGTTTTTTTTTTTTTTTTTCATTTTTTAAAACTTTTCTTCTTTTTTAATACAAAGAGTCCATCAGTTCAGTTCAGTTCAGTCACTCAGTCGTGTCCATATCCTGTCCCAAATTCTAGGTCAAAAGGAGAGCAGGAATTCACCCAGGCTTCTCAGGAGCCACTGTAGTCTATGCTGGGTAAAACTGGCCCACACGTGAACATCTTTGAGTTTTATACTAGCTCTTTATAAATTTCTCAATATATCCCATATGACTCTTTATAATATACCTTTGGGCAAACTGTAATATTGCCCAGAAGCTTCACTTTTATACACAAATATTAAAAAAGATGAATAGCCCCATAGAATATGAAGGATTTAATAAAACAATGCTTATCATTCTAAGTCCCAATGTATCTGTTATGATCAGTAAATTTTGTATTCCAAATCTATGTGCACTGGATATGGGACCTTAGTGGGACCACCAGGGATCAAACCTGGGCCCCTGCACTGGGAGTGTGGAGTCTAACCACTGTACCACCATGTTATGTCCCCCATATCTAAATGTATTAAACTGCTTTCATTATGACTACTCCCAATACTAATTAAAATTATGATTAGCTATAATTAATAGTTACATGGCTGAGTGCTAACCATGTGCCAGGCAATGATTTAGAAGTTTAGATACACAAGTCTCATCTGATCATGGTAAAGGTATCCTCATTTTTCAAAGGAGAAAACTAAGACTCAGAAAAATCAAATGACTTCCTTAGGGTCACAGAACAACAAATACACAGGATACTAACCTCTGGGGCCTATGCTCTTAAACATTAAGCTCTCCTGCTTTCAAATTAAAGCCAGGAAGTGAAGGAATGAGCATTAACCACTTTGTTGCTGCTGTTGTTCAGTTGCTAAATTGTTTCACACTCTTTGTTACCCCAGGGACTGCAGCACCCCCAAGCTTCGCTGTCCTTCACTATCTCCCAGAATTTGCTCAAACTCAAGTTCATTGAGTTGGTGATGCCATCCAGCCATCTCATGCTCTTTCACCTCCTTCTTCTCCTGCCCCCAATCTTTCCCAGCACTAGGGTCTTTTCCAATGAGTCAACTCTTCACGTGAGGTGGCCAAAGTATTGGAGCTTCAGCTTCAGCATCAGTCCTTCCACTGAATATTCAGGGTTGATTTCCTTTAGGATTGACAGGTTTGATCGCCTTGCTGTCCAAGGGACTCTCAAGAGTCTTCTCCAGCATCACAATTAGAAAGCATCATTTCTTTGGTGCATTAATCATTCCAAGATCACAGTATAAATTACTGAAAGTTTGCATATTAAGTTGCTCAGGTTTATTCAGAAGTATTTGTTGAACACTTATTATGTGCCAGCTAGTCTACTAGACACTTGGAAGAATGCAGGAGGACGGGATCCTTGGCCTGGAGGCTGCTGGCCTGTGTGGGAATCACCCAAAGGTCAGCAGGAGCCTGAGAGTCGCAGCTGAGGACTGAAAGTGAAGGAGAGAAGGTGAGGTGGGGAGTGCGTGCTTGCCGGTGGGTGGGCGGCATGATTCAGGGAGTGACTCCAGGCAGAAGAGGAAGCGTGGCTTCCACCTACAAGCCTGGGTCTTCTCACCTACAGATAGGGCTTTCCCAATTACTTCCTAACTTGGGTGCTCTGTCTCCAGTCTTTCCCTTGCCTCCACCAAGCCCTTGAATCTACCTTGCTGACTGTCATGGATAAATCTTCCTAACATGCAATTGTACACATTCTTAGTTTGAAAATTCCTAGAGGCTCCCCCACCTAACTCCTCCAACGTGCTAGTCCAAAGTCCTTCATTAAATCTTTCATTTTTCATTGACTGTGGGGCTGATGGATGTCTGTTTTCAGAGCACGTGTCTAGAAATTGTGAACAAGTTATAGTTCAGGAAATAATAAAATGCCATAGGAAATTCCACATAAAATTATTTGCATAGTGAGAACTTTTAAAGCATCATTTATACACAGGGAAATTTCTAACAGATCTTTCACTAAAATTAAATAATAGAATTAGAAAACAAGCCTATAAGGAAACAGAACAGATTGTCTAAGACCAAACTTGTCCTGCAGTTCCAGGAATTCTTTCTCTAATCCTGAGATGTGTACTGTGTGGGGTGCAGAATATTGTTTATATCTCAGTTGTAACAGCTCTTAAAAGCTAAAAATAGGGGCCTCTATGCGGAATGAAAAAGAAAGTTTATAATATCCGTGCAACTAAAGGCTGGCTCTCAGTGAACTAGGAAATCTTTCAGAGGTGAAGAAAACAAAACAATAATTTTTAAACATCATCCAACTTCACAGTTCCTATTTGCAAACTAGGGTTCCTGGGGATACCCAACTTTGTCAAGGCTTATGACTCCCCCACCTAGCTGCTGATTCTTAAAGATAATATAAAAAGAGTCTGTATTTTTTGCACATGATTAGAGAAGACTCTCGGAGAAGGCAATGGCAACCCACTCCAGCACTCTTGCCTAGAAAATCCCATGGATGGAGGAGCCTGGTGGGCTGCAGTCCATGGGGTCGCTAAGGGTCAGACATGACTGAGCGACTTCACTTGCACTTTTCACTTTCACACATTGGAGAAGGAAATGGCAACCCACTCCAGTGTTCTTGCCTAGAGAATCCCAGGGACGGGGGAGCCTGGTGGGCTTCCGTCTATGGGGTCACACAGAGTCGGACACGATTGAAGTGACTTAGCAGCAGCAGCAGCAGCAGAGAAGACTCTGGAAGGAAGTTAGGAAGGACAACTCACAGTTCTTCACAGTATAGTATTAGTCACTCAGTTGTGCCCGACTCTTTGCAACCCCATGAACTGCAGCCTACCAGGCTCCTTTGTCCATGAGATTTTCCAGGCAAGGATACTGGAGTGTCTTGAGCCCTTAATACCTCACTCCCCTTTCAAAGCTGAAGCCCTGAGACTTCCCTGGTGGCCCAGTGGCTAAGACTCTGAGCTCCCAACGCGGGGGGCCTTGGTTCAGACCCTGACCAGAGAACTAGATCCCACATGTCACAACTCAAGAGTTCACATGCCTCAACTAAAAGAGCCTGTGGGCCACAACTAAGACTCGGCATAGTCAAATTAATAAGTAAATATTTCAAAAAAGCTGAGGCCCATAAAGGCACCAGTCATTCTTCCTGGCAGTTGGAGATGCTGCTGGGGGCTCCATCTCCTGACTTCTGACTTTAACCAGCTTGTCCAGCTCCCTGGTGCTTTGAATCTACCTTCTGTCCCTCCAGTTCTGCACCTAAATTACCACCTTGATTTGACTGCACCATGGCCTCTGAGTTTGGTTTTGTCCCTTAGTCCTATTTCATCGTTTGGCTCCAGCACCTTGGAGTTGGCTGGGCCACCCTCAGCTCACTTCTCCAGAAGGAAGCCTGGGCTGGGGGTGCTGTGCCGGCTTCATGTCCAGGCCATGAGGAGGTCTCATCACAGGCAGTGGCAGGTGTCCTCACTCTGTCTGCAGACACATCTGTCTACTCCAAACAGCCGATGGTTCATTAATGGTGAAGTTTTATTTTTGTTCCTCATTGTTTCATATGTATTTAGCTAGCATTATTGAAAAATGGGCTTCCCTGGTGGCTCAGCGAGTAAAAAAATCCGCCTGCAATGTGGGAAACCCCAGTTCAATCGCTGAGTTGGGAAGATCTCCTGGAGAAGGGAATGGCTACCCACTCCAGTATTCTTGCCTGGAGAATTCCACAGACAGAGGAGCCTGGAGGGCTACATTCCATGGGGTCGCAAAGACTTAGACATAACTGAGTGACTAACGCTTTCACTTTTCACTTTCACTGAAAAATCATGGGCAAAAGCTTTCTCAGACGGCCACAGAATTCTTCAAATTATACACACACACACATTACATTCATATCCTTTTGTTCTGAAACAGACCGACTGCCAAATGGAATATTAGGGAGAGTTTAATCTTTAGAGGAAATCAGGTGAATGTGAAAAGAGTTGACTGGTAAAACTTAAGAGAAAATGTGTGACTATTAGGAATATCTATTGTAGTCAAAAAGGTTAAAAAAAAAAAACTTTTTAGGTAATACCAAATACATTATGTGACTTCACAAAAACAATTTTGCAAGTGGGCATTAATTGGTTTCACTAAAATGTTCAATTTTATTCTGTAAACACCCAAAGACCATCTAGGAAATTGAGGCCAACACACATACACACAAAACTGTGTCTTACTGATCACTATCGAATCCTAAACCTATTGTAGAATTAGACGCAGGGCGGCCTCTCCAGACTTACAGCGGCAGCGTACCATCTATAAAAAGCAATATCCTTTAAGCAGGACTGTACGTCAATCCTTCCCATAATCTGACTGCGGGTGTGTGAGAGAGACAGGGAGGAGGAGCGGGGAGAAACAGTGACGGGGGCACGATCACAGTCGGTCCAAGATGAAAACAATGGATTATGTGCTCAGTGTTCCTCCTTCCACTCCGTTCAAAACTTACCTAGCTTCACACTCACAGACTGACTGTGTGCGGGGTTAGTTGCAAGTGTCAGCACTACTATATTCTGGCAGGGCAATGATTTCTGACAACCCCTGAATCCAAAAGCTTCCAATAAAACCTCCCAACACAACTTGCTTCTCTGCGTGTTTTGGGGTCTACATCAAGGTCATTTAGCTTAGGTTGGAAACCCTCCAGGCAGAATTCTGACACGTCTTCAGCGTGCAGACACTCAGTTGGGGCCCAGGACATGGAGATGCCAATCCCATGTGCTCTGCCACTCTCAAGGGTGAGACACACGGCCTTCCAACAAGACTTCCCAAGTATAAGCAGGAAAACCACCGCAGAATAGCCCTGAAGATCACCAAGAACATCCTTAAAGTCAGCGGTCATTTTAAATTTTGTTGATCTAGGTGACTTTGGGGTCCGGTGGCTTTGGGGGACAATGGAAATTTTCACATTAATGGTGTGAATTCTGTACTGTATTTTGACACCTGCTACATCTGATTCAAATGCAAAAAAAAAAAAAAAAGAGTCTGCATAATGAAAAGCCATTCATTTTTCCGTTTCCTGTCTCAGCAGGAATAGAAAGCAATTCCAAGCCACTCTGCAAATATATCCAAGGTTAAAGATTTTGGAGGGAGGAGCCTGCCAGCATCTCATGCCCTGAATCACTGAAGCATTTCAGTTGACTAACTGATTCAAAATAATAACTGAAGAAAGAAGGAAGAAAAACCCTGTGAGATTTGCAAAGCTGGTGCAGAACAGGTTCCTTCTAGAACCATCTCAAGAGTGGCTGGTCACGCTGGACTCTATCTCTGGGGTTTACTCCTAGATGCACCACGGTGCCCCTTGGATTTGGTGAGGGTCAGACAGCTCAAAGCCACTCTGGAATGGCCACAGTCAACACTCGGCCCAGGCTGGGGTCTCAGCTTGAAAATGCAAGAGTTCTCTGCGTGACAGTCTATTTATCTCCACCCCCTAGACCGTTCTCAAATGTCTGTCCCTTCTTCCCTTAATCCCCATGGCTATCGCTCTCCACGTGGCCTTGTCAACCGTGCTGCCTAGAGCACGTCCCGGAGTCCATCATCACCTGGCCTCCCATCCCGAGCTCCTTGGAGCAGGTAGCCCTGGATACGGAGGTCTCTTCTCTCTTCTCATCCTCAGCTCCTCCAAATGAAGCCCGCAGTAAATCCCTCCCCAGACATATCTTGGAAATGATTAATCTCTCAGATTAACCGAATGGGCTCAAATATAAAAATATTTTTAAAAAACAGTAGGGTCGTTAAAGAGTGACAGATTTAAGCGCCATCTGGGCTCGCTGGTCAGGGTGGCGCGAATTCCATCAAACGGCTGAATGGTGCATGATCTGGGAATCCCATCTGTTTTATCTAACATGAATCAGTCCAACGGTTTGGCCATTTTGATGTTAGAGTTGTTTAAAGAAAGCCTCAGATATATAATATCAATAGTTTTTTCCCCCTCTAAACTTCTAGAAGCAAATTACATGCTTGGTTATCACAATTAAAGTAAGAAATGAAGCTTAATTTGATTCTAAGAATCGCGCTGGTGAAATTCCAAATAGGCTTTTTTCCATTAAATGATTATTTTCCCAATTTTTTTTTAAACTTTGGCACCATATGTGGAGACTTTTCTCAGGGTTATCATATGAAGTTTTTAAAAAGTTTATTTTTTTTCACTGAAAACTATATTAATAAGATTTTGGATTTTACAGAATAGCAAATTTTGAGGTCTTCTTTCTCATTTTAATTCTTCCTTCTCTGCTCCCCTCAACGAAAATATTTTTAATGAAAATAATATGAAAGTACTATAATGAAAAAGTAGTTAAGAATATCACTTAGACAATTTTAATTTTTCTTAAGAAATATGTATTTCTTTTTTTAACAAGTAATGTCTTTTCCTGGTTTTTATCTATTGCTTTTAACCTTGCACTTCGGATTGCTTGCCTGTCTTGCTGTGCTATAATAGTTCTTAGAAACACTAATCAGATTTTCCTGCCCAATAACACAGTTCTGTTTCTGAAGAGTAGCAATAAACGTCTCAAAACAAATATTCTGAATACCTAGTCTTTAACAGGCAGGGGAAAATATTATTAAGAGTGGATATATTTTGTCTGTTTTGAGATCTCATGAGAAAGAAATTATAGTCAACTACAAATCAGACTATCCTTTAATGGGAAAACACTATTCTGCTATGATACTGTGATTATAATTTTTATCTTTAAAAATATGAGGGATACTTTTACTATTTTTTACTTTAGTCTTATGTTATAATATAGCATGCTATTCTATAGTAGACATGAAACATGTGAAGACAAAGCAATCATCCAACAAAAATTCAGAGAGCTGTGCAACCAAAGGGCCGCTGCACATTATCACATGATTTTATTCCTGTTTTTGTCATCTTTTGTAGCTACTATGTGAAACCAAAATAAATTCTTCAGTCCTAGATTTGTAGTTTTTAGCCATTTTACATACCAAACATATTTCCTAAAGCACAGAATCCTCTGGAAATATAATGCTGGCACTACATGGTATGTTACATGTGTGTGCATTTATTGATTCCTCGTCTATAAAACCAGGATAATAATATCTTCCTGTCAAATTCTTTCAAGAATTATGTGCAATCATGTTTGTAAAAATTCTAAAGTGCTGTGCAAATGTAAGGTATCATTAGTAATCATAATCACAATAATTCCATATTCTTATTGAACAAAACTACTGAAAAATAAAACATCCTTTCTCTACATCTCCCTTATGATTAAATAAAGAAGCACATGTATATGAACTCTTTCTACAGCAGCATTTCACAACTGGCTTCAAAGTATTCACTTCAGGGAATTCCAAAGATTCAGAGAAAAAAATTTCTACAATTGACATATTTTTAAATGCAGACGTGAACAGTTAAATTATTATAAACTCTATTTGTATCCTTTACTTTCCTAAAAGCTGTTGTGGCCAGTTCAGAATTCTAAAAAGCATATGAAAACTTCTGGCTGAGGGTACTGGTCCAGAGCTCAAACAGGATTTCTGTTGCTGATCATCAGTGGTCAAGGTATTCATTTAGATGAAGGCAAGTGCTGGGACCACAGACCTTTTCTCCTTTTCCTTCAAGTTTATAAAGTCACAAAAAGAGGAGAGACTTTTTGGAGGATAAATGCTATGTACAAAGTCTTTATGGAGAAAAGCCCTGATTATTAAAATGTCATTACATTTGCAGTTCTATCCCTCCCTGCCTCACCTGAAACAAAAGAAATGGGTCGCAGTATCAGCCCCAGGGTATTCTTCCCCTCCCTCGGTTGGGGCCAAGCCTGCCGTGCTCCTGGGATAGCAGGAGCCAACCAGATCCAGTCAAACCCAGCTTTCCTGATGCTGGAACAGCTCAGGTTGTCCCCGTGAGATGCCAGCTGGCTTCTGCACAAAGGTGTCACGCTTTGTGTGTCAATAATCCCTTTGGCTTTCTCAGCATCCCCAAATCATGCAGACACACACTGGACACTTGAATCAGGTCGTCACAGTACTGACGTCTGGTCCCCATGACTGCGAGGTGCCCACATCCCTAGGCGTATCCCCAACTCCAGGGCCTGAGGCACTCACTCAGCGGGCACACCCCCAAAGAGCTCAGTTACACTTGGCTGTGAGCTGGTCCTGCTACCCAGCTGCAGGGTATTAGGACACACGAGGCCGTGGGCTGGGGGGGTGGACAACAGTAAGTGCTTCGGGTAAAAATTACAGCAGTTACAGCTGTGGGAGAACTACCACAGGGACATTCTTCCTTGGCCAGGTAAAAGGACCTTAGTGAGGCTGTGTGCATTCAAAGATGCCAACCAGAAAATGTTATTATTGATATTTATACCCACATATGTGGCTGGTATCAAACAAAGCCCTACCTGCTCCGGTTTCACAGACATACAACTTGTTTGCTCCAGTTCAATTGAAGGATGCCATTTCTAGGGTTTATAAAGTGTAAGAAAATATTCCCCTTGGGGATGGCCTATGTAGCACAATGTCAGCTAAGAGAAGTGATAAGCTAGTACTGCCCTGTTTTCTTCTAGCATATTCCTTGACAAAATAATCATTTTTGAAACCACAGGTCATTTAAATGTATCTCACTCTCCATATCTGGGTGTATCTGAGTGATTTTATTTAACTGTGGTTTAAAGAAAATGCTCAGTGTCCTGAATCCAGCCTGAGATGTTTTTTCTTTGTACCCACATGGACCGTCTCAGATCTCAGCACTGTATTTTGAGCGACTGAACAGCCTGTTTAAAAGTAATGTAAACAGAAAAACCCCACATTACAAGAAAGAACAATGCCAGTAAATGAACAAGTGGTTGAGTGACCTAAAAAATACTTAATTCTCAATAAGATCTCGTTATCCCTTACCAAAACCAGTGAACTGTGCCATGAGATTGGGAAATATTTTATAAATGTGCTGCACTTTATAGGTTATCAAGTCAGATGGTGGCAAAAGATAAAACGGTATGACCCATTTGTCAGGTTATCCCATAAATCTGCACTTTTAAATGTGACAATTTGTCAAATTAGCAATATGAATGAAAAAAAATCAGCCTACTCCTAAAAAAAAAAAATCTTTATTTTCTATTCATTATGATCATTGCCTAACACTTAGATTTAAACACTTAGAAAGTATAAATCTAGTTTTCAAAGAATAATTTCAACAAAATAGGATGAATGGCCTAACATCATTTCTCAGTGAAAGCAGCTATGGGGAAGAGACCCTGGAAGAGATTTAGAATCTACTTTGGCTCAAGATAATTGATGAAATTCTATTCCCCTATAAGAAAAACTGTTAGTAGTTGGATCAGACTTTTTAAAATGATGCTGAGTGCTAACATCTAGTCCAATTATTAAACACACACACACACACACACACACACACAACACAATTAAAGCTGAGAGGAGAAGTATTTTAAATAATCCCAAACATCCAAAACTTCTGTGGCTTTGGTAAAAGGATCGTAAAGTACGGGACAACCAGAGCAAACCTCTTTAAAGCGCCAAAATAGCAAGAAAAGGTCAGGGAGCCAAGCAGGTCAGCAAAGTCCTTCTTCCCCGTTTGGGGTCATTCTTCCCTCCAGCACTGATTGGTCTCCCTGTAAATTCCACATTAGCTCCTCCCTTCAACGGTAGCAGAAACACTTGAACTGCCTTCTCTCTCCACAAAAGTTTAGTTTGCTGATTGGGCATGAAACAAAGGGAAGACAGCAGGGGTACAATTTATAAGGGGGCAGGCGAGGTTGACAGGCTATTGTGCTCTGGAGGCATCCACAAGCTGTTAATTCTATTTTAACATCGTTAATAAGACTGTTAACACATCAGACTTTGTTTAGAGACCTTGAAAACATCAACAAACTATTAAATGACCCACCTGAAATAAAATAGTATCTACTTTGAAAGTATCAAAATCATATTTTCTTAGAAAAACCCAAAAGTCTTGAGATGAAAAGACTAAAGAAAGGAAACAGGAAATTTATTTCTGTAAAATGTGTGTAAAGATCCCGCATTCTTAGGTTTAATGCTCTTGAAACATTCTTTATTATTTTGATATCATCTTCCATCTATGGATTTTGCAAATAAGGAAGTTAGATCAAAACACAACCATTTCCTTGTCCTTATGCAAAAAGGGATTAAAAATACAGGTTTAACTAAATATTTTAAATGAATAATTAGTCTTTCAGATTAACAGCAGTTAATTTTGCAACAGAATAGAAAAATGTTTTGATCTCACTCTTTAAAAAATTAGGAAAACACCTCATTATATAAGGGCAAATTTTGTATAATTTCATGTCCAACTAAAAAAGAGTTGAGTCATTTCAGTAAGAGTGAAAAGCTCCAATTCATGACTTAAGGAAAATAACATTCTCTAAAAACTATTTTAATTTTTTTCTCTTTTTCTTCACTTAATTTTAGGAATTAAGACTATTCAAAGTGAAAAGTACTATGCTTAAAACCAAGGAGACTAAGCAGTAATCTATATTCAAAAATAAATGTAAAGAAAATATTTTCATTAGAATTTTTTGGTGTAAATTTATTTTTTTTTTTGTAAATTTATTTTTAAGGTCAAACTTTTTTCAATTAAAATAGTATATTTCTTATAGTCTAACCACTAAAATTATTATAATTGACATTTAACTATCTTTTCATTCAAAGCAAAACAGCCCCAAATATATAGGAAATAATGTAGTGATTTTTAAAACAATTTTTGGGCACTGTATATATCTGAAATCTAGTGACAGAAAAAAATTTAAAGCATTCTGGATGTGACAAAGTATTGATTTTTCCAACACTCTGTAGTACAAAATATGCAGGTTTGTTAATTTTAAATATCCATGACTGTGATTTAAAAGAACCATTATTTCATACTCTTGCCAGCATGGGAGAGAAAAATCAAAAAATATGAGAAATTATGGTAGTGTCACATTATGGAGAAGCGATAGACAGGTTTTGGAAGAGAGCAGAGAATCCTCGGGAATATTTAAGTATTTTGATTCCTTTGAGCGCTGCTGTTTGTTGGCGGGCTTGGGTGGGGGGAGACAGTGGATGAAAACAGGGAGAGAAAATTCACAAAACAAGGACATCAATACGAGAACACAGACGTGCAAACTTCTGGGCAAATGCTGAGGCAACTCCAAATGCACCTTCGTACGTAGGAGAGTGCTCTCAACAGGTCAAGGGAGCAGTGTGCAGAGGCTGCTGTGTGCAAGGCGTGGCGACTTTGGGTGACACAGTCTGGGAAAGCATCAGTCACCACACGTTCTGAAAAGTGGAAATCAAGGCACTAGCCCTGAATGATGACCGGCGGAGGAATCATATTTGGCTGCCACTGTTCAATCGCCTTGCCCACATACAATGCCCGCTTCTTCCTCCAGCTTCCTGCCATCTTTCATGTTTCAGACACACATATTCCAACCCAAGTGTTTCAGTTGCCATAACAACTTCATAAATTTGTTCTCAAATGTCCCTTTTAATCACATCATTTACAAAAAGCTGGATGGGTCAGGACACTGCCTCAATTTATTCCGTTCACACCTGGCTCCTGAGGAGTCTTGCTACTTGTTCCTTTTCTCTAAGAAGCTCAAACACCTGAAAATAACGTCACTATTCCGCTCCCAGGCAGTTTTTTGTTTTTTAATCAGTTTGTGTGCGGCCTTATCAAGCTTTTAAAACCCAGGCGACATGACGCCCAGGAACCTTCCTCTGTCTCATGGAAGTACGGGACGGTGGTGCCTGTTCAGTGGCATATGCACAGAGCGGCTGCTTTATTTCCAGATATCAACTATTTATGCTACTAATAGGTTTTTGATAGAATCCTAGCCATTTTAGTTGGCTTCTGGTGACTATTACTACCTGGTACCTTTAAAATATTATCTACCTTAGGATGGGAAAATACAACTATGCTAATTTATAACAGTTCCAATGGCAGGCATTCATTTTTAAAATACTTGGGGATATTTTTGGGTTTTGTTCCAATAAAGAATAAGGCATAATATCTTTGGCACCGTTAAATGAATGACTTTTGCCAACACCAACAACCCAACAATGGAAAACAAGATGCCACCAAGAAACAGAGAGTTGGGGGAGTGGTGTCAACAAATTCGGCTGGGCTTTTTGCATATGCAGAGAAACCGAAGGCACTTCTGAAATGCAGATAAGAACACAAAAGGCCCTGAAGTGGCATTGAGGGCCACCGTTTGCTATTAGACGCCGCAGATGGAAACATGTGAAAGTCCACTTAAGTGAACTTTAGAATATGCAAGCGTAAAATAAAATTGCGAGTGAGAGAGAAGTTAGGGCTGTTTGTCGGTTCTAGAGTTTTAGTTTTAATTGCACTCTTAGTTGGTTAGAACAGAAATACAGAAATTTAAACTTAGAGGAAAGAGCTGGAGGAGGAAAATACTGTTTATAACCCCATCTGTCAAAAATTAAAACGCAGGGTGTACGGTATGCAACTCAGGACCAGCCAAAAAAAAAAGTAAATATTGGTTATATTTAGGAAAGAGCATAAGAACAGATGTTATATAAAAAGTTAGACCTTTTACTTCAAAAAATACTACACATGACAAGTTCTTTGCCACTGAAAAAAAAAAAAACACCCTCTTTTAATTATGTAACGAGTGAGAAGGTAGGACTCTTCACCTCTGAGTCCTCAATGAGGAAACAGCAGCTTCAAAGGCAGGCTTGATCTGTTCTGCCTGAAAAATTAACAGGCTTGACAAGTCCTATAGGACAGCTTCTCCAGTCGCAAAAAAAGAGGCTCTAGTGACACCCACAGTCCCGGGAACAAAATGCAGCTGTGAAGGAGGGTCTGGGGTTGGGGGAGGGCTTTTTTGTTCATTTGGGGGCTTTGGGTTTGTTTGTTTTTTCTTCCCTCACGACGGCAAAGCCTCCCGCCATAACCCTAAGCAGGCTCTGCCGGGTGCTCCCACCCCTTCGGCTGGCTTCTGCCCGCTCTGCCCGCTTCTCTGCGCGGCCACCGCCCCGCTGCCAGTTGGAGGGGGAAGCCTGCAGCTACAGGAGGGCCTGTTTGGGAGACCCGGCCACCCCGGGCCCATGGTTTCAAAGGGCAGGGAGTTGAAAGGAGGGGAGGACCGCGAGAGGGGCCAGGATGCCGAGGGAAGACATCAATTCAGCATTCCTCAGTGGCTTCAGATCTTCACCCTTGTTTTCTTTTCCCCTCTTCCCTCCTGGAAGGGTGAGGCGGGAACCAGCACTTCAAAGGGAAAACTTTCCCGGGGTTTGCGTGGAAGGATGCTCGCTCTGGCTCTTCCCACCGGTGTGATTAACACCAGAGGTTGTTATTATTTTTGACAAAAAAATGATCTCGCTTAAAGAAGACCACCTTTCATCTCCTGAGCCGCTTGTTGATGAAGCTGTTGGTGTTAAGACGGGGTGGGGAGGGTGACAGCCCAAGAAGCCAGGCCCCCTTCAGAAAAATGGAAGGGATACTTCTGCAGGGCAGGGGCAGGCAGGCGGCCTTCTGCCGGCGCGGCCAACTCTCATCCTCTTTTGTCCTCCACCCCTCTGCACCCCACTCCTGTGGCAGGGCCGACGGGGGGCCAGAGATTCAGCGGAAAGGGGAGGGACGGAAAAAGATTGCCAATTCAATAGTAGGAAACCAACCGTATGGGGCAGGATGAGGCGGGCGCACAGGCTTGGGTTCCGCGTCTGGGGCTGAGAGGAAACATGGAGGCTCAAGGCAAGTGCCTCCTAATGAAACAAATTTGGCTTAGTTACTGGGAAATACTGATAAAGAAACTAGCTGAAGACGACTATTTAAAGATGAAGGAAAGCAGAGCTGCTTAAAGCACTCCATAACAAATCTTAATTGCTCAAAACAAAGCAGCTGAGTTTCAAGAGCGCTTAAGAGGTCTTTCAGCTGTAAACTTGCAGCACAAAGCCCATGCAATATTATATTAAAAAAAAAAAGATTTTCAGGATCAAGGATGGAGTTAGAACTTTACCTTTTTTGAAAGGTTTAATTTTTTTCTACCCTGCCACCCTCCCGCAATGAAGTCAAGATTTAGTTAACAGTTACTACAATTTAACTACAAGTCTTTTACTGCCTTTTTAAAAGCAAATCTAAGGGAATGAGACCCACGTGCCTTCATTTCAAAAAGGCTCAAAATGTGAATTTAAAAGAATAAAACATTCCTGAACAATTATAAAGTCAAGACGGATTTTGGAAAGAACTATCAAAAGACAATATTTGTATAGAATTTGAGCATTAGCGGCTAGCCTGACACAGCAAAACCATTGTATTTTCCACTAGTCTTGTTTTGCTATATACAGCTGTGTTTTCACAGATGCAAAGCCATGTGTCTCCACCAAAAGGCCTAGCCTTCCCTTCAGATGTGAATGCAGATCAAAGGTTCCAATGCAGAAATACAAGATCCTTTCCCCTTTGGAACATGTTTTTATTTTTCTGCAGTGGCTGCAAACCAGAATTTCCATCTGTTGTCCTTCTGCAGTGTAGAGGTGAGCCTTAACAGTGGGGCTCAGAGCCTTGTTATCTCAGCTAAGAAGTGCATGGAGGTAGTGCGTCTGAATGGACGCTCCGAATGCTCCCAAGACGTCCACGCAGCTGAGACAGAGCTGAGCCAGGCACGGGCAGAATCCGTTTTAGTTGATAGGTTAGACATTAATTTTCTTATTTCTTTAAATATCAGAACAGATTACAGAATTTTTTAAGATGGGGTTTTGCAACATGCACTTTGATAAAGATAACAATATCAACTGTGATTTCCTGCCTACCCCTTCTCCCCACTCTCCCCAGATATTTTACATTTGAATCTTGGCTTATGGAAAATTCTCCAGCAATAAAAAATAATTTCATAAAATTAAGTGACTTTTAAAATTTCATTATAAGTCACTACCATGTAATTTTTAATGGAAATATTTTAAACATTTCTTGTTCCTAGTATTTTTTTAAAAATAACTCTTTTCCTCTCAATTTCCATTCTTTTTATTGAACAGACCCTCAGGATGACCGAGGAGAAACGAGTTTCCCTCTGTTAACTGCTCTAAAAATGGATTTACTGCCATGTAAATAAGTGCTTAAGAGAACAGTAAAAATACAGCACTGCCGCTAAAAATGTGGGAGGCTTTGAACATATTTTTGGCAGGTTTTTAGAAAGACCGACAGGCTCATCTACCTATCTGTGGAAGATCAAGAGAGGTTATGAATGGGGTGAATGGGTAGATGTTTGGGTGGAGATGGCAGATAGAAAGCTTTGGCTAGTCCCTAGAGAGATTTTACAAAAGCCCGAAGTAGAAACATGGCACGGACCAGTCCTAACGCCAATGTGTGAGTGCCATCTAGTGGTCAGCCCAGAACTGCACCCTGGTCTACCTACACCTACAAACGTGCCCTCCTATGTCTGCGGCTCCTACCTCTATTTCCTTGCTGCACTGTGGCTCATTCCAGCACTCCCAACCTCCTGTCCAAAAACTGTAGCTTTTCTGCCCTAATATAAACAACAGCAACAAAAACCCAAAAGTTTCAGAACAAAACAATTTTTAAAAGGACGATCCCAAATGTTGAGTCTGCCAGGAGCAAACTGTATTGTCACAGGTGTCCCCACTCCAAGGAGGAGGGGAAGCCGCGTGAGAATCCTTAAAGAGGCTGTTTCGACAATAAGGAACTGTTGCGGCCACACCTGACGGGCTAAGTTGCTTCAGTCATGTTCCACTCTTTGTGACTCAATGGACTATAGCCCACCAGGTTCTTCTGTCCGTGGAATTTTCCAGGCAACAGTCTCCAGAATTGTTGAGTGTGTTGCCATGCCCTTCTCTAGGGAAATCTTCCCCACCTAGGGATTGAACCCATGTCTCTTATGTCCCCAGCATTGGCAGGCAGGTTCTTTACCCTGAGTGCCACCTGGGAAGCCCTGAAGGGCCAGACTAAATAAACGGCCCCGTTGTCTACACATGCACACTCTGGAGCGGAGTGTGGGGAACAGCTTTATGAATAAACAACAATATTCCTCCGTTGGTCCCTGAGAGGTAGAGAAAGAAAGGTAGTCAGTTGCAGCTGAAAAGTTCCTATTTCAGCTCTCAATTTCCAGTTCAAGTGACTCAGAATGGTGAAGACGCCCCACCAGCCCACATCAGGTGACCCAGGAGGTGAGAACTACCTTCATCATCCCCTCCTGCCCCGAGGACCACTGGGCAAATCTGAAATGAGGAAGCTTTTCTTATGAATGATAATGAGAAACAACAGTGCTGTTATTAATCCTCCAGCAGGACCTACACGAGTGAGGGGAGGCCCAGAGCCCACTCTCGCGTCCCAATCGCTAGAGGTCGCTGTTCTGGCTTCATTCTGTGAGTCACGCCCCCAAAGAGCACAGCGATCCTGACTGTGTGTGTGTGTGTGTGTGCGCGCTCAGTTGTGTCCAGCTCTTTGTGACCCCCCTGGACTGTAGCCCACCAGATTCCTCTGTCCATGGGATTATCCCGGCAAGAATACTAGAGTGGTTGCCATTTCCTACTCCAGGGGATCTTCCTGACTTAAGGATTGAACCCTCGTCTCTTGTGTCCCCTGCGTTGGCAGGCAGATTCTTGACCACTGCGCCACCTGGGAAACCCAGAAACAAGATGCAATACTGCACACTTGCCATACCCCCTTCCCAGCTTTACTGAGATATAACTGATGTATAATACTGTGTATGTTTAAAGCGTACAGTGCAATTATTTGATTTACATATATATGGCAGAATGATCACCACGATAAGGTTATTAGTTAACCTATCACTTCACATAATTACTATTTGTGTGTGTGTGGTAAGGACTAAGATCTACTTAGGCCTGGCAAGGAGGAGGGTTCTTGAGACAGATCAGCCAATACACAGAAAGAATGGGCTCTGGAGTGAGTCTGTGCGGGTGTCTGGTTCTGCCAAGCATTGGTGTGTAATCCCAGCAAGATACAACTCTCTGGGCCTCGTGTCCATCCAGTGTGAAAGAGGGATCACAACACCTGTCCTGCATCAGACTTAAATGAGATGAAGAGTTCATGAAGCTCAGAGCCTAGGAGTGGGACTCAGGGCACGTTCACTGACTGACAGAAAGGAGGGAGGGATCACCAAGGGATGACACTGGTGTGCATCGCTGTGGGTGTGTGTCTGTGTGTGTGCGCACGCGCGTGTGTGTGTGTTCAGTCATGTCCGCCTCTTTGACCCTGTGGACTGTTTAGCCCACCAGGCTCCTCTGTCCATGGGATTCTCCAGGCAACAATACTTGAGTGGGTTGCCATTGCCTCCTCCAGGGGATCTTCCCGACCCCGGATTGAACCCATGACTCTTGTGTCTCCTGCACGGGCAGGCGGGTTCTTTACCTGGGAAAGTCCCCTTGGGAGCTATACTGAAAGGACCCAAAGCACTGTCCACGATCCCCCTGCCCATGCTAAGCAGGCCTGCTGAGCACAGCTGAATGCTTAAGAACACATTAAGGTTCTGAAGTTTCTCAACCTCAATGAACATGTTCCCTAATCTATAAAACGGGGCTGATAACAGCATCAAGCATCCAGGACTGTTCGAGGTATAAAAGTATAATACGTAGAGCAGCGAGTACAAGTCTGGCGCATATGTGGCAGTGTGAGGTTTGAGATATATTACCCATTGGGTTTAATCCTGTAGGATTCATGTCAGCACTTTTATTTAATAAGACCTGCATTTCAGTTTTGCTTGTTGAACACTGACAGGGAGGACCTGAGACATTTTACTTTTATTAAAATACTACTTAATTTATGGGAATCCCCTGGTGGTTCAAAGCTAGGACTCCGTGCTTCCACTGCCAAGTGGTGCACGTTCAACCCCTTAGTTCTTACAGGAACAAAGATCCCATAAGCTGTGTGGGACGGACCGAAAAAAAAATTGTTTAAATCACTCCCTGGTCAGAGAACTAAGATCCCATAAGCTGTGTGGCACAGACCAAAAAAAAAAAAAGCAAACTATTTAAAAGCTGTGACTTGGGACTTCCCTAGAGGTCCAGAGGTTAAACATCCTCCTTGCAGTGGAGCGGATGCAGGTTCGGCCCCTGGTGGGGGAACTAACATCCCATGAGCCGTGGAACAACTAAGCCCGCGCACCACAGCTGCTGACAGCCCTCACACTCTGGAGCCCGTGAGCCAACTAGAGAGTCCGTGTGCCACAACGAAAGGTCCCACGTGACACAACGGAGACCTCGTATGCCACAACTAAGACTCGACACAGCCAAGTAAACAGATACGGAGCTTTTAAAAATAAAAGCTGTAACTCGTCTCAGAACCTACTGTCCAGCACGTGGAACTCTGCTGAATACTATGTGGCAGGCTAGATGAGAGGGGAGTTTGGGGGAGAATGGATCCATGTATATGTACGGCTGAGTCCCTTTGCTGCTCACCTGAAACCACCACATTGTTAATCCGCTCTACCCCAATCCAAAATAAAAGGTTTTTTAAAACAGCTGTGACTGTCTCAGTGTGGTTCACCACGCTCTGAGGCTGGAGGCTCTGTGCTCCACGCACTTGTACCCGCTGCTCTGTGACTGCTCTGAAGACCTTGCTAATGAGCAAGACTGCGGTGACATGGAAGCAGCATAACGTAAATGGGTGGAGAAGACTCTGGGTCAGAAGACGTGGGTTGCCACACGCAGGGTTGGGAGTGAGGGTGCACAGTCCAGCCAGCCCTTCCTCCTCACGCCCCTGGCCCAGCCCTGCATGTGTGTGGACACGCCGGGGTGCGTGCCCAAGTTCCAGGCCTCATTCCCCAGGCCTGCCCCACCCTTCAGTTAACCCTCTGGTCTGGGGTGCCAAGGCTACTGCTGACACTGTCAGCGCACTAAGATGGACCATCTACAGACGCCCAGCTGACGATGACATTTCCAAGTCCCTCCTATGTCTGGGTATATTCTGGGACGATGTTCTGGTTGATGAGGTCTGGCCAGAGTGAGCAGAAACATGGAGCCCCCTATAAGGAAGGAGTGTGTCCTCCCATTTCCGGTGTGATGAGCCGGGCCTGAGCAGCCGTCTTGGGTAAGACGTGTGCCGTGTGCTGAGGATACAAGAGCCATGGGATAAAAGGAACCTGGGTCCTCACTGAGCCTCCGTGTGAGTCCTCCTCCACCTACTCCCAGAGGTGACAGAGAAATTATCTTGATAAAGGCACCCTTTTTTGTGGCCTTTTTTAATCACAACACCCAAACCTGTATCCTGACTGAAACTCTACAGTTACTGGATGCGTCTAAATGAAATGGGCACTGAGCCCATTGTGTCTGGCATGTTATCACTTGACTCAATCTAATTCTGAGCAGAAGGGACAAGTAAACGAAAGCTATTCTGTTGATCTCCTTGGACACTGGATCGTTGTGGGATTCCAAGGTAAACAAGCAGGCTAACAAAAACTAGCCAGGAGGGACTTCCCTGGTGGTTCAATGGTTAAGACTGCACTTTTACTTCAGGGTGGTTCCGGTTCAATCCCTGGTCAGGGAACTAAGATCCCACCACTGTGCAGCACGGCCAAAACCAACACAAAACTAGAAAACAAACGGAAAGCCAAGGAAAGGAGAAAATCATCACAGTAGCTTCATGTGTGGGATTTTTAAATTTTCAAATATGTACGTGATTGAGAAGAAACTTCAAAATGAAACATTATCATTTCAGTTGGTTATAATATTGGCAAGGGAATGCCATTACGCTTGGATGAGTAAATGAGCCACAGACACGTGCAAAGGAGTTAACAGTGAGCGACTTACAGTCGAGATTCCAAGCTTTCCAGGTGCTCCCCCATAGAGGACTTTACTTTCCATCTATTTCTGTCCCTAGATTATCAGCCTCAAGAGAGAGACTCCTCAGTGTCCCGTTACTGAATCCCACTCTTTTAAAAACAGCACGTATCACGATGCTTGCATTCTGAAACCCCTGCAGGTACTCCTGCTGCTGCTAAGTCGCTTCAGTCGTGTCCGACTCTGTGCGACCCCATAGACGGAAGCCCACCAGGCTCCCCCGTCCCCGGGATTCTCCAGGCAAGAACACTGGAGTGGGTTGCCATTTTCTTCTCCAATGTGTGAAAGTGAAGTCGCTTAGTCGTGTCCAACCCTTAGCGACCCCACAGACTGCAGCCTACCAGGCTCCTCCATCCATGGGATTTTCTAGGCAATAGTATTGGAGTGGCTTGCCATTGCCTTCTCGCAGGTACTCCTAGTTGCCTACAAAGTCACGTCTGATATCCTTAGCCTAGGGACTTCCCTGGTGGTCCAACGGTTAAGAGTCTGCGCTTCCACTGAACAAGGCACAGGTTCAATCCCTGATTGGGGAAACTAAGATCCCACGTGCTCTGACCATAGATAGATAGATGATAGATTGTTGTTGCTGCTCAGTCACTAAGTCGTGTCTGACTCTTTGCAACCCATGGACTGCAGCCTGCCAGACTCCCCTGTCCTTCACCATCTTCCAGAGTTTGCTCAAATTCATGTCCATTGAATCGGTGATTCTGTCTAACCATCTCACCCTCTGTCACCCTCTTCTTCTGCCTTCAATCTTTCAAGACACATAGATAAAATCCTTAGCCTAGTGATCTAGGCTCCCCAAATTTGACCCAAACATGACTTTCTGATCTCATCTCCTAATCTTCTCCCAGCACAAGGCACGCCCTCGGGCCTCCGTGACTGTGCTCACAGAGTCCCACCTCCCAGGGTTATCTGCCTTCTTCCATGTGCATTCAAAGCCTACTTATCCTGGAGATGGTACTCTGTCACCACCTGCTCGGCATCTTTTAAGTTGTGTCTCCCCCAGCTCATGACCCCAGGTGGCCACCTCAGTCCTTCCCACTTGGTTGAGCGGTAGCCATTGTTTCAACTGATTGCTTTACAAGGAGAAATAAACTTCAGGGGCCTCTTTGCCTCCAGGGCCCAGCCAAGAACTCCACTGTCTCCACACAGAGGGAAAGCAGACGTGACCCCGTTGAGCAGTCTCCCACGCACCTCGCCCTCCCTGCTTTCTCGACCCTGCGCCCCCAGTGTCTATGTTTGGCAAAGTGATGCTGGCTGGCAGGGGCTGCGTTAGCAACCCTTCCCAGGGTTGCATTTCAAAAGAACTTCCCTTTGGGGAGAAGAAAGGCTTGCTCAGACTCCCTAGAAAGTCACACAAAAAGGCCAGTCTGGGTGCTCAAATGCTAGAAATGGAAATGAGTTCCATGTGAACATTTAGTGGTTACTGACTACCCCAGATCCACTCCACCTCTTGAGAATCTGCCTCATCCTGCTCACAGCTTAAGTGTTAGTCGCTCAGTCATGTCTGACTCTCTGTGGCCCCACGGACTGTAGCCCGCCAAGCTCCTCTGTCCATAGGATCCTCCAGGCAAGAATACTGGAGTGGGTTGCCATTCCCTTCTCCAGGAGATTTTCCCAACCCAGGGATCAAACCCGGGTCTCCTGCGTTGCAGGCAGATTCTTTACCATCTGAGTTACCACCAGGGAAGCCCCATAGCTTCGTCTGCTGGAATTATCATCAAGGTGCCCGGCTCTCTCAGAGCCAAGTGGCGGACACGGTTAGACCGGTCAGACACTCCCGTCCTGGGCCCTGCGTCCTTTGCTGGCAGCGCATCTACCCTGGTGGCTGAGCTGGGAAAGATGGAGGGGTGGTGCTGACGCCAAGATGACTAAGCTGCCTTCCCCCTGATTTTATGAGTGTCCCCATACCCTTCCGATAAATCCCCCTTTCTCCTGAAAGCCAGATTCAATCTGTAGCTTAATCAAGAATTCTTCTTTTCTTCCTCCCACCCACCCCCCGCTGGCCACAGCTCCCTCGAGGCATGCGGGATCTTAGTATCTTAGTTCCCCAACCAGGGAGTGTACTCATGCACCCTACAGTGGAAGCACGGAGTCTTAACCACTGGGCCACCAGGGAAGGCCAAGAATCTTTTTGTTTTTTTAACTAAATTTTACTGGAGTATAGTTGGTTTACAAGGCTGTGTCATTTCTGCTGTACAACAAAGTGAACCATTATACATATACATAGATCCACTTTTTTTGATTCTTTTTTCATATAGGTCGATACAGAGTATTGAGTCGAGTTCCCTGGGCTACACAGTAGGCTCTTATTATCTATTTTATATATAGCAGTGTATACATGTCAATCCCAATCTTCCAATTTCTTCCTCCCCGCCTTCCCCCTTGGGAACCATAAGTTTTTAACCAAGAATCTTACCTGATAGAAAGTCAAAACCCAGAATTTCATTTCATTCAAAAAGTATTCAGGTCTTGCCATGCACTCAGCACGGAGACAGCTGCCTTTTGAAAGCAGTTAAAGGACTCTCTCTCCCTCCAGGAGGTTTAATTTGATATGGGGGACAGGAGAGGGTGCACGGAACACAATCACACGTGAGCAAAGCCACAGGGGTGCAGGGGAAGGGCGTGAGCCAGGGAGGGTGGGCATGGGTGATCAGTAAGACTTTGCAGGAGCAATGTGATATTTGATCTGCAGAATTTCACCAGGTGGAAAATGGGGAGAAGGGGCCTGCAGGCAGAAGAAACAGCATGAGCAATGGCAGAAATGGGGCTGCTTCATTACAGTAAGAATTTTAACGTGACTAGAGGATCTGGTACAAGGGGTGGGAAGGAGATAATTCTGGAAAGGAGATTTGGGGTCAGAGTGTAAAGGACATGGTACGGCCACGTAAGATCTTCAGTCCTCAGTGTTGGGAGCAACTTGAACTTGTAGAGAGTTGAGCAATGAGCTCTGTGCTCAGAAAGCTCCTTCTGGAAGACGGACAGGAGGGAGGAGGGGCCAGCCAGAGGACAACAGCAAGGGGCCAAGACAGCCGCAAGGGGCCAAGACAGCCGCAAGGAAGAGAAGGCAGAAGCCATGGCCGAGATATAAAAAATCAAAGGGGTTGGCTGCAGTAAAGGGTAATTCCAAAGGCATCAGCCACAAAGCAAGGAAACGTGGCTTCAGAGCCAAGGCCTTGAGGGGTGGAATGGCCAGGACAGTACCTCCCCGCTTACCTTACGCCTCAGAAGGGCACCTTTACCTTTGGCCAAACCAAGATTCAACCTCACCCCTAAGTAGGAACTCAGTGATACAGGTTCTGACTCCCAGGCAGACAGAAATGGTAAAAGTGGACCAACACTCTGTTCTCTGTTACTTCCCCTTTTCAAACATTTTTTTCTTGAAGATTTGAGAACATTTAACACATAAATCCTTCATCATGGTTTCAAAATTTCCCCCACCCCTTATCTCCTTTAATAACACGTAAGTTAAGATTTGCCAAAGAAAGGATGACATTGTAAAGGTACATCTCACTGAAATCTACTTAATTGTTACATTTGTTTAGCTTTTTTGACACAATTTTTAAGACTGTTTATATTCTTCACAGAACTTCATTTGGACTATCATATGAAAAATGGGTGCCAATTAGAAGTATTTTGGCTAAAACCAGTTCCTGCACATCATTGTCTTATGCTAGAAGCGAGCTGGCATGAACAACAAAGGGGTGCTATTAATAGCACAACACAGAACGCAAGCGGAAAACTTGAGTGAAATTATGTTTTTTAAAACCCACTGTTTAGTGCCCAGAAAAGGGACAGACTGTGCAGCATCTGTGCTGGGGGGATATGGAGCTAATAAATCATTGCCGTTTTTACTACGCACAGGCAGAGCATGAGAGTCTGTCCAAAGCCAAACATGTGCTGTCCGAGCAAAATGATTCACGTTCCAGGGCTTTTTTTTCTACCTGATTTGAAAATTTACGCATTTAGGCATCTGAAATGATTTTATTAATTTAACTCTCCTGTAATCATTAACAGGTGTTTTTTTTTTTTTTAATTTGAGAAGGGTTACATGAATGAATGAATATTACTATAAACATATATACATCCTTATGTTCAAACATAAAACATTCATTGCAAAGTCTGATGTAAAGCCACATCATACCTATGACTGAGCTGGAAAAAAATTGGACTTTGATGCATGTAAAAAAATGACTAGTTTTTTGAAAATTCCTTGTGAAGCAAGACGGCTAACTTTCTACTATCAATCCAAGAAAGCCGTAAGAAAAGCCTATCTTTTTGCGGAATTAATTTTGTCAGAATATCAAAGCAAGTTTATAAAAGACTTGAAACACAGACGACAGTACAATATCCTTCCTCAATAAGTAACTACCCACGGCTAATTTCTTAAGCCTTAGACACACTTGGCCATCCTATCAGAACTGGAATACATTAATGTAATAAAAAGGCGCTTCTAAATAGTAACACAGGCAGTTCCACTAATCAGATTATCATCATAATATATTGACAGTGAGAGAAGTCACAGAAAACAAGGACTGACAGAATGCTGTTTCAGGATTCAAAGAACAATGGACTCCTTATTTTGGCATTCCATAATCATTTTACCTACACACTCTTTGAGAAAACTGGTAAAATTCAGGAAGCAGAGCCTAGAGGGGCTAATACATATTTGGAGTCTTCTGAACAGTCAACGGCGTTCAGGTTTTTGTCCTAGGACTTGAAAAGTTAAAGGCACGGTCCTGCCAATTGTGAGATGCCCTCTCCAACATGGACCACCCACAACTGCGGATTTTCCATCTGGTGAACAAAACAGACAGCTCCCTAATTATTTTTAAAAAGGATTTTTTCCCCCTAACATACTTTCTTTATTTGTCTGTGACCTGGAACTTAATGGAAAACCTGGTGCATGCCAACTTCATTTCTTGTAATGAAACATCCCATTTTTATTGTTTTAACTAGGGTTTTTCAAAGGCTCTAAGATAGAAATTATTACCCCCAGAGCTAACACACCAAGTCACCAAGAAAATTCCCATGAACAACTGTTTTCTCTGAACAGAGAATATCTAGTTTTAAATATTAACCACTGAAGTTTTCGCTTACAATCAACATGAGGAAAATAGGAGGGAAATTATTTTCAATCGTTTTCAACGGGGCACCCATACTGCTAGTGTCAAAATCAATGGCTTTTCCAACAAGATGGCCCCCTCTGCCAAAAGCATGCTCAGAAACGCCAACTGTAATTAAAATCTGGCACCTGTCTTGGGCACCAAATTTGCTTCTAATATCTCCATGTTGAAATGTGTCTCAGCTTTGAGAGGACGGAAGATGCTTCTTGCCCTCTGCCCTTTGGAAAAACACTCAAGTGGAAAAATTGACGGCTGTTTGCCCGAAAATTACATTTTTTAATCTGAGCTATCCTAAATTTTCTCTGCTTTCTTTCCTTGAATCTGTTTGTTTAATTAGTCCCAAGAGACTGAGCATACATTCCCTTCACACATTTTGTTTTTATAAACCTCAGGAAAAATGGGCAGTGAAATAAGTTCCTCCTAGTATGGAGCTGTGCTCGGCAGGGTGGGGGGCTGGTGGTGGTGGTGGTGGCGGCGGTGGTGTGGCATGGATAGATTTCACAAACATTTACATTCTATGGAAGTGGGAGGCACAGAAGCGGTGGGGAGGAAGGCTTTCCTAAGAGGGTTTTTCAGAGACCAGAGCAACAAATCTTGATGTGATGCACAATGTCCTCTCTGACATGGTCAATGGACAAGCCTGTGCCCCAACTACTGTTTTGTTGAGCTGGGCCCCCCAGAATCTAAGGCTTTAGTCCTTTAAAGTATGCACAGCATTTCCCCAAAAGGAAATCCCTTCTCTCTTATAAGCCTGTCACATACTGGACACCTGGGTCCACCTAGGTGAGGCCAGAGTGGTCTTCAGGCCCCCACAAGCCCAGGGGACAAGAGGCCAGAGTGTGCGACGGCCCAAAAGCAGGCTCGTGCCTGCCTCGCTAACCACTGGAGCGCAAGGACTAGCAGAGGGCCTCGCACAGAGAGGATGCTCAACAAATGTCACGGAAAGAAGAGCAGGCAGATCCCCTGTGAGTGCAAAGAGCGCCTTATACTGAGACTTCATAAGGCCACCTTGGCTTCAGTAGTGAAAAGAACCTGATGAAGTGGACTGGAAATCCTTCATGTGCAGGAAGATGCCCTTCTACCAATACTTCTTTGGGGCGCAGATACACAGATGTTCTGACCTTGGGATTTAGCAGTCTCCCTCCTCAGGTGACCATCAGCAACGCTATGCACCCCAGACCCCTCCTAAGTTCCTGTAACACCTCACTCTTCATCAGAAGTGAGACTTAAAGAGGTAAGGGAAGTGTGACAGACCACATAAGGTACAAACAGATTTTACTATTAAATAAAGCAGAAAGTGTATAAAAGCAGAGCTTAATGTACGACATGTTTATGCTCAAAAAGATTCATCAAATCCGTTTTAAAAAGAAATTCACCAAGAGGTTGCTTCTTTGGAACTGAAAATGACTTTTTCCCAATGGTAAAGATATTACAAAGGATGGCCAGGCACTCAGGAGGGCTCAGAAAAGCCCACTTGACCCCACAATGTTCCAGAATGCTGAATGACACCCGCCACTCTCTGCAACAACCTGCTCATGGGAAGGGCATGCTGAGTGTAAACTCGGGAACTCCACAGCCGCAGGAACAGACACCCAGGACACAGCTCGTAGACTATGGATGCCTCATTCCCCTAAACAAAGCCATCTCCCTGGACCAGAAATTTCCCTAAGGCAGCATTTTAAAAAACAAAACTTTTTACTGCAGCCCTCAAGAAAAAACATTTCTGATGGATAACCCATAAACACACATGTCCCCCACATATTAGAAGAAATAAACATTTTTATAAAATAAAGCTTAACCTGTGATGTACTTTGACTAGAACAGTTTCTACATTATCCTGGTTTATCTTTTCAAATGCTCATCATGACCCAATAAATATATTTACAGCTCGCTATGGGTTGGGATGGGCTTCCCAGGTGGCTCAGTGGTAAAGAATCCACCTGCCAATGCAGGAGACCCAGGTTCAATACCTAGGTCAGGAAGATCCTCTGGAAAAGGAAATGGCAACTCACTCCAGTATTCCTGCCTGGGAAATCACATGGACAGAGGAGTCTGGTGAGCTATAGTCCACAGGGTCACCAAGAGTCAGACATGACTGAGCAACTGAGCCCTCAGATGGGTTGAAACAGTCTAAACCACCACTGCCCCGAACGGCCCAAATGGAGGAGCCAAGGTGCAAAGAGTGGTGGGTGCTGAGGTATATTCCCGCAACTTGTCATATCGTATGGTTAACTTCTAATGTGACTGTGAGTAACAGGATTAAAATGAGACAATTTCCTGCAAGTATGTCAGAAATTCATGCGTCCCTTGGTTCAGGCTCCCACCTGTTCAATTCTCTCCTCCTCCTTGTCTACCTTGTCGAAGATGTTAGGTATTAGCAGAAAAGCTGAGGATACAGATAATTACAGATTATTACCAGGGAACAAGGACAGAGACCGCCAATCACACTGACGAAAAGACAGAAGATCTGTAAACTCTAAAAGAAAGAAACCTGGCTATGCAGAACACTGCTGCTGCTGCTGCTGCTAAGTCGCTCAGTCGTGTCCGACTCTTAGCGACCCCATGGACCGCAGCCTACCAGGCTCCTCCGTCCATGGGATTTTCCAGGCAAGAGTAACGGAGTGGGTCGCCATTGCCTTCTCCATGCAGAACACTGAGCTACCACTTAATCAATGATTGGGCTGTTGTCACCACCGCACCGCACACACTGTGGCTCACAGAGGAACCAGTCGGCACCACCCACGAGGAGCTGCCTCAGAAGCTGGACAATGCACGGGATCCCGAGCCTTCTAGCCCTTTTGGTACAGACCTACTACTTTCCTCTCTAGAAAAAAGTCTACTAACTCTGGATGAAGGAATGACCCTGGGGACTCCAGGGTCACATGAGTACCCAAGAGGAGCCCACGAGTCCCGGGGCAAAGTCCTCACGAAGGCCCAGTGAGCACTTGAGTTCAGTGGATGAGACAGGAGGCAGCACTCTGGGTCTCACCCTAGTGATGGATTCGAGCAACGCCCCCGACCCCAGCCCCAACTAACACCATGACCACTGCCAGCCCTCCCACACCTGGCTGAAGCTGAGAATGACGGGACATTCCCAGTGATCAGGGCCACACTCACAAGACGTACACAGGAGCCAAAGCTGCGGTACTGAAGGGTTAGAGTGTGAGGTTCCTGTGTGTGTGTGCTCAGCCGCTCAGTCGTGTCCGACTCTTTACAACCCTGTGGACTGGACGCCCGCCAGGCTCCTCTGTCCACGGGAGTCTCCAGGCACGAATACTGGAGTGGGTTGCCATTTCCTTCTCCAGGGGATCTTCCCCACCCAGCGAGCGAGCCCCGCGTTTGCAGGTGGGTTCTTTACCACTGTTCCACCTGGGAAGCCTGTGAGGCCCCCACCCCTCCCCAAAGAGTGTGAGTTTTCCAACCAAACTTGAGGATTCTTCGCAATGACCTGTCAGAACCATCCTGCATTGTGTCTGAGACCCTGGGACCCTTACAGGCATTCCTCTCAGGGGGAGGGGTCCTCCATGAGATATGTCCTATGGATTTTCATTACCACAGGTATGCATCTTCTGCATTCTGCCTCATTTTATTTTAAAATTCCATTCAAAAGATTGGGGAGCATTATTTCAAGATTAAATTTTAAATGGTTTAATTTGACTTAATGTTTCAAAAAGGAAAATACACCGATCTTGGAAACATCTCACTCCACTGAATTCATCTTGAACCTTTGATTTCTGTGCTGTCTTTCCTTCTTCTGTTGTAGGGCTTTTTAAATAAATAAAGTGATGAGCGGCATATAATAAGTAATGTTAAGATGCACAGAGCATCAGGTGTCAGTGTGTGCTAGGCAGCTGAGTTGTGTCTGACTCTGTGCGACCCCATGGACGGTAGCCTTCCAGGCTCCTCTGTCTATGGGATTCTCCAGGCAAGAATACTAGAGTGTGTTGCCATGCCCTTCTCCAGGGGGTCTTCCCGACCCAGGGACCAAACTGAGTCTCTTAGGTCTCCTGCACTGGCAGGTGGGCTCCTTACCACTAGCACCACCTGGGAAGTTCATGGTGTCAGTACCACACCCTAAATAGCTTCGGCTCATTTGGGTTCCTAACTTTACCCACTAACAACTCATTTTACCCTACAGGTTATAAATGACTAATTACCCACATTCAAAAAATTTGTTTAGTTGGAGGATGAGTGCTTCACAATGTTGAGCTGGTTTCTGCTGTACAACAACATGAATCAGCTATGAAAGTGGAAGTCGCTCAGTCGTTTCCAACTCTTTGCGACCCCATTGACTACAGAGCCCATGGAGTTCTCCCGGCCAGAACACTGGAGTGGGCAGCCTTTCCCTTCTCCAGGGGATCTTCCCAACCCAGGGATCGAACGCAGGTCTCCCGCATTGTAGGTGGATTCGTCACAGCTGAGCCACAAGGGAAGCCCAAGAATACTGGAGTGGGTGGCCTATCCCTTCTCCAGCAGATCTTCCCAACCCAGGAATCAAACCAGGGTCTCCTGCATTGGAGCTGGATTCTTTACCAACTGAGCTATCAGGGAAGCCATATATCTCCTCCCTGTACCCTTATTTTAAAATCAGCACAAAGCATACTATGTCAACTGGGGTTACATCAACTGCAAATAATGTATGATTATAGGCTTACATTCGGAGAAGGCAATGGCAAGCCACTCCAGTCCTCTTGCCTAGAAAATCCCATGGATGGAGGAGCCTGGTAGGCTGCAGTCTGTGGGGTCGCTAAGGGTCAGACGCGACTGACTGACCTCACTTTCACTTTTCACTTTCACACATTGGAGAAGGAAATGGCAACCCACTCCAGTGTTCTTGCCTGGAGAATCCCAAGGACGGGGGAGCCTGGTGGGCTTCCGTCTATGGGGTCACACAGAGTCGGACACAACTGAAGTGACTTAGCAGCAGCAGCAGCATAGGCTTACATTGGTGATCTATGAAAAGACTCTCAGCAGAATTGAAGGCAAGAATTTTCAGAGAAAACTCCACAGGAAAAAAATGATATATTTGTTGTTTGGCAACATGGTTTGTAAAGCCAACCAATGAAAATTCTATGATAAAAAGATGATAAATGTGAAACAAAGTAAAGCGAGGCACTTGTTCTTTTTGTTAAGTCCTCTCATAAGGGACGCATCTTTAAGAAACACATCAGCATGACTAGTTTGAATCTGTACCTCCCACCATACATTCCTACACATTCATGTGTGTATGTCTATGTCTGGGTACGTGCATACCTATTTCCAGAGCAGTAACAATCCCACAGTCCTGAAGACAAAATAGCAGGGGGCACTGCCCATTAAGTTATCGGTTCCAGGCCTTCACTTCCTAATTGACAACTTCAGGGCTCCTTTCATCACCTGTCAACTTCAAACCCACACTCAATTCTTCCTTTTAGATGATGTTGCGTCTGTAATGCAGCAGAATTTCTGACACACTGCAGCATGTCTCCTATGAATATTTCTTTGGACGCACAGCTTAATAAAGGGTGGAGACGGAGGAAACCTGCTCAATGTTTTTCACATCTATCAACAACTGAAAAGAACATGGTAGGGAAAAAAACACAATTTTATGCTTAAAATATTTTCCACTAGTCAGCGGTAATTCAAGCTGTTTAAAGCAAGTAGATATGGATTTAAATATATAAGGATATTTGATACAACCAAAAATATCTTCAGCCTAACATGGTGAAACTAGTGAAACATTAAAGATGACAATTTACATAAAAAACAATAGTGAAATATATTCAGCTCTAAGCTAAGCGATTTTTAAAACCCATAATGAGACAAACAAAATACTAAATAGTTTACCACGCAATTGTTCAGTTTATTAAATTGCCTTTGAAAAAATAATTGGTTTAATAGGTGCTTTAAGCATTATTTTCATGATTAAAAGAACACCAAAAATAAATGAACCAATTCAAATTTTACTTTTATAGTATCAAAAGCTAGATTAAAATCACACTGTTCCGTTTAATTAAACACTATAGTACACAGAAAATATAAATTTTCAACTAAGCATACATCAATCACACACCTGGAATTTTCCCAGATAAATTCATTTTTAAGTATTTTGTCCAATTAGCCATTTCTATAAACGTACTCAAGTCACGTGTGGTTTGTGGGAACCAATTTGTGATTCTAAAAATACAATCACCTTGAATAAGCTAAAAGGATAGGTTTTATGTTTTCTTCTTCTCTTTTGGGCTTTCATTTGTTATATATTGACATAAATGCATTTAAACAACTGCAGAAGCACTGGGGCACTCCTTTAAGAATGATTCTAAATACTTATGTTCTAGAACTGGATTTGGCCAAGTATTTATTGTTATAGTTATCAACATTTATGAAAGAATGGATGACTAAAGCATAGTGATTTCTGCATATCTAAAGGTTTGATGCTCCATATTGCCACTGTGACCATAATGAAGTGGGTAAGGACATGCAGAGAATCCAGAACCATGCATTTTTCCTAACTGCCAGCAGAACTACCATTTTACCTATGCACTAGCCAAGAAAACCAGATCCAAGGCATGCTATACATGTTAAGAAAGTTAACCACAAACGTTCTCCTTTAAATCTTGTCAGGAAGATCCCCTGGAGAAGGGAACGGCAACCCACTCCAGTATTCTTGCCTGGAGAATTCCATGGACAGAGAAGCCTGGTGGACTATAGTCCATAGGATCACAAACAGTCGGACATGACTGAGCGACTGAACTGAACTGAAGCAGGCTGCAGAAACAGGCATTTGGCTCCTACTCTACTCTTTAGTAGGTCTGTGAGTCTGGGTAACTCACCTTACTTCTGTGTATCTCACGTTCTTCACCTGTACAACAGCCAAAAGAATACTTTCCTCATGCTAATGTTACAGTATAAAAGCATGGTCTTTGCTTGTAGAAAGAACTCAAAACAGAGTTTTGAGAGTCCTCCCCAAGAATAAGAACTGGATCCAGGACTTCCCTGGTGGCGCAGTGGATGTAAGAACCCACCTGCCAATGCAAGTGACACGGGTTTGAAGCCTGGTCGGGGAAGATTCCATATGCCATAAGGGGCAACTAAGCCCGTGCACCCCAAATGCTGAAGCCCACGCACCTAGAGCCTGTGCTCCTCAATAGGAAGCCACTGCAATGAGAAGCCCATGCACCACCACAAAAACCCAGTGCAGCCAAAAATAAATAAAATTACATTAAAAAACAAAACCCTGGATCCAAAAGAGGGCAGAGATGGAGTCAAGAAAGAGAGAACAGTATACTGGGAATGAGCGCTCCAGTGGGATGGGAGGTCACGAGGAAGGCGAAAGAAAAGAAGAGAGAAGGAAACAGGAGTCACAAATAACAGGTCTCTGCTCCAGGTAAGATTCCATCAAACCTACCTCACTCAGAACACTTCGGTCAACACGCGTGGGAGCCCTGCCCACAACTCTGCCACTTTTAAGAATTCCTCTGAAACCTCTGGGTTCCTACCAGCCTGGTACCTGAGTTATTACTTGGAATTCTTTTCAGAGACTATACTAAGCATCAGCCGTTCTAAAGCTATTCCCAACCCCAAGAAGACCATCCTCACAAACACATTAAGGCGTGTACTACAAGTGGCTCTAAGGGTAAAGAAAGGGGAGGAGGCCAACAGAAGGGGTGGTCTTGAAAGAGGCACTGCACGATTCAGCAGGACAATAGCCGCCATCCTCCGTCTAGGGAAGGCGGTGCCTGGGTAGCCCACATGATACTTACACTAGGAATGCCCCAAGCTGCTTTGGCAGGAGACGGTAGGCTTGTGTAGCCAGCACCTGAGCCTGTTTCAGCTTGATGGCAACAATCCACTTTTGGGGGTCCCCACCTCACAGTGATGTGGAGCACAGGGGCAGCAAGCACAGCTACCGAAGGAGAGAAGCCACGTCCAACCACCTCCAGGCACCTCTAAGGGCCAGTGGGGAGAGGACATGCTTTCTGCCACATCATGAAGAAGACCACCTGGTGACTCGTAACAGGCACACTGGCAGAGATCCCTTCAGATGCATAAACACAAGCTCCAAGCAGAAAGGCACATACCAACATTCTGAGAGCCTCAAAAGAGGATCAGCATGAAACCTCCTTGGGAAAGGAAGACGTCTTCAGAAGAAACCGGACTGAAAACAGGAACCTGGAGCCACAGAAACCAGAGGGACCAGTGGCTTCTCCCAGATAATTCTGGTCTCTTGGCATGGGGCCACCTCACTGCAGCCCAGACCCATCTGTGTCTCTGGAAAGACCTGGGCTTGATCTGAAGGATGGAAATACTACCGAATGCCTACAGTTTCCACTGTCAGAGTCCCTCTGGGTCACCCGTGGGAATCAGAAAGGATGTTTCCTACCGGCCAGAGAAAGAGACAAGCTGCAGGAGGACCTGAGGCTCCCACCGTAACAGGACCTGAGAACAGGAGGGCGTCGCCGAGCACCAGGGACAGCTCTGAGCAGACTGAAGCAACTGACTAAGTATGTTACTCCTGGAGGAGGGGAGGCAGCGGGGACTGGACACACTGAGACTTAAAGTCACATGTGCGTCGGGAGGCGAAGCCTAGAGCACCCTGGTCACCCCAGTCACACATATCATTACGTCCAGGTGGATTCTGCAGACTTTTCTCAATAGACAGGTTGTTGAATTCTCACCAAAGCTTCTGCTTTTCCTCGTGGTTTCAGTTAAAGAACTACTCTCAGGGTCATTAGTAGGGATTCTGAAGCTGGGCCGGCCCACCGTGAGAGCCGTCTGTCATTCCCACAAGCATCCAAGAACCTGAATCCCATCCCCATGTGGTGACTCTCCACCTCAGGAGCCAATGGAAGCTGGAAATGATTCCCCATTCTCCATTCGCTAAGGCCTCTACCCGTCACACACACCTGCCCCAGCCTGGGAATTCAGAGTCAGCCACACAAAGGTGCCAGAACTGTACAGGAATACCCGTTCCAAGGTAAAACCCCATACTGGCCGTGACACAACCGTCGTCAGAGCCCACGTTTATTTTTAATTTAATGAAAAGTATTCAGCTGTACTTGTTTCACTTGTAGCAGGGCCCGTTTCCTTTCCACCCTCATTCACGAAGGCAGAGTCAGAAAATGCAACTTGACAACAAGTAGGAAAGAAGTGGCCATTGTCTCGGCTTTTGCAATCAGATGTTTCACGGGATTTGCCCGCAATGCTTAAAGGCACGTTTGTGATTCTGATAACCCAAGACTAGAAGCTGTATTATGGACTGACCGCCGTCCAGAGCCTAAAGCGAAGGTTTACAAGCCTGTTCTGCCTTCCTTCAGGCCCTCCGTGCTTATAAATGACACCTTCCAGTGTCTTAAACTATGAGAGGAAGCTTGCCCCAAATTCTCAGGCTGCTAATGGTTTCACATAAAATGAGCTCCTACAATTTTATTACCACCCTGGTGTGAACTCGCAGGTGAGGGGCCACCAGGGAAAGGATGAAGACGTGTCTCTTATTCCTGGCCTCCTGACTTTTCCAACTTTTCCACTCAGGGTTTCAAATGATGGCTTTAACTCCCAAGGCTGCTGATGAACCCAAACAGGCTCTACTATGTTACTCAGAGAAAACGGAAGTAAACCACCAAGTCCCTCAGGACAGAGAGGGAACTCAAATTCACTTCCTAACTTTACACTTACAAAGCTGATAAAACCACTGACCCCGGACATTTTGACATGACTATACATTTAGGGGTTATCAGTCAATCTGCGTGTTGGGAAATAACTACCGGAAAATGTTCCATTTCACATTTCAGTCAGGTAAGCCAGACATCCATTTCGTACATATCATACTGGGTTGTTCAAAAACTTCCTTCGGGTTTTCCCATATGCTGATACAGAAAAACCCAAACGAACTTTTTGGCCAACCCAGTATACGATGCCAGTGTCTCCCACCACCAAAATCATTCTACTCAGCAAAGAGGTCGTGTCAGCATGCAAGGAAAACGCCCGGATGGGCACTGTGCACCACACAGTTCAGAGCCTCTGCACTCACCTGAAGTTTCACCCACACACCACATGCTGTAATGAGCTGATTCTGAAAGAAACCTTCACAACAGGGCTGATTATCCGAAGATACACGAAATGCACATGCTCAGATATATCTAACTGTGTATGACTATTTCTTACCTCTGAAAGTGATTTATGACAGGCTAAATGGATAAATGGGTAGATGGAATTAATAAATCTAAAAATATTTATAACATTATTTCTCCTAGGGGAATTAAAAAGCCTAAAACTATACAATTAAGAGTAATTTCGCAGTTTTCAAAAGCAGCTGACTAATAAATAATGAATGCTTAGTGGTGGGAGCTGAGGATGTTTCTCAGTACCTTTTAAAAAATAGAAAAGGCAAACTAACTTAAATGTCTAAATGTGAAAACAGTTCAATATGGCAGGCTTTAAATACTTCCAAACTTTTAAAAAATTTCACATTCAAAACAAAATTCCACATAAATGGCTTGTATGTTAAAAAGCCTTCAAAAAACAGCTGAACTCAAAATTCACACACAAAAAGCTTCCCTTTTTAAGACCAAAGTTCTAAGATCGTTTGTCATGGGCTTAGAAGTGGTGAAAACCAAACCAGCTGCCAAAAATTATTTACTTTGTAGCACAAACGACAAAGGATGTAACACCCACTAAGTGACCTGCAGAGAAAATACAAGGTTAATTTATTCTGCATGCTTTCTGTTTCACTTTCTGTTAGAATAAGCTCATCACCATATCCAACTCTTTCTTCGGGCATTTTATCCTAATCAAAAATAGAGGCAAAGGAAGGAACACAGAGGGGAAAAAATGCGAGTGGCAAGAAACAAACAGATCAGGATTTCTCAGACAGAAATTTAAGATTAACCCTTTCATTAAGGATAAATCTACAATAAAGAACAGCACAAATACTCTTTTCCTCTCAAACGTGTAGGATTAAAAATTGGATTTATTGCAACATCTACTGTATTCTTAACACATTTATATATATATAGCAGCTTTTGGATCTTTTCAGATTCAAAAGCACCAGCCAAAACACAGAGCCAGAGTGACTGCAGTGAACCGAGCTCCTGCCAGATAAGCCAGAACTGTAGACAGTCCTCTAAGCGTAGTGACAACAGACCCAGTTTGTTAGTCCTGAAAATATATAAGTTCTTTGTAACTGAAGCTCTGGAATGGCATCTGTCTTAAATTACATCCACCTGGGATTGCGTTCCAACAACCAATATAGGCAGATTACTGGAACTTGAAAACCTCACTTTTTTGGTAATTGACATTTAAACTGTTTGAAGTTTCTCATTAAGGTCTCTTAAGAAATTAACTACAGATGTGGGAAACGAAGTGTAGAGTGCTCAGAGAAATGAAGTCACCTGAAGGCTCCCAGTAACTAGGAGTATTTAAATATAGTAAGTGCCTTGGAAGGAGAGGATGGGCTGGCCTGCCTCACAGGCTGCAGAGCCTCGTCCCTTTTTCTCTATTCCTGTTAGGTGTCCCAGCACATTTTGAATGTAATTAAAGGAAACGAGAGAGGCAAGAAGTTGAAATGACACGAGACTACCGCCTAGACCAGAGCACAGAGTGAAGAACTCACTTGACGGAGGCCGAGACTGAAACATCGCCACTGCCTCCGGGTTACCGACAGGATGTAAATCTGAAATCCTGGTCTGGTCTTAGAAGCCCTTCACAGCCTGACACCAACTGGCCAGCTAGCTTCACGTCCAGCCCTGCTGCCACAGGCACCCACACTCCACAGGGGCCGTCTGACGTCCCCTGCTGGGCTCTGCACACACAGTTCCTCGGCCAGGAAGGCTTTCCCCTCCCCAGTCATCCTTCCAGAGCTGCTCAGAGGTCCACTTCCCTGTGAATGGACCCCAAGTCCTCTGAAGGCACTCCCCCTCTCTTTTCATTTAAATAATACGCTTCTTAGAATGAAGTCCCTAGCTGACATGAAACATACCAAATAAAGGACCTCCAGGTGCCTGACACCAAAAAGACCTTTGGGAAATCTTCTCCCATTGCCCCTTCTTAGCGGCGGCCTAGGACCTCGCAGTGACATAGTTCTCGTTCTTTTCAGGAGAAAGCGTGAATGACTGACTGAATAATTAGGACACGTGTGTTAAAGGGACGTTTACGTAGAAGGAATACCACTGATCTGTTACAGGATTTCCTGTCGGAAAACTGTTCTATGGAGGAAAATATTCCCATTTACCTGCATAATAAAATCAATGAGCCCTGCTAAAAAATGCTTTTGTCCTAACTAAAATAAAAACCAAGTTTAAAAGCACTGAGAGAGCGCAAGAGAAGCACATCAAGCAGAGTAAACCATATGGTTGTGGAAATAAAAAGATAAGTTTCCTCATCCCTCATTAACAACAATCCTGGAAATGCTAACATTGTCACTAATTCCTCAAACACACTACACTAATTAGTAAAGGGCACCTGTGTCAACAGTCCTATTTCCATTTTTAAAAGTCGTTTCTTCAGCTGATGCCTGGGGTCCTCACTTAGCACATTAGACATTTGTGGAGCCTAAAAACTGCTCATCACGGCTGGTCACTGGCTAGTTGCTAATGCTCAGTGGTTCCCATACACAACAGAACGTGTGGAGCCATCCAGCTGGTTTCCGAAACTCGCGAGCTAGCCACTCCACTCCACCGAGGCGCTGCACTGGGACAGGAATCCGGGAAGGTGGCACCTTGTCCTCAAGAAGCGTACAGCGCAGTGGGCCTCCCGAATGGGGGGATTCTGCCCCAAATCAACCCATGACTTCCTTAATTCTGGATGGAGAAGATGAGACTCTTTTCCAACAGCAACTCAGTAATTCCAGTGCTGGCCAGGAGGAGTCCACAATCAAAGCGGGAGGTGCACACTTCCTATGACACCCCACTCCAACTGACACCCCAGGGTATCTGGGCAGGGAGAGGGGAATGATGAGGGGCAGCGGAGAAGGCAATGGCAAGCCACTCCAGTACTCTGGCCTAGAAAATCCCATGGATGGAGGAGCCTGGTGGGCTGCAGTCCGTGGGGTCGCTAAGGGTCGGACACGACTGAGTGACTTCACTTTCACTTTTCACTTTCACACGTTGGAGAAGGAAATGGCAACCCACTCCAGTGTTCTTGCCTGGAGAATCCCAGGGACGGGGAAGCCTAGTGGGCTTCCGTCTATGGGGTCACACAGAGTCGGACACGACTGAAGTGACTTAGCAGCAGCATCAGGGGGAAAAAACAGAAGCGCAGAAAAGATTTCCGAATGAAAGCTGCTAAAGTGCCTCCATTGAGCTAAAAGACCATGGACTTTTCTTTAATACACCTTCCAGAGGCTAAGTTGAAGAAAAGAAGTGTGTTCCACAGGTGAGAAATTCTGAAATAAACGGAATGTAACTGGGACAGAAACACTGGCTGAGGAGGCGCTTTCAACCCCACAGACTCAGACTGAGGGGGTTCTCCCAGTGACCCCCCGTGCTGGGTCACAGCCACGTACTACCAGCAAGATCTCATCTCCCCCTCCCCACAGCTCGCGCTGGTAAATGAATCCTGTAGACAAACACACACAGAAGACACCCCCTTTATGATTTCAAAAACTCTCCCAAAAAGGAGAATACCGAGGAGGCTGCAAACAGCCCTGGACTGTGTTCAAAAACTCAAGCCAAGAAAGAACCTTCAGATTTGACATCTTAAATTAGCAGGAATGTTTAGACAAATCTATAATCGAGGAAAACATACATACACCCACACTCACACCAAAAAAGTTTGTCTTTCCACCCTCTCATGTCAAGTGGATAATTAGTAATGAATTCTGTCTACTGTGACCATCTGATGGCTTTATTTTTCATGCAGGAATTTTAAATTAAGCACCTACTATGCGTCAGACGCTGTGCTGGGCACAAGCACAGAGGGGTGAACGCAGAGATTCCAGCTTCCTGGAAGAGACCAAACGTAAGCAAGAAGTGCACCCAATCACATCCCGAGACTAAACTTAAAACGTGACAAGGGACTAGAGGCCCTGCAGGTGGACAGGGGGTGAGGGCGGCCGTGCCTCAGCCGCGGGCTGAGGGGAGTGCGGGCGGTGGCTCCATGCATCTATCTTGTTTCTTTTTCTTATGCCCACTGCTTACTGGTGTTCTTATGAGCCAGGCGCCATGCCCAGCGCCAGTTCATTTCATTCTAACCACGCTCTGTGGTATCACGGGCCCCTCTTACCGATGACGGGACTGGAAGGAGCTGGCTAGTCAGTGCAAGGCCAGGGCTCTGTCTCAGGTCTGGGGTCTTGGGAAACTGTCTGAACCCCACTGGTCCTCAAAGCCTTCCTCACTTAAGGAAGCAGGAGACGCCGATGATGCTGGAATGAGTGTGTGAGAAGGGTGGGAGGAGGTGAGAAGTGAGACAGGGAAGGGGTGAGACCAGACAGGCCCTGGAGGGCCACAGGAGGGCGCCTGAAGGATGCTAAGCAGTGAAGTGAGATGAACCAACCTGTGCCTTTAAAACTAGTTTGGAGGAGACCACGTGGAGACACCACTCCACTAGGATGGCGACAAGGAAAACAATGGAAAATAACAAGCGCTGGCGAGGATACAGAGAAGCTGGAACGCTTGTGCACCGCCAGTGGAACCGCCCAGTGGCCAGGGCAGCCGCTGTGGAAAACGGTTTGGTGGTTGCTCTAAAAGTTAAACATAGATTTATCACGTGACCCAGCAATTACATTCCCAGGTATACGTCCAAAAGAATTGAAAGCCAGTACTCAAATACTTATGTATGAATGTTTACAACAGCACTGTTCACAACTGTCAAACGTTAAAACAACTCAAATGTCCATCAACTGATGAATGGATAAATAGAATATAGCCTATACCTACAATACTACAATTAGCATTTACCTACAATGCAATGCAGGTCAGGAAGCAACAGTCAGAACTGTACATGGAACAACAGACTGGTTCCAAATAGGAAAAGGAGTACGTCAAGGTTGTATATTGTCACCCTGCTTATTTAACTTATATGCAGAGTACATCATGAGGAACGCTAGGCTGGAAGAAGCACAAGCTGGAATCAAGATTGCTGGGAGAAATATCAATAACCTCAGATATGCAGATAACACCACCCTTATGGCAGAAAGTGAAGAGGAACTAAAAAGCCTCTTGATGAAGGTGAAAGAGGAGAGTGAAAAGGTTGGCTTGAAGCTCAACATTCAGAAAACAAAGATCACGGCATCTGGTCCCATCACTTCATGGGAAATAGATGGGAAAACAGCAGAAACAGTGTCAGACTTTATTTTTTGGGGCTCCAAAATCACTGCAGATGCTGATTGCAGCCATGAAATTAAAAGACGCTTACTCCTTGGAAGGAAAGTTATGACCAACCTAGATTACTGCTGCTGCTGCTGCTGCTGCTAAGTCGCGTCAGTCGTGTCCGACTCTGTGCGACCCCATAGACGGCAGCCCACCAGGCTCCTCTGTCCCTGGGATTCTCCCGGCAAGAACACTGGAGTGGGTTGCTTACTATCTAGGTTAAAAAGCAGAGACATTACTTTGCCAACCAAGGTCCGTCTAGTCAAGGCTATGGTTTTTCCCGTGGTCATGTATGGATGTGAGAGTTGGACTGTGAAGAAAGCTGATCGCCGAAGAATTGATGCTTTTGAACTGTGGTGCTGGAGAAGACTCTTGAGAGTCCCTTGGACTGCAAGGAGATCCAACCAGTCCATTCTAAAGGAGATCAGTCCTGGGTGTTCATTGGAAGGATTGATGCTAAAGCTGAAACTCCAATACTTTGGCCACCTCATGCGATGAGTTGACTCACTGGAAAAGACTCTGATGCTGGGAAGGACTGGGGGCGGAAGGGGAAGGGGACGACAGAGAATGAGACGGCTGGATGGCATCACCGACTCGATGGACATGAATTTGAGTGAACTCCAGGAGTTGGTAATGGACAGGGAGGCCTGGTGTGCTGTGATTCATGGGGTCACAAAGGGTCGGACACGACTGAGCGACTGAACTGAACTGAACTGACAAAGCACTACTGTTCAGCAATAAAGGGGAGGAGAATACTGATACATGATACAGATGTGGATGAATCTCAAAAATGTTATTCTAGATGAAAACATCCAGTCACACAAGGCCACCTACTGCATGACTCCATTTATATGAGATATCCAGAAGAGGAGAAGACAGAGTAGTGGCTGCTTGGAGCTGGAAGGAGGAGGAATAGGGAATGACTACGCACAGGTACAGGCTTTTCCTTTGGGGTGATGAAAATGTTTTGGAATAGAGATTATAGTTGTACAACACTAAATGTATTGCACTGTATACTTTAAAATGGTTAATTTTATATTATGTAAATTTTACCTCAATTTAAAAAAATGGGTTGGAGGGGTATAAGTAGATGTACAAGACCCCCTTCATAGAGGTCCAGATGAGAGATGCCCACTTGAAAGGTGACACTGGAGACAAAGAGACAGAACCACAAGACATTTTTGGAGGCAGACCCAACAAGTCTTGATAACAGAATATATATCCTAGTGCCTATGCAGGCGGCATGTAACAAGGGAGGTGAGGAGGGTGGTGAGACAGGCAATCAATCACAAAGCTACTCCACGAGCTCAAACCTGAAGCTAGGAGAGTGGATGTGGTAAGCAGAATAATGGCCCCCAAAGACATCCCTGGACTAACCCCTGGAGCCCAGGAATGTGGTAGGTTACATGGCAAAGTGGAATTAAGGTTGCTAATCAGATGACCCTGAGATGGGGAGATTAGCCTGGATCATCCAGTAGGCTCAGTATAAACACAAACATCCTTTTAAGTAGAAGGATGAGGCAGAGGCAAGAGAACCAGCGAAAAGGCAGCCTGAGAAGAATTTGGCCCACGGTTGCTGACTCTTGATGGAGGAAGGGTCCACGAGCCAAAGTATCCGGGCAGCTCTAGAAGCCGGAGGAGCAAACGGACCCTCCCCTCAGGCCTCCACAAAGGGTGCAGCTCCACTGACACCTTGGTTTCAGCCCACTGGAGCCCACTTCAGACTCCTGACTTCCAGAAATGTAAAGTAAAAACTCTGCTGTTTTAAGCCACTAAGTTTGAGATAATGTTACAGCAATAAAACTACCACAGTGGGGAAGAGTTGACAGCTGAAGAAGAGAATCAATCGACCTGGCAACCGAAGGGGCATGGGTGGGAAGAGATGAGGGCGCCCGAGACGACTGGGAGTTGGACCCCAGAGGCCCTTAACGAAGGGACTGAGGCGTGAGAGCCGTTAGCGGGGCTGAGTTTCAGAGGGAAGGGGTGGAGGGCTGCGGCCTTAGTGGAAGGGCAACTTCGAGGAGGAAGTGGCATCTCTGACGGTCCTGAGGTGAGAGGCGGGAGGAAGAGTGAGAGCAAATCGGAGAGGGGACGGGGCTGGCGGGTGTGGAGAAGGTGAGGGTTCTGGGCGAATGGCCCCGGCGAGCGGCGCTGGGAGGAACACTGGCAGGGTGGGTGAGGGATGAGGTGGCCTGTGCCGCCATACCGAGGGGTCCAGGCAGCAGACAGCTGGAAGGCATCAGGCAACTGATGCCATCTGTGGGGGCGGGTAAGAGGACTGGAGGCCCGCTGTAGGAAGCCACGGAAGAAGCGGGTACGCGAGTGTGACTGTCGGGCTGCTGACAGCAAGGCTTCTCCCCAGTCTCAGGCAGGCCCCTGGTGAATCCAGACTGTTCTACAGCACAGGAGAGACTGATGACCCAAACTCACAGGCTGGACCTTTGTCCAGAGGATGGGGGAGGTGGGAGGGACACCTCGCTGATGTCCACACTTGCTTCCCTGGCAGAGGAAAGATTCTCTTTACCGGCTGACTCTGGCAGGTAGGACATTTGTTAAAATGTACAACACCTGGGTGGGGCGACACACACAATGTTTGCACACTCTGGTTTTGTCAGTCTCTGAGCATCACTGGACTTCCCTGGTGGCTCAGATGGTAAAGAATCCACCTGCAGTGCAGGACACCTGGGTTGCATCCCTGGGTTGGAAAGATCCCCTAGAGAAGGAAATGGCAACCCATCCCAGTATTCTTGCCTGGAGAATTCCATGGACAGAAGAGGCTTGTGGAATACAGTTCATGGGGCCACCAAGAGGCGAACACGACTGAAGGACTAGCACTTTCACCTGGGCATCACTAGGTGACCAGTGGACCATGGGACCCGAGAACACCTCGCTTTGAGCACTGGGGCATTTGTGGGCAGGAGGAAACTCAAGCGGGATGGGATGAAAGCAGAAATCACATCTTTACTTTTCCGAGTCATTCTTGCAGATAACGCTAGTTTAGGACACATGCCTCTTCTTACTCCTGAGTTCTTCTAGGCTCTGTATCCCCACTACACCCCAATTACTTCAGAATCACAGCCCCTCTGTACTGAAGCAGTCAGCAGTCACTTGATTGAGGGCTTGGACAGAGCACCTGCCAGAGGTCCCTACTGCAGAGAGAGAGAGAGAAACAGTGAAGACAACTCCTGACCTGAGGACCTAAAGGATGAGGATGAATAACGCACGAACAGACATCTCCCAAGATGGCAGGAGGGAAGAGCACAAATCAACCGATGCAGGCTGTGCCCCTAAATTTAGGGGAAGCAGAGCTTTTATTATCCTCAATCTCTGGTCAAATTGAACTCAAATGGACCAAAATAACCCATAGCTCCAAAAAGCCATGTATTTCATATTTCTGAATTCTCCAAAGTCCTCTTGCTTGAGGTCAATAATTCCTTCCTAGATTACCAAATGTCAGTAGGCAGGAGGCATCTAGTCCACCCTCTTCGTTTTAACTGTGAGAAAATAAGGATCAGTTTAGACAAGGGCCTTGAATGAGGTCAAGGGCTAACAGCAGGGTCAGCGCTGGGCTGGAACCCTAGAGGATTTATCCAGGGTCTTCCTGCTCATAACAGAGTTAGAAATCTGATCTTGTAAACTGCTTTTTCTTTTTTGACATTTGTAAGAAAACCCTGAATAGCACCAATAAGAGATATTAAACCAACTCCAATTTTTAGGAGCTTGAATACTTTCTCCTTTAATCTGAACTGTTTTGTGAAGACAGAAATCACCCAAGGGTGAACTGTGACTCACTGGTATAATTTAAAGATGTTATCATTGTTTCAAAGAAACCCACTTTAGACTCAAACCCTTAACACTGGGTTTTTCTGTGCTCTGTCTAAAACAGGCACTAACAATCGCCAAAGGGTGGCAATAGCCCAAAGGTCTACTGATGGATTCGTAGATAAACAAAATGTGGTAGAGACACATAATGCGATATTATCCAGCCTTATAAAGGAAGGAAATTCTGATTCCCCATAATATGGATGAACCTTCAGGACATTATGCTAAGTGAAATAATCCAGATGCAAAAGACAAACATCACCTGATTCCACTTACAGGAGAATACAGAATAGCCATTCGTAAGACAGAGAGGAGGCTAGTGGTTAGGGGGACTGGGGGTAGGGGGATGGTGAGTCACTGTTCAGTGGGTACAGGGTTTCAGTCTCGGATGAGGAAACAGTTCTGGAGATGGATGACGGTGAAGGTTGTTAGAAAAAAAAGGTGACTGTACTTAATGCCACTGAACTGTACACTTTAAAATGCTTAAAATGGTAAATTTATGTTATGTATATTTTTACCACAATAAAAAAGGCACTAATCTCCAGATGCAGTATCTTTCATCCAGCAGATCTATATCGGGCATTTACTGTGGGCCAGGTACTGCTTCAGGGCCCAGGTGCATAGCAGTGGGATAAAGAGACCAAGTCCATGTTCTCAGGAACATGCCGGCTGGGGTGGGGGCAGGCAACCTACAAACAGATAAGCGTACAAAACGGCAGGTGGAAGTGAGTGCAAGGGAGAAAACACTAGACGGAGGGCGTGTAGCGGGTGAGGGTGTGCTTCCTTGGGAAAGACCCCTCCGATGGGTGACATCTGAGCAGACTTAAAGGGACAGAGTGCTGCGGGCTGACCCACAACCCTGAGTAGCTGGAAGGGGCAAGGGGAGGGAGGGGACAATAAAGAAGCCCAGAGCTACTTCATAAATGTCTCATAAACTGTCATATCCATGGGGTCGCAAAGAGTCAGACACGACTGAGCGACTGAACTGAAATTGTCAAAGGGCCCGTTTATAGGTCAGTATAGAAAGAAATATGCCTTCTACACCTATGTGTCTTTCCTTCACCTTAAAATGAACAGGAAAACCAATTCTCCTTTTACTAAGATGCGCGCCTCTCAGGAGACAACGTGCATCGTTCATTGTTAGAGCGCCCTCCAGTGTCTCCGTATGAAAACAGCATCTGGCACGGATTTTTTTTTTCCCTCCTAAACTTTGGTATTCGGCCAAAAAGTAAAGTGGGCATATCATCCTGCTCATAAAGAATCCTGTGAGATTAAGTAAGACAACAAGTCAAGTGGAAGTGCTTTAAAATAAGCCTGCGCTACTTGTAAGGTTGTGCAACATATACATATGTATGCAATGATGTAAAATGACTATAATATAAACTTTTAGAAGGTTCACCTTTTAAAATACACATTTTTTTTTTTAGCAATGTACAACTTTCAGCTAGAAGGTAAACACAATCTACCACTAAATTTTAACGCTAATTTTACTAGGGGTGGCAAGTGCTGTCTTTACAATTTTTCAGTATTTTGGGAGTCTAAATATCAATATTTGAAGAGACCTGAATATACTTACAGAGAATTTTGGTCACTCTGCTTTCTTGGTCAGAAATACAGCATGGGGTAAATGATGGTTACATTTAACATTTTGGAGTATAAATTTTAGGAACTTTTACTTTGCATTTATGTGTATAGCTTGTATATTACATACAATCCCATACAAAGTTTGTCAAAAAGATTGAAATCATACTATGTGTATAGTTTTATAAACTCTTTTTAGCAGTTATCAATTTACTGTGGGAAACTTTTTATGTTAAAGAATATGGCATGGGGAAACAGTTCAGACAGACTTGTTCACATCAAGCAGCCTATTAAAATGGAATCTACTTTCTCACGGAAATTGGTTTGGGTTCCTTTATTATGGAATCAAGCACTTTTGTCAGTCTCAAAGCCTTAGAGGAAGATGTTACATGCAGTGTAGTTCTGAAAAGAACTAGTAGAAGTTTAACTACGTGGCGGTTTACAGAAACACTTGTAGGCTGGGTCAGTATGACATTGAGGCCACAGAGGGAAAAGCCACCAGTGGTTATAATCAGGAGATGCGGTTCTCTCTAGACCTGGCACCACTAGCTGTCTGACCAGCAGGAAAGACAGTCTCTGCTTATTTTACTGTGCATGAGTCTACTGATGCCAAGGAAAATGTGCAAGTAGGCCTCCAAAAGACATACTGCAATCCAGATATATCCAGCACCATTTCTGGAGGGCAGTCTGACAACAAGCATTAAAAGGCTTAAGATGTCCATACTCTTTCACCCAGCAAGTTCACACACAGAAAATCACCTCCAAGAACTTCAGTAAGAGTAGCCACAGAGACCTGAATACAGGGACATTTATCTGTGCATTTCTCAAGAAAAAAAAAACTTGGAAATAGACACAATGAACAGCTGCGGCTATATACAGAGAAACATACATGTGATGGCTGTGGAACAACAGCAAACACCAATGCTCAAAGATTAGCGTGTGTATGCTCAGTCATGTCTGACTCTTTGCCATCCCATGGACTGTAGTCTGCTGGGCTGTTCTGTCCATGAAATCTTCCAGGCAAGAATACTGGGGTAGGTTGCCATTTCCTACTCCAGGAGATCCTAAACTTTAACCAAAACATAAAATGAAAGCAACAAAATAAAATCTTAAATCTGGCTTATAATTGAAAAAGGAAGGAAAGGAGGGAGGAAGGAATGGAAAATGAGACACAGAAGGGAAGGAAAGAAAAAAGGAAGGAAGCAGGACTTCCCTGGTGGTCCAGTGGTTAAGAATTCTCTTTGCAACGCAGGGGACACGGGTCCGATTCCTGGTCGGGGAACTACGATCCTAAATGCTGCGGAACAATTAAGCGTACACACCACGATTAGAGAATCCTTGCACCGCAAAGAAAGAGCCTGCGTGCAGCAACTAATGCAGCCACATAAAGGAAGGAAGAAAGGAATGTCAATTCTGGGACCCACTTACTGTCTACATCATTCAAATGAGTTATTTAACTGATAAGGTATCTTCAAGTAACAACATGAAATAAAATAAAACTTTTATGAATTATAATGGATTTAAATGTACACCCAAGTGACCTATACGAAAACACAAATACTATTTCTTTGGAATTTTCTTTACTGATTAGTAAAGTTTTTAAACTTAAAACTGTCAAGATCATGAGCAATGCACAGAGGAATAAATAAGAAACATGTAAGAACAGAACACAGCCCAGCTGCATTCAGAGGCAAGAAAGCATTTTGTTTTTACAATTAACAACTCTTCCGGTCTTAAGAATGTTCATCAAGCCCCACCAATAGCCACTCCCCAAGGAGCCCAGCTTTCTTCTCCCTGTCTTCCTAAACTCTCAGCCACATGCACCGGTGGGCTTCCCCACCGGGAATCAGTCATGTATAAAATGGCAGCTCCTGCAGAGCCGCCACTGCAACATTTAGTTAAGGAAACTGTGACCAGAGGCTGTTTTCAGAAATTACATCCATCAGACCTTGGCTGTTGCAAAGCCATTGCTAGAGAAAATAACCACTTCAGGAAAAGTGCCGATGCTCGGCAGTGTCAGCCACCCCAGACGCTACCTCACTGACCGTGTGAGGCTCGACTACAACCACGCATGCGCGCTCACCTTCTCAGACTCCGATGGAACTTCAGAGAATACCCACCCTCAATGCCCCATTATGGAGTATTTCTGGAAGAATACTTATGCCATAAGAAGTGCTGATGCCACTCACACGTTCCGCGAAGCAGGGGTGCTCAGGGGAGTCCCCTGAGAGGACAGAGACTTTGGTGGCTAGTTATTCAGAGCAGAATAAAGAAAAGCACAAGTTATGAAACTGTCCTCCATGCCTTTCTGGATCTGTGGGCCCAGAGGCGAGCAGCTTTAGGTTTTTCAGTTCACCTTCAGGTTCCAGCCTTTCCTCCCTACCCTCAGCCTCTCCCTTGGCCAACCCAGTGACCTCCCTCTCAGTCTGCACCCACACAGATGGTTCTAGCCCACAGCAAAACTCTACAGGCAATGTACAAACGCTACAACGGGAGTGGAAGCCCTACACAGCTGGAATGGGTCCACCAGCAAAGCCTATGCTAATCTGCAGACTTGGCACAGCCCTGCTGGCGCACAGCCCCTGGCTGGGAATTTCCCTCCAGCGACATCTGCTCCAGGAGGCACCACCCACGCACACATGCATCTCCCAGCACAGGCCGAGCTATCGCTTTCAGTTCCTGCTCACCAGCTTGGTTACTGCCCACTAGTTCTGACTCTGGTTTTACCTCGTTTCCCACCAACTCCTCTGTCCAGGCCACAGGCATGTCCCCTGCCTTGCCTGGTCTATCCACCCTCTTATGGGATCTCCTATTTCCTCAGAGTCTCTCACCTCTTCTCTACAGCCCTACTCCTAGCAGAGGCTCTTTTTTCTCAAAAAAGGCATTCCAAATGCTCTTTCCCATCCCAACCTTCAGTTGCTTAGTCATGTCCGACTCTCTGTGACCCATGGACTGTAGTCCACCCCTCCCACTCTTTTAGGAGGCCACTCTAGAAGGCTCTAGCTCCAATTCTTGGACCTCTGGTCTACCATCTTAGATCATCTTTACTCCATCCTTCATTTATCTCTTTATGAAGAGATAAAGCCCTTCCTTTATCTCGAGGGTAAATAACCATCCTTCTTTGCCTGAAACACAGGAGCTTCCTGGAATGTGGGACCTTCAATGCTAAAACCAGGACAGTAGTCCTAGGCAAGTTGAGACAGTTGGTCCCCCTATCTCCCTGAACTAAAGTTTCTTTCTGCCTCATAACCCAAAACATCATTTTTTGTTTACAGCATCCCATTTAGCTTCTCACTATGCATTTGGGCAACTAAAGTCAATTTCTAATGATGCCAACAAACATTTAAAAATACCTAACACTTCGCATTGAGCTTTTAAAACCAAGTCAGGTGACAAAGTGCACATATTCTTAGAATTCTGAGTTCTTTTCAAAATGCTCATTCAAGTTTGTTCTTTTCAGCCCCGGCCTCCTTTTTACCATTCTTTCTATGAAGGCTTTTCCCCTTGCTCGCTCACTGCTTTCACTCTTCTATGCCCTGCAGTTTCTCCCCTCTGCACTCTTCTCCCATCTCCATCCTCCATTCGAGTGGTTATTAAAAGGTCAAATTAAACCCAAGGTACCTAGAAAATCCCATGGATGGAGGAGCCTGGGAGGCTGCAGTCCGTGGGGTCACTAAGGGTCGGACACGACTGAGCGAGTTCACTTCCACTTTTCACTTTCACACATTGGAGAAGGAAATGGCAACCCACTCCAGTGTTCTTGCCGGGAGAATCCCAGGGACAGGGGAGCCTGATGGGCTTCCGTCTATGGGGTCGCACAGAGTCGGACACGACTGAAGTGACTTAGCAGCAGCAAGTTGAAGACAGAAAATAATAAATATTGGAACAGAAATCAATGAAATTGAAAACAGAAAATAAGGGAAAATCAATAAAACCCAAAACAGTTCTTTAAAAAGATCAATAAACTGAAAACTCTAGCCAGACTGATCAAGCAAACAGCAGAGAAAAAAGGACTACAAACATCAGGCAGAGAGAGCAAGTCACTACTGACAATATGAACATTAAAAAGGATGACAGGGCTGGAGGCAGGAGTGAGGGTTAAATTGCAAAAGGGCTCAAGAGAACTTGGGGGATGGTAGAAATTCGGGGGTGATGTAAAACTGGCCCATGGGGATGGGCTGCACAATTCTGTATTCAAGAATTGTTGCATACAATACTCTTACCAGCTGCTTTCAGTTCAGTTCAGTCGCTCAGTCGTGTCCGACTCTTTGCTGTTATCAAAGTTCTGGGACATTCTAAGTTTGATTTTCTAGAAGCTACAGTAAATCACCTTGCTGATAATAATGCAAGGAATGCTGCCCTTAAAGGGACCAACAGCAGCCAAACTTCTGTTATGATCCAAAGGGGTATTTCCACAAATGATCATTTAGAAAAACTGGCTAGAAAAGCCCAACAACTGGCCTCAGAAAAAGGAAAACAAATACGGAAATTACATAACTGTTGGTTTGATAAAAAGAGAAAGCTCTGGTTTGGACAAAACAACAACCCAGTGCTACCAGAGATACTAAAATCCCCACTCCTCACCCCCATACCTGCATTAAACCACTGGTCTACTGACAAATGATGGAGAAGGAGATGGCAACCCACTCTGGTGTTCTTGCCTGGAGAATTCCATGGACAGCAGAGCCTCGTAGGCTGCAGTCCATGGGGTGGCAAAGAGTTGAACACAAGTGAGCGACTACACAACAACAATTGACAGATGACAGCCCTCATGAATCAATACTGGTGGGGAAACATTAACACGGCCACTAAAGGCGTCTGCCTCACCTGTACAATCCAGGGAAGCCATTCTTACTGCTCCCTGATAGCGTAACCTGTTTAATGAACCATCTGAGGTCTGGCAAGTGAATTTTATACATTTACTCCATCTAGTGGATATAAATGTGTTTCACTCACGGCCTGTATGTTTCCCACTGGACCCTGCAGAATTCCTCTCAAACTTCATAGTAACTGAGGAATCCATTTTGACTGGCCAGGCACTTCAAGTATGTGCTGTCTGTCTGGTTTTACAACACTTTCATTGTACTTGCCACCCTCAATCATCTTGTTTAGTTAAACACACTAACATCATTATTAAGACTCAATTAGCAAAAATCTGTAGAGACTCTCCAACTATTTTGGCCAAAAGTATTCTATTGATATTTCTAAATCTCAGATCCACCTCTTTGGAACTCATAAACTCGCATCCTTTGGAACAGTCACAGAATGTCCAATACTCCTGCTTCTTTTGACCCATACCTGATAAAAGCAGAGATACTCCAATATTGCAAAGGCCTAACTGGTGCTGTTAAAAGTAACCATGTTTTGGTCGAGCAATCTTTTTACAGTGTGCCCTCAGGAAATGAAGACCTTAAGCATCACACACTGATTGCAACCTGGAGATTTCATCTTTTAGAAAAGACACCTCTAGAACTCTCTTCAATCTTACTGGAAAGGCCCCTATCAAATACTGCTAACCAACCACTGTGCCACCAAACTTCAAGGAACAGACTCCTGGATTCATGTGACACCCCTGAAGAAAGTGCAAATTCTGACTGGAACTGTGTGTCATCTGGTGACCTGAAAGCAAAGATTTTCCAGAATTGAAGAAGATAACAACTGATGAGACAGCTTTCTATATACATACAATACGTAAAACAATCATCATAAAAAACAAAAGGGAACAGAACTATATAGATATAACATTTCTTTATTTTCTGGAGTTAAGTCAGTATAAATCAAAAGTAGATTCTGATAAGATATATATGGTAATATACAAACAATTAAATATTATCGAGCCATAGGAAGGAATGGAGTTCTAATACATGCTCACACCATGGAAGACTCTTGAAAACATTATGCGAAGTGAAATAAGCCAGAAACAAAATGACAAATATTGTGTGATTCCACTTATATGAAATACCTAAAAGAGGCAAATTTAAGACAGAAAGTAGATTAGAGAATACCAGGTGCTGGGGAATGAGGAGTTACTGTTAACAGGTACAGAGCTTCTGTTTGGAGTGATGAAAAAATTGGGGGGATAATGATGATGTCTGCAAAGCACTGTGAATATGATAATGCCACTAAACTGTACACTTAAAATAGTTAAGATGGCAAAGCTTGTTATACATATTTTACCACAATTTTTGAAAGAGGCATATAGCAAGCCTGAGGGCAACCACTAAAAAAACAGTGAAAAAAATCATTAAAGAAATAAAAAATATCATGTAAGAAAATATTCACTTAATGCAAAAGAAAGCAACAGTAAAAGAATATAACAAAAAAGAGATGAAACATATATTAATAGAAACCAATACCAAATAAATACAAGAAAGGAAAACTACAGACTAACGTCACTCATGAATATAGATGTAAAACCCTCAAAAAATATTCACAAATCAAATCCAACAATGTATACATAAAAAGAACTATAGGCCATGACCAAGTGGGATTTATACCAGGTACACAAGGCTAGCCCAATATTCAGAAATCAGTTAATATAATCTGCCACATCAACAAGCTAAAGAAGAAGAAAAAAAAGCTAAAAAAAAAAACCACCTCAGTAAATGGGGAATAAAAACCATCTGCAGAACACCTACAATTAACATCAGACTTAACAGTGGGAAACTGGATGCTTTCCCTAAGACTGGGACCAAGGCAAACAGGAGTCTCATCACTCCTATTTAATGTCTTCGTAAAACCATTAGCTAGTGCAACTAGACAAGAAAAGGGAAAAGAGAGTCTTACTGTATTACAAATGTATGAAACCACCTCCCTGAAGGGGCTGGGAAGAAAAGGTGCTAACCCAAGTAACTGTGGAAATGAGTGGAATCTCTACGACTAAAGGGAAAGGAACTGTACCTAAGCACTGGACTTTAAAGTCTTTTCCCGTGAAGTATGGCCTAACAAGTCAGATACTGCTACATGGACACTGAAATTGAGTAATTGAGTGACTGGATAGTCTATGGTGGGAGCCAGGTTTCTCAGGGTTGGGGTGAAAATTTACAAACAAGCCAGGTGAGGAGGCTAGAATGCTCCATGTGGTAATGGATTAGAATCTAGTATGAACTCACCTGTAGCTTAATATGGATACAGATGGTTACATGAGAAATATTTCTAGATGTGTATATATATATGCATGGATTACTATTTACACAAGTTTCTTTGCCCTGCCAGCTGAGAGGATTTAAAGACATTCCTAGCAGTGGGCAGTTATGTGCCCCCAATGAGGGCAGGGTATTTCTATAAATTGGTCGGCAGCAGCACAGAGCTGCTGGGCTGGAGAAAGCAAGGGCAGGGAAGCACCCGGGACGCCACGGCAACAGAGGGAAACGCTGGCGGGTCGGGAAGAGGGTCAATCACTGCCTGTCAGCACCGCTGCAGACGCTGGAACAGAAGAGGCAGCCACCAGAAGCCAGTCCGCCGGCTTGAAGCGGAAGAGCCAGACAACTGGGAGAGAAAGTAAGACACCTCCAGGCAGCCCTTCTTAAGCTGACCTTGGGCACGTTTACTTTTCCCATCCCCGTGTGCTGAAGGCACCAGGACCCACAGAATTTAACCTGGGGAGAGCTCTGCGTGAAAGCCCACTGCCATGCCCTTGGTGGGGTGTCTAAGAGTGCTGAGAACAGGCCAGTGTGCTAAGAGGGATGAAGTGCTATGAGCTTAGCCCCAGGAGCCTTAGAAGTCAGTGACCGGCTGTGGTCACTGGACCCACTGTTGAAGAGGCCACAGAGGCTGGCCCCTTCACAGGTCAGAAAAGGACTTTGTGGAAGGGTCTGCGTACACCCCTTCACGGGCTCCTCTGGCTTCACTGTTGACCCCAGAACCCAGAACCCAGAGACATTACCAGGCCAGGATCTAGGAAATGGGAAGGTGGGATGCACAAGCCAGGTGGCTCCTGGCATGGAACACCAGTGAGTCAGAAAGCATGGAGCAAGCAGATGTAACCAAGTTCCAGAGCAGGAGCCTCTGATTTGGTTTCTGAACCCAACTCTGCCATTCTCTGCTTTGAGAGTCAGTCAGCCTCTGCGAGCCTTGGTTTCCTCATATTTATAAATGAGTCACCCAGCTTCTTTCCATGGTGATCAGGGAAGAGAATGAGGTCAAAACAAGCAAATCTCAACCAGCGGTTCTCAAAGCGTCATCTGAGGACAACAGGGGTGAGGGGGTGGCGCCCTGAGACCCTGTGAAAGGGTCTTCGAGGTCTCCCTTTTCCAACTGGCTTGTGCATGAGCCTGGAAACTTCTCCGTAAACTTTCTCCAAGACAGGTGATACGCGACTCCAACTGTCTTTAATTAAACTGAAGACATTTTTTTAAAAATATAAAACCACGCCACTTTTCTTTTTTTTAATATTTTTCATTAAAGATGCAATCTGCGTTCAATTTAAATGGATTTGTAATTTTTAAATGACTAAACTTTTAAATTCCTCATGCCGTTAAAAAAAAAAAATCAACAGACATCAGCAAAAACTCTGCGGGGTCCTCAACAATTTCTCAGCGAGTAAAGGGGTCCTGAGACCACAGTTTGGGAACCGCTGCGCGAACATCCAGGTGGTGGCGAGCCGCCTCCCGGGCCTACGTTCACGGCGTCCCTGTGCGGGGCCGCGAGTTTTGTTTTCCGGGTTTGAGAGGGGGAGCGTTTGCACCCATTTTCCGGACTCAGGCAACGGACCCCCGCGCGAGGCGCGGACACCGTGCGGGCGCGGACGACCCCCGCGCCGCGCTGCCGGCCCCGGCGAAGGTCGGGCGCGCGCGCTCGGGAGGTTCACGGCGCTCGCGGCCCGCGGGGCTTCCCGCCAGGGGCCGAGGACGCCGCGCCTGCGCAGCCCCGAGCCGAAGGCCGACCACGGCGAGCGCGGCCGAGCGGCGGGGGACCGGGGCCCTGCACTCACAGCCTAGGCAGCGCCGCCGCCGTCGCTCCTCGCGCCGCCCTCCTCAGCAGACGCTGCGCCATCTTCCCGACGCGCGCGCCCCGCCCCCGCCCTGTCTGTCTCCGCTTAGCCCCGCCCCTCTCCACGCCCCGCCCACGCCGCAAGCCACGCCCCCGCGCTCTGCGCACCTGCTCCCTCGGGCTGTCGGAGCTTCCCGGCTGAGTTCAGTTCAGTCTAATCGCGCAGTCGTGTCCGACTTTTTGCGACCCCATGGACTGCAGCACGCCAGACCTCCCTGTCCGTCACCAGCTCCCGGAGCTTACTCAGACTCATGTCCATTGAGTCCGTGATGCCATCCAGCCATCCTGTCCTCTGTCTTCCCTTCTCCTGCCTTCAATCTTTCCCAGCATCAGGGTCTTTTCAAATGAGTCAGTTATTTGCATCAGGTGGTCAAAGTATTGGAGCTTCAGCTTCAACATCAGTCCTTCCAATGAATATTCAGGACTGGTTTCCTTTAGGAGGGACTGGTTGGATCTCCTTGCAGTCCAAGGGACTCTCAAGGGTCTTCCCTTGGGCTTCCCTTGTGGCTCAGCTGGTGAAGAATCCGCCTGCAATGTAGGAGACCTGGGTTCGATCCCTGGGTTGGAAAGATCCCTTGGAGGAGGGACTCTTTCTTGGATCCCACTCCAGTATTCCGGCCTGGAGAATTCCATGAACTATATAGTCCATGGGGTCGCAAAGAGCCTGACACAACTGAGCGACTTTCACTTCACTTCAGGTTGGATACTAACAGATTCCAGGCTGAAACGCGAGGCAAAGTCTCAAGGTGGGTGAGGGGTTCCTTCTTGAGCAGGTCTTTGGGTGACTGAATCCAACCCTGCCCGCGCTTCTGGGTTTTTAGGGCGGCTTTTGAGAGACCTTGCATATTCCCAGCCCAACACAGCCAGATGTTCAAGGGATTTCTTTGTTGGTTTTGTTTAAATACTACCTAACAAAGTTTGTCGGAGAAGGCAATGGCAAGCCACTCCAGTACTCTTGCCTAGAAAATCCCATGGATGGAGGAGCCTGGTAGGCTGCAGTCCGTGGGGTCGCTAAGGGTCAGACATGACTGAGCGACTTCACTTTCACTTTTCACTTTCACACATTGGAGAAGGAAATGGCAACCCACTCCAGGGTTCTCGCCTGGAGAATCCCAGGGACAGAGGAGCCTGGTAGGCTTCCGTCTATGGGGTCACACAGAGTCAGACACGACTCAAGGGACTTAGCAGCAGCAACAAAGTTTGTGAGCCTCACCTTGTGTGTGCCTCGGTTAACAGTTAATCCTTTACGGGGCATTTATGCCAGTAATAGGGTCAGAATAGCTACTGCTGGCAGTTTTCTGGGCCAGGGAAATGCTTGTTGAAGACACCGGGCGGCACACACCACCCTTCACTCCGACTCCTTCCTGCCAGATAGCGAATACAACTCTAGCTTCACAGTCAGGAGAATACGAAGGTATTAAACGGCTTACCAGCTGTGTGACTTTGGGCAAATTATTTAACCTCTCCCTGCTTCAGTTTCCTCCTGTAAAAAGGAAATACTCACCTCATAGGATTTTATAAGGTTTTATAAGGATATGTTGCATTAATGTATATAAAGAGCTTACAGCCTCTTCTGGCTCAGAACACATGCTCAGTAATGTTGCTGCTAAGTTGCTTCAGTCGCGTCCAACTCTGTGTGACCCCATAGACAGCAGCCCACCAGGCTCCCCCGTCCCTGGGATTCTCCAGGCAAGAACACTGGAGTGGGTTGCCAGTTCCTTCTCCAACGCATGAAAGTGAAAAGTGAAAGTGAAGTTGCTCAGTCGTGTCCAACTCTTAGTGACCCCACGGACTGCAGCCTACCAGGCTCCTCCGCCCATGCGATTTTCCAGGCAAGAGTACTGGACTGGGCTGCCGTTGACCTCTCAGTACTGTTCAGTTCAGTTCAGTTAGTCGCTCAGTTGTGACCGACTCTTTGCGACCCCATGAATCACAGCACGCCAGGCCTCCCTGTCCATCACCAACTCCCGGAGTTCACTCAAACTCATGTCCATCGAGTCAGTGATGCCATCCAGCCATCTCATTCTCTGTCGTCCCCTTCTCCTCAACTACTTATTATTGTTATCATCACACCAATTCCTTTCTTAACACTCCTTAGTGACATCTGATGAGAAGTGTTAAAAAACAAATGAAGACCCACCTTGAAAATTCTAAGTAGGCAAACACAGTTTCATTGCACAATCAAAGCCTAATTTGACTTATTTTGCAAGATAACTTGACTTAGGTTATTTCTTGCTTACGCCTCTGGAAATCACAAGCAAAACTTGAACTACTTCCCAAGGTTGATATGAGGTAACCGCTGCTCAATTCCTTATCATTGAAGAAAAGTCTAATACCATAAATATCATAACTAATCACTGTGAAGAAGAAGCAATCACTACTTTCTCACTAAATGAGCTGCTTTGTAACAATATATCCCTGAGTCTCATTCCATGCTTTGGTTTGAGTGCTTCCAGTTTGCAAGACGTCTTTTCGGTCTGTCCACAATAAACTTTTACCAATTACTACCTCGGGCATTCGCTGGTTTTACTTCTGTTACTTATCAACTTTGACAGCGGTTAGAATGAAACCCCCAGTTCTTCACCATGACTCTGAAGCCCGCACTCTAATTTGGCCCCTGCCTGTCTCTTCAACCTCATCTCAGCCCCACCTATCTTCTTTCTGTGGGTTTTTTGGGGAGGAGAGTTTTGGGTTTTGGGGGGGGTCAAGCCCCATGGCATATAAGGACCTAGTTCCCTGACAAGGGATGGAACCTGCACCTCCTGCTTTGGAAGCTTGAATCTTAACCATGGGACCACCAGGGAAGTTTTTTGTTTTTTTAGCTTGATAAGCTCTCTCCCACTTCAGGGCACATGCTGTTTCTAATCCCCAGAACTCTTATGGCTAGACTGTCACATCCTCTCGGATATTTACCCTACCTGCCACCTGCTCAAAGAGCCTGAGCCAATAACCCACACTGGAGCATCCTCCCGGTCTGTTTCATTGGCTCAGCCGCCTGATTGTCTCCATCACAGCCCTCATCACAATGTTTCTTTACCAACTTGTGAATTTACTTTCTTACTGTTGCCTTTCCTCCCCTGGTTCTCAAGGCGGGAGGGAGTATGCCCATAATCGGATGGGTTGTGGAGTGTGTGGCTGTCATTTAGAAAGTAGGGCTAGGGGATGTTTGGACTTTCCCACTCATAGAAAGGCTGCTAGTGCTCTACTCTAGAAACACTGTCTATAGACATAGAATGTGACCTCTCTGAGAGCAGGGACCCAGTATATCTTGTCACTGTTTTGTGCCCCCAGCATGAGGCCCAGTGACTTGCCACCTGTAGGTATTTAATAAATATAAGATGAAAATGTTCCTCTAGCCTCATTATAATTCTGAGAACTGCCATGTGAGTTGTTATCCGTACTAAAAATGCACCAGACCTTATGAAATTTTTAGGTAAAATACAACCTCCAATGACTCTTTTGCTAACTGATTTCAATTTCTTTCAAATTCTGCTTGAAGAAATTATAGCTATGCCCATTCTAACCAGGACTACTGTGGTTTTATTGAAGCTCTTGTGAGATTACTAACTTGTGGATTTTAAGGATTGTTTTCATCTACCTAGTATACAGATTCCTGGAGGAAACTATTTTTCCAGATATAATAGAGAAAGGGATCTAGTTCTTTTCCTGGAGCTAGTCAAATTTGTCTTTACTCAAGCCTCCAAAACTGAAAGAAAAATAAAATTGTGTTTGCTCCAAGGGCACTAAAAATATGAAATTTAGTAGGTTGAATAATTCTGTGAGACCTTGTTGAGTTAAGCAATCTGGTGATATAAGAGGGAAGGCTAACAGAAGCATCACAACTCCAGAGCACAATGGGCTTATGGGTGATAAGGCTGGGTACCAGAATAACCAATCAATGATGACCACTGTTGAAGCTGAGAAATGGGTACATGGGTGGGAGTGGGGTTTATTATGTATTCCTCAGTTTACATATGCTTAAAAATATTCTTAACAAAAAATTAAAAGAAAAATCAATTCAAATAATGCCTTGCATGGAAAGAGCCAGATGCAAATTTATACAAAGCCAGTTAACCTCAGGGCCACTGACTTGCACTGGTCCCCTCCAAGTGCCCACCAGGGCACAAGGGCATTTGTTTTTGTAAACTGTACCAAAGTAAGATATCTTAACTACCATTGGTTAAGACACTTTCTTCATCTACTCCAACCGTTGCCTCTCTCAGATTTCCTTGATGTTGGATGATGTTAGAATGGCTGCATGTATTTTGGGAGGTCAGCTAAGGAAAACCTGAGGTGGGACATATTTGGCTTAGATTTAATAGAATACTTTTGTGTGATTTGCAGTCACTTCCATGTTTAATTATGAGCAGTTCTGATTTAAGAATGACTTTCAGGAATTCTGCTGCCCACTGTACTGACTCGTGTGCATAAAGATGCAAAGGTCAGAGGTCATATCCCAATAAGAACATGCCCCTTGGGCACCTGGTCCCAGCAGTGCATGCATAGTAAAAGAGAAACAGAATTTGGAGGACATGGAGCCAGAGACCATCTGTGGAAAATTCTTCCAGTCATCAGAAATGTAAAATTGTCGAGAGAGGGTTTGGTCCTTATCTCTATCTGGCCAATATGGGAGCTTTCTCCTGTGTGGAGAGAGCCATCACTCTAATAGCATCGTGATGGTTTTTACAGTGTTGGTTCAGCTTGGCTGGGACCACTTCTCCCAGAATTTCCTTGCCTGTGGGATACCAGGCTGGGGTTATTCACAAGAGATATTCGCATGAGCTCTGGAAGACGGAGGTGAAGCAGCAGGTCCTGTGGACTCACCCTGTTGACATGGGGCAGTCAGTGTTTATTTCCTCTCTTTTGAGATTAGCTCCAGACTCCTGAGTGTTCATTGGAAGGACTGATGTTGAAGCTGAAGCTCCAATACTTTGGCCACCTGATGCGAAGAACTGACTCATTTGAAAAGACCCTGATGCTGGGAAAGACTGAAGGCAGGAGGAGAAGGGGATGACAGAGGATGAGATGGTTGGATGGCATCACCGACTCAATGGACATGAGTTGGGGTAAACTCCGGGAGTTGGTGATGGACAGGGTGGCCTGGCGTGCTGCACTTCATGGGGTTGCAAAGAGTCAGACACGACTGAGCAACTGAACTGAACTGAATTGAACAGATCTCATGACTTTACCTTCATATCCAACTCATTCTTTTCCAACTCAGACAAACATTTATTGACATGATTCCTGATCTCAAAATTCAGGCACGAGCTACAGCATGGATGGACCTTGAGGACATTATGCTAAATGAAATAAGTCAGTCACAAAAGGATAGGTACTACACACGATTTCACTTATATGAAGTTTCCCAGAGTAGTCAAATTCATAGAGACAGAAAGAGAATGGGGGTTGCCAGGGGCTGGAGGGAAGGGAAATAGGGAGCTAGTGTCTGATGGGTACAGAGTTCAGAAAGATGAACTCTTTCTGAAAGATGAACAGAGGTCTAGGGGTGGATGGTGATGGGTGTACAACAGTGTAACTGTACTTAATGCCACTGAGCTGCACATGTAATATGGTTAAAATGGTGAATTTTATGAAGTTCATATTGTTCCAAATAAGAAAAAAGATTTCATTTACCTATTTTTAAAGTATACTTGATTTACAGTGTTAAATAGTTGCAGGTGTATGACAGAGTAATTCAATATTTTTATATATTACCCGCCATTTAAAGTTATTCATATCCATGAGTCTGTTTTCTTATATTCATTCATGTTTTATTTTTTAGTTTCCATATATAAGTGAAAACATCCAGTATTTACTTGTCTTTCTCTATCCAACTTACTTCACAAAGCATAATACCCTCCAGTCCATCTATGTTGTTGCAAATAGCAGTTTTAAAAATCCTTTTTTGTAGCTGAGTAATATTCCACTGTATGTGTACACATCTTCTTTATCCAGTCATCTGTTAATGGACACTGAGGTTGGGTCCATGTCTTAGCTATTGTGAATAATGCTGCTATGAACATCGGTGTGCATATATCTTTTCTAATTAATGTTTCATTTTCTTTGGATAAATGCCCAGGAGTGGAATAGTTGGATCATATGGTAGTTCTGTTTTTAATTCTTTAGAAAAACAAAAGATTTTAAAAAGCAGCATGAAAGGGGCAGCCAGATAAGTGGGAAAAACAGGTGAGCTCTGAGTCTGCTGGTGCATATGGGAAGGGGAATACGGAAATAGAAAGGATGCTGCAATTCCTTCTGTGTGAGAGGGGCAGGGAAACCAGGAGGCTCTGCAGAGAAGGGATAAAACTGGATGTGGGGAGTGAGCCTGAGACGTTAGGGGAAGAACAGAGCAAGCAGAGAGGACTGCTCCAGACTGTAAACCACAGGAATGCCCAAGTCTCAAGCAACGTTGCCCTCCAACCTAAGGGAATGGAAACAGGGTACATTGTTACCACGTGGTCTTTTTGTTTTGTTCTGACAGCAGAGAATGCAGGATCCTAGGTCCCCTGACAAGGGATCAAAACCTCCTTCCCTGCATTGGAAGGGCAGAGTCTTAACCACTGGACTGCTGGGGAAGTCCCACCACTTGTTCTTAATAATTGTCATGAAACTCGAATAACTCTCACTGTTAATCTTCGAGGTACTGAATTCTTGTATTGGCTCAGCTACACTTTTGGAAAACAGTCACACCCCAGGAGATACTGAATAACACTAATAATCAACCCATGGTTTTCAGTAATCATTTCAAGCTTAAATAACTTAAATAACCACTCACAGCAGTACCGATTAGGAAAATGAAGCTGCATTATTCCTTTGTTACAAACACCAAAGGCTCTTTATCATAATCTATTTTCCCCTTCCTTTGGCCCATGTAGGTTATTTTCACCAAAGTTGCGTCTCAAAGGCTGGAGGGCCAGTGTCACTGATTCAAGACTTCAGAATGTTGCACTTAGAAAGAAGCATATTAGAAGTTCTGTGGAATAATTTTTCAACACTGGTATGGATAGAACTACACTCTGAAACCATCCAGGCCTCCTGCTGCTCTAATACAAAACCCTCCCAGCCTTACCTCCTGGCAGGCGCTGCCTTTGATAACGTGATGACTGTGTCTGGCTTTCTTGGGGAGAGAGGAGACTGTCTGTCAAATTTAGGCCAAATGCAAAATAACTAGAGACCACATTGTGGACTTTCTGAGCTTCAGCTTTCTCTTTATAAGGTGGGGAAGTTAGACTTAGCTGACCTATAAAATTCCTTCTGGCTCCCAAATACTGATTTGTATAACCAAGATTGTTTTCTAATCTCAGCCTCTGAAACTGTGCAGCAGCGCCCCCTAGTGTCTCAGGCAGATGGTTTCCCGACCCCCCACCCCCACCCCCAAACCTCCCACACACTGCCTCTGGGACTCTCCCTTCTGGGCCCTTCCCCTGATCCACTTCCTTTTTTCCAAAGCCCTTTGTTGTTGTTCAATCTCTCAGTTTAGGGGAAAAAGTGAAAGTAAATGTCGCTCAGTCATCTCTGACTCTTTGTCCGTGGAATTCTCCAGGCCGGAACACTGGAGTGGGCTCTTCCCTTCTCCAGGGGATCTTCCCAACCCATGAATCAAACCCAGGTCTCCTGCTTTGCAGGCGGATTCTTCACCGACTGAACTATCAGAGAAGGCCTCATCCTAGGGGACTGGAATGCAAAAGTAGAAAGTCAAGAGATACCTGCATTAACAGGCAAGTTTGGCCTTGGAGTACAAAATGAAGCAGGGCAAAGGCTAACAGATTTTTGCCAAAGCACTTCTAAATACCTCGATATTATTTGAGATGCTTATGTTGAATGTGAGCCCTGTGAGAACAGAGGTTTTTGCCTGTTTTGTTCACTGATGTATCCCAAGCCCCTGGAACACGGCCTGGCACCTGACAGACGGTTAGAATTAATTTGTCAAACGGGAAGTTTCAATCTTGAGGCATCCTCTGCCAAGATTTTTATCCTTTGCTTCATTTTCCCTGTTGCTTTATTTTTTCAATTGGAGGACTTGTTACCTCCAGAACTGTAAGATAATAAAGCTGTGTTGTTTTAAGGCACCAAGGTTGTGGCCATTTAATACAGCAGCAGGAAGAAGCGAATACATCCAGTAAAAATAAAACCTGCCCAAGCACACTGCTTTGTACAAACCAGCCAATTTCAAGTCCAAAGCGGCACAGTTGGTTCAGCTGACCACAAACATCTCTGTCAGTGTCGGACAGAATCATCAAACTCTCGCTCTGACCAGAACCTCCTTGACTGAAAGTTTCTAAAGAGAGCAGCCTCAGTAATTTTTCAAGCCAGAATTTTGGGATCTTTGCTCTGTATGTCATTTGAAAAGGACTCTCCACTCCCGAACTGTTTAAATTGAGACCCAAAGCACTTATCACTGCCTGAAGTCACATTATACACTTATTTGCTTATTGCCTGTCATCACTGTCATTCATTTGTTGCTTTCCATTAGAATGTAAGCCCCATGGAGGTGGAAACTGAGTTTACTTTTTTTTGCCACTGTGTTTTCAATGCCTAAAATGATGTCTGAGACCCAGAGATGCTAAATAAATGTTGAGTGAATAGCTGGGAAGTTGACTTGCTAAGGAGAGGTAAGAAGTTCTTCAGCACCACTTTGTCCTACCTCTGAGAGAAGACAAATGGTAGCTGTTCAAATGCAGCTGAAAATGATGAGATTAAGGGGGGAGGGCAAATGCTGTGCGTGCTCAGTCATGACTGACTCTTTGGACCCCATGGACTGCAGCCCACCAGGGTCCTCTGTCCATGAAATTTTCCAGGCAAGAATAATGGAGTGGGTTGCCATCCCCTCCCTCCAGAACATCCTCCTGACCCAGGGATCAAACCTGCATCTCTTGCATCTCCGGCATTAGCAGGTGGATTCTTTACCACTGAGCCACCTGGCCAGGTTGTTAGTTTTGAGTGATGGGAGGAAATGAAGGAGTCACATAAGGATAAAAGTTGAGAATGGAGGAGGCACAGGAGTTATAGCCAGGCTTGAAATGACTCCTTGCCTGACTCTTCACAAATCACACATTTAGGAAATAAAAGAGGACGTTTGTTACCTATAAGAATTTACTACGTCCAGTAATCCCATTCCTGGAGCGGAATAGCTGGTTGCTGGAACAGTCATTCAGTCATGTTCGACTTTTTGTGACCCCATGGACTGCAGTATGCCAGGCTTCCCTGTCCTTCACTCTCCCAGTTCAGTTCAGTTCAGTTGCTCGGTCGTGTCTGACTCTTTGCGACCCCATGAATCACAGCACGCCAGGCCTCCCTGTCCATCACCAGCTCCCAGAGTTCACTCAAACTCATGTCCATCGAGTCGGAGATGCCATCCATCCATCTCACTCTCTGTCGTCCCCGTCTCCTCCCACCCCCAATCCCTCCCAGCATCAGAGTGGGTCAACCCGTCTCATGAGGTGGCCAAAGTATTGGAGTTTCAGTTTTAGCATCAGTCCTTCCAATGAATACCCAGGATTGATCTCCTCTAGAATGGACTGGTTGGATCTCCTTGCAGTCCAAGGGATGTGCGTTGAATCGGTGATGCCATCCAACCATCTCATCCTCTGTCATCCGCTTCTTCTCCTGCCTTCAGTCTTTCCCAGCATCAGAATCTTTTCCAATGAGTCAGTTCTTCACATCAGGTAACCAAAGTACTGGAGCTTCAACTTCAGCCAAAAACTAATTCAAAACAATATATGCACCACAGTGTTCACTGCAGCACTGTATACGACAGGCAAGACATGGGAGCAGCCTAAATGTCCATCCACGGAGGAATGGATAAAAATGTGGTGCACACGTATAATGGACTATGACTCAGTCATGAAAAGTGAAATAATGCCATTTGCCACAATGGGGATGGACCTAGGGATTATCAAACTAAGTGAAGTAAGTCAGACAGAGAAAAACCAAAATCATGTATTGCTTATATATGAAATCTAAAAAAATGATAGAAATGAACTTGTTTACAAAACAGAAATAGACCCACAGATGTAGAAAACAAACCTACGGTTACCAAAAGGGACTTGTGGTTACCAAAGGGCTTCCCTGACAGCTCCATTGGTAGAGAACCTGCCTGCAATGCAGGAGACTCCGGTTCGATTCCTGGGTCGGGAAGATCCCCTGGAGTAGGGAAAGGCTACCCACTCCAGTATTCTTGGGCTTCCCTCGTGTCTCAGCTGGTAAAAAAAAATCTGCGCTGCAAAGTAGGAGACCTGGGTTTGATCCCTGGGTTGGGAAGATCCCCTGGAGTAGGGAAAGGCTACCCATTCCAGTATTCTGGCCTGGAGAATTCCATGAACTGTATAGTCCTTGGGGTCGCAAAGAGTCGGACAGGATTGAGTGCCTTTCACTTTCACAAAAGGGGAATGGTGGGGAGTTAAATTAGGAGTTTGAGATTAACATATACACATTATTACATATATATAGAAAACCAAAAGGGACTTACGATATAGCAGGGAACCATACTCAATATTTTGTAATAACCAATAAGGGAAGATTATCTGAAAAAGAATATGTGTGTGTGTGTATGTATAACTGAATCACTTTGCTGTATACCTGAAACTAATACAATATTATAAACCAACTATACTTCAATTTTTAAAAATATATTGGAAATTTTGTTTATTAACTTATGGAGCCAAGGAGAGAGGCCCCTGTCTTGGCCACTACTAGGTAGCCCTATGAAAGGTAAATAGTAATAACTCGTGAAAGAACTAATGTGCATGGTTATTCACTGTATCATGATTGTTATTGCAAAATATTAGGGAAAAATCTAAATGTTCCTCATCATGGGGCCAATTTTTTAAAGTACGTACATGAAACAATAGAAAAGTATGCAACCATAAAAAGAATTTCCTTAATAGTTTATGTCCTTATTCTTTTTACTAATATATGAATGTACTAATACAGAAGCAGTTTCATTATGTTTAATAGAATCCATTGCAAGGGAAAAAAAGACGTGGCACAGAACAATTGTATTATATTCTATCTTTAGTGTGAAAAGAAGACTGAAAGATACGGCTCACATTTTATTAATTTTTCAGTTTGTTTTGCTTTTGGCTGCGCTGTGTCTTCGCTTCTATGTGAGGCCTTTCTCTTGTTGCAGCAGGTTGGGGCAACTCTCTAGTTGCAGTGTGCAGGCTCCTCATTGTGAGGGCTTCTCCTGGTGCAGAGCTTGAGCTGTATTTTTGTAAAGGAAAAGCACTTGTGCATATTTAATCAGTACTATGATGCTGGGGGGGTTGGGGGCGGGAGGAGACGGGGATGACAGAGAAGGAGATGGCTGGATGGCATTACCGACTCGATGGACATGAGTGTGAGTGAACTCCGGGAGTTGGTGATGGACAGGGAGGCCTGGCGTGCTGTGGTTCATGGGGTCGCGGAGAGTCGGACACGACTGAGCGACTGAACTGAACTGAACTGATATGTCTGTTTTGCAGAAATAAAATGCTGCTTAGAGATTCTCTTTAAATATTTCTTTTTGTGTGTGCTTAAATGTATTTTCTGTTGATCTGTGGAATGTTCTGTACAGAGATGCATTGTTATACTGTTGGGCTAGGCTGTTTTTTCAAAATCTGGAGTTATCCAAGTATCTTTGACTATATTTAAATTTCTGTTATTAACATTGTGACTGCATAATTAAGAAAAAAACTCTGAAAGGAAAAATGTGTGTGTGTGTTAGTCGCTCAGTTGTGTTTGACTCTTTGCAAGCCCATGGACGGTGGCCAACCAGGCTCCTCTGCCCATGGGATTCTCCAGGCAAGAATACTGGAGTGGGTTGCCATGTCCTCCTCTAGGGGATCTTCCCCACCCAGGGATGGAACCTGGGTCTCCTGCATTGCAGACAGATTCTTTACCATCTGAGCCACCAGGGAAGCCCGAAAGGGAAAATAATGCTTCTAAATGATAGGGTTACCTGTTGGAGGAAGCAGGGACAAGGCAGATGGAGATGGGAATGGGGAAGGTTTCCACCGTATCCCTTCGGCAATTTTAAAACTTTTGAACCATTTACATGTATTATTTATTCAAAACATTAAATTTAAATCATAAGAACAACAAGTTAAAAAGAAGAAGAGAAACCACAGTCTTAGCCAGCTAGACCCAGGTCCCTACCTCAGCCTGACAGAGACCCCTGTGCCACGGTTGCATGTGGACAGCGGGGTACCTTACGCATGTTGGCGTCTCTGTGGCCACAGCTCTGTGGCGACAGAGCTCTGTGTCTGTTTCATATACCATATTGGGTTGAAAACTCCCGAAGTCCCAGCCTCTGATTCCCAGACTCAGGGCCCAGCGACTTACACAGTTGACAGAGTCTTCCCAGCCTCTGTGGACAGGAGACTTGATAAAATGTGTAACATTGAACCCTATGATGAAAGCTGGTTGGTTAAGACCCTCTGGCTTTTGTGGAATAATCTTTAATGCACCAGACAAGAAGGCTGCTAACCAGCCTTATTACTGACAATTTCCTCATGTCCCTGGTAGGGCAGGCAGACGATTTGAGGATTATCCAGGCTCTGACAAATCCCCTGGGCCCTGACAATCTCGTTTACAAAAGAATCAAATCTGTTTATTGCTGATAATAGATGGTATGCCCTAAGGTTTGCTTGTAAGTAACATGTGAGTCGCTTTTATTTTATTTTTTTCTTTTAGCAACAGGAACCAAACTTAGATTCATCCTGATAAACTGGGCATTTGGAATTTTATGTGATGTAATTGCTCTGAATGATTTCTTAATCCCCTTTTCTAAACCTTTGCTCCCCATCTCATGATGACATAAACAGCCTTGATCCAGAGCAAAAATGGTCCATCTAACAAAAGAACCTGTCCTTGTGGGTAACATTCACTGGTCATGGTGCTTCATTTTTGTTTGTTGCTCTAAGAATTGCTTAAAACAAAAGGACAAAGCACATCTTGAACTTACATGTCTGATAAGCTGAGCTCTCTGAATGCAAAGACCTCATTCATATCCTCATTCGTCTCTGTATTCCTTGCAATAGGTACAGTAGCTCACACATTGTAGATCCTCAAAGCCAGTTGTGAGACTACCTTGTTCATAAACTACCATCATTTCTCCAGTGAAATGTTCTCCGATATCTAAATGTTAGTGAACTACATTTCAGTTCAGTTCAGTTCAGTTCAGTTCAGTTCAATCGTGTCCGACTCTCTGCGACCCCATAAATCACAGCACGCCAGGCCTCCCTGTCCATCACCAACTCCTGGAGTTCACTCAAACTCATGTCCATAGAGTTAGTGATGCCATCCAGCCATCTCATTCTCTGTCGTCCCCTTCTCCTCCTGCCCCCAACCTTTCCCAGCGAGTCAACTCGTCACATGAGGTGGCCAAAGTATTGCAGTTTCAGCTTTAGCATCAGTCCTTCCAATGAACATCCAGGATTGATCTCCTTTAGAATGGACTGGTTGGATCTCCTTGCAGTACAAGGGACTCTCAAGAGTCTTCTCCAGCACCACAGTTCAAAAGCATCAATTCTTCGGCGATCAGCTTTCTTCACAGTCCAACTCTCACATTCATACATGACCACGGGAAAAACCATAGCCTTGACTAGACGGACCTTGGTTGGCAAAGTAATGTCTCTACTTTTTAATATACTATCTAGGTTGGTCATAACTTTCCTTCCAAGGAGTAAGCGTCTTTTAATTTCATGGCTGCAATCAGCATCCGCAGTGATTTTGGAGCCCAAAAAAATAAAGTCTGACACTGTCTCCACTGTTTTTCCATCTATTTCCCATGAAGTGATGGGACCAGATGCCATGATCTTTGTTTTCTGACTGTTGAGCTTCAAGCCAACCTTTTCACTGTCCTCTTTCACTTTCCTCAAGAGGCTTTTGAGTTCTTCACTTTCTGCCATAAGGGTGGTGTCATCTGCGTATCTGAGGTGATTGATATTTCTCCCAGCAATCTTGATTCCAGCTTGTGCTTCTTCCAGCCCAGTGTTCCTCCTGATCTACATTTAGAAACCCAAATAATGAGCAATTTACATTATATCTCTGTCCTTCCTCTTGATTTCTGAGAGGTAAGATGCCCTGCCGAATTCTAACCTATGCATATTATTAGTATTTAATCTTACGCATAACGTTTCATTGAACGTGGCTATTTTTTCAAGTATTGCTGCATAAGGAAAATTTCCAAGCATATGTTAATATCTCCCTTAGATATTAATTAATATACCTTAATATTAATCTGTGTGACTCTGGCCTTCTGACTATTTTCCTCTAAGTTGCACCTGAAACTGATGCAAAAACCTAGACTTGGAGGGAACTCTGGGCTCCGATATTTCTTTTGTTGAGGGGTGGGGGAAGGGGGCACTTACTCTTCTGTACTTTGTACACTAGTCTAGGGATCAATGAGGACCTGTCTGGCGAAGAAACAATCATTGGTACCCAAATTCATCCTCTTTCATGTATAATAGTCCTCATTCTAATTTTCTGCCTAATGAAGCAATACAGCTAGCCAGATGATTTCCTGCATTCAAAATCAAGGCTTCTTCTGAAGGTTTTGTCATTAGTTTTCTCAAATTTAGAGGAGTTTTAGGATTCTAGAGGTTGAAAAGGCCCAACTGTTACATGTCTCTCTCTTTTTAAAAATAATTTTATTTATCTATATTTGGCTGTGCTGGGTCTTCACTGCTGCGTGGGTTTTTCTCTAGTTGTGATGAGCCAGGGCTACTCTTTCTTGCAATGCGCACGCTTCTCATTGCAGTGACTTCTCTTGTGGAGCACGGGCTCTAGGGCGTGCAGACTTCACTGGTTCTAGCTCCCAGGTTCCAGAGTACAGGCTCAACACTTGTGGTGCACGGGCTTAGCTGCTCCCTGGCATGTGGGATCTTCCCAGACCAGGGATCAAACCCATGTCTCCTGCATTGGCAGGCAGATTCTTTACCATTGAGCCACCAGGGAAGCCCATCTCTCTCTTTTAAAATCCCATTTAGTATTCAATATATTTTCATTATAGACTGATTGAAACATATGGACATAAATCAACAGGGGCATGGGGAGAAAGTTAACATTCAAAGGTAATTATTAATATTCTGATGGTTTCCTTATAGATAGGTTCTTAAGCATTTTTCCATTGTGTGTGTGTGTATTTCTCTCTCTCTCTCTCTCCATATATGGATAGATGATCCACACACACACATGTATCCATGGGGTTGCAAAGGGTCGGACACGACTGAGCGACGGAACAACACTCTTAACAAACACATCACATATACATACTGCCTTAAAACTTGTTTTCTTTGCTCTCAATAAGTTACTAAAACATATATTTAAGGTTATATCATAACACTCCAACACCCATGGAAATATTCATATATTTCCTTCTGTGGAAGCGAAAATAAATAAAATACATATATAAAAATATTGAAAATAAATCTAGTGAAGGGTCTTATGTAAGATGTGAAAATGAGTTCAGAGTATTAGGAAATTAGTCTCTTCTAATTCAAATTTTTTTCTTTACTCTGCCTAACTTTGAAAAATATTTTTCACACCATAAACTTTTTGTAGGAACACAGCTAGGAGATTCTCCTTTTGTCATGTAATCCAAGCTTAAAGTTTGCAAAGTTTAGTTTTTCTTCTTCTTTTTTTATTTTAAGCCTTTTAATTTAACTTATTGACCCCAGTATTTTTGCTTCATCCATTGCTAGGATCAAATCGTTATACTTTTCAAAAGCATTCCTTTAACCTGAGGTCAAACAAATGTGAAATATGAGGAAGTTATAAATAGACTGAAATCTAGAACAACCATAACCCTGATATCTAAATTTTTATATCTTTGAAGTACACTGAATACAGAAAGAATGCAGACTTTTTCTTTTCCAGCCAGAGAAACCACACACACAAAAAAAAGAATAAAAAAATGGTCTCTTTCTCATTTCTGCAGTCAATCTCTCAATCCAAAAAAAGAAAGTGGGGGAGGATTTAAGTCAAGCCAACAAAAATAAACTGTTGCCACTGTTTATTGAGAAAATAATTCCTTGAGATTTTGTTTTTCCCCAAAGAACTACCAAAAAAAAATCATAAAGAAGATCTCTGGCTTAGTTTATTTCCTAGAGGAAAAAATTGTTAACATTTGTTTATTTTGTAAAGCCTACCAATAAAGAGCGGACCCATAAAATTCCCCTCTTTTTTGTGTGTGGTGGGAAAGAAGCAGGGGGCAGGCTAAGTTTGGCCTGCAGTGTGAATATAGTTTGCTGTCTGGAATTGCCCAATCTTGTCTGGCTTCTATAAGATTCCCAAGGTCCATGAATCATGTCCCAGATGAAGAGCCCAAAGGGTGGATGATTGGAGGGAGACCAGACAATGGAAGACTCTGAAATCCAGATGGTAGAGTCTAGAGTGGACTCTGCGGCAGACTGGGTTAATGACTGCAGGTCTCCCCTTTTCTCTGCGTCCAAACCCTTCCATAGGCTCAGCGGAGGTCGAGTATCTCTCCTGGTCCCTTGACGTTGAGCTTGGCCAGTGATGGTGTGTCAGTTTCCAGCTCTAGGCCTTGGGAAGTCTTAGGAGTTTCTGCATCACTGTCCACCAGGGACAGGAGGTGCCAGGGGGAGGAAGGTCCTGTGGGGCAGAGCTGCCCCCTCAGACCTGCAGGAGACACAAAGCTGCCCCAAGAGGAAGCAGAGCCCCCAGCTCAGTCCAGAGTGGCTGAGCCTCAGCAGACGGATAAACGCTCGCCAGTAATAAATACCTATGTGGTAAGTCCCTGAGTTTTCGAGGGCTCTGCTGTGCTGTGTATGTACTACTGTATTTGTATTACTGCTGTCATTGCAGTAATACAAACTGAGACACACTTTTAACCACCCTCCCCCCAAAAAAATCATTAAAATTTTTTTTTAAGAACCTAGGGACTTCCATGGTGATCCAGAGTTAAGACTCCACGCTCCCAATGCAGGGGATCCATGCAGGTTTGCTCCCTGGTCAGGGACCTAGATACCACATGCTGAAACTAAGAACCTGCGTGCCTCAGCTAAGATCTGGTGCATCCAATTAAATATTTTAAAAGCATTTTTTGTTAAAAAGAAACTATAGGGAGTTTAACATGTGGCTGTGTGCAGGACGGACTGGGATGGGAAAGAGGCAGGATCGTCACCTGGATGTCAGACGATGAGCCCGGAGCAAGCGTGGAGGTGGCAGGCACAGGATGAGACTGACGGCTGGCCGTGAGGGTGAAAGGACAGTCTGACTCAAGGAAGGAGACAGCAGAGTCTCACACCTGCAGACAGAAAATGGCAGTATCTACGGGGGACTTTGGATGTGATCTTGGGAAAAACAACGAGCTCACTTGGTGCCACAGTGGGTTTGAAGCAACAGAAGTCTAAACACAAGGCCGTGTTGGGTAGAGGAGAGACTAATGGGGACAGACAGACAGGCTCGCTAGTCCTGGCTTGATTTCTTGCTGATCATGGGGCTCTTCCAAGTGACACAAACTCTTTGAGCCTGAGTGTCCTCCCTTGCAGCAGCCTTCAGTCTTCAGAGTTGTCAGGATTATGGAAACAGAGCAGGCAGAGAGGAGATGGACATCTTGGTCTGCCCAGCTTCTCTGCTTTGGGGAACGCCCCTCCCTTGAAATCCAAGGGGCTGTCATGCACGTGACCACCTTCTCTGCCCCCCATGATTCATCCAATCAGACAATGAGAGTCCACTTTGGTGGGGTGGATATGAATTTTTGATGAGAAAAATGTCTCTTCTAATATTAGGAACAATAAAGACACTACAAGTCTCGAATATATTGAAGGTGGCTCAGATGGTAAAGAATCTGCCTGCAGTGTGGGACACCAGGGTTGGGAAGATCCCTTGGAGAAGGGAATGGCAACCCATTCCAGTATTCTTGCTCGGAGAATCCCATGGACAGGAGGGCATGATGGGCCCCAGTCCACGGTGTCCTGAACAGTTGAGCACAAGTGACTGAATGTTTCAGTTCCATTAGGCTGCTCTGGGGAAAGAAATTGCCTGAGAATGCAGGTAGCCAAGATGAGAGGTGCAGAGAGAAGGAGAGAGAGCCCCAGGGATATTGCTTGCACCCCTAGATCTAACAGAGCCATCTACTAGACTTCCCAGTCACATAAGCTGGTATTTGCATGTGTGTGTGTGTGTGTGTAATACATTTATGTGAGTATATATATATATTTACTTTTTTTCTTTTGCCTGCACAGCTTACAGGATCTTTGTTTCCTGACCAGGAAATGAACTTGGGCCACTGCAGTGAAAGTGCCAAATTCTAACCACTAGACCAGGGAGGAAAAGGGGACGACAGAGGATGAGATGGTTGGATGGCATCACCAACGTGATGGACATGAGTTTGAGTAAGCTCCAGGAGTTGGTGACAGACAGGGAAGCCTGGTGTGCTGCAGTCCATGGGGTTGCAAAGAATCGGACATGACTGAGCGACTGAACTGAACTGAACAAACACCAGTATATATATATATATTCTCCCACTCCAGCTAATGTATTTATCATGTAACAGTTAGTTCTGAGACAAAGTCAATTCAAAACATATTATTGAGGATTCTGTAATAGTTGACTTTAGAAATAGAATATGCTTGTGCTCAGTCACTTCAGTTGTGTCCGACTCTTTGCGACCCTGTGAACTGTAGCCGCCAGGCTCCTCAGTCCATGGGATTCTGGCATAATCCAAACCTATTTTCCAATTAATTTTAGTTCCCCAACCAGAGATCAAACCTGTGCCATTAGCAGTGAAAGCGTGGAGTCCCAACCAATGGACCTCCAGGGAATCTCCTCCAATAAATTTTCTCATGTAACCTCCAAAGAATTTTTCACTGCCGTCATTTGGCTCTGGAAAACCTTTATAGGCAATAATATTTTCACATTAGAAAAAAAATTAAGTACTGGTGTTAGGCACAGGTTAAAAGGGTGATATGCACAAAATATAATAATTACAGATCGATACTGATTTGAACACACATTTGTATTTAAACTGTTCAAATAATCATTGTTTTAGATAAATTTAAAGCATGCTTCAAGAATCAGTTTTAACATCTCTGTTCTAATGCACTATAGAAAAAATTTCTTTCTTATTTTTTCAGCAGTAAGAGCCTCAAAAGTGGTGTTAGAAATCCAGATTCTAACCTTGTCCTCTCAAGAAACAAGTTGAAGAGGTTTTGGATCTGATTAAAAACATTATTCTAAGGGAAATATCTGCAGAGAGAGAAACCCTGGGTCTACATTTTTAATTAATGTAGTTTGAGCTGGGTTTGGGGCTCTTGAAACTGAGAGTCCTAAATCAGCAGGTATTCAAGAAATAGTAGCTGAACAGCATTCAATAGGGAATTGACTCTTAGAGCTTGCCTGAGTTCATATTTCATGCTTCTTCCTATAAAGGCCTTGAAGCTAAATGGCAGCAGAAAAGGCATAAAGTCTGCATTGTTGAAATAGACGTGGATTCACGGGCTTTTGAAAGGAAACATGACAAGAATCACACTGTGAGATACGAAGATCTACTGCAAAGCCACAGTGAAAAAACAAAACAGGACAAAGCCCAAAAAACAATGTGGTGTTGGCAGAGGAACAGATAAGTGAGCCGGTGGGACAGAATGAAGACAGATTCATTTACATATGGGAACTGATGTATGATTCCCAGCACCACAAATCTGTGGCGTTAGGAAACCAGTTTACTATATAGAGAAAAATAGACACCACACACAGGGTCAATTTTGGATAGTCTAAACTGTGAAAGATAAAAATAGGAAGGGCTTCCATAGTGGCTGAGTGGTAAAGAATCCACATGCCAATGCAGGAAACGTGGGTTTGATCCCTGATCTGGGACGATCCCCTGGAGAACAAAACGGCCACCTACTCCAGTATTCCTGCCTGGGAAATCCCACGGACAGAGGAGCCTGGCGGGCTACAGTCCATGGGACTGTAGAGAGTCAGACATGATTTAGTGCCTGAACGAATGAATGAAAAACATAAAACCAAGAGAGAAAAAAAATCAGATACATTTGTTACCTTGAGGTTGAGAAGAACTTCATGAATTCTAAACTGTGAGACAAAAACAGATGGATTTGAACGCATCAAAATGAAATGATCAACCAAGGACACCACAGACATCAGAAGAGAGCTGTGATGTCAAAATCCAACAAGGAAGTCACATGTAGAACAGAGGTCGTAAAACCGAGGCTCACAGGCCAAATTCAGCTTGCCACCTGTTTTGTAGGTAAATCTTTACTGGAACACAGCCCCACTCATTCACTATGCACCATCTATGGCTGCTACTTGCTATAGCAGCACAGTTGAACTGGTGCGGCAGAGAACAGATGGCCGGGAAAGCCTAAAATACTGTCTGGGCCTTTACAGTAAAGTGTATTGACATCTTGTCTAGAATATACAAGGAAATGAAAATCTGGTAGAACAATAGGCCAAGGATATAAAAGGGGAAATATGAAGACACGCTCAATCTCACTAAGTCATGTCCTAAGTCATGTCCAACTCTTGCAACCCATGGACTGTGGCCCAACAGACTCTTATGTCCATGGGAGTTCCCAGGCAAGAACACTGGAATGGGTTGCCATTTCCTACTCTAAGGGGTCTTCCTGACCCAGGGATCGAACCTGCATCTCCTGCATTAGTGGGCAGGTTCTTTGCCACTGAGCCACCAGGGAAACCTAACCTCACTGTTCAGTTCAGTTCAGTTCAGTTGCTCAGTCGTGTCCGGCTCTTTGCGACCCCATGAATCACAGCACGCCAGGTCTCCCTGTCCATCACCAGCTCCCGGAGTTCACTCAAACTCATGTCCATCGAGTCGGTGATGCCATCCAGCCATCTAGAGAAATGCAAATTATGTAAAAGGAGATTCCTCCTGTACACCCACACCATAGGACAAATTAGAAAGTCAGATGATAGCAATTGTTGAGAAAGATCTAAGGAGGTGGAAATTAGCACGCAATGCAGATGTGCAGGTAGACTCTGCTGTCTTCTGGAGAACAGCTCAGTAGAGCTCAGCAAACCTTCTATGTGTGTATACCCCATGAGCCTGCAATCCCATGCCTGCATGCAACTCAGGAAGTTTACCCCGGTCTGTAAGAGAAGGTGTACAAGGATGCATCCTAGCAGTTTGTGGGAGCAGGCTGTTGGAATCAGACCAGTTTTATTGAAGGGAAGGACAGAGCAACTGTGCTGGGTGCATGCTGTGGAGATTGCAAGAACAAGAGCTTCATACAGCTGCATGAGTAGGTCATGCTGTGGAGGAGAGAAAAACAAAAACAGAAGGAGATCCAGAGCCCAAGACTCTATGTATGTACATATGTATGAATATGTATATGTATATATATGCATATGTATTGTTGTTTGTTGTTCGGTTGCTAAGTTGACTCTCTGCCACCCTACGGCCGCAGTACGCCAGGCTTCCCTGTCCTTCACTATCCAGAGTTTGCTCAAACGCATGTCCATTGATTTGATGACGCCATCCAACCATCTCATCCTCTGTCGCTCCCTTCTCCTCCTGCCCTCCATCTTTCCCATCATCACGTTTTTTTTCCAATGAGTCAATATGTACTGGGTTGGCAAAAAATTCATTGTGGCCTCTCTGTAAGATGTTACGGAAGTGAAGAAACAGCTAGAAAGATTGGTAAGTCCCTTAAGACAAGGCTATAAGCAGATGGCAACGGATTCAATTCTGGTTTTCAGACAATCAGGGAGCTTCAGAGCCACCTCCATGGTTCATTTAACCTCAGCTTCCCGGGTGGCCCCCAACCCTCTGCAGAGTTTCCAGTCAAGTGGGTCTGGGCTTGGGCCTGAAGATGTGGGCTTCTAACAAGTTTTCAGATGCTGCTGCTGCTGGTGGTCTGAGGAGCCACACTGAGAGCCATCAGAGCTTCTAGAAGAAGTGAGTGGCTAAAAAAATCAAACACCGCAGAGGCTTGGCAGGAAGTAATGGAGAGACCGAGAAAACATCTCCGCTGTCAGTCCAGATAGTAATTTCCAGAGAATAGTAGATTGGTGGCTTCCTGTCCCCTGAAAAAATACCCCCCAAAGCTCCTCCTGTCCCCTGGGAATACCCCGTGGTCAAAAGCTGCAGGCAGACAGACAAGTCTTCTTCACTAAAGCTGCCATCAATCACACTGGCCCAGCCCTGACTAGGACGGTCGCAGTGGGTTAGCGGGTCAGTCAGCATGTCGCCCTCAGAGTCCTGCCCTTTTAACCAAACACCTCAGGTCAAAAGCCTTCCATGCGATAAAGGCACTCATGGCCTGAATCCATATTTCAATAGCACAGAAACTGAAAATAAGCAAAATCATTTTGAAAGGTGATTAAGACAGTCACCCCCGGAAAACAGTTATTATTCATCCCTCATCTAGGCCAAAGTCAAAATAGGAACGAGGGAGCGAAGGCTCTAGAGCTCCCTCAGGTGGACATATTAATTTCAATTCTGTCCCCACTTCATTTTTTTTGTTTAATTTTTTAATAACTAAAAAAAAAATCTTTTAGTGGATCTGCCTGGCCTGTGGAAGCTGAGTTCCCCAACCAGGGATTGAACCCACACCTTCTGCCTTGGAAGCACAGAGTTGCATCCACTGGAACACCAGAGAGCATGTTTTATTACCTGCTGAATAAGGGAGATTACTGATTGCCTGCTGTTTGAGTTTCCTAGAGCTGCAGGATCAAGTTGCCACAAAATGGGCAGGGGGGTTGAAGGGAGGCTTAAAACAACAGAAACATGTTCTCTCACAGTTTTGGAGGCTAGAAATCCAAACTTAGGGCGCCTCTGAAACCTGTGGAGATGGGTCCTTCCTCGCCTCTCCCAGCTTCTCGAGACTTGCTGGCAGTCCTTGGCCAGCAGGGGCCTCACTCCAGGCGCGCTTAGTCATGACGTGGCATCTCCCGTTTTGTCTGTCCTCACGTGGCTCTCTCCTCTTCTAATGAGGACACCAGTCATGTTGGAACATGTCCACCTAACGCCAGTATGCCCTTAACTTAGCTAATTCCATCTGCAAGGACCCTATTTCCAAATCAGGTCACATTGTGGGGTGGGGCCAGGGGCAGGGGTAGATTTCAACACATCCTTTCTGGGAGGACACGATTAACCCATAATATCTCCCCAGGACCCTGTGCTGTTTTCCCTCTCCTAATCAAACCTAGGTTTCCCCCAAAGTACATTAACTGACGCAACTATGACACACAGAATTTCCAGGCTGAGACTGGGAAGACCCTGCCCACGTGGCAATAGCCTGTTCCAACAAGTCATCACTGGGCACGGCGACAGGTATTCGGGTTACTCAGAGACTGTGCTAAGAGCTTCTAGCTAGGAGGCATCTGGGCCAAGGGACAAGCCTTTAAAAGATGGGGATATCAGAAGGCCATGTATGGCAGATCATTAGTTTGCTAGTTATCTGCTTTCCTGGCTATTATCCCCATTAGAGTGGGAAGGTTGACCCTTTTAAAAAATATATTTATTTGGCTGTGCTGGGTCTTAGTTGCAGCATGAGGACTCTTAGTCATGGCGTGTGGGATCTAGTTCCCTGGCCAGGGATTGAAACTGGGCCCCCTGCATTGGGAGTACAGAGTTTTAGCCACTGGACCATCATGGAAGTCCAAGGTTGACCCTTTAAAAAAAAAAAAAAAAACTATCTAAGCACTTACTGTAAAACCTAACATATAAAAGGCACTCAAGTTGAATAAATGTTTCAAATATGGTTAAATGTTTATTCTGCTAAATCCTCTTTCTGCCCCATTGTGAGCTCTTATCTGCCTATGTCAGAATGAACGAAGAAGTATTTTACTAAAGGAGAAGATATTGGTTTTCCCAGCTCGGAACCAAGCAAGTGGATGTAGACCTTGAGGGCCGGCTCTGGATGATCTGTTACCACATTCAGCACTTTCACAAGTGCATTAAAGAAGACAGAGTGGCAAATGCTGAGAAGGAGAATGCTGGAACAGTGGCAGAGGGTCTGTTCTCCCCCTCAGGCAGCAAGCAACTGTGGGCCCCCAGGGCTGTAGATGGCAGGCTTCCCGGGTGGCGCTAGTGGTAAAGAACCCGCCTGCCAGTGAAGGTAGATGAGAGAGGCGTGGGTTCAATCCCTGGGTCAGGAAGATCCCCTGGAGGAGGGCATGGCAACCCACTCCAGTATTCTTGCCTGGAGAATCCCATGGACAGAGGAGCCTGGCGGACTGCAGTCCATGTGGGCGCACAGAGTCGGAAACGACCGAAGCCACTTAGCATGCATTTAGGACGCATGGAAGGACGTAGACGTGCCCCGAGTGGGGCTCAAGTGGCCTTGGAGGGAGGTCAGCTGGTAGGATGACTCTAGCTTGGCCCATGAGACACAGGCTGGACCAGACCCCAGGTGAGGTCAGGATTGAGTGAGTTTCCTCCCCGCCCACCCCTGACCCACCAAACTGGGTGTGAACTCACTCTCAGGGACCCCCTTGCTGCTGCTGCTGCTGCTAAGTCACTTCAGTCGTGTCCGACTCTGTGTGACCCCATAGACGGCAGCCCACCAGGCTCCCCCGTCCCTGGGATTCTCCAGGCAAGAACACTGGAGTGGGTTGCCATTTCCTTCTCCAATGTGTGAAAGTGAAAAGTGAAAGTGAAGTCACTCAGTCATGTCTGACTCGTAGCGACCCCACGGACCGCAGCCTACCAGGCTCCCCCATCCATGGGATTTTCCAGGCAAGAGTACTGGAGTGGCTTGCCATTGCCTTCTCCCAGGGACCCCCTTACACACTGCAAAATAGGTATGCTAGGAAAATGGCCAAAGGTTTGGAAATGGGCAAGAGAAACTATTAGTATCCTTCCAATAAAATGCTGGTCTGCTGTCCCCCAGATCATTCAGGAGTACCAGACTCTATAAGGATGTGTGCACCTCTGATTGCCTTTGATTGGACTAGTATTTAGTTCTGTACAGATAGAGGTAAACGTGTAGAAAATGGATAGTCAGGTAAACATTCTCTGTTTCGAGCCATGCCAATGAGTCCTGTTCATAGGAATGCAAAAGAATCTTATCCAGGGGAGAATATAAATCCCTGCAAGTCCAAATCTCATTTGACCTGGTTTTAACCGCATTCATTCTCTCATTGATTAGTAAGTTAAATCTTTAACAAGCTAGAAGTGTATGTCTGTCTGAGAGTCATGTTTTACCTTCGAGGATTTTATACTTTAACAGGTAAAGAAGTAAATAGAGGTGAAGTGGGGGACAGCGAGGATGCCTGGAGTCTCAAGGTTCAACACAGAGGTTGGTAACTATGGAGAAAATCAAGGCAGTGTTGGGGATGGATGAGGAAGTAATCTGCTGCTGAAAGATGGCCGTCCTCCAGCACACCTTCCTGAAGGCTATGCCAAGGAATATTGCTGCCTCCCCTCTCTCCCCTTCCTATTAGCCGGTATGTTAGTTTTGTAGGGCTGCCATAACAGAGCATCATAAACTGGGTGGTTTACAAAACATAGATTAATTCCCTACAGTTTTGAGGCCGTAAGCCAAGCTCAAGGTATTGGCAGATTTGATATCTCCCGAGTCCTCGCTCCTTGGCTTGCAAATGACTGTCTTCCCCCTGTGTGTGCCTGTGTTATCATCTCCCCTTCATATGACACCAGTTACATTGGACTAGGGCCCGCCCTAATGACCTCATTGATTACCTCTTTAAAACACCTTTATCCAAATATAGTTGCATTCTGAGGCACTGGGCGTTAGGGCTTCAACATATGAATTTGGGGGGTGAGAGGGGGGACAGGCACACAAGTCAGCCCTAAACACACCACTCTCACACGCCCTGTAAGTTTTTAGTTTGCTGATTTGATGAAATTGGGTTTATGGAATAGCTGCTCACTATGTATTGACATAGCCTGGAATCTGCTTAGTGAACACGAAACCACTCAAGACCAGACCCAAACTGCAGAAATCCCTGGGGGGAAACTGCACTAACTCACTGACTCAAATGCATCCCAGGGCAGGATTTTCTGGCCGCTTCCTGAGAAGAACGTCATTCTCCCTGAGCAGGTGGTGGGGGGTACATGGGATGCTGCCAGTGAAGGTGGTAATGGAAGTGGGAAGAGAGCTGGTTGTGGACTTTGTATTTGGGGTAAATTGTGATTTGGGGTAAATTGTTTAACTTACCTGGGCTTCAGTTTCCTCCTTTGTAAGAGGGAGGGGCTCTTTAGGCCCTTCCTACTCAAACCTGGGCCAGGAACCAGGAGCATTGCACCATCTGGAGCTGATGGGAAGTGCAGACTCTCTGGACCCATCCCAGGTCAGGTGTATCTGAATCTGTATCTTAAGATCTCCAGGTGATTGACAGGCAGGTGGAAGTTTGAGAGGCACTGATTTAAGACTCGCTGGGTCTGGTGGTCACAGACGGAGATCACGGGGCCCATCATGAAACATGAAGCCCGTCATTTCTCCCTTCCCTCATTGCCCCTCCTCAGAGAGCAGGCTGGAGGAGAGAGCGCATCCCTGCTTCTAAGCTGCTGTGAATACACATCCTGTCACCCCACTGAGAGCAGAAAATAGGGATTCAAATGCAAGTCCCTCACCACACCCCCACCTTGCTAATAATCCTTGGCTAAGAGATCCAGGGGATGAGCAAAGACCCAACAGAATTACTGGGTCTTCCCCATCTCCACCCTGCAATCTGTTTTAAAAAGGGAGAGCTGAACTCAACAATAAAAACCAGACAATCCAATTAGAAAATGGGCAACGGACCTGAACAGACATTATGCCAAAGATGGCAACTAAGCACATGAAAAGATACCCAGTATCAGTAGCCATAAGGAAAATACCGATTAAAACCACAATGTCAATACATACCTATCAGAACATAAAAAATAGTGACGTCTCCAAAGGCTGGTGAGAATGTGGAGAAGTGGATCTTTCCCATGTTCCCAGCGGGAATGTAAAATGGTGCACAGCCACTCTGGACGTGTTTGGCAGCTTCTTATAAAACTAATTGTGGAACTACCATTTGACCTTGTGATTTCGTTCTTGGGCATTTATCCCAGAGAAATGAAAACTCATGTTCTCACAAAAATCAGCATAAAAATGTTCAGACAGAGAGGCTTTATCCATATTCGCTCCAAACTGGGAACGATCCCAATGTCCTTCAATGTGGGAAACAAACTCTGAACATCCACACTCTGGAAAGTTGTCATCGATAAAAGATAGTGACCTGATGCACGATACAACTGGGATGAGTCTCCAAAGTCTGACGGTGAGTGAAGAAAGCCAGTCCTAACGATCACATACTGCTTGAGTCCATTTAAATGAAATTCTTGAAGTGGAAGAATTCTAGAGATGGAGAGTGAGTTAATGGTGGGAGGAGGCTAAGGGAGGTGGGGGTAGCTATGAAAGGGCAACCCGAGGGATCCTGGTGATAGAGACGTTCTGCATCTTCACAAATCAGTGTCAATGGCCTGATTTTGATATTGTGTGATGTCTTTGCAAGATGTCATTACTAGGGGACCCGGGCAAAATGTAATCCGGGGCCATCTGTGTTGTTCCCTAAAATTGCATATAGATTGACAATTCTCTCAAAAGAAGAGACAGAGAAAAAAAGAAAGAAAAAGAACATATTCTTGTTAATTAAAAAAAAAAAGCGAGCGAGCTGTGTCCCAGTTCTCCTTACAGAAACGTGCTGGATTCTTTGCCAGTTGAGGAATTCTGGTGCTTCTGCTGGATGTGAAGGGGGAAGGGAGAAGATCAGAAAAGGTAGAAAGGAGATGTTTTATTTATTCCCTAGAAAGGCCTATGTTTCTATGTGAAGTAGACAACTGCTCGGTACATCCTTCCTCAGGAAATAACTGGTCGCCAAAGCCCAGCCAAACCTCAGAACCTGCCAGAAATCCTAAGAAACTCCGAGTAGGTCTCCTGTGCCCTCGTGGGCACTGTGTGTCACAAGCCCTGTCTGGCAGCAGGATGGGCCCTGGGGGACCCTGATCTGCAGCTTCCGGCTGTGGGAGAAGTCTGTCTGGGGTGTCACACTCCAGTCACACTCCATCAGGAGGCTCGGCCTGGCTCAGCCATTCTTGAATTGAGGCCCTGCATGCATATGCGGATGCTCAATCGAGTCTGACTCGTTACAACTCCACGGACTGTAGCCCACCAGGCTTCTCTGTCCATGGGATTCTCCAGGCAAGAGCGCTGGAGTGGGTAGCCACATCCTAGTCCATCAAGGCCCTGAGCAGGTTCTAGAACCTGGCTTTGATTGAAAAGTGAAAATGTTAGTCGCTCAGTCGTGTCTGACTCTTTGCGACCGACCCATGGACTGTAGCCCGCCAGGCTTCTCTGTCCATGGGATTCTCCAGGCAAGAATGCTGGAGTGGGTTGCCATTTTCTTCTCCAGGGGATCTTCTGACCCAGGGATGGAAGCCAGGTCTTCCTCACTGCGGGCAGGTTCTTCACCATCTGAGCCACCAGGGAAGCCTGGTCTTTGACTGAGGAGCTCATCAAATCCCATTTGAAGACGAGGGAGTCTGTGGCACAGCTCCTCTCTCCGAGGGATGCTGGTTGCCTGGTCTGGGTTCCAGAACTTCCCTCCCCCTGCATCCTGCCCACTTAAGGCTTGCCCCTCCGAGTGCTTACGGGGTGCTCACAGACAGGTGGAACTTTGGCTCCCTGCCCTGCCCGATGTAGGCAAGGACAGGAAAGGCATGAGCCAAGGACACCTTGAGCTGCCCTGCAGTTTACAGAGCAAGTGGCAGGAGGGTGGGAGTCAGACTCAGAGACTGAAATCAAGTCACTGTCCTGCAACTCCCCACCGTTTGACTCAGGAACAGTTGCCATTTGACTGTCACCTCCTATCCTGTGTTTTGTTCTTGTTTTCTGTTCATGAGAGAGCCAGTGGATCCGGGCTTCTCAACCAGCAGTCAACAAACACTTCTCGGTCAACCTCCAGTGGTTTCCACCTGGTCCCATGCCTTGACTGGAGGGGACTAGGGCTTGCTTCTACCACCAGTCAGCAATGTAAACCCTCTGCCTGCACCAGTGGTTAGCTGCTTCTTGCCAGAAGCGTCTCCCTCTCCCAACAATGCTCACATGCTCCAGCAATTCCTCTCCTTCCTGTATGGTCACACTAGGATTTTAAGAAAATGAATCATGTACTAGTCTTCAAAATGCACATATAGAATATCTAAATGCTGCAGAAAATCGGATAAAATTACGATAAACATTGCAATGCCAAACCACTGGGTTTTGTAACTAGAACATTGAGAAGATCAGAGGTTAACTGTGGTTTAATATACAATGACATCAGTATCCAACTCCCTTTTAGCCTTTTGTCACCTGCTGGGAGAACTTCACACACGTTGACTCACACTTGTTCAGTCGCGAAGTCGTGTCTGACTCTTCATGACCCCATGGATTGCAGCACACCAGGTCTCCCTGTCCCTCACCATCTTCCAGAGTTCGCCCAAGTTCATGTCCATTGATTCGGTGATGCTATCCAACCATCTCATCCTCTGCTGCTCTCTTGAATAATATTTGAGTCTAAGTGTCAGTCAATCCTGGGTGTTCATTGGAAGGACTGATGCTAAAGTTGAAACTCCAATACTTTGGCCACCTCATGCGACGAGTTGACTCACTGGAAAAGAGTCTGATGCTAGGAGGGATTGGGGGTGGGAGGAGACAGGGACGACAGAGAATGAGATGGCTGGATGGCATCACCGACTTGATGGACATGAGTTTCAGTGAACTCTGGGAGTTGGTGATGGACAGGGAGGCCTGGTGTGCTGTGATTCATGGGGTCGCAGAGTCGGACACAACTGTGACTGAACTGAAGTGTCGATCAGGTGGGATCGAAATAAGTTTATAGATTTTTAGTGGTTCTGAAAGTAGGCTACATCTCCTAGTGAAAGAGGGCAGCTCACAGACACTCAGGTATGAGGTCTCTCCTTGCTTTCCTTGGAGCCCTTTCCCCACCAGCACCTTGGGCTTCGGTTGGTGGGGGTCTCCTCCTGGGACTGTCCTGGCAGCCAGGGCACACACAGCAGGATGTGCCTGGGGGATTGCCCGAAGAAGCCTGAGCCCTGAGTGTCTGAGGCTCTGGTGCGCCTGGGCTCGCAGCCACAGCCAAGCTGCGGACAGTGAGCGAGAACAAGCGGGGTCCCTTCACACCCGGAGGGGCTGCTTGGGAGCGTGAAGTCGGCCACCCCAGGGGAGTGACGATGTGGGTGCGGGGAAGGAACGACTCCCCATTTGTTCCCACTGATCCTTGGACTTCTTGCCCCCAGGAATCAAAGCTCATTTCATTGTTAACCATAGGGTTAAAAATGCCACTACCCTGACAGAGATGCGGGGGAAAAAAAGTTCACACCTGAGGCAGAAATAAAACACATCGTGGCTTCTTCTGAAATTAAGCTTTCACAAGACTGGGCTGGGAGGGCACCCAGCTCCTGAGGCAAACAGTGTGTGTGTGTGTCTGTGTGCACATGTGCACGCGCGCCTGAGCGTCAAGACAAACTGCCAACTGCACACTTTAGCCAGGAAGTAGGCTGTTTTTAAGTCGCTTTCCCAAAGATCAGTAACAAGGGGCCACAGGAGCTGAGGTCTTTTCTTTTGATTCCTTTAAATACTCATAAAATCGCCTTGTTTCAGAAGTCATCTCCTCTTAGGTACAGATTCTGTGTCTGTATGCAGGTCAGGAAGCAACAGTTAGAACTGGACGTGGAACAACAGACTGGTTCCAAATAGGAAAAGGAGTACGTCAAGGCTGTATACTGTCACCCTGCTTATTTAACTTATATGCAGAGTACATCATGAGGAACGCTGGGCTGGAAGAAGCACAAGCTGGAATCAAGATTGCCGGGAGAAATATCAATAACCTCAGATATGCAGATGACACCACCCTTATAGCAGAAACTGAAGAACTAAAGAGCCTCTTGATGAAAGTGAAAGAGAGTGAAAAAGTTGGCTTAAAGCTCAACATTCAGAAAACTAAGATCATGGCATCCGGTCCCATCACTTCATGGCAAATAGATGGGGAAACAGTGGAAACAGTGGCAGACTTTTTCTGGGCTCCAAAATCACTGCCAATGGTGATTGCAGCCATAAAATTAAGACACTTACTCCTTGGAAGGAAAGTTATGACCAACCTAGACTTCATATTAAAAAGCAGAGACATTACTTTGTCAGCAAAGGTCCGTCTGGTCAAGGCTATGGTTTTTCCAGTGGTCATGTATGGACCTGAGAGTTGGACTATAAAGAAAGCTGAGCGCCGAAGAATTGATGCTTTTGAACTGTGGTGTTGGAGAAGACTCTTGAGAGTCCCTTGGACAGCAAGGGGATCCAACCAGTCCATCCTAAAGGAGATCAGTCCTGGGTGTTCATTGGAAGGACTGATGTTGAAGTTGAAACTCCAATACTTTGGACACCTGATGCAAAGAGCTGACTCATTTGAAAAGACCCTGATGCTGGGAAAGACTGAGGGCAGAAGAGGACGACAGAGGATGAGATGGCTGGATGGCATCACCGACTCAATGATGGACAGGGAGGCCTGGCGTGCTGTGGTTCATGGAGTGGCAGAGTCAGATGCGACTGAGCAACTGAACTGAACAGATTCTGTGTCCAGGATGGGAGAATTTTCTCCAAGGCACCCACGTGCTTCGGGGACCCACTCTGGTGTACGCCTGCTTGACACAACCTCAACCCTTTACAGACACCCCCTTTGTGAGCTGGGGTCTTTTGAGATCTCTTGTCATGTACAGTCTCTGGGCAGTGGAGCTGCGGCAACTACCTCGCTTTGGAGTAAGAGAATTTTCTCAAGTTTCTCTCAAATTTCTTTTCCCAAACAGGTCCTAAGAGGTGGTTTATACCACCTTACTAATCTATTAAATATCAATGAGGTGACTTTGTAACAGCAATGCTTTGTACTAATATAATCAAACATACCCTGCCCAATAAAAATACAATCTCCACAGCTGCTTTCTTAAAACTCACAACCAACTATTAATACTATTAATACTGTCAGTTAAATAGGAAACCAAAATAGAGGTTTCAAGTCGATACGTTAAGAACAAAGTTTCAATTTCTGGAAAGAAATGGTTAACCAGGATTGTCTCCAGGCAAGAGAAGTCAGTGACTGGAGGTTGAAAGTAGACTTACTTCTCTCTATATTCTCATACATTTTGAATTGTTAACCATGTGTGTGGATTACCTCTTCCAAAGAAAAATTCTGAGTAAGTAAAAATTAAATATTCAGAATCTAAACTGAAACTGTGAATACAGACTATCCCTGTTAAAGTGCTTTTTCTTAAATCTTCAAAATAAAGGGAAACAGGATCTGCTATTTAAAAAAGCCCTCCCTCCTGCATCTCCCACCACACTTCCTTTAGTAGCTGCCTGTAACGCCTTTAAGGACCAGAGTAAGCCTGTGTGGGAGTTAAAAACACTTTTCCCTCCCCCCAACCCCAGATTTGACAGAAGTGTGGCAAGGAGGGCCATCTGTTTTATTTGAAAGAGAAATGACCCAGCATTCTGATTTCAATTAGCCTCTTTGTAGCTTTATGTCTGAGCTGGTTCCATGGGTAACAGTTCAAACTAAGTGCAGAGAGAAGCTGGCCAAGCTCTGCCAGTGCTGATTTGTTTTAACGACTGTCAGTGAACAGAGAACCAGTGTACAAGACAATGTGGCTGGATGCACATTGAAACGCAAAACTTCACAAGATCAAAACAGCACATTCTGGCATCTCAGAGCTAAGCAAAACACTGAGATGGTGCCTATCATTCTATCAATTTAAATATTTAAAATCATCATCACCTATCCTTTAAATTCCTAGTTTTGATTAATAAGTATGTGCCTTGTTGTTCAGTTGCTCAGTGTGTCCGACTCTCTGGGACCCCATGGACTGCAGCACACCAGGCTTCCCTGTCCTTCACTATCTCCCAGAGTTTGCTCAAACTCATGTCCGTTGAGTAGTGCTGCCATCCAACCGTCTCATCCTCTGTCGCTCCCAAATACACACCTACTACATGCAAAGTCCTGTTTTACTTGAGGCCTGAACCAAAGAAGGAGCAGTGGTTCCTGCCCTTGAAAGGCCTGTGATCTATTTGGAAGGATAAGCCTGCAAAGTTATACAATAATGTTGAGTAATATTAATATTTAAGACAGTAAGAGAACTGTCAGACATCAGTATTGAACAAAGTAGCGTTGAGTTCTGAGGATGGAAAGGGAATACTTTCGTCAAAAGCATTATATTGGAAGGGATCTGCTCATTAGTGGTAGGACAGGGCTGAAACAATCCCATCTAACACTTGGGTCCCTTCCGTATCACTTCTACTCCCCTTTTCACACAAGTGTGCATGAACACACACACTCAAAAGCCCAATGAGGTGTCACTGAATTGGTGCCAGTTCAAAGCCTCGCTCATGGCTCCACGGAAGCCACTGCCTCCCAGGGTGTGTTTGTCAAAAGACACCAGATTCCTGGGTCCCCATCCCACACAGGTTGACGGCCCAGTTCTTTGACGGCTTCATGTAACGGGTCTCAAGGAGGTCATATGAACCAGTGGGGGCAGGGGAAGAGTCGTTTCTGATGGCAGCTGGTTTGCACAATCACACTTACTGAGCCACATTTTCCCACGGCACTCAGGGGTCCAATCCTTACTATCTGTTTCCTTGAAGTCCTCAAAGACGAGTCTACGACCTTGGTTCTGCAGCTTCATCAGTTTCTTGACATGTCCCTCCTCAAGGGGTTGGCCAGTTCTCCAAAGCCACATCATCCAGAGCAGAGGGGTCACGGTGGAGACAGCCGCCAGGAGGGGACCCTGTGGCTGGGTCCTGGCTCAGCAGCAGTATCGTGGGATGGATGCTGAGTGCCCAGCTCCTTCCACCCCAGCTCTGCTGACAGGTGACTGTCCACAATGCGGCTGACCCAGCCCCACCTGCTTAGCTTCCTGCTGTCCCGAAGATGGTCCCAGTCAACACACTGCAACACAGCGATTTCTTAATTCCAGGAAATCCAAATTAAGACAAATGTAATCATAATGAAGAAGAGCTGCTAGTCATTGTTAATGTATAGATCATAAAAACTGATTTAAAAAAATAAATGCTGCATTTTGAAAAACAGGTTAAAAAAATATGAACTCCTTAACAGCAATGCAGTAGGCTCATATTAACTACTATACTTACATAATTCATCTGGCTAGATATGCATGACTAAAATTTCTGTTACTGCCTAATAGTGAAAAGTTTAGTTCTGTTACAAAGCCTGGGAAATTGGAATTTCATTTAGCTCAAAGCTCAGAAAGTACATTAGCAAAAATCAGTAGATCTGATAAAACAGTATAAATCACTTAAAAACACCACTGGTAAATACATCTGTATTTACAGAATCCCATGAATATACAACAGGTAATGATGCAATGAAGATGTTTTTACAATATTTATTAAGATAACAAATTTATAAATTGAAAGACTCAGAGGCACATAGTTTTTAAAAGGCCAATACCATGGGAATAATGAAGTCAACACAGAAAAGAAGATATGAACAGTTACAACCAATACAGATTTTTTAAAAGCAGCATCCCCCCCCACCCCAATACACATCATAGGAATCATCCTTCAAAATTACCATGATAAAAAGTTACTTCCTTCAAAGAAAAATAATTCTTTCCACCTACCGAGCCTAGAAAATCCTATTTACAATGAACTGTCCTATATTTCATCAGTATTGTTTAATATGGCCTCTTCTATTCTGCCATTAGAAGTACTGAAATTTTTATAGCTATTATATTTACAAATGCACATATTTAAATTTGCTCTTCATTGAGAACAACTGAATATATACTTAATCAAATCACAATACAAATGTTTTAGTGTTGATAACACATTCTGCGGGGACGGGTAAACGGGGAGAGGTGTATTTAGAATCATGTTGTTTCTTAAGGATTACTAGGCCAATAAGTCTGGTAAAACTCAAGGTAGTCACAAAAACAGGTGTTTGTTGATGAAGAATTTAATTTATTTCTGTTTTAACTGGACACACTGGGCTTCTTCAGTCAACCTTCACCACACTGTATATTTTGGTAACAAACCAAAAGCATGCAAAGAAGCCAATTGTTCCTATAAAAGAAAAAGCAAAAGTCAACCTCCTTTCAAAGGCAGCTTCATGATTTACATAAAAGTAGACTTAAAATGACTGGTTCCTTAAAAAAGCCAAAAAACTATAAACCAAAACTATAAGCCATTACCAGGAACACAACAAAGACCCATAACCTTTTCTGAAAAATACAGAACTAATTCAAATCAAATTTCTTACAGAAATTGATTTAAAAAAACTTTTTATGCTATAAGATTATCTAAAGCTTTCTATAATATATTCTTTTTCTTATTACATGGAAAAGGCTAAAATTGGAAGAGGAAAAGGATGCCAATCTTACTTTCCTATTTAAAAATACTTATCACAAAATGGAAAATGCTATTAATTCAACATATGATATGAACAACTTAAAAATCAAAATATCAGATTCACAGAATTAAAAGGGAATATTTTCTAAGTACAGTTATTGGGAATGATCAATTTTCAAAGATTATTATAACAAAATAACTCAAAAAGATTTTACAAAGTGTTAAAGTGATATGATAAAGAATAAGACGACACACTCCCTCTGAGATGAGAGGTGGCACAGAACTGGAGGACAGAGCAGTTCTGTCCTGAGCTGTGTGAATCATCTTTAGATGAGCCACCTGGAATCTCCACCCCATTTCTTTATCTCATTAGAGATAATTTTATCTGCCCTATGGGCCTCCACGGACTGTTACAGAGTAAATGAGGAGATTCATGAAAAACTACAGGCCTTGATTTTCAGGTATTTTTATCACTTTAGAGCCTAAAAAATTTGAAGTATTTTTATCACTTTAGATTCTAAAAAATTTGAATGCCAGACAGTTGACAAAAATGAGGCTCTAAGGATTACGTAACTGTTTAGGGCCCATGGATAAGTAAATTCAGATTTACTTCTGATTTCAAGTGTAGTATCCTTTTAAACTATACCATACTTACATGTACTAAACATAAATTCAGAGACTGTTTTACAAGAGAATATGTACTAAATTATGAAACTGCCTATCACACTTTAGAATTGATGCACAGCATTTTTTCCAAGATTATCCCCTAAGAAATAGTCAATAGGTAGGGCTACAGAAGAATATAGAAGGGGATACACATGCCCCTTGTGGAAGTTTTATATTTAAAGTTCCAATGGTTTTCACCACTGTTTTAAGATTTCCTAAGTCAAGAGACAATAGCTGGGACATTACCACAGAAGTTGTGAATGTTATTACACCCATTCTTACATCATACATGTAACCAAGTATCTGCTCTGCACATGCCATACATTCTGTGGTTTTTTCGAGGACACACAGATATACCTTCTGGATATTCAAAGGGTTATTATTAAGGCTTGAGAAGAGGTTGGGGTTAATTCCAGAAAAGTAAAGATGAAAACAAATATACTGAAACAATCTTATGTGAAACAAGAACTTCAAGATAATAAAGGCATTTTAAGATGAGAAAAAACATTTTATCATCATACTAGCAACTCTAAGAAAGTTAAGTTTACTTTGTTTTTCAAGTACTTTCTAGTATTTTGTTCTTAATACTAAACGGGTATAGTGTACATACTAAAAGTGGCATCTTTCCTAATGTGGCAGAATAATAATTATTGTTTTGTAAAATAGATTGACTTAAAAAAATGATGTCAGTGCAGAGTCCTGAAATAAATGGGGATGTTTCCACTTTAGAAAAATGCTAGACACGGAAAGGGCTCAGCATTCCCATGCAGAGACCCTTTCCCACAAATTGAAATACATTAAAAGTCACTGGCTTCACTGGTTATTTAAATTTGATGTGGCTTCAGAATTTATATTAGAAAATGTGTTTTATTCAAAATAAGCAAAAATATGACGCTTTAAAAATCAAGAACAATAAAGTTGAGGTGATGGTTGAATTATGATAACATGTGCCTGGAAAAACATGACATTCACCCAGACCATGATTTTTTGTGTGTAACAAGGAATAAATTGTATATGTATTTACAGACAAGGATACAGACGCCCCCAAACAGTAATCCTCATTTCATAGGCTATGACTGTTTTACAGATCATTTATGGAGACTTATGGCTGTGGATCTAAATCTATCACACAGAGACCAAGATACGCATCCCCCCAACACACACACACCTACCCCACTATGTCTGACCAATGAAGACCTGATGTACAGAACTGATCTAGGTGCCTGAATCTTGCTATATACACTGATATAGCAACAGGGGCACTTCAAAACTCTACCTAATTCTCTTAAATGCTAACATGAGTAGACAGTAGAAAAGTTAATTAAGTTTTTTTTCTTTTTTGACTCCTGTACTTCCTCACATAGCATGCAACACAATCTTAAAATTTTAGATGTACACTTTTTGTGACAAAGAAATGGTCCCTCAATTTGTTGCTGTTGTTTAATTGTTCCACAATTGCTAAGCACCCAAGCACTGAGATACAGAGAACTTTCCTAGGTGGACATAGAAGGTGTACCTATATAAATACCAATGTAAAGCACACTTTACCCCACTAGGTAAATGGATTTTTAAAGTGGAGATACAAACATGCAGTTTAAAACGTCTAGAACAAGGGATGTCCTATGCTCATCTTTTCTTGGTATCATTTATTCTCAACCTCATCTTAAATTTCTAACCCCCAATTTCTACTTACTCCTAAATTAGGTAGCTAGAGCTTTTTACTCTATTTCTGAAATGAGCAAAAGCAAGACTGTTCCATTAAGAGATGGACAGGGGAAAGTCTTGAGATGTTCTAACCAAGGCGTCCCTGTACTTCCAGCACAACAATGGTCCCTGGTTAGTCTTCCCCGAGGTCCCATCTTCTCACCTCCGCTTTACTGGTCCTCACCTCACCCTCACGGGGGGCAGACCAGACTATGCTTAATCGTGCTGAGAACTAAATATAGGAGCACTAAGTAGGAGAAGCCTTCGTGGGCTTTATAAAAGCAAAATAATTATAAATAATTTGCCTAAAAACGTATTAACTAAAAATAAACCATTCTAATTCTTACCTGTAAAAAGAAAGAAGATCAAAACCATTATCATGGTATACCCAAAGTACAGGATCGTACTTGCAGTCCCTGTGATTTGCAGTTTTGAGAAGAAGTAGTGTATTGCATATATTAAGAAATACACTGCAGTAAAGCCACTGGTGAGGAATGAACGCCACTGCCAATGATAATCCTGGGTTGAAGAGAAAAAAATCCAGGATCAAGAATTACTTTCCAATTAATAGGTAATGCAGCCGAAGAAAGTTAATAAAGAGAACACAGCTAAACGGAACAGCCCTCCAAACCTAATTTTTGCTATAGATTCCAATCTCTTTTCATACTGAAATTTGCCAATTTCACTAAAGGTGCTCAGAAGCACCTTCTATCTTGGATGGAGCTACTTAAAAGATTGGCTAAAAACATGTAGAAAAATCTTAAATGGTTTATGAATAATGAAGCACTAGGCTGTATTTTAAAATGTATGATTCCCTAAAAGAAAAATACAAAAACTTTGGTGCCAAAGATAGCATTAAGAAAGTGAGAAGACTAATTACAGAATGGGAGATAATATTTACAAATCAAAATCTGATAAAGGTTAGTATCCAGAATATAGAAAGAACTCTTACAATTAAACAAAAAGATAAACCATTTAACTTATAAATGAGCAAAGGAATTCGACATTTCTCCAAACAAGATACATAAGAAAATATGCTCATCATCATTAGTCACTGGGAAAATGAAAATCAAAACCACATTGAGACTTCACACCCACCAGGATGGCTATAACTTACAAAACCAAAAAATATCAGGTAACTGTTAAGGATGTGGAGAAACTGGAACCTTTGTACATTGCTAGTAGGAATATAAAATGGTGAAGCCACTGTGGAAAAGTTTGATGGTTCCCCAAAAAGTTAAATAAAAAGTAACTATATGACTCAGCAATACCACTTCTACATATAAACCCCAAAGAATTGCAAACAGGTACCCAAATGAGAATTAGTACAAGGATGTTCATAGCAGCACTATTCACAACAGCCAAAAGGTAGAAACAAACCCAATGTCCATCAATGAATGAATGTATAAACAAACTGAGTTTAACTCCATGATTTATGGAATGCTGCTGCTGCTGCTGCTAAGTCACTTCAGTCGTGTCCGACTCTGTGCGACCCCATAGACAGAAGCCCACCAGGCTCCCCCGTCCCTGGGATTCTCCAGGCAAGAACACTGGAGTGGGTTGCCATTTCCTATGGAATGTTACTCAGTTATAAAAAGGAACAAAGCACTGACACAGGCTATATAGTGAGATGAACCTTAAAACACTCTGCCAAGTGAATGAAGCCAGACACAAAAGTGCACACATATTGTGCACTTCCATTTATATGAAATATCCAGAACAGACAAATGTGTAGAGACAGAAGCAGACTGGTGGCTGCCAGGGTCTGAAGGGAAGAGAGAACAGGAAGTAACTGCTTAGTGGGTACACGCTTCTCTTTAGGGGTGAGGAAATTATTCTGAGACGGAGACAGTGATTACCCAATACTGTATATGTAGTTCAGTTCAGTCGCTCAGTCGTGTCCGACTCTCCGCGACCCCATGAATCACAGCACGCCAGGCCTCCCTGTCCATCACCAACTCCCGGAGTTCACTCAAACTCATGTCCAGAGTCAGTGATGCCATCCAGCCATCTCATTCTCAGTCATCCCCTTCTCCTCCCGCCCCCAACCTTTCCCAGCATCAGAGTCTTTTCCAGTGAGTCAACTCGTCGCATGAGGTGACCAAAGTATTGCAGTTTGAGCTTTAGCATCAGTCCTTTCAATGAACACCCAGGATTGATCTCCTTTAGAATGGACTGGTTGGATCTCCTTGCAGTCCAAGGGACTCTCAAGAGTCTTCTCCAACACCACAGTTCAAAAGCATCAATTCTTCGGCGATCAGCTTTCTTCACAGTCCAACTCTCACATCCATACATGACCACGGGAAAAACCATAGCCTTGAGTAGACGGACCTTTGTTGGCAAAGTAATGTCTCTGTATATGTAGTAAGTGCCCCTGATTTGTTCACTTTGTAATGGTTGATTTCACGTTATGTCAACTTAACCTCAATTTTCTAAAAAAGCATATCAAATTTAACAGTTAAGATTTTATCTTCTAGGGGAAGAAGGAGGTGGGAGGGGAGTTCAAGAAGGGGAACACATGTACACCCAGGGTGGATTCATGTCAATGTATAGCAAAACCAACCAATATATTATTGTAATTAGCCTCCAATTAAAAAAAAAAAAAAGATTTTATCTTCTGTCCAGAAAACAACTATAAAACAATGATTTAGCACAATCTAAATCTTTTAAAAGTCACCCAAGGACATCATCATTTTGTCTTGCTGCCAAGTATATAACTCACTGCAACAAAATCTCTGAAATGTTTTAATAAATTTTTCCATGTAAAATGTTTGCTTTCACTAAATTTTCAGTCTATAAGTGTCTGTATCACTGTAAGAACAGTAATTTTAAAGTCCAACAGTTTTTTAAAAATTCAGCATAATGTGTTATTCTTAGGAAATTAACATTTTAAAAGTTAAGTTCTAAATAAATAATAAATATACTGCACTGGGAAACTATCTTAACTCAGTCTTAAAGATGGCTGCTGGGGCAGATTTAGGTCAATGTATGGCAAAACCAATATAACATTGTAAAGTAATTAGCCTCCAATAAAATAAATAAAAAGGAAAAAAAAAGATGGCTGCATCTGATTTAGGAATGTAGGTCAATTTCTACCTTAATAACACATATTTACTTTAATTAATAGTATTCAAGGTTAACTTATGCCAAAATTATAAATACTGTTAGCAAATTAACATAAGCGAATATTGCTAATACATACCTCTGCACACAGGTGGAAATAGCAAAGAAGTATAGTTGCTTCAGAACAGGTAATAACCAAAATGATAAACACCAGGAATAGGAAGCCAAACATATAATACATCTGGTGTGACCTACAATCAAACAAGTCAAGATGAACCAATCAAGTTTCTTTTTGACACAGTAAATGACACACTCCTTTCATTTTTTTGAACTGAAAATGTTTGCTTTTTCTTCCATCTAATCGACAACAAATTCTCACAGGTTTAGACAGTGACGTATGTAGCAGAGGCAGGGTAGGGCAGGAAGGATACAACAATGCACTGAACTGTCTGCCTGTTCAGGTGGGACTTGAAACTCTTATTTATTAAAATATGCTTAGTCTATCTGTCTACTGGTTGAGTCAGAAAAATTTGACACTCCCCACCCCCCCAAAAATTAATGTAAAGACAAAGCCAAACTAAGAAAAGGTTATACTGGGGACAGATTGTTTCTTATCATGCATAATACCATCAGCTGAATTTGGAAAACACTGTAACAAACAGGAAGGAAAGACAGGCTCTAATAACTAAAAAGGTTCAAATTTAGTTCTGACAGTGCTACCTGGAACCCTGATACTTTCTGCAGCATATGTCAATGTGATCAAATAAAGATCACAACGTACTGCAGTGTATAAGCGGCTCAAAATCACCACGGTGTGTTTTCCTACTCGAACAAGAAACCAGAGAATGAAGTGATCTTGGGATAAGAAACGACCTTGAAGGTTGTCTAGCTTAACAATGCTTGCTTGAATCCCCTCCCATCAAGAGCTCAAAGACACTCCTCTGAAGCAGTACAGATTACTTATTAAAACACAGGACTGGAGAGACAGGTGAATTATCTGCCACACAGTAGCTGGGTGACACAGGCATTACTTAACCTCCAAAATCTCATTTCATCTTTGTAAAATGAGATAATAGCCAACTCATAGAACTGTGAGAATTAAGTAATAAATAATAAGCCCTTGACTAATAATAACTGTTATCACAATTCTTCTAACACTGAAAAGATAAAACAACTTTTTATCTCTTAAGATTTCTGATTATTGGAGAACAGCTTACATTTAAAGGTATAAACAGTAAGCCCTATAAACAGTAAGCCCTATAAACAAAAACAGAAAGCTAGTAGTACATACAATGGGAATGAGAAAAAGAGGACTTAGTGCTCAGCTTACCAAATACTATTCAGGATGAAGAAAAGCTGTATAAAGATGCATCCAAAAGGCAAAATCCCTCCCATGATAATACCAGGTAATGGCTTTGTGTAGAAAGACTGTTCAGGAATCTGACGTGGAATCTGATTGGTTCGAACTGGGTGTTCAATGGCCTTCAGTAGAAAAAAAAGAGAGAAAGGGTTAATAATTACATATCTATTTAAGAAATTCTTCTCTGTACTAGATCATTTGTCAGCTTTTTCTCAGCTTCCATGCTCACACTAATGGCAATACAAGTCTACCAAGGTCATCAGAGTGAAACTTGTATTTAGAAGCCCCAAACCAGATACCGTCAGGTACAACAGTCAGTCTGTCTACCGGAACAAGCCACCACTGTTTCCAGCAGTGATCCAATGACTAATGGCTTTAAACAAAATAAGAAACACACAGGAGGAAACAATATAGGACTCAGAAAATAGCAGTTAATACAAAGGTAGAGTTAAGCTTCCGGAGAAGGCAATGGCAAGTCACTCCAGTACTATTGCCTAGAAAATCCCATGGATGGAGGAGCCTGGTAGGCTGCAGTCCGTGGGGTCACTAAGGGTCAGATACGACTGAGCGACTTCATTTTCCCTTTTCACTTTTACACACTGGAGAAGGAAATGGCAACCCACTCCAGTGTTCTTGCCTGGAGAATCCCAGGGATGGGGGAGCCTGGTGGGCTTCTGTCTATGGGGTCACACAGAGTCGGACACGACTGAAGTGACTTAGCAGTAGCAGCAGAGTTAAGCTTCTCTTTTTAGTTATATATTTACTGTAAGAAATGGGCTGGTTCTGAAACCGTTGTCAATGTGTTTTTTGGAGATGGACAATGTCATTTCTATTAAAATTGTTCAATTTTTGCTAAGACTTAAGAACACAAGGAAGATAATGGTTATATGAAGCTTTATGATCATAAATTATTGGTGATGTTCTCAATTATTCTCTTTTATAGCATACTACATGGTAGTATAAACACAACTGGAGCCTAAGTACCTAAACATACTAACATGAGGGGGAGGGAGGAAGAGTACACATGTAGAAATTCACTTCCTTGCAAAAAAAAGTTCAAAACCTACTTCTATAGTTTTTGTGATGATACAGCAAAAGTTAAAACCTGATATTCTCACTGAGATTATACAACTGTAAACTTGATTATTTCACGTCAGCGTATATGTATAGAGGCAGAGAATCACTATACCATTCTTCAAATTTTATATTTTTAGAATTTTAAGTACTTATTTCATCTATGTAATTTAGAAATTTCAAATCATCTCAGTTTACTATTTATGCTATACAGATTTCAAGTCATAAACAAAACGTCAAAGGATTGAAAAATCTTTTAGTAGCCTGGCATGGTAGGTGCAGTGGAAACTCTGAAGTCTCTTAAAAGTAGATAAGTTTCTTCCAGGCTATCCCAGGTCCCCTCACAAAGTGTACTGAACTACATAACTTCCTTTAACCTTGTGGAGACATTTTCAGAGAAGAGCAAAGATAGCTGGAGTTAGAGAAGGACACAAGAATGAATTCTCAGTTTCCTCTTAGCCTGTGGGTAGAAAGCGGGCAGCAGAGATGGAGACAGACAGACTGGAGGGAGGGACTGAGCCTTGATTACAATCCTTCCTAACATCAAATACCAGCAGGTAAGTATATAAAGTTTACTCCAAAACTACGTATTAAAAAGACTGCTATCCTTACTGTATGGTCACTAACTTTTTTTTTTTTTTACAGTTTTACTTCCTAACCCATACTCAGTTTTACCCAGTTAGTTAAGTTATACAGATTAGAAACATTTATTGCTAAGAAAAAAAGATACATGTACTTTTTAAATTAAAAAAACAATTTATTTTTAATGTGATAAATTCATATTTTTCATTAGTTTAAATTAGCATTTCATTTCCTGTAATCTATTTTAGTTTCCACTTTCATTTACTTATGAAACTCTGAAATCTAAGTTTACATCCATAACCTTTCTCTAACCGTATTCTTCTGAGTACTATTTTAAGAATGACTGCAGTCAAACTAAGAAGTCATCAATTTTCTATGAAATTCAGATCCCACAGGACTAGTTTCTATCTTCTAGACACTTGCATCTTTAAGGTGGCATATGCTAACTTCCATGGCTGAGATTCATTCAAATAAGTTAACATTTATAAACTTACATTCTTCTTAAAACCAAAGTATGCACCAATAAATGTCAGAGGCACAGATATACAGAACCAAAGAGCCAATATGGCAACCAAGGTCCCGAAAGGAATAGCTGCTGAAGATCCTTCTCCCCACAGAATCAGGTTCATTATGAAGAAGTCAGCAAACACAATCCTGAAAGACACAACAGGCGTCGGGTAACATTTGAAGTGGAAGCAAAATGATATAGTGGCAATCATATGCAGTGAGTATCACAATTTCTGTGCTATACACAGTAAAGTGGAATTGCTGGGTTATTAGGGTATGTAATTTTTTTTTTTAAAACTTCAGTAGATGCTGATGTTTGGTAGAAACCAACACAATACTGTAAAGCAATTAGCCTTCAATTAAAAATAAATTAAAAAATAAAAAAACTGTAGTAGAAAACTGAATTGCTCTTCAAATTGGTTTTGCTTGACTTAAACGCCTATCAGCACCTTATGAAATTTATCCCTTAACATATTTTCATCATTCTTGGGACTGCTAGACTAAGAAACAGACTTTTAAGAAAAGGAATATAAAAAACTCTCCTGTCTAAAGGCAATTTTTTCCAGGTAAGTCATTCCAAGTAGTCATTCTGTAAATGTTCACTGAACATTCATTTTTTAAAAATTAAATTCATTTTCTTGGATACACACACGAAAGATTAGACTTACGGGACAGAAATTCTGGGAACTAAAATATGACTATGTTAAGCAAGTTATTATTGAAAACTCCACTTACCCAGGACAAAGAAATGATGTTAATAAAACATTTGTTTTCCACTTCTCACCTCCAAAGGCTGCAGAAGAAAACAAAAGTGGCATTAACACAAAGACGTACCTTCAAAGCAAACCAAATGTCCATACCTCAGGTCTGAAACTGGACAAATGAACACACAGCACTGGGTGCCTACTCCTAGAAAAATGACACGAGCAAAGGTCCTGATACTCCCTCATCCAAGGATCCAAACCCAGAGACACACATCCCAGGACTGCCTGGATTAAGTCCCACTCTAAAGACTTTTGTTTCAGCATAAAATAAATCTAGTATCAAAAGAAAGTCATCCAAACAAGTTTTTTTCTACTTTTTTTAACTTCAAAAGAAAACAAACCCTTAGATTCTAACCCATTTCAATCACTGGGACCAGATGAAGAAAGTGCCCTGGAAACGCTCATTTACCCTGAGGCCAGTTTCAGAATCTGTTATACAACTGGGAACCCTCAGGCCTAACAGGCAGCACTCCTGAATGCCCACAGGAGGTCTGAATCGCCAGGGTGCCTCCAGCAGGGCAGCTTCTCCAGGCCGTGGGGGGTGGAGTGTGGGGAGATCAGCGTGTAGGATCAGGTGACCAGAAGGGGTGCAGCCACCTGACAGAACAATTTACTCACCAACTTTTTACTCTTCTTTACTGCTAATGTTTCCCCCCACTTTAAAAACGTAAAGTATTTGGAGTAAAATAAATGAAAGTACTCCTCCACTCCTAGTTCAAAAGTTGGAGATAAAACTGGCTGAGATCTGAACACAGCTTTGATTTTTAAAACAAGCTTTAACAATTTAAAAGTTTAAGTACTTCTTGGTCTAAAAGAAAAAAATAATTTATATATATGATTTGAATCCACAGCATTACTGACAAGACTACTGTGAAATTATGAATTTGGGGGGTTTAATACAATTTCAATCAAAATTCAAATATTATTATTTGAAACATTAAAAATGAATCTATACAATGAAGCATTGTGTGACAACGTGTCTTCAAATGTTCTGCCTGATGAATATGCTGCTTAAGCAGCAGCAAGGAGGTCTGAAGTACAGACAAGAGATGAAGGGGAGGTGTGTCCGTCCGGCAGGGAGTATGGACGGGAAGTCATGTGGAGGAACAGCAGGTGAGAAGGTCCTCAGACAGGTGCACAGGTGAAGAGCCTGCCTGAGGAACGGAAGGAAAGCCAGTGCACAGAACCTGTGAGAAAGGGGGAGCAGGCAGGGCTCCAACCATGTCTCCTTTGTGTTAAAATACACATGACCAGCCTAATCTGTCAGCAAAGAACGAAGGAAAAAAAGAAGTCTGACAAAACTCACAGCAAGCAAACACTCACTCACTCACACATGCACACAGACCTTCGCATACTCTGCACATCTAGCAAAACCTAACACTGCTATTTGGGGTTGAGTCTAGCCAACCACACCTTAAGGCTACCTAAGTAACCCTGTGTATTTTTGCTGAAACCTTAGTCCTAATCAGAAGACCTTGGGGAAACCTAGCCCCGTGTCACCATCTCCCTGGCATTTTCAATCACAGATTACCGATAGGATCATCTCGACTGCACCACAGGCTTCCTAAGCAGGGCAAACTTTGGCATTTGCTGACCCGGAAAGCTACTTTGTAAGTCGTCTAATCCTATCCCACTCTTATTCTGTGGCTCTGAATTCTTTTTTTCACTGAACTTTATTTTACTTTTGGAAAGCAAGAACACAAGAGAATGCAACTAAACCTTGCTACAAGAGTAACTTACTTGGGGGCTCTTTAAACAGTGAGATCTGAATTTATGTACAGTGTATCTTCATAAATATTAAATCAATGTAAGTATGCCCTCTCTCACATAAAGCATTCATATATATATATATAAACATATGTGCTATTTGTTTTAATAAATGACTCACTGATACTTTTTCCCTTTACTAGACTAAACATATTTCTATGAATGTAGCCAGTCTAAGTTGTGCAGCCAAAACAATTAAGTCAAAACTTAAGAAGGAGAGAGGGGACAATGGACAGGCAGCACCTAAACTTCCTTAAGTCACTGTTTAACAAGCGTGTTTGAACAAGCAAATCTAGGGACAGTCATCCATTTCACAAGCTTCTTTAAACACCTCTTAACACACTGCTTGAAGAGCCTCAACTACCAGACAAAAAGGCTCACACCCTCGACGTGGCAGGTTACACTCCTGGTCTGACACCCGCCATGGCAGCTCCTACTTACACTTGTAGAATCTGGCGGCGACGTAGCCTGCAGGTGTGCCCAGCAGCACCCATAAGACCACAGCACACGTCATCAGAGCTCCGCGGTTGGCAGGTGACAAAAATCCCAGGCAAGCAAAAACTAAAAAAAATAAGTAATTTAAAGTTATGAATTTTATTACTGTCTCCTTTGAAGTGATAGAAGACCCTGCTCATTTTTTAAACAATAAACTGAATACAACTTCATGAAAATATGTTCCCTTACCACGCAACCACACTGAATCCTAGTAATATGTAAGGCACTGCATCAACAGGATCACACGTAAGGCAAGCTCCAATTTGGACATTTCCTGTCAGGGTCCACCTTTCCTGTTATCAGTGGAGGCTGACTGCAAGCTCAAGAGTGCTTTCAGCTCTTCTGAGATTCAAGTACAGCTTTTAAATTAACATCAATAAAAACACTCCCACTGTAAAATATTCTCACTTTCTGTTCCTTTTAAAAACAATACTGAGTCCTCTGGGGTGAAAAAAAAACCTCGTAACATCCAAACGTAAGAGATGAGGCAGAATCTAGTCAAAGGACAAAAGAGAGGAAAAACGATCTCACAGCACCATTAGCTTTGTGAACACTAGCTACTGAAGGGCTTGCTCAGCAACTTGGGAAATTGCTGCCTACTCTTATTTAGCTAGTTAGCTTGTTTGTTCTTCACTATATAACCCTCCCAACTAATTAAGAAAAAAAAAAAAAACACCATCCTATAGTGATTCCGAGCTTTAAACTAGAAGTCAGATATTATGACTTTCTCAGAAAGAAATCCAAGAACAGATGCAGGTGGCTCTCTCACTGAAATTTCCGGTGTCTCCCCCAGGAGCACACAGCCAAGCAACCACCACTGCACACCTTCCCAGCAGCATCGACTGGAGAGGAGAAACTCACGATCACAGGAAACCAAACAGGGTAACTAAAGGATCTACTGGAATTTTAGCTAAGACACACCCTCCCCCAGTCCTCTCAGGCCTGAGACATGGATTGTTCTGAAGCAAAAAGTCCATATTCAAGCACTAAAGAGAAACAATCTCTATCATTTTCTAACCAAGGCTCTCTGAAACTGTCCTTCATGACAAGGTCTCTTTCCAGCTGACCCCAACAAAGATTAGAGAGGGGCGGAAGGCCACCCTCGATCTAATTTGAAAGCAGAATTTCACCCTCAAGCATCCACTCCACTGGAACTTCACCTCGGCTCTCTGGGACTTTGCAATTAATCGTCTGGCTGTGTCCAAACCTCTTTCATGACTTGTTTTCCCAACCTCCCCTCTTCAGTGTAATATACTTACAACTGCTAGCTAGCCTCACCCATCACACCGACATCACCTTATCTAAGTTGTTAGTAGATAAATATGTTCTAGTTATTCTTCAACGGAGCCGGAAGGTGCAAATCAGTCAACCCCAAACTTTGCAGGTGCCAGACATCTGGAATCGGTCATTCTCTTTCCAAACACTTACATGTTTAATTGCATCATAAAAACTTGGGACAATTTCACTTGCAGAAAATGATTATAGTATTGCGTATTTAATATGCAAACAAACATAACATTCATGTGTTACTTGTTCACCAGTAGCAGGCAACAAGAGAACATGAGGAAATAAATGCAAAATTCAGAAACTCTTTTCATAAATACATTTTTCTCTGATAACTTGGAAAACTGAAAGACCACGACATTAAAACATCTCCAGACAGGAGTCTCAGGGCCACTCCTGCAGCTGATGAATACCTCTAAGGCAGTTCTGTTTTTTAAAAAAAGAAAAATTAAAAATTTGTCCTAATTGACAAAACCTTAAATAATAAAATTTCTGAAGACTTTCAAGAGTCACAAGGAAGAGATATTTTTTGTGTGTGTAGGAAGATCTTTCCTCAATGTTGCTGGGGAAAGAAAGAGGTCTTGCTCCCTAAATCTTGCCAAGGTGGCGAGGTCTCCAAAAGCTTCCCGTCTCGTCCCCTCTGGGTTCTGTCCCGTCTCCTCTCTGTTCTGTCCCTCTCAGTGGAAGCCAAGGATGTCCTGGGGTTTTCATCACATGCTCCGGTGAGGCAGGACAGCCAACCTGTGTGGCCCTGCTTCCAGGCTACCCAGACGAGGATCCGGTCATCTGCAGCTCCCATGCTCCCATGACAAGTGCTTGGTCTCTATGTAGCTGTGAGGGTGATCTGAAGAGTCAGCTTTTGGCACCGCTAACCCCGTCCCCCGAGAAGGCAACGGCAAGCCACTCCAGTACTCTTGCCTAGAAAGTCCCATGGACGGAGGAGCCTGGTAGGCTGCAGTCCATGGGGTCGCTATGAGTCACACATGACTGAGCGACTTCACTTTCACACATTGGAGAAGGAAATGGTAACCCACTCCAGTGTTCTTGCCTAGAGAATCCCAGGGACAGGGGAGCCTGGTGGGCTGCAGTCTATGGGGTCACACAGAGTCGGACACGACTGAAGTGACTTAGCAGTAGCAGCAACCCCACCCCCAGTCACTTATGGTCAAAGAACACTGATTCTGAGAACCAAAGGACTCTCAGAAACAACAATCTAGCCTAGCTACAACTTAGGAAAACTGGATTTCAAATAATTATTTTTTAAAAGCATTTTCTACTTTTTAGTTTTTACTTAACACTTACATAAAGTCACGAAAGTCATAATCAAAATCTGTGTCCCCGATCCCAGAAAGACGGATAGCAGCATCCCTTTCCTTGGAGGACGGAATATATCACCATGAACCAGCTTCCAGCCAAATTCTTCCTGGGCATCCTCCTGAAAAGGGAAGGAAATCGTTTCATCACCACAGGACTGTCAAGAAAACTAGGCAGTTTGTTCATTGTTGAATATGCAGATATAGAAATTTAAAGAAAAACTTACAGATATTAATATTTATTTCATAGTTTTGAAGTATGAAAGCTTGACTCATGGAGCTTTCTATAACTTTCTTGAATTGTTTCTAAAGAAATGTTGTGTGTTTTAACATCTGCAAATAGTTACTGAGATACTTTAAAAGAAATACAAAGATAATGGGATACCATGTCCTAGTCAGTCAAGCTTTATGATCCAACTAGATGACAATTTTAAATCACACTCTATATCCTTTTTACCCCACACTAACTTATCTCCAAAATAAGCAAATGGTATCAATTCTCAAAGCTACTCTGCATGCATAGTAGGCTGTGGAAATTTTAATAAGCTTGTGTCACCAGCCCACACTGCTCCCCTGATCTCCAGACACACATATATACCTGCCTAATTAACAGCTCCAGCGGGCTGTTCAGCGGACACCTTGAACAGAATCATCCACAAGGGAACTGATTCTCTCCCCACCTCTACCTGCAGTTCTCCCAGTAGATACAACTCTAGCCTACTAGCTGCTCAGTCGCCCAAACCTTGGAGCATCTTTTTCCTTTCCCACACTTCATACAATCCTTTAACAATTCCTGTAGCTTAGCTTTTAAATCTACCTGCAGGACAGATTAGCTCCTGGTTCAAGCCACACCCCCTCACCTGGCTATCGCAGTGTGCACTAAACTGGTCTCGGTTCCTACACTTCAGCTGAATCTCAACACAGAACCAGAAAGATCCTTTTAACTGATTGGGTGGTTCGGATCAGAAACATGGGGTCAATCACTGGCTTCTCTCCTCTTCCACACTCTCAACTAGTCAATCAGCATTCCGTCCCACCTCCCGGACACCCTCTGTTTATCTGCCCACTGCCCTACTTCCTCTCTGCTACCATCCCTTGACTCTGGAGATTCAATACAGTCTTCTGACTGGTCTCTGTGCCTCCGATCTCGCCCGGCTCCAGACAACTGTCCACACACGGTTAGAAGTGATTTTCCTAAAACATGAATCTGGCCGTGTCAACACCGTTTTGTATACTTCAACAGCTTCTCGGTGATCTTCAGACTGCACAGCTTAGAAAGTCCTTCAAAATGTGGCCTCTGCTATTTCTTCAGCCTCACTCTTAACATTTTGTCCAGGGTACTTCTGTAACCCTCCCCCAAATTCCCACTCATATTTTTATCTTTGCAGCAGTTGACAAGATCTAAAAATAACTTCCCATGTGGTCGAGTATTTTATAGTTCCACATTTTCATGTAATTATTTGAATATAAGCAATGAAGTTGGAATTTACTTTTTTTCCAGATGACCACCTACCTCACCCACAATTTTCCTCAAAGCTACTTTTTCTTCGTTGATACACTTTTGTTAACCTCCATAATTAGACTCATTATTATTATAGATAGAATATACCATTTGGAATTTCTTTGTTCACTAATCCTTCTAAGCTTCTCTTTAGGATTATTATTTATTTTCTACTAAAGTATTTCTAAAGAAATACTTTAGAAAGTATGTTTGTGGTCAACTGTTTCTGTTAGTCTTTTTTTGTTAAGTCTGAAAAAGGTATTTCACCTTCATTTCTGAAAGATCTCTGAGTACACGATTCTATGTAAATAATTAATTTCTCTCACCACTGATTTAAAGATATTATTTTTTGAGTTTCCATCACCAATTTCATTGTTTTTCCTTTGAAGAAAGCTCAGTCTTTTTCCCCCTTCAGCTGATTCTAAGAAAGATCTTCTCTTTTCTCTGGTGTTCTATGGTTAACTGATTGAGGTGTGGATTTCATTTTCTTTATTCCACTCTGAATACACTGCGTACTCTTTATCTATAGATTCTCATCTTTCATCTGTGCTGGAAAATCCTGTTACTTTTTCATATATCTTTACTCTGTAATTAATAATCCTAATATCTGAAATATTTGGGACCTGGTACAAATTTGTTTATTGTAAATTTTTGTGAATTTCTAGATCATATGTTATGGACCTCAAATGCGGAGAAACCAGCAAACCCAAATTTGGAAGACTTTCCTTCAATTTCTACTCAATTCTGCTGAGAACAGAAGGCATTTACTAACCTAGAATCACTCTGCCCACTTCAACAATCCAGGCTTAATAAACAGGAGGAGATCGAGGTTCACCACTGACTCAATTTAATTGCCCAGTTGGTTAAAAACTTGATATAAGCATATTCCTAAAGAAGAACTTTAACCTCTTATGCGTGCGCTGCTCCTGCTCTAGTCTCACTCAATCTGGGGGGACAGGGTGGATCTGGGGGAGTCCTTGGATTCCTTTTTTTTTTTAACCAGTCGTAAGTCCAGCAATGCATCAAGTCTGGTACATCAAGGGCTAATTCATTCATTCCAACAAATATTTGCTGATCACCAACTATATGCTTGGTTTAAAATACCAGAGCTCCTACAGTGAGTATAACAGACAACTTCCTGTGAGCAGATCTTCTCAAATAAGCAAAATACATAGTACATGAGATGGTGATAGGAATTATGGGTGTAGGGTGTGAGGTGTGGGTGGAGAGGACGTAATCTTAATGGGATGGTGAGGAAGGGCTCACTGGGAAGAGCACATCTCAGTAAAGACCGGAAGAATGTGAGGGACTCTCTGAGGGAGGACACTGAGGAAGGCAGGAAAGTAACTGTCAGGAAGAGCCTGGAATGGGAACATGACTGATGCGTCAGAGGAAGAACAGCAAGGCAGCCAGCACAGTGGCAGCAGAGCGCCAGGAGCTACCACAGAGCCTCGGGGGCCACTGTCAGGGCCAACTCTGGCTTCTATGAGTGCAGTGGATGGAAGTCATTGGAGGGCTGTGATCCAGAGTGAAATGACCTGACACTCTGGAACAGACTCGCTCTGACAACTACCGTGAGAGACTGGCAGGAGGCAGAGAATGGGAGCAAGACTGCAAATGGGGTTTTCTGTCCTGTACCTCAAAGCACTTCTATACAAACTAAAAAAAAAAATTCCGTTAACTCAGCAATTATTTGGAATTACCAATTATGAACAGAGTATTGTGAAATTATTTTAATAAAATACTTAATAAGGCATCTAATCAACAATATCATGGGAAAGAAACTGCAGCATTTAAGTGCTAAAAAGCTTCTAAACATTAACATGTTCTTTTTTCTAATCAGAACAGGACAGAAAGATGGGTGGGGAGGCTAAGAAGTTAGGGAAGAGAAAACAATGAAAAGCTGAGTTTTATGTATTCATTACAAATCACTGCTGGGAAATGAAAAAGTATAAAATGCAAAACATTACACAACTTAAAATGAGAAGAAATGAAGCTGAGATATTAAATTACTTTGAATACACCAAAAGATTGAAATGATATAAATTCGGTTAAAATTAATTAAAGAAATCAAACATATACGCATATAAAAATTGCTTGGGAGTTACTCTATTTAACTTTGCTGCTTCCCAAACTGAACATCTGCTGGAAAGAGACTCTGACAGAGTTGACAGCACGTAAGCGAAAGAAGGGCAGAGCTGGAGTCCTACACCCGCACTGTCCCTCATCCTCTACTGGTGCAAACGAGACTGTGAACAGTTCAGCTCTGAGAGCTGTAGGCACTAAGTCTCTACCAACAAAACCAATTCTTAAGGATTATTTTCTTATCTGAAAATGTCAATTCAGGATCACTTCTGAGAAGAAATGTTTTAAAAGCAGATTCTGACTAAAGATATTATTTAACATTTTTCCAAAGAAAAAAATAAAGACTATCCGCAGCCGAGCAAGGAGCAGTTCAGATGTGTCACTCACTGTAGAATCCATCTGATTGTATCTGGCGATGTCTTTATGCAGCGTCCGCAGCATAATCATGGCCACCATCCCGGACAGGAAGAGGACAATGACCAGGGAATTCATGATGCTGCATAAGCAAGCACATCAGGGTTAACCGAGAGCTTAATCACTGGAGCAGCAGAGCTCGTTTTAAAACAGCTTATTGAGTAACACTAAAACAGCATCAATCAATTAGAAAACTAACCTAAAATCAAACAAATTCAATGAACTGTGCTCTGCTTCATGGCCTGTTGAGAACTAGTTTTCTGTCAACATTAATAACTACTGTGCCCAAATTAACATACCATAAGCTGCAAGGATCAATAATGGACTGGTCTCTACTCTCAAGAAGTCTACTGAGAAACAAGTTATTCAGTAAATTAATGAGTGTCAAAAAGATTAGTCTGTGAAGTAGGAAAAGGAGAGTAATGGCACCTTGGACAGTTCTCTAGATAAAAGTTTTGGGTCATGTTCTGAAGAAAGAATAACAGTAACAATAACTCTAACCCTAATTATTATTATTTATAAAAAACAGTCCGAACAGCTGTAGCAGCTTGTATACTGAGCCCTCTTCCATGCCAGGTAAGGTGCTCAAATGTTCTGTTTCATTACCTCCCTTCAATCCTCAGAACAGTACAGCTTAATTCTAGACGAAGAAATGGACTCTGGGCACCTAGGTGATCTGGCCTGACTCACAACCAGTGACCCAAATCCAGGACTGAATCCAAGTCTACCTAATTCAAAAGTCCAGCCTTCTGAGTAACTGGCCAGAGTTAGAGTGAATGAGACGCTCAAAACAACACAGAAGAGAATAAGGACAGACAATGAAGGAGATTAACGCTGTAGCCTTACCTAAACCACTGAATGTGGGTATGAGGCATGGACTCCAGAATGTAGTCCCATCGAGATGCCCATCTGATATTCTTCTCTTCCTATACAGATTATAAAAAACAAAAAACTCTTTGAATAAGAATTTGCCGACAAATTCTTATTACCAGAAATCCAAAAATTTCCATTCAGAATTTAACCTTCCAATCAATAAATACAATTTCTCATTACCATAACTCGAGTCAGTCATAATATTCACTGAGCGAGATTTACTCGAGACTCGGGAAAATCAAGATGAAATTAAGCAGTAAATAAAAAATGAGTTCCTAACAGCTATGGTTTTTCCAGTGGTCATGTATGGATGTGAGAGTTGGACTGTGAAGAAAGCTGATCGCCGAAGAATTGATGCTTTTGAACTGTGGTGCTGGAGAAGACTCTTGAGAGTCCCTTGGACTGCAAGGAGAGCCAACCAGTCCATTCTAAAGGAGATCAATCCTGGGTGTTCATTGGAGGGACTGATGCTAAAGCTGAAACTCCAATACTTTGGCCACCTCATGCGACGAGTTGACTCACTGGAAAAGACTCTGACGCTGGGAAAGATTGGGGGTGGGAGGAAAAGGGGACAACAGAGAGTGAGATGGCTGGATGGCATCACCAACTCGATGGACATGAGTTTGAGTGAACTCCGGGAGTTGGTGATGGACAGGGAGGCCTGGCGTGCTGCGATTCATGGGGTCGCAAAGAGTCATACACGACTGAGTGACTGAACTGAACTGAACAGTATCTAATTACTTGTATTTTTTAAAGTCTTGTTTTAAATCTTAATTAGCAAAGGCTTATTTTAAATGTTATGATTTAGGAGCTGTATTTAATTTTTTCAGAAAATTGAGTGGAACAGCTTACTCTTGATTCTCTTCGATGCTATCTATCTATATCTGGGACATTTAACCAGACCAAAGTCATAACCTAGGCACCCGGAGTCTCTAGCAGGTGTCACCCACACCAAGCTCTTAATATCCAGAAGGAAAGGCGTATTACTTACTGCACCAGGCTTGCAAAATTACACATTATATGGGGACAGTAAACGTCACAACTATATTGGATTGCCAAAATAGTTTATTAAAAATAGAGGTGGAATATTGCCCAAGATTCTCATATAATAAACTTTACTTTCCTCCTAATAAAACACTCCAGTGAATGTATAATAAATCATCTATCATAAGGAAATTCTTCACTTAAAATCACATTCAAATCCTGGTTTCAAAAATGGTGTCGTTTTCCCAAATGCCTGTTGCAGTGCTTGCTTTGGTAGCACACACACTGATGCTTGTTGCGTATCTTGGCTGTCTTCATACCATCCTTTATGCCTCTTTTCTACCTTTTGCCTTGTTTGTCTCTCTTATGGCTTAACATTTTTAATGAGGCTCAGTTCTCCAATTTCCTATACTTTTTACTTAAATGAAGACTTAGTTTTGAGCACGATTATGTTGCCTGGTGCACTGACAAACTATTCCAAAAATCAGCTCATTAAAAGCTTATCTACTTGACAAGCCTGATCATTAATATTTTTAATTAGTTTAAGTAATATGAATTTAAAATCAATTTCCGAGTTATACTAAAGATAAAATCACACTCACCTCAAAGCTAATAGAGTAAGTATAGGCAACTTTGATCTCCCCAGAAGCCTTGTTACTTATATCCATGGGAGGTCCAGAGCAGTCTGGTTTATCTATATGGGTATGCTTGAAGCTGTGAGAAGAAACATTTTGGCAAGATGCTGAGGAAGTAGTTTTTTTAAATGGAGTAAAGGTTAGAGATCTTGTACATATTTCACAACGCTGCTGACAGTCAAAAGTGATTCAAATCACACTGAACTGTACAAATCTTTACTTCATATAAAGGGCTTAGTTATACATATGCGTTATTCAAACTATTACTCAAATAAGAACCAAACTTCAAAACAATACTTGAAGAGCACTAAAGAATCTTCAAAGAAATCAAAACAAACACTGAGGGAGTGTAAATTAACTGTCATCTTATTATGGTATGCATTTCTTTACCATTAGTGGCATGAGAAAATGGCTAAATCAGTTGGTGTTGGGGTAGGGGGAATCATGGGGGGAAAAAAAAAAAAATCAAAAAAGCACCTCCCAAATAAATGATAGGTACTTTCACACTAAAAAAGTTGATAATTTGAAGAGATGCCCTTTCAATGACTTGTCACATACTGGCATCTAACACTTCATGAAGACTTTCAATATGACACAGTAAGCAGCTCATCTGGGCCTCTGCTTTTCCACTGTAAAAGGGAACACAGTTCTGACCACTCATGTTCTCCATTCCAGGCTGACATGGAAAAGCTGTCAAAAAGTGACAGAAAACCAAAACAAAAAGCCACCTTGGTTTGCCTACCACCTACCATGACAGGAAAATAAATAATTTAAATGATTTCTCTGGACAACCCATTACTCAACAAATCATGCTAAAGGGAATTTCAGTAAAAACAATTAAAACACCAAATTATGTCAGAACACTGATTAAAGTTAACTGGGCCCAAAATATTTATTCTTTGGGTCTAAATTTCGCTTATAGTTATTTTTTTTAAATTTATTTCACAGTTACCTTTTTGGTTCAAGTTTAGCAGCCACTAGTCTTGCTCCCATGGATCCAGTCTCAACGACATGATAATATATTTTGATGTCAACATGGTTGAAGATGTAAAACGTATCTCTTTCATGGAATTCCGACTGTGGACCAGAACTTAAAGTTAGTGTTAGAACACTGGCTATAAAAGAATCAAAACAGAAAACTTTAAAATGAGCCACACCATGAAGGAAAATTTGAACCTAGACAGAATTTTCATCTTTTCCATAAAAATGAGTAAGTTTTAAGCTTAAACTCCTTTTTAAAAAAATTGAAATACAGTTTAAAGTACAATGTTGTGCTAGCTTCTGGTATACAGCAGTGATTCAGTTATATATATATATCCTTTCCCATTATAGTTTACTACAAAATACTGAATACAGTCCCTGTGCTGTACAGTAAGACCTTGTTACTTACCTAGCAGTTTGTATCAAACAATCCAAAATTTCTAATTTATCCTCCTCCCCCCTTCCCCTTTGGTAACCATAAGTTTGTTTTGTTTTCTATGCCTGTGAATCTGTTTGTGCTTTTGTAAATAAGTTCATTTGTATCATTTTTTAAGATTTCACATAAAAGTGATATCATATATTTGTCTTTTTCTGTCTTACTTTATTTACTATGATAATCTCTAGGTCCATCCATGATGCTGCAAATGGCACTATTTCATTCCTTTTCATGGCTGAGTATTCACTATGTGTGTGTGTATGTCTGAATATCATTAAGAGGTTGATATTCAGGTTATATTCATGACCTCATTATACAAAATGTGATATATATTCCCCAATAATTTTGACTACTTTCTCAATTAATGTCTTCACTTATTTTGTTTTTTTAATCATAAAAGAACGGCCTCAAAGATTGATACCTTTTTAAAAAGGTGTAATACCCAAACTTTTGCAATATAATATTCTACGGACTTAACTTTGTAATACAAATTTCATGGACTTACAGTGAGGTCTTTCTGGCAGTTCACTAAGAACATTTTTTAAATAAAGTCAGAACATACAAAGTCCAAGCCCGTGGCATAGTATTTAGCATATAGTAGATAATACCAGTAAATGATGAACTACACCTGAATTATTTAGTTCCAGAGTTATAAACTACAACTCAAGTATGGGAGTTCCCCAGCAGTCCACTGGTTAGGACCTGGCACTTTCACTGTGGTGACCCAGGTTCATTCCTTGGTTGGGAACTAAGAAGCCACAAGCCTTGTGTCGCAGCGCCCCCCCCACCCCCCAAAAAAATGACTGAGCAGTTATCCTTCAGAACATGTGAACAGTACTCATTTGATGAATATAACAATTTGTGTCCAGGTAAGGAGTGAATCCTTCTACCAAATAGCTTATTTTTAAAAGTAGCAGAGTTAGTTTATCAGAAACTTACATTAATAACACAGGCATCTTTTGCATGTCCTTTATCTGTAATGTAACAGCCAATAGGAAATCCAGGATTACAGAATCTCTGACCATCTTCAACATCATAACACCACGTTACAGGCATATTATCCACAATCCTATGCACAGAAATGAAAGTCAAGTTACAAACCACCAAACATGACTAGGAATTACTCACCAAATCTGTCATCACTCTGTAAAATTTAAATGTCTAGAAATGCCTTAAGGTGTCAAAACGACATAAAAAAAAATGACATAGAATGTAGTATTTCATAAGTGATAGTACTATGCCAATATATGACACACTACAGTGAGAAAAAAATCTTTATAGTTTTTTTGAAAGGGAGTTTTATAAGTTAATTTACTGCAATCACTAACAATGTCATTATCTAGATACCTAAGTATAATTTATCTTCAGTGGAACACTCTAAAGCTCTAAATAGGTATGAAACAGTATGTTTAGTTTCTTGGGAACAGCTTATGGAAAACAGTATAGAAAGAAACGTCTTTTATTAGGTAATTCAATAAAAAAGGAGAATATAATTGCAAGATATGGGGAAATATTCAACTTAAGGGCCAGGTGAAAAAGTGAAAATTACAGTATCTATTAAAACTGTGTAAATCCAACTTATGTCTAAATGAAAGGCTGCTATAAAGCTAAAGAAATAAATCTTTAAAGTTCTATAGTGAAAAGAAACTTTTTTAAGAATAAAATTCTGTAGTACTGTATAACCACATAAAAGTCTGAGCATGCGGTTCCCAATACCCAGAACACACCACAGGGTACAAATAAAAATAATTACTAAAAATATACTAGCTCTATTACAGTCATAAGACAACACTCCAGGGCATGTTTTATTTGTTAATTAACATATGCCTTAGGAAGTAAAATTATGATTCTATATTCACTCAAGGTATACATTCATGACCTAATAAAACACATCTCGTCACATTTAAATGCCATTTAATAGTACCCAATGTACTAAATTTAAGAATCACCTACACTATTAAATTGCTTATTATAACCAGCAGGCTAGCAGTTCCCATGAAAAGACTATAAAATATTAGAAGCATGAAAACTATGTTATATAGTATAAATAATTCAGATTTTCTGGAGGCCTCAAGAATCAGTTAATTGCTTCAATTTTTTTAGACAATGAAGATCAATAAATATATACTAGCAATATATTAACTGTAATATCTTTATGCTATCATATCAGAGAAAGTACTGTATAAAATTATAGTGCTAGTTAGAAAATGAGAAACTAAGGTGAATATCCTAAATTTATCATCTATGTAATGCCTTGATATAACCTTTTACTGGTTGGAAACAAACAAAAAACAAACCCCCAAATCCTCGGATATAAATGTGTAAGTTTCAAAGAATATAATTTTCAATGACTGCCTTGCTAAGTTGGAAAGCTGTAGTTACTGAAATTTATAACACCAAAAATATTAAAAATACTATTTTTAATCAATGAAAAATATGTAAGACAACTCAAAAAGTTTAAAGGTCAAATAACTGGCACCAATTTTTCATCATTAAGGAATGCCTTCTATTATTCTCTACCTTTATGGGCTCCCTTTAAAATACTTCTATCAGTCAAGCTTCATTTATTAATAACTGCTTTTCCCAATAAATTAATTTGAACTGTGGTGCTGAAGAAGACTCTTGAGAGTCCCTTGTACTGCAAGGAGATCCAACCAGTCCATTCTAAAGGAGATCAATCCTGGGTGTTCATTGGAAGGACTGATGCTAAAGCTGAAACTCCAATACTCTGGCCACCTCATGCAACGAGCTGACTCACTGGAAAAGACTCTGATGGTGGGAAAGGTTGGGGGCGGGAGAAGGGGACGACGGAGAATGAGATGGCTGGATGGCATCACCGACTCTGTGGACATGAGTTTGAGTGAACTCCGGGAGTTGGTGATGGATAGGGAGGCCTGGTGTGCTGTGATTCATGGGGTCGCAGAGAATCGGACACGACTGAGAGACTGAACTGAACTGAACTGAGAGTTTCCTTTTTAAAAAATTTCTAGAGCTTCTGATCAGAATGAAATGACTCATGTTGCCACAATACACCCAAAAAATTGCAGCAAGAAGCAAAGAAACTTGGCATTTAAGTTACTTTTGGGGCTTCCCTGGTGACTCAGATGGTAAAGAATCTGCCTGCAATGCAGGAGACCCGGGTTCAATCCCTGGGTCAGGAAGATCCCCTGGAGAAAGCAATGGCTACCCACTCTAATATTCTTGCCTGGAGAATTTAATGGACAGAGAAGCCTGGGAGGCTACAGTCCATGGGTTCGCAGAGTTGGACATGACTGCGTGACTAACACTTTCACACAGTTTTAACATAAGTTAATTTATAGTATCTAATTAAGGTTTTAAATTTTTGAAAATAGCATGTTATTCCTCTTTGCCAGCAAACTGAGATCCAGGATTGGTACTCACTAGACTAAAATATCTTTAAAGACCCCTTTCTGTCCAATAAGCCAGAGTCTGGCAATTCTATGATACTAAAAAAAAAAAAGTAAGTACTTTGATAACTAGTCAAATAAATTATGCCTTTATAAATAAAATATCACAAAGATCCAAGTCTTTGGGCAAAACTTAGGGAAAAAGCACAATCACAGGCCATGCAGAAAACAGGGATTCAAGTGTCTATTGCTGGTATAAAAATATTTATTGTTCAGTCTTAAGAATCAAGAAGTAGCTTAGGTTACTGACAAAGCAAGCCAAGAAATCCTCAAACTGTGTTCTAAAATCCCCAATAAGAATTAAAAGTATTCATCAATTTAGATATGAATATTAACCACTGTTAATATTACAAGAATAATGAGTTGGTGCACTAACGAATAATCAGGCATTTTAATCATTCAAAAGGTAGTATGGTTAAAATATTATAAAGGAAGAACTACAGATCAGTCATATGACGGAATGCCATACAATTACAAAAAGAATGAGGCAGACACAGATCTACAGACATGCTTTACGTGGAAAAATGCCTGTATTTTCTTAAAATCACCAATTTTCAGAATTGTGTACAATACTCTGTACAATATTTCAGCTGTTATTTTAAAAGGCACACACTCTTTTATATACCTACATATGCACAGAAATCTGGAGACATACATGAGGAATAAACAGTGCTGCTCCTGGGGAGCAGGATGAAAGAAGCTGAGAGTAGTAGAGAACACTTTATCATTCATCTTTCATATTTCTAAAGGCTCAAGCTATTTTATCTCTGTCAACTCTGTTACCTGTGCTTAAAATCAAATTACACAGTAAAAAACTCTGAAGTTAAGGACAGAAATATACTCAACTAATGGTTCACATAAATTCATCAATATGAATCAATATTTTCCAAATGTGTAATGAACTGATTTAAGGACTAAATCCCACTGTCTTCTAGATTTACCAGACTGTGTATCTATGGTATGGCTTAGATTTTTTTGTTAATGGATTCAGACTTAAAATCATAAACTTTTCTGACTCAACAAAAAAAATTACTGTTCACCAGTACTTTTCCAGTTTTTTTTTTTTTTTTTAAGAATAATAGTTTAAGTTTGTAACTATTTTACTTTATTTATTCTTGTTATTAACCATCCTGGGATTAAAACAGTACCTAGGTTAATTGGAGAAGGAAATGGCAACCCACTCCAGTGTTCTTGCCTGGAGACCAGGGAAGGGGGAGCCTGGTGGGCTTCCGTCTATGGGGTCACACAGAGTCGGACACGACTGAAGTGACTTAGCAGCAGCAGCAGCAGGTTAATTGCATCATAAATAAGTTGAAAGTATTTCTAAGTACTTTATTATCAGGAAGCTACAAAGGAAGAGCTGCTTCCGTTATCTTTAGGACCAAGACTCTAACAGTATTTTAGAACCGAGGGTCAAGCAGACAGCTAAAAAATCACCCATATGCCATCAAGAGTCACTCTTTCATTCATTCAACAAATGATCAGCTGTCAGAAACAATGGAGGTGATGGGGCAAATCTGAGCCTTAAATATGATTCTGTAGGCTGGAAAGAACAATTTGAAGTAAAACCACCAAGCGAAACTTTTCAATTACTTATGAGTAAGAAATGTATCCCAAGTTACATTAACTCAGCAATAAAGCAGTAATCTAACAGTAGCTTAGAGGAAAAATGCTCTTGGCTTACCAGAAACCAAAGAAATGAGGAGGAGATAAAGGGGACTTTCAAGTTGCAGTTTGTATTCAGGGTCAGATGAGAAAGAAGCTGATATGGTGTAATGGGCAAGTTTCCTTCCCTCTAATGGAGCCCAGCTATGGGAAACTCATTTCTGTGTGGTTCAGGTGTATTCTACCCAGGTCTGGCCAATCAGAGTGAATTCCCTAATCACAGACAAGTTGGTGAATAGCATGGGACCCTGGGTCACCCCTCTCCAGGACTCCTTTGCTCTATGTGTATGAAGGGGAGGATGGGGAGGAACCCAGGAGGCAAGAGGGAATGAGAGGCCCCAACCATCCTACTGAATCACGGGATCGGGTCATGTCCAAACTGAGCTCAGTGAGGGAGGGCAAAGGGGTCAGTCTGAGAAAGCGACAGGACCAACGTTCAAGACGGTATCCTGTTCACCACCTCCAGCACCGTATACTTTTCAGAAAAGGCAAAACACATACAAACCATGAAGACCACAGAATATAGGCATTTGCTGAAAAATTATCTGGAAGAATAACAATTGGTTATCCTTGAAAAGCTGCATTTTTGAAACCCTTTTTTAATACTGTTTGAATATTATACGGTAGGTAAATAGTACGTGGGAAGGAAAAAAGTTTTAAATGCTTTTTTATTATGATGCAAACTGACTGCTAAAACACCTTAATGTTACATCATGCTTATAAAATAAAAAACATTACACAAAATACAAGTATTTTTATTTGAAGTAGATGGTATCTCTCAAAAATCAAATGAAAGTTAATTTTTCCCCCCTATGGTCTTTTTCATGGCCCACAAGTATAAAATAATGGTATTTTTCTAAAAGTTTTATTCAGGTCCTTTCCTCAAGCATAAATACGCTCCTTTAAACTACACGTGAATAAAAGGCGTGCTCCAGGTACCAGGTCTATGTGCCAAAACAAGTAGCAGACAGCACGATAGTCTAAGCACAGTTCAACAATGACACTTTAAGCTGTCAGCCTTAGTAATCCTCTGGCAAATAAAGGTGCTACATTTTATTTAGTCAATGAAGTAATTTACACATCCAATGAAACAGAAGCGTCTTCTATAAAAGGAAAAAGCCCCAAATCCCAAATTTCCATGTCTTACCAGTGGTGCTGATAATTCAGTAACATGCTTTTTTTCAAGAATTCTAACTTTTGTTTGTCTTCAGCTTTCTCTGTATGGTACGTTTTTGTACAAACAAGCTTACATGTCTCCTCCTTCTTAAATGTAAACTGTATTAAAAATAAAGTGGAAAGCGAATTAAAATACCCAGGTCCGTCACACCTATAACATAAATAGAGTAAAAGCAAAACATTCTCATTAAATTAAGAACATTAATATTGATAATAAACATAAAAGTTCCTCATAGCTCAATCACATTTAAATTCCAATCTTACTGTTTCTCTAAAAACCTAAGTCACCAATACTTCTTTTCATAAAAAGTTTTTATCTTTGATAATTCCAACTTACCAATTTTTTAAATGTACATGAGTCCTCGGAGAGGAAAAAACCCACATGGAGAAAACACCACCACCTGTCTCTCCACAGTAATGTCTCCTATGGCTTTCAAGTAATAAACCAACAAGTTTTTTGTCGGCATATTCAGTGGATAAATTTGTTAAGTGCCTCCTATGCACTGGGTGATGGGAGGTTCAGCAGTGAATAACAGACTGATGACACAGGAAAAAGCCAAACCTGGCTGTCGAGAATCAGTATAAATATGATTCTTTTTACTCACAACTGAAAAGACTGTCAATTTTCAAGATGTCATGAATAATGAAGTTCAAACAAAAATTGACAATTTTTTTAAAACAAAGTTTAAAAACTAAGGAGTCCTCCAACTTTGGGGTTGAGCACTTATTTGAGAGCATGAACACATACACAGATATTATTCACAACATATTATATCATGTAGGCTTACTTTACCAGGGGCTGCTGCTGCTGCTGCTGCTGCTAAGTCGCTTCAGTCGTGTCTGACTCTGTGCGACCCCATAGACGGAAGCCCACCAGGCTCCCCCGTCCCTGGGATTCTCCAGGCAAGAACACTGGAGTGGGTTGCAATTTCCTTCTCCAGGGGCTGCTTAGGTCTTAATTTTAAAAATCTATTTCCGAGTTTTTAGGACTCTGCTTTTGCTGCCTTCTTCACCCCGCCCCCAGGGAAGTCACAGGGTTCACTCCCTTAACTTGCTTCAAGTCTTTAGTTCAAATGTCACATTCTCAGGTGAGACTTTCTCTGGCCTATTTAAAATTGCAAATTCTCCATCCACCTTCTTACTTGATTCATCATCAACAGTTCTTTCATCAGCAACAGACATGCTATGTATTTCCGCAATTCATTTTGTTTCCTTCTCCCCATCAGAACACCAGATCTACAAGGACAGAGATTTCGTCTTGTTCACACCTAACACAGTGCCCAGCACGTGAAAGGCATCAGTGGTTGTGTTAACTGAGTGATACGAGTGGTCAGATGTGAGACTCTCTGATCCTATGATAGGTAGCTACAGCTTCACCTAATGCATAAGATGTCCTGCACTGTTTCTTCCTGACCTCAACCGAAGGCGTAGATAAAAGACAGCAAAGCAAGTTTGGGGTTTGTTCTGTTGCTGGCTGTTACCACTGTTCATACTACAGATCTAAAATCAGGCAAAATTCTTTGAAAATAAAGGATAAAGAATCAATACTGAAATCAATACTGAAAAATATGTCAATACATTTATGGTTGGCTTGGCGGAAAAATAGCTGATATTTTAGTCTGTTTCTGTTAACCTATGCCTTGATCTTAAGAAATGCCTGCTCTGTCTCTTTAAGAAAAATTTGTTTTAGCACAAATCTTGATCCTAAAAAATTCTAGAAAACTCATAGAAAATGTTAGATGCATATTCTTTCTCCATTTTAAAATGCTCCCTCTGTTCTTCTATTTTACCTCAACTCCTAGGACAAAATTAAACCTGAAAAGCATTAGGCCTAAAAGAAGGATTTTTTGCATAAGCAAGGCACAGTCTTTATATACAAAGAAAGGAACCCTGAGTAGAATCCTACTAAAAAACTAATCTGCCTTTAACATCTGCACCAAAGGGAACAAAACCTCTGTGGATCTGAATATTCTACCGTTTACTGTCAGAGACTCCTGCTGCCCGTTAAGTTCACTGACGGTGTTACTTACTGATGCACTTCCCGCCTTCCATCATTTCCCAAGGTCAAGGCATATAAACAGAAAGATGGGGCTGAGAGACTAAGGGAGGATTTTCAGGCAGTTATACGATTTATATAAAACCACCCTATGCTATAAAAAGAATGCGACGATTCCCAAAGTAATCTCAACATAGCACAGCAGGGAAATGTCACACAGTTAGTATGCATGCCCCATTCACTATCGCTCATATTTTGAGTTCCTTCTTTCCCAGTGACTTCATCTCATCAGGCCTTCAAATCTGTCTGAAAATTTTTTAGATTTCTGGCATCTTTACAGTAGAAAATCTCAAAATATTTTAAGATGACATACATATGGTTGAAAACTATCAACTTGCAGTGAATTAAACTTGTACAACTGTATGTGTTCCTCTCAGGGCTTCATGGTGGAGACATGGTGCTGGGTAAGAGGGTTAGTGGAGCTAACTTAGGCATGAGGATTTGCTGGACAGATGCTCAACGTCACAAGTGCCAAGGGAGATGGACGGTGGTGTTCAGTGAGCAAACAAGGAAGGAGACTAATCATGGAAAGAAGGATGGGGCACCAAGAGAGGGAGCTGTAAGGCTGGGGGATTAAAATCCAGGGTCAAGTTAGAGCCAGTAACATGAGTGTGCTCAGCACGCACAGACGCCCAAGCAGAAAGTTAAAGAAAAATGCACAGTGCAGAACAGTATTTTAAAACATAAATGTACACATTTAATTCTATTTATATGTGCTTGCAAGTACATGGAAAATTTCAGGAAAGTTAACAAGAAACTGTGATGTGGAAAAGGGCAAAAGAGAGGAGAGAAACTTACTGTTCATTTTATATTCTTTGTATCATTTAGCTTCGTACATGGTGATATATTATTATTATAAACAAGTTTAATTCTTCTAAAAGAGCTCCATTATTCTTTGTGCAGCAGGAGAGCAGATATATATAAAATGAACAGGGGACTGTGAATTCAGAATGATAATAGGCTTAAAAGATAACAGATTTAAAAGGTAGACTAATTCTGGATGATGATGAAGTACACACACTGAAGAGAATATCTTATATTGTGCTTAGAGCTTGGTTTAACTGAACTCCTAAAAATGCATCAAGGATGTACCCCAAATATACTTTTACTGGTCAAAATAGAACGGTTCACTTCTTCACAAGCCAATGGGAAAGTTGAAGCAGTGCTGTAAGTGCTAACAGGGAAAATCGAGGGATACTGTTCCCAAAGAGGAGGGTAGTATGGAGAATCGTGACTGGAGGCAGGGTTCTGGATCCCTCTGCAACATGAGCCAGGGGGTCTGAGCACTCATCATTTACAAAACTGACTGGAGGAATGTTCCTTAGGACAAACTTACTCATAACGTATTGTGAGAAGGGGAAGGATCCTTCTAAACTGTGACTTTAAGTTATTTCTGGATGCACAAGAGAAATGAATTCCTTCTTAGCTAAGTTACCACAGGCTTTTCTATAAGGGGGGAAGGGGAAAGATGCAACTAAATGACGTTTATGTAACTCTGCATACAAACCTTATATGGTGATGGTTCAATTCTTTCCCCAAATAATACCTGACCCAGATTTTCAGATGGCCGTTTTCCTTCTGATGCTTGGCAAAAATCAAACCTGCAGACAAGAATATTTAAGGTTTTAAGCAAAAAAGGAAGCAATGAGATATCAAACCCCTAGCCTACCTAGAGGCTAGATTAGGTACTATCACTCTAGCAGCTCTAGTAGATGAGTAAGAAATATATTCCTACTCCAAGTTCCATGTACCACATCTCCTCAAAACAAAACAAAAACCGGAAAATTATGCCTTATAACACTTTGATTTTCAAATAACACTTTTATTAAGACATAAATTATAGAATTTTAAAAACTGACACAGTATAATTTATTTTTGTTCATTCCAATGATAAAATTATTTACATCCTATTCTTCAGGGGAATTCTGCGTAACTTATCTCCCTTTGTTATCTTTCTATCCAGATATTCACTTAATGACCTTTCAAGATGTGTCAAATTTACATGGGTTTCTGTCTCAACCTGATATGATGGACAACATGAAAAAAAGCACGGCCAGACAGACCGTCTGAGAAAACAGAGTCGTGCAGAATCCATGACCAGCTAGCTACAAGAGTTTCTCTATAATTTCCTGATCAATCTTTCATAAAGATTTGTTTGAACATTACAGCCAAACTTCAGCCCTGCTGTAGAACTTAAAAGGGCAGTACTGTGCTCACTACAGTTGAGACCAGCACAATGATGATGACACACTAGTCAGAGCCGTAAAAAGACGACGAATCTTGAGTGATAAAAAACTAGAGCTAGGAAGTTCCCTAATGAAGATTTTCCATCTACTGGATGTAAGAGATCCACTGAGTTTTCCCAAGAATATTCACAAAGATTTAAGGAGAGAGATTTGGTTACTTAACAAAAACTAGAAAAAAAGTCTCCAACGGTTACATAAATTATGGTCCATTTGCTCATGAACTCTGTAACCTCCTCTTATACATCTTTAAGATTATGAAGTCTCATAGGATCATCTTAAATTTTTTGTCTATTTTTCTACAGTAAACATTTTTTTTCAAAACTTAGATAATACAGAAATTTAGAAGTGAACGAAAATTTAGAAACCGAATTTTACACTCAATATGGTATACAGTGTTAAAAAAAAAAGGTATTTATGCAGAATTTTTTATAATATCAAAAATGGAAACAATGAAATGTTCACAAACAGAGAACTAGTGAAACAAAGCATAAATAGACTCAACATGATCTCTAAAAAGGGATAATAAACAGCTACTAAAAAGACTGAGGCAGCTGTGTATTAACATAGGGAAGCTGTCCACAACAGATTCAGTAAGAAAAACAAGCTGCAAATAAAATACAGAAAGCTACTTTTATTTAAAACAAGTATGTGGTTAGGTACATTACAATATGCAGAGGAAAAAATGCAGGGGGCAGACAACAAAGCAGTTTTTCCTGGGGACTGATTATGTGGGACACAAGGATTTTGTTTAAAATTATGTGGTTTTTTAAAAATCAAAAAAATTAAAGAAAACAAAATGGCTATTTGTCCAATCAGGTAAAAAAGGAAATCCGTGGTTCAGTTTTAGTTGGTGTTGCAAAGCAACATCAAGAGATCACATCCCACGTTTTAAACCTACCTTAGAAATAAAGAATACCCCCTTTAAAAGTGTTTTCAGCTCCTGTACGTTTTTAAAATGCGTGTGAACTTACCACTACCTGTGGGGAAAGTAAAGCTCTAAATGCACAAAATTCTGATGAGTCACAAAATGCCGTATGAGAACCAAGCCGAGAAACTTACGCTGTGTATTCATAAGGAAGCACAGATTCCACTGAGTCAAGCCTGTTCACGAATAGTTCTATTTCAGCCTGAAAATGAGAAAATACAGCATGAGAATATAAGCCACTGGAGACCAAAACTTAGGTCATGCCTAGAACTGAAAAGGAATCTGACTTCTGAAATGTGAACTTTTATGATCTCCAACTCACTTTAAAGAATCCTCTTATAAATCCATGCACTGAGTAGATTTATATGCATTTAAATTACAATAAAATAATTATGAGCTCCAAAAAACTGATGCTTTTTGAAGTGTGGTGTTGAAGAAGACTCTTGAGAGTCCCTTGGACTGCAAGGGGATCAAACCAATCAATCCAAAAGGAAATCAGTCCTGAATATTTATTGGAAGGACTGATGCTGAAGCTGAAGCGCCAATAATTTGGCCACCTGATGCGAAGGACTGCCTCACTGAAAAAGACCCTGATGCTGGAAAAGATTGAAGGCAGGAGGAGAAGGGGATCACAGAGGATGAGATGGTTGGATGGCATCACCAACTCGATGGACATGAGTTTAAGCAAGCTCTGGGAGTTGGTAATGGACAGGGAAGCCTGACGTGCTGTAGTCCATGGGGTCGCATAGAGTTGGACATGACTGTGACTGAACTGACTGACTAGTTTTCAGATGCAAATGTCTCCAATATTTCTAAATGCTCTTTAAGTTCTAAAAATTTCTAAAAAATGTAATAAGACATTTAAAACAAATCATTCACCACACTATATGGATTTTTTTTTTAATCTGGTTTTCATGTTCAGTATTTCATTCTGCAGCAAAGATAATTTCTAGACAATTAAAAAAAAACATTCTCACAGCATTCAAGCATTGAAAAAATGTTGTCAGCAAGAAGAAAAAGAGAAATGGATGCAGCCAAGAAATACTTTGAAAATAAATTCGACAGGGCTTTGATTGTTTTGTGTGTGTGTGTGAGAGAGAGAGAGAGAAAAGATAAGAGTTTAAAGATGTCTTAAGTTTAAAGATGAGATGAATGACTTGTCCAAGATTTTGATATGGACAAGTTTAAAAAAAAAGGACACCGGAAGAGGATTAGGTTTGGGGGAAGAGATCATGAGTTTGTCTTTAGAAATGTTTTGTTTGAAGCGCCTTTGAGATATCTAAGTGTAGGAGGATAAACAGTCATGGCATTTATTTTTAAAAATCTGGAGATATGAATTTGAGACACATTTGTAACTAAGCTGAGACACTACTAAACTTAGGCCAAAAAATTGCAAAAGCTATATATAACACCTGTGACTCTTTGAAATGTGAAGTGGTTATAGCCTTTTGAAAGCAAAATATTAATACATAATATCTTCCAACCAGCAATCCTACTTATGAGAACTTACCCCCTAGAAATAAAATCACTAAAGCACAAGAGACCATATATAAGAATGTACATTGCAGACTTGTCCACTAAAAAACTAGAAACATATCGCAGTATGCCTATTGATAGAAAATTGGCTATTAAACATCACAGGACTATTAAAGAAATAAAAAGAAACGCCAGGTAGGTAAGAAATTTCCAGATCAACTGTCCTAGAAACACAATCTCACGCTCTCAAGCAGACAGGAGATGGACAATGACAACACGGTTTAGCTTTGGAGGACAGCTTTGATCAATTTGAGAATGCCTACTACAAAGGTAGTAACAGAGAAGAAATTCACGAAGACCAAATCAAGTTCACCAACAGGGCAGAGAGGGCAAAGCTAAATGAACTTCCACGCCTGCCTACTGAAGCTCCCAGAATTTCTCCAAGGCATATCTGAAGTTCCATAGCACCCCATGGACCCCTCCCCAATAGTGGCTCATTGCTACTCAAAACAGAATTCTTTAGTTGAAAATATCAGTAAGTAATTTGTGCCCTGAAGTACTTTTGGTGCTAACCAAAAACAAACAAATAGGAGCTGTTTACCTGTATTTTATAGAGTCAGATCACTATGGCTGCCTCTGGACTCTGACCATGAGGCTACCTGCAAGTGCATAAAGCCACATCTCCCATTTTGATCTCATTTACTAGTGCTGTCAGCAGTCCTCTATACCTGTCAAAACCCCTAAAAGTGAGACAAGATGTTCAATGTACAAAAACTAATAATATACTATCATTGGAAAAAATACCAAAACAGTGGCCAAGAGTAGACCTCTGGGGCCTCTTTGTCTGGGTTCAAATTCCAGGCTCCACTATTTATCCTTGGTTAAATTATTTAACATCTCAGTTTCCTCAAGGGTGCTTCAGTTTCTTTATCTGCAAAATGGGGATAATAGTTATCTCACAGAGGGATAAGGATTAAATGAGTTAACATTTATAAAGTACGTCAAACAGTGCCTAATACAGTGCCATGAATCTATTATATAAAAAAAAAAAAACAAATGTAATGATACTCAGAACAGGGAATGCCCAAACTACACTGCTCACCCACTAAAATGCTCTTCCAGTATTCATGATCAACAATGGAAGGCATCAGCCTCTTTAAACGGTACTGCAACAGTATCACATAAACCGCCTAACATTGTACTCAAATAAAATGACACCTCAATGGCAACACTGTCTCAAACACAAAAAAAGCTGAGTCTCCTTGTAGAAAATATTCAAGAATGTACCACTGGTCATTTTGGCTAAGAAGACAATCAGGGCATGATATTTAACCTTACAGATTGTTTGAGTAATTATCACAAATATTTGTAACTGTCTTGAAGGCAAAATTCCCAGGTGACAGCTTACTCTGACAAAATAATTTTCACTAATTATAAGGGGGTCAACACTGCTATGAAGATACACCAGAAACCAAGCGCTCTACTTAATATTATCTTATGAAAAACAAAAGCTCCTAAAAAGCTAATCCAGTTCACATGTTTACATTTCTTTCCAGGAAGGAATGTAGCTACTATAGTCTACACAACTTTTTATGTTTTGAGTCTCAAAAATCCACAGCGCCACATTTTTACCACAGAAGCTAACTTCCTTGAGCTACGATTAAGTACACTCCTTACTCTTGACCTTGTTCAGTACAAAGTGATTAAAAACACAGACTCTTGAAGCCAGGCTGCCTGGGTTTAAATCCTGACTCTGACATTTACTAGCTGTGGGATCTTGGACAAGCTGTTTCACTTCCCAGGGCCCTGATGTTTTCATTTGTACAATAGAGGTAATAATAATCTCTGCTGCAAGTGGTTTCTGAGAAGATTCAAGAACAGAGCCTGTCACAGAGTACTATGTAACTATTGTTATGCAGCAATGTCCAAGAGACTTCAAGCAATAATGAAAACAGCCTTATCTGCACCGTCAAATTCAGTAGCTACCAGTCACACGAGACCATTGGTCACTTAAAATGTGGTCAGAGCAGCTGAAGACATGAATTTAAATTTTTATTTAATTTTACATTTAAGAGGTCACAGGAGACTAATGGCTTCTATATAGGACAGCATGGTAATGGAAAAAATAAAATATTGCTTAGTACCCTTTATATATCCTTTTCAAACACTTCATATTTTACTTTAGTCATGACAAATTCTGCTTTACCTGGAAAAATAACTCAAATGTTAGTCTATCCCAGAGGTTGGCAAATTTTTTCCCCCGAAGAGCCAGAGAGTAAATATTTTAGGCTTTTCTGGACAAACAGTCTCTGCGATCGTAATGCAAAAGCAGTCACAAACATGTATTACAGAAGTGATTAGCCTGGCTGCAGTCCAGTAAAACTATTTACAGTCACTGAAATGTGATTTTCATGTAATTTTCACTCATCTCTAAATATTACTCTTTTTAAATTTTTTTTCTAATCACTTAAAAATGTAAACACAATTCTTAGTTCAGTTCAGTTCAGTTCAGTCGCTCAGTCATGTCCGACTCTCGGGACCCTACAAAACAGAAAGCAAGCCGGACTGACTGGACTCCTAGAGTTCATCCCTGAGGTAGTTTTCAATGTTCTTTCAATTCCCATCTTTGGAAACCCAAAACAGGGCAAAACGTTCAGAGATCTGATGCCATTAAAAAAAAAAATTAGGACACTGTTGAAGAGCATATAAATTTAGAGTAAAAGTTTCTCCCACTTCCAACTAATGGATGAGGCAAGATACGGTGTTCTCTCTGAAGTTTCATGGTACATCTCTTGGCTGTAGGACTATAAGACTGAAGGAAAACCCTATTCTCCCTTTTCTGACTTCTCTCATCTCTCCTTTGAGTCTTAATCTTTCAAAATAGAAAGGTCTTAATCTTCTGAATTGTCATATTTCCTTGATCATGCCAGCTGCTTTTCACAGGACCTTGCCCTACTGTCGTATCTTTCTTAAAAGGTGTGCCATTGAGAAAAACAGGCAGAATTCAAGATACAGACATCAAAGTTTCATATATGTACAGAATGACATTGCTACTTTTCATTAGCCTTTCTGGCCAAAAGCATAAATTCTTCAATGACGCTCTTTATCTTTTTTTTATAACGATAGTTTAGAGCTCATCACCTCAAAGATATACTTTTTATAACTCTTTTCCTTCAAATATACTTTCTTAACTTACCCAAGACCAAATTTACTACTCTTGTTTCATATAACTTTAAGAGAGCTTCTGGAAGTATATTCCCAGGGGCTTTTTGTTACTACAAGAACTTAATATTATTAGTAAATTAAAACATTTCACATCTTTTTGCTAAATTTAAGATACAAATTAGCCTCAGATACTTCTGGAAGTCTGTCTCCACTTTTACCATTCCCCATGGTTTATTCTCCAAGCCAGGCTTCAACAATACGTGAACTGTGAACGCCCAGATGTTCAAGTTGGATTTAGAAAAGGCAGAGGAACCAGAGATCAAATTGCCAACATCCGCTGGATCACTGAAAAAGCAAGAGAGTTCCAGAAAAACATCTATTTCTGCTTTATTGACTATGCCAAAGCCTTTGACTGTGTGGATCACATCAAACTGTGGAAAATTCTGACAGAGATGGGAATACCAGACCACCTGATCTGCCTCTTGAGAAATATGTATGCAGGTCAGGAAGCAACAGTTAGAACTGGACATGGAACAACAGACTAGTTCCAAATAGGGAAGGAGTATGTCAAGGCTGTATGTTGTCACCCTGCTTATTTAACTTACATGCAGAGTAGATTATGAAAAGCACTGGGCTGGATGAAGCACAAGCTGGAATCAAGATTGCTGGGAGAAATATCAATAACCTCAGATATGCAGATGACACCACCCTTATGGTAGAAAGCAAAGAAGAACTAAAGAGTCTCTTGATGAAAGTGAAAGAGGAGAGTGAAAAAGTTGGCTTAAAACTCAACATTCAGAAAACTAAGATCATGGCCTCCGGTCCCATCACTGCATGGCAAATAGATGGGGAAACAGTGGAAACAGTGGCAGACTTTCTTTTCTTGGGCTCGAAAATCACTGCAGATGGTGATTACAGCCATGAAATGAAAAGATGCTTACTCCTTGGAAGAAAAGTTATGACCAACCTAGACAGAATATTGAAAAGCAGAGACATTACTTTGCCAACAAAGGGCCATCTAGTCAAAGCTATGGTTTTTCCATAGTCATGTATGGATGTGAGAGTTGGACTATAAAGAAATCTGAGGACTGGAGAATTGATGCTTTTGAACTGTAGTGTTGGAGAAGACGCTTGTGAGTCCCTTGGACTACAAAGAGATTCAACCAGTCTATCCTAAAGGAAATCAATCCTGAACATTCACTGGAAGGACTGATGGTGAAGCTGAAACTCCAATACTTTGGCCACCTGATGCAAAGAACTGACTCATTTGAAAAGACTCAGATGCTGGGAAAGATCGAAGGTGGGAGGATAAGGGGATGACAGAGGATAAGATGGTTGGATGGCGTTACCGACTCAATGGACATGAGTTTGAGTAAGCTCTAGGAGTTGGTGATGGACAGGGAGGCCTGGCGTGCTGCAGTCCGTGGGGTTGCAAAGAGTCGGACACAACTGAGCGACTGAACTGAACTGATGGTTTATTCCCTACTTCACTCACCTTTAGGAAACCCATAACACTTTAAATTCCAGTTTAACCTTTTAAAGAAACTATCTTGTCACAACTTTAGAAATCAAATTCACTGGCTTCCTCTAAGTCTACTTTAAGTCTTTGAATCAAACTCTAGAAGCCAGGAAAATTTCTCTTCTAGACATCCTGCCAGTCTTCTGTTATAAAATTCAGCATCATTTAAACTGATTATTACCACACTTACTCCATTTCAGGCTAGAGCCCAAAGACTCACACACTCTCCCTCGCTATTTTCTTAGTTGTACATTATTAGTTTTTATCCATCTCACACTCGGCATTTTGTCTAGTGTCAACACCCCATTAAATTTACCTATCATCTTTTCCTGATCTGGTAAAGTAGCTTTGAATTCTACTCCTAATAACAAAAATGCTAACATCACCTAAGAAACATATTTCATTCTTGGTTTGTGATTTATAAGGATGTCTACAATTTGTGGAGGGCTGTCCACAAAATTTTCCAAAACAGCAAAAAAAAAAAAAATCCTTCCCACAAATCTTTCACCTAAAAACAAAAATTAATACACAACACACAAATAGAGAGCAAAACTTGAGTTTGGAGGGAGAACAGAGTTAGACTTCTGGGTTCACTTCAAATCCTAGGTCTACTGTTAATAAGCACGTACTATGGGCAAATAAGTCTGAACACGAAGAATGAATGATGTAATAATAAAAAAGAAAACAATACAGGTTCATAGTTGTCACACAATAACTAATAAGTTAATGTCTAACTGGGGGCCCCGGTGGCTCAGCGGCAAAGAACTCATCAGCCAACTCAGGAGACAGGGGTTCAATCCCTGGGTGAGGAAGATCCCCTGGAGAAGGGAACGGCAATCCACTCCAGTATTCTTGCCTGGAAAATCCCATGAACAGTAGGCTAGAGTCCATGGGGTCACAAAAGAGTTGGACACGACTTAGTGACTAAACTATAACAATAAATGCTTAACTATAAGCTAAAGATAGCTATTATTATCTATTATTTAAGAGAAACTGGACCTTCTTCAATCTGAATACCTGTCAGTGTAAGGATAACCTTGAGGGTTTCTGGGAGAGGCGACAATGTCCCATCTCCCTCTCATTAAAGGACACTAAGGATAGTGGCTTCTCATTTACTGCTTCTGCCTATTCATTACTCCCTTCTTGGCTATTAGTCTAGGGAAGGGGAAGGTAATAGTTATGAAGCACAACTCCCATAATAACCTTATGGCCTAGGGATTACTGCTGCTGCTGCTGAAGTCACTTCAGTCGTGTCCGACTCTGTGCGACCCCATAGATGGAAGCCCACCAGGCTCCCCCGTCCCTGGGATTCTCCAGGCAAGAACACTGGAGTGGGTTGCCATTTCCTTCTCCAATGTGTGAAAGTGAAAAGTGAAAGTGAAGTCGCTCAGTCGTGTCCGACCCTTAGCAACCCCACCGACTGCAGCCTACCAGGCTCCTCCATCCATGGGATTTTCTAGGCAATAGTATTGGAGTGGCTTGCCATTTACTTTAAGACAAAAAAGTTCAAAAACTGGACTGCTGGCTCAGAAAAGCAAGTAAACTGAACTGCTGCTACCACGTTTAATTTCTGCTGCTCTTAGTCCTCCACTTTTCTCCTTCTAACACTTTTCCACAATTACCTTTATAGGAAAGTTGGTCCATCATAGATATCACCACTAAATTATGGACCTTTCCCTGTCATTTGGTGAACTTATCAAAACACACCTTGGATATTCAGTTCATCTTGGCTCTTTCTGTAGCACTTTCATTCATTCTACCTTTTTTTAAGTTGTGAGATTTTGAAAATTTAAGACATCTCATTTAAAACATACTAAGGGGACTTCCCTTGTAGTCCAGTGGTTAAGACCATGGCAGGGGTAACAGTTCGATCCCTGGTGGAGGAATTAAGATCCCGCATGCTCTGGGCATGACAAAAGAATTTTTTTTAATTTAAAAAATTTAAAAAGCACGATAAGAATTGCAAATTAAAATTAATTATACCTTTTCACACACAATATAGCAGCTTCCCTGGTGGCTCAGAGGTTAAAGCGTCTGCCTCCAATGCGGGAGACCCGGGTTCGATCCCTGGGTCGGGAAGATCCCCTGGAGAAGAAAACGGTAACCCACTCCAGTATTCTTGCCTGAAGAATCCCATGGATGGAGAAGCCTGGTAGGCTACAGTCCACAGGGTCGCAAAGAGTCGGACACGACTGAGCGACGGAACGGAATAGCAACTTACAATATATTTGTAAATATGCTACATTTATAACACTCTATTTTAAATACTGACTGTTACAATCAAACAAGGAATCTCAAAAGTATTTTAAGTATCATAAAATAGTATTACTAGATCTTCATAATACGACAGTAAGATAAATGTTAAAAATTCCAAGGGGAAAGTAAGACTGCTAGTGAGTGTATGTGGTTTCATGAAGGGCAAAGTACGCTGCAAACATGACACCTGTCTCTAAAAAATGTTAAGTGGACACACAAATAAAACAAATAGAAGAAAATTTAAACAAACATTGGTTCTAGAGGGCTAAGCGGTGGATATACTGATCATTATTCTTTCAACTCTTTTGAATTTTGAAAACTGCTGCAGTTAAACGTTGGAAAAATAAAAGGCTTTAAAGATAAGAGTGGACTTCAGTCATATTATGAAGTGACAGAAATGAATGCAAAAAGAAATAAAGACAAAAGAGCAAAATTTAGTGTGGAAACATGTCAGAAGCAGGAAAGATGACTTCAAAAGAAGTAATAAATAGGGGGAAATACTAAAATTTGCAATGTATGTGAAAACCGAAGAACACTTACAACGACAAATCCTGAAAAACCATGAGAAATTCATTCAATCAACACATTTATTCAAAGCCCATAATGTCCTGTATTAGACACTGTGAATGCTATAAATATAAAACACATGAGTGCTTTGCCTTTTAAAGAATTTATAATCCAGGTGGGGGAGAGAGGGCATTCACTGAGAGAGGTAAAAGAAAAAAGTGACAAAGCTATGTATGTGTTCTGGGGGTAGCTACTGGGAGTGAGTTTTCTAAATTGATGGGATTTAGTTTGTTTTTTATTAAAACGGCAATCGCTATAAGAGAGCAGTATTTGATTAACTTTAAGGTCATTTTCCATTCTAAACATCTTTATTTCACATCCATACGTTAAGTGCATCTCCATCTGGAAACTTGCCTTAGAGAACGCCAACTCCAAAATCTGACGTGGCTCTGTAGAGTCTTAAGGTTACTTTCAACATCCCCACTTTCAGACTGTCCCAAGATGGGGTATCACAAGCGTGAAAAGTTGTGACAACATAAGAAAGGTACAGAGTAATCCTAAGCAAGACTGTAAATCCTCAAGCAAGACATAGACAAAACAAGACTGACTACAACATCACCCAAAGAAATCTTTTATGAAAATATTTTTATAGAGTTCTATCATCTCCCTTCTAAATTCTTCTCCTCCCAAAGGTACAATTTTATTTCTAGTCCCCATCTGCTCACTCCACTTCTGACCCCAACTTTGGTCACAACTGCTGCTGCTAAGTCACTTCAGTCGTGTCCGACTCTGTGCGACCCTATGGACAGCAGCCCACCTAGAGAATCCCCTGGCCCCTCTGTCCATGGGATTCTCTAGGCAAGAATACTGGAGTGGGCTGCCATTTCCTTCTCCTTGGTCACAACTACATCCTACTTTATGGCTTCAAGGCACACCTTGCTGTAGGACCACATTTCCCATTTCCTTGTTCCTTTGTTTTGATTCTGCTTTTACAATTGCCATCACATATGTCCCATCTTACACCTACTATTGTTTTTCAAGGTAGAGATAAATCTCAGGGAAGAAATTTTACTTTGGGGACTTCCGTGGTGGTCCAGTGGTTAAGAATCTGCCTGCCAATGCAGGGGATACAGGTTCCATCCCTGGTCCGGGAAGATTCCACATGCCATGGAGCAACAAAGCCTGTGTGCCACAACTACTGAGCCCGCTTTGCCTGAGAGCCTGTGCTCCGCAAGAGAAGCCATGGCAAGGAGAAGCCCGTGCACCGCAATTTATAGAGAGTAGGTAACCCACTCCAGTGTTCTTGCCTGGAGAATCCCAGGGATGGGGTCGCACAGAGTCGGACAGGACTGAAGTGACTTAGCAGCAGCAGGTCCTGTTCACCACACTAGAGAAAGCCTGAACGCATCAATGAAGACTCAGCACACAGCCCCCCCCCCACAAAAAAAGTCACTTTGTACAATCATCGGATGTAATTTAAAAATCCCAACAGACGTGCTGGAATTCACAAATTCTGAGTTACCTCACCAAAAGGGCCCAGAAGCTGCTCTCCTAGATCCTAAGGTTCCTCCTCCACTCCCCCACCAAAAACTAAAATTTCAACTTTAGACTGTATCAAAGGAAGGAACAGACATAAAATGTGACTGGTTAAAAACTGATTACGTACGTTAAGAGCTTTTTGTTTTAAATGCAGCAACTGTGTGAGTCCAGGATTACAAACAGCTGGGCACCTGCTGGGCCAGGAGACCCAGCAGGATTCCAACGTGAAGAGCCCAGGCTGCGGACTCACACACTCCTGGAGCCGCATCTTCGATTCGTCCTGACTAGAGGGCACTGCATCCTACCTAGCCTTCAGGGTCCCCATCTAAAAACCACAGGACTGTTTTGAGGATCAAATAAGGTTAATACATACCTGGCGCACACAAAGTATACAAACTGCAGTCTCTCACTGTTATAGCAAAGGGCACTAAACAGGAATGAAAGGTGAGAGTAAGAAGAACTCTCTTAGAGAAAATTACATTCACAAATTTCTTACAAAGCTTTTCACAGATACTTATTTTCATGACAACAAAGGACGACCTCCTCGAGCGCGGATACACGGGAGCTACAATTAACCACAGTACACACTAAGAGGACATGGTGACAGTACACTGCAAGGGAGAGTCAACGGGGGGTTTCGGGGACTGGGCCCTGAAAGCACAGACCAGTGTCTAGAATTTATGTGTGTCTGCATGTCCAGCACATGGCTATGGGTTTCAGATGTTCAAGAACACACCTCTTGCAGGGCTTCCTTCTATGGAGAGCCAGAGACAGTAGGACCGTATTTTATCTATACCAATCATGCCTGCTTTCCTAATCCTAGCTCTCACACCCACTGTAATGAACAACTACAGCTTTAAAATAATTTTATGCAAAAAAAAAAAAAAAGGAGTTTCCCTCGTGGCTCAGACAGTAAAGAATCTGCCTGCAATGAAGGAGATGCGGGTTTGATCCTGGGTTGGAAAGATCCCCTATTCCTGCCTGGAGAATTCCATGGACAAAAAGCCTGGTGGGCTATAGTCGATAGGGTCGCAAAGAGTCGGACTCGACTGAACTGACTGAGCATGCACACACACGTGTAAATAATATATATTTTTAAAATATTTCAAAATCTCCAAACTGTCTCTATGGTCAACTTAAAACAAGTAAATGAATGTTCATTCTTGTATCTGTTCAGGGCAACATTTAGAACTATTTTCTTAAATTTGACTAATTCTATAATAAAATGCAACTGCTCCCAAAATAACAGACACAGAATTTATTAAAGGCTTCTAAAAATAACTACCAAGAAAGGAAATTTAAAACTGAGAGTCTGATTTTTTTTTTTTTAATTAAAAAAGTTGTTGTTAAACTAATTCAAACTTTTTTTCTGAACCACTAGAGGGTACATTCGGTCATTTCCCCTTACTAGACAGGAAAGAAAATATTAAATCTTTCATCTAAGAACATGATCTATAAATCAAACAGTAAAAAAGCGGCAGATGTTTTCCAGAGTTTATTCATGTTCACAAGCCATTAAATAACTGTTTGAAAGTTAAAAGCAGCAAGGTGAACTGCTCACTAATCTTCAGCTATTAGCCATTAGAATGTCATTTAGTACACTTAAGACTCAGTCTAAAGTTAACTGCACATTTTACCCTGTGAAGATCTATTCATTCTTGACCAGGGCTTATTCTACTTATTGTAGTCAACACATTATCCCCTGAGTTTAAGAAAGTAAAATGCTAGCGGAAAGGAATACCATGGTTTAATTCTTTAATACTGTGGCTTCAAAAACTAACAAAACAAGAGGAAAAACTGAAAAGTGAAACCTCAGTAGCAGCAAAAGTAATGCAGCACTAAAAAACGTTTTGGGTACCATGACAAAGCTATTAATTTATAAACAAAAACTACAAAATCCTGCAGTGTCACAGGGAGTCCTTTAGCTCAAGACAGTCTTCCCGGGTGGTGCTGGTGGTACACCACCCGCCTACCAATGCAGGAGACAGAGACACAGGTTTGATTCCTGGGTCAGGAAAATCCCCTGGAGGAGGGCGTGGCAACCCACTCCAGTATGACTGCCTGGAGAATCCCAAGGACAGAGCCCATGGGGTCAAAAAGAATAGGACACGGCTGAAGCAACTCAGCATGCATACAGGCACTGTAAATCAAACCTATCTTTCTTGGAAAAAACCTGGTGATATTAAATAGGGCTATAAAATTGTTTCTTGCCTTTGACCAAGTAATGTGTGAATACGCAAGTAATTCCTGTTAAATACATCTTAGCAATGTTATTTACAGTAGAGAAAAACAGGGACCAATCTAAATGCCCTGTAAGCAAGAAATAAACCATAGTATACTAACACGATGAAATACTATATATTCAATAAAAACCTCATGAAAACATGCATTATGTTGATGCTCAAATGTTTATGTAATGATAGTAAGCTAAAAAAAAAAATCACACACAAAAAGCCACAGAACAGTCACACTATTTATAAAGGTAAATGAAGACCATAAATCAGAAGAATATGAATAGGATTTGATGTTCACTGGATTCCTGATTCTATGCCAGTAAATTGAACATAAAATAATTTTGAGAGAAGAAAATAACCGAATCCTCAGGGTTCTTTTGACTATCTCTCAGTATACATAGTGAGCTAGATACAGGACATGGACTTCACAGGATATGTAAAGACTATACTCCATAAATTACACTTACGCTGAAGATGAACTTAATTCTCTACACCTATGAATATTGTATAATACTGCAACAATGATAAATATTGTACTTTTTCTCTAGTGAAGGCAAAATATCCTTCAAGGGGAATATATAAAAAGCAGTGTGTATTGGCTCAGCCGGTAAAGAATCTGTCTGCAATGCAGGAGACCCAGGTTCAATCCCTGGGTCAGGAAGATGCCCTGGAGAAGAAAATGGCAATCCACTCCAGGATTCTTTTTTTTTTTTTTATAAATTGTTTGTGTATTTTTTTTTTAATGTAGTTAATTTATTTTTTATTGGAGGCAAATTATTTTACAATATTATACTGGTTGGTTTTGCCATACATTGATATGAATTTGCCCCGGGTTTACATAAGTTCCCCCTCCTGAACCCCCCTCCCACATCCCTCCTCCCTTTATCCTCCCTCTGGGTCATCCCCGCATGCCAGCCCTGAGCATCCTATAACATGCATCGACTCTGAACTAGTGATTCGTTTCACATATGACAACATACGTGTTTCAATGCCATTCTCCCAAATCATCCCACCCTCCAGGATTCTTGCCTATGAAATCCCATGGGCAGAGGAGCCTGGTGGACTACAGTCCATGAGGTCACAAAAGAGTTGGGACACAACTTACTGACTAAACCACCACCACCATGTAACAGGCAAATATAATAATCTCTTTTTTACAGATGGGAAAAAACCTGATGGAAATGGTTACTAATGACCTGCCCAGTTCATCCAACTCCTGATTTCCTAACCTAAAATCACTGCAGATGGTGACTGCAGCCACGAAATCAAAAGACGCTTACTCCTTGGAAGGAAAGTTATGACCAACCTAGATAGCATATTAAAAAGCAGAGACATTACTTTGCCAACAAAGGTCCGTCTAGTCAAGGCAATGGTTTTTCCCGTGGTCATGTATGGATGTGAGAGTTGGACTGTGAAGAAAGCTGATCGCCAAGAATTGATGCTTTTGAACTGTGTTGTTGGAGAAGACTCTTGAGAGTCCCTTGTACCGCACGGAGATCCAACCAGTCCATTATAAGGGAGATCAATCCTGGGTGTTCATTGGAAGGACTGATGCTGAAGCTGAAACTCCAATACTTTGGCTACCTGATGTGAAGAGCTGACTCATTTGAAAAGACCCTGATGCTGGGAAAGATTGAGGGCAGGAGGAGAAGGGGCCGACAGAGGATGAGATGGTTGGATGGCATCATCAATTCAATGGACAAGGGTTTGGGTGGACTCCAGGAGTTGGTGATGGGCAGGGAGGCCTGGCATGCTGCGGTTCATGGGGCTGCAAAGAGTCGGACACAACTGAGCGATTGAAATAAACTGAAAAGCATCTTCTGGAAATAATCATTATAATATTTATATATTTATAATTTTAAAACATTTATAATTATTATAAATAATTATTTATAATTATTCCCATTTCACAATTCCAGTTCCAATTTTAAAAAATAAGTTCTTTCCATTTTTCTGACAGTGTCTTCCTTAACAAATATGGAATAATGAGAAAAAATTATTAATTCCCTGATTGATGTAATGAAAGTTTAGACTGTTTATTGTTCTCCTTTGAGAGGCAAAGAGAAGAAATGTTAAAGTATACTTTCAGTTCAGTTCAGTTCAGTCGCTCAGTCGTGTCCGACTCTCCGCGACCCCATGAATCACAGCACGCCAGGCCTCCCTGTCCATCACCAACTCCCGGAGTTCACTCAAACTCATGTCCACAGAGTCGGTGATGCCATCCAGCCATCTCATTCTCCGTCGTCCCCTTCTCCTCCCGCCCCCAACCTTTCCCAGCATCAGAGTCTTTTCCAGTGAGTCAACTCGTCGCATGAGGTGGCCAAAGTGTTGCAGTTTCAGCTTTAGCATCAGTCCTTCCAATGAACATCCAGGATTGATCTCCTTTAGAATGGACTGGTTGGATCTCCTTGCAGTATAAGGGACTCTCAAGAGTCTTCTCCAACAACACAGTTCAAAAGCATCGATTCTTTGGCGATCAGCTTTCTTTACAGTCCAACTGTCACATCCATACATGACCACGGGAAAAACCATTGCCTTGACTAGACGGACCTTGGTTGACAAAGTAATGTCTCTGCTTTTTAATATACTATCAAGGTTGGTCATAACTTTCCTTCCAAGGAGCAAGCGTCTTTTAATTTCATGGCTGCAATCAGTATCTGCAGTGATTTTGGAGCCCGAAAAAATAAAGTCTGACACTGTTTCCACTATTTTTCCATCTATTTCCCACGAAGTGATGGGACCAGATGCCATGATCTTTGTTTTCTGAATGTTGAGCTTCAAGCCAACCTTTTCACTCTCCTCTTTCACTTTCATCAAGAGGCTTTTGAGTTCCTCTTCACTTTCTGCCATAAAATTCCCTAAACCAATTAGTCAAATTCTAGGGAAAAACTGCTAAAAGTACATCTTTGTTACTGGTCTGAGATTTGCTACCACTGACCAGGATGTGAATGCAGCTGGCCACACGGAAGAAATCCAAACATCTCAGAAATAAAACGATCTGTCTTGCCTGTTTTATTCCTATATCTGTGAGAATGAAAACGCCAAAAGGACTCCCTGAAATTAATCAAGAGTTTACTATTTTAAAAGTTTAAAAAGTAGCTACCTAAAGGACCTGTTGAGGAAACAAAATTACCTAACCTGAAGAACACCTGTAAATTTCACTCATACTCATGTCTGAAGTTCATCTCAAATGTCACTTCCTCTCTGCAGCTTTCCCTGAAGACTCCAATCCACAGATGTTTCCTCGTTTGTATTTTAGAGCACTTTGGACATACATCTTTTACAACATCACATTCTGATAATCTGTCATAAGCTTATGACCTTTGAGTTTCCTAGGAGACAGGAATATTTTTGTCTCTAACGGCACTAGTTATACAATACACAATTGCTGTTAAGTTTAAAGACCAAACAGTAAGTTTTAAAGGCTAGTTACTAAAATATTTAATGAAAAAACCAGTGTGCTTGTGGGACTAACTCTCTCTTCCACTTGGAAGCACTATTTTTTTTTTTCAGTGAGAACTCTCAGAGTGAAAGCGCCTTGCACTGCAAGGTACCAGAGTTACAGTACTGAAGCACTGTTAACCTGTGTGAAACTTAAAGATCTTTAGACATTTTTAGAGATCCAATTTTTAAAACAGAAACTGTAAAATGCCATGAAAAATTTAACAGCTTCTTTAGCGCCCTAAAATAAGCTCAAAATTCACAACCATAGTAAAGCTAGTAGTAATAAAATTAACACCAGCTTAAAAAATTCAAACTTAGTAAATAAACCTATTTATAGATTGTAAAAGTCTGCTGAACGACTTTTTGAATTGTTAAAATTATTAACGGTTTCAAAGACTTTTCTCGCGCCCCAAAGGGTAAGTTTTAGCCATCTAAAATAATTGCGTAAGTATACTGTCCTGCCCTAAGCCGAATAACCCCAAAGCAGGTTACTTATGTCTCTTTTACAAAGTAGTTAAACTGAAAGCCTTGGGTTTAAGGTCGTTAAGAGATCACAAAGTTTTCAAGGTCTGCCCTAGGAAGAAGAAAACGTCGCCTTCTTCTGTCGCCAGCTCCTTTTAAGTGTTCAAAACCGTCTTAGAGAAACGAAACAGTGGGATCTTATCCATATATTTTTGCATACTAAAAACTTTTTTTTTTTTTACACTTAAAAAATTAAGACATGAACGGTCTCAGCCATCACAGCAACTCTTTATTAAATGCAATTCACACGGTTCTGGGTGTAAAAACCCCACAAATAAGGAAGCGACTCCTAATCGTGAGGTTAAAAATACACCCCCACCCCCAAGTCCTAGAAAGTACAAGTCCTCATAACCCACCAGGGTTCCAGAAAAGTAGAAAATTTAGGAAGCCAGGAGATGAAAAAGTTCCTGCAAGACCTGGCGGGGGCCGCTCCCTCGGCGCCGTGGAGCGCCCGCCGCCCCCGGCTCGCTCGCTCACACACACGCACCTGCTCGCTCGACCCGGCCCCGCCGGCCCCGACGCGCGCCCAGGCCCGCCGAGGCCTCCACAACCCGCCCGCGCCGCTCGCCGAGGCCGCTCCGGAGCCGCCGCCCACCCGCGGCCCCGCGCTTCCGAGGCGGGGACGCCGACCGCGCCCCGCGCCCCGCGCCCCGCGGACCCCGGCGCCGCCCCGGGCAGGCCGTGGGGGGCTGTCCGCGGGCCGCGCCCACCTTGCACTCGTCGCTCTTCTTCTCTTCCTCGCAGAAGTTGACGGGCGCCAGGCCGGGCAGGTAGAAAGCGGCGCCCCGACGCGGGCCCGGGGCCGCCCCCAGCAGGAGCAGCGACAGCAGCAGCCACCACCGCGGCGGACACGGCGCCGGCGGCCTCGCGCTCATGACGGCTGTCTCGGGGAAAGGGCGGCCGAGCCGCGGGGCGGCGGAGAGGGAAGGAGGGACGGGGGAGGCCCGGAGACGACGAGCAGGCCGCCCGAGCTGGAGGAGGCCGGCCCCGCGACGGAGAGTTCCGGTGGCGCTCGGAGACGCCGCGGGTTCCGCCACAGAAACCGACCCGGGCCTCGACGGCGCATGCGCGAGGCCGCCCGCACATGCTCCGTGGAGTTTCCGGCAAGGAGCGGCCAGGAAATCCACTTTCCGTGTTTTCGGCGGGCCGGCTGGGGCTGTTGCTACGAGAGAGGTTCCAGCGCCCGCATTCCGATTCCAAATTCCGATCTGGAGCCCCTTTGGGGCGTCGGGGAGCGAGTCTCACTTGCCCAGCGCCCCAGGCTTGCTGCCTTGCCTCATTTTCCCACTGTTTTCCTCGCCTCGGTGCCTGAGGCAAACCAACCCCCATTCAGTTCAGTTCAGTTCAGTCGCTCAGTCGTGTCCGACTCTCCGCGACCCCATGAATCACAGCACGCCAGGCCTCCCTGTCCATCACCAACTTCCGGAGTTAACTCAAACTCATGTCCACAGAGTCGGCGATGCCATCCAGCCATCTCATTCTCGGTCGTCCCCTTCTCCTCCCGCCCCCAACCTTTCCCAGCATCAGAGTCTTTTCCAGTGAGTCAACTCGTCGCATGAGGTGGCCAAAGTATTGCAGTTTCAGCTTTAGCATCAGTCCCTCCAATGAACACCCAGGATTGATCTCCTTTAGAATGGACTGGTTGGATCTCCTTGCAGTATAAGGGACTCTCAAGAGTCTTCTCCAGCACCACAGTTCAAAAGCATCAATTCTTCGGCGATCAGCTTTCTTCACAGTCCAACTCTCACATCCATACATGACCACGGGAAAAACCATAGCCATGACTAGACGGACCTTTGTTGGCAAAGTAATGTCTCTGCTTTTTAATATACTATCAACGTTGGTCATAACTTTCCTTCCAAGGAGTAAGGGTCTTTTAATTTCATGGCTGCAATCAGCATCTGCAGAGATTTTGGAGCCCCAAAAAATAAAGTCTGACACTGTTTCCACTGTTTTTCCATCTATTTCCCATGAAGTGATGGGACCAGATGCCATGATCTTTGTTTTCTGAATGTTGAGCTTCAAGCCAACCTTTTCACTCTCCTCTTTCACTTTCATCAAGAGGACTTTGAGTTCCTCTTCACTTTCTGCCATAAGGGTGGTGTCATCTGCATATCTGAGGTTATTGATATTTCTCCCGGCAATCTTGATTCCAGCTTGTGCTTCTTCCAGCCCAGTGTTCCTCGTGATGTACTCTGCATATAAGTTAAATAAGCAAGGTGACAATATACAGCCTTGACGTACTCCTTTTCCTATTTGGAACAAGTCTGTTGTTCCATGTACAGTTCTGACTGTTGCTTCCTGACCTGCATACAGGTTTCTCAAGAGGCAGGTCAGGTGGTCTGGGATTCCCATCTCTTTCAGAATGTTCCACAGTTTATTGTGATCCACACAGTCAAAGGCTTTGGCGTAGTCAATGAAGCAGAAATAGATGCTCTTCTGGAACTCTCTTGCTTTCTCCATGATCCAGTGGATGTTGGCAAGTTGATCTCTGGTTCCTCTGCCTTTTCTAAAACCTGCTTGAACATCTGGGAGTTCACGGTTCACGTATTGCTGAAGCCTGGCTTGGAGAATTTTGAGCACGACTTTACTAGCGTGTGAGATGAGTGCAATTGTGCGGTAGTTTGAGCATTCTTTGGCATTGCCTTTCTTTGGGATTGGAATGAAGACTGACCTTTTCCAGTCCTGTGGCTGCAATCAGCATCTGCAGTGATTTTGGAGCCCCCAAAAATTAAGTCAGCCACTGTTTCCACTGTTTCCCCATCTATTTCCCATGAAGTGATGGGACCGGATGCCATGATCTTTGTTTTTTGAATGTTGAGCTTCAAGCCAACCTTTTCACTCTCCATCCGACTGCCATTACGGACTTGTAATATTACACAAAGCACTTGCTGATGACGGCTGAGTTGGCGGAGGAAAGAAGTAGTTTGGGAGACGGTTAGGTGCAGGATGAGGAAGAAAAGTGGGGAGAAACCAGCCCCACATCTTCAAGTAGCTACTCAGAGGTGTTTGCAGGGTCCAGTTCCCAGCATTGGATTCAGTGGCTCCTTGCGTGGGACAGTTTGTTTTTTGCATAGTGTTTGCATAAACTAATAGTTCAGTTCAGTTCAGTTCAGTCGCTCAGTCGTGTCCGACTCTCCGCGACCCCATGAATCACAGCACGCCAGGCCTCCCTGTCCATCACCAACTCCCGGAGTACACCCAAACTCATGTCCACAGAGTCGGTGATGCCATCCAGCCATCTCATTCTCCGTCGTCCCCTTCTCCTCCCGCCCCCAACCTTTCCCAGCATCAGAGTCTTTTCCAGTGAGTCAACTCGTCTCATGAGGTGGCCAAAGTATTGGAGTTTCAGCTTCAGCATCAGTCCCTCCAATGAACATCCAGGATTGATCTCCTTTAGAATGGACTGGTTGGATCTCCTTGCAGTATAAGGGACTCTCAAGAGTCTTCTCCAACACCACAGTTCAAAAGCATCGATTCTTCGGCGATCAGCTTTCTTCACAGTCCAACTCTCACATCCATACATGACCACGGGAAAAACCATTGCCTTGACTAGACGGACCTTGGTCGGCAAAGTAATGTCTCTGCTTTTCAATATACTATCAAGGTTGGTCATAACTTTCCTTCCAAGGAGTAAGCGTCTTTTAATTTCATGGCTGCAATCAGCATCCGCAGTGATTTTGGAGCCCAAAAAAACAAAGTCTGACACTGTTTCCACTGTTTTTCCATCTATTTCCCATGAAGTGATGGGACCAGATGCCATGATCTTTGTTTTCTGAATGTTGAGTTTCAAGCCAACCTTTTCACTCTCCTCTTTCACTTTCATCAAGAGGCTTTTGAGTTCCTCTTCACTTTCTGCCATAAGGGTAGTGTCATCTGCATATCTGAGGTTATTGATATTTCTCCCAGCAATCTTGATTCCAGCTTGTGCTTCTTCCAGCCCAGCGTTCCTCATGATGTACTCTGCATATAAGTTAAATAAGCAAGGTGACAATATACAACCTTGACGTACACCTTTTCCTATTTGGAACCAGTCTGTTGTTCCATGTCCAGTTCTAACTGTTGCTTCCTGACCTGCATACAGGTTTCTCAAGAGGCAGGTCAGGTGGTCTGGGATTCCCATCTCTTTCAGAATGTTCCACAGTTTAGTGTGATCCACACAGTCAAAGGCTTTGGCATAGTCAATGAAGCAGAAATAGATGTTTTTCTGAAACTCTCTTGCTTTCTCCATGATCCAGCGGATGTTGGCAATTTGATCTCTGGTGCCTCTGCCTTTTCTAAAACCTGCTTGAACATCTGGGAGTTCACGGTTTACATACTGCTGAAGCCTGGCTTGGAGAATTTTGAGCATGACTTTACTAGCGTGTGAGATGAGTGCAATTGTGCGGTAGTTTGAGCATTCTTTGGCATTGCCTTTCTTTGGGATTGGAATGAAGACTGACCTCTTCCAGTCCTGTGGCCACTGCTGAGTTTTCCAAATCTGCTGGCATATTGAGTGCAGCACTTTCACAGCATCATCTTTCAAGACTTGAAATAGCTCAACTGGAATTCCATCACCACCACTAGCTTTGTTCGTAGTGATGCTTTCTAAGGCCCACTTGACTTCACATTCCATAAACTAATAAGACTCCCTTTAAGGGTGAGTGGAAATGAGGTGAGGAGGAAAATGGGACTAGGCAAGTAGGGGAAGATAAAGTTGACATTTCTTTACAAAGGAAGACATGGGCATACTCTAGAGCCCAGTGAGAAATGTAGTTCATGCAAAATAGAAATCTGGTATGATCATACTTGAGCAAATTTCTGTCACTTTTCCTGTTGAAGCAACGTGCTGCCTGTGCTAGTGTGTGCACGACGTACTTGTGTGTATTTGTGTGGTACATTGTTCCAGGAGAAACTTGCTTTTGGTGACAAAGGAAAACCACAACATGGAAGTTTTAAGGTTTATTCAGGGCCCTTACTGAGGAACGTAGCATAGAAAACCCCCTCTCAGATAGCTCTGAAGAACGGTCTCAAGAGGTTAGGGAGGAGACAGGATGTATATGAGTTTTTTGGCTGGAACAAAATAGCTAGGCCAATATCAAAAGGTACTGCTAATCAGTTACTAATCAGCTAATTAGTTACTGCTAATAACTCGGGAGTTGGTGATGGACAGGGAGGCCTGGCGTGCTGTGATTCATGGGGTCGCAAAGAGTCCGATGCGACTGAGCGACTGAACTGAACTGAATAGACATCTCAAGTTAAAGATTTTAGTGCTTTTGTATGTATGAGCGGATGCAAGCATCCAAGTTCAGTGAAATTATTCCCTAGATATACATCTTAACTATCCAGGGCCAGGCTCCAAAGCACAGAATATTTTCTCTCCATCTTGAATTCCCCTCAGGGTGCACTGTTGCTGGGTGACTGCAGCAGCAAACGGCTTGATCCTTGCAGAACTGGAAGGATGGGCCACAGTTTTTGTTTACAAAGTCCATTCCTCTGATGTTTAACTTTCAATCAAATCTGCAGGAGAAGGGATCAGTTTAGACCACATAGCAAGGAATTATAACCCAGATGTACCCCCAGCTCAGAATTCAAGAATGAGCAAGTTTACTAAGAGGATAATTCAGAAAAGTGTGGAGCCCCATGCAACCTTATCTAAATTCTTGTGAGTATCTGCACATTTCCCCCCTGGAAATTTTATAACATTTATTAAATTTTCAAAGGAATCTATGACCCAGCAAAAGGCTAAGAACCACTGATCTGTGGGGATAACCGGAACAATGGAAGAAATCTTGCTTGCAGAGGTAGTAGTGCCCACTAAGAACTGCAGCTTTGGGACATGACTATCCAGTTACGTGCACCTTGAGCAAATTCATTTATCAAGTTCCAGGTAATAGAACTGGGAAGTAGAGAGAAAACGTTGTCCATCTTCCTTAGATGGTTGAGAAGATTAAGGGAGGATGGGAGAGAGGGCGGGAATATATGTTAAGCGCAGGGCAGAGGAAAGAGACAAGGGAGCCCTTTTTATGACAAAAGCTGGGGTTGGGGGAGAAGGTGAGTAGGAGGCGGAGGGGGCCTGAGCGGTAGGTAGGATCGTGTTTAGGTCGCTTCTCCCTGGAGCAAATCAACTACCGTATTTGTTGAACTTATTTGGGCTGGTGAAAAGACTTCCATATTTGAAGTCGTAGAGATTTCCAGTATAATAAGAGGAAGCAAATGTTCTCTACATTTAGAAAGGGGCAGAAAAATGAACATTTCTTGTCCACTATCTTCTGTTTATCCAGTGCCACTAAATACTTGATCTTCACTATCTCACTGGCCCCATCCCAACCTTTTCCTCCTGTTTTGCATATCACCTGCTTCTCAAGCCCCAGACCTAGAAGATAACCTAAATTTCTTCTTCCGTCACTCACCACACACATCCTTCAACAAGTTGTGTTCGCTGGGCCGCTGAAGTACACTCAATCCTTTCAATACTTTCCAAATCCACAGCTACACTCTAATCCAAGCCAAAATCTCAGTTCTCTCGGACTAGTAATTCCTGCAATAGCCTCTCAGCGTCCACTCTTGACAATAGCGACCTCATAGGAGATCCAACCAGTCCATTCTAAAGGAGATCAATCCTGGGTGTTCTTTGGAAGGACTGATGCTAGAGCTGAAACTTCAATACTTTGGCCACCTCATGCGACAAGTTGACTCACTGGAAAAGACTCTGCGGGCGGGAGAAGGGGACGACAGAGAATGAGATGGCTGGATGGCGTCACCCACTCGATGGACATGAGTTTGAGTGAACCCCGGGAGTTGGTGATGGACAGGGAGGCCTGGCTGCTGTGATTCATGGGGTCGCAAAGAGTCGGACACGACTGAGCGACTGAACAGAAAATCTTTAAATCACTCAATTCCACTCTTCTGCTTAACCCTGACACTCCAAAACACTTATCTTTACCGAGCATTAACGTGGTTATTTGTGGACTGCCTCACCCCCCCACCCCCATCAGCTCTACACCCCGGGAGGCTACAGTAGCGTCTAAAACACGAAGGAGGAGCTAGTAACAGGAGAACACTAGTGGACTTGGTACTGGCCAGACCACATCAATTCTAGATCTGAATTGACAGTCAGAGACTTTCAGCCACCTGATGCAATCAGCCAACTCATTGGAAAGGACCCTGCTGCTGGGAAAGATTGAAGGCAGAAGGGGACGACAGAGGATGAGATGGTTGGATGGCATCACCGAGTCAATGGACGTGAGTCTGAGCAAGCTTGGGGAGATGGTGAAGGACAGGGAACACTGGCCTGCTGCAGTCCATGGGACAGCAAAAAGTCGGACACGACTTGAGCGACTGAAAAACAACAGACTTTCAGCGCTGACATAAACCTGACGTTTTCCACACGCGTTTATCCTCCTCCATTCACAGAGGAAAGAAAGGGGAACGGGAACGGCTGCTGGAGACCCAGCCAGCAGCAGTGGGGGTGTCTAAGGCGTGTCTTCTTGCTTCCCTGCCCACATCAGCACCTCTATCCGCAGAGCTCAGCATTAGCAAAAACCCGGAAAAAGGAAGCCTGACTCTATAACAATGGTCTCCGGGTTCCAGCCGCAATCTGGCCCGCCCACTGCGCGCATTGCGCGTGCGCACGCCCAGCAGCCAGCCGCACCTCGCCAGCTCCTACCCGGGCGACCTCGTCTCCGCTTCCGCCTTCACAGTTCAGACACGTCACCCCGCGAGGCCTGACCTGGTTGGCGCGGCCGGGGCGGGGCTCAGCCGCGGGGCGGGGCTCACCCCTCACTTCCGCATCCGGTCTGGCCGGGCTTCCCTCGGTTACCTAGCGCAGGTGCGCCTACCAGGTGCCTTGGGACTGGTGTGGGAAAATCGCCCCGTTCGTCAGGCCGCAAAGTGGAGTCCCTTCCTTGTAGGAACTTGCTCTCTGGCCGCTGCCACGCAGAAAGGCTGAGTGGGGAATTCTTGATCAGAAATTCTTGATAAGAAATGAAGTTTTCCTTCCATCCTTCCCTGGACTGTGACCCTCCCCTTCCTCCCAAGACAACTAATATTTCTGACTTGGCTCTAACACTTAGGAGATTTCTCCTTTACTGTGCTACAGGTAGCTTTTGCCAACTCCGATGCAAGGCTGCTTGACAGCCTGGAGTTTGGTTCTTCCACTCTTCTTTTGCCAAAGTTATTTGGACAGTATGTTTTTCTGCAGTTACCAGGGCTTCTGTGTCTACTCGCAAATGAAATACAGGGTCTTAGTTAAATTTTAGTTTCAGGTAAACCATGGATAAGTTTTAAGTCTGTGTACATCCCAACCAATCTACGGGACTTGTGTGTATATTTTACCTGGCAGCCTTACTTCCGTGTCACGTTGCAGGAGAGGCAGTTGTGCCCTGCTCGTTGTGTGCCTGTAGAAATTTTTTATAAGATAAAAATCATCTCATTGCCATTCCGTTTCTGATATAAAATTGTGATAGGGACAAAAAGTCACCCATTGTCCTCTTCCCTCCCAGTCTGATCACTGCAACTTGGAAATAAAATTGACCTTGAGGCTGTAAACACAACTCATGGTAGTTCAGAGCCAAGATATCTGAAGTTTTAAGATGAAAACTGGTTCCCAGGACAACATAACTTGACCTATAGGCTAAAAGTAGGCACTGTACCAGAAGAAGGATTATTTGGAAGAATGAAAGCCGCAGAGGCAAACTCTAAAGTATAAAGACTCCACATCTGAAGTGGTTGTATGTCTGTGATGTAAATGGAGGTATTCTAATCGCATATAGCCAGTTCGACTTGCTCTAAATTTAAGTCCCAACCAAATTTTTGCTTACAATGTAGCTTGTCATATAGTTTGCTTACAGACAGAGAATGTTTGCTGGATTCAGGTAGCTGGTCTTCTCTGGAATTACTGTTGTTAACTTTATTGAGGCATAATTTTTTACGTGCAATTCACTCACTTTAAGTATACAAATTAATGAGTTTTAGCAAATTTATCGAGTTAGTAAACCATCAAGTCATCACCGTAATATAGGTTTAGAACATCATCCCAAACAAGAGGACCTTTAACATTTAATCCCTCTTTCCACATCCAGCTTCAGGGACCACTAATCTACTTTTAGTCTATAATTGTGCCTTTTCTGACTCCTCTGGGTTTTTTTTAAATTATTAATTAATCATTTTATTTAGCCATCAGTTTCAGTGTCTGTGGCTAATGTAATTTCACCCTAGAGATAAGTCTGTTTTTAGTGTCCTGACAAGTAAATAGTCTCAGGCTGTTGGATTATTCCACTTGGGGAATCCAGTGTCAAGGCCCTTCAACCAAAGACCACCAGGAGGAACACACCAGGGCTTATGTCTGTCGCTATTGAGTTTACTGCTTGATAAAATGAAGGATATACAACATGGGGGTTCTCAGTAAAAGGGTGTTAGAAAGGGACTAATTTTAGGATTCGGGGCTTGCGCTGGATGGTTTGGGGGAGTGTTTAAAGAAATGGAGCTTTGCTCTGGGTTGGATGCTGCCAGGAAGCAAGAGAAATTCTTAAGACTGGTTATCTTAAGTCTTATCTAGAAAGAGGGCAAACTAGACTGAGGCTAAAGCTATATAGTTGGTAAAGAAACAGCAAGTACTATTCTCAGCCTGAGCCGGGGGATGTCTGGTCATTTTGTGGTTTGGACAATGTTCAGGGTTTTGCTGTTGTTTAAACATAATTGCAACAGGCCCCTGTTTTGTCTTGATCATGGTCAGAGTGGCCTAGCTGAGGTCCATGTTCTCTGAAATAATCTATACTCAACAGAGCCTCGCTGTGATTACCAGCCCAATTCCTCCTGTCAGGAGCTGTTTTTTGCTTTTTCACCAAGATAATGCCATCTTGTCTGGATAAACTACTGCTCATTCACTCCTTTGTGTCGCTAGATATATTTGCCTTTTTCCTGAAACTTCTGCAAAAAATATTGGGTCGCTTGGGTATACCTCAACCCTCAAATTCAGATTGTGGTAATTTTTATGGATTTTTAAATAGTTCACCTTTGTCTCATAAGTGAGATAGTGAACAGTGTTAGTATTCTATTTGTTTGCTTTATTTTGTGACCCTATATCTTTTATTTATTTATTGGCTTTGCCAAGTCTTAGTTGCAGCATGTGGGATCTTGTTCCCTAACCAGGGATCGAACCCAAGCCTCCTGCAGTGGGAGAGCAGAACCTTAGCCACCAGACCACCAGGGAAGTCCCATCTGGACTTTTTAATGCAGTTTAGCAATATTTGCTATGCATATAATCAACAGAATGTTCATATCCAGGATACAAGGACTTTTATTAACTGTTACAAAAGATAACTAAATAGAAAAAGGGGCAAGTGATAGAACAGATACATCAGAAGAATAGCCAATGGTTAACAAAAATGAAAACATGTTCAACTTCATTCATCATGAGGAAATTGCATATTAAAACTTCAATGAGACACAGTCACATACACAGCAGAAGAGCTAAAATTTAAAAACTGACAATGCCAAGTATTGACAGGGCTGTGGAACAACTGAAAGGCTCATCCATTGCCAGTGGGTATGTAAATTGGTGGAGAGTTATTTTGCACACATATTTTTATAACCCAGAAATTTCACTCCTTGATCTAAACGCCTATTTACATTCACCAAAAGATATGTTCACCAAGATAGAATTCTAATGTCCATCTATAGCAGCATGGAATAACACCCTGTAGTATATAGTTCTATTATAGAATACTATACAACAATGAAGACAAATCACTGTTAAAGACGACAATGTGTATTCACCCCACAAACATATTAAGTGAAAGAAACACAATGAAAACACTTCTATGATTCCATTTATCTGAAGTTCAAAAACAGACAAAATTAATCTATGATGTTCAAAATCAGGGTTCAGTTCAGTTCAGTCGCTCAGTCGTGTCCTACTCTTTGCGACCCCATGAATCACAGCACGCCAGGCCTCCCTGTCCATCACCAACTCCCGGAGTTCACTCAAACTCATGTCCACAGAGTCGGTGATGCCATCCAGCCATCTCATTCTCTGTCGTCCCCTTCTCCTCCCGCCCCCAATCCTTCCCAGCATCAGTCTTTTCCAGTGAGTCAACTCGTTGCATGAGGTGACCAAAGTATTGGAGTTTAGCATTGGTGGTATAGTGGTGAGATAGCTGCCTTCCAAAGTATTGGAGTTTAGGGAGCTATAAAAAGGTCGTGATTGGGACTTCCCTCGTGGTCAAGTGGTTAAGACTTGGCGCGGCTTCCACTGCAGGGGATGAGGGTTCAATCCCTGGCGGGGAGCTAAGATCCAGCATGCCGTATGCAGGGCAAGTAGTGAGGCTGCTGCAGTGCTGGTAACATTCTATAGCTTAATCTGGGTGTTGGCTACCTGAGTGAAGTCATTTTGTAATAGTTCATCAAGCTGTACACTTATGATCTGTGCACTTTCCTATATGTATGTATGTTATACAGTACTTGTATTCTTGTGACTAATGTCACTGCTGAGAATAATATTATTGTGAAAAGTTGGTAATCATTGAAGTTGGGTGTCAGACACAGGAGATACCCAAGGGTAACTTTCTCTTGACTTTTATGCATTTTCCATAATACAGTTATTGGGTTGGCCAAAAAGTTTGTTTGGGTTTTTCTGTAAGATATTACAGAAAATATATCTGTATACAAATGTTTGTGTATATGTGTGTACATACGTATTTATGTATCTGTATATATGTATGTATATTTATTTGTAAGTATTTGAGTCGCCCCTTGATTGCCAATCTCTTCAAAAGTGAACAAGATTTTCCAGAAACCATAGCAATATGAAAAGAGCCGGTAATTCTTTTATACCATATTGGATTTAGAAATTGGCATTAAAGAAGGTCAGCATACCTACACAGTATTAACCAATGAAAGTAATACATCTAATATGTGAAACAATGTGAGTGAACATTTTTATACATGTACTAATGCAATCATGTTGAATATATATTTATATTATAGATAAACATGTATTGAAGAGAGCAGAAGACAGTATGACAGTGTCATTCACTACAGGTCAAATTCTGTGAAAATGAACTTTGGCATGGATTACAAATTTTTTATTTCATTGAAATGTTTTAAATATGCTAGAAATAAATGAGACTGGAATGTCATTCATGAATTACGTTTGCTGTTATGAACATCATTTTTTCCGTTCGTTTTGCTCTGGACTCCTGACTAATGATTGATTTGAAACTTCTGAGTATCACTAGGTATACTTCCCAGTAAAATGTTGGGCAAAGTTGTTAGAAAAATGTCCAAAAAGAGAAATAAAGAGAAAGGGTGCGTGAAACAGGATGTGATTGCCCAACAAGCCATAGGAAGCCTGTCACCATGACTACTCTTAAGTAGCTGCTGAATGATCCAAAATATACAAGTTCCCCCAGAAGAAAAATATTTGAGTAACTTGGGGTTAGAATGTTTATTGAAAATAAAATGTGGACTGAGGGAGTTGGAGAGCGTGAATTGAAGGGTAACTGTGTAAAAACAATTCGACAGAGTCACAGTGTGGTCATGTTTTTCTTGAGCACTAACTTTAGAGCTTAATAGCCATGTGGGATGAACTTCACCATTAAATCTTGCTAAACCACCACAACTACCAATAACCACTTGTTTAAACATTTTACAGCCTGATACAAAACAGAAAAGCCTGTAGGCAGACAGGAATCCTTGAAAATCCTCCTCTGTTTCCTCCCTACTGACACAAGAGGAAAATGTTTGAATGACCAGCCAGCTGCCTAGGGACTTTTCTCCTATTCCTGAGACGTTCTCAATGTCGTGGTGCTTAAGAACTACCATATAAGGTAGAAGGCAGTACTCATGCATACTAACTTTGAAAGCTACTTAAAAGGACTTTTAAAGATACTTTCAGCCTTATACAATTTTTGCCCATTGTGCTGACTTTAGAACCCAACAACCAGTTCAGCCGTGATTTGACGGGATGAAGATCAGATATAGGGTGGCCAGTTACCTTTACGCTGCAGATAGTTTTTAGTGTAAGAATATATGTCCCATGTCTACCTGGAGCATACTTATTGAAAAAGTATTTGTTGTTTATTTGCTAAATCCTGTGACCCTAACACTGATGGATCTTTGATTTGCAAAGATTTGAATAAGGACTCAAAAAGGGCCTGCACAATTAAGGTACACCGAAATAAAGCTGGGGGAAAACTAGTGGTAAAGACCCCCGCATGCCAATGCAGGAGACAATAAGAGACACAAGTTCAATCCCTGGGTTGAGAAGATCCCCTGAAGGGAGGCATGGCAACCCGCTCCAGTATTCTTGCCTGGGAAATCCCATGGACAGAGGAGCCTGGCGGGCTACAGTCTACAGGGTCCCAAAGAATCAGACGCTACTGAAGCGACTTAACACAGAGCAAAACAGCATAGCTACTATAAGGCTTCCTGGTGGCTCCATGGTGAAGAATTCACCTGCAATGCACGAGACGTGGGTTCAGTCCCTGGGTTGGGACTTGATTTCAGTATATAAAGAACTCTCCAAACTCAACAGGAAGAAAACAAATGAGTTAAAACGTGATGAAAGACTTGAATAGACATTTAGTCAAAGAGGATGTGAGGCTTGCAAATCAGCACATGTGTTCAGCATCTGTTAGCCAATAGGCAAATAAAAATTAAAACCATGATGAGTACCACTACACAACTATTCAGTTCAGTTCAGTTCAGTCGCTCAGTCGTGTCCGACTCTTCGCGACCCCATGAACCACAGCATGCCAGGCCTCCCTGTCCATCACCAACTCCTGGAGTTCACTCAAATTCACGTCCATCGAGTTGGTGATGCCATCCAGCCACCTCATTCTCTGTCGTCCCTGTCTCCTCCTACCCCCAATCCCTCCGAGCATCAGAGTCTTTTCCAGTGAGTCAACTCGTCGCATGAGGTGGCCAAAGTATTGCAGTTTCAGCTTTAGCATCAGTCCTTCCAATGAACACCCAGAATTGATCTCCTTTAGAATGGACTGGTTGGATCTCCTTGCAGTCCAAGGGACTCTCAAGAGTCTTCTCCAGCACCACAGTTCAAAAGCATCAATTCTTCGGCGATCAGCTTTCTTCACAGTCCAACTCTCACATCCATACATGACCATGGGAAAAACCATAGCCTTGACTAGATGGACCTTTGTTGGCAAAGTAATGTCTCTGCTTTTTAATATGCTGTCTAGGCTGGTCATAACTTTCCTTCCAAGGAGTAAGCGTCTTTTAATTTCATGGCTGCAATCAGCATCTGCAGTGATTTTGGAGCCCCAAAATATAAAGTCTGACACTGTTTCCACTGTTTCCCCATCTATTTCCCATGAAGTGATGGGACCAGATGCCATGATCTTCGTTTTCTGAATGTTGAGCTTCAAGCCAACCTTTTCACTCTCCTCTTTCACTTTCATCAAGAGGACTTTGAGTTCCTCTTCACTTTCTGCCATAAGGGTGGTGTCATCTGCATATCTGAGGTTATTGATATTTCTCCCGGCAATCTTGATTCCAGCTTGTGCTTCTTTCAGCCCAGCGTTCCTCATAATGTACTCTGCATAGAAGTTAAATAAGCAAGGTGACAATATACAGCCTTGACGTACTCCTTTTCCTATTTGGAACCAGTCTGTTGTTCCATGTACAGTTCTGACTGTTGCTTCCTGACCTGCATACAGGTTTCTCAAGAGGCAGGTCAGGTGGTCTGGGATTCCCATCTCTTTCAGAATGTTCCACAGTTTATTGTGATCCACACAGTCAAAGGCTTTGGCATAGTCAATGAAGCAGAAATAGATGTTTTTCTGGAATTGTTTTGCTTTTTTGATGATCCAGCAGATGTTGGCAATTTGATCTCTAGTTCCTCTGCCTTTTCTAAAACCTGCTTGAACATCTGGAAGTTCATGATTCACATATTGCTGAAGCCTGGCTTGGAGAATTTTGAGCATCACTTTACTAGCGTGTGAGATGAGAGCAATTGTGCGGTAGTTTGAGCATTCTCTGGCATTGCCTTTCTTTGGGATTGGAATGAAGACTGACCTTTTCCAGTCCTGTGCCATTGCTGAGTTTTCTAAATTTGCTGGCATATTGAGTGCAGCACTTTCACAGCATCATCTTTCAGGATTTGAAATAGCTCAATTGGAATTCCATCACCTCCACTAGCTTTGTTTGTCGTGATGCTCTCTAAGGCCCACTTGACTTCACATTCCAAGATGTCTGGTTCCAGGTGAGTGATTATGCCATCGTGCTTATCTTCGTCGTGAAGATCTTTTATGTACAGTTCTTCTGTGTATTCTTGCCACCTCTTCTTAATATCTTCTGCTTCTGTTAGGTCCATACCATTTCTGTCCTTTATCGAGGCCATCTTTGCATGAAATGTTCCCTTGATATCTCTAATTATCTTGAAAAGATCTCTTGTTTTTCCTATTCTGTTGTTTTCCTCTATTTCTTTGCATTGATCGCTGAGGAAGGCTTTCTTATCTCTCCTTGCTATTCTTTGGAACTCTGCATTTAGATGCTTATATCTTTCCTTTCCTCCTTTGCTTTTCGCTTCTTTTCTTTTCACAGCTATTTGTAAGGCCTCCTCAGACAGCTTTTTTGCATTTCTTTTCCATGGCGATGGTCTTGGTCCCTGTCTCCTGTACAATGTCACGAACCTCCGTCCACAGTTCATCAGGCACTCTATCTATCAGATCTAGACCCTTAAATCTACTTCTTACTTCCACTGTATAATCATAAGGGATTTGATTTAGGTCATACCTGAATGGTCTAGTGGTTTTCCCTACTTTCTTCAATTTAAGTCTGAATTTGGCAATGAGGAGTTCATGATCTGAGCCACAGTCAGCTCCTGGTCTTGTTTTTGCTAACTGTATAGAGCTTCTCCATCTTTGGCTGCAAAGAATATAATCAATCTGATTTCGGTGTTTACCATCTGGTGATGTCCACGTGTAGAGTCTTCTCTTGTGTTGTTGGAAGAGGGTGTTTGCTATGACCAGTGCGTTCTCTTGGCAAAACTCTATTATCCTTTGCCCTGCTTCATTCCGTGCTCCAAGGCCAAATTTGCCCGTTACTCCAGGCGTTTCTTGACTTCCTACTTTTGCATTCCAGTCCCCTATAATGAAAAGGACATCTTTTTTGGGTGTTAGTTCTAAAAGGTCTTGTAGGTCTTCATAGAACCATTCAACTTTGGCTTCTTCAGCATTACTGGTTGGGGCATAGGCCTGGATTACTGTAATATTGAATGGTTTGCCTTGGAAACGAACAGAAATCATTCTGTCGTTTTTAAGATTGCATCCAAGTACTGCATTTCGGACTCTTTTGTTGACCATGATGGCTACTCCATTTCTTCTAAGGGATTCCTGCCCACAGTAGTAGATATAATGGTCATCTGAGTTAAATTCACCCATTCCAGTCCATTTTAGTTCACTGATTCCTAGAATGTCGACGTTCACTCTTGCCATCTCCTGTTTGACCACTTCCAATTTGCCTTGATTCATGGACCTAACATTCCAGGTTCCTATGCAATATTGCTCTTTACAGCATTGGACCTTGCTTCTATCACCAGTCACATCCACAACTGGGTATTTGTTTCGCTTTGGCGCCATCCCTTCATTCTTTCTGGAGTTATTTCTCCACTGATCTCCAGTAGCATACTGGGCACCTACCGACCTGGGGAATTCCTCATTCAGTATCCTATCATTTTGCCTTTTGATACTGTTCATGGGGTTCTCAAGGCAAGTATACTGAAGTGGTTTGCCATTCCCTTCTCCAGTGAACCACATTCTGTTAGAATGGCTTAAAATGCAAAAGAAGAATGGAAGGACACACATGAAAATTCTTATACTGGTTTATTTCTATGCAGTCAAATACAGGCAATTTCCTCCCTCTTGATTCTGAAGTTTTTACGCTTCTTTAATGAACATAAGTTTCTTTTTTAAAGAGATTTTTGTATAGTTAGCTTATCTATATTTAAACATATAAATATATATATACCTTATATATATTTACATATATATATATATATAGATTTTTTTTTTATAGGAAAACTTGAATAATACCGTTACCAAGTCCAAGCTCACTCTTCTTTCCACAAGATAAGCCAATGAATCTGAAAGATGAGGTGTTGAGGCAAGGAAAAATCTTTAATCCGGGAGCCGGCAGACTGAGAAGCTGACAGGCTAGCACCTCAAAATAAACATCTTACTGGGGTCTGGCTGCCAGGTTCTTTTATAGATCGGAGAGAAAGACGCAATGAGGAACCCCAGTCAAAAGGCAGAATGGGGAGGGAGAGGCAGTGGGAAAGGAAACCTAAAGGGTCTTCAGTCTTGTAAAACATCTCCAGGGAATGGCCAACCTCTGGAAGAAGGGGTGTGTTAATCTCTTCTATTCACAGGTGGGCAGGGACAAACTATCTCTCCAGGAGCTGAACAAAAGCTCTTTAGTTTACAGTCAAGCAGAGGGTCAGGGTCCTCCAGGCAAACCATTAAGTATGATAACAAGAGCAAGGAGAGCAAGTCAAAAAAACAGTTTCCAACATGGCGTCAGAATTGGCTTCCTCCCCGCAACAATATCTGCCATGATTTCATATTGGTTCAGCCTTTTAGGGGCAAAGAAGCTTCACCATGCTATTGGAGAAATAGCTTTTAGATAAAATGTTTCTTTTAGTCACAAAAGAACAGGCAGTGCTATCATCTTCCCACAAATCTTGGGCTTTGCCCTGGGCGGTGCAGTGTCCTGGCCTGCCCTGCACCATTAGCATCCATTAGCCCACAATTTCCATTTTGTGGAATGCAGCCAGAATTCCTTCTGAAAGGGGAAAATGTTGGCATGATGATGCAATCAGAAACCAAGTACTGTATTTGTTTCCCTTTCTCATCATCCTAGCATGTCTTACAAGTGGACCAGAACTCTCATCAAGAATTAAGCATCAGGAAGCTGCCAGGCATTTCAGTAGCACTTGGCTTATTTGAATTTGCTCTACAAAAGTAACCAAAGTTATGCTAGGTGGAGTTTTCAAATGGTTTTATCCAAAAATCTAGAGAGAAGACCTGAAATTGTTGCAGGAAGGGGGACCCTTTCCAGGGCCCAAAGCTGGGCTCTTGTCTAACACTTGGAAATGAATTGTCCGAGGAGACACATGTTCTGACAAAGCAAGAGATTTTATTGGGAAAGGACACCCAGGCGGAGAGCAGGAGGGTAAGGGAACCCGGGAGAACTGCTATGCCACGTGGCTCATAGTCTCGGGTTTTATGGGGATGGGATTAGTTTCCGGGTTGTCTCAGCCAATCATTCTTACTCAGAGTGCACACCTTGTTCAGCCAAGATGGATGTCAGCGAGAAGGATCATGGGAGGTGGTTGGACATATGGTGTCTCCTTTTGACCTTTCCCGAACTTCCAGTTTGTGGTGGTTTATTAGTTTCGAGTTCCTTATCAGGACCTCCTGTCATAAAACAACTCACGCAGGTGGTTACTATGGTGTCTGGCCAGGGTGGACAGGTTCAGTCAGTGTGCTTCCCCTAACAAAACTAACAGAGAAGAACAAAATCTGACTCTGTGTTGGATCTGTTCAGTTCAGTTGCTCAGTCATGTCTGACTCTTTGCGACCCCATGAATCACAGCACACCAGGCCTCCCTGTCTATCACCAACTCCCGGAGTTCACTCAAACTCATGTCCATCGAGTCGGTGATGCCATCCAGCCATCTCATTCTCTGTCGTCCCCATCTCCTCCCACCCCCAATTCTTCCTAGCTTCAGACTCTTTTCCAGTGAGTCAACTCGTCGCATGAGGTGGCCAAAGTATTGCAGTTTCAGCTTTAGCATCAGTCCTTCCAATGAACACCCAGGATTGATCTCCTTTAGAATGTGGTCTGACAGAATATGGTCCACTGGAGAAGGGAATGGCAAACCACTTCAGTATACTTGCCTTGAGAACCCCATGAACAGTATCAAAAGGCAAAATGATAGGATACTGAATGAGGAATTCCCCAGGTCGGTAGGTGCCCAGTATGCTACTGGAGATCAGTGGAGAAATAACTCTAGAAAGAATGAAGGGATCAAGCCAAAGAAAACCAATACCCAGTTGTGGATGTGACTGGTGATAGAAGCAAGGTCCGATGCTATAAAGAGCAGTACTGCATAGGAACCTGGAATGTTAGGTCCATGAATCAAGGCAAATTGGAAGTGGTCAAACAGGAGATGGCAAGAGTGAACGTCGACATTCTAGGAATCAGTGAACTAAAATGGACTGGAATGGGTGAATTTAACTCAGATGACCATTATATCTACTACTGTGGGCAGGAATCCCTTAGAAGAAATGGAGTAGCCATCATGGTCAACAAAAGAGTCCGAAATGCAGTACTTGGATGCAATCTTAAAAATGACAGAATGATTTCTGTTCGTTTCCAAGGCAAACCATTCAATATTACAGTAATCCAGGCCTATGCCCCAACCAGTAATGCTGAAGAAGCCAAAGTTGAATGGTTCTATGAAGACCTACAAGACCTTTTAGAACTAACACCCAAAAAAAGATGTCCTTTTCATTATAGGGGACTGGAATGCAAAAGTAGAAAGTCAAGAAACACCTGGAGTAACAGGCAAATTTGGCCTTGGATCTGTTAGGTAGGTAGGGGTCCAAAATGGCAGTGGCCAAAAGACAAGGAAGCAAAAAGCCAGCGAAAATAGAACAAAGGAAGGTCCGAGGATCGAAGTGAGGACCTCAGATAAAACAAACAGCACTCCTGGCTGGCCCAGTTTACATAGGGCAGGCCCAGGGGGGAAAAAAAAGCATATAAAAAGAGGAGCCAAAGCTAGCTCTCTGTTTCTCTCTCCCGCGCGCTGGGCCGCTCTTCTCTTCGCGTCTTTGGACCGACGTGTCCTCATGCCTCGAAGATGGATTTTCCTGCTATCTTCTAAATAAAATAGAGCTGTAACACTGAGCTGTAACACTGATTTATCTAAGAGCTATAACACGGTCCATTTGAGACCTGAGAGTTGTAACACGGTCTGTCCAAGACCTGAGAGCTGTGACACGCTGACAGGGCTTTAATGCCTGTCACTCCAAATTTTCATTGTGACGAGACAAAGAACCGAGGAACATACACACGTGTGACAGATCTGTTTCTTTTACTTTAACCTTTGCCTCCCATTGCTTTCATTACTATAATCACTAAAAAATTGCTGTCTGTAGCTTCTGTTAGGGCTTCCCAAGAGACACGAGTGGTAAAGAACTCGCCTGCCAATGCACGAGATGCGAGAGACCTGGGTTCAATCCCTGAGTCAGGAAGATCCCCTGGAGAAGGAAATGGCAACCTGCTCCAGTATTCTTGCCTGGAGACTCCCATGGACAGAGCAGCCTGGGGGCTATTGTCCATAGGTTCACAAAGAGTTGGACACAACTGAAGCGACTTAGCACGCATGCGTAAGCTATTGTTGTTCAGTCACTAAGTAGTGTCTGACTCTGCGACCCAATGAACTGCAGCACACCAGGCTATATCTATAGCTATAAGCATTCATACTAATGGCCTGCCTTGGGAAGCCTGCCCCAATGCCTGAATGTTAAACTAAAGCATCTTTGCTCGGGGAGACACCATGACCCTTCCCCCGTGTGAATGGCTGCAGGAAAGGAGAAATTAACTCATCCCCTGCCCGAGGTTGGCCAAACCAGGGGATATTTTGCAAGACTTACAACCTTTTAACTTGACTTCCTCACCTCCTCTCCCTCTCTGTTCTAAAAGAAACTAACATCCATACCCCATACTCCATGAGCAGATGAGCTTGGACTTGGTGACAATCCAAGTGCATGAAGCCTCCTAGCTCATTATTTGCTGCATCCAGGACAGAAGGGAGATTCTGACCGCAGACTGAGAAGCAGATCCCTACTGGGCTGTGACAGTCAACCCTCTAACCACCCCTTGAGGGATCTCAACCTCCCTCAGCTATTCCTGCTGGGCGCCAGCAGGAAGTGAGGCCCCAGGCACCACACAGGCCAAGCTGTTTCTCAAAAATCCAGAGCTGTTATCAGGTATTAGGCCTCCATTTGACAGTTTGACTGTGAGCTGCCTTGAGAGCTCTACCACACAGGGCGAGGGTATTACAAAAGCCTAAGACATGCAGGTTATTATCATGGTCTGTGCGCGGGTTGGAAAAGAATTTCCAGACATGAGGCAGAATAAGAGGAGAATAGAATTTATTAGAGTGAGAGATGCTGTTAGAACAGCAGGCCTACTCAAGGGAGAGTCAACTCCTTTCTTGGGCTAGTAGCCAATTTTTATAGCTACAAGACAGAGAAGGGCTTCCCTGGTGGCTCAGATGGGAAAGAATCTGTCCGAAACGCGGAAGACCCGGGTTTGATCCCGAGGTTGGGAAGATCCCCTGGAGAAGGGAATAATAACCCACCCCAATATCCTTGCCTGGAGAATTCCATGGACAGAGGAGCCTGGCAGTGGTAATAGTAAAGATTGGGGGGTGGGGGGAGGACTTTAAATTTGTCTATAACTATTAAAGTTTTTACAGCTCATATAATCTATGTAATTTAAAGTAACTTAAGTCCTAGAATCCTTTTGGGGGGAGTGGGATGGAGAAAGATGGATAAATTCCACTGTTTTATCATTTTATAAGACCAGTTACTCTGAAGGAGTTAAGGACAGGAGAATTTGAGAGAAGTGAGAGTCTTTCATTTTCTCCTTAACTATGGAAATCTGGAGGCGGACAAGACACCTGGAGAAGGCACTGGGACTGGAGCAGCTCTGGACAGGGCAGGTTGTTTTACGGCTGGAGGGAGAACCGTGCAGAAATGATCCCATGTTGTCTGATGGTCTAGGGATCCAGCAGTTCTCGGCTGGATTGTTTCTGTTCTAACCCCCGAGAGAATGTGAAGTAGTTAGAAGAAGATCCAGGACAAAGAATGACCACATGACCGAAGGAAAGAGATGAGATCTGTAAGGGTGGACACACAGTGGACAGTTCGTGGAGGCAGGAAGGCCTGCTGAGGACAAGGGGTCGGAGACAGGTTCAGACTGTGCTTGGCCATATATTTTTGCTAGTTGTACTGGCATCAGTATTGTTCATTTTGCAGATTCAAGGTCTTGCAAGATGCAAGGAACAGGGGCACGTTCACAGTAGTTCCGGCCATAGGGAATGCACCACCTGGATTTCCTCCAAAAACACGAGAGCCAGGTGAGACCTCTGAGAAAGAACCTCGCTGAATCTGTGAAGGTGGCAACATTTTACAGGTAGAAAAGGAAATGAACAGGGCTTTCACTGACTCCCCACTGAGGGGGATTTCAAAGGTTCCTGTCAGAAGCCAGTGACGGTAATTCAGTGTGACAGGTTCCAGAAAGAAGTGCGAAGTGAGGCAGGGACAGAGGGGAGGCCGTGACCAAATTATGCTGGCAAGTTTTTTAGAGGACTTGCTAGCTGGGTTGATGCGTCTGGAGTAAGTGTGATCAAGGATTCCGCCCGAGCAGGGGCTCAGAACCACCGGGATCAGAGATTCAGGCCTGCTAACAGAGCGGGTGTTAGAGGTTCAGCACAGCAAAGAATAGACTGAGGTCTGCTTAGAGGAATGTGTTAAGAGGTATTGTGTGTGACGTTAATTCCTCCCACGGAAAAGAAGAGATTGAATTAGAGAATCAGTCTCATGAAAGAGCTGAAGAGTTGAGTCGCTGTTTAGCATTTTGAGAAATTCTCTTTTGAACTCGTTCAAAGATGCGAACAGAAGAAAAGCAGAAACAGCTTCTTTCTTTTCTCCCTCCTTCTCTCCCTTCCTGTACCTCTCCCTTCTTTCGTTTCTCTCTCTCTTTTTTTTTTTGGCCTGCATGGCGTGTGGGATCGAAACTGAGCCCCCTGCCTCGGCAGCGTGGAGTCTTAACCACTAGGCCATCAGGGAAGTCCCTCCTTCCCCTTTTCTTTCCCTCCTTCCTTCCATCATTAAGGAATTCTTTTTCAGGAGAATCAAGAAGGAGACTATTTCAAAGGGACCATGACCGATAACACAATGAACTTTTATTAGGAAATTACAGTCAGTGGTTCAGTGCAGGAGAATGAGGTAATATCTTAAGCTAATAGTAACAGAAGTTCTCAAAGTAACAGGAGCAAAGGTTCTACCAAGGAAAAAACAAGTCACTAAAATAAGATACCATAGCTATTAGATACATCCCACTTATAATTAGTCAGAATTTCCAAGTAAGAAAATTGATGATTACCTTAAATTCTATTATTTTTATTCTGAGTACAGTCTGACTTGTTTAACCAGAAAAAAGTAACAGAATGGTTAGTGTGATCCTATTTTTATACACATCATTGTATTTTTCCATTTATTAAATTTTAAGATGCTATTGTTAAAGACATTACTAAAATTGCATATATATACTTGGTGTCTGTCAGAAAATAGGATTCTAAGAATAGTGGTGGGTCACTCTATATTTGAAGAAAAACACCTATTTTTAGAGCAAACTTTCTTCCCTAATGCATTAATTCATTTAGCTCATTTGTTTTTTCAAGTTCTTTGCATGGTTCTCTTTAGTAATAAGGTAAGGAAACTTATCCAACAATGAATATTTTCTTGCTAGTTGCACTGCATAAATGTGGTTCATTTTGCAGATTCAAGGTTTTTCAGGCTACAAGGAACAGGGGCACATTCCGAGTGGCTCAGATACTGCTGCTGCTGCTAAGTCACTTCAGTCGTGTCCAACTCTGTGCGACCCCATAGACAGCAGCCCACCAGTCTCCTCTGTCCCTGGGATTCTCCAGGCAAGAAAACTGAAGTGGGTTTCCATTTCCTTCTCCAATGCATGAAAGTGAAAAGTAAAAGTGAAGTCACTCAGTCCTGTCCGAGTCTTCGCGACCCCATCGACTGTAGCCTACCAGGCTCCTCCGTCCACGGGATTTCCCAGGCAAGAGTACTGGAGTGGGGTGCTATTGCCTTCTCCGGCTCAGACACTAGGGAATGCATAATTAGGATGAGGAAAATGTCTCAGTATCAAGGCCAATAGGCTTCAAAAGAAATTAAAACAGTATGAACATCATCTGATGGGAACTCAGAAGGCACGGAAGTTGAGAGTCTGCTGCCCCCGAGGTTAGGGCCCTGACCCTGTGGATATTCAACCATCAGCGTGTCCTCACCCAGTGCTCCTGCCACTGTTGATAAGGCAGCTCCTTGAGTGCCTGCTCAGTCGCCACAGTCATGTCTGACTCTTTGTGACCCCATGGACTGAAGCCCACCAGGCTCCTCTCTCCATGGGATTCTCCAGGAAGAATATTGGAGTCGGTTGCCTTGCCCTCCTCCAGGGGATCTTCCTGACCCAGGGATCGAACCTGCATCTCCTGCATTGCAGGTGGATTCTTTCCTGCTGAGCCATAGGGGAAGCCCCAGTCAACTCCTTGAAGTGAAGTGAAGTCACTCAGTCGTGTCCGACTCTTTGTGACCCCACGGACTGTAGTCTACCAGGCTTCTCCATCCATGGGATTTTCCAGGCAACTCCCTGAGGACAACCTTCTAACTCCGAGAAGACTGAACTGATGTAGCGGTCAGTGTCCAGAAGAGGGCGCCTGTGGTAGTCAGAGTTCTTGATTGCGTGTAATAAGCCGTGTCTTTTTCTAGGGCTGCAATTCTAACGAGGACATTGTGGAAAAGGACGAACTATGGAGGTGGTAAGATCAGTGATGGGAAAGGTGGGTTTCTCCATTGGCTCAGCGGTAAAGAATCCTCCTTCAACGCAGGAGACTAGGGTTCAGTCTCTGGATCGAGAAGATCCCGTGGAGAAGGGCATGGCAACCCACTCCAGTATTCTTGCCTGGAGAATCCCATGGACAGAGGAGCCTGGCGGGCTACAGTCCAGAGCATTTCAAAGAGTCATTCATGACTGAATGACTGAACATGATGTGAAAGGTAGACAAATCTGATGCTAGTTCAAGTGATAAGGACAGATTTTGGTCAGTTGCCATCAGGAAAAGAATCGTTGTAGACTGAATTCAATCTTGATCCGTGTAGAGGTGATGACAGATGGGGGTGGGGAAAACAGGGGCTTGAGAAGAGTATGGGAAGTGAAAAATTATAAAAAGTGGGTCCGTGCGAAACCATCTGGGTTTGCTAAGTTGGGCTCATTCTTTCTCACAGAGGCTGGGAGCCGGGCCCTTATCTTCAGATGTGGCTGGAACAGGCAATTTTGGGGAAGCCTTGAGTTTTCTCCTTCCAAGGAGTAAGTGTCTTTTAATTTCATGGCTGCAATCAGCATCTGCAGTGATTTTGAAGCCCAAAAAAATAAAGTCTGACACTGTTTCCACTGTTTTTCCATCTATTTCCCATGAAGTAATGGGACCAGATGCCATGATCTTTGTTTTCTGAATGTTGAGCTTCAAGCCAACCTTTTCACTCTCCTCTTTCACTTTCATCAAGAGGCTTTTGAGTTCCTCTTCACTTTCTGCCCTAAGGGTGGTGTCATCTACTTATCTGCAAGGAGATCCAACCAGTCCATTCTAAAGGAGATCAATCCTGAGTGTTCATTGGAAGGACTGATGCTAAAGCTGAAACTGCAATACTTTGGCCACCTCATGTGACCAGTTGACTCACTGGAAAAGACTCTGATGCTGGGAAAGGTTGGGGGCGGGAGGAGAAGGGGATGACAGAGAATGAGATGGCTGGATGGCATCACCGACTCTGTGGACATGAGTTTGAGTGAACTCTGGGAGTTGGTGATGGACAGGGAGGCCTGGCGTGCTGTGATTCATGGGGTTGCAAAGAGTCGGACACGACTGAGAGACTGAACTGAACTGAGTTTTCTCAGGCAGGCACTTTACGGGGAGGTACAGTCACCCTAGGGACATGACCTGGAGAGGTTAGATACTATGCTAATATTTATTCAAGTTTTTATGGGCCAAGGTTGAGGCCTGGTGAAGCCTGGGCTCTGAGAAGCCTGGGGAGACTTTGGAGAGAATTACTGTCTGTGGTTACTAGAAAGATAGTGGATCCCAGGGGGCTTTCAGGGCCATGAAATTCTTCCGCATAATACTGTCATGGTGGATACATGTCACTATACTCTGTCAAAACCCATGGAATGCACAACAGCAAGATAGAACTCAAATGCATACTGTTGGCTTTAGTTAATGTACCTACATTGGCTCATCCATTGTAACAAGTGTACCACATGAATAATGTGGGAAAATATTAATAATATTTTGTTAATATTATTAGCATTAATAATAATGTGAATAATAGAGAAAAGATGCACAGTGAAGAGGGTGGGAAGGGACCAAGACCATCCCCATGGAAAAGAAATGCAAAAAAGCAAAATGGCGGTCTGAGGAGGCCTTACAAATAGCTGTGAAAAGAAGAGAAGCGAAAAGCAAAGGAGGAAAGGAAAGATATAAGCATCTGAATGCAGAGTTCCAAAAAATAGCAAGGAGAGATAAGAAAGCCTTCCTCAGTGATCAATGCAAAGAAATAGAGGAAAACAACAGAATAGGAAAAACAAGAGACCTCTTCAAGAAAATTAGAGATTCCAAGGGAACATTTCATGCAAAGATGGGCTCGATAAAGGACAGAAATGGTATGGACCTAACGGAAGCAGAAGATATTAAGAAGAGGTGGCAAGAATACACAGAAGAACTGTACAAAAAAGATCTTCACAACCAAGATAGTCACGATAACGTGATCACTGACCTAGAGCCAGACATCTTGGAATGTGAAGTCAAGTGGGCCTTAGAAAGCATCACTACTAAAAAAGTTAGTGGTGGTGATGGAATTCCAGTGGAGCTATTTCAAATCTTGAAAGATGATGCTGTGAAAGTGCTGCACTCAGTATGCCAGCAAATTTGGAAAACTCATCAGTGGCCACAGGACTGGAAAAGGTCAGTCTTCATTCCAATCCCAAAGAAAGGGAATGCCAAAGAATGCTCAAACTACCGCACAATTGCACTCATCTCACACGCTAGTAAAGTGATGCTCAAAATTCTCCAAGCCAGGCTTCAGCAATATGTGAACCGTGAACTCCCAGATGTTCAAGCAGGTTTTAGAAAAGGCAGAGGCACCAGAGATCAAATTGCCAACATCCACTGGATCATGGAGAAAGCAAGAGAGTTCCAGAAGAGCATCTATTTCTGCTTCATTGACTATGCCAAAGCCTTTGACTGTGTGGATCACAATAAACTGTGGAACATTCTGAAAGAGATGGGAATCCCAGACCACCTGACCTGCCTCTTGAGAAACCTGTATGCAGGTCAGGAAGCAACAGTCAGAACTGTACATGGAACAACAGACTGGTTCCAAATAGGAAAAGGAGTGCGTCAAGGCTGTATATTGTCACCTTGCTTATTTAACTTATATGCAGAGTACATCATGAGGAACGCTGGGCTGGAAGAAGCACAAGCTGGAATCAAGATTGCTGGGAGAAATATCAATAATCTCAGATATGCTGATGACACTACCCTTATGGCAGAAAGTGAAGAGGAACTCAAAAACCTCTTGATGAAAGTCAAAGAGGAGAGTGAAAAGGTTGGCTTGAAACTCAACATTTAGAAAACGAAGATCATGGCATCTGGTCCCATCGCTTCATGGGAAATAGATGGAAAAACAGTGGAAACAGTGTCAGACTTTATTTTTTTGGGCTCCAAAATTGCTGCGGATGCTGATTGCAGCCATGAAATTAAAAGACGCTTACTCCTTGGAAGGAAAGTTATGACCAACCTTGATAATATATTAAAAAGCAGAGACATTACTTTGCCAACCAAGGTCCGTCTAGTCAAGGCTATGGTTTTTCCTGTGGTCATGTATGGATGTGAGAGTTGGACTGTGAAGAAAGCTGATCGCCGAAGAATTGATGCTTTTGAACTGTGGTGTTGGAGAAGACTCTTGAGAGTCCCTTGGACTGCAAGGAGATCCAACCAGTCCATTCTAAGGGAGATCGATCCTGGGTGTTCATTGGAAGGACTGATGCTAAAGCTGAAACTGCAATACTTTGGCCACCTCATGCGACGAGTTGACTCACTGGAAAAGACTCTGATGCTGGGAAAGGTTGGGGGCGGGAGGAGAAGGGGACGACAGAGAATGAGATGGCTGGATGGCATCACCGACTCTGTGGACATGAGTTTGAGTGAACTCTGGGAGTTGGTGATGGACAGGGAGGCCTGGCGTGCTGTGATTGATGGGGTCGCGAAGAGTCGGACACGACTGAGTGACTGAACTGAACTGAACTAATTTTCTGCTAATTTTTTTCTGTGAACCTATGAAGAAGGCTGATCGCCAAAGAATTGATGCTTTTGAACTGTGGTGCTGGAGAAGACTCTTGAGAGTCCCTTGGACTGCAAGGAGATCCAACCAGTCCATTCTAGAGGAGATCAATCCTGGGTGTTCATTGGAGGGACTGATGCTAAAGCTGAAACTGCAATACTTTGGCCACCTCATGCGACGAGTTGACTCACTGGAAAAGACTCTGATGCTGGGAAAGGTTGGGGGCGGGAGGAGAAGGGGACGACAGAGAATGAGATGGCTGGATGGCATCACCGACTCTGTGGACATGAGTTTGAGTGAACTCTGGGAGTTGGTGATGGACAGGGAGGCCTGGCGTGCCGTGATTCATGGGGTCGCAAAGAGTCGGACACGACTGAGCGACTGAACTGAACTGAACTGAACCTAAACTTGCTCTAAAATAGTCTATTTATTTTGAAATAGAATTTCCAGATTCTTCTTTCCATTTTTTCATTATGTTTGAACAGAATCACTACATTTGAAGTGTATACTACGAAGGTTATATTTAATATAACGTGTTACAGACATGAAGATACCTTTAGCAGTCTATGTAAGGAAAAGTTACAATTAAAAAGTTAATAGCTTCAAAGGTATTGCGTAATGTTAATATTGTCTAAAATAAAAGGTGGCTCCCAGCCCCACACAGGTGACTTCTCTTAGGAGTTTGAAATCCTTCCCACCTCCCAGCTACCCTCATTTATTTGGTCCTCACAAAAAATTTTTTGTGTGACACAAGCAAGGAAGGTATTATAGATCCTGCTCAGTGTCAGTGAGACAGTTTTCAGAGTATAGTTTCCATGAGAAAACACCAAAAGGCACCTACCCAGTGCCTGGCACAGAGGTCCTAAAGAAATTATGTTTTTTTTCTCTGCCCCCTATAAAACACTGGAAAATGTACTTCTCTTTGAGGTTGGGCTTCCCTGGTGGCTCAAACAGAAAAGAATCTGCCCGCAATGCAGGAGACCTGGGTTCAAATCTGGGTAGGTAAGCTCCCTGGAGAAGGGAATGGCAACCCACTCCAGTTTCTTGTCTGGAGAATTCCTTGGACAGAGGAACCTGGTGGGCTACAGTCCATGGGGTCGCAAAGAGTCAGACACAACTGAACGACTAACACGTTCCCTTTCTTTCTTATTTGATGTAAAGCATTTTAAAATGTACTTAACAAGATCGAGAGTCTAAAAGAAAACAGTTTTTCCAGAAAACGAGAGGATGCTGCAGAGCTGACTGACTGCTTTATTTCCAGGGACTAACTTTATTGAGGCATTATTAGCACACCCAGCCCCAGTGTTAGTTACCAAATGGTGGGGTCTGGCTACTCACTGCTCAAAAGCCAATAAACAAGCCAGGTGGGTGGAAAGGAAAGTTTGCTTTCTTCCGGATGCTGGCATCTAGTGGGGAGGGCTTCCCTGGTGGCTCAGTTGGTCAAGAATCTGCCTGGAATGCAGAAGACCTGGGTTTAATCCCTGGTTCAGGAAGATCCCCTGGAGATGGAAATGGCAACCCACTCCAGTATTCTTGCCTGGAGAATCCCAATGACAGAGGAGCCTGGCAGGCTACAGTCCATGGGGTCACAAAGAGCTGGACACGACCTAGTGACTAAACCACAGACGGGAAGGCAGATGTCTGTCCAAAGGCCAATTCCCGCTTACTGGCGACCAGTAAGGCAAGAACTTGTATAGACAGGAGGGGGCTCCAAGAAGAAACCGTTAGCTCTGACAGTCATCTTGAAATAGGTCATCAGTGGTCTGACTAGCGTCATCTTGTTTGTTCTAGGTACAGTTAATCTTCAGTTCCAGGGTTATTTTGTTTCTATTTCTTTGAGGCCGGTTCTCAGAATTGTGGCAGCTTTTGTCGTAGGTACAGTCTGGTCATCAAGTTCACTTCTTCCACCTGGTAGGGCTTTCAGATCCTAAGAGTGCACAGGATATGGTCAGAATAATATCTATAGCCCTTGAGAAGGAACTAAAGGCCCTTGACTTGGCTTAATGGCTACATTATTATTATTTGGTCTCCTTTGACTGTTTGCCTTCGTTTTTGCATGTTCTTATTTCTCTGATTTAACTTACTCTTTGACTTAAGTTTTCCGTAGACAAAAGGCAGGCCGAGGACATGGTGGGAAGTACCACAGGGTTCTACTCTGTTTTACCAGGAAGGCATGGCGTTTTGAATGAAAATAACAGGTATTTGGTGAATGTTGGAGAAGGCAATCTCTTTGGATAATGACTCAGATTAAGATATCCAGTTGTCAGTAATTTTAGCGTTTGACTGGTTTTATGAAATCTTTTGGGCTTCGCTGGCAGTGGCTCAGTGGTGAAGAATCCGCTGGCAATGCAGGAGTCACAGGAGAGTCGGGTTTGCTCCCTGGGTCAGAAAGATTCCTTTGTGAAGGAAACAGCAACGCACTGCAGTATTCTTGCCTGGAGAATCCCACGGACAGAGGAACCTGGCGGGCTACAGTCCATGGGGTCACAGTCTTGGACATGGCTGAAGCGACTTAGCATGCACGCATGCATGAGATCTTTTACTGACTTGGGTGATCTGGATTAGATTTTGTTTTTTATTCTCCACCTGTTTATCGGTAGATTTTGATGACAGGTATGGAATTCCTCATTTTACCCATTTAAATTACATGTCATGCTTGATATTTGATGAAGGAAATTGAGCTGTTCTTTCTAGTGCCTTATGGGAAGGTTATCCTGGGGTAAACATTGCTATGTGGGAAACCAGGGCCAGTAGAAGTACTAGGAAAACAAGCTTTGAAAAGAGAGGTAATTACCTAAAATTAGATCAAGCAAAAGAACAAGCAAAAACTATTCTATTAGGTAAATCCTGTTGCTAAATTACCTAAAGCAAGCAGAGCACAGGATAATACTGTGTTCGACACACAGAAAAAACATTTTTAAGCCTTAGCAACAGGAAAATGTGTCGAATATCCAGTGTTATCAAGTCCTCTCTTATTTTTCTTTATTACTTTTCAAATTTGAAAAAAGACATGGGGAATTATAGAGACAAGTGATTCAGGGCGTGGGGGAGAATGACCCCATTTTAAAAATGTTCATAAATAAAGAAGTTAGTCACATTGTGATCAAGTGATGTTTCTGAGAGATTAGTGATCTTTTTCTAGAACTTACTGGACAGACTGTTTTCAAAAGCAACCATTGGTTCTAGTTGCCCAACTTTCATTGTAGTCATAAGTACTTCTATGAAAGGCTTTGAGCCATCAGGGGATTGAACTTCCCCAAGGAAAGAGCCATGAAACAAGTAACACCGAACAAAAGAACCGGGTATCTTGGCCAAGTTGCGATTACGACTGTGAAGTTCTACAGAAATTCCTTCTCCAGGGCTATGAATTCAGCTCAGTAGGAGAACTCTGAGCCACACACCTTGTCTAACTATCTGACACCTGTTGGGGAAATCTGCAGGATGCAGGAGAGAGGACATTCATTGTTTTTCATTTCTCTCTTCCTCCCACACCCACCGCGCATAATTTTTGTAGCCTAGTCATCAGGCTTAAATCCAAGTCAGAGCTGATAAATCATTAAAATAATAATTTTCAAAACTATGTAAAAATTTGAGAAAATGCCTATGTGACATCATGTCACCCAAGAGAGGCAAGACACAAAAATGAACTTTGCTGTGATTACAACAGTGTAATAGTAATGGGTACATATGAACACGGTCTCTAAGACAGCAGGGCAAAATGAAAAACATCTGATGTCTGGGGAGATTTTTAAAAGATCTTTGAATCTTTTAATTAACGTAATCTTGCTGCAGTTGGTGCAAAAAAAGAAAAGAAAGGCAGAGTGACTTTAAAAATGATGAATAACTGGCTTCCTGGTGGCTTAGTGGTGAAGAATCCAACTGTCAATGCAGGAGACACGGGTTCGATCCCCAGTCAGGGAAGATTCCACATGCAATTGAGCCCATACACCACAACTACGGAGCCTGTGCTCTAGAGCCGGGGAACTTCAACTATGGAGCCCACAAGCCGCAACTACTGAAGCCTGTGAACTCTAGAGCCTGTGCTCTGCCACAAGAGAAGCCCCCGCAGTAGAAGCCTGCTCACCCCACCTGGAGTGCAGCCCCTGCTCTCAACAACTATAGATAAAGCCCACACAGCCGCGAAGACCCAGCACCACCTAAACATCATTAAAAACGAAAATAAACAAAATTATTTTAAAAATGCTGAATAGCCGGTATTATATACCATGGAGCCTGCTCCAACAGGCAGCTGCTATAATGACAGCGGGAGTCAGATGGTGGTGGGTAAACATAGCCTCGAAAAGCCAGGTTGCACTGGGCATTCCCCATGGTCTGGGGGTTGGAAGTTGTTGTTGCCCCAGCAGGAAGCTGCTGGCTAGATGCCCCCCATGATGCCTTACCTGCAGCCAGAGCAGTGGGTGGGGTGGGTGGGAAGCACTTCGTGGACTCCAGCGTCACCTAGCAACCAACCAGCACTGTAGTGTTCCCACACTTTAACAACTGCAAAGAGTTGGCTCATTGGAAAAGACTCTGATGCTGGGAGGGGTTGGGGGCAGGAGGAGAAGGGGACGACAGAGAATGAGATGGCTGGATGGCATCACTGACTCAATGGACATGAGTTTGAGGGAACTCCGGGAGTTGGTGATGGACAGGGAGGCCTGGCGTGCTGTGATTCATGGGGTTGCAAAGAGTTGGACACGACTGAGCGACTGAACTGAACTGAACTGAACAGTTGTAATAGTGCCCGCGAGCTGATAAAAGTGTTCTGATTAAGAGCCATCCTGAAAGCGGGTCTCCTGCGTTGCAAGCAGAGCCTTTGCTGCCTGAGCCTCCCGGGAAGCCCTGAGAGAGTGAGAGGCCCTTGCGAAGCCCTCGCGGACTACAGTGCCCAGGACCTGCTACACAGTCCGCGTGCATCGACTGTTGTCAGAGTGCTGCCTTCCCGATTTCCGACTGTATTCTGATTAAGAAGCAAAAAAGAGCACACAGCCTAGAAGTTTCTCCAGGAGATCATGGAAGTAGGATGTAACCATCACATTTTTTCTTTTTAGGTGCTGAAATGAAGTGAAAGTCGCTCAGTTATGTCTGACTCTTTGTGACCCCATGGCCTATACAGTCCCTGGAATTCTCAAGGCCAGAATGGAGTGGGTAGCCTTTCACTTCTCCAGGGGATCTTCCCAACCCAGGGATCGAACCCAGGTCGCCTGCATTGCAGACAGCTTCTTTACCAGCTGAGCCACAAGGGAAGCCCAAGAATACTGGAGTGGGTAGCCTATGCCTTCTCCAGCGGATCTTCCTGACCCAGGAATTGAACCAGGGTCTCCTGCATTGCAGGAGGATTCTTCACCTATTGAGCCACCAGGGAAGCCCCTTTGGTCCTGAAAGAGGCTTATTATCTCTTAGTTTCACTGTCTCTTTTCCCCAGGTCTGCTAACCAGGTGTTGCCTGGCAGCCCTCTGATTTTGGGGGTGGAGATGAAGACAGAGAAGAAGGAACAGCAAGTCACTTGAACGTGGGAGATGGTTCCCAATTGCCATTCCACATTAGCATGATCCTTCCAAACAATATTCACGAAAATAGGTCTTCTTACACAGACCAGGAGTTAGGGAGCCCTAGCAAGGATGCCACGGACACCCTAGAAAAGCAGACAAGAGTGCTACAGCTGATCTTCTAAACTGCTTATTTTATACATGAGACAACTTAAGCTCCAAGAGAATAAGTACCTTCCTCAGCTTGATAAGTTACCTTTTTTCAATAAGTGCATTTTTTGTGTGTCTAGTTGATCTAGCAAACTCTGGGAGATGGTGAAGGACAGGGAAGCCTGGCGTGCTGCAGTCCATGAGGTTGCAAAGAGTCAGACGTGACTGAATGACTGAACCGCAAACAACGAGTTCATCTCACTTTATAAAACAGATGCCTGCTTCTGGGTATTGAGAATGTGTTAAGAAGCACAGTTGGAAAGCACAAAAAAAGATTAAAAGGCTGTCATACATAGTGCACAAAATGATTAGTGCTCAGACGAGTTCTTAAGGGAAATAGGCAGCCTAGGAACCCTCTCCAGCTACAACAAGCCCAGTCCCTCCTGGTGGAGGAAGCCAACACCTTAGTTAGTCTTGAGCATCAGTCTCACCCATCATGCGGAGGGAGTTTTCCATTACAAACCCACCATGGCCCATCTTCCCCTTCTTCCCAGGAAAAGGAGCCTAGTGAAGATGCCCACAGAGTCATAGCACTGTAACCTCAACAACACTCACAGCTGTGTTTTCTCCCTACGTGCATGCGTGCGAAGTCGCTTGAGTCGTGTCTGACTCTTTTGACCCTGTGGACTATAGCCCGCCAGGCTCCTCTGTCCATGGGATTCTCCAGGCAAGAATGCTGGAGTGGGTTGCTGTGCCCGCCTCCAGGGAGCGAACCCACGTCTTTTGTGTCTCCTGCATTGGCAGGTGTGTTCTTTACCACTAGCGCCACCTAGGAAGCCCAAACGCCATCATTTCCAGCAGAACGCTGTGCTCCTTCTAGTGGCTGACATTTAGTGTGTGTTTACTATGTGCAAGCATTGGACTAAGCAGGTTACATGGACTACTTCACCTGATCTGGTTAGGAGGATGTTCTTCCTATGTCCAGTTGCAGGTGGGGAAAGTGAGGCCATGGATGGATGGATGGATGGATGGACAGACGGTGGGTAAACGTGAGGTTCAAACCCATTCTTAACCATTAAAATTGCCTTTATAAAGGATGGTAAGATAAATTCTAACTTCTCCAAATCTAGGAACCAATAAATGATAAAGTAAAATAACGATACCTAACACATAACAATCTTATGAGATGGGTGCTATCATTGGCCCTGGTTTATAGAAATGCCTAAAGTATTTCTGGCTCTTTTGATAAAACCACATTCAGAATAAGGAGAAACACACAGATACAAGCACAAGACAAAAGCAAACACACATGCATTTAGACTTCGATGAAGACATATACTCATAGGCAGAGGCTGTCTTTGTCAGCTTGGGTTGCCATAAGAAAATATCTTAGACTGGGAGGCTTAAACAACAACCATTTATTTCACACGATTCTGGAGGCTGAAAAGTCCGAGATCAAGGTGGTGGCAGATGAGGTTCTTTGTGACGTCTCTTTCCTGTCTATAGACAACTGGATTTTCCCTGCGTGCTCACAAGGCCTTTCTTCAGTACCTGCATGTGGAGAGAGAGACAACCCCAGTGTCTCTTCCCTTACAACAGCAATAACCCCATCACAAGGGTCCTACCTTTTTCAGTAATCAGAGAGTTGGGGGGTACTGGGGGGATGGGGGAAATTCTCCTTATAAACAGGTGTTTATTTTGCACTCAAGAGTAACTTCCTTGGAAACCCTTACTAAGACACGATACCATGAGTGAGGTATTATTAACTCCATATTACAGATGAAGGGCTCCCCAGGTGGCGCAAGTGGTAATAAATCCGCCCATCAAAGCAGGAGATGCAAGAGACGTGGGTTCGATCCCTGGGTTGGGAAGATCCCCTGGAGTGGGAAGTGGCAACCCACTCCAGTTTTCTTGCCTGGAGAATCCCATAGACAGAGGAGCCTGGTGGGCTATAGTCCACGGGGTCACAAAGAATCAGACGTGACTAAGCAGACATTACAGATGAAGAAACAGAATCAGAAAGTTAAGGAACTTACTCAAATGTTCTAAACACTTGCTAAGTTCAGATGACTCCCTGCTATGGAACAGGCATACTTTGATTCCCTCTGTCTCTCCTAAACTTTTTCTTATGGAAAAATTCAAATTACACATAAATTGGGAGAAAGTAGAAGAAACCTCCATGTACCCATCTCCCAGGGACAACAGTTACCCACTCACGATATTGCTTGTTTCAACTATGATTCTTTCTAACACTTGTAGGAACTTGCGGAAATTTCTTCACAATGGTAAGTAGCGACCAGACAGATGGATGTGTATTATGCCTTTTATTTTCTATCTCAAACAGTTTGCTCAACAAAAATATATAAATACGTTATATTTATATAATTCTCCAGCCCCTTGTCGTGAGATGAATTTTTCAAATGTCTAAGCACTGAGAATTCCCTGGCAGTCTTGTGGTTAGGACTCCACGCTTCCATTGCAGAGGATGTGGTTCCATCCCTGGTTAGGGAACTAAGATCCCATATGCTTTATAGTGCTGCCAAAAAAAGAGAAGAGGTCTAAGCTCTTCAGGGACTCTGCTTGCTTACTTGATCTTAGGGGCAGACACAGAAAGGCTGCTTGTGACCCACAGCCAAGTTCTGTGGGGAGAGCAAGGTGCCAACTTCAAAAAGGGGAAGAATTCAGTTCCCTCTGATGACCTCTCTGGTGACCGTGCCATCACATGGCAGTAATGACGGGCCATGTGACAGCCAGTCGTAATTCTCAATGAGCATTTCAAGCACTTTGGGTGGACCCTTCCTTATTTATTCTTTAACAGAACCACCAAATGGTAAGGAAGTAGTTCTTAAACAGAACTTAGCATAGGAATTTGGTGAGGATTATCCAATCTCTTTTCTTACTGTAATAAGTGTAATTTATCTCCTGAAAAAGATGTATTACTGTGACTTAATACCAACTCGCAACAATTTGTTCAGCCTATTTGTTCTTCACAAGAAGGAAAAAAATCATTCGCTATATTTAATTTATAAAGGAGCCTATAAAAGGAGCATTTGACCAAAGGTCTTCTAGAACATAATCTTCACTCACCAAGTAAGTGGCAGAGACACAATTGGAAATGAAGGTCCATCTCTCTCTGTATCATTCAGCTTTGCTATAGTAACAAATGGCTCCTATAGAGGAAGAAAAGCTCGAATTTTTCGACCCTCTTAAGTTCTGTCTCTGTGGCATGTGAATTAAACTATCAAAAGAGATTCATAGGAGGGGAAAAAATAGTTACGTATGTAATGTACACGCGCGTGGGAGAGCAGAGTGATGAGTAACACAAAGGACTGGTCAGAATTCGGGGCTTATCTACCATCTGAGCAGGTGAAAGACAGGGGAAGCAGTGTGCTTATGGGAAACTGATGACTTTAAAAATAAAGGGCTTTCAGGAGAAAACCCACATGGGGGTTTTATCCCTCATGGGGGATAAAATATTTGTGATGATGTTCCTCTATACAGGTATGAGTGATCTTTCCATCTCCTTCAGGGCCATGAAACTCCCTTGGTAAAGGGATTTGGGGAATGTTTTTTTGTTTTATTCACTACTTTTTATTGGCGTATAGTTGCTTTACAGTATTGTGTTGGTTTCTGCTGTACAGCAAAGTGAATCAGCTCTGTGTGTACATATTCATTTTCAGACTTCCTTCCCATTCACTACAGAGCACTGAGGAGAGTTCCCTGTGCTCTTCAGTAGGGTTCTCATTAGTTATTATTTTCTAGTTTTTACACTGAAATATAACTGACCTCTAACACTGTTAGTTCCAAGGGCACAACACAATGATCAGAAATTTCTATACATTACAAAATGGTCACCATGGTAAGTTTAGTTACCACCATGAGAAGTCCTTTACAATAAGTCCTTTAAAATATAGCTAAAGATTTTATATGGGGGCAGATACATATATTATCACAACATTATTGACTCTATTTCCCACACTATACATTTCGTCCCTGTGACTCATTTGTTGTAGTTGGGGAAGGTTTTATTCATGGTCTCGCTTCTAGGAGTAGATCTACCCTAAAGAGGAAATAAAGCAGCCTTATTTCCCAGAAGTTGCTGCTTTAGTCAGAGAAGAGGCTTTTTCCTTTCTCCCTCATCTGGTGACTTTCAAACCTCTTCAGCTTAAAATAACCTTTATACCAACTCAGGGGTTCTGAATTGGTTCCCAGAGATCCAAATCTTGGTAGCTTACAACAACCGAGATGCACTGGGTTAGCCAAAAAGTTTGTCTGGGTTTTTCCATCAGATGTAAGAGAAAAACCCGAATGAACTTCTTGGCCAACGCAGTACTTCTGTCATATTGCAGCACAGCTCTCGTCCACATGTTTTCTTCACCCCAGGAAGAAAATGGGAACATGTTGTTCTCTTATGGCAGAAGGAAAACAGAAGTGGCAGAGGCTTGCAATGCCTCTGAGAGCTTCCATTGGATGTGGTGTTTGTCACTACAGCTCATGCTCCATTGGCTAAAGCAAGTCATACAGCCAAGATGGCCGACAGGGAGACAGGAAGAGAAACTCCTCCTACAGGGAGGCCACCACAAGGCTCAGGGCGCGCAGAGAGGGACTCTTACTGGTAAGGGGCGTGAATAACGGGGAGCAATACTATTCATACAGTTTATCAGAGTCTCCAATGATACACCTTTTCCACTCCATTCTGCTTCGAAAAGTTTCAAAGAGGAAGTAAGACTTGAGTTGGCTTTTCAAGGATAGTTCTAGGCAGGATTGTAGTAGACGCCAGGTCAGGTATATTTGGAAACAATAAATGTATGAAAAAATGCTTAACCCAAATGTCACTGTCTCTCAGGAAAGAAGATACTTTTTGCCTGTCATATTGGCAAAAAATTTTTAAGTTAATTCAGGAAAGTGCTATTCACTCCTAAACTGCTGGTGGGAGGATATACACTTTAGCTTGTGTGAGCAGCAATATCGCAGTGTCTACTGAAACTAAACATGCAAATACCTTTTGATCCATTCATTCCACTCCTAGGAAACTCTCCTACAAAGATATTTGTTCGTGTGCACAAACATGAATGTTTGAAGGATCCCCAGTGAACTGGGAAGCCAAATGGATGTCCATCAAGATGAGAACTATAAAATAAGTTATAGCTCTGGAATACTATATATATATATATATATGAATGTATACATAAATGTGTGTGTTAGTTGCTTAGTCATGTCTGACTCTGCGACTCCATGGACTGTAACCCTCCAAACTCCTCTGTCCATGGGATTTCCCAGGCAAGAAAACTAGAATGGGTTATCATTTCCTTCTCCAGGGGATCTTCCTGACTCAGGGATTGAACCCGGGTCTCCTGCTTGGCAGGCAGATTCTTTTCCACTGAGCCACCTGGAAAGCCCACGTATACATAGATATGCACACACATATACATACATATACAGATTTAAAGATCATCCGACCTATTTTAAGCACAAAAGGCAAGTCACAACATATATAATCGTAATACAAAATACCATGAAAACTACATCTAAGTGTAAATAAAGTATTAGCAGGATGCACATTACTTTGCCACAGTTGTTTTAGTTGTAGCAAAATTAGTTGAGATTATTGATGACAGTAGCAGTATTTACTCTAAGTACTTCTGGGTTGTTTGACTCTTTTACAAATAGAATATATTCCTGTATTGTTTAGCATAATTAAACAAATTAAAATGCTTAAAATTAAAATAAAATAGTGCCACTTTGTTTTACAATATTCATAAAGTTCAGAAAAAAATTAAAAAGATAATAAAAATCACCCCTAGAGTCATTTGAAAATGACTCTAAAAGCAAACTCATTTGAAAGATTGATCACATACAGAATTCTCGTTTGGATAGGCCTCATTCTGAAAATCAGACACCCATAAGGTAATAGTTCATGAAACCTACCTCCAAATAGCTTTAATCAGTTGACTTACTTTTGTTCAGTTCAGTTCAATCGCTCAGTCGTGTCCAACTCTTCGCGATCCCATGAATCACAGCACGCCAGGCCTCCCTGCCCATCACCAACTCCTGGAGTTCACTCAGACTCACGTCCATCGAGTTGGTGATGCCATCCAGCCATCTCATTCTCTGTCGTCCCCTTCTCCTCCTGCCCCCAGTCCCTCCTAGTATCAGAGTCTTTTCCAGTGAGTCAACTCATCTCATGAGGTAGCCAAAGTATTGGAGTTTCAGTTTTAGCATCAGTCCCTCCAATGAACACCCAGGACTGATCTCCTTTAGAATGGACTGGTTGGATCTCCCTGCAGTCTAAGGGACTCTCAAGAGTCTTCTCCAACTCCACAGTTCAAAAGCATCAATTCTTTGGTGATCTCATCGTTTTCCCATCTCAAAACACTTCTAGTAACCACAGCTGACTACAAAAGTATTCAGGGAACATTGTGATAGAAAACTGAGTTAAGAGGTGCCTAATGCAGGAGAAATTTCTCAACTGGTGTTTAAAAGAGAGTTTGACTAAAACTGATGACTGTACAGCCTAATTCAATCAATGATATGCAGCATTCCAGCCAAGTTTATTACCTGCTCAAATAAAATCAATAATCTTGGTCAGATAAAGCATGGTTCAATGGTTTCAATTTTCTTCTGTCATCTGAAGGACTGAATAGGAGCTGGAGTAACTAATGGAAATTTCTTTCATTCTTCATCAAGCTGAGTTAGAGGTTTCCGGAAGCCAGATTTTCTACCAACTGAATAAATTGTTAAAAGCCTCGCACCCAGAAGACTATTCACTGGCATTTTCTTCCCTGATGCATTTTCCTTAGCCCTACCCTGTGTTGTTCTTAATAACTGTTACATTATTCATGTTAAAAGTCCTATTCACTTTGTATGTGTCCTGGAGCTAGGATGTTTCTCCAAATCACTTTTGTTTGGACAGCTATCCCATTACCGTATATATGCCTTATAATGCCAAGAAGTCATCCCTAATGGCCCCAGGGAACAAATCCAATATTATCAGATTTTAAGGTGCTAAGTATTCCTGTGATCTTTAGAAAACACCCAGCACAGTCTACACGATGAAGAAGAAACCCAGGGAGACTGAGTAATTTGTCCAACTTATGGTGGTCAGTGTCTGATGGTCTCCAAATTCAAAGTCATTTTGTCCTAGCACTTCCTGGATCCTGGTTCACAGCAGCAGGATGTCTTCTATGTACCGACAAAGGATGGAGGCAGGCCCTGAGTCCCAGTGCCTACAGGCAGTTTTAAGTCTCTTTGCACCACTTATTAAAGACAGCTTCTGTTAAGATACAATTTATGCACCATGTGTGAGTACTAAGTCGCTTCAGTTGTGTCTGACTCTTTGAGACCCTATGAACCATAGCCCGCCAGGCTCCTCTGTCCATGGGATTCTCCAGGCAAGAATACTGGAGTGGGTTGCCATTCCCTTCTCCAGGGGAATCTTCCCATCCCAGGGATCAAACCCGTCTCTTATGTCTAACCTGCACTGGCAAGTATGTTCTTTACCACTAGTGCCACCTGGGAAGCCTGGGTCTCCTGCATTGCAGGTGAATTCTTTATAATCTGAGCCACCAGGGAAGCCCTTGTACACCATAAAGGTCATTGTAGGGATTCAATGATTTTTAAAACTTTTACAGAGCTGTGTAGATGTTACCACAATCCAATCTGAGGACATCTCCCTAAAAAAAAAAAAAAGCCCTCTGGCTCATTTATAATCACTCCCTGCTTTCCGCACCCAATCCCCTCTTGCCCACCAATACCAGCTCCATGCAACCACAAATTTGCCTTTCCTGGACATCTCATGTAAATAGATTCTTAAAAATAAGTGGTCATCATGTTTGTCTTTCTGACTGCACAATGTTCATATCATCATTTTGACATGGCAGTGTATTCCGTCAACTGCTCTCTTTCTGCCATATGGTCATATCTTGCCACGCTGAGACTTATGCTCCCCATGGGTAGGTAGGTACAATTGCATACCCCTGCAGTGTACTCTCTCAATGCCCTGCCTCTTTCTCCTTGTCCAAACCACCTCATTGCCTGCTGGCCCAACTTCAAACTGCCGAAAGTTCCTTTTTATCCTTTTTAGGTGGAGGGCTATCTGTGGCTATGTTCACGGCAGGAGCAGGGAATTAATTTCCCCTGGAAGCAGCCACAACCAATAGCTGACTGGACACGGTGTATAAATACCCCAGCTCTCTCACCTCTCAGAAGCCCTCGGAGGTGTGGGCACCGCACTGACCCTCAAAGGGTTTCCCGAGTGAGACCAAGCTCTCCTTGTCCACGGTAGCTCCCGGCTGGACTGCTGACCCCACACTGGCTGCTCTGCTTCCAAGTCTCACTCTCCTACTCCTCTTGCGATGGTTTCTTTTGCTCTGAGACAAACTTCTCGCACCAGGGTCTTTGTTTCGGTGTCTGATTCTGAGGGAAGCCAAATTCAGACACTCCCTGCCATGTGCTCAATACACACTGAGCCCAGCGTAGATGTCTGTTCCACTCCAAGTTTCTCATTTGGCTACTTCCGTCAATTCATGCCTTACCAGGGCTTCCCTGGTAGCTCAGACGGTGAAGAATCTGCCTGCACTGAAGGAGACCTGGGTTTGATCCCTGGGTCAGGAAGATCCCCTGGAGAAGGGAATGGCAACCCACTCCAGTTTTCTTGCCTGGAAAATCCCATGGCCAGAGGAGCCTGGCGGGCTACAGTCCATGGGGTCACAAAGAGTCAGACATGACTGAGCTCACACAGCCAAACACAGTAAAAAAGACAGATAATAACAAGTGTTGGCAAGGATGTGGAGAAATTGGAGCCCATGTATACTTGTGGGAATATAAAAAGATGCAGCCACAGAGGAAAACAGTCTGACAGTTACTGAAAATTTTCAATATAGAATTGCCATCAGTTCAGTTCAGTTTAGTCGCTCAGTCCTGTCTGACTCCTTGCAACCCCATGGACTGCAGCATGCCAGGCCTCCCTGTCCATCACCAACTCCCAGAGTTTATTCAAACTCATGTCCATTGAGTTGGTGATGCCATCCAACCATCTCATCCTCTGTCATGCCCTTCTCCTCCTGCCCTCAATCTTTCCCAGCATCAGGGTCTTTTCCAGTGAGTCAGTTCTTCATATCAGGTGGCCAAAGTATTGGAGTTTCAGCTTCAGCATCAGTCCTTTCAATGGACATTCAGGACTGATTTCCTTTAGGATGGACTGGTTGGATCCCCTTGCTGTCCAAGAGACTCTCAAGAGTCTTCTCCAACACTATAGTTCAAAAGCATCAATTCTTCAGTGCTCAGACTTCTTTATAGTCCAACTTTCACATCCATACATGACTACTGGAAAAACAATAGCTTTGATTTGATGGACCTTTGTCCAACAATTCCAATCCTAGGTATATACCCCAGGGAAATGAAAACATATATCGACATAAAACCACATGTATATTCATAGCAGCGTAATTCATAATAGTACAAAAGTGAAAACAACCCAAATATCATGATAAATGGACAGATGAAGTGCATTATAAAGGAGGTCAGTCCTGAGTGTTCATTGGTAGGACTGATATTGAAGCTGAAACCCCAATAATTTGGCCACCTGATGCGAAGAACTGACTCATTTAAAAACACCCTGATGCTGGGAAGGATTGAGGGCAGGAGGGGAAGGGGACGATGGAGGATGAGATGGTTGGATGGCATCAGCTACTCAATGGACATGAGTTTGAGTAAACTCTGGGAGTTGGTGATGGACAGGGAGGCCTGGCGAGCTGCAGTCCATGGGGTTGCAAAGAGTCAGACATGACTGAGCGACTGAACTGAAGTGTGTTATATCCATACAATGGAATATCACTCAGCTATTTAAAAAAATGAAGTACTGATTCATGCTACGACATTAATGAACCCTGAAAATAGTATGCTAAGTGAAAGAAGCTAGTCACAAAAACACCATATTTTATATGGTTCCATTTATATGAAATATCCAGAACAGGCAAATCTATAGAGACAGAGAGGAGATTAACGGAGGCCTAGGGTTGAGAGAGTGAAGAGAGAGGGTTTTTGTGAAAAGGTGACTGAAGTGTGTGGCGTTCTTTGTGAGGTGACAAGTGTGTTCTAAAATCTATTGTGCTGATGGTTGCACAACTGTCTGAATATAGTAAATTCACATTGAATTGCACACCTTATTTTTAAAACATATTTATTTGGCTGCATCTCTCCTTGCCTTCTTTCTTCCCTCCTGTGAGTTAGATAGTACTTCTAATAAAAATATTAATAGTGTAGGGAGGAAAAAATTTTTTTCTCCTGCCCTTCCTAGCACTCAGCTGGGACCTCCCCTGTAAGAAAAGACACCTTAACGTGAGAAACACAAACAGAAGTTTATTGACCAGCACCCCTCATGGATACATGGGAACCACCCAGTGAAAAGCAATTAGCTCTCGGAGGTGGCTTAAAACTCGGGCTTAAAGATCATCTTCAACCGAAGACAAATAGAGACGTGTGTGGAGGAGGCCAGTCAGGAGGAAGTGACCAGGAAGGGGACAGCAAATATGAGGCAGTTTTTTATACAGATTTAAGTTGGTTTCAAGTTATCTCCAGAGATTAACCTTTGTCCTTCCTGTTAGAGAAGGGAGGAGAGACAGCTTTACATATTTGCATACTGCTTTCAGGCAAATCGAGGAGGACAGAGAGCTTTTCTTTCAGCTGTTTCTTCTCAATTGCCTTCAGTTCAGTTCAGTTCAGTTCAGTCGCTCAGTCGCTCAGTCGTGTCCGACTCTCCGCGACCCCATCAATCACAGCATGCCAGGCCTCCCTGTCCAGCTCAGCGTAATTCTTATGCCAAAGTGGCACATTCTGCCACTCTGTAGCTGACAGTCATTAAATATAAACGACGCCCTCTGCTCTGCCCAGCTCATGACATATGAGACGCCCTTCAGAGCAGACACTCCCTCTGTCATATTCTCACTGCCTAGGTGAGGTCAGGGCTTCAGAAGAAATAAAAGCATGTGGTTGTCTTGACATAAACATCGGAGGATTTTGCCAGACAGGACTGGGGCGTGGTCTAATACACATCATTGAGGACCGTAAACTTGCTTTGCTTAGAGTCAAATCTTTACCATTTTCTATTCATTAAAGGTCAAGGGAAAATAACAAGAACAAAACCTCTGACTTGAGAGCTAGTGATCCAACATTTGTCATGGCAGACATTAGAATTCTCTATTTTTTTTCTAATTATTTTTAAATTTCTAAAACTATTTTAAAAAATTTCAAAAACAGCAAAATTGAATGTTATGGTGAGCACCTATGAACCTCCACCTAGATTCTACTGTTAACATTTTCCTGTATTTTATCAATATCCTCCGCTTTATCCTTCGCTCTGCTCATCCATAACCCATCATGCGTGCGTGCATTCTAAGTTGCTTCAGTCATGTGCACCTCTTTGCAGCTCGATGGACTGTGGCTGGCCAGGCTCCTCTGTCCATGGGATTCTCCAGGCGCGAATGCTGGAGTGGCTTGCCATGCCCTCCACCAGGGGATCTTCCCAACCCAGGGCTCGAACCCAGGTCTCTTACGTCTCCTGTGCCGGCAGGCAGGTTCTTCATCAGCACCTCCCGGGAAACCCCATCTGTATGTGTGTGTGTGTGTAGGACAAGTCAGTTGTAAACATCAATACACTACCCTTAAAGATTTAGCTAAGCAGAAGTCAGTATCTGTTTAATTTTCTTTTAGTGTAAAATTCACTTTCAATGAAATGAAATCTTCAGTGTGCATTCACTGCTTTAAAAGTGCACATTTACCTGTGAGAGCCTAGACTCTGAAGCACCAGTGGGGCAAAGTTTAAGGTGCTATTTGCCTGCTTTGCTTTTATTTAGGCTCAGTGGAAGACTCAGGACTCATTCTCTGGATCCTGCGTATACACAGCTGGATCCTCATTTTATTTACAATGTTTATATTTTACTCATTATGGACTGTTTGCATTAATTTCAGTTTCCTAAAGTTGTCTCGAAAGGCTATTTATCTTAATTATGGAGCTTTTTTGGCACCCTGGTGCCCCTCAAAGTTTGCAGTCTGAGCAAATGCCTCACTCCCCTACCCTGCTAAGTGGAAGTCCAAGGGGCGGACTCTCTGGAGCAGAAAAAGTCTGAAACAGGAGCTGAATCCACTTGCTATTCAACAAAGAAGCTGGGTGGTTCAGTCAATAAGAATCATGGTTCTGGATCACTTCCCCAGGGGACTTAATTACTAACCCTGAGTGATAAATGCCAGGCACTATCTGGCGATGACAATCACAGTCCACGTGCCCACCCACGGGGCCATGTGAAGGAGCCACCTTAGGACTAACATTTTCAGGAGCTCTGGAACGGAGTTGGGAGGCCACATTAGGTGGCACTGGGGCTTCTGGTGGGTCTCAAGAATTGGAAAAGTTGTTGGGGAAAGATTATATTTTGTATGAGTAAGCAGACCACAAAGGCTAGAAACTGGGAGCCGGTGGTGGCACTCACCTGGGTGGAGAGCCTTACCTGAGCAGTCAGCTGGGTGTGAAATTGACTAGGAGCTGGCCAACCACTGGTCAATGTCCTTCACAGCGGGTGGAGGGCGGCGCCCTCCCTTGGAGCGATCCCCTCTGCACCCCTGGCAGCCCACCTGCCCGGGACTGTAGCCTGGGTGCTGGAGATGAGCTCTGGGGTCCCTGAGGGGCTGGGCGCTGCCTGCCAGGGCTTGCTTTGTTTCTGCGATTCTTAGCAAAGGGCTTTGTTTGCCTGTGGAGCCTGTAGCTTTGTTCCAGGACCCGGGAAACCTGGTTCTTCGTGATTTCAAAACCTGGGGTCACCGCTGGGTAGTTTCTGTATGATCTAATTTCAGGAAGTAGGAAATAAAAACGGTGCCTGTAACTGCTGCATACACCTTCAGCGGTAAGGTGGAAAAAAAAAAAAGTGTTCAAATGGAAAACTGTGTGTTATCTATACCAGGCAATCCCTGCCTTATTGGATTCTGATTTTTTGTCTTTCTGACTCTAAGCTGTTTTACAGCTGTAGGAGCTGCAGATAACTGGTAATTATGTACATTCCATCATGTTTGGGAGAGGTCCAGCTTACCTCCCCCCTCCCCAACTGCTGGAAAAAAAGTAGCCTTGTTTCCTTTCTGATTCATTTCAACATTTCTTTTACTCCTTGTACATGTGCGCTTTTTGACTTCTTCACTGAAGCAGTTATAAAATCTGCCTGATTCCCTCATTGTGTGTATGCTTGTGTGTGCTCAGCCACTTCGGTTGTGTCCGACTCTTGGCAAGCCCATGGACTGTAGCCCACCAGGCTCTGCTGGTGGCTTTTCGGGGGAGCTGGAAGGGGGCTCATGTTGACCGAATATGTTCTGTGCGCCTGCTACTTTCCAAACAAAATCATATTGAATCTGCACAACCCCAAGGAACAGCAACTGCTACTCCATTTTATGGACAAGACAACACGTGTTCAGAGATGATTCCAGAGATAAATATTATTCAGAGATAAGTACTATTGGAGGTAACTACGATTCAGAGATAATGCCCCCAAATAAGTAACTTAACCCCCGTGTGCGTGCTCAGTTGCTGCCGTGTCTGACTCTTTTTGACACTATGGACTGTCACCCACCAGGCTCCTCTGTCTGTTGGATTCTCCCCCAGGCAAGAACACTGGAGTGGATTGCCATGCCCTCCTCCAGGGACTCTTCCCCACCAGGGGACTGAACCCGCATTTTGCCTGCGTCTCCTGCTTTGTAGGCAGATTCTTTAACCACTGAGCCATTTGGGAAGCCAACTTGACTAATACCACTTAAGAGTTGCAGTTAAGATTTGAAGTCACATCCATCTCAGTCCCAAATAATGCCACATGGTTGCCATTCAGTGTGAGAAGGTGGCCCTGCCTTATGAAGAGTTTTTAGGTTTGGGGGAAGGAGTATTTCTCTGCATGTCCTGGGTCATAGGCACACACAGGATGCAGGGCAGGCATGCTGAGAAACTGTTGTTAATTTATTCATCAGAGGCCTTACCAGCGTCAGAAGGAGAAATAGGTGGCGCTCACCGGTTATTGCATTTACCGCCTCCTCTGATCCTGCTCCCCCAGAAAAAACAGGGAGAAGGCCGTCCGTGAAGTTTGCTGTTTGTGAAACCCCCCGAATCAATGGTGAGACAATGGCAGAAAGAGGAGGACAGACAGGTCTTGCCTTCAAACTGACCTCCCCGTTCAACACTGTTGTGTAAAATAGGCATTGAATACCCGACACTCAGTTCATTGGGATAATTAAACAAATATCAGGCGGATAATTTAACAAGTAACAAATATCAGTCTGATCAGGGTGATCATTGAGAAAACACAATAGGAAAGGGTTTTTTTTGCTCAGAAAAAAAAGGACTACATTATGTACACTAGAAAGCCTTTAGTTAATGTTCTAGGTGAGCTGGCCAAAGACCTAGAAGGCTCTTCCACAGTCTTATCGCTATGACTCACATTACTTGGTATTTTGTATACATTTCTGTGTATTTATAATGCGGTCAGGCTAGTCTTTATCTTAACTTCCACTTTATACTGATTGCATACTTTCATATAGGACACAGAAATTATAAGGTAGCTCCAGCTATAAGACACAGTTTAAAAATAACTTTAGTACCAACTGTTCAGTTAAGCACTTTAAAAATGGCATGGAAATTTTAAGAGTCTACAAAGAAATCGGAGAGCAGGTCTCTAAGTATTTTCATATTCTGATCATTGTGCCTACATTATTACTATTTTACAAGGAATATGAATTTAAAGGACATTTCTGCTTCTGCAATGGTGGGAAATAACAGTAAAACAGGCAGGAGTGTGGATGCAGATTTGCATAGGAGCTCTAGTGCCCTCTGCCGGACACATTGGAGTATTGCAGGTGAGACTGACCTCTACTGGGTCAGGGACTCCTTAGGCATTCTGGTGATGCCTATGACTCTTTCTTAGGATAATGTTTTCAAATGCATAAAATAAACTAAAGAGAACAACAAAGGAAAAAGTATGTTGAGTAAATAAACTATACTTCAACTGAAATTGAGTTAAAAATGATTAGATTGAAATATTGTTCAGTTGCTCAGTCGTGTCTGACTCTTTGCAACCCCATGGATGGCAGCACACCAGGCTTCCCAGTCCTTCACCATCTCCTGGTTGTTGGTCAGTCCCCTTCCCATAAGCTGGGGATTAACACAAGCAGAGGTTGTGGTGCAACGTGCCATCCCAGTGCCGTTCCACTGCTGTTTCACAGCACCGTGAACCACTGAAGGGCCTGACCTGGGTGGGGTGTGGGCAGGCTTGCCTTTTGGAGATGAAGTTCTCTAGGATGGAGCACGTGAAGGCAGGGAGACCGGGTAGGTACCTACTGCATTTGTTCCGGGAACGTTCCAGGTGAGTGAAAAGCAAGCACCTGTAGAAAAAGATGACCAAGGTGTTATCCTAGATTCTCTTCGTGACACAGCCCCAAGAGGGACACGGGAAACCACTGTCCTGCAGAAATAAATCAAGCAGATGCCACAACACTTGGGCCACATTTGCCAGAATGGAAGTGTAATTGCAGAATTCCCCAGGAATTCCTGCAGAGGTTTGCCGGCTCCGTCACCCTTGAACGGCCTGGTCTGTGGGTCAGAGGTGTCCACTTGGTTATCAGACACTTCCTGCCCTGGGCTGTCATCCTCACCTCTGCCTGCAGCCCCGGGGAGGGCCACCAGCTCAGACAAGCCTCCCTCCTCTCGGCCCAGATGGGTTTCTCACTCACTGAAGCGAGTGAGACTTGTGATCGTTTTGGCAAATGTGACTAAAGGGGCTTCTCTGGTGGTTCAGTGGATAAAGAGTCTGCCTGCAGTACAGGAGACCTGGGTTCGATCGAAGATCCCCCGGAGGAGGGGATGGCAACTCACTCCAGTATTCTGGCCTGGAGAATCCCATGGACAGAGGAACCTGGTGGGCTACAGTAGTCCATGGGGTTGTGACTGAGCGACTAAACCACCCAATGAGACTAAGGATCTTGAGACGAGGAGACTCATCCTGGGTGACCAGGATGGTCTTAAATGCCCTCATGCGTCCTTATAAGAAAGAGGCCGAGGGAGGTTTGACACACTGAGGAGACGGCAACACGAAGATGGAGCCAGAGGTTGGAGAGAGGAGCCCCGTGGCCACCAGAAGCTGGGGGCAAGGAGTGGGCTTCTCCCTGGAGCCTCCAGAGGGAGCAAGTCCCCAAGATAACCTTGATTTGGGCCTGGCAAAACTGATGTTGGACTTCTGGCCTCCAGAGGTGGGAGGAGAAAAAAGGTGTGTGTGGTTTCAAGACACCTTTGTTTGTGGTATTGTTGCTGTAGCAACTTCAGGAAATGAATGAACCAACCCCTGGGGGCATCTCTGGAGCTTGGCGTTCATTAGACAGCCTAGAAGAGCACAGGTTCCTGCCCTCAGGGGAGCCTTTGATCAGTGGTGCTTGTTTAGTTGCTAAGTTGTGTCTAACTCTTGCAACCCCATGGACTGTAGCCCTGCCAGGCTCCTCTGTCCGTGAGATTCTCCAGGCAAAAATACTGGAGTGGGTTTCCATTTCCTTCTCCAGGGGATCTTCCTGACCCAGGGATTGAACCCAGGTCTCCAGTATTGCAGGCAGACTATTTACCAACTAAGCCACCAGGGGAGCCCAGGTTAGGGGGATAGATAATGAACCAGGCAAGGGTAGCTGCTCTTCCTCTCCTTCCTGGGCAGGTGGGCAGCTCTGAGATCAGTCCATACCCTCTGCAGAGGATTCTGGTGGGCAACTCGCAAGCACATTTTATATGGTTTTCCCTTTTCTTATTTCCCTTCCCCCATCCTACTGAGCACACCCACACACACGCATCCTTCACTCCTGCCTCCTGGGATCACGTGCCATCAACCAAATTAACTGCTGCACACGGCTTGTGTCTCAACTCTGGCGCTGGGGGGACTGCCTCAGGCAAGACTCACCTCCAAGACTGGGATTCAAATGACATCCAAGAAAAGCCTTATGGGATTGTTAAAAGTAGGAGATTAAAGGGCCAGCCCGTCAGGAACAGTCTTCCAAGCACTAAGGAAAGAGTGGTGTGACAGCAACCACATTCTTCCATACCCGCATTCTAAATGGGTGTTTCTCAGACTGGGGTTTATTAAAAATAGTTGGCAGGGTTGATGCAGGAAGGCAGTGCCTTGCCCACATGCCCCCGTAAGAATAAAACTTAGGTTTGTTTTCATTTCAGTGATCATCTAAAAAAAAAAAAAAGGATCAGCTGAATGAGGCTACGCAGGGAAGCCCCATGCGGGGGGCTCTTTGGGCCCTTGTGACTCATGGATGGCTGTGACGGTGTCCAGGATCACCTGAGGTTATAGGGTTTTAACTCAGTTTCTCAGAGGAGTCTGTTTTCTTTCATTCATAAGAAAGTCTTTTCATTTAAAGGGGTCCACATGTAACTCAGGTTTGAGAAACACAACTATAAGCGGCTATGGTGTGACAGTGGGTAAGTGGTTAAGCGCAGGGGTTAGGCCTCGGGTTAAGTCCTAGACCCATTTCCTGTGAGTTGTGTGACTCTGAACAAGTTACTAAACCCTCTGGGCTGTAGCTTCCTGCTCTATAAATGGCAGTGCTAACAATAGTTACAACGTTTATTGTTTAGTCGCCATGGGGTGTCTGACACCTTTGTGACAGCACGGACTGTGGCCCTCCAGGCTCCTCTTCTGTCCACGGGATTTGCCAGGCAAGAATACTGGAGTGGGTGGCTATTTTCTTCTCCAGGGGATCTCCCCGACCCAGGGATCAAATCCGGGTCTCCTGCTTTGGCAGGCGGATTCCCTGCGGCTGAGCCACCTAGGAAGCCCTAGTTACAGCATAGGGTTGTCATAAATCTGACATGAAATAAAGTACATGAAGTGCTTACTTAGCACAATGCCAGGCTCAATAGTGTCCTTATGAATAACAGTCACCCAGTAGAAAGTGTAGTGGTCACAGCACCAATAAAAGTGACATAGCAGGAGATAACTGCCGTTCACACAAAGGAAACACTCTCTGCGCTAGGGACCAGTCCCTCGGTCTTACTCCTGTTTCACCGCAAGGGGGCGCAGTCAAGAGCGCAAACTGTTCCGTGCGGAAGGCGACCCCACTTTCCCTCAGGCAGCAATTTTGTTTAAAAGGAGTACACTGATACACTGATCTCCCAGGCGTCCTCGGTGTGTACCTGTGGGGTCTCCATTTTATTCACACGGTGTTCTAAAGGTCAGACTAAAATCCAAAAAAACAACAATAATAATAGGTGTGTAACTTATTGCATACCTGCAGGGCCCCAAGTGAAGCCCTGTGTGTGTGTACACATAGGTACATGCACACATGTAAATATAGGAATTTAGTGTGATTTCAGGTTGAAGGGTAGGGTTTAAATACTATAAGGAAAAATTGTATGGAGAAGCAGATATTTTCGTGATCAAAATATTTTTGAAAAGTTAGACCTAGCCAAGAAGAAACTGTGCAAGGCTGACCTTGGAGTGTTTCCCTTTATAGACTCACACACACTCACAAAATCACACACATACATACATAAATGTATCTGAAGTCTAGTTGGGTTCATCACCACAGTAGTGGGAGAGTCACAGCTATGAAGGGCAGATTTCAGGACTAAGAAGTCACCAGCAGAATGTAAATTGCTGCAGCCGCCATGAAAAACCAGGATGCAGGGTCCTTAAAAAACTAAAAACAGAGCCCTGAACATTCATTGGAAGGACTGATGCTGAAGCTGAAGCTCCAATACTTTGGCCACCTGATGCAAAGAGTTGACTCATTGAAAAAGACCCTGATGCTGGGAAAGATTGAGGGCAGGAGGAGAAGGGGATGACAGAGGATGAGATGGCTGGATGGCATCACTGACTCAATGGACATGGGTTTGGGTGGACTCCGGGAGTTGGTGATGGACGGGGAGGCCTGGCGTGCTGCGGTTCATGGGGTCACAGAGAGTCGGACACGACTGAGTGATGGAACAAGAGCTGTCGATATGAGCCTGCAGTTCCAGGCCTAGGTGTATATCCAGAAAAAAACAAAGACTCTAATGCGAAAAGACACAAGCGACCCAATGTTCACAGAGGCACTATTTACAACAGTCAAGACATGGAGGCAACCCCAGTGCCCAAAAGCAGGCCACTGGCATAAGAAGATGCAGCATGTACACACACACACACACACACACACAGACACACACACACACACACAGACACACACACACACACAATGGAATATTAGCCATAAAAAGAATGAAATACTGCCATTTGCAGCAACACGGATGGACCTAGAGATTATCATAGTTAGCGAGGTAAGTCAGGCCGAGACAAATATTGCATCACTTATATGTGGAATCTTAACAAACACAATACAAATGAATCTGTATACAAAGTAGAAGTACACTCTCAGATGCAGAAAACAAGCTTCTGGTTACCAAAGAGGAGAGAGTGGGGTTGAGAGGCAACTTAGGAAAGTGGGGTTAAAAGATATTCAGGCAGTTCAGTTCAGTTCAGTTCAGTCGTTCAGTTGTGTCCAACTCTTTGCGACCCCATGCATCGCAGCACGCCAGGCCTCCCTGTCCATCACCAACTCCCAGAGTTCACTCAAACCCACCTCCATCGAGTTGGTGATGCCATCCAACCATCTCATCCTCTATCGTCCCCTTTTCCTCCTGCCCCCAATCCCTCCCAGCATAAACCACCGTATATAAAACAGATAAGCAACCAGGATTTGCTGTGTAGCTGCTGCTGTGTCCGACTCTGTGTGACCCCATAGACGGAAGCCCACCAGGCTCCCCCGTCCCTGGGATTCTCCAGGCAAGAACACTGGAGTGGGTTGCCATCTCCTTCTCCAATGTGTGAAAGTGAAAAGTGAAAGTGAAGTCGCTCAGTCGTGTCCGACCCCCAGCGACCCCACGGACTGCAGCCCACCAGGCTCCTCCATCCATGGGATTTTCCAGGCAAGAGTACTGGAGTGGCACAGGGAATTATATTCAATACCTTGTCATAACGTATAATGGAAGATAACCTGAAATATATGTGTATATATAATGAACCACTTTCCTGTGCATCTGAAACTAACACCGTATTGTAAATCACCTATACATCAATTAAAAAAAAAGTTGCCCACCAAGCTCAGCTTTGATTATGTGAGAATCACAGCTGTTTACACATTTGGTGTCAAACATGTGGACCCTACACCAAATCAGAAGGGGTGCATGAGAGGCCTCTTGGACTCCATAAATGGTCTTACACCTGAGCAAAATGCTCTCTGCCTTGTTATTTCCTTTTTTAACAAAATTGTTTATTTATTTGGCCGTGCTGGGTCTTAGCTGTGGCATGTGGGATCTAGTCCCCTGACCAGGATTGAGCCCAGGTCCCCTGCACTGGGGGTGAGGAGTCTTAGCCGCTGGGCCCCTAGGGGAGTACCCGCTGTTATTTCCTAAAAATGCTTGGATCAGATGAGTTTGCCCAGCCTTGCAGACCCACTTCCCCTCCCAGCTGGGTGCCCAGGTTGACCTGTCCAGTTGAGTGGCACAGGGTTGCCCAGCACAACAGCCTGCCCTCCGGTTTCCTTTGTGAAACCTTGATCTGGGGAAAGGACCCAACATGAGGGCCCCACAGCTAGTTCCTCCATAACCAGAAATAAAACCGAGATGACTGTATGTCTTCATCTAAATAACAAACACGGAGCAAGATGTCCAGAAACCTGGAGACATTCTTTTCTCTAAATCATTTGCCTAACTTAAAAAGTTCTCATCACCACAAGTTGCCAGTCTGGAAATATCCCGGCAGCTTTCTCGGTTGTGTTTTTGATACGAGGGTGATCTTACTTCCACAAGAAGCGTGAGATAAGCCCTGGAGTGTACAGGGACTTCAACTGCTGAGAGAGACAGGGCTGTCAGTCGTAGCTCTGTTGTAAGGAAGGTCTTGTCTTTGAGGCTTTAGATGCTGACAGGTTTCTCTAAGATGTTCAGGGCAAACGTCCAGGCAGTGGAGTAAAAGGGACTTGGGTACACACACATAGAAAAAAAGACTGGAAGGAAAGACTGCAAAATATCATTCAGTTGCTAAGTCGCACCCAACTCTTCGGTGACCCTGTGGACTGCAGCACACCAGGCTCCCCTTGTTCTTCAGTGTCTCCCAGAGTTTGCTCAAGTTCACATCCATTAAGTCGGTAATGCTGCCTAACCGTCTCATCCTCTGCTGTCCCCTTCTTTTGCCTTCAATCTTTCCCAGCATCAGGGTCTTTTCCAATGAGTTGGCTCTTTGCATCTGGTGGCCACCGTACTGAAACTTCAGCATCTAGGGTTAGCCATAATACTTATTTTCTTCTTTATGCTCAAGCATATATTCCAAACTGAATGCAAAGAGCATCAGTTATTTTTATCAGGAAAATAGTTTTAAAGTTCACCTTCTTCAAAGATAGTCCCAGCTGAGGCGGACACCATTGAGTGACACGTGCAAAGGATTTGTGACCAGGACATCAAATCATCAACACTCTCTATCCCAATCTCAGCATGTGCCCAGCATGGTGCTGGGCAAGGTGGGGGGTGCCCAGGAGAAGCCATAGTTCTGCCTTCAAGGGGCAAGCCAGCGAAGAAAGGGAACAGATACACAGTATCACTAGACCCCAGACACAGTCCGTTCACAGGTGACTCCCTTCAGCCTGCCAAGATCCTCTGGGTGGGCTGTTATTATTTTTCTCATTTTACAATGAGGAAATGGAAGCTCAGAGAGTGAAGGCACTGGGTCAGGTAGCAGCAAACCCTGCCTCTCCCGTCCTGGGACCTCCAGGCCTGAGAGCTTACTCACCTCGGGGAGAGGGGACAGCGGGAGGCGGTTTAACCCATCGTGGCTTTCCTACACGCGCGTGCGCGTCAGTCACTTCTCAACCAAAACCAACAAAACCACCTGGACTTTCTCCGGAGGCAGAGGGAGCTTCCATCTTATTAAAGTAGAGCCCAGCTGGAAGCTGTTACCTGCCTGGCAATTGAAGGAACAGCGAGCTGGAGATGGGAGTGGGGCAGCGAGAAGGGGAGCACCCATGTGTCCCCAAAGCCCTCAGAGGCGTTGCCAGGAAATCAGTGAAATGCATGAAAACTGAGAGACTGGCTGCCAAGCAAGTATAATACCTTAGGACACTTCCAAGCTGGACTTAACTCTTATTGTTGCCTTTGAACCAGCAAGTCAGGCACATGACTAATAAACCCTGTTAAAGACTAAGGCACACACACATCAGACTTCTTTTTTTTTTAACACTTCTTCTTCTTCTAAGTCACTTCAGTCGTATCCGACTCTATGTGACCCCATAGATGGCAGCCCACCAGGCTCCCCCATCCCTGGGATTCTCCAGGCAAGAACACTGGAGTGGGTTGCCATTTCCTTCTCCAACGCATGAAAGTGAAAAGGGAAAGTGAAGTCGCTTAGTTGTATCCAACACTCAGCGACCCCATGGACTGTAGCCTTCCAGGCTCCTCCTCCATGGGATTTTCCAGGCAAGAGTACTGGAGTGGGGTGCCATTGCCTTCTAAAACCCAATAACCTCCCCGCAGACATCAACTGTGTAATGGGATTCAGGGTTCCGTGGTTTTCCTTCTCTGCGTGTAAAATCTACGTGAGCCAACATCAGCTTGCTGCTGAGCATGGATTCCCTGACATCAGCAAGGAGCAGCTGGTGCTTCTGGGAAATTCAAGCTCTGAAACCCTGTTTTGCTTGCGGAGATGCAATAAGGTCAGCGAATAGCCAAATAACCCACCCCTGGGTTCCCAGGTCTTTCTGACCTATGAGTCTTTGAAGGCACTTCTGTTTATTTCTTTGTGGTGACAGAAGCGTGTGGGTGTTATTTCTGGGAGCCCATTGAAAAACTTCACGGAGTGAGGTCAGCTGCAGGAGTCAGCCAGCGTTGTCGTAACAAAGTACCACAGTCTGGGGAGTTTAAGCAACAGAAAATTATTTCCTCATGAATCTGGAGGCTGGAGGTCTGAGATTAAGGCGTCAGTGGGGTTGGTTTTGAGAGAGTCACTTCCTAGGGAGGTTGGTAAGAAGTCCGGGGTCCCCAAGGAGGTAAAAGGGGTCTGGGACTCTTGAAGCAGGGATAGGGGTCTCGAATTCTCAAGGAGGAGGAAAGGACAAACATCCTTTTTTTCTGTACATTCCTTAGTCTTAGTCACATAAAAAGTTTATTTCTTTGATGATTACACAACAAACAACTCAGTTTAAACTCTGTACTAAGGATTATATAACAACAGTGGATCCTTCTTGAGGACAGTTTCTCCTTCCTGAAAACCTTCAGACCAATCCTGATATCTTCAGTCAGTCAGTCAATTCAGTCGCTCAGTCGTGTCCGACTCTTTGTGACCCATGAACCGCAGCACACCAGGCCTCCCTGTCCATCACCAACTCCCGGAGTTTACGCAAACTCATGTCCATCGAGTTGGTGATGCCATCCAGCCATCTCATCCTCTATCGTCCCCTTCTCCTCCTGCCCCCTATCCCTCCCAGCATCAGGGTCTTTTCCAGTGAGTCAACTCTTGGCATGAGGTGGCCAAAGGACTGGAGTTTCAGCTTCAGCATCTGTCCTTCCAGTGAATATTCAGGACTGATTTCCTTTAGGATGCACTGGTTTGATCTCCTTGCAGTCCAAGGGACTCTCAAGAGTCTTCTCCAACACCACAGTTCAAAAGCATCAATTCTTCAGCGCTTAGCGTTCTTCACAGTCCAACTCTCACATCCATACATGACCAGTGGAAAAACCATAGCCTTGACTAGACGGACCTTTGTTGGCAAAGTAATGTCTCTGCTTTTTAATATGTTATCTAGGTTGGTCATAACTTTCCTTCCAAGGAGTAAACGTCTTTTAATTTCATGGCTGCAATCACCATCTGTAGTGATTTTGGAGCCCCCCAAAATAAAGTCAGCCACTGTTTCCACCGTTTCCCCATCTATTTCCCATGAAGTGATGGGACCAGATGACATGATCTTAGTTTTCTGGATGTTGAGCTTTAAGCCAACTTTTTCACTCTCCTCTTTCACTTTCATCAAGAGGCTTTTGAGTTCCTCTTCACTTTCTGCCATAAGGGTGGTGTCATCTGCATATCTGAGGTGATTGATATTTCTCCCAGCAATCTTGATTCCAGCTTGTGCTTCTTCCAGCCCAGCGTTCCTCATGATGTACTCTGCATAGAAGTTAAATAAGCAGGGTGACAATATACAGCCTTGACGTACTCCTTTTCCTATTTGGAACCAGTCTGTTGTTCCATGTCCAGTTCTAACTGTTGCTTCCTGACCTGAATATAGGTTTTCAAGAGGCAGGTCAGGTGGTCTGGTATTCCCATCTCTTTCAGAATTTTCCACTGTTTATTGTGATCCACACAGTCAAAGGCTTTGGCATAGTCCATGAAGCAGAAATAGATGTTTTTCTGGAACTCTCTTGCTTTTTTGATGATCAGCAGATGTTGGCAATTTGATCTCTGGTTCCTCTGCCTTTTCTATAACCATCTTGAACATCCTGATATCTTAGAATGCATATTCTGGGAGTGGGTCTGGTAAGATCCTTCTATTGTTCAGTTCTAATCCTGTTATCCTAAAATTTAAATCGTGGGAGTGGGTCTCGTAAGATCTTTTGATTTACCGTAATAACCAATTTAAAAAATATATAGCTCCCTTGCTGCCACTAGCGAGGGGGGCACTCTCTGTCTCCCTTCTGATGTCCGTGTCAGCAGCTTTCTCTGTGCCTTTTCATACTTTAATAAAACTCTGCTACACTAAAGCTCTTGAGTGGTCAAGCCTGGTCCCTGGTCCCGAAGTTGAACCTTTGGAGATGACAAGTCTGACGCCGTTCACTGTAAGCTGTCAGTTTCCTCTGAGGTCTCTCTCCTTGGCTTGTAGACAGGACGTCTTCCCTGTGTGTGTCACCCTCTGTGTGTGTCTGAGTCCTAATCTCCTCTTCTAATAAAGACTCTAGTCACATTAGATTGGGCTTCCCTGGTGGCTCAGTGGTAAAGAATCCACCTGCCATGCAGGGGAAAGAAAGAAAGAAAGAAAGTGAAGTCGCTCAGTCATGTCCAACTCTTCACGACCCCGTGGACTGCAGCCTGCCAGGCTCCTCTGAAGACTCAGGGAGCGAACCTGGGTCTCCCACATTGCAGGCAGATGCTTTAACCTCTGAGCCACCAGGGAAGCCATGCAGGGGACCTGGGTTCAATCCCTGGGTCAAGCAGATCCCTTGGAGAAGGAAATGGAACCCCACTCCAGTATTCTTGCCTGGAGAATCCCTTGGACAGTGGGCTCCAGTCTACGGGATCACAAAAGAATTGGGCACAATTTAGCAACTCAACAGCAACATATTAGAATAGTGCCCTCCTGTATGACTTCATTTTAACTTAGTCACCTCTTTAAAAATCCCGTCTCCAGAAACAGTCACATTCTGGGATTCTGAGGGTTAGAGCTTCAGCAGACGAATGTGGTCGAAGGGACACAGTTCTGCCCATAACATTGTTGGGGACAACAGAGATGCTGTAGAAACACTCTACTGTATCCTTTGCAGATCAGGGACCAGTTCATAGGAAGCCGTGTGAGGAGGTGACCTTCTGCACCCACCGTGAGCTCAGGCTGGAGGCTCCGGTGAAGATGCTTCCAGCCTCCTTCTCCCACCAGCTGGGACTCATCCTTCCAGCCTGGACCATGCCCTGAGGAAAGGGGTCCCTTGTCTAGGAAGCTCAGACACCCGCTAGGACCCTGCAGATCCCTGTGATGACACCATGACCCCAGGGGATGGCGCTCCAGCTGCTCACTGCCCTGAAGCCATTCTGTATCCCTGGGAGTTTGGGGGCAGGGGTCTCCCCAGGTCATCCAGAGGGCAGGGCACTGTGGTGATCTGGGGACAGGACTGGCACTCAGAGGGGTGGAGGCAGGGCCGCCCTATCAGGCCGCCCCTCTTCAGCTCTAGAAGTCTGCGGCTGGGTTTATTCACTCATTCAACAGGGATCTGCAGGGGCACAGGTGCCTGTGACTCATTAACATGCGAGGCAGACGGCAACCCGAGACCTCACGGAGGCTTCACGCCAAGGCAGAGGGGTGGCCACAGACGCGCGCTGCACCCAGAAGCTTCCTGTGAAATGTCCGTTCGGGCCCAGGGAACCGGGGACTCCCAGCCTCCTCTGGCTGAGGGTTTCTGGGTGGTTTCCTGTTTCAGCCCCACGGCCAAGGGAAATTTCTGCTTTTTGCTCTTCTGAACTCTTAAGCAGAGACACGCATGTGCTTGATGAGGGATTTTTTTCTGGTTAGAGGAAAGTTTTTATGTCCTGTGTGCATTTCTTAATATATCCTGAAAAACTCAGTTCAAATGTCACTTCCCATGGGAAACCTCGTCTGACCCCCACCAGCCCCGCTTCCGTGCTCCCACGGCGTGAATCGTCGGGCGCAGAGCTGCAGGTCTGGTTGAGCTGTGTCCCTCCCCAGCCCCTGGGTTCCTCCAGACAGGCTCTCTGCCCTGTGTCTGTGTATCTGCCCTTGGGCCACCAGTATCCGGCACAGAGAAAGTGCTGGGTGAAATGACAAAACAGAGAACCAGGTGGAGCCCCCTCCAGCCTGCCTTTGGTGTGGTCCTTACTGTCCACCCCATCACCCTCTTTCGGATCCCTAGAGGGTTGGTTCATGACCACGTGATTTCAAAGCGACAATGGGTATGGACAATATTTTGAGATACTGGCAACCCCTAACGTGTGGAACGAGAATCTGTCTTGTTATTTCTCTTGGCACGGCTAAAACTTAGGATTTGTTACCTGTGTTCAAGACAGAAGGGAATGCTCCATTTCAATTAGAGGTTAGGGAAAATAAAGATGTGAATTTTTCCTATTTAAGTTCATGGACCCTCTGGGTTCTAGTCACAGACCCTTTGAAGGATCCACATCCATGTGATTAAGATCCTCCAGACTAGAACTTTCATCTCCCAAGTTGTACTTTGCCCTTTCCCTTTGTAAACTCCACCACCAGCCAGCTCAGGTGCAAGGTTTTGCTGCCTCCCAAACCTTGGGGTGACCTTGAAGTCTGGCGCCCTCAGCTCCTTCGCTCCACCTGCATGGTGTGTCCAGCTGCCGACAGAACTTGGCCCTTTGCTTGCTCCCCTACTGGACCTCAGATGTGTAAAAGCATCAGCCTGAAATGTGGGAGACCTGGGTTTGATCCCTGGGTTGGGAAGATCCCCTGGAGAAGGGAACAGTTACCCACTCCAGTATTCTGGCCTGGAGAATTCCATGGACTGTATAGCCCATGAGTCGGACACGGTTGAGCAACTTTCACTTTTTCACAAGAAATGACAGCAAACAACCTGCAGCCTGGTAGACAGTCTCTTCTCCCCAGGGGCCCTCCTTGGCTGCCCCAATGGCAGGGTTTCCTTCCTTTTCTTTTTCTTCTTTCTCCCCAGCACTGCCCAATATCTCTAGTTTTCCACTTCCAGGTTTTCTTCCTGTTCTTTTCAAGCCACGGGCAAGTCAGCTCTGCCCAGCTCTGCCTACCCTAGCAGCTCAGATTCTCAGCACAACATGAGCTTTTCTTGGGTAGACATTTCACCAATCACAATCTATTTACCACAACATTTCTTCTAAGGGCACCCAGAACTCTTCTCGATATTAATTTGGATAAATGCAGTTCTCTCCATCCTATCACTGCAAGGTCAGAAATTCTTTGAAGAATCTTGCTTCTTTGGGATTTTCCCCTACCGATGTGCCCTTCTGGGAGCAAGGATATGATCCTTATCCATCATTATCTCTTGTGTTTCCTTAGCCTTTGGACACCTGTTCATGTGGTGATCGAATGTAGCCCGGACTTTACATTAAACACAAATACTTCATGATAAGTAGGTTCACCCAACAAAGGCAGGAGTGGGTTATTATTATTTGCATTGAGACATAATAATTTCAATAGACACCCCAAAAACATTTGAAAAGCTGGATACTATTGATAAACTCTTGAGAGTCCCTTAGCAAGGAGATCAAGCCAGTCAATCCAAAAGGGAATCAACCCTAAATGTTCATTGGAAGTACTGATGCTGAAGCTGAAGCTCCAACACTTTGGCTGCCTGATGAGAAGAGCCAACTCAGTGGAAAAGACTCAGATGCTGGGAAAGACTGAGGGCAGGAAGAGAAGGGGGTGACAGAGGATGAGAGGGTTGGATGGCATCACTGACTCGATGGACATGAGTTTGAGCAAGCCCAGGAGATGGTGGACAGGGAAGCCTGGTGTGCAGCAGTCTATGGGGTCGCAAAGAGTCGGACACGACTGAGCGACTGAACAGCAACAAGAGTGAAACCCTGGAAAGGTGGGGTGGCTGCCGTCCAACGCTGCTTCTCCTCAACCTTGTAGCGCGGGTCCCTGACAGCGTAGCAGAATAAGACCAAGGGGCCTGAGTCTAAAGCGAGAAGGAAAGCTATCGTCACTGTTGCAGGCGATGTGATGAACTACCTGGAGAATCCAAGACGCCAAATGAAAAACCGGTGTGAGAATCTGGGGAGGTGGCTGGATGCAAGATGAACATACGCAGATCCGTGGCTTTAATTTCCATCGGTGTGGGTATTTTTAATTGAAGTGTTCACTATTTTCCTTTGCCAGGAGGGGGCATGCTAGACAGCTTGCAGAATCCTAGTTCCCCAACCAGAGATTGAACCTGTGCCTTTGGCAATGGAAGCTCAGAGTACTAACCCCTAATGGCCAAGGAATTGCCTAGTGTGGGTATTTTTCAAAAGCAACAGAATATAACAACCTTTGGTGAGAACTGGAGAAACTGGATCTCTGTGCGTTGCTGGTGGGACTGGAAAGTGGCGCAGACACTGTGGAAAAAGGTGTGATGATGCCTCAAAAAATTAAACAGGGAATTACCCTATGACCCAGAAATTCCAATGCTGGATGTGTATCCAAAGAAGTGGAAGAAGAGACTCAAACAGATGTTTTTACAGTGGGTGTTCCTAGTTGTCACAGCAGTATCCACAATAGCCGAAAGGGTGAAGCCAGCTGTGTCCATTGACAGATGAATGGATAAAAAATGTGACACGTACGTGCGATGGATTATCATTCAGCCATAAAACGCAGTGAAGAGCTGATACAGGCTACAATGTGCTTGAATCCTGGACACATTATGTTAAGTGAAAGAATCCAGACACAGAAGGACAAATATAGTATGGGCTTCCCAGAGCAGTCAAGTCCATAAAGACAAAAGGAAGAACAGTGGTGGCTGAGGGCTGGAAGTAGGGGGCGATGGGGAGTTAGTGTCTAATGACTACAGGGTTTCTGTTTGGGAAGAGGAGAAAGTTCTGGAGCTGAATGGTGAGGATGGGTGCACAACGGTGTGAATGGACTCGGTGCCACAGAACTGTTCACTCAAAACTGATCAAAGAGGGCTCCCCTGGTGGCTCAGTCTGTAAAGAATCTGCTGCAGTGCAGAAGGTCGCCTGCAATGCAGGAGACCTGCGTTTGATCCCTGGGTCGGGAAGATCCCCTGGAGAAGGAAATGGCAACCCACCCCAGTATTCTTGCCTGGAGCATCCCATGAACAGAGGAAGCCTAGCAGGTGACAGTCCATAGGGTCGCAAAGAGTTGGATATGATTTAGCGACTAAACCACCACCACCACTACCGCAGTAAAAAATTAGTGGTTTTTGTGATCGCTAACTGTGATTAATTAGAAGAGGTAAGGAGGAATAGGGGCGTCCCTGGCGGCTAAGCAGTAAAGAGTCCGCTTGCCATGCAGGAGACACAGGAGACCCGGGTTCAATCCCTGGGTCGGGAAGATCCCCTACAGTTCATAGGGTTGCAAAGAGTCGGACTTGACTGCAGTGACTTAGCAGAGACACACTTACACAAGCGGAGAGGGAAGCTCCTTGAAAATTGACAGAGTCCATAACACGACCAGGAATGAAACCACCAACTCTGCTGCCATAGCCATCATAAAGCTAAAGGCAAATAAACAAAGCTGAATGCAGGGCCAAGAACTCCCAGACACTTCACTGCTTAGAATCTACCCTAATAAAAATAAGCGAACGTGTGCACGGGTATATACGTACAAGAAGGCTCACCGAATGATGTTTGCAGAAGTGAGCAGTGTTGAGAGCAATGTACACGTTCAACTATGTAGCTGTGTATTTACCTAGAGAGGTAAAATGCATTGAAAAGTGTCTAGAAATATACATAGCTGACTGCTGTGATCAGTCCTAGGGGAACTTTCCTTCAGGGATTTTCAAGGAGGATGTATTCAGATAGTATTGGTGAATTTTTTTTCTTTACTGAAGTAGGAAGAACCAGCCGTCTCCGCCTGTGATGAGCTGGCCTTGTCTATGCACCTACCAGGTCCTCTCTGTGGAGTCAGCATTAGGGCCTCGGTGGAAGTGAGGGCAATAGCTACACCTCCGGGTGGCCTTCTAGAAGAGGGCGGTCTGTGTGGGGTTGTTACAGGAAGACCAGGATTCCACCCGAGATCCTCCCCTCTGATATAGCAGTTGGTGCCTCTGGGTGCCCCATAACCTTTAGCACAGTCATCCTTGACTTTGGCTTTGGCTCTACGTTGGAATCATGTGGGAGGGCTTCTGATCCTAATCTTTGCCAGGGGATTCCCATTTCTTGGGTCTGGGGGTGGCCCTGACCTTGGGTCCTGTTGAAGGAGCCCATCTCTCCAAACTCAGGGCTCCTCTGTTTTCCTCAAGGTGTTAGCTATTCTGGCACTTCCCACTTAAGAAGCGATATGCGAAACCAAAGGAAAGTGATTTTTTGACATTTGACCTCACTGGTTTCTGCTTGTCACTCTGTCCCATTGAGATGTCTTTTAAGTTTTTCCATCTTAGTGATTCTTTCCGGGTCTCCATCACCATCACGGGCTGTTCTCTCTGTCTCCCAGGCATAGGAGACTCACCTGGGCCAACTTCCCTTTCAGTAGGATCCTTGGAAGAAGGCATCGTTTCTCTGTGATTGCACTGCAGATATCTTTCTCCTTCACTAATAGCACTTCCCTGGTGGCTCAGATGGTAAAGAATCCACCTGCAATGCAGGAGACTTGGGTTCGACCACTGGGTTGGGAAGACCCCCTGGAGGAGGGTCTGGCAACTTACTCCTGTATTCTTGCCTGGGAAATCCCATGGACAGAGGAGCTTGGCGGGCTACAGTCCATGGGGTCGCAAAGACTGGGACACCACTGAGCAACTAAGCACAGCACGGCTTTACTAATGAGAAACCAAGGCTCAGGGCTACTGTTCAGCAACAAAAAGAAACAAACTGCTGATAAACACTCATGCCACACCATGAACCCCCAAATCATTCAGCTCAGCGAGAGAAGCCAGATGCCAAAGGTTATATACTGGATGAGTCCGTTTACATGAAACATCCAGAAAAGGCAAATCTACATGCAGAGAGAGAGCGAGCAGATTAGAGGCTGGCTGGGTCTGGGGTGAACTGGGAGGTTGTTGTTCAGCCCCTCAGCCACATCTGACTCTTTGTGACCCCATGGACTGTGGCACGCCAGGCTTCCCTGTCCTTCACCATCTCCTGGAGTTTGCTCAGATTCATGTCCGTTGAGTCGATGATGCCGTCCCACCATCTCATCCTCTGTCGCCCCCTTCTCTTCCTGCTCTCAGTCTTTCCCAGAGACCTTAAATAGACACAGGGATCTTCTGGGAATGTGATTCTAAACAAATAACCACCAGATATTTCTCCAGCATCTCAAGATGGGTTTATTCGGGATGGGCAGAGAATTAGCATTCAGCACTTGCCACTATGGTGTGCCACGTGCAAGTCCCCACCCAGAAAGGGAAGGAGAACTCTTTTATAGAGGGGAAAGGAGATTGGGAGGGCTGTTGTAGTAAACAGAGTCCCTGGCTTCTCATTGGCTGAGTCCTTGCCAGGAAAGGAGTCTGTCATCTTCCTGAGGGGCCCAGCCATGGTCACAAGACCTCTTCTGGTCTCCTGACTATTTAATTGAGACCATGAGTGCATTCCTGCTAAGTCATTTCAGTCTTGTCCCGCTCTCTAGGACCCCATGGACTGTAGCCTGCCAGGCTCCTCTGTCCATGGGATTTCCCAGGCAAGAGTACTGGAGTGGGTTGCACGCCCTCTTCCAGGGGATCTTCCAGACCCAGGGATCCAACCTACATCTGCTATGTTTAACCTGGATTGGCGGGCAGATTCTTTACCACTAGCGCCACCTGGGAAGCCCTAGACTGGTTAGAACAGGGGAATCGAGGCGCGTTTTCAGGGAGCCTTGGAGAGAGCCCGCACTGTGCTCTCTGATAACTGGTCCCGTCCCCTCTCCTGTCCGCCCTCTCCCTTATTCCCTGCAGGACTCCCTCTCTCCTCTCCTTCCTCCTCCCTCCTCCCCTCCCATCTCTCCCTCCTCCACCCCCACTCCTCCCTCCTCCTGCCTGGAGCGGATCTGGTACCCTTTCCCCTGCGGACCCTGAGCCGGAAGGTGGGCACACAGCCGTCAGCAAAACCAACTTGCGCTTGTTTTCAGAGTTCACGGTTTGTTGGGGGAGAGAAACATCCACCTAATGGCCTTGCAAATCAAACGCTGGCTTACACACAAAAGGTGTTGGAAGGAAGAGCCCACGTGGCCAAAAAAATGGTTCTAATTTTAGAGGGTCCTTGAAGAGCCCTTGGCCAAACAAGGCGAGGCCGGGGTGGAGGCTTGATGGCCAAGAGACGGTCCAGGTGAGGAGCAGAGAGAAGGCCCTGGGAAAGGTGGTCAGTGAGTAGGGGGCAGGGGGAAAGTGGGGGGAGTCTGGCCTCCTCCCCCAACTCTCCCCACGGCCTTTCAGCTTCTTCCCACCACAACCCGTCCCCCCCCACAAGGAAACATACACTCCCAGGAAAAACCGGGGATGCGGTACAAATACAGCCTCGCACCACCTGCCCTCAATCCACTTCCCTCTTGTTGCATCTACCTGGTCGAAAATGATGGATCTGCTGTTGGTGGGCTGTGGGCAGGGCTTATCCCAAGACCTTGGGAAGGCATTGCTGAGGTTTGACTAGGGCAGGACACAGCTAGGTGATGTTAAGACAGCCCTGGTGGGTTGGGGGGTGAATGCAGTGCGGGGAGGGGTTCTTTTAAGCCAAACAACCCCCTGGAGCTTAGGTCCAAGTTGAGACGCATCCTTTTCTCCCAGGGGGCTGACTTGGATAGACATGGGGTTGGGGACGGGCCGGAGCTAGAACCTGGGGACCCAGGCCAGCACACTGGGTGCCAGCCCTGGTTTTGATGGTGAGGAAAGTGAGTGAAGTCGCTCAGTCGTGTCCGACTCTGAGCGACCCCATGGACTGCAGCCTTCCAGGCTCCTCCGTCCATGGGATTTTCCAGGCAAGAGTACTGGAGTGGGTTGCCATTGCCTTCTCAAGGGCCTCCCGAAAAGCCCCTCCAGGGCCCTAGATTTGGAGACAAGCAGGTGTTCCGAGATCACTTTGTCCTCCCCAGCACCCCTTCCCCCACCACCACCACGGGGCCCCTTCTATTTATAGAGCTTCCTCTCCAGCTCTCTGCACTTGAAAAGTGTCCTTGAAACCCAGGCACAAGAGAAAAAAAAGTTCTGAAAAATGTCAAACCACAGGTCCTTTCCCCACTCTTCTTTTTAAGTTTCTAGGTTTGTACTATTCCCGGTTGACCCTAAAGTAGATAGAGTCAAATGGGTGCCCCAAGTTTTAATGGTTCAGAAGGTGCTGGGCGCTGGGTCCTGGCTTCCACAGGCTACTTGGGGACCGGCTCCAGGGGCAGGGGACATAAGGCTCCATGTAGCCTGGAACTCTGGCGGGATCAGTGGCACTGATCTCAGGGAGAGGCGAGAGGGGAGTTAGAAAGCTTGCTGAATCGGAAGTCAGGATACCGTGGTCTAGCTGAGGCTCTGTTTAGAAGCATCACTTTAGCCTCTGAGTGTACCTGCTCTCTACAAATTTAAAAAGCTGGACTAGACCTGTGTTTTACACATTTTTTTTGATCCAGAGCACAAGCCCACCCCACAATAACAGAAGTCCCACAGAATAGTATTTAAGTCTACTGTGATGAATTTTCTTTTGTATTCTGTTGCATTTTTCAAAAAATTTTGATCATGACCCACTAAAATAATTTCAAAACCTACCGTAGATGGTTAAAATAGGAAATTTTTTTAAAGATTTTTTTTTTTTGATGTGGACCATTTTTAAAGTCTTCATTGAATTTGTCACAATATTGCTTCTGTTCTATGTTTTGATTTTTTGACCATGAGGCATGTGGGATCTTAGTTCACCGACCAGGGATCGAACCCACACCCTCTGCTTTGGAAGACAAAGTCTTAACCACTGGATCACCAGGGAAGTCCCTGATAGTAAATTTTATGTTATGTACATTTTGGTGGCGCTAGTGATAACCCGCCTGCCAATGAAGGAAACGTAAGAGACCCGGGTTTGATCCCTGGGTCGGGAAGGTCCTGGAGAAGGGAGGGCAGGCCACTCCAGTGTTCTTGCCTGGAGAGTCCCATGGACAGAGAAGCCTGGTGGGCTACAGTCCATGGAGTCGCAAAGAGTCAGACACCACTGAAGCAACTTAGCATGCACACATGTTTTATCATAATAAGAAAACTGAAAACCCATTTTAAATTTTACAATGGCTGAAAAATCCTGAACTACATAATCCCTGAGTTCTCCTCCAATTATTATTTTTAAAACCTAATTGTGCAATCATGGAGTAAAAGTTCTCTTGATAAAATGTTGATTGACCTTTAATTTTTTGGGGTAATTGAAAAAGTCTTCTCCCTGGCTCTCTCTTTTTTTTTTGCCTGCATGCTAAGTTGCTTCAGTCATGTCTGACTCTTTGCCACCCCATGGACTGTAGCCCACCAGGATCCTCTGTTCATGGGATTCTCCAGACAAGAACGCTGGAGTGGGTTTCCATGCTATGGTATTAACTAAAACTGCAGCCAAGCATACTCTGTGGCCAGCAGCTCCACCATGGGCAAATCCCAAGGGAAGTGAATGCATAGGTTTGTGCAAAAGTATGCTCAGGATCCACACAGATCTGGATCACAACAAACTGCGGAAAATTCTGACAGAGATGGGAATACCAGAACACCTGACCTGCCTCCTGAGAAACCTGTATGCAGGTCAAGAAGCAACAGTTAGAACTGGACATGAACAACAGACTGGTTCCAAATAGGGAAAGGAGTACGTCAAGGGTGTATATTGTCACCTTGCTTATTTAACTCATGTGAAGAGTACATCATGAGGAACACTGGGCTGGAGGAAGCACAAGCTGGAATCAAGATTGCTGGGAGAAATATCAGTAACCTCAGATATGCAGATGACACCACCCTTATGGCAGAAAGTGAAGAGGAACTCAAAAGCATCTTGATGAAAGTGAAAGAGGAGAGTGAAAAAGCTGGCTTAAAACTCAACTTTCAGAAAACTAAGATCATGGCATCTGGTCCCTTCACTTCTTTACAAATATGTGGGGAAACAATGGAAACAGAGACAGACTTTAGTTTTTTTGGCTCCAAAATCACTGCAGATCATAACTGTAGCCATGAAATTAAAAGATGCTTGCTCCTTGGAAGAAAAACTGTGACCAACCTAGACAGCATATTGAAAAGCAGAGACATTACTTTGCCCACAAAGGTCCGTTTAGTCAAAGCTATGGTTTTTCCAGTGGTCATATATGGATGTGAGAGTTGGACTATAAAGAAAGCTGAGCGCTGAAGAATTGATGCTTTTGAACTGTGGTGTTGGAGAAGACCCTTGAGAGTCCCTTGGACAGCAAGGAGATCCAACCAGTCCATCCTAAAGGAAATCAGTCCTGAATATTCATTGGAAGGACTGATGCTGAAGCTGAAACTCCAACACTTTGGCCACCTGATGCGAAGAACTGACTCACTGAAAAAGACCCTGATGCTGGGAAAGATTGAAGGCAGGAGGAGAAGGGGACAACAGAGGATGAGATGGTTGGATGGCATCACCGACTCGATGGACACGAGTTTGGGTAAGCTCTGGGAGTTGGTGTTGGACAGGGAGGCCTCGTGTGAAGAGTCAGACAGGACTGAGCGACTGAAATGAACTGAACTGAACTGATGCTCAGGAACGTTAGCAGCAGTGCTGTCTGTAACAGCCTCAGCTGGATAGCACTCAGGTGTTCATCATCAGGGAAAGGAATAAATAAATACTGATCTATCCCCACAAAGAAATAAAGATAGCAATGGGAGTAAATGAACTACACAACTGTTAACAATACACATGAATTGTACCAAAATGATGTTGAGTAAAAGAAGCCAGAGCTGGAAGAATACACACCACGTGACTCCATTAATCTCAAGTTCAAAACTAGACAAAAAAAAAAAAAAAGAATCTGGAGTTGGGACTGCCCCAGTGGTCCATTGGTTAAGACTTTGCCTTCCAATGCAGGGCATGTGGGTTTGATCCCTGGGCCCTGGGCAGGGAGCGATCCCACATGCATTGTAGTGAAAAACTAAAACATAATACAAAGAGTACTGTGACAAGTTCAATAAGACTTTAAAAAAGAAATCTTGTAACCTAGGAGGTAGTGATGGGAAGGGGATGCTAGGGTGCATAGCCTGGTCTGGATTTTTATCTAGTTGCCAGTACATAAGTGTGATTTTTTAGGGGTTCAGAATGAGGCCCCCCAAAATGTGTCACTTTTGCATGAGGATTCTTTTGAGCTAAAGGCCATCAACACCCTGTGGGTTCTAGAAAAGTGACTGCCTCTCCCCTAACTACCTAGAAGAATTTCATGTGGGGATTTTTCCCAGAAAAAGAGTTGTTACCGGAGAGGTATTTTACCGAAGTGGCCCCATCTGTTTGTCAGGAAAATATGTCTAAGTAGCCAACTTCTGCTCTTCTTCCTGGGCTTCCCAGGTGGCACTAGTGTAAAGAACCCGCCTGCCATTGCAAGAGACATAAGAGATGTGGGTTCGATCCCTGAGTCAGGAAGATCCCCTGCAGGAGAGCACAGCAATCCACTCTAGTGTTCTTGCCTGGAGAATCCCATGGACAGAGAAGCCTGGTAGGCTAAGACTCAGACGTAGGGTCGCTAAGAGACGGACACGAGTGAAGCAGATTAGTACACATGCACACTCCTCTGACCATCACAGAGTGACCCTCCCGCTCGTGGGAGCCCCAGGCCCTAACTGCACTCCTCAGCTCGGATGGCATATAGACCTCGTTTTACTTTGCTGTCTGTGACCTTCTCGTGTATGTGGGATCCCCATACATACAAAGCTCAATTGGATCTTCTCCTGTTAGTCTCAGGCCAATTTAATTCTTAGACGAGCCAGAAGAACCTAGAAGGACAGAGGAAAGTTTTCTTCCTCCCCGATAGTTGACTTAATGAAAATTGATTGAGTGTACAACTTATAGCCTTTTTTGTTAGATGTACACACAACAAATAAAGTAGGTTCTGTTCCAAAAATCCTCTAAGAACAATGAAAGGCTAAGGAAACTCTCCTTTTGAGGTCAACCTCTGCAATGGGAAAACTTGAGGAATAAGGTGTGCATTCACACCCCCCAACCCCCACACATACGCACCAACACACACATTGATTCTGGGTGACTGAGATAGGTACCACGCATGGCCCTGGGAAGGATAGCACCTTTTATTAAAATTTATTTTTAATTGATGCATAATTGCTTTACAAGGTTGTGATGGTTTCTGCCACACATCAGCATGAATCAGCCATAGGTATATACATGTCTGCTCCCTCTTGAAACCACCCCCCCCTCCCAGCTCCCATCACATCTCACCCCGCTAGGCTGTCATAGAGCACTGGGTTGAGCTCCCTGTGCTATGTAGCGACTTCCTATTGGCTATCTGTTTCACACATGGTAATGTATCTGTTTCAGTGCTGCTCTCTCCATCCATCCCACCCTCTCCTTCCCCCGCTGTGTCCACAAGTCTGTTCCCTGTGTCTGAGTCTCTATTCCTGCCCTGCAGATAGGTTCATCGGTGCCATTTTTCTAGATTCCATATATATGTGTTAACATAGGATATTTGTTTTTCTCTTTCTGATTTCACTCTATATAACAGGCTCTAGGTTCATCCACCTCACGAGAACTGACTCAAACGTGTCCTTTTTTATGGCTGAGTAATATTCCATTGTATATGTGTACCACAACTTCTTTATCCATTCATCTGTTGATGGACATCTGGGTTGCTTCCATGAAGGACAGCATCTTCATTCTGCTGGCAGAGTGTTGGTCTAGGAGATGGCCTCACACAGTGATGACAATGTCATCTAATTTTGTTGCTTCTGCGCTTTCTTGTCTGCAGGCTCATCAGTGACGTCAGACCACACAGTAGGACTGCAGGTAGAGGTTGATCAGGGTTGAGTAGACCCCAGGGATCTCCCCAGGAGTTACTTTTCTGACTAAATCTTTCCCGGGGGCATTTTCTTGTGAAATCTTTGCAAGCTGTCTTCCTTGCCTGACCCACCCTTTTGGCATTTCCCCTGCATTCTTGGTTAACATGCAGCCACAGGCGCCTCATTCCCACAGCCTGAAGCAAGGAGGGTTTTTCTCATGGATCACCGAGTGCACCCAGCCCAGCACCTGGAGCATGAAATGTACGTAAATAACAATAGTGATTGAAAGAAAGAAAGGAGAAATAATTCAATTAAATTGAGGTTTCCTTCTGAAGAAAAGCACGGGGAAGAGAAAATAAGGTGGGTTCCAGTTAGCTGCGGGTTGGCCTGCATTCTCGGTCTGCGTTTTGTGAAGTGAGAGGCACCCTGCCCTCTTCTTCCTGAAGAGCATTTGCCCGAGAGGCCGCAGGCTGAGCTGGGCTTTGATACCAGCTGTAGCTCCCTGTGTGACCACAGATGGCTCAATCCACCTCTCCCACCCTCGCTCTGCAAAACGGGCGACCTGGGTGGGAGACACCATTGAGCTCCTCTGTCTGTGACTCCATGATATCAGGTGGGGGGGGACAGGGACAGACGGCCTGGATCCTCACACTCACGTCCAGCACCACAGGGCTCTCAGCCACCTGTGGGTACCGCCCCTTCCCACTCAGACTTGCTGTTGTTAAGTTGCTCAGTCGTGTCTGACTCTTTCCAACCCCATGGACTGCAGCACGCTAGGCTTCCTTATTCTTCACTATCTTCCTGAGTTTGCTCAAACTCATGTCCATTGAGTCAGTGATGCCATCCAACCATCTCATCCTCTGTTGTCCCCTTTTCCTCCCACCGTCAACCTTTCCCAGAATCAGGGTGTTTTCCAGTAAGTCGGCTCTTCGCATCAGGTGGCCAAAGTATTGGAGCTTCCGCTTCAATGTCAGTCCTTCCAATGAATATTCAGGATTGATTTCCTTTAGAATTGGGTGGTTTGATATCCTTTCAGTCCAAGGGACTCTCAAGAGTCTTCTCCAACACCACAGTTCATTCAAAAGCATCAATTCTTTGGTGTTCAGCCTTCTTTATAGCCCAGCTGTCACATCCATACATGACTACTGTAAAAACCATACCTTTGACAAGATGGACCTTTATTAGAAAAGTGATAATAAAAACCTTGCTTTACAAGGTTGTGATGGTTTTTAATACGTCTCTGGTTTTTAATACACTTCCTAGGTGAGTCATGGTTTTTCTTCCAAGGAGCAAGCGCCTTTTAATTTCGTGGCTGCAGTCCCCACTCGGACTAAAGCCTCCTGTAGGCGTGGGGATGTCATGGGCCATGCTGCATCCACACCCCAGTGGCTAGCACAGGGTACCAGGTGGATGCTCAGTGAATCCCTGTAGGAGGAAGGCTTTGGATGAAGTGGGAAGATGAGCCAATAGGCGCTGTGACAGATGGCTGTGGAATAGCAGCGCCCCCCCACGGGTTCTGTCCTTAGTAATCAGTCACCAGGTACCTTTCACCCCCAGTGTCCACATGGGGAGAGGGCAGGGAGCATATGGGGTGCCTGCTTTGCGCGTCTTTAACATTTTACATAGACGCTGCGCATAATATGGGGGTTCAGAATGCACCTTTCCCAAATATGTCACATTTGCATGAGGATTATTTTGAGCTAAAGGCAATTGAGACCCTGGGGGTTCAAAGGAAACTACCTTACTACCCAGAAGAGTTGAAATTGGGGATTTTTCCCAGGAAAGAGTTAGTACCAGCGATAAATGTCACCAAAGTGGCCCCCCATCTGTGTGTCAGGGCAAACATCTGCCCAGCGTCTGCTCTTCTTCTTATCATCCTGGGAGGGACCCTCCCATCCTTGGAAAGTCCCAGGTCCCGACCTCAACTCAGCTCAGAATGGCACATAGACCTCATTTTCCCTTTCATTCTCTGACCCTCTTGTGTATGTGGGAATCCTGTCCATAACAATCGAAATGTTTATTTTCTTCTGTTAATGTGGCTCATGTCAATTTAAATCTTAGAGCAGCCGGATGAACCTAGAGGGTAGAGGAAATGTTCCTTCCACATCCTCAGCATTTATCTCTGGGAAACCTCCCTGGTTACTCCGGACTGGGGACCTCCTCACATGGTCCCTTAGCACAGGGGTCCCCAACCTCCCGGCTGTGGATCGGTTGTTGTTATTCAACCGCTCAGTCGTGTTGGACTCTTCGCGATCCCAGGGACGGCAGCACTCCAGGCTTCCCTGTCCTTCACCATCTCCCGGAGCTTGCTCAGACTCAAGTGTATTGCATCAGTGATGCCATCCGACCGTCTCATCCTCTGCCGCTCCCATCAGATCAGCCTCGGCATTAGATTCCAAATAAAGTTCACAGCAAATGTAATGCGCTTGAATCATCCTGAAACCATCCCCTCCACCCCAGTCTGTGGACAAATTGTCTTCCATGAAACCGGTCCCTGGTCCTGAACAGGCTGGTGACCGCTGCCTTAGTAACCTGAACTTATTCTCTTCATTGTGTCCAAGGTCACCTGCCTGCTTATCTGTCCACTTCAGCAGGAGGGCTTCTGTCACTGTTATAACCCTAGCTGCTTCTGGAAGTTCAGTGTTGTGCGGACATTCGCTGCACATGAGGGAATAAACAGGTTATTTATGAAGTGGATCAACAATTAAATGGATTTTGAAAAGGAGGAAGAAACAAATACATCTGTAACCACTCCCCATCCTTTTCCTCCTCCATCATTAAAGAAATAAAAGGATAAAAGGCATTGGCTTTCCAGACCCCGGCCCCTCCCCCAGGGGTGGCTGTACCCGGAACTGAGCTGCATGGTGTCTCTTCACTTAAGCTTGGGGCTGAAGTTGTTCATGGAACACAGACGAGCAAACCACAGAGATGAGATAGGGGCGCACCCCTGCCTTCCTTGGGCGGGCACAGATCAGATCAGAAATCAGTATCCTGTGAGCCTGGGCAACACCCAGGGTGGTCGCCATGCTCAGATACCACCAGCCACAGCTGAAGGGGCTCTACCTGCCCCAGGGACAGCAGCATCAAATCCTTTGTGTCCCTCAGATCTGGGTGACATCTTGGCTACCTCCTTAATCATCAGCCCCAGCTGCAACTGCCTTATAATCAAACTTATCAGAAGCAGCCTTCGATCTTTGTCTAAGGCTGTGTGGCCTTGAGAGTCCCTTGGACTGCAAGGAGATCCAACCAGTTCATTCTAAAGGAGATCAGTCCTGGGTGTTCATTGCAAGGACTGATGCTAAAGCTGAAACTGCAATACTTTGGCCACCTCATGTGACGAGTTGACTCACTGGAAAAGACTGTGACGCTGGGAGGGATTGGGGGTGGGAGGAGAAGGGGACGACAGAGAATGAGATGGCTGGATGGCATCACCGACTCGATGGACATGAGTTTGAGTGAACTCCGGGAGTTGGTGATGGACAGGGAGGCCTGGCGTGCTGTGATTCATGGGGTCGCGAAGAGTTGGACACGACTGAGAGAATGAACTGAACTGAACTGTGTGGCCTTAAACAAATTGCTTAACTTTTCTGAGCCTCATTTTCCTTATCTGTAAAATAGGGATAGCAATGCCTCTTCATGGATGATGTGAGTAGGTCCTCAATGATGGGTTCCATTACCGTCATTGCTATTGATTTTATGGGCCAAGTAGAAGACGACAAATAGATTACAAGGAAGGCAGTTGTCAAGTCACCTTGAGAGAGAGTCAGGACAGTCAAGGGATCAGGGAATTGTACTGTAGTTTCAAACCCTAGCCTTTGGGGAGCATTGCGTGTTTGGGGCTGTGAGGAGGTGGGTGTTGGGGTTAACAGGGTCTGCACTGTGAGGGAAGCCCCCAGAAGGAACCAGAAGCTGAAGGTTCTTGTCCTGTCTTGATGGAGAAAGCTGGGAAGCTTTGGGGGGGCGGGAAATCTTGTGCCTCAACTTCTCCACTTGGAAGACAAAAATGTCAGAGTGGATCAAGGTTCTTCTCTCTTCCTGTTGGACCTGTCGGGTGAAAGTAAGGCCCCTACTCAGGTAGTCGCTCAGTCGTGTCTGACTCTTGTGACCCTATGGACTGTAGCCCCAGTCTCCTCCTCCATAGGGTTCTCCAGGCAAGAATACTGGAGTGGCTTGCCCTTTCCTGCTCCAGGGGATCTTCCCAACCCAGGGATCAAATCCGGGTCTCCCGCATTGCAAGCAGATTCTTTACTGTCTGAGCCACTAGAGAAGCCCTCCTCCGGGTGATGGGTAAAAATACATGCAGTAAAATATGTAATATGAGAAAAACAACTTCTGTTAAAATGCCGTCATCCAAATGTTAAAACCAGACTTCTAATATACTCCTTCACCTGATTCTTTATTAACAGCAACTGTAGTTTCAAAGCCATGATGAGCAAATGTAGTTCAAGGTCCCTGAATCACCTTCTATGGGCTGTGACAAGAGGCATGATTTCTTTTTAGATTCTACATATAAGGGGTATCATGCGACATTTCTCTTTCTCTGTCTGGAGTGTCGTGATTTCTATCAGTGACAGAGTCGGATGTATACTTCATCCTACCGAGACTGGCCACCTGTGACTGTCACCACAAAGCCAGGTTGCTATTAGAGTCTCATGAAAATAATTCGGTAATTTTTCCCATCCAAGTTCCCAGGCCCCCTGATTCCCGGCCGCCCAGGGACTAAGTGATGTTCCCACACCTTCCCCTGTAGCAGCCTCTGTAGATAAAAGAGTCGCTGCCATTCCTACCCCCAAGGAACCCATCAGCTGGTTGAATGGAAACACCTCTGCCCAAGAAACATCCAGAGAACAGCCCCAGACAGTGTGAAACCCAGTGCCCCGTATAGGTGACAAGCCCAGGATGGTGGCCAGTGAGGGTGATAAGGACGATGGCCGGTGATAAGGCTGGTGTCCGGTGGGAGCTGCTACTAACTCTTGAACAAGATCATGAATGGCCAGGAGAGATGATAACTTCATAAGGGATCAGCTAGATTCCAGGCCGGGCAGGAACTGACCGACAATGTGTTTGTCTGAACACGGTGAGGAGCCTCCGTGGAATTTCTGGTCACGTGTCCACACGAACGGGGCCAGAATATGCCACCCACATGCGTTCCTTTGGCGTAAGGATTATTTTGAGCTGAAGGCAGTTAACAAAAATAGAAGAAAGTGAAGAAAAAAAAATTCTCTGCCTTCTTCCTGTCTGGCTTAAAAGCAGAAAATAAATTTCCATTTGTAAAGGCAAGTCGCCCTCCTTACCAGGAAGACCCCAACTCAAATCTTCTGAGAGGACGCTAGACTCTTCACCCAGAGCCAACAGAGAGGCGAGCGCTTGACACGCCTCACTGAACACCCTCACCTTCGTTCGCTTCTCCATCCATTACCCTCTGTCACATTTTCTCTGTCCTGTCGGTTTCCACGGCGTATCGCGCTCTGTGTTAAAATGCTGTCTGCTCATTCCTATCCACTTTGGTTCCTTCTCACCTGTGAAGGCTCCCATGCTGCATTAAAGTAAAAATTTTAACATCAAGTAAAACGTGTGCACCTTTTCTCTTATTAATCCGTCTTTCATCAGTTTCATTAGCACAACCTCAGCCAAACCAGGTGGCAAAGTGAAGCTTCCTATGCAGGAGATGCCAGAGACTCGGGTTCGATCCCTGGGTCAGGAAGATCCCCTGGAGAAATGGCAACCCACTCCAGCATTCTTGCCTGGAGGATCCCATGGACAGAGGAGCCTGGCGGGCTGCAGTTCAGGGGTCACAAGAGTCAACTGAGTGACTAAACACAGACACACGCACACAGCCACTAAACACAGGAGGCCGAAGGAAAAGTGCTTTGTTTCCCAGCTTCCTGGCTCCAGGCTGGCACCCGCTAAACGCCTGTTGAGTGAATCATGCGTGAACAGGGTGAGGTGGGCGCATTCTATGGTTTCTTGCCCCCTTTGAGGCCTTCGGGGGTCTCCTCTGAGTGGGAGAATCCTAAATGTCTGGAAGGCATGGAGGCAAGTTCCCTAGGCTTTGCAATCTGAGTGGAAGTCAGGCACCTCTGAACTAAGAAACTGCGTTAGTTCTTCCTTTCCGGCTGTTGGAGGGAAATTGATGGTGGAAGTTGAAGGTGAGACGGGACTGCTTCACAGACTTCCCTCCACCCCACCTGGGGCTCTGGGAGACATCTTTCGGGGCCCATGGGGCCCATGGCCTTCGCCAGTGGGAGACCAGTTAGAGGGGGTATGTTGACCCACATTCTAGACTGGATGAGCCCAAGGCAGGAGGGATGTCAAGCCAGAGACACACAGTTCGGGGATGGGGGTGGAAAAGGGCAGGGAGGCGGGTGGCGAGTCTCGGGGGGACTGGTGAGCTGGCTGGTGAGAGAAGCGACCTCTCTCCGTGTTCAGAGAGCGCCCAGAAGGAAGCCCGCGCTCACGTGCCCAGGACGACCAGCTCAGTGGTGAGGCCCAGTCCACACCCCAGGGTGGGTCTGATGCCTGCTGACTCGCCTTCTCTGGGAGACAGAGGAGGGGAGTCCCCTGGCTCCATCCACCATCCACCTCCTGCCAAGCGCAGCCCTCGGGAGTGCGGCTGGTCAGGGCCGCAGACGGGCTGTCAGGCTCCATCAAAGCGCCTTAAAGCCTGGAGCATACTCCCAGGAAATCCCGAGCCATGCGAAGCACCCCTCACTTGCTCACCCCCAGCCTGAGCTCGTCAGGGTCCCCTTAAAGCCCTTCTTGCTGAACTTCACTCCCAAGTCGTTGGGGCTGGGGGAGAATGCTGGCGGGATTTTGAAGTTCCTGACCCTGGTGGTTTGAGAGTCATACCTGTGGCCTCATGCCTGCCTGCTGGGGGCACAGGAATGGAAGAGTGGGGAGACCAGCTCCTGGAGCACCACGCCCCTCCTCCGTCCTTCTCGGGAGGTGGGAGGCCTTGTGGCTGAGCGAGCTCTGGGCTCCGCCTGTGGCAGGGAGATCACCTTGCCTGATACCCCGGGTGGTTTTTCTTTTCTTCTTTCCTTTCTTTCTTTTTATTTTCCCCTGCAGGGGTGGGCGAAAGAAAGAAGAGTGCAGTGAACTGATTCAGTCCCTACAGCGGGGAGACTGCTCGGGGCACATTTGATGCCCCAGGGTCCCTGAGGAGGTGGCTGACCCAGGCTCCACCCGGCTCCCTGGCATCACCCTCGGTGAGCGAGGTAAGCCCACCAGAGGTGAGTGTTTCCAGGCACCACAGGAAGGATGTGCCTCGCTGGGACTCGGGGAGAAAGGCTCAGATTGCTCTGCCTTTCACGCACACCCCTCTTCTCTCTGCTTCTCTCGGCCACAGGTGGAGCATCCTTACTGATCCTGGACACCCTGGGAGGACCCCTGCCGCTCCCGATCAGGCAGCAGACAGGTCAGGCCAGAAAGACAGAAGGTCAGGGTCAGTCTCACGTCCCTGAGCAAAACCAGCTGATAGAACTGGGTTAGACCTGGGGTGTAGATCCTCAGAACCCTCTGCAGGCCCTTTTGAGTATCTGTCCCTACGTGGCTGCACCAACTGACCCCACGCAGGTGGCCCTGCGTGGTCACCACTGGGTGAATCTCCAAGGCACATAGTCTTCTGAGTGGGAGATGCATCAGTAACTTCATATTAAGACGGAGAAGGCTGTAGGAGAGGGGACATGTCCCTTTTTCCCTTCCCTTTGGCCTCATCCCTAAATTGACAAGAGACGGATTAACAGGAGGAAAATGAACAGAAGCTGAATAACGTGTATATGTGGGAGAGAACCAGGAAAACAAAGTCGCTGGAGTGGGCAAAACCGTCACTTTTAGATACGTTCTCCAGCAAAAGACAACAGAAGATCTTGTGTGTCGGAGGTACGGGGGAGCCAGATGTGAGAGCAGAGCCTGAGAAGGACAGGAGACAAGGGCAAGTTTGCTCTGCAGGTGACCCCTCGCCTTCTGCATTGACTGGAGTTTCCAGAGATTGGGTCATTAACCTCTCTTCTCGGCAGGGCAAGGGAGATACCCTGACAAACAGCAACGTCTTCCTAAAAAATGTTTACCTATTTATTTATGGGTATGCTGGGCCTTCGTTGTGGTTGCGGGCTTTTAGTGGGGGTTACTTTCTAGTTGCGGAGTGGGGCACAGGCTCTTGGGCTCAGTAGTTTGGGCTCCCGGGGTCCAGATCACAGGCTTTGTAGGTGTGGCACATGGGCTTAGTTGCCCCGAGGCATATGCGATCTTCCCAGACTAGGGTTCGAACCCGTGTCGCCTGCACTGGCGGGCGGACTCTTCACCCCTGGACCACCAGGGAAGTCCTGAAAGTCTTTCATTTAAGGGGAACTTCTGCTTGGTTTTCAGCGCTTCTTCTGTGCCCGTGGTTTCTTAAAAATAAGCAGCTTAAAATGATCCTTCGGCCAGAGAGGTGTGATTTGAGGGCAGATTCTGCTCCCCTGTGAGACCAAGGGCAGGTCGTTTTCTATGAGCAGGTGGGGTGGGGCAGGGGCGATGGGCTGCTCTGCGTGTGTGTGGGGGAACCCGGGTCGGGGCGGGCATGCCGGTGCAGAAAGAGGCCGAGGAGCCCACCCTGGGCAGGTGTGGGCCAGAACCCAAGGCACTGGGCAGTTGGTGCCCCTGGGGGGCAGGAAGGGACATTCCCACCAAGATCTGCAGTGTGGGGGCATGGACTAGAGCAGAGGGAGAAAAGGTCGGCAGGTCCGAGGCATTAGGGCCCCTCTCTTGGGCGGGGAGGGGCTCCTCGTGTGGGTCAGATCTCCCCAGACTCACAGCTGTGACAGTACCCATCACCCCACTTTGGGAGGTGGGTGTGGCATCTCTGTGGGTGAACCTTCCCGCAGGTTTCAGGGAGGAGGTGGTGCTTGGCAGGGCCCTGGAGTTGTGCCATGTGCCCGGCGTCCTGGGCTGCGGGCAGGTGTGTGGGGAAGAGGCCTGGGAAAGTCAGGAAGTGGGTCACTTGGCCAGGGTGGGGTCTTTTTAGGTGCCTGTCCACCCCTGAGCCCAGTGAGGCCTGAATAGACAGGGCAAGGGTCACACAAGGTTCCCATGCCCCGCCCCCCGCCCCAGGTTGCGGCTCTGGGGCTGAGTGCTAGTGATTCCAGCAGCAGAGTCGACATGGGGCTGGGACCCTCCTGAGCTAAACTGGCCCCTTGAGATGCCCTCCTCGCCCTGCTGGGGGCACACAGAGCCTCTCCCCCCGGCCCCCACCTTCATGAGACCTGAGGGTCGGATTGTTCAGGAAAGGAAGGGACGAGGAGGAACAGCCTTCCGCCTGGATTTGGAGCTGGTGGGACCCTGGGGAGCGTGTGCCCGCCCGCCTACTTATCTCTGTCTAGCTGTCTGCTTACAGCTCTGTCTGCTCTCCACCGCCATATCAGCTATCATCTGTCTCCCGTCTATATCTGCCTGCCTGTGTAACCGTGCATCTATCTGTCCAGTCAGCATCACTGTACCATCTCCAGCCAGCCAGCCATCATCCCGAGGTTCAGAGGACATTTCAGTGCTTCTCTCTCTACTGCTCTGATGGACTTTCCGTTTGAGTGGAAGCATCTTCTCCATCGGCAGAGACTAGACAGAGCTCTCTATGCCCAGGTTGCAATGAGGCACAGTCTATAGCAGGCTCCCTAATTTGTTGCTGTTCAGTCGCTTGGTCGTGTCCGACTCATTGTGACCCCACGGACTATAGTCCGCCAGGCTCCACTGTCCATGGGATTCTCCAGGTAAGAATACTGGAGTGGATTGCCACTTCCTCCTTCAAGGGATCTGGCCGGCCCAGGGATCAAACCCAGGTCTCCTGCATTTGGCAAGTGGATTCTTTACCACTGAGCCAACAGGGAAGCCCCAGGCTCCCTTCTAGCCAGCCCCAAATTGCAAAGGAGGAGACAGCTGTGTCGTGACTCAAATAACAGAAGATTTGGGGCCCATGGTGCCCTTCGGCCAGCCCGTGACCGAGTTCAGCATCTCCGCCTGGGTCTCTGGTTCTGTGAGCTACTTTTATTGTGGCCCTTGGGCAAGCCGCACACCTTCTGCACACCTGAGTGCTCGCCTGTGCGCCACGTGGACAGCCACCCCAGCTCACCACCCGCACGGAGAGCACTGATCCCCTTGTCTCAGTGTGGAAATTAAATGATAAAGGATGATCAGAAAGCAGATGACAGCAATGGAGGTGTGAAGAGCAAAGGCAGGTGGGGGAAATGGATTGGAAAAAAAAGAGGAAAACACACATTTTTGGACGGACATCCCAACAGAAAAAGGGATGAAACATATGGGTACCTCATAAAGAAAATATATAAATGGCCAATAAACCAGAGAGAAGGTGCTTGCTGTCAGGGGTTATTAGGCAAATGCCAGCTGAAACCACAAGAAGATACCCCTGCATACCCACCAGAATGGCTGCCCTGAAAAAGACTGACCCTGGTGCTGGCGGGGTTGAGGTACCGTGGGAATCTCAAACACGGTCAGACTATGAAGAGTGGCTCTTTGCAAACTGTTTGCCGGGACCCACTGCAACCAACCGTGCAAACCTGCGACTCATCAGCCCCGCTCCTAGCTCCACACCAGTGCTGTGCTTGGTTGCTCAGTCATGTCTGACTCTTTGCGACCCCAGGGACTGCAGCATGCGAGGCCTCCCTGTCCAGCACCAACTCCCGGAGCTTGCTCAAACTCATGTCCACTGAGTCGGTGATGCCATCCCACCATCTCATCCTCTGTTGTCCCCTTCTCCTCCTGACTTCAATCTTTCCCAGCAGCAGGGTCTTTTCTGATGAGTCATTTCTTCACATCAGGTGGCCAAAATATTGGAGCTTCAGCTTCAGAATCAGTCCTTCCAGTGAATATCAGGACTGATTTCCTTTAGGATGGACTGGTTGGATCTCCTTGCAGTCCAAGGGACTCTCAAGAGTCTTCTCCAACACCACGTTCAAAAGCATCAATTCTTTGGCACTCAGTTTTCTTTATGGTCCAACTATCCCATCCATACATGACTACTGGAAAAACCATAGCTTTCACTAGATTGACCTTTGTCTTTAAAGTAACGTCTCTGCTTTTCAATATGCCGTGTAGGTTGGTCAGAGCTTTTCTTCCAAGGAGCAAACGTCTTTTAGTTTCATAGCTGCAGTCACCTTCTGCAGTGATTTTGGAGCCCCCCAAAATAAAGTCTGTCACTGTTTCCATTGTTTCCCCATCTATTTGCCATGAAGTGAAGGGACCAGATGCCATGATCTTCATTTTTTGAATGCTGAGTTTTAAGCCAGCTTTTTCACTTCCTCTTTCACTTTCATCAAGAGGGTGCTTCAGTTCCTCTTCACTTACTGCCATAAGGGTGGTGTCATCTGCATATCTGAGGTTATTGATATTTCTCCCTGCAATCTTGATTCCAGCTTGTGCTTTATCCAGCCTGGCATCTTGCATGATGTACTGTGCATATAAGTTAAATAACCAGGGTGACAATACAGAGCCTTGACGTACTCCTTTCCTGGTTTGGAACCAGTCTGTTTTTCCATGTCCTGTTCTAACTGTTGCTTCTTGGCCTGCATACAGATTTCTCAGGAGGCAGGTCAGGTGGTTTGGTAGTCCATAGTATACACAGTATATGATCTCATTAAAGTTCAGAAGCAGGCATGCTGAGTTGTGACTTTTTAAAAACTTGTATTATTGGAGTACAATTGTTTTACAATGCTGTGTTAGCTTCTGCTGTAGAACTAAGTGAGTCAACTGTGTGTACATGTGTGTCCCCTGCCCTGGAGCCGCCCTCCTTGGTCCCCCCATCCCACCCTTCCAGGTCTGAGTTATGATTTTATGTTTTTAAAGATTTATGATTTTATGGTTTTTTGATGTGGACCATTTTAAAAGTCTTTATTGAATCTGCTATAAAATTGCTGCTGTTTTCTTATACTTTGGCTTTTTTGGCCCCAAGTCATGTGAAATCCTAGCTCCTCAAGGTGGGAATCGAATCTGTGCCCTCTGCATTAGAAGGTAAAGTGTTAACCACTGGACCGCCAGGGAAGTCCTTGAGTTGTAATGTGAGAAGTTAGGATATTGATTAACCTTGAGTGGAAGTAGAGGTTGGGGTGGGCAAAGGTGAACTTCTGGGGGGTGCTAGTGAGGTGTTTTCCTAAACTGAGTGCTGATCACACAGATGTGTTTGTTTTGCGAAATTTTTAATTAAAAAAAAGAGAGATACTGTTCATGGGCATGTGGTTTTAGCAAATTATGAAGTGTAACTATATTAGGGGTGAGGGTTTCCCAGTGGCTCAACAGTAAAGACTCCACCTGCAATACAGGAGACACGGGTTTGATCCCTGAGTTGGGAGCATCCCTGGGAGGAGGAAATAGCAACCCCACTGCAGTATTCTTGCCTAGAAAACCCCATGACAGAGGAGCCATGGGCTATAGCCCATGGGGTCACAAGAGTCAGCCACAACTGAGCAGAACAGCAACATATTAGAGGTGCAACCCTGAGCTACAATACTTCATTTAATTTTCTTGTCTTCCCAAGGACCTCTATGACATGGCTTCAAGCACGGCTGACCCAAGCAGCCTCGTCCACCACACCAACTCCTGCCTTCCCCACCACCCGCCCCGGGTGGCCAGTGTGATGCTGTCTCTGTTCTACACTGCCCTCTTGATCTTTACCATCCTGGGAAACGTCCTGGCCCTTCGCCTGGCCTATCAAAAGGACAAGAAGATCAACTCGACAGGGATCTTCCTGGTCCACTTGGCAGTGTCCGACCTCCTGTTCGCCCTGACCCTGCCTGGAAAGATCACCTACTTCCTGCTGGACTTCAACTGGCCTTTCGGGGAGGGGCTCTGCAGGCTGACGGCCTTCATCTTCTTTGTGAACACCTACTCGGGCATCTACCTGATGACGTGCGTGAGCGTGGACCGCTACCTGGCCGTGGTCCGCGCCCACCGGTGTCCCCGGCAGCGTGCGCCCGGGCGGGCCCGGCTCCTCTGCGTGGCTGTGTGGGTCCTGGCGATGCTGCAGACGGCGCCCCTGCTCGGGATCCCCATGGCCACGCGCGTGGCCAGCAGGCTGACCTGCATGGAGTACGACAGCGTCCAGCGGGTGCTCGCGCTGCCCACCTTGGTCCTGCTGACCTCCACTCTGAGCTTCTGTGGGCCGGTGGCTGTCATCCTCTTCTGCTATGTGAAGATCACCATCAAGCTGTGCAGGACGGCCCGGGACAACCCCCTGACAAGCCGGAGGGGCCACCACCGCAGGGCCTGCCTGCTCACGCTGGTGGCACTGGTGGCCGTGGTCGTGTGCTTCATCCCCTACCACCTCCACGTCATCCAGTTCATGGTGACAAAGATGTTCCGCCAGCCCACCTGCCCTGAGCAGAGGGTTTTCAAACTGTGCCTGCAGCTCACCGTCTGCCTCATGAACTTGAACTGCAGCATCGACCCTGTACTCTACTTCTTCGCGTCCTCACGTTACAGGAAATGGCTCTGCCACTTTCTGAAACTCAAAGCATCACCATCCTCTCCCTCCTCCCCGCAGGGAAAAGCCTCCTCAGAAACCCAAAGTATCAACCAGACGGGAGGCTCCTTGCCCTTGGAGGAGAATGCAGTCTAAGAGGTGATGGGCTTTCATACTGCACCTGGGGATCAGGGGGGGGGAGGACCCCAAGCTTGTACAATTTGGAGATTGGGTTCTTTAAGAAAAAGAATACAAAACCATAGGTGCAAAGTTAGCATCAAGGTTGTGGAAGGTGAGTGAGGAGCTGTGAAGCGAGCATTCTTTAGCTTTGCCATAAACCTACTTCTGGAGCTTCCCTGGTGGCTCAGCTGGTAAAGAATCTGCCTGCAATGCGGGAGACCTGCGTTCGATCCCTGGGTTTGGAAGATCCCCTGGAGAAGGGAAATTCTCCAGTATCCTTGCCTGGAGAATTCCATGGACAGAGGAGGCTGGTGGGCTACAGTCCATGGGATCGCAGAGCTGGACTCGACTGAAGCGACTCAGCGCACAGCGCGCATCTCTCATGTATTCTAATAAACACCGCTTCGTCCTTGGCCTCTGAAGGGTGTGCAGTTTCTTCTGGGAAAAGAGTATTTTCACATCAAACGCAGTCATGACCAGAAGAATCATTGGCTGAGCGCTAGAGTCACAGTTTGGACAAGGTTTCTGACCTGGGGAGGCAAATTGTTGTAAAGAGAAAAAAAAAATACCCCTCCCCCCAAAACCAAAATCTCTAAAAGCTTAGAGTTAACATTTGCAAAAATGCCAAGGTTTTCCTGACAAAGTAGGAAAACGAGAGGAAGCCGCCCTTCAAGTTACTGGCTGGCAGCCTCTGGGGTGGGGGAATGGGACTGAGGGGCTGGGTGATCACTTCTGTGGGAAAAGTCTGACCTGGCGATTCCCGTATCACGCGTGTGAGCAGGGACGGTCTGCGGGAAGGAAGAAAGACACGGGCGTGGGCACGAGCGCTAACCTTCAGTTGTGAATGTCAGAAAGTGCGTATGCACGCCGAGTGCTGTCTGCATTCGGTCAAAACAAACCTTTCACGGCACTTTCCTGAGTGTAAAACGCAACACAGATCATTTCCACTTGGGCGATTTTGAATGTTTTATGAAATAAAACACATGTTTGCCTGCCAAAGTGCAGGGGGCACTGGGGTCAGCGTGAGATCTGTCTCAGCCACGCGGGGCCAGCCCAACCTGCTCAGGACCTCTGCGCTCCCTCCACCCCATGGACCCCCCACCCCTCCCACACCCCTTGGAATCCCCCAGCCCTCCCCCCATGGACCCTGAGCCCTCCCCCCATGGACTCCCTAACCCTCTCCCATGGGGAGGCAATAATGAAGCATCATCAATCTGGTGATTTAAACCAACAAAAACATGCTCTTGTTCTGGAGGCTAAAAGTTCAAAGTCAAGGGGTCAGTAGGGCTGGTTCCTTCTCAAGCTGCAAGGGAGACTGATCTAGGCCTCGCTTGGCTTCTGGCACTTTGCTGGCAGTTACTGGTGCTCCTTGGCTTGTAAAACATCACCCCCATCTCTGTCTCCATCTTCACCTTTTCTCCCTGTGTATCTCTGTCTTCACACGGCATTTTCTTCTTTTCCTAAGGACACCAGTCACCTTGGATTTGTTGTTGCTGAGTCGCTAAGTTGTGTCTGACTCTTTGTGAACCCATGGACTGTAGCACACCAGGCTTCCCGGTTCTTCACTTTTCCTGGAATTTGCTCAAACTCATGTCCATTGAATCAGTGATGCCAACCAACCATCTCATTCTTTGTCATCATCCCCTTTTGTCTTCAATCTTTCCCAGCATCAGGGTCTTTTCCAATGAAATCAGCTCTTCACATCAAGTGGCCAAAGTATTGGAGCTTCAACATTAGCCTTTCCAATGAATATTCAAGGTTGATTTCTTTTAGGATGGACTGGTTTGAGCTCCATGCAGTCCAAGGGACTCTCAAGAGTCTTCTCTACCCTAATGACCTCATCTGAACTTGATTACACCTATTTCCAATTAAGGTCATATTCATAGGTACGGGGCTGGGGGTTAGGACTTGATCTTATTTGGGGATCCAGCTTTTAACACCCACCCATTTCTGAGCACCCCTCTTTCCAGACACTCTTCTCTGGAAGAGTCTCAGCCCATCCCTGACCCCTCCTGGAAGCCCCTGTGATGCCACATCAGAGCCCCATGACCAAGGTAAGACTTGGAGGAAGGAGCAAGAGGGGTCTGCTTAAATATTAGTTGGTCCAAAAAAAAGGTCAACTGCCACGGTTTGTTTTTCAGCCCCAATCAAAATAACTGCATGTCAGAATGGAAGCATCAGAGTGACCCCCTGAGAGGGTCCCCTCACTCTGCGTGTGGGAGCTTAGTCTAGAGGAAGGTGTAGGGCCGGTGGGTGGGGGGTGGGCCCTGTGGGTGGGGGCTCTATTACGAGGTCCCCGGTCCCATTCCGGCGCATGAACTACCCGTGGAGGTGTCTGGAAGGTTCTGCCCTTGGGTGGAGGGTCTCCTGATGACTTCTAAGCATTTTAATCACTTGACATTTTTAAGGAGGAAGAATGGAGAGTTTCAGAAATGGAGTTGATAGATGCCCAAATGTCCCTCTGGCTGTCAGCTTTCCCCAGAAAGCATATTTGCACTCAGAATCCCTGCCCCGTTGGCACCACCACACACCGCAAGCTAACCACGGTCCAGCTTTCACTACAGTTTTCTCTCTCTCCTCGTCACGGTGCATGGGGCCGACACAGAGGTGAAGTCCCTCTGGCGGGTGTGGGCTTGTGGGCGGCCAGGCTCAGACGGGCCAGGTCCCCCGTGGAGACCCTAACCTTGAAGGTCGGGTCACACCTCAGGCCACAGGAATCCCTCGTGACGGGGACATTGGAACTGGTGACACTCTGTCACTCATTTGCTCCAGCTCAATGAGGGCGGGGGCCATGGAGGCAGTTGGATGAGAAATCGGGGGCAGAGGCCCCTAAACTTTCTTGCTCCCACCCTTTGGGAGACCTCTTTGGCAATTTTCCCAATCTTTATGAACTTCTTGCTGTTCTTTCTTTATTTGAATATTTTAGATTTTTTCCCCCACTTTGTTTCCCCTTTATTTATTTATTTGGGTGTGTTGCAGCGCACGGGCTCTCTAGTTGTGTTGTGAGAGTTTAGTTGCCCCATGGCCGGTGGGATCTTAGTTCCCCAACCAGGGATTGAACCTGAGTCCTCCGCATTGCAAGGAGGACTCTTAGCCACTGGACCACTAGGGAAGTCCTACTTACTCACTATTGATGCTGTGATAGACATTCTTTTAGCAGACCTCACTTAGACATCTCAGGAGCTCTGTGGGTCCTGCCTGTGGCCGGAGGCTTCTGCCCAACTCCTGGCCTTCTGTGCCCACAAGTGGGGCTCTGGGCTCCCCAAGACACAGCTGTGTTTGTTCCCAAAGCTTCTCATATCAGCTGTTATCAAAATTAAATCATTATTACATAAACCAATAAAGTATAAAAAAAGAAAAGAAAAAGAAAGAGCTGTTGTTTTAAAAACTAAGTTAAATGCTTTGGGAAGTTTGGTGAAGGTGAATTGCTTACAAAACAAAAAGTGCTGTCATGATAAGCGTGAGTGTAACATTTATAGGCCATTCAGAAAAATGCAGAAAACCAAGATGACATGCAATCCGATTGCTTTGCTGAGTTCTGGGGCTAACTTTAATTAAAAAATAAACAAATCCAAACTGGAACTCATAAATGATGCAATGTGGGTGTGGATTATGAAAGACACATGTTTCTCTTCGGTACAACTATGATTTTTAAAAAGGCCTTAGTGGCGGAAGGCGGGCCTTGACCTGCCTGCTTCTCACTGTCTCCGGCTTTGCTGTTATTCATCTGCCCTGTTTCGCTCTGAGCAGTGCTGGTAACCCGGCAGATGGGGTCTTTGGAGGCCCCAGGGGCTGAGTTGCCGTCCATGTAGTGACCACAGGGTCTGGAAGCAAAGACCCCTGAGCTGAGGATCTGGAGCCCTCTGTCCCATCTTCCAGCGACCCCTAGCTACAGTCTCCTGAATCCCGCGGGGCTCCCGCTGCCAGCATCGAGGATCCCGGATGCTGCTTTGATGGACTGAGTCCCCCTTCCTTGCCTGCCGGAGAACGTTCTCTGCTGCCCTTCGCCGCATGCCAGCCCGGCCAGGAAACTGAGGACACCACAGACTCAACCATCACGACACTTCTGCACAGGAACGTGCTCCTGCTGTCCCCAAGGCTTCCAGAACCCCTGACGCGGGCGGCCTCCAGTACCACTGCATGTTCGGGGCATCTTGCTAGCCATGGCCCTCCTCCTCGGCTTCCTCCTGCTGCTGGGACTCTGTGAGGACACTGTGTCAGAGGAGCCGTCGTCATCCGGGTACCGTCCTGATGGTTTGGAATTCCAGTCGCCTCCACCCTCCTATCAGACCAGCGACTCTTATGATCCTGGTCCCACTGGCTTCTTTCAGATCGTGTGCCTCTTTGTCCAAATTGTGCAGCCCAGTGCTTTCCCTGAAGGTAAGTCCCTGGGAAAAGGTAGAATTTGTTTCCTAACACCACTCTCGGGCACACACGCATTAGAGTTGCTAATGACAGCGTGATCGGAGGAGGAAATATTCTGTGTGGTCAAGTGTGAGATTCTGAGTGATTGAGTTTCACAGGAGCAGAAAGCATTTCGATGGAAGTTAAGAAATCAAGTGAAATAGGTTGTCAGGAACGTGATGATAAGGAGATGAAACTGAACTGTGTTGCCATGTTGTTCTTCCAATTCTTTATCCTCCGTCCCCTCCTTTTCTGTGTTGGTTAGAGAATTGAATTATCCTCAAGTTCCTACCAAAGGGAAAAGGTAGGGTAAAAATGCGAATTCCCTGCCATCAAATGAGGAGTTAATAATGACCGCTCATGCACATTGAAAGTTACAAATTTAACTCTCCTCCACCTACCATGATATGTGGTTTTGACACTGCTTCAGGCTAGGTCAGGTGGACCACACCTGTTACCTGGGTAACGTGTTTGCTTCAGTTCTAAGAGTCTGAGTCAGAGGACAGGAGGGAACTTTGCTGGCATCGTGCAGTTGCTCTGTGTATGTGCCACTGTCTGGCCTTAGCACTGGGGCTAATCTGTACTGGGAAATCTTCGGGGTGTGTGTTTTCAGGAATGGGATTATGAAAATGTAAGTGGTCTATGGGAAGTGTCTGCTATTACGGTTTGGCAGCCTAAATTTTTATTGATTTAATGTTAGGTCTAGCTTCAGTTCAGTTCAGTCGCTCAGTCGTGTCCGACTCTCCGCGACCCCATGAATCAGAGCACGCCAGGCCTCCCTGTCCATCACCAACTCCCGGAGTTCATTCAAACTCATGTCCACAGAGTCAGTGATGCCATCCAGCCATCTCATTCTCCGTCGTCCCCTTCTCCTCCCGCCCCCAACCTTTCCCAGCATCAGAGTCTTTTCCAGTGAGTCAACTCGTCGCATGAGGTGGCCAAAGTATTGGAGTTTCAGCTTTAGCATCAGCCCTTCCAATGAACACCCAGGATCGATCTCCCTTAGAATGGACTGGTTGGATCTCCTTGCGGTACAAGGGACTCTCAAGAGTCTTCTCCAACACCACAGTTCAAAAGCATCAATTCTTCGGCGATCAGCTTTCTTCACAGTCCAACTCTCACATCCATACATGACCACGGGAAAAACCATAGCCTTGACTGGATGGACCTTGGTTGGCAAAGTAATGTCTCTGCTTTTTAGTATATTATCAAGGTTGGTCATAACTTTCCTTCCAAGGAGTAAGTGTCTTTTAATTTCATGGCTGCAATCAGCATCTGCAGTGATTTTGGAGCCCCCAAAAATAAAGTCTGACACTGTTTCCACTGTTTTTCCAGTGGAAAAACAATCCCAGCAAGCCTAGCTTAGGCTTGTTCTTTTAACTCTGAAGATTTGTATACTGTCATTGATTATTAAGTGTTATAAAATTTGTGGTAGTCTTGATCATCTTCCTAAGATGGTCAGCCATTGTTCATAAGAAGATTATTTGTGAGAGAGAGAGAGAGGAGAGAGAATGTATTTAGTGAACTTTAGCACCTGTTTATATTATGGGCAGTTTATAGATTTTCTTAATATACATTTACATAGAATTTTTTATTTGTCTCAGATTAAGCAGTTGAAACAGTCTGAAGTGTAGTTCTCAAATTTTTTGTTAGTTTAAATTTCGAATCAGTGAAGTAAATCACTGTGAGCCCTTCTGTCGTAGAGGAGAGTCCTGCGCAAGCACTGGTTACTGTTTACATCACTGCCTAAAAGACTCAATCTGGAAGTCCGAAGGACGGAAGCAGAAGACACGTTGAGTTTATTTTTCATATTGAATACAAGTTCACGCTTCTCAGTAGATACCTCTTCTTTTATCTTTAGACTTGATGTGAATATAATTGAATAAATACATGGTTGACCGAAAAAAGAAAAAAAAAAGGCCTTAGTGACGTTCACACCATTGACCTGTTTTAACTTAAAATATTTAGTATATGGACTTCTGTGTGTGTGTGTGTGTGTGTATATATATATATGTATTATAGGCATATGTATGTGTGCTAAGGTGCTTCAGTCGTGTCTGACTGTGTGACCCAATGGACTATAGCCCACCAGGTTCCTCTGTCCATGAAATTCTCCAGGCAAGAGTACTGGAGTGGGTTGCCATGCCCTCCTCCAGGTGATCTTCCAATGACCCAGGGATTGAACCTCTTATATCTTCTGCGATGGCAGGCGGGTTCTTTACCACTAGTGCCACCCATGAAGCCTGATGAGTCCACTGTAAGTTCAAAGTGTAAGTTGAAATGCATTAATACACATAACCTACCAAACATCACAGTTTAGCCCAGCCTACCTTAAATGTGCTCAGAACACTTACACTAGCTTACATCTGGGGCGGATCATCTAACACAAAGCCTATTTTTTAAAGAAGTGTTGAGCATCTCGTGTAATTTATTGAATTTTGAGCTGACAGTGCAAAACAGAATGGCTATCTGGGTGCAGAATGGTTGTTGACCTTCTGATTGCATGGCTGATGGGGGTCTGCGCCTGCCATTCCCAGCATTACAAAAGAGGACCGGACTGAAAAGACCCTCAGCACCAGGAAAAGATCAAAATCCGAAATTCTAGGTACAGTTTCCACTGAATGGGTATCACTTTCACACCATCATAAAGTCAACAAATTATAAGCCAAACCATTGTTAAATCAGGCGCCATCTGTGTGTCTGTTCTGCAGTTTATCCAACTTTTTTTTTTCATTTTATTATTCATTTAATGGAGAAAGAAACGGTAACCCACTCCAGTATTCTTGCCTGGAAAATTCCATGGACAGAGGAGCCTGGCGGGCTACAGTCCATGGGGTCACAAAGAGTAAGACATGACTAAGCATGCACGCATGCATGCATTTATTTAATATTTAAGCTCTCGCACTAGATTTTTACAAGCTGGTGAATACTGACCAAATCATTTCTTCCACAGAACTATAACCAAATGTTCCTGGACAGTACACATATATGGTTGAGCTAATGTCAATACACATCACCATTTTATAAATTACATAAAGAAACAAATTGTCAAGTACCCAGATATTAAGTTACACAGCTCAAAAGGCTTCAGTTCAATTCAGTCACTCAGTCATGTCTGACTCTTTGTGACCCCAGGGACTGCAGCCTGCCAGGCCTTCCTGTCCATCAACAACTCCTGGAGCTTGCTCAAACTCATGTCTGTCGAGTTGGTGATGCCACTAAACCATCTCACCCTCTGTCGTCCCCTTCTCCTCCTACCTTCAATCTTTCCCAGCATCAGGGTCTTTTCCAATAAGTCAGTTCTTCGCATCAGGTGGCCAATGTATTGGAGTTTCAGCTTTAGCATCAGTCTTTCCAATGAACACCCAGGACTGATCTCCTTTAGGATGGACTTGTTGGATCTCCTTGCTGTCCAAGGGACTTTCAAGGGTCTTCTCCAACACCACAGTTCAAAAGCATCAATTCTTTGGCACTCAGCTTTCTTTAATAGTCCAACTCTCACATCCATACGTGACTACTGGAAAAACCATAGCTTTGACTAGATGGACCTTTGCTAGCAAATTAATGTCTCTGCTTTTTAATATACTATCTAGATTGGTCATAGAAGGAGCAAGCATCTTTTAATTTCATGGCTGCAGTCACCATCTGCACTGATTTTGGAGCCCAAGAAAAAAAATCTCTCACTGTTTCCATTGTTTCCCCATCTGTTTGCCAAAAAGTGATGGGACTGAATGCCATGATCTGTTTTCCAAATGTTGAGTTTTAAGCCAGTTTTTTCACTCTCCTCTTTCACTTTCATCAAGAGGTTCTTTAGTTCTTCACTTTCTGCCATAAGGGTGGTGTCATCTGCATATCTGAGGTTATTGATATTTCTCCTGGCAACCTTGATTCCAGCTTGTGTTTCATCCAGCCCAGTGTTTCTCGTGATGTACTCTGCATATAAGTTAAATAAGCAGGGTGACAATACACAGCCTTGACGTACTCCTTTCCCAATCTGGAACCAGTCTGTTGTTCCATGCCCAGTTCTAACTGTTGCTTCTTGACCTGCATACAGATTTCTCAGGAGATTTGATTCTTGACCTGCGTATCAGATCTCTCATATGCCTATGTCAAAGGCATATAAAATGTTAAATGTCTGCTCAATTCATTAGCAGAAATCTATTTTTTATTTTTGCAAGAGAGATTGGGAATCATACTTCAAACAAAAATGAGTTGACTAACCACCATTTCTCAGTCTAGGACAAGAGGGCTTCTGGCAGGTGGCATTTGTACTAAAAATCGTGATGCAATATTGTGATTCATTCGTTGTTTGCAGTCGCTAAGTTGTGTCTGACTCTTTGCGACCCCATGGACTGCAGCACACCAGGTTTCCTTGTCTTTCACTATCTCCTGGAGTTTGCTTAAACTCATATCCATTGAGTCAGTGATTGCATCCAACCATCTCATCCTGTCATCCCCTTCTCCTCCTGCCTTCGATCTTTCCCAGCATCAGGATCTTTTCCAGTGAGTTGGCTCTTTGCATCAGGTGGCCAAACTATTGGAGCTTCAGCATCAGACCTTCCAATGAATATTCAGGACTGATTTCCTTTAGGATTGACTGGTTGAATCTCCTTGCAGTCCAAGGGGCTCTCAAGAGTCTTCTCCAGCACCATGGTTCAAAAGCTTTCATAAGAAATATATATTTGGTCACTCAGGTGACCAGAATTCTTTCTCATATATATTTGGGTCTCCATCTACAGTTCCTGGCTCCCAGCTCCTAAAACCTTGTTAATTCCCTAAGTGCAGAGAGTCATGGAGGCGTGCTTTATTATGTGAACAAGGTGATTTTGGAAGCACCTAAGGATGGGGGCTGATCGTTGGGAGAACTGACCATCTGATAGAAGGTTGGAGCTTTCTGCCCCAGCCCTCTGTCCTCCAGGGAGGGGAGCAGGGCTGGAGGTCAAGCATGCTTCCCCCTTGAAACCGGTCCTTAAGTCACCAGCAGGTGTTGATGTCATATTTATCTCTGTGCAGATTTGAACTGGACAGAACCCAGCCTGCTGTGGAGTTTGAAAAGACCTCTGACCCTGGTGGCTTGATGCATAGGAAAGGCTGGGGTCAAGCATAGACTACTGAAATAAGGGTTTTACAAACCCTGCACAGAAGTACTAGGCTGAGCAATGTTCAGACACAGTGCAGTACTTCTGAGGAAAATCAGTACCTAAAGTTACACTAAAAACTCCACTCACACAACTCTCAGGATAGCAACCTGGCTGTGAGTCCCTGTGAAGAAAGGAAATGGCAATCTTGTAGGGCAGAAAAGTCAGCCACCTGGGCTGGGCTCCCCCACTGCCCTCTTGGGGGGCCCAGCACGTCTTTGCAGGGGCAGAGAGACCAGAAGCGACTGATGAGCAGGGAGCTGGGACCCTTTCCCACTACAACACAGGCCTCTGCCCCCTGCCCCTGGGCTCTCCGCGTCCTTCTGATAATCCTCTTCACCTTTAGCCTGGGAGAGAGGGAGAGCATTGCAGGGATACATGACAGCCACCAGTTTCACCGAACTCCAGGGCTCAGTTCAGAGGCAGGGGTTATAAAGGCTGTGGGCACTGGCCCCACAGGAACCCAGGGCTCCTGGTTAAGGACGCCCAGAAACAGCAAGTCCAGTCTGCTGTTTAGGCTCTGCCTGGCCACTCGGAAAAATGGAGACTTGTCCTTAATAACAGTTTAATCTCAGGAGAAACGCTGTATTGCCAGCAATGCTCCTGGAAGTCTGGGGGTCTACATCCTGGCCTCGAATGTTGGGCCTCAGGAGAGCAGCTGTGGTTTCTCAGGAGCCTGGGATGCGGGAGTTGGGAGCAGCCTGGGGAGAGCTGGGTGGCTTTGGGCAGTTAGTGGTTCGGGAAGAGAATTCCAGCCCCACAGGAGGAATCCTGGCTGCATGCAGAAAGAGAGGGTTTCCCTGCCCCTTCTCCATGCAGAGGAGGCGGCCAGCACACAGGGAGGAGCCGTGGGCCCTGTGATGTGGTTGGAGCTGGGGAGACTGGGGCAGGAGGCAGGCAGTCAGGACAGTCCCCAGGGGAAAGGCTGGAGGTGGAACACATGAGGTTTTCCTTCTCTGCTCCCACTGACCCTGCAGGTTGCATGGGGGCTGGAATTTCCCAGCTGGACGCCAGATCTGGAACAGCCAGAGCGGGAGACACTGACCGTGGGGACGGGTGACATGATTCCAAAAAAACTGTTTTGAATCCAAAACTCAGTCTAGGCTTAGGAGTTGGGACTTTGAAGGCAGGTTTTCCTTTATTTGGGAAGGGGAGGGGCGGTTCACTATAGACTTTTTCCTTCTCTTGTTGCTGCTGCTGCTGCTCTGTCGCTTCAGTTGTGTCCAACTCTATGCAACCCCATAGACGGCAGCCCATCAGGCTCCTCTGTCCCTGGGATTCTCCAGGCAAGAATAATGGAGTGGGTTGCCATTTCCTTCTCCAATGCATGCATGCATGCTAAGTTGCTTCAGTCGTGTCTGACTCTGTGCGACCCCATGGACAGCAGCCCACCAGGCTCCTCTGTCCACAGAATTCTCTAGGCAAGAATACTGGAGTGGGTTGCCATTTCCTTCTCCTTCCTTCTCTTACAATCTCTTAAATTTCACTTGAAATTTAGGCCCAATCTGTTGCCTTTTGCACAAAATCCAGAGCCTACATGATCTTTTCTAGACCTTGGCAATCCAATCCAGTATTCTTGCCTGGGAAATCCCATGGACAGAGGAGTCTGGAGGGCTATGGTGCATGGGGTCACGGGCTTAGCAAGTAAACAAACAACAAAGGAAACCAAGCCAAATGGCCCCCTGACGCACCCCTCTGGCAGGCATCCCCATGTGTGACTGCAAGAGGGGTCCTTGAGGGGTCCCATCAGCCTGAGACTTCGAGGTGTCTTGTGGGTATCTTAAGGAACTCACACTCTGGCAGCAGGTGCTGTCTGTGACAAACTGCTGGAAGCAAAAGCAGATCGGGGTGGGAACTGCAGTCACGCACAGAAACTCGTCTGGGAGTCAAGCCAGATGTGGAAGGGTGTGTGTGGGGACACGAATATCCTAGAGGGCTGGTGATGGATGAAGGGGGACAATGGCCTGGAAGCTGCAGGAAAAGGATGCAAAATAAAGGGTCACCAGTGGGAAGGTGAGACCATGGCAGCTGCAGGGAACTGGAAAAGAAGCCAAGAGAAGCTGTTACTGAGTCCCCGGCCAGTGAATCCCAGAGACGCGGTGTTGAGGCAAGGAAAACAACTTTATTCAGCAAGCCTGCTGACCGAGAAGATGGCAGACTGATGTCTCAAAATAACTGTCCTGTCGGTGTCTGGATGCCAGCTTCTTTTATGAATCAGAGATCCAGGTGGCAGGGGGAAGGGAAGGGAGGTGAGGAAACAAAATAAAAAGGCCATTTAATCTCGAAGATATCTCCTAGAATGGTAAGTCTCAGGCAGGGGGATGTGTTAATTTCTTCCTTCCTCCCAGGAAGACAGGGTCCTGAACAAAGGTACTTTAACAGTCAGGTAGAGGGGCAGGATTCTCTGAGGCAGGCCATTATATATAGGATTATAGTAACAGAGAGCAACGGAAGGCAAGTTGAAGAAACAGCTCCAAAATGGAGTCAGAATTGACTTCTTCCTGCAACAAAGCCAGGACAAACCTTAACGGTCATGCCACCCTCACGGACTTCAGTTTTTGGACTGAAGCAGAGGGTGGCCGGGGCTCCTTTCACCTAGCCAAGGCTCTCTCATTTAGGAGGGAACCCTGACAAGAAAGCAAACAAGAGTTTGGGGGTGGTGAATCCTTTTTAAAATTCAGGCCTCACCTTGGGATCCCGACAGTGGGCTCTCAGCTCCCCATCCTCTGGGAGAGAGGCGGTGGATAGTCTCGAGTGAGAATTTTGCCTCTGGTTTTGGTTTTTGGATATGGTTGCTCCTTTCCTGTGACCTGTTTGCACTGGAAGCCGAGAGGGAGGGTTTAGATTTGCCGTGGAGGTGACACATGAATCCGCCCTCTCAGGCCCTCTGGTTGAGTCTGTCACTGACCGTGCTGGAGGACATCCCTGCACTGTTGACTGTCCCTACAGTCTGAGACGTGGACACTCAGATCGAGTTGTTGCTTCTCCCTGGGACCAGCTAGGCTCCCAGAGTCACTTCAGCCCCCATTCTGAGCAGCCTGATGGCCCTGGCAAGCCTCAGGGTGGGGTCTCACAGGGGCCAGTCCTAATTTACAGGCACCAGAGAGCTTCTCTCACTTCAAATAAAGAACCCAAATCTTCTCCAGAAAGATGAGCAGTCTGGGTAAAAAAAAAAAATTTTTTTTTTCCTGGTAAAGAATAGCACAGCCTAGAACAAAGTTTTATTTAGGTTAACTCTAATAATAATAATAAAAAAACACTAAAAAGTAAAACACATTAAAAACTTTATTGTTAAGTACCACGCATGTCTAAATTTGCATCAGTTTGAAACACTTCTGCTGGCTTTGCAGAACACAATAGTTGCAAGTTTCTTTAAATCTTAACAGTCGCCTGCTTTAGGTCTTTCCAGGGTCGTCTGCTCCGGCCTCCGCCTCCTCCCGGTGGTGGGGTCAGTCTATTCTGCCCCACGCTGACATTGGGTCACCCCTGGGCCAGCGGGAATCTGCTTCTAGCGGGGTTGGCCCTGCAGCTAGGGCGGCCTGTGCTCCTCGAGGAAGCCCTCTCTGCTTGTTGTTTCCTCTTTGTCCCATTTTACTCCCAGCCCGTGGCTAACTGGGGATATTCTAAGCAAAATTCACCCCAGTGAAGTTTCACGGAGTCTTCCAGAACTGCAAGCTGGTATCTGATAATTCCCTTTTTTGTTTGTTTTTAATGGAAGTGGGGAGTAGCTGAGACAAATCCTCTGGACTGGAGCTGGGTGAAACGGGCGGAGGGGGGTTTAAGTTCCCTCTTCCTCCCTCGTCGGCGGGCCTGGCCAGCTCTGCAGGTGTGAACTGCTCGCTCTGGGGGAGTGAGGACCCTGAACAGCCACTGGAGTTTGAAAGCAAATTTGACGGGGCGGGGGTGGGGGGAAGCAATGAAAAAAAGTCCATAAATAAAATCTGACAGGTGCTGTCTGAATAACAGCCCCCTTTCTGGCACGAATGATCTGATATAATGTAGGAAGATTCGTTACAGTAGAAAGAATATTACAGCAGCAGTATTTTCCCATCTGCAGCGCTATTCCCCTGCTTCCTGAAATCTGCAATTTGAGTGCATTTTAAACACGTCAGGAATGAGTGATGATTCTCCAGACCAAGGGAAATACTCCATAAAAAAATAAAGATAGAAAAGGCATGCTATTTTAATGGCAAACTTATTTTGGATACTTAATGGTAACTGATCTTGGAATTAAGGGAGGGAGTGGCAGGGACCCCCTGTGCCCAGGAGGACAGCGCGGCGTCCTGGGCTGAGCCGGGAGCGGGGCAGTGTCCGCCGCGGCCAGCAGCCCGCCAGTCCCTGTGTCGTCAGCCGGGACCCTCAGTGCTGCAGCAGGAAGTGGGTGGCCACGTTAAGGTCATTATTGGAAGCTCTCAGGGCTTCCAACGCGTCACCCCTGGAAAATCCCATCTCCATGAGCCGGGCGACCTGAAAACAGAAACAAAACCGGAAGTCTGATGAGGAGGCTGATCGCATTGCCACCAACCCACCAGCCCCACGATGTTCCTTGTGGGAGTTTTACGGCTCCTCGTGAGCTTTTCAGGCTAAAAAAAAAAATAAACCACCCTTTCATTTCAGTGTGAAAGCTGATGTTTATGAAACGACAACGGACCCGTTTTCAGGTGCTTACTATATACGGTCCACAGACGTGCATTTTCTCACTGAATCCTCACTTTCAGGACAAGGAAGGGGGCTCCTGAGGGTCAGTGACCTGCCAGGACGAGCAGAGGGTGGCTGCGCTGTGGGCCCAGGCCTGGGGTGGGGGTGGGGGTGCAGGTCGTACCAGCAGCCCCGTGTACAGGCCTTCAGGGTCAAATCGGATTCCTGAACAATAACTCATCCCAGCCGCATTTCCCTGGGCAGGTGAACAGCTGCTTAACGGGGGATTTATTCCTGATGCTGGTGGACTCTGACGGTACACACGCCTTGGAGCTCCTGGTGTGGCTCAGGCAGAGCATGGCCTTGGGGTGCCCGCCCCACAGCCTCTCCCAGCAGGTGCAGCGCCCCCGGAGTCCCCACCGGCAGAAGGGGCGAAGTCCAGGCACAACCTCGTGGAGGAGGCAGCTAGAGCCATGGAGGGTCGGGAGGAGGCGGCTTGTGTTTTTTTCAACCACAAATCCTGAAGCTGTGAATGCAGAGGTTTCCTGTGCTTTTACATACAGGCGGTCTCCAAGGTCGAAACAGCAGGGTTATAGGTTCATTCCTTGTGACCTGTTTTCCCACTTGAAAATGTATTACAGAAACATTTGGGACCCTGGACTAGCCGCAGGCATCTTTTTTTTTTTTTAAAACTTATTTGGAAATAAACTACATTTGCAGTAACATATTTTGAAAAGTGATACTCTTCCAAATGCTGAGATTTTCAACAAGGTGTACATTGACGAGGAACTGGGGACTTAGTCACCACTTCTAACCTCCTTTCCATAGAATGCGATGCCCGGGGGGCACCCAGGGGTCAGAGCCCTGCCGCCCCTCCCCCCTGCAGAGGAGGGCGTGGGCGGGGCGAGTGGGGAAGGAGGTACAGAGCTGAGTGGGCCAGAACCATTGAGATCCCAGGTTCCTGGGCCCTCAAGGAAAGTTTTGCTGTTGTTCAGTCACTAAGCTGTGATCCCATGAGCTGCATGCAGCACATCTGGTTCCTCTGTCCTCCACGCTCTCCTAGAGTTTGCTCAAACTCATGTCCATTGAGTCGGTGATGCCATCCAACCATCTCATCCTCTGCCACCACCTTCTCCTCCTGCCTTCAATCTTTCCCAGCATCAGGGTCTTTTCCAATGAAGTCAGCTCTTCACATCAGGTGGCCAAAGTATTGGAGCTTCAGCATCAATCCTTCCAATGAATATTCAGGGTTGATTTCCCTTAGGATTATCTGGTTGGATTCTCCTTGCTGTCCAAGGGACTCTCAAAAGTCTTCTCCAGCACCATAATTCAAAAGCATTAATTCTTCAGCGCTCAGCCTTCTTTACGGCCCAACTCTCACATCCGAACATGACTACTGGAAAAACCACAGCTTTGACTAGATGGACCTTGGTCGGCAAAGTGATGTTGCTGGTTTTTAGTACACTGTCTAGGTTTGTCACAGCTTTCCTTCCAAGGAGCAAGCATCTTTCATGGCTGCAGTCACCGTCAACAGTGATTCTGGAGCCAAGAAAAGAAAATCTGTCACTGCTTCCACTTTTTCCCTTCTATTTGCCATGAAGGGATGGGGCCGGCTACCATGATCTCAGGTTTTGATTGCTGAGTTTTAAGCCAGCTTTCTCACTCTCCTCTTTCACCCTCATCAAGAGGCTCGGGAAGAGGTTAACCCAGCTGGGAGGAAATGAGGCACACTTTCCAGAAGCTGGGGCTCTGGCCGTGTTTTTCAAACTGAGGCTGGGAGCCCTCATCAGTGGGTTAAGACCAAGATTAAAAACAAAGCGCACGGTGAGGGTCTTCCCTCCGAGGGACCTCGTTTTGGTTCCCCGCCCTCTACGCACACCCCGAAGGGTCGATCTTGGGGAGGAGGCCGGTGGCCCATTTCCAGCTCAACCTTTGGGCTGAGGCACTGATGGCTGGCGTGGGCAGAGGCAGGGGGCTCTGCTTCCATCTCCCCTTGGGGAGGAACAGCTGTTTCCAGAGTTTCAGGAACATTCCACCACTCGCTGGCTGGGACAGAAGGCTCTTCCTCAAGGGGGCTGATCTGGGTCTCACTACTTGCCACCCATGGGGCTTCCGAGGCCTTGATCTGCTTTTGAAGCCACCGGGAATGCCCCGTCTCCTTCTCTGCGTGAGGCCTCCAGCTTCCTCCTCTCTCGCTCCTGGTCCCTCCTGGCCGTGTGGCTCCGTGTCTCCCACCTGGTTAACTCGTCTTTGCCCCAGTGGTCTCAGGGCCCCATGGCCTTTCCCGAGTCCCCCAGCCAAGGATGAACCCAGAGTGGGCGCCTCGTGGTCCTGCCAACCTCTGTCCTGTGCTCCTCCCGGCTGGGACTGGGCGGGTGGCTCCTCCTCATCGTGGTCAGGGCTGGCGGTCTTTGCCCATCCCCACATCTCAGGGCCCAGCACTGTCTGGCCTGCCCCTGCCCCCACAACGCTTGCCCGTTTGTACTGCTGCAGGATATGGTGCTGCTGGCATGGTGTGCCCAGGGCACAGCGCGCCTTCCTGTGCCTCCCAGCCTCGGCACAGTGGGCCACACACACGTGTGTGTGCGCGCGCACATGCCCTGAGTGTGTAATGACAGCATTCTGGGGCGGTGAGTGATGCTGGGCCTGAGATAAACTGAGCAAAATGTGCTCAAGCTAGGCCTCTGGGCTCTGGGTGAGCTTAATCCGCTTGTTCAGGTTTAGGGCTGCTGCTGCTGCTGCTAAGTCACTTCAGTCGTGTCCGACTCTGTGTGACCCCATAGACGGAAGCCCACCAGGCTCCCCCGTCCCTGGGATTCTCCAGGCAAGAACACTGGAGTGGGTTGCCATTTCCTTCTCCAATGTGTGAAAGTGAAAAGTGAAAGTGAAGTCGCTCAGTCGTGTCCGACCCTTAGCGACCCCACGGACTGCAGCCTACCAGGCTCCTTCATCCATGGGATTTTCTAGGCAAGAGGACTGGAGTGGCTTTCCATTGCCTTCTCCGAGGTTTAGGGCTGTTGCTGCTAAGTCACTTCAGTTGTGTCCGACTCTGTGCAACCCCATGGACGGCAGCCCACCAGGCTCCGCCATCCCTGGGATTCTCCAGGCAAGAACACTGGAGTGGGTTGCCATTTCCTTCTCCAACGTGTGAAAGTGAAAAGTGAAAGTGAAAAGTGAAAGTGAAGTTGCTCAGTCTTGTCCGACTAGTAGCGAGCCCACCAGGCTCCTCTGTCCATGGGATTTTCTAGGCAAGAGGACTGGAATGGCTTGCCATTGTCTTCTCCGAGGTTTAGGGCTGGGCGCTGTCAAATTTCTGATCACTGTCTAGTAATCGAAACTCTCCTCGGCTTAAATTCTGTCCTCGATGGTGTTAGTCAGCTCCCTCAAACGGATATCATCCCCATCTGATTAGCAAATGAACAAGCCACTCAAGGTAAATGCCAAGCAGACAAGACTGGAGGCGAGCCCAGCACTCACCAGAGCCCGCCCCTGTCTACCCAGGTGGCTTAGTCAACAGTCTTTTTCCATTTTCGCCAGTTTCAGACTCGGTGGTATCCGTTGCGATGGCATCAACATCCCTCTCGAGGGGACGAGAGGGGCACGTGTCTTGGTGGCATCCTGTGTCAACAGGAGCTGTGTGGGGCCTTCAGACCACAAGGCCCTTTTCCTCCACAAGTGTGTCTGCTCCATCATCTGTCTCAGGCTCCTGCCAGACGTGACACGTCTGTTCTCAGGATCCACACTTTTCCCTTTTCCTTGGGGGGCCTTTCACACTGAGTGTGACTCGGGGAGAAGGGCTGCAGGACGTGTGCTGGACGTGTGGTCAACAGGGTGCAGCCACCTCGCTGGTCCAGGTAGCCCTACCAGGCTATTTCCACTCCTGGATTGACATAACCTTTCACAATGTTTATTCCCATGACTTCTGGTTAAGGACCACGATCTTTAGTGGAGTGAACGTGGCCCAGTTTGGAGGTGGGCAGCTCCCTCTCTGCCGTGTCCCTTACCCGTGGACACACACCATGGGGCCGCCAATTTGGCCGTTCTCAACAACGGGGAACAAACGCCACATTCGCTGTCACCTCTAGGACTTAAGGCCTGGCTGCTTCTTCGCACTCTGCAACAGGAACAAATTCATCTGTTCGGCAAATCATGATTCATAACCTGGAGCTGGTAACGCGAGAGCCTCGCCTGGCGCTGGCACTGGGTGGGGGCACTGGCCGCTGCTTCCATCTGCTGGAGTTTCCTGTCCAGCGACTCTGAATCTGGTTTGGAATGAGGAGATGCTGAGCACAGGCCGCCCCCCACACAAAGCAGAGCATGCGCGGCACTGGGGCCAGAGGGAAAGCGGCTGGGGTCTGGGGTGGGCCGGGCTGCGTCCGAAGTGGCGAAGTCCTGGTGATGAGAGACGCGTTCCATGCATGCGAGGCTGCCTCCGAGGTCGTTCTCTCCCAGACACCATCGACCACATGTGCCGTCACCGGTTTTGACAGCTGAGCTAGGTTTTTTGCAGGTCTCCGTGGCTCTGTGCAGCCCGCGACTGGCTGGCCATCACAGCCCCTTGCCTAAAGCTGGCTCTGGGGTCTTTTGGATTTCTTGCGGGGTGAGGAGACTAGTGTGATTAGAGAATTTGCACTGCTGAATGACCTGGTACTCTGACCAGAGGAAAAAGCTCAGAAAGTAGAAATCGGGTTAGCAGTATTTAAAAACTGAACAACACAAGGAAAGGGTACTTGTGGGTTTCCTTTAGTTTCCCAAACTACAAACACCTACAGAAAACTGAAACTGCAAGCTCAGGGTGGGTACAAGGAAAATAATCAGAAGACCAGAAGGAGGACACTGAGGGGTTCCCATGGGGTCCCCATCACCCCACAGCGGACAGTGCCAGCTGGGGTGCCCATGACCTGATAGGAGCCCGTGCCTCCTGCTGCTGCCTATCCTCGGGGGCCCAGGTCTCAGCAGACGGTGCAGCCCCAGGGTGGACGCTGAGAACCACCGTCACGGTCCTGCTTGTTAACTGGCGCCTGACTTGCACAGACCTCGAGCATTTCGCAACCGTCTGGGTGTGAAGGCCAACTTAGCCCGTGATGCAGGGACTCCCGTGCTTGGCGGTGGCGAGAGAAGACCGAGGCCACATAGGCCTGTGGTCTGTGAGCGAGACTCGGGCAGCACTCTCTAGAGACTCAAGATTCCTCAAAGTAAAACCACAGCGGAGCCGGCAGCTGTGAGAGAGGCGCTCCCGCCCTGGGGGGTGGGAGGCGGGGACCCTGCCGGGTGGCAGAGGGGCTCCACGGAGTCACCGTGTGACCCTAGGCCAGGAACTAGGGCGCCGAGCTCCCAGCTTCTCACAGTTTTGGGAGTAAGAGAGACGGGTGCGAAAGGCCTGGGCCAGTGACTGGCGCCTGGCAGGCGCTCAGGGACATCCCTCCTGTGCTCATCCTGTTCTACTGAGGAGCCACTGGGCCAGGTGTGATCCCTCCCTCGGGGCCTCCGAGGTGACAGAACTGCCCTTGGGTTTTGTTTTCGGCACTCATTTTAACTGCTTCCACTTCGCTGGTTTTATATCCTTTGTTGGTCAAAGAACTGATGTGTCTTTCATGAGATCAAAGGCAGGCTCGTTTTCAGAGGTGCCACGGTGAGCTCGGAGTGGCTGGAGGGAGGTCCCAGAGCAGAAGGGCCACCCCCTGAACCCCGAGTCGCTGCCATCTAGAGAGAAGCCCAGGTTCTGAGACTCCACCCTGGGTCCATAGCTGAATACCACCCCACACACACACCTCCCGCCACGGCCGAGTACAGCCACGCTGAACAGCGAAGCAAGTGACGTTTGTCACCTGTTTCTAGTGTTTGCTGCTGCTGCTGTCGCTTCAGTCGTGTCTGACTCTGTGCGACCCCATAGATGGCAGCTCACCAGGCTCCCCCGTCCCTGGGATTCTCCAGGCAAGAACACTGGAGGGGGTTGCCATTTCCTTCTCCAATGCGTGAAAGTGAAAAGTGAAGTTGCTCAGTTGTGTCTGACTGTTCGCGACCCCATGGACTGTAGCCTACCAGGTTCTTCTGTCCATGGGATTTTCCAGGCAAGAGTACTGGAGTGGGTTGCCATTTCCTTCTCTAGCACTTAAACCTTGTAAACAAGCATTGGCCTAACAAAACTAAGATGGTCAGCCCGAGTGAAACTGGACAGAGAGAGAGCAGAGTTGAAAGCAGGTGAGTCAGTGCGGGGTTGGTGGGGCCACGGCGGGCCCGAAAACCCAGGACAGGAACTTCCTAAAACTCATCTCCTCCAACGTTCCTTTCCCGTTTCAGAGCCCAGTGAGTCCTTTCTTCCTTCTGCCTCCCCATCGATCGCGGGAAAGTTTCCATCTAAAAATTCTCGCCATGAAACATCAGAGTAGAGTTCCCCTTAGTTTCTAGTCTAAAAACCTGAACGATCCTTGCCTCTATCTTCTTTTGGAAAACGGGTAGAGCTGGGTCAATATCCAGAGAGGATGCTACGATTTTCCCCGTCACTTATTTACAAAAAACTCAGGTGACTCAAATGTAATGTCTCCAGGGCCTGTTTCCGGTGACTGAAAATGTGACTTCCCAGCATTATGATCAGAGGAATTGGACGGGGAGCAGAAGCGGGCACTGAAATTGTAGCTCAGAGGGAAACGTGAGTGCAGGGTCGCCCTCAGTGACGTCTGACTCCAGCAGCTGCTCCTGGCCAGGGACGCCTGAGGCCAGCCTGGGGGACAGGAGGGGTCCTGTCACTATCATCCACGTGTGTGCTGTAAAGGAGAACGTGGTGGAACATACTTCCCAAGGAGAGACCCCAGCAAGCGAGAAAAGAAACCTAAAGAGAGAGGAGATAAACCTGAGCCAGTTTTCCTTTCCTTTCCCCTTTTTCTTTTTTAAATCCTCTGTAGTCCCAACCACAGTGCCCCTACCACCTCAAGGTTATTCTTACTCGAGGAAGGGCATCCAACCTTGCCTTAACATTCTACTTGCCGTTCAACTACTCTGACCCGAGTGAAGCAGGACGCTCATTCCAGTGACATCTACAGCAATTCCTCTCAGTATGAAACACTCTTCTGCTTGTTCTGTTTGAGTAAGACTGTGGTTTTAACTTCCCTTTAGCTAAGGGTGTCAAAAACAAATGGTTTTGGGGGTTCTTACTTCCCAAATTCTGACTCTTGCAAAAAGTCATGCCCACCTGAAAGGTGGTCCCAGCGCCTCCCCCCAGGGCTGCCCCTGGTGGCTGGCAACGTCCCAGGCCACATGCATGCCCTGCTCGGAGGGATGGCCCCCTCCTGGGCTTGCCCTTCCCTGCCCTCATTGCAACCGTCCTCTGTCGCCTGTCAAGGCAAGCTCAGGGCCAGACCCCTGTGGGTCAGAGCTGCCCTCGCCCCTGTCAGCTGACCCCCTCTCCTCCTCCTTAGAGCTGCTGAACCCCTGTGACCACACAGCTGGCTGAGTGGACTGGCTCTCTCCTGTGCCGACCCAATGCAGGCAGCTCAGTGGCCCCTCATCTTTGCACTTCCCTGTGTGCTTTGGGATTTGGGCCTGAGAAGACCCTCACTACTGGCTGCGCGGGGCTCCTCTGCTTACATCTTTTAGCATTCAGCAGACTCAGGCACCCCCCAAATTGGCTGATTATTTGATCGCTACCCAGTAATTCACTCTAACAAATCATGTGTTCTAATACTAGTATTAGAGATCAGAGATAGAAAGGGCTGACGGAGGACCACCCTCTAATACATTTTTAAGTGAAAATAAGTGTTCTTTTGAAGAAGCCCTCCAACCACACCTTCACGTTCAGCCCTCTAAATCCCCTCTGGGGCACCTGTAGTCTCAGGCTCTGTGTCAGGAAAGAACACGGAAGAGAAGGTGCCAGCCCTTGTGGAGTTCACCATCTGCCCGGGAGCCAGACGGCGTGGGTGTCTCTAGATCAACACTCAACTCACTCAGGTCCAGATACTCAGGGCAGGAGCACTAAGTGAGGGGCTGTATTCATAATGAGCTCTGTGGAGTTTAGGTGGGCTTTTCAGAGGCAGTGGTAAGGATCCCAGAGATGAGGGAAGAGACTCCCTGAGATTGAGATCTTCTCACACTGAAGAGATTTGGCTACTTATCTGCTAAGACGGAGTGTCTGTGTGCCATCTCTCTCTACCGGGGCCAATGGATATTTCAGAGGACGTCAATGGAATCCACACAACTCCATTCCAGTCCCACATATTATAAACATGCTAAGTGCTACCAACCATATCTCGTCTGGGCAAGAGTCTCATAAGCACCGGGACTGTACCATGTTCCCCAGGCAGGGATGGAAGAAATTACACACGAGGTTATGATCATAATAAGCCTCTTCCTCCATGTTTAACCCATCCTCCGAGGAAACCCAACAATGTGATTCCTTGTTTAAAATCCTGCTTGGTTTCCTAATGCCTAAAGTCCATAGAGTCAAAGCTATGGTTTTTCCAGTAGTTGTTTATGGATGTGAGAGTTAGACCATAAAGAAAGCTGAGCACCGAAGAACTGATGCTTCCAAATTGTGGTGCTGGAGAAGACTCTTGAGAGTCCCTGGGACAGCAAGGAGATCAAACCAGTCAATCCTAGAGAAAGTCAACCCTGAATATTCACTGGAAGGACTGATGCTGATACTGAAGCTCCAATACTTTGGCCACCTATTGCGAAGAACTGACTCACTGGAAAAGACTCTGATGCTGGGGAAGATTGAAGACAGGAGGAGAAGGGGACGACAGAAGATGAGATGGTTGGATGGCATCACTGACTCGATGGACATGAGTTTGAGTAAGCTCTGGGAGTTGGTGATGGACAGGGAAGCCTGGCGTGCTGCAGTCCATCGGGTTGCAAAGAGTCGGACACGACTGAGTGACTGAAGAACAGCCTAGAAGCAGAGGTCCGTGCCCCGCTGAGGGCCTTGGGATGCCTCTTTGTTTCTTCCCTACGTGGGGCCCCTCCCCACCTGCAAGTCCTACTCCAAATTCCCCCACCTGTGCTTCCCAAATCTGATGCGCTTTTCACCAGGCTGCCTCTTTGCCACCCCCTCCACACACTGGCATTTCTTCAGTAGCATTGGGAGACTTGGATGCAGCTGACCAGAGCTGTCCCTCTGCCAGGGCCCCTGCATCAGGCTCTGCACCACGTGAGGGTGGGAATCGTTGCCTCACTTATCTCTGTATTTCAAGAACCCAGCCCAGGGTTAGAGCAGGCGGAGCAGACAGCTGATAACTGCTGGCTGATTAGAAGGAAGGAAATAAATGGACGGAAGAGAGGAAGTCAAAATATTTGTCAAGTCCACGTTCATCCTACTTTCGTTAAGTCCCAGCACTGACTCCGTGAGTCTAACTGCCCCAGCTGACTTCATCTGTGTGTCCCATTAAGCATGAACCCAAGAGTCCCTTTCTAAGCTTGGGGACAGCTCAAGAGAGGCAAACTTGGGAAGTATTTTCCCCTTTTGGTTTAAAAAAAAAAATGAGACCAATAATGATAAAATTTCATTATTTGTTAATTTTGAGTTTGGGGGTAATATAAAAAATCCTTGGTTAGGAAGAAAAAAAAATCTAAAAGCAAGAGAAGTGCAATAACGAATAGATTTATTTTTAAGATAGTAGGGTTTGGGGTGACGTCTGGAATGGGTGAACTGACATTTGCTGGCTGAAAGATAGTAGGGGTGGACTGTGAAGAACTGAAAATCCAGAAACAGCAAAAGTAGGAAAAGTGGCAAATATTTCTACAGTCCTACATCAGGCTATTATTAGACTTAATGAGGGATGCACATTCTTTCTTAGACTACTCTTTGTTTTCATAATAGATGGACTATATTTCCTATCTTAAATATCTCTCACTAAAATTCCTAAAGTTTTTGTCCACATCAGAAAGAAAACTCATTTCCCTTTTTCCTGGTTTAGAAAAATTACTGTTTCTTAATGCATTAAAATCACATGACTCTGATATTTAAATAAAGAAAATTGTTGTCATTGTTCAGCAGCTAAGCTGTGTCTGACTCTTTGTGACCCCATGGACTGCATGCAGCCCACCAGGCTATGCTGTCCTTTGCTGTAAATAAAGAAAATACAGCACATTCAATTGAAAAATTATGCATAAAAAGTTTTTGTTAATTCAAACTATCTTAATGTTACTAACAAATAATACTTATATAGTGTTTCAGTTCAGTTCAATCACTCAGTCATGTCCGACTCTTTGCAACGCCATGAACCGCAGCACGACAGGCTTCCCTGTCCATCACCAACTCCCGGAGTTTACCCAAACTCATGTCCATTGAGTCGGTGATGCCATCCAACCATCTCATCCTCTGTCGTCCCCTTCTCCTGCCTTCAATCTTTCCCAGCATCAGGGTCTTTTCCAAAGAGTCAGTTCTTCGCATCAGCTGGCCAAAGTATTGGAGTTTCAGCTTTAGCATCAGACCAATGAACACTCAAGACTGATCTCCCTTAGGATGGACTGGTTGGATCTCCTCACGGTCCAAGGGACTCTCAAGAGTCTTTTCCAACACCACAGTTCAAAAGCATCAATTCTTCTGCCCTTAGCTTTCTTTATAGTCTAACTCTCATATCCATATATGACTACTGGAAAAACCATAGCCTTGACTAGACGGACTTTGGTGACAAAGTAATGTTTCTGCTTTTTAATATGCTGTCTAGGTTGGTCATAACTTTCCTTCCAGGGAGTATGCGTCTTTTAATTTCATGGCTGCAATCACCATCTGCAGTGATTTTGGAGCCCCCAAAATAAAGTCAGCCACTGTTTCCCCATCTATTTCCCATGAAGTGATGGGACCACATGCCATGATCTTAGTTTTCTGAATGTTGAGCTTGAAGCCAACCTTTTCACTCTTCTCTTTCACTTTCATAAAGAGGCTCTTTAGCTCTTCTTTACTTTCTGCCATAAGGGTGGTGTCACCTGCATATTTGATGTTATTGATATTTCTCCCGGCGATCTTGATTCCAGCTTGTGCTTCTTCCAGCCCAGTGTTCCTCATGATGTACTCTGCATATAAGTTAAATAAGCAGGGTGACAAGATACAGCCTCGACATACTCCTTTTCCTATTTGGAACCAGTCTGTTGTTCCATGTGCAGTTCTAACTGTTGCTTCCTGACCTGCATACAGGTTTCTCAAGAGGCAGGTCAGGTGGTCTAGGATGCCCATCTCTTTCAGAATGTCCCACAGTTTGTTGTGATCCACACAGTCAAAGGCTTTGGCATAGTCAATGAAGCAGAAATAGATGTTTTTCTGGAACTTTCTTGCTTTTTTGATGATCCAGAGGATGTTGGCAATTTGATCTCTAGTTCCTCTGCCTTTTCTAAAACCTGTTTGAACATCTGGAAGTTCACAGTTCATGTATTGCTGAAGCCTGGCTTGGAGAATTTTGAGCATTACTTTACTAGTGTGTGAGATGAGTGCAATTGTGCGGTAGTTTGAGCATTCTTTGGCATTCCCTTTCTTTGGGATTGGAATGAAGACTGACCTTTTCCAGTCCTGTGGCCACTGCTGAGTTTTCCAAATTTGCTGACATATTGAGTGCAGCACTTTCACAGCATTATCTTTTAGGATGTGAAATAGCTCAACTGGAATTCCATCACCTCCACTAGCTTTGTTCGGAGTGATGCTTCCTAAGGCCCACTTGACTTCACATTCTAGGATGTCTGGCTCTAGGTGAGTGATCACACCATTGTGATTATCTGGGTTGTGAAGATCTTTTTTGTACAGTTCTTCTGTGTATTCTTGCCACCTCTTCTTAGTATCTTCTGCTTCTGTTAGGTCCATACAATTTCTGTCCTTTATTGAGCCCATCTTTGCATGAAATGTTCCCCTGGTATCTCTAATTTTCTTGAAGAGATCTCTAGTCTTTCCCATTCTATAGTTTTTCTCTATTTCTTTGCACTGATTGCTGAGGAAGGCTTTCTTATCTCTCCTTGCTTTGGAACTCTGCATTTAAATGGGTATATCTTTCCTTTTCTCCTTTGCTTTTGGATTCTCTTCTTTTCACAGCTATTTGTAAGGCCTCCTCAGACAGCCATTTGCTTTTTTGTATTTCTTTTTCTTGGGGACGGTCTTGCTCCCTATCTCTTGTATAATGTCATGAACCTCCGTCCATAGTTCATCAGGCACTCTGTCTATCAGATCTAATCCCTTGAATCTATTTCTCACTTCTACTGTATAATCATAAGGGATTTGATTTAGGTCATACCTGAATGGTCTAGTGGTTTTCCCCACTTTCTTCAATTTAAGCCTGAATTTGGCAATAAGGAGTTCATGATTTGAGCTACTGTCAGCTCCCAGTCTTGTTTTTGCTGACTGTATAGAGCTTCTCCATCTTTGGCTCCAAAGAATACAATCAGTCTGATTTCGGTGTTGACCATCTGGTGCTGTCCATGTGTAGAGTCTTCTCTTGTGTTGTTGGAAGAGGGTGTTTGCTATGACCAGTGCGTTCTCTTGGCAGAACTCTTAGCTAGCCTCCAGCTAACCAAGAGATCACATGGAAGGTGCACTTGTAAATGTTACTCTAAGGGTCTCAAGACAAGGGCAGCATCTTTTTTTTCTTTTACAGTCTCTCGAGCACCTACCACAAGAACTACTGAGCATCTACATAAATCATGCCGGAGCAGGAGACTGTGTCTTAACGAGGGACCATCTTTAAGAGCATTTAAGGATAATTAAGAAACAAAAGACAAAATTCAGAAAAAACAATCGATGAATAAGGAAGTTTATGTTAAAAACAACCTCTCGAGTATTTACATCTTTTCAAAACAGTCAAGAAGAAGCAAATGGTATTTTAAACTGATACCGACAACATGTTAACCTCACTCTTGTCATTCTGGGAGGATCAAGGACAATGATTCATTAAAAAAAAAACAACAACGCTAAGACTTCAATTACACACATTCACCTTGTTATCACTTTTTGACACTTTCCCCCCCACCCAACTGTCATAACTAAGAACTATTTCCCCTTTAAATACTTTCTATCGTTAACGGCTACTCTGTGAGGGATGTGAGCTGGGTTCTATCAAGGAGACAGTAATATAACAGAACTTGATTCTCTTCACCTGAATTTGAGAGTACTGGTTTATTTTTCAATCAGTTATCTTAAATATCTCACAAATGCCAAGTTGCTCGGCTTTAGTTTCTAATCATGGAGCTAACATTTTTCTGGTAATTTGTCAATGGAGGCGGAAGAGAATTATGGCTCCTTAATGCATCTCTCAACCCTAATGAGTTGCTCAAAGGATGAGTCTGGGCTGAGAAGTTAAGGGCGAGGGGCTAGGTCAACTCGTCAGGCAAATTCGGCTGGTTTCTTTCACTTGTGGCCTCACCCAGAGGGACCCGTGGAGGTTCTGCCCAAGAGCCCCTCTTGACTTCCAGAAAAAGCCAGGATATGGACAGTTTTGCCACAGATGCTGAGGGTCTTGGGTTGGACCAGAATTTGCTGGCTCTGGGGACTGGGGGTGGAGGAGGGCATGGTGCCACCCGCTATGAAATGCTGACCTTGGTCTGCTTTGTTGAGAGAAAAGCTATGTTCACAGAACGAAATTTAAAAGCATTGTTACTGAAATGCTCTAAGCTGACTTTTATAGATTTTCAAAAACTTCCCAGTGTGAAGTAATCACAAACTTCAAGGAAAATTTCAAAAAGAGCAGTATGACTCTGATCACTCTTCCACCCAGATTCACCAATTATTATTTGCTGCAGTTGCTTTCCGTCCACACGCACACACACACACGCTCTCCACACACACACACATGCTCCACACACACACACGCGCTCCACACACACACACACACGCCCTCCACACACACACGCTCTCCATACACACACACACACGCTCCACACACACACACACACACACACGCATGCTCTACACACACACGCGCGCTCCACACACACACACACACGCCCTCCACACACACACGCTCTCCATACACACACACACACACACACGCTCCACACACACACACACACACGCATGCTCTACACACATACACACACATGCTCTAGACACACACGCTCTATACACACACACACAACCACACACACACACGCTCTATACACACATACATGCTCACACACACACGCTCTACACACACACACACATGCACATGTTCCACACACACGCTCTACACACACACACGCTCTACACACACACACTCTGTCTCTCTCCCACTTATTTTCCCTGAGCCACCTGAGATGAAGCCGCATATATCCTGCCCCTATTTCCTTGGCTGCTCTAATCTACAATGCATGCATGCTACGCCGCTTCAGTCATGTCTGACTCTTTGCGACCCCATGGACTGTAGCCCGCCAGGTGCCTCTGTCCCTGGGATTCTCCAGGCAAGAACATGGGACTGAGCGGCCATTTCCTTCTCCAGGGATCTGCCCGACCCAGGGAATGTATCCAAGTCTCTTCTGTCTCTTGCACTGGCAGGTGGGTTCTTTACCACTAGCACCACCTGGGAAGCCCACACATACAATATAATTTCAGAATTGCTGTATTCGTACCCATGAGGAGTTTGAGATTTGTTTGCAGTTCTTTTTTCTGTTTTTTTTTTAGGCAGAGGACATATTATGTTCACAAGTAACTGAAATTAATTTTCCCCCTTTCTTATTTTATTCCCTTAAGATACAGTTGGAACATTTACTTCAGTTGCCTTTTAGTTTTATGGCTGTCCCCAGTGTTGACTTGCTTTTTGAACCTGAAAACATTTACTTGATTCCTAAAGTCAGAACCACACAGACAGAGAAGCTCCTGGACCTTCTGCCTCCTCCTCTCCCAGCCCTTGCAGCGAACCAGGTTCAGCAGTTGTGTACATATGAAATGTCATACACTTAAAAATTAGCAATTGCAATGCATTTTTTTTTTTGAAATTATATCCCCCGCAAAGACCCAGAGAGGCCAATGACAGGGCCCAAGTGTCTAAAACGAGTATAGCCGGCAGTTTACCTGGTATCAAGATCTCTATTTATCAATATGCGCTTGAATTCTTTCAAGCCCTATTCACCAAAACTTCTGGGGTTTGAAGCCCGGGTTTAGGGCAAGTACCGGGTGTTGGGAGTACCTGCTCCTCCGAAACCTCTGGAGGTGGGGACGCTGGTTGTCCAGATCGCCGACCATCCTGATAGTTGGCGTTTCTTCGCTGACGCAGAGGAGGGAAAAGACGGTTCCAGTTGATCATTCCTCCCTAGAAAGAGATCACCGCAGAGGTTAGACGTGGAGGCGAGGAAGCCTCGGAAAGCTCGGCAGAGCCTTCTCCAGTGACGCAGTCACAGCTGCAGCCTGGAGGCGAGATGTCAGATGGATGTGCTGTGCGCAAGCGGAAAGAGTCCTGCAGCCTTCCATCAATAGGCTGAAATCGGCAGCCTGCAGGAGATGCGCTGAAAGAAACGGAGGGGGTAGGTGCTGCCAAAGGGACTTGTGCCCTCTGGCTGCGGAAGGTGGCGGAAGACGCATGCAGTCACTCCTAACCTCAGCCCCACGGTGTCCCCACCGACGCCATCCCGACCCCGCTGGGCTCTGGAGAAGCCGCAAGGAGGAGGCTAACTCGGGGTGGGCGACCAGAAACCTGGAGCTTCTTCAGCAGCTCTTTAAAATGCTGCTCCTCTCTCTTCTTGTTCTTTTTTAAAATTTGAGTAAAATTTGAGCAAGGTCAGCAGAGAGAGAGAGACTGCAGGTGGAGATAAACCTCAGGTTGGGGGACAGGCTTGAGAATGTAAAGGTAAATCCTCCACAAAGGGAAAAGCGGTTCAGGCCTGTCCTCCATGTGGCTTTCTGGATAACTAAACATGGATGGGGAGGTCATTTCTTGCCTTTTCTACGTCATCAGTGAACAGAAGCCACAATGGGAAGAAAAAAGAGTATTCACCTCATGCTGCTTTTTAAAAATGGATGTTTTTTTACCCATATGCCAAATTTTTAATTTATCAACTTCAATCTGTTTCTAGATGTCTTCTGGTTCTGGAAGATTTAGAGACTAAGAAAACCTAAAATTTTTCCTACTATAAATACTTGTGGATAAAATTTTAAAATATTTCAAAAGCAGAGCTGGACACAAAGGGGAGACAGAGGCCCTAGGGTGACAGAAACAAGCTCTGGAAACCAGGGCGGTAAAGAAGCAGAGTGTGAGGGTGAGCACACTCTGCTAACTCAGACCCCCCTGGGTACTAGCACCTATCTGGGTTCAGGAGTGGAGGCCTTGGGCCTGAAAGAGGCTACGACTGTATGCAACTACGTGGTGAAATCTCTCATTGTAATACTGAGTAAACAAGTACATACAAAATAGTACATTTGTATGACTCCCTTTATATGCTAACTTTTCTGTATGTTATACTTTATAGAACATTACAAGAAGAAATAGAAAACTTGACAAGACTTTTAGCCATTAATGTCACTGAAATAATACTTAAGAATCTACCTACTAAAAATCTACAGGTGAAGTCCATGAAAATTTTAAGGACCTGCTGTCATACAAATTGTTCTAGAGAAGAGAAAAGGAAAAGAGCTCTCCATCTAATTTTCTGAGGCTATGTAATGCTGTTTCCAAAATCAGAGGAGGCCATCAGAAAACAGCCCATTTTTAATTTATGGACAGGTACAACAATCATAAATAAAATATCAACAAACTCAATCCAACAATGTTAAAAAAAATTACCATCTTATCCAATAAGATATATTAAATTAGGATTTATCTCAGAAGTCTTAGAAAATATAGTAATGTAATTCACATATTAACAAATTAAAAGAGAAAAAACAAATGCTCACTCAACAGATACAAAAATAATTTGATAAAACTTGATGAAGAGACAAGAATGCCTATTACCACCTCTTGCATTCAACACAAGTCACTGCATAATGCAGACAGACCAACCAGTTGTGAAAGAAAATGCAGCAGGATGGAAGGGACAAAACAAAGCTGTCATTCACACAGGACGGCCGTCTTACCTAGAAAACGAGGACTACCAAGACAGATACAAGAGACAAAAATATCAGGAACGTCCCCTGCCTGTGATCACCGAGAAGATGGAACTGCAAACAATTCCTATTTACAAAGAATAATAGAAACTATTTAGGTACCTACGAGGGCTTCCCTGGTGACTCAGATGGTAAAGAGTCTGCCTGCAACACAAGAGACGTGGGTTTGATCTCTGAGTCGGGAACATCCCCTGGAGAAGGAAATGGCAACCCACTTCAGTACTCTTGTCTGGGAAATCCCATGGACAGAGGAATCTGGAGGTCCACGGGGTCGCAAAGAGTCACACAAGACTGAGCAACTAACAGCTCTCACACTCACCCATAGGTCCTTACGAATTAAATCGAACAGAAGATCCGCAAGGTCTCCATGAAAAATGGTAAGCGTGATTGAAGGGAATCAGTGGAAAGACAGCCCATTCCTGCCTGAGAAGGCTCAAAACTGGCATCTTTCCACACTCTAATTCCAGAGTGCAGCAAAGATGGTGGGTTGACTCTCAATATCCACATTCTTATTAAAAATAAGATTTCTGTTGGTGACACAGTTACTACAACACATTCTCAGCGTCCCCCACATGGACTCAATGGGCCAATGGTATGCAAGCAGGAAGGGCACGCGGGACCCCCAGGGGGACCTTCAAGGCAGGGACGCAGCCTTCCTCAGTGCTTCCTCCTCCTTCCTGGCCCCAAGTTGAGGACAGGGCAGCAGTAAGAGAAGAGGAGACTGGGGGCAGCAACTGCTCCTGACGGTTGGGGGCTGTCAACGCCTGGTTTGTTTTACACGACACAGACTCATACCTTGTTTAGGTTTCTGTGACTTCACGATGCTGTCACATGCAGCTAAAGCTGTGTGTGCGTGTGTTTGTTTTGGTGGAACGAGACAGCCTGAAATTAAGGGTCAAAACTAGACCCGAATACTTTCAAGAAATATAAAGGAGGACTTTGTCTACCAGTTATTAGGACTTACTGCCAGATGACAAGAATTAAAGTAGGATGGCATGAGCACGTGACAGGTGAGCAGGGCAAAGAAACAGGCCGAGAAATCAGAAGGAAACACAGACACTTAGTAAATGACGGAGGGGCCCTGTAAGTCAGCAGGAAGGACACCATTTAGTGAACAGTGCTGGGACAACTGGCTACAGACATGGAGAAAGACAGAATTAGACCTCCTGCCACATACAAAATAAGCTTATTGTAAAATAAACCCCATAGGTTAAAGATTTAAATCTGGAAAGCTAAGCTGTTAATAAACATCTTAGAAAAAATAAGAGATATTCTTAATGTTGCTGGGATGGGAAAGGATTTCTAAAACCAAAATGTGAAGCATAAATCACAAAAAAAGGGCTGCTAACAATTATGACAAATAAGAATTTTGTATGATTAAAAACAATAGAGCTGGAAGACAAAGCATAGATTAAGAGAAGACGTTTGTAACACATAACTGACAAAATAGTATCCAGAATATGTAGAGAATCAATGAGAAAAAAATAACACAAGAGAAAAGTGGAGAATACATATGAAAAAACAATTTGCTGAAGAGGAAACCCTGAATCAATAAACATAAGATCTTCAACCTCACTAGCATGGGAAATGCAAACTAAAACATCATTAAGTCATTTCATAACTGTAGGACTGGCAAAAATAAAATGTCTAACAATACCAAGGATGGGGGTGATGTGAAGGAAATGGGAATTCTATGCAGTGTTGATGAGAGTTTACATTGGCACAAACATTTCAGAGAACAATGTGTCAAGATCCAGTAAAACTGAGGATGTTCTCTAGTCTAGCAATTTTATCTCCAGGGAGCTAGGAGTGCCTTGAGGGACATTTAGAAGGATACTCTCTGAAGCACCAATTATAATATTAAGTAAGAAAGCGTAAAAAAATTCAGCTGTCCCTAAGTAGGGAAATAAACTAGTGAGTGGTTCCATTATATAAAAGACTATTACATGTGCAGCTAGAATAAATGAACTAGATCTAATGGATACATCTCAAAAATACAATGTTGAATGAACAAAGAAAGCTACGTAAGAATATATGTATATAAAACTGTTTACATAAATTTAAAAATATTTAGAATAGCATACTGTGTAGCCTATTTTATGGATATATATGTATGTGTGTACACACACACACACACACACACACACGTGGTGATTCTGCCCCCACCCCCCAGGGAATATTTGGGGGCAGATGTCTGGAGGCATTTTTGGTTGTCTTAGGGGATGGGGCAGAGAAGGCAATGGCAAGCCACTCCAGTACTCTTGCCTAGAAAATCCCATGCATGGAGGAGCCTGGTAGGCTGCAGTCCATGGGGTCGCTAAGGGTTGGACACGACTGAGCGACTTCACTTTCACACACTGGAGAAGGAAATGGCAACCCACTCTAGTGTTCTTGCCTGGAGAATCCCAGGAAGGGGGAGCCTGGTGGGCTTCCGTCTATGGGGTCACACAGAGTCGGACACGACTGAAGTGACTTAGCAGCAGCAGCAGGGGGTGGGGAGGAGTCTAGGGAGAGGGTGGTGGGTGCTGATGGTTTTTAGGAAGTAGAGGCCATGGCTGCGACTAAGCATCCTCTAATGCACAGGACAGACCCCACAACAAAGGACGGCCTGGACTGAGAGGCCCGTAGTGTCCTGGCTGAGAAGCCCTGATATACATACAGGTGGCGAAGATACAAATACAAGCAGGCTGTGGACACCGTAAAAGGCATCAGATACACAATACACCTGCTTCAGGACAGGAGGGTGGGAAGGGGAATGAGCCTCTGGGTGAATCTGTGACATTTTATTCTTCAAAGGGAGTGAGAGGGGAAGAATAAGCAAAGCAAAGCAAAACAAAAAACCAACAACAAAAAACAAAACTAGCCCCCAAGCTGGGATCGAAAAAAGTGCTTCAAAAGCAGAAAGTCGCAGGAGCTCTAGGTTCTGGGGTGTTTTGACACTGGTCTGCTCTTTCTGCAGGTTCAACGTGAGCCTCTGCAAACAGGAAACACTTCCTTCACTTTGTCTTCTTCAAAAGCAATAACCACAGACTCAAAAGAGGAAGGAGGAAACAGCTTGCATTTTGAAGAGCCATTTTATGTTATTAGTTGGTAAGGAGATTTTCAAATGAAGTCAAAGTTCTTCTGAAAACAAGCAAACAACAGATTTTCCAACTGAGAGCAGCAAAAGATTGATCATGTTGCATTATGTGGAAGTTACGTGGACTAGAACTCTATCTCTAAAGGTCTTGGCTGGTTTCAGAGGGGACTGCCAGGCAGGCCATATCTACACTGAGAAGCCTGGTCAGAAAAGTCCCCCAGGGGCCCCGGGGGCACTCGTGGCTTCCACGGGAAACACGAGCAAGGCACATGGTCTGGTCCTTGCTGCCATGGAGCTCCTGATCTCCTCAGGGAAAGGAAGACATCCAGAAAGGGAAAAGTCAGAACCAGGCAAGGAGGTCCAGGAAGGAAGCCACGAGGCATCAAAGGGTGCAGCCGAAGTTCGGGGGTGAAACTTCAAAGAGGGTGGGGGCTTTTAGCTGAGTTTTAAAGGCTGAGCATGGTTTCAACCATGGAGAGGAGAGCCAGGCATTTTGTCAGGCTGTTCAAAGACTGGGGACTGAGAATGCATTTATTCCTACTTCAAGGGCCAAAACAATGCTCTGGAGTAATGATGGAGGACAAAGGAGTAGAGGAGGCTGAGTGACTGAAGCAGTCTCTAGAGCCAGAACATACATGAAGTCGCTCAGTCGTGTCCGCCTCTTTGCAACCCCATGGACTGTAGACCACCAGGCTCCTCCATCCATGGGATTCTCCAGGCAAGAACACTGGAGTGGCTTGCCATTTCCTTCTCCAGGGGATCTTCCCCACCCAGGGATTGAACCCAGGTCTCCTGCGTTGTAGGCAGACGCCCTACCATCTGAACCATCAGGGAAGTCTATGTAACCTGAGGTTTTAGTTAAAAAACAAAAAAACAACTTCTTTGAACTTCAGTTTTCTCATCTGTAACAGATCCAACCAGTCCATTCTAAAGGAGATCAGTCCTGGATGTTCATTGGAAGGACTGATGCTAAAGCTGAAGCTCCAATACTTTGGCCACCTCATGCAACGAGTTGACTCACTGGAAAAGACTGTGATGCTGGGAGGGACTGGGGGCAGGAGGAGACGGGGATGACAGAGAATGAGATGGCTGGATGGCATCACCGACTCGATGGACATGAGTTTGAGTGAACTCTGGGAGTTGCTGATGGACAGGGAGGCCTGGCGTGCTGTGATTCATGGGGTTGCAAAGAGTCGGACACGACTGAGCGACTGAACTGAACTGAACATGCAAATAACAACTACATTCAACTCATAAGGATATGAGAAATAATGAGTTTGTACATGTAAAGCCTTTAAAACAGAGCCTGAAAAATGTCTAAAAGCATATTACATATATATTTAGCTATTATTACCCTCTGATACTTGTATGGTGTCTTACAGGGTTATTTCTCATCTTCCCAGCTCAACTACAGGGCTGTGGAGAGCTGCACTGGGGGTGAGATTTGCATCAAAACCCCCAGGTGGCGGGCACGACTCTCAGCTCAGGGCAGCCCAAAGCTGGTTCCCCAGCAAAGGGCGAGATGGAGGTTACACAGCGGGTATAAATGAATGTGATGGTTCAGAACAATGAAGTCTTTCCAAAAGCATCCTTATCTTACTGTAAAAGGTTGGTCCCTGGGGGTGGGGAAAGCATCCTTTATTCTCTGTCTTGGTGATCTGAAAGCCTTTATCAGATGCTAGGTTCTGAACTGTAGAGCAGGTGGGACCCTCTCCACGGTGGCTGCCTGTGGACTGTGTCAGGAAGATGCTGGGGTGGGTTATGGGTCCATCAGGGCATAGTGACAGGGCTGCTCAGTGACACCAAGAGGCAGCACCTATGCAGGAACCATCAGCCCTGCTGTGGCCCATGGCTGTCCAGTGGCCTCCACGTCGCAGCACACACAGAGGGCGGTATGGGTGTGACACACAGGACAGAGGAAGCCCCCACACCTGGCCTGGCAGCTTCGGGCCCTCCCCACTGCCCTGTGCGCTGAAGGGATCGCCACCTCAGCCTACCTGTGACCGGGACCCAGGGCTCGGGAAGTCCTGCCGCAGACTCTAAGGAAACACTGTACGTTCAACACGAGCAGTTTACCGTGGAGTTCAGACACAGGGAAGACCAGACTGCTTCGGGTGGCTCGGTTACAGTAAAATCGGCGGAATCAGAGTGCCTACTCAAGCACCGCTAAGAACCTGAGCCATGAAGCTGGAGAGAGAGCTCAGACGGTGTCCCCGCCTTCCAGAAACTCCCAGTCTGGTATCCTATCCGTTAAATTGCTTTTCCCTCTTCGTCCAGGTTACCCGGAACACCCTCTGCTTGGTGAGCAGCACCTCCTTCGCTCTCCACACCCTCCCGGGGCACCGGATCCCCCGACCCCTGCCCCCATGCCCCTCTGGCTTCTGGAGAATCACACTTTCTTGGTCTTTTGAGCCTCTGGTCACTCCCTGAGTGCCCCTGAGAGCCGCTGCCTCCGATCTGTGTTCTTAGCACGCGGGCCAGTGTCCCTAAGGTCCTGTTAGGATCATTCCTCCTCTCTTTCTACGTCTGTCCCAGGGCTTTAGTTCCCAGGCGTCTGGTGGAGACTCCTACCCGCCCCCCACACCAGGTGCTGCCCCCTGGAGCCACACGGCCGGCTCTCCTGACACGTCCCCTCAGAGGCTCCAGAGACATGTAAGATGGAGCATGTCCCACACAAAACTCGCCATCGGTCCCATATCTCTTCCTGTGTCCCCACTCCTGGGGAATGACACGGATGTCCATCCACAGCACATGCCAGCTCACCAGCTCTGCAAACTAAGTCCCTAGTCCTTTGGAATCTGTCTGTTTCTCTCCACTCTGACTCCTGCCGTCCCATTTTAGATCACTATCAAGGGTGATTTTCTGAGAGACAAATCTCATCATGCCATCTCTCCACTTAAAAACCTTTCAGTGGTTCCCACTGCCTTTCTATCAGTCTTAAAATACTTTTCCTTCATTGATAGCAATCACAAACCCACTACTTGCTAACATACTTTTATGGAAAAAAAAAACCCCAACATTTTCCAAAACAAAGATTATTAGTTACTGAGAAGAATGTCATTATTTTCTATTTTTGTAAATCTCTTTTATGTCTGGCTTAATGGAAGACAGCTGGATTCTCGCATCTGCGTCTGTAGTCAATTCTGCTACAAGCTACTCTGGCTTCTGAAGTATAGAAAAATATCTAGCCATATGGAGATGCAGAGTTAGAAAAAAAATTAAGAAAAAATTAAGAGTGTACTAACGGCCTTCTCGGGTAAGTGTAGATGTTCTTTGATACTCATCAAGCTCCTATTGGTTTTAGGATACAGTTCGGGTTTCTTACCAAGGCTTGCCAGCCTCCTGTTGGCCATCCCAATGGTCTTCCTCACCACTCTGGCCTCACAGTCTAGACACCTGCCCAGGAGGCTTCTCTAATCCCCCGAGTCCGGGGTGAGCTGCTCCCTCACACACCTTGCCAAGGACAGCCCCTTGGCACGTTACACTTCAATTCTCTGCTAGGAATCTTCCCAGCAGATGATGAGATCCATGAAGGCTGAGACTGTCTTTCTTGTCTCTGTATTAATAGACCCAATCTCGCCTGTCACCCGGCACATCCAACGACTTAAGAAATATTTGCTGAATAAGGCAGTGGACAAATATACAGCAAAGCATATTGCTGAGTGAAGTTCTAGGGGGGTTTCCTTGGCAAAGACGGAACAGTGAGTTGTAATACAGGGCCCTAAGTGTTGGGATGGACAGGGTGGGAGGGGCTGAGGCTGGGAGGTCCAGAGAGTGGAGCACATCACACAGCCGATAGGACCTTTAATGGCAGGAGGCGGCCGGAGGCACTGACTCCCTCTAACGTGGGAACCAGGAGTTTTCAAAGAACCGCGGCTGGGAGGCTGCGGTGGTGCCGGGAAGCTGCAGCTAGGCTCACGGGAGGGGTGTTTATAAATCATGGACTGCTGCCCTGTCTGCATCGCAGGCTGCCGCTCACGGTGTAAATACGAGTAGGCTTGGCTTCATTCCCGTACCTTCTACGTGCAGAGCGCTGCACTGGGGCCAGGTAAAGAGGGCTGTGACACACCAAGAAGTGACTAATTTCCTATGGCCCAGAGAGCGCTTAGCTGAGGTGACAAAACAAAGGCACGGTAGAAACTGAACAGGAGGTGCTGGGGATGCGGCGTGCAGTGACTGAGGGCGATGGGAGAGGCCTCCTGCTGACTGAGCGCCAGGGGCTGCTATCACGAGCACTAGCTTCACAGCAAAACCCAGAAACAAACCCCATGAGAGCCGCCACACCCAGAAACTAGCCATACGTCTATCCATCACGCGGAGGAAAGATGGAAGGACAATCACAGGGCTGAGAACAAGTCCGATCATGTCTTTGGGAAGCAGTTCCTGGGTCACGCCTAGGAATGTGACCAGGAGAAGCACATGGGAGACGGAGGCGGACTCAGCGTGTGAAGCGCCCCATCGTCACGTTTGCACAGATGCCAGAAGCGGTCATGACAGTGGCGCTCTGTGCTGCTGGGCACAAGCGGTCTTAGCAGGTGCTCGGAGGAAACCACTGACCAGAGGGAAACTAGGGCTGCTTGAACACAGTCCCAGGTTAATTTGACAGCTCTCAGTTTTCTTTGGGGTTATCTGACAGCCAGTTTGGGGGGCTCAGACACTTCACATCAACCACCCTTCTCAGCAGAACACAAGGCAACTACCACAGTAGTGAGATCTGAGACAGGACTCTCCAATGACGGCCTGATGCCCTCTGCCATGGCTCCTCCTCCTTATCCTCGTTGGCCAGAGCTCTGGGGGCCACTCCCTTGCTGGGTGGGGAGGGCCCGGGCCACGGGTGTGGTCTGGGGACTGGACTTGGGAGGCAGTGAGGAGTTGGGTGAGGAAGTGCCCAGAGGCCACAATTAGAAAGCAATGCCACAGCCCAGGCCACTGTGCTCCCTGCAAGGGGCGCTCCGGCTTGTGTGCGTGCCAACCGACGCGCGTCCTGAGTTCTGTGTGTCTTGGACGCATGTCTCATGAGAGGCCGGGGCTTCCCATCACCACCGGTCTTAACGTCTCCTGAAACATGGGTGCAATTCTAACAGGCAGAGGAAAGGACCCAGGAGACGAGAGCAGCTGACTTCAGATGACCCTGAGGTCACGGGCTCCCCACCCCGGGGGGCGAGGAGCAGGGGTGATACTGGGGATCCCAGGTACTGCCATGCCTGGGGTGGGGTGGGGGTGCTCACATTTCTCCAAGGCTGGCTGACCCTCCTCTAACAGGGATCTTCTCTTCCGTGGAGCGTCAGGATCAAAGGGGACCCCGCCTTTTGGGGGGAGGTTTGGTTTTGATTTTGGCATTGAACGGGAACGCGCACTCTCTTGTGAGGAGGAAGTGGTGGTGAGGGTATGAGCAGCCCAGGCTGGGGCCATCTGGTGCAGGAAGAGGACACCTCTGTCTCGCTTGAAGGCGTCTTTACCCTCTTCACTTGATTCACCAGCACACGCGTCTGAACACTGAACACAGAACTGCACAGCACAAGGCACAGCTTCCTTGAAAACATGAAGGAAAGGGCAACTGTTGGCACTGGGATGACATGCTTCCGCGTTACACCTTTTGTTTACAATTTGTTTTGCTTTTTTTTTTCTTTTGCTCCTTAACCTTAGCTCTACACAGATATTAGATAAGAGTAAAAATTAAGTTTAGTTCTGGTGCTTGTTACCAGTAAGTGTCTGGACAGAAGAAGAGGTGAAAATTGTTATTAAAACTGAGATTGGGGATGACTCAGCGTTTCCCCTCTTTTTATCTCTCTTCCCCGCCGAGCGGTCACTCATCTTCACCCTTCGGCAATCATCTGTCACTTCCTTACTCGTCCTCCGACCAGCACTGGGCCAGGGCGGACAGCATCTCCTGAAAGCCTGGCGACCCTTCTGGACTCAGCTCGCTGCTCTGTACATCAAATCCAGCCCACTCTCAAGTACCACCTGTAAGGGGGTCTGCCACTGTGTCCAACTTCGCTGTCATCCTGTGTGATTAAACCAACAGCCTCTTAAATGAGCTCACTGCCGTGCTTTACTGAGCGTCACAGATATTCCGTTTGTTACACACTGAAGGTCTGTGGCAACGCTGCACTGAGCGTATCTATCCGCGACATTTTCCCAGCAGCATTTACTTACTCTGTGCCTGTGCATCACTACTTGCCATGGTGACCTGTGACTGGTGACCTTTGATGCTACTGTTGTAACTGTTCCAGGGTGCCATGCATGCTGCTGTCTTATTTTAAGAAATTGCCACACCCACCCCAACCTTCAGCAAACACCACCCTGATGACTCGTCAGAGGCCTTCAGCACTGAGGCAAGACCCTCAGCGAGCATAAAGATTACTCCTGGAAGGCTCAGATGATGCCTAGTATTTTTTACCAATAATGTATTTTTTTGATTACGGTATGTACATTTTTAAGGACATAATGCTATTGCATATTTAACAGACTACAGTATAGTATAAACATGAGTTTTATATGCACTGGGAACTCATAAATTCGAGGGACTCGCTTTACTGAACCACTTGCTTTCATGTGGCCTGGAGCCGAACCTGCAGCACCCCCAGGTGTGACCGTACTGGCCCCGACCAGCCTGTACGCCATGGCAGGCGACCCGTGTCTCTACGGCCTTTCACAACGCCACCACCTCAACTGAGGATCTTGCTGCTGCTGCTGCTGCTAAGTCGCTTCAGTCGTGTCCGACTCTGTGCGACCCCACAGACGGCAGCCCATCAGGCTTCCCCACCCGTGGGATTCTCCAGGCAAGAACACTGGAGTGGGTTGCCATTTCCTTCTCCAACTGAGGATCTTAATTGCATGTGAAATCACGTCTGAATTGTTCTGTCCTGGTTTGAAGGTCCTCCAAAACCAGCCTCATCCCAAATACTCCTCATCTCTTCCCTGTACATTCCTTCCACTTACCGTGTCCTCACTTACCGAGACAACATCTGCCCAAACTGTGCCTGTTCCCTAAAATGCCCTCCCCCGGCCCTCCACCCCTCTGCCACCCTACCAGTGTGTACAGGGCCCGGTTCTTGTTTTCCATCTGTAACTAGCTTCTTTCTTGACTGTCCAAATCCTTACTGGTCTCCCCATCTCTGAATGTCTGCAGAACTCAGTCAAGTAGTCTGAGAGGACGAGACAACCTGAAGGTCTAGGTTGTCTCATGTGCAACAGAAAATTGGACTAGATGGTCCTTAAACTAATCACTCCGAGTTGCCTCTTCCAAATCAGTATCTTACTTCCCTGGTGGCTCAGATGGTAAACAATATGACTGCAACGCGGGAGACCCGGTTCCTTCCCTTACACAGGATGTCTTGAAAGCCAGGCAGTTCTCTCTCAAAAACAGGTCTTCTCCATTGCAGCAGGAGCCCAGGGGGTCACTTGCCCGAGCGGCTGCAGGAGATGCCCAGGCAGACACAGGTCCAGACACTCTCCACTTTACCCCCTCTTTTACAGACTGCCTACGAGTGTCACCTGCACTGATGGAGGCACTCTGATGGGCATCTCTACTGAGCAAGGACCCTTGAGTACCACCCCTACGAAGATGGCAGCAACGGGCAGCTCAGGAACGCAGAAGTCAAGTACTGAGCGGTGATCTCATAGCCCAGAGCCCCTGCTCCGAAACACCAACGGAGCGGCACCTGCACCTCTCGCCCCTCCCCGGGAATCCGGGAGAGACAAGGGTGTGTATACCGCCATCACTTAGAAAGTATGATTAAAAAAAAAAATCTTGGTATCGCTAATCTGCGCTCTGATCTCGAACAGGAGATCATGACTCATGAGCCTGGAAACTCCTGTGCTCCTGCTGCCTTCTTCACAAAACCACGTCTGTCACTCACTGCAGCAGGCCGCAGGCCTGAAGCTGGGGTGGGTTCCATGAAAGTCAAGACTTCTTGAGATGATCAGAAAGACTTTTTTTCCTGAAAAACTCATGGGTAGCCCAGGGGTCTGTCCTGCACTCGGACTGTTTACTGGTTTTGAAAACCCACAGGGATGTCTTTTCTTTTTTTTGAGGAGGAAAGATTTAAAAAATGATTACGGAGACACTTTTTTTCCCCTAATATTCCCCTGTTTAACATTAGGTGTGCTTCAAGATACATCTCTAAATTCATTCATGGTTTTAAAAAAGTAATTAATAAATGAGAAAATTAAAAATAAAAAACAATTATGAAGAGAACTAGGATTGCTGGTAATTTCAATCTCCCCCAAACACTGAGTACGTGGTCATCGTATACTTGCGTCCTCAAGCACCATGAGACTAAACCACCCTCTTCTTTCTCATGAAGACCAAGGCAGAGTGGAAAACAGAAATGATTTTCTCGAGGTCACTTAATGAGTCAGCCTTGGAAAGGGATTAGAATTTATATTGATCCTATCTTCCTGTTCTGAATTGTGTCACAAAGGTCAGTGTGATCAACTGCAAGAGCACCCAAAACATAACAGCAGTTTCTGCAAGAAGGTGCAGATTGAGATAAACAGCAGAGCTTGAATTTCACTTGAAAATGGAGTTCTCGCACCTAGTTCTGATTTAATTTGCAGATTTTTATCAACCGAGTGCTAGTAACTTATTCCGTACCTGATACTACACACTTCAGACTCATAAAAGAAAAAAGTCATAAAAGAACTAGCTCTAACTGATTAGATTGCTTTGTTGACAAGGCAGCGCAGCAACTTGAAAAGGATGGCTTTTAAATCAAATTGCACCAAAAAGTGAAAGAGTAAAGCTGAAAAGGAAAAGTGCTGAGAAGCAAGCCACGTGCTCGGGTACTGTCTTCAGGGCTGCTAGGGTTCATCTTGACTGAGAACCTGCTCCCTTTGGAGTCAAGGTGGACTCCTGAGCTACACACACACACAGACACAGAGACACACACACACAGGTTTAGGTATACAGCGTTCAGGGCTCCATTCCAGACCCACTTTCCTGGGGGAGGGACTTCTAGAAGAGCCCTCATGACAATTTGCTCCCTACTCTGACTCCGGAAGAGGAAAGACCGTGCTGTCTTGTTCACTGTGGTACTCCCCAGAGCCTGGCTGAACACTAAGTACACGAAGTATGTTTTGTGGAAAGGATGCTAATGGAAACTAGTCTTGGTGAGGCCAAGAGGTGAGACCCGGCCAGATGAAGGGACAATGACAGAAACTGGAATGAAGGACGGTCAGGCATGCTGCCACAAGGACAAACCTCAGAAACGTGAGGCCAACGTGAGGCCCATCACAAAGGGCCAGACAGTGCCTGATTCGATTCGGCATCTAGAACAGGCAAGTCTAGAGAGTCAGAAACCAGATGGCTGGCTGCCGGGGTGAGGTGGGTGGGAGGATGCAGGACCGACTACTAATGGGGATGGTCTCTTCTGGAAGCAACACCCATGTTCTGAAATTGAATGTGGTGATGGTGGGACAACTCTGCGGACATACTCAAAAATCACAGAATTGTACTTTTTTTTTTTTTTGGCTGTGCCGGTGGCTTGAGGGATCTTAGCTCCCTGACCAGAGATCAAACCTCGGGCCCTGGCGGTGAAAGTGCCAAGTTCTATCCACTGGCCAGCCAGAGAATTCCCTGAATTGACCTCTTTTAAGTAGGTGAACTATATAGTATATGATTCAATCTCAATTAAGCTACTAAAAAAACTTAATAAAATTGAGAACTTGAGAGCACTTTTATTTACACTAAAAAAAAGTCACTACATTAAAAATCCTTGATTAATAAAAGGAAAACTCATGATCTGCAAGGCAGATGTGGCTCGTACCATGCACATGTTAGATGTTACCTGACAACTGTTGCCGAGCTGGATGAGGAGAGAAACAATTTTCACAGCCACAAAATGTTACTAAGGGAGGGTGAGAGAATACAGCCAACTCAGTTCAACCAAATACTGAGAAAATAACTGAAATGCATGTGTGAATCACGGTCAGCTGCGGTAGGTGCCAACATCTCCTCTCCTCGCGGGCCAAAAAGGCTGCTCGTTGCTGAAAACAGAGGTGATAATCAACCAGGAAACACAGGCAGCCGGAGGAAGTGCAGAGGTAACAAAAAAAAAATCAGCATCAAGCAACCTCACTGCTTTGTTGACAAAATTCCTGCTTGGCTTATACCAAGCACTGATGCGTTCACAGTGGACTCCACCGTAATTCTACTTCTAGAGTATATGGAGATCTCAAAGAAATGCCTCAGAGTGTCCTGTCACCAAGTTCAGCTTGTGGTACATGATGGCACTGTCACCACCAGCCAGACAAGAGGGAATGGCGGTTCACAGCAGTTACCAGACGACCAAACTCGAGAGAATACAGATTTCCTGGGAGACAAAGTTGCTTGGAAAGTTGCTGGCTACGTAATCTTCTAGGGCAGAGGGTTGATAAAGCTCTTCTGTAAAAGGTCAGGCAGTGAACGTTTTAGGTTTTGAAGACCAATAGGCCAAATTCAAAGATATTATGCAGGTACTTACAGAACCACTAAAAAGGTAAAAACCATTCTCAGCCTCAGGTTTGGCCCATGGGCCCCCGCAGCCTACTGACCTTTGTTCTAAAGGTTACAAGTTTCAGAGAGGAATAACAATCAGGTTAGCTCCTAAATCAGGACTCTCAAACTTCCTGAGACCCCGAAAACAGACCTTCCGATGCAATCAGAATAATTAATAGCTGACAGATCTTTCTGCTGTATCAGGTAAAGCTGCACCAATTATTTTATCCTCAGGATAACCCTAGAGACTGTGCACGGAGGTCCCTGTCCACCCAGGGTTGATTCCTTGACTGCAGATTTCTTCCCCTTTTCATTTACGTCCTGGTGCTTTTCTCCTGTGACGGCGGCACGACCAGCAAAGAGGGGAACGTGCGCTGAGGAGCCGCAGAGATTCATGGCTGCTCAGATGTTCGTCACAGAGGGGATTTCAGTCACTGTTCCGGAGGTGTGAGCGCCCTGGGGCTGGCAGGGCTTGACCCTTTACTTCCGTGTAGCGAGGACGCCCTGCCTTTCCCCACGAATGTCCCGAGGACTCAGAGCTTCCTCACCATCTCCCCGGTGGCCTTCCTCCTCCAGTTTCACCCTTCTCCAAGATCATTCATGTCAAGGCCAAAGTCATCTTTCTTAAGAGACAAATCTTACTCTTCCACTTAAAAGCCTTCACGGACTCTACTTCTTGCAGGACCAAAGAAAAACACCTCCGAGTGTGGGACAAGACCTCTGACATCCTGGCCTCACCTCACTGCCCCCTCCTGAAGGAAACCCTGAGCTCAGACAAATGCACTCGTCATTCCCGCAGCTGTCTCGAGCCCCTATGCTTTTTCTCACCAGGCCCTCCTCCACGTTTCTGGCCTGCGTGCTGGCGTCTTCCCGAGGCTTCTCAACCACACAGGGCTTTGCAAACCGGGACTCTTCTGCTGGCATGGACTCCAACAGAAACCGAGCCCTGTGCACTGACTCATCTCTCGTCCCCCAGGGGCTGCCGGCTTCTCGAGGGCCGGGGCAGGGCCATTTCTTCTCTCTGGACTGCACTCTGCGGTGGAACCAAGAGGGGCAGAAGCCAGCAGAGCATGCAGCTCGTGTCCTTCAGGAACTCAAGCCCTCTTCAGTGAATGAATGAAGCACAAGCCCCTGAGGAGTTACGTAACAGTCTCGGCAGTGGAAAAACAATCAGCAGCTGCGAGTACCAAAATGACTGGGCGACGTCGGCCACCGTGGAGCCAGCGACCACGCTGGGGGCGGGGGGCAGGGGGTCCGGGAGCAAGGAGCTGGTGGGGCTATGGTTACCGTAGAGCTGACACGCCACCCCGACAGCAGTGTACAGAAGAAGAGGACGGCTCTGTGCCTGGGAGGGAGATGGGAATGAGAAGGCAGGGCCGCCTGGCCATTACTATGGAGTCAGCTCAGCTTTCATTGCGGCGAGTCCGTCAGAGCTTCTGGGGAGTGACCACCGTGGAAATGTCCAGAAAGGTCACGTCGCTGGGCCTGACAATGAACTAAAGGGTGCTGGACAGCGGTCCTGTAACTCCAGGGGAAGTGAGTTCTGCAGAGCTGTCACACTGTCACCTCCCTTCAGCGCCGGGGAGCGTGCATTCACTGCAGAGCATGGGACAACAGCTGCATGTTCGGCAGCGGGGACGTGACGCCCGCACGAGGTCTGAGGACAAGGCCCGGTGCTGTGAGCACGAGGGATGCTTGCCTGTCCTCTGCGCCAGCCCCTGTACTGCTTCTTAACAAGGTGCCTTTTGCCAAACGCCTTCCACAAGGCAGCCGACTCCTGTGGTCTTCTCCTCCTCACTGTCTCTGCCTGGCCCTTCTTCTTTTTTTGGTGGGGGCTGGGGAATGGCCCCTGAATCTGTTGAGCACCCCTACTCCATCCTTCCTGAATCCCTCTGCTGCCCTGAACTCTTCTGGATGCCTCCTCGCCCCTGCACAGCCCTCCTTCCTCCTCTCTGCTCTCTCTCCAGCTGGGTCTCAGGCTGTCTTTAGTGGTTTGCTCCAGACTTGTCCACTCAGAAGACAAGTATGCGGTCCTGAATACTTTCTGGCTAGGACTATACACCGGCATTTGGCTGGTGGACTCAGTGTTTCTTTTTTTTTGGCTGCGACATGTGGCAGATGGGATCTCAGTTCCCCAACTAGTGATTGAATCTGTGCCTCTTGCCTTGGAGTCTTAACCACTGGACCAGCAGGGAAGTCCCTGGCTTCAGTCTATTAAGAAATTCTGTAACTATTTATTCTACGCGTATGGAGCCACTAATTTCCCGAATACGTCAGTTCCTACCACGTGCCAGATTATTCACGTTAGAGCTACAACGGAAAAAGTTTCCATCCCCAACCCCACCCGCAAGACACACGGCTGGCCCTGGGGCCTGAGTCGGCCGTGCGGGGCTCTGAGGATAGACAGAGGGTCGGAGCTGACCGGGAGGCTGGAGAGGGCTTCCCTGAGGAGGGGATTTTAGAAAACATTCAAGGGTGAGCGGGAGTTAGGCGAGCAAAGGCCACATAGGGTGGGGTGGGGTGGGGAAGTTGGTGCAGGGGAAGTTTGTTGTCGGCACAGGGCAGACGTGGAGGCAAGAAGTGAGACCCAACAGGGCTGAGATGCGCTGCAAACAGATCAGTGTGACCAGCCGGAGGCGGCGTGGGGCTGGCTGGGGGCTGGCGGGGGCTGGCGGGGGATGGCGCTAAGGACCAGGCAGGGGCCTCACGGAAGGAGCAGGAACCACCCTGGAAGCTGAGGTGGGCCGCCAAAGGGCCCTGGTGGGAGTCAGACAATGGGATTTGTGTCCACGGAGTCCAGCTGGGGGCTGGAGTGTGGGGCAAGGTCAGGGGAGGGCACGGTCGAGACAAGATTTTCCTAGGTGACTGACGATAGACCGAGGCAGGGGATGGAGAGAGGCAATGGCAGGTTTATATGGAGAACGCAGACTCTCTGGGACGCAGGTGAGGGAGGGGAACTGCGGGATGGGGAAGCCGAGGGCAGAGTCCAAGGGGAAGTCAGGACGCTCTGGTCTGGGCCTCCAGGAGGACGGTGGTGCTTTCCATCAAGGAGGGAAGGAGGAGCGGAGGAGCCAGGTCAGCAAAGCAATGGTACATTTTGGTGCCCCAGAGTAGACGGGGGAAATGCCCAGCGGCGGTAAGATGCTGAGGTCTAGAGCCCAGGAGAGGAGGTCGAGGCCACAGGTCTAGGTCTGGGAGCCAGGAGCTTAGCTCAGGGGAGCCTTGGACTGGGTGTGGCGGGAGCTTGCCCGGGAGAGATGGATGGGCTGGACCTTGGAGAGAGTGTGGGTTCAGAGTTCAGTGAAGAGCCGTCATCCTGGCCAGGGGTTCACAGAGCTGAGCGCTGGAATTCTAGAATCTTCTGTTGACCTCTTCCTCCACAGTCTCCCATACCAATCTCATACAAAGCGATAAGAGGAACTTGGCTGAGATAACTGTCCGAACAATACTACCGATTAAACCACTTCTGACAGCCTCCAGTGTGAAGCTGCAACTCTGCCGCTGCTGAAACCACCGCCCTCTGTTACGGTCGCTGTGCCCCTCCCCCTCGGTCACTGTGTGCCTACCTGTCGGCCCCACGCCTCCTCGAGGGCCTTCCCCTTTCAGGCCTCCCTCCCTCTTGCTGGTCCTCTCCTCCAGGATGACCGGCCTCACCCTCTCCACCGCCCACATCCCACCCAGCCTTCTAGTCCCTGAAGCTAGATCCCTCTCACAGCATCAGGCCCCCTTAGGGGTCTTACTGCTCTGGGCACTCTGGCCAGTATTTCATCGTTCTTGGATGTTTCTCTAATTCAAGTGTGTCTGTTGAGTTCCCTGACGTTGATCAAAACCTCTCTAAAGGGAAAGGATGTGCTTTTCCATTCTCAGGGGCCGACTGCACCAAACTTGGTCACTGTCTCAATAACGACTGCTGGCTGGCTGTGACCCCAGAGCCAAGAGCAGACCACAGGAGGGTGGACGACAGCAAGCACGAAGCAGGTGGCAGGCAGCAAGATGAAATATGACAGGAGCAGGCAAAGAAGTGCAAAGGAATATACCCAAATAGGACTCTGGCCTTATTCTGTATGCTTGAAGTTAAAAACTGCAGACAGATCAATCTAACGCACAGTATTTAGGAGCTGAATGGCTTTCTGACCAAACAAATGTTGGGTTCTATGAAAAAAAATTGAAAACCCACAGTCTGTAAATAAATAATAAATTTATCGTAAATGCAATCATAAAATTTGAAGAGGCCTGCAATAAAGCAGAACGACCCTAAAACAATCAAACCGGCAGGACTACAAACTTTGGGTTTAAACAGTTAATTTGACTGAACCTTAAACTTAGCATTGAGTTTCCTACCAGCTAAAGCCAAGAAGGAAAGAAAAACATGTGAAGGACAGGCCAGAGGCCCTGGAGTCAGACCCATCTGGGCCCCTGTTCTACAGCCTTCTTGGCAGCCGTGAGTGGGCAAGCCAGCACCCGGTACCCAGGGTACAGGTAGGGAACACCTGGGACTCTCAAGGCTGATGCTGGGAATAAATGCAGAGGGAGTCAGTCCAGGACCAGGGACCCCCTGTGCTCTTCTCTGCAGCAGACTCCACAACGAGAAGCCAGTGGCAGGACTCCAGGGGCAAGCATACTGTCCTTGGGGCAAGACCGACCTCAGAAAGTGGGGGAGCCTGCCCAGCGGGGGGTGGAGTCACAGACCAAAGGGTACCACTTCATGGCCACCTGCTGGAAAGCCCTTTAAGGAGGGCGGGGACCTGGGGCTGGTTTAGTCATGGGTGTTTGGGTTGTGAGACCCAGCAGATGCTACAGTGTTCAGAGCATCTGTGGTGGGGAAAGATCCCAGGTGGAGTCTGCAGCCAGCCACAGGGAACAACTGTGGTGCGGACGCCTTGAGCACTGGGGCCAGGGCACGCATACACAGCAGAGAGTTACACAAAACTCCACAAAACGCTGCTGCTGGACCCTTCGGGACAGGAAGTGCCTGACCACGGGTACACAGTGAGTGGGTCGCCAGAAGTGTGAGACCTACCAAGTTCTAGTGTCAGGTGGGGCTAAAGAAACCCATTGCCCCACGGAAGTGGTGTGTGCAGGGTGAGCAGGAGCCAGGCCGGGGGTGCAGTGGGGTTGCGGAGGCAAGCTTGCCTGGACCACCGAGTCCATCACCCCAGTCGCATAAAAACGTCTGCCCCAGTTCACACCTCCTGCAACACTGGGTTGGGTTCGTATGACCAAGTGACCAAATTCGGTTCACAGGTTAGCTCGGTACACAAGTGAAAGCTGAAAGTGGACCGTGGCTGCACTATAGCTCCAGTTGGGGGTCACCCTGAAAAGACAGGGACGGGGACAAGTGCTCCCAACGGGGAGACCCTGGGTAGTGCATTTGGTCGTGTACTTCGCGTGGAAAGAGTGGTGGCCTGAAGGAATAACATCTATGGACTCACCAGACATGGGGAAAGGCTCGCCTGGGTGGCCAGGGGACGGGAAGGTAGGGGACAAGGCGGCCTGGGGAGAGGCATGTGGTCCGGCAGAAACAGGCAGGCAGTGTGACACCCAGGCCCCCATGCTCACCATGAACGTCCAGCACATAAGAGGGGGGACAGAACGACTCAGCAGACGGCCATCGCCCAGCCCCTGACACCGGCTACCCCAGGCCTGGCGCGTGAACAGTGCAGTCGAGGTGGAAGGAGGCTGTGTGTAGGCCCGGCTCTCCAAGGTGGACTTGGCTTCTGAGGGTAAGCGAGGGCAGCGCTGAGCCTGGACATGCCACCATCCATCCAGGAGAACTGACCGTGCCTGAGAGCCAGGCCGACTCTGCTGGGCCCTTACTACTCAGGAAGGGGTGCTGCTGTAGACTGAAACATGTACCCTCCCACCCCCAAATCCATATGCTGAAGTCCCTGACCCCCCAGTGCAACCATACCTGTAGACAAGGCCTTTAAAGAGCACACGTGAGCTCAGTCATGTCTGCCTCTTTGCAACTCCATGGACTGTATCCCGCCAGGCTCCTCCGTCCATGGGGATTTCCCAGGCATGAATACTGGAGTGGGTTGCCATTTCCTTCTCCAGGGGATCTTCCCGACCCAGGGACCAAACCCGGGTCTCTTATGTCTCCAGAACTGGCAAGCAGGTTCTTTACTACTGGGGCCACCTGGGAAGCCTTTCAAAGAGGTAATTAAGGTTCAGTGAGGTCATAAAGATGAGGCCCTAATCCAACAGGACTGGCGTCCTTGGAAGAGACACCAGGAACACGTAGGCACCAAGGACAGGCCATGAGACACACAGCGAGAGCCAAGGAGAGTCCCGCCAGAAACCAGCCCTGACGGTGTTTTGATCTTGGACCTCCAGACTCCAGAGTACTGAGGAAAACTTCTGTTGTTTAAGCCACCCACTCCGTGGTGTTCTCCTGGGGCAACCTGAGCTGACTGACACAGGCAGCAGTTCACTTTACCTGAAAGTGACACATTTTCTGGTCTGAGGGCCACCGGTCTTCTCTGTCACATGGCACCGCTCCCTGTGGGCTGGCGGGCTGTGTGAAGCGCTGACCAGGGTACCAGATAACATCTCTCAGACCACAGGCCTGCTTCCAGCCGGGAAGGCAGGGCAGTGCCCAGACTATGGGGCACAGGGAACCTCTCATAGAATGACCCAGGGCTGCCCACTCGCCAGACAGATGGACAGCCAAGTGAGGCGAGAGAGACACCAACTTGCAGATGGTAGCCGGCAAGGAGGGCGCTCAGGGCTCCAGTGTGCAGAACAGTCCAAATCAACAACCGTCACTTGGGAGCTATGTGCCCAGGAGGCGGAGCAAATGGCTCCTGGCAACCAGGGGTCGGAGCAAGGGGCCCTGATGATCGCCCTTCTGGTGACCTACTTGGGCCGTCTGGGCTCCCTGTCCCGTGACTCTGGACTCCCTGGTTTACAGAGCCTGGCTCACAGGAAAGGAGCTTCCAGTGGGGACAAAGCAAGAACACTGCTACGTCTTAAGTGACTGTTGTGGTCCCGTCAGTTTGGGCTCTTCTGACCAAAAAAAAAGGAGGCAAGGGAAGGATCATTATCCTGCAGGAGTAATTAACCCTGATCATTAGGAAAAATTCAGCCACGGGCACACAAGGTGGGAGGGAAGACCTGAGAGGGCAGCTCCTAAACTTCCTCACCCGTGTCCTAGAGGACACGTGTGTGGCAGACACAGCCCAGGAAGGACGTGGGGACCAGGGACCCAGACCCATAGGGCCGAGTGCACCTGTCTTTTCATCAAGCCACCTTCCAGGTGGGGCCGGGACTCTCAAGAGGACCACAGAGGAGGGGGCTGGTCACCAGGGTGGCCTCGAGGCCAGCTGCCACAGAAGGGGAGGCGGTCTGTCCTGCAGACCTTCTGCTTAAAATTTCCCCGGGGAAGAGCGTCCCTGCCACCCTGGAGGAGCTGCTCCGGGAACCTGCGTGAAACACGCAGCTCCCAGCAGTGTGAGGGGTGGGCGCTCAGTCTTCCTGCTGTGGGGGTGACAGTTCTCCAGGGACACCACTCTGTGGACGGTGTGCAGCTCTCAAGACCCGCAGTCTACCCCTGCATCTGTCCAGACTGGAGACACTGCAGCAGGGCTCTCTCAACGCCAGGGCTCACGCGCCGTAAGGTCAGATCTCGGACCTTCCTTGTGACTGGGGCTCAAAATCCCCCTCTGTCCTTCACCACCACTCCCCCAATGCTGTGCTCATCCCAACAGTGTTCTCCGATCAACTCTGCATGTGAGAATCTGCTGGGGACGCCAACTTCAGAAACACAACCTCCCGTTTTGCTCATGAGCACAAGACCACAGCTGCCTACTGGGGAACCTCCTCTCAGGCAGCCCACGGGCACCCCGGTCAATGTACTTCTCCTTGTCTGTTCTTCTGTGCTGATGGGATGGTGCTGCCATCGAATCTCTCGTTAGCTGAGCCAGCAATCTCAGACCACACACTACTTCTTTCTCTCCCTCTCAGCTCTGTCCAGGCTATTGGAAAATACTTATACTCATCATCACTCTGGACGCTGATTATTCTGAGTCCTCATCCTTACCATTCTTCCATCCATTTCCTCAAAGAATCTCCCCTCTTCCTCTTGCTAAATACAGGCCGAGTCTACTGCCTACGTTTTATCCCAGGTGTGATCCTCTGCAGGGTTCCCCGACATCGTTGGCACCAGGGACTGATTTCACAGAAGACGAATCGGAGGTGGAGGAGATGGTTCCAGCACATTCCATTCGCTGTCGCTTTCGATTATCACCACGTCGGCTACACCTCAGGTCATCAGGCATGAGATCCCAGGGGTGGGGACCCCTGACCTGTTGGATTCACCTCCCAACCCTATACATGGACTCCAGGAGCTGCACCTGCAGCCCTGATCTCTCCAGGAGCTGCGTCTGTCTCCCCACGCATCAACTTCCTTTACTGTACATTCTGGAGTTACCTCAAATTCAAATACACCTGCAGGGACCAGCCTTCACTTCCCTCTCTCTCACCTGCATCCTGGCCCACTGATAAGGGGCCCCCTTCTCCCCACCCCAGATGGAAATTCTGGGACCCAGCTCTCCACTAACGTCCAGGGACGTCACACCTGACATCACTTTCCAGACCTCATGCAGTGAAGACTGACTTCTCACACACAATGCAGGCAGGCGATGTGGGAGAGAACAGGACTCTCTCTCATACCTCAGAGGGTGAAGGGGAGGGAGATGGGAAATGACAAGCCCAGTGTACTGGATCACGGAAGTGCCCAAGAAGGATCAGCTTGATTGAGGGTAACCCTGGGAACACCAGTGTGGTATCACGTTGTTCAGACGGAGCCATTTTTATGGATAAGTGCTCGATATTTCCTGAAGATTAATGACAAGGCTGAGAAAACCCAGCACTTATCTGACTGACTCATTGGTTGTTCCCTTGAACTTCTATTACCTTCATAGTCTCTCCATTTCAACCAAGGAAAATCAAGAAGTTTGATATCTGCTCTTTACTCCAGAGCACACAATAATAAGCATTTTAACAGGAAGACACTGTGGCTTTTACAAGATGATAAAAACAGATAAATATTCCGTCTTGTTAACTAGGTTGGTGTTTCTCTAAGAAATCATGCTTATCTATTGGAAGTGGAGTGAGAAGGTACAGTTTGACCAGCGGCAAGTTACTTTTTCTTGTTTTTACCTTCCAAAGGAAACACTAAGAGTAGCCACGATCAGAGACCTTGGGAACATGTCAAGATATCCAGGAACGACACACGGTCTCGAACACATGGACAGTCTCAGAGGAGATGTTTAGGCAGGCCCCGGAGTACTTCTCAACTTTCATTGTGACTGTTATCGTTTACCTGCTGCTGTCTTTGCCGCCTCACTTGTGCAAACTGTGACAGCATCAGCTGCCTGTCCAGAAGCTCCATCCTCTGCTGCCTCTGGATGTCCACTGTGGCCCCCATCCCGATCCTGGCCTCGCTGGTGGGCTCCGAGGAGGAGAAGAGGGGCTCCAGGGTCCAAGCGCAGAACTTGGCCATCCAACTGGGCACACACAGCACCTCGTGGACTTGCAGCATTCTGCTGTTGTAGCAGATCCCAGAAACCTAGAAGAGAAAGAGTCCAACTGCATTGTTGACAGGTCATACAATTTTTAGGGAACATATTTGACACAGAAATCAGTGATCATAAAATACTTCAGGTGGTGTTTTTTCCTTCACTTTCGTAGGGTAAGGTGAAAACCAGAACGCCTATTAAGTTGAAGGATAATAAGCAGGACAAACCAAATCAACAAAAAACTAAATCTCCTCAGTAAACAAATGTGTTTTTGGTAAGTCAGAAGAGACAGCAAAATCCTACCTATTTAACACTCGAAAGTACTGGCACCATACTTAAAAACAATGTTGTCTCTTAGAAAAAAAAAGCCATAAAATATCTGATTATCAAGACACTTTCACACTGTACTAACTTTGTGGTTACTTTTATTGGCAGATGGCCATCAGAGAGAGATACTGGCATAAAAACCCCTGATAGTCAGTGATGTGACCCAGACACACCTTTACCAGAAAATAAAGATGATCTAAAATGTATATAGTATTTTAATAAATTTATCAAGTTTTGATTTTTCCTAGATTTAGAAATCCTTGCCAATAGTTAGCAATGAACAGTTCTGTTTACTATTTTTCATCTTTAAGGCAATCTACATGGTAAGAAGAATCTAAAGAGTCCCTATGGTTTTCCAGGTAAACATGAAAATGGCTAGTCCTTTGTTAGAGAGAAATCTTCAATTTTGTGAATCTGATTCTCAGGATAAGAAGTTATTCATATCAAATCAGAGCAGGTTTGATAACTTTCTAGTAAGAGAAAACTACACTTTAATATTTTATTTAAAAAATTACCTATTTCGACAAAAATCTATTGAGAATTTGCTATGTACCAGGTATTGTTCTAGGCACTTAAAACAGAGCAGAAGACAAGATACATAAAGCCCTACTCTGACAGTCATGGTCAATACGAAGATCAGATAATAAACAAGAAAACATATAAAATGATTCCAGATAAGATCTTAATTTCAATAAGGTGACTTGGAGCAGGGATCTTCTTTAGCTCAGGTGGAAGTGACACTTGAGCAGAGTTCTTAAGGACAATGAAGTGCCAGTGATTTGATGAACTGGAGGAAGAACATTTCAGGCAGAGAAAATGGCAAAGGCAATGCAAGAATGAACTCAGGAGTATCTATGAGAAATCCTGGTGGAGCTGTCAAGTGGGTTGTTGGATATAAAATTCTGGAACTCAAGGGAAAAGTTAGCAGTGAGAAAGATTTGCGAGTCAGTGGGATCAGACTGCACTTAAAGCCCGAGGACTAGAAGGGATAATAGGAGGGTGAGGGAATACTACCGAGGAGAGAAGAGGGCTTTGGACTGAACCTGGGCTAAACAGGACTCTGTGGATGGGCAGAGCAGCAGGAGCCAGTGAAGCAATCTGAGAAGGGGCAGCAAGTAAGAAGGAAAACTAGGAGAGTTTAGCACTGCCGAAGCTAAGAGAACAGTGTTTTAAGATGGAAATATCCATGTCTAATGCAGCCCAGAGTTCACGTAAGACACGAGAGAGGAAAATGACCGTTGGATTTGGCAAAATTAACCAACTTTGGGGCAGTGGTAGAAGCAACAGACAGACTGGAAGAGGCTAAAGGGCAAATGGTAAAGGACTTTTGATTTCAAATAATTTCCATGCTACTTCCTTCGTGAATTGTACAAAACAACAAAGAAAATGAAAACAGAAACAAGCTTCAGATTCAATACAATGAGAGAACATTTGTAATCCTCAACCACACTAACAAAATGGAAAACATACTTAGCAGTCGCGAGGAAGGGTGAATCCACAGGTGGGAGAGGGACCCCAGACGGATGAGACAGGAAGGTGGGAGTGCAGGGGAGGGTCAGAGGACTCAGTGCAAGAAGCAACCGTCTCCTCTGCAAGGAGGAGGCGAGGGCTCGGCAGGGCCTGCGTCAGGGAGGCTCTGGAGAGGGCAGGGCAGCCCCTCGGGGGACGCCTGGGATCCACATGGTGGGGGTTCCAGACAGACACAGAGGCCCTCCGTGGATGTCTTTGGAGCTTCCAAAAGAAGACCACAGAGGAAATATATGAAGAAGAAGACTTTGTTTCAAGAGATAATAACTGAGTTTTCTAGGATGAACAAAGAATATAAATACTCAAACTGAAAGTGTAAGAGTCCTGAGAAAGATAATAAAATGAAATGTACATCTAGCTCCATGAGAGTCAGAGAAAGAAATCCTTAAAAGCGTGAGCAAGAAAAAAGAACAAAACAGCTCATTACACAAGGGTGAAGTCAGAACCCATGGTAGTCACGCACTGATGGTGCGCCCTAGGGAAAGTTCAGGATGAAAACACAAGAGGAGGCACCCTTTGCTTCAGATAAACAGGTCCCTAGATGGTCAGATGCACAGCACAGGAAGTACGTTCAGTGACCTCAGATTCCTGCACCTTCATGTATACAGAGAAGCACTAAAACAAACTTGAGATTCTGCCCTTTGTGATTACTGGTAATCTCTCACTGGGGTGTAGGCCTGACTACACGCACTTCCCAGCCAATGAACCCATACATGCTAGCTTCATTGTGATTTGTTTGGCTTCATGACACTTAAAGAGTTTATGGACACTTTGGTGTGTATTAGGCATCATAGAAAATTTTCCATAGAAAATCCCATGGACGGAGGAGCCTGATGGGCTGCAGTCCATGGAGTCGCTACAAGTCAGACATGACTGAGCGACTTCACTTTCACTTTGACACATTGGAGAAGGAAATGGCAACCCACTCCAGTGTTCTTGCCTGGAGAATCCCAGGGACGGGGGGCCTGGTGGACTGCCGTCTGTGGGGTCACACAGAGTCGGACACGACTGAAGTGACTTAGCAGCAGCAGCAGCAGGCATCATGATAAAATGATTTAAAAATAAAGAATAAAGGGTACAGGATAGATGAGGTAATTTCAGGGAAGCATACTGAGGCCTATCAGATTATAAAGTATGCTATAAAGTTTGAGTAAGCAAAACAGGGTGGTCTTTATGGGTGTGTGTGTGTTAAGTTGCTTCAGTCATGTCTGACTCTCTGTGACCCTATGATCTGTACCCCACCAGACTCCTCTGTCCATGGGATTCTCCAGGCAAGAATATTGGAGCCGTGCCCTTCTCCCAGGGATCGTTCCGACCCGGGGATTGAAGCCGCATCTCTTTTGTCTCCTGCATCGGCAGGTGGGTTCTTTGCCCCAGGTCTTTATCTAGAGTGTCTCAAATTGATGTGAAGAGCAAGGGCAGGGACACAGACTCGATTACAAGGCACCTAGTATAGAGCAGAAATGGGTATGTCACACACAGAAAGAGCACACAGGCCACACAGAAGGAAGACTTTGTCAAACCAGTTGCCTCTGCCTGATACCACACAAAACCTCCCAGTGGGTGAAGGAAACAAATGGAATTTACAAAACTGCACATCTTTCTGCGCAAACATAGAAGGAACATCTTCCTGGCACTGGGATGAGAAAGGCTTTTTAAGGAAACATAAAGCCTAGATTATAAAAGAAAACATACATTCATCCACTTCATAATTTAAAAGCTACAGTAGGCTAAAAGTTACATGAAGGGGGCGAGGAAGTAAGGATTCCTTTTCTGAAGGTCTGAGAAAAAACGAAGATGGAAACTGGAATTGTGCAACAGCAAAAGCACAGTGATTCAGCTGAAGACAGCAAAATGTTGTCATAAATATCACGAACTGTGAAAAAAATGTGAACAAATCAGAATTGTGAGATTTGAATTAAGTAAAAAATTTAATTTTTTTTTTTTTCATCTCAAAGTATCCAACTCTGATGGTGAATTTACCCATCTGTCCATAGTTCTAACCCCAAGTATTTGGAACGTGTTTGGTATGTGGAAGCTGTTATCAGGCACACATACATTGACACTTTTATCACAATAAAGTCTCCTTTATTTTCAGTAATACTCACAAAAAAAAGTCTATTTTGTCTCAGATTAATATGGCCACTTCAGATTTCTATTTCCATATTAATCTTTCTTCACCCTTTTACTTTCAGCCTTTTGTGTATGTGTGTCTGCGTTTAAAGTGTGCCGTGTGGACAGCATACGGCAGTTTCTCACTTTTAAATCCAGTCTGACAATCTCTGCCTTTTGCTTAGCATCTTTCCCTGTTCACACTTAATATATTTACCTTGATACAGATGAATTTTGCTATTTGCTTCTATCTCACCTGTTTTTTGTTCTTTGCTCCTACTTTCTTATTTCCTTTTGCATTAAGCAAATACTTTTCAGTATTTCATCTTAATTCGTTTAATGGAATTTTTAAAGCAATATCTCATATTTTTTTCTTGTGTTTGCTCTAGGGATTTCAATACACACACAAGGTGCTTAGAATTAATACCGAAATACTTCAAGTAAAATAAAGGAAACTTATGAGGGGATAGTTCCATTTAACATTACCCTCATTCACTGTGCTACTTTTCTGTCCTAATACATTATGAACCTACATAACAACTGTGTTATTCACGCTTTACGCAATCATATGCCTTAAAGAAATAAGGAAAAAAGTAATGACAATGTACAATTGTTGCCTGTACTTAAAGAGCTCACAGTTTAGTAAGGGGGGGTGGTTCTTAATGGGAAGGGTAGGTCAGAGATTCCTTTAAGGAATTGAGGAAGGCTATAGATTTTTATTCTATTGCCCATATCTATTCCCTCATCATTACATATACAATTATGAAATCATGTGTTCAATTTTAGGAGGGACAGCCTATGGAGAATTAGTACATTCCACACAGCAATAAACAAATGCATGACTGCAAATTCTGGCAGGGATAAAGTGTGCTCACTGGTGTAAAGCTCTATTCTAAGGCTTACTTATCTGAATGTATGCTCTGGAAGGGGAAGAATTCTGGTTGATTTTGATCACTTTATGGCCTCTGCCCTAGAAGAACGCCTGCTGGGAGAATGGTTAGTGAACGGTCCAAAAAACATGTCATTTTAGATTCTTTTAAAGGAAACTGGAAAAGTGCCAAAGGACACACTTAGTTTTTGGTGCTAAGTTCATACTTCCCATATGACAAAAACATAGAATCTACCGGTTCACGCCTCTGGTACCTCAGCACAACCTCAAGTCATCAAATAAAGTGCCACTGTAAAATGTTTTGGGCAATGAAATAAAAATTTGTCTGTTAAGGTAAGACAAGAAAAATTAAACATAAAATATTCTCTGCCCATTTGCTGCTGACCTTCTTTACTGCGTACTCTGCATCCTTGTCACGTGGTCACCCAGCCCTCCCCAACGGCAAAAATTCCTGCTCAGCCACAAAGATCAACCTTTCTCCTTCTGGCGCCTGCTAGGCAACTCCTGAGATGATAATACCCTTTACTCAATCCTGTGGGGCGTCATGATGACCCTCACACACCCTGTACGTGTAGACACCTTAGGAGAACAAAGACATCATTCTCCTCAAAGATCGAAATTGATGCAGAACAGACTGGTCAGGTGACCTGGGGAGATATGGGCCACATGGAATGGAAATTCATAGCTTAAATACTTATGACCTTATTTTACTTATATTTTGCTATTTTACAGGATTATTGTTATTTGCATTACCAAATCTGTGTAAAATAAATGATGATTAGGCGACATGAAACAACTGACCAAAAGCATATCCTCTAAGAGCCAGCAGTGTGACTCCAGGTAAGGGAAGAAGCAACAAGAGGGAACCGTTTCCTAGACCATAACACACTGGTAAGACGGGTGATTCAGAGGCTTGTGGCTACTGTGAACAAGGCCTAGGCCAGGAACAGCACTGGGTAGCCTAATGATGAAATCCTCCTGACCTGGGAACGAGCATTCCTAAGAGCACTGGGGAAAGCTAATGACGAAATGTCTCCCAAGCCTTAGTGAGTATTACGACTGAAAGGGAAGAGAGAGATTAAGAAAGCTGCCCCCCATCCAGTTCTCCAAGAATCAGATCACTAGCCACTGCAGTCGCTGACCTATAGCACACTCTGAGAGGAACTCAAAACAAAGTTCAGGGTGAGGCCCTCTGTGCTCTGGGAAAACTGACAGAGCTGGCCCTCAGACAGCTAGATATTTCAGGAGGACATGTCATAAACTTAGGGTCTGGCATTTTCCCACACTTAGAAAAGCACTAAAATCATTAACTAAGCTATCTGTTCCTTGCAAATAGCAGCAACCTTCTGCCAAGATGTGTTCTTGATTGCATGCACCCTTTTGTCAACATCACATATGATCTGGTCACCTCCTTCCCTCTGCAAACAGTTCTCAGAGCTCCCTGAGAGACTGACTCCTGGGTTATAATCCTCAGGTTGGCTCAGAGAAAATTTTCCATTTCTTTCTTAGATTGGCTACTGATTAAAATATAAAGAGGTTTAAGAATTTAGTTTCCTATAAATATGTAATAATCGCATCACTCTATTCTAAGAGAAGATGGAGGATAAGAAAAGCACAGTAAACTTTACCTAAGTTATACCTCATTACTACCAAAAGCCTTGAGAGAGTATTATTATGAATTACGAATAATACTTATTCATTATACTACCTTACACATTACTTTTAACTTTCATTTTCATTATCTCATGAACTCTTCTTATATTGGGACTTCTGAATGAGAATTTGGTTGAAACCCCATAGAGTTTGTGGAAAAAAACAGGTTTAAAAATAGACCATCTGCTGGGATTTGCATGTCAAGAGGCCAGGGGAAATCTAAGGGAGGGGTCTGGCAGGCCCACAGAGACCAGAAGCTCCGGATCAAGCTAAGAGACCCAATGACAAGGGGTGAAGCAGTGGCAGGGGTCTTGGGCAGGCTGGGAGACAGGTCTAGGATGCTCAGATACAGCGGAAAGGAACATGTGGGCTGTGTCTGCGAAGGCCAGGTACACCCAGAACCAGAACATTCAAGCGGCAGGAACTGGGAATCCTGGCCAGCAAGAGGGCCCCACTGGTCAGGCAACCAGAGAGCATTCTGGATCTCTTGCAGTTGAAAGTCTGGGCCAAAGGGGATAAAGAATTTAATTTGCTGGGTGGAACCATGTGAAACTCTCTTGATTACAGAAAGCAAACCTCAACTGTCCTCTGGTCTTGTTTAGTGTTAGCATGAAACCACAGCCAGCAAAGGTGAGAAACCATGACATGGCACCAACACTCAGGTTTCTATTGATCTCTTTCTCCAGTCAACTATGGCTGAACAGAAACCCACTTAGCAAACTACACTGCCGTGGTCCCGGTGAACCAAGGTCCCAGCATTTGAGAAATTTACCTAATGGGGCAGTAGGACAAACACAAGGGGCCGTTATCCTGGAGGAAGATAAGACTCCTGGAGGAAGTCTCAAGATAAAGACGAGACGAAGGACGAGACGCCCCCTTTACACCTGGACCCCTTCACACAGACTTCATACTCACTCAAGTCCTGAAGAGAGCAGGCCCACTGAGGCCTCACTTGTTCATCCAGTGCATGTTTACTGAACTGCTATTCTGTGCCAGGCTGTGTTCTAAAGGCAGGGAGCAAAACAAAGAAAATTCCTGCCCTAATGAACCATCGGTTTTCCTATTCCTCCTTCACTGAAAACGCTAAAGAAAGAAGGAAGGAAATTACTTATTTGATTATGCAAGAATATGTACACAAATCTGAAATTCCCAAAATTATTTGTGCCATTTGTGATTAATTATGAAATGACTGTCCTTTTCATGACAGAATCAAGTGCCTTTAGCACTTATTGAAAAAGTCTTGCTATCTTGTTCTTTGTCAAGTACAAAAGTGATTCAGATGAATTTCCCATAGCTCTCTTTTCATTTTCATTATTATTTTAAACTATTTCCATAGCTCTCTCTTATTTTGCATTATTATTTTAAACTATTTCCATTGATCTCTTTTATTTTTCGTTATTACTTTGAACTATCTATTTAAAACACTGGGTATCCTTCTGACTCTTGGGAATTTGAATTAGAAGAGGAACAGAATTAATTGAACTAATAATAGATTATTTGCTTTTAAGAAACTGTCTTAGAAAGCTGCTCTAAGCTTTTCCTTTCAGAAAAGCATGCATCAAGAGGATGAGGTTTTCTGCATGAAGCAGAAAACTATAAATTCCAGTGGTTTAAATACAACAGAAATTTACTTCTCGCTCATGTTAGAAATGCTCGAACCATCTTAACTGCATTCTAGGCAGTGGGGAGAAGAAAATGAGGAAGAACAAAAGGACAAAAGGCTACTTTAAGGAGTCTTCCTAGAAGTCCTGTCAATAAGTATGCTTGTAGTTCACTGGCCAGGATGCCAAGATTTAGCTTGACACCTAGACCTAGATGCAAAGGCCACTGGAAGATATGATTTTTTTAGTTGGAGGCCCTGCTGCCCCTAATAAGATGAAGGTTCCATTAATAAGGAAAAAATACACTGGGAGACAGCTAGAGTCTCTAGAACATGGCAAAAAGCCTTAATCAAACACTTAAAAGGTAAATACCTTTTACTATCCCTTTCAACAAGGAGACTGTCCCCTTTTATAATTATATTCACTTTCATAAACTGATTCAAAAAACTAAAATTAAGAAGTAAATAGGCTTATGTTAAAATTTGTTTCTTACATTGGACTAAAAATAATAAAAATGAATTTAAACATCAAGAATAACTTATGCATTCACAGACAGAGATTCAACAGGGAAAAACTCAATCCTTTCTAAGACCAGGAACAAGACAAGGATATCTACTCACCACTCTTATTTAACATTATATTAGAGGTTTTAGCTAGTGCAATAAGGCAAGAAAAATAAAATGCACAGATCAGAAAGGAAGAAAGAAAACATATAAACCAAATATACTTCCTGATGACTTGATGATATATTAATATGTAGGAAACCTTAAAGAATCCACAGAAAAGCTACCAGAAATAAATAAATTGCTATTGTATCCTCTAGGATACAATAGCAATATACAGAAATCAACTGCACTCCATGTACTAGCAACAAACATTTGTGACAAAACTTCACTTAAAATAGCATCAAAACCTCACAAATAATTAGAAATACATTTAATGAAAGATGTACAGGGCTTATACATTGAAAATTTAAAAATTAAAAAGGGGAATTAAAAAATTACATAGTAGACACATACTATGTTTATGAATTGGAAGACCCAATATTATTAAAATAGTTGTACTAGTTACACATTACTGAATAACAAATTATCCCAAATGCAGTGGCTAAAAACAATATGCATTTAATATACATATAGTTTATGTGGTCAGAAATCTAGGGACTGCTTAGTTGGGTGGTTGTGGCTCAAGGTCTCTCACGAGGCTGCATTCAAGATGTCATCCTATCTATGTTCATCTGAAGTCTTGACGGGGGTTGAAGGATCAGTTTCTAAGGTAGCTCAAAACCCAACTGGGAGACTAGTGCTGACTGCTGCCAGAATGCCATTGTTCTTTGCCTTGTAGACCACTCCACAGGGTTGCTTCAGGACCCTTGTGACATGGCAGCTGGCTTCCCCCAGAATGAATGATCTGAGAGAGAACAATATGGAAGCAATGTGTCTTTTGTGATCTGTCCTTTGGAGTCACACTCCATCATCTCTGTCATTTTCTATTCATTGTAAGTGAATCGCTGAGTAGAGCTCACATTCTAGAAGAGGGGAATTAAGTTCCATTTCTTGAAATACAAAATAATTCATGGTCATATTTTTAAAATCATCAAAATCGCAATCTTTCCTTCATTGATCTATAGTTTCAGTGCAATCTCTGGTTAAATTTTAACTTTTTTTTTTTCTTTTTTGAAGAAAATCACAAGCTAATTTAAAAGTACATATGGAAAATCAAAGTTCCTAAAATAGGTTAACCAGCTTTGAAAAAAGATGAACAAAGCTGAAATACTTGCATTACCTGATTTTAAGACTTACCATACTCAAAAGTTCTCAAAGTGGTATTGGCATAAGAATACACATATAAATCACTGAAACAGAAAAGAAAGTCAAGAAACAGACCCACACTGGTCAACTGACTCTCAACAAAGGAGCCAGGATAATACGCCAAGGAGAAGTCTTTTTGACAAACACTGATAGAATAACGCTAGACATTTGTATGGAAAAAAAAAATACATCTCAATCCTTAACTTCACAAAAATTATACTCAAATTGGATCTCAAACCTCAACGTAATAGCAAAAACTATTACATTCTAGATGAAAACACAGGACAAAATGTTTGTGACATCAGATTAGCAAGTATTTGTTAAATAAGATATCAAAAGCACAAACTATTTTAAAAACTGAAACACTGAATTAATCGAGTTTAAAACTTTTGCTTATTGAAAGAAATAGCTTAGGAAACAAAGAAGCAAGCCACAGACTGGCACAAACTTTTTATAAAATATATCCAACAAAGGGCTTATACACAGAATATAAAATGGGCACAAGAAAAGATGCTCAAATCACTAGTCATCAGAGAAACACAAATTAAAACCACAAGCTATAACTGCACGCCAACTAGAATGACTAAAATTAAAATGGCTAACAATGCCAAGTGCTGGCAAGGAGATGGTGGAATTGGAACGCTCATGTATTGATGCTGGAAATGCAAAATGGTATAGTCACCTTGCAAAATAATATGGTACCATATATTTTTCAAATGATAAATTCCAGCAATTCTAATTCTAGGCATTTACCCAAGAGAAGTAAAAACATATGTCCACACAGAAATGCATACACAGATTTTCACAGCAACATTCAGTTCAGTTCAGTTCATTACTCATGATCAAACCTCGATATAACCCAAATATTCACCAACTAATGAACAGACAAACAAATTGTGATGTAACATACCAGGGATTGATATTTACAATAACAAGGAATGAAACAGTAATCAAAGGTAAACGGATTTCAAAAATAGCATGTTACATGAAATAAGTAGAACATAAAAAGACTTCATACTACATGATTCAAATTATATGAGATTCTAGAAAAGGTAAAACTGTGGTGACATAAAGAAACCAGTGGTTATCTGGGCATGGGAGGTGGGTGAGAGGACAGAGCAAAAGGAATGAAAAAAAAAAATGTTTAGGGAGAGGAGACTGTTTTCTATCCTGATTGTTATGGTAGTTATAAAACAGTATACAAGTACCCAAATTCACCAAACTGTACACTTATCAGTTGGTATATTTTATTGTATTGTAATACTTTAATAAACAAAAAAGAAAAAAAATTTCATAAAAAAGTAAACGTGAAGATCTAGGAAGACTGAAATTTCTAGATATATACTTCTCATCTTAAATTTTATAAAAGAGGTGAGATTTTCACAGACTGAAATCAGTCTTTAGCAACAAAAAATTTCTGATATCTTGAAAATATTTCTAGCTAACATAAACTAGCATAAAAGAAGACTTTTTGATAATAAGTCATGCTATTGTTTATAATGAATATGTCAACTTTCCTGGTGGCTCAGACAGTAAAGAATCTGCCTGTGAGGCAAGAGACCCCAGTTCGATCCCTGGAGAAGGGAATGGCAACTCATTCCAGTGTTCTTGCCTGGGTAGCCTGCAAGGCTACTATCCATGGGGTTCACAAAGAGTTAGCATGACTGAGTGACTAAGCACGCACATAATGAATATATTAAAAATCACATGCATTGATTTTACCATAGTTCTTTCCCAGAGGTGATCATAAAGATATAAGAAAAATATCAACATAATCAGCCCCAAAGAGGAAGGAACACTGGACATTTCTATTTCAAAAAAATCGGTAGAAAGAGATATCAAAACTGATTCAAGACTTCCTATCTCTTGATAGGAAAACAGTGTGAAGACTGTGAGAAAAGGAAAAAAGCACTCTGTGTGGCAACTGCCATGTAGTCGATCAGTAATCATCAAGAATGAAAACATCTGGGTATTTTCTTGTTGACCTCTTATTTCTATTTCTTTTCTCTTTGACCGGCAGCAGTACTGACCCAGCTTACTATATTCTACACTATCCCTTAAGCCTTCTCAAAGCCATCCTTTACTTCGTTTTCTTGTACACGACAATGCCAGAGACATAAGACAATGAATTTGTTGAAGGTGATGTTTGAGTTGCATTTTTAATCCATCATATGGAGGACCAGTTAAATAAATACCTTTGATGATCTTAGAAGAGAAAGTACAGTATAGCTACAGACCAATATCTTCGTATTAAGAAGAAAGCAGAGGCTGCCAACAGGATAAAGTTTTGTTGGATATTGGTCGGTCCACAAAATTCGTAATGAAGGCTGCAGGGAATTGTTGGGGGTATGGGTCTTTCAGTACCTCTGGGTACTTTTAAAACTTCTTTATGACCAGGATCTCCCTCCAGAATCTAGTCTCCATGGATAATGATCAGGGCCTCACCTTAGTGGGGTTGGCAAGGGAAGATCTAAGAACAGCTGGCACCTAGGTGTCTTGTGTTTGAAGCAGACACGGATGAGAGCCTTGAAATATGCACTGGAAGGCACTGGGCCCACTGGACCACCAGAATACCTGGCCTTTGGTCCCGGCTCAATCACCCAGCAGTTGTGCAACTTGAGCTTCAGTTTTAAAACAAGAAGCCCAGGTTCCCCATTACTGCAAAGAGTGTGTCAAGAACCTAATGAGGCGGTACACATCGACAACATTTTGACAATCACAAAGAATAGCAGTGTTTTGTTGTACAGAAATGATTATTTTGATAATACTGAATTTGGAAACTCAGCAAGTATTTCTAGAATATAGATGAAATGCCAGATGTTTTGCTAGGCACTGAGGATGATAAAGAATAATGTATAGTTTCTAAATTGAAAGGGCAGATTCAGAGAAGGCTTCAGAGTCAGAACTTAAATGAATACGATTTTCTAGGAAAAGAAGGGATCTAATGGTGAAGGAATGGAGATGGCTGGAAGAAACTGCCAAATGGTTATGCAAAGCTACCTCTGAAGAGCACAGATGCTAAAGCTCCAGAACCTGCATTTGAAAATTGTTTCCGCTACGTATCAGCTTGTATTCTTGGCAGATAAGTTCTTTGTGCCTCAGTTTCTTTATCTATAAAATAGGGACAACAGTGTCTACAATACCAGGTTTTTAGGAGGACTAGTTAAATAGTATTTGTAAAGTGCTTAGAAAACAGCTGCATTAGTCTGCTTTCTCTAGGTTATACTGTGATAACAAATTATCCCAATTTCAGTTGCTTTTACAAAGGCTGTTCCTCACCTTGCATGTGGGCTATAGCCCTGCTCTGTGTGTCTTCATTCTGGGATCTGTGCTAAGGGAGCACCTTCTATCTGGCATGTGTTTTTCTCATGACAAAATGAACAGAGCAATGCTGGGACCACACAAGCGTGCTTAAAACTTCAGCCTGAGAAGCACCCATCACTCCTGCTCACAGTCCGGTGGCTCACGTAAATCACACAGTGGAGTCTGATGTTCACACGGCCTCTAGAGGCCCTGCAGAGAGGGGCCTAGGGAGATGGGGCAGCAAATACTCTCAACCAACAAAACAGCTGAACAAACAAAATAATCCACTACAAATGCTTGGGACATAACATGTGCTGTGGGTTTGTTAAAGAAAAATAAGTGATGACAAAGAATCTCAAGACAGCATGAGGTGTCAGAAGGGTAAAGTGCTTAGTGACTCTGGAGTTCAGGGTCCACGGGCTGAGAGAAGGACCCGAGGAGGCCTAACTTTGAAAGGCTCTGCAAGAGGGCAAGGTTTTTGCCTACAGGTAAAAGACAGGTGACAGTAATGCCAATTATATAGCTGTATTTTATGAGGCACTCTGTGCCAGCTTTTATCAAGACACTGGCATGATTTCATTTGCTCTGCATCGAACATACCACTCACTCCCCATGCAACATTGGTCTAAGACAACATGATGTCAGCAGCGGACTGAGTTGCAACCAGGCAGAGGACAGAAGGTTTCTTTCAGTAGGTCCAGGCTACCTAGGGTCAGGATAGGGGAAGGGGGCTCAGAGAGAAAGGGAGGGAAAAGAGGCAGGAGGAGAGAGAGGGTGTGAAAGAGTCAGAGAGAGAGAGGGCACTGTACAACGGACTGATCAGCACTCAGTCTGGTGGTGGGATTGTAAATACAGTGTTAATTAGAAGACGGTGAAAGCACCCTTTACATACAGCTGCTTTCTAAGGATCCATTGTCTTCTACACAAGGTTCTTTCACAAGCCCAACCCACCTCACAGCTCTGACCACCCTTGACTTCCCTCTGCAGCTGCGGTCCTCATTTTCAATGAACTGCTAGAAAATCATCTCAATCCCTCAGGTTCAACTGAAAACCTTGGGCATTGGATGATGATCTGCTATGCTGAACCCTTCCTCTGGTGAGGTGGGAGAAGAAATCTAAGGGAAGAAAGAATAAGGAAGAAGAAAAGCAAGCGTGAAGAGCAGAGAAAGATGTGAAAAGGAGCGGAACCAACTCTCATCCTTATTCACCTGGGAAACAGGTCAGGGCTCCAAAACTTCCTCCAAAGAAGTTCTGATTTCCACAGTGGATTCCGCTAGGTCCGTGAGCTTTTTTCCCTTAATGATTTATCATGGAAAGCCCATCAACATAAGGTTCTGTTTGATGCTTTTTCTTTTACAGTTACCATCAGACAATGTTTTACTTTTTGTCTTTAAAACTCTTGTGGGGGGAAGAGAGACAGGTAAATTACAGCCCACAGATGAGCCATCCTGATTCCGTCAAGGCGGCTTAACTCTAACCTTCCCCGCTTCTGTGACTTACCAACCCTATTAAGACATCTATAATCTCACACCATCATCAAGTTTTTGTTTGAAAAGCTGTAAAGATTTACTCTCTAAAAATCTACACCCACTGCCTACAGAAAAAACACACAAACTCAGACCACGTCCAAAGTCCTAATGAATCTGGTATGAATCTATGTTTCTAATCTTGTTACTGGCTAGGACAGATTTTCTTTCACACTATGGTGACTTGATGGTAAGATAATCAAAGTCTGATATACTGTACAGAGCAGGTGACAAATGCAGGAAATGGCTAGACTGTGAAAGGGACAGGTTGATGGGGAGAAGCCAGAGGCTGAGAAGGACTGGCCTGCCTCTTCACCTGCTCTCAAACAGCTTGAAAGAGGACCAAACGATGATAAAGACATGAATTGTAAAAAGAGAAAGACTGGCAACAGCAGGCTCTTTCTATTTTAATCATTCCAGAATCAGCTCAGGCCTGAGACTTCAGCTTTTGCGACTTAGGGTACATCCCGGTGGTAATGACTCACTACTATGATTCAGAGGACGGCAGAAAATGAAGAAGTGCAGGGCTACCAACAGCCTGAAGGCTTTCTGCAGAACCACACAAAGAACTCAAAGTTCAGTAAGTAAGCACTGTTTTCTTTAAGGAGAAGAGTCTTATTAACATGTAACAAATGTAGTGGAACTGTGGAATATAGAGCGACTTCCTCCAAAGAAGGTCTCTCACAAAAGACATGAAGAAGAGGGGAAAAAAAAAAGACATGAAGAAGAATAGTAAGACATGAGGTGGGAATAGGACTCAAGGAGGTGCAGACTAATATTTCTGAAGGACCCACTTAAATGGAAATATTTCACTTGTGTACTGTATCAATTATTATACAATTCTGCCAACTTTCAAGGAAACAGTTGTATTTTTAGGCATTAACTGTTGGTATTCAAAGCCAGAACTGTCGATGGAAGAACAATGCAATATTAAAATAGGTATCAATGTTACATGTGAGTAATCTCAATCTTTATGCAAATCCAAATGCCCCTTATACTTCCTGAGCAGCAACTGGAATCCCCGAGGGATCGCAAAATGGATCCTAGCTGTTCTGGGCAAATCGACTCATTATTGCTCCTTGAAAGCTAAACACACTTCCCTAACCCCCCTCCAACCAGGAAAAATACTTAGTCCTTATTCTTTTCTGTGACATCATTCCCAACCTAGCAAAATACTATACTAACGGAATTTACCCTCCTTCTCCTCTTTTAATCAGTGGGATATTTTAAAGCTGGATATTCAGAAACATTTCTAATCATGAAAGGATGGGTGACACAAGGAGAGAGAAAAATTGGTCTAAAGCAAAACAAATCAACCCATAACTAAATAAACCCAAAGCTGGCAGCTTTTCAGAAAAGCATGAGTAAAGGGTTTGGTTTCTATGACAGCAGATAACACATTACTTATGTTTATACAAATGTCTCTTTATAAGAAAAAAAAAGCTCTTTCTCTTAAAAACACAGATTGAAATAAAATTACTTCCTTACTACACACAGTATGTTAGGAGAACTACTGATTTCAGAGCTAAAAGGTGATATTTTATCAACAGGTTTTCTAACATTCCTCCAAAACACTGAACATTATCTGTGCATTTTTTGGAGAGAGTAAAAATTTTATTTTATTTTTAGTATTTTAACATTAAAAAAAACACCAGAAAACAAAAAAAGGAAGTTGCTTGATAAATATGGGGAGAGGAGAAGTCACGTTGAGCAAGCGACATCTGGGACAAGCTGTGGCTTTATGAATCTCAGACCTCGATCCTATAATCAGTGGTGTGTGAACCAAACACTCACAAACAACCCCCTCCTTTATAATTATCCTTATCTAAAGTATACCATATTATATTAAACATTTCATAATAAAAGTGTGCTTTTCTGGAAAAAGTCAGAAACAAAATATTCATTAAATTCAAAACAAGCACTAACATCTATGGTATAATGTGAAGGAAAACTGGGGTAATTATCACTGACACTATTTATTCAATACAATTAGTATCATCTAGCTACGGTGGGATAATAGTAAAGAACAAGGTTGATATGAAGATTTATCAGATTGTGTAATGGTAGGAGGTCTGTAACCCTGGTTGAATTACTTACAATAAAGTGAAGACTGAATTGGTTCAGAGGTATTTATTAATAATGGGATTATTCTAAAGCTACATTCATCTGAAAATTATATTTCAAATATTGAGCAATTCAATTCACTCTTCTGAATGTTAATGTTAAAAATTTGTTAAAGTTCTGATTCCTTTATGAAATTAAATCAGCTCCTTACCACCTGTTAAGCATGTGTACTAGAAAAGACTGACCACAACACACAAACTTTAGATTTTAAAAAGACTAGAAAGAGATGAGAAATGCAACCTTCAATTCTAGAGCACTGAACGTCACAAAGTGAAACTTTCTGAGGTGGTATCAGGAACTTATTTGAAAACCAGGAGTCTGCAAACAGAATAAAGAAATAAAGTGGGATGTCTTAAAACAAATGAGTCACACAGTGAGTTTATATTAAAGAAGGGCTCAGATAATGAGAGCAGATCAATCAACAGAAAACTAACACAATGAGATGTAATACAATAAGGTACTTTTCAAATTTTTGGATGTTTTAGGGAAAAAAGGACTGAAGATTATCACTGTTAAGAGAAACAGAATGTATCACAAATGAACAGGCTGCTCTCATTATGAAAGCAATGAACTCTCAACTTACTGTCTTCAGGTTGGTTAAAAACCTGCCAGTCAAGCTGGCAGATCAAGTGGGGATGAGATTAGTTGGGGCAGAGCCTGGCCACTGTGCCTCTCAGGAGCAGAAAGACCCCAGGCTGTCCTTAAGTCACTACAAGTCTTAATACCAGATGGCTCAGATGGTCTGAAGACCTCACAATGGAGTTCAGCTCTGTGGTCCTGAAGCCAATCTGGGCATCAGTGGAAAGTGTTTCGAGAGGGGGAAACAGAGTGACTTCAATGCTCGAAACTGTGGCTGGAAACTGCGAGGAGTGAAGGAATAAGTTGTATATGAAAAGAACAAACACAGAAAAGGGTTAATACAGACAGCGTAAAGGAAGGACAGAAGTGAGCCGGCTTAAAGTAATGACCCAGTGTCCCATCATACTATTCACCCAGGAAACAAGAGTAAGTAGTGATAACTTACTTAAAATGTCTACAGTGGAATGCATGGTGGTGGTGGTGGTGATGCTGGCGGCTTAGTCGCTAAGTCGAATCCAACTTTTGCGACCCCATGGACTGTAGCCCACCAGGCTCCTCTGTCCATGGGATTCCGCAGGCAGGAATACTGGAGTGGGTTGCCAAGCCCTTCTCCAGGGGATCTTCCTGATCCAGGGATCAAACCCAGGTCTCCTGCATTGCAGGCAGATTCTTTACTGCCGAGCCACCAGGGAAGCCCAGTGGAATGCAAAGTTATGTCCAAATCCTTTTCCTTTGATGTTATACATATCCCTGTGAATCCAGTCTGTAACTGTCTTAGTCATGTCCAAGAAAGAAATTAAAACTATGTTTCACATATACTAGTTATAAACTTATTTTTTTATAGAAATCTCGGAGTTCGAATTTAAGCCATGGATGAAAAATAAAGCTCAATTTCATGCTTTAGATTCCTTCTCGATACCTCATAGAGTTGAAGATATATGTTAATTAAAATAAAACAAAACAATACAGAGCACGGGGGTGGGGAAGATGAAGCTTCTGTGTGGCACACAGATGAGATACCACCCAAACCCTTCAGCTAGCTCCCTCTTCCTTCTCCAGCCACACACCCTGACAAATCTTGCATCAGTTCTCATCCACCTGACTTTCCACTTAACCTTATTTTTCCCCTTGCATGACCAAGTCTCTTTCCGAAAGAAACAAAATATCTCTCCCTGCTTTTGGCAAATCTGACTTCTTCATTTTCTTTTTCTGCTGTTTTTGTCCTACTATGAGCTCGACTACTGCTAATGTAATTTAAAAATAACACGGACAAGAAACTCAGCTAAAACTTTCATTAAAATTACCTTGAAAACTGAGACAATCTGGCCTCTTTTGTCTCAATGATCCATGTAACTGGCTTTTTCATCACTACGGAAGTAGCTCTGAGATGGAATCTGACACCTGAAGACAACTGAATATGACCCATAATCTCAATAAGACATTTTCCCTCAAGTTTCTTCAGGAAAGAGGGGAGGTGGGGGAGGGGGGAAAATCACACTTACAAGTCCACTTATGGCTACAATCCAGATGTAGGAACCAGAGGTGAAAAGCTATAAAAGAAAAAAAAGGCAACTAAAAATGAAATTCAACTGCCAGTCACAGCATATTTACTTTTACATAATTAAAGTCATTATCATTTATGTTGTCTTAATTATATATATTCTTAATCTAAACAAATGGAAGATTACCAAATACTCTGTTATATAAAGGAAAATAATATAACAATTTTTCTTTTCTTTCCTCTTCTACCAAGACCTCACTCAGCTTTTTGATAGCCTAAAACAGACTGGTTGAAACCAGCCCACTCTAGTGCAAAGAAAAATAAGTGAAATTCAAGCACATGCTTGTTTACAAATGGACATTAATTGGTTTACACAAAGTAAAATACTATATGGACAGAAATTATTAGCATTAACAACACGGAAAATATGTAGTCGCCACCCAATGCTTAGTGTCAAGTAATGACATGTATTATAGCTCATATAATTCTCTTATTTTAATTTCTTATTATTGCTACTCTAGTTTTAGATGGAAGACATCTATCAGCATACAGGTCCTGGCCCAATGTTGCTCTGCTGAACCACTGATCCTCTCATTCCAGTTTGGCCCAGAAAAGAGCGAACCAAGTAACAGGCCTCAGAGTTCAATAATGGCAAAAGTAGTTAGAAATGGGCTTCATGAAATCTCTGCCTTTTTCAAATCATTTACATCCAAGGATTGTGTTCAGGGTTTTTTTTTTGTTTTGTTTTTTTTTAGTCATAAGACATTTCCCAAGTGTTCCTGCAAGAAAGAAAGATTCATAGACTAGTAACAGGATAATATCGGGACAACTGGTAAAATTTGAATAAGACTGTATCAATGTTAACTTCCAAATTTTGTTAACTGAACAGCAGTTATGCAAGAGAATGACCTTATTTATAAGAAATACACTGAACTATAATATTAATATTGAAATATTTAGAGAATAAAATGAAGTCACACATGCAGACTAAAAAAAAAAGATTTGTATCTTAGTGTTTGTTCACAATTAGATCATTAGATCATTAGATGGGGAGTATAAGCATTTCTGCTCACAGAGAAAGAAGCAGGTTCATTGCTGACATCAGTGCCAGATGAAAACCTCAAAGTTGTGCACATTTATCAGGGACAGATAGAAAAAAAGATACATAGGAAGAAGACAGATACAAAGGTAACAGATGCAAAGCACAGGTAAAAAGGAGTCTGACAAGCTGTGCTCTTGTGTTAGCTCATGGAGAAATGAGCACTGGCTGAAACTCTAACCCCGTGATCTAAAATTTAATCCCTGGATTGAGAGTGGATGCTTGTTCAGTGTGAATGACTTTGAAAACAACAAGAATGAGAATTACGTGGAAAATCACTTTTCTGTCGTCTTCTTCCAAAAGTACAGAGAACAGTAATACTTCCACAGCATTTGCTGTGTGTTTTCTCTCACTGCTGGCCTCCCCGAGGGGCAAGTGCTGAATCTCAAGCTACATTTTATCCTCCATGGCCCCCAGCACTGGGCATTACATGACTGGCTCTTGAGCCCTGTGTACTTCAATGTCCCTTCACAACTGTCTTTGCTCTCCTGATAATGACTAAAGTCATTCAATCACTCATCTATCATATGTCCCTGGTTTCAAGAAGTTGCTGAGTAAGAGAGGCATGGAAACGAGTGTGAAGGTTTGGAGGGGAGGGAACAGAAGTCTGGGGAATAAAAGGTTCACACTCACGTCAAGGTGGGGGAAGGGTGGGAGTCGATACTAGATGGGCAAGAAGAAACCCTGGGTGCCATTCATGCTAAAGAGTTCAGATTTTATCAAGAGGCCCGGGGCATCTCCACCTCTACTTTCTGCATCAACTTCTACCCCACCAAAAAAAGAAAAACGACAAAACAAAACCACTCACAATCTCAGAAAAACCAAAGGTGGCAGTCATACATTATTAAATTAGGCAGTTTATTATTAAATTATTAAATTAGGCAGTCATACATTATTAAATTAGGAACCAACTGACTTAGTTTCTTATTACCTGTCCTGATTACCCCCAAAACCCAATGCTACAATCTCTAAATCTTCAAATGACCATGTAAAATAGATATCCTTGTTCCCACTTTATAGGTGGGCAAATGGGGGCTCAGAAAAAGTGATGGAAAAGGTAAATAATTACCAGAGCAAGTACTTAAACCAACGTCCACTTGGCTCCAAAGACTTGCCACAGTGCTCCACTGAATTCCTGCTCTACAGGTAATGAAACAATGCTTTCCACCCTCAAAGCTGCTCTCTAACTAGAGCCAACATGAGGACCAGAGGTTTCCATGACCCAACCCAAGTATCAAGCTTGAGTCTGCCATGTCAGAACTGGAACTTCGGTCACTGCCCCTGGTCCAGGGGACTCTGTGACCATTGCATTCTGCCTTCTGTTGGAACACCTTAAAAAGAATTAAGCATGCCACTACAAACCCTAGTAATAAGAGTAAAACGTGGAAATGGGCTCTTAGGTTTTAAGAGTATTAGAGAGGACAAAGGGGAGTGTAAAGCTTCGTAGGTGAGAGATGAGGAATAAACATATTTCATGAGAAATGGTTGTAAAAGTGGTAAGGAAACACCCACCCCAGATGGGCCATTGATAACACGTGAGAGCAGACAAGAGAAGGTGGAGGAAATGCTAAAGGTTAAAAGGGGAGGGAGGAGGGCACTGTACAGTGACACTGGTATCCGGTTTGATGTGTGTGGGATAAGGAATGTTATGAGCATTGACAGTGGATCAAAGGCCAAGCTACATATGGTACCACAGGGAACAGCAGAATAAAAGCTTACACTAAAAGGTGTGAGAGGGAAAGAAAAGTGACAGGTGTAACGCTACAGGTGGAAAACTGAAAATCACACGTATCTTCCATTCCTGGGCCTGGAACCTAGCAGAGAGCAATCAATATTCACTGAATGTTGGTAGAGACAATCTTTTTCGATTTAAGTCAAATAAGTCCACTAATGGCCATCGGGTCAAACCATTTAGCGAATGGTGACAGTGCAATCAGCCTGTCGCAGCACAGGAGTTATGAGGCTGGCAAAGTATATCTGGTTCCTGCTTCAGAGCTTTATTTGTGACTCTGTATTCAATGAATTAATTTTGGCAGTGGCTTTCCACGTTCTGCCTTCGGACTGTTCTCATGTTTCCACTTCAAACTGCGATTTTTGAAAAAGTACTTACACGCAATTGTACAACAAAATTAAAATATTTTCCACCGATACAAATTACAGTGAAAGCGCTTATCAGATTTCTAAAGGCTATGAAAGTATTCTAGTACCTTATATACCTTGATGTTCTCGTTCTGTAACACTTCCTTTGAACGTTTGATACAGATCATGAAGCCAAACTCATGGGAAAAAAAACTGTTTTTCAAGGAGATCAAATGAGAAAAAGACCAAAAAAAAAAGAAAAAGAGAGAGAGACAGATCTGGTTAAAGAAATGTGAACAGAAAAATGTATACTGTACCTGTAGTCCCAATATATAAATCAGTGTCTTGTTTGTGATGGACAACGGGCCCAGAATATGTGCCACTTGGACTCTTGGGATGGAGCAGTAAAATGGTACAAAGAGAGCAAACACAGGTGCCAGGCTATGCAAACAAATAAAAAAAAAATCACTATGGTATAATGCTCAATTTACAACACCAACGGCAAATGTATATCTGAAGTAACACTGCTTATCGTTTTATTTCAGTCTGAAAGCATGATCTTATTAGGTATGCAAGTTGGTTTCTATATGTACAACACATCCAAAACAATTTGTACGTATATATAATATTTTATGAGGACTCTAACTGTCTAATTTTTGTTAACTCTCCCAAAGCTATTGCAAAGGAGTGGTTTGGCATCTGCTAATGAACTATCAGTACTGTGAGAAAATGTAAAGCTGATGCTACGTTTTCTCCTCATGAATGACTTGAAATCTGATGAAAGCAGCGAGGCAAACCAAAATCAAGGAACGTTACAATTCATCACGGTAAAATGCAAAATCTTCAAGTCAGACTTTGTCCAATTACATTTCACTGCAGCACTTGACAAGGCTCGCGCTCTTGTCCTCCCTTTCAGAAATGTCTTCCTGATTTTGTTTTAAACCCTGCTTCTTGCTGGTTTACCCATGATTTCTTCCAGCTCTCTTCTACCTTCTCCAGGGTTCCATTGAAGCCTTTTCTCCTTGCTCCAGTCTCTCTCTGAATCCTAAGCCCTTCCATGCCTTCAACTAAAAAAAATGAAGTGAGTCCCCAAGCTGTCTGACTGTCCCCTCACCTTGGCTATGAAATTGAATACCTTCAACTTGACATACTCAAAAGTTACAAAAGTCTTTCTGCATGAAGACTTGCTTCTCTTGAATCCATCTCCTAATACTGCCAACATTTTCTTCCCCCAAACACAGCTCTGATCATGTCACACCCCTGGTTAAAATCCTTCCTTCCACAGGCTCCCAGTATCCAAAGAGGAAATTCAAACATCAGCATGAACTAGCAAACCCTGTGATTCTTTCTTACCAGTGTGGTTTCCTACAACCATCCTCTTCTCCTTCCCGTGATCTGGCCCATCCCCTCTCATCGCTTCCCCGTCCAGATGCTCCCTGGGCACCTTAGCCTCTGATGACTACTCACTGATGCAGGTTATTCTTTCAACACAAAAGTGTCTGCTGCACTTTTCTGCTTAGGAAACTTAGCTTATGGTGTACGACAGAGCTCAGCTCTGCCCAGTGATTTCTCCAGCCCTCCTGGTGATTAGCTGCTCTCCTTTGCCCCTGAAGCTACCCCAGTTTCACTGTTTGAGTGAATCAGTGAATCAACCGCCTGGGCACTGTGTGAGAGGCAGCAGGCCAGGTACAGGAGCTCCATCAGCACCTCTAAGTAGGAAGCAGTCCCTAACCTCAAGGAGCTAGCTCCAGGATTGCAAACACACATTCCCACCAGGGTAAGCAGGAGACATGAATGAGTCCTGTGGTTTGGACACACACTCAACACACACTCTTCATTAAACAACTTGTTAATTTAATTAGTCTTTTATTTCCTTGTATTTTGGATGAGTGGCATCACACAAAGAAATTATTGCATCATAAGGAAAATGCAAGAAATACTTTTCACTTCCACAAAGAAATGTTCTCATTACCATTTCTGTGGAAACAACAGGTCCCTCTAGAACATTTCCCCATCTTTGATAGAGAATATGTTATTAAAAAATCATCCACTGTCCTTTCTACTCTTAAACAAAACAAAAAGCCAACACATGCTAAAAATGAGGTAGATGGCAGCACTCTGAAACTTCTTCTATTTGGTACTTGCTGAATAAATGAATTTCTCTTTAAAATGGTAAAACCATACAGCAGGATTTGTCTTTTGTTTTAAAAAGCCCCTTTTCTTGCTTTATTATTTTGAATGGGATTAAAACATACAGTTTCATAGACACACTCAAACTATGGCCTACTGGTCTCTTGGCAATAGTAAGAAAACCCTATTTTGATAGCACTTGAAGTTTCTGACTAAGGAACATGTCTTTAGGTACTCAATTTATAGAAGGTCTTCTGTTTACATTTAGCAATAAAATGTAAAGAGTGAAGGTACAATAAAGCATCTCAGAGTTCTTACTTGAGGGTACATTTCAATGTAAACTAAGAAATATTGATAGGAATTTTAATGACCACAGTTCATATCTTACATACCAACAGAAGAAGTTTCAAAATTCCTTAGAAGTTATTCATCACTATGTAGTTTTAAATGATGACTAAATCCTAAACCACATCTACCCAATATACAAAAGCACATATTTCAGACCATGGTGGTACAGGCTGCTCTGCAGAAAATTTCCACTGCTATTTCTATACACAGTGAGTGTTATTAGTCACTGACCAGTCTTTCTCTTTTCCTTATTTTACAACAACATTTGTTCTTTATATTGTCAACAGTAACTCAGCTTGACCTTTTCATATTGAGAACAGCTAACTTCTGGAAGTCCTATGTGACTTAAGCATACAGGGCTGGAGTACAGAAAGGAACACATGATATAAAGGATTCATTCACTAATGTCACTAACATTTGTTGAGTATCTCCTATATATTCACAACTGTGCTTGACAGAACAAATAAAATAGAAGCACTCAGGTCAGGTCACAAATGTCCATCTTACATTTTCTATGGAAAAAGGACAGTGACTCCACTTTTATAGTACAACTAAGGAAATCCTGGTAACTTTCAACAATAAAAAATAAAGCTTGTGAACTCATGAAACTATCTCATTGTAAACATCAATAGCATCTCAAAGGACAATTACCCTGTCACCTCTTCTTTATACACCTGACTACTCGAATACCAAAAAAAGGGGAGATCCAGTTTGCCAGAACATTTACTTTACCTAGACAAGTTCATAAAATAAAAATGCTTTACTTAACAAAAATTATTTTGAAAATTAAAAGACAAAAACCCCATCAGGATGGCTTTTCAACAAACTGAAAAACTTCTCAACAGTGTTTTCTTCAAGGCTTCTTCAATCCAAATTTTTTTTCTTTTTTAAATTATGAAGCATGATAATATATTTACAGGAGATTTGAAAAATACAGAACAAAGTTACATATAGTTTCACTATATTTTACAATTATTTTTTAAGTAGAAAAATTAAGGTTTTTGGTTGTAGTTTCAACATCAAACTCTCAAAAATTAATAGAATGAATAGACAGAAAAGTAGAAGGACATAGCAGATGTGAAAAGCACTATGAACAACTCAACATAATTAAGATCTATACAAATTTCACACAACAGGATACAAATTCTATTCAAGTTCCCACAGACTATAAACCCGGAGACACTGGAACATATCCAGGGACATTAAACAAGGTTCAAAAATGTCATGGTCTAAAGGAGTCTTCAAACCAAGTTTGAAAGGAACTAGTTCTGTAAAAGTTTATTACACTGACCAACCAAATCATAAAATCTCTGTACTTTCCCACTCAGAGAATTTTTATACTAAGAGTTACCTTGGTGATCATTTAGTTCAGTACTTTTATTTTACATAGTGGCATGGAGTCCCAAAGAACTTAGGTGAGCGTTACTCTTCTGTTTGATAAGGTTTCTCTATGCATCTTCAGCACGGTAGAGCTTATAATAACCTCAATGGAATAATACACTGAGAGGCTAAAAGTGCTCAGCACTTTGACAGAATCCTGGAGTGGAAGGGTCTGTGAGGGCAGAGTCACAAATCCCTACCAAATGATTCAATTCTCTCTACAACATCCCTCCAAACAGAAACCTGGTTTATGCAAGCACCTACAGAAGAGATGTATTTCCCAGGTGGCTCAGCGGTAAAGAATCCTCCTGCCAGTGCAGGAGACTCCAGTTCGATCCCTGGGTCAGGAAGATCCCCAGGAGAAAGAAATGGCAACCCACCCCAGTATCCTCGCCTGGGAAATCCCATGGACAGAGTAGCCTGGCGGGCCCCAGTTCATGGGGTTGCAACAGAGTTGGACATGACTGAGCACACAAAAACAAGAGGCAATGTGCCCTTTTTTTGTTTTTAATCATCCCAGCTTTTGAGAACTGCTTCCTATTCTGACCTGAGAGCTGCCTCCTGTGACCTCCTCTTACATGCCTTCCTCTTACCCTCTGGAGTTAGGAAGACGGACACATGCAACCTAAACCCTTTATCGTGACCATGAAGATAATGATCACATCCCTGCCAAGCCCGGACACGCTCAGTTCATTCAATCTCTTCTTCTAAGACCTGGGACCCAGAGCCCGCACCTCCCGGGCAGGCGCCAGGTCATCCATGCCTTGGCAAAATGCAGTTTCTTGAGCTCACTGAGAATGGCCAGATCGTCTCTCGTATTCTGAGAGCTCTATTTCCATTAATTTAGCCTGTAAATCAATTTGCATTTTGATATCCATGTGACACTGTTGGTTTAAACTGAGTCGATTAAATCTTGAAGGTGAACGGCACAGGTCTGTGTGCATAACAGGTGATTCTAGCTGTAAGATGCCCCTTCAACCCCTCCCTGTTAACATGGGTTCATGCAGTCACTGATCCAATCGGTTGGTCTCCTGCCTAAAAACAACAGCTAATCATTATACACATGCAAAAGAGCATTTTCCTCCACTCACCACCGAAACTTCTATTTCTTTCTCATTAAGCTGCTGATAAGATACAGAATGAGTAAACTACTCCCTGCACCAAGTTTCCAGACAGAATTGGCAAAATTGACATTTTTCCCTTAAAACACGTTAACACTCATACTTCACACGTAATATGGATACAACATCATCAGAAGCTATATTCCTTTTTTCCCCCCCTGGTTAAGGTTTATTTCTTCAGTCTCTTCCAAAGAATGTTTTTTTTTAAACTTAAATCTTTATAGAAAAATTTATAAAGTTCCATAGATATCAACAACTCATAAATTCCAAGGGGTTTTTGGATAACCCTTTTCTAAAAAAAAAAAAAATCACTAACAGAAAAATTTCACTTCCCATTTAAAAAAAAAAAGTGCACACGCATACACGAGGCTAACTGATCATTACTATGCTCAGTCACAGGGTGACAGAAAAAAAAGCCACCACCATAAAAGGATGTCTGGTAATCTCCCTTAAAACAACATGCCAAGGTTAACCTACTTCAGTTTGGGCGAGGACTGACTGCTGCCACACAGGGGCCCCAACAAGGCACTGAGAGGTAAGTTACAGATATTTTGCTTTTTCCAACAAATTCTTGTAAGTTAAGAAAAACTTTGAAAGTCTAGTTAAGGTTTAAAGTAAAGGTAAAGAATCTTTTTAACAAAAAGCTATAAACATTTCTAACATCAGAAATCTTATCATTAATACAATTGAGACTCTCTGGTGACTGGCAGTTCTAATAAGTTGATATTAAGCCAGGTGAAGGTAGTGAATCAGGCCAGAATATCTTTGCCAAAAAAGTAGGGCTTACTTTGTATTTCTGTGTGAACTCACAATTACAATAAACAGTATCAAGTAATCAGCAAATACTGCCAGTATTTCAGGATACTTTATGAAGGAAAAGAACAAAGTCATTGCAGAATGGAGCATTCCTACACATACATGTACTGTGATGAAGTTATTCAGTACAATTGAAAAGTTAGTACACGTTACTCTTTGACCACAGATCTATATACATAAAAGTCTTCCCTGTATTTCTGTTACTTCTCTACTTTTATACTTTCTATTATTTCTCAGGATAGAATCTCGGTAGTCAAATTCCTGGAGCAAAGGGTATACATTTAAAAAAAAAAAAAAAGAAAACTTTAATTAAAATAGATATTTTTCAGTTTACAGAAATATTTACTTTCCCACCAGTAGCAGACAGCCTGGGCTTCACCGCTTCTCTGACAACATGAGTATTTTAATTCTAAACATAAACTATTAATCTAATAAGTGAAAAAGGAACAGCGCTTGTTTGCTTTATGTTTATCTGAAGATCAGAAAGGCTAAACACAGCTTGGTATTTTCTTCCTAGAACTTCTGTATGCATTAAAAAAAAATCACAAAACAATGAACTAGGTGCAGTGAACTGCCAATATTTATGTCCAGGTTGGGAACGGAGGTGACAGAAACTCTTGTTAACATGTAAGTTGTGCAGAGACTTCCTCTAAAAGAGGGTGTGCTTTTTGAGGGGGAGGGTCTTGCTCTCAGTGCGATATGGGATAGTGGTTAAGAGCATGGGCTCTGGAGGCAGACTTGGGCTCTTATTTAGAGTTGCGTGACCCTGGACATGTTGCTTCTCGGGCTTCATCTGCCTCACTTGTAAAATGGGGAGTAACCATACTGCCCAGTCCTTCGGTGTCATAATAAGTGCTATATAACATTGGTTGTCATAGAAAGCGCTGGAAAACTGCCTGCTAGCCTTGGTCTCTCCTCCCTCTGCCCATTAAACCACTGAAGGATGAATCCAATAGGCAAACTTTCCCTGCCCTACCACTTCTGTGGGCATTTTCTTTTTCTTGAACTTATTTCGAGATCTTTAGAGAATATTTCACATGGAGACTGAGTCTATGGATGTCTATACACTTAACCATGCTGCCTGGCTTACTCTGCATCTGCTAGGACTTCAGTGCATGTTTTCTCTTGGGGGGTTAATCGTAGTTCTTGGACATGATGCTGCAAAGAGCACACGGCTCCAGAAAGCATCCTCACTCACTAGGCTCACATATCGTGTGAGTGGTGGAAACGCCTTTGATAAATTACTTTCAACTGGCTTCTGAGAGCTTCTCAGTAACATGACCAGTCATTTAATGGAATAAATATCAACTCAGGTCACTCTATGACTTTTTATTCATTTATGCTTTCCATAGGCATTGATTAGCTATCCGGAGCTGGCCAGATCTGAAACATTCTAGGGGATAAAATGAGACAAAATCAGCACCCTTTAAAAGTTTACAACTGAAAAAAGAGTTCCCCACCCAGTAAAGGAGTTTGGCAGGGACAGCAGTCTCTCTGCTACGGTTAAGGGCCTCCTGAGGTCCTGGTTGTGTATATGTTAAGGATGTATAGTATCCCCCAGTCCATACAGCTTCCCAGCCTCCCAAGAAGTTTGTAAAACACAGGAATTCAATGGCAGATGAAAAAACTAAAATGCGAAAATCCCCTGAAAAACAACAGAGGTGACAAAGATCCTTGTGGTATCAAAGTCCGAACAGAGAAATAAAAATATTCTGTTAAATATCTGCCAATACTTAACAAGCATAAGAGCCGTCCTAGGTATTCACCTTCTCTTGGTGGACATTTCAACCCAAAATGTTTTCACAGACATCCTGTTAAAGCTAGTGAAGTCTAAATTCATTTATGAAACTTTTACTTGTACTAAAATATGCTACAAATAAATTAATGAACTCCTTATTGATAGCAACTTATTCTCCTCCTTCCGTCTCTTGTTCTGTCTCCCCAAGCCCTTCTCTTCCCTCTGGTTCAGGCAGGTGTATGAGCTGGTATGTGTTAAAAGTTCTGAGATGTCTTCCTATTTTACTTGTTTCCTACCAATAACATCAGATCAGGCTGGAAATAGGAGTGGGGGCTAAAATGTATTACGCTGAATGTCATTCCTGGAGCTGATCTGCTGGGAGTAAATCCTGACACTTAACAGCTGTGTCTTGAGGCAAGACTCATAATCACTCTGTTCCTTGGTTTCACCACTGGCAATGGATTTGGGAAAGCTTTGTGAGAGTCAGGGAGTGAATATACCTAGGGAGCCCAGGGCACTGCCTGGGACACAATCTATGCTGCATACTACTGGCCACTTTTATTCATCAAACGCACCCTGTAGTCTAATAAAGAAACTCCGACTGAGGATCAAGAAAGCTGGGACTCTGCTACACCTTAATGGGTATTTACTGAGCACCAATGATGGGCCGGCTGGAGATAACACCAAATTAACAACACAGCCCCCACTCTCAGGACTTTACAGGCTAGCAGGAAACAGGAAAAACAAAACAAACCAAAAAAACAGTACAGATGCTAGTACAGGGCACAGGGCCCTGGAAGGGGTGCCCCACGCTGCCTTTCTGCAGGGCAGGGCAGGTGCTGTCGAGGGAGGAGAGGACAGGACAGAATCAGAGAAGCCTCCAGGGGCAGATGATTTTGAACAAAGGCCTGAAGGAAAGAAAGCAGGAGCAGAGGATGCAGGCCGGGGCCTAGGAGGCGCCAGAGAGAAAGAAGAGGATCAGAAAGGAAGAGAGCTGTGAGAGAACACAGGGTATCAACAGCCTATTCCAGCAGGGCCTGAGCTCGAGGTCACGGGAGGGAAGATGGCCAGAGATCCAGCTAAAGAGGGAAGCTGAGCCTGATCACGAAGGAAACTGTGTGTCACCACAGACAGCATGCAGTCTGCCTGGGTCCAGAGGGCACCGTGTGAACCAGCGGGGGGCTGTAGCTGCAGCTCCAGAGAGGTGAGGGCAGCCTGAGGCAGGCAGAGCAGAGGGAGCAGCACACACACAGGCAGACAGACAGAAGGGTGTGTGCAGGGGTCAGGGAGGGGGGTATAGCAGGCCCAGGAACCGCTGCCTGGCAGGAGGCAGGGGGAGGCGTGGGCGCCTGTGTGGCCCCTGTCTCGGCACCTGTCCTGGGGGGAGGACCTGTGAGCGAGAGATCTAATCTCTCTGGAATCCCCTTTATCCATAAAATAAGGATATGTAACATTTATGACTAATTTCTATGAGATAACAGAGATGAAATGCAAAATTTGAAACTCCCTCAGAAGGCAATGGCAACCCACTCCAGCACTCTTGCCTGGAGAATCCCATGGCCGGAGGAGCCTGGTAGGCTGTAGTCCATGGGGTTGCGAAGAGTTGGACATTACCGAGCGACTTCACTTTCACTTTCAGATTTTAGGGAGAAAAGGTACACATTATTTTTGGAAACATTTTGGATTCAGGGGATAAAGGCCCTCTTCATAAGGAGTCTTTACATATTTATGTGCATGTATTTATGCAGCTGACTGTCTTGTATACAGGTCCAATCATGCCACATGGAAACGGCCTTTGTCTCCCTTACACTGAAAAGCGTGTCAGGGTGGGAATTTCTTTTTCTTCCAGTTCCTAAACAATATGCCACGTATTTCGAGTCCTCGGTGCTACTACCTCCTCTGTCTTCATCTCTGAAGACCTTTATATCATTTGAGTCAGTATTCAAGTTGCCAAAAAGCCACAGGAGGAATAAATAATCAGTGAAAGGTGAAGGAAAAATAGCCAGACTATATAAAACCCCAAATGTGCAAGCGGGTGTTTAAGCAGGTAACACAGGTCAGGCACCTTTCACTGTCCCATCAGTTCCGACGGATGTGTTTACAGAAGGTGCAGTGTCTCCATGGGGTTCAGGACACTACAGAGGCACAAAGAGGAAAGGACAAACCAACCAACAATGGGGTGTTTTTTGTTTCTGAAGATGCACCCCACGCACTGGCCTGTACCTGACCCTGGGCAGACCCACTGTGAGGCTGTCAGGACCAGACCGTGTCCTGGGGTCAGCCGCAGGGTCACCCTTCCACAGACCGGACAAAGCAAGCGAGCTCCCCGGGGGGCAGGGAGGAGAGCTGCCCTCAGACACACTGACCGCGACAAGACTCCTGACATAGACACTCTGGCGCATTGGAGGCAGGGCGGGGGGGGGGGGGATTCCCTCGGAGACATGGAAGCAGCTATCAGCCTGCTTTCTGAACGATGTTCCCTGTACATCCTCCCCCAAAATCAATCTTGGACACGGCTACCAACTCAGGACTCAAAGTTGGTTGGGGCGGGGGTGGGAACCGACACCTGAGTGCATAGGAAGATTTCTTTGACTAGGTTATTGGGTGGGGACCGACTATCACAGCGGTTCAGAGTGGCCTGGAACAGGCGCCTGGCCCCGCCAGTGGAGGGAAGCAAGGCTGGGCCTGTGCTGTTTGCCACCTGTCCATGCCTTGGGGCTCTTTCCACAATCAGAATGACAATCAGGAATGACTCTCCTGCTCCAATTTGCAAGGTGGGCTTCCCTTGTGGTTCAGTGGTAAAGAATCTGTCTGCTAATGCAGGAGATGCATGTTCGAACCCTGGGTCGAGAAGATTCCCTGGAGGAGGGCATGGCAACCCACTCCAGTTTTCTTGCCTGGGAAATCCCAGGGACAGAGGAGCCTGGCGGGCTATAGTCCACAGGGTTGCAAAGAGTCAGACATGACTTGTGACTAAATTTTGCAGGGCAGTGGGGACACACAACTGCTTGAGTGGTTGCTCACCCTGAAGCAGGTGAAAAACATCCCTGGTTGAGTGCCAGGCCCCAGTGTGTGCGACCCTGGACCAGGTTCAGATGTCCCTGTTTGCTCAGCTTCCAGAACACGGAGGCTTTTCCAAGCCCCTGACAAATACGTATAAAAATAGGGTAACTGGAGGAAGCAGCAATGATTGCTTTCTTCCATGGAGTATGTTTGTCCTCCTGCGTGCTAAGTTGCTTCAGGCGTGTTGAAGCAGGGCCACTGTGCGGCCCTGTGGACTATAGCCTGCCAGGCTCCTCTGTCCATGAGATTCTCCAGGCAAGAATATTGGAGTGGGTTGCCATGCCCTCCTCCAGGGAATCTTTCCGACTTAGGGATCGAACCCGTGTCTCTTATGTCTCCTGAATTGGCAGGAGGATTCTTTACCAATAGCGCCACCTGGGAAGCCCAAGTGTTTGTCCTCAGAGGCGCCAAACAGCCTCAGCCTCAGCCTCCTGAACCACCTGTGATTGCCTGTTTCCCCAGGGACTTTCTTTTCCCCCACTTAGAAATCTTTTCTCAATCTTAGCCCTCTTCAACAAAATAACCAAAGGACAGTGTATCAACAGAAATCAAAGAATCAGATCAGACAGCACACATCATTTAACAACAGACAAATATCATTTGCATCTGCACGTCCCCTCTGGGGCTCCCTGGGTTGTTTTTGAGAGCGCGCTCCAGGAACTTCCTCCCCGGTGCAGGCCACTGTGGGCACTTTGACTCAGACCATCTCGATGTGTAAACACGGTCCTGAGCAGACTTCACCTCACAGAGAAGTCACCTCTCAGGAACAATCCTGTCAGCATGCGTTGACCCATTCGGTTCATTGCTAAGGCCTGAAATTAAACAAAATTACTACAAGATTAAGCCCTTCTCATTTTAAGTGTTGATGATTATTAAGCGAATACGGACTGGGGTAAAGGTGACATTTCAGGAATCTTAGAGCTAAACTCTATAATGAAGATTTTATTCTGCTTCTGCCACAAATAAAAGCTAAGACAATAATTATCCAAGCAAGGAAGCTGAGATTGCAGAGAGTATGTATCAGTACCCTGTGAAAAAAATCACAACTGCCTCCAAGTTGGTATCCACGGTAAATATTTCCAGAGTACAAACCACATTAGCTCTTGGACAGTTTTCTGAAATATTAATAAATGAGTTTTGAGGGGGCTTTTTATTTTTTCCTTTCTGTGGCTAGAAAGAACTCGACAGTTCATGTCAACATGTCCGGTTATGCAAAAATGAGATGACAGCGTCTTAAGAAACGCTCGCTACTCTAATTAGTAAGGAAATCAATCTACAGAAAACCACACACACAGGCCCACTCCCAAAAATGTAAGTGAAAATACTTTGGAGGATATTCATATTTTGCTGTGGAAGAACTTGCTGTTATATGTTAGGATAACAGTAAAGTTAAAAGGATCAATGTTGAGTGACAGAGACAAAGCTGAGACAGCCTCCTTTGCTTATTAAGAAAAACTTTAAGAGGACTGGCACAGATGGCTGCCCTGTGGTTCCCTGGGTGGAACCTGAATAAAGACCCACACTCCCCGCAGCCCAGGTACAGCTGCGCCCTCAGGACAAGGCCTGCAACCCTCATCCTTTCAGGTGTAAGGCACAGAGCACGGCTTAGCGACATGGCACGCCTTTTCATCGGAGAGCTTTACAATGAAATTGTGACTATTAGAGGTTCCAGTACTCTGAGGAATAAAGATTTAGAGTAAGTACTTCTTTGTGCTTTTCTCAAGGCAATAAAAGGATGAGCCACAGGACTTTCAAGTACAACTCAGTATATCTAACCTCAATAACACGTCAGATGCTGTTGTCTTAACAATTATGAAAAATGTTTAAAATTCAGTCTAAAAATAAACAAAGAGGTAAAGAAAGGAACGATTTGGTTATGACTAAAAGAGGAAGATTAGAAACAGTTAAAAAGGGAATTTGCAATGCAAAGGTTGATAAAGGAGCACTGTAATGCAAAGAGCAAGCAGAACCCGGGTGTGTCAATGATCATAACACCTCATTCGGACAAGAGCACATTCCCAACATCCATCCGTCATCAGGTTTAGGTCCTCGGACATTAAAAGGTATCATGTCTGAATTTTCAGGATCTGGCGGATAGACAGGGCACTAGAAAGCCATTTTTCCTGAATAAAAGCATGGAGTAAGTCAAGGTTCAGGAAAGTAATCCTGTATCCTAAAAGGATTAAAGGAAGGGACAAAATAGGGTTTCTGAGGGAATGTGATAACAAACTGGGAATGCCTGATGCAGGAATGGGATAACAGTCAAATATGTGAAAGGATTTTTCTCTCAATTTGAAAAAGATAAAATGGACTAAAACTATAGCATTAACAATAACACTGGCAAACACCACCAGAGGTAATGTAATGCTAGAGCTGCTGACCGATGGCATCGACCGTCCAGAGGTTGCTGAAGAGCCAAACACACACATTCCAAAACAGCCCGCAGTCCCCTTTGCCCGAGAGCCTCTGGGCCAGCCCACGTGCGCGTCTCCCTTGTGCAAGGGCCTTTCGCTGGCTCCGAACGGGGCCTCTCTGCAGTCTCCCCTCAGGGCTCTATGACGCAGCAGCCAGCGGCCTGGCCTCGACCTGCGAAGGCGCCTCTCCTGGAATGGGAGCCCCGCCGTCTGCTGGAAGAGCCAGCCGCCGGCTCCGGAGCGGCTAGGCCACGTGTGCCCCGGCTGTCTGTGCACAGGTGAGGACGGCCCTGACGCCTCGACCACCCTGAAGCCACAGACTCTCGGATCTTGAGAGGCAGTGTGGAGCGGCTGCCCCTGCCGAGTGCTGGATGGGGTAGGAGGCTGGAAGCCAGGTCGGGAGGGAGAAGAATCCAGCGCGTCCTCTACTTTCTCTGAGAGGGGTCACCTAGAGGGCAGAGTAGGCAGGTGCTGGCCACACCTGGCTGCCAGGGCGGCTGGGAAGGGTCTTCCAGATCGACTTAAGGTAGGCACCCAGCAACGACTCAGGCCTGAATCCGAAAAAAGAACACTCAGGGGTGAGCTCTGAAACGCAGGTCAGAGGACAGGCTTTGGCAAGAAGAGCTGAACTGTAAATTTTTACTCACGTTAAAAGGAAGTATTTACCTGTTCACTCATTTCGTAAGTTAATTCATGTTCGGTGTTAAAATTGAGAAGGTATGAATGAAACTCAAAATTTACTTGTACAAAATGATGTGCTGGCCTCTGTATCCACGCACGGATGTGTGTGTAAATAGCTGCTTTTCTTCTTTCCAAAGTAGCCTGATATGGAATCTGCTTTCCCTACTTAACATTATTCCCCGTCTGGAAACAGGCATCAATGTAGCCATTTTCAGTGGCCGTGTTGTATCCTATTCCACTATAGGGCCATAAACTAACCAATTCCCTAATGATGGACATCTGATTTGGTTGCAAACTTTCACACTTAAAATTTGACACTGTGTTAAACATCTTTTCCTTAGGATAAAATGTTCTGAAAACACTGCCTTGTGTGTTTCATCCATCAGAAAACACTTATTTTTTTGATGGATGCTACTGAAATGGTTGGCCATGCTTTTACAACTGGTGGGCAGTGACACATCCTCAGAGTCAGTGTAACTTTCCTAACCTCTACAACCATTATTATTCATATGGAGGATTAGCAGACTCCACAGTGTTGTTTTTTTCCCCTCCGTGTATTTCAAAGGCAGTTCCCAGGAACCTGCTTTGGAAGATTCCTCAAAATAAAATTTAAATGTTGAGATTTTCAGAAAAAAATAAAATTCAAAAACTAAAGGTAGCTCTTGATGTCTGTTCCTGCAACCCGTGCCTGGTATTTCTACCTCTCTATGTCCAGAGTCAGTTTCTGCAAAGTTGCTTCTCATACAAAACCTTTCCCAACTAATGTATACAGTTTCTTCTATTTTTATTTCAATTCCACGATTTCCCCTTCGATAATCACTCCATTCCCCAACCCCCAACCAAAACACACAAAATATAAAGCCCATACTTATTGGGTGGGTTTTGTTTGGATTTCTAATTCATCAATAACTCCATTTATTTTTTATTATTTTCTTCTATTTTGGGGGTGGGAGCAAAATCAGTTCTTTTCTAGCTTCTTGAGCTATATATTTAACTTAGCTACTTTCAAATTTTTTAAGAAATAAATGCCTTCAAGGCTTTGCATCAATCTTGGGTTAACTGTTTAGCTGCGCTCCACTCCACCGTTTTATAATATTTTTGTCCTTTAGTTCTAAGAACTTCAAAATCTGCATTGTGATTTCTTAACCCATAAGTTCCTTAGAAAAGTATACTTCTAGAGTCCAAACTGATTCTTTATTTTCGACTTCTAATTTAGTCGCACTATACTACTCACAAGGGAAGTGAGGGGCTGTTGTGTTCTGCTGTTAGTCGCTCAGTTGTGTCTGACTCTCTGCGATCCCGTGGACTGTAGTCCGCCAGGCTCCATTGTCCATGGGATTCTCCAGGCAAGAATACTGGAGTGGGCTGCCATTTTCTTCCCCAGGGGATCTTCCTGACCCAAGGATTGAACTCGGGTCTCCTGCATTGCAGGTGGATTCTTTACCACCTGAGCCACCAGGGAAGTCCTTACTCACAAGGAATGTGAGCTGCTTGCTAATGATTTTCTGAGACGTCTCATAACCAAGTAAAAGGTCAAACTTGCAAAGAATTCTAATGTGCTTTAAGCACAAATTCTGTTAGCATTTAAGTTCTGTTGGGTTAATCTTCTCCTTTCTACCTATCATATTCTAATAAAAATGTGTTAAACTCTCCCATTAGTTGTGGATTTGACAATTTCTCCTTTAAATTCTGTCAAATTTTGCTGTTACATGTAAAATTTATGATTATTTTTACGTCCTTGAACTGTTCCTTTGAACTTGTGTAGTGAATTTTGTTTCTATTATTATTGATTGTGCTTTGTATTCTATTTTTTTCTGATGTTAATATTGCTAGTCTAGCTTTCCATTGGTTGATTCTCTACCACTGAGCTACCAGTATATGGCTGGATTTTAAAAAATTCAAACTGATAGTCTCTGTCTTTTAAGAGGTGAGTTCAGTGGTGGCTCAGATGGTAAAGAATGTGCCTGCAATGCAAGAGACTCGAGTTCAATCCCTGGATCAGGAAGATCCCCTGGAGAAGAAAATGGCTACTTACTCCAGTATTTTTGCCTGGAGAATTACATGGACAGAGGAGCCTGGTGGGCTATAATCCACAGGGTCACAAAGAGTCAGACGTGACTGAGCGACTAACACTTTCACTTTCAACTTTTTGGGGCTGCTTTGGTGGCTCAGATGGTAAACAATTTGCCTACAATTCAGGAGACCTGGTTTGATCTCCTGGGTCAGGAAGATCTGCTGGAGAAGGGAATGGCTACCACTCCAGTATTTTTTTTTAAATTTATTTATTTTTAATTGAAGGATAATCACTTTACAGTGTTGTGTTGGTTTCTGCCATACACAACATGAATCAGCCATGGGTGCGTATGTGTGTGTCAGAAGAGCTTGGCGGGCTACAGTTCACGGGGTCTCAGAGAGTCGGACACGACTGAGCGACTAACATTTTTTCACGTCAATGTATTTAAATTTGTCGTGACACATTTCCTATCTTCCTATTTTGTTTTTTCTACCTACCATTCTCATCCTTTGCTTTTTCCCAGAGTCTCCTTTCCTGTCTTCCCTTGATTAATAAAAAGTTCTATTTCCTTTTTTGCTCCCATTTGCTTTAGGTTGTATTCCTATATTTTCATGACTGACCTATCAACACTGTAGGTAATACACACCTATGACATTAGTGCAGTCCTCTCAGAACCTCCTTGTTCTGTCGGTGTCACTGTTTTAAGATTGTTACAGAGCTCCCACTTCATTTCATACAGCAGCTGGGGATGCAGATGTCTAGTCAGCGCTTTGATAAGGCTAGAAACAGAGTTCTTCCCTTTAACACACAGTACCATCATTATTAGATATGCTGACTTCTCCCTCAGTCACAGTGACTTTCAGATGAGACTTATGCACAGAGACCTACCACAAAATTATTTTCCTTCTAAAGATAACTTTACACGGGACTTTCCTGGCAGTCCCGTGGTTAAGTTTCCAATTCCAATGTAGGGGGGCTCGAGTTCAATCCCTGGTCGGGGAACTAAGATCCCACATGCCATGTGGTATGGCCATTAAAAAAGAAAAAACTTCACGGAATTTATTGCTCTGCTGTTTCTTAGTTTTATTGAAGTTCATCCTTATATATGAATTCTTATTGTAGGAGTTTTTCACTTTTCATCTTAGACATTATTTATAATAAGAAAAGAGGTAGAAATAATCCAGGGATTCATCAAGGGCGTAGGGAAGCAAATTACGCATTAACACTGGAACACTTCAGAATACGTATTAAATGTCTACATAAGATCTACACATATGACAAAGACATAGATTACCCTGATCCAAGAACACAGTAAATGAATAAAACCGAACACAGAATGCCATGTGTGTGATTTTTCCTACTGTGTGCACATGTAAGAATGCACACTGCATACATCAGTGGGGCACCTGGAGAATGATACACTTTAACACTAATTTAAAATTTTCCCCTCAAAGCACTTTTTTCTTTCTCTTTTTGTTTCTTTTTCTTCTTTTTTTTTCGTTGTTTTTGTCCTGGTTGCCATGGTCATGGTCTTCTTCTTTTCTTAAAGAAAACCTAACTTTCAGTTCCTAACAAAGGCCTTACCTAGTTTCTCATAATTTTTGGGTTAACACAAATCAGACCACTATGGTAAGTTCGTATTTCACTACATAAATGTGTGACTGATTTCATTTCCTGGCAGTGATATGCATTTGATGAAAAAAAAAAAAAAAAAGTCCAACTGGTATTCAATTTAAAAGCAAAGTTTTACGCTTTCTGAAGTGTGGGGTGCTTTACGTCATTTTACTCTTTACCTGATAATGATCCAAAAAAACGAAGGGGAAATTTCTGCTTAAAAAGTTAGTGCATTCCCTTGTCACAAAAATAATTTGCCCTATTTAAATGGTTCTATTTCCTTTGCCAGAGCTTTGCCAAAATGACCAAATTTTAAGAGTAAAAACATAAATTTCAGTCTCTGCTCCTCCTGTTACAATACAGTATGTAACCACATTACATACATATTTTTGAAAACTATATAAATTTTGACATTTTAAGTTAGATCTCAAGGAGTTACTTTATATCACTTTTAGCTAAATATGCTTTTTGTTTTATTCATATTTTAAAACTTTTAAAATTAAAAAAAATTTTTTGTTTTGGCTTCACTGATCAGCATGTGGGATCTTAGTCCCCCAACCAGGTATGGAACCTGTGCTCCCTGCACTGAAGCCCCAGGTCTTAACCACTGGACTGCCAGGGACGTCCCTAAAAATGCTTTTGTTTTTTTTTTTGGTCAATCTTTATTTTAATGCTTGTCTTTAAAGCTATAAATTTCCCTATAATCAGAACTTTTAGTTGTATCCCACAAATTGGTGGCACTAGTGGTAAAGAACCTGCCTGCCAATGCAGGAGATTTAAGAGAATGCTTTTAATAAAACATGCCCTTCTTGGTTTTTTTAGAGACCCTGAACACCACTGATGGATATAAAAATGGACAATTTTACTACACCCTCTGCAGCTTCTCTGGAAAGCGACTGTGATCTCTATGCCCACCACCACACAGCCAGGATCTTAATGCCTCTGCATTACAGCATCGTCTTCATAATTGGGCTTGTGGGAAACTTACTGGCTTTGATTGTCATTATTCAAAACAGGAAAAAAATCAACTCTACCACTCTCTATTCAACCAACTTGGTGATTTCGGATATACTTTTTACCACGGCTCTGCCTACACGGATAGCCTACTATGCGCTGGGCTTTGACTGGAGAATCGGCGACGCCCTGTGTAGGATAACCGCTCTTGTGTTTTACATCAACACGTACGCAGGTGTGAACTTCATGACCTGCCTGAGCATTGACCGGTTCTTTGCTGTGGTGCACCCCCTGCGGTACAATAAGATAAAAAGAATTGAACATGCAAAATGCATCTGCATATTTGTCTGGATTCTGGTATTTGCTCAAACACTCCCGCTACTCATAAGCCCTATGTCAAAAGAGGAGGCTGAAAGGACTACGTGCATGGAATATCCAAACTTTGAGGAAACCAACTCCCTCCCCTGGATTCTGCTGGGAGCCTGTTTTATAGGATACGTACTTCCACTCGTCATTATTCTTATCTGCTATTCTCAAATCTGTTGCAAGCTCTTTAAAACTGCCAAACAGAATCCACTAACTGAGAAATCTGGGGTCAACAAAAAGGCTCTCAACACAATTATTTTTATAATTGTTGTGTTTGTTGTATGTTTCACGCCTTATCATGTTGCGATTATTCAACACATGATCAAGAAGCTTCGTCTTCCTGGTCTCCTGGAATGTAGCCAAAGACATTCATTCCAGATATCTCTGCACTTTACAGTATGTCTGATGAACTTCAACTGCTGCATGGACCCTTTTATATATTTTTTTGCATGTAAAGGGTACAAGAGAAAGGTCATGAAGATGTTGAAACGTCAAGTCAGTGTATCAATTTCCAGTGCTGTGAGGTCAGCCCCTGAAGAAAACTCACGTGAAATGACAGAAACTCAAATGATGATACATTCCAAGTCTTTAAATGGAAAGTAAAAAGGAAAGGAGTCTTGGATTTATACCAAAGTAGACTGTATGTTGAACTTTGTTAAGACTTTTCTTGTAACAAGTGTTAGACCTCCAATTAGGATTCTTTGGAATTCCTTTCACTGGGCACTATTTCTCACCTCCAACTTGGAAGTAAACTGATATCAGTTCAGTTCAGTTCAGTTCAGTCGCTCAGTCGTGTCCGACTCTCCGCGACCCCATGAATCACAGCAAGCCAGGCCTCCCTGTCCATCACCAACTCCCGGAGTACACTCAAACTCATGTCCACAGAGTCGGTGATGCCATCCAGCCATCTCATTCTCCGTCGTCCCCTTCTCCTCCCGCCCCCAACCTTTCCCAGCATCAGAGTCTTTTCCAGTGAGTCAACTCGTCGCATGAGGTGGCCAAAGTATTGGAGTTTCAGCTTTAGCATCAGTCCCTCCAATGAACATCCAGGATTGATCTCCTTTAGAATGGACTGGTTGGATCTCCTTGCAGTATAAGGGACTCTCAAGAGTCTTCTCCAACTGATATATATATATATATATATTTACACTCAAGAACAACATTCAGCAAAATTCTCATTTGTAAATGAAATAGTATACCTTTAAAAGGGAGGGTATTTTAATAACTCTCAGTGTAAAAAGAAAAGTTTTGTGTTAATAAAAAATTAAATCATTAATGTTCCTCACCAATAATTCAAAAAAAGACTATTAAAATTGTATATTGCCAGTGTAGAAATGTTAATATTGTAATATTCCCTTTCTTCCTTTTTTTTTTTTTTTTTTGGTATAACATTTCAATTCGTGTTTCTTTTAATCTTAGACTTTACCTCCTCGATAATAATCTTTTTTTTTCCTGAGTCATAAATTTTCATCTCAAGAAGTTTGTTTTTGAATAAAGAGCTAGCTGCTATAAAATTATGAGTATGTCTTTCAATGCTCACTGTGACCTCTCAGCACAAGTTACACGGAAGAGGAAAAGAGCAGTAGGCAGATTTTGGAGCAAAGCCTTATGATGACGACGGTGATGAAGGCAATGAAAGCTCTTCCCAAGCAGCCAGCATAGAGTGCAAGGGCCACTGCCCAGGAACATGACAAGGACCTCACATGGAAAGAGGGTCCACTTGCTAAATGCTTCTTGAGAGTTAAAAAATATATATGCAAATAGGTTTGGCTTTTCTTGGGTCCCTAGGGGATGGTATCTTATTTATACAGAAGTTGGCAGTACCCTGTATTTGTATTTCAGTGGGTTGGGTTACCAGGAAGGGTAGGGAGGATGAGCAGTGGGGGTGTAATTGTGGCTTGCCTTGTTAAGATGGAGAGTAAAATGGAAAATCATGAACTTCAGAGTCACCGGGATTCTTTACAACATTATCGTTGTTTAGTCACTAAGTCATGTCTGACTCTTGTGACCAAATAGAAATACCTCTGTATAACCTGGGTTCGATTCCTGGGTCAGGAAGATTCCTTGGAGAAGGGAATGGCAACCCACTCCAGTATTCTTGCTTGGAGAATCCCAAGGACAGTAGTCCACCAGGCTCCTCTGTCCATGGGGCTGCACAGAATCGGACACAACTGAGCGACTAACACTTTCTTTACAAGTAGCACGGCCTCCCCAAGTACAGTGACCCATCTGCCAGCTCAGATTTGCTTTACTGGGTCCCTCAACTACTTCAAGACAGTACCTATGTTAGCAATGACTCCACATTTGATAACTCAACTAAAGAAATGAAATGGTATATGATGGGTCATACTTAAAATTTTTATTAGGCTTTATATCCTGGAAATATTTTCTTTTAAATACTTTCTTTCTTACTTTACTCACTTTCAGATTTTATCCTGTAAGAAAACTAATCTTAATGGTTGATTCAATACCATTTACTGTGTACTTTCAGATTTGTATTGTGTTAATTTCACAGATATCTTAAAGCCATTGTCAAAAATAGCCACTGGTCCTTGTGACTCCTTACGGAAACAGATGACCACATGGACAGAAGTCAGGAACTCAGGGCCTTTCCTTCATCTATAAACTTTTCCAAGTGAAGAAGAAAAAGGGAAAAATACTACATTTTATGCAAGGTGGCACTTAAGTAAACATTTGAGTTTGATTCCCAAAGAAACTATTGTGAAAGTTGTGAAATGAAAACTAGAAACAAAAGCTTCCTGAATTTCAGCACATCCTTACGGCACACAAGTTGTATGACTGTGTTCCAGCACAGACTACTGTGTGTAGGAGCCAACATTGTTTCGTAGTAGATGAGCGAGTCCTCTTTGTGCTAACGGGGTCAGTTCTTAAGATCCTTCAAATAAGACAGTAAATATCTATGTCACTTGACAAAGGAATAACACGCTTTTTCAGAACAGTCTTCTGCCTCCTCCTTCCACTATACCACAAGTTTATATAAATGATTTTATCCAATGATCAGGAGCCATACTGCCAAAAAGGTAAACTTTAAACCTAGCTCCAATTAATCTTTTTTAAAAAAGGTCTGTACTCTAATCAAACTCAGCTATTTGTTGTTGTCCTTTGAAAGGCCCTTACTGCCTATTTCATTCATGAAGCCATGGCTCCTACATGGCCTTGGAGCACCCTCCCACTGTCTTGTATTATTAGTTGGCTTCAGGTTTATTTCCCATGCATTTCCCTTGGGAGGAGGTAACCTTGGAAAACAGGGTCAATGATGTATAATATTTGTATTCTGTTACAGAAAAAATGGAGGTGGCCTTATATATCACACATTATTTGAAAATCACAACCTATAAGTCCTTGTACATTGACCAGGTGATATATTATTAACAATTTAAAACAATAACAGGGAGGTAGGAAGAAAACATCTAAGAAAGCTGATAGCTACAAGGCAGCTAACCATATTTCCTCTTCCACAGTTTTATTTCTAAAAGGATCATTTGGTTAATTTTAAAAAAAACCTCTCAAAGTTAGTTAGCTTGAGTCAGTATAAACATGTAGACTCTTCAGTGACAGTACAGGAGAGTACAGAATATTAAAGGTTAGATTTTAGAAATGACATCAGGTATACATGAAGAGCGCAATTGGTCCAGGAATTATGTAATGTCTTCCTTTTCACAATCTGTGAAACAGGATGAACAGATTGTATTGCCCACATTTTATAAAGAAATCTAAATTCAGGAAAGGAACCTGGTAAATTAAGAGACAGGGAGCAACAGGAATGTAACCCTAACTTCATGTCCCAGTCATAAAAAGAATTGAATCACACAGACTCAGAATAAAAGTATGAGAAGGCAGGTTTAATTATAGGCCAGCAGGTTAGCTAACCCTTATACAGGACAAATAACCAAGAGTGGGAAGACTACAAGCTCCAGCTGTGAGCTCCCCGAGGATGAGGGTGTTGTAGGTTATATACAGAGCACCTGGTACACAGCCTGGCCTAAAGAAGTCTCTCAAATACCCATCTAATTGAATAGCACCTGTTTTGTACTATTACTAACAAAATACTAAAGCCCTACTGAAAGATCTCCAAAGTTCTTAATTTTTTCGGGAAATGAAAAAGAAGTTACATATGCTAGAGAATATGTAATTGTGTAATTGAAGACAGGGCCTCTCAAAGACCCTGCAATTTAAAGCGGATATATTAAAGAACAGAACTAATTTCCCAAGAAGCCAGTTCATATTTAGTTACAGAAATATGTTCTGCTTGAAAACAATTTTAGATTTCAAGAGACAAGGGCAGTGACTCCTACTGATCTCTAAAAAGTACCAGGCAATCTTAAAAGAGGAAGCACGGCTCTTAAATAAACTGTTTAAAATGGTCTATTTTGGTCACTCTTAGCCCACTGTAATTTTTTGTTTTTTGCAAAGCTAAAAACATCTGCTCATTGGACTATTCAGATAAGAGTGAAAAAATGAAGAGCTGATCTGGCGACAACACAGCCCACGTTTTGGAATCTGGGGGCAACTAGATGCGTTCAGGAGAACTGATGTCACTGGAAGTTTGCTTTACATTAAACTCTGAAGAACTGGTCACTTAAAAAATAATCCTCAGACTTCTATTCAACTGAAAGCTCAATTAGCTGAGAAGGAACAACTGCTGACTGTTTACTACACGCCACTTTCAAGTACCTGACAGGCATTACCTCCCTTAATCCTCACTACTTTAAGGGGTGGGTAGAACTTTATCTGCAGAGAAGGCAATGGCACTCCCCTCCAGTACTCTTGCCTGGAAAATCCCATGGATGGAGGAGCCTGGTAGGCTGCAGTCCATGGGGTCGTGAAGAGTAGGACATGACTGAGCGACTTCACTTTCACTTTTCACTTTCATGCATTGGAGAAGGAAATGGCAACCCACTCCAGTGTTCTTGCCTGGAAAATCCCATGGACAGAGGAGCCTGGTGGGCTACAGTCCACAGGGTCGCAGAGAGACGAACACAACTGAGTGACTGAGCACGCACACATTTTATTTTGCTGATGAGGAGACTGGAGTGCCAGGCCATGGAGATGTGGATCTGGGAGCTCAATGCAAACCCTCTGGCCCCAGGGTAGTGTGACTTGGAGCACCAGGTTTTCACCACCTACAGAATGATGTTCATTAAGAGATGGCTCCATTCCTCCACTTCCTGTGGCTTCCTGGACCTCGGACACGTCCCAATACCATGTCGGACCTTCAGCTCATCTTCTTTCCCTGTGGGAGCACCCTACTTTCTCTGCTTCTCAAGCTCCATTCCCTCAGTCCCACACCCGATCATCGTCTCTTATCCACGGTATTTGGCCAGTAAGCCCTGCTTTCATTTTCTCCTCCAGAACTCACTCTTGCCATCTTTTCTTTGCCCCAAATCAGCATCCTAGGCTGGATGTTGGCATCACACACCTAAATGACTACAACGTCTTGCCCACTGCTTCCCTTACCTGGAGCCAAACACTTTAGCCTTCCTTTCAGGTGCTATACTGGAAGTCAGCAGATTAATAACAAAAACCACGCTAAACAACTGCTAACAGTAACATGGTATGAGACTCTAAGGCTTTATATACATTCAAGCCTACAATAATTCTTCAAGGCTGGCCCCATTGCTGCTGCTGCTGCTAAGTCGCTTCAGTCATGTCTGACTCTGTGCGACCCCATAGACGGCAGTCCACCAGGCTCCTCTGTCCCTGGGATTCTCTAGGCAAGAATACTGCAGTGGGTTGCCATTTCCTTCTCCTGGTCCCATTACTATCACTGTTTTATAGATGAGGAAATTATGCCCCAGAGAAGTTCAGTCAATTACCCAAAGCCACACAACAAGCAAGCAGGGGAGACAGGCTCTTGACTCTACAGTCTGGCTTCAAGGTCTGTCACTCATTATCACTGCACTATCTCTTTTAAACAAGTAGAAATACATGCCCAGGTCCTCAGACAGCCTTAAAAGAGACACTTACTGCTCACTGGATATTCTCAACTTCCTATTGTGGCACATGTGACTACCTTCGGCCAATGGGTTGGCCAGAAAAAATGATGTAGGTCCCTTCCAGGCTGGAGCTTTGGACAGCAGTGAGGGACCTCCCACACCGCTCTTCTGCCATGGGGTGCCAGCGAGGTTCTAGACGGTGGGACCTCTGTCAGCCTGGGTCCTTGAATGAATAAACGGAGAACTCCCCAGCCCTTACCCCATCCACCTGTGTTGACAAAGTAGTGCAAATGAGAGATGCGTATTCAGCCACTGAGATCTCAGGGTTAATTTGGGGCCACAACAGAGGCTAATTAACACACCGACCCATACACCAAGGGTAAGAAAAGAATGTACCCTCTGTGCGGTTCTCTCGACAAACAGATGTAATCTTCCCTAATCCCAGTTTCATCATGTCATTTCACGCTCCAGGACTGAGAGTAGTTCCCCATCATGGACCGCACGAAGTGCAAGTTCCTCTCTCACACTTTCAAGCGTCTGCTACCTCACTGTTCTTCATTGCTCAATAAGTACCTCTCAAGATAGCTGGTCTACCCCATGAATATGACACTTGGTCCTCTTGGTTGGATTCTCCTGCTTCTGCCATTCATTCTTTACACTCGCATTCTAACTGTACCTCCTCCCTTCATTCTCCTTTGACTACTCAAAGCCACCCATCTTCCCTTTCCTCAACTTATTTGGCTTTCATATAGCCTATGCCACACAGTTTTAACTTTAGACAAAAATTATCTTGCCACAAAAGAAGAGAGAAAATACAATGGCCTGGAAACCTGGTTCTGGTTTAACTGTGTATCAGCTACATCACCTCTTGTCAAGTGTTTTAGCCTTTCTAGATATCCGTTATCTTATCAATGAAATAACGGCACTACATGACATGTACGCTCTCTGCCAACCATCACACAGCCTGTGGTCTGTTATTTCACACGCATCACTCATATCCCTCAGTTTAAACATAAGCCCCATTAGGGCAGAGATCTTGAATCTTCTTTCTCTTCTGGGTAGCTTTTAGCACAGCCTGTGCATGGAGATAATGCTCAAAGAAATATATGTTGGGATTTCCCTGGTGGCCAGTGGTTTAGAATCCACCTGCCAATAAAGGAGACGTGGGTTTGATCTCTGGTCTGGGAACTAAGATCCCGCATGCTGAGGGGCAACTAAGCGTGTGTGCCACAACTACTGAGCCTGCACACTGCAATTACTGAAGCCTGCATGCCCTAGAGCCTGTGCTCCACAATAAGAGAAGCCACCACAACCAGAAGCCCATGCACTGCAACTAGAGAGTAGTCCCCACTTGCCACAATTGGAGGAAGCCCTTCTGTAGCAATGAAGACCCAGTGCAGTGATAAATGGATAAATCAATTTTAAAAATTAAATATATATACACACACACGTTGACTACAGGTCATCAAATGGTAGTTGAGGACATTATATGACTGTTGCTGTTCTTCAGTCACTAAGTCATGTCCAACTCTTTGTGACCCCATGGACTGTAGCACTCCAGGCTTCCCTGTCCTCCACTATCTCCCAGAGTTTGCTCAAATCCATGTCCACTGAGTCAGTGATGTTATCTAACCAACTCATCCTCTGCCACCTGTTTCTCCTTTTGCCTTTAATCTTTGCCAGCATCAGAGTCTTTTCCAGTGATCAGCTCTTCACATCAGGTGGCCAGACTACTGGAGCTTCAGCTTCAGCATTAGTCCTTCCAATGAATATTCAGGGTTGACTTCCTTTAGGATTGCTTGGTTTGACCTCTGTGCTGTCATGGGACTCTCAAGAGTCTTCTCCAGCATCACAATTTGAAAGCGTCAATTCTTCTGTGCTTAGCCCTCTTTACGATCCAGCTCTCACATCCATACACAACTACTGGAAAAATCATAGCTTTGACTATATAGACCTTTATCAGCAAAGTGGTATCTCTGCTTTTTAATACACTAAGTTTGTCATAGCTTTCCTTCCAAGGAGCAAGCATCTTTTAATTTCACGGCTACAGTCACCATCTGCAGTGATTCTGGAGCCCAAGAAAATAAAATCTGTCACTGCTTCCACTTTTTCTCCTTCATTTGCCATGAAGTGATAGGACCAGATGCCATGATCTTAGTTTTTTGAAAGCTGAGTTTTAAGCCAGCTTCCTCACTCTCCTCTCACCCTCATCAAGAGACTCTTTAGTTCCTCTTCACTTTCTGCTGTTAGAGTGATATCATCTGCATTTCTGAGGCTGTTGATATTTCTCCCAGCAATCTTGATTCCAGCTTGTGATTCATCGAGCCTAGCATTTCACATGATGTACTCTGCATAGAGTTAAACAAGCAGGGTGGCAATATACAGCCTTGACGTACTCCTTTCCCAATACTGAACCAGTCAGTTGTTTCATATAAGGTTCTAACTGTTGCTTCTTGACCTGCATACAGGTTTCTTAGGAGCCATGTAAGGTGGCCTGGTAATGCCCATCTCTTTAAGAATTTTTCAGTTTGTTGTGATCTGCACAGTCAATGCACAGACTACGCACAGGCTTTTGCATAGTCACTGATGCAGAAGTAGAAGTTTTTCTGGAATTCCTTTGTTTTCTCTATGATTCAATGGATGTTGGCAATTTGATTTCTGGTTCCTCTGCCTTTTTTAAACCCAGTTTGTTCATTGGATGGACTGATGTTGAAGCTGAAACTCCAATACTTTGGCCACCTGATGTGAAGAGCTGACTCATTTGAGAAGACCCTGATGCTGGGAAAGATTGAGGGCAGGAGAAGGGGACAACGGAGGATGAGATGGTTGGATGGCTTCACCAACTCAATGGACATGGGTTTGGGTGGACTCTGGGAGTTGGCGATGGACAGGGAGGCCTGGCATGCTGCGGTTCATGGTGTCGCAAAGAGCTGGACACGACTGAACGGCTGAACTGAACTGAACTGTCCATCTGTAAGTTCTCAGTTTATGTACTGCTGCTGCTGCTGCTAAGTCACTTCAGTCGTGTCCGACTCTGTGTGACCCCATAGGCGGAAGCCCACCAGGCTCCCCCATCCCTGGGTAACTTGAAGGATTTTGAGCATAACCTTACTAGCATGTGAGATGAGCATAACTGTCCAGCAGTTTGAACAATCTTTGACACTGCCCTTCTTTGGGACTGGAATGAAAACTGATCTTTTCCAGTCCTGTGGCCACTGCTGAATCTTCCAAATTTGCTGACACAGTGAGTGCAGCACTTTAACAGCATCATCTTTTAGGATTTCAAATAGTGCAGCTGGAATTCCATCACCTCCACTAGCTTTATTTGTAGTAATGTTTCCTAAGGCCCACTTGACTTCACATTCCAGAATGCCTGGCTCTAAATAAGTGATCACACGATCATGGTTATCTGGGTCATTAAGACCTTTTCTGTATAGTTCCTCTGTGTATTCTCACCACCTTTTCTTAATCTCTTCTGCTTCTATTAGGCCTTTACCATTTTCTGTCTATATTATGATTGTGTATGCGTGTGAGCTAAGTTGCTTCAGTCATCTGCCACTCTGTGCGACTCTATGGACTGTAGCCTGCCAGGCTCTTCTGTCCATGGGATTCTCCAGGCAAGAACACTGGAGTGGGTGGCCATGCCCTCCTCCATGGGATCTTCCCCACCCAGGGAGTGGACGTATCTCTTACATCTCCTGCACTGGCAGGTGAGCTCTTTACCCCTAAAGCCTCCTCAGAATCCCCTTATGATGATTAGTACTATTCAAGTAGGATGGAGGAGAGGTTTTATTCTTGTGTGTGATAGTTAGGCAGCAACAGATAACTAATACATTATGGTACTGAAATACTAATCCTGGAAAATATTTTAAATTGGAAATTGTAATGACATTTAAATAAATCAAGACTTTTTAAAAAAAAAAAAAAACCACACAGTTTTCTGATGAGAGTATGAGGCATGCCACTAGCTTTCCCTCTTCTTCCATATACACAGAGGCCACAGATGATTGTGCTCATTTAATCTGTCCCTGATAATGCAGATCCAGATACTATTTTATTTCTCAATAGCTTATCTGCCCCCAAATTGTAAAGATTTCCGCCTTCTCTTTATTTGCACACTTACTATGTCGCTGCTCTTTGCTGACAGTGGTATTCGGATGTCTTGTCTACTTGAGTAAACTGCCAGCCACGTCTGGGCAGGAACCCTTCTGTCTCGCATGGTACCTACTACAATGGGTCTGAACCAAGAACTCAAGTAATTTTTGATTGGCTTTTAACAGTTTTTTCAGAGTGTGACAACATTTATTTCTGGTTTCCATATCTTGTAAGAATGATTTTTCCCATGCAGGTTTTGAGAAGAAAAAAAAATACGTCAAAATGAAACTACACGGAGGCTGAAAAAGATTTTAATCCTACTCTAAAAAAGTAACATTTTGATGTGTTCTCACTGTTTGAGTTCCACAATTTTCCCCTTAAGTCCTGGAGTGAAATATCTGCTTTTAAAAATATATAGGGTCATTGCCTGTATCAGGGTTTTAAAAAATCAATGCAAACTATGTTACTGGTCTATCATATATTGTAATTCAACACAGTCCCTGGTGTGAGTTCCAACAATCTGGAAAGGGCTCGACATGAGACTGAGCATGGATGGTACCTGCACCCACATGCTCAGGTCCCCAGAGACCCAAGGAAGGAAGACTCTGGGAGGAGGGCAAGATCCCTAGGGGAGAGACCCGGGGAGGGGCTGGTCAACTGAAGGCAGGGGCAGGGCTGAGAAATACTGTAGGTCTTGGCCATGAAGAATTGAGGAAGCAAGAGTAAAATGGAAGAGAGAAAGGAAGAAGTGTCTCACAAGGGACCCGACTGCTGAACTATTTGAACTTCTGTGTTTGACAAAATGCTGATAAGTCAACGGGTACACGGTAGTCTTTCGTTATCTTGTTTTCTCTGCGTTCACGTTATCTTTGAAATTTTCTGTCATAAATTTTTAAAATTGTTAAGTATAGTCTCCAATATATTTCCCATACTGCTGGGACATCAGGGGTGGAGGCAGAAATTCAGAGATGAGTGGGAGGGGCAGGTGGTGGTCACACGGCTACTGATCTCCACCTCTCACCACTGAGCCGCACAACCCAAGTCACGTGGGAAGACAGGAATGAGACACATGGGGCCACGTTCATATCTCAAGAGCGCAGGGAAGGGTAGTCTCAGTGGACCTATAAGAAGTCCTAGTAAGAAACAGCTTTTTGTGACAAAGTCACCAGCAAAGAACAGATTATACCAGATATCTGCATGAAAAGACTGTCAGGCTTTCATACACACACACGCACGCACGGGCAAAAAGCTGCTTCCTTTCCCTTAAACCTCATTCCAGTTCAAATCTGACTGCTTCAGATATGGGTATGTTGCTCTGGACATTTACATCTGAAGTCAAAGATAAAAACTTACGTTCTTTTGATTAACAATACTGTCAGCCAAGGTTCACCTACAGATAATAGAAACTTCTCAAGCTGTTTCGGGCAAGAGAAGATTCAGTATACAAAACTAGGCGTTTGTAAAATTTTTAAAAGGGCCAGAAGGGCAGATCCAGGCTTGGCGTCCAGGAACAGACTCTGAAGCAACACGTAAGGACTGGTCTACCATGAACACTGCTTCCTTTGCCAGAGTCAGGATGCTGGGAATCAGGAAGTCATTACATCATTTCCACAGAGTCTAGGGAGCAGGAAGTAGTCTGAACTGTAACCTTGAGGGCCCGGTGGGGTCTGTGGAAATGGACCACCAAAACAGGCATCTCAAATGCTACTGCCTCAGCTCACACTGATTTCAAGCACCGCACAAGACCCTAAATCATCGGCAGAACTCTGGATGCAAGGGAGTGTGAGAAAGATAAGATTAAGGTAAGATTTGATTGCAGCCAGGAAATTAAAAGATGCTTACTCCTTGGAAGGAAAGTTATGACCAACCTAGATACCATATTAAAAAGTAGAGACATTACTTTGCCAACCAAGGTCCGTCTAGTCAAGGCTATGGTTTTTCCCGTGGTCATGTATGGATGTGAGAGTTGGACTGTGAAGAAGGCTGATCGCCGAAGAATTGATGCTTTTGAACTGTGGTGTTGGAGAAGACTCTTGAGAGTCCCTTGGACTGCAAGGAGATCCAACCAGTCCATTCTAAAGATCCTGGGTGTTCATTGGAAGGACTGATGCTAAAGCTGAAACTCCAGTACTTTGGCCACCTCATGCGAAGAGTTGACTCACTGGAAAACAGTCTGAGGCTGGGAGGGATTGGGGGTGGGAGGAGACGGGGACGACAGAGAATGAGATGGCTGGATGGCATCACCGACTCTGTGGACATGAGTTTGAGTGAACTCCGGGAGTTGGTGATGGACAGAAAGGTCTGGCGTGCTGTGATTCATGGGGTCGCAAAGAGTCGGACACGACTGAGTGACTGAACTGAACTGAAGCTTTCCAACCTCTGATTTCTGTGGATACACACTAAGAGGACCCTGGAAAAGATAAAGAGCAAGACGATCCAGGCATATTCACTATACCACAACAAATATTAAAGCTTTCTACCAAATGGGAAGGAGTGTCTAATTAAAAAAAGAGAAAGTTAAGAGACACCACAACCAAATGCAAAACCAAACATAAAGGGCTTTTTCAAAGAGAAAAAATGCACACAGGGGAAATCTGAATATAGTTCTGGTAGTATAAGGAATTACTGAGGAGTTATAAATAATTTTGCTAGGTTAAAGTAATATGTTTCTATTAGCAAATGTCACTACTTTTTAGACCTTCCTTAAATATGGGATATTCCCTGGTGGCTCAGATGGTAAATACTCTGCCTGCAATGCAGGAGACCTGGGTTCAATCTCTGGGTCAGGAAGATCCCCTGGAGAACAGAATGGCAACCCACTCCAGTATTCTTGACTGGAACATTCCATGGACAGAAGAGCCTGGCAGGCTACAGTCCATCAGGTCAAAGAGCCTGACTAAGCAACTTCTACTGGATGTCCAAAAACTACTACAAAATGTCTGAAAGTATTTAGTTTTTAGGGGACTAGAAAAAGAATAGGGAAAGGAGGCAAAAATGTTAATTATTATTTCTGGGTTCTAGGGCTCATTTGGGGTTCCTGGTGGCTCAGATGGTAAAGAATTTGCCTGCAATGTGGGAAATATCCCTGGGTTGGGAAGATCCCCTGGAGAAAACTTCCCTGGTGGCTCAGATGGTAAAGAATCCGCCTGCAATGTGGGAGACGTGGGTTCAATTCCTGGGTTGGGAAGATTCCCTGAAGGAGGGCATGGCAACCCACTCCAGTATTCTTGGCTAGAGAATCCCCATGGACAGAGGAGGCTGGCGGATGACAGTCCATGGGAGCACAAAGAGTCAGATATGACAGAGAAACTAAGCACAGGGCTCATTTTATTATTCTCTCTGCTTCTGTGATTGAAATTTTTCAAAATAAAAAGCTCTAACAGATTATACCAAGAGAAACACGGAAGCACAAATTATTTTCATCTAATGCTTCCTTCAAAAACTTTAACTTTACTACATTATTAAAATCAGTACCATCTTCTATAAAGTAACTAGCTTATACTCTTCAAAATGTCAAGATCACAAGAGATAAAGACAGAATGAAGACTGTCCCAGATAAAAGAGTAAAGGGACATAACAATTAAACACAAGATATAATTCCAAGATGTCCCATGGCCATCTTTTTTTTTCTTTTTTGCTATAAAACTGTCCAACTGCTAATTTTATGGTAATATATACTGAGGTATTCAGGGATAAAGGGGCATTACATTGAAAACCTGCTCTCAGATGATTCAGAAAAAAAAAAAAAACCCTATATATATAGAGAGAGGGAAAATGACAAAACAAACATAAAACACATTAACAATTAGGGCATCTGGGTTTAGGGTCCTATTCTTGTGACCTTCCTATAAGGTCTGAATTATTTCAGAACTTTTTAAAAAAAGTATAAAACACAGTGGCAGCATTAGGGAGCTCTGAAGAGAAACAGAATAGTTTTGTTTTTTTTTTCCTGTCTATTAAATTAAATTGATGACTCACAAGCTGGAATCAAGAATGCTGGGAGAAATATTAACAACCTCAGATATGCAGATGATACCGCTCTAATGGCAGAAAGTGAGGAGGAACTAAAGAGCCTCTTGATGAGGATGAAAGAGGAGAGTGAAAAAGATGGCTTAAAACTCAACATCCAAAAAATTAAGATGATGGCATCTGGTCCCATCACTTCATGGTAAATAGAAGGGGAAAAAGTGGAAGCAGTGACAGATTTTATTTTCTTGGCTTCAAAATCACTGCAGATGGTGACTGCAGCCATGAAATTAAAAGATGTCTGCTTCTTGGAAGGAAAGCTATGACAAACCTAGACAATGCATTAAAAAGCAGAGACATTATTTTGCTGACAAAGGTCCATATAGTCAAAGCTATGGTTTTTCCTAGTAGTCACGGATGGATGTGAGAGTTGGACAATAAAGAAGGCTGAGTGCCGAAGAACTGATGCTTTCAAAGTGTGGTGCTAGAGAAGAGTCTTGAGAGTCCCTTGGACAGCAAAGAGATCAAACCAGTCAATCCTAAAGGAAATCAGCCATGAATATTCATTGGAAAGAATGAAGCTGAAGCTCCAATACTTCGGTTACCTAACATGAAGAGCCAACTCACTGGAAAAGACCCTGATGCTGGGAAAGACTGAGGGCAGGAGGAGAAGGAGATGACAGAGAATGAGATAGTTGGATGGTCCACTGACTCAATGGACATGAGTAGGAGCAAACTTCAAGAGATGGTATAGGACAGAGAAGCCTGGTGTGCTGCAATCCATGTAGTCGCAAAGAGTCGGATTCGGACACGACTTAGCAACTGAACAATGATGACAACTTAAAATGAAACTTAAAAGCTAAATAACTGCAGTATTGCATAGTTGGTGCTTTTTCACATATCATTCCATGGTGGATTATTTTCATACTTCTCATTCAGTAGCAAAACTTGAATGTAATCATAAAAGTTGCCTTTAGAGGCTAACATTTACTTTTATAAACATTTGCAACAGTGTAGTTGAAAATCCACATAGGAAGTTTAAGTTTGATGAATTTATACACTCAAATTACTTTCTCAAAGAGTGAACAGGTGACCATTAATTGGATTTTTTAACCTAAAAGAAAAAAGAAAGGAAAGTGGCATTAAGGCTCTGTTGCACAGAGGGACATGTTTGTGTTGAGTCAGACAGGCATGAATTTCAATCTAGGCTCTGTCACTTAAATAGCCATGAACCTGATGATTAAATCAATTCTCAGACCCTCCACTTTCTCATGAAGGATACAACCGTATCAATATCTACTACTCTTGTAAGACTGCCATGGGTGTTCATTTAAAAGGAACATATGTAAAGCAAGGCTCTATGGTACAAAATAGTCATTTAATATTTATTGGTCAAAAAAACTAAAGAAAAAGAGCTTATTTTGCTGCCAAAAAAATCCCCCAATAGAATGTATAATATTAACATTTCAACACTATTGTACTTTCTTTCCATGTTGTTGCTGATACTAATGAACACATGCTTTATCTCGTATTTATACAAAACATATCTATTAAGGGCCTAGGAGAAGGAAATGGCAACCCACTCCAGTATTCTTGCCTGGAGAATCGCAGGGACGGGAGCCTGGTGGGCTGCCGTCTATGGGGTCGCACAGAGTCGGACACGACTGAAGCAACTTAGCAGCAGCAGCAGCAACTGTTTGTGGCACCAGGATGCAAGAACTGAAAACAATACAGACCAAGTTACCCTCATGAATCTTATGTTCTACAAGTCAATACAAAACATTAAGGAGGCAAACAACGTTCCCTCAATGGGAAGGGATAAATTTAAGTACTAATTATGGTTTCATTGCATCCAAGGCTGGATTTTTGCCCTCCCCCAAGTAGTCTCTGAACTACTTTAATAATAAACCCTCTTTCTACTAAATAAACCAGTGTTGGTTCTATTACTTCAACCAACAAGCATGCCTGTGTCTTGTAATTCAGAAAACCATTTTTTTCCTTTGACCTCAGATAACAGAAGCAAATTAGCTATTTCCTAACTCAAGGTATACCATATACCAAAAAAAACTCAACCCTGAGATAGATACGAGATTATTTTTTTGTGTTATATATCTTGTCATGGTTACCAAGGCTTGGTGAGCATTTTGAAATTTTTTTCTTAGAATAATACAATGATCTGAATCTAAAATCTTCATAAGGTACAACTTTCCAATAATAAACAAGAACAGGAAGTGAATCTTGAATAGAACCGGAGTGGGTTCCCTTCAGTATTATATACTCTGCTGTCATCTAGCCTGATTAACAACATTAAACTTTTCACCATCCTAGCCTAAAGTTCTTAACATCTTCATTTCTGTTTCAATCAAACGTATTTTCTATCAAACTGGAAATTTTGCCATGTACTTAAATATTTTAAGTCCTAAGAGGAAGACAAGCTAAAATAAAGGAATTGAGTAGCAAAGCATCTGACAAAAGCAGAAATGAAAACAGATGTTAAACTTCTTTGAAACAATTTTTTACTGATAGCCTCAACCAAAGCTATTTCAGTCAACGACTAGAAATATTCTACCTAGTCAAAAGATCTCAACAAGCTTCATAGGTCACTGCCTCCTCCAGGGTGTGGGCTAACTCTTTTCAGTGTTCTACTTACCACCCAGCACCGTGCATGTCAAAACAGGTGAAAAGCTCTGTAAAAGCTTAGTTCAGGTCAGTGGCCTGCCATCAGGGGTAATTTTGCTCCCCTCAACATCATCTGGCACTACCTGGAGACGTTTCTAGATATCAGGACTGGGGTGGGAGGTGCTGTAGACATCTGAGGGCAGAGGCCAGGAGTGTCACTCACTCAACAGTCTATGATGCACAGGACAGCCCCCCACAGCCAAGACCTATGTGACTAAGAGTGCCCGCCGAGGCTGAGGACACTCTGGTTTGGGCTGACAGTATCGCTGCCCTTTACATTCAAGCATAAAATCACCGATGGGGTGGCTTCATATAACCTCTGATGATAGCTTACAGAGTCTTTCGAACAAGATACACTAAATCTGCTCCTTGGGAAGATGCTCAGGCCACCGAAACTGCCAATGAAATCTCCGCAGTGTAAAAAACCTGAGTCTCCTTTCACAATTAACCAGCTGTCTCCCGGGGGTAAGAGACTCGCTATTGATGCCGCTTTTTTGATTCGAAAGACACTGGGCTTCAAGCATTACTAACACCTTGATTACACTGAGCAGCAATCTTATTTTCTAATCATCCCTTAAGAGAGCGTCAAACGCACAAGTGAAGTAAAAGAAGCCACTTCCTCTCCTTACGCATCTTTTAACATCATCATGACTTTTCTTTTTCCACTTTACAGAAAATGCTGCTCAAGGCTTCTGAGCTGGCTTCCTCAGAGGAGATGACAGTTCCCACTGTACAGAGGATTAAAGTGACACCAGTGCGTGTGCAGACCGCCTGGGACGAGCATGGTGTGTGCTGACTCCTGATGGTGATGTCAGACACACAGCATTAGACACTTGGACACTGAACTGATGGGAAGTTTGAGAACTTTGGGGTTAAGACAGAGCTATTCTGGGATGTCCCTGGTGGTCCAGTGCTTAAGAATCCACTGCAGAGGATGCAGGTTCGATCCCTGCTCAAGGAACCTTAAGATCCACATCCCGCAGCTCCAGAGCCTGCATGCCACAAACGGAGTGTCTATTGGCCACAACGTGATGCCACTAAGACTCAGTGCAGCCAAATAAATAAATCAAGACTTTTGTTTTATAAAAAACTATTCTGGGGACTTGCCTGGTGGTGTAGTGGATAAGAATCTGTCTGCCAAGGCAAGGGACATGGGTTCAATCCCTGGTCTGGGAAGATTCCACATGCTGCAGAGCAATTACGCCCACAAGCCACAACTATTGAGCCCATGAGCCAAAACTATTGAGCCTGTGTGCCCCAACTACTAAAACCCACCCGTCTAGAGCCTGTGTTCTGCAACAAGAGAAGCCACTGCAGTGAGGAGCCTGTGCACCACAATGAAGAGTAGCCCCTGCTCACCTGCAACTAGAGAAAGCCTGAGCAAAAAGCAACAAAGACCCCAGAACAGCCATAAATGAATAAATATACTTAAAAAAGGAAAAAAAACCTCTTCTGAGAATATAAGAGTGAATAGAGTATATGTTTTTTCCTCTAGATATGGTACTGGGAACGATTTTATAAATCAACAACATTTTAATCTTTTAAACATATCACTGAACTTATATTTGAAATTCAGTTTTTACATTTTTCTTATAAGTAACAGATTGAGGTAAGTCACCAAAAAAAAAAAAAAAAGGAAGAAGAACAGAAAAGAAAAGAAAGAAAAGGGCATTCGTACAAAAGAAAAATCGAAGGAACTAGCAGGTGGCAGATCTAAATTTCTATCGCAGGAGGTCTCTCTGGTGTTCAAGAACACTTCACGGCTTCATGCCATCTCCCTGATGCTCCACGCTGAGGGAGCTTTCAATAAAAGAGAGTAAGATTTTGTTCCAAAAAGCACTAAGTTGAGAGAAGGGTCAATTAGGTAAACAAGTATAAAATCAAGTGGTAAATGTTACATGTAACTTGGAAGCATAGAGTCATCTGTGAGCACAAAGGAAGATGTGACCACTTCTGGCTGGGGTAGGGGTTCATAGAGTAGAGACGTCCAAGGTGAGCCTGAAGGTCAAGGAGAATTTTGCCAGGCAAAGGGGAGAGAGGATATTGCAACCAGAATTGCCTGCTTTGTGAATAAACTAATTCAGAGACGGGAAATGACACATGCGTGACTGAGGGTGGTCAATAATGCGATTAGGCCAGTGTGGAGAGCACAGCGGGGACTGAGTAGGCGAGGCTGGAAAGGTGGGTGGGAACTCACCTCTGAGGGGCCTCACTAACAAGTTAGACTTCACAGCGCAGCAGTAGGAAGTCACAGGTTTAAGAGGGTGTAAAGGAATGAGGTTAAGATCTTTTCTGGAGATAAAGTTACGGAGGAGGGGGAACAGCATAGATGACAGCGTGGAGCTGGTGACCAGATGAACAGTCGAGAGGCTACTGCAGTAGTCCACACAGAAGGAGATGAAATGGAATCAAAACAACACAGCTTTTCATTCACGTATTTGCTCCACCCGCCCACCATCCATTCACCCATCCATCCAACCACCCACCAAACACAGTGCCCACTGTGTGGGAGCCACCATGCTAACCGAGGCATGATCAATGGGTAAGATTAGCATAGTCTCTGCCTGCAAGAGCTTATATGCTATGGAGGAGATGGATATGAAACCATCTACTACACAATTAATTTCCATGGTGACAAGAGTTATAAGAAATGCCCAAAGAGAGCGTATCACAAGAGACCCTGCCCTAATCTCAGGGTGGGCATGGTCCAAGAAAGCTGCTTCGAGGAGTGACCTTTCGGCTCTTCCTGACGCCTTGGAATCGGGGGTATGTATTTTCTCACACCTCTCATTCCAAATAAAAATGTGAGAACCTTCTGTTTCACTAGTTCACTTTGCTTTTGTGCAGTCACCTTTAAGTACTGACTTCCTAAAACCACTGGTAGGTCTAACAAAACCAGTAGGAATGGCGGGGAGGGGAAAGGAAGACTGAGGATAAACGGAGCAGAGTGGGGTGGGCAGAAGTCAAAGGGGAAGAGAAGAGGAAAGAGAAGACGGTGAAGCCGGGAAGGAAACGAGATGGGGGCAACAGGGCCCGGGACCCAAAGGCTTAGTTTCACAACAGCAGACTCACTAAGGAGAGAAAGCCTAGACTGTCTCTGTGACTGATGCTCAGAAACATAATCCTCCGCAGACTGATAAACAAGATGACCTAGCAGCCTGCCAACTTCCACTGCTTTACCGTGACTGGGAGGCATTCTGTTCTTAGAGTGGAGCAATCTAGGCCAAAATTTCAATTGAATTACATGCCCCCTGGACAGATCTCTTATCGTTTTGAGAATTCGTTTTCCTATCAGTGAAATAGATACCAAGAGATACCTTCAGCAACAGGCAAATTTGGTCTTGGAGTACAAAACTGAAGCAGGGCAAAAGCTAACAGAGTTTTGCCAAGAGAACGCACTGGTCACAGAAAACACCCTCTTCCAACAACACCGAGAAGACTCTACACGTGGACATCACCAGATGGTCAATAAGGAAATCAGATTGATTATATTCTTTGCAGTCAAAGATGGAGAAGCTCTAAACAAGCAGCCAAAACAAGACCAGGAGCTGACTGTGGCTCAGATCACGAACTCCTTATTGCCAAATTCAGACTTAAATTGAAGAAAGTAAGGAAAACCACTAGACCATTCAGGTATGACCTAAAGCAAATCCTTTATGATTATACACTGCTGCTGCTGCTGCTAAGTCACTTCAGTCATGTCTGACTCTGTATGACCCCATAGATGGCAGCCCACCAGGCTTCCCCGTCCCTGGGATTCTCCAGGCAAGAACACTGGAGTGGGTTGCCATTTCCTTCTCCAAGGTATGAAAGTGAAAATTGAAAGTGAAGTCACTCAGTCGTGTCCGACTCTTAGTGACCCCATGGACTGCAGCCTATCAGGCTCCTCCGTCCATGGGATTTTCTAGGCAAGAGTACTGGAGTGGGTTGCCATTGCCTTCTCCGATTATACACTAGAAGTGACGAATAGATTCAAGGTATTAGATCTGATAGAGTGCCTGAAGAACTATGGATGGAGATTCATGACACTGTACAAGAGGCAGTGATCAAGACCATCCCCAAGAAAAAGAAAAGCAAAATGATTATCTGAGGAAGACTTACAAATAGCTGAGAAGAGAAGAGAGGCTAAAGGCAAAGGAGAAAAGGAAAGATATACCCATTTGAATGCAGAGTTCCAAAGAATAGCAAGGAGAGATAAGAACACCTTCCTCGGTGATCAATACAAAGAAATAGAGGAAAACAACAGAATGGGAAAGACTAGAGATCTCTTCAAGAAAATTAGAGATCCCAAGGGAACATTTCATGCAAAGATGGGCTCAATAAAAGACACAAATGGTATGGACCTAACAGAAGCAGAAGATACTAAGAAGAGGTGGCAAGAATACACAGAAGAACTATTCAAAAAAGATCTTCATCACCCAGATAACCAAGACGGTGTAATCACTCACCTAGAGCTAGACATCCTAGAATGTGAAGTCAAGTGGGCCTCAGGAAGCATCACTTCGAACAAAGCTAGTGGAGGTGATGGAATTCCAGTTGAGCTATTTCAAATCCTGAAAGATGATGCTCTGAAAGTGCTGCACTCAATATGCCAGCAAATTTGGAAAACTCAGCAGTGGCCACAGGACTGGAAAAGGTCAGTTTTCATTCCAATCCCAAAGAAAGGCAATGCCAAAGAATGTTCAAACTATCGCACAATTGCACTCATCTCACACATTAGTAAAGTAATACTCAAAATTCTCCAAGTCAGGCTTCAACAGTACATGAACCATGAAATTCCAGATTTTCACACTGGATTTAGAAAAGGCAGAGGAACCAGAGATCAAATTGCCAATATCCGTTGAATCATCAAAAAAGCAAGAGAGTTCCAGAAAAACATCTATTTCTGCTTTATTGACTATGCCAAAGCCTTTGACTGTGTGGATCACAACAAACTGTGGAAAATTCTTAAAGAGACAGGAATACCAGACCACCTGACCTGCCTCCTGAGTAATCTGTATGCAGGTCAAGAAGCAACAGTTAGAACTGTACATGGAACAACAGACTGGTTCCAAATTGGGAAGGGAATACGTCAAGGCTGTATATTGCCACCCTGCTTATTTAACTTACAAGCAGAGTACATATTGCAAAATGCTGGGCTGGATGAAGCACAAGCTGGAATCAAGACTGCTGGGAGAAATATCAATAACCTCAGATACGCAGATGACACCACCCTTATGGCAGAAAGTGAAGAAGAATTAAAAAGCCTCTTGATGAAAGTCAAAGAGGAGAGTGAAAAAGTTGGCTTAAAACATAACATACAGAAAGCGAATATCATGGCATCCGGTCCCATCACTTCATGGCAAATAGACGGGGAAACAATGGAAGCGGTGACAGACTCTTATTTTCTTGGGCTCCAAAATCACTGCAGATGGTAACTGCAGCCATGAAATTAAAAGATACTTGCTCCTTAGAAGAAAAGTTATGACCAACCTAGACAGCATATTAAACAGCAGAGACATTACTTTGCCAACAAAGGTCCGTCTAGTCAAAGCTTTGGTTTTTTCGTAGTCATGTATGGATGTGAGAGTTGGACAATAAAGAAAGCTGAGCACCGAAGAACTGATGCTTTTGAACTGTGGTGCTGGAGAGTCCCTTGGACACCAAGGAAATACAACCAGTCCATCCTAAAGGAAATCAGTCCTGAATATTCATTGGAAGGACTGATGCTGAAGCTGAAGCTCTTGTACTTTGGCCACCTGATGCGAAGAACTGACTCACTGGGAAAGACCCTGATGCTGGGAAAGATTGAGGTCAGGAGGAGAATGGGACAACAGAGGATGTGATGGTTGGATGGCATCACTGACTCAATGGCCATGATTTTGAGTAAACTCCGTGAGCTGGTGGTGGACAGGGAAGCCTGGCGTGCTGCAGTCCAGGGGGTCTCAAAGAGTCAGACACGACTGAGCAACTGAACTGAACTGAAACAGATATAATCATACTGATTTCACAAAAAGTGCTATTTAAAATAGGAATCAAAGGTGATTAGCTATTTGAAATAACTATTAGCTCAACCCATCTAATCTATTAATCTACACACAATAATGTGATCACTTCAAATCTGGAGACCCTGGTGGCTCTATGTTTGAGAAATAACACTTTACTTCTAAAGTAAAGGCACTGAACATTATTCTAGATGTGATCATTAATTTGCGATCTGGATACTTAGCCCAAGTTCAAGCCAGAGGGACAAGTAATTTAGAAAACTAACTGTCACTTATTGTTAACTTTGCCCACAATACCCACTTCCCTTAAAATATCCCAACGGTTGATATTCAAGATGACCACAGAAGATTATAGGTGTGCTGCTACTCTCTAACTGGCCATCAGCTTGACAGAAACCAACCCCTGGCACTTTTGAGATTAAAAGTTAACACTGCCTCTTAGTACCAACTGTTACTATAGTAACAGGGGAGCTCAAATGAAAGTCCATTAAGAGCAACAAAATTAAGAAAGAATTACATTAAATATCTATGACTGTTTCTATTAAACAGGTCTAAATAACCAGGTCATTCCAATAAATAATTACAGTAGCACTGTAATATTTGTTTCCCAGCCTCCTGAATCAGCTGTGCCCAGCCCTAAAATGTTTGATCCTTGGCAGAGTTAAGAGGGAGAATTAGATCTCTGTCATACATATAATTTGATCACCAAGAACACCAGAGAAGGTCTCTCTATAACACTAACAGGAAACGTATCCTGCTGGAAATTGGGGACTTGCAGAAATGAGAACAATAATAAATTCCTGTGGACAGATCCTAAGACTGTGCAGGCCCGTCCCTGCTCCTTGCACCCAGACACTGCGCGTTCACAGTGGAATATCACAATGAGGGACCCCACCATGAAGTCCATGAAGTCATTCAGCCCCTCACACACAATCCATTTCTTCAATCAGGCTTTTTTAGAAACTGGCGCTTACATATAAACAGATAGCCAAAGGCTCAGAGATATTTAAGAAAAGCCTTCAATATCAAAAGCAGAAAACAGGAGGAAAAAAAAGGAACTCAGAAGAAACTGAAACTATGCATAGAAATTAAAATCTTGAGGTACAGGATTATCCTTAATATCATGAAAGACAAAAGAAAAAAAAAACTATATCCATGAAACAAAAAAGCAGGATGCCAGCAAAATTGAATATTCGAAAAGTTAAAAAGAACTACTGGACATAAGAAACTAGGATAGCAAAAAATATTGAAAAGGTACTCAATAGGTGAAAAGGTACTTAATATCATTAGTCATCAAGGAAATACGAACTAAAAACCACAGTAACATATCACTACAAATCCACTAGAATGACTGAAATGAAAAGGACTGCTAACTCAGTGCACATGCTCTGGGGGAAGTCAGCTGTCAGGTCATGAAGATGCTCAAGCAGCTTCATGGTGAGGAACTGAGGCTTCCTGTCCATGGCCATGTGAGTGAGCTATTTTAGAAGAGGGTCTTCCAGTTGAGTCAGGCCTCCAGACAACCATGGTGTCTGCTGGCACTCCGACTCGAACCACATGAGGGACTCAGGGCTGGGGTCACCCGGCTAAGCGGCTCCCAAATTTCTGACCCACAGGAAAACTGGCAGCATCTACCAGAGCTAAACAATCCAGCTTTTAACTCCAAGGTACACAGACAACAGCAATGTATACATATACACAATAAAAGACATGATCAAGGATGTTCATGGCAACGGCATCTATAATCACCCAAATCAGAAACAAGCTCAATGTCCATCAACAATAGAATGAAGAAACAGCAGTAATTCATACAAGAGAATGCTATACGATGAACAAGCATGAACTACTGCAACGTGCAGCGATGCCAGTGTGATACTGAGATAAAGACACTCGATGAAGAAGAGTACATTTCCACTTACACAGAGGTCAGAGCCAAACAAAACCAGACCAGGGTTAAAAGGCAGGACAGACTTGGGGAAGGAAGTGGTGACTGGGAGGCAGCACAGTGGGTCTGTTAGGGTACAGGTGATGCTCTATTTCTCCATCGGGAATGTGTCCAATGGGAGTCACTTCATAAAAACGCAGTGAGCTCAGCACTTAGGACACACACACGTTTTCATGTGCATGCTGCACTTCAGTAGAAGTTCATTTTAAAATGGTAATTAGAATTGGAAGACAGAGCTCCAGACATCTCCCCGCAAGGAGAGCAAGAACACAAGAAGGAAGAAAAGAGAAGGGGGGAAAGAGATGAAAACTGGACCTGTCCAGGAGGCTGAACACCCAGAGAGTAGGATTTTTTCAGAAACAGAGAACCAACAATATTGAAGAGAAATCATCAAAATAATTCAAGAAAAATTCAAGAAGAGAAATGTCTTGAGTTGTCTGATATCAAGAGTCTACTACTTGTACAACCAAAAGAGATGAAAGCTGAATTGCTACGAAGCACCTCATCACAAACTGTCTCAAGGTATTAATTAGCAGATCTTCACGCAATCTGTCAATAGCGACAGTGCAAGGTTGGTACTGGTGACAACAGACAACATTCCCTCACCTACTTCTTCCTCTACATCCTCCCTCCTCCACCTCAGACAAATTGCCATATTAAAAAAAAAAACAAAAAACGCTTCTCAATATGGTTTATTTCGAAGAGTTTGAGGTGAATCCCCAACTAGGTTGCATGCCTAATGGGATGTCAGCGAACAGGAGCGGGTAACAAATGGTCTCTGTGGTGACTGTGGGTTTTCTATCCTGGGGGGCTCACTGCCCCCACTGATCTGCTCTGACATCGCCAAAACGTTGAACACGCCTCAGGGGAACATGAGTTCAGAGGCCCAAATAACTAGACATCCTTAAGAGTACAATCACAATGAAAGAGAGACAACAAACAACATTACTAATGAAAGTGGAATTTTTAAAACAGGCAAACCTCAAGCTATAATATGTACTAGTATCTATACTAGTATAAGATAAAATATTAAAAATATTAAGTCAGACTATGTGGAAACATTAAACATGAAAAACATAACAGATGGGATAAATACTCTTGAAGAACAAATTAACCAAGCTTGAAAAATAAACTTAGGCACCCTCCCAGAGGTCAGCATAAGAGGCTGAACACAAGAAAGACATAGAGATAACATGTTTAAAGATACAGTAAGTCATTTAAAGAATGCACACGTATTTCAACTAAAGGTCTCTTAGCCATACAGTTTAGATAAAGATAACCTATATGCAGACACACAGTGGTGGTATTTAAGAAAGACAAGGGGAAATTCTACAAACTTCCAAAGGCAAAGAATAAACAAATGACAAATGGATAAGATCAACCTCAAATTTGCAAAAGACACAAGGGATTCAATAAGATAGTACAGTAATACTACTAAAATATTGAAGAAGGGACTTCCCTGGTGGTCCACTGGTTAAGACTCCACATTTCCACTGCAGGCGGCTTGGGCTCAGTTCCTGGTCAGGGAACTAAGATCCCACGTCATGCCAGGTGGGCAAAAAATAATAATAATAATTTAAAAAAATTTTAAATATTGAAGAAAAAACCTTCAACCTGGAATTTTTAAACATCCAAATTATTTAAAAGTGATAGCAAATGAAAAATATCTTTATGTACATAAGGACTCAAAGCTCTGCCACATACTGTGAAAATGCTTATGAAAAGATTACTCCATTAAGAACTTAGGGGGAACTATAGAACGCTGAAGTTAAGGGTGATCAGAAAGGAGAGAGAGACAAATTCACAACAAGACTATTCAACATTCCTTGTTCTGTAACTGATAAAACAAGAGAACAGAGAACCACTTGGGATAGAGAAGACATAAAAACGCACATCAACCAATGACCAAATTGACATTTACAGAAGAACCCAATAACATCAGAATACACCCATTTTTAAAGTGCATTTGGAGTATTCAGCAAGGGGGACCAAGAAACAAGCTTCAACAAACTTAAAGGAATTGGAATTGTACAAAGCAGTTTCTCTGACTACACAGAATTAAATTAGCATCAATACCAGAAAAATATTTGGAAAAATCCTGGAAATTAAAAACATTTTTTGAATAATCCATGAATCAAAGAAGTCACAGGGAATGTTGGAAATTGAATGAAAATAAAAACAACATAAAACTTGTGGGATGCAGCTAAAGCGGTGCATAAAGAGAAACATAGCACTGAACACGTGTAATACTAAATATTAGAAAAGCAAGGTCTCACTCCATGATCCAGGTTTCTATTTTTAGAAAACAGATAATGAGTATCAAATTAACTCCAGGGTAAGCAGAAGGAAGGAAGTAACAATGATAGGAGTAAAAAATCTATGACACCGAAAAGAGAAAGTAGAGACAAATCACTGAAACTTTTTTTTTCTTGTAAAGACTTCATTCTTTCTCAGTTCAGTTACTCAGTCGTGCCCAACTCTTTGCGACCCCATGGACTGCAGCACGCCAGGCCTCCCTGTCCATCACCAGCTCACAGAGCTTAGTCAAATTCATGTCCATCGAGTCGGTGATGCCATCCAACCATCTCATCCTCTGTTGTCCCCTTCTCCTCCTGCCCTCAATCGTTCCCAGCATCAGGGTCTTTTCAAATGAGTCAGTTCTTCACATCAGGCGGCCAAAGTATTGGAGTTTCAGCTTTCACATCAGTCCTTCCAATGAATATTCAGGACTGATCTCCTTTAGGATGGACTGGTTGGATCTCCTTGCAGTCCAAGGGACTCTCAAGAGTCTTCTCCAGCACCACAGTTCAAAAGCATCAATTCTTCGGCGATCAGCTTTCTTCACAGTCCAACTTTCACATCCATAAATGACTACTGGAAAAACTATAGCTTTGACTAAACGGACCTTTGCTGGCAAAGTATTGTCTCTGCTTTTTAATATGGTTGGTCATAACTTTCATTCCAAGGAGCAAGCGTCTTTTTATTTCATGGCTGCAGTCACCATCTGCACTAATTTTGGAGCCCCCCAAAATAAAGTCTCTCACTGTTTCCACTGTTTCCCCATCTATTTGCCATGAAGTGATGGGACCAGATGCCACGATCTTAGTAGTTTTCTGAATGTTGAGCTTTAAGCCAACTTTTTCACTCTCCTCTTTCACTTTCACCAAGAGGCTCTTTAGTTTTTCTTTGTTTTCTGCCATCTTTAGAGTTGTTAATAGGTAAAAGAAAATGAATTCATAGAGGAATTTTTAAAAATACTATCAAAACAGAAAGTTCCAGGCCCAGATGGCTTCAATGGCAAAATCTATCAAATATTTAGGGGAAAAAGATACTAATTCTACACAAACATTTCAAGCAAATGGGCAGAAGACAACATGTCCCAGATCAGCATTACCTATATAGCAAAAACCAAAGATATTATAAGAAAAGAAAATTACAGACCAATGTCACACACGAATATAGACACAAAAATTCTCAACAAAATATTAGCAAATCAAATCTAGAAATATATAAAAGGGATAATACACATCAAATGGCGTATAAGGAATGTAAGGTTGATTCAACATTCAAAAATAAATGTAATTCACCAAAAAGCAGTCTAAATAAGAAAAACCATAGACCACATCAACAGATACAAAAAAATTATGACAAAATTCAGTCTAATCATGATTAAAAAAAAACTCTAGGCAAAAAATAAACTAAAAGAGATTTCCTAAATGGAAAATCTTAAACTATAAAATCTCTACAAAAGGAAGAAAAACATCTCTATGCTCATGGTTGAGACAAAAATTTCTTAGACAGGACACAATAAACATGAACTATTAAAAAAAAAACTGACAGTCTAGATATCATCAAAACTTATAACTATGCTCCTCAAAGATCACTATTCATAAAATGAAAAAACAGGCAAGACTGGGAGAAAATATTTGCAAAATACACATCTGATAAAGAACCTACATCCGAAACCCAAAGGCCTCTCATAACTCAGTAATAAGAAAACAACCCAATTTAAAAAGGAAGGGGGTAAGATTTGAAAGAAAATGGATTAATAACATAAAATCACATGAAGAAATATTCAACACATCATTAGTCATTAGGGAAATGCAAACTAAAATGACAGTAGATGTAACAGATTCCATCCACCAGAATGACTAAAAACTTGCTTTAAAAATTAATACACTAAATGACCTGAGGATGGGTATTAACTAGAATTCTCATACATTGCTAATCAGAGCACAAAAAATGTTATGGATACTTAAAACATTTTGGCAGTTCCTTAAAAAGTAAAACATATACTTACCATGCCACCTAGAAAAATAAACAATCAGTAAATAAGAGAGTTCAATATAGTTGCCAAATCCAAGATCAGCTTAACAAAGATCACTGACAGTTCTCTACTCCAACAATAAAATAGCTACACTTGGGAAACATAGTAAATAAACACAACATCATTCACCATAACAAAAATTGTATGGCACCTAGGATTACAAAAGATCTATAAGAGAAAAATTTTAAATCAAATAAACAACACAGATGTTATGAATAAATGAAGAGATCCTTTATGCTCCTGGATTGGGAAACTTGATAAAGGTATCAATTCTCTCCCAAATCAAACTATAAATTCAATACTGTATCAAATTTCAGCTGAATTTAAGGTAACTGATTAACTTACTCTAAAATTTATATGGAAGAATAAAAGTACATGAGTAGTTAGGTGAATTTTGCAATAGCTGAACAAAAAGTTGCTTGTTCCAATAAAAAGCAAAATAACTTAAAGATATTAGAGTGTGAGGCACATGAACATATAAAGAGACCAATGGCAGAATGGAGCACACAGAAGAACACACACACACACAGAAGAACACACACACACACAGAAGAACACACACACACAGAAGAACACACACACACAGAAGAACACACACACACACAGAAGAACACACACACACACAGAAGAACACACACACACACAGAAGAACACACACACAGAAGAACACACACACACAGAAGAACACACACACACACAGAAGAACACACACACACTTACACACACAGACACACACACAGAAGAACACACACACACACAGAAGAACACACACACACAGAACACACACACACAGAAGAACACACACACACAGAAGAACACACACACACACACATAGAATGGAGCACACAGAAGAACACATACACACACACACAGAAGAACACAAACACACAGAAGAACACACACACACACACATAGAATGGAGCACACAGAAGAACACACACATACACATATTTCTGCCCCTGGGTTAACACACCAGAGAGAGTCCATCACAGATCCACTGGAATCACGTTTAAGTGGGACTGAGGATACAGATAAACCAAGATGACCGTGTGCTGGCCATTGCTGGAGCCGGGTGATGTTGAAACTGAGTTCATTATAGTGCTTTCTGCACTTTCTTATGTGCTTAAAACTTTTTGTATAATAATCCCAAAATATCTGAATAAAAACAGATATCACAGCATGTGCTGATTCAGTGACTCCCAAGGTGGGTACTAGACACACGCCCCTGGTGTTGGGGGCTGAATTTTCAGGCCTGAGACAGACGACACGGCCCCAGGCTGCTCAAGCAAGAAGAGCTGGCACTGAGCACAGATGCTAAAAGACCTGTACTTTCTACAGAGAAGGCTAAAAATTTCAGTCTGCTAAAGCAGTGATGACATTTAGCTTACACGAAAGGCCTTGGGAAAGAAAACAATAAACAGTCCCAACAACTAATCACAATGCAAGGCTAATATCATACCTGAATTTGTGGTCTAGATTTACCCTGCTTGAATGGCATGGGAATCCACTGTAAGAAAATAACATAAAAGCTATTCCAAGACAACGAAAACCCCTGGGGATCCAGCAAGAGGAAATACAAAGTCCTCCTGCAGAAATGCTTTCATGAGCTAGGGCACATGGGGGCTCCAGCAGCAGACAAAATCCACGGAAAATGAATTCACAATGAAAAATCACAAACTGCAAAATACATCAACAGACTGCCCTAAGGGATAATTTGATAATATGAGAACTAGAAGCAACAGAACAATGTGCAAATGTGCAAAACTATTACACGTGCTTTTAAAGGAACAGGAACCATTCCCAAAAAAACCCCCAACACTATAGACCAATATGCCTCCATCTTCCAAAAACTCATGAATGGCTCCCATCACCCTCTAAGTAAAAGCTGAAGTTGGTACAAAGTCCTGTAAAGCCTGGTGACCTCTCTTACCTCCCCGACTTCACCTCCTACTATTCCCTGCCCTCGGCTCCCTCTGCTCTGGCTACACAGATGCCCAAGTCAGGCATCCAACTGAGGGCCCTCGTGCTGGCAGTTCCCTGCACCTGGATACAAACCCTCCCATCCCCCCCACATCACCACGTGGCTCTCCCTGGACCCCCGTTCAACTGTCACCCACCCACTGAGGCCTCTACTGACCATACTGTTGAAAACTGCAACCCTGCTTACACCCTGGTATTCCCTTTCCCGCTGGCTGGCTGGCTGATTTGTTTTTACACAGCATATATCATGATCTGACATACGATGTATTCTATTATCTTGTTTACTGCCTTCTATCCCAGATTATAACATAAAGTCAATGAGAAAGACTTGTATCTGTTTTGATCAGTGCAGGACTGTCAGAGCCCAAAACACATACTGTCTACCACAAAGCAGGTTCTCAATAAATATGTGTTGAACGAAGAGCTGGGGAAATCAGAGGAAGTGGACCATTCTCGTAAGAGATGAGGCAGAATTCTCATTCACTCATGCATGCACACGTGCACTCTCAGACACGACTCGGTCATTACCCTATACAAGGGAGGGTCAAGGTATTCTTTTCCATACTGTGCAAATCCCTCCTTCACATCCTCAAAAATGACTACAATTGACTTTTCAAAAAATAACTTACACAAAACATCAGTACATTGTCTAAGGTGTTAAAGTACACAGACAGTATAGTAAAAAGCACCCTTCATAGTTCAGCTTCCTGTTCCTTATTTTTATCTTTCCTAAGAAGTCATATGTATGTCCACATCATCAATTTCTACACATATAGAAACTATATAGTTTTTCTTAAGTACAAACTCCTACCTCCTACTTCTTCAGTTCATGAGTTTTGAGAATATTCTACGTGGTGTTGATACCTATACCCTTGGATACTGATACAGAAATGCTAGCATCCATCACTCCATTCTGTGCCCAAGAATCAGCTAAGATACATTCTTTGGGAAGACAAAAGCTGATTATTGTAATGACTGCATGCGTGCTCAGTCATGTCTGACTCTTTGCAACCCTATGGACTGTAGCCCACCAGGTTCCTCTGTCCATGGGATTCTCCAGGCAAGAATACTGGAGTGGGTTATCATTTCCTCCTCCAAGGGATCTTTCCGACCCACAGACTGAAAGCAAATCTCCGGCGTCTCCTGCATTGGCAGGCGGATTCTTTACCACTGAGCCACCTGGGCAGCCAATAAATATAACATGGCATCATATTATCATCTCTGCTAAATTCCAAGTGTTTTCTTATTAGTATTTACACACATGTGCATTCTGATAAAAATAGTTTGTGGCTCATAAAAGACTTCAGAGATACAAAACATAAAATAGTATTACTATATCGACAAAAATCTCTCCTTATAATTCACTTTGTTTATCCCAGATAACAGTATGTTTTTTCCCTTAAGATAAGTACTGGGGCCAAGAAGGGTATTACTTCACCTTGAATAGTTATAAATTTGGAATTGTGCGATATTGAGCCCACTCATAATCAGAACCTAAAATTATTCTTATGTTTTTATCACAGGATTTTCACAACTGTTATACCAATAGTGTCTGAAATAACGTGCCGTGTAATTTAGTAATAAAACACATATACATAATACCATTTTTAAATTCTGACTACAATATATAGGCTCTGAAGATAGTCAGAGGTTATCCAAACTGCTCAAGTTGTTTGTATAAACTATAAAATCTCTCTCGCATTTTTTGATTACAAAACGATTTCACAATTTGAGCCCCATTTCACACCTTTTAGAGTAGATGCATAGTAGTTTTTATCAGGTTCTGCCTAACACTGCCATCTAATGGTTCACAATGTGACTGCAGGAAAAGCCAATCAAACTGCTGATGTGCTGCTCACTCAGGAAGGGGAAAATATCCCCCACAAGGAAGCTTAAATAGTTCATGCTAAAGTTCTATAAGAACTGTTAGTAATATGTGAAAAATATAAGTCACTCTGAATATTTTATTTTACAAATGTTTCAAAGATGTCACCAGACCAACTCATTATTTAGGTCTTGTCATCTGACATTTAACTTGATTAAAATTGATTAAAAATAATTATTAAGATTATTTTTCACTCTGGTTCTCCTTAAGTATTTATAAAATATTTTCTGGAAATACTTCAAAAATTTAAAAATATTCTTTGTTCATGAGCAAAATCAATCATTTAGATTATACAGAAAACCTCATTTTACAAATAGCTTATTTCACTAGTATAAGAATCTACTGCAGGGAATTATGTCCTTGTTATATTCATTGAGTAAAACTGACATAAAAGATTAGTTTCAGGTGTGCTGCTGCTGCTGCTAAGTCACTTCAGTCGTGTCCCACTCTCTGTGTGACCCCATAGACGGAAGCCCACCAGGCTCCCCTGTCCCTGGGATTCTCCAGGCAAGAACACTGGAGTGGGTTGCCATTTCCTTCTCCAATGTGTGAAAGTGAAAAGTGAAAGTGAAGTCGCTCAGTCGTGTCCGACCCTTAGCTACCCCATGGACTGCAGCCTACCAGGCTCCTCCATCCATGGGATTTTCTAGGCAAGAGTACTGGAGTGGCTTGCCATTGCCTTCTCCGAGGGTTTTACTTTAGATCTAGCAAAAGCCAACAGATCTATTAGTTATCACTTGTGTTGTTACAGCACCCATTTATTCATCCCAGGACTTAAAAGAAAACACAACATAATGATTCCGGACGTGTATATATTGTAAAATGATGATCACAGTAAGTCTAGTTAATGTCCTTCACTGTTTACAAAGTTACAAAACTTTTTTCTTGTGATGAGGTTGTTTGTACTGCTTTTTTCTCTAGCTAGATTACCAGTTTATTGTAAGAGGACATAACTCTCTTTGTCACTGAGAAGACAGGAGGACAAGGTCACTCTGCGTGTGTGCACACATCACGTTTTCTTTATCCACTCAACCACTGATGGACGCACAGATCTTTGTCACTGAGAGGACAGGGGGACAAGGTTGCTCTGTGCGTGTGTGTGTGTGTGTGTGTGTGTGTGCGTGTGCATTCCTTGCTTGCCTTATCCGTTCACACACTGATGATGCGCATGTGTTTGTCACTGAGGACAGGGGGACAAGGTTGCTCTGTGTGTGTGCGTGTGTGTGTGCGTGTGTGTGCGTGTGCATTCCTTGCTTGCTTTATCCGTTCACACACTGATGATGCGCATGTGTTTGTCACTGAGAGGACAGGGGGACAAGGTTGCTCTGCGTGTGTGTGCGTGTGTGTGTGTGTACGTGTGCATTCCTTGCTTACCTTATCCGTTCACACACTGATGATGCGCATGTGTTTGTCACTGAGGACAGGGGGACAAGGTTGCTCTGTGTGTGTGCGTGTGTGTGTGCGTGTGTGTGCGTGTGCATTCCTTGCTTGCTTTATCCGTTCACACACTGATGATGCGCATGTGTTTGTCACTGAGAGGACAGGGGGACAAGGTTGCTCTGCGTGTGTGTGCGTGTGTGTGTGTGTACGTGTGCATTCCTTGCTTACCTTATCCGTTCACACACTGATGATGCGCATGTGTTTGTCACTGAGGACAGGGGGACAAGGTTGCTCTGCGCGCGCGCGTGTGTGTGCGTGCGTGTGCATTCCTTGCTTACCTTATCCGTTCACACACTGATGATGCGCATGTGTTTGTCACTGAGAGGACAGGAGGACAAGGTCACTGTGTGTGTGTGTGCACACTTTCTTTATCCGTTCATGCAGTGAAGACCAGTCAGATGGAAGAGAGGCACGGGGCAAGACACAGGGAAAGCGTGCAGAGCTCCGTGCTCTCTCCAAGCCAGCCAGCCACTCTGCACTCTCCCTCAGTCTGTGTGGTCACCAGTCCTGGACGCCTGATGAGACCTTTTGAGATCTGCTCCTTTAGTAACTTTCAAATACGCAACACAGGAGTATGAACTACGGCCACTATGCTGCACCCTGAATCCCCAGGAGTCATTCTATACCTTTGATCCCCTTCACCCATTTTGCCACCCACCCCCACCCCACCTCTAGCAGTCTGTTCTCTATCCCTATGACTATGTTTTGAAGATTTTACATATAAGTGAGACCACGCAGTATTTGTCTTTCTCTGTCTGACTTATTTCACTTAACGTAACACCCTCCAAGTCTGTCCATGTTGCTGCCAATGACAGGACTTCCTTCTTTTTATAAAGTTGGGTAAATATTCTAGGGTGTGTGTGCATGTGTGTACACACCACACTTTCTTTCTTTATTCACCCCCTGATTGATGTGCATGCCTTTGTCATTCAGAGAACAGGAGGACAAGGTCACTCTGTATGTGTGTACACAAGACAGTTTCTTTATCCACTCACCCGCTGACAGACACGTGTATCTTTGTTGCTCAGAGGAAAGGAGGACAAGGTCACTGTGTGTTGTGTGTGTGTGTGTGTGTGTGTGTGTACACAGCAGGCTTTCTTTATCCATTCATCCCCTCATGGATGCATATACTTTGTTACTGAGAGGACAGGAGGACAAGGTCACTGTACACCACTGGGCTGCAGAGATCCTTGTGGGAAACACGTGTCCCTCTGCTGGACTCCTATTAATGTCTCCAGTTCTCCAAGCCGACCAGTGAATCCCACCGCAAAGAGCACAGGAGCAGAGACGCTCAGAGTTTCAAAGGCTTTTATGGGAATTTCACTCCTGCCACCTACCCAATGTGTGGGTTTCCTGGACATCTCTGCCTGCTGCTTTTCCAGCCTCTGCTTGAGAGTCTTCGTGTCAGCAAGTCAGCGCCTCCCACAGGAGTCACTTTGCCTGGAGACAGACGGTGCCTCCGAGCTAGCCCTTACCAAGCCCAGTAACTTCCGGCAACATCGCTGTAGGCTCATCATCACCCACCCTCGGCCGTGCCCTACGTGCCCCAACTTTTAACTCCTCTTTCCTCGAGCAGCCCCCTCTGACAGTTGAAGCCTGTTCTGCCCTTCTCCTCTCCAGGATCAGCATGGCCTGCGTCCACAGCTGCCCGGGGGCAGGTGCGCATCCCCTCCTGTCCTGACGCAGACAGGGACCTCCAGGGCTGCGTGTGTTGTCCGACTACCTACACCATCCACAAGCATGTGCAGGTCCGCCGGCAGGTTTGTCGCAGTACCGTCTCAGGGGCTTTGCGACCCCATGGACTGTAGCCCGCCAGGTTCCTCTTCCGTGGGATTTCACAAGCGAGAAGACTGGGGTGGGTTGCCATTTCCTCCTGCAGGGGTTCTTTCTGACCCAGGGATCAAACCTGTGTCTCCTGCATTGCAGGTGGGTTCTTTACCATGGAGCCACCACTGGATTTTCTCTGCTCTGCTATTCCTAACATATCTCCCAAAGCTTTTGTAATTTGCAAATTTCATGAGCAAGCATGCTCTGATTTTCAAAGCAATCATTGATACATATTTATCAGGCTAAGCAGGGAATGAGAACACTAGAGAAAGGTAAATGCTGTTCCTTCATTTTCATATTATTGCAATAATACAGGCAATTTCCAGAGTGTAAGAGAGAAGCACTTGCAAGTGGAAGGCTCTGAAGTGAGCCAACTCTGGGATACGGTTTGCTTCTGCTCACCCTGCTTTTACACCCTGCTGGATGAAGGAAAGGCACTAAGGGCTGGAGATAAATACTCTTCAGATTAAGTCACTGGGGAAAGTCTCTAAAGGACAAATGGAGGAAAATCTACCCTACCCTATCTTAACATTAAAATTTTTAAAGCTTTTCAATTCATCCTTATCATGAGAATATGATAACTGGGTGGACCTAAAACTATGCCAAAAACATTGCCTTACATCAAAGGACGCAAGAAGAGTTAAGAAGGCAGTCTATGGAATAAAATATTTGCAAATCATATTATCTGATAAAGGATTATACCCAGAAAATATAAAGAACTCCTAGAAGTTAATAACAACAACAACAAAAAAAACATTAAAAATGGACAAAGGACTTGAATTTCTGCGAAGAAGGTATACAAATGAACAATAAGCACATGAAAAGATGCTCGATATCAATAATCATCAGGAAACAGAATCAAAACCACAATGAGATAGCAGCTCAAACTCATTAGGATGGCTACTGTCAAAGCAAAACAAAATAAATGTTGGCCAAGACATGGAGAAATTGGAACCCTTGTGCATTACGGCTGGGAATGTAAAATGGAATGGCCCCTATGGAAAATAGTATGGTGGTTCCTTAAAAAATTAAAAACAGCATGGCCACATGATCCAGCAATTTCACTTCTGGATGTATACCCAAAAGAACTGAAGCAGGGTCTCAAAGAGACATCTGTGCTCCCATTGGTCACAAGAGCCAAAACCCAGAAGCACACCAAGTACCCATTACCAGGTGAGCGGATAAATAAAATGCAATATATCCATACAACTGAATATTACTCGTCCTTAAAAAGGAAGAACACTGTGACACATGTTCTAACTCAAACGGACCTTGATAACATTATGTGAAGTGAATTAAGCTGATCACAGAGGATATACACTTACACGAGGTACACAGAGGAGGTGAATTCACAGAGACAGAGCAGAACGGTGGTGGCCAGGGACTGGGGGAGTGGGGAAGGGAGCCGTTTAATGAGCATGGAGTTTCAGTTTGGGAAGAGGAAAGATTCTGGAGATTGTCTGGGCAACAATGTGAATGTACATAGCACTACTGACTATACCCTAAAAATGGCTAAGACAGTAAAGTTTATGTTGTGTACATTCTGCTACTGCTGCTGCTAAGTCACTTCAGTCGTGTCCGACTCTGTGTGACCCCACAGACGGCAGCCCACCAGGTTGCCCTGTCCCTGGGATTCTCCAGGCAAGAACACTGGAGTGGGTTGCCATTTCCTTCTCCAATGTGTGAAAGCGAAAAGTGAAAGTGAAGTTGCTCAGTCATGTCCGACCCTCATGGACGGCACGGACTGCAGCCTACCAGGCCTCCATCCATGGGATTTTCTAGGCAAGAGTACTGGAGTGGCTTGCGATTGCCTTCTCCATGTGTACATTATACCACCATTTAAAAACTTTAAGCCACATCAAATTGTTCCAAGCTCACCTTTATGCCTGACTCTTACTAGACTATCGGGCGCAAATAACATTTAAAGTGGAATCTTCTCAAAGTCCTAGCCCAGGAACGCAAAGTCCTATAGAGGAAAACAGTTTCCTAAAAACAACAGGATGCTTCCCAGGAAAGGTCTCGAAGCCAAAACATTTTAGAGGAATGAGGATATGTCTCCTACATAATACTGCATAATGTAGGACTACTGATAAATTAACATAGCACACAAAGATCTGTATTATCTTATACCAACTAAGAGCTTTTGAAAACACGGATTTCAACGTCCCTGAGGCTTCAAACCATGGGAACGAGAAGCGCGCCATGGCTGGCTGTCACCTGTAGATGGCAGTAAAGGTACAGTGTTCATGTCAAAGCAGGCTTCAAGGAAAACCGGTAAGGGACAGCAGAAAACACAGGCAATTCAAGTTCTACGACATTAGATAAACTGTATTAATTTCTCTGATACACTGTGAGTGTTCATCTTGTGAAAACACATTCACCCCTCTCCTCAACCAACTCTATCTCTTGTCTCATTTTTTTTTGCTTGATATGTCTTTGTGATCATATCTATTTAGAAATATTATACACTCATTTTGGAGGAACATGGTAGTTTTCTTTCTTACAGAAAAAGAAATTCACGCTAGTGAAGTCAGAAAGCCTATTTATTGAGGTTTATTTTGTGCTAAGCACGGTGCTAGGTGCTCTGAGACGTGTGAAGACAGATGGATCAGGTCCTTGTCAACAAGACAGACCCAAAATGTGAATAATAGAGATGAGCGTCCAATCAAGGGGTGAGGAACAACACAGTTGTGAAAGAGAGAGAGCCACAGACACCTCCAACTCCCACCGCTAAAAACAGGCTCCCACGACCCACAAACCTTTTGGTGAGTTTTACTGCCTACGGGTGAATCCCTAAATGTTTTATCAGTTTGGCCTACTGTCTGAAATTCACACAAACAGAATCACACAGTATGAATTCCTTTGTGTATGGCTTTTCTCGCTTCACACCGTGTACACTACATTTGTCCATGCTGTTACAGGCACCTCCTGTATGAGCCATTGACTGCGAAAAGCAGAAAGCTGCTTACACAACTGATTTATCAACTCTGCAGTTGCTGAACATGTAGGCTGTTCCTAATTTGGAGCGATTAGAAATAACGCCCCTCTGAACATTCTTATCTATCATCTCCTGGTACACAGGAACACGCATTTCTACCAAGGAGTGGAATCTGAGTCACAGGTGTTATGTATCTTCATCTTAGTACTTAATATCCAGCTGTCTGCCAAATTCAAGCTCCCACCAGCCACGCACAAGAGTTCCTGGTTGCTCAAAACCCTCGCCAACACTTCTTACCAGTCTTATTCACTGTGGCCACTTTGGTGTGTGGGTAGTAACATCCTTATGACAAGTTTCAATTTTTAGTTCCCTGATTCCTTATGAGGTTGGGCGTACTCACACATGTTTACTGACCATTTGGATACACCCATTCTTGAGGTCTTCAACGTCTTTGGCTCATTGAATGGCAGCAATCTCCCTTGCAAAATGAAATTTACAGGCTGACAGAATCCAGCTACAAAACCTTCCCTGGGGAATATCAACTCACTGGTGAGAAACAGGGATAGGACAGGAAGTTCTATTTCCTCAGAAGATTTTTTTTTTGCTACAGATTGAATGACTACTTTGACTATTCTCTACTAAGTAGGACCAACCTCAGCAAAACTTACTGCAAGTACACCACCACAACAGAGAAACAGCGCAACACAATCTCACAATCTGAGCATCTTAAGTAAATATCCCTGGGTTACACCATCGAAACTACTACTGTGTCCTCAACATACTCTGCTGTTGGCATGGCGATTACATTCTATGACCCATGGAAAGCACTCAGACCTCTGCCTGATGCCTCTTTACCTCTGATAATACAGATAAGAGTAACGACAGAGATAATTTTTTTCTTTAAAATCCTAAGTAACTCTTTTAAAACCAATAACCTTCAACCTATAGACACCTATTTGTATTTTCTGTGTTTTCAGAATACAGACACTAAAAGCCTCCATCACACACACTGGATCACAAGGTCGGATATTTAAGTAACTCGATAACACACCTCTCATCTGTCTTTACCGGTCTTGACTCTCCACACTACCTTTTCCTTCCAAACGGCTATTTCACCATATTACTAGACATCTTCCCCTAGAAATTCATCTCTCTCCACACATACTATCTCCTTTAACTGTGAGACCAGAATCTGTAGGGGACAGCCCAGGACATCACAATAACCAGAGTTCTACTCAACCAGTTGTGCCCTGGGGACCCTGAATGACTCTCCAGGCAGTGAGTGAAACGTCACCCCACAAACTCTGGACCTGGGATTTTAGGGGGTCTAGAAGTGCTTTTACTGCCATATAAGCCTTATCCTAAGATCTTCTAAGTGAAAGAATCTTTAATATCTTTAGGCAACTCTACTTTCATTGCCAGTTTAGATCTATTCTAACTAGAATTATCTATCACTTTGGTTATCTGGATTCAACTTCTTTGCTGTGAGGTAAATAAATCATCTGATTGTCTATGCGTCTGCAAAATCGTGAAACTGAAAATTGCCAAGGAAGAGGAATTTGGGAAATGCTGAATTTACTATACTGTTTAAAAATCAAATGGAAAGGAGGTTGATACCAGTTTGACTATAACACTACAGCTGTTAAGCTGTTGGAGTCACAATAACATAGATGGAGACAAAGAGCCTTTTTCATCCAGAAACCACTATGCAACATATCTGGCCCCTCCAAAAAAAAAGAGCAGTGAATTCAGAAGCAAGCTTGAAAAAGAAAAGGGGTAGGGCACAAAGATTCCTAACATCAAAGTGGGAGACCATCAGGGCCAGGTAAGATTCTCACTCTTGTTTGCCCCCCCCACCTCTTCTTTGTGGGGACTGGCTGTCTACCCACTGCTCTGCCTTTGTCTGCTGATGGCCACCTGCGCTGGGCAAGATAAACAGTAACAACAGCAGGGCCCTCCTCATAATACTGGTCTGAGGAACTAGGATAAGCCTCGTACCTGCTGAGGAAAAGAGAAATGTGCTAAGAATGAGAAATACAGTTTTATCTGTGGCACAGACAAAATCTCTTGATATGAGAGCATGCTTTTATAATGGGGATTTACTGTGTAAGCCTATTAACTACATCCTTTCCGATAATTGTAAAATTGGCTTAACTAAATTATATTCGCTCTAAAACTGGCCTCGAGGGCTAAAATAAAAATTCATTTGGGGCTTTTAGTACCTAAAACAGAATTCAAAAATGGAGCGGAAATGGATGATTCCATAAGGTGAAGGGAACTCTGTGAAATCCCTCCTTTGTAAGGTGACAATTTTCTTTCACTCATATCCCAACATAAGTGAGGAAATTAAAGCTGCAAGAATGATTCCCGAATGAGACAAGTTCTTCCATCTGAATAAAAAATTCATTAGATTCAAGTATTAAAGAAGCAAACTAGACATAAAAGTTTAATTCTTGATCCACTGTTTATTCACTTGCTGCCAAATGGTTTGGGGGAATTTTTTAACTGAAATTCTTTTCCAGCATGAAATTATTGTGAGAAGCCTGGAAACAGAGAACAATGCTAAGGTGCTGCAGTGTTAGGGGTAGGGGGTAGGGTGAGGGGCTGGTCTTGTCTCTATTGTTCCTTGCGATTGGCAGGTTCCCTTCACATCAGCAAGTCAAAATGTCCCTGATGCTCATATGGGCTCAATATTTCATCCATGACTCCCTCAACTCTCGATTTCTTCACCTATGTTTTCAATCATATGTTCAACCAGTATTTACTAAATGGCAGTTAAACACATACACAGACAACACATGCAAACCCTCAAGGACCTCAATTTAGAGGAGGATAAAAGGCAAGTAAAGACCCAATAATAATACAAATATATGCCACTACAGGGGTAAGAAGCCAGTGCTAAAGAACCGTACAGGCACAAACAACCAGCTTCAGGGGTCAGAGAAGATTTCGTGGGAAAGGCCACATCTAACCTAAAACTTTTAGGATAAATAGCAGCCAGCCAGCCACACCAAGAGATGGGAGTGTGGTGGGAAGGTGTAAGAGCCTGTGAAAGGCCAGCAGTAGGAAGTCGCACTAGGCTAGGAAGGAAAGACAGGGCCCACCCTCAAGCTGTGTCCCTTGGTGCCTCCCCCTGAGAGACTGAGTCAGAAAAAGGAATCTCCCTGCGCAGACAAGGGGCCTTTTCTTAATGAGATCTATGCCTTTCCATACTTGCTGACTTCAGTAGCAGGAGAATACTAATCAGCAATGAATTTTAGAAGACCTGTCACAGGTTATATGAAAGCAGGGCAATGAAAAGATTGAATCTGCAGATAAGAGGTTCCTATCTCCAGGTAAAATATCAAACTCCTATCCTGCATATGAAACATAACTCTGTGTGTAAAAACTGATTATAATGTAACTCAGCAATGAGCATATCACGTCTAGTGAATAAATCAATGTAATCACCTCACAGTGGAAAGTCTTTACAGCAGCCAGGGCAGAAAGGGGAGGGTACTGAACTTGGTACCAGAAGAGACTAGGCCTGGATGTCTGAGTTCTCAGCAAGTCACTGGCCCTCACTGGGCCTTGAATCTCCATCCACACAAGAAATTGTAGCTTGGGGTTGCTGCTTGTGCTTCTAAAACCCATTCACCTGGCATTATCACAAAAGTATTTTAATCACCAAAGGAAAGTGTCTAAATAATTTGTAAGTCACAGATTTACTACAGTTTTGTCAGAAGAAAAAAAAGAGCATGTGCCCACAAGTTGTATTAAATCAAAAAAACCAAACTGTTAAGTTCATGTACCTTTTAAAAGCTGACAAATCATGCATAACAAAGTATAAAGATAATTAAAATTTTAGGACAAGCAAATGAAATTATGATTAAAAAAACAAAAGAAAAAATAAGTTAATATAGCCAAGCAGGCAATGATTGGAGTTGCTCACTTCTCTTTTCTTTGCTTTCACTTCCCTTCTTAGGTTAAAATACTCCTAATATGTAAATTATTCCACTCAAGACTCCCAGAGTCCTTTCTTTATTTTTTATTTTTTTGGTTTATTTATTTTTAATTGAAGGATAATTGCTTTACAGTATTGTATTGCATTGGTGTCTACCAAACATCAACACGAATCAGATACAGGTTTACAATGTCCCCTCCCACGTGAACATCCCTCCCACCTCCCTCCCCACCCCACCCCTCTAGGTTGTTCAGTTCAGTTCAGTTCAGTTCAGTCGCTCAGTCGTGTCCGACTCTCCGCGACCCCATGAATCACAGCACGCCAGGCCTCCCTGTCCATCACCAACTCCCGGAGTACACTCAAACTCATGTCCACAGAGTCGGTGATGCCATCCAGCCATCTCATTCTCCGTTGTCCCCTTCTCCTCCCGCCCCCAACCTTTCCCAGCATCAGAGTCTTTTCCAGTGAGTCAACCCGTCGCATGAGGTGGCCAAAGTATTGCAGTTTCAGCTTTAGCATCAGTCCCTCCAATGAACATCCAGGATTGATCTCCTTTAGAATGGACTGGTTGGATCTCCTTGCAGTATAAGGGACTCTCAAGAGTCTTCTCCAACACCACAGTTCAAAAGCATCGATTCTTCTGCGATCAGCCTTCTTCACAGTCCAACTCTCACATCCATACATGACCACGGGAAAAACCATTACAGAGCCCCATTTTGAGTTCCCTGAGTCATACTTTCCATTGGCTATCTATTTTACATATGTTAATGTATGTTTCTGTTACTTTCTCCATAACTCCCACCCTCTCCTTCTCCCCAACCCCCCAGCCATGACAATAAGTCTATTCTTGATGTCTGTGTCTCCACTGCTGCTTCCCAGAGTCCTTTCTTAGCAATTTATTGGGATGTTTTTGCCAAAGGAATTACTTCTAGTCTTCCATGTGATACACAAGGGTATGAAACACTGGGGACTTAAAAAATAAAGCAAACCAGAGTAGGGAAAGGTATGTGCAAAGCTGAACCAAGTAGCTGGGGGTGTCCAAATTTCTACCATTTAGAAATAGTTCAGTAGCAAAAAGTAGATATTCGATGATTTTAGGAACTTGTGGTAAAGGGTTCCCACTAAGTGCCACATTAGCACTTGGACTTTCCTGGTTTAGAGTCCACACAATCCTACCAGATGGGTATAACTCTATTTCAGCTCTACAGAGACTAAGTAGGAACAGAGGTTCATGATGTTTAAGTAACTACACAAAGTCACACAGCTTAGAAAGTGAATAAATTATACTATGAATTCTATTCTAGTCAATATCAAATCCCATTCTCCTTCAACAGATGATGCAGGCTTTAAGCACCAAAGTAAACAAAGTGAAGACATTTTTCTGTGATTCTCTTAAATACATTCCATCATTTCAAAGGGAGCTTATGCTAAGCATGACCTCATAAACAAATCATTTGTGAAAGAGAAAAACCACATCCAGGGCAAAGTCATAAGCTGAAAAAGCCTTATTTCAGCAAGCACTTCCTGAAAGAGACAAAGCAGCAATTGCAGCTGAGCGAGTACCAAGTCCTATACCGAGTATTTGAAACAACTTTTTAAAGCAACGGAACAGCCTAAAACAAAAGAAATATAGCGTTTTTTAAATACAGTTTCTAGAAAGAGCTATTTTAACACAAGCAACTCAAAGATATCTCTTTTACAGAACTGTGTTTACCGAAAAATGTTCTTCTCAAACACAGCCTTTTGATGGTCAGGAGGTAAGTAGCATTTAATCACTTTCATCACAGATTATCAGAAGTAATGTTGTACTTATTTGTTAAATCTCAAGATCTTTGTTTTAATAATATGTTGCTGAAATTATGTTGGTGAAGAACCTTCAAGTGGGTTATACTGTCATCTTCCTATGTTATTAATATGATTTTCATTTATTTTCAGTATTTTTTACATTAATAGTAAATGTAGTTTTTCTCAACTTACAGAGAATGTTGATTTAACAAATTGTAACTATCTTCAGGAGTCTTTATCACTTGGTTTTCAATTACACTGTTTCAAAGAATGTTGAAAGCTTTTAAAACGCTGACTTACAAGCTAATCATTTTTCAATATTTATCCAAAAATGTATGTGTGTGCATGGAGTACAACCTGTATGGTAATGCCTTTAAAACACATGCATCACACAGATTTTAGTCAACCTTAAGTAAATGAGCACAACTGTTCATGACATAAAATCAGCTTGAGCCCAATGAGGAGAAAAAGATTCATTCAGAAGAGGTTTATACGTAAGGAATTTCTGGGACAAAAATCAGGGATGAGGATGGGTGGAAGGAGTTCTGACACAAGAGAAAAGGAGGATACAAAATGTCATTTATATTACAATTTCTACTGCGGAAAAATTCACTGAAAGTTAAAAATAAGAGCCAAGTCTCCAAAATGATTTTTTTTTTTGGTATGATACTAGAGATTTAACTTCTCTATGTAGTATTTTTCTAATCTTATAGAAATTAATATTCTAGTCACCCCAATATGTGGAAATTTTAATTAACACAGGCTTTTAAATATATAGAATTCTACTTCAAAAATCGTATTTAACCTAAATATTCAGCAAACTTGGAAAGGTAGGAAGGAGGGAGGGAGGAAGAAAATAAAGTCCTATCTTGTCTTTGTCCACAGCAACTGCTCTAATTAATTTTAAATTACTGCCCACGATGTCACTGAGCAGATGGCCAATCTCCCCCACAGTTTTCACTAAAGAGCCTCAGGGTTGAACCGGAGGAAGCCCACTCTGCAAAGTGACATTTTTGAAGGAAACTTTCTTACACCTCCTTATTTCAAGGGGGATGCCACAAGGTTCCATCTGTTTGTAGCAAGTCTATTTATAAAATCACTGCTGCTGTTATATCGTGGGTGATGGAAGTACCACACAGGGGGGGCGGGGGTCAATGGTATTTACAATCACAACTAAACTCCTTTCCAAGTAGAAATGGGCATTGCCGGTGGGGTGAGGGGTAGAAATTATACAGTTTCTGCAAACACATAAAGTCACTGAGTGACTTCTTGTTAATAACTACTTGTCTCTGATACTCCTTTTTTAAAAACTTAACATTGACAAACGATACTTAGCCTTCCGTGTCTAGGGAGAGTGCAGAGCTGAAAGCCACTTTACTAGAAACAGCTGATTCTCAAGTGGTGTGCTTTGCGTACCTCTGCAGCCCTGAAATCTCCTCCTGGGACACTGGTAAACACCATCTGGAGGATTCAGCATTCAGTTCAGTTCAGTCGCTCAGTCGTGTCTGACTCTCCGTGACCCCATGAATCACAGCACGCCAGGCCTCCCAGTCCATCACCAACTCCCGGAGTTCACTCAAACTCATGTCCACAGAGTCAGTGATGCCATCCAGCCATCTCATTCTCTGTCGTCCCCTTCTCCTCCCACCCTCAACCTTTCCCAGCATCAGAGTCTTTTCCAGTGAGTCAACTCATGGAAAAACAGTGGAAACTGTCAGACTTTATTTTTTTGGGCTCCAAAATCACTGCAGATGCTGATTGCAGCCATGAAATTAAAAGACGCTTACTCCTTGGAAGGAAAGTTATGATCAACCTTGATAGTATATTAAAAAGCAGAGACATTACTTTGCCAACAAAGGTCCGTCTAGTCAAGGCTATGGTTTTTCCCGTGGTCATGTATGGATGTGAGAGTTGGACTGTGAAGAAAGCTGATAGCCGAAGAATTGATGCTTTTGAACTGTGGTGTTGGAGAAGACTCTTGAGAGTCCCTTGGACTGCAAGGAGATCCAACCAGTCCATTCTAAAGGAGATCAATCCTGGGTGTTCATTGGAAGGACTGATGCTAAAGCTGCAACTGCAATATTTTGGCCACCTCATGCGACCAGTTGACTCACTGGAAAAGACTCAGCATTAGACAGTTCCAACTGCACGTTAAAAACTAACCTGTCTATTGTTTCTATTTTTATTATTTCTTAATTTTTTTTTTGTCTATTGTTTTTAAGAGTCAAGTGCTTAATCTGTACACCATGGTATAAGAACTACAATAGCTTAGAATATGATGCTATGAAGAACTGTTTGCCACTAAAAAAAAAAAAAAGTAGATTTAATGGCCAATTAAGCAATGTTTCACTGACAAGCTAGAGAGTAGCTACTGTGGGGTCACCCTGCCAAAGGTTCCTTCCTGCACTCACCAATCAATAAAGCAAACTGAGCATCTACTATGTACTCATCAGGCATTGCAGACAACACAGCGGTAAGAAGGAAAACCTCCAGCTCTCAAATGAGAATATTTGAGAACTCAATATTCGGTAGTCAACCAGCTATATGGTTTCTTTACTCTCTAATACATAATTTATATATTAATATTTTGTATTTAATGAGTAATAATCCATTATATATTAAAATTATATTTAATGAGTAAAAATCAGACATTACTGAGTTACCAAATATTTAAACAGAATAAAGATGATAAAAAGTGACAAACTTAGAAGTCAAAATTCAGAATGGCCTTTCCCCAAGTAGTCCAAACAAAGGATACCTAATACAGGAACAACTGCTACCCAATCCCATACTACAGGGAGACAGAAAATGAATACCCTGGCCAGGGCATTGTGACACACCAGACCATCTTAAAGGGCTAGTACATATTAGCAGTAATACCCAGGGAGTGTATTTCTTAACAAATACTAAGACACATATATTGACTCTACGACATAAAGTACTCTCAAAATCCAGACGTGCCAAGCTGAGTGTAAGAATGCTAAGCATTTATTTTTCAACTAAGGGTCTCATTCTTATTTCTATTTTACAGTTTCTAAGTGTCATGCCCACCAACGAGCTGTAAGATGACCACCCCTCACAGTCAAGCTCAACCTGGCCTTCCTATCGACCCACATCCAGATGAATACAAGATCGCAGCCCTCGTCTTCTATAGCTGCATCTTCGTCATTGGATTATTTGTTAATGTCACTGCCTTATGGGTTTTCAGTTGTACCACCAAGAAGAGAACCACTGTGACCATCTATATGATGAACGTGGCACTACTGGACTTGGTATTTATAATGAGCTTACCCTTTCGGATGTTTTATTACGCAAAAGGCGAATGGCCTTTTGGAGAGTACTTTTGTCAGATTCTTGGGGCTCTCACAGTGTTCTACCCAAGTATTGCTCTGTGGCTTCTTGCCTTCATTAGTGCTGACAGATACATGGCCATCGTGCAGCCAAAATATGCCAAGGAACTTAAAAACACGTGCAAGGCCGTGATGGCGTGTGTGGGCGTCTGGATAATGACCCTGACCACCACCGTCCCCCTCCTGCTGCTCTATGAAGACCCAGACACAGCCTCCTCCACCCCCGCCACCTGCCTCAAGATTTCTGACATCATTTACTTAAAAGCTATTAACGCGCTGAACTTCACTCGACTGGTATTTTTCTTCTTGATTCCTCTGTTCATCATGATTGGGTGCTACTTGGTCATTATCCATAGTCTCCTTCACGGTAAGACCTCGAAGCTGAAGCCAAAGGTCAAGGAGAAGTCGATCCGGATCATCATCACGCTGATGGTGCAGGTGCTGGTCTGCTTCATGCCCTTCCACATTTGCTTTGCTTTCCTGATGCTGGGAGGGGATGAGAACAGCTACAACCCCTGGGGAGCCTTCACCACCTTCCTCATGAACCTCAGCACTTGTCTGGACGTGATTCTCTACTACATCGTTTCGAAACAATTTCAGGCTCGAGTCATTAGCGTCATGCTCTACCGTAATTATCTTCGGAGTGTGCGCAGAAAGAGCTTCCGCTCAGGCAGCTTACGGTCACTAAGCAACATAAACAGTGAAATGTTATGAATCGTCACTGTTTGCCTTCAAGCTCTTTAAATACACTTTACTATCTATCTTAGGGTCAGTGGATATTCTCTAGGATATCACCAAGTCCCTTCTCTCCTGGAAAATAAAATAAACTTAAAAAACCCTTCCTCTTTTGTGGGATCTAATTATTGTGGTAGCATAATTAAATATACTGAAACATTCCAATTCATTATTCTTATATTAAAAACTTACATAAAACACTTGCATGAAAAGGAGAAAAGCATCCAATTCGTGTTTCAGATTCAGTTCAGTTCAGTTCAGTTGCTCAGTCCTGTCCGACTCTTTGCGATCCCATGAATCACAGCACGCCAGGCCTCCCTGTCCATCATCAACTCCCGGAGTTCACTCAAACTCATGTCCATAGAGTTGGTGATGCCATCCAGCCATCTCATTCTCTGTCGTCCCCTTCTCCTCCCGCCCCCAATCCCTCCCAGCATCAGAGTCTTTTCCAGTGAGTCAACTGGTCGCATGAGGTGGCCAAAGTATTGGCGTTTCAGCTTTAGCATCAGTCCTTCCAATGAACACCCAGGACTGATCTCTTTTAGAATGGACTGGTTGGATCTCCTTGCAGTCCAAGGGACTCTCAAGAGTCTTCTCCAGCACCACAGTTCAAAAGCATCAATTCTTCAGAGATCAGCTTTCTTCACAGTCCAGCTCTCACATCCATACATGACCACTGGAAAAACCATAGCCTTGACTAGATTCAAGCCTTTCTAAATACATCATTGACTGTTTGGATTTAACCCTATGTGCAAATGAGAATTACCTGATCTCAAATAATTGAGCTACCATTTGAAATAATTTGAATTATTTTCCAACTAGATGCAGCTCCCTATAGTTTGATTTACACTCAGAAATGGTGGTCTAAATCCAGTTCTTTGTGTTCTAAACATAAAACTTATGGGATTCCTATACAAACAACTATATTCAACTCATCATTGTTATTGATGTACAGCAAAATCTGCAGAAGCAAACACCCCGAGGGGTGATAAAGGTCATTGCTATCAGCTCTCCCCTCCACTGAATTCATTTTCCTTTAGAAACAGACTACAGCCACTCAATAAATCCTGAGAGCCTAGTATGCGCCAGACTCTACTTCAGACTAGTGGGGGAAACCAAACCTGAGACCCTATTTCTGCCCAATAATCTAAATTCATTCCCATGACATGAGGTTTCTGCTATATGGTGAAATATGTTGTTCAGTTGCTAAGTCACGTCCTATTCTTTGTGACCCCATGGACTGCAACACACCAGGCTTCTCTGTCCTCCATTATCTCCTGGAGTCTGCTCAAATTCATGTCCGTTGAGTCAGTGATGCTATTATAACCATCCCAACCTCAGCTGCCCCCTTTTCCTTTCACCCTCAATCTTTCCTAGCATAATTGAGTGGGCTCTTCATATCAGTAGGCCAAAGTATTGGAGCTTCAGCATCAGTCCTTCTGATGAGTATTCAGGGTTGATTTCCTTTAGGATTGACTTGACTCATATCCAAGCCTTATCATTTAATTCCTCCTAACAAAGTAACCAAGTGAAGTCTTGGACCAAAGGAAGTCTTTCCTTTTTAAACATATTAATCTGTAAACATATTATTCTAAATATTATGAAAGCACATAAATGAGTTAGCAGTAACTTCCTCTTTGCTGAACAACCTGCGTGACTCTTAGCATGATCATCTCCTAATGGGACTAAGAATCAAATAAATGCACTGGCTATAAATATATTTCTATAACATGGGAAAATAAATATTCTTAAAGAAAAAAAAAAGAGATAAACACAAAGGAACCCAATCATAAAATAGCATTTTCATACCAGATCTCTTAGATGGTCTTCCAGTCTTGTCCTTCTGCTTTAAATATAAAGAAAATGAGGTCCACAGAGGTTATGTGACTTGCTCAGCTAAAGCACCAGCATTAGAAACCAAGTTTAGCTCTCCTTTCATGTCAACCACCAATTTTTCAATAGTAAAAAGCAAACAAGATCACAGAATATGTAAACATTCTCATAGCTACATAATGAAGGAGTCAAGACGGTACTGAGAGAAAACTGCTTGAATTTTTTAGCTTTATTAGTCAAGTGAGCAAGATACTTAAATATCAACTGAATATTGCTAAAACAAGAGAAACCTCTATTTGACATGTGCTATACAGGCACAGCCTACTCTCACCTATACAGATTAATCTGCTCTTACATAATTTATTAAATGACAACTTCTCTGCAATGACTTTTCTTGATGAGAAGAATCTGAGAGCATGTGGTACAAGTCTTTATCAACACAAAGTCAAAAAAGCAAAAATGTATGTCACGGTTCTCACAATAAAACATAGATAATCTGAAACACAGTTAATTAAAAATAATTTTATTCTGCATTGTAATCAGATACACTTTAATATGATATGTAAAACTTCAAATTCCACTTTTTCTGCAGTGATTTGATTGTGGGAAACAATATATAACATCCACATATAAATACTAACAATAAAAAAAATAATAGGTATGTAAGGACAGGTGTGTGATAAACATGGGTTATTGAAAGAAACTAATAATATAGCTACTTTCAAAACCTAATGGTTGCGTTTTCTGAATGTCAAGTAACAGTCATGAGAATCTATTACATGCCAGGTATAGCTTCTTTGTAAAGCACCAGAAAAAGAGATGAACATGTCTGTGGTTCAAAGACCTCACCTTACAGTCTTAAGGGGCTACACTACAACCAAGGCTACCCCTTCAACATTACGAGGGTGAGGCAGGGAGTACAAAACGGAAAGCTGGTTTGCCCTCAGTGGGCGAGGAAGGTGGCACAGGAGGCCCAGATGATGACAGTGATGATGGGAAGCAATTAACGCTAAGGGGCATTTTAATAAACGTGTTGGACTGTACATAAAAGGTCAAATAATCCTGCTGAAGGACAACAGGGTGCAGAAAGAAAACCAAGCAGATACAAGAATACAAATACACAGCAGGCCAAGACTGACCAATGGGAAAGCTGAATGACCAATGGGAAACTCTGGATTGGGGTCAGATTACAAGGGCTTTGAAGGAAAAGGAAAAAAAAAAATATATATATATATATATAGATGGGCTTCCCTGGTGGCTCAGAGGTTAAAGCATCTGCCTCCAATGCGGGAGACCCGGGTTCGATCCCTGGGTCGGGAAGATCCCCTGGAGAAGGAAACGGTAACCCACTCCAGTATTCTTGCCTGGAGAATCCCATGGACGGAGAAGCCTGGTAGGCTACAGTCCACGGGGTCGCAAAGAGTCGGACACGACTGAGCGACGGAACGGAACGGGAACGGATATATATAGATAGATAGATATACACATATAGGATGGGGAAGTTACTACTGCTATGATGTTTGCATAAGTTATTTAATTCCCTGTCAAGTACAGAATATGACCCCCCAATTTACATATGAGGATTTTCTACAAACTGAGCTCAGGAAATAGAACTTGAGAAGTAACTTGCTCAAGATGACACATAAGTAACACATGGCAGAGTGAGGAAACCTCAATTATATCTGGTCTATGTGATGGCAAAGCCTATGCTATTCACACTACTCCAGACAGCCTTGATGCCATCTTGGAGTCTGATTATCATTCTGAAGAAAATAAGGATCTGAAGGTTTTTAAAAGGAAGATCAGTATGGTCAAACTTCTATTTTAGAAAGACAACTTCTGAAAACAATGCATGAAATGCTTTGGAGGTGATAGGTAGACTAGTTAGAGAATTATTATAAAAATCTAGGCAAGAAAAGTTAAAGATTAGTTAAGACTGAGATAATGACAATATATAATGAAGGGATGACTTATATAGCACTTTGAACGAACAAGGCTCAGTGACCTACTCAATGACGAGAAAAGGGAAAGAGTTCCAGCTTGGATGACTGTGTAGATGGAAATGCCTTTAATTAAAATAAAGAGTACAGAAGGAGGAGGAGATGAGAGCACAGAAAGAGAGGTGACGAGAGGAGGTGAGAGCTTCTGAACACGACGAATTTTCTCGGAGTCTTAGACGTCATTAGGAAATACGAGTAAAGATCAAGAAAGTCATATGAACTGGAAATAGAGAACTGGGACACAAACAACGATGTTAACGATAGCTGAAGTCATGAGAGTGGACAAGATGGCATAGAGAAAGCTTTTGGCATAAGTGTGAGAAAGGAGCTACTAAGAGTAATAAATAAGGTCAGAAAGGACCAGGAGACAGTAGTATGCTAGGACTCAGGAGAGCAGGTTATTTCATGAAATAATGGGATGCCAAAAGCATAACAGTGTGCTATTGAAAAGTCAAATAAGACAAGTGAAAATAAGCCACTGGCTTCAGAAAACAGTTGGTCACTGATGACCTTTATAGTTTTAATAGTGGTGAGCTTTAAAAAGAGAGACACAATTAAATAAGAAGTGAAGAACTGTTGGGAGTCAAGATAAATTTGGCACTGATGAGAAAGAAAAAGACATTATATGGAAAATACGGCACATAATGCACATAAAGCACACTGACCAAAAAGAGGTAATGTCTGAATTAACATCCACAGTCTTCCAAAGGGGATCCTATAACTTTTGAATTTACTCAAATTTGCAATTCTTGCTATCAGTTAAGATATAAATAGGCAAATGCCTTCTTGCCTTAAGAATTGATTAAAAAAAAAAAACACAGACACATTACCACCAACTTCAAAATTGAATCAACATTCCTTATATGTACCAGTTAGGATTCCATAAAGAAATGTCATTCGTTACAAAGAAATAACTGTCACTCCACTCTATGTACAATAGAAAAAATAAGTCCTCACAAGAAGACAATGTAAATAATAATCAAAAGCTATGTTACTACCCACCCCCTAAATTTATTCTAACATACCTGATATGTATAACCTTTCCACAACTCAACAGGTCTTAGAAAGAACCAAAAGAATTGGTCTCGATGAGAAATGTGTGGGAAAAACTAATGATTCAGTAATGCTGCTTCTTTTCTGAATCAATACAGCATCATTCCTAATGACTATACCATCTTCCACAATAGCATAATAGTTGAACTTCTTAATCTAACTGAAATCACAACCCATGAAGCTCAAAAACTGCATAATTATGACACAGCACTTTATTTGTCACCACGAAAAGATTATTCAGAATTAAACATTCATAAGACAACTAAAGATCGACACTCATGCCAAAAATTCAGTAAGTCCACTACAACTGTTAAGTATTAATGACATAAGTGTGAGAGCTATTAGATCACTGCTGCTGCTGCTGCTGCTGCTGCTAAGTCACTTCAGTCGTGTCCAACTCTGTGTGACCCCATAGACGGAAGCCCACCAGGCCTCCCCATCCCTGGGATTCTCCAGGCAAGAACACTAGCCGTATTTTAAAAATACAGATCCAAAGTGAAGCTGGATCAAGATACTTGCATAGCCTAATAGTTCTTAAAAACACATACTGAAAATTAAAATAAGGCTTAAATTAGAACACATGAATTTTTAATATACTGTATCTTTATGTCACAGAATCTCTTAAATACAGTCTCAGAAACTTCAGTCAGAGATGCTTCAATATCGTTTTTATGTGTTAACAACTCTGCTCCTTGCTGCTGGTTATTTCACAAACTAATACATGTTTTTTCATTTTGTTTTTAAAGAAGACCAACACAATATGAAAGCACAAACACTCTACAAGTTAGCTTGCCCGTTGCAGATTGGTCACAAAGTCTTAATCTATATATTGATTTTCTTTTATATTTGGTGGAAATTTATAAACAATACCATTTTACAAAAGCATCATTCTTCAGAAGCCTAACTTCAGACAAATTAATTGTTTTCTAATTGAATCTAATGAAATGTTGTCTTTTTGTGTTTAAGTAGTTAAAGTTACAAAGATGAAATTCAACTATGAAAACACAATTCTATCTTCAGGACCAGAACAGAAAATTAATTTAAAATTCTCTAAAATATGAGACTTGAAAGCTGAAAAAATGACTGAGAATAAAATCTATTTTTCAGATCTATTTTATCTGCTTCAAGAACATAATGAAAATGTATGTATACACTGGATTATTTTACATATAAAATCCATTTTCACTACATCTAAAAGCTTAAAATATTTTTTACTGACTTTCATGTACAATAATGCTTTAAATCAGATTTACATAGTTATGAATTAAGCTAATCTTTAGGAGCTACTTACAATCCAGAAGGCAAATTCCTGGCCGTAGTGACACCAAAGGAATACCGCACAGCTTCAACAAGGATGAAGTCACCCACCGCTGACAAAACCCAGGAGCCCAGCAAAAAGGACTAAAAACAAAACAGGAAGAACATTAGAGGGAAGAGTCTTCTAAAAATAACCTTTATTCAATTAAAATCAACTCAGGTTTACACATATTTTTTTAAAGTTTCTTTTTGTTCCAATAGACTTTTCAAAATGAGGGATTAAAACTGTATTGATCAAATGTTATTAACTTCCATAATTTCTAAGTATGTTGAAGAAAAGATATTTATAGCATGACTTATTTTTACAAGTAATACACTAACCATTAAGCAAATTAAGTGATTAGAATTGTATTAAAAGTCCTAATTAAAGTGGTTATTGCCCACTTGCACTGATATTACTATCTATTTTCACCATTATTATTATTTTATTATGCTAAAGGCTTCAATTTCAAATTTTTCTTTGGTTAATGTCCATGCTCCAAGTCAGAGAGAGGATTATGTAATAAAAAGACAACTGTTAAAAATAACACCAAGCTAACAAAAATACTTAAAAATAAGAAAACAAGTATTTTTTCCCCGTAACCAAAGTAACAAAGGGAAAATACATAAAAACTTACTGCAAATTTTCTGCTTCCATATCTTCTTTCAAATATCCTAAAATTATAAATAAGCAGACTACTGCAGAAAGTATCTTTCAGGTCAAGGCAAATTATTCGTCCAGAAATCAACCTCCAGATCTACAGATGGGGAATTAAAAAAGAATACCAAATATGAGTAAGCTCTGTTGGGGGTCTCTTCGTCAGCAAACTTGTCATGTTTACTTCAGACTGCTTGTTCCTAACATTCTAAGCTCAGATTTCCCAAGGCAGAACTGAAGCTCTCCACTTTTGTGGCGGCTCTTAAGAGACGCGCACTGAGGGCATCCTAGGGCGTCCTAGGAGGTTCTGGCAGGAGAGTGGGGCTATTCTCACTCCTGGACAGAGGATGGTTGTCCTCCACCCAGGCAGGGCCAGCCCTAGAGCACAGATGCCCACAAAGTAGTCCAGGAAAATGGGACTGGTGCCAACTTAGCCAGATGAACCAAAGTAACACCACCCCATGATCAGAAAGGCGCCAACTCGGGGCCACAGGGCCCTGACACTCCCTTAACAGCAGTGTTTCTCAGGGCTGGCCAGATGCTAGAATCCCCTTGGGATCTTTCTAAAAAGTACACCAACTCTTAGGCTCTCTGACTTGGCTGGTCTAGGGCAAGGTCTGGGCATCAAGAAAGAAAAAAGGTTATACAGGTGATTCTACTGCATGGACAGGGTTAAGAATCATTCTATTACAGCAACTGAAATCATAATGGAAGCTCTATGATATTCCCACAGAAAGCAGTAGTACAGATACATAACTCAGCCACAGGAACCTGGTGAAGCCCACCTGAGCAATGGCATTAATGACATCCCTATGAAGAAAAAGTGCCAGGCTCGAGAATGGATTAGCTAGCACACCGGCCAAGGCAGGAGAGGTGGCTTCAATTTCTAATCCAGGAAGACCCCACGTGCCTTGAAGCAACTAAGCCAGTGCACCACAGCTGCTGAGACTGCATGCTGCAACGACTAAAGCCCCCACGTCCCAGAGCCCCTGCTCCCCAACAAGAGAAGCCACTGCAATGAGAAGCCCAAGAACTGCAGCTAGAGAGCGGCCCCTACTCGCTGCAACTAGAGAAATGCCCCTAAAAAACAAACAAATGAAAAATTAAAATATTGTTTTAAAAAAAGAATGGACTATCATGCTAAAAATGGCTAATCAAGAATTTAACAAAGAAAAGGTGGCAGATTATAACCATAATTTGCACTAACATTCTGTGATACTGTGATTTATAAGTTAGAAATGGGGCTTTCCCGTGGCTCAGCTGGTAAAGAACCCACATACCAATGCAGGAGATGCAAGAGACCAAAGTTTGATCCCTGGGTCAGGAAGATCCCCTGGAGAAGGAAACAGCAAGCTGCTCTCCAGGAGACTGGTGGGCTACAATACAGGCCATGGGGTCACAAAGCGTTGGATATGACTGAGCACATGCGTGCGTGTGTGCACACACACACAAACATTTAAAAAAGATATGTTTGGTCTTTGCCCCTGTTTCTAGCATAGAACTCTTAAAGCCCTTGGAATTTCCAAAGTGAAGAAAGCCATCATGCTGTCTTTTGTCAGATTAATGAGGTGACTTTTGGAAGCACCTAAGAATGGGGACTGGCTTCCAGGAAACCAACCCTGTGATTAGAAGGTTGGAACCTTCAGTCCCACGCCCTGACCTCAGGGAGGTAGAGGAGCTGGAAGGTGCATCAACTAACAGGTGGCCTGTGAGGTAATCAATCCTGCCTGTATAATGCCCTGGAGGAGGGCATGGAAACCCATTCCAGTATTCTTGCCTGGAGAATCCCCATGGACAGAGGAGCCGGGCAGGCTATAGTCCACAGGATCGCAAGGAGTCAGACATGACTGAAGCAACTTAGCACACCTGCACGCCTGTGTAATAAATCTTCATAGAACCCTTAAAAGGACAGGCCTCTGAGAGCTTCCCAGGTGATGAACACGTAGAGATTTGGGGAGACTGGGGCAAAAATCCAAGAGAAATTTCCTATTGGTTTAACCACCACCATAAAAGAAATTCACAGACTCACAATCTGCTAGAGCTGAGAGAGCTTAGCACATCTAACAGATGCTGAAACTGAGGCAAGTTTCTGCAAACATGAAGTATGCAAACTAATCACACCAACAGAACAGACTTAACACTGTTTAAATGACTTCATGATAATCTGCTTTGCTGACATTATCAATAAATACAACTGGAAAAGTGACTTGTTAACGGGATAGTAATCATAAATATTTGTTAGAAACTGAGGCTGTGAGACACTGAGGCTGGCAGAAAGGAGGGCAGACCGGAGACAAGAGGCTTGCCTTCTCCTCTCCTGGGGCCAGAGGAGCGGTGCTCACCTGCAAGTCGTCCTTGACAGCCTGGAGGTCGTACACGAAGAACTTCTGACAGTGCGGCAGGACGAGGGCCAGCAGGAGGGACAGGGCGCTGGGGACCAGTAGGAGACTCTTGGATACAGGTGCCTTGTCTGGGGGGAAAACAACATGGCTTTCAGAACCCCTGTCCCTAAGATTCTAAAGACCATACGAATGAAAAGCAAGAGAATTCACGTCTTTTGAATTAGAATAAAGACAAAGTTCACATGCTCTGGAATTTAATTCTTATTAACATACATTTTCAAAATATCGCCCTGCAGAGGTAAGAGATCAAAGGGCGCTGGGAAACACGTGGAATCTGCTGACGGGGGCTTCACTGTCATCTGGTTTGTATATGAAACCAAACCAAGTTTACTTTCATAGACTACCTTTCAGAAAAGCAGCCAATGAAGTGTAAAGAAACAGAGAAGTATGCTTTCTATCAAACTGACAAGTCAGTTCTTGAGCGTGACTGGGATTCACGTACATAAACATTTATTTTAAGAAATTTAAGTTGCTCAGCTGTGTCCAATTCTGCAATCCCATGGACTGCAGCCCACACGATTCCTCTGTCCATGGGATTCTCCAGGCAACAATACTGGAGTGTGTTGCCATTCCCTTCTCCAGGGGATCTTCCTGACCTAGGAATCGAACCCAGATCTCCTACATTGTAGGCGGATTCTTTACCATCTGAGCCACCAGGGAAATTTAAGAAGCGGTTAAAAGTGCTATCATGGCTGACTGCAGTGGCCTGCTGAGATTTTCCACAACAGGCACCCCCGGAGCCCTGTTTGAATCTCACGCAGCCTTCAAATGACGCTCGGTTTCCACCTCCTTCCAAGCAGTCGCTCCCATTTTAGCCTGGGGGGCTTTCCCCACCCCACACCCCTGTCCCCAGATACTGCTTTACCAGTCAGGGTTTGGAACTTACTGTGCCTTCCTGACTACATTAAAAATTCCCAAGGAAGAGTCTTTAAGACAATTCTCTTCTATATGCTTCTGAATGCTGGCTATAAAGCCTAGCACAGCTCCTTGAGGGAATGAAATATCCAGATCATCAACACTCAAGACCACAGGAGTGTCACCAAAAGGGACCTTCTCAGATCATGTGAGGCACACTTCAACGGTATTCATAACAAATTCCCTGGGAATGAATCCACTGGTCACGGTCGGTGGTGTGGTTACCGCAACTTGTTTACGTATATAAAAATAGCCCAACTATTTCCTCTCTGGGAAGGTCTTACCAACAGCGAAACTCAAACCACGGGAAAAGTCGCTGCATACTGCCTCTGCCACCAAGATGCAATCAAGGCTCCAGGGAATCTAAAAGCTAACAGAGCTCCCGACCCCCTAGAAAACGGAGCCCCCACCGCCAAGGAACTCAAACGTACAGGGAAGCACTACAGCTGTGAGCCTGACCAATTCTATTGAGTGCTATTTCAACCGCAGTTCTCCTCACCTGCGAAATGAAGATAAGAGAAGCTCCCTCAGAAGTCCTATGAGAAGTAAATGAACTAAAGAATAAAAGCAGGGAAAACTGCTCCAACCACGGCAACCACCATCCCAGGGATGACTGAGACAAGCTCCTCCCTTATCATCCAGACAGAACTGAGGATCGAGCATGGGTGATAAAGGTGCACCTTGAAGGTTTCCTTCTTGACCCTGGACTTCCATCTATGCTTGAGAAATGGGCCCCATCGTTTATTCCTGACTCTTCTTTGTAGTCTGTTAGGAACCACTGTAGGTTCATGGTCTCAGATCTCAAACAGACACCTCCACTGAGCAGCAACGCTACTGCTTTTCTCCAGTAACCTTCCTGCTCCACATTCTCGGTGGCTTACATGTCACCATATGAATAAATGGACAGTCTGCTTTGGTGTCCTCACTCATATCTCTACAATGAACAAGTTCCTGCTGCTGGGGACCACCCATCACCCCGAGGCCCTGGGATACAGTAGCAGATGATGGACAAAGCTCCTCCCCCATGGTGCTTACAGTCTAGACAGCAGAGAAAAGAAAATACACAAAGTGAGGTAAATAAGTATCATGACAGACAGAAATAAATGCTACGGGAAAATTAAGCAGGGTAAAGAGCAAGACTGTGTGACCTACCATGGACTTCCTGCTCTCTTTCCAGGTAAGAGACAGGACTCTGCCCACCCACCCCTGCCCCTGACTGAAGTGGGACATAGCGATATGATCTGCTTTGACCAAATCAACATGACAGACGTCACTCCCAGGCAAATACTGGACAGAAAGTGACTGTCCTTAACCTGGGCCTTAACCAGTGCTCAAGATGGAGGCTAGATTATGAGCCAGATCCCAGCGTGGAAGACAGAGTGGAACACGTCCTCCTGGGTGACTCACAAGAGAGGGAGGCCATCAGTGAGAAACAAAGCTTGTCGTTGCAGACCCCTGACGTTTTAAAGCTGTTGGCTGCTGCAGCCCAACTAACTAGCCTGCCCTGGTGTAGGGGGAAACAGTGCTGGTGGGAAAAGAACAGGGTGCTTAGAAGGCCCTTCTGACAAGGTGAGATATGAGCAGACGCCTGGGGATGTGGGCCTGGCAGGTGCCTGGGGAGCAGTGTTTCTGGCAGAGGGAAGAGCAAGTCCAAGGGCTGTGAGACAGAAATACTCTCCATATGATGAAGTAAGGCTGCCTGGATGGCCAAGAGCAGAATACACGCGGAACAGACAGGCAGGCTATAAGGTCAGAGAAGTTGAAGAGCAAACAGTGGAGAGCCCTTAGAGGCCACAAGGACTTTACCCTTTCCTCAGAGAGTGACAGGATGCTCTGGGGGAGGCTAAGGAGATGATAACGTGATCAGACGTGTTTTCAAAAGATCGCTTTGGCGGCTAAACTGAGAAGAGATTATAGGGAGGCAAGTGGACAAGAAGCGAGACCAGTCAGGAGGCCACCATGATAATCCAGACAAGAGATGATCACAGCCTGGACCAGGGTGATTTGGGTTGGGGTGGTGAAAGTGGTCAGTACTGGCGTATGTTTTGAAGGTGAGAGTGGTCAGAACTGGAGTATGTTTTGAAAGTAGAGCAAGCAGGATTTGCTGGTTAATGGGGTATAAAGCATGGGCAAATGGAGAAATCAAAGATGCCGCCAAAGTTTTTGTTGTGAGCAGTAGGAGAAATGTTGCCAGTTCCTAGGCTGGGAAATTCTGTCACCTTTGCCCTTACCTTGCCTACAAGATCTACACCCATCTTGCAGAGTGTTCTCTAAGCCCCCACCTACCAAGGCTCTAGCCTCTCCACCAGTGCCACTCAAAGTCACCAGTCCACAAGTTGTTATCAGTCCACAGTGAGAATACAGTGTTAACCAACACACTATGTCCTTCAGGTAGGAAGTCCTGCTATGAAAAAAGTATCTGTACTGAATACACACTCTGCTCAAATGTCATCTTATCTGCGGCTCTCCCATGTGATTCTGTATCTCCTTTGTTCTAGTATATTTTTTCATAGCACTTATCAACAAGTGACTTATTAAATAGCGATTCATCAAATCTATGATTCAAACTGTAAGATACACCATTATTTTAGGTGTTACTAAAAAAGAAACACTGTCAAATATAGTTCTAAGATGGCACCAATTGTAAAATACAACCCAAGACTCAGTTCAGTTCAGTCGCTTAGTCGTGTCCGACTCTCCACGACCCCATGAATCACAGCACGCCAGACCTCCCTGTCCATCACCAACTCCCGGAGTTCACTCAAACTCATGTCCACTGAGTCGGTGATGCCATCCAGCCATCTCATTCTTGGTCATCCCCTTCTCCTCCCGCCCCCAACCTTTCCCAGCATCAGAGTCTTTTCCAGTGAGTCAACTCGTTGCATGAGGTAGCCAAAGTATTGCAGTTTCAGCTTTAGCATCAGACCTTCCAATGAACACCCAGGATGGATCTCCCTTAGAATGGACTGGTTGGATCTCCTTGCGGTACAAGGGACTCTCAAGAGTCTTCTCCAACACCACAGTTCAAAAGCATCAATTCTTTGGCGATCACCTTTCTTCACAGTCCAACTCTCACATCCATACATGACCACGGGAAAAACCATAGCTTTGACTAGACGGACCTTTGTTGGTAAAGTAACCCAAGACTAGAAACACTAAAATGTGAGAAAAATTACAATTTGGAATCAAGAAATACATTTCTTTGGGTACTGCCCATCTCCCCATCCTCACTAGAATATAAGCTTCTTTTTTAAAAAAAATTAAATTTATTTTAATTGGGGGCTAATTACTTTACAACATTGTAGTGGTTTTTGCCATACACTGGCATGAATTAGCCAAGGGTGTACACGTGTTCCCCATCGTGAACCTCCCTCCCACCTCGAATATAAGCTTCTTGGAGGCAGAAATTTTGTCTGTATGTTCACTGCTGCAGTATCCCTCATGCCTATAGCAGGATCAGATCCATAAAGGCAGTCAACACATGTTTGTGTGTTGAAGGGTGACTAATGTATAAGAGACGCTCACTAAATACCAGTGAAAGCAACCTAACATCCATGATGTATAAGTGGATAAATAAAATGCAGCATATCCATATAATGGAATATAATCAATTATATTCAGCCTTTAAAAGGAAGGAAATCCTCACATGCTACAACATGGATACACTTTTTGGACATTATGCTGAAAGAAATAAGTCACACACAAAATGATAAGTATGATTCCATTTATATGAGGTATCTAAGTAGTCAAATTCAGAGACAGGAAGCAGAACAGTGGTTTCGAGGGGCTGGGGGGAGGGAAGAATAGGGAGCTGTTTAATGGGTATAGAGTTTCAGTTTTGCAAGATGAAAGAGTTCTAGAGATAAATGCACAACAATGTGAATGTACTTAATGCCACAGAACCATACACCAAAAAATGGTTAAAATGACAAATTTTATGTTATGTATGTTTTACCACAATTAAAAATAAAGACCGAAAATGATTTACTGACTTAATAACTGATCCTATTTTTACAACCATTTTCATTCTGTCTAGGACTAAACCACTAAAAATATAGGTCCAAGTACTTAAATCAGAGAACCGTTAAGTTCTCCTCTTAAGGTGAGCAAAAATGAGGTCCCAAAAAACCAATGAGGAAAGCTACAAGATAATATACAATTGTCCAAGAAGTCCCACATCACAGGGAAAGTATACAGTATTTTACTGTATACAGCAAGATTTACTGATCAATTCAAGACCTGAATTGATTTCACCATATGAAGTTTACTTTAAGACGAAAAAAAAAGAACTTGAAACAATGATCAAATTCTAGTTAACAACATGTACACTTAAGTTTAGAAATAAGTGACTACAACTCATTTTGAAATCATCAAAAAAAAAATAAGACAAATTGATGAAACAGAGAACAAATATTTAATAGAAATGTGCAAACTGTTAACTACAGAATCTAAGTGGTAGGTATATGGTGTTTATTACAACCATTCTTCAACTTTTCAGCATGTTTGAAATTTTTCATAACACGGATGGGGGTACACAGAATTTGAGAGCTGAGAAAACACTTCAAAATACATTAAGCAAAACTTATAGAAACAGATAAATCCACAATTTTAGTAGGAATCTTCAGCACTCCTATCTCAGCAATCAGTGACACAAGTAGACAGAAAATCAGTGTCATGGACCGAAATGTCCACTGCCCTCCTCCAGATTCATGTGTTGAAGCTCTCACCACCAATTCCACTGTATTAAGAAAAAGGGGGCTCTTGTCTGCACTCCACTGCGCTGGAGGAGGCATGAGCCCTGGCTCGAGCTAGAAATAAACCCCATTCTTGCTTTTGCATTGCTGCGAGTGTCTTATTCTACCAGTATGGGGGGACCGGACTCAGGGCATAACATTTGGGGGCTCGTCCGGGATCCCTCTGACTGGGGAGAATAACGCTCTCCCAGCAGAAGGGGTTCATCAGCCCGGAGGAGGGCTGATTACAGCACCGGTGCCAGATCTGATCAGGGGCGAATTGATCGCCGTAGCCAGCGTAAGGCCAAGGCCCAGCATTCGCGCTGGAAAGCAGCTGGCTCTGCTAGGTCTGATCAGGGGCGAATTGATCACGGTAGCCAGCGTAAGGCCGAGGCCCAGCATTCGCGCTGGAAGGCAGCTGGCTCTGCGGAAGAGAGGAGGTCTCTCCCGATACGGAATCTGGTGGGCAGTGGATGCCCTTCGGTAAGGTTACTTTAAACTGCAGGAAGCCTCAGAGGTCTCAGAGACCTAGTAGTGTGTTTTCGGCTGACATTTGTCTGTTCTCCGTTTGTCTTGTTTTCGTGTGTGCCGGCATTGTCCCCGTCTCTCTCCTGTGTCTTTTCTCTCCCGTAATCTATTCTGTGATCATGGATCAAGGAAGCTCTACCCCGCTCTCCCTCATGATGGATCATTTCTCTGACTTTAAATCTAGGGCGCAAGACTTGTCTCTGCTAGTGAAGAGGAATAAGCTGGTGATGCTCTGCTCCTCGGAGTCACCCACTTTTAATGTCGGGTGGCCGAGGGAGGGAACCTTCAGCCTGCCCACCATCCGGGCTGTTAGGGGGAAGGTTCTCACGCCCGGCCCTTCTGGCCACCCGGACAGATGCCCTATATATCCTGGTCTGGCAAGATCTGGTGGAAAACCCACCAGCATGGATAAAGCCTTTTGTTTCTATCCTTTTCACCCATAAGCCCACCTGGGATGACTGTCAGTAGCTGTTACAGGTGCTCTTCACTACAGAAGAACGGGAGCAGATTCTATCGGAAGCTCGGAAACATGTCCCGGGTGTGGAGGGGAGGCCCACCATGCAGCCAAACCTAATTGATGAGGGATTTCCATTGCCCGGCTCCAGTGGGACTTTGAGCGTGCAGAAGGTAGGGAGCATCTCCAAGTGTACCGCCAGACTCTTATGGCAGGCCTCCGGAGACCAACGAATTTGGCTAAGATAAAGCTGTTCAGGGATTGGTTTTGGCTATGGAGATTAAATAAAAATTACGCTGCGAATATAATCCCCAGAGCTCGGGTCAAGTAAAAAGGATGAATCGGACCCTAAAAGAAACATTGGCAAAATTGGCAATAGAGACTGGCGGGGACTGGGTGGCTCTCCTTCCTTATGCCCTTTTACTGTTTATGGGGCCTCTCCGCCGACCCCCTATAGAATAGGTCCAACTGTTTTTATAAACTAGTAAATTTTATATTGTAATATCTAATTCATGACTAAAAACTCGCACTGTGTCGGTCTAAATATGTCTTGGTATGTCTTTGTCTCTGAGTAATAATTTTGAAGTTAATTTGTAAATGAGCTCTATTTAATTGGCTTAAAAAAAAGGTAAGCGCTTACAAATCAAATAATTCTAAATTAAATAATAAATTCCAGAAGAGATTTGAGACTAAAAATGAATAATGTTTGATGCCATCCTGAGAGGTTCTCTAAAATTTTTTTAAGTTATCACTGGTATTTATGTTCACCAATCTATAGAATGCTAATATAAAGGTCAATTCTTGGTTGCTTAAGGGAAGTAGGATGTGTGTGTTCAGTAAAGAAGGTGTGAAGAATGAAGTTACACTTTATGAAGAAAAAAGGTAGTAGGTCTGACTTACAGTTGGCTGTTCCAGGATGGGAGAACAAATGGGTACAGAAAGTGATAAAAAGGTTTTGTGGAAAGTGGACCCCAAGGAAAGAGTTTTGTGTATAAATAAACGTTTTCTTGAGATGTTAAACTGCAAAAAATAAAGAAAAAGGGTCTTTAAAGAGGTAATTTAAGGTTAAATGAGGTCATTAAGGTGGGGCCCTAATCCAATCTGTCCTTGTAAGAGAAGGAAGAGGCACCAGGGTTACACACATACAGAGGAAAGACCATGTGAACACACAGGGAGATGACAGCCATCACAAGCCAAGGAGAAAGGCCTCGCCAACCATTTCATCTTGGACTTCCAGCCTCCTGACCTGTGAGCAAATAAACTTCGGTTATTTAAGACACCCACACTGCAATACGCTATTATATCAATCAGTGGGAATATAGAAGACTTAAAAAACAGTGTCAATGTGACCTGATTGACATTTATAGAACACCCCACCCAACAACAGAAAATTACAAATTTTTTTTTTCAAATGCATATGGAATATTCCTCAAGATAGACCAACCAAATTCTGGGCCATAAAACACACCTCAATAAATTTAAAGAAATTAAAATCATACAAAGTATGTTCCCTGACTACTACAAAATTACAACTAGAAATCAACAACAGAAAGATGGATGGAAAATCTCCCAAATACAGCTAACCCTTGAATAACACAGGTCTGGACCTTAAGGGTTCACCTATGTGATTTTTTTTCCCCCAATAAACACATAATACGGCATTACATGATCCATGGTTGGTTGAATCCACAGATGCAGAACCATGGATATGAAGGGCTGACTGTAGACTTAAACCTGGATTTTCAACTTCATGGGGGTCAGTGTTCCTAACCTCCATGTTGTTCAAGGGTCAACTGTACTTGAAAATTAAACAACACACTTCTAAATAATATCTGGGTCAAAGAGGGAGTCACAGGGTAAAATAGAATATATGTTAATAGAATAAAAAAATAAAACCAAGCAAAACCTGTGGGCGGCAAACAAAGTAGTGCTTAGAAGGAAATTTATAACATTAAATGGTTATACAGGAAGAGAAAAGGTCTCAAATAATGACAAAGGCTACAAGCTTTAAAAAACCTAGAAAAAGACAAGCAAACTAAACCCTCACCAGGCATATGGAAAGAATTATGAGCAGAAGTCAATGAAATAGAAAACCGAAATATAATAGAGAAAAAAAAATTAATGAAACTAAAAGCTAGCTCTTTGACAAGATCAATTAAATGGATACACCTCTAGCAGGACTGATCAGGGAAAAAAAAAGAGAAGTCACAATAACCAGCATTAATAAAGGAGGAGGGCATCACTACAGATGCCACAGACATTAAGAGCCTAATAAGGGGTTTGCTGCAGCTGCTAAGTCACTTCAGTCATGTCCGACTCTGTGTGACCCCATAGATGGCAGCCTACCAGGCTCCCCTGTCCCTGGGATTCTCCAGGCAAGAACAATGGAGTGGGTTGCCATTTCCTTCTCCAATGTGTGAAAGTGAAAAGTGAAAGTGAAGTCGCTCAGTCATGTCTGACTCATAGCAATCCCATGGACTGCAGCCCACCAGGCTCCTCCATCCATGGGATTTTCTAGGCAAGAGTACTGGAGTGGCTTGCCATTGCCTTCTCCGAAATGTTCCACTGGTAATCTCTAATCTTCTTGAAGAGATCTCTTAGTCTTTCCCATTCTACTGTTTTCCTCTATTTCTTTGCACTGATCACTGAGGAAGGCTTTCTTATCTTTCCTTGCTATTCTTTGGAACTCTGGATTCAAATGGGTATATCTTTCCTTTTCTCCTTTGCTTTTCGCTTCTCTTCTTTTTACAGCTATTTGTAAGGCCTCCTCAGACAGTCATTTTGCTTTTTTGCATTTCTTTTTCTTGGGTATGGTCTTGATCCCTGTCCACAGTCCATCAGGCAATCTATCAGATCTAGTCCCTTAAATCTATTTCTCACTTACACTGTAAGGGATTCGATTTAGGTCACACCTGAAATGGTTTAGTGGTTTTCCCTACTTTCTTCAATTTAAGTCTGAATTTGGCAATAAGGGGTTTACAGCACTGCAAAATCCACTTAATGCACTGGAATGCACACTTAAAAATGGTTAGAATGGTTAAATCTTATGTATGTACTTTTATCATAAACAATTTTTAAAGGATAATATAGGAATATCAGAAACAACATTTTGGCCACAAATTTGACAACTTAAGATAAAACAGGCAAATTCCTTGAGAGATACAATATATCAAAGCTCACTCAAAAAGAAATGAATAACTTGAACAGACCTATAGAAATGAAGAAACAATTCACAGCTAAATGTCTTCCAATATAGAAAACTCCAGGCCTGACAGCTTCACTGATGAATGGTACCAATCACTTAAAGGAAAAAGAAAACCAACCCTACACAAACTCATCCCCCATGCAGAGGAGAGAACCCTTCCCAATTCATTTCATGAAGCCAAAGCTACACTTATAGCAAAAACAGACCAAGACACTAAAAGAAAATAACAGACCAATTATCTCTTAGAAACACGGATGCAAAATTCTCAACAAAATACTAGCAAATTGAATCCAGCTATACACGAAAAAGATAACAGTCACAACCAAGTGAAGTTAAACCAGGAAAGCAAAGCAAACCAATGTAATTCACAACAATAAAGAAAAATGTGCTGTGCAACTCTATTCGCAGGCTGTACAATTATCTGCGTATTCTACGATGCCAATTTTTGTCCACTCACGAGACAAAACTGGACACTCACTGCTGGGCAGTTAATGACAGGCTATTCCTGTGCTCTGATCTTACTACCATTACTATCCAACATTTATGGATTACTCCATAAGAAGCAGTGCATAAGCAGTGCACCTTACGTTAAGGACCTTGTTCCTAAAGGTCCTACACCTCAGGGCCTTTACACCCGTCACTGCCTCTACTCAAAACGTTCTCCCCGTGTCCAGCCTGCTCTCATCACTCCACTCAAAACGTTCTCCCCGTGTCCAGCCTGCTCTCATCACTCCAGTCCTCATCTCACACAGCACCTCAGAGTGGCTTTCCCGCATGACTCTGTATTTCAGTTCAGTCAGTCAGTTCAGTCACTCAGTTGTGTCCGACTCTTTGCGACCCCACGGACTGCAGAACTGCATAGCAATTTTCACCATTTGAAATTCTTCTTTGAAAGTTTTACTTCTTTGTCTATCTCCCTCATCAGAATGATCCATGAAGGTAGGATCCTATTTGTCTTGTTCACTGCTATATGTCCATACCCAGGACAGTACCTGGCAAATAGGAGGGTTTTAGTATGTATTTAGTGAAGGAAAGAATCATATGAGGTAGGTAGTACTCTCTTCAAACTTATGAGAAAATTCTGACTCAGAGTAAGTTACCTGTTCGTTATTACAAATGACTCAGCCTGAGTTCCATTTAAAGTAAATGTAAGGCAAAGATAAGCAGGAAGCTAGTTTATTTTGGAATGTGATTCCAGGGAGCAGGGGTGAAGGATATTGGAAATAAAAACATGGAAGAGTCAATATAAATATTCATTATGAAGCTAGCCACCTCTGTCAGTGACAGATTATTACAGGGAGCTACAGTCCAGAGCTGAGTCCTGTAGGATTTTCTAAGAAGCCTTGTGAATGTAGCTCAGAAACATCACCCAGGGAAGAAACAGGAAAGCATTTTTATCCATCATCCCTCAAAAGTCTAGAGTGACCACAGAAAAGAAGGCCCCTGGGAAGAACAGAGAAGTAGGTTTTACCAGATCAGACCAGCTTACACCAAACAAGAGTGTACAAATACACGGAGTAAGAGGAGAGGCTGAACGCACAGCGATGCTGTTCAAGAAGTGCTGTCTGACCGATAGCCTGGGAGTGGCACGACCAGGTACAAACCCTGACAAATAAATAAAACTGCTACAAATAAAACTGCTCCTTATGCTGGCTGGCCACAGAGCTCCATGGTCCAAAGAGATTGTCATCTCCATAGTGGGTTTTAAGTGAAATAAAGACACGAAAAAGTAATAACAGAAATCAAAGTGGTACCCTGTGTAACAAAAATAAATGCAATCGTGAACAAAGATATAAAAAGATGGCAGTCTAGGAGCGTGCAACACAGAGTGGTGGGTACTTCAGTTCAGTTCAGTTCAGTCGCTCAGTCATATCCAACTCTTTGCAACCTCCTGGACTGCAGCACGCCAGGCCTCCCTGTCCATCACCAACTCCTGAGTTTACTCAAACTCATGTCCATTGAGTCAGTGATGCCATCCAACCATCTCATCCTCTGTCATCCCCTTCTCCTTCTGCCTTCAATCTTTCCCAGCATCAGGGTCTTTTCTAATGAGTCAGTTCTTTGCATCAGGTGGCCAAAGTATTGGAGTTTCAGCTTCAGCATCAGTCCTTCCAATGAACACCCAGGACTGATCTCTTTTAGGATGGATTGGTTGGATCTCCTTGCAGTCCAAGGGACTCTCAAGAGTCTTCTCCAACACCACAGTTTAAAAGCATCAATTCTTCGGCAATCAGCTTTCTTTATAGCCCAACTCTCACATCCACACGTGACCACTGGAAAAACCATAGCCCTGACCACATGGACCTTTGTTGGCAAAGTAATGTCTCTGCTTTTCAATATGCTGTCTAGGTGGGTCATAACTTTCCTTCCAAGGAGTAAGCGTCTTTTAATTCCATGCAATCAGCATCCACAGTGATTTTGGAGCCCCAAAAAATAAAGTCAGCCACTGTTTCCACTGTTTCCCCATCTAGCCAGGAAGTGATGGGAGCAGATACCATGATCTCAGTTCTCTGAATGTTGAGTTTCAAGACAGCGTTTTCACTCTCCTCTTTCACTTTCATTAAGAGGCTCTTTAGTTCTTCTTTGCTTTCTGCCATAAGGGTGGTATCATCTGCATATCTGAGGTTATTGATATTTCTCCTGGGAACTTTGATTCCAGCTTGTGCTTCATCCAGCCCAGCATTTCTCATGATGTACTCTGTATATAAGTTAAACAAGCAGGGTGACAATATACAGCCTTGACGTACTCCTTTCCCAATCTGGAACCAGTCTGTTGTTCCATGTCCAGTTCTAACTGTTGCTTCCTGACCTTATTAAATGCTAAACGGATCAAAGGTTTTAAAAATATATATAAGATTTCTGATTAAAAAAAAAATCTACATCTAGGAATTTAGCCCAAAGTAATTATCATGGATATACAAAAAGATTTTTGCTATAAACACACTCATCACAGCATTGTTTGTAACCGTAAAAAGACTAGGAACATGACTATCCAAAAGGAAAATAAACTGTCCTATTCATAAAATGGAATAATATTCAATTTTAATAACTAGGTTATAGAAAAATATTTCATGCTTTGCAGAAATGTTCCTAAGTAGTTAAGTACAAAATATTTCTAGTAGCATTATTATACAGCACTTAAAAAAAAGTAGTTCATACATGAGTTTTTTTTTTTTAAGCATCTGTCAAAGTATTACCAGTGGTAATCTCTGGGTGATCTGTTCACGGGAGGTTTTAATTTTTTATGAAAATATTTTAAGAATTAGAAAAAATAATTTTGATTTAGCTAGTTATTAATTCAGTAAAAAGTTTCATTAAATCCTTATGCAGCAAGACAAGGCAAACTGCTAGCTACCTGCTGGCCCCTCTGAGTGGAAGCAGGAAGTGGTTGATCCATGGAGAACCCCAAGCAGGGATCAAATGGAAGGTTAAAAACAAGTCACTTCTTTGCAATGGGTCCTTCCACTGTTGAAAATAGGAATGCTGCAAATTTTGAGAATGACAGGCAATACATTAATCTAAAAATAAAAATGCAAAGCATCTATGGGAAACACAACATAAAACACCAAAGTTTAGGGTTTTTTCTTTTTGGGTCACTCAGCTCTTTGGCGTGACTCAGGGACACAGCCATCTCTCTGTGGCAATGAATAGCATCAGGCTATGGTGACTGTGTATTGTCCCAAAATAATTATTACAGTACATGTGGAGTACTTTATGCCAAGCACTGTGCTAAAAAAAGCACTCAGTGAATGCTTACAGTACCTGAGGCAATAGTTACTTATCTGAATGTTTTAGGTAAAAAATAGGTTAAAAAAGGTTAAATAACTTCCTCAAGGTCACAGCTAGTTAGTAGAGGGGCTCAGATCTGAACTTGTTCTGCCTGACTCCAAAGCAAAGGCTTTCTAATATATAACAAGAAATTCTGATATCTTTGTATCCTAGTCCATGGTCCAAAGGGATTTTCACTATTACTATTTTTAACACTTCACCTGTACCTTTTTTGTTCCTTAGAAAGTTAAACATAGAATTACCATAGTATCCTGGTGTTAGTCACACTTAGTCATGCCCAACTCTGTGACCTCATGGACTGTAGGTCACCAGGCTTCTCTGTCCATGGGGTTCTCCAGGCAAGAATACTGGAGTGGGTAGCCATATGACCCAACAATTCATCTCCTAGTTATATACTCAAGAGGGCTGAAAACAGATATTCAAACAAAAACCTGAATATTCATCACAGCATACCCTAAGAGCCAAAAAAGTGGAAAGAACTCAAATGTTTATCAACAGATGAATAAACAAAATGAAGTACATCCATACAACAGACCATTACTCAGTTATAAAAGGACACTCACTACTGACAGAGGCTGCAATATAGAAGAATCTTGAAAAAAATCACGCTTAGTGAAAGCAGCCAGAAACAAAAAGCCACACATGATGATTCCATACACACGAAGTGCCCAGAATTCAAAACTGCAGAGACAGAAAGCAGATCAAAGTGGATTATGGGGGGAGAGGTGGAATGCAAGGGGCTGCTTAGTGGGAGCTGTGCTTCTTTAGGGGGCGATAGAAATGGTCTGAAATTAGAGACCAGTGACCACTGCACAAGAGTGTAAATGGGCCAGAAGCAAACAGTGGTACACCTTCAAATGGTTAAAATGGTTGACTTTTGTTATGTGAATCCTACCTGAATAAAAATATGCATCTTTTAGGTACTGAAGACACTAACCACAGGTCTTGCAAAGCGTAGCCATGTGGGCTGTTACAGAGCATCGCAGCCGAGGAGCACTGCAGGGGGTGGGGATGAGGGAACGAAAAGGCAGCAACCCTGCCTGTTCCCACAAGTCACCACGGCACAGCACACTCGCCAAAAGCCCCGGTGTGGTTTGCACCCCTGGGAGGAGCAGCCGCCATATCCTACCAGTTTGGTTTTCCTATTTCTGACTACTTAACTATTTGGTAAACTTCTCATGGGTCCCCCAAGAATGGGGTGACTTGGTGCTTTATGAAGTCATTTAAACTTTTTCATCAAAAAGGGGTTAAGCTAACGTGTGGAAGTCCATGAAAAGGCAGAAACCTGTGCCTCTGGGAGGGATGCCTTCAGCATCCACCTTGCTTTACTGTTCAGGACTGTGAGTCTCCTGTAGGAAACCTGATGAAAATATACCCTCAGTGACCAAATATACCCTCAGTGTCGCTGGAGGACAGCGAGTGCCTTCTGGTGACCGTCCCAACAAAGACGTCCATCAGTTCAGTTCAGTCGCTCAGTCGTGTCCAACTCTTTGAGACCCCATGAATCACAGCACGCCAGGCCTCCCTGTCCATCACCAACTCCTGGAGTTCACTCAAACTCATGTCTATCGAGTCAGTGATGCCATCCAGCCATCTCATTCTCTGTCGTCCCCTTCTCCTCCCGCCCCCAATCCTTCCCAGCATCAGACTCTTTTCCACTGAGTCAACTCTTCGCATGAGGTGGCCAAAGTATTGGAGTTTCAGCTTTAGCATCAGTCCTTCCAATGAACACCCAGGATTGATCTCCTTTAGAATGGACTGGCTGGATTTCCTTGCAGTCCAAGGGACTCTCAAGAGTCTTCTCCAACACCACAGTTCAAAAGCATCAATTCTTCAGCAATCAGCTTTCTTCACAGTCCAACTCTCACATCCATACATGACCACTGGAAAAACCATAGCCTTGACTAGACATCCATAAAACCGATCTGTTGGGGTGGGGTGGGGCGCAGGAGACACAAACAAAACACCTATCTGCAAGGTAGAGAAACCCAGGTCTGATTTTCAAGTTTGATGATCCAAGGAACCTCTTCCACTCCTGTCTGGAGGGAAAGTCTATGATTCATGTCAATGTATGGCAAAAACCACTACAATATTGTAAAGTAATTAGCCTCCAAATAAAATAATTTAAAAAAAAATATAGAACCAAGCAGAAAGTCTTTTAAGTCTGGACTTGTACACACAGCCTTTTAGCACCTAATCCATTTGTGTGTAGAGACGCTACCAAACATCTTAAACCACTGGTGTCGAGACTGGCAGGTCAGTAGGAACACAAAACACCCACTTAAACTCTATAAACACTAAAATGAATTCTAAGTGGATTCAAGAATTGAATAAAAGCAATGAAACCAAAAAGACAGCTCCAGACAAAATTCCAGTTCAAGATGACAGACTCTGATACCTGTCCACTTTTCCTCCCTTCCTAAGTCACACTGAAATAAGAGGGCCCTCTGGTGGGCTTAAGTCTACGGGGTCACACAGAGTCGGACACGACTGAAATGACTTAGCAGCAGCAGCAGCAGCAGAACACCAGAGAAACATCTCCTTTCAAAGTCATCCTGGGAACAATCAATAAAGACCAAGACCTGGGAAGGAGCAATGTGCAAATGGAATTACCCGTCAGAATAATCTAGAGTATTCCTCAAACTTCAATCATTTCCATTCTGGCACCACAAGTTTTGCTATATTCCAGGGCTACCTACCCTATTATTTGACACTTCAAGTCACCTTACTATGATTTAGCTAAATAAATATATTTTCAAAGAAACTTTACATCACTACAATAATTGCAAAACGACTGTCACACTGTCGTCAGTAGGTGGTAACTATCAAAATGAACACACTTTATGAACTTCTAACACTGCTGCTGACAGAAAGATGGGGGCCTGCATCTCATTCTCTAGGTCACAGCAGGAAACTGGCTGCTAATAGCAAGGCAGTTCAGACTAGCACCGGACTGAGACTTTCTCTCCGTTACCATCAAGAGGAGAAAGAACTGACAAGGGAATTATTATCTCACGTTTGTCTCAATGGCCCTTGGTGTGGAGACCACATCCTGTGTAAAACCATCCCCATATAAACGGCCCACATGCCTGCCTTGCCATGACAGGTGGGCGGCCCTTCCACAAAACCCCACCCCCAGACACACTCACATTTTCTCACACACAGCCATTCATCTGGCGTTTTTCTCCCCGGCAGGAGAAAAGGCTTGGCCCCCAAAATAAAATTCAAGAAATGCCCTCTGAAGAAAGTGGCGATGTACTTGGGAGGATGCTGAGGTGTCTAAGGGCTGAGAAGGACTCAAAAAGAACGCAGGTTATCTTCAGACTCCCCCAGGAGGTGCCAGCCTGGGGAATGCAGATCAGTGGGACGGGGCGGGTGCTAAGAGGAAGGGCAGCCTTACTCAGAGTGAGAATTACACAGAGCTGAGCCCCCAGCCAGCCAGCATTCGGGGATTTCCTCCTGCTCCCCACCTCTGCCGCCTAGTCACAAGCTCTGCACACCTGAACAGGGCCTGCAGGCAGCCCTGGGGCAGAGGCATAGGCCTCCTGGGGACAAACACCAACCCACAAATAAAGACCAAACCCACACCAGCTACTTAGGAATCTAGGCTCTCACTATGCACAAGAATGGCCAAGTGAGCATCTGGAAAGTTCACCCTGTGTCCTCTGGACCAAAACGTTTACTGCAGGAGGGAGGCCAGGGGGAGAAAACAGAAGACTTCCAAGAAGAAAATGATGCAAGGGTCAAGCAGCAGCAGTAGCTGAGGGTGAAATTAAGTAGTGTAGAAGTATCGAAAGAGATTAAGAGAATCCCTGAAGTAGCACAGGTTTTATGACCCAGGGCTCTATTTTCTTCTTCGACTTCTATCACACACCTTGGTTCAACAGTGAATGAGTGTCAGTGTGGCTGTGCTCAGTCATGTCTGACTCTTTGCTACCCCATGGATTGTAGCCCGCTAGGTTCCTCTGTCCATGAGGCAAGAATAATGGAGTGGGTTGCCATTTCCTCCTCCAGGGGATAATGAATATACAATAATGGAAACAAAGCTATTGTTATGATTTTCTGTGTGTGTACGTGTCTGAGAGAAAGAATGCATAGCTTAAGAAAACACTCTAAAAGAATGAGCATTGAACTATCAGTAATAGTCATTTAGCTGGAGTAATATGTGACTGTGAACCATGAACTTCCATATGTTCAGGCTGGTTTAGAAAAGGCAGAGGAACCAGAGATCAAATTGCCAACATCTGCTGGATCATCGAAAAAGCAAAAGAGTTCCAGAAAAACATCTATTTCTGCTTTATTGACTATGCCAAAGCCTTTGACTCTGTGGATCACAATAAACTGTGGAACATTCTGAAAGAGATGGGAATACCAGACCACCTGACCTGCCTCTTGAGAAACCTGTATGCAGGTCAGAAAGCAACAGTTAGAACTGGACATGGAACAACAGACTGGTTCCAAATAGGAAAAGGAGTACGTCAAGGTTGCATCTTGTCACCCTGCTTATTTAACTTATATGTAGAGTACATCATGAGGAACGCTGGGCTGGAAGAAGCACAGGATGGAATCAAGATTGCCGGGAGAAATATCAATAACCTCAGATATGTAGATGACACCACCCTTATGGCAGAAAGTGAAGAGGAACTCAAAAGCCTCTTGATGAAAGTGAAAGAGGAGAGTGAAAAAGCTGGCTTGAAGCTCAACATTCAGAAAACGAAGATCATGGCATCTGGTCCCATCACTCATGGGAAATAGATGGGGAAACAGTGGAAACAGCGTCAGACTTTATTTTTGGGTTTCAAAATCACTGCAGATGCTGATTGCAGCCATGAAATTAAAAGATGCTTACTCCTTGGAAGGAAAGTTATGACCAACCTAGATAGCATATTAAAAAGCAGAGACATTACTTTGCCAACAAAGGTCCATCTAGTCAAGGCTATGGTTTTTCCAGCAGTCATGTATGGATGTGAAAGCTGGACTGTGAAGAAAGCTGATCGCCAAAGAATTGATACTTTTGAACTGTGGTGCTGGAGAAGACTCTTGAAAGTCCCTTGGACTGCAAGGAGATCCAACCAGTCCATTCTAAAGGAGATCAGTTCTGGGTGTTCATCGGAAGGACTGATGCTAAAGCTGAAACTCCAACACTTTGGCCACCTCATGCGAAGAGTTGACTCACTGGAAAAGACTGTGATGCTGGGAACGATTGGGGGCAGGAGGAGAAGGGGACGACAGAGAATGAGATGGCTGGATGGCATCACCGACTTGATGGACATGAGTTTGAGTGAACTCCGGGAGTTGGTGATAGACAGGGAGGCCTGGCGTGCTGTGATTCGTGGGGTCGCAAAGTCGGACACAACTGAGCGACTGAACTGAACTGAACTAAATATGTGACTATTCCTTTCTACATTACATTACTTGTGTAATTTGTGAATTTTTTGGCAGCAAGTATTTTTCAGTTTTGTCATTAAGACAAGACAAAAACAACATTAAAAGTCAGCTTTGAACATCATTAACAATGTTATTAATGATGGGGCAAATTTATTTAAGGCTAAATGAAAAATTAAGAACATGAAACTGTATATAGATCCAATTTTGCTTTTAAATATGTTTACATATACATATACAGAAAAATTTACAGAACACCAAGATATGGGTTTGGCTGGACTCCGGGAGTTGGTGATGGACAGGGAGGCCTGGCATGCTGCAGTTCATGGGGTCGCAAAGAGTCGGACACAACTGAGCGACTGAACTGAAGATGTAAAAAGGGATGAAGTCTCAGTGGCACAGCGAAATGGAACTCTATGTTCTTCCTTTTATTTCCCAAATTTTCTACAATGAAGACCATGCCCACTAAGTCTTAGAAACAGAAAGTTAATAAACTTAACAAAGAGTTAAATTTCCTTGTTGCAGGGTCCATAAGCCTGGAAGTACTAACGTGCATCATCAATCTTTAAAAACCAACTAATACTGTGCTCTTTCCACTGTATCATGCTACATTCAAGGGACTAAGGTGACACAAGCATTGGAAAATGTCTGAGAACAGTGGCAATGTAACCTAAAAATCTTATGAAAAATGTCTGGGAAAGGGAATCATGATTTACGTAAGCAGTGCAGGGGTCGCAAAGAGTTGGAGATGACTGAGCAACTGAACAATAAAAATAACAATAATTTTCATTTATAATTTAAATGAGGGTTAAAATTTAAGCAATGGACAGCATGTGACGATAGGTAATAATACTGTATTGTATACTTGAAATTGGCTAGTAGATCTTGAATGTTTCCACACACACAAAAAGATGACTGTGAGGTGATGGATATGTTAATTACCTTGACCACAGTAATCAGCTCACCATATATGCATATGACAAAACATCACATACAACATAAACATATAAAATTTTTGTCATTTATATCTCAATAAAGCTAGAAAAAATAAACTGAACAATATAATTTGGGGTTTAAAAATTTTAATTAAAAATTTTAAGCAGCCCCACACAGTACCAGTGTGTTCCACAAAGCACACTTCAAAAATGCTGGAGTCAATTATTATGTATGATATTCTTTATCAGGTTGTACTTGTTAAAATTCCATAGAACTGCATTTCTCAAGTAGCTTGATTTAAGGTAGGTTCTGCCTTCATGACCTAAACTGACACTGCCATAAGCTGAGAATGGAAAATGGTGGAAAAGGCAGATAATGGGCTGAGTCATTTTAGTCGTGTCTGACTCTTTGCGACCCTATGGACTGTGGCCCGCCAGGCTCCTCTGTCCATGGGATTCTCCAGGCAGAATACTGGAGAGGGTTGCATGCCCTCCTCCAGGGGATCTTCCCGACCCAGACATTGAATTTATGTCTCCTGGGTCTCCTGCACTGCAGGCAGATTCTTTACTGCTGAGCCACTGGGGAAGCCTAAGGTAGATAATGTGCTTAGTTGCTCAGTCGTGTCCGACTCTTTGCAACCCATGGACTGTAGCCCATCAGGCTTCTCTGTCCATGGGGATTCTCCACGAGAGAATACTGGAGTGGGTTGCCATTCCCTAATTAGGATTTTTTGTTGTTGTTGTAGGAGCTAATATACTATGGCTATTTTTATTTGCATAGTGTTCTTTTTACTTTCTCTTTAATAGTCAAGTTATTAATCAAGAAAGAGAAGGGAAAAAGAACACTATGCAAATAAAAACAACCATAGTATATTAGTTCCTACAAGAAAAAAAAAAATCCTAATTAGGACATAAAACATCTCTAGCGAAAACAGAACTGGATTTTGGTTCTGCTTAGGAAGAAAGAGGGAGACTCATGGACTGAAAGCCAACAAAAGGAACATCGTGGACGAGAAAGGAGCTGCAGCAGACCCAAGGGGAGGAATGAAAAGCAACCTGCCAGGACCCAAAGTGAGTTTTCAGTGACCGGGAACTAAGCCCCACTGCTGAGCAGAGCTGCTGTATTCATCACGATCCTATGAACAAGGTCGTGGTCAAGAGAGAGAAATGTAAACAAACTTGAATCTGAGCAGAAGTAGTGTGCATTAGTTCACAACACACAACATGGAGCCAGACTGGATTCCAATTCTAGCCCTGCTCCTCACCAGCTATGATCCTGGGCAAGTTACTTAAATACCTGCACCTCACCTTCCACATCTGCAAACTGTGGGGAATAATTCAGAATAGTACCTCACAGGGTTGTTCTGAGAACTAACCAGCTGTTCAGATGGAGCCTAGTAATGTCACGTAAGTGTTACACAGTAAAATTTACAGTGTGATACAAGTAAAACTGATAATAACCTATACTTTATTAGTTGTTGATTGAAAAATTACAGAGATATGCAGAACTCTCATTTAAATGATGACTCTTTTTCCCAGGTGTTTTTCCTAAGGCTTAGAAGTTATATTACCATTGCTCCTAGTCAGAGACTAAATTCACATCAATTTAGCCTCTAATGTGGCATTACACAGTGGAAAAAAATGCTGGCTTTGGAGGAAGGCAAACCTGAGCTCAAGTCCTAGCTCTTCCACATAATTTGGACAAATTACACTCTGGGCCTCAACATACTCTTGCAGAAAAAATAGAGTAACAATACCTAGAGCTACTGTGAAAATTAAAAGTGATAAGTAAACCAATATTTTCTCCCTTAAAATTGCTGTAAAGTTATAGGTACCATCCTGTGGGTCTAGAATTTGGCAGTATCAAAAATTAAAATACTCTTTAGTCTTCTTTTACTTCTAGGAATATTTGAAAATTAAGATGCTCTCAGCATTACTATAATGGAAAAAAAAAAAAAAACGGAGGGAAGCACAAACCTAACTGCAAGAATAGTATACTAAGAAAATGCTTATGACAAAGGAGAAAACAGCAGCATACACACACAGTCATTATGACTGCATTTTAAGAGTGTTGCATGAAATAAAAGCAAGTTAGAAAATAGTATTCAAGTGTGATAAACTTAATTATTAATTTGGATATTCATTTTTGCAATGGAAAAAGTATAAACACCAAGAAGTTAATACTTCCCACTACTTTTCCATATTTCAGAATTTTCTTTGGTGAACATTATTCATTTTACAATAACAAAATCAGTTCATTTAAAACAAGAATATAAATGTATAGAGGGGAAAAGATTAAGAAAATTAACTGAAATGCTAACTGTGGTTTTTCTCTATCTTGCAAGCTTTCTATAATGTGGTTAATCTTACTTTAGATTGAAAAGAAAAACATTGTTTTTAAAAGCACCCTCGTTCAGGTTTGCCCTTTCCTACTTATTATGTTTTTCCTTCTCAATCAAAATTCTTGAATAAAGAGTACTGTATTTCTCAAGTTTCAAAAAACATACTCCCTCAAAACTTAAGAAATCTGGGAAGCAGCTTATCCCCAAGAATCAGGCATTAAAAGCAACTCGTTCAGGGGTCTGGGCAAACCATGCCTGCTGAGTTAATCCCTTACTGCAACAAGGAATGAAATCAGAACACAAATACACAAAGTCACCTCTAAAGAGGCCAGCCAAGTGATCCTTGGCCCTCAAAACAGAAACCTAACTAAAACAAGATGGCAAAATTGCAGGTTCCACTGAGGTACCGAAATATTAATGTAAGAGTCGCTGAATACCAAAGGGAGACTCCACAACCACAATGCAGATTTTACAAAGAAAGAGCACCAAGAGAGTCCTCTCAGTCAGATCATGAGTATAAAGAGCAGAAGGGTGAGAGCTCTCTGCTGTGGAGAGAGGACGTTACGAGGATGACGAGGGAAGCGGACCACCAACCCACTGTGCGCACATCCAGGCCTTCACGTCAAGCCGAGCAAGCGGTGAGCTGAATACGTGAGCCCTGATAGGAGGTAGGGGGTACAGTGGGTTTCTGGAAAGCAGAAGAAGGAGAAGCCATGTTGATCAATGAGATAAAAAATGCACGACCAGGACAAAGAATCAGCAATTCCAGCAGAGCACAGGTGGACCACAAGCCAGAGGCGTCATCTTTGATTCAGTCCAACAGTGCCCCCAAGCAAGCCAGACACGCCTTAGAAGGAAGAAACTGTAGATGGACCTAAGTTTCAAGAAGCTAAGGAAGAGTCACCAAATGAAGCCCACCAGCCTAACAATACATCCCGCAGGTTAGGGGAGCAACCCGCATGGGTGCCTCCCCAGATGCCGTAAGAACCTACAGGACAGAGTTAGCTGAAACCACTGGCCAGGCTCAGAGAGAAGCCTGAGCTTCTCACCATAAGAACAGTAAGAGCTCCTCACCATTCTTTCTTCCTTCCACTCTGCCCCATCTAGAAACCAGGAAGGAGAAACGAAATTTCAGGGTCAGATGGGACACAAAAGGTCAGAAGCTAGTTACATCACTTTCTCTGACAAGGGGTTACCAGCTACAAATCTCAACTGGGAGAAAGAAGAAGAAAAAGTCTTAAATTTGAATGAAGGCTGAATGAACTGAACTAGGTAGTTTCAATCTCTAAAGAGGGAGAAAATCTTAACTGGGAGAAAGAGGGAGAAAAAGCCTTACCTTTGAACGAAGGCAGAATACACTGAACTGGGCACTTTCGATCTCTAAACTGAGCCTGTGTTTTGTGACTGCTGTTCCCTAAGGTTACTGCCACCTGAATGCACCTTTTGTCTTTCACTTACTCCGAATCCCAAGCTCCTAGAAGAACAGCTGACTCATGGGTACATTAAACAGCCGTTGAATCAATAACTTAGAGTGAATAAAAAAATCATAAGGTCTGATGCCTTTTCATAACAGCAAAAAGCTTTCCAAGAATTTTAAAGAGATGCTGAGAGATAAAAATATTTACTTTGATCATCTCCCACAAGTTGTGTATTCAACACATTGAGTACATACGTGAAGAAAGAATACATCAGAATATGGTATGGCTCTCCCTGGGAGCACCACGACAGCCGCAGTGGGTAACTGTGGAAGTGTCCATGTCAGTGAGATGCTGGTGAGAGAGTGCTTGGCTTCTGAGGCAATATCCTAAAGCTGAAATGAGAGTAGGATTTGTAGACCCTGAATGACCCACTGGTCCTTACGGCTCACCCATCTCTAGAGTGAGAAGAATGTCCTTACCATAGGCTGGCACCACTGTTACCACGGATTCATGAACTGCATTTGACTCAAGCTTCCTAACTAAGATTTTTGGATAAAGAAAGAAGAGTTTCACTCAAAGGAAATTTCCAGCTCAGCTGAGAACAAATTTCTCACTCCGATAAATTTATACTGGTTCTCAACTCAGGGCTATGTGAGTTTCAGTTAGCATGATACCCTTGGGTACTGACAACCATCCAAATCCCCAAAGGGCTGATTCCAGCTCTGTCTTCCTGAGACTTGTTCAGCTGTCCATCCCAACAAGCCACTCTATTTCTACTCTCTCCTTTTGGCTCATGGGCTTCCCTGGTGGCTCAGTGGTAAAGAATCCACCTGCCAATGCAAGAGACCCAGGTTCCATCCCTAGTTGGGAATATGCCCTGGGAAAGGAAATGGCAACCCACTCCAGTATTCTTGCCTGAAGAATCCCCATGGACAGTGGAGCCTGGTGGGCTGTAGTCCATAGGGTCACAAAGAGTCAGATACGACTTAGTGACTAAGCAACAACAACCTCTAGTTCACTCTATATACTTCAACAAAAACAGGTTTCGGCCTTAATGATCCACTGAAACTGCTCATCTTAAAGTGACAATAACTTATAGCCAAATTCAGGAGCCCCTGAGGATGTGAAAGAAACTAGGCAGATGTGGTCAGGAGATGAGAGGAGAAAGTCAAAAAATACAGAATTTTAGAAAGGTACAGACTACCAGGTATAAAATATACCTGGTAAAATATATAAAATATATTAAAAATAAATAAGATACAAGGAGGCAATGTACAGCACAGGGAATAAGGCCAATATTTTATAATAACTTTGAATGGAAGGCAATCTATAAAAATTGCTAATCACTATGCCATACACCTAATATCAGACTGTAAATCAACGACGTTTCTATTTAAAAAAACTGTAGAGAAAAGCGTTCATCAAGGCCAGTGTGAGAGAACATTCCACTAAGACAAGAAGTGAGAGGCCCATATGCGGACAAGGAAGTCTCTGGTCACTCACTCTCAGTAGTATGTCGGGGAGGAAAGCAGGCATCATGAACGCCAGGCCACAGCCGGTGACCATCAAAAAAAAAAATAGCTAATTAACTGCAGAGCTTAAGAGTGAAGGGAAGTGAGAAAGGAAAAAAAGTAAAGACGTCTTTTAAGAAGCTTGGTAGGGAAGAAGAAACAAAGTTGTTAGCAGCTGGGCAGATACAGGACACGGTCAATGGACGGAGTGGTTATGCTTCTGTATTTTTAAGACTCCCAAGAAGTCTCCAGTTAAAAATACTTCACCCTAAGACTATGCTTTCAGGGATCATTTCCGTAGGTGGTCTAGAGAAGCCTCTCTGCTGTATGACACAGGGAACTCAAACCGGGGCTCTGGGACAACCTAGAGGGATGGGATGTGGTGGGAGGTAGGAGGGCAGGTCAAGAGGGAGGGGACACATGTCTACCTATGTGGCTGATTCATGGTGATGAATGGCAGAAACCAACACAATATTGTAAAGCCACTATCCTTCCAATTCAAAACAAATAAATTAAAATAAAACTTCACCCTATTTATTTACTATGCAAAACTCTAGGAATTTACACATGATAAATGTTTTCATCTTCACAACCACCTGAAAAAAACAGGGAATAACATCTCTTTTCCACAGAATAGGGATCTGAAATATCCTGGGGGTCTCTGAAGAGTCCATAGGAGAAAGCACCAGCTTTAACTTATGCCAGAAGAGAGGAGGGAGTGTCACTAGAAAAGGCAGCAGAGAATGACTTCCCTGGTGGCCCAATGGTTAAGACTCTGAGCTCCCAATGCTGGAGGCCCGGGTTCAATCCCTGATCAGGGAACTAGATCCCATATGCTGCAACTAAGATCCAATGCAGCCAAATAAATAATAAAAATAAATTTTAAAAGAATGAGTTAAGAATAGACAAAGGGTGGGCCTGAATTAGAAGAATTCTTTTTGATTGGGGGGAACAAAGAAACTAAGCTCACATGCCTGATAAACCCTTACTCGTCCCGCCAAAATCAGCTCGAACATCACCTACATTAGGACATCTCCTCTAACACCTGCTAAAGAATGGACACAAACAAGTTAGCGAGAGGTATGGCCATGGGTGCCAACACCCGTGGCCCTTATATCTGGGATGGAGTAAGCGTGGGAACAGTCCTGATGATGAGACAACAGAATCCAAGAAATGTAACTGAGCAGTCGTGCCGAGGACTCAGCTCGCACGGGACACCACACATTAGGAAGAGGCTGGGGCTTTGCCAGGTGAGAGAGCAGGACAGGGATCCCAGGTCGCCAAGGGTCTCGCTGGGAATGCAACTCGGGGAATCAACCACGGTCTCCAGACTGGAGGTGGAAGATGCCAGAAATGGGCTGTAAACTGGAGACAAGGAGATCAGAAGTCTGGTCATCAGAGTCACCGTGAGACAGTGTGAAGAAGCTGCAGGAATTTGTTTACAGAGAAAGCAGGCAAATCAAACTAGGTGGGATGAAGACGGTTTTCTCCTAAAGAAACACCCATGTCTACCTATTCTGTTGTCTCCTGTCTCCACCGCGCCTTCAACACTGGACTGGAACTGCCTAAAGTTTTGTCCTCAGCCTTCCAGCTCTACCTGCTGCTCCCGGTGTCACCATTCACATCGAGGGCACAACCCCCACGTAATGGCCCGTGTGCGGGCCAGCTCCCTCTCTGCAGATGGCCCTTGGGTTATCTCCGACTGGACTTCCCAGGCCCTTAGACACTACATGTCTTCCCCCCAACTGAGCCCTCCCTTTCTACACTCCCTGCCTCGGTGAACAGGAACGTGTCCACCCAGTCACCTTCAACTCCTTTCTCTCTCCCGGTCTCATGAGCTCTACTGACACAGCCTACCTGCCTACACATTTTTAGAATCCTCCTTCTCCCCCATGTCTATCCCCACTGCTCCCACCTCCACTGAGGCGATCAGTCTCTCCTGCTGGACTCTGGGCCCCTCCTGCTGGCCACCCTGTTGCCTTGACCTAAATCCATCCCTCAGAATCTTCCCCCTGGTTTTAAGAATTCAGATCTCTGATGGCCACATTGGCTCTTCTGAATGTGACTCTCTGGGGATGGGACCAGGAATCTGAAAGCTCCGTGGCTGCTCTTGCAGCCAGGACACAGGCAGCGTATGGAAAACCCTGCTTGTGTCCCCAAGGGGAAGCTTCCATCTTGCCACCCACAGCAGCATGAAGCTTCCACAACCAGAGTTTCAGAGCTTCACCTTCTCCTGCTTCCTGAACTCAGCTCTACCATCCGCTCCTGTCTGTGTTCCTGGGGAGGGTCAGCTGGCCGCGTCTCCTCTTTAGGTTCCATCCCCAGCCCTGGCCTCTGAGTGACATCACTGCACACACCCTGTGCAGGAAGTGCTCCCCTCAGCCGTAATCAGCAATCCCCTAACTCATCACCTCCGGCCTCTCTGCCAGGCCCTGCCCAGACTCTGTCCCCACACAGAGGCCCTCTCCCCACTTGCACACCTGACTAGCTCGCCCTCAGGCTTCAAAAGTCAGCTGAAGTGCCTCCCCACGATGGAAATCTTAACAGCGCCCCTTCCCTCCCGAGCCCAGCCCCTGCCAGAAACCCGCAGCATCCAGTACAGACGCTGTCTCATTGCTTTTTGTCAACTTTCCTCCCACAAGACACTGAACTCCGTGAGGGTGGGACCTACACTTGGAATACATTAGACACGCAATGAGTGGTGCTTGAATCCACAGTCAGAGTGAGTACACTGTAAAGTAAGTCATGGGAACGCTTACTAATAAATGTAAGAAATAATATATCTATTACTCAACATGTAGTCGTCTCTAAGCAAGGATCTAAAATGAGGCATGAACACGAGTCCTACGCACGTTTATCCAGTCCTAATTACCTGACAGCAGTACAGTTTCAAAGACATGGTTGCAAATGCCTTTTGCTTGATTCACGGCCCTTGCTGCACCAGCTTTCTTCAACACCTGGAAAACGCCCTGCTGTGCCTGCTTGAGAGTCTCTGCGCTGTGTCTCCCCTTCTGCAAGATGCGCACTGCTCAACAAAAACTAACTCACCTGTTGGCTCCTTCACATCATTCCGGTCACCTTCCTGAATGTCTTCCTGACCACGACAGCTAAAGCAGCATTCTTTGCATTCTTCTGGCATCCTGCTAAAGTCCTCTATAACTGCAGTCTAGGCCACTACCCTTGAATTTTCCTCATGACACTTACCACTATGTGAAATCACATGGAAACATACTTATTGGATGCTGGTCTGCTTCATCCTGTGTACCACTTTATCCTCTGTACACGAACAGTATGTGGCTTATGGACGCAGTCAACAGACACTTGCAGAATAAATAAATGAGAGAGACAGAGGAAAGCAAGTGTAACATGAAAACACCATCATCCACTTGTCACAGAGGTGGGAAATATGCAGGTGGTAGGAAAGAGCCAGGATTTTTCCCTTAAAAAACATCCCTCGGGGCAGGGTTAGGCAAACATTCATCCTCAGGACACTGAGGATCAGAACTCTCATTTATCAAAGGGCACACGACTTATCTAAAGGATAACTTCCCTTTCAGTGGGGAGCCTTGCAAAGAAAAACTTCAGAGCAAGGAAAATTTTCCTGCCCAGACTTGCCAAAAGACCAGTCCAGAAAAAAAAACGGTGCCTAATCAACACTGTAAGCTCTGCAAACACTGGGACCAAGGCTTGCCCAATGTTACATCCCCAGCACCCTGCAAGAGTTGTCGCATCCCCAGAAACCAACCCATAAGACTTGCTCAAAATGTTTGTTAAAGGAGCATATTAAGACATGGACTTCTGAGGAATGGCCATTCCACCCATTTTTATGCTTCGGATACATTTATTTCAGAAACAAGGCAAGACAGCTAAGGAGGAGCCTCGGGCCTAGGCCTCTCCCTGGGCTGCAGTTTGGCTCCTAGAAATAAATACTTATCAACATGTGCCACAAGTAATCATGTCTTACCTTCCCCAGAGTCACCTTATATAAAATTTGAATATACTTTGGCAACATAATGGCTAACAGAGCATAATAACCAGTAACAGATTTTTGCTTCCTGTTTTAATTTTTTAATGTTTTTTGATTAGCAAGGAAGGATAGCTCAAAATGACGAAAGAAAACAAGTAAGACTGAAGAATTCTACGATTGACTGTGGTTTTGGAGATGACTCTTGAAAGTCCCTTGGACTGCAAGGAGATCCAACCAGTCCATCCTAAAAGAAATCAACCCTGAATATTCATTGGAAGGACTGATGCTGAACCTGAAGCGCCAATACTTTGGCCACCTGATGCAAAGAGTCGACTCATTGGAAAAGACCCTGATGCTGGGAAAGATTGAGGGCAGGAGGAGAAGCGGATGACAGAAGATGAGATGGTTGGATGGCATGAAGGGACATGAATTTGGGCAAACTCCATGAGAGAGGGAAGGACAGGGAGACCTAGGGTGCTGCAGTCCACTGGGTCCCAGAGTCGGACACGACTGACCGACTGAACAATAACAACCGCTAATTTCATATTCAACAGTGTATGGCTTATAGTAGGATCACAGGAAAAACACACCACCTTTTCAACTATCAGTTTCAACAGCCATGATGTTCTTTATCTAAAGGGTACTCTGAGGAATTCTAACTGCCTAGTATCTGTTAAGGTACTGTGAGGCCAGTGCTTGAAAATGCTATAAATCAAATCATGAAACAAGGGAAATCATAAATACTAAGCCCACTTCAAAACCTGAGACACTGAGAAGTGAAGAAGATTTATAATTATGCCTGTCACCCTGATACTAACTTACTCCCTGACTAAGATATCGACTTACTGACCAGGAATCTTAATACATCTTTTGTTACCAGAACGTTTATTGACCAGAGATATATTAATATTCACTTATGTAACAAACTGCTGACCACGGGTGTTAATTTCTGCAAAAATCCCTTGGTCAGTAATGCGATCTGCGTTCTTAAAAAGATTCCTAACTTTCACAGCAGATCATGAACATGTCAACTGCCTCTGTACTCGGTAAGATTAACTTCACACGTTTGGAGATAAGGAAGCATGAACAGTGACAATTACAAAAACTGTAGCTATTCAAACAGTTCACTGTTGCTCTGTCAATGCCTAACCTCAATGCTGTTCAGTTGACATACAGTCCACACCAAGAGTCAATTAGGCCATTTCAGCGAGAAAAAGGAAGCTGTTTAAAAGACTCTATATATTTCTCTACCTTCTATCTGTTGACACCCCACCGCTGACACTCCACTAAAATATAACAACATCCAGCAGCAACGGCCCTGCTAGTGCCAAACTCCTTCCAAACTTCCTTCCACTTTCAAATACTTTCAATTAGTTTTTGTTTGTCTAAATACTCCTAAGGGAGGCTGAGGGGTGAAAAAAATCAAAGTAAAACTAAGGGGTCAGGTTCTGAAGCAGACGTTTGAAATCTGCATCTGAGGGAAGCCAGTTTGGGCCCCGCGGTAGCCTAAAATGAATGGAGCAAGGTGACTGGGAAGGGAGCAGGCTTCCAGCATCGCCTCCACCCGGACAGCCTCTGGTTTCTCCGCTGAGGGAAAGAAGCCGGGCCAGAACACCAGGCAACCCAGCCCGAACCCCAACTGCCCAGCCCACTTGGCGGCAGCCCGGGGAGCAGCTGAGCATCGAACCTGGGGCTCACAGGCGGTGGGGGGCGGGGGGACTGGAGGCGGGACTCAGTCCTCACTGGCCCCTCCAGGCTGCGACGGGGGCGGTGACCGCTGGCCCCCACGGGGCAGGAACTACCAAGGTTCTGGCAACGAGGGTGGAAGATCGGCCCTCCCATCACACACACACACAAAACCTCCTGCAACCCCCGAGTCCCTGCCGCCCCCAGCCACCTCAGGGAGGTACCCAAGGGTGCCGTCTAGGGGGACACAACGAGGATGGCGGCGGCCGGTACTCACAAAGCCCACTGGAGCCGGTGCTGGTGAACATGGTCCCGGCGCCGGACCCAGAGCCCCCGCAGGGGACAGGGGGAGGGGAAGCGGAGACTGAAAGGGGGGGCGGGTTGTGGAGAAAACCCAGGGGCCGCGCAGGCGCACTCCGGGCGGAGCGACGACTCGGGCCACTCGACTCCACACCAGAGGCCGCCAGAGAACAACGCATGCGCGGCTCGTCAGGGTTTTTTTTTTTTTTTCCAGCCCGCCCCCCTCACCGACTTCCTGCCGTGAAACGGAAGTGCGTCCGAAACGAAAGGGGTCCGCCTCTTCGGGTTTTTCCGGCGGCCGCGGGAGCCTTGGGAAAGGAGTGGGGATGGCGTGTGGGAGGAGTGGGTGGAACTCTGGGCAGGCCGCACTAGCACTTTAGCGCCGCTTGCCCCGTGGAGTCACCAAAGCAACATATGCCTCCGGAATGCCGGCGCGGGGGACATTTCCTCCCAACCTCTAACACCGCTCCCCCGTGACGGGACGCCAGGCCCTTTCCGCGCGTGCTCAGTCCTTTCTGGGCCGTCGCGGAGCCGGCTCCCCGGCTGTCGACACGACCGCCTCGCGTTCCTGTGTCCCGCCGAGTGCTGAAAAGACCGCTTCTCGGATGGAAGAGGACCCGGAGCTGGAAGGCCGTCCTTGTCGCGGGGAGCAGGGCGGCCCAGCTGTCCCCTGCCGCCTTTCCCGTGTCGGTCTCTCGCGAAATCCCCACAGGAAGCGCCGAGTGCCGTTGGTCCCTGGACCCTCAACCCCTCCCCGCCGCGGTGGCCCGTGTCGTGTCCCCAGGCGCGCTGAGTCTGTGGCGGAGTGAACCGGCTCCTCAGACTTCTGTCATGGAGTCCTTAAACGGACCCTTGCTTGCCATTAAAAAATTTTTTTTCCCCTTACAGAGAATGAGATGGCTGGATGGCATCACCGACTCGATGGACATGAGTTTGAGTGAACTCCGGGAGTTGGTGATGGACAGGGAGGCCTGGTATGCTGTGATTCGTGGGGTCGCAAAGAGTCGGACACGACTGAGCGACTGAACTGAAAGCAAATTTACTTTTATTTTAAAGGGAGGTTGAGCTTGAAAACTTTTAATATGCGGTCGTTAAAGAGGGCATCCCTGGTAGCTCCGCTGGTAAAGAATCCGCCTGCAAAGTGGGAGACCTGGGTTGGATTCCTGGGTCGGGAAGATTCCCCTGGAGGAGGGCTGGGAACTCACTCAAGTTTTCTTGCCTGGAGGATTCCATGGACAGAGGAGCCTGGCGGGCTACAGTTCATGGGCTCGCAAAGAGTCGGACACAACTGAGTGACCAAGCACGCATAGAGATCTTACAGAACACATATGGGGAGGCTTTGGACACCTGATGCGAAGAACCGACTCATTGGAGAAGACCCTGACACTGGGAAAGATTGAAGGCAAGAGGAGAAGGGGACGACAGAGGATGAGTTGTTTGGATGGCATCACCGACTTAATGGACATGTTTTTATTGAGCCGCTCAGGCCTGTCTGATTCTTTCTGATCCCGTGGACTGCTGCAGGCCAGGATTCCCTGTCCTTCACTTTTCTCCCGGAGTTGACTCAAACTCATGTCCATGAAGAGGAAGGATACACCCGTCTGAATGCAGAGTTCCAAAGAATAGCAAGGAGAGATAAGAAAGCCTTTGTAAGTGAACAATGGACATGAGTTTGAGCAAACTCCAGGAGATGGTGAAGGACAGGGAAGCCGGGCATGCTGCACTCCATTGGGTTGGAAAGGATCAGACACAATTTAGTGACTAAACTAAGGGAACTACATTATTTATTGTTATTTCCAACAGCCTATTTAGGTGAAGAGCTTCAGTACAGTGAAACAATTCTGGAAAAAGCAACAAAGTAACAACATTTGAGATTTCTTTTGACAGAACATCTTTAAATTTGATCAATCAAAAATTTTTAAATATTTCAGATTATTACCATCTCTTTTAGTTTCTGGTCTGAAGTTGGTCCGTTGTGTCCAACTCTTTGCGACCCCACGGACTGTAGCCCCCCAGGCTCTTCTATCCGTGGAATTCTCCAGTCAAGAATACTGGAATGGGTAGCCATGTTCTTCTCCAGGGGATCTTCCCAGCCCAGGGATCAACCCACGTCTCCTGTATTGCAGACAGATTCTTTACTGTCTGAACCACTCGTGCTGCACCTGTTTTAGTTTGGGTCTCCCAAAAGCAGACTCTGAGGCAAAGTTTCAGTTTCAAGTTTCTCTGGCAGTAGTCCTTAAAAAGGACCACTTTTTTGAAAAAGAGAATGGGAAGGATAGGATGGAAGCCAATAGAGACGAATCATCAAACGAATCAGCACTGTAGGCAGCTGAGCCAGTGCCCTAGAATCCTGGCTTCAGAAGTGGTGGGGGGGCTGGGGTATTTATCCACTGACTCCTATCAGTCACTCAGGGGTACCCCCCCCAGCGGTGCAGTTCCCCAGCGCTTCCACCCCAGCGTGAGTGGGCAGAGGCTCTGGTGGCAGAGCAAGGGCTGTGGTTGGGAAGGGTGATCTTAGGTGGTTAAAGCTCAGGATGGGGTACAGACACGATGGTACCATCCTGCCTCTGGCTTTCCTGTTTTGTGCAGCACACTGGTAAGAAGGCTGTGCTGAGAAAATTACATATGGAAATCAAAGGGTGGGTTTGTTGTTTTTTTTTTAACAGAAGTGATGGGTTGATTTGCATTCCCACCCCCAGTCTTCCTCCAGTACCCACTTTAGAAGTCCACCACCTCATTACTCTAGAGTTTTTTTTTCATTCTCCTTTCTTTATTCCTCTCTGTCTCTCCCTCCCTTCCTTCTTTCCTTTCTTCCTCTCTTCTCTGCTTTCTGTCACACAGCAAAGGCTGTAGTCTCCAGAGCCTGAGTTCCAGAGACGGATCATAAGACCTAACACGTGGTGGGGTGGCAGAACGGGAAATCAGTTTTATGTGAAACTTCATCACTAGCACTCAATGCACAGGGAAGTATTTTAAAGCAGCTCATATGGAGCCTGATTGTGAGACGGTTGAATGTCCTCATCTTCACTCTGACCATCTGCTCTTTCTTGGAGGCCAAGCGAAGGTCGCTTGTCTCTCCCACGTCACCTGCAAACATAGTCCGCTCTGCTGGTACGACACGTGCACGTTCTCAACCTCCGTTAGTTACTTTTCTGCTCTACGTTCATTTTACTGTCCCTCCTGTGTGGCATCACTTCTGATCTTCTGACTTCTATTTACAGGGGAATGCTAGTGTTGTTGCTGTTTAGTCAGTCATGTGGGACTCTTGGGTCTCCATGGACTGTAGCCCATCAGGCTCCTCTGTCCATGGGATTTCCCAGGCAAGAATACTGGAGTGGGTTGCCATTTCCTTCTCCAGGGGATCTTCCCGACCCAGGGATCAAACCCTCTTCTCCTGCATTGCAGGTGGATTATTTAACCACTGAGCCACGAGGGAAGCTCGTCTCCTAGTATAGTCATGTCCAGACACCCACAGATCAAAATATGTATTAATTTCTTATACATGTCTTTCCTTTGTTTCATTGCATAAAAGTAATGGTGTTATACTGATTATTAAAATTATGCATAGCATATTTTCCTGAGTTTCATTTAGGGTACTAAAGACAGAATTACAGAATATTTGATAAAAGGGAGAGTTGGATCTCCTAGAATTGAAAACCACTAGACTATATTGTATATGCCATGCATACATTTGACAGACTGTAATTGGGTGTGCTTCCCAGGTGACACTAGTGGTAAAGAACCCACCTGCCAATGCAGGAGACATAAGAGATGCGGGTTTGATCCCTGGACCAGGAAGATTTTCTGGAGGAGGAAATGGCAACCCACTCCAATATTCTTGCCTGGAGAATCCCATGGAAGGAGGAGCCTGGCAGGCTACAGTCAGGTAGCAAAGAGTCGGACACAACTGAAGCAACTTAGCACGTACAGTCGGGTTCTGGATGGCCTAATGTGAATAAAGACCATGCCGTCTTAGGGCATCTTAAAAATTACATATCAGGTGTAAAAGACATTTGCTTGTGGCTTGTTTTTAGGTATATGACATAATAGGAGATCTAGTAGCTCTTTATTAGTATGACCATACATATTCCATAACACTAACTGTTGGTTAGGCTATTTGTAAGTTATATTGTTCACAAATAGGACTATTCTGTCCCTTATCCATTTTTCTCCTCTGAGGGTAATTTTGATCAAGTGAACGGGGTCTTGCTCATTGTACAAGAGCAGTAATAAAAGTAGAATGGATACCTGACTTCCCATTGCAGGGTTGTCAACACCACACCTTCATTTCCTAGCCCATCCGTGTTGTTTGAACAAATTGAATATTCCTCCTTCAAAGAGGCTATTGGATGTAGTGCTCTCATGCTCTCCCGAAAGCCAACCTTGAGATAATTTTGGTGCAAATACCACCCCTCCATTTGAGAGGTGACTCTAGGAAGCATGGTGAGGACCCAGGGAAGTGAGATAGGGAAGAGGTTAGTCAATAATGAGTGGGTTACAGCTGTGAGCACTTGCAAGTGAGTCCTACTAGAGACATTCTAAGAGTCTGAGCAGAACGCATCTCACAACCATCTCACTAGCAGCAAGGAAGCCAAGCTATTTTCATACCAACTCCCTTTCTCATTGGATAAACGTTGCTCCTGAGGGTTGTAACACCCTCCCTGTGCTTTCAACCATGCTGGTGCATGCAGAGAAAGCCCTCGGGCAGAGAGACACAGGTACTTTTACAATTGTCCCCTGAAGCTCTAGGTGACCTTCACCGTGGGCAAAGAGGCTATGGTTGAGACAACAGCAGCATCTGCCAAAAGTGGAAAGAAGGTATTGAGGCCAAATGACCAATTCCCCTTATTCTCTTACCACAGGCCACAGGGCAGGACATTTTTACTGGGCCAGCATTTTCCTCCCCTTGATGGCTGAGGATTCATACCATATGACTCATCCTGGCCCATGATGTAGCTGTCCTGGATCCTTGTCAGGGTGCAGGCTGGATTTCAGGGCATCATCAAAACAGGACAGACATGCCAAACTTCATAATCTCATCCCCTGCCCATGATGTGTCCTCTTAGGAATCTGCCCAGTCGCCTTCTGTCCATTTGGGCAAGGCTAACGACCAAGATCTACATCGCCCAGGGTTGTATCAACAGCAGTGGGAGCTTGTCTCACTGGCTTACTCAGAGATGTGAGGATCATTATTGGCTCAGATGTTTAATTTTGCTGTGCATCTCACGGCCAGGTCATGCTGACCAGTGATAGCATGTTGATTTGATATGTTCAAAATAATATCCTAAAACAAGATATGAACTTTTACGCACTTGCCTGGCAGTCCATTGTTTAAGACTCTGTGCTTCTCTTGCAGAGGTTGAGAGCGTACAGGTTCAAGCCCTGGTTGGGGAACCAAGATTCTGCATGTTTCATGGTGCAGCCAGAACACCTATTCATTTAATTTTGTAATTATTCTTTTCCCAAGTGGAGATAATCATAATGATTTTGTGCAGGAAACACCTTATCACTCGTTATTTCCATTACTATTAATATTTATTATTGTAAATCTATAGAAATGCCATAGAAATATGCATACTTAGGAATATCTACCGTAGCAGCTGGTTTAAAGAGGAAAAAAGAACACATGGAAATATTTTCTAAATTTTAGGAAATAAGCTGGAAAACAAACGGAAGTACTAAAGACTGTCATATGCCACTTTACTTTGCTTGTTGACTTTATCTTTTCTATTTTTATTATGGAAAACTAAATTCAGGACTCTCTTTACCTACCTCTTTAGTTCTCTCCCTGTTCTGAGTTGAATTGTGTAACCCCCCCAAAAAAAATGTTGAATTCTAACTCCAGTATCTGAGGGTTTGCTCTTATTTTCAAAAAGAGTAATTGCAAGTATAATTAGTTAAGATGATGTCGTAATGGAGTCATGTGGGACCAAAGTGGAACATGATTGATGTCGTCATGAGAAGATGTCCCAGACAGACACAGGGACAACGCCATGTGACCGCAGAGGCAGAGACTGAAGTGCTTGTATCTCTAAGCCAGGGAACGCCAAGTATTTCGGAGAAAATCCCAGAAAATGGAAAAAGCAAGGAAGGATTCTTCCCTCTAGGTTTCAGGAGAGCACAGCCCCCAGAAGTGTGAGACAATAAATTTCTATTGTTTTAAGTCGACTAGCTTGTGTACTTTTTTATGGCAATTCCAGGCAGCACTCAACTTTTCTCTTTAATTCGTATTTTAAAATTTCTTATTCTGTCTGTTATTCACCTGTTACCCCTTTCCTCTTAATTTCCACCTACATAAAAGCTGACATTTGACTTCTGCCCAGCAACCACAGGGCCAAGCTCACCATGCTCTTTCTAGCAATGCCTTAGTCCCAAAGGTGACAATATGTCTGCTCTTGTATGTCATATGTTTGATGATAAGATCATGAACCCAAAACTTCACTGGTAAAATATTTCTTCCCATGATGCTCACCAAATCTGCTGTGAGTTAAGCCTGTTGTTTTCTTTCTTTCTTTCTTTGGCCATACCACACAGCATGTGAAACTTCCCTCACCGGGGATCGAACCCTTGCCTCCTGTAGTGGAAGCATGGAGTCTTGACCACTGGACCACCAGGGAAGTCCCAGGGCTGTTGTTTTCTGATCTGACCAGCATCAAGGAGAAATAACCTTTCTTTCACTCACCTGGCTTTATCACCTGTTCACCTGGCATCCACTCTTCCCACAGCCATGGCTCGCCTTGACCTCCCTTTGCATTTGAACCTGTGGTCCAGTCAGTAGGACCAGTTCTGATATAGGGTAAGAGGAATTTGAGAGGTTCCAGTCCCCTGCTCTGTGAGGGTGGCTGGATTCCATCCCCTTGAGAATGGAATTCCTCTGTGAAAGTGAGTGCACACTAATGCACTCCTGGGCGATTGCCTGTCTCCCCTACTCCACTGCGAGCAGGGCCTGTCTTTAATGTTTTTATCACCTTGGCACAGTGATTGACCCAGAAGATATTCAGTATCCATATTTGTTTATTGAATGACGTGAACGAGCCACACTGGCTGCTCCCCCCAGCTCTGCGGTTGGGCGGCCTTCAGCTTTTCCTGAGGTCAGCGTCTGTCTCCTGCCTCATGAGTAGTGCACGCCTTGTGCCCCCAGACTTCTCACCCTTATGGCTGTCCTTCGCTGGCCCCATCTGTGATGGTGAATTTTGTGTGTCAACTTGGCTAGCCCACAGTACCCAGACATGTGGCCAGACACATCTGCAGTTACTACGAAGGTGTTTTTTTAGGTGAGATTAACATTTAAATCGGTAGACATTGAGTAAAGCAGACTGCCGTTGCTCTGGATTGAATGTTTTCATCCCTCTGCCAAGTTCATATTTGAAGCATTAATCCCCAGTGTGATGGGGTTTGGATGTGGAGGTTCTGGGAGGTAATTAGGTCATAGGGGTAGAGCTAGTGTCCCTGTAAGAAGACATAGGAGAGAGGTGATCTCTCTCTGCCATGTGAGGATGCAGCCAGAAGGTGTCAGTTTGTAAACCAAGAAGAGGGCCCTCACCCGAAGCCAAATTGGCCAGCACCTGGGCCTGGGATCCCTTAGCCCCTAGAACTGTGAGAAATACGTTGTTTAAGCCACCCAATCATGGCGTTTTTGTTGTGGCAGCCTCTGTGGACTAAGACAATCCCCCATAGTGATGCAGGCGGGGGTGGGGGAGTGCTCTTGCAAATAGTCTGAGGCCCTATGTAAAAGACTGACTTCCTCTAGAGAAGAGGAAATTCTGCTAGCAGATGTCTTCAGACTGGAACTGCAGCAGCAGCTGTTCCTGAATGTCCAGCCACAATCACATAAGCCAGTTCCTTATAACGAATCTCTCTCTTTGGCCAGAGAGAGATAATGGATATCTATGGGGAGACAGAGAAATGAGTAGATGCAGAGAGATATAGTTACACATCCTACTGGTGGAGAACCCTGATCCAAACACCATCCCACCCACTTCCAAGGACCTTTCTGGGAACACTGGGCTCACTGGCTCCCTTGCTGACAGACGGTCCCTGTCTGCTCGGCTCTCTAAGTAGGGTACCTATGTGCAGTCCACACACTCCGTGATCAGTGACAGTCCCCCATCCCATGTGCTCTGACAGGCACACCCGGTGCCAGCTGCCCCGCTCCCCAGGTGTGTGCAGCCTGTCTAGATTTGCCCTAAGCCTTTCACGGACTCACTCAAACCTGGTTCTGTGACTTCAGACTTCTGTATTTGTTATGTTTTTTTTTCTGTTCTATGATGATTTTACATTCTGGGGAAATACTGTTGGAAAGATTCTTGGAAAGACTGTTTCTCTCAGGATTAGGGATTCCTAGCGATGGTGAACAACTTGCCTGGGAGCATGACTTTCATAGGCAAACCAAATTGGCCAAAACCCTCATTCTCGGGCTCCTCTTGTGTCTGGCTCTCATGTACTGTGCTGTGCTGTGCTTAGTCACTCAGTCGTGTCCGACTCTTTGTGACTCCATGGACTGCAGCCTGCCAGGCTCCTCTGTCCATGGGATTCTCCAGGCAAGAATCCTGGAGTGGGTTGCCATGCCCTCCTCCAGGGGATCTTCTGAACCCAGGGATCGAACCCAGGTCTTCCACGTTGCAGGCAGATTCTTTACTGTCTGAGCCACCAGGGAAGCCCATCTAGCTCTCATACCATAAACCAATCTTTCCCTGCTCTAATTCCCCCCAGGGCGCAGTATCAGACTACTAGAGACCACTCCTATAGCCCAGAGCCCACCCAAGTTATTCAAGCCATCCAATCCTAAACTTGCTCAAATTTGCTACACTTCTTGTTCCATTCCTCCCTGTAGAAACCACAGGAAAGACTCTGGCCCATTCTCTCTTCCTTTGCCTCCGGACTGGCCCTAGTTCTTCCCCCTCTGTGGCACGAGGTGCTTCCTCCCCATGGAAATTGTAAGTAGTAAACTTTTCTCCAAAGGCAGGCGTCTCCATGGCTGTCACCATATCATACCTGATTAAAACAAACCCCAGGTCTGTTTCAAGATAAGCCCACCTTCCTGCCTCCCTCCCCTCTTTCCCTCCACCCCCTTCCCTCACCGGGTATGGACAAAGGATTTCCAGAGTCATTGTAAGATAAAATCCCATGCTAGGAGAGTCTCCATGATCCAGCGGATGTTGGCAATTTGATCTCTGGTGCCTCTGCCTTTTCTAAAATGGACATGAGTTTGAGTGAACTCCGGGAGTTGGTGATGGACAGGGAGGCCTGGCGTGCTGTGATTCATGGGGTCGCAAAGAGTCGGTCACGACTGAGCGACTGAACTGAACTGAGGAGAGTCTCGGAAAATCTACTGGTAGAACTGCATCAATAAAGGCACTTAACATTCTCCTTTATATTGTCTCAATGATAATAGGTAGCTTTAGAATTGGGGGTTGGTTGAAGTGTTAAAATGAGGTGGTGGTTCTGATTTGGCAAGTATTTACATCCATATGCCTGCTGGGACTACAGTATTTATTTATAAGGGAATTATTCAGCAATGAGTGCCCCACCAATGGCCAAAAAGATGAAAGAATAATGACCTGGGTTTTCTGAACTGATAACAGTCTGTCCTCGTGTGCAGGCCAAGGTGGTTTTTACATGTGCAAACATGCCAGGCGGACAGCCTGGGACTCAGGTGGACCCTGCACGAGGGAACCCGACTCCAGGGGAGAAGGAGCACCCACAGGACCAGTGGGATCCTGACCGACTTTGATCATGACTGCGAGAGTATGTCCATTTGGCTGTGTGTGTGGCTGCTAAGTTGCTTCAGTTTTGTCCAACTCTGTGCGACCCTATGGACTGTAGCCCGCCAGGCTCCTCTGTTTAAGGGATTCTCCAGGCAAGAATCCTGGAGTGTGTTGCCATGCCCTCCTCCAGGGGATCTTCCCAACCATATCTCTTACCTCTCTTGCACTGGCAGGCCCACTATCACATTTGGAAAGCCCCATCTGGCTGAGAAGCCTTTAATAAACCACAGCCTTTGTGCTCCTATCATTTTCCGAACTGAAACATGCCCAGCGCTGGTTATCACCCTCATCTCTGGTGCTGATGCCCCTAATTTATTCCCTTGTAGCTGCTCTGTGTAACATCCTTAAGCAGACCTGTTCCACCGGCCACCAGCTGACCAGACATCTGTTCAATATCCTCCTGAGTCCTTAGTCATTTTTGAAGTAAGTTTTCCAAACACCTTCAGCCTGCTCGTCCCCAGACTAAATATTTCTGTAACCTTTTCACCCTTTTGATTATTTTTATTCCTTTTTTATTTCTCTCCAGTTTTCCATATTATTCTTACCCTATGGAGTTTAACTGGTACATGAGATTCTACACATAAAATAGAGGCATAAAATACCTAATATATCATGATCATGATAAATTTGTGATGATAACTGACAAGGTCTAATCCTTTGCTCCAGACTTCCTAAAGGAAAGGAAAGGACATTCTCACACAATCTGCCAATCAACCCAAGATAAGGAAAATAATAAGGAAATAATAGGAAAATGGATAATGAAAATAATCTATTTCTATTTTTAAGATAAAAGGTATCAATTAAAAAATTATTCTAAGCAAATTCACAGCAGAACAACTGCCCCCACATACACAACCAGTTCAGTTAAGTCACTCAGTCGTGTCTGACTCTTTGCAACCCCATGAATCACAGCACGCCAGGCCTCCCTGTCCATCACCAACTCCCGGAGTTCACTCAAACTCATGTCCATCGAGTCGGTGATGCCATCCAGCCATCTCATTCTCTGTCGTCCCCTTCTCCTCCAGCCCCCAATCCTTCCCAGCATCAGAGTCTTTTCCAGTGAGTCAACTTGTCACATAAGGTGGCCAAAGTATTGGAGTTTCAGCTTTAGCATCAGTCCTTCCAATGAACACCCAGAACTGATCTCCTTTAGAATGGACTGGTTGGATCTCCTTGCAGTCCAAGGGACTCTCAAGAGTCTTCTCCAGCACCACAGTTCAAAAGCATCAATTCTTCGGCCATCAACCTTCTTCACAGTCCAACTCTCACATCCATACATGACCACTGGAAAAACCATAGCCTTGACTAGATGGACCTTTGTTGGCAAAGTAACGTCTCTGCTTTTTAATATACTATCTAGGTTGGTCATAACTTTCCTTCCAAGGAGTAAGCGTCTTTTAATTTCATGGCTGCAATCAGTATCCACAGTGATTTTGGAGCCCCCAAAAATAAAGTCTGACACTGTTTCCACTGTTTCCCTATCTATTTCCCATGAAGTGATGGGACCAGATGCCATGATCTTAGTTTTCTGAATGTTGAGCTTTAAGCCAACCTTTTCACTCTCCTCTTTCACTTTCATCAAGAGGCTTTTGAGTTCCTCTTCACTTTCTGCCATAAGGGTGGTGTCATTATGTGAATTCCAGCTAACTATCCATCATGCCAAATATAAAAAGGTCAGAGCTTTTTGTCAACAATTCTATTTAAAAGAAATGATTTGTATACTGTTACCATACATTGCGGGCTTCCCTGGTAGCTCAGAAAGCAAAGAATCTGCCTGCAATGCGGGAGACTGTGGGTTGGGAAGATTCCCTGGAGAAGGGAATGGCCTTGGAGTGCAGCTAAAAAAATAGGGGGAAAAATTGCTTGGGAAAAAGTAAACAAAAACTAGTGCAGACCTTCAGGTAGTTCTGCTTAACTCTCCCCACCTCATTTTCTCATCTGTAAACAGAGAATGATGATGTAATAGTATTTACCTCTAGGAGTCTTCTGAGCATTAAATAAGTTCAGTTCAGTTCAGTTCAACTTTGAACAGGTCCTGCCCATAGTCATTTCCTGAATTGTTATTATTATCATTTTCATAATTATATTTGAACACTGGCAAGCAGGCTGAAACAGTTCTCAAAATCGAGGCTATCTGTGCCAGAGCACTCATGAGACAGTTTGTCCCAAAAGGAGTAATTAGAAATAAAGAACCGGAATAGCGTGATCACGCCATCTGACAAAGGATCTGGGGATGCAGTTTCTGGCTTAGCTTCACCAGATTCTGGTTCTCTGGGGACTTGAGCTACTCTCCTGGAGGTGTTCCCAGGGAATATAAAAACAGGGGAAAAGAAGAGTCATCCTTCTCCTCCTTCTGGGCTTCCCTGATAGCTCAGTTGGTGAGGAATATGCCTGCAATGCAGCAGAGCCCCGTTCGATTCCTGGGTCAGGAAGATCTGCTAGGGAAGGGATTGGCTACTCTCTCCAGTATTCTCAGGCTTCCCTGGTGGCTCAGCTGGTAAAGAATCCACCTGCAATGCAGGAGACCTGGGTTTGATCCCTGGGTTGGGAAAACGCCCTGGAGAAGAGAAAGGCTACCCACTCCAGTATTGTGGCCTGGAGAATTCCATGGACTGTATGGGGTCGCAAAGAGTCAGATACAAGTGAGCGACTTTCACGTTCAGTTGACTTTCCCCTTCCTTCTTTCTCTACCTTCCACCTTTGGTCTGTTCATCGCTGCAGCATCTCTTGCTGACCTGGGGGTCCAAATGGGGGCTCAAATGTCCACAGGGGCCATCACTGAAAGAAAAGTCTGGCCATAAGCCATCAACAGACACACTTAGCTTGCATCTTAGTCATGCAGTAAGATTCTCCCACCTACACAAATAAAGATGTTTTCTTGGGACTTCCCTGGCAGTCCAGTGGTTAAAATGTGCACTTCCACTGCACGGGGCACTGGTTCGATCCCTGGTTGGGGAGCTAAGATCCTGCATGCCATGTGGCATGGCCAAAAAAGAAAAGGGAAAATTCTTAAAAGGAGAGAATATTCCAGCGCATTTACTGTGGAGAACAAACATTAAAAAAGACGCTCTCTCCAAGGTTTTGAGGACATAGTCTCACTTCATTGATCATTTTTCCACTTTTGATGGTGACCCAGATATGGAGAAGTCTTTTTTTTTTTTTCCTGTGAAAATTCAACAATACAGGCATGATAATAACAGCTCTTAAAGTGTACGGGGGCTTCCCCGGTGGCTCCGTCAGTAAAGAATCCACCTGCAATGCGGGAGATCTGGGTTCAGTCCCTGGGTTGGGAAGATCCCTTGGAGGAGGGCATGGCAACACACTCCAGTATTCTTGCCTGGAGAATCCCCGTGGACAGAAGAGCCTGGCGGGCTACAGCCCATGGGGTCGCACAGAGTCAGACACTGAGCGACTAAGCACAGCAAAGTGGAAGGATCAGTAGGGCGTGGCAGAGACTGTGTTGAAGGGATCAGCACATACCTCATCTGAAGAGCTGAGCCACTCTGAGCCCCAGGAGGAAATGCCAGGAGGGCTTGGGGGCGGGGGAGATACAGTAATGCAACCCAGAGCTTTGGGCTTTGATGAAGAATTCCCAAACTGTTAAATGTTGGCTCATATTGATCTCCGTGGGCCAATCCAAACGATACCACAGGAAGGCCTGCAGCAGTTGAAAATTCATGGTGTCTGCTGCTTAGCTCCCATTAACATTGTCAGTTTGGTCACAGCACCAATGGTGACCTGGGGGTCGTGCAGCACGGTGGCCTGGGTCCAAACCACAGCCAGCAAGAAACCTCGATTCCTCTGAGCAGAGGGTCTCTAAGACGCTGATTCTCAGATGCGTGACCACAAAACCACTGAGATGCTTGTATTAAGTGGTTCGTTATGTAAGATTTTGAAGGCAGGCCCAGGGATTTGCATTTTTAAAAGAACCAAACATTTTTCAATAGACCTTATTTTTTAGCAAAGCTTTAGATTCACAGGGAAAAAAAAAGAGAAGATAGTACAAAGAGTTCCCATAAGACCTACAGCCAGTTTCTCTTATTAGCATCTTACATTACTGGAACATTTGTCCCAATCAGCAAACCGATACTGACACATTATGATGAACGAAAGGCCATACGTTATTCAGATTTCCTTTTTTTCCTTTTCTGTCCGGGAGCCCATCCAGGATAGCACATCACATTTAATTGTCACATTTCTTTAGGCTCTTCTTGGCCATGGCAGTTTTTCAGACTTTCCTTGTTTCCATGACCTTGACTCTTTTGAGGAGTATCGGTCAGGCAGTTTGTAGAACTTTATTAGAGCTTGCTGGATGTTTTTCTCATGGTAAGATGGAGGTTATGGATTGCCGCGGGGGAAGATCCAAGGGTAGAATGCCGTTTCCATCACTTCATAGCAAGTGTACATACTGTCGGGCTGGCTCCTCACTGTGTGTGTTGGCCTTGATCGGCAGGCTGAGGCTGTGCTGGTCAGGTTCCTCTACTGTCAGATTAATCTTTCTTTCTCACTTTTCGTACTACCTCTTTGAAAGGAAGCCGCCACGTGCAATGCACACTTGAGGGTGAAATTAGGCTCCATGTCTTTAAGGACAGAGAACCCGCATGAATTATTTGGAATTCTTCTGCACAGATTTGCCTCTTCTCCCCTGTTTATTAACTCAACCGTGTATTTACATCAGTGCAGACTCATGGATATTTATTTCATATTCTGGGTTATAACCCCATACCACTTTGTTCCTCGAACGGTCCCAATGTTGGCCACCGGGAGCTCTTTCTTCCGGCTCTTGTGTCCCTTTGAGCATCCCTTCCCCCTCCCATGTGGGTTGTGAGTCCGCATTTTTTAGCAAAACCCCCAAGCGATTCCGGGGCAGGTGGTCCAAGGGCCTCAGTGGGAGAAGTGTGGCTCGGGTATGCCGTGAGCTCTGGCTACAGAATCCCAGGCACTCACTGGTCCCTTCAGCAAGCAGGTGAGGGGTGACTCCCTGTCCGCCTCATCCATTCAGCAAAGATCCTGAGTGTCACCACCCTGCCTCCTCCTGTTATCCGACCAGGCTGGTTTGCCTGATGCAGAGCAAGCGAAAATGCTGAGATGCCAAGGCAAAGCGAGGGTCTGTTTGCAAGGCGGTTCAGTTAGGAAACAAGTCTCAAATCTGCCTCCCTAAAGGGAAGGGGCCTGGGGTGTTTAGGAAATAAGGAGTAAAGAAGCAGGGCGAGGGGATTCCCTGGTGGGCCAGTGGTTAGGGTTCCACCCATTCACGGCCAGGTTCAACTTGTGCCTGGGTTCAATCCCACTTAGGGAACTAAAATCCCACAAGCCACATGGCAAAAGAGAGTGAGAGAAGTTCTTTAAAAAAAAAAAAAGCAGCAGCAGGATGGGCTTAGACATGGCGGGTGCGGGGACAGGTGATTGGGAAAAGGTGTGGTGATCATTAGTCTGCACAGGTGTAACTAGCCTGCAGGCCTCCACGTGTTCCAAAGATCACTAACGCCTGCCCAGCTGGAGGGTCCGTAGTCCTAGCTGACCTTCACCATCTCAGCTCAAGCTAGACACAGCTGATTCCAAGTTTCTGGGAAGGAACTCTGGTAAACATCTTATTGTTTAGACTACGTACAGCTGGGAGGCCTTGCAAGTCTTAAAACAGCCTTGATTAGTGACGGCAGGTGAGATGACTCGACTCCTAACCCAGGGTGTCACTCCGTGCCCAGCGCTCTGCTGGGTCTCGGCGTGCAGAATTCACCCAGAAATTCAGACTTGGGGGTAGACCTGCAATGGGGAAACATGGCTGTGGCTGACAGGAGAGTGGAAGAGAAGGGCCTAGCAGTCCTTTGATCCGTCCTTCCTCAGCTTCCTGGAGACTACGGAAAAGGGCCTGCTAGGACTTGGGAGCATCAGGGTACTTCTCTGGCAGTCCAGTGGTTGAGACTTCACCTTCCAGTGCGGGGGTGGGTGCAGTTCAATCCCTGGTTGGGGAGCTAAGATGCTCCATGCCTCATGACCGAAAAACTAAAGCATGAAACAGAAATAACATTGTAATAAATTCAATAAGGACTTTAAAAATGGTCCACATTTTAAAAAATCTGTAAAAAACAGAAAAATAATTGAGAGAGGATATAGGGACAGACCAGGCACCCCGAGGATGTGGGAGGGGATTGGGCTCCAAATCACCCATGGAAGATTTGGAATTAAATAGGAAGGGACTTCCCTGGTGGTCCAGTGGCTAAGACTACTAGCTTCAACTGCAGGGGGCTCAGGTTTGGTCCCAGGGCTTCCCTGATAGCTCAGTTGATAAAGAATCTGCACGCAATGCAGGATTCCTGGGTAAGGAAGATTCGCTGGAGAAGGGATAGGCTACCCACTCCAGTATTTTTGAGCTTCCCTTGTGGCTCGGCTGGTAAAGAATCCACCTATGATGCAGGAGACCTGGGTTCGATCCCTGGGTTTGAAAGATCCCCTGAAGAAGGAAAAGGGTACCCACTCCAGTATTCTGGCCTAGAGAATTCCATGGACTATACAGTCCATGTGAGAGAATTCCATGGGCTGTATAGTCCATGGGGTCTCAAAGAGTCAGACATGACTGAGCGACTTTCACTGGGGAACAAAGATGCTATATGCCATGTGGTGTGGCAAAAAAAAAAAAAATCACAAATCCGTTAAAGAATAAAATGGGCCATAGAAACTTTTATAGATGGGCTGAAGGTGGGCTTGTCTGAGGTCCCTTCACCTATAATATCTTTAATTTTCTGGATGAAACTGGGAACCAGGTGAATCCTTACTTAGAGCAAAGAGTTTGAGTTCAAACATGGAGTCTGGGAGGGCCTTAAAGGTTTGAGATAGTGGTGTGGCAGTTGGAATCTAGTCAGGAGACAAAACCCACAGCAATAATTTGAGAAGAGAGAGCTAAATATAAAGAATGGTTAACTACATTAAAGTTAAAGAGCAGGCCAAGATATCTTAGAGGAGGGACTTATGACCTCTCAGACTGGGAAAACAAAGGCAGATGGGTGGGGAATTACTTAAAACCTTACACATTAGAGGAGTGGTCCCATGGGACCAGGACCCAGCCCTCTGAGGAGGGGGTGCTGGTGGGCTGGTGATGGTTGGGGAGCAACGACACTGTCTCTGTAAGCGCTGGAGTAACTGGAAACTGAATTCAACTGCTGTTACAGGAAAGCACAGCCCCTGCCAGGGAAGGAGGCATTGTTGGGGTGTTGCTCTGAAGAACCGCAAGCAGAAAGGAGGTCTCAAGTCTCTCCTTCTTCCTGCAGGCTTGCAGCCTTCCTGTTGCACCCCCAATCGCTAGAGCCCAGTGTCTGCTTTGCAGAACCTTCGCCCAGTAGCATGAAGCCAAGTAGAGAAACTCGGGTTTGGAGCTGAGAAGCAATGACCATCACAAGAAAGTCACTCCTCCACTGCATGAGTGACATTTAGTGCCTACACACATATGCAAGTCTGTACACTGTCTAAATTCTTTCCTCCCTTGTTTGAGAATCATTTCTATGGCTCTTTGCTGAATTGGAGCTTTCTTTGCATCCCAGAGCTCAGCTGCTCTGGGTTCCCTTGGTTGTTTATCCCCTCCCAGAAAGTGCCTGATGTATTACCTAGTTCAAAAAGAACTAGCAAAGGGTTACAAATATCCATCAACAGACAAATGGATATGCCAGATGTCATATACACATACAATGGAATTCAGCCTTAAAAGGCAAGAAAATTCTGACATATACAATAACATGGGTGAACCCTGAGGACATTAGAGAAGGCAGCTACAAAGTATTGTGATTCCGCTTATATGAGGTACCTAGAGTCTTGTTTTTTGTTGTTCCGTCTCTAAGTCATGTCCGACTCTTTGCGACCCCATGGATCCGCCAGGCTCCTCTGTCCACGGGATTTTCCAGTCAAGGATACTGGAGTGGGTTGCCATTTCCTTCTCCGGGGTATCCTCCTGACCCAGGGATCAAACCCACTTATCCTGCATTGGCAGGTGGATTCTTTACTGCTGAGCCAACCAGGGAAACTTAGACCACAGGGTAGTCAAATTCATGGAGACGGAAAGTAGGACAGTGGTCGCCTGAGGCGGAAGGAGTTTTGTCGTTTAATGGGTACAGAGTTTCAGTTTTGCAAGATGAAAAATATTCTGGAGATGGATGGTGGTGACAGTTGCACAACAATGTGAATACACTAAATGCAACTTAAAAGTGGCTAAGATGGTGAAGTCTATGTTATGCGTATTTTACCATAATTGTGCTCAGCTGAGTCTGACTCTTTGCGACTCCATGGACTGGAGCCCACCAGGCTCCTCTGTAAATGGGATTTTACAGGTGAGAATACTGGAGTGGGTTGCTGTGCATTCTTCTAGGGGATCTTCCAGACCCAGGGATTGAACCTGCATCTCTAGAGTCTCCTGAATTGGCAGACGGATTCTTTACTGCCACCTGGGAAGCCCCTTTACCACAATTACATGTTTTTCAAAAGTAACAAAAGCCTGCATAGTCAAAGCTATTGTTTTTCCAGTAATCATTTACAGATGTGAGAACTGGACCATAAAGAAGCCTGAGGTGATGAAGAATTGATACCTTTGAACTGTGGTGCTGGAGAAGACTCTTGAGAGTCCCTTGGACAGCAAGGAGATCAAGCCAGTCAATCCTAAAGGAAATCAACTTTGAATATTCTTTGGAAGGACTGATGCTGATGCTGAAGCTCCAATATTTTGGCCACCTAATGTGAAAAGCTGACACATTGGAAAAGACTCTGTTGCTAGGAAAGATTGAGGGCAGGAGAACGGGGACGACAGAGTCTGAGATGGTTGGATGGCATCACTGACTCGATGGACACGAGTCTGAGCAAGCTCCGGGAGTTGGTGATGGACAGGGAAGCCTGGCGTGCTGCAGTCCACCGGGTTGCAAAGAGTCGGACACAACTGAGTGACTAAACAACAACAAAAAGGAACTGAAAGGTTCCGGCTGGAGCTTCCAAGTGGGCAGTCCCTCGCCTGAAAGGTCACAGGTCCGCGCCTTCCCTCAGTGATTCATTCCTCAACTGACCTTCGTGAGCAGCATTTTCCAGACTTTGCTCCGAAAGTTCCACCAGGCATGTGTCCTTGTTTGCTCAGCGGCACACCCACCTCCCGCCAAGTTGTATATGTGCAGGGGCAGCCTTACCCTTCTAGTTTTCCTGTAAATGTTGTGTTTTCTTCAGTGAATGATAATAATGGCTCATGTCCATTTTTTGCAGTTAAACTTTGGATTAAGACATTTTTCTTTATTTTTACAACACAAATTTTATTTATTTTAAGCCACGTCTATTGTAATTACTTAATTATTTTGTTGAAGTACAGTTGCTGTGTAAGATTACCCAACTTACAGGTGTATAATATATATGCATGAGTGCTACTTCACTTCAGTCGGGTCCGACTCTTTGTGACCCCATGGACTGTAGCCCGCCAGGCTCCTCTGTCCATGGGATTCTCCAGGCAAGAATACTGGAGTGGGTTGCCATGCCCTCCTCCAGGGGATCTTCCTGACTTAGGGATCGAACCTGTGTCTCTTACGTCTCCTGCATTGGCAGGAGGGTTCTTTACCACTAGCGTCACCTGGGAAGCCCTATACTGTGTATAGTGATTCACAATTTCGTAAGGTTATACTCCATTTATCGGAGAAGGCAATGGCAAGCTACTCCAGTACTCTTGCCTAGAAAATCCCATGAACGGAGGAGCCTGGTAGGCTGCAGTCCATGGGGTCGCTACGAGTCAGACATGACTGAGCGACTTCACTTTCCCTTTTCACTTTCACACATTGGAGAAGGAAATGGCAACCCACTCCAGTGTTCTTGCCTGGAGAATCCCTGGGACGGGGGAGCCTGGTGGGCTTCTGTCTATGGGGTCGCACAGAGTCGGACACGACTGAAGTGACTTAGCAGCAGCATACTCCATTTATAGTTATTATCGGAGAAGGCAATGGCAAGCCACTCCAGTACTCTTGCCTAGAAAATCCCATGGATGGAGGAGCCTGGTAGGCTGCAGTCCGTGGGGTCGCTAAGGGTCAGATGCGACTGAGCGACTTCACTTTCACTTTTCACTTTCACACATTGGAGAAGGAAATGGCAACCCACTCCATTGTTCTTGCCTGGAGAATCCCAGGGACGGGGGAGCCTGGCGAGCTACAGTCCATGGGGTCACACAGAGTCGGACATGACTGAAGTGACTTAGCAGCAGCATAGTTATTATAAAATATTGGCTATATTCTTCAGGTTGTACAATGTATCCTTGTAACTTATTTATTTTAAAGATAGTAGCTTGTTCCTCCTCCTATGCTCAGTGGTGGCTGACTCTTTGAGGCCTCGTGGACTGTGGCCCGCTAGGCTCTTAGGTCCATGGAGTTTCCCCTGCAAGAATACTGGAGCGGATTTCCTGCTCCAGGGGATCTTCCTGACCCAGCGGGCAAACCCACATCTCCTGCACTGGCACCAGCCCCCACTGGGCAGCCCGTCTCGCTTCCTCTCCTGCTCCCATCTGGCCCCTCGCGCTTCCCTTTCCCCACTGGTGACCACTGGCTTGTTCTCTGTATCTGTGAGTCTGCGTGTTTGTTATAGTCACTAGTTTATTGTGTTTTTAGATTTCACGTCTAAGTGAAGTCGTGCAGGATTTGTCTTTCTCTGTCTGACTTTTTTCACTTAGCATCTATGTTGCTGGATTCCCCAAGTCCATCGATGCTGCTGCAAATGGCAAAATTTCATTCACTTTATGACTAAGTAGCATTCCAGTATATATACACCACCTCCGATTTATCTAGTCATCTGTTGATGCACACTTAGTTTGCTTCTATATCTTGGTTATTGTAAATAATGAATAATAGCCAATATAAATTGGGTATTTAATATGGGCTTCCCTGATAGTTCAGTTGGTAAGGAATCTGCCTGCAATGCAGGAGACTCTGGTTTGATCCCTGGGTCGAGAAGATCCCCTGGAGAAGGGATAGGCTACCCACTCCAGTATTCTTGGGCTTCCCTTGTGGCTCAGTTGGTAAAGAATCCACCTGCAATGTGGGAGACCTGGGTTCAATCCTTGGGTTGGGAAGATCCCATGGAGAAGGGAAAGGCTACCCTCTCCAGTATTCTGGCCTGGAGAATTCCATGGACTGTATAGTCCATGGTGTTGCAAAGAGTCGGACCCGACTGGGCGACTTTCACATAAAACATAAACACGTATGACAAGCAAACCTCTGTTGTAGACGCTGTTCTCATCTCCATTTTACAGATGAGGAAACTAAAGCTTTGAGGGGTAGTAACCAGCCGCGGGGCATTTATCTGCTCAGTGAAGAAGCCAGGGCTGAAGCGGTTCTCCGGGTTCCAGACTGTATCCTGAATCAGTGGACTCTACCGCCCCCTAGTGGATCCCCTGGTCTTGCGTTGCCTCCCTGACGCCAGGTCCCCAGCTTCGCTCCCTCTGGGTAAAAAGACATTTCACAGTCGCTATCTTATGCACTAAAAACGACTCTATTGTTTTATGCACCGCACCAGCCATGTAACAGTGAGTGGCAGCAGTAGCTGAGTTTTATTACACCCCTGATGAGCATCCCTGGATTCTCACCTCCCAAGAGCAGCAGCCCTGGTGGCTTCCAAGGCTTGTGGCAAGATTATCCTTATGTCAGTTACAACGACCTTTCATTTCCTGCAGGAGCATCCCTGATAGATTTCAGAGCTTTCCTCAGCCTCTCTGGCTGTCCTGATGGTTAGAATGATGGTAATGAAATTCCTGGACTTCTCTAACCCAACTACATGGGTGGTTTGGGGAGAAAATAACTCCCAGTTTCTCTCATGGTCTGAGTCGTCTGCTTGGGGTCATGAGTGGGGGGTATCCGTCTCTTGAGAAGGGTCCTTTCCACACCATACTGGCCACTGTGGCTGCCTCCGGGGTTCCTGGCAGGTAAGTCCAGGTGTACCAGCGGAGCCAGATCTCTTTTGTTGTTTGGTCCAGGATTCAATGAGGTTCAGGCATTGCACTGGGTTGTCACGTTTGTTTAGTCTCTTTTAATCTAGAATAATCCTCCCTTTCGCCTTCTCAATTATTATTTCTGTCACATTGAACTTTTTGGAAGGGTGAGATGTTCTAGATTGTCTTCCATGCCGAATTTGTCCCATAGTTCCTTTACCATTGGACTCAGATGACATGCTTCTGGCAAGCCTGTTTTGTAGATGATGTTTTATACTGCTCATTGCCTCATGTTTGGAGGCACGAAGACCTCATCTGGGAGATGCACCCAACAAATATAGATTAGGAGTCTACCGTGTGATGTGCTGAGCACTCTGTCATCCGGTGAGGACATATGGGAGCTATTGATAGTGACTGTGAGGTGAAGTCATAAGGAAAACAGAAGGGCGGGTTGATCAAATAGGAAGAGGTTTAGCTACACCGAATAGAAAACTCACAGTAGCTATAGCTGAACCAAATGGAGGCTTGGTTTTTCTCACGCACCTGCTAGACAGGATGCAAGCAGTCCAGAGCGGTGTGATCACTCCACCGTATTCAGGGCTCTTTCCTGGCAAGCAGTCCAGAGCGGTGTGATCGCTCCACCATATTCAGGGCTCTTTCCCTGTAAGCAGTCCAGAGCGGTGTGATCGCTCCACCATATTCAGGGCTCCTTCCCGGCAAGCAGTCCAGAGCGGTGTGATCGCTCCACCATATTCAGGGCTCCTTGCCGGCAAGCAGTCCAGAGCGGTGTGATCGCTCCACCATATTCAGGGCTCCTTCCCGGCAAGCAGTCCAGAGCGGTGTGATCGCTCCACCATATTCAGGGCTCCTTGCCGGCAAGCAGTCCAGAGCGGTGTGATCGCTCCACCATATTCAGGGCTGTTTCCCGGCAAGCAGTCCAGAGCGGATGTGATCGCTCCACCATATTCAGGGCTCCTTCCCGGCAAGCAGTCCAGAGCGGATGTGATCGCTCCACCATATTCAGGGCTCCTTCCCGGCAAGCAGTCCAGAGCGACGTGATCGCTCCACCGTATTCAGGGCTCTTTCCCTGTAAGCAGTCCAGAGCGGTGTGATCGCTCCACAGTATTCAGGGCTCCTTCCCGGCAAGCAGTCCAGAGCGGTGTGATCGCTCCACCTTATTCAGGGCTCTTTTCCTCTCCCTTTCTATCTGCTGTCTTCATGGCTGTGGTTCCCATGGGTCCAAGATGGCGCCTGCCCCCCTAAACAATGCGAGAAGCGGCATGCCCACTGACTCCTTGCCACCGAAGGAACTTTCCCCAAAGGGCACCCAGTGATCTGCTCACGGCTCATTGGTTAGGATCGTGTCACGTGCTCAACCCAGTAGGCAAGGTTGTCTGGAGAAGGTACCTGTCGGGAACATTGTTGTTGCTGTTGTTTAGTCACTAAGTCACATGCGACTCTTTGAGACCCCATGGACTGTCGCCCGTTAGGCTCCTCTGTCCATGGGATTTCAAACACAAGAATACTGGAGTGGGTTGCCATTTCCTTCTCCAGGGGATCTTCCCCACCCAGGGATCGAACCCCCATCTCCTGCATTGGCAGTCGGATTCTTTACCACCCTGCCACCTGGGAAGCCCTCCGTGCTGGCTTCCAACAGTCTAAAAGACCAGCAGGCACTCTGCTTAGACAGTAAACTAACTGACGTTCATTTAACTGAGCCTGAAGATGTTGTCGTTCACACTGATTTTTCTTATACTGATCATGCGCTGTCACTGTGTTGTGCTGAAAACGGGTGAGATCAGGATTTGTAACTCCAAGAGAGTCACATAACTTGTATTAATAGTAGGCTATATTTTCAAAAGATCAAAGAATGTACCCAAATCGGGGCCTGGGAAGGATTAAGCCAAGTATTTGTACAGTATCTCTCTCAAAATGGTCCATGACCCACACACCAAGCCAAATATTAAGTGCCCCAACTTAAAAAACCCCGGCCTTTAATCATTGACCTACAGCTTAACAGTACTTGACATCTTGACATGGGCCATGCCACTGAGCTCAACCAAGTCAAGTGAAAACCCAGACGGGACATCTACCTGTGTCAGTGACCCCAGGACCCTCTGTCCGAAGGCTGTATCTTCCTTTCCTCTAACCAGGCTCTATGTGCCCCGCAGGCCAGGGCCACTCACCAAGGGTTCTCTCCAAGCACCCTGGTCAAAGAGTCACCCAGCGGAGGCCCTGGATGACTCTTCTATCTTGCTCCAGTGAGGCCCCATGGTGGATCGCAGCAGAGCTGTTCCCTTGACAAAAATGCAGCCTTCTGCTTCTTAGGAAGAAGGGGGAAATGGATACTATGTAGGCAATTAGCTTTTTCTCCTGCTGGCTGTGCTTCACAGCTTGTGGGATCTTAGTTTCCCCTCCAGGGATTGCATCTGGGCCACAGCCAATCACCAACTCCAAATCAGTGGCCCACCAGGGAATTCCAGCAATTAGCATTCTTTGCCAAGGAGGATAAGGCATATTTTCAACAGCTGGAGAAACAGCTACACAGAAAATATATGAAAATTAAAATTTTCCTACCTGCCTAAGAAAAAGCTGATTGTAGTCATGGTAACAAATACTCAACAGAATTAGTTTCACATCCTTTTAATTGATTCATGATGATGCCTGCAATGCAGCAGACCCTGGTTCGATCCCTAGGTCTGGAAGATCCCCTGGAGAAGGGAATGGCTACCCACTCCAGTATTCTTGCCTGGAGAATCCCATGGACAAAGGAGCCTGACGGACTACAGTCCATGGGGTCACAAAGAGTCAGCACAACTGAGCAACTAACACTTCTGCTTTCTCTCAGTGATACCCTTGTACAAGTTAATCAGTTCAGCCCCTAGTTTATGAAAATCAGCCAATCAGCAATCGACTCACTTTAGTAAATATACCTCCCGGTGCCAACCAATCAACAACTCGGTGGGCATCATGCTCCTACAGATGATGTCAACCCACTTATGCCTCTGGAGGTCTCCCGATCCCCGATCTTCGTGCTCCCTAAAAACCCTATATAAACCAAACATGTACTCTGCTCAGAGATGTCAGTAACACAGGCTGATTAAAAGGGTGGAGATATATATATATAACTGTGGTGCTGGAGAATACTCTTGAGAGTCCCTTGGACTGCAAGGAGATCCAACCAGTCCATTCTAAAGGAGATCAGTCCTGGGTGTTCACAGGAAGGACTGATGCTAAAGCTGAAGCTCCAATACTTTGGCCACCTCATGTGACGAGTTGACTCACTGGAAAAGACTCTGATGCTGGGAGGGATTGGGGGCGGGAGGAGACGGGGACGACAGAGAATGAGATGGCTGGATGGCATCACCAACTCGATGGACATGAGTTTGAGTGAACTCTGGGAGTTGGTGATGGGTAGGGAGGCCTGGCGTGCTGTGATTCATGGGGTCGCAAAGAGTCGGACACGACTGAGCGACTGAACTGAACTGATATATATTCTTTTCAGATTTTTTTCCTTCATAAGTTGCTACAAAATATTTAGTCTAGTTCTTTGTGCTATCCAGTAGATCCTTGTTGGTCTATTTTATATGTAGCAGCATGTATATGCAGAGAAGGCACTGGCAACCCACTCCAGTGTTCTTGCCTGGAGAATCCCAGGGACAGAGGAGCCTGGTGGGCTGCCGTCTATGGGGTCACACAGAGTCAGACATGACTGAAGCGATTTAGCGTGCAGGCATGCATTAGAGAAGGCACTGGCAACCCACTCCAGTACCCTTGCCTGGAGAATCCCAGGGACAGAGGAGCCTGGTGGGCTGCCGTCTATGGGGTCACACAGAGTCAGACATGACTGAAGCGATTTAGCGTGCAGGCATGCATTAGAGAAGGCACTGGCAACCCACTCCAGTACCCTTGCCTGGAGAATCCCAGGGACAGAGGAGCCTGGTGGGCTGCCGTCTATGGGGTCACACAGAGTCAGACATGACTGAAGCGATTTAGCGTGCAGGCATGCATTAGAGAAGGCACTGGCAACCCACTCCAGTACCCTTGCCTGGAGAATCCCAGGGACAGAGGAGCCTGGTGGGCTGCCGTCTGTGGGGTCACACAGAGTCAGACATGACTGAAGCGATTTAGCGTGCAGGCATGCATTAGAGAAGGCACTGGCAACCCACTCCAGTACCCTTGCCTGGAGAATCCTGTGGACAGAGGAGCCTGGTGGGCTGCCGTCTATGGGTCACACAGAGTCAGACACGACAGCGACTTAGCAGCAGCAGCAGTAGCATGTACATGTTAATCCCAAATTCCTAAATTATCCCTCCCCCTCCCTTTCCCCCATCTTGTTTCAACTACCTGTTTTAAAGGCCTGTGTCTAAATCCAGTCACATTCTGAGGCTCCTGGAGTTCAGACCTTCAATACCTGAATTTTGAGAGGACACAATTCAGCCTATAACAGGGTCCCTACTCCACATGGGAAATACCAGACCCTTAACAGCGCAACAGATTCTTGACCTGGCCTGGAAACTATGGTGTCAGAAGTGAAGAAAGATACACTGATGTGCCCCGACTGCGTAGGTGCTGGCTCAGAGACTGGGCAGGCTTGAGTCTGCCGGTGGAGAAAACTCACGGTCGCAGAGCCTTCTGAGGACGAGTGCTAAAGCCTTCCTTGTTGACAGGCTGTCTTTCTGTTCGTCAGTTAACTGTAGAATTTCCCAGATTTTTTTTTTTGTTTGTTTCTTTTTACTGACAAGAAAGAGTAAAAAGAAATCTGATATAATTTTAGCAGCAATTAACCTGAATTCACAGAGGAGTGCTTTCTCCCCGCTGTGAGTCAGCTACAGCCAGTGTGACCAGTCCAGTTTCCCGCTAGGAATCCCGCTCCCAAACCCATCTCTGCGCCGTGAGCATCATTGCTACCCTCACCCTGGTCCATGGTTATCTCGTCTCCATTTCAGAAAGTCAGGACTAGAGGTCGCTTTGAAGAAACATGACCACATACAGTTTGGGGCCGTGAAATGACCCTGTCCCTCAGTGGAGACAGCTGAGGCTAAACATGTCACATTTTTCTTTCTTCTGTCTGCTTCAGAGGCAGAAAAATGCTACAGTTTCTGACCTATGACAAGAAAAAAAAAATAATAAAAAAAGGGAAAATATAGCCTACAGGTCCCCACACTTTAAATGCCAGCCAATGGAACAAGAATAGAAACTTTAAAATGTTCAGGACAAAAATTTCACCTGGACTGACCTTGTTTCATTTTAGGACACTGGAACAGATTCTAGTCAGGTGAATTTGAAGCAGCAGAGATAAAGTTACAAGAACTATAATAGGACAATCCTTCTAAAATGGCTTAAAACCAGTAAAATGTTTCTAGTACCCCCAGAATGGTTCAGTGAATGCAGAATGGTTGGTTTAAGGAAGCGATTCTTGATGAAACAGAAGAAGCTACTCACTTCCAAATTAGATTTTAGTACAGTGGACTAGATATTAAAAGTAAAAGATGAAAGCAACCGATATATAATTTCAAACACCTCGCGCTGCTAGGAGGACAGTGCTTGCTCCACTCACATCTGCGATGCGCTGCTGTCCTGACCATCCTCTCCAGTAGGTGTTCTCCGGAACGTTTGCTTCCAGCTCCGTTTCTCATTGTCTCCCTCTGATACCTCTTCCTGCCCTGCCTTTTCTCAGCAGTTTCCCCTAGTTCTGACTTCGTCAGTTTCTCTCTACTTCCAGGTCCTACATCCTCTCCTATTTGGATTCTGCCTCCTTTATGTAGAGAAGCACCAGTGCCTCTAAAATTTATCCTAGAATTACATTCCAGTGCATCGGGGCGGGGGAGGCGGGGATTGGTCTATAGGGGCTTTAATGCTGTCCCTTGAGTGTCCCCTAACCCACTGAGGGGTCATATTGTCAGGTGGCTTTATGTAGTGTCTGGCACAGAGGAAGTATTCAGTAATATTGTTGTTGTTGAATTGCTAAGCTGAGTCTGACTCTTTTGTGACCCCATGGATTGCAGCCTGCTAGGCTCCTCTGTTCATGGGATTTCCCAGGCAAGAATACTGGAGTGGGTTGCCATTTCCTCCTCCAGGGGATCTTCCCAACCCGGGGATGAAACTGGGTTCTCCTGCATTGGCAGGTGGATTCTTTACCACTGAGTCATGAGGGAAGCCCTCTCAGTGATGTTAGATACCATTATTGACCAGACAGTCTCCAGCAAGACTTCCTTGGAGGCCAGTGAATGTGAACAGGTAACTGACACAGGCAATATGAAGAATACAAACAGAATCTGTTTTAGAAATAATCTCTGCGGCCACCATCGCTTTCCTTTAGTCCTCAAGGCTTAGGTTCCCTTCCCTTGGCACACGGGGTCCCAAAAAAGAGGGTTCTTGTCCTGTCTCTGTAGGTGGTCCCAGCTGACCACCGTGTTCCTTCTGGGCACCTTGACCTCTTTGTAATTTAACCCAAAAGAAAAGGTCTCTTTTAATCATTTAGGACCTCCCTCCCTAGCTTCTGGCCTGAAAGATTGACCCCTCCTCTGAGTATTGATATATTCTCAGGTGGCTCAGATGGTAAAGCATCTGCCTGCAGTGCAGGAGACCCGGGTTCAATCCCTGGGTTGGGAAGATCTCCTGGAGAAGGAAATGGCAACGCACTCTAGTATTCTTGCCTGGAAAATCCCACGGACGGAGGAGCCTGGTAGGCTACAGTCCATGGGGTGGCAAAGAGTCAGACACGACCGAGCGACTCCACTATCTTTTCTTCCTTTCTGAGTTTTGACCCCTCCCCTGACATCATGAGAGACTTCACCTTCCTTCCCTACTCTCCACACTCAGGTGTGGTTCCTGAGCATAGAGATGGATGGCTCCCGCTCTAACGTTAGTCCAGCTGTATGATATTGATACCTGATCACAGGTACCCACGGTGGACCCACGTATCTCAGTTCAGTTCGGTCGCTCAGTCATGTCCGACTCTTTGCCACCCCATGAATCACAGCATGCCAGGCCTCCCTGTCCATCACCAACTCCCGGAGTTCACCCAGACCCATGTCCATCGAGTCGGTGATGCCACCCAACCATCTCATCCTCTGTCGTCCCCTTCTCCTCCTGCCCTCAATCTTTCCCAGCATCAGTGTCTTTTCAAATGAGTCAGCTCTTTGCATCAGGTGGCCAAAGTACTGGAGTTTCAGCTTCAACATCAGTCCCTCCAATGAACACCCAGGACTGATCTCCTTTAGGATGGACTGGTTGGATCTTCTTGCAGTCCAAGGGACTCTCAAGAGTCTTCTCCAACACAAGTATCTACACCTCGAGAATAAAAAAAAAGTGGCTCCCTCATAACCCAGACTGACACTGTATTATTTGAAGTATAATATTAATACCTGCCTTCCAGATTGGTTTGAATTAGGTTGAGACAATGTCCACTAACTTGTGGACAAATTCATGGACTCATTCTAGTTTTAGGAGGAGGAGAGACCTAGAGATTTGAAACTGGAACTATGGAATTCCACTTCAACTATGAACTTGAACCCTTGTTCAAATACAACTGTGGAATTGAATTAAAGTGCCAAAACTCCCTCAAAGGGAGCCATGTGAATTTGCTACTTCTTATTAAATACCTCTGATTTCATTAACTGAGATCAGATTGTGAAAGTTTGTGTCTGGGAAGAGAATATAAGAAGAAAGGAAAGGAAAGAAGAACCATAAGGACAAAGGAATAATCAAAACGTAGATCCTGGAAACAATATATCAGCCTCATAGACTTGTCTTTATCCTTGTCTGTCCTAAGATACCAGAGATGGTTTGATGTCCTCCCCATCACCAAATAGTCAGAACTTGATTATGACCATGTGAGTCTGTGTGTTCTATTCCCTTGTATAAAAATTGCTGCCCACTCAGCCTTGGTACCTCCAGTATCCTGTGAATAATATCAGTATGAAGTTCTTGTACTATGGTCTAAGGCCAACTCCTTAACTTTTGAACTGTATTTCATTATCTCTCAACTTTTCAAGAATAGACACAATTCTTACTTTCTCTTGAAACAACCATTTTCCACTTCCTATTAGATCCTTTAAAAATATCCTGCTCCAAAGTATAGATCCTTTTATTCTCCTCCTTGCTTTCAGTTTTCTGTTTCCCTTTATGAAGGATCTCAGAGCTGGTACCTGCTGTGTCCATTTCCTCATCTTCCATTCTCTCTGCAACCCATTCCAGGTCGACTTTTGACACACGATTCACTGAAATCTTGCTCATTAGGATTATTGATGGCCTCTGCCTGGAAAGACCCAGTGGTCAATCAGACGCTTTGTCCTCAGCATAACTGACTCTCAGAAGTTTTGAAGGGAATCAATTATTCCCACCTTTTAAAAAATCAATGACAGTTTTATACATTAAAAAGATAAAATATGTGTTAGCGGCTCAGTCATATCCAACTCTTTGTGACCCCATGGAATGTAGCCCATCAGGCTCATCTGTCCATGGGATTCCCCAGGCAAGAATATTGGAGCAAGTTGTCATTTCCTCCTCTAGGGGATCTTTCCAACCCAGAGATAGAACCTGGGTCTCCTACAATTGCAGGTGGATTCTTTGCTGTGTGAACCACCAAATATAATAAACATGAGCCTACCCACTGGTGGCTTAAAAAGTAGAGAACTTCCACTGGAAAGTCTCATGCGTCTTTCTCAGATTGCTTATCTCTGGAATATAACCACCCTTCGGAATTTTGTGCGTATTACTCCCTTGCCATCCTGCACAGTTTCATTTCATCCATGCGTTTCTCTGCTGCTGCTAAGTCACTTCAGTCGTGTCCGACTCTGTGTGACCCCACAGACGGAAGCTCACCAGGCTCCCCCATCCCTGGGACTCTCCAGGCAAGAACACCGGAGTGGGTTGCCATTTCCTTCTCCAATGTGTGAAAGTGGAAAGTGAAAAGTGAAAGTGAATTTGCTCAGTCATGTCCGACCCTTAGCGACCCCACGGACTGCAGCCTACCAGGCTCCTCCATCCATGGGATTTTCTAGGCAAGAGTACTGGAGTGACTTGCCATTGCCTTCTCCATGCGTTTCTCTAGCAGTGTGTTATTTCATTGTGGTTTTATGAGCTTTCAGATCAACAGTAACTTATTGCACATGTCTTTGTAGCTCGCTTTTTGTCCTCTCCATGTTATTTTTATGAGTTTCATTCATGATGCTTCTTATAACCCCAGCCTGTTTCTACTGCTGTGCAGTATCTATTACGCACCTGTGTTAGTTGTCTGCTGCTCTGCGAAAAACTTACTCCAAAATTTAGGAGTGTGAAACAGGAATAAACAGTTTCTGCAGGTCAGGGATTTAGGAGACACTTAGCTGAGCTATTCTAATTCAGGGTCTCCCATGAGGTTGCATTCAAGATATTTGCTAAGGATGCAGTCGTCTGAAGGCTTAACTGGGGTTAGAGACTTTGCTTCCAAGATGACTCAGTCAGGAGACTGAGAGTTGGTACTGGCTGTTGGAAGGAGCCTCAGGTCCTCGTCATGTGCTTATCACCACAGGGCTACGTGAGTTTCCTTCCAACATGATAGCTCGCTTCTTCTAGAGAGAAAGATCCACGAGAGCAAGGCAGAAGTCACAGTGACTTTTATTACCTGGCCTTGGAAGTCACGTGCCATTATTTCTAAAATATTCTGTTGGTTACACAGATCAGCTCTATTCAGTGTGGGAGGGGACAACACAAAGATTGTGAATAACAGGAGCTGACATCAGTGGCCATCTTGGAGACTGGCTCTCCCAGTTTATCTATTCTCTTGTTAAAGATAGTAATGTTATTACAGTTTTTAAACTTGTAAACAGTACTTCTGTTCTCATTCTTGTTTAGGATTCCTGGTGCACATAAGCAAGAGTTTCTCCCGAGGGAGACCCTGGGTCATAGGCTGTGTGCATCTTCAAATAGATTCGCTAAAACTAAAATTGCCTGCAAGTGGTTAAACAGTTTATACTCCTATCAGCAGTGAGTAATATTTCCCATGCCCTACATCCTTGTCATTATTTGGTATTGTCATATTATTTTATTTGGCATATTTTTAAATTGCTGCCAAGCTGGCAGGTATAAAATGATACCTTTTGCAGATTAAAATTTGCATTTTGGGGACTTCTCTGTGGGTCCAGTGCTTAAGACTCCATGTTTTCAGTGCAGAGGACGTGGGTTCAATCCCTGATTGGGGACTAAGATCCCACATGCCACACAGTGTGGCCTGAAAAATGATAATAACAATAAATTAAATTTGCAGTTTCCAAATTACTAATGAGATTGAACACCTTTTCAGATGTTTATTGCCCATTCAAGCTCCCTACAATAAGTAATGCCTATTAATGGCATCTGCACATTTTTTTAAATTGGCTTGTATGTCTTTGTCTTACTAAATTGTAGTTCTTTTTCTAGTCTGAATTATTAAGAAGCTTCTGGTGATTATAGGGGCTGCAAAGAGTTCCTCCAAGGTTGTGCTCTTTTTACTTTTTAATACTATTTTTTTAGTGACTAGAAATATAAAATGTCTTCTCTTTGCCCTCTGTGGTATGTGCTATTTATGTCTTTTTAGAGACATTATTCCACTGACTGAGGTCATAAAAATACCTGCCTACATTTCCTTCAGAAGGGTTTTAAGTGTTGCTCTCCACATGTCAGTCAGGTGGAATCTGTTTCTGCACGCTAGGGGAGGCCTGGATTACCACTTGCTCAAGGCTCCTTCCTAAAGCGCTTTCTGCCCTTGACCGGAGGGCCAGCTCCTGGTCTCCCTCCCACCTGACTCACTGCTGTGCTCACTGGAGCTCTCCCTCTTTGTTCCCACTCCGTGAGTGAGCGGGCATGCCCTCTCTCCTGTCTGTCTGGATGCCCTCACATTCTCACAAATGACATCTGTATGCCGAACACTCCGTTGTCACAGCTTTACCCTTGTCCTTCCTATCTCCATGTGGCTCACTCCTTCCCATCAAAAGTCACCTCCTCCGAGAAGCCTTCCCTGAATGCACTGTGTAAAACAGCAGCACCCACAACTCCCCACTATGCTTACCTTGCTTTATTTTATTTATTGGCTGTGCTGGGTCTCTGTTGCTGCATGGAGGCTTTCTCGAGCAGTGGTGAGCAGGGGCTACTCACCAGCTGTGGCATGCAGGCTTCTCGCTGAGGCGGCTGCTTGTGTTGTATAACATGGGCTCTAGTGCTCGCAGGCACGCTTCAAAAGTTGTGGCACTCAGGCTTAGTTTCCCCGAGGTATGTGGAATCTTCCTGAACCAGGGGTTGAATGTTCCCTGCATTGGCAGGCAAATTCTTGGCCACTGGACCACCAGGGAAGTCCTGCTTTATTTGATGTCAAGTATAATCAGCCATCTCCTGATTTTATATTATCGATAGAAATAGACTGTACATTATCGGTCCAGGATTTGAACGTGTATCATGGACTTTGACCTGTTTGCTGATGCAGCTAAGTGACTAAGAACAGTGCCCAGAATATTCTAGATGCACAATGAACATCTGTAGTGAAAAAAAGCAATGATGACCCTATTTAATGATGTCCTTCATAGTTTATGGAGCTCTTTATGTGCAGTTATGTTCCTCCGTTAGTTTAGTCCTCAGAGACATGGCTTTGCCTTCGTTTGTGGATATCAGAGCAATGACTTCTCTTCCTTTGGAGTCTGTTAGGCAATGGCAAGCCACTCCAGTACTCTTGCCTAGAAAATCCCATGGATGGAGGAGCCTGGTGGGCTGCAGTCTGTGGGGTCGCTATGGGTCGGACACGACTGAGCGACTTCACTTTCACTTTTCACTTTCACACATTGGAGAAGGAAATGGCAACCCACTCCAGTGTTCTTGCCTGGAGAATCCCAGGGACGGGGGAATCTGGTGGGCTTCCGTCTATGGGGTCACACAGAGTCGGACACGACTGAAGTGACACAGCAGCAGCATGTTTTTTTTACTCAGACGCTTAAGCTTATTCCCAGCTGTGTGCATTGTAAGGTGTGTGACTGTCGCTTGAGGAGATTGAAATATAACTTGTCTCGGGTGACCATACCAACTATTATTTGATGTGTCACATAAAAGGAATGTGGTTCTGGAAAAGGGACACGTGATTCAAATTAATGCATGTACAAAATGTGCTAACGCTGAGTCTCAAGCTCTCCAGGGCTATTTAGACGAGGGGTTCTCGATCGTTTCTTTTCAGCCAAAATACATGCCCACAGGCTACTCTTACATTTATACCACCATAAACATTTTTGTTGGAAGCAAAATACTGTGAAACATTTTTATTCACCACAGCTGTCGGCCGCTAACTTGCAGAATCCCAGCCGGCACTTACACATGGGGTTTATCTAGCAGACCCTGTCCTTGCTTCAGAGCCCCTCCAGGAGATGTGCAGATGACAGTGTCCAGGCCTCTTTCCACCTGATGTCATTCCTAAGCCCATAAATCTATGTAGCTGAGTCCGTAAAAATACACATTTGGCAAGTATGAGCGGCCAGAAAAGTCCATCCATTTACTATGTCTACTGAGTGTGTTTGAACTTCATGCATGAAAATCTGGTCACTTGTGTCAAATACTGGTTTGCACCCTGACTCATTCCACAACCCAACATTTGAGCATATCTATCTCTCCCTATGGACACAAAAGGCAAACTTGAGGCTGATATGCAAATAGATTTCTCATTCCCTTGAAACTCAGTGGGCTGTTTTTTTGTTATCAACAGTTCTGGCACTGTGGGGCAGATTTTACCCAGTGTAGACAGTTCACAATCTCAAAGCACTCATCCAAGAAAACGTGGGAAAGATTCTGGGACTTTGCAGGAGGCGGTAAAGCTCTAAGGCCTGTTGACAGAGCTGATGAAGACCAACTGTACATCAGGGAACCCTGGACAGTCTAAGCTCTCATCAGGACCACAGCTAACTGTCCTCAAGAAATCCCCTGCAAAAGTGGTCGGACCGAGTGATATCGACTGAACATGAATCAGACACTACGTTAAGAGGAGTGAGTTGCCTGAGGCCCCAGAAAGCACAGAACTCACGTCAAATAAATCCAATAGCTGGACTTCTCCCTGCTGGCTCAGCGGTAAAACACCTGCCTGCCAATGCAGGAGACACGGGTTCGATCCCTGGTTCCAGAAGATCCCACCTGCTATGGAGCAACTAAGCCCATGCTTACTTAGTTCAGAGAAAGGAGAGGTATCAAAGAAAGTAGAATACAAGCTTCCTATTTAGGTAGTTTTATGTTTAGGAATTACATAATTCTTTAAAAAGGCTCTAATTTATAGTACACGGGTAATTGAAAGAATCAGTGTTTATTAGTCAAAATGATAACACATAGGGAGGGGTGACAATGAATAAAATCAAAGAATGTATTTCTCATAGATTGTGCCCACGACAACAACAAAAAGCCCAGTATTTTTTCTATTAGACTATAATTATCCACCATTTTTTTTTTTAAGTGGTAAAGGAGAAATTGCAGAGAATTCCTGCTCTGTGAGAAGAATTCTTTTCCCGCCCTACATCTTTCCATTGCTAATACAGAGCCCAGGCCACATTTTTGGGCTTTCTCCTTAAGAACATTCTTAATCACAGTCTTAGTTGTTCTATCTCCAAGTCAGAAAGTGAATGTATATTTTATAATGAAAAACACAGCAATTCTTCTGGAAGCTGTTGCTTTTTGTGCCCCAGTCTGGCCTAATCATCAGGAACATGGTCTGCTCACTGCCCAGGAGGTGCTGTAACCCCTTGAATTAATCATTACAGCTAAGTTTCTGCAGTAAATTTTTTGGTGGTTAAATGTATATAACATAAAACTTACCATTTTAACCAATTTCAAGTATGCAATTCAGTGGCATTATGTTCATATTGTTGTGCAGCCATCACCACCATCCAACTCCAGGAGATTTCCATCTTCCCAAACTCTACCCATTAAATAATAATCCCCACTTCTCTCTCTCCTCAGCCCCTGTGGATCCTTTGATGCACTTTGCAACTTTCTGTCTCTATGAGTTTGACTATTTCAGGTACCTCACAAAAGTAGAATTAAGTACTGAATGTTTTAAACTCATCTCTTTTCTTAAAAAAGTAATCTCATGTTATGTGTTAGAAATCTTAAGCACCTTGGATTAAGTGAACTGGCTGAGTTTATTCAAAAGCCTGGGCTTCCCTAGTGGCCCAGCTGGTAAAGAATCAACCTGCAATGCGGAAGACCTGGGTTCAATCCTTGGGTTGGGAAGATCCCATGGAGAAGGCAAAGGCTACCCACTCCAGTATTCTGGCCTGGAGAAGTCCATGGACTGTATAGTCCATGGGGTCGCAAACAGTCAGATACAACTGAGTGACTTTCACACATTCAAAAGCTGAAATAAATCTTTTTATTTTTTTTAATTTCCTCCTCTATTGCAGATAAAGAGTTATTCAAATTGTATTGGGTTGGCCAAAAAGTTCGTTTGGGTTTCCCACACAGGGAACTCTACTCAATGTTCTTTAATGACTGTATGGGGAAAGAATCAAAAAAGGAGTGGATATATGTGTACGAGTTGCTGATTCATTTTGCTGTACAGCAGAAACTAACACAATGCTGTGAATCAACTATACTCCAACAAAAATTAATTAAAAATAAAAAACATGGGCTAGTGCTATTTAGAGTCTCTGAAGATTTTTCTCTCCTCGGCCACAGGGAAATATCCCAAGAATTCTGGAATTTCTCCAGTCTCTAGGAAAGAAGTTCATGCTTCTTAATTGTTAAAGTGAAAGGCTTTGGTTTTGCCTTCTCCCGTTATATATCAACTGGGGAGAACATTTGCTGAGGGGAAGACACACTTTCACGTCAAATCAAATGACTGAACTTAACTGATTAAAAATTTCAGTATTCTTCTAGAGGTCTTCTGAAAAGAAAGTGAAAGTGTTAGTCACTCAGTCATGCCCGACTCATTGTGACCCCATGGACTGCAGCCCACCAGGCCCTTCTTGTCCATGGGATTTTCCAGGCAAGGATACTGGAGTGGGTAGCCATTTCCTTCTCCAGGGGACCTTCCCGACCCAGGGGTTGAACCTGGGTCTCCTGCACTGCAGGTTGACTGAACTACCAGGAAGCCCAGAGGTCTTCTAGTTTTACTAAAATAAATAAAATTAATAAATAATAATAAATTAAAACATTAAATAAACCAATTCTTTAGAAAATTCATGGAGCATCCTTTGATCCATCGGGAACCTGGTGCCTTAGGTCGATTTTGCCCACTTCTGCTCTGCTCCAGGGCACTCAGTATGGCTTCTTGGAGGGCTCAGTGCGATCCAGAGTCAGTAGGTCACAGCAGTGAGCACCTGATTAAAACACCTTCCGACTGGTTTTGCCTTCTCTCGTATTTCACTGTTCCCAGTCGTTCATTCTTTTGGGGGATTGCTTCCCAAGACAGACTGCCCTCACACAGGTCCTTCCAGAGATAGTGCCACCCATGTTTGTCTGTGCCTCCCTTTCTCCCTCTGTCATTGTCTGTCTGTCTCTCTCACGCACGCGCGCACACACACACACGCATGTACACCCACATCCACTCACTCCTCCAGTCTGCTTTCCTCCCTGTTGGTTCACTCTTTGGTAGGTTGGAGTCAAGACACCCGCCACGTTTTTATTTTTGCACCTTGAGGAATCTGGGATCTTAGTTCAGATGTATTGGAAGGCGAAGTCTTAACCACTGGACCAGCTGGTAAGTCCCCGATCCACATTTCTAGGCTTACATCTCCTAACTTGCAAACCCAGAGGGGAGAAAAGCACATTTCCCCCCCAGTAGTGCTAGCAAAATTCCTGGCATGATGCTTCCTGTCTCTGATTGGCCTGGCCTAGGTGGTGGGCCCCCTCTGAACCAATCACTGACTTGGATCAGGAGCCAGGTGGTGGGGTCAGCTCCCACCCATCCCATGTACACTGGGAACAGGAAAGATATGCTTATCCAAAGGTGAATCAGGAGGGCACTACACATCGCCAAATCTATGCACTGAGGAGATTTAATTCTTCTTCAACCTCATTTCTGCCTAAATTCCTTCCTTCTTGCTCTCAAGACATCCAGGAAGCAGTTCTTGCCCCTTTCTTGATTACCTCCTAACTTAGCGCCAAGTGCCAGACCGCACTGGATATGTGGGCGGCTCTCTTACCGATGGGGTGAAGTGCAACAGACAAAAGGTTCTGACCTCATCAACATGACTCCTTCCCTTTATGACACAAGGGAAGGGCCTTTTTAAAAACTTTTATTTTGTTTTAGGGTCTAGCTGATGAACAAGGTTGTAATACTTTCCGGTGAACAGTGAAGGGACTCAGCCATTCATATCCATGTACCCATTCTCCCCCAAACGCCCCTCCCATCCAGGCTGCCATGTAACATCAGCAGAGTTCCCTGCGCTCTACAGTAGGTCCTTGGTGGTGATGCATTTTAAATATAGCAGAGTGTACATGCCCATCCCAAACTCCCTCACTATAGGGAGGGGCCTTATACACACAGGGCTTTTTAATGACGATGTCCAGCTGGGTTACCCTCCTTCACGCTTCCCATCACCAAGTGAGTGTCCTCCAATTGAATTCATTCTGACACTAGAGTTAATGCAGACCCCCACAGATTAGGGCTCAGTTCTACAAGACAGCTTCCACTTCAGGTGCCAGTCATGGGTCCTGGGGCCACCCGCTCCTCTGTCCAGCTTGGCTGAAAATTCAGGAGTCCTCACAATGCCCCTCTCACATTTGATAACTCACTGGAAGAACTCACAGAACTCAGGAAAGCTCAGGGGTGGGATGACTTGAAAGACTGACATAGATACACTGCTATGTATAAAATATATACACTGCTATGTATAAAATGGGACTTGCCTGTTAGCTCAGCTGGTAAAGAATCCACCTGCAATGCAGGAGATCCAGGTTCGATCCCTGGGTCAGGAAGATCCCCTGGAGAAGGGAATAGCAACCCACTCCAGTATTCTTCCTTGGAGAATCCCATCGACGGAGGTGCCTGGCAGGCTACAGTCCATGGGGGTTGCACAGGGTCGGACACAACTGAGCGAGAAGCACAGCACAGCACATAAAACATAACGAATGAGAACCTACTGTGTGGCACAGGGAGCTCTACTTAGTGTTCTGTGGTGACCTATTGGGAAGGAAATCCACAAAAGAGGGGATACAGGTGATTGATTCACTTTACAGCAGAAACTAGCCCAACATTGTAAAGCAACTATAGCCCAATAAAAAGTAATTAAAAATTAAAAAAAAATAACCACATGTGCAAACAAAGAGAAAGAACTCAGGAAAGGTGCTCTACTTAAAATTACAATTTGATTATAAAAGATGCAGTTAAGGAGCCAGATGAAGAGGTACATAGGACAAGGCCTGGAAGGGTCCAGGGCACAGGCATTTCTGTGCCTGTAGGGTCAGGGTATACCATCCAACTGGTACATCAACTGTTCGCCATCCAGGAAGCTGTTGTTTAGAGTCTGCTAAATTGAGGTGTCACTACATAGGCACGATTGGTTAAATCATTGGTCACTGGGGATTGATCTCAATCTCCAGCTCCACTTCCCTCCTAGGAGGCTGGGGTTGGGCCGAGGAGGAATCTGGCTTCCTGAAACTAGCCTCAAGAGTAACTGAAACAGTTAGAATGGACCTCTCCTCAGCAGCTGGGATGGTGATCTCAGCACCAGTTAGATTACTGGTGACTCCTGAACTTCTCCTTGGTTCGGCTGGAACCATTCGAGATTATCGTTTTTCTCCTCAACAATGATCCTCTTAAGTGCTTCTCCTTCCCTGAATGGTCCTTTTTCCTCCTCCTCAATCAACCTGAAGTTGCTTTTGAAAAAATCAGGTTTTTTCCCAAAAAAATAAACGACCAGTTTAAAAGATTCTACACTCCTACAAAGTTATTTTGAGGCTCTTTTCTTTGGAGACTTTCACTTCCATGGTCTCACCTCTCACCTAAGCATAGATGGCTCTTCAAAACTCTTGCCTTAACCTTTCTCTTGATAACCAGTTTAACTTGTTATTCCGGGTCTGTCTCTGACTTTATCAGCTGTTACGTAAGTATATAAACTCTGTGTTCTGGCCAAGCTGATCTATTCAATCTTTAAGCATTAAGCATATTTCTAAAGCCACACTTGTATCCATGCTGTCCCCAGGCCTTCCTCCTCTTCTCTGCTTGCTGCCCTCCCCTACCTGTTCATTTTCACTTAAAGTCCCTCCTCCTCCAGGAAGACTTCCAGCCTCCACTGATTCTTTTGTTCCCTACACACCTATATTTAGGAGTCACGTGCTACCTTGAACCATTTCTTACTCTTTTATGTTAAGTTTTCCTTCTCTGCATCTCAACTGCACACGGATTCTTGTAACTTCCATAGAGTCTAGTGCTCTAGAATACTCAGTGTGTATTCATTGATTTTACTTTCCCTGACCCCTGTTTCTCCAGAATGGCAAATGTTTCAGTGACTATTCCTCGATAATAAGTCATTCACATTTCCGTGGGTTGATTGAGCTCAAATGGGAAGTTTTCACTAGAGGTCTCTCGTGAAGTGGCAAACAGATGTCAGCAGGCATCTCAGTGAGCTGAAGACTCAACTGGACTGAACATCCAAAGTGGCTCACTCTCATGATCTGTGGGTGAAGTTGGCTATTGGTTGAGAGCTCTGTTGGACTGTCAACCAGAGTACCCAAGCTTGGCCTCACCATGTGCTTTTCACAGTCTGAGAGCTGGGTTCATAGAGGGAGTAGCCCAAAGCAAGAGTTCCAAGTTCCCAGACAGAAGCTGCAAGGCTTATTATGATTTGTCCACTGAAGCCTAGAACATCCCTTCTACAACATTCTCTAGGAAAAGTAAGTCATTGATACTGGTCCAGATTCAAGGCACAGGGAATGAGACCCTCAGTTGTATGTGAGAGTGACAAGATCACGTTGCAGAGGCACACAGGGGATGGGAATCTAGTGTTGTCACCATCTCAGTTCAGTTCAGTTCAGCTGTTCAGTCGTGTCTGACTTTTTGTGACCCCATGGACTGCAGCACGCCAGGCTTCCCTGCCCATCTCCAACTCCTGGTATTTACTCAAACTCATGTCCATCGAGTCAGTGATACCATCCAACCGTCTCACCCTCTGTTGTCCCCTTCTCCTCCCGCCTTCAATCTTTCCCAGCATCAGGGTCTTTTCCAATGAGTCTGTTCTTCGCATCAGGTGGCCAAAGTATTGGAGTTTCAGGTTCAGCATCAGTCCTTCCAATGAATATTCAGGACTGATGTCCTTTAGGATGGACTGGTTGGGTCTCCTTGCAGTCCAAGGTCACCATCTCAGGAAAATACAATTGGCCAAGGCTGGTAACCTGAGCCTTTCCCTTCTAGAGTTGCACTAGTTTGTAACCCACCTGCTAAGGTATTGAAGCTCCCTTGTAGTGCATGTATGTGTTCTATTCTCCTAGCCTCTGGATAAACCTCTAAGACATTATTAGGAAAGTCAGCTGGGTGACCAGAACTGAAAACATTCAGTGGCTCAGAACCAACAAAATAACAAAAGAAGCATCATAACTAAATAGTCTCCTCTCTGTACAATGAACTTATTATTTCCCCCCAATTTACAGAACACCACAGAGGGGCTGGGAATGTTTGATATCTTGTGGTGGTGATGCACAGTTTTACTCATGAAGCTGCGGAAAGAAGATAGACAGATTTGAAAGCTGTTGAGGAAGATATTTAGGGCTTGGTGATTGGAAGAAGTCAGGGTGTTCCTTGGCAGATGCTCTTCATTGCATCCTGTAATGCTTGGCATTAATTTTACTGTCAAAGGGATACAAGAAAAGACAAATTAAGAGACTCTCAGATATTTCCTTGAGATTGGCTTAAATTCCCCTTGGAATCACCCCACAACACTGTTTTCTACTTTCAGTAAGATTTTCTCCCCACTGTGTGCCGACACCCATTATATTGCACAGAAGTATTAATCATCCATGTGGAATTTTATGTTTATAAAGTCTCTGAAAATATCAACCCTTTCCCCTGCCCCCACCAACTGAGCTCACAGACCATGGCCCTCTCTCTGGACATGTACAAACCAGTCTGATTTTTTTTGTTGTTGTTTCTGTGTTACCAGGGCCAAGTTGTTAAACTGACTCAACCTGCCAGTTAAATACCTGTGAATTCAGGGAAAACTAGTCAACTCATTTAAATCAATCCCAGACACAGAGCCAGGTCAGGGAAAACTAGTCAAACTCATTTAAATCAACCCAGGACACAGTTCCCAGTGACTGCATAGCTGAAGTCCCCAGAAGAGACCACGTTGCAGGTATGACATTAGCTCTCTGGGCCTCTAAGTCACCATGTCTGAGGACATGCAACTTAGTAATGACTGTTTTAGACATGCTGAGTATGTAGTTTGACTCAGCACTTCACTTTGATGGGAAGAACCTCAGTAGACAATGAACGAACAGGACCTGAGTGTATCACCTTGTGTGTGTATCGCATTATGAAACCAGGCTTGTAGAAGCATGTTTCCAAAACAACTTGTAGTTGTTCAGTCGCTAAGTCATATCCGACTCTGGGCAACCTCATGGACTATAGCCCACTAGGCTCCTCTGTCCATGGGATTCTCCAGGCAAGAATACTGGGGTGGGTTGCCATTTCCTCTTCCAGGGATCTGCCCGACCCAGAGATAGAACCCATGTCTCCTGCATTGGTGGATGGGTTCTTTACCTCTGAACTTTCAGGGAAGTCCAGTTATAGACTTTCTCCCCCGAAAGTCTTGTCCATCTTAGTCGTGACGTCATCATCCACCTGGTTACTCAGGCCGAAAGCTTCAGAGTCGACATCTGCCTCTGTCACCGTGCCCACTCCACCTCCTGTCGCTGTTTCTAACGTATCAGCAAGCTCCCGCTTCACAAGACCTGTGTCCTTCCCTATCGTTCATTACCATATCCACTAGCATCACTCCATCCCAAGCCACCTGACTCTCCTAACTGCAGAACTGCAAGTCTTTGACCTTACTGATAGATTTAACCAAAGAAAAAATATTATATTTGGGGGTATATATCCAGCAGTGGTTGCTCTGGAAAGGGCACGTGCTAATTTGGGAAAAGGGAGTGGAGACTTACTTTTTACTATATTTCTTTTAGTGATTATACAATGAAAAATTTTTTTCTCATGAAAAGAGTTAGGACAATAACTTTATCTTGGTAAAAAATAGTTCATTTCAGAAAGACAAAGAGAAAAGACTAATTATAGTCTATCATTTTAAAGGAAAATATTAGTAATGCTTTCCTGGAAAAGTGTGAGGTTTTACCTAAAAAGATAATACAAAATTTCACTTCTATTATGTCTTTACATTTTTGGACTTATATGTATAAATGAATACCTCAGACAAAATAATAGCTAATATTTCAGAGTGTTAACTATGAGCAAATGTCAAGCAGAGTGCTTCAAAATAACAGTACTGTTCTCATCTCCAGTTACAACTGAGGGGATGAAAGTTCAGAGAAATTAATTAACTTGCCTAAGGTCACACAGCTAATAAGTTATAGAGCTTATGAGAACCTAAGCTGTCTGACAGGAGAGTCCACATTCTTAACGACTGTACAGTTTATTTATTATATTGTTAATGACTCATTTGTTTCGTGCAAGTAACACTTAAGGGTACATAATTTCCAATTCAAAACTAGTACTTACCAGAAAAGGAATCTAGCTTTAACTATAGGAAGTAAAAACACAATGTTGTAAATATTGGGTTGGCCAAAAAGTCAGGTTTTCTGAATGAACTTCTTGGCCAACCCAATACTTAAGTCTCATAGATAAAGTCATACTATTACAAGCCCTGTACAGATATAATCAAGTTAAAATGAGGCCGTGCTCATTAGGTTATGGCCCCTCATCCAGTAGGACTGGTGTCCTTAGAAGGAGAAGGGAAGACACACGGACACGGAAAGAACCCTGTGTGAGGACAGAGGTGGAGGCTGGAGTAATGTGTTTATGAACCAGAAGATGCCAAGGATGGTGAGCAACCCCAGAAGCTGAGGGAAAGGCGTGGGCCAGATCCTCCTCTAGAACCTTCAGATGGAGCAAACCCTGGCTGGCACCTTGATTTCAGATGTGTGGCCCCTGGAACTGTGAGAGAAGGCATTGGAAAGTGGAAGTGTTAAAGGCTCAGTCATGTCTTGACCACTGTGCCACCTGGGAAGCCCCACGTCTCCAACAGGAGCTTAGAAAGTGTGTTTTCCTCCCAGTGTTGTGGAATTCTGCAGGGAACCATCCTGTGTCTTAGCCAGGGGGAGGGTCTCTGCTTTCAGCCTGTTGTGGCGCCCATGTCCCATTGGCTGGCCCCTTAAAAAAAAAAAATTGTATACAATTAAAAATTTTTAGACTGATGCTCCTGAGTGACGTTTATACTTCCATGACCCCCAGTGAACTGTGCCCCACCCTGTTTTACCTTCACACAAACGCTCTACTTACACACACACACACACCATTTTGCACACATTCCCTACTCTCAGCACATCATCTGATTTCTGTTGATTTTCTCGGAAGGGTTCTGGTTGAACTGACCTGGAAACACCTCCGACTCCCTGGGTTGGTTCAGGTGCTGCCTCTTACTGCTCCCTCTGCAGCACCAACCAGACCCTTCGTGCTCCCAGCTCAGGAGCCCTCAGTGCCCAGCACACTCTGAAATTAGGAAATTACAAATTACGCGCTGGCCCTGAATCCTTGATGAGAATTAGAGTTGACAGTTTTCTGGAAAAACAGGCAAAATTTGTCCCTTCTCACCCGGTCCCTTGTGCCTTCTCCCCGTGGAACCTTGCAGTGACTTCCTAAGTTGGTGAAAATCTACTGGACTAAATTCCATATTCTCCAGTGCGCATTTTTCTCTTTCTTCACTGCTTTCCTGCTGTGGCTGTGAGACCAAAGTGTCAAAGAGCAATTAAAAAAAATAAATATGTTTAATAGCTCTTCCCTCTTATTAAACTCCACATGGAAAAAAATTTAAAAAAAGAAAACAAAACCGAAGAAAAACAATAAAAAAAGAAAAGAAGAGAAAAACAATAAAATAAAAAAATAAACTCCACAGCATTTCTGCATGGCCTCCTTCCCCACCCAGCCCTTCTTCCACTCTCTGGCTTGAAGGACTCGCCTGCCTTCTGGCTGCCAAAGTTTGACTTGCCTTGGGCTTTCACTCAGAGCCTTTCCTTCCGAGTTTTCCAGCACTAACCCTGTCTTCTGAGAGGGCATTAGAGGAAGTCAGGGGCTGAGGGCAGAGGATCTGTCCTCCTCCGGCCAATGCATATACATGTATGTAGACTATGAGCGTCTCCTTGGGCCCAGGAGCCAGGAGAGCCTGAAGTTATTATTGAACTTTATATAATCCGGCACTGAGCACTGCCAGAAAGTCCCGGTAGAGTCTCTCAGGGATTTTTTTTTATGTGACAGTTTAATTGAATTTATTTCTCTTTCTTTGATTATGTTCTAGAAAATAAAACAGCAATAAAAATGAATTTTTCCACACTACTATTTGATACATCAATCTGTTACTTTCAAGCTCTCTTCCTACTCCTCTTATTCATATTTTGATGAGTTTATGCTAATCAAAGCAGTAACGATTTGATTTTTAATGATGGATATTTTATGTCCGGTCTTCTAGTGGTCAGCCTCAATTTTCGATCTAGTGGCTTATTTATGGAGACATTGATGGAAAAACAGTGGAAACAGTGTCAGACTTTGTTTTTTTGGGCTCCAAAATCACTGCAGATGCTGATTGCAGCCATGAAATTAAAAGACGCTTGCTCCTTGGAAGGAAAGTTATGACCAACCTTGATAGTATATTGAAAAGCAGAGACATTACTTTGCCAACCAAGGTCCGTCTAGTCAAGGCAATGGTTTTTCCCGTGGTCATGTATGGATGTGAGAGTTGGACTGTGAAGAAAGCTGATCGCCGAAGAATCGGTGCTTTTGAACTGTGGTGTTGGAGAAGACTCTTGAGAGTCCCTTATACTGCAAGGAGATCCAACCAGTCCATTCTAAAGGAGATCAATCCTGGATGTTCATTGGAGGGACTGATGCTAAAGCTGAAACTGCAATACTTTGGCCACCTCATGCGACGAGTTGACTCACTGGAAAAGACTCTGATGCTGGGAAAGGTTGGGGGCGGGAGGAGAAGGGGACGACAGAGAATGAGATGGCTGGATGGCATCACCGACTCTGTGGACATGAGTTTGAGTGTACTCCGGGAGTTGGTGATGGACAGGGAGGCCTGGCGTGCTGTGATTCATGGGGTCGCGGAGAGTCGGACACGACTGAGCGACTGAACAGAACTGAACTGAACTGGCTCTTTTGACTATTTGTGTATTTTATTTCTGACTCATTTCTCTAAGGTGCCATTCTTTTAAAATACTGCAGCACAAGGAAGGACAGTTATATAATCAAATGATGGCTTGAAAGCAGGCACCCTGGGCATCAGCCATGAAATATACATTCAAGGATCAGATAGCAATAAAAAGAAAGGAGACTGGGGGGAAAAGAACAGCAGCGCCTCAGGGACCTGTGAGACAGTCACTAAGTATCTAACATCTGTGTCATTAGAGTCCCCACCCTTTGACCAGCGGGAGACAGAACCCCAGTAGAGGCTGGAGAGTCAATTCTACCCTTTCTGGAAGTCTTTTGGGATGCAGCGGTTTTTACCACCTGTCTGAAAACATCACACAGGGCCAGGCTTACAGCAGAACTTCTTATGAAGCTGTAGGCAGCTCAGTACGTATCCATTTATAACCACCCTCCCTCCTTCCCCGCCTCATTCCCATCTCCCTCTCCACTGCTTCCAGGAGCTTGCACGCCCCATGGACATGTTAGCACAGAAGATTTGATTCTGTTTTCTAGCAAACGTATTTCCCTTCATCTTTCTGGAGTCCTCTTATTTCTGTTTTTCTTCTAGTTGTGTCTTGGAGGTTTTGTTTTTCCCTCTTGTAGTTTCAATTTCTTTGTATATTCATTCTGTCTTTTAAACTTCTATTCTAATTGTCTTCCATACCACCAAGTTAGATTATCAGTCACTATTTTCTCTTTTAATATATTAGTTAGAAGTAGTTTTAGTTCTGGAAAAGTTGTGGGTGATTGAATCTCGTCATGTGCTCCTTTTTATATTTTAATTCAACTTTTTGTCTGTCTCCTCCAACAATGTTATTTCTCTAAAACCTAACTATTGTGACTATCCCAATTGCATCTCTGTGGCTACTGCGTCTTCGTAAGGTATTCATGCTACTGCTAAGTCACTTCAGTCGTGTCCGACTCTGTGTGACCCCATAGACGGAAGCCCACCAGGCTCCCCCTTCCCTGGGATTCTCCAGGCAAGAACACTGGAGTGGGTTGCCATTTCCTTCTCCAATGTGTGAAAGTGAAAAGTGAAAGTGAAGTTGCTCAGTCGCATCTGACCCTTAGCGACCCCACGGACTGCAGCCTACCAGGCTCCTCCATCCATGGGATTTTCTAGGCAACAGTACTGGAGTGGCTTGCCATTGCCTTCTCCGACTTGAACAGCACATATTTATTACCTCATATTTTCTGTGGGTGAAGAGTTCAGGCATGGCTTAGTTGGATCCTCTGGTTCAGGGTTTCTCACAAGGCTGCGGTCACAGTGTTGGCCAGAGCTATGGTCTCGTCTGAAAACTCAACGCGCGTTGAGCCCATTCAAATTTGCTTCTTCTTTCTCTGGTTTCTGAGCGATTCCGGTCTTTGCCTACAGTGAGCTCTAGAGTAACCTCATCGCGAGAACTTCTCGGGGCCTTATATCAGTGTCCTATTCCTGCTCTAACAAATTGCTGCAACTCTGTGGCCTACAGTGGCTTAAATGTATTACTGTTCTGGATGTTCAGTTCAGTTCAGTTCAATCGCTCAGTCGTGTCCGACTCTTTGCGACCCCATGAATCACAGCACGCCAGGCCTCCCTGTCCATCACCAACTCCCAGAGTTCACTCAAACTCATGTCCATCGAGTCGGTGATGCCATCCAGCCATCTCATTCTCTGTTGTCCCCGTCTCCTCCCACCCGCAATCCAGTCCTAAAATTAAGATGTCAGCTTACCTTTGTTCCTTTTGGAGACTTTGGGGAAGAATTCGTTTCCATGTTTCTTGAGTTTGCAGAGGCTGCCTCCAGTCCTGATAGGCCTGGCTGGATTTTTCTCAAACCTTGTTTCTCATTCTAACGGCTGAACACCCTGTCCCCACTTAGAACTGGTTCTGGTGTCTCCTGGCTTCTAAGCTTTCCTTCGTGGCCTGACAAGCGACTGTTCCTTTAAGCAGGCCTCTGGCTGTCAGGCACCATTGCTTGTCCGTTTGAATCATCACCCACCCCTCGCTGCCGTGCCTCAGTGTCTTCATGGCACCCATGTACTATGTTTGTCCCTCAGGAGGGCTGTGGGATTGGTGCCAGGGAGATAACAAAATCCCTAATGTTCAAGTCCCTTATATAAAATGGCTTGGTATTTGCATCTACACCATCTTCCCTTTGCTTGAAGTAAATTGTTGTAATTACAATGTAAATGCTATGTACATTTTTTGTCCTTTCTTTGTGCTTAGTCACATTCTGTCCTGTTGACTTTTTGAGACTCATGGACTATAGTCCGCCAGGCCCCTCTGTAAATGTGATTCTCCCTACACAAATACTGGAGTGGGTTGCCATTCCCTTCTCCAGGGGATCTTCCTGACCCAGGATTCAAACCTGGGTCTCCTGCATTGCAGGCAGCTTCTTTACCATCTGACCCACCAAACAGTTGGCACCAAGTGGCAGGTTAAAGTTTTGCTTTTTGGAGCTTTCTGGGGTCCTCCCTCCCCCAACTCAAGGTTGGCTGAATCTTCAGTTGGTTGAATATGCAGGTGTGGAACCTGGAAATTCAGAGGGCCAGCTGTACTTTTCTGGATTTCTTAAGTGCTAAGCACTGCCTGGTTCACTGTCAGTCACAGTCCTGTCAGCAGGTGAAGTGCTACCTGCAAGTGAGTCCCCTCCCTCCACGCCTCTTTCTTAGCTCTATGAGCTGTGTAGACTCCAGGGGCAGACCCCTCCTGGGCTCTCCTGTCCTGTCTACTCCAGCCCCAAGCTCCTGTTCTGCAATTCAGGGACTTCCCAGCAGGGCGCTCCTTAGAGGTGGGGACCTCATTTTGCATATGCTCAACTCCAATACTTTGGCTACCTGGTGCAAAGAGCTAACTCACTGGAAAAGACCCTGATGCTGGGAAAGATTGAAGGCAAGAGGAGAAGGGGACAACAGAGGCTGAGATGGTTGGATGGCATCACTGACTCAATGAACATGAGTTGGAGCAAACTCCAGGAGATGGTGAAGGCCAGGGAAACCTGGTGTGCTGCAGTCCATGGGGTTGCCAAGAGTTGGACATGACTTAGCAACTGAATAACAACTGTATTATAACTCCTTTGTGTGTGCGTGTGTGTGTGTGCACACGCTTAGTCACTCGGTCATATCCAACTCTTTGTGACGCCATGGACTGTGGCCCGCCAGGCTTCTCTGTCCTTGGGGATTCTCCAGCAAGAATAGTGGAGTGGGTTGCCATGTCTTCCTCCAGGGAATCATCCCAATCCAGGGATCAAACCCAGGTCTCCCACACTGCAAGTGGATTCTTTGCTGACTGAGCACCAGGGAAGCCCAAGAATACTGGAGTGGGTAGCCTATCCCTTCTCCAGGGGATTTTCCCAACTCTGGAATCGAACTGGGGTCTCCTGCATTGCAGGCAGATTGTTTACCGGCTGAACTGCCAGGGAAGCCCATTAAACTCCAAGCTGTCCTGAAAAAACACCCGATTTTGTTCAACCATGTTAAACTCATTGTTGTTATAGAAAAAAAAAATCTGATTTTCACATTTTCATTTTACCTCCTAAATGTATAATTTCATCAAACTCCCTTTCACAAATGGCTCTTCTATAGATCATTAACCACAAGATTTTGTTCTCTTATAAAAATATATCAGGAGGATTTGAGAGTCTGAAAGTGTGATGAAAATCCTGTGTTGGTCTGAGCATACGCGGAGAATCATCGGGAACATTCTCTTCCAGCTGTCCTCAGATGGCGGCTCAGAGTCTTCGGCACGTTCTTTTGACAGATTTTGTGCCTCATTTCCTCACTTGTAACACAGAAATACTAATGCAGCGCCAACCAGCCTTAAAGGGGTGTTCTGAGAATCCTAGCCACATGGTAACTAAAACTGTATTTCGTATATGATTTCGACCTTATGTATTTACAGTACTCTAGGGTCTGAATATCTTATATTACTTTTGGCTCCTCTTGTTGTGACTAGAAGCTGTGAATTATATAGACCGTGATGGAAAAATCGCTCCCTGCACAGAACCCTGGACTGCAGTGTCCATAAAAGGCAATGTGCTGGCTCCAGAAATTGCATGATTTCATAGCTAACCTGTGGTTCTACTTCCCTCCCCTTCACATCTGAAGGCACATTGGCGCAGAGCGGAGAAGAGCTTCTCTCTCTCTTTTTTTTTTTTTCTATTTTCATCTCACAGCTCTGTTTCCAAGTCTCCTAGCTGGAAAGCTATTTCTATATGGGAAAGATATTGCTCCTGGAATGATCCTATGGTCTAGCCTCTCTCCCAGGGCGGAAATCCTCTCTACCAAACTGAGAGATGACCTGCCCAGCATTACTTAATGTATATACGTATTTATTGAGCACCTACTGTGTGCTAGACATTGTGTCAGGCCTCGCACGTTGGCAACGTTTGTCGCTCAGTCGTATCCAACTCTTTGCGACCCCATGGACTGTAGCCCACCAGGCTCCTCTGTCCATGGAATTCTTTAGGCAGGAACACTGGAGGAGGTAGCCATTCTCTTCTCCAGGAGATCTTTCTAACCCAGGGATTGAACCTGGGTCTCCTGCATTGCAGGCCAGATTCTTTACGACTGAACCACCAGGGAAGCAACACCTGAGACCTGGGGTTGCAAAGAGTCAGGCACATTGGCAGACCCTGAGATAAAGATATAAGTCAAGTAGTTTGGGTGAGAGAGGGTCCCAGAAAACATTGGACATGGGGGATGCGAGACAGGGAAGGTCTCACATGAAGGAAGACATGAAGGTCATTATCAAGCAAGTTGCTACTGTGGACAAAGAGAGTTCAGTCCCACTGGCAATCTCAGAAAACCATGAACTGAAACTCAGGATTAACCTAATGGAGGAACAGGGGGAAGGGAATTCATCCACCAATTCTCCACTGGTTCAGGGTGCTTTCAAAGGGGAATTCACGGTCAGCATTTCTGACTTCCCTGTGCTTGGACGCTGTGTGTTCCCCAAGGCAAGAAAAGACCTTCAAGTGGAGATTTTCAAGGTCAGCCTTTGACTCTGGAAGTGAATGCCAAAAGATCTGGGGCGAGGGGCACCTATAACATCTGCTCCATGCGGGGAAGACAGAATCAATATCCCCTTTCCTACTCCTACTGTGACCTGAGGGAGGGATGGGACACTCACTCCTTGAACCCAGTGGTGTCCAAGCAGGGTGGGGTATGGGTGGACGGCGGGAAACCCTGGAGTAACGGAGGTGGCGAGTCTGAGCGAACGTTGTGCCAAACCTGAGTCTCACCGGGTGAAGGTGAGCAGTGAGAACCTCGGCTCCAGACGACCTCAGGCGTCTGGAACCCAAATGATGAATGAGGTGGAAACACCAGTCTCCCAGGGAAAAAAAGAAAACAGACAAAGGCAAACCTGAGGCAGAGGTTAGGAGGATGCGGGTAAGTGTCTCTCTTCCTTTCCTTCCTTTCTCTCTTCTCTCTCCTTTCTGCGGGAGCTAGTAGAAAACACAAGTCAGGGAGCCAGGCAGAAGGGCCAGCAGGGCGGCCACCCAGGGGTGGGGAGGGTGCTTTCCTTAGGCCTGGCTTCTGCTTAACAGTACTGAGCAAAGCCAGTGCATGCGATGCCAAGACGGGCCTAAGCCCACTGGCTCACAGGAAGGAGCAGCTAACCCCAGCCGGGCTGCAGGTCGTGTGGGGTATGGGATGAGGCAGGACTGAGCCTCTGTGAGTCAGAAAGCACTCCGGGGCAGGACTTCCGCAGGGGCTCCAATGGTTAAGACTTTGCCTTCCATCGTAGGAGGTGCAGGTTTGATTCCTGGTCCCATGTGCCTTGGGGGCCAAAAAACCAAAGTATAAAAAATATTGTGACAAATTCAACAAAGAGTTTAAAACTTGTCCACCTCAAAAAAAAAAAAAAGGCTACCATGGTGGCTCAGTGGTAAAGAATCCACCTGCTAATGCAGGACACATGTGGTTCAATCCCTGCTCCAGGAAGATCTCACATGTCACAGAGCATCTAAACCAGTGTGTGTCTCAGCTATTGAGCCTGCTGCTCTAGAGCCTGGGAGCCACAACTCTGAGCCCACACCCTAGAGCCCATGCTCCACAAGAGACACCACCCCGAGGAGAAGCCTGCACACTGCAACTAGACAGTGCCACACCCCCCCGTCTCTGCCACTAGAGGAAAGCCCTTGCAGCAACACAGACCCAGCACAGCCAAAAATAAATAAATAAGAAGTTTCAAAAAATGTGTCATATGAACTTAAAAAAATCTAGGACTTTCCTGGTGGTGCAGTAGATAGAATCTGCCTGCCAAAGCAGGGGACATGGGTTCAATCCCTGGTCCAGGAAGATCCCACATGCTACAGAGCAAGTAAGGCTGTGTACCACAACTGCTGAAGCTTGAGTACACCTGGAGCCTGTGCTCCGCAGTAGGACAAGCCACTGCAGACGAGCCTGCGTACAGCAACTGCAGAGTAGCCCCTGATCACCACAATAAAGAAAGCCCGAGAGCCACAAATATCCAGCACAATCAAAAATAATTTTTTTTAATTAAAAAAAAAAGAACTCATTCAGGGGTGCTAGGGCAGGTGGGGGTGTCTCTCCAAGGCAAGGCAGCTTGAGGAGAAGCACTCCACTTGTTAGGATGGTTTTCTCCGGGTTGGACTATAATCTACCTCCCTTGCACTTTTCCTGGGACCCTTGTGGATTCCTTGATCAGTCCCAAGAAAGCTTTTGTTAACATAGTGCCTGGTCCCTGGCAACCAATAAAAGCTCCCCTTTGGGTATGTGTTTGTGCTTTGTGAGATACTGGGAAGGTTATCGGGCTTCCTTGGTGGGTCAGCGGTAAAAAATCCACCTGCCAATGCAGGAGACTTGGGTTCGATCCCTGGGTTAGGAAGATCCCCTGGAGGAGGGCATGGCAACCCACTCTAGTATTCTTGCCTGGAGAATCCCCATGGACAGAGGAGCCTGGCGGGCTACAGTCCATGGGGTCGCAAAGAGTCAGACAAGACTTAGTGGCTAAACACAACAGGAAGGTTATGATAAAAATGTTGTAACTAATGTCCCCTCCCCTGGTTTCAGCTAGACTGTTCTAGTCCTGATATTTTCAGGGAAAGTGACTCTTCCCAGGGCACAGGTAGGGCTTGTGGTGCTCTACAGCTGAGCTCCTCGTCCCTGACCTTCTATTTTCCATCTCAGATTCGCAATCCAAGGCGTCATCTCAAACAGCAAGGTCCTTCTTCAATTCCCTCTGGTCTCCCTTTACAACCCCACCACTGAGATGTCTTTCATTCTGGTGCTCAGCCTCTGACAGAATTGTAAATGTCCTGAGGTGTGTTCAGTTTACCTCCCATTGAAAGAAACATATTTTGCTACCCTGTGAACCTGCCATATTAGCCAAAAGGGGCTTTGATTCATTTTAGGTTGTATGAAATGTAGAGCAAAAAGTACGTTTAGACTGAAATGCTCACACGTTCAGTGACAAAGCACAGTGACAATGTATATGGCTGCTATATCACGCAAACCAAACCAAACAGGAAAGCAACAAAGCAACTGCCATTTTTAGCCAAAGCAGCATCTTTAAGAATGAATGACAATAGTGCCCACATGTTCACGAGTCTGCTTGTGGTCGCTTTGCAAGTTTGTGTAACTGATGCTCTTACATCCCAATTAGGGTCTGAAACATTAGGATCTTTTACAACAGAAACAAGCCTTTTATTGTTTGCTCTGCTTTATATAGTACCACTCAACCATGAAACAACTAGATTAATGTACAAATTGTAGCAGGGAATTGAAAAGTTTGGCTAAAAGAGCTGTGTCTTTTGAGCGAAACATTTTCTATTTCATTCTAATTGCATGTTTATGGATTTCTGAGAAATTAAGAATGATGTGTCCTCCTTACAGCAGGCATTCACACCAAAGGGAGAGAAAAATAAAGGGGGGAATTTTACAACAAAAAACTCAGAGGGAAGAATAGGATTGCTTTTCTTGCCCAACAACAACAACAAAAAAAACCAGAAGAAATGGGCTCTCTCAGTATAGGGCATAACCTTTTCTTTTTCAATTCACATGTTGCTGTTCAGTTGCTCAGTGGTGTCTGACTCTTTGCGACCCCACGGACTGAAGCCCTGTTCTTCATCATCTCTTGGAATTTGCTCAAGCTCACGTCCATTAAGTCGGTGATGCCATCCAACCATCTTATTCTCTGCCACTCTCTTTTCATTTTGCTTTCAATCTTTCTCAGGATCAGGGTCTTTTCCAGTGAACTGGGTCTTCGCATCAGGTTGCCAAAGTATTAGAGCTTCAGCTTTAGAATCAGTCCTTCCAATGAATATTCGCATGTGGTTGTCCCTAATTCTCATTCATTTTGCTAGAATTTTTAATAATGTTAAATATCTCAGCAATGAATTTTCAATTCTAAATTCCATTGACAATGTAGTTTAAAAAATTCAATCTGGAGAATTTATCTAAACACCCACACCCACACATATGCTCTCCAAATTTAAGTGTATATATATGTATATTTAGGGCTTCCCTGATAGCTCAGTTGGTAAAGAATCCACCTGCAATCCAGGAGACCCCGGTTCAATTCCTGGGTCAGGAAGATCCGCTGGTGAAGGGGTAGACTACCCACTCTAGTATTCTTGGGCTTCCCTTGTGGCTCAGCTGATAAAGAATCTAGCTGCAACGCGGGAGACCTGGGTTCGATCCCTGGGTTGGAAAGATCCCCTCGAGGAGGGAAAGGCTACCCATTCCAGTATTCTGGCCTGGAGAATTACATGGCCTGTATAGTCCTTGGGGTTGCACAGAGTCAGACAAGACTGAGCGACTTTCACTCACTCACTCATATATGTGTTTAAAATAAACACTTTCTTTTCCTTAATATTACTGACCCTGAATCTGACTGTGTATTTAATAAGAATATATTTCTTTTATAAATGACCTTTCTTCTTTTCCCATTTTTATTGGGAACTGCATTTCCATTGATTCCCATTCTACCAAAAGAGAAACCATTTTTAAAGTCAGGTTAGAAGTATTTTTCCTTGCCTTTTGATCTTAATAACTGACATAAAAGTAGGTTATGTCCTACTTCTAGAAAAGAGCCTGTGCACACTGAGGAATGCATGAAGGGAAGCTGTAGTTTAAAAAAGTCATTGTCATTCTCTATTTTCTGAAATATTGAAATTATTAAAGCTGAAATCATCCCTAAGCATGATTTTGCTTCTTTTAGAGAAATGTGGATTTATGTCAAAATCTAAATCCTAGAGAAAAACTAACGACAGTTTTCAAAGAAAAGCAAGTTTTTCAAAATATAAACAGAATGAACAGTGATAGGTTCATAAATGAGGTCAAAAGAGAAAGAACACGAAACATCTGTTGCTAATATTCCTCTAATGCTTATAGTAAAAATTTCCAAATTAAGTAGTTCTAAGTTGTAAAAACTTGCTTTCTGAATTTTCAGTGACAGAAGGGGAAGAGATCAGAAATCTCAGCAAACCATTCTTGCCTGATAATTGTTCTCATTTTTTTTCTCATTGTTTTTGAGTAAGGTAACACTTTTTTTCTGCCCATCACCAACACTGTCAAATAAATTTTGTTTAGATTTTTTGAAGCAGGAGTTTAGACTGATACTTCTGGGACTGAAGCCTGGAATAGAATCATCATTTTGTTGTTCAGTCGCCAAGCTGTGTCCGCCTCTTTGCAACCCCACAGACTGCAGCACACCAGGCCTCCCTGTCCCTCACCATCTCCCTCCGTTTGCCCAAGTTCATGTCCATTAAATCGGTGATGCTATCCAACCATCTCATCCTCTGTCACCCTCTTCTCCTGCCTTCAATCTTTCCCAGGACCAGGGTCTTTTCCAATGAAGTTGATATATAGATGCAAGAATGTTAATTGCATCTATTAACTCTAAATGCCCCCCACACATTACTTTCTTAATTCTTCCAAACAATCCTATAAATCAGTCATTATTATATCTACTTCACAGATTAGGAAGGGTGAGTCTTAGATTCAACAACTGGCAGAAAGTGGAACTGAGATTCAAGCAGAGGTCCATCTGTCTCCAAGCTAAAGTATCAGTGACTCCCACATAGGGTTAAACAAGCTGATTAAAGATAAAGGCAAAGAACACGGTGGGAAAAACAGGGTTAAATATGGGCCACTTTCCTCAGAGGTATTAATGAATAGATTTGTGAATCAAAATTGGATGCAAGTGATAAGGCAGGAATTGAAAGAAATTGTTAGGTTAGGATTCAATTTCCCTGACAGCTCAGCAGGCAAAGGATTCGTCTGCAATGCAGGAGAGACACAGATGTGATTTGATCCCTGGGTCGGGAGGACTCCCTGGAGAAGGAAATGGCAACCCACTCCAGTATTCTTGCCTGAAGGATCCCAGGGACAGAGGAGCCTCTCGGGTGATCGTCCATGAGGTTGCAAAGAGTTGGACATGACTGAGCGCATGGCATATGATAAAATACACAGGATTCAATTTAGGGCTGGCTTTGAAGTTTGGATTTTATCGAGAGTTTTGAAGTGGGGATGGCTTTTTATATTTGAGATTGAGTTTAGATCCAGAGGAGCATTTTCATTAAGGACTGCAAAGGATGGGAACACAGCAGTGTTAACTTCCTATAGGACAAGAATCACCCTGGGGAATTGTTGGAACTACAGATTCCTGGTTCCTCTCCTTTCTGATGAATCCACCTCCCAGGGTTAATCCACGACCCATCAGGAAAGTAGAGAACCAGCTTCCTACTAGAGAGTCAGATTCCCTGGTGGCTCAGACAATGAAGAGTCTGCCTGCAATTCGGGAGACCCGGGTTCAGTCCCCGGGTCAGGAAGATACCCTGGAGAAGGAAATGGCAACCCACTCCAGTATTTTTGCCTGAAAAATCCCGTGGATGGAGGAGCCTGGTAGGCTACAATCCATGGGTTTGAAAAGAGTTGGACATGTCACTTACTAGAGAGTCATATGGATCTTTATCAATCTTCTTTATGAATATTGATGTCTGGGCCCCACCCCTCAGTTAAAACCATAATTCAAGGGGATGGGAGCAGTTGTTATGTTTTAAAAGTTCCCCACATGATTCCATTGGGAAGCCAGGGTTGAAATTGCAAATAGATGGTTAGAGATGAAAAGAGATAATTTCTCTTCTGGATTCATAAAGCTCTTTAGTGAACCTCTTCTTTGCTAATTTTTGCTTCAGTTCAGTTTGTTTCATTCACTCAGTCCTGTCCAACTCTTTGCGACCCCATGGACTGCAGCATGCCAGGCCTCCCTGTCCATCAACAACTCCCAGAGTTCACTCAAACTCATGTCCATTGAGTCAGTGATGCCATCCAACCATCTCATCCTGTTGTCCCCTTCTCCTCCCACCTTCAATCTTTTCCAGCATCAGGGTCTTTTCCAATGAGTCAGTTCTTCGAATCAGGTGACCAAAGTATTGGCGCTTCAGCTTCAGCATCAGTCCGTCCAGTGAATATTAAGGACTGATTTCCTTTAGGATGGCTTGGTTGTATCTCCTTGTAGTCCAAGGGACATTCAAGAGTCTTCTCCAAAACCATGGATCAAAAGTATCAATTCCTCGGCACTCAGCTTTCTTTATAATCCAACGCTCATATCCATACATGACTACTGAAAAAACCATAGCTTAACCATAGCACACTGCTTAATTTATATGTATTTGCATGCTTTTTTTTTATAATAGCATTGTAGCCTTGAAGGACAGAGACACTGACTTTATCACCCACATACTTAGCACTGTGATATTGAATAAATAAATATTTGCTCTGTGCATATAGGCATTCCAAGGACATCCTTGGTGGCTCTCTACAAGGATAAGAAATATACCCTTTACATATAATGCAAATTCATTACATGCAAATTCACTCAAAGAAGGGACTTGCTCTCTATTTTCTTTATGAATTATCAAGATTCACTCAACGTTAAGCAGTTTAATCATTCACTGGATTCTAGGGAGCCTTGTTCTTCCAAGTCCTTATCTCATCCACAAGCCTTTCCTTGCATCGGCCTTTTCTGAGCAGTTCCTGCCTTATCTCTCCGGAATTCAGGCTGGCCCTTAGTTACTTGTTTAATAAATAGAAGATAGCCTTTGGGGACAGCCAATGCTAGGCCCCACATGGCATGGCTTAGTTTCATTGAGTTAAATCATTGGAAGGACTGATGCTAAAGCTGAAACTCCAATACTTTGGCCACCTCATGCGACGAGTTGACTCACTGGAAAAGACTCTGATGCTGGGAGGGATTGGGGGCAGGAGGAGAAGGAGACGACAGAGAATGAGATGGCTGGATGGCATCACCGACTCAATGGACATGAGTTTGAGTGAACTCCGGGAGTTGGTGATGGACAGGGAGGCCTGGCGTGCTGTGATTCATGGGGTCGCAAAGAGTCGGACATGACTGAGCGACTGAACTGAACTGAACTGAATGCTAGGCCATAAGAATCTTGCAGCCCTGGGAGCATCCTTGAAGCCCTGAACTGCTGTGTTTAAGTCCAGCTACCCTGAGACCACGATGCTTAACAGACCATGTGGTGAGTTCCTGAAATTACAAGAGAGAGATGCCTGGCCAACCCTGGAAGCACCTCTGGACAAGAGTAATGTCAAAAGACTTAGAGCCCTTTTTAACCTTCCAAAGCACGTCATACAAAAATAACACCGTGATGTCCTATCTACAGTATACATAAAATAAAATGTAAGTAATTTTTAATAAAACATGTGTTTCAATATTTTAATGCCTCAAGCAAAGCACACAATAAGCAGAAAGAAGAAGGCAGGTGTATAAAGAATCACTGGAGAATACAAAATTACAAATGCAGCTGGCAACCCAAATACTATAAACACATTTTTTGTATAAACAAAAAGTCAAATACAGTATCTCTTGATTTTATATGTCAGGTACATTTCTGGAAAATTCAATATATATCAAGAGTCTATATATTAAAATTCAATATGTATCAGAAGCCTTCTGTTTAGGAGTTCTGGTTCTGGGTAAAAGGGAGCAGATGGATTGGGAAAGGAGCCCGGAGCTGAACTACCACCAGTGAGCTCCTATTTTTACCACCTCCAGTAGCCCCCATACCTGGACTCAAGGTCGTTTGAAACCTAGATGTCAACTCTAGTCACAGACAGAACGAGCTTTAGAAAACTCTTTAGGTCTGGCAGAAGCAACCAGAAACAGGACTCCTAATAGAGTTTGGGAGGAAATCCAAGCTCTTCTTTGCTCCTTCTCTTCTCTATTTTTTGAGCCCTGAAGCGAAGTCACTCAGTCGTGTCCGACTCTTTGCAACCCTGTGGACTGTAACCTACCAGGCTCCTCCATCCATGGGATTTTCCGAGCAAGAGTACTGGAGTGGGTTGCCATTTCCTTCTCCAGGGGGCCTTCCCGACCCAGGGATCAAACCCAGGTCTCCCACATTGTAGGCAGACGCTTTACTGTCTGAGCCACTAGGGAACTCCTACCTCCAGGCAATCCCAGTCATAGCAGAAGCAGTGGGAGCCCGTAGGTATCGAAGAAAACTCTGCAGTGTGGATGGCTTCCTCTTTGGTCAGACAAGCTGTGATGCCACAAGGGGAAGCAAATCCTAATGCTTTCTCCTCCCTCTGTGCTCCCATCTCTCAGTCCTGAACATGAGCACTGTTCTGAGACGTGTGCACCCGAGTGGGATAGCTTTCAAGATGCAGGACCAACAAGGGAACCCCAGGGAACTAGAATGGACCAGCATCAGGGAGCAAAGGGGACACCTCAGCAAAGTTCCTGGCACTGAGAGTGCACAAAACAGCTGAGGTCCCCCAGCTTCAGACTGCAGTAAAGACTGATCAATTGTCACCTGAAGGTTCCAGAAAAATTGAGCCCAGGACTGTGACCACGGTTGGTATTTCCCATTCCCGTTCCAAGTGTTTTTATTGTGCTATATCAGACCTGATGGAACTTGGTTCTTAAAAATTTTTTCTTACTCTGTAAACACAGGAAGAGAGAGGCCACGATCACATGCAAGGAAAAAAAAAAGATGAAGAAATGAAGATGAACACTGTGGGCATGACTAGAGCAGTAGAGCTTCATTCGCTAAGTTCTGTCTGACTCCTTTCAACCCCATGAGCTGCAGCACACCAGGTTTCCCTGTCCATCACCATCTCCCGGAGTTGCTCAAACTCCTGTCCATTAAGTCGGTGATGCCATCCAACCATCTCACCCTCTGTCGTCCCCTTTTCCTCCTGCCCTCAATCTTCCCCAGCATCAGGGTCTTTTGCAATGAGTCTATTCTTCACATCAGGTGGCCAAGGTATTGGAGCTTCAGCTGCAGCACCGTCCTTCCAATGAATATTTAGGGTTGATTTTCTTTAGAATTGACTGGGTTTGATCTCCTTGTTGTCCAAGGAATCTTCAAGAGACTTCTCTAGCACCATAGTTCGAAAGCATCAGTTTTTCTGTCCTCAGCCTTTTTTATGGTTCAAATATCCCATCCATACATGACTACTGGAAAAACCATAGCTTTGATTATATGGACTTTTGTCAGCAAAGTGATGTCTTGCTTTTTAATATGCTGTCTAGGTTTGTCAGAGCTTCCTTCCAAGGGGCAAGTGTCTTTTAATTTCATGGCTGCATGGGGAAGCTTAACAATCCTTTTATTTTTACAGTTGAGGACAATGTGACTCAGGATGTCTCCCCCCAAGTGGCATGGTATCCGATGTCTGCTAGGTCGCGTTAGCAAAAGCAGTTTGCTCATCTCTCGCCAGAAATTTTTCAGGTCCTTGACTCAGAAGACTTACCTTGACACTTAGCAAGATGATTAGGATTCTTCCATGAGCAGTCTGCTTTTTCAAATTATCACTTCCTGGCACTGAGAATGTAGTTCAATTTTGCATTTGCAGAAAACTGTAATCACGAGGTGTTGATAACGCACCTGACAGTTTGGATGTCACATCATTTGAAAGCCTGCAGGCTCCTGAATCTTCAGTTCGCTCCTGAGATCAAAGATACGTGGAAGGGCAAAGTGAAGAATAGAGATCAGATTCAGGGCACCGAGGTTGTACTTTTCTCTTTTTTTTCTTTTTTTATAGGAGAATTTTCCCCCCCAATTTTTAAAGTCTTTATCAAATTTGTTACAATATTGCTTCTGCTTTATGTTTAGGCACATGGGATCTAACCTCCCTGACCAGGGATTGAACCTGCAACCCCCTGCATTGGAAGGTAAAGTCTTCACTACTGGACTGCCTGTGAAGTCCTTATATTTTTATTTCCATTGAACAAAATATATTCTTTCTTCATGTGAACTAAAGGGAAAGTTCAGCCCGAGTCCCTGCTTGGATTTCCACTGACTGCCCTGTTCTGTCCCATGCCATAGGTAGCTCTGGCTTAGCATAGACCTGACCTGAGACTCCCAGAACGAGAAAAATCCAGCAGCTGCCAAAGGAGGATGAGAAACCTTTCCATCAGGCTAATGAAACCTGTCAGCACCAGCAGGGCCCCAGAACCTGATCTCCCAGGATGTAAGAAGGATGGAAAAGCAGCCAAGAGAGAAGGAGGGGCAGGGAGGGGACAGGATTCTTCACTACATGGATTAGGGCAAGAGAGGGAAGAGTCTGGCAGGAAGCAGTCATGAAACGAAATAAAACTGAAATATGGTACAACTGGCAAATCGCTGACTTGGCACTCTGGACTTGACCTGTTCCTAGGGTGCAGCTTCTTTGGGGCTGGCGGCCTGGAAGCGGGTTTGCCTAAGCTTCAGGGTCCTCTCTGACCTGTCCTTTCCAAGGCTAGGAAGGGGCCCTAGCAATATGCTCATTCGATCTTAAGGATTTTTTTTTTAATTAAAAAAATACAGAAAAAATTTTGAGAAGTGGAAGACAGTCACCAGAAATCTAACAACTCAGAGACTATCACTGTTAACATTTTGGTAAACACTTTTCATACACACATGAAGACTTCTATCTCTTCAAATACACAGCTACACTGATGTATTCAATTTTATATACTGTCTATGCTACTCTGTAGGAGAAGGCAATGGCAAGCCACTCCAGTACTACTGCCTAGAAAATCCCATGGATGGAGGAGCCTGGTTGGCTGTAGTCCGTGGGATCGCTAAGGGTCGGACACGACTGAGCGACTTCACTTTCACTTTTCACTTTCACACATTGGAGAAGGAAATGGCAACCCACTCCAGTGTTCTTGCCTGGAGAATCCCAGGGAAGGGGGAGCCTGGTGGGCTTCCGTCTATGGGGTCACACAGAGTCGGACACGACTGAAGTGACTTAGCAGTAGCAATGCTACTCTGTAACCTACTTGTCTCACTTGTTGGGACATCTTTCTAACCAGCTAAAAATCATCTTCGCTTTTTTTTTTCCTCCAGTTTTATTGAAATGTAACTGGTATACAGTGCTGTGTAAGTTTGAGGCACACGGTATAATGACTTGACTTACCTAAATCATGAAATGACTATCACTATAAGTTTACTGAACAGCCATCATCTCATATAGATACCAAATTAAGTTTTTAAAAAATTGTACAAGTAGGATATTTTAACCATAGTCAGTTATACCCACTGTGTCTTTCCATCTCAACTGCCTTCATGGATAGTTTTTGGATTTTCTAAGGGAGGGTTGAGTTAGGAATACCCTAAATTAACTGCAACTGAGAGAGATGTTTGGGAACATTTTAACAAAAACAAATGAGAAATGATAAGCTTCTATTTAGATATATATAAAGGGTAGCTTATTTTACATTCCTTAAATTCATTTATTAAAAAATTAGGAGAAATTCAGGTTAAAGCTCACTGGAATAGGAAATAAAACAGTTACAATGAGTGATTAAGTCAGTAGAAGTTATACTGGTATGGAGAAGGAAAGTATAACACAGACTTTCAGATCATACTGGACTTCCCTGGTGGCTCAGACAGTAAAGCGTCTGCCTACAATGTGGGAGACCCGGGTTTGATCCCTGGGTCAGGAAGATCCCCTGGAGAAGGAAATGGCAACCCACTCCAGTATCCTTGCCTGGAGAATCCCTTGGATAGAGGAGCCTGGTGGGCTGCAGTTCATGGGGTCGCAAAGAGTCGGACACGACTGAGCGACTTCACTTTCAGATCATACTAAAACCAGTCATTCATTATGAGGAAGGAAAATTCTATCAGGAGAAACAAATGGTATTTGGACTGTTTGAAAATCCTATTAATGAAAGGCGGATCTGTTAACTCATCGGAAAAGAATTTAAAAAACTCTTACAGATTAACCCTGAAATGTTGACATTGGTAAGGAGAATATACAGGTTAATCCTCCAATACACTGAGGATTTTGGTGATTAAACTATTGAATATTGTCAATTTGAAGACACTGACACACCAAAAAATGCTTAAAATACTCTGAAATCTTATAGTTCATCTATGAAACTTGCCTGCTTTCTCCAAATTTGACAAAATCCAAGAGGTATGACACTACTAACAGCTAGTTGCAAAGTTGAAAGAAATCTCTTCTAAATTATCAATAATAAAAAAAATTTAATTAAGTAGGCATGAGGAAAGACTGAATTTTCTTTCTATACACACTATAAAAATAGTAAAAAAAAATCACTGTCTTTTGAAGAGACTATCAGAATGTATGCACTAATATTGTAGGAAAAAAAGCATTTCAGAGATGCACGAGGAAATAAATTATTTAGAAACACTGCTACCTTTCTGGATTTTGTAATGTTTGTGGTATTTAGTAGCTTTAAAAATTTTAGTTTGTGTGATTTTTATTATACTAAATATCCAGTTTTTAAACCCAATTTGATATTTCTAATTTTGTACTCTTCCTCTAAAAGAGGGTCTCTTGAAATTTTATAAGCTTTATATCTTTTATACATTTTTTTCTTTTTAAAATCTCTTTAACACATTTTAAAACTGTGGTAAAATATATACGACATAAAATTTACCATCTTTCTTAGGAGGGAGATCTTTAAAGGCGTATTATTGAACTTATTTACGTACCTGGCTGTCACCCAGGTCCCCGCATGTGGCATCTAGCTCCCCGAGCAGGAGTGTCACCCAGGTCCCCGCATGTGGCATCCAGCTCCCCGAGCAGGAGTGTCACCCAGGTCCCCGCATGTGGCATCCAGCTCCCCGAGCAGGAGTGTCACCCAGGTCCCCGCATGTGGCATCCAGCTCCCCGAGCAGGAGTGTCACCCAGGTCCCCGCATGTGGCATCCAGCTCCCCGAGCAGGAGTGTCACCCAGGTCCCCGCATGTGGCATCCAGCTCCCCGAGCAGGAGTGTCACCCAGGTCCCCGCATGTGGCATCCAGCTCCCCGAGCAGGAGTGTCACCCAGGTCCCCGCATGTGGCATCCAGCTCCCCGAGCAGGAGTGTCACCCAGGTCCCCGCATGTGGCATCCAGCTCCCCGAGCAGGAGTGTCACCCAGGTCCCCGCATGTGGCATCCAGCTCCCCGAGCAGGAGTGTCACCCAGGTCCCCGCATGTGGCATCCAGCTCCCCGAGCAGGAGTGTCACCCAGGTCCCCGCATGTGGCATCCAGCTCCCCGAGCAGGAGTGTCACCCAGGTCCCCGCATGTGGCATGTAGCTCCCCGAGCAGGAGTGTCACCCAGGTCCCCGCATGTGGCATGTAGCTCCCCGAGCAGGAGTGTCACCCAGGTCCCCGCATGTGGCATGTAGCTCCCCGAGCAGGAGTGTCACCCAGGTCCCCGCATGTGGCATGTAGCTCCCCGAGCAGGAGTGTCACCCAGGTCCCCGCATGTGGCATGTAGCTCCCCGAGCAGGAGTGTCACCCAGGTCCCCGCATGTGGCATGTAGCTCCCCGAGCAGGGATGTCACCCAGGTCCCCGCATGTGGCATCTAGCTCCCCGAGCAGGGATCTCACCCAGGTCCCCGCATGTGGCATCTAGCTCCCCGAGCAGGAATGTCACCCAGGTCCCCGCATGTGGCATCTAGCTCCCCGAGCAGGAATGTCACCCAGGTCCCCGCATTGGGAGCCTGGAGTCTTAGCCACTGGACCACGAGGGAAGCCACAAAATTTACCATCTTCACCATTTGAAAATGTACAGATCAGTGGTATTATGAATGTTTACCTTGTTGTATAATCATCACCACCATCCATTCTTTTCATTTTTCCAAACTCAAACTCTGTACCCATTTAGACACTAACTCCCCATTCCTCTCTCTACCCGGTCCCTGGTAACCGCCATTCTACTTTGGGTGTCTACAAATTTTGACTAAGCTACATACCTCATTAAGTAGAATTCTATAGTATTTCTCTTTTGTGAACATATGACTTTGCTTACCGTAATGTCCTCAAGGCTCATCCGTTTTGCATGTGTCAGAATTTCCTTCCTTTTTAAGGCTTAATAATATTACTTTGGGTGTATATACCACATTTTGTTCATTCATTTGATTATAATTGGATACCTGAATCATTTACACCCCTTGGCTATTGTGAATAATACTTCTATGAACATGGGTGTACAAATAGCTCTTCCAAATCTAGCTTTCTATTCTTTTGGATATATGCCCAGATATGGAACTGTTGGATATGGTAATTCTCTTTTTAATTTTCGAGAAAACACCATATTGCTTTATACAGTGTGGCTATATATACTCCATCAACGGTGAAATTTCTCCACATCCTTGCCAATACTTATGTTCTGTTTTTTGGATAATAGCCATCTTAATGGGTGTGAAGCCCTTATTGTATTTCTAAGTCATGACTGGGGTTTGGTTTTCCTGGGTAAGCTTCTCCACAGCATTGCTCTATCAGATCTGTCTTCATGGCCATGTCCACAGTCATGGTTAGAACACAGCTCAGCCTTTGAGGATTGCGGCTGTTTTCTCCTTTTCTCTCTCTTGAAGTTCTTGGGATCACTTTATTCAAACTTGCTTTTGAGCAATCACAGATCCCATCTTTTTGGGCCTGTTATTTATTTCTGTTTTAGAGTTTATTGTAGCTACATATATTTCTACCCTGTTAATCAAGATGATGTATTCTCCTTACTTGTTCAATCTTCTATCTGTTAGAAAACTTTAAGGTTGGTCTGTATCATTCCCATCTATACTCAGTGTCTGGCTGACGTTAAAGATGGTACATCTGGGACTACAGGACAGGACCTGTTGCTAAAACACTGAAAGCAATATCCTTACTGGCTAAGTAGCCACCACCTTGTAACTCTGGGTCCTCCCTACCAGCTTGGGATCATTTAAAGGGTTAATGATTGATGGTGAAAGGGACCTCTAGGCCTGCGCTTAGAAGGGCCCTTGGGCTCTTGAAATTCTTTTTATTTTTTTAATTAACTAATTTGGCTACGCTGGGCCTTAGTTGCAGCACATGGGATCTTTTGTTGCAGAGTATAGGTTTCCCTCTAGCTGTGCAGAGCTTGGTTGCTCTGCAGCATGTAAGATCTTAGTTCCCGGACCAGGGATAGAACCCACATCCCCCACCTTGCAAAGTGGATTCTTAACCACTGGACCACCAGGGAAGTCCTTTGAAAATCTTTTTTGAAAAAGAGTGCCCACATTTTCATTTTCCACTTGGCTCTGCAAATTATGTAGACAGTCCTGAACAGATGATGTAGATTATGGCAAATTATATACATAGTGCTCAGCAGAGGCACTGCCCTTGTAGACACTGGACCTTTTCCCAAGTGGAAAGGGGATTCTGCCTTAAGGTTTCTGCCAGCTCCAATGTAGGGGCTGCCATACCCAGACTCTTTGTGCTAACCACAGACTCTCTTTGGCCCTGCTCTTGTGCCATTCATCCTGGCCCACATTCTTCTGGAGCCCAAGCCTGGAAAAAAGCATTTAGAGATCAACATTTTTCAGCTATGAGAAGTTTTATGTTTTAAGAGGCAAAGCCCTGTTCCAAGCTCATTTTTTACCCCTGATTTTCATTTTTTCATGGTCAACTGTTTTAGGCCCTCATCTGTTTAAATTCTGTATTTCCTAGAAAAATTGTGTAAGTTTTGCTAAATAAATCTTTTCCAAAGGAAACTGGCTTTTGGATCCTATTTTAACCAGGTAGACGTTGCAAAATCATGCAGAATTCCTGCCTAATTTCTGCTTTATTACCTCACTGGAAAGCCTTAACTACAATGGAATTAATTCAGGAGAAAGCTCTGGTTATTTCCTCAGATATGTCCTTGATTTACAAGTGTGATCTGAGAATGTTTGGCGAGAGAATTACCTAGGAGTGCATCTCTATTTGTGTTTCTGTACCTCACCTGTGATGTAAACTTTAACTCACTTAGGAATATTGTGCAAGTTTTTTCCAGGTGGCGCTAGTGGTAAAGAACCTGCCTGCCAGTACATGAGACCTAAAGAGATGCAGCTTCAATCCCTGGGTAGGGAAGATCCCTTGGATAAGGAAATGGCTAACCATTCCAGTATTCTTGCCTGGACAATTCCATGGGCAGAGGGGCCTGGTGGGCTGTAGTCCATGGGGTCACTAAGAGTCAGACATGCCTGAGCGACTTTACACACACATACACACACACACCCCTACCTCATTTTTGATGTACATTTTAACTCACTTAGGAATATTGTGGGGATTCATTTGATAAGGTCAGAATGGTTTCAATAACAGCATTTTTAAACCAAACTATTCAGTTCAGTTCAGTCGCTCAGTCGTGTCCGACTCTTTGTGACCCCATGAATCACAGCACGCCAGGCCTCCCTGTCCATCACCAACTCCCGGAGTTCACTCAGACTCATGTCCATTGAGTTGGTGATGCCATCCAGCCATCTCATTCTCTGTTGTCCCCGTCTCCTCCCGCCCCTAATCCTTCCCAGCATCAGAGTCTTTTCCAGTGAGTCAACTTGTCATATGAGGTGGCCAAAGTATTGGAGTTTCAGCTTTAGCATCAGTCCTTCCAATGAACACCCAGGATTGATCTCCTTTAGAATGGACAGGTTGGATCTCCTTGCAGTCCAAGGGACTCTCAAGAGTATTCTCCGGCACCACAGTTCAAAAGCATCAATTCTTCGGCAATCAGCTTTCTTCACAGTCCAACTCTCACATCCATACATGACCACGGGAAAAACCATAACCTTGACTAGACGGACCTTTTTTGGCAAAGTAATGTCTCTGCTTTTTAATATACTATCTAGGTTGGTCATAACTTTCCTTCCAAGGAGTAAGTGTCTTTTAATTTCCTGGCTGCAATCAGCATCTGCAGTGATTTTGGAGCCCCAAAAAATAAAGTCAGCCACTGTTTCCCCATCTATTTCCCATGAAGTGATGGGAGCAGATGCCATGATCTTCGTTTTCTGAATGTTGAGCTTCAAGCCAACCTTTTCACTCTCCTCCTTCACTTTCATCAAGAGGTTTCTTAGTTCTTCTTCACTTTCTGCCATAAGGGTGGTGTCATTTGCATATCTGAGGTTATTGATGGATTATGCATTTGCTGTGATTGTATATGATCATTATGTGGTTATACCTAGTATAGCAATAATCACAGATTATTGAGATTCAATGATATTAAAGCCAATTTTCATTCCTTATCTGTCCCCAGCTCTCTTTTATGAAATGATGACAAACTTAGACTTTGCAATACATACTGCTACAAAGAATATTAGTGTCACTTTGGATTGCACGCTACAGAACAAAAGAGGAGATGAACAAACATTGTTTGTTTTTTTGGTGTCAGTCAACCTTTGGAGATTATGAACCATGTTCACAAATTAGAGCAAAAGTGCTGGTGATGAACAGTTGAAAGGGAGGGGAAATCTGAGACTAATTCAAAAAGAGGCAGAACTTGGTGATGAAAGTATCTCCTTAGTCTTGGGGTAGGGAGTTTATGTCACAATCTGGACCCTTCCTGGATGCATAGTAAACAGCTCTGATGACGACTTCTTGAAATATCCTATACTTGTTTAATAGCTAGCAATGACTGATCATTTATTATGTGAGACAGATCCTGTGTTGGTGTTTTTCAAATATTATCATGCAAATCTAACATGCCCAGGTGTTCTCTGCCAAAGTTGTTCAGACACTGGTCGACCACAAGTCAGCCTCCAGGCAGAGCAACCAGTTCCAGCTTCCTGTTCTCTGAGAAACTGCCCCCAGCTCATACATATCAGGTTAGTTGCTTCTCCTTTGTGGTCCCACCTTCCTGATCCATTGGATCACAGTTATATTTATGGAGCTGTCTTCTCCACTAGACTATGAGTAGCTTTCCAGAAGCATAGGATGCTGTTTTTTATGCATAAATTAATAGACATAGTCGTGATTCTCTCTGGTTGGGTTGTTGCCACCTACCTGGTTTCTGGAGAAGGAAATGGCAACTCACTCCAGTATTCTTGCCCGGAGAATCCCATGGACAGTGGAGCCTGCAGGCTCCACTGTCCATGGGATGCAAGAGTCGGACACGACTTAGTGACTAAACTATTACTACTACTACCTGGTTTACCTCCTTCCATTCTCTTTCCCCAAACCCCAAACTGTTCTCAATGTAGCTGTAACTAACAACACTCAAACCTGAGTGGTTTAGCACAATTTTTCTTTCTTATTTACTTCACTATGCATAAAAGGCTCTAGGTTCACCCACCTCATTAGAACGGACTCAAATGCATTCCTTTTTATAGCCAAGTAATATTCCATCGTATATACGTACCACATCTTCTTTGTCCATTCCTCTGTCGATGGACATTTCGGTGGCTTCCACGTCTTGGCTATTGTAAACAGTGCTACAAAAAACACTGGAGGTGCATGTACCCTATGTGATCCTGCTTTTCTCTGGATATATGCCCAGGAGTATGACTGCAGGGTCATATGGTAGCTCTATTTTTATTTATTCAGGAACCTCCGTACTGTTCTAAAAGGGGAGAAGTTTTAAGGGCCTTCAGTTTGCCAAACTGCTGGAAATGGAAGTCTAAATGCTCACTGCTCACAAAACGTGGTCTGTGCACCAGCAGCATCTGCTTGGGGGAAGAGTTTGACATCAGTGGGGAGCTTGTTAGAACTGTTGATTTCAGGTTGTCATTCTTGTTCAGTTGCCCAGATGTGTCTGATGCTTTTGCAATCCCATGGGCAGCAGCATGCCAAGCTTCTCTGTCACTCACCATCTCCTGAAGTTTGATTTCGGGTACCACACCTGATCTTCTGAATTGGAATCTGTAGTGTAACAAGATCCCCAGGTCATTTTTATGCACAATAAAGTTTGAGAAACCCTGGTTTCAATGATCTCATAAGGACCTCATATTTCATTTTCACAGATGTGCTCTTTCAGGATAACATAGAAGAGATTTTAAAATATTATGTATCATTAAGAAATACACAGATCCTAAAGCTCACCTAACAAGAAATGATGCGGTAAGAGATTATTAGTAAAACGTGGATAATGGTGTACGTGGAAATTATAAATATTTGGATGTTGTACTGTCACTTATATGAAAATCTTCAAAACTGGCTGAAATTATATTTCATTTCCAGTACCTACTAGTATGATCCTCAACAAAAAGGATGGCTTTCTTCCTACAGTTTGGTGAAACAAAGATGGGGTTACCCCCTCAAGCTAAAGTAGATAGACGTATCTTCCACCACACCTTAAACACCATCCCTCCCCATTCCACGCAGCATCCTCAACCTGGACCCGATGTGCCTCTTTCAATGTGACTGCCTCTCTCAAAGAGTTGATGTAGTAAGAATTCACACAATTCTAGGTCTACTCTGGTGGGGATTAAAAAAAAAACAAAACCACAAACAGCCTTTGGTAAGTGTGTGAGTTTCCGATGACTACCGTACCACAAAAGAGCATCACAAATTGGTTGGCTTAGAACAAGAAAAATTATTCTCTCACGGTTCCGGAGACTAGAAATCCAATTAAGGCATCAGCAGGGCTATGCTGTCTCCAAAGACTCAAGGAGGAATCCTTTATTTCATCAAGCTTCCGGTGGTTGTCAGCAGTCCTTGGTTTTCCTTGACTTGTAGATGTTTCATTCCAATCTCAGGCCTTCTTGCTGTGTGTCTCCGACTGTGTCTCTTCTCTTCTCATAAGGACATTGGTCATATTGGTCCAGTATGACCTCACTGTAACTTGATGACATTTGCAAAGACCTTATTTTCAAATAAGGTCACATTCACAGATATCGGAGTCAGGACTTCAGTGTATTTTGAAAAGTGAAACTGAAAGTCGCTCAGTAGTGTCCAACTCTTTGCAACTGTTTAGTCCATGGAATTCTCTAGGCCAGAATACTGGAGTGGGTTGCCATATGCTTCTCCAGGGGATCTTTGCAACCTGGGGATCGAACCCAGGTCTCCTGCATTGCAGGCAGATTCTTTACCAGCTGAGCCACAAGGAAAGCCCTGTATGTCTTGGGAGGGGACAGAATTCAACCCCAAACAGGAAGGATGAAATTTCTGCTCAAATTTAAACCTAAGAAAATGCTCCACTTGTTAACTTCACCAGGAAGAAATGGCTCTGCTCTGGGTCTCTGGGAAAATCAGCCTTCCTGGACTTAGTTCACATTACCGTGCTCCTTCTCTGTCAGAACTTGTTCTTGTTTAGACATTGTTCATGACTACTGGCAGCATCTTACAGTTCAACCCCTGCTTCCTAAATGAAAATCTGCCAATTCTAGAACATAATGAGTCAATAAGCAAGCAAAGAATGTAGGACTGGTAGAAATGGATACTCTTCACTTTCCAGATACATGCTCTTTTCTGTGTTCATCCATTTCTTAAACAGAACAGAACAAAACAAAGAAAGAAAGCCGCACAACATTGTGTGTTTCTGTTGTTTTTAATTGAATGAAATCTATTATTTGCATTCTCTGGAAGTAGATACGATTTAGAGAGCCAAGGCAACTCAGTGGGAGTAAAGGTCTGTGCTATCTGGAAACTTCTTCAGGTGTCAGAAGCTCAAAGGGAAAACTTAACTTTTCTCAGACCAGCTTCTAACAGTTACGGTAAGAAGTGAACTGACCTACCCCATGCAGGTCAGCGGTACAAACCCGGGATGTGCATGGTGAAACCAGACACCGCAGGCTCCCGCGTGAAGCTTCGCCTTCTGCCTCTCGGGTCACCCAGCGCTCCCCTGGAACACGAGCAGCCTGGTTAATATCCAGGCTTTACGCAACAGTGGAAGTAGATTAATGTGTTCAGTTCAGTTCAGTTCAGTTCAGTCGCTCAGTCGTGTCCGACCCTCCGCGACCCCATGAATCACAGCACGCCAGGCCTCCCTATCCATCACCAACTCCCGGAGTTCACTCAAACTCATGTCCATCGAGTCGGTGATGCCATCCAGCCATCTCATTCTCCGTCGTCCCCTTCTCCTCCCGCCCCCAACCTTTCCCAGCATCAGAGTCTTTTCCAGTGAGTCAACTCGTCGCATGAGGTGGCCAAAGTATTGGAGTTTCAGCTTTAGCATCAGTCCCTCCAATGAACATCCAGGATTGATCTCCTCTAGAATGGACTGGTTGGATCTCCTTGCAGTATAAGGGACTCTCAAGAGTCTTCTCCAACACCACAGTTCAAAAGCATCGATTCTTCGGCGATCAGCCTTCTTCACAGTCCAACTCTCACATCCATACATGACCACGGGAAAAACCATTGCCTTGACTAGACGGACCTTGGTTGGCAAAGTAATGTCTCTGCTTTTTAATATACTATCAAGGTTGGTCATAACTTTCCTTCCAAGGAGCAAGCGTCTTTTAATTTCATGGCTGCAATCAGCATCTGCAGTGATTTTGGAGCCCAAAAAAACGAAGTCTGACACTGTTTCCACTGTTTTTCCATCTATTTCCCATGAAGTGACGGGACCAGATGCCATGATCTTTGTTTTCTGAATGTTGAGCTTCAAGCCAACCTTTTCACTCTCCTCTTTCACTTTCATCAAGAGGCTTTTGAGTTCCTCTTCACTTTCTGCCATAAGGGTAGTGTCATCTGCATATCTGAGGTTATTGATATTTCTCCCGGCAATCTTGATTCCAGCTTGTGCTTCTTCCAGCCCAGCGTTCCTCATGATGTACTCTGCATATAAGTTAAATAAGCAAGGTGACAATATACAACCTTGACGTACACCTTTTCCTATTTGGAACCAGTCTGTTGTTCCATGTCCAGTTCTAACAGTTGCTTCCTGACCTGCATACAGGTTTCTCAAGAGGCAGATTAATGTGTACTTGCTCTTATTATTTTCACACGTTATTGTTTTGTCTTCCAGCTTGTCAGGCTCACGTGTAGTGCTACATCCCGCGTCTCAAGACACGGGGAGAACAATCCGATCCAGCAAAAGCATTTGCTGAGTGCCGACTGCATGCCGAAAACTTCTGACTTTATTATGGGCCAGACCTGCCCATTAAGTCCTGAACGGTGGTGTTTTGCTTTCTACCCTAGATTGGTAGTTTTCCCACTTTTAAGATTCCTCTTTGGGCCGGTGTTTGGCCTTCGAGCAGGGTGGGAGGCCACTGGCGACCTCCTTCACAGGCTGAAGACGGCTAGGAGGCCTCCCCGCGCCCAGGCCAGCACCGGCGCGGGACGGAATCCTCTGAAGGCTGGGTCCCTACCGCCACCGCGCGCGCAGGTGAGGAGCTGTCCATCATGCACGTGATGGGCGTGGCCTGCGCATATCGACCAATCAGCAGAGCCTCCCTTAAGCGAAACTCCCGCCCCCAAAACCTAAGCCAGTGAGCATGCGCCGTGGGCGCTACGCAAATTCCTCCCTCGTCTCAAGCCCTCACCTCAGGAGGGTCAGTTAGGGTGCTCCACGTTTCCTCAGAAATAAGAGAGGAGCTGGGGACCCCCTTAGGAATGGGGAAGCCGGAACGGCGGGTGTGAGGAAGCTCCTCAGAGCCGCGGTTGTAGCTCGCGGCCGCCAGCTCCCGGGGTCACGCTGGGCTTGCAGGCCGGCGCTCCCGGGTTTTCCCGGGCTCGGCGCGCCGCGATCCGGCCGGGCCGCGGAGCGGGGGCGGCCGACGGCTCTCGCCGTTTCGCTTCAGCCCCTGGGCAGGCTGCGGCCCTCCGCTGACAGAGGAGCGGGGCGAGGCTCAGAAGTTTTGGTGGTGACGCAGCAGCCGGTCCCGGCCGGCCAGGGTCTGCGTGACTCATCTTGGACCCCTCCCTCGGGCTCGCGCGACGCCCCTGGGGGCCGAACGGGGTTTGGGAGGCGGAGAAGCGCCCCAGCCGAGGGCGTGCGGCTCTCGCTCTCGCCGGCTCCTGGGCCCCGGGGCGCTGCGTCCCGCCCCGCCCGGCCGGGGCCGCCAGCCGCCCTGTGTCCGCCCGAGGGCCGCTCACAGGCCGCTTTCCTGAAACTTCCGTCCCCCCATCAGCGGCCCCAGGGGGGCGTGGTGCCACCCTCTCCCGACCCCTGCCGGCCCCCGGGGCGTCCCCGCGTGCAGGTGCGGGCCCCCGGAGGACTTGGCGCCACAGCCCCGGGGTCGCGCGCCCTCCGGGCGGCGTGCACCTCCCCGGCCTGGGGTCTTCGGACGTGCGGCCCGGGGGAGTAGTCGGACCCGGGAGGCGGCGCCCCCGCCCCTCCTTACTCCCCCGCCTCGGGGGTCCCCAACGCCCCGCCGGGGCTCCGGGACGGCGCGCAGCCCGCGCCCCGCGGCACCCGCCGCCGAACCGGCCCGCCGCGTCGGCCCCTCCTCCGCCCGCCCCGCCCCGCCCCGCGCCGCGCCGGACACCCCGCCCCGAGGAGGCGGCCCGGCGCTCTGCAGCCGAGCGAGGCTGGGGGCATGGGGGAGCCGCCGCCGGCGCCGCCGCCGCCACTCGCACGGTTCTTCCCAGCGAGCCCGGGCGCCGCTCGGAGCACGAGCGACCCGGACGCCTAGGGACGGGGGAGCGGCTCGGGGCGTGACATCCAGCGGAGGGCGCGGCCCGGGCTGCGCCTCCCGGACGCGCGGCGAGCCGCGGGGCGGTGGGGGCAGCGGGCGGCGGCGGCGCCGGGAGAGCCGCCGGCGGGCCGGGCCGAGCGCCCAGGGCGCACCTGGCGGCGGCGCGGCCCGGCCGGACTGCGGGAGCAGGCGCGGCTGCAAGGATGTCGCAGCCGCCGCTGCTCCCCGCCTCGGCGGAGACTCGGAAGTTCACCCGCGGGCTGAGTAAGCCCGGCACGGCGGCCGAGCTGCGGCAGAGCGTGTCGGAGGTGGTGCGCGGCTCGGTGCTCCTGGTGAGTGCGGGACCGCGGAGGGACGCGGGAGGGCGGGCGGCCACCCCCTTCGCGCTCCTCTAAGTCGACCTGGCGGGGGCAGAGCCACCGACCCTCGTGGGTCTGCAGGATTAAGAGGTGGTGGTGGAGGCGGGTGTCGGACATGGGAGAAGGGAAGATCCTGGAGGGGGCACCAACTCCACCCTGCGCCCTTGGGTCCTCTCCCCGCTGCTGCCCACCTCCCTCCTGGGAAATTTCCTGGAAGGGAAATCGCCATCTCCTTCATTCCAACCCCTCCCACCCCAAGTTTACCAACTGAGAATTTACTCTCTATTTTCCCCCATCCCTCTCACCCTACCCTTCTTCTCCTCCCTTATTCCGGGGGAGGTAAGGCGCGGGGGGGCTTGACACCTGTGGCCTGGAGGGGCGCAGGGGAATGGATGTGGGAGCTTCCTCTTCCAGTCCGGCACGCAGGGTGGGATACGGCCCCGCGGACCCGCTTTGGGTGGGCTGAGCCCCAGAAAGGCAGGGGTTCCGCAATCTCTCTTCCACTCCCTCCCCATAGCCGGCATCCTGAGATTTGAGCGCCTCTTAGGAAAGGTTAAGAGGCTTGCTAGGAATCGGTGGTGACTTCCGCAAGTGTGCAAATGACCACGATTTGGGGGATTCGTAGCAAGCTGCCCCGGGGATTAATCTGGTCCTCGCAGAAAGTCTTTTGAACATAGGCCTCTGAGTGTGAGGAAGGTGAAGTTTTAAATCAACTTTTCGACTGCTCGGGCTGGGTCCTGCTGTATTTGGAAACGCAGTATACCCTAATCGCTTGGACGGTGCGAGAGAGGAGCGTTGTCTGAGCAGCAGCGTGCCCTCGTGGGTAGCTGGACACTTTCAACAGCTCCTTGCACCGGGCGCAGGCGTTTATTTTCTTGAAAGGGGCTTGTTTGTGGATGAGTGACTTGTGATTGTTGGGCCTTGGAAGTGATTCTCAGGGCTTCGTGGGGCTGTGTGTGGGGTATTGTCTTGGTGGAGTGCTGGGTCCCTTAACACAGCGCCTGGCTCATCCTTTTGGTGGCAGATAGATGCCCTTCCTGGCCAGACACAGAATGACATGAGTGATGTTTGTGGAGAATGGAGATGAAGCTTCACTGATTTTCATAACTAGTTGGCTCAGTTTTATTTTTCTCTCGATGGCTCTGACAGCTCTCTCTAGATGCCTTAAACTCCAATCTGTTCAGTAATAAGGCATTTTTGTTTTTCTGTTTTTACTGAAGTTGATCATTTGGTGGTAAGGAGTAAAGCAGGAATTGATAACGACCAAAACCTGGGATATCTTCCTGCCTTTCATTGCTTTGGCCCAAGTAGTATATCCTGTATCTTCTGACTTTTGCCAACGTGTGTATGTTAAGGATAAAACCCACAAACATCCGTGGCATCCTGTTCTGTTATGAAAGGAAACTTAGTTCTTTTAACTGGGGGCACTAATAATATCCCACTATTAGAAATTTGAATCAAAAGAAGAATAAATAAAATAATGAGTTCCATGCTGCAGACAGACCCGGACTGAAAAGGAGGTTCTAATTTAACAAGCCATTAGGTCAAGTACACTGCTTGCCGCTGACGTTCAGCAGTCCTTGAATTCAGGGCTTCCCGCAGGAGGCTGGCCTACTGATAGTGACCCGGTAGTATCCTTTCCCGTGTGTGACATACTGCTGCTGTGTTCTGTCTCACGACACGTTGACAGTACATCTCTTTTTCCCTGGACACCCTGGGGCATGAACAGTCAGACGTTTGGCTGACGTCTCAACCCTTAGCGATGTCCACCTGCAACCGCTTGTCTGAGGAAACAAACCCAAAATATGGGAAAGTCAAGTGGGCCTCCTTGGGCCTTTGAAAGGCTCCCGGGCTAAAAGGGAGATGCGTTGCAGTGGTTCTGCATTGCAGCTGGAGAGAATTTGGAATAACTTATAGATACTAAAAATTACCCGTCGCCCTCACCCCCCTCACCTCCTGCCAGGGACTCTGCCACCACCTGCTGCTGCTTGCTGCTTCCGTGTCTGTCAGGAAGCCACAGCAGGTGCACCTGTCTCGGCTTAGTTCTAGGAAGGTCTAAGAAGGTCCCCAGATCCGTGCAGGAGGCAGAGCAGCAACCAGCCCAGGGTTTGGAATCCCAGGGTCCGCTGATCCAGCCTGGATGGAGGTAATACTCCGCTCTCTCTGGCAGCCTGAGTCAGTGCTAATAGCATAGTAAACACACAATAAATGTTTCTTACCTGGCTGACTCCTATAGCAATTCTGTAGATTGACTGAAAGAAAAACAGACAGGGTATGGACTTAACTAGCTCTTCTCATGCTTCTAGTACTGATGAATGGCTGTGACATCAGAAACAACAGAATTAAATAATTCAGTGGGTGATAAAGGCTGTCATTAAAAAAAAAAGTAAGGTGTATTCAGATTTTTTTTTTGATAGGTTCACTTTTTATAGGCTCAGGTTTGTAGGCCTTTGAAGATGATATTAATTTGTAAACCTTGAAAAAAAATGCAAAAAAGTGGAGAGAATATCATAATGAACCTTCATAATCCATCAACCAGATTCAATAATTACCAAGATTTTGCTAAACTTGCTTTAACTGTCCCGCTTTCCCCTCCATTTTTGTGTGATCGTGAGTTCTCTGGTGCCCGTCATTCATCCATATAATACCCAGTTGTTGTTTAGTTGCTAAGTCATATTATTAAAAATAGGTATATTTTTCCACATAACTATAACGCCGTTATGTCAAAGTTAGCAATAATCTGTTGAAATACTCTTCAGACTTCCCAGTTTGCTTCAGAAACATCTTTGAATGGTGGTAGCTTGTTTGCATCAGGATCCTAAAAAGTTTTGCTGGCCGTTTCAAACGTGGTTTGTTCTTTCATGAGCTTTAGAATTAGTAATGATGGAGTGAACCCTGCCGGGAGTCGGGAGTCCTGGGTTTTAATCTCAGAGGTTTGGTAGTGCAGAGCGTCGGCGCTGAAGTCAGAGCCCCTGGGCTGTAACTCCAGGTCTGCCTGAACCACCTGTGCAGTCTCAGGCACGGAATCCAGCCTTGGTGCGTTTCCTTACCTGCAGTGCAGCAGAGATAGTGTTTGTACTTACTTTCCATGGTTGTTGAGAGGATTTAGTGAGCAAGACGGGTAAAGCTCTTAAACGGTGCCTGGGCAGTAAATATCCTACCAGTACTTAAGTCACCCTGGGTTGGTCCCTTAATTTCTCTGCACCTCAGGGCTCCTGTTCTTGTAAGTGAGAAGCTGTTCTAGATTGCTCTAGAGTCCCTTTCCTGACCAACAGCCTTCGATTCAAAGATGCTTTTATAGGAGTTGTCATTGTTCAGTCACTAAATTGTGTCCGACTGTTTTATAAGAGCGGTAGAGATGCTGCTACTCATAATATTCCTAACTGGAGAAGATGTCATTTATGATTTTGGGTAGTGAAAGAAGAATCCTCACAGTTTCAGAATTAGCTTTCCGTGATTGAGAACAGTCAGGAGGGCAGCACGTTCAGATCATAGGCAAGCTCAGGAGAAAAACTAGAAATAATTCCCTGAGCAGTGTTGAGTTGTGATTGGACCTTTCAGATGTATTAAAGATAGCATCGTAATGGCCTAGATCTAAGGAAGTATACCACCCAGGGCCTAAAAATATCCTTTCTCTGAAAGATCTGTGTGAATATTGGGACGGCGCCCTTCGCGTGGGTTTGGCAGTTCCACGCGCTTGGGTTTTGCTGCCCAGGTCACCTGGCCTCCCTGCCGATCTTATCTCAGCGTGCCCAACTTGAGGCTCTCCTTCACCAAGTCCCGGCTGGTGACACCATTCCGCAGGCATCCGAGAGACCTGCAGTGTGAGATGAAGTAAAACCAAGTCAGGCCGGCACCACAGTTCCCTTTCTGTAACTGGAGGGGGTGGACAGGCACGATAATCTCCGGAGTGCCGCCCTGGGGCCCTTCTCACCCTCCCAGCTCAGTCCAGTAGGATCCGAGGTAACCCGAGATCCGAGGGGTGGTGGTCCTTGAAATCCCCAGATAACGTGAAACCTCATTTTGGCTGTAATTTTGAATCAGATAAGATAGTAAATTGGTGACTGGCCTGGCCTGGGCTTCACCTCACTGTCTTTCTCCACCCTCTGGTGGAGTCCCAACAACAGAAATGTCCCAGCATACAGGAAGCAGGGCGAAGGCCCATCTCCAACTCGATAATCAACAACAGGTTGTGCGTTTCTTTGGTTTCTCGTCCATTTGAATATTGGGAGATAGGAGGGCGTTTGTAATGCCTTGAGTTTGAAAAGGGAGGAGTGGAATTGTGAAACCTTTATCCACGTTTGTCGAGGGCCTGCTCTGGGCTAGGACTTTTTGCTGGGTGCTGAGGATCTGCTGTTGTTTAGAGCAGGCTCTTGGCTTGAAGAGTTTATGATCTAAACTCTCAACAGGTGAACAGGTCAGTCTTCAGCACAAAGATAGCGGTAGGCAGAAGTGAAGTGAAGTCGCTTAGTCATGTCCAACTCTTTGCGACACCATGGACTGTAGCCCACCAGGCTCCTCCGTTCATGGGATTCTCCAGGCAAGAACACTGGAGTGGGTTGCCATTTCCTTCTCCAGGGGATCTTCCCAACCCAGGGATCGAACCCAGGTCTCCTGCATTGCAGACAGACGCTTTAACCTCTGAGCCACCAGGGAAGCCCACATCGAACACATGTGAAGGAACACATACTAAGAAGGAACAGAGAAAGATGAAGTAACAGAGAATTGATACACTTGGGAAAGGGTTTGTGAGGAACTGAACGGGACCTGGGAGATGCCGAGACAAGGGGGACTTTTCTCCCCGAAAGGAATGAGAGACAGAGACCGAGCCCGTACTCCGAAGGCCTGGCTAGGCCAGGAAGGAGCAGAGCAGCCTGGGCAGGGAAGGGCGACGTTTAGGAGGGGGGGAGAGGAGTGTTGAGAAGTGGTTGCTAGTTTGGAGGACAGTTTCAATGACGGGCTGAGAACAGATCATAAAATAGATGTTTTTTCTTCTTGTCTTTTTGAAACCTATTTTTAGAAAGAGGTTCAAACCAGTCCCTGAACATACTCTTCTTAGAGATCTTTCCCTCCGCGTAGTCTTGGGGGTGAATAGTATGACAGTTTTGTGTCACACAGCCCTAAGGACCCAAAGTGAAGTCTTTGGCATAGAACAGAAACGGGCCTCTGTGTGTGTCAACTTTTAGGGTGCGTGTGAGCAGTAAGTCAAGCATGGTGGGTACACCACTGAGTAAACGATGTCACAGGAAAGTATGGCCCCCACCTCGTATCGCAAACTGAAATAAGTGATGACTGCATGTAGGAGAGACACGTAAAATAAGTAAAAGAAGCAGCGTGAAATGTGACGATCATCATAGAAGGGTGGAGCGGGGTTTCTTTAAAGAAGCAGCGTAAAATGTGACGACCATCATAGAAGGGTGGAGCAGGGTTTCTTTAAAGAATGAGAGTAAAGGACACACCCCGTTTGGCCTGGGCCTGGGAGGTGAACCCAGGGCCTTGCCGTTGATGAGCTGAGGACTTGGATCAGGTTTCTTCACTAAGCCTCAGTTTACTCATCTGAGAATTGAGATTGTTAGGTATTATTATCTCAGGGAGTTGTTGAAGATTAAAGTATTTAATGTATGTAAAGATATTTAATAGTAAGTGCTTAACAAAGGTAAGCTCATATTGTAATAAAAGATTGCTCATCTTGACTAAATGAATCTGGAGATAGCACTTACTAAGCACTTACTGTGTCCTAGGATATGTGTCAGGGCTTTACACATGGGAGGTCAAGCCATTTCAAGGTCAGAGGCTGTAAGTGGGGGAATCTGTGTCTTGAACCTGGGGACTGTGGCTTCAGACCATGTGTCCCTACTCACCACCCTGCCTCCTGCCTCCTCAGGCAAACATTCACACCTGTGTTCTCTGGGTCACAAGCACCATAAATTTAAAAGCCAATAATAAGCTTAGAAACAGTGTTTATCCTCTTCTGTATATCTCAGTCATAGTGTTACGTTTTAAAAAAATATAATGAGAGCTCTTAGGAGTCAATTAAAAAAGAAAAATATGCCAGAAAGAAAAATAGTAAAGGACATTCATAGGTAGTTCCTCAAAGAAAGCAATACAGCTATCCAAAAAAGAACAGGAAAAAAAAAATTTCAGCCTTGCTAATGATTACAGAAACACTAATTAAAACAGGTTGCTCTCTTTGCCTGATAAATTTGCAAAGATAGAGAAGCTTTTGCAAGGATGGGGCCAGCCAGGCACTTGTGTTTGCAAGGTCACCTCATCTCACAGTTCCATTCACATGACATTTTATGAAGAGTTGTGTTTCCTGGGTTTTATAACATGATGAATAGTATAACTGAGCTGAGCTCTATCTATAAAGAACTTTAACATGATCCCATTCTTTGGCTCAGTACTTAAACAACTGTAGGAACTCCCCCTGAGGACTGGACTGAAATGTACATAAATGACTATCTGAAGTCACAGTGCTGAGGGTTCAGGGCAAAAAATGTAAACCACCAACCCACTGCAGACTCTCTAAAGGTCTTAACAGTAGTCTAAATGAATTGTGGGGTTGGGTTGTTTATGATGCCATGAAGTTTAGTTTTAGAAGAATAATGACTTGAGAAAATCCTTCCCTGATCGTGTTGGGAGGCAGTGAGGCCTGCGGTCAAGTTCGGGGGCCTCGGTTCTGTTACCACTTTAATACTAACCACAAGGTGACCTCGGGTTGTGGCCTGGCAGTCTGGTTCTGCCCTTAGTGTGGGGCAGGGTCTCAGGCCTCACCTCTTCAGCCTGACACTTGCACCGTTTGGGACCACTCGGCACCCTTCCTCCCCTCCTGTGGCTCTCCTCCGTCCCCTGGCTCCTCACCCCCTTTCCTAAAGAGTCCCTTGTCTTTCTTCGGCTTATAACATTTTATCGCTTCCCTTCACTCTGCAAGGAGCTGGGTTCCTTCTCTGCAGTTTGCAAATCTTTATCTCAGTTTTGATTTTTTTTCCCCCTCAGCTCAGAGCTGCTTTTCTGCTAACTTGCCTGACATACATACTCAGCTGTCCTACCAATCCCTTACCTTCGGCATCTGTGAAACATAAATTGTCACCTTTCGTCCCAAACCAGCCGTCTTTCTTGTGTCCTTGTTTTCTTTAGCAAGAGGCATCGTTGCGTGGTCACCAACTCTGCAATCTCTGACTCCTCCTTTGACTCTGCTGTTCACCTCCTTTTGCCTTCCTCTCCTATCGTCATGGCATCCGTCACGTTTTATTTCTGCATCAGTCAGAATGGGCTCACGATTCCCCTTTCTGAGCGGTCTGAAACGGAAAGGCTTGTTTCTCCCTCACATGGCCCTTCTGCTGCGGGTGGCTGAGGACCATGTTGTCCACATTCTGGGATCTGAGTTGATGAGATGGCCCCTGCCTTAAAAGAGGTGGGTTTTCTTGTGCCAGGAAAGCATGTGGGGTCTCCATCACAGGTTCTTGGGTTTCCACCCACCCCTTTTGCTTATGTTCTGTTGGCTAAAGCACGTCTCTTGGCCACACTCCCAACTGCAGAGGGCAGGGAAGTCCAGTCCTGCCTGGAGCCCTTTGGAGAGCAGAAATCTGCGGTGAGCCGTGCTCCAGGCTACTGCTACCTGCCACCCCGTTCTCCGGCTCCTGCCTCTCCTCTGGTCCCTGCAGGTTAGCACCCTTCCTCTCTGGTCTCTACTTCCACTCTTACTCCACCCCTAGGACTTCGGTTCTGAATCCTTAACGCACCACTTGGAATAGGAAATGGCAACCCACTCCACTATTCTTACCTGGAAAATCCCATGGACAGAGGAGCCTGGTGGGCTATACTCCGTGCTGTCACGAAAGAGCTGAACACAACTGAGCACGCTGCACACCACGCTGGTACCTGCACTGCCTCCCGCTGCCCTTGGAATAGAAGCCTCTTCCTTGGACTGTAAGGTGCTCTCCTTACTAGGCACCACCCATGCATTGCTCACCAGCCTGGCTTTTCCATCTTCTGGATGCCAGGCTCTCTTTTACCCCATGGCCTTGGCAGGAGCTCTTGCCCCCACCTCGGATAGAAATCACCACCCTGCCTCCTTCCTCACTGCCAGGCCACCCGCCTGGGTCTTTGGAACTGTGCTTGCAGGTCCTTGCCTCTCAGAGGCCTTGCCTATCCATCCAGACTGTTCTTTTCCTTTGTACAACTTAACACAATTTATATATTGATGTGTATATGCTTTTGTGTCACCTCTGTTTCACTCCCTGGCCTGTTGGTTCACCATGGTTTCCCCAGTACCTGGCACTTAGCAGGGGCTCAATAGACATATATTTTAAAAGTTTTTATTAAAATGTAGTTGATTTATAATGTTGTATTGGTTTCAGGTGCACTGCAAAGTAATTCAGTTATGCATATATATGTATGTGAATATATGTACTTTTGACATCACCGGCTCAATAGACATGAGTTTGAGCTAATTCCAAGAAATAGTGAAGGACAGGGAAGCCTGGAGTGCTTGCAGAGTCGGATATGATTGAGCGACTAAATAGCAACAACTATATATTTTGATGAATGAAAGATTCCTGAAGTCTCTACATCTGACATGTTTTGTTTTTAAATCTTTTTTTGATTCCCCATTGCCCCTAATTTGTCTCCCCTGTAACCCATTTCTATTAATTTCATTCCAGCCTATCTCCCTCCGCCAGATTAATTTTCCTAATGTACAGGATGTGTTGTATCATTAGTTTCTCATTGCCACCTGATAGATTTGATAATGTTCATGTGAGTAAGAATGCATCGTTTTGGGGCTGGCCCTTTGTCTGCTTTAGTTTAGGAAAAAGCAGTTGGCAGTACACCTGTATGACCTTTGCATAAGTTTTGAGAGCGGCTACACAATTTATTTAACCAGAAGTTGGTGATGGACAGGGAAGCCTGGCGTGCTGCAGTCCGTGGGGTAGCAAAGAATCGGACACAACTGAGTGACTGAACTGAACTGAACACATTTTAATACAAGTAAGGTTAATTTCCTTTTTTCATGCAGTTTGTTTTCACCAACTCTGTTGAACTCCAGTGTGTAAAACAACACTGTGATCTCATTCTTATGTTAGGTATTTGGTAGCTCATTTATCTGAGAACAAAACAAAAACACAAAGAATAAAAATCTGGAAGTGTTTTTCTATCACTAGAATCATCAGTTCTGCAAATCATCAAGAGTACTTAGATGAGGAAGTTTCGTTTCGGTTTCATTTACATCTCTGTCACTTTTTCTTGAATGGACTCCTTTAACTCTTATCAGCAAGTTGAAGACAAGGAGACTTATAGTCTGATAAGAACTCTGTAATGCCAGATGGTTTGTTGGAATCTCCCTGTCCCCCATTTCTTTGAAGTTGGCAGGAATAAATCCAGTTTAGATAGTGCTTGGGTATGTCTGCTTAGGGAGGCTGGTTGGGTCAGTGTATGTGTTAGAGACATGCCCACTTAATTTATTATAGATTAACGTTTGTTGAATGTTAATCTGAAAGTGAATCTGAAAGCAAATGTCAGTGAACTGCCTACTGTCTTCATTGGCCACGAGAAGTTTATTCTCAAACTCTTATGTATTTACAGATTCACAAACTGTTTTCATAGAGAAAATACATTTTGTCATATAGATTAAGGAAAGTTGTTTACCGTGAAAAGTTAAAAAATTATAAACAGGGTGTATAGGTTGTTCACTTTTTAAAGTATAAACACTATTTTGTTGATGAAAAAGTTTTATGGTATGTGCTAAGTCACTTCAGTCGTGTTCAACTCTTTGCGACCGCATGGACTGTAGTCCACCAGGCTCCTCTGTCCATGGGATTTTCCAGGCAAGAATACTAGAGTGAGTTGCCATTTCCTTCTCCAGGAAGTGAAAGTTGCTCAGTCATGTCCAACTCTTGGCGAGCCCATGGGATTTTCCAGACCAGAATACTGGAGTGGATAGCTGTTCCCTTCTCCAGGGGATCTTCTCGACCTAGGGATTGAACCCAGGTCTCCCACATTGCAGGCGGATTCTTTACCAGCTGAGCTGCGAGGGAAGCCCAGGAATGCTGGAATGGGTAGCTTATCCCTTCTCCAGTGAATCTTCCCAGCCCAGGAATCAAACCGGAGTCTCCTTCATTGCAGGCAGATTGTCTACCAGCTAAACAGCCAGGAAATACTGGAGTGGGTTGCCATTTCCTTCTCCAGGATATCTTACCGAACCAGGGAGTGAATCCAGGTTTCCTGCGTTGTCAGGTGGATTCTTTACTCTCTGAGCCACCAGGGAAGCCCATTAGGAAGGAGGACAGAGAGAAAAAGCAAAATTGCTAAGATTAATCTGAAAAATTAAGTTATGCTCTTGTTTCAGAAATAAGTATCAGATGTTTAGTCTCTGAATTCTGGAACATAGAAAATACCCTGGTATACCCAAGTTCTGCTAACAGGGGAGTAATTCTGTGAGAAGTGGTGGTAGGGTATATTGGATAAGAACCTGGGCTCAGAAGATCCTAAACCCAGCTCTTCAGAGAAAGCTCCGCTTTCTCAATCTCTCGACCCCAGGAAAGGCTGTCATAATAACACTTTCTTGTGGATGTTTGTGGTGATTAAGTGAGAAGATGCATAAAAAGCACTTAGAATAGGGTCTGGTGCACAGTAAATGCCCAATAGTACAAGCTTTTGTGACTTATGAGGGCATCCTAAAGGAATATCCTATAACTCTTAATAGAACTCCTTCAGGAGAACTTATAATGGGAAAATTATAATGTTGGGTGAAAAAGAAATAGTACGTGGAAACATTAATAGGGATGTCACAGTTGTGAAAGAAATAACCTGTGGGTAAGAAAAATTTTGAGAGAAAATGAATGAAAAGGGAATATGATTTGTTCTTTATATATTCTGATGTTTCTTAATTGTCTAGCTTTCATAAGTGAATAGATATTAATCAAGAAAAAAGTAATGAATATAGAAGGGAAATTTTGGTGCTTCATTTCAGACACTCAAATTAGTACTCTTTGAAAATTGTACCTCTTAACGTTTATATACGTGTGTACCTTAATATAAAATGTGTTCCTGGAGTAAGATATACATGTGCATCTTGGTAGCAGAAATATTGTCAACCAGTTAAGAGTTCTGTTTTGAATGCTCAAGGAGGAAGGAGACCCAGGTTAAATAATTAAATCTTGTGTTTGGCACTTTTATAAAATCCTTTCTAAAGAACACCTTGCTTGAGCCTCTGGAAAATCTAGTCAGACAGACAGGGATAGTGAGTTTTTTTTTTTTTTAATTTCTGTTTTGATGAGGAAACTGCAGACCAGAGAAATCAAGTAACTCACTTAAGGTCACCTGGCTGATAGCTGACATTTTTTCTTGATAAGATGGCAGGGACTGTCAGAAGATATCATTTTAAAATTTGAGTTTCTCAGAAACTTTTAAATGGTTAACTCGAATCATTATGTGCCTTTCTGGAAAGTACCATGAATTCTCTGGGTTGGTAGAAATCATACTGTTTTGGAGGTAAAAGGTAGTTTAGAGGTTGTCTGTTCCAGTTTCCTAGTTTTACAGAGGAAGATAAAGTGTGCTGTGGTTAATTGATTTGTCTATGGTCATACAGTCTGTATTACAGACAGGAGTGAGATCCAGTTTATGGCTCTTGATCCAATGTATTTTCCACTGATCACAGGAAATAATTGAATTTACCTTGTTTGCTCTTGCATTTCATCAAATATCTTTATAGACCGTGGTAATCAGATAATATCAGAATATGAAACATCTATTTGTACCATGGATCACTTTCCCGTTTATATCTTTCATTAGTCATAAGCCAGTTTATGGGTGATTGACATTCTCTTTTCTATAAGCCAAGAAATACATTCTTCATTTCGGTTTAAGGAATATTAGGACAGAGAGAAAGAAACAAAAAAGCCAGAATGACAAGATTAATCTAAAAAAGATCTCAATAGAAACTTACTGATGAAGAATTAATTTAGTAGTCAAATAATATTTTTTAAGGGATAAAAGATCATAGCTTTATGTGTACTTTGGTTAAAATAATTATGTAGCTTGAGGAAAAAAACCCTTCCTGGACCTAGTGACCTAAAGTTCTTTAATGTAAAATGATAAACTCTGTTAATCTAGGTCATTTTACCTTTCAGGCTGCTTTCCCTTGGCTAAAATAAATATTCAGCTATAAATGGCAGTTTGTTCAAGTTATATCATTACAGAAAAAGTTGCGTTTGTAATACTGTTTAGAGAATTTATTTAATGTCATTCTAACATATTGCTGTTTTCTTAAGTAGAAAGCAGAGTTCCTATGGTGATAGCCGAGGTGCCATAATATTTATAGTATATTGAGTTCATTTATAAACCATTATACTAGCTAGAATTTACAGGATATTTAATCTCTGAGGTTAACTTTTTTTTTTTCTCTTCAGTCTTTTAATATGTTCATAGCCATTTAAAATGTTCTTTATTCTTGGACGAAAACCTTCTGAGAGAATGTTGGTTATTTCTTTTCAAAAGAACAGAAATAACTATTTTATGATTTTTTTTTTTTTTTAGTAGAAGAATGTGTGTACGCTACTGATTTCTTTGGAGGTGATTTTGTGAAAAACCAACTAATTTATCAAATTTTAATTTATCAGAAATCAATTAATGTATCAGATTTGTTGTTGTTCAGCCCCTCAGTCCTGTCCGCCTCTTTGTGACCCCATGGTCTGCAGCATGCCAGGCTCCTCTGTCCTCCACTGTCTCCTTACAGCTTCACTGAGTCACGCAAGCCCCTTCACCACAGCAAGGCTGTGATCCGTGCAGGCGACTTAAAACTTGAAACCACTTAAACCCGAGATGGGCCAAGATTCCTGACACAGTGTGTTTCTCCAGTTACTGTATCAGGCGTACCTGCTGGAGACTGTCCAGGTGGGGTGGTGGGGATGGGCTCCTTTGGTGGATATTGGGGAGCGGGGTCCATTTGAGGAAAGGGGGTTCAGAATAGCTTCCAGAATCTGCGAGAATCACAGATGTCCTCTCCCATAGCTTCAGTTGTTGGAAATGACCAGGAGTCCTGACTCCTTTGCTTACTGCTTGGCGTCTTGGGGTCTTAAAGCAAGCCCCAGCCACCTATCCCCCATCCTCCCAGCATGTCCCAGTGAGCCCCACACTTCCTGTCAGGAGACCTGGGTTCCCCCTGTGATGCCTGCCCCTTCACGGTCTTGACCCAGTGTCTCCTGTGCAAAGTGGGAGGACTCTGGCCAGCTTGCAGTGGATTTAAGCTCCTCCTTTCCAAGCAGATTTTTTGCTCTGGAGCCTGGTCTGGTGCCGCCCTGGAGCTCATTTCCATCAAAGGCGACCTTTGGGAGAGGAGGGGCAGAGGCCAGAGCCCCGTCTCCTTGCTCCAGGCTTCCTCCTGATCTTCTCTATTATCAGGCCAGGGTGTCTTGCCCTGGAGCCTCCTGAGGTTCAACTCCTCTTGTTTATCCTTTAGTTGGGTAGCAGATCTTGAGACTTTTTTTTCTATTTGGGTACTTAACAATGACATTAGCAGACAAAAATGGCCTGTTGTTAATATCGTTTTTTCTAAGCTCTTGTGTTGTAATGTTCACTAGATCGCTAGTTGTCCCTGGTCATCAACGTACTCAACAGACTCTGAAGGATAAACATTTAGTTAAGACACAGGCCTTGTTCTCAAAGAGTGTGCAGTCTACAGGGAAAAGGAGCGCAGACAGGACCCAGGGAACTCTTGGGTTGGTGTTCTCCTTAGACAATCTTCTGCCTCTTGGCTGTTTTACACCCTGAAAGGAAGAAGGACAGTTGTGACCAGAGCAGGTCAGGTTCCTAGGAATGTGCTGAGAGTGAAGGTGGCTTTTGGGGGACCAGGAGTGTTCTGGAACCTCAACTATTACACTGCTTTCCTGAGACCCAGGAAACTTGAAGCTTGACCTGCATGTTCATTGTAGGAGTGGTGACAAAATGTTTGTGTCGTGAAGGTATTAAATAGAGGAAATGCACCTCACTGATGAGAGTGCAGTGGGAATTGTGGGTAAGGCTTAAAGGCACCTAAGAGAAGGAGGGAAGGCGTTTTATTTTTATGATAATGTTGCTGTCGACATCCTAAAGAGGCCTAAATTAAGATCTTTAGCTGTGCACAAGTAATTTGCCAACTAGGAAGAACAGATTGGACTTTTAAGAGATTTATTTCTCATGGCATATAAAATATGTTCTGAGTCGCAAAGACCCCCAAATATGCAAGGATTTGGATCTGGATCCTTATTTAGTCCTTAAGTCATAGGAAACTTATGTTAAATAATATAGTATATTAACATATTAAACTTATGTTAAATAATATGGTAGTATATTATCGTAGCTATTTATATTGCTATCGTTGAGGGTGTTAAGAACTGTAAAACCTCAGCTTTCTTCAGAAGTGAAAACGAAACCAATTTTCGTGGGGCTCCAGATTAAAAATAATCTGAATTGATTGTGAGAACTGTGCATGAAAAAGAAATTCCGTTTTTTATGCAAAATTGTCAGTGACTTTAAGCCCTGTGGAACACAGATTTGCATGGTGCTATCGCCTGGGTTTTCAGTGATTGTAAAAGATAGTGACTACTTAGCATGGGGGCTGTTGGAGGCAAGGTGACATCCTGCTGATTGCAGTTAGGCTAATACTGATACATGACAATAATGATACTGATATGTAATAACAGGCGTAGGTGATGTGTGACAAGCACCACTTTTCAAGTGCGGAGGAATATCTTTATTCATAAAATACTAAAACTGGTTCTTATGTAAAGGTGCGTTACTTGGTTTACGCTAGATTCTTATTTAGTTTCATTGAATGATTTTGATTTTTGCTTCCTGCTTTAAGACTATATGGATTATGTTAGTAAGCCCCTGGGAAAAGAAATGAACTAGTGGTTGACTGACAAATAAATATACATATTTTCAGTTCAGTTCATTTCAGTTGCTCAGTAGTGTCTGACTCTTTGTGACCCCATGAATCACAGCATGCCAGACCTCCCTGTCCATCACCAACTCCTGGAGTTCACTCAAACTCATGTCCATCAAGTCGGTGATGCCATCCAGCCATCTCATTCTCTATTGTCCCCTTCTCCTCCCTCCCCCAATCCCTCCCAGCATCAGTCTTTTCCAGTGAGTCAACTTGTCACATGAGGTGGCCAAAGTATTGGAGTTTCAGCTTTAATGTCAGTCCTTCCAATGAACACCCAGGATCAATCTCCTTTAGAATGGACTGGTTGGATCTCTTTGCAGTCCAAGGGACTCTCAAGAATCTTCTCCAGCACCACAGTTCAAAAGCATCAGTTCTTTGGTGATCAGCTTTCTTCACAGTCCAACTCTCACATCCATACATGACCACTGGAAAAACCATAGCCTTGACTAGACGGACCTTTGTTGGCAAAGTAATGTCTCTGCTTTATACTATCCTTTCTAGGTTGGTCATAACTTTCCTTCCAAGGAGTAAGTGTCTTTTAATTTCCTGGCTGCAGTCAGCATCCACAGTGATTTTGGAGCCCCCAAAAATAAAGTCTGACACTGTTTCCACTGTTTCCCCATCTATTTCCCATGAAGTGATAATAGGTGCTTCCATATTTGTGTTTCTACGTATGCGAATAGATTTTAATTTTTTAATTGTACTCTAGTTGATGTTCAATATTATATGTTACAGCTGTACAGTATGTATGTGAAGTGAAAGTCGCGCCTTTGTGTCCGAATCTTTGCGACCCCATGGACTATGCAGTCCATGGAATTTTCTAGGCCTGAATACTGGAGTGGGTAGCTATTCCCTTCTCCAGGGGATCTTCCTAACCCAGGGATTGAACCAGGTCTCCTGCATTGCAGGTAGATTCTTTACTAGCTGAGCCACCAGGGAATAGTGATTCACAATTTTTAAAGGTTATATTCCACTTACAGTTATAAAATGCTCACTGCATTCCCCATGTTGTACAGCAATAGATAGATTTTTAATTTTGCACATGCACAGAGTTAATTGAGTACATCTGTCGGGCTCCTGCCTGTGCCAAGCACTGTGCACCAGGGGGAGCCAGGATGAGTAAGGCATCCTTTCCTGCCTTGCTGACTGACAGGGGAGAGAAGATGGCCAAATAAACTTTATACACATTTAAATTGAAGAGGAGCTTCCCAGGTTGCTCAGCAGTAAAGAACCCACCTGCCAGTGCAGGGGATGTGGGACTGATCCCTGGGTCAGGAAGATCCCCTGGAAAAGGAAATGACAACTTAATCCGGTGTTCTTTGCCTGGGAAGTCCCATGCACAGAGGAGCCTGGTGGGCTACAGTCCATGGGGTCACAAAAGAGTCGGACTCGATTCAACAACTAAACAAGAATAACAAATTGAAGATAGGAAAATTAATGATTACTCAGCAAAGAGAGTGGTGGAGGGAATCATAAAGAGCTTAATGAGGGTGGTGGCAATTTGAGCTGGAAGTCGATTTGAGAGATGACAGCTATTCTGTGACAGAGAATGAGATGGCTGGATGGCATGACCGACTCTATGGACATGAGTTTGAGTGAACTCCGGGAGTTGGTGATGGACAGGGAGGCCTGGTGTGCTGTGATTCGTGGGGTCGCAGAGAGTTGGACACGACTGAGCGACTGAACTGAACTGAACTGAACTGAACTGAAGGGAAGAGACCCTTAGAGGGACCCTAAGGTGAAGGTCCTGAGGGAGGAAGTCTGCTGAACATGGTCTTTTGAGTCTGGTGTGGTGTTAGGAGAGCAGGCAGATCCTGGTGACCCAAGGAGGGCTGGAAAGAGAGTGTGCTGGGTGTGAACTTTTTTCTTTGGGTTTTTGCACTGGAAGGTGCCTGGATCAGAGCTTTGCTAGGGAAATACAGTGACAGTAATGCTGAGCCCAGTGGCTAGGGTGGGGATGAAAGCAGAGAATTGGTGGTTTAGATGTTACTTATGTTGCTTTGCCATAATTAGGCAAGAGGTAAAGAGGTCATGTGTAAGAAGAATTTTGGGATAAAAGTGGTAAGTATTTGAGCCTGATTGGATTTGGTTTCAGTGCAGTTCAGTTGCTCAGTAGTGTCCAAGTCTTTGCTACCCCATGGACTGCAGCACGCCAGGCTTCCCTGTCCATCACCAACTTCCAGAGTTTGGTCAAACTCATGTCCATGGAGTTGGTGATGCCATCCAACCATCTCATCCTCTGCCTTCAATCTTTCCCAGCATTAGGGTCTTTTCTAATGAGTCAACCCTTCGCATCAGTTGGCCAAAGTATTGGAGCTTCAGCTTCAGATCAGTCCTTCCAATGAATATTCAGGACTGATTTCCTTTAGCTTGGGCTGGTTTGATCTCCTTGCTGTCCAAGGGACTCTCGAGAGTCTTCTCCAACACCACAGTTCAAAAGCATCAATTCTTTGGGGCTCAGCTTTCTTTATGGTCCAGCTCTCACATCCATACGTAGCTTTGCCTATACAGACCTTTGTCAGTAAAATAATGTCTCTGCTATTTAATATGCTGTCTAGGCTTGTTATAGCTTTTCTTCCAAGGAGCAAGCATCTTTTAATTTCATGGCTGCAGTCACCATCTGCAGCCATAGATTTGGTTATTTAGTAAATATTTACCAATAATCCTTCCATCTCCTGCACCAGGGTGAGCTGGGTGCTCCATGGCTAAGTGAGATTGGGAAACTGGAGGCATTAAACATAGCCTTAGGTTGCAGGTGGGAGACCAGAAAGGAGGTGACACAGAAATCCGAGAACACTCACGCCTCTTCCTCAGGCTTTGAAGGGAGTGTCCAGTGTCCAGTTTATCTGGTCTCCTGCTTTCAGATAAACAGACAGGTGAGAGTCTCATGTCCCACTATCCATCCCCACTGGAAAAGGGGATCAGCAGTGAGCTGCTAGGGGCCTGCCTTTTTTAGAGTGTTTAGGGTAGAGCTGCTGCTGCTAAGTCGCTTCAGGTGTGTCCGACTTTGTGTGACCCCATAGACGGCAGCCCACCAGGCTCCCCCATCCCTGGGATTCTCCAGGCAAGAATACTGGAGTGGGTTGCCATTTCCTTCTCCAATGCATGAAAGTGAAAAGTGAAAGTGAAGTCGCTCAGTCATGTCCGACTCCTAGCGACCCCATGGACTGCAGCCTACCAGGCTCCTCCGTCCATGGGATTTTCCAGGCAAGAGTACTGGAGTGAGTGGCCATTGCCTTCTCCGTAGGGTAGAGCTGCTGCTGCTAAGTCGCTTCAGTCATGTCCAACTCTGTGCGACCCCATAGACGGCAGCCCACCAGGTTCCGCCGTCCCTGGGATTCTCCAGGCAAGAACACTGGAGTGGGTTGCCATTTCCTTCTCCAATGCATGAAAGTGAAAAGTGAAAGTGAAGTCTCTCAGTCGTGTCCGACCCTTAGTGACCCCACGGACTGCAGCCTACCAGGCTCCTCTATCCATGGGATTTTCCAGGCAATAGTACTGGAGTGGCTTGCCATTGCCTTCTCCGGTAGGGTAGAGCAGATAGCTTTAAAAACCACCGATGTTGTCCTTTTTAAACTGCTCGGTAATTAGTGTGCCCCAACCAGCTGCCTTCTCCACCACTATGTCCTCAAGGCTGATAGTCTGCCTTCATATCGGTTTTCTAGGAATGACCTTTCCCCCCTCCCCTTTTAAGGAAAAACTAAAGCCTTTAAAAATGGTAAGTTCATAAGCAATTAGTTAGAAGATAAATAATTAGGTAATTCATTTTGTTACCCCTTTTTGTTGTGCATGTTTCTGTAATTTACTTGTTTTAGGCAAGAGAATATAAATGTGACTGCTTTGTACACCGGGGCCCCAGTTCATCTTTGGATGTGAGCTTCTTTAACATTTCTAATACAAGCTAAGTCACTGCATGGGTTGATAAATTATAGATGAGGAGTATTCTCAGTTTTCCTCCTCTTGGATTTCTTTGCTTCCTTTGACCATAGATCTCTCCTCATTGAAATCCCATCTTCCTTTGATGCTGTTGCTGTTGTTCTGCTGTTGCTGTTGTTCAGTTGCTAGGTTGAGTCCAGCTCTTTAGGACCCTATGACTGCAGCATGCCAGGCTTCCCTGTCTTTCACTATCTCCCGGAGTTTGATCAAACTCACGTCCTTGAGTCGGTGATGCCATCCAGCCATCTCATCCTCTGTCGTCACCTTCTCTTCCTGCTCTCAATCTTTCCCAGCATCAGGGTCTTTTCCAGTTAGTTGGCTCTTCACCTCAGGTGGCCAAAGTATTGAAGCTTCAGATCAGTCCTTCAAATGAATATTCAGGACTGATTTCCTTTAGGATTGACTGGTTTGATCTCCTTGAAGTCCAAGGGACTCTCAGGAGTCTTCTCCAACACTGCAATTTGAAAGCATCAGTTCTGTGCTCAGCCTTCTCTGACATCTGTACATGACTACTGGAAAAAGCATGACTTTGACTACATGGACCTTTGTTGGCAAAGTGATGTCTCTGCTTTTTATATGCTGTCTAGGTTTGTCATAGCTTTTCTTCCAAGGAACAAGCGTCTGTAAATTTTGTGGCTACAGCCGCTGTCTGCAGTGATTTTGGAGACTGTTGTCACTACCTGGCTATTCATCAGTATTGTGATAGTGGTAGTAGTGATAAGTATTTGTTCATGTGTTTGTTTCTCTCTCACTCTTCCCTATTCTGCTTCCTCCTGTCCCGTACCCAGGTAAGGCCCAGCCCTAGGGTTTGGTAGGACTGTGTATATTACCCCGCCACCAGGCCCTTCTACTTTTTTCAATTTAAGTCTGAATCTTCAAATAAGGAGCTCATGATCTGAACCACAGTCAGCTCCAGGTCTTGTTTTCGCTGACTGTATAGAGTGTCTCCATCTTCAGCTGCCAAGAATATAACCCTGAATATTCATTGGAAGGACTGATGCTGAAGTTGAAGCTCCAGTACTTTGGCCACCTGATGTGAAGAGCCACCTGATTGGAAAAGATCCTGATGTTGAGGAAGATAGAAGGCAGGAGGAGAAGGGGACGACAGAGGATGAGATGGTTGGATGGCATCACTGACTCGATGGACATGAGCTCGAGGAAACTTCGGGAGATGGTGAAGGACAGCGAAGTCTGGTGTGCTGCAGTCCATGGGGCTGCAAAGAGTCGGACACAACTGAGTGACTGAACAACAAGCGCCTTCTAGGCTGGGGCTTCTGGGCCATCACTCGTGGTGTGACTTTGGGCTCACCGGATATGAATAGGTTATCGTGTCTTTCTGTGTGCCCTTAGGTTGCTTTTCCTCTTTTACTTGTCCTCATTCTTTCCTGCTTGGACTCTGTCTAGACATTCTGCACAAACCTTAATGATGATTTTTCTCTCTTGTTTCCCCAGTGCTTCTTTACAGTTCTTCTAACATTAAAAAGGATTCCTTCTGTTGATGGTTTTCCTGGACCCCTTGTCTTCTAAACCACGTACCTTTCCGTAGACCTTTTCCTGATCCTGTCACTTGTCTGCCAATGGCCGGCTTTTCTTTCTATGGAAGGTGGTGGTGTGATGGATGCCCAGCAGATAGATATTAACACCAGCAGAGCAGATTCTGGCTTCCTGGGCTGGCAGCTTCCTAATTCTCTATCTTTTCCGCCGAAGTGACAGGATATTAAACCACTGAGCTGGCGCGGCCCTCGGCTGCCTGCCAGGGGAATATTTGGGAAAAGAATGGACCAGCTTTTGTTTCTCTTGCCTTCTGTGTAGCCTTGGGGTGGGTTCTGAGGGGATGTTTTCCCTCGCCTTTCTAACCCATTTGGTATTGAGAAAGCAGGAAAGCGAGTTTTCCTGTTCTGAGCAATGAACAAAAAGCGAGCAGCGGATGGAGATATCCTGTTGGAGGAGACTTGGGGTGTGAATGTCGAAAAACACACCTCGCTCTTGCCGTGTCTTTAAGGAATAAGAGGAGCTGGGAAGGAAATCAGCCAGGCCAAGTCAGAGCGTTTCTCCTTTTCTTTACGGTGCTTAGGAAGATTACAAGTGTGTGCTGTGTGATTTAAAAATTTGTCAGACACAGAGATCTGTAGCACATGACAAATTGGAAGAAATGAAATAGTTTTTCTTTCCCACGAGGTCGTTCTAAGTTTGCCTGGGAGGGGGCCGTGAACTGTACAAGTAAATGTAAACGCTGTCCAAGTTTTATTTATTATTAAGTTTAAAAATCACTGAAGATGGCAAATTCTTGTTAAATTAGATTTGTAAGAAGGCGTTTTGGTATATGCTCTTAGTGGACCATTCTTTGGTGCTTTTAAAAATGAACTATTTCATCTCACTACAAGAGCAAGACATGTTTGTTATAGGAAAATTAGAAAGCACGTAAGGACAACTGAACAGTACAGGAGTGGGCTAGCAAGACATGGAAATGGAAAATTAGCACAGTGTTGTAAAGGAGAGAGAAATCAGCGTCTTCTGGGAGCAGTGGGTGTGGGGAAGGGTCAGAAGACCTCCCCGGCACCCCCAGAAGGCTGTCTTGCGTGCATGCCACACCCTTCAGTGGTGACTTTATATCCTTTGAGGCTGACATCCCCACTCTGCCACAGGTCAGATCTGATTGTTCCAAGATTGTTTGGGTCTGGAAAACTGTGTGTTGACAAGCTGAAAGGCCAGTTAACTCAGCATGTTTCACATCTTGTCTGTGTAGGAGATGGAGTGCTAGCCAGGGAGTATCTCTGAAGAGAGACAGATTTATCTTAGCGAGTGAGTGAGAGGTGTGTGTGTGTGTAAGTCAGTCTGAAAACCTTGGCTGTAAAGGAAATGAAGAAATTATAAAAGAGAAGATGCAGAAGAGTGAAACACAGTTTTGGGGGGGAGATGGGGTGAGGGAGAAATGTATTAAAACTCTGGCCCCTGTCATCCTTCTGTGTCTTCTTGACCTTCCCACTTCCTCCATGTCTTGCAGTATTGACAAGTTTTTAGGTGTTCTATGGAATGAATAAGCTTTGTTTCACTGTTGTATCTCAGTAAACACTTAGAGCAGCTGTCAGCAGGTCATACTTTTAGCCAGATTTAGCTTATAAGGCTATTGAAATAATTTTATAAGATATGGGATTAAATTATCTTGCTTTTTAAAAAAAATTTGTGAAAACATATATACTATATACTAGCCATTTTATTACTGGTAATGTAGGATTAACATGTAAAGTGGAAAGTGTGGAGGCTTGAACTGTATATACATTTACAATCAATTGATTTTTCACAGGAGTACCAAGACTGTTCAATGGAGATAGAATAGTCTTTTTAACAAACAGTGCTGGGACAACGGCATATCCATACGCAAAAGATTGAAGTTGGATCCTTCTGTCTCATCATGTGTAAAATCCCACTCAAAATTGATCACAGACCTAAACGTCTAAGACCTAAAACCATAAAACATGAAAAAGAACATAGGTGTAAATCTTCATGATCTTGGGTTAGGCAGTGGTTTCTTAGATTTGCACAAGCAATGAAAGAAAAAATAAACTGGATAATATCAAAATGAAAACTTGAGTTTCAAAGGACACCATGAAAGTGGGAAAAGAACCCGCTGAATGAGAGAAAAGGATGTGTACAATAACTCTTACAACTCGTTAATAAAAAGACCATCCAGTTAAAAAAATGACAAGGAACCTAAGGAAATGTTTCTTTAAAGAAAATATACAATGAATCTGCTTAACATTAGTCATCTGGGAAATGAAATTTAAAGCCACAGTGAGCTGCCACTTCACCCCTGTTAGGATGGCTGGAACCTAAAGACGGGCAGCAGCCCTTGTCTGTTTCTGTTATGTTGGTGAACTTGTGGGCAGATTTGAGTCCTCGTACATTGCTGAGGGGAATGTGCAATGGTGCAGCCACTGTGAAAAACAGTTTGGCAGTTCTTCAGAAAGCTGAATATTGTGGGGAGGGGTAAATTAGGAGTTTGGGATGGACATATGCACACTACTATATACAAGCTAACCAGCAGGGACCTTCAGTGTAGCACAAGGAACTGTACTCAGTATCTTGTAATAATCTATAAGGGAAAAGAACCTGAAAAGCACAGATATAGATGTCTCTATATGTGTATATAAACACACATATAACTGAATCATCTTGCTATGTACCCGAAACACAACATTGTAAATCAACTATACTTCAATAATAAATAATTGCAGTGCCAAAGAATGTTCAAACTACTGCACAACTGTACTCATCTCACACACTAGCAAAGTAACGCTGAAAATTCTCCAAGCCAGGCCTCAACAGTACATGAACCGAGAACTTCCAGGTGTTCAAACTGGATTTAGAAAAGGCAGAGGAACCAGAGATCAGATTGCCAACATCCATTGGATCATAGAAAAAGCAAGAGAATTCCAGAAAAACATCTATTTCTGCTTCATGGGTTGCAAAGAGTCGGACATTACTGAGCGACTGACAATATACCTCTATTGTTTGTGTTATTTAGTCACTAAGTCATGTCTAATTCTTTCGACCCCATGGACTATAGCTGTCTAGGCTTCTCTGTCCATGGGATTTCCTGGGCAAGAGTCCTGGAGTGGGTAGCCATTTCCTCTTCCAGGGAATCTTCCCAACCCAGAGATTGAACCCGTATGTCCTGCTTGGCAGACGGATTCTCTACCACTGAGGCACCTGGGAAGCCATATACATACACACACACACGTGTGTGTATATATATATTAATATATATCTGTCTGGTGGCTCAGATGGTAAAGAGTTCACTTCCGATGTGGGAGACCTGAGTTCGATCCCTGGGTCAGGAAGATCCCCTGGAGAAGGGAACGGCAACCCACTCCAATATTCTGACCTGGAGAATTCCATGGACAGAGGAGCTTGGGAGGCTACAGTCCATAGGGTTGCAAAGAGTCAGACACAACTGAGCAACTTTCACACACACACACACACACACACACACACCCATGAAGAAGTTTACTATGAAGAGTTGGCTCGTGAAATTACAGAGACTGAGCAGACCCACAGTCTGCTGTCTCCAGGCTAGAGACCCAGGACAGCCAGTGGTCTGGTTCATTTGGAGTCGGAAGACCCGAGAACTGGAATTACCAAGGGCAGAGGGAGACTGACGTCCTGCCTTAAGTTTTCAGGCAGGAAAGGCCAGGTTTTTCCTCTGCCTTTTGGTCCTGTTTCGGGAGGCTGTGTTGATTAGATGATGCCCAACCACACTGGGAGGGCAAGCTGCTCTACTGAGTTCACTGATTCAAATGCTAATTTTATCCAGAAACACCCTCACAGACACACCCAGAGCACCCTGTGAGCCAGTCAAGTTGACGCTTAAAATTAACAATCACACTGTAACGAATGTTACAGTTAACAGAATATAGTGTGCCATGCATGGAATGTCACTGAGCCACAGACAGGGGTGAAGCACAGATATATACACAGCCCACAGCGTGGGGAAGCTGGAGCTTGCCAACTCTGCGAGACCCCGTGGACTATCGCCCGCCAGGCTCCTCTGTCCGTGGGATTCTGCAGGCAAGGACACTGCAGTGGGTTGCCATGCCCTCCTCCAGGGGATCTTCCCGACCCAGGGATCGAACCTGCATCTCCTTCAGCTCCTGCGTTGCAGCCAGCTTCTTTGCCACTGAACCACCGGGGAAGCCCGAATTGTATCGTAATAGATTTTTTTTTAATGTAGATTTTATCCTGAGCTTGGTTGGAATCGCCTGAAGGATCCTCAGCAGGGTGCTGACATGGTTGAATTTGATTTTGGAAGATCATTCTGGCTGCAGTGAGAGTAGCTTGGAAAGGTTGAGACCGGCATCCCTATAAGAGACTCTGCTGGCTTAAACTAAGGAAATGGCAGTGGGAAGTGGACAGTAAACTTAACGGGGCTCGGTGATTGATTAGATGTGGGAGGGACATAGGTGGGGGGACCTCAAGGGCTGTGCCTATATGCCCAGCTGAAGCCACAGGTGAAGGAGGGAGCAGGTGACCTCAGCACGCCTACAGCGGGACCCACTGAGATGTCTACTCAGTATAGAGGTGTTGAGTAGGTGGTTGATACAGAGCTCAGGATCCGAAACCTCGGGGGGCTGGTTAAAAATTCAAATTCTTAGACTTCACTTTATGTGTATTAAGTCGGTATCTCTGATCAGGGTGGATCTACCCCGAGTGTTGGACATGATTCAGTGACTAAACAGTAACATAATTTAAGGCCTCCCTGTGGACATGGCTCGGAAGCAAGGGAGTGGTGTGAGATTTCCCGTGGAGAGACTGTGGAGGAGAAGAGCAGTGGCCCCGTCACCGTTTATGGGCTCAGTGCTAGAAGAGGAGACCTCACAGGGGTCTGGACCCTGAGAGATATGAGGCATCCAGGAGGGTGGGGTGTCGGGGAAGCCAGGGAAGAGTGTTTCAAAGCATGGACACATCAGCTTGTCATAAGCTTCCGAGAGGTCAGGTAAGGTAATAGATGCAAACTGTGTGTTGGATTTACCGACGAGGTGGTGCTGGGTAAGGGCTGTGGATGGTGCAGACATGTTCCCAGAGCAGGGCTGGCGTGGGGCTCCACAGGGTCCTTGCAGGGACAGAGTGCTGGTGTTGATGGGCAGTGCCACCCAGCACGCTTTGCTTCGCTCTGCTCCATTCCGCAGCTTGGCCTCGCTGGAGCATGATAGATACGTTCAAGGGCCTCCGCTGGGTGAGTCTTTGACCAGGGTGCTTGGGGAAAACCCTTGGTTAGTGGCTGTGGCCTGCGGGACACATAGAGCCCGGTTAGGGTAAGGAAAGATGCGGCCTTAGGGCAGAGGGTTCTGGGGTCGCTGACACAGGTAGATGTCCCGTCTGGGTTTTCACTTGACCTGGTCGAGCCCAGCGGCACAGCCCATGTCAAGATGTCAGGTAATGCCGTATGTGTGCCTGCTTAGTTGCTCAGTCGTGTCTGACTCTTTGCAACTCCAAGGATGGTAGCCCGCCAGGCTCCTCTGTCCATGGGATTTCCCATAGAAGAATACTAGAGTGGGTTGCCATTTCCTCTTCAGGGGATCTTCCTGACTCATGGGTCAAACCCACACCTCCTGTGTCTCTTGCGTTGCAGGCAGGTTCTTTATCCACTGAGCCATCAGGGAAGCCTCAGACTGCTATGCTGTAAGTCTAAAGTACTAAGACTGGGGTTTTTGAAGTTGGGGCATTTCATATTTTTCTTGGTTATGTGAGTCATGTACGGTTTTGGGAGAGATATTATACAAATACTTGAAATAGCCCTCCCAACCCTGATTTTGCCTTTTGAAATATTATCCAGTACAAGTAGGTGATTCTCTTAGAGTTGTGAATGTAGATCTCATTAGTTTTCAACATAACAAAATTAACAGTGTATTGTCAGTATAAGAAAAATCAGTGTGAATGATAGTGTCTTCAAACTCAGTTAAATACATGTCAAGTAGTTTATTGTTTAAGCAGAGTGCCTGCTCGTCTTTTAGTCTCCTGTATGCCAGCATGGAACTCTGTGTCTGCTTATCTGTATTTTTGAAACCACCATCCTTTAAGGAGGTTTTACTTATTGTTTCAAAGAGCTTTGAAGCTCTTCTACTTTTAAACTTATAATTTGCACACTTAACCTTTAGTTTGAGTGAACTCTGGGAGTTGGTGATGGACAGGGAGGCCTGGCGTGCTGTGATTCATGGGGTCGCAAAGAGTCGGACACGACTGAGCGACTGAACTGAACTGAACCTTTATTTTATAAGATAAAGTTTTTTCTTTATTAAAGGCAGCACAGTAGTGTTAAAGGCAGCACATTAGTGTTACAGAAACATTTAAATGTTCAAATAACTGTTCTTTTATTTGGAGGAAAATTGTGTAATAGCAAGATGTGGAAGTCCCCTAAATGCAAAATTGACCCTAAGTCACTGGTTTAGTAAAGAAATCAGAGATGGAAGACCAGTCAACCAGCTCAAGCCAGGACTTCCCCTACCTGAGTGGCAGGGTAATTATTTTTAAATTAGGACTTAAAAAATATCATTTCCCCTCTATTCTATGGTATCTATTTTGTGCTTGCAAGATTTTATACCCAAGGTATCTATCACCTGGTATTTGGGACCAGTTCTTTAGTGTGACTGCTGAAAATCTTTGTATTAATTTGGAATTTTGATTCCAAGTGACATAAGTCAGTCTAAGTAATTGAAGTGAAAAAGGGCAGTCAGTGTATTATAAAGGTGCAGGGTGTCTCCCAGAGCCTTAGGAGAGTGATGCAACTGGGTGTATCTAGGGGTTTCCCAGCCTTCAGTAAACTCTTCCTTATCCCTGCTGTTCTCCTTAAGGTTTTGAGTCCTTCTCTACTTGGAGATTTCCTTGCTTTGCTCCCAGTCTTGTTGTGGTTCAGTCACTAGGTTGTGTCTGACTCTTTGCAGCCCCATGGGCTGTAGCCCGCCAGGCTCCTCTGTCCTCCACTGTCTCCTGAGGTTTGCTCAGACGCATGTCCATTGAGTCAGTGATCATCGTTTCTAACTATCTCATCCTCTGCCCCACCTTTCTCCTTTTGCTCCCAATCCACGTGGTAGGAAATGGCACTCTTGAGAGTCCAGCTGCTTGACAAGAGACAGGCCCAGCTCTGATACCCGCAAGGAGGGACGTGGATTGGATCTGATGACCATCCTTAGAACCTGCCTCTGTGGCTGGGGCCTTGGGTCATTGTAGGAACATGGCTTCAGGGAGCCCCACGGCTACACCTCTGGCTTTGTAAGGCTGCTTACTGCCTTTCGTCGGAGCAAGGGACTGCTTCTTGGCCCCAGGGATGGACTGGCCTGGGCCGCCTTCCAACCTGTTCTGGCATGAGTGAGGCCGCACTGCTATGGAAGGGGTTATAGGAAAAGGGGCATTTCAGAAAAAAAAACATGTGATGGGGCTGAGGGAAGCGCTGGGCAGCCATCCAGCAAGTGTTCACTCCACGACATCTATTTTAACTTAGACAGCAGAACTGGGGAGGACAGTTTGTTGCCCCAAAATATAAATCCATTCAGAAATGACTTGTAGATTGCTCGTTTCTTTGTTCTGGATGACTAGGAACTGGTTTTACTCACAGTGAAGACTGGGCCACACCTAGTTGAATCATTACAGACATAACATCTTTTTTCCCCTGAGTTAATAATATACAAAAAAATTAGTTATCTTTTATAAGGATATTAACATATCTGTATAATATTTTGAATGTTTAGTATTTAAATCTCCCCTTGATGTTTTCCATTAAGATTTGTTGTTTTAAAGGACAAGCTCAAAAACGACTTCCTCAGCACCATTTAACGTGCCAAAGCAGTGTCAAACAATAAAGTCTCTGGGTGCCCAGGGGGAAGTTAAATTGCCTATTGTTAGTCTGTATGGCAAAACCACTCTCACAGTTGCATTTTCATATATTTTAAAAATGGTCCAAAAGTATATCTAGTGCTTTCTTCCTCAGAAAAAGAAAGAAAAAAAAATTTCCAGGGAGGCACTTGTGTTCACTAAACTGGAAGAAGACCTTCTGGAATTTAAATTTGTCATCTTCGAAGCATTTGGTGTGGAATACAGTAACCAGATGAGGTTCTGTTTCATTCAGCTACAAAGGCACTTTTGTTAAAATTCCTCGTCCCTGAGATGCTAGTGCAGCCGATACTCGGTTCGGAGGGTGCTTTGGGAAAGCGCGGCTTATTTCGGAAAAAGTGCAGATGCCTGGACTAGGAATTTACAATAGGCCTTAGATTCTGGGTTTAGCACGGCATACTTCTAGGATCGTTTCAAGCTCTCTTCTCTGTATCTGCTGTCTGTCTGCATTTAAAGCTGGAGAGAGGCTGTCCAGGCTTACGAGGCAGTCCTGTTGAAAGCCTGGAGAAAAGTTAGGAACTTGGGTGCAGAGTAGTAATTAATATAATTGATCACATCGCTTAGGTCCGTGTAATTACATGTCGTTTTCCATTAAAACCCCAATCCAAACTCCTTGTACCTCTTTTCCCCTCAGCTCTGTGTTTCTGGCCCGACCGCAGTTGGCTGAGTGCTTGCCAGGCTGCCTTTTCTTCCAGTCCCTCCCCCACTCCATCTCCAAGCCGAGAAGCCCAGCTGGCTTTCCCTGCCAGGTGTCCTGAGGTGTCCTTCCCGACTCACGAGTGCCCCCCCGCCCAAACAAACACCCCTTCTCCTAGGAGAAGAATCTTGCTTCCACACAGGGATGCAGATTTCGCTTTTGAAAGTTTCTAGAAAGCTCCTTCAGCGTTGGTCTTTGGCAGAAGGAACCCTGTCCCACACGGAAGGCAAATTACTAACTCCCCCCCCCCCATTCTATTTTTGGAACTTTTATTGAATTTCAAGCTTGCACACAAAGGCAAGACTAAAACCAGGGAGTGCTGTGTACCTGTTACCCAGGTACCCCCAGGTGTTTACATTAGGTACAGTTATTATTGATCATCTTCCTGAAAGAACACGGGCAAAGGATGAACCAGGTATGATTGCTTCCCTAGTCTGAAATCCCACTAGTCTGACTTCTCAGTATTTCTAGGCCTTTTTTTTTCTTTTTTTTTTAAACTCTATCTAGTGTTTATTTGTGTACTTATATCAAACACTATTTAATATTGCAGCCTCTGAAATTCCCAGTGCAGAGCTAGTGAGACCGTGGTTTCCCCTGTTACTCTGTAAAACCTGCTTCACAGTGATTTGCGTTATTTCTGCTGTTGTGAGCTCAGTGTCTCTCTGCTGTTTCAGATGTACTAGGATTCTGGGTTCAGCTATGTTGGCCTCAGTCCTAGGTGATAATGGGTCACATGGGCCCACCTTCTTTCACATTTTCAGCTAGGTAAGAAGCTAACCTACCTTAAGAGTCTTAGAGAATGGAGAGGAACATTTTCTGTGTTATAATTATAGAGCTGAGTCTTCATTTTTCTAGGTGAGAGCACTGATATTTGTAATTTCGCAGCCTTTGGGGTTTATAAATAGATCCGATAATCCCCATGAACTAGATTTTGGAGCAGCCCAGCAGAAGAGCCACATCCTTTGACATACTCAAAGTATCGCAATGTCTTTTATGGTGGAAAAGGAGAAAGATGAAAATGATCTTCTATAAAAGTTCACTTGGGCTTCTCCATGATCCCCTTTTCTTGCTTAATGTGTTAGGGCAGATCATCTCTGAGATGTGGCTTTTAACCTGCTTTAGCCCCATCTGTTGTGTGTTTTTTTCAGTGCAGAATGACCCTTATTCTCAGAACCATCTGATATTTTCTTCAGAGTAGGGAGGTGAAGGGCACAGGTGGGCACTGGGAGCTTTGCTTCCCTTGGTGATAACCCTGAGTTCGTGTTATCTGATGGGCCCAGGCCACGGGCACTGTCTATCACAGGGGACCAGGTAACGGCTTGAGGTTTCCTAGTTACAGTAACCGATCCTGACTCCTGGCCATGGCAGGAAGCAGATTTCTCTAGCAGTTACTGAAACCTGGGACCCTGTTTTTTTTATTCCTTGGTCCTGGTATCCAAGTTATAGAGGTCCCTGCTTTTCTCAGAGAGTTCTTACTGTTGACCTTCAATAAAACCAGGTGACATTTTGGTTCAAGTGGCTTATAGAAAGAATATATTTGAAAACAATTTAAATAATTTAATGCAAGTACATTAAATTTGATTAAATTGAATTTGAAGAATTAAATTTATAGTCTTAAGCTTTTTCTTAAAAATCTAATGTGATATTTTGAAAATAGGTATCAGAGTTGCTGGGTCTTTTTTCCCTCCTCCCCCCTTGACAAACGTGATTAGTGTGGGAAATTATGGTACCCGTTGCTACAGTTTTAATTAATGTACTGGGACACCAAAATAGCTCAGTTGGGAGAGCATTAGACTGAAGATCTAAAGGACCTTGGTCTCAGATAGTAGAGAATCTGCCTTCAGTGTGGGAGATCTGGGTTCAATCCCTGGGTCGGGAAGTTTCCCCTGAAGGGAATGGCTACCACTCTAGTATTCTTGCCTGAAGAATCCCATGGACAAAGGAGCCTGGCAGGCTACAGCCCTTGGGGGTTGGAAAGAGTCGGACATGATGGTACCCACTGCTGCAGTTTTAAATAATGTACGAGTGACAAAACTTGCCTTCTTAGTTCTTTTTGCAAACTTACCTTCTTTGCAATATTATAGGCTTGTGAATTTTTACTTTTCTCATTTAACAAAGTCCTTGTGATGTCTGTGGTTTAAGTTACTGACATAATTCTTGCCTGACTTCAGTAGGAAAGGACAGTAGGAAAGTAAAACAGTGGAAATGAGGAGGGGAATAGTGGCGATGTCAACAGTAATCCGTATGAGGGGACAGGTCGAGGATGCCGCCCAGGACTGTTTAGGAACTGTGCTTGTGGAGACAGCTGAAAAACAGGGTACTGAAAGGGGTGACGGGAAAGACTTCGGCCCACCATATCATCCTGAGACCTCAAAACTCTACCATTAGTCCTTCATTTATTTGTGTTAAGCACAGCTTTCTTCCTGTGGTCTCCTTTATGGAGGATTTATCTCTAGGAGAAATAATGCCCGAACTCACTAGTATCATCGTACAAATTCATTTCTCTATGAGATTTTCTGATTAAACCTTCGATGAGATAATTGTCCTCTAGGATAAGAGAGACCATAGAAAGGGGGAGAGCACAGAATGTGAGAGCCACTTCGTAAAGCTTCCCAGTGACCTTGGTTCATGGCTGGGTTAGCAATAAGATTGGAAATTTCACTATCAGAGTCATTTCTGTCAAGAATGGATCTGCCGTGATCCAAAGCAGCTTTTATCTATCCCTAATTTTATATTCTAATCTGGGAAGACAAAGGATGGTGTGTATAAAATATCTGGCTTAAGCTTTGGCACCTTACAGGCACTGAATATTTGAAGCCTCTTTAAAATGTTATTGGTAGTTATCAATAGTTAACAATATAGTTTTGCTCTCAGTTCAGTTCAGTCGCCCAGTTGTGTCCGACACTTTGTGACCCTATGGACTGCAGCACGCCAGGCTTCCCTGTCCATCACCACCTCCCGGAGCTTACTCAGACTCATGTCCATCGAGTCAGTGATGCCATCCAACCAAAGGCAAAGGCCTTTTGGGTAAAAAATGTTACAATAAAGCCCATAGTATCTTTCTTCCTTGGAGACTGAGGCAAGAGGATAAATGAAGAAATTGATACTTGGATTAGAGGATATTTTATATGTTGATTATTACTCCTTCAGAGAGTTTATGGAGATGGGGAGCCAGCAACTGGGTGCTAGCGTGTGTTTCACATGAGATTCTTCCATCCTGCTTCAGGCCCAGGTGGTGGGCGGCAGGCCAGGGGCCGTGGTGAGGAGAGGGGGCTAGGGTTCTTCCTTTGCTGGCTGTCCGCCATACTTTGCAGGTGTCTCGGTGTTTCCACGTGTCGGTGCGTTTATGCCTCTTCCCTCAACCCCATGCCCTGGTTCTGCTGGCACCCACGTGTTTCCCTGAGAAAATGACCATGCTGAGATGCCAAGAGCTAATGACTTATGGTAATTAAGGATGTTTTGAATCTTTAAACAGGAACAGTCCCTTGGCTGAATAACAGTTTGGCATTTGTTGCTCCTTGAATTTCTTCTTTATTTTCAAAAAAGCCAGCTCGTTTCTCTTTCCGAAGAGGTATTTCCTGTAGTCCTTGTATTTTTGTGGGCAAATGTATCCCGAGGGAAGTTCAGCAGATTGTGAATTTCGACTGTTTCTTAGCCCTTGGAGGAGTGAAGTATCTTTATCTCCCAATTGGAGACATAGGTTGTTGTTTTTAATTTATTTATTTTTAGTCGGAGGGTAGTTGCTTTACAGTGTTGTGTTGGTTTCTGCCACACATCATCAGGAATCAGCCACGGGTGCACACATAATCCTGCCCTCCGAACCTCCCTCCCACCCCGTCCCCCACTCTAGGTTGTCACTGAGCACTGGGCTGAGCTCCCTGTGTTATACAACAACTTCCCACTAGCTATCTGTGTTGAGTATTGTAATATATGTATTTCAGTGCTACTCTGTCAAAGTGTCCCACCCTCTGAAACATAGTTTTTTTTTTTCTTGAGTTTTGAGAGGGTTTATATACTTTGTGGATCATTCTGAGCAACTGGGGTCGTTTTTGTCTGGGTATTGATATAATTGCAGGTAAAAAGGATGAATATGGTGATGGAGACAGACTGCTTTCTGTAGCTGGTTCAGGTCCTCCCAGAGACTGTCCCCATCATTCCTGTCTCTGCTTTCTTTGATTTGCTCCTTTGATTGGCTTATCTATCAGTGAATAACTTGTAAAGCATTCTCATAGCTTTAAGTTCTGGGTGTTAAAAAACCATAGTGGTCAGGGGAAGGATAAATTAGAAGTATGGGATTAATAGATATGTCCCACTACATATAAAATAGATAAATGGCAAGGATTTACTGTAATGCACGGGGAACTACGCTCCATGTCTTGTAATAACCTATAATGAAAAAGAATCTGAACAAAATATGGATAATTGAATCCCTATGTTGTACTCCTGAAACGAACACCATATAGTAAATCAACTCTACTTCAATGAAAAATAACCCCCTGGAATTTGTTTGGATGATATTTTTCTGGGTACGAAAGATGCAGACTTAGGTTCTTGTTCGGGATTGTCAGGGAATGGGGGGAGGATGAAGAGGCCTCAGGCCCTAGGCCCCAAACCTGCGGTGAGATGCGTGTCCCAGGCTCTGAGGCAGTCTGAGGTGTGTGTGCAGGAAGAGTGAACATGTGTGGAAATCAGTGAAGTAGGAAGCACCAACCAAGCTTTGGACCCAAAGAGCTGGGTAGGTGGCCCAGAGGTCACGGTTTTAATCGCCAGCTCCCAGCCGGTAAAGGGCACGTGGAGCCGGCCATGGAGCAGAGAGCCTGGGTGAGGTGTCCCCACCTTCCAAGTGCCATCTTTCCTGCTGCACCAGGTGACAGCGGAGGGACTGACAACTGTGAGTCCACAGAGGGCAGTGGCTCCCCACCCTCGCCTCCTGGATGTACGGGCCCAGGCAGAAGTGGGAAGGGGTTGAGTGCGAGGGTGGGAGGGTGGAAGGCAGTCTCCCACCTGCTCCTCACCCTTCTTATTCCACTTGGGGAAAGGGGCTTGTCGGGCTTGGCTTCAGGCATTGGGCAGCCGTCTCTGAAAAGGTTTGCTCTTTGATTTGAAGGGTCAGGCACCTTTGCATCAGAGGAGAACCAACATTTGGGGTGGTCACGTGTCTGAAATAGGATCCAGTTTGAGAGCCAGAGGCACTTTGGAATGGGTCGGGCTGCAGCTGCTCCAGGTTATAGATGAAGAGATAGATGAAGAGAGCCAATGGCACTTGATGATGGTGTCTGGAACGCAGTGGGTGCTTATGAAATGTTTACTGAGTGGCCGGGACAGTTGGTGAGTCACTGAGGATCACACCGTGGCTGATTCACGTTTCTGCTCTCTTAGATATTTCTACTGACATATCACCCCAAAGCTGCCTTGTTTATATTTCTCCTACAGGCCTGAAATATGGGGTAAAGTATAGGCACTGGGTTATAATTAAAACATCACTGAAGTTTTATCTTCTGCTTTGTGACAGACACAGTATAAATTACACATTCCAGGGTTGGCAGGGGGATAAATTAGGACTTTGGAATTAGTATATATAAACTACTATATATAAAATAAACAGGATCCTACTGTATAACACAGGGAACTATAGTCAATATCTTATAATAAACCATAATGGAAAAGAGTATGAAAAAAAATATTTATACATACACATGTGTGTGTGCACAAAGAACTGCATATTCCATGTGTGTTTCAGTTTTTCATTTTCAAGTTTTTACTCACTTTCTACTGTTGGAAGTTTTCGGCAGGATCCAAAATGTAATCTGATGTCATTTTACATTCTGCAGCTTAAATATCCTTGATAAACTTGGAAAACTTTCTAATTTATTTAAAACATTTTTGCTATATTTGTTGCTTACGTTTTTAGATATAATGAGGATATTGGCCTAAGAGAGTATCTATTGCAGTGGTGCTCAGCCTCGCCAGCACCATGTACTGAGTTCATGGAAGACAGTTTTCCCACCGCCTAGGGAGGTCGGGGGATGGTTTCAGGATGATTCAAGCACATTACGCTTTTTGTGCACTTTATTCCTATTATTATTACATTGTGATGGTCAGTGATGTAATTCTGCAGCTCACCATGATGCAGAATCAGGGGAGCCCTGGACTTGTTGTCCTGTGCCCAGGCAGTAATGCAAGCAGTGGGGAGCGGCTGTAAATACGCAGGAAGATTCGCTCACTTGCTCGCCTGCAGCTCACCTCCTGCTCTGTAGCCCGCCTCCTAAGAGACCTTGGACCAGTCCCTTTCTGTGGCCTAGGGGTTGGGGACCCCTGATCTGCAGCATTGATGATCTTGAAAGATCAACAGTTTCCAAATGAAATTCAATGTTTAATGTTAGGGATCGTTAACTGGCTATAGCATATGTCTTATCCTCAATTATCTGTTAAACCAGTAACCTTTAACTGGCACCCTCAAATCAGATTTGCCTTTTTCTGGTATGTCCTTACCCACTGGCTGAGGCAAGCTTCCTGAAGCTCTGGGCTGGCCAAGGTCTGATGAGACACCTTGGCATCACCTGCTACGTCCGCTTGGCAAGATACCCTGGTGTTGGGAGGTGAGGGGGTGGGAGGGTGTGTGAGTTCGGAGGTGTTGTGGACAGAGTCACATGAGCTCGGTGTTGCTGTTGATGAGTTTTTGCCTCACGGTTGGGCCTCCCCTCCCAATTCTCGAGAATTCGGTATTACTCTGCCAGTTGGAGCCATGAAACGGAGGGGTTTATTGAAGTCCATATAATGCCAGAATGTATTTTTTACTCTTCCTTTTCACTCCATATTCAGGCACATGATTTATCAGCTAGTATTAGTGCATGCTAAGTCCCTTCGGTTGTGTCCATCTATTTGCGACCTTGTGGACTGTAGCTCGCCAGAGTCCTCTGTCCATGGGATTCTCCAGGCAAGAATACTGGAGGGGGTTGCCATGCCCTCCTCCATGTGATCTTCCCTACCCAGGGATAGAAACTGCATCTCTTGTGTCTCCTGCTTGGCAGGCATGTTCTTTACTACTAGTGCCTCTTAGTAGCAAAGCTAAATTTCAGTGATTGAAATTTCACTTTTTGGTACTTGACGTCCTTACCTTATACAGTGGGAAGTCATGAGAAACTCTCAGTGATGGAGTAAGACTATAAAGTGTATTACTTAACATTACACAGGTAAAAACAGTGACTGTGTGAGCACAAGAGTTTTGTTTGTGTGCTTCCTCATCTCTCATAGCAGAAAGTTGGTTGAAAATGCTCAGAAAGGATAAATTTAGAAACTCTGTATATTAGATACAGAGGGAACTCCCAGGAGAAGTCACTGAAAGGATATGCCTCTGAGAAGCAAGGCTGGGAGTGGAGTGGGGTGAGCTTGCTTTTCATTATAAGCCCTTTGGTAGTGTTTATGTTTTTGTTATGTGCATATGTTACTTTGGTGGACACAAAACATATATTGCTAAAAATTCCAGCTATCTTCTTGGCCAGAGTAGGGCCAGACAGTAGCAGAGTGATAAAGTTGCACAGTGGGAACACGGCGTGAATTTTGGGATGCCTAGAGTCCTGTCTCCAGGTTTGCCTCTTTTCCAAAACTCACAGATGGGTGAAAATCTTGCCAGAGCTTTGTACATGGAAAGACAAACAAAGAAGCAGACCAAGAAGCAAACAACAGTCAATCGCTTTTTAACTCGCTGTGGACAGCTTCTTCAGCCTTGGGCGTGGTGGGCTGCGTTATCTGTCACTGGGTACCAGTGTTGGATCGATGCTTGTGCTGCCACTGTGGTCCCCAGTGCTGCCCACGGCCTGGGGGACTTGCCAGGGTGAAAACCTGTGGCAGAGCCGATTACTGGACTAGTAGGAGCCCTGCTGATGAGGAGTCCTGCACTCCTGGACGTGAAAGCGAGAAAGTGAGTTACAAATAGGAGAGGGGAAAGGAAGGGAGAGTGAAATGTTGAGTTTATGTTCAGGGACGCTTTGCAGGAAAGGATGTTGCTTAAAGCTGGTGCTTCTTCGAACCACTGATTTGAGAACAAGTTTGACCGTGGAGTTTAATTTTTTGTTTCAGTACTTTCATACCACACCCTCGAGTGAATAACAAATAAAGAAGGTATTAAAGAAAATATTCTTAGACCTGGAAAAAATAACCCCCTGATTCTTGTCTGATTCCAGGACCTTGACAGTCACAAACCTCCGTACTTGTATGGTAGGGGCATTTCTCAGCCTGGTGGCTCTTTCTAGAATCTGTGCAGTTGTTCTTCTTAAGGTGGTCCCGTAGGAAAGGCTGTGTGTTCTGAGGAGATCAAGAATAGAATATTTACTTTTTTTTTTTTTTTGCAAATAGGCCATACTTTACTTCCTGGGTCAACTGGAATGTATTTTAATTAGCACATCATCTTGGGAAATTTATCATTGAGCAAAGTGTACTGAAAGGCTTGGCTCAGTTTATTTGGCTTCCAAATGTGAGTCCAGCACAGCCACCAAAAAAATGGCATAGATTTCAGTGGCTCTTTGACATTGTTTTAAATAAACATTTTGTCTGTTAACTCCTAGGATAGAAGAGAGTAAACTTGGTTTGCTCAGCTTTTGCTCTTTCTTCATCCTTGCCCTGAAAGGAGAGGAAATTTCAGGATGGATTTTTCACTTGAAGCATCACCTAAAGGGAAGTCCAGTGGTTAAGACTTTGCCTTCCAATGTAGGGGATGTGGGTTCAGTCCCTGGTCAGAGAGCTGAGATCTGACATGCCTCATGGCCAGAAAGCCAGAGCATAAAACAGAAGCAAAATTGTAACAAATTTAATAAACACTTAAAAAAAGTCTTTAAGAAACACCCAGAGCTACTTCTTGTAGCATCAATGCAATGAAAGTAAGCATAGGTTATTTCCAGGGCTAAGAGCTATGGGTCATGGGAGTTGGATATAATGAAAAGGAAAAAGTAAATGGTGGAATCAGGCAGAGATACCCATATCTGAGTCTATACTTGGAATAAAACCGGTTTCGAGGGTGTGGGTGAAATGCATTCAAGGCATTTAACACTGCAGTGAGTCAGAGTGGCTCTGTAGGACCCCCCGCCCCCATGGCCCTCAACTTTCCTGTTGACCGGGCAAGTTCTACAGGCTGTTTGCCGCCAAGACAGGGCCAAAAGTTGGGCAACCGTTTAATTGTTGTTTTCCAGAGTAGAGCCAAAGCAGGGTTAGCACACTGGTTGTAAAATCCTTCCTCCTTTGAAAACCTCAAAACCAACAAACTACTTCCGTTCTTAATCTCTGAGAGGGCGAGTGATGAGGCCTAGCCCTTGGTTATGGGACGTGAGTGGCCCCGAGGTCAGGTTCCTCCTCCTCACAGCATTTGGGCATCGATCCAGCAAAACCTGCTGCCGGGCGTCCCGCCTCCCACCTTCCCTGGAGGAAAGGCGACTTTGGAGAGGTCACTCAGCTGGGTTCTGTGAGCCTGGGGTCACCGTGTTAAAAAGGAATTCTCTCCTTTTCTGTCTGCTTTAAGGTTTCCTGATGGTTTTCTTAGTGGCAGTGATGTCAGTTCTGCTGTATACCTGCTGGGTGCTGAGGGGACACTTATAAAAAACTCTTAGTGCTATTTGCTGGGTTGCCTACCCGTTCTGGTTTCTTTCATACCATTTAAAAAAAAAAGCTGATTAACACAGTGAGGCAAGTTTTGTAGAAGATCTGTCCGCCTGGGTGCTATTCAGTGGCTTGTGGGTGGTGATTTTATGGGTTGGATGAGGTGGGAGGTTTCCTTCCTTTTTTTTCTGTATCTGGTAAAATCTTGTCCTCCTGTTGAAAAACAGGGAGAAACGGGAGTGTGTGTGTTACTGGCGGGGGAAGGGCACGTGTGTGATGTCAGCAGCTGAGCTTATAATCGGGCAGGTTCTTTTAGTGCAACTTCTAATTCGGGGGAAATGATTGCCCTTGTCTTCAACCTGTTGCCCATATGGAAACAATCTCTAAGGGAGCCCAGAGCAAATGTCTTTTAAGTTGCTCTCTCTGTTTTTGGATTTCCCAATTCCCTTTTTTTGCTGTGTGTGTCAAAATTTGCACTTTGACAAAGCATCAGTGAGTCGTCACTCTGCGTTACTTTCAAGAAGCAGGAAGTCATGCCTGTTTTCGTGCATAGCGGCCTGGGCTGTTGTTCCTCTCCAGTTGCTACCTTGTGCTGGTCCTCGGTGGTGTGGGTCTGGCCGGGGCCCTCAGCCAGGTGAGAGGGCATTTGTTGTCTCCAGAGTTCGAAGCATCTCAGCTGTGGGAAGCATCTGCTACTCCAGGAAACCCTGCACTGAGCATTTATGGGCATCCTGCTGTATACCTGCTAGCTGCTGAGGGAACACACATGAATAACACCCAGCGCCGGTTGCCGAGTTGCCTGCAGGCTTTTCATTTCTTGAGCGGGTGATTCCAGCAGTCTCAGCAGAGCTGGCTGGTTGTTTCCCTCCGTGTTGGTGTTTAAGATCAGTTGAGGTCTTCAGCGTGGGGCGTGAGCAGTCAGGCTGGGCTCTGGCTCTCCACCTGTGAATTTCAGCAATGTCGCAGGAGCAGTTGAACGTGCTTGATGACCTGCAAACCATGACCGAACCTCCCCGAGCCATTGTTAACCGATACTTTATAGCAGAATTAATGTGTCAAATAAGAATCACGGTAATTAAATGTAAAGGAGAAGTCCGTGCTCATGTCATTCATTCAGCAAACATTTACTAGAGGCCTCTGGCACCAGACGATGCTCACCCCTGCCTTGCAGAAGCGTGGGCACATCAGTGCTGTCCCGACTGCAGTGAGTCCCACATGGAGGTCTTGGAGGGCTTCAGAGAGGGCTAAGCTGAGAGGGGGCAGGGGATTGGATGCTTTGGGTGAAGGGGTCAGTTCCCGTCCACAGTTACCCCTGCCTACTTCACCGTCTTCCTCAGATCCCTCTGGGCTCTCCTCTCCCGCCTTGCCCCAGCTTTGGTGGGTAAGGGATAGAGGTGGTCCTTGGAGCTTCACTTTCATCTGCCTCATCTTGCTCTTGGGTCCTGTTTGTGTGCGTGCCTGGCTGCCTTCCTCTCTGCCAGCTGAGTTCTATCTCCTCAGTGTGGGAAAGCTGGAGGGGCTGACATCCCAGGACAGGAAACTGTAGAGAAACTCTGTGCCCTCTGTACTCTGGGAATGGAGAGCCTCTCCAGGATGTCTGGGGCAGAGGACCACGTGTGTGCCCACCCAGGCGACTGCAGTTGCTTCAGGGCCAGTTCTCAGGGAAGTTCAGTTTCCAAGGCAAGGAAAAGACAGCATGATTTCTTCCCAGTTTCCTTCTTTTGCCTCCAAGTCATGTTGTGGTGACCGTAGGGGATTTGAGGATTTTGGGGCTGATCAAGGAAAAAGGCACAACCATGAGAGGCAGTAGTAACACGCAAGCTTGATTGGACAGCGCTTGGACAAAGTTGTACGAGACCAGCTAGCCAGAGGCTTCCAGCCAGGGGACCACCATTCAGAAGCAGAGGAGGGCTGGGGACTCCCCTCCCTGGAGTGGGCTGGCTCGGGGGTTGGTGGCTGGAAGGGGCTTACGTGTCGAAGTGACCTTGCTCAGCAGCAGAGCGCTCCGAGAGCCCTAGCAGACTTATAACTGTAAGATCCCTCCATGTCAATGTCAGGTGTTGTTCTACGGGTTCTGTAAAGCAGCCTCATTTCAAAATAATCAAATGTGTGAAAAATGAGTTTGGTGCCAGTGGGCTCGTGAGCTAACCAGTCTCAGCCTGATTTCTTTTTTCAGCAGTGAAGAAATAAATGACCCTGGGACCAATGCACAGAGGACATGTTTGCCTCATTTATGTAACACTGACACAGTGTTCCATGCCACAGTTGAAAGCAAAAATGTCTTAAACTGTAAACGCATGAGGATTTGTTACTCACTGGTGTTGACATAGTTTACTCAAAAGTTTGAAAATCTGTCCGGGTTCCTTCCTCCGTTGACAGCGGATCTTCAAGTCTGGGAAGCCTCTCTCTGCCTGGCAGGATTAGGCCGGTGACTGGTGATGCGCAGGAGAAGGGCTGGATGGGGCGGTGAACTTACAGGTGTCTGGCTGGAAGGTGTGGGGGTGCAGGGAGAAGACCACGTTTAGTGGAGCCTGGGGTGTAAAATGCCGTGGCACCGTCTCTTGCTGCCTGATCCTCAAGCAAGTTCAGTTACGATTCATCCATGACTAAGTCGTCGGGTGGTGATTACATCTCCTCCCTTGGCAGTTGCTTAGAATTATTAGCTACAACAGAAATCAAGGTGCCTGACCCTCCACTGCCAATAAAAGCCCACTAGAAAGTCCTTAAAACCACAGGGTTTCCTGTATTAATCATGTGGGTCTCTGTGTTTGTTTCCTATGGCTGCCGTAACAGATTATTACAAACTCGGTGACTTAAAACGACAGAGGTTTACTCTCTCAGCTCGGGAGGCTCTCGATCTGGAATCTGGCAGGGCTGTGCTCCTTCTGAAGGCTCAGGGAGGTGGCTTCCCTGCCTCCTCTAGCTCCCGGGGACCCCCGTCTTCCTGGGCGCATGGCTGCGTCACTCCAGTCCCTGCCTCTGACTCTACACGGCTTCTCCCCGGGTCTGTGTCTTCCCCTCTTCTCTCTCGTATATGTAAGGACACTTGTCATTGGACTTAGGGTCCACACATCATTACATCTGCAGAGCCCCTTTTCCACAGATTTTGGGGGTTAGGAGGTGGACATATCTTTTCAGTTCAGTCACTCAGTCGTGTCCGACTCCTTGCGACCCCATTGACTGCAGCCCGCCAGGCTTCCCTGTCCATCCCCAACTCCCGGAGCTTGCTCAACCTCATGTCCATCGAGTCGGTGATGCCATCCAGCCATCTCATCCTCTGTCGCCCCCTGCTCCTCTTGCCTTCGCTCTTTTCCAGCCTCAGGGTCTTTTCCAATGAGTCAGCTCTTCCCATCAGGTGGCCAAAGTATTGGAGCTTCAGCTTCAGCATCAGTCCCTCCAATAAATTTTCAGGACTGATTTCCCTTAGGATTGAGATCAAACCAGTCAGTACAAAGGAAATCAGTCCTGAATGTTCATTGGAAGGACTGATGCTGAAGCTGAAGCTCCCAGCACTAAAAGCCATCTTTTGTTACACTGCTGACTTAAGCAGTGATAGGTACTTGGGGGTGAGGTGGGGAAGAGGCGGTTCCTCAGTGGAGCAATGAGGCAGGAAGGGGTTGGTCAGTATATTCTATTAAGAGTGTCCTCCCCACTCCTCCCCCCAGTCTCCCCACCCCACGTGTTGTCATCGGCTCCTTTAGGATGCGAGCAGGTCTTCCCTCCGTGTGCCATCCTTGAGGTCTTGAGTGGAACAGAAGCTCTCTGTATTTGGCTCTATGTTTGGTGAATGAATACTTGAATTCTGGGGACCTGTGAATGGTTTATGCAGCCACTAGATATTTGGTACAGTGTTTGGATTGAATGTTGAAGTAGAGTAGTTTACTTAATCAGTGTGTACACACTTTCCTGAAATTTTTGTATCTCTGACCATTTCTTCGGTTTCTCAGAAAGTCAGTGTCAGTTTTTTTTCAATTTCTACTCAGCTCTCAGCAATTCTTGTAGATATTGCTCTTGCTGATTGTGGTAGAAAACGAACTATGAAGTGATGTTATTTATGGGGTACTTACTATGCTAGAGGCAGGGACTTCCTTTTTTGTCACCATTCTAGAGATGGGAAAACTGAGCCTTGGAGAGGTTCAGTAACCTGTTCAGGGTTGCGTGACGGTAAGAAGTGGAGCTGGAACTCCTCAAACTAGAGCTGTCCAACTCGCGAGCCCCTCCGGGTTTTGAGCACCCTCTCAGTACCGTCAGAAAAGAGTAACTCCCACAGGTGATTAAAGCAGGAATTTGTAACCCAAGTATAGTGGTGCTCAGCCTTTCTTAAGCTGTGGCTGTGCTGCTGGTTGAACATATGTGGAGGAGGAAACACTTGGAGTCAGTTGCCAAGAATGGGCTTGTCTTCACCTTTGGTGAAGTGCAGAAAACTTCACTATTCAGTGACCCTCATGGGATTGAATTACTTCTTCTCCACTGCGTTTCCTCTACCCAGCATAGTGCTTGTTCAGAGACTGATAAGCCCAAGGCATCACTGGGCAGAGAGCAGCCACTGTACTGTTGTTAGCAATATTCAATTAAAGTATTATGTGTATGACTTTCTACCAAGGTTTCTTTGTAACAGTTTCCCACAGTGTCATTTGAGAGTGGTTTTAAAAAAATTTATCTTTTGTTTTTAATTTTAGTAGTTAACAATGAAGCAACTCCCAAGTGTTAAGAAATGAAAACCATTTTTCTCTTCCTGTGAGCCATGTTTGACAGTAATGTCATTTAACTCGTACGGCCATTTTAATACCCATAAATTACAGAGCCTGTTTTATGAGCTGAGTGTTAAGACTTTTAAGGTCTTGTCTTATGTATTAGAGAGTTTACTAGCATAATTATTATGTGTACAAAACAATACATTTTCTAACTTCAAAAAGTGAAATATTTTATTTACTAATCTATTGCCCACACAGATGTTGTTTTTTAAATAATGCATTTTAAAGCGTTAATCTATGAAAGATGTTTCCTGAAAACTTTGGTAATTCACCCTGGATATACCAAATACAATAGCACAGATTTTTATTTAGAAATTCTCTGGAAAAGCAAGTGGATATAAATTAAGTGAAATAAAAGTTAAACTACTGTTTCATATTTTACAGTTGTTCTGAGCATGATGTGGAATAATGGTTGTCATGCCCCAGATGTGAATGATTTCCAAGATAGCCAACAGATACTGTATTTGTGAGTTTCTCCTTGTGTTTGGAGACATCCTCATTCTGGAGTCAGGAGAATTTTCATTCATCCGCTGGTGCATGATAACTTCTAGTTACCACTTATCCTTTCCTTTCATAATCCCCCTTTGTAGAATATATACACTCACAGACAGTGTAAGTGTACTTTACCAAAAATGGCACATAGGAAAACTGAACCCTTATTTTTCAAAGGACGGAGAGTCTGAAATGCATGTTCTTCTTCCCCCTTTTTTTTTTTTTTAAAATCAGTTTTTTTTTTCACTTAAAAGTGGCATGATGTCAGGTTTTCAGCTTAATAATTTGTAATGCTGGGGTATTTTAATAGCCTTAGCGCACAGTCTGAATTAGATTAGTTCAAGCTAAAAACATGTATACATTTGAGAGGATGAGTGAAAATGCTCCGGTAAGATGTTTTTCCCGTAGGTAGTTTTATTGAGGATACCTGACGCACACTAATATGCACATACAGACAATGTAAAATGTGATAAGTTTTGACATATGTGTACATCTGTAAAAACATCACCATATTCAAGACAATGAACAGATCCTTCACCCCCTAAAGTTTCCTTGTGTCTTTTTGTACTCCTTCCTCTTCCGAGGGAATCACAGATCTGCTTTCTGTTACTATTATCTTTTTATAAAAATGCCAGCATACATTGCAAACTTTTTTTGGTGTGTCTTCTTTCTTTCAGCATAATTATTTTCAGGTTCATTCATATAGTTCATTTTTTAAAATTGATGAGTAACATTGGAGTATAAGGGTATCCTATAATTGATCATTCTTTCTAGTCACTTGGACATTTGGGTTGTTTTCAGTTTTTGTTTATTACAGATAAAGTTGCCATGGATATTTGTGTATAACTTTTGTATGGGTGCATGTTTTAATCTCTGTTAGGTAAATAACTATAGAATGGTTGGGTCATATGGTTGGTAAGTGTGTTAAACTGTCAGACTGTTTTCCGAGGTGGTTGTATCATTTTACATTCCCATAAACAGCTCATCTGAGTGTATAAGAGTTCCTTAATCCCACATCATTGGCATCACTTGGCAGTGTGTGTGTGTGTTGGGGTGTGTGTGTGTATGTGTGACATCATTGGCATCACTTGGGGGGGTGTGTATGTGTGTCAGTCGCTCAGTCATGTCTGACTCTTTGCGACCCCATGCACTGTAACCCTCCAGGCTCCCCTGTCCATGGAATTCTCCAGGCAAGAATACTGGAGTGGGTTGTCATTCCCTTCTGCAGTCACTTGCTATGGTCCGACTTTAATTTTAGCCATTTCAGTAGGTGTGTAGAGGTAGCTCAATAGGTTTTAAAATAAACTTTGCTAATTACTAGTGATGTTGTCCATTTTGTAATGTACTGTTTCTAAATATATCTAGATATAGTTTTGTGACAATTTTGTTTAAACATTTTGTCTATCTTTATTATTGTTGAGTTTGGGCTTCCCTGATAGCTCAGTTGGTAAAGAAGCCACCTGCAGTGCAGGAGACCCCGATTCGATTGCTGGGTCAGGAAGATCTGTTGGAGAAGGGAAAGGTTACCCACTCCAGTATTCTGGCCTAGAGAATTCCATGGACTGTATCATCCATGGGGTCGCAAAGAGTCGGACATGACTGAGTGACTTTCACTTTATTACTGAGTTTAGAATTTCTTCTTATCTGGATAAAAATCCTTTATCAGATATGTGATTTGAAAACTTTAAAACACTGAGTTAAAATTTGTTTCTTCTGGATTTTTCTTTATTTGACTATTTTTTTCATGGTGGAAATGTATATATAAAATGTACTGTTTAAACACTGTTTAAGTCATTTGTTCAATCACATGAAGTACACTTGCATTATTTTCTTTTTTAATACCATGATCCAAAGTCATTCAGCCCATCAGTGTATGAGCTCTTAGAGGATAGGAACTGAGTCTTATTCTCAATTGTATATTTAGAGTCTATAGTATGCTTGGCTGTAATGGATCCCTGATAAATATCTGTTGACTGGATAAAATATTTATTTTCAGGTTTGTAGTTATTTCAGTATTTGTTAGAATTTAACTTTAGCAAAGACTAATGAAACAGTGGCTTATAAAGGATGGGAAATTTTTCTTACAATAATTGTCCAAGTGTAAACAGCTTGCTTGATGACTTTACCATCTTGGTGTCCAGGTTCCTGCTAGCTTGTTGTCCTGCCATCTTCCACAGGATCTTTCTTCTTGTAGTTTTAGAAGGGTACTCCAGCTCCTGCCAACTGGTCTGTGTTCTGGCCAGCAGGAAAGGGAGATAGCATGAGGACGGCAGACTCCTTCCCGTTTAAGTGCATGACTTTACATTTGCACACATCACTTCTGCCTACATCCCATTAGCCAGAACCTGCTCCTGTAGCTACAACTCACTGCGAGGGAGGCTGAGAAATAGTCTGGCCGGGTGGCCATACACCCACTCATTTTGAAAGGGGAGGATAGACATTGGGTTGAGTGAGGCAATCGGCTGTCTCATTCATATTTTATGTTACGTTACAGTTAATAGTTTAATTGGAGTCAAAGGTGTTTACTGCTGTTAGGAAACACGCTTGCTCAAAATGGATAGGTTGAGAGTTATGACACAACAAAAGGTTCATAATGGGCAGTATTTGATGTTTCTTCGGCACTTAAAACACAAATCTAGAGTGAACATGTACGTGACAGTTGACATTCCAATTGCAAAGCTGAGACAGAAGACAGAAACACAACTTGAAGAGCATCCTATTTTATAATTTAGGAAATGAGTTGACAAAGTTTTGGAGCTGTGTGGGAATGTGACAGATCGGGGTCAAGAAAGGGTAATGTCGTGGCTTTTCATTGACTGTTGGATGATATTCAGCCACATTAGTGTGGTTTATAAGGACCCATCTTCTCGTTTCTCTGTTTCTCTGGTCATACTGAATAAGGGACAGTTTCTTGACTGCTTCTTATCATCTCTATATCTTCTGGCAACTCTGCTTGCCGTTTTGATGTATTACCTTTTTAAAATAAAAATTTGGGGGTGAAGGAAAGGAAGCACCCGTAAACAAGAAGCCTACTTGAATCCACCTGTCTGTGTCTGCTGTTCACTGAGCGCTGTGGGCCCCCGGAGGTGCTTGACACTGGTCATCCCTTGTCATCCTTGCAGCATCGACCACGTTTTGCAAAGGAGGGACCCAGGCATCAGTTGAGTGACTGAAGGTTGCAACATTCAGAAACTTGGCAGGACCAGGAATGTTGGCTGACTTCTGAGCTGGGTTTTTCCCATCACATCTTATTCTTTTTTTTGGAGAGGAGGGTCTGCTCTTGGGTTTAAGGTGACAGTAACCACAGTAACATCAAGAGACTGTGAACTTCAGAGTCAAGTCTGAGTTACACCTGCAGGGTATGTGTCACGTGAAAGCTTTTACTTTGATTACCTGTGAGGTACCTACGTTGTTGACTTATTTCCTTATGCTGGAGAAAACTGGGAACGAGGGAGGAAGCAAGTGTGGAGTCCGGTTTTAACTCGTTGGAAAGAATTTATCCTTGACTCTTGGAAGCTTGTGATCTTTCTAATCTCTTTTTTTTAGCACTGGCATTTTGGGTGGAGGTTTGCACTAGCAAATGCATGCTTCAGGGGTGTGTGAACTGAAGAGAGCTTAAGACGTGCATTTCCCTCATCCACTAGATGGAGCACATGGTTTGCATATGTTTCATGATAAAACCTTGGAAGAAAGATGTGGTCTGCACTGGAGCCATATTGCAGCCCCTCCCGCCCCTCTCCCTGAAGTTGGGCAGGCATTTTGATCTGTGGGCTTTATTTTTTCCTCTATAAATGTCAAATTTTCTTTCACTTGCTTAGTACTTCTGTATGTAAGGAGTGAGATTCTTTGGGGGCCTGATGGGAAAGCATCATGGTAGGGTCGAAAGAGTGTGAGTCTGGGGATGAGGGACGAGAGGTCCCAGTTCAGACACCCAGTGTGCTTTGACTTTGGTCTTGTCTTCTTTAAACATCTTTTAACCTCAGTGTCCTTGCTGCTGACATTATTGTACTGTGCTTAGTCTCTCAGTCATGTCCGACTCTGTGCAACCCCATGGACTCTAGCCTGCCAGGCTCCTCTGTCCATGGGATTTTCCAGGTAAGAATACTGCAGTGGGTTGCCATTTCCTCCTCCAGGGGATCTTCCTGACCCAGGGATCGAACCCACGTCTCCTGCATTGCAGGAGGATCCTTTACCAGCTGAGCTATGGAGAAGCCTAGGTAATATGTAAGATAAACCCTACTAGGTATATCTTATATACTTGATGAGGCATATTGGGCCTTCTGTGCAATCCCTTTAAGTTACCTGTGCCACCAAAGATTCACTCATTCCCGTTCTACCTGGCTGGAATCACATTCACAGCCAGTGCCTTTGAAGTGGAGAACCCATCAAATTGTAGGACCCCATGGGGCCTTTGATGTCCTCTAGTTCAGTTGCCATTGCAGTACGTCATCACTCACTGGCATTCCTGCTTCTGTTTGTTAGAGAAGTTTTGCATATTGATCCTGATGGCCCCTTCTAGAGCAACTCAGATCTTACAGTGTGTTCTGTCTTCCCTGTTCAGATTTTCTGTTTTAGAGCCAAGGTGGAACATTCTTTACTTCTTTGCCTGGCTGAATTAAATGATCTATAAGAAATAAAAAGTATTGTAAAAATGTTTCTCAGTCTTTAGTTCTTACCTGGTGGATTGGAAAGTGGCCATATATATTTACGTCTGTTATCTGTGCCCACATATATATGCTAAAACATCATATGTCCTAAGTTTTTTAGCTTTTATAGCATGGAGCTATTTTTCAGCAGTTGTTGGTTGACACATTTGTTCCTAAAAGCCAGTGATTATCTTAGACTACTTGAATCTTCTATTAATGTGTGGTGAAGTAAAATGAAAAACTTTCATTTTTTAGGCTACTTTGAATTTTCTGTGGGAATGTGTAATTTTACCATTCATAATTTCTGGTAATTTTAAATTGAGTAGATATCTGCTGAATAAAGACCTTTAATTTAGGTTGATCTTCTTATTGGTTGCCAAGCACAAAAAAGTTTGTGATGTGTTGAAATATTCTCTTCAGAATTCCTTTAAAATTATGCATGTTTTGTATCTTCAGTGGAAAATCAATAAAGCATCAATTTATAACATATAAATTAGTAAATTTATAATACCTCTTCTTTTGGTTGTTGAAAAGGACCTGGTCTCAATATTTTATTTCCCAAATAGAGGGGTTTTAAAAGTTCATATATTTGAATGGATTTTGGAATCAGTTTGAACTTTAGTGTAAAATCTCCATTGTATCTTCATTGGCACTGAAGTAATGGATTAAATGACTTCCCTGGTGGCTCAGATGGTAAAGCATCTGCCTACAATGCGGGAGACCCGGGTTCAATCCCTGGGTTGGGAAGATCTCCTGGAGAAGGAAATGGCAACCCACTCCAGTATTCTTGCCTGGAAAATCCCATGGACAGAGAAACCTGGTAGGCTATAGTCCATGGGGTTTCAAAGAGTCGGACATGACTGAGCGACTTCACTTTCACTTTTAATGGATTAAATGTATATGGCCATATTCCTCTCCAGTGGGTGAGAACTTAAGCTGAGAAGCTTCCTTGGACTGAGGTCACTAAGTATAAAGATGTACCTTGATCTCCTGTGACCTCCAGCTAGTGACCAGCATTGGTGACTCTGATGGGTTAACAGAAGGAAATGTGTCATTCCTAGTTTTTCCTAGGAAATATTGAATCATTAAAATATTTCTTTGGTCACATGATATGTGTAATCAAGCTGTTGGTCATTATGAAATTGAGAAGCATGTCTTATCGGAAGTGGCCTTGAGTTTGTGCATTTGCAGGAGGAGGAGGACTCCAGTCTCTCCCTCCCATCAGTGGTGTGTGCTCAGAAGCCAGCTGTGACATCGGCCCTTGAGTCCCCCGTGGTTCTTAACAGGAGCTGCAGGGTTGACTCCTCACCTTCTGTGGATTGGAGTGATCTATGTCCTGAGTAGAACACAAGGCCGGCCTTTTGAATGGAGACTACGCTGGCTGTGTATGAACCACTTCATATTTTATAAGTTTTGGTGGAAGGCAGGAATAAGAAAAAATATACCTACCTGCTTACTGAGCATCTTCTTCGATGCTCTTCAGCTCTAAAGGATGTACCTCACCTTTCACCTGATGAAAAGAACCTAACCCCAGCCTTACATTTCCCAAATAGAGGACCAAACCTATTTTAAAGAACTAACACAACTTGATAAAGCACTGGAAGTTCACACTTTGTAGCATCTTACATGTATGGGTGAAAGTGAAAGTCACTCAGTCATGTCCGACTTTTTGCAACCCCATGGACTATATAGTCCATGGAATTCTCCAGGCCAGAATACTGGAGTGGGTAGCCTTTCCTTTCTCCAGGGGATCCTCCCAACCCAGGGATCGAACCCAGGTTTCTCACATTGCAGGTGGATTCTTTACTAGCTTTAAATACCTCTGTGTAATCATCATCATTTGTTAATGGGATTGAAGGTATGCTGGAAAGAGCAAGGGCCTAGGAGCCAGGGATCCTTGGTTCTTATCCCACATACTAACTATGTGACTTTTGGTCACATCAGCTTCACTTCTCTGAACCTTGGTCTTGTCATCTGTAATGGGAGATAATACAGGCAACCCATGTCTCATGGCCTAATTAGTTCCTGGATAGCATTAAATTTCCCTTACATTTCTCTTAAGCACAATGTTACAAACGGAGTTTCTTTTGTAGAACATACTTTTATACTATAAAATCATGAAAAGTTGTTTTTAAGTTGGAATGATGAGTATTAGCTTTTACAAACATTTATGTAAAATGATATTTATTACAAAATCTGTTATCATTATATTCCTTTTTTGAGATATTTTGCATGGAGTTTTGGGGAAAAGTCTTCTTTAAATATGAATGCCTTGCAGATATTCATCTGAAATAATTTTTCGTGCTGGTGCCTTGTAGAATATTAAGCAAAATGTGTTACAATAAGACAAAAAAAGTTTCCAATATGTGTTGAATTTCACAAAATAAATTTTCTGTAACTTCAAAAACAAAACAGCAGTGTGAATGCTCTGAACTTTGGGGTAAAGGACAGTTCTTTTCTCTTAGTAAGCGTAAATGTCATCTGTGGTGTGCTTGGTCGCTCAGTCGTGTCCGACTCCTTGTGAGCCCATGGACTGTACAGCCCACCAGGCTCTTCTGTCCGGGGGGTTCTCCAGGCAAGAATAGTAGAGTGGGTTGCCATGCCCTCCTCCAGGGGATCTTCCTGACCCACGCATCAAATACAGGTCTCCCGCAGTGCAGGTGGATTCTTTACCATCTGAGCCACCAGGGAAGCCTGGGATTCAACAAAAGAGTTCAAAATCTGAGTCATTCATTTTAAGAAAAAGTATTTGCCTGTCTGAATCATTAGTCTAGTGGAGGGAGTATTTCCGTCTTTACAGATCCCTTACTTTTACATTGTAGTGATGTCTGTGTTCAACCTTTTTTTTGAAGGTCAAGAATAATTTCAGTGATGTATGTATTCAGATGTATTATACACCTGTGGTCAATCAGTCTTTGCTGGTTTGTAATAAGGCATCATCAGTCTGTCTTCCTTGGCAATGACACTATCACTGTTAAGGGCATTCCTTAAAAAAATTTTTTTTTAAAGCCAGTCCATTCACAGGAAAGAATTTTCTCAGCTTCAAAACAGTATCTCCCTATTTGATGACATTGGCTAGATGTGAATGCTGGTACTATCCTATTTGTTCAGTTTTGAAGCAGTCAAAAAACCATCATTCACTAGAGCTGAGCATTTCTTTAGTGCTACACACCAGACCTATTCTTAAGCATTTGAAATAAAGACATTCTGTTTGCTGAAATGGTTTAGTTCTTAGGCATCCTGTATTTATCACGTACAATTATATGTATGTCCAGACACAAATGTTTCATTTTATTATTTTATCATTTTTTCATTATTTATTATTATTATCATGTTTATTTATGAAACATTTGTGTCTGGACATACATATAATTGTATGTCCAGACACAAATTGTTGTTTCTTATCATGATTTATTTCCTTTGCCCACCTCACTAGAGTTTCTTAAAATCTTTTCCCTAGTTTTTTGTTTTACAACTTCATTGAGGTATCATTTATATGCCACACAATTCATTCTAAATTTTGAAGGTATAGTTCAACAAGTTTTAGTAAATTTGCAGACTTGTGTAAGTGATCTAACTTTAGAACACTTCTGACAGTGTCAGACTTTATTTTTTTGAGCTCCAAAATCACTGCAGATGGTGACTGCAGCCATGAAATAAAAAGACGCTTACTCCTTGGAAGGAAAGTTATGACCAACCTTGATAGTATATTAAAAAGCAGAGACATTACTTTGCCAATAAGGTCTGTCTAGTCAAGCCTATGGTTTTTTCAGTGGTCATGTATGGATGTGAGAGTTGGACTATGAAGAAAGCTGAGCGCTGAAGAATTGATGCTTTTGAACTGTGGTGCTGGAGAATACTCTTGAGAGTCCCTTGGACTGCAAGGAGATCCAACCAGTCCATCCTAAAGGAGATCAATCCTGGGTGTTCATTGGAAAGACTGATGCTAAAGCTGAAACTCCAATACTTTGGCCACCTCATGTGACGAGTTGACTCAATGGAAAAGACCCTGATGCTGGGAGGGATTGGGGGCAGGAGGAGAAGGGGACGACAGAGAATGAGATGGCTGGATGGCATCATCGACTCAATAGACATGAGTTTGGGTAAACTTCGGAGGTTGGTGATGGACAGGGAGGCCTGGCGTGCTACGGTTCATGGGGTCACAGAGTTGGATACGACTGAGCGACTGAACTGACACTCCCCAAAAGAAATCTCATGCCCATTTGCAGTCATTCTCAGTTCCTACCCCCAGCTCTAGACAACTACTAATCTGCCTTCTATATCTAAAGATTTGCCTTTTCTGAACAATTGGTATAAATGGAATCATTCAATATATGTATCTGCCCAATAAAAATGAGAACACATGTATACTAATGTTAACAGCAATATTATTCATGATACTAATGTTCACAGTGGATACTTAGAAGTGGAAATACTAGGTTATATGGTAACTCTTTAACATTTTCTGGCAACAATGTTTCCCACAGTGGCTCTTCTAGCAACTTACTAGAGTTCCAGCTATTTTGCCAACATTTAGAGTGGCCAGTCTTTTTAGATTTTAGCCCTCCTGGTAGGTATGTCTGGAGAAGGAACTGGCAACCCACGCCAGTACTCTTGCCTGAGAAATCATATGGATAGAGGAGTCTGGTGGGCTATATATAATGAAATATCATTACAGTTTTAATTTGCATTTTCTTAATGATGTTAAGCATCTTTTTAATGTGCTTATTGGTTATTCTCATTTTTTGGTGAGAATTTTAAAAACTTAAAAACTGATTAGAACCTAGTATGGTCGGGACTCTGTATCTGTGGATGCAAAAGTTGCAGACACTTAGGGCTGACTGTACTATGCCACTTGAGCATCTTTGAATTTTGGTATCTGCGGGGGTCCTGGAACCAATCATCTGCACATAACAAGGGCTGACTATAGCAGCCAGGAAATAGAAATCACACCAGTTATTTTAATAGAATTAACCTTAAAGACTTGCTGTTAGGTATAAAATTGTTAAGTAGGTATTAAAAGGTAACAAGGGAACATTCACATATCATGGCGGTAGTGGCTGCAGGAAGCAGCCAGAAGCTGGGGAGGACCAAGGGTTGAGACTGTGTTATTAAATCTTAGAAGCTTAGACGAGGAGCTCCCCGGAGCTGAAACCCAGACCTCTGAGGAGTGGACGCTAGGCAGCTGGCGATGGTGTTTCTGGTGGCGAGTGTGGTGCTGGTTCTGTAGGTGCTGGAGAAATGGCAGCCCTGATTCTGTTGCTGCACAGGGAGGGCTTCCTGCTGCCAGGGGATTGTTGTTGTCCAGTCACTCAGCCGTGTCTCTGTGACCCCATGGACTGCAGCACTCCAGGCTCCTCTGGCCCTCACTGCCTCCCAGAGTTTGCTCACATTCATGTCCATGGAGTCAGTGATGCCATCCAACCATCTCATCCTCCGCCAGCCCCTTCTCCTCCTGCCCTCAGTCTTTCCCAGCATTGTCTTCCCAGGTGGCTCAGATGGTAAAGAATCTGCCTGCAATGCAGGAGACCAGGGTTCAGTCCTGGGTCGGGAACATCCCTTGGAGAAGGGACGGAAAGGCAACCTACTCCAGTGTTCTTGCCTGGAGAATCCCATGGACAGAGGAGCCTGGTGGGCTGTATAGCCTATGGGGTCGCAAAGAGTCGGACTGAGCGACTTTCATTCTTACTTTTACTTTCCCGGCATCAGGGTCTTTTCCAGTGAGTCAGCTCACTGCATTAGCTGGTCAAAGAATTGGAGCTTCACCTTCAGCATCAGTCCTTCCAGTGAATATTTAGGGTTGATTTCCTGCTGGTGATACTGGGAACCATAAAGCCAGTAGGAAGCTGGCACCAAGGAACAAGCTTTCTCCCCCAAGCTTTGCAGTCTCCCTCTGGTGCCCCCTGCTGGTGAGCCTAACAGGGACCCAACTAATAAAACTGGTTTTCAGAGGACCAGCCCTAGTATCCTAGAGCTGAGTGTGAAAGGGAGGAGCAGAGCTGACAGACAATAGCTTAGTAACTGGCACAGCCCTCCCCTTTGACTTGTCAGCGTGCAGACCCAGCCTCTACACATATTTGACCTTCCATACATGTTTCAGCCCAACAGAACATAGCTATCCTTCAGGCACAGGAATGTGTTCTCACTGGCTCCTCAAACAAGGAGTCACAAAGTTTCCATTGTATCTTTCTTTGGGAGGGAGCAACAGCACCCAATTCTGAGCCTTGTTAATTATCCTTAAATTCAGTAGCAGTCTTCCTGTGAGTATGTGCTGCTGCTGCTGCTAAGTCACTATAGTCGTGTCCGACTCTGTGTGACCCCATAGACGGCAGCCCACCAGGCTCCCCCGTCCCTGGGATTCTCCAGGCAAGAATACTGGAGTGGGTTGCCATTTCCTTCTCCAATGTGTGAAAGTGAAAAGTGAAAGTGAAGTCGCTCAGTCATGTCTGACTCGTAGTGACCCCATGGACTGCAGCCTACCAGGTTCCTCTGTCCATGGGATTTTATAGGCAAGAGTACTGGAGTGGCTTGCCATTGCCTTCTCTGGAGTATGTGCTATGCAAAGTCTAAATTGTCAAGTTTCAACAATAATGCTTGTGTAAAATAATTCATTGGAGAAGACTCTCGAGAGTCCCTTGGACTGCAAGGAGATCCAACCAGTCCATCCTAAAGGAGATCAGTCCTGGGTGTTCATTGGAAGGACTGATGCTAAAGCTGAAACTCCAGTACTTTGGCCACCTCATGCGACGAGTTGACTCATTGGAAAAGAGTCTGATGCTGGGAGGGATTGGGAGTGGGAGGAGACGGGGATGACAGAGAATGAGATGGCTGGATGGCATCACCGACTCGATGGACATGAGTTTGAGTGAACTCCGGGAGTTGGTGATGGACAGGGAGGCCTGGCGTGCTACGATTCATGGGGTCGCAGAGTCGGACACGACTGAGCAGCTGAACTGAACTGTAAATAATGAAAGAGGAAGGAGGAGAAGAGATGAAATTGGTACACACACATACCCGAGCAGGAAGGAAATAGGCCCAGGTGTTTCAGTGTTCACTTCTCTGACTGGCTATTTGGCAGTAGTTGATAATTATACATTTACTGTCCTCTTACTCATTCCATATGTTTTTTGCCCACTTCAACTGATTAGCCTTTTCCTGAACATCTGAATTCTTAGTAGTCCTGCCTTTGTTTGAATTGCTGTGGTTTTTCATGAACTTGTACTGTTGGAGCTAGAAATACTAAGATGTCTTGGAGGATCCACCCTGGGGTCCAGCCATCGTCCTTCCTGACCCTTTGGAAGGCAGCAGCCCAGTTTCACCTTAGCTGGTAGAGTACCCTCCTCATTTGCCTTCTGGTTCAGCAGCTTCAGGAGCCCCCAAATGGCCAGGTGGCCGTCTCACCTTTCTATTCATTGTGCTTTGTTTTCTCCTCTAATTGCAAGCATTGTTCCCTTTCAAACCAGGCCCTGTGACCAGCAGGGGTGGAGTGTGTTATTAGGGTCACAGAGTGGCCGCTCTTACCTCTACCCCTTGATTCCTGGACCAGCTTCTTCTGACTGAGGAATGTTCTTAAATCTGTCACCTTCAGTAGGCCCTTCCATCCTGCTCTTGGCCCAGGACGAGCTGCTCGTAGGGAATGGGATGTGTCTTGAAACTGGTGATTCCAAGTGTTGACAGACACGACTGTCTGTCTGTCATGGTACCATGTTGAGGAGAGAGGACAGGTACATGTAGGGTTTCCAGCTGTAGGCGTGAGCCGTGGTGGTCCTGAAGATGGTTCAGTGGGCTCTGACTGTGCCCCTCCCTCCTTCCTACATCTCCTCTCTCCCTTCCGTTTTTCTTCCCTTCTTTCCAGTGAGCTAGAATGGACTAGAGAGGCTGGGACAGAAAATCATACAGTGACACATGTTACAGAGGTACATATTTGGGGGGAAATATTCTTCCATACACATATATCATGATTTAAAATTCATTGCTTAATGTAATTCACGGTGACAGCGCTTTGAAAGCTGCCAGTCTGAGGAGACATCCGAGCTTGTGGGTTTTTCGCGTCCAGCACCCGCTGTGGCTTGTCAGCCCCAGTCCATGTGATGTCAGTGTTGGCCGCGGTGCTTCTGTGGTCCGGGGCTCCAGGATGGGTTTCTGTGGAGATCTTGTTTACGTGCAGCAAGATCAAAGGATGGCAGTCATGAGTGAGACCACCTGTAAACTTAACTTTTAGAGTTGTTGAGACAATTAAGTGAGACCGTGTGACCGAATTTCTGTGTTCAGCCTCTGGCGTGTAGTAAGAATTAGGTACACGTGACAGACTCTGTTAAAGATGTGCCCAGCACTGTTTATATAAAGTTTTTCTGTAAGTTTTACCATGGAATTTATTTTTAAAGTGTAAATCCCCTACATTGTCTTGATGACTAGAGTGCCCTAAATAGAGCCCATTCTGTGATTTGAATTAAACTTCAGATACCCTGTTCATCATCTCTCTCTTTCCATCCCTCCTCTGCCTTTTTCTCCAAATGGAATCTTTTTTTTTTTTTGGACCTTTTTGAAAGTCTTGTGGTTAAAGCAGAGATGAAAATTTTGTGGGGAAAGATCTGCAAAATAAATTTCTTAGAATGAGTTGGGATAGATGGCTCAGCCCTCAGGCCCAGACCGTGCCTCACAGAATGAATGAGCCAAAGTTATTGACTCAACAAAGATTTCCCTGAAGTGCTCTGTGAATTTAATAAAGCTGGATAGCTCTAACTGGCCATCATTGAAGAAGTCATCTTACCATTCCCTTCTGAATTCTCAGCACCAGGAATGCTTTTGGGAATTCACTGTGTTGGAGACAGTCATGTGCTTTGGAGAGATAACTGTCGAGGACAGAGTGCCTTCGGGAGAAATTCAGCTTTTTTTTTTTTTTAAATAAGCTACAGGTGTACAATATAGTGATTCACAGTTTTTAAAATTTAAACAAATAACTGCATATGTAGTTATTATAAAATATTTGCTGTATTCCTCTTGTAAAATATGTCCTTGTAACTTATTTTACAGGTAATAGTTTGTACCTCAGTTCCTTACCCTTATATTTTCCCTTCCCCTTTCCCTCTCCTCAGCTGGTAACCACTAGTATATTCTCTGTATCTGTGAGTCTTCTTTTTTGTAATACTCTCTAGTTCGTTGTATAAATTCTACATACAAGTGATATCATGCAGTATCTGTCTTTCTCTGTCTGACTTGTTTCACTAAGCACAGTGCCCTCCAAGTTCATCCAGGTAGGTGCAAATGGCATTGTTCCCTTCTTTTTCTGGCTGAGTAGCGTTCCACTGTGTCTGTGTACCATGTTTTCTTTATCTGTTCATCTGTTGCTGGACACTTAGGTTGTGTCCATATCTTGGCTATTGTAAATAATGCTGCAGTGAACATTGGGGTGCATGTATCTTCAAATAGTGTTTGGATATATCCACAGGAGTGAAATTACTGGGCTGTAGTTTTTTTGAAGTATAATTGCAATAGTTTTTAAAATGGCAGACAAATTTTATGTTTATATTTTCCTTTTTATTTCCTTTCCTTATTCATATTGAGACAATATTTCTTTTTTTTTCATATCGAGACAATATTTCTATACTGACACAATGACAGTACAATTTTTAAAATATTCAGCTGCTAAAATCCAAGATGCACGGACTTGAAGTGTTACGGAATCTGAATTTTGTCTCTCCTCACATGTGAGAACAGCTTTCCGATAGCCGTAACTCCGTATTTGAAGCACATGAACTGTCTTCATGCATGCGTGGGTGCTCTGTGGCTCGGTCGTGTCCGAGTCTTTGTGACCCACCCTGGACGGGAGTCCTCCAGGCTCCTCTGTCCATGGAATTTTCCAGGCAGGAATACTGGAGTGGGTGCGTTTTTACACAGATTATGCTGTGTACCTTTTCCATTGTTTGAGCTCAGTATACCTTACCACTAAGTGCTTTCTTCAGATGTCTGCCTAAAACAGCATTTCCTGAGAGGAGGCTGGTGGAGGCCAAGAGGAGGTCTCCCTCAGCCGTCATGCATTTGCCCTGCTTCCTTCTTTTTCACTTCATGTTTCGTGTACAGTTTGGACCTTGGCACTCGCTGTGTTCGTTGTTCTCTTCTGTTCCTTCAGCCCCCCAGTGGGCCCCTCCCCTACCAGTGTGTTCAGTAAGGATGAAAAGCTTTGCAAATAGCTCTTTTGGCAGCTTCTCATATTTGACAAAGCATTGGCGTTTGTGGGTTTATTGGTTTCTCTTCAAAAAACTGAGCTCCCTCAGAAACCGTGGCTTTGCTCCATGACCCCCCGTAGCTGTGACTGAAGTTCCGACTTTGCCTGCAGCTTCCTGAGCTGAGGGGTAAATCAGCACCTGTATAAACGCTGTTGGTCCGTTCATTTTGCAGTGTGAAATGAAGAAGCAGAAGTTGCCTGTCAGTGAAGAATTTCAGTCTCAGCTTTATTGTTTTCAGTGATGGTGCATAGTTTGAAGTGTTTTTCTAAGAAGTTCCTTACCAAGTGTAATGAGGAATTACTATAGTTCTTAGTTATAGTACATAAGTTAATCTAATATAAACTAGTTAAAACAGAAGGAAAATGGGCATATGAAGCCTGTTTCTTGGGCTTATCTGTCCTTTGTGAGGGGTGGGAGGAGAGAATGGGAGGTAAGACTAGTTACCCTCCCGGGTTTCCTGTTATTTCATATCAGTTGTTCCTGGAAGTTATAGGAAATCTGTGCCTAGTAAGTAAGTTGGTTTTCTATTTTTTTAATGTATATATAACATATCATATACATAACATACCATTTACCATCTTTCTTGGTATCATTTGGTGGCCTTAAGTACTTTCACATTGTTGTGTAACCATCCATCTTCAGAACTCTTTCATCATTACAAACTCTGTTTCCATTAAATAACAACTCCCCATTTCCTCTTCCCCTCAGCCCCTGGAAACCGCCATTCTACCTTTTGTTTTGTTCTTGGCCGCGCCTCATGGTCTTCGGGTGTCTTAGTCCCCTGACGACGGATCAGATCTCTGCTCTCCACAGTAGAAGCGCAGGGTCTTAACCCCTGCTCGGCCAGGAAAGTCCCTCTACTTTCCGTTTCTATGAATTTGCCTGTGCCAGGTACCTGCTGTAAGTGGACTCGTACAGTACTTGTCCTTTTGTGGCTGGCTTTTGGCAACCCACTCCAGTACTCTTGCCTGGAGAATTCCGTGGACAGAGGAGCCTGTTGGGCTGCTCCATGGGGTCGCACAGAGTCGAACACGACTGAAGTGACTTAGCATGTTTCACTTAGTGTAAGGTCCCCAGGCTTCTTCCGTGTTGTTGTAGCCTGTGTCAGAATTCCTTTTTAAGGCTGAATAATATTCCCTTGCGTGTACATACCCCATTTTGTTTATTCATTCGTCTTTTGATGGACACTTAGATTGCTTCCACCTCTTGGCTGTTGTGCTATGATCATGGGTGTATATGAACATCTCTTTGAAACTGCGCTTTCAATTCTCTTAGGGCTTGACCCAGAAGTGGAACTGCTGGATCATAAGATAATTCTGTGAGGAATTGCCATACTGTATTTCAAAGTGACCTGCACTATTTGACATTCCTACCAGCAAGGAAGTTGGTTTCTTTTAGCCCAAGCTGTTCTTCCTTTTGGAGCGCTGTTTTATATAAAAGGTTTAACTTGGTCTCCTGCCAAAGAAAAAGGAGGAGTCTCTCCCCCTTTTTAGGGGGAACTCTGGTCATGTCTGGAAGACCACCGCCCTTTTTAATGATCTTTGCTGAAACTTCTGCCCCTTCATCAACTATCTTAACTCTTTTTTCCTGTTCCTACACCCACGTTTCTCTCTTTTAATTATTTTTTTTATCAATAGAAGTAATCTATAGTTTGACTTTATTGCATTCTCACATACATGAATTTTATGAAAAGGGTGCTTATATTTTTGGAAGAACTATCTCGCTCTTTCCTCTTAGTATCAAGGAGGAAAATTTTTAACTTGGGGTAAAAGAGATTGACATTTATTGGGCATGTGGTATATACGAGGCCCTCTGCTAGACACTAGACTTAGTGTTTGATTATACTGATAGAATAAAAAATAGAGTGTTGACAGGTCAACTTATATAAGGTTTCTTTGCTCAGCAGGATTCACTGCATTAACTTATGAAATATGGACTGTTAGGGATGGAAATAAGCTTTTCATATGGACTGGCTATCATGAGGGCACTTAAATAGAATAAATGACACGTAAGAGCGAATTCTACCCGTACTGCATTTATCTGGGCTTTATGAAACGTGACTGTATCATATGTAGTATATTATTACATGAGGTGTAGACGTTATTTAAAACAGAAGAACACTCAGCAAGGAGAGAGGTTGCCAGTGGGAGCAGCAGCTCCAGGTGGTATGCTTTGGGGGTGAGGGGTCTCAACTCGTGACACCTGTGTGCCGTGGTGTCTGTGGCTGAATGGCTGAGGCGGTGTGGCCCAGTTCTCCCTGACCTTACTCTTAATATAGTCTGGAGCCCCTCTCCCAGCCCTGGTATGCATGCCCTGAGGACAGCCCCAGGCACCCTCCCTGTTACTTGGTTCAGTTCAGTTCAGTCGCTCAGTCATGCCCGACTCTTTGCGACCCCATGAATCATAGCACGCCAGGCCTCCCTGTCCATCACCAACTCCCGGAGTTCACTCAAACTCACCTCCATCAAGTCGGTGATGCCATCCAGCCATCTCATTCTCTGTCGTCCCCGTCTCCTCCCGCCCCCAATCACTCCCAGCATCAGAGTCTTTTCCAGTGAGTCAACTCGTCGCATGAGGTGGCCAAAGTATTGGAGTTTCAGCTTTAGCATCAATCCCTCCAATGAACACCCAGGATTGATCTCCTTTAGAATGGACTGGTTGGATCTCCTTGCAGTCCAAGGGACTCTCAAGAGTCTTCTCCAGCACCACAGTTCAAAAGCATCAATTCTTCGGCGCTCAGCTTTCTTCTCAGTCCAACTCTCACATCCATACGTGACCACGGGAAAAACCATAGCCTTGACTAGACAGACCTTTGTTGGCTTGATTAGTGTAGTCCAAGAAAAAGTGAAACAAAGTGAAAGTGAAAGTCTCTCAGTCGTGTCTGACTCTTTGCGACCCCATGGACTGTACATGGAATTCTCCAGGCCAGAATACTGGAGTGGGTAGCCTTTCCCTTCTCCAGGGATCTTCCCAACCCAGGTCTCCTGCCTTGCAGGTGGATTCTTTACCAGCTGAGCCACAAGGGAAGCCCATCCTGAGAATTTCACCAAAGCAACCTTCAGACATCCTTGAATTCCTTAAATTGATCCTTGAATTCCTTAAATTGATTCCTTAAATTCATCCTTGAATTCCTTGAATTCCACAGTGGCTGTTTTGAGTGACACTGTAAATCCTTTGTGAAGCATAAAGCAACAACTATTAACGTATTTATAACAGTTTCTTGGTTGAGTTCTCTCCTGTTATTTTATTTGAACTTTGAGGACCTTAGGGGGTTGGCAGAATTAGATACAATCCTGTTCACCTCTTCTATCTTAAATAACAGTTTTATTGAGATATAATTTAATGTTGGAGTTGCTCTACAGACATAGGATTGTCCCCCACCCAAAATTTGCTTTGTGTGTTGGAAATGACATCACACACACACACACACACACACAAACTCACGGCAAGAGAGTTCACACATACACACATCAAGAGAGTTTGATAAGGTTTACTACTTAGGCAATGAAGTTCTGTAAGGAGAGTGGGGCTGCACCCAAGCATGTCTGCAAATGGCTTGACAGGGCAGGGAAAGGAGACTGACTTGGGGATCCTGTGGGGGCTGGGGCTGGGCTGAGAGTTCCTGAGAGTGGATTGAATTCCCCGCTGGCACGAAGGGAGGGAGCCACCCGGCCCTCCCTGCCACTTGCCCACAGAGGGAGGAAGGAGAGGTGAGACTTAAAAGCTGATAGCAGTAAAACATCAAATATGGAGTCAGGCTCTTTGTTGTGTTCACCTGCAGCAAAATCCACTTTTTAAAAGTGTTCTTTATACAACACAGGGAGTATAGCCAGTAGTTTTTAGTAGCTATAAATGGAATATAACCTTTAAAAATTGGGAATCACTGTGTTGTATACCTGTAACTTATATAAAATTATACATCAGCTGTTCCTCAATAAAAAAGAAAAGAAGTTCAGTCTAGTGGTTTTTAGTATATTTACAGACTATGTATTATGTATAGATAGCATATATGCTAGAACCACTAATTTCTGAACATTCTCATTAACCCTAAAAGAAACACCATGCCCGTTAGCAGTCATCCTGCATTCCCTGAAATCTGCTAATCTACTCTCTATCCCTATGAATTGACCTAATTCTGGACATTTTAAAAAATGAGTTAATATGAGGTCGTTTTAACTGCCTTCTTTCACTCAGTGTGACATTTTCCAGCTTCATCCCCTTTGTACCGTGCATTGGGACACCATTCCTTTTTTATGGCTGAGCAATATTCCACTGCTCTCCTGGTCTGTCATGTTAAAAGATGATTGCCTTGGATCTGAGGGTGTGGAGGTGATGGGAGAACCGGGTATCATTATTAGCAGGAGGGATAGAAATAGACTTGGATCTCAAAGGGAGTCAAGGGCAGACATCCTGTCCTGGGAGATGTGTAAATTCGGGGTTACATTTCAAGATGTGAGAGTAAACGTGATCCTCCAAATCAAAATTTGTGCTCTGTAGGTAGCGGAAACGATTGCCAATAGATATCACCCATCTATTCATGTCCTCTGATGGGGTTCATGGTAATTATCATTTTACACTTGTCCAAGATCATTCTGATAAGAGAGTGCAAAACCAAATGCACATTTTGAGTGATTCATTTTGTCATGCTTCTATTAGCATGAAAATCACTTTTTGGCCTTGTATCCTTCGCTCTAAATGTTTTCTGTTTTCCTTGCTCACTAATTTTGCTGGTTGGAAAATGATTGATATTTACAGTTGATACAATTGCTTAAATGGTTATTAAATGTATCTCTAGGAGGAATTTCTTTTTCCTCTGAATGATTGTTAGGAAATTGTTTCATTCTCTTTCATTGTTTTAAATATTAACTTTTAGGGTTTTTTTTTTAAAGTAAATCAAGTAGAATATACCAGCAACTTCATATTTGCTTGCTTATCATTTATGATCCATTGTGAAGTTCAAACATCATCTTTTGTACATTAAGTAGTATTCACTGGCTTCTGCACCCCAGATATCTAAGTAATACTAGTAAATTAAGTTTAAATTTCTAGGTATCATCTTTATTTAATTCATTTAACTATTACTTTTTAAAAATTGTTTCCCTTACAGTGTAGGAGTTAGTTTGGTTGATGAATTTTCTGAAATCTTAAGACAATTTTTAACCCAGGTGTTTACTGATGTACAGTCTACAAGGTTCAGTTTCTGTGCAGTTAAGTGCCCATGTTATTCATCTGCCAGTACTGTGATGTCAGGACTGGTGGCTCAAACAGTAAGAATCCGCACCCTGTGCAGGAGACCTGGGTTCAACCCCTGGGTCGGGAAGATCTGCTAGAGAGGGGAATGGCAACCCGCTCCAGTATTCTTACCTGGAAAATCCCCATGGACAGAGGAGGAGCCTGGTGGGCTACAGTCCGTGGGGTCACAAAAGAATAGGACACAACTATCACTCTCACTGTGATGTCACGTGAAGACTTAGATCTTCTGATGTCAGCACGTGGGTGTGATAACTCTTCTTTAATGGAACTGCCATTTTTTTATTTTTGGTAATAAATTCAATAAAGACTTTACTTATTGGTGTTCATAATAAACACCCCGTCCTCCCCTCTAGGTTGTCACAAAGCACTGAACTGAGCTCGCTGTGCTATACAGCAACTTCGCACTAACTGTCTGTTTTACAAATGATATCTTATACCTTTCGTTGCTGCTCTCGCGACAGAATTACCATTCTGAAGCTGATTGCTTTAGACCACATATGGTTATTCTGGTCTTTTTTTTTTTTTTTTTGCATGTGGCCAGTATCTACTCCTTTGATCTCTGTAGCTATTTGATACACTTTGCATAAAAATTCAGGAGATAGACAGATCCTAGACTTCTACTTACTGTTGGTAAACTAGCCATAGAAAACACAAATGTTGGAATTATGTGATTGCATGTTATTCTCTAAAGATTTACTTTCCCTGCATGACACAGGTTTCTGTTACCAACCTGTAGGTACTCAATTATAATTCAGTCTAACTTTGAAATCTATAGCTAGAAAATGAAAACCATCTGTTGCCTTGTGAAATAAGGAAGAATGTCAGAATAGATTTTAAAAGAGCAGTAATTTTTTTCTAGATGCATGTTGTAGGTGGGAGGGGTTTCCTTGTGTGTTCATGATGGTCTTTTTATGTAATTTGCTTTTCATTTTCTAGAAGGAAAAATGGCAAGAGTCAACTTGGTATTATATCAATGACAAGCTTTCCTATCAGCTAGTCCCAAAGATATCACAAGGTAGAACGGTGTTACTAAGTTCAGTCTGCAGTTGAAGGACTTGGATTGCTTATGCACCAAAAACAATAACCTTGTTGCTTGTGGCCCTTAAGTGTGCATTTACCCTTGCATGCCAGAGCGCTGCTTCAGGGGGCGCCAGGTAACCCTGTATCCATGTTCTCATTTGCATCTTTGGGTACCAGCCAGGGGAGAATTCTTTTAAGCAGTGCAACTTGCTAGCCCCCTCTCCAGCAGAGAGTGAGAGTGGGCAGAAGTCAAGATTGACACAGCAATTCCATGTTCCCTTGTGGTTTGCTGTCAGCAAGCTGTTACCCACACACGCCAAAGGTTGTTTGAAGTAGGCTTACACATGTTTCCATAGCAGCAGTCATCTTAGTGATTCCTCTCGTTTTTTGGACTTTTTTTTTCCCTTTTGCTTCTCTGTTCCTCGCTGATGCAGGATTAAACAAACAGCATATTTAGGTCAAGGAAAGAGATGTTTGCTAATATAGATGCTAGGCTAAGCATTCTGGGAGCGAGGTTTCTTGCAGCAGATGAACATTCTTTGTGCCTTCCGGCAGCCTCTGCAGCAGGGTGACTGTCTGGCTCCGTCTTTTTCATTTTGGGGCAGGTTCTGAGATTCAGAACAATCCCGAGCAAATCACTGGAGCCGGCAGTTTTCCAGTAACCACATGTACATCTTCTGCTTATTTGTCCTTTGGTATTAACAGTGAGGAAGTCTGTTGGAAAAAATACAGTACTTTAAAGATTTTGGTGCATCCGAGGTGTGTCATCTTGTTTTTTTGCACCACCCCTCCTGTGTTACACTCGGAGCTCGGAATTTTTTTTTTTTTTTTGTCAGGCGGCTGGGCAGCTCGGAGCTTCCCTTCTGTTCTGGTGTCGGCAACTGCCTGTCATGAAGATGGTACAGTGGGAGCCTGCTCTGGAGAGCCAAGGAAGATAATGTGGAAATGGAGTAGAGATTGCTAGAGACCTGAGCATCCACAGCTTGGGGATGGGTTGCACTACTAGTGTGATTCTGTTTAAAGGCATCCGCACCGTTTTTGAGAGAAACTGTGCTTATATGTGCAAACAGCAAGGAGAGAATAATGCCCTTGAATGCACAGCATACAATTGGACAAAAGAAGACTCAGAACTATTGATCGCCTCCTGTCTGGTAAATGCTGTCTCTTAATTAACAAGTAGTTGGTTGGGGTTAGAATAAAACTAGCCTTTACTTGTAAAGCAAATATACTCATTTATTTCAGTATGCTTATGTATATATAGCTTGTGTGTGTCAGTGGGTAGTGAGTGGCCTTCAGTTTTAAATTGTGAGGTGCCTGTTTGTATGTGTGAGAATGTGATGTGTTAATCAGACCTGAAATACATGCAGAGAGAGCAGCTGGAGTAAGGCATGTGGTCACAGAACAGTTTTCTGAGTTAGCTTTATGAGCTTACGTGTTCTCAGTATAACGCCAGAAATAACAGTAGGCAAAGCTGGTATCTAGGGTCTTAGGGATCGAACCCTCTACCTGTGATGGTGAATTGCTCAGTCCCTTTACCTCTTAGCCTTTCACTTGGCTAGATTGTCCTTACGAATGGCTGTGGTTCGTCCTTTGATTCGGGGCAGAAATGTAAAGGAAACATGAAAGAAAGCTGTAATGGGTGTGAGAAAGGTATTTACAGGCTTATTCTTTTAAATCGGCCGTTTAGAATTTTGTGAGTGAAGGCTCTTGAGAGTCAGAGGAAGCTCAGTTGACATTCCTGTGATGGTTCCTCCTTCCCAGTGCACGAGGAGGTGTCAAGTCACAGATGGGTGTGCCTCTCCGTGGCCTTCTCACAAATACCAGGCTCACGAGAAAGCTCCGTGTTGGTTTCCTCCCTCCTCATGCCTTGCCGTTTTTCCTTCTGTTCTTTTGGCAGTTCTTGTCCAAACAAGTGAGGAATAATACATGTGTGCGTTTTTCATGTAGGGGGATGGCCAGCAGGAGCCCGGTATGGCCAGAGCAGGGCATGCGGAACCCCTGAAACCTTGCTGGTCCGTGGGCTGTCATCCGAGACCTGGAGGCTGGCATGCCACATCTCCTCTGCCACCCCATCCCGCTCCCGGGATCAAACCAGGTTGGCCCAGCCTTGCAGGAGCCCCAAGAGAGGATGCATCTTAGGGAGAGGTTTATGGGGTGTTAGCTCTCAGAATCCCTGGGAGGAAAGGGAAGGAGAGCTTCGGATGAGCCTCAGATGTGTTTTGGAAGGCAGTAAGCGTTACGTGTGGGCATGCAGTGTAAGTGGTGCTGTCTTAACTATTAAATATTTTAAACTCTAAAGTACTTTGGGATATGCTTTTGCGAATGACTAGCATCACAGCTTAGGAGGACTGGCCCATTAGAGTGTCTGTCCGTTTGGGGTAGTCCCTCCCCTGGCAGCCCTCGGACTGCCTGGCTGTGGTGCCAGCACCTCTCCCACGCCACCAGCCTCTTTCCTGCTCCTGCAGGCCACACCGACTTGGTGCTTGGTTAACATGCCTGCGAGAGACCCTGCTTGTTTTTCATTATCATTTATTGCATGAGGGAATACTAACCTGCCCCGGGGCTTTGTTGGGACTCTAGGACTGGGTGTGAAGCCCTGGTCCTGTGCCTCGGGTCAGATGCCCTCAGCTGCCACTCCCGCCCACACCAGCAGACCCGGCAAGTTGACGAGACCACGCGTGCCTGTGGCCGAGGCTCTGTGGGTAGAAGGGTGCACCCTCTCACTCCAAACTGGCCTCCCCGCCTCTCTCTTTTCTTGACCCCTTGGAGTCTTCTCTGCGTGACTGACAGTGGTCTTTGGGGAAGGGAAGGCAGACCATCCTTCTGCTCAGAGTCAGATCCAGAGTCCTTCAGATGACTTCTGGGTCCATCCCCAGCCTGCCCCACCAGGCCCTGCTTCCTCCGTGTCACCTTTCTCCTGGCTCCTCTCTCTTTGACCTTTTCTCCTGGGATCTCTACCTGGGCATTTACCTGGTCCACCCCGGCCTCCTAGGGGCTTTGCCCAGAGTTCCCCGTGGCAGCGAGGCTTCCTTGACCCCTGGTGTAATTGTGCCACACCATCCACGCACTCTTCTCTGAGCCCCTGCCATACCCCTGACATAGAGTTAGGTGAGACTAATGGCATAAGTATAGTAATAGTAATTATTGGTGTTACTTACGGTACTTACACAGGAATAAGATTTATGATGGCAGGGGTTTTCGTCTGTTTTACTGACTGCTTCTGCCTTCAACAGCCAGAATAATCCCTGACTCCTATTAAATGCTCAGCTAATGAGTGAATTCTGAGGAAATGGTTTTATGGTCCTGAACTCAAACTTGGAGAAGCTGTTGAGAAGATCTTCTGAAACCAGGCTTTTTTTTTTTTTCCCCAAAAAACATTTTTGTCTTGGAGTTACCCTAAGAAGTTGCATGGTCCTAAGCTGGCCATTCCAGGGGTTTACTATGATCCTTCAGCGACAGTTGAGGATGCTGTCATTGGGTATTGTCCAGACTGGCTCTTTTGAGACCTGTTCCGTGGTGTAGGCTTCTGAGGACCTTCTCATCCTTTGGTTTGATCCAGCCAAGCTGTTGATTAAGGGACAGTTGCCCAGTGGCCCTCCCTTGGGCCTGCTCCATACAAAGTAGACTGATCCTTTGTAGGTCTTCGTCAGGCTCCTCAGCCTTGGTTAGGAGAGTGTCTCTCCTTCTTTCAGCTGACGTAGTGACTGTGGCTTGTGGCTGGACCTTAACTATCAGCACGTCAGAGCTGTCCCTCACTGTTCCTCAGAGTATAACCCCCTCCCTGGCCTCTTAATATGTAACAAACCCGTATGGAGGAAGAATAATGTTCATGAGGCCACCAATCCTCTAGAGACGCTAAAATACCCCAGTTACATGCCTGTCTGTCAGAATTCACCGGGGTGGACTGTCTCGTTCTGGCCTCGGAGGAGTTGCTGCTTCTGAACTAAGCTTTGTGTTTTCCTCCTGCCCACAGTGAAGGTATGAGAACCACCCTACGAAAGTGATGTCTACCGTGAGGGTGTGGAGGATGCTGCTCATTTGCTTTTGGAATGGTGAAGAGTCACCATAGAGTAGTGACTAAGAGTCCCAAATCCACAACTTGCTGGCTGTGTGGCTTTGGGCAATTTACCTAGCCTCTCTGTTCCTCAGTTTCCTTATCCATTAGATGCAGATAATAACAGTACTTAACCTCATCAGGTTTTTAAATGAGTGACTGTATCTGAAGTTCTTAGGACAGTGTCTTCGTGTAAGTTAGTGCTAATTGTTAGCAATTATAATTATTTCTATTTTTTTAGTGTTCCTTTTATGAAGAGCCCTGGAAGAAATTTCTTCTCTTCATGCTCTGAATGATGGTGCTTTTCCTGAGGAGCTACTTTGTGTAGCATAAGTGCTAATTGTATTTATTTTATATACATTATGATTCACGTAACTGACCTCAGCCACCTCTTCAGTTGACTGTTAAAAGAAAGCTTAGTTTCACACACATGACCTGATTTTGACAGCTATATGGACTCTTTCAAAATGATTTGTTATATATTTCCTTTAAACTTTGCTTCTTTTTTTTCCTGTGCTACTATTTTATCACTGCCTACTTTTTCTCATCTGCTTATTAAAATACTTTTAATCTTCTTCTTGCTTATGTAAATCACTTTAAATCCCTTTGAAACAAAGCAGAGCATGAATTAATAAAGCTAGAGAACTTTGGTGAAGAACAAACCTTCAGGTTGGCTCTGAAGCAAAATCAGATGGCTTTTTTTGTGTGGGTTAAGTTTCATTTGGGGCAAAATGAGAACTGCAGCCTGGGAGACAGCACCTCAAATCTCTCTGTGAAAAGAGGCAGGGTAGGGAAATCAGTATATGTGTGATTTTGGTGAAGGGGGAGGGAGTACATGCAGTCAGGCATACATTTTTCCAGAAGGTTTTGACCAGTCTCGTGAAGCTTTGGCTAGTCATGAGGAGCAGTCATCATCATGAAGGAGTTTAGTGCTTTTCTAGATGTGAGGAGATGCAGATGTCTTTTTTTTTTTTAATGTTAATTCCATAAAAATCTTGTTTTGTTTAGCTTGGTTTTTTTTAAACTTTTTATTTTAACATAAGTGGCCTGCTTTTTTGTTGTTGTTGTGCGGTAGGCTAAATCAAAATTAAGACGTTTTTATATCATTCAGTTAACACTTATGCTGCACGTTACATCTTTATCTGTTACCTAAAAATTACCTGGGTGATTTTTTTAAGATTAGTAAAGTTGACTAAAGATCAGATGTCTCGAGTGCGGATGTTAGCATTGTAAGACTGCAGCTGTCTGATCTTGCGCAGGAAGCTCTTTTTTCCTTTTATGTCGAAAAGACATGAATCAGCTCCGTGGTGGGTGGTACCTGGGGAAAAGGACTTCTCTGGCAGTTGTGGACTGACTGAACTTCAAGTGTACCCCTTGAGGTTCAGATTGATTTTGACTGGTAATTCTAAACTACGGTGGAGGGGCAGGATTGAGTTGCTGCTGCTGCTGCTAAGTCACTTCAGTCGTGTCCGACTCTGTGTGACCCCATAGACGGAAGCCCACCAGGCTCCCCTGTCCCTGGGATTCTCCAGGCAAGAACACTGGAGTGGGTTGCCATTTCCTTCTCCAAGGATTGAGTTAGGGTAGATTTAATTCGTGAGCACAGAATTTTCCTAACATTTTCTCTTTTCTAATTAGTAGACTGTCCAGGTCATTCAGGAAACACCCTTGAGGGGACTTCCCTGCTGATCCGTTGGCTGGGACCCTGTGTTCTCAATTCAGGGGGCCTGGGAACTAGATCTTGCCATGCCGCAGCTAAGACGTGGCACAGCCAAATAAAGAAAGAAGTAAATTAATTAAAGTAAAGAAGGAACACCCTTGAGTGCTTCTTTGTTCTGGGTGCTAGATGTACAGAAATAAGGAGGAAGCTCTCCAGTCTCCACTGGAGGAGGCCCCACCCATTGCCCAGGCACCTTCCATGAGGAGGGGCAGCTTGAGCTGAGACAAAACTCTTGTAAATCCCAGTTCTTCCTCGTCTGTGAAGGTTTGTGATGGACCCAGCCCTGTTGACCAGGACTTGACCTGTTTTCCTCATGGCCAGTGGTAGCTTCTTCCTTTCTTGATGTGTCTGTCATGGCAGAATTGAGGAACTGTGTGATTATTCTGTAGCATGTTCTCGTTTTGCGTAATGTAACTGACGTGGGAGAAGCCACTCAGTGCTAACCTTGATAGCAGCTAGGATTCTGTCAGCCCTTCACAGAGAGCACATTACTGCAAGTCGCAAGGGGAGAAGACAAACTTATCCGCAGTTTCTTTCATGACATGTTGGGATAACAGAGTGATAATCTTACCCATTGTAAATGGATAGTTGATCTTTTTTTCTTACCTCCTTAAAGCTTTGAAGTATTTCATGGTCCTCCTATTGCAAGATTTGTTGCAGGTCTTCAACATGTTCTCAACCTTTACTGCTGTATAGGATTTTATACAGAGACTGCTGGAGTCTCTCCAGGCGAAACAGGCCTTCCTCATGTGAAACACCGACTGATTATGAAATTCATTAGTTTATTCTGTGTGCACCATGCAAAGAGAACAGAGCTGAAGGTGATATGATCACAAGAGCCTGCAGCCCTGCTTGTGTTTGTCTGTCGGGCTGCGGGGCTGTGGGGATGGGTGGGCTGTTGGGAGGGTAAGGGGGAGGTTGTGGTGTAATCAATGACTGGGGTTAGTGGAGACTGGGATAATAATACCCATCAGCTTGAGGCTGTGGGGAAGGTAAAGGCTGGATCTTTATATTTTTTAGATGTTCTCTTGTAACTGTTTCTTGAACTGTGATAACTGTCTTGAGGTGTAAGAAAGCAGAAATCTGCTTGACTGCCTTCTGGAACACTCCTTTGGTTCTTGGTTCGGTCATGGAACCAAGGCTTTGTGTTTTCCATTTTATTTCTCATGTCCTTCCTAATGATGCCATGTGGATTTTGTTGCCGGTTTTGACCGGAGCAGTAAACTCGGCTGATGTTTTCAAGGAACAGTCTGCTCTGATTCCTAGATCCATTTGCTGCGTCCTGGGATTGCATTGCTCTGTTGATGCTGTGAGTGCAGCCAGCACGACCTAGCATGAGAGAGTTTATATTGTCCCTTTCTGCAGTGCTTTTTAAGAATTGACCATCTTTTTAATATTTATTAAATCATGAGCAGGAGATTAACATTCATTGTGGAAACCAAGCCCGGGGTGTTTGCTGCACGAAGGTAACCACTGATAGAAACATTTTGAGGCAAACCTTCTAGGTTTCCCTGGTGGCTCAGATGGTAAAGAATCTGCCTGCAATGCAGGAGACCTCCTGGGTTCGATCCTGGGTGGGAAGATCCCCTGGAGAGGAAAATGGCAACCCACTCCTATATTCTTGCCTGGAGAATTCCATGGACAGAGAAGCCTTTTGGGCTATAACCCATGGAGTTACGAAGAGTCGAACATGACTGAGTGACTAACGCTTCTAGCATTTCATCCATGTATAGTCTTATTCATAAAAATTATATAATGGGTTGCTGTGGACTAAATTGTGTTGTCTTCCCCCTCACCTCCAGTTTGCATGTTGAAGCCCAGAACCACAATGTGACTACCTCTGGAGATAGGGTCTTTAGGATATAATTACGTTAAAGGGGATCATAAGGGTGGGGCCCTAATCCAATAGGACTGTGGCCTTTCTAAGAAGAGTAAGAAATCTCTCTCTGCCATGTGAGCACACAGCAAGAAGGCAGCTGTCTGCGAGCCAGAATGAAGGTCCTTACCAGGCACCAACTGACCATGCTGGTACCCTAACCTTGAACTTCAAGCTCCAGAACTGTGAGAAAATAAATTTCTGTTGTTTAAGCCACTCAGTCAGTGATATTTTATTCTGGCAACCCAAGTAATACATAATAGCATACATGGTATTTTGTTGTATAGTCTTGTTACTTGCTTGAATAGGCTCACAAACATCTTTCTATATCACTGAGTACACATTTATTTCTCATTCTTAATGGTGTCATTTCATTGTGTGGATGAGCCATTTCGGGCTGCTATTAATGGTATAACGTAGATAGAGTAGCTTGTAAACAACTACCATTTCTTTCTTTCCTTCTTTTTTTTTTTCATATTTATTTGGCTGCACTGGGTTTTCAGTCTTTGCTGTGGCATGTGGAATCTTCCATTTGCAGGATGCAAACTCTTAGTTGTGACTTGGGATCTGGTTGCCTGACCAGGATCCAAACCCAGGCCCCCTGCATCGGAAGCACAGAGTCCCAACCACTGGACCACCAGGGAAGTCCCCTACCATTTATTTCCTGTAGAGGGTTGGGAAACCCAAGATGGAGGCATCTACAGATCTAATACCTGGCAAGGACCTGCTTCTTGGCTCGCAGATGGCCATCTTCTCACAGTAACTTCTCATGGAGGAGGTGGTGAGTGAGCTCTCTAGAGCCTGTTCTGTAAAGAGCCCCAGGCCCTTCTTGAGGGTTCCACCCCCAAAAGCTTCCCCTTCAGACAGTGTCACATGGGGAATTTTGAGGGGACTCAAAAAACAGTCACATTGGAGGAGGTGACATTTTATTTATTTGTTTGTTCATAACATTGTGTATTCTACTACACATTGATTTAAGGGCAAAGATCCATGAGCTTGGTAATGAATGCTTGGAGTTCTAACATGTGAAACTGCTCATTGAGTGTTCTATATTTTTTAAAAAATGGACTTAATTAGGCTCTAAGGCAGACTTAGGCCTAAATTTTTACTTTTTTTTTTTTACCAACCAATTTGTAGCATTTTGTAAAGTATTACTTCCCTGTATTCACAGATTTCACACAGACATCTGGAAGTGACATTTTATTTAACACATTACCCAGTATCCCATTTTTTCCAATTGTAAATGCTGTGATAAACATCTTTCCATATGTAATTTAAACACTTGTTATTTTCTTAGCACAGACTTCTAGACGTGGAATAGCTGCGTCAAAGAATATTTGCTATTTAAGCGGTTTTTATATCTATAGCCAGACTGTCCTCCAGAAATAACTGTTTGGAGATTTTTTTTAAAAATTGAAGACAAGAAAATTTGTTTTCTCCCCTTGTGACTTCAAGCAGTTTGCCTTCATAATTGCTTTTTATTAAGCAGTTGATGGAGTTATCTGCTCAATAGAATAATATCAACTTAGATCGCTGTATGCTTAGCAGTAAGACTCACACCAGGGTTCAAATTAGTACTAATTTTGTCTCAACTTCTGGAAGCATGACCACTAGCGCTAAATCTCCCTGGAGAATTCTGAAATGTTCCGTTGTGGAGGCTAGAATGCGTTTGTTCTGGGAGGTCTTCAACCTTTTGGAATTGGTAGCTGTTTCATAGATGTTAAAGAGGAAAGAGCAGCTGAGCAGAAACAGACGAGTGAAGGCCCTTACTGCTTTGTTCAAGTCTTGCTCTGTAGATACACAGAGTAGCTGATCTGTGTTTCTCCCACAGAAATGGTAAGAAGCAACAACTGCTTTGCTTTTTAAAAGTAATGTTGGTTGTCTTTCATGATCAGAATACATAATCATTTTAGGAAATTTAGAGACTACAGGGAAATATAAAAAGGAAAACAAAATCAGCCATAATCCCACAGCTCAGAATTAATTACTGTTTAGCATGTAGTGCGGGCTTCCCTGGTGGCTCAGACAGTAAAGAATGCACCTACAAAGCAGAGGACTCGAGTTCTATCCCTCGGTGGGGAAGATCCCCTGCAGAAGAGAATGGCTACCCACTCCAGTATTCTTGCCTGGGAAATTCTATGGACAGTGGAGTCTGGTGGGCTACAGCCCATGGGGTTGCAAAGAGTTGGACAGGACTGAGTGACTACACTTTCACTTCTAACATTTAGTGCATATTTTCTGATATCTTTCTGTGCTTATTCAAAAATCAAAAATAGTATATCCCATAAATAATCCTGATGCCCTTTTCTCATCATTTTATGGCCATTTTCTTATGCCCATAGTGTTCTGCTAACACACTATTTAATATATGCTTAATATTCCACTGCAATGTATATACCAAATTTATTTTAATGCTTTTCTTTTGTTAGGCATTTAGATTGTTGTAGACTATGTTTACTGAGGACATCTTTACCCAAACATATTTTTATGGATCTATAATTATTTTTATAGGTTAGATTCATAAACATGAACTTGCTAAGGCAGGAATGAATTTTTTAAAGGCTATTTAATGCATATTGTTTTATTGCTTGATGATTGATCCAAGTTACATTCCTGTACTGCGCTGTCGGTGCTTAGTTGTTCAGTCATGTCTGATTCTTTGTGGCTCCATGGACTGTAGCCCGCCAGGCTCCTCTGTCTATGGGGATTCCCCAGGCAAGAATACTGAAGTGGATTGTCATGCCCTCCTCCAGGGGATCTTCCCAACCCAGGGATTGAACCCAGGTCTCCCACATTGCAGGCGGATACTTTACCACCTGAGCCACCAGAATACACCAAGCCACCAAGAATACACGAGTGGGTAGCCCATTCCTTTCCAGGGGATCTTCCTGACCTAGGAGTTGAACCAGGGTCTCCTGCATTGCAGGCATATTCTTTACCAGCTGATCTACCCAGTGAATATTAATCTTGTTTTATGTAGCTGATGATTGCCAGCATCATTTTGCCAATTTGAAAGACAAAAGATATAATTTTCAAACTTATATCTTTTGTCATATTCAAGTATTTCTCCATTTTGTCATTTGCCTTTAATTTTGGTGGCTCAGATGGTAAAGAATCTGCCTGCAATGTGGGGGACCCAGATTTGATCCCTGGTTTGGGAAGATCCCCTGGAAAAGGAAGTAGCTACCTGCTTCAGTATTCTTGCCTGGAGAATTCCATGGACAGAGGAGCCCATGGGGTTGCAAAGAATCAGACATGAATGAGCGACTAATAGCTATAGCACTTATTTTCCTAACAGAAGTTTAGATGTGAGTGATAAGCATAATAGTCTTTTCCTCCGTGATTTCTTCCATTACTTTTATGGTTAGAAATTCTTGCCTATCTCAGATATTCACCAGTGTTTTCTTTTGGAGTTTGTTTTCTTGATTATTTATTTATTTACTATTATATTTGGCTCTTGCATCCAAGGGTCCTTCTTGCCAACTGGTTTTATGAATGAAGTTTAGTTGACATTTTTTTCAGACCATTTTTTTTCATGTCTATATCTTCTTTCTTAGTGGCAGAACTGAATAGTTGTGACAGATCTATAATACGTACTTTCTAGCTTGAAATATTTATTAGTTGATCCTTTATAGAAAGTTTGCCAACCCTTGCTTTAGTCAACCTAGAATTTATTTGATATATAGTTTAGTTGAGGCCCTAATTTGATTCCTTCCTTACTCCAGCACTCATTTTTCTTAATTTTGTGTTTTGAATAATCCATTCCTTCGACACTGACTTGTGAGCCTATCTTCATTATATTTTCTGTTCCTTTTTGTACTGGGCTTTGTTTTGGGAGTACTCTTTGTCCATTATAGAAGCAAAGTTCTTATCCAGCTGTGAGTTCAATTACAGTTTAATAAAAATGGAAACAAGAAATTTGGAGAAACAAATACTACACTTTTAAGATTTATCTGTAAACAGGTTGTACTGCACACATTGCTGAATTAGGTAGTTTTATAAAGCATATATTGATAAAGGTTCAGGGGCTAAGGGATAAAGACTAAGTGTAGAGTTGTGTGTATTTGTAAATTTGCTCTCTTGTGAAATAGCCTGCTCATAGAGGAGATCGAGCTTGTCTTTATAAAGACTCTCTGGTGTATTTTGATGAAAGAAAAATTCCAGCATAGCAGCTGCATCCTCAAGTAACCTTGGTTTGAATCTACATTTTTTGTGTATCCGGTCTCTGCTAACAAAACGAGTCCCAGAAAACTACAAGCAGAGGTACTACCAGAGCTTCCAAACTAACTGTGTTTGTGTCTACAGGAAGTGTAACTGTATCTTAACAGATGAAGAGTGAATTCTAGTTTTTCCTTTAAGATAATTAATTTCCCTCCTTCAGTTCAGTTCAGTCGCTCAGTCGTGTCCGACTCTTTGCGACCCCACGACTTACCTACATTTAAATGTGTTAAGTTTTGGACACACGTGTGTGTGTGTGTGTGTGTGTGAATCTGTATTTGACTGTGTCTACTTGGGTATATGTGTATGTTTTTTGTTGTCATCTCAGTACTGATATATTGGATAAAGTGTTACTTTTTTCATATGTTAGTGAACAATCCAAGGCTTTATCCCAGGATGCATTTCAATAAACATCTGTTTTGCTGCCAAGGAAAAACCCATATCCTAGAAAAATGAAGTAGATGTGACTTGTGAGCCTAAGCAGAGGGACATGGAGTTAGTTGCTGGTAGACAGACTTTTTCTTCTCTTCTGGAGTAGGTTCTGCCTTTGCAGGGTCCGTGTAATGAGAGTTTGCTTATATTATACAGTTCTAAGATGTGGGCTTGGTGGTAGGCAGTTCTATTTGTGAAGAGTTTTACCCTTCTGCACATTTAGTATTTCTTGTGTTTTCTGGGCTTATGAAATAGTATCATCAAAGCATCATAATAGCGTCATCAAAGGATTAGTCTTATAAGTTACTCTTATTTCTCTAGGCTTTCTCTATTGTTGAAGAACAATCAGAAGAAAACTCAAACTTTTTTCTTATTTTTTTCCATTACACTGGAACAACTATTTTCTCTGCTAACAACATGTGCTGTGCTAAGTCGCTTCAGTCATGTCCAACTCTTTGCGACCCCATGGATTGTAGCCCGCCAGGCTCCTCTGTCCATGGGATTCTCCAGGAAAGAGTACTAGAGTGTGTTTCCATGCCCTCCTCCAGGGGATCTTCCTGACCTAGGGGTCAAATCGCTGTCTCTTGGTCTCCTGGTTGACAGCCAGGTTTTTTACCACTGGCCACACCTGGGAAGCCCTGCTAACATTTCTGACACAAATGTGTGGGGGTTTTTCCCTCACATTAAATAATTTGGACTGTTAACTGCCCAGATCTCGTGCAGATCTGCACAGGTCGAGGGCTCAAGGGCTCAATTCTACAAGACTTCCTCAAGACTTCCTCAACTTCATATATTCCCAGCTTGTCAGCTGTGCTTCTGACCCACCAGCTGTAAATCAGTTGGACCCCGCCCCACCCCTCCCCGCCTTGGATTTGATCATTTGCTAGAAAGTCTCACAGAACTCGGAAAAACACTTAAAACACTTCCTATTTCTGGTGTGTTAGAAAAGGTACAACTCAGAAATAGTCAAATGAAGGAGCTGTGTGGGGAAGGGCTGAGGGGTTTCCATGCATCTCTGGGCAGACTTCTCTTCTAGCACTTCTGTGTCTTCACCAGCCCGGAAGATCTCCAAACCCCTCTGTTAGGGTGAACACAGCAGCTCCATTATGCTTGCGTGCGTGCTAAGTCGCTTCAGTCATTTCCAACTCTCGGTAACCCTAATGACTGTAGCCTGCCAGGCTCCTTTGTTCTGGGATTCTCCAGGCAAGAATACTGGAGTGGGTTGCCATGCCCTCTTCCAGGAGATCTTCCCAACCCAGGAGTGGAACCTGCGTCTCCTGTGGATTTCTGGCAGCTTCTTTATCGCTGAGTCACCAGGGAAACCCCCATTATGTAGGCATGATTGATTAAATCATTGGCTATTGGTTATTGAACTCAACCTGCAGCTTCTCTCCCGTCCTGGGAAGTCAGGGAGCAGAATGGAAAGGTAAGGTCCTCTACTCACAGGGTTGGTTCCTCAGGTAACCAACCTCTCCTGTTCTAAGAGTCACCTCATTATCATAAACTCATAGTTGAAAAGGAGTTATTATGTATCACAGGGTTATTCTCTCACCCCTGTTACTCACAGAATTACAAGAGTTTCAGAAGTTCTGGGCCAGGAGACAGGGCAGAGAGCAAATACATACTTCATACTATGTCACACCCGACATCCATTGGATGCTTGCTGAACCAATGGTGAATGGCCTGCAGTCCGTGCTCTCAGAAGGCCTGGCGAACTCCTAAGTGGGGTACAGTGTGATGGGGATAAGCCCAGCCACCACGAGAAAACCTGCAAGGGGCTCCTACTCACCTTGGGGGCAGAATGAAGGAAGGAGGAGGAGGTGATGTCTTACTTGAGTCTTAAAGGAGACAAAGAAGTCAACCAGATGAAGGGGTAAGAGAAGGACATGTCTGCAGAAGGAGCAGAGTCTGGGGGAGGCGGGGGGGAAAGCTGAGACCTCCTTACAGCTGCAGAGGAGGCTATAGAATCAGAAAGGGGGAGACTGGAGGTAGGGGGACCAGGGGTGAAAGCTCTGAGCATCCAGACAAATCTTCTCTGAAGGAGGGCATGGAGGGAACGGGTCAGACCAGAGGGATTTTCTCTGGAGCTGGAATTTATTTGACTGTTGCCTGCTGGAAATAGATGAGTGAGCAGGGAATAACAACGCCCAGTCTTCCGACTTGGGAGGTGGTGATGCCATTAGTCAAATGCAGGTACGGGAGAGGAGGGACGGGTTTAGGCGTAGCTGGCATGGAGCAGAGGAAGAGCAGATCGTGGGTTTGCTTTTGGTCTTGCTGTGTTCAAGTGCCAGAGGAGCCTTCAAGTCAGGGACAGATCCAGCTTTTGTCGGGCCTGAAGCTCCTACAGTTAAGAACTCTCTTTAAGAGAACTAATAGGAACTCTAAAGACCAACTTAGATACAGGACTCTGGGAGGGCCCTCTGCCAGGAAGGATCCTTAAGTGTGAGCTTCAGTAATTTCCAGTGAACCTCCTCCTGCATCTGGGCGGATGCCCAGGCTCCTGGGGGTCCTTTTCCCTCTCTGGTGTCCCCTGCTGTGTCCTTCTGCATGTCAGAAAACCCCCAGGTTCCTCTCTGAGCTGCAGGCCAGTCATCATCTTGTGTAGACTGTTCAGTTCAGTTGCTCACTTGTGTCTGACTCTTTATGACCCCATGGACTTGTAGCACGCCAGGCTTCCCCGTCCATCACCAACTCCCGGAGTTTACTCAAACTCATGTCCATTGAGTCGGTGATGCCATCCAACCATCTCATCCTCTGTCGTCCCCTTCTCTTCCTGCCTTCAATCTTCCCCAGTATCAGGGTCTTTTCCAATGAGTCAGTTCTTTGCATCAGGTGGCCAAACATTGGAGTTTCAGCTTCAACATCAATCTTTCCAATGAATATTCAGGTCTGATTTCCTTTGGGATGGACTGGTTGGATCTCCTTGCAGTCCAAGGGACTCTCAAGAGTCTTCTCCAACACCACAGTAATTAAAGTTAACCCAAGGGTTACCTCAATGTGAGGAAGGCCTGTGCTGTACCTTCTGACTTTTCAGTGGAAAAGGTACCCTACTTCCCCCATCTCCCTAACACACAGGTGAAACAGAACAAAAAGCCACAAAAGGCTTTTATAGGACCAGGGGTTTGGTTTGTTACCACTCTCTATGACCACGAGAGCACAATGATGTGAAGTTACATTCTATTTAGATCATCAGCAGGAATTGGCGGCCATGTGTGTACATTGAACTGCGTGGCACTTACAGCTTTTCCTGTTAAAGAGTTTTGAGGACTTATTTTACCTAAAGCATCTTAGAATAAAGTCTTTTAAGTCAAATTTGAGTGGTCTCCTGACAGAGATTAAAAAGGTTTTCATAAGAGCCAGCGAATATAAGGTAGCACATTTAGATAATAATTCCAATAATGTGTACATAAAGAGGTCTCTAGCTGTGAGAGGGAGTGGAGGAGAGAACTAGAGTCATTGTTTAGTCTGTGTCTTTGTTACTTGGCTGCAAAGCCTTTTCTTGCAGGGAGATAATTACTGACATTACCAAGGACAAGGTTACATTTGGGTCAAATGTCTTCTCTCCTGCTGCACCTCAGCCTTTGGGGCACTTCCCCCCGCCCAGTACCTCATCCTCTGGGCCCCCCCGCCCCGCCCCCGTGATCCAGAAATCCACCCCCACTCTCCTTTCACTGTCAGTCTGCGTGTGAATGATCTCAGCTAGATGTTAGGCTCCTATCTGATTAAAACATTCACACCATGGTATAAATAGCTCACAGAAGTGTATCTGTCAAAGGGTGTTTGCACTTGAGAGGGGACTTTCTAACTAAGGGGAGCACTACAGATGATGGAAGATTTTGGAGCCATTTGTCATTCGTTTTCAAACTGCAGAACTGAATGGAGTTTGTATGCTAGTTCCTGTGTGTGTTTGAATTATAGGAGGAGAATGTTTTTACCTCATTTTTCTTTCCCCCATCCGCCTCCTCCACCCCCAGGTAGGCATAGGTTTTCTACATATGTTTATCTAGTAGCTCAGTCGGTAAAGAATCTGCCTGCAGTGCAGGAGACCCAGGTTCGATTTCTGGGTCAGGAAGATTCCCTGGAGAAGGGAATGGCAACCCACTCCAGTATTCCTTCCTGGAGAATCCCATAGACAGAGGAGTCTGGTGGGCTACAGTCCATGGGGTCCCAAAGAGTCAGACTTGGCTGAGCAACTAAACCACCACAGCACAAACTTTAAATGTTTACTTGGGGAGGGGGTGAGATTTTCAGTGATGGCCTTATCTGCTGCATTTTGCCACCTGCAAGTTACCAAATTCCCAGAAAGAAGAGCATCTTGGAAATCTAGCACGTTGCTTTGGAAAGGTTGGCTCCTGCTCTTGTGAACTGAAAGTATCTGCAACTTACATCGCTGGGCCTGAAATCCCGGGGCCTTGTAAAGAAAGGGTACCGAGATGTTGCTTTCTGATTCATATCCATGACCTGCTGGTGTTCTGTGCTGAGAACTGAGTGCTGCATCCGAGGAAGGACCTGATAGAGCAGGAGAAGAGCCAGCAAAAGGGCTGTAAAAGGACGAGTGTATTTTTAACTGAAAGTTGGTGTGTGGGAGCTCCTTCTAAGTATGTTGTCTCCAAGAGCCTTGCATGCATGCGTGCTAAGTTGCTTCAGTCGTGTCTGACTTTTGTAACCCCATGACCGTAGCCCGCCCGGCTCCCCTGTCCATAGGATTCTCCAGGTAAGGATCCTAGAGTGGGTTGTCATGCTTTCCTCCAGGGGATCTTCCCGACTCAGGGATCAAACATGCCTCTCTACGTCTCCTGCATTGGCAGGCACATTCTTTACCACTAGTGCCACCTGGGAAGCACAAGAGCCTGGAGTCACACCAGAATCTGATTTGCGGGGATGACTGGGGTGTGGGGTATTGAAGGCAGGCAGAGCCCTGAATGTTTTAGCCACTCTTGAATAGTGGACACCATCGTCTTATTTTCTGTTCCCCTTTGATGCTAACTGGAGTGGGACTTCTCCAGTCCCCCTTCGGCAAATGGATAAACGAGGGCATGTTGATAGTTCCTGGGAATGTGGAGGGATGCAAGAGAGTCGATGCTGAATTTCCGCTTTCACTCTTCACCCTCAGAACTCAACCACCTTTGGAGCACATCCCTCTTGTGTTACAGAGGGTTGCAGGCGGCTGTCCAAGTCGTACTCTCTTGTGACCAGTGCTATAAAATCAGTGGAAATTCTGATGGTTTCTGCAGACGCGTGTTTATCTGAAAAATGCTGGGCCCTGTCCAAAGGGAAAGCAGGCAGTAATGGTCTCAATTTCAAAGACAACCTTCAGCTGTACCAAAACTTTAAAACCTTTTTCATTTTTATAATTTCTAATCACCCTCTGTTAAAAATGAAACATTAAAAAAAAAATAGATCATTGAAGCTAAGTTTTAGGATTGCTGATGTTGTCTGTCCTGAAGCCCCAGACTTGGAGCACTTGGCTGCAAGCAGGCAATTCAAGAATTCAGGAGAAGGGTGGGTGATCTTGAAACATGCGAGCGAGTTCATGGTTTAAGAATTTTTTCTATTGGGAAATGAATTTTTTAAAAAAGCCCTTTAAACTATTTTTGCTTTTCTTATTAAAAAAGAGTTGTTTTGTTGTCATTTCCTTGGCTGTCTTCATGTGTGTATTCATAAACTGCTCTTATGAACCTTGTTCCAGGTCACATACTCACCCTCTGAGTCTGTGAACAAGATTAATGAGTCAGAAAGACTGTTGAAGGAACTCAGAGAATTGCCACACTAGGTTTTGAGAGGACACTTAGACCATTTCTTTCCAGGTATACAATGTTTGAGCTCCCGGTGCCAAACTCTTGAGTCTGGGTTTATCACAAAAATAAAAGGGGGAGTTCATGCCTCTCTATGACTTCCTGTCCACTCTGTTGTCTGGTTAGATATAGCGGAACTGTGTTCCCAAGCTTCCTCACCCTTTTCTCTCTTTCTCTCTCCTCCACTCACCCCCAGTGACGTGGTGGCTGTCTTCTTCCACTGCCCACTTGGGATCGCACGCTAATTTAGAAAATAGCCCTCAAGATGAATCCAGCTGCTCTGATCCATAAGCAAATACAGATGGCCTTGGGTCGTCCACCACGATGGACTGTCTGCCCCATCGCTTCTCCCTGTTCCTATTTTAGAATTCTTGGAGAGTATCCAGAATGATCTAGAAGAGTTTGTGTGCCCAGAGTTTAAGGAATTGGGAGTATTAGCCGCCAAGCAGCCTCCCTTGAGAGGTGTCCTGGTAGGAGGTAGACTAGGGAGGTCTCAGCCTGGCAGGGCGCTGGGGAGGCTGCACCGAAGGGGGCGGTGCTGAGTGAGACCGCATGCCCTGAACCACACCCTTTTCAGACTTTGGGAACCTTAACAAGTCTCTTGGGTCAGAAGCTTGTAAAGTAGTTTGGCATCTTGGCTCTGGACTCTTTCTGCTTCTGCATGATTCAGATGGAAACCAAGGCCAGGAGTGCTGTAAGTGCACTTGAGGTCAAAATGGGCTCATCCCATTGGGATCAGGCTTTTTCTGCATTTCTGTCTGCCTGGCCAGATGATCGGCCCTTCGCCGACAGGAGAGGGTGAGCATAGCTGGAGCCTCAGAGGTGGGGTGGTTCCTGTCTTCAGGGGCTTCCATTTCATTTAGCGAGATGCACCCCTTGTGGCTTTGCTCTGCTGCGCCCCTTCACCCCTGCCTTGTGGCTCCATCCTGCATCCAGGTCCTAGGTTGGATCTTCTCAGCCGTGACTCACTCACAGAGGACCGGCCGAGTGCGAAGGAGACATGGTGGAGGGAGGCTGTCAGGTCAGCCGCTGTGGAGTCACTCACCACCATCCTGGGACGTTTCTCAGGTTGGCAGCACGTCTGGCGAAGCAGACCAGCCTCTGCCTCCCCCTCTGAGAAGCTCCTCAGGGCGTTAGCAAAGAGGACGCTGGGGGTTCAGCAGGGATGGGGTTGGCAGAGGCCGGACGGGGCAGCCCCATGCCCTCCCTCACTGTGAGGTTGCAGAGTGGTGCTCAGGCTTCTCAGCTGTCCTCCCACCATCCCATGTGGAAGTGTCTTCTGTTCTGTCACAAAGATGCTGGAAATCAGGGGGGCACGTGGAGTCTTCTTGCCCACCCAGGACCTCACGTCTCAGCACGATGGGCTGTGACTCAGCGTTACACAGAAACAGGAGGGTGAGCTCCCCGGGAAGACGCCGTGGCGGCTGAGCGTGGCGAACCCTGGAAGATAGTCTGAGGACAGAGACACGGGCGCTGGGGCTGGAGGTGGGCGGGAAGTGCTGAGAGGACCCGCAGGATAGTGGACAAGGGACGTCGGCTGCTTTTGAAGACTAACCTTGTTTCACGTTGTTTTTATTTCAGGTGTGGCAAATAGGAATCTAACAGTCAAGCAGGAGACGTGTTATCATGGCCCCTGAGAAAGGTCTTCTTTGCAGAGTGTTTTAGGCACGGCAGCTCTGAGGGCTCAGCATGGCTGAAGTTAAACAGAAGCCTTTATTTAGAAGTTTGAGCAAAATTAGATTCTTTTTTTTTTTCATCCCGCATTGTCGTAATGGTCCTGATTGGGGATGGGGGCGGGGAACCGTACCTTTTCAGTAGGAGGAAAGTGTGACATCATCTCTAGAGGGATAACATTTCACTGTCTGGTCCCTGAAGTTCGATATGTGGCCCCTCGGGGGTCCCTGTTAAGCAGGTGTGTTCTAGGGTGAGCAACGTGTGCAGGTCTCTTTTCCTTCTCAGAGTTCAGGGAAACAGGAGCATGCATCTTTTCTTCTTTTTTTTTTCTGTTAAATCAGCTAAGAAATGAGTACATGTTGGGCTCAACACGGATGGAGTTTCTTTGGGTTTCAGAACACTCAGACTTTTTTGTGGAATGCTTATGCTGTTTGCTTTACCACTGGCAGAGCAACTTAATTCCACATGAATATTATAATAAGACACAAATAAAGGTTTACATGGGAAATCAGGCACTGTGGTCCTGGACATCCTTCTATAACACCCAGCCCATGACCAGGGTGGACAAATGTTGTCCAGGTTCCTTAACTTCCCTGAGCTACCGTTCCTCTTGTGTGAAGGCAGGTTTGGACTGGATTATCTCTTCAAGCTCAGAAACTCCTTTATTTTAAAAGTGATAATTGGAACCTATATAGATCATCAAAGAAAAGTAAAGTATGGTCCAGCCAGAGTAATGGATATAAATATATGAAACATTAAATAACTGTATAATATCAGTCTTGGTCCTAGCTTGGGGTGACTTTAGAAGGTGTAAGTCAGCCACTGGTGAATTGCCGTGCAGATCTGGAAGAAAGGTGTGTAACCACTGTCATCGCTGAGCTGGTTTGCACCATGGAAGCAGTGTGGGTGAGGTGGGCTTTCGGTAATGGCTAGTGGTAGCCCCTGTGTTACTCAGGGCCCTCATCTTCTTGGGATGTCATCCATGCTCACTGTTTTAGCCACCACCACCCTGTATGCGGTCTCCCATTGTATCTGCGGCTGAAGCTCTGTTCTTATCTCCATGCACGTGTGGCCACAGGTCATTTTCTGCTTCAGTTTAGTTCAGTCACTCAGTCGTGTCCGACTCTTTGTGACCCTGTGAACCGCAGCATGCCATGCCTCCCTGTCCATCACCAACTCCCAGAGTCCACCCAAACTCATGTCCACTGAGTTGATGATGCCATCCAACTATCTCATCTTCTGTCATCATCCCCTTCTCCTCCTGCCTTCAATCTTTCCCAACATCAGGGTCTTTTCCAATGAGTCAGCTCTTCGCATCAGGTGGCCAAAATATTGGAGTTTCAGCTTCAACGTCAGTACTTCCAATGAATACCCAGGACTGATCTCCTTTAGGGTGGACTGGTTGGATCTCCTTGCAGTTCAAGGGACTCTCAAGAGTCTTCTCCAACACCACAGTTCAAAAGCATCAATTCTTCTGTGCTTTAAGCTTTCTTTATAGTCCAACTCTCACATCCATACATGACTACTGGAAAAACCATAGCCTTGACTAGATGGACCTTTGTTGACAAAGTAATGTCTCTGCTTTTTAATATGCTATCTAGGTTGGTCATAATTTTCCTTCCAAGGAGTAAGCGTCTTTTTAATTTCATGGCTGCAATCACCATGTGCAGTGATTTTGGAACCTCCCAAAATAAAGTCAGCCACTGTTTCCCCATCTATTTGCCATGAAGTGATAGGACCGGATGCCATGATCTTAGTTTTCTGAATGTTGAGCTTTAAGCCAACTTTTTCACTCTCCTCTTTCACTTTCATCAAGAGGCTCTTTAGTTCTTCTTCACTCTCTGCCATAAGGGTGGTGTCATCTGCATTTTCTGCTTAATACCCCTTAATGGCTTCCCGTGCAGCTTAGGCTAAGAGACACAGTCTTTAATACACCTATCAGCCCGGTCTGTACTCTGCTCACCCTACCAGGCTGAGCCTATGCTGCTCTCCCCCAGACCACCGCACTGAAGCTGAGTGGGCCATCTTTCAGTTCTCCAAACCCACAGGCTCTTTTGTGTCTCAGCATCTTGGCACGTGCTGTGCTATCCCCTCTCCCTAGCTCGCTCCGCCATTCTTTATTCAACTGCGCTCTTCCTTCCGGCCACAGCTGAAGAGTGCCTCCCTCAGAGAGGCTTATTTGAGCCCAGACTGGTTGAGCATCTTCTGCGTTTCTTTCAGTGCACTTGTCACAGCTGCATGTAAACCAGCAGTTGTGTGGCTTGTTACTTACGGGGTGATTCTACAGGGACCTCTGCACGAGTTTATAGAGACCTTGGACTGCCAACGCGTCTCACTGTTCTCCTTCCTCCCAGCCTGCTTACCATTGCATGTGGTGAACCACAGTGATGTTATCACTTCAAATGGTGCCCTGGCATTAGCTTTCCATTAAGGAATGCTATTAGTGGAATGTCCACAAGCAAAGCCCTTTCTGGGAAAAGATGTCTCTGGCATGGTGGGACTCTGGGTCCTCTGTGGCCCAATGACCTGCACACTGACCCTGGTGGTTGAGGACTGCCACCTGGAAGAGAGACTTCTAGCAGCATGATTCAGACCCTGGGGATTTTTTTTTTTTTTTCTTTTCTGTGTGTACATTTATTTGGAACACCTGGGTCATTTATACAATTTCCTGCTTGTGAAATGGTAGTAACTGTACGTCCCTAACTTTTTAAACATTTTTCACTTGTCTACAGTTAACACTGAATGAAAACATGAAACTTAATGTTTAATATTGTTTGGCTCCTAGAATGTACTATTCTAAAACATAATGATCAAATATTTTAAACACAAAAAATGAGTTACCATATGTAAGGCCTGGGTTTTTGATACGCATTTTTCTAATTTTTTTTCTAGAAGCCATACACAAGATTGGAAAGAAAAGAAAAGCTACCACTTTATATTAGGAGCACAGTTGGGAGGAAAGAACAAAGATAATGAATTAATTGACCTTGATTAGGGACATGATTATTTCACTCACTCAGTTGTGTTCAACTGTTGGCGACTGCCAGGCTCTTCTGTCCATGGGATTCTCCTGGCAAGAATACTTGAGAGGGTAGCCATTTCCTTCTCCAGGGGATCTTCCCAACCGAGGGACTGAACCCGTGTCTCTTTCATTGGCAGCAGATTACTTACCACTGAGCCACCTGGGAAGCTCCACTCACAAATACGATTTTAAATGACAGGATTCTGTAAGCTGTGATTATGGGATGAATGCACTGAGCTCTCCGTGCTGGTGTCCCCTGTGGCAGAAGGCCTTCTCCTCCTCTTCTTCCCCACCTCCCCTGCTCCTCCGCACCCTCCGCCATGTATTATTAATCTAATTCTAACTGCACTGCGAGAAAACACTTCATAAATTGTTTTTTAACAAACTATTTTAAATCATTCTCGCCCCCCACCATACACACACACCCAGATGATAACAAAGAGGCCTTTAGATCTTTAGATCACAAAGGGACCGTTTCTGTTTGAGCAAAGAATATGTTTCGCTGAAACAAAACTCTTCCTCCTTGTACAGTTAGAAAGAAAAACGCTTACTACGATATTTTCCCCAGCATTCGTTTGGCTCCAGCACAAATAGCATGCCTGTTTCAGCATCTTGCACCTAGATGTCTGTTTTCACCGTTTAATTTTTTTAAAAGTCATGTAGCCTGTATGAATAAACGTTTGTGGTAGGGATGGGAATTTGGTATAGTCGTAAACGGGGCTATGATTTCATAGAATAGTTAGCAGTGATATTAGTGCCATACGTTGTAGCTGTACAGGGGCACTGATGAGTGAGCAAGTTGGGGGCTGTGTGTGTGTGTGTCTCTGTGTGTGTGTGTGTGTACGTGTGTGTGTCCCCTGAATGGCGGGAAGGAGGGGCGCTCGGCACTCTGCCACTGGACGGGGCTCCTGGGGGAGCCATGTCCTCATAATCCCTGCCCTCCTCATCTGGCCCAAGCCCACCTGACTTCCGTTGTGGTGTTTGTCAGCCCTGGTGGCTTCTCTCCCAGACAGCCATTTGTAGCTCACCTATTAAAATAATAGACGCTCTTTGAAGGTGAATTATGTATCTTTTCATGGGAACAAATTTTTAAAATTTCCACATGTAATCTCTCAAGGGTTTCTATAAAGTGCATTGAAGGCAAATGTTACTCTGCTTATAGCACACACACAGCAATTACATGGCAGTTAAATTGTTTCTCAGGTCACATAACAACATTATAATAAAGGGGTGGTTGATCCAGAAATTATGATTTTGGAGTCTCATACCTGTCCATAATGGATAAATCACTGTACTCGACCCCGATCGTTTCCTCAGCAATTTTGTAGGTAATTGAAGTGTTAGGAGAGAAGAGTAATTATTTGTATTACTACATATGCTGTGAAAGGAATAACTGTTGCTTTAAAGTTCTCACTGAGGCGGCAGAATTCACTCCTGACTGCTGAATGCAAGCCTCTGTTTTTCTTTTTCTCCCCCTTACTCCTTTCCTGCGACCCATGATGCTTCTTCCCGGAAAGTCTTGTTGCTCCCCAGACATACCATGCTCTTCCAACCCTCCAAACCTTTCTGAACAGTGGTTTCTTTTCCCTTGAGTGCCTTTTGTTCTGTTCACAAAATCTTGCTCCTTCTTTAAAGACGTTGGTTTTCAAAATATGTTGCCTGGGTTAGCAACATCAGCACACTTGGGAGCTCCTCAGAGCTACAGAGCCTCACCAGCCCTCCAGGTGCCTGCAGTGGACAATTTGGGGGCAGGGGGAGAGAGACAGCAGCTCAGCAGAGGGTCTTGGGGGAGACCCTATGCCCATAGAGGGCCAGCATGCACAGATGGACCTCCCTCCCCAGCTGGATCGTCCTTGAGAGGATTGGAAGAGGGCCCAGCAGTCTCTGCTCTAACAAGCTCTCTGAGTAGTTCTGACGTGGTGGAGTTTGAGAATTGCCACGTTCAGACACCTTTCACATGGCACCTCGTCCCAGAGGCTTGTCCTGAGAATTCTTGAGCAGGCAGTCATCTCTCACATTGAGATCCTTTTTCTTAGTGTATTGCTTAGTCAGGGAAGGCTAGCTGTGGTAGCCAGATGGCAGTAGCTTAACAACGAGTTTATTTTCACTTGCGACAGGGTCCCATTGGGTATGCCTTGTGTGGTCTTCCATGTGATGGTTCAGAGCCTAGTTCCCTTACACCAGGGCGTCTCCCTTGCCCATGACCTCCTCAGAGCTCTCTGTGTGGTCTGCGCTTTCAGTGGGCCCTTCAAGGAGAGAGCGAGCGAGCGAGCTCGGACCCTTGTGCACCATGTTTTATAACCGCACCCAGGCTCTGCTACCTCATTTTTCTGATATTCCTCAGCCAGAACCCAGTCACATAGTTTTCAGTCTGACTGCCAGAGAAATTGGAAGGGTGGTCTGTCTTTCTACCCCAGGAAGAAGACACAGGATTGGGGAGCATCTGGCCCCCTTCTGTCCAGTCACAATACTGTGCCAGCCATAGACATTATTGTACATTTGCTAGTAACTGTATTTAAAAAAGTAAAAGGAAACAAAAGAAATTAATTTTAATAATATATTTAGTATATACCAGTATTATTCTGTGGTTAAGAAATGCTTGTGAGTGATTGAGCAGGCAGGAGATTTAATGCATGAATCAACTGAGTCATGAATGGACTAATGAGTAAATATGGGGGAGCATTCCTCTTGGCTCTTTGAACTACTCTCATGAAAGTTCCTAAGAAGTTCTCTTTTGTGACAAGTGCTGGTTTGCACAGAGTATGACAAGATTAGTGTCACAGCAGAAGAGTAAAGTAAGTCCAGTTAGCTGGGGTGCTAGTTTGTAGTACTGGACTGCAGGAACCTTGAGCTGAGAAAAACTGATGGTCAGATGGTTTGATGTCCTCATTTGAAGAGCACGTGTCCCTGAGACAAGTGGAGACTTGGAGCTGGCATGTTAGCTCCAGGGAGCTGGGTCTGCTGGCGCTTTTGGTTGATTTAACTCTATTGCAGTAAATCTGAAGCCCTGTGTTTCCCCCTGAATTAATGAACACATATCTTGGAACATGCTGCCATTATTTCAAAGCAAGATGCTAGGAAGATTGTTAACATAGTCTCCGTTTAAAAACGCTGCTAAACAGAACCTCCTTAAGATTGTTTGTTTGTTTGTTTTACCACCTTTTCTTTAAGTCTCCAGTCGGGAACTCGGAACGCTCATGTAAGTTTTATCAGTCTAGTGTACACCTCTGAGATCCTATTGAGGAAGGCAGACAGGGGAACATTAGACAGCAGTACTGGATTAGGGTCTTATTGTTTTTTTTTTCATTACTGCCCTAACTGCAGTGTGGAGGATGCATATGGAGGATGTCACTTTGGCATCTTATTCCTCTGCAGCAGGAAGAAAGGAAATCCTTAGAAATGCACGTTGCCTTTCTCTAAACAGATTGCTTCATTGCTTTTAGTTAGCCGCCATCGTGGTCACAAATTTGAACTTGAACGAGCGCTTCTAACTCAGCTGGCAAATAAGGTATTAAGGAATTCTAGGCAACAAAACCCTCGGGGCTTGGTTTTTTTCTATATTCTCTTCAGGGAAGTATCCTGCTGAGCGCCCATTTCGGTGTGTGAACAGACCACTGAAATAACTGCAGAGATGTGGGGCTCTTGCTACTCTGCAGGGCCTTTCTTATTGGCTTGGAGTTGAAAGGCATTTTATTTTGGCAGGTGTCGGGGAAGACGGGGCAAGGAAGGTGGATGAAGGGTGATTCTGGTGGAAGAGCCCACCCGCAAAGTTGTATTTTTCCCCCAAAATCCAGGTAAATAGATATGATCAGTGGAAACCTGCCATGGCATTTCAGTAAGACTAAGCTGTGTGTCGTGGAGAAGGAAAGAGTAACCTACTCCAGTATTCTTGCTGGGAAAATACTGTGGACAGGGGAGCCTGGCGGGCTATATAGTCCGTGGGGTTGCAAAGAGTCGGACACGACTTAGCAACTGAGCACGAGCATGAAAGTGTGTGTCCATCCCCTGGAGGACAGTGAAAGTTTTGGCCTCATCCCAGTCCTCTGCTTTCAGCTAAGTACAGTCATCTGTGTCATGCCTGTAAGAGATGCTAATATGTCTGGGAACCCATCCATGTTTCCTTGTATTGGATCTGGGCTTAAACATTGTGGGTGTTCTTCCTCTGTTACCAAGATCAATGACTCTCAGACTGAGGTGAGAGCCTGCTACAGCATTAAGTATCGCCTGGAGAACTTCCCCAGCTCTCAGCTCAAGGCCCCAGTTCAGAAGTTCTGGGTGGAGTCATGGATCTGTACAACACAGAGGTGAGCAGGCACCTGGCAGGTTAAGATCAGGAGGTGGCAGGGAACATTCCAGGTTGACAGACAGCATTTCTGGAGGCATGGAGGAGAGCCGTGAGGAGGCAATACAGCATGTTCTTGTTCATGATATTTGGGACGAGGGTGGTGAGGAGGGCAGGGGAGACCACACTGGGTCTGTGTGCTGCATGTGCCGGCAGGCTGTAGGTGAAGGGTGGTCGTGGTTTACCCAGGGAGAGGCCATCCTGCCCTGGGAGCTGGCTCTCCAGGGTGTACTGTGTTTCTTCTTTCCCTCCTTGGGGGGATTAACATGGGCAGACAGTCTTTGCCCTCACATTCCCGTCTTCCCTCACTCTGTTCCGTGCTTTCAACTATTAGGTTCCACCTAGGTGTGAACCATAAAATAAGATAAAAAAGATTTCAGTCGAGTGGGGTTTCGGCCCACATTGCCCCTGTAGGGGCTTTCCAGGGGGCAGTAGTGGTCAAGAACCTGTATGCCAGTGCTGGAGACACAAGAGATGTGGTTTGATCCCCGGCTCTGGAAGATCCCCTGGAGAAGGAACTGGCAACCCACTCCAGTACTCTTGCCTGGGAAATCCCATAGACAGAGGAGCCTGGTGGGCTACAGTCCATGGGGTCACACAGAGTTGGAAATGACTAAACTGACTTAGCACAGCATGACCCCTGTGTTCACTTCGTCTTCTAAGGAAGAAGAATTCATGTTGAGCTTGATTTTAAATCTTTCAAGTTGTGGATGATATCTGAAGATCTGGTCACTTGTAGAACATTTAAAAGTAGGTGTTGATTTTATCTTTATGGTCAAGGCAAGTAAAAATGACCTCTTGTTAATCTGTTTAAAAGTTGTTTTACCATGTAGGACCTCTGTGACCTTGGACTGATCCCCTAAGTTCTGTGCCTTGGTTTCCTTGTCTGTAAAATAAGAGTTGGTGGAGGAATATACCGCTTATCGCACTGCCAGACATAGAGTAAAGCCATGCTGAGCAGAGCTGTACTGGAGCCTGAAGCAAAAAGAAAAAAAAAAATCAGTAATACTGATCTTATCTATTTCTTTCAGGTTGTGATTTGTTTATCATGGCTTTTTGAGGGGTATGAACTTTGATTTCATTTGAGTGTTTCATTAAATTTTACTTGATTACTGAGTTTTTAGTGCTGTCTTAAATTCTGTCTCTCAACTGAGTGCTCCACTTAACTAATCCCAGTCATGACCATGGAGGAAGTATTTATTCATGCATTAGCTACGTTTTAGACATAATTTTAAAAGTTTCCCAAATAGGAATAAATGGCTTTAGAAATGTTAGATAATGTTTAGTTTAAAATAATTCATGCTTATTAAGGGTAGTCTAAAAAGTATAGATAAGTAGAAAATAGGGAAGATGAAAGCTTTTGTTCCATATTTCAGACACAACTCTATCAACATTGAACTTCAGTTTTCATTTCTTGTTATCTTCCATCCTAATATTTTCAGGCCTCAGAAAACTCTGCAGTATTTTCTGTGACTCCCTTAAGGAGATGTGTGTTCGAAAGGGAGGTCAAATTCGCTTGAAATAAAATATTCCGATCTACTTAATTATTAGGTTTAATGTTAATTTTGAAGCAGAGTTCCAAAGCATAGTAACTATGTGAACTTAAGGTAAGTTATTTAGTTTATAAGAACACTGATTTCTTTAAAGAAAAATACCTCTTTATAGTGTTACTATTTTAAGGGTTGAATTGAACTGAATTAAACGAGTATGTATGCTGAACGCCTCGCACACAGGAGGGACTTGGGAACGTTCTCCTTGCCTATCACCTCCAGACCCCAAGGCCATTCATTCTGTTTCCTTCCCATTTCTCTTCTGTATTGAAATTCCTGTGTGACAGTCACCTGAACAAATAAATAATCATTGACTTCTAGATATAGGTCTTGACATAGCATAAATCGATGCGTGTGCCTGGATAGTTCCCAAGCGCTTCATGGAACATTGGAAGCCTCATTTATATTGTAGTTATTTAACCTCCTAGCTTTGAATCGACGGCGGGATTTTAAGGCCTGGCCCCTCTTTGTGGAAAGGCCAGTGGGATAGTCATAGCTACTTTTCCGAGCCTGATTAAACACCCCCACTGCCCACCCCCCACCCACCCTCTCTCTTTTAGCCCTGCTTTTCCTGGAAGAGTGTTTTCCCTTGTGTGGGAGGGGAAAGCCGAAGCCCATTGTGTTGCGTGTGTCACTCTTTAGGAATGTGACAAGTATCACTGGCCTGTTCAGCAGCTTCAGTGGACCAGAGGTGGCTGCAGCTCCGTCACCATTCCACCTCCACCACCACCTTTGGTCTCTAGGCTGTGTGGTGTGTGCGTGTCGATTCGGTAGTGGGGAGAAAGGAAGCCCCAGTAGCCTACCTTCCCTGACCTCTACCCTCCTCACCTACCGTGTTTTTCTCTCCACCTCTGGTTACTTCAATCTGTAGCTTATCTATGAAAGATTCATTGAGTTGAGTTATGTATTTTTACTAGTACTCAGGGGAAAACTTTGATTTGTCAGGATGTGTGGTTGTCCGGGAATAAGGTTTGAGCCCCTGAAGCCGCTGGCTTTGTTTTCTCTTCCTTGCCAGTCTCTTAACTTCACAAAGGAAATCAGTCACAATGAGCGCTGTTTAGGCAGCAGGATGAGAAAGGATACATCATCTTCACCGCTGATGAGTGTATCTTATGGAAAGGACGTAATCTGCTGCTGCTGCCGAAGAGGGGACTTCCCAATCATTGTCAGGGGACCGGCACGACTGTCAGCGAGCATTCTCCTTTCGTCGTCCAGTCGCTCACTCGTGTCCGGCTCTTTTGTGACCCCCCAGACTGTAGCCCGCGAGGCTTCTCTGTCCATGGGGTTCTCCAGACAATAATTCTGGAGTGGGTTGCCATTTCCTTCTCCAAGGGATCCCTCTGAACCGGGGATCAGACCCAGGCATCGAACGTGTGTTTCCTGCTTGGCAGGTGGATTCTTTACCACTGAGCCACATTGTCTTTTTAATTCAAGCTGGATTTGGCCAGATCTGCTGGATCACTTTGCGGAGTTTCCTCATGGTGTGTTTGTCCCTTGAAGACTGGGAGTGTTTCTGTTTTTGCAGAAGTCGGTATGCTGTGTTGGCTGGACCATTCTCCTTCTGCCAGGTTAGGGAGCTGATGGCCATGAACTGTGACACCTAGAGGGTAATCAGAGCCCTGTGACCTCTCCAGCTTGTCGCTTCTCTGTCATGGACGCATCAAGATGGTCCCCAGCTTTCTACCTTGTAAACACTCATGGGACTGGCTTTAAGTAAATTAGCATACACAGATATTTTTATGAAGCCTATATCCTCAGAGGGTGGCTCTTTGCATTTTTCATTATGTTCTTTTGAGAGGTGGATGGGGGAGAAGTGAAAGAATGGATGTTCGTCTTCCATTTATAGCTGAATAAGGCATTTGAAGGGAAAGCTTTAGTGCTTAGGGCCTTACAAGAAGGTTTTGATTATCTTTTCTCACCAGGCACACATTCTCTGGCCCTTCTCCTCAACATTTGTCACGTGGTGAGGAAAGTTAGAAAATTCTACTTTGTGTGAACTCCCTTGGTGCTGGAGTTTGTAATAAATCAAGCCAAGGTGAGACAGTTTCACTGTTTGTTCTATAAGCAAACGTTTATAGATTATCTACTGCGCACACAGCACACAGCTGTTCCCCCCTGCCACCGCGGTGCTCAGAGCTGACGAGGGCAGATGACATGCCGGTCCAGTCCAGGTGGAGGCCACGGCAGGCCCCGCTGTGGTAACTCAGGCCGGGAGTTTCATTTCCTGAGAAAAATCCCAAGCATGTTATGTTTCCCTTGGCTTTGTAAGTTTCCATCTCTGAAACAAATCATTGACACTGCTGGCTGAATGATCATCATTGTGACCAAAACAAATAGTTCACAGAGAAACTCTTGGTGTCCAGAGTATAGGAGCTCTGTATCCAGCCCAAGGGGATCCTGACCCTTCAGTGAATTCACCTGATAAATGTGTTCTGAGCACGTACCCTGTCTTAGGACCTGGGAATAGAGCAGTACACGAAATAGACGAAAATCTCTGTCTTCCCAGAGCCGCTGCTTGTTTTAGAGTGGAGCTGGACAGACACTAAACAAATAAGGAAAACAGGAATATAGAACGCCAGATGGTGACAGAGGCAGTGCGAGAGTGTAGGTAGGGAAGGGGGATGTTGTGGGTAGGGGTGGGCTGTCTTCACAAGAAGCTTCTAGATCATTCGCGGCTGCCGGCAGCGTTCTACGACAACAGTGGGACACGTCCGTTGCCCCCTGGGTCTTGGGAGTGAACGATGTCTAGCTCGGATCGTAATGGTGATCCCTGTCTTCCAGGTGAGGGAAGTGGACCCCCAGAGTGGTGAAGTCACTGTCCTACATTCACAGAGCCAGCCCCAGAGAGTACCCTAAGCCTCCCCCGTCTCGAAATGGGAGGACTCCACTTGTCTTACTTCCCTCATCTGAAAACGGAGCCTTCTCTAGGGCCCCTCCCGCTGCCCCAGCACTGTGGGCTCACCCCAGACATGGAGAGAGGGCAGCAGGCCTCCTCCCCGGCTTCTGCACTGTAGGACATCCTTGTCCTCTGCCAGACTCTCAGCTCTGCCTCTGTTGGAAATAAGGCTCTGACACATTTAGATACAGATCCACCTTTTGGTCTGTGTGTTTCTCTTCCGTGTGTTCTAGGACACTATGATTCTGAAATGTATAACATTCCATTGGAGTAGTTTGTTGTTGTTTAGTCACTAAGTTGTGTCCGAATCTTTGCGACCCCACGGGCTGCAGCACACCTCCTGAAGCTTGCTCAGACTCACGTCCATTGAGTTGGTAATGCCATCCAACCATCTCCTCCTCTGTTGTCCCCATCTCCTCCTGCCTTCGCTAGAAGCTGCTCAGTGCACGCTTCATCTGATGACTTATTGGCTTACTTGGGTGTCAGTCAGGGCTTCCTTGGTGGCTTGATCTTGATCATTCGGCCAAATCCAGGGGATCTTCCCAACCCAGGGATCAAACCCAGGTCTCCCGCAATGTTCTAGAGAAGTGAATGGCAACCCACTCCAGTATTCTTGCCTGGATAATCCCCATGGAGAAAGGAGCCTGGCGGGCCATAGTCCATGGGCTTGCAAAGAGTTGGACACAACTGAGCGACTAAGCATGCATAGGACATCAATCAGCAAATGAGTAAGACTGCAGGTGTTGGCACCGCTGATCGCCATCTAATGTCTGTTGATTTAACCTTTTAAATTGCTTTACTGTCTACTTCAGTCAAATTTAAACCTGCTGTCGAGCTTTGTGTCTTAAAACTTTGGTTGACTGTCTGGCTCATCTCTCTGGACCTCAATTTCCTTATTCTGTGAGTGGAGGATCTTCCCCTGGTACCTTGTCTAAGAACTAGATAAAGTCTAGGGGCGTCTCGGTAGAAATTACAGGAACACACAATTTTGAATGTAGGTTTAGAAGGGGTTCATGGACCATTTTCTGCCATGTCCAGGCTTGGATGAATTCCAGGCTAATAAGAAACTCTAGGCCAGATGATAACGTGCATCTCATTTTTTGTGATTATCTGATTAAATCTCTAATGACAAAAATCATCACTGAGATAAGCATCTAACCTCGTGAAAAGTGAAGTGAGAGTGTTAGCCTCACCGTTGTGTCCAACTCTTTGCGACTCCATGGTCTGTCCATGGAATTCTCCAGGCAAGGATACTGGAGCGGGTTGCTGTTCCTTTCTCCAGGGGTCAAACCCAGGTCTTCTGTACTGCAGGCAGATTCTTTACCGTCTGCACTAACAGGGAAGCCCTATCAGACTTCATATCAGAATGTATTTCTTTGATATTAACTCTTCTAAGAGGCCCCAAGGGTCTGATTTAGGAACCCTCCCTCCTCTCCCCTCCCACTTCTACCTGCCTTTTTGTCGCCATGTCCCTCCTCTGTTGTAACTGATGTGTTGTTCCCTGCACCTGTCGCCTTTGGTCCTGTCCTGACGTCTGTTCTCCCACTTCTGTGCACCATGCTTTTGTTTCCTCAGAGGGACAGATCACATTCCCAACACCGTTTCTTTTCTTTGGCCAGCACACTGACCGGTAACAATACACTATGGAAATCTTTAGTCATTTGTTTCTTTTTGTAAGTTTTCTTGATAATTTTTTCTTACTGTTTCACTTTTTCCCAGAAAGGAGAAATGGAGTGATTACTTCGGAGTACATATTTAATATGTATTTAAGTCTCCGCTCCAAAGTATGTGTGTGTGTATATTTTTTATTGTTGTTCAGTCGCCAAGTCACGCCTCACTTCTTTGCGACCCCATGCACGGCAGCACTCCAGGCTTTCCCTGTCCCCCACCATCTGCCAGAGTTTGCCCAAGTTCATGTCCACGAACATGAACACGTCGGTGATGCCATCCAACTGTCTCATCCTCTGTCACCCTCTCCTTCTGCCTTCAACCTTTCCCAGCATCAGGGTCTTTTCCAACGAGTCAGCTCTTCGCATCAAGTGGCCAAAATATTGGAGCTTTAGCTTCAGCATCAGTCCTTCCAGTGAATATGAAGGATTCATTTCCTTTATGATTGACTAGTATAAACACACATTTTATATATTTAAATATACTTTACAAGTATACATACACACATATACACGCAACATATATATACATGTATACACACAACATACACACATATACACAATATACACATACACATATACACACATAAATATATATACACACATATACACAAATATATATACACACATATACACACACAATTTATATATACACACATAATTTATATATATACACACAGATATATACACAGTTTATATATATACACACACATATACACACACGATTTATATATATACACACAGATACACACACACACACATATATATACACAGTTTATATATATACACACACAATTTATATATATACACACAGATATACACACACAATTTATATATATACACACAGATATATACACACAGATACACACATCCACACACATATATATGCATGCACACACATATATATACACACACAGATACACACACATACATATATATATGTTGCCTTTACAGTTAATTGTTATTTTGTAAATATCTTCCTGATTGGCCAAGAACCTCTAATAGGAGAGTAAAAAAAATTCTGTTGAGATAATTGATATTTATTTCTTGTACAGTCATTCTTTATATAGCTGCTAGCTACAGCAAGATGCAGTCTCAAATTTTATATAATTCATTGCTAAAAACAAGTTTATTTACACTTCTTAAAGGTTTCAGTTATGCTGTTTCCAAGGATACCTTGGTTTTTAAAAATGTTTGGCAAGTTTGCAGAATAACATTTTCTTAGCTGGGAGAAAGGAACACTTTAATTATTAGTAAATGATCCATTGGGGTTTAGCATATGAACAGTTGAATGCTCCTGCCTTAATTTGGGCCACGTGAAAATATTTGCATATTTTTACATCTACCAAATTTGTGCTTCAGGGCTAAAGATAATCAGTGACATAAAACTTGACACAAGCATCCAGTTCAATGAATACAGTTTGAATGCTTGCAGAACCTCAGACCCTGGGGACTCAGCTCCTGTCCGCATGAATTAGCGGGCTCACTGGAGAGTACGGCACATACACCCTTAGTAAAAGGTAGACTGTGACAAGCTCCGAGATGGCACTGAATGAAAGAGATGCCCAGAAGGTGCCAGAAGAGGAGCCAATGCAGCCTGGCCGGGAGGAGCCAGGGGTTTTCCTAGGAAGGTGGCATTTACACTGGATCTTGAAGGTCGCGTAGGTGTCCTGTGGGTGAGGGATGACAGGCTCTTTGGAGGCCAAAGTTAGACTTCCTTATAGTAAGTAATATATACTTCGAATAATATACCCTTGGAAAATTCCTTAAATTTCCTATACAGTTTTCATGTTGTTGTTTCTTTTTGTACCCAACCTATGTAATAATTTGTATGTATATTAAAATCTGAGAGCTGAAGTCCATGTGTGGAAGCATCTATTTCATCTTATCTCTGAAATGTTCCTACTTTGCCATGGGTTTTCCTCCATTCCCATTCTGTTTTAACAGTAAAACTCTATACCCTTAATGCATGCTTTTTTTTGGGGGGAGGGGAAATTGTCAGTGTATAGATGATATTTACCTATTTCCATTTTTTAAATCTATTTTTTAATTGGAGGAAAATTACTTTGTAATGTGTTGGCTTCTGCTATACAGCAACACAAATCAGCCTTAAGTAATTATACATATATCACCTCCTCCTTTATTGCATGTTAATAGATGTATGTGTTATTATGAGAGTTCAACTGGTTAATGTGTGAAAGAACTTGAGGTTGCTAGTGTCTGAAGGTTGGTAACTATTTGTGGGTTTGAATTCGGAAGCCCAGCATATACCTTTCCTTTGAAATACTGTAAGGGAAAACTTGACCACATACTTCCTGTCCTTCTATGGTGGCATTTCCTCTTGTGGCTGCTCTGGCCAGATGTCGTTCTCTTGTCCTCGGACACCGATCTCATGGAGCCCTTAGAGAAACCACATCCTACTTGTTGGTTTAGGTTCAGATGCTCAGTGCTGTACCGTGTGATCCCTTGACAGGCAGACTTACTGATACTAGTGTGTGTTGAACGAGCAGAATCAAACAAGGGCCTCTCACGCTGCCTGAGGAGTTAGGGAGCAGGAAAGGTGACAGTCGTATCTCCACTCCTCTAAATCCTGAGAATTTCCTTCCTTCGTAAATTAGACCCCTGCAAAGGTGACAGACCAGACCAGTGTCTTGCTCTCAGAATTGCTTTCCTTTATCTGGATTTGGGTATAATGCTCTGAGTTGGCAGTGAGAAGGCTGTGTGAATTTCGCTGCTGTATTTCCTGTGAACAGTTGGGTGCCTTATCTAGACATTGATCAGTTATCTTCTATGTAGATTTCTCTGTGAGAAACTAGAAAAAATGTCCTTGCCTTATAGCTTGGTATGTTTTTCCTTTTGAGGATGTGAATTATGGAACTGATTACGTTTGCCTTTCTAGTTTGACTACCTAGAAGCTTAGAACCAATTCATAGTTTTTTCCTTGATTACAAAAGAAATATAAATTCACAGCTAAAGTTGTGAAAAGTAGAAAAATTTCAAGAAGATGCCAGGATCGTGGCAGTACACAAGGGGATCAAGACAGCTATTGGAAGACAGGTGTCATAATCAAGCAGCAAAGAGGGAAGGGCAGTGGATTTTAAATTGCTGAAGCACTTTGTAACGTGCTGTAGCAATGCTGCTGGTGGAATTGTCATTTTTGATCACACAGCTGAAGTCCTGAATTTAAGACTAAGGTTAATTTCTTCAGATTGAAACAGCAACAGCAGCAATTCATAGTTACCATTAAATGAGTACCTGCTATGTAACAGGCGCTGTGCTATGCTGTTTTTACACTTTTACCTCTTCACTGAAATTATCTCAGTTGGGTTAAACCCCGATGTTGCCTTTATCTTTAATTGCTGGTCAGTAGCCACTCCAGTACTCTTGCCTAGAAAATCCCATGGATGGAGGAGCCTGGTAGGCTGCAGTCCGTGGGGTCGCTAAGGGTTGGACATGACTGAGCTACTTCACTTTCACTTTTCCCTTTCACACATTGGAGAAGGAAATGGCAACCCACTCCAGTGTTCTTGCCTGGAGAATCCCGGGGACGGGGGAGCCTGGTGGGCTGCCCTCTATGGGGTCACACAGAGTCGGAAACGACTGAAGTGACTTAGCAGCAGCAGCAGCAGCTTTTACCTCGGAGAAGGCAATGGAACCCCATTCCAGTCCTCTTGCCTGGAGAATCCCAGGGACGGGGGAGCCTGGTGGGTTGCCGTCTATGGGGTCGCACAGAGTCGGACACGACTGAAGCGACTTAGCAGCAGCAGCAGCAGCTTTTACCTATTTGTGCTCTCTAGCAGTTGGCACAGTTGCAATAGACAACTGATTCTGCATAGCATCATGCTGATGAGTGTGTCCGTTGCATCCATAATACACCATGTGACCTTCTGCACATAAAACAGCCTCTCTGGCCATCAGTTTCCTCATCTGTAAAATGGGAATAATCATGTTTCCTGCTTCACAGGGTTGTTAAAGGACTCTTCAGTTGGCTCAGTGGTAAAGAATCTGCCTGCTAAGCAGGAGACTCTGGTTCAATCCCTGGGGTCTGGAAGATTCCCTCGAGAGGGAAATGGCAGCCCACTCCAGTATTCTTGCCTGGAGAATTCCATGGAGAGAGGAGCCTGGTGGGCTGTAGTCCATGGGGTTGCAAAGAGTTGGACACAACTTAGCGACTAAAGAACAAGAACAACAACAAGGGTTGTTATAATGATTAAATAAATCACCTGTGCAGGTTTTGGGACACAGTGAGCACTTAACAGTGTTCATAAAATAAATAACCTTTTAAGTTCCTTTTCATTTCCTACAGAATGTCAGGGTATTTTGACCCAATAAATAGAATAGCATTTCTCTCCTTAAAGTCTAGAACTTCTGGTGGCCTAATGATGATGGGAATTTGAGGAAGAATTGGACTTTTTCGAACTCTTTGAGACATTTCTAAAAGGTTTTCAGTTGTTGGTTATGATGTGCTTTGAGCTTCCCTGGTGGCTCAAATGGTAATGAATCTGCCTGCAATGCAGGAGACCCAGGTTCGATCTCTGGGTGGGGAAGATCCCCTGGAGAAGGGAATGGCAACACACTGCCAGTATTCTTGCCTGGAGAGTTCCATGGACAGAGAAGCATGGTGGGCTACAGTCCCTGGGGTCGGAAAGAGTCAGACACAGCTGAGCGACTTTCACATCACACTTAACCATGTGCTTTACTACGGTTCAGCTTGTCTGTTTGGTGCTTTTGGCTTGCTTCCTCTAATTTAGAGAACATCTATAAGTTTTGATTTAACCATTATTTCAAGTCTATATTTATGTAACTGAGGCTCTTTGGGTTTTTTCCTATCCTCTTGTAACCTTACAAAGAGAAATTTTAAAAACTCACAGATTGTATTTATTTTGGAACACAGATATGGTGAGTCTATATTGCCCTGAAAGATTACCCAAGACTGAGAATTTGGGTAGTTAAAAAAATTATTATAGAGACTACTCTTTTTTTAATGGCTTCATAGAATCTTTGTGACTCATTACCCAGTGCTATCCGCACTGAGAAAGATTCCTGAAGTTTGAGTGGCAGAGACTGGGGCAACCTCCGCAGGCCCTGGTGAGAGGATGAACGTGTGGACACAGGGTGCCACCTGGGCGCCCCTGCTGCCCCCTGGGGACCCCACCGGCCTCAGTCACTTGGCTGGGGATGAGGAGACTTGTGCCTGTATCTTACACAGCAGTTTCTGTATTTTCCTGGGTATAGGCACCTGTGTACCTCGTGGCACCTGTTGTTGTTAGGGATACCTGGTTCCGTTGTTTGCATGTTACTACTGCTGCTGCTATTATTTACTGTTACTAAATTCTCCCCAGTCTCAATGAAATAAGCAGAATAAATCCATTAGCACTTTTGGTTTTCCCTGAGATGATTTTAAAATGATCTAAAAATTACTCCACTATTAATGCAAGGAAATGATGAAAATAGCAGGCTTTTGGGGAAATACGTTAAGTGCTGTCACTGCTGAACCATGGGATGATGACCTAGCTACTTTTCCTGTGCTTCGTGTAAATCCCTGTTGACTGTATGACTCTGTCCTTCATGATGTCTATTAATCTTGCCTTCTCAGCTTGTTCTGACACTCCTGGAAGGTGGAGACCCTCTCCTCTGCCTTACCTTTTCAGTGCGATCCTCTCGGTACCTAGTACCAGACTCATTACCAGTATCCACACAACCATTGATGGATTTAAGGTGTTTAATAAAAGCATTTACTGTGATATGTGGAATCTCATGAAAATGTGTGATGACCTTGCCTTTTATCTACTATAAAACAGTAGATAAATTAAGTTTGCCGTGCCAGGGGCTGTCATGCAATGAGAAAGTCTCCTCTTCTGTCTGCCTTTGTGGGGTGCTGGCTATAGGAATCCCTCCTGGTTGCCCCTCCCTGCTTTGATCATCAGCCAAGCATTTGGTGTTTAGCTCTAACATGAAGGAGAGCCTCCTGAAACTGTAAGAATCTGAGAACAGCCTGATGACCTGGCTCCTCTTCAGCTCCCGATATGGAGTAATTACGAAGGAGTCTCACTGTGACTGGTTTGCTTTTCCACACTGCACTGTTTTGATTGGGGTCGATGTGGCCCACGCTGTGTGGAGCAGACACAATGAGACTGGTCTTCACGGGAGAGGCAGTGCACTATGCATTGTACAGTTCAGGGTTTGTTTTCCTCTGGCCGGGCGAGTGGGAACCTCCCATTTTCCGAGCAGTAGTAACACCCCTGGAGGCTGGCCCTCCCACCCTGGCGGGCTCCGCAGACCCAGCCGGCGGGGCTGACCACTTGTGCCTGGGAAGGCAGCTTCCTTTCCGTCCTCCGGCCCCTGGCATGCGTGTGCCTTGCACGGCCAAGGACTCGCAGCTGTCTCAGTTGCAGACTGTGTGACTTGCGTTCTCAGCCGAGGATGCAGGCTGATAAATGCAGGACAAGTAGCCGAAGTGTCAAAAAGGAGCTGGTGATCGAGTCCCCGCTGCGGTGCAAGGATGCAGCTCATGGCGAGGTGGAAGCAGAGAGCCCGGGGCCCCTGCTGGTAAGAGGGGCCGGTCCCGGGGGCTTCTGTTGACTTCCCCACGCAGCACTTTCATCGCCTGTGCGTGCTTCGTGCCTTCTGGCCCTTCGGTTTGATTCTAAACTTGCCTGTCTCTGGCGAGCTCTCTTCTCTGTCTCCTCCTTTAGATTTGACTTGGGTTCCACTTTGATTCTTCTTTGGGAGGAAAGATATGTTGATGTCTTGTGGATGAATGTGGTTTCCAAGAGGCTTCTTTGTATATACAACAACTACATATTGTTCAAAATTAAGTCTCACCTGGCTGCACTGTTGCCACATGTAAACCTGGGAGGCACACTGTAATTGCCTTTAATAGGCTTGAAAAAGATGCCCTTTGCAGAATTAAAACTTGTTCACATTATGTATTTGTGAAAATTAGGAAGGTAATATGGGGGTGTGGTTTAAGGAACCTAGCTACTGAACTTACGTGTGTCCTCACCCCTTTTAACAAGTTTGCCTTGAATTGAACAAAGTAAGAAATAACCTGTGCTTGGAAACCAGTTGCTAGAAAAGTTTCTATTCTTAACATTAGCTAAACTCATAGCAGTCTGGATAAATTCAAGTGCCTCAGTAGACTTTGTAAGGCAGAATGTGAAAAATGGTTTTGTTGTTAGCATCAATGAGTAGGTTGTACTTCTCTCTCGGAATTTCTTCAGTACAATAAAGGCACATAACTTTTAAAGCAAACTGCAAAAAGCAATCAACATGCATGTCGGAGGGGACAATTAAGCCTTTCAAATGATCTGTTAAAGGGATTGTTACACTCATACTTAGCAATTTTATATAGTGATTTTTTTAAAAAAAAACATCAAGGTTCATTTGCTGTTATGAAGTGTTGGGTTAATTAACTTATTTTTCAATTAATGTTTTTAAGACTCTAAACCTAAACTTGGATTTGACTTGAATTAAATCAACTTTGATCTGTGAGACAGCCATATATTGTACTGCCTTCAAAATTATGTTGCTAATCCAAAACTGAGAAAGTAAAGTGTAAGGGGCTTTTTGGATGTAGGTTTTCATCTGAGAGATTTAGGCCCCCCCTCCTCCCAACATTGTTTAGAGATGTTTTTCGTTATCTTGGATTCCTTTCTGCTAGCACAATAGTTCATTTATCCATTGAGAAGCATGGGCTGCTTACATGCGGTAATAGATTAAACCGGTTAAAGCTCCCAGCTGATGTCACTTGTGATTTCTTGGAGGAAGTTGTGTGGTTTGGGTTCCCTTGTGAATATTCTTAAAAATCTTTTGTCAGTGATTCTCCAGATGTGTAGAAAAATATGTCCAGAAGATTAAATACACTGTAGAAAGATGCTCTGTGATTTTTTTTTTTTTTGAATCACCCTAGTAACTTTTAAAAAATTTGTTTCTCTTTCTTGTGCTCAAAAAAAAAAAAAAAAGAAATTCAGCCTCTCATGTCCCAGTTATTTGTTTAGGTCGAATCTCACCCCGGGCAGTTCCAGAGGGAGTTTGTCTTCCGCTGTAATGGATAAGGCTGGGCCGGCTGCAGCTGCACCTGGCGGGGGGTGCTCGTGGGGGACCCAGAAGCTCTTGGGAGCGTGAGGAGCTCTGGCTCCTACACCTGCGGAGAGGTGTGAGGGGGACGGGGAGGCAGCAGTGATCCGAGAAGGAACCTGTTCTTGTCTGATAGTGTTTCTCTCTTACATTGTGGTGAACAAGATAGAGCTGCCACAGATAAGAGAAGCGAGGATACTTACACAGAGCTTCTGCCCTAGGCAGATCTCTTTACCTGTGATCCTTGCTGCCCTTGGCAAATGTGCGTTCAACACACTGCGAGGAGTGCAGCTTTTCTCCAAGTTTTTAAGAGTTACGCAGCGCAGCCTCGAGATCTGTGTGTTTTTGGCACCGTTCATTATTATTATGTCAGTAGCTCGCTTGCTTGTTGAGAATCCCCGAGTCTGTAATGTTTAAATGTAAGTAACTTATTTTATTCAAGAGCTAGAATCTTGAAATCAAGTTTCACCAGTTTTAGTTATGTACACAATCAGTCCTTGGGGAAAATATGACATAGTTTAGAAAGCCAAAAAATAATTAATGCATATAATTAGAAATAGAGATAGGATAAAATAGGGAAACGTAAAGTGTCCTTACCTTTGATTTCCTAAAGTGCCAACAGTTAATTACTTGGTAAATAACTTTCTCCAAGCTTTCTCCCATGCATGTGAAAATATAACTTATTGTATGTCTTTGGAAAATGTGTGCTACTATAAACTTCTGCATTAATTTGCTCCTAGAACATATCAAGAACATCTTTCTTTGTCACCATGTATAGATGTATGCTATTCTTTTTTATGGCTGTACCATAATTTGATTCAGTTTGTTTCCAGTTTTTGCCACTAGTACAGGGTACAATCTCAGAAATGACTGTATCATGTGAGTGACTAACAGTGAATGTACTGGTAAATGTATCTGAAAGCACTTATGCTACTGAGAAGAAGCCCTTTTCCTGTAAAACTCCCATCGGAAGTTAATGCCTCTTTCGCCTCTGCCAGGGCAGCAGTTAAGTCCCCCTTAGCCATGGCTGCTTGGCCCGTGCTGGAGTCGGTGTTTCTATTAGAAGAGAAGTATGTGTTCAGAGGCTGTGAGGTCCAACTTACAGGCAGCTACGCAGGTGGGTCTGGTCCCTTCATTGTGACGGTAGCTGGGGAGGAAGTGAATGGTGAAATTTCCCCATTCCTCTCTAGGCTTACTGCCAACCCCATGGAAAAATGACTCTGTGGGCCTTGAGTGACTAACGGGGGAACAATCAGGATACTCTGGATGTCTACAAGTTAGTTACCCTGCTGACATTTGAATACCTATTTTTGCTCCCCAAACTCTAATGCAGTTCCTGGAAATAATTTATTCTAATTGTTACGGCTCAACAATTTAGAGGAAAAGGGTGTGGCTTCAGAGACTCAGGACAGGCTGGGGCCTATGTCCTGGTGTTGCCCTTGCATTGCTAACTTTCAAGAGGCAGGTAAGGACCTCTGCTCAGGTCTTACTTGGGGAATTCTGAAGGGTGGAGGATGTGAAGATGAAGAGAACTGTATTTTCACATGTTAGGTATACTTGTTAGGTATCTTTAAAGCAGTATCTTTTTAGAAACATTTGTTTTATTTTTGATATTTTTCTTTTTAAAGAAATTATTTATTTGTTCGTTTGTTTATTGGCTGTGCACATGAGGAATCTTAGTTCCTAGACCAGGGGTTGAACCTGTGCCCTCTGCAGTGGAAGTGCAGAGTCCTAACCACTGGAGGGTCAGGGAATCCCCAGTTTTTGATATTTTTCTGGGATCTTCAAGTGTTCAACATTGAATCTGAGTTCTTATTTTACTATTTTAAAGAACAAGTGATTAGCTAAATGACTGTATGAGAAGGCAGCATGTGTACCCATGTAGAAAGAAATAGGAGACGGGCTTCTTATTAAGTCAGTGTATTACCTGGGGAAGCCTTTTCTCCTGTAAGTTCTATTTACTCTAGAACTAGCAGAAGCGAATTAAGATACAAACCCTGAAGGATAAGCTCATGGGTAATGTTCATGTTGTTGTCAGTATCCTCTAAGACTTTAGCGTATTGTGATTGAGTTAATTAATTTATATTTGTAAAGCCCTCTGCCCTCCATGCTTTCTGCATCCTTATAGACATCTTTAGAAATAATTAATTAATGATATTACATTGATATTATTCAGTAGGTAGTTTGTTTTTTTTTTTAAATATACTGAGTGGTGAAGGAAGGAAATTCCTGCAAGCTCTGTATAATGACATATTCCCAGGTGACCAAAAAGAAAAAACAGGACGTTTTCCATATTCAGAGCCACCAGCCTTCACTGTGCTGCTCGGTTTCCCCTTCACTTGTGTCTTTGTTCATTCAGCCACTTCTTTAAGAACCGAGATTTGCAAGCGTACCGGGTAGTGTACTGGGGATGCAGCGGTGAGTGAGACGTGCTTCTCTCCAAGCAGCATGGCGTGGGCAATGAGGGGCTTCTGTCCTCAGAAATGCTGTTTACCTGGTATACTTTTAGGCTCAGGGAGTGTTGGCCTCACCCATCCTTTTCCACTCAGGCAGACAACACTTAAATCATCTTCATCATTGGCTCCAGCAAGGACACGGTCTATGTTTTTAGTACCTAAAGCAGGCAAAGCCCTGCTTTACTGAGGGCACAGGGACCTGATCGTTTGTATGAACAGTCTGTGTGAATGAGGCCCCGCGGTGGCACATGTACTGCGGGGGGCAGTTGCCGGGAGGAATCTTTGGCAAATGGATGCTTCTCTCACCCTAGAGAAGCGGCTTCCGCAGCTCATGTCACTGTGTCCTTATAGCTCGGGGCCTCTCCCACCTTCCAGGAGGCCTGCTCGTTTCTTTTCTCATGTGTGTCAGTAACATGGAGGCAGAGTGACTAGTCACTGTTTTTATAACAAGGTACTGGCAGTCGCACTGTTTTTTTTTTTCGATGTAAAAACAAAAATAGAAAATATTTATATAGTGTCTTCCTTTGTGCCAGAAACTGTTTTAAACCTATTAAATATGTTATGTCAGTTCATCCTCCAAGAGGCAGTTACTGTTATTATTAGTCTTTTTTACAGATGAGGAGGCTGAGCCCAGAGAAGTAACCTACAAAAAATTGTACTTTTAGGGAGTGACAGAGCCAGCTTTAAGGTGCCAGTCAGGTTTTCCAGAACCCATACCTGAACACATATGTACGATTCATTACCAAAAACCAGTGTATTCCTTATGCTTGAAGTTGGGATTATAAAGAAAAAACAGAAGTTCAGAACTCACTGCCCTTAAGAAATTTAAAGCTGGTTAGAGAAAGGCCAATTTCTAAGTGGCAAAACAACAGCAGTTGAACAGCACAGACAGACGAAGAGGAGGATGGTCATGGCTAAAGGCGTTGGAAACATGAACAGGATGGAGTTGGGGGTCACGTCACTCTTCTTTTGGGTCACGTTTTATCATCCTCCCAGAAGATTATACAGGAGCATAGATAGATTGGTAGGATATCTGAGAATCTGGAGATATCTTATTTTCCTCACTAGATTTCTTTTTTTTAATTGATTTATAGCACAATCCAGGATAACCCTGAAATGTTTATTTCCTAATCAGTGAAAGAGGCACCGTGGTCCCCATGGTGTTTATAGGAGGCTGCCATCTGCTCAGTGTTCCCTAGCCTTTGACAGGTGGTGGCCAAACACGAGACAGCAGAACTGTGTCACTGCCAGTGAGTGATATGGCTGGTCCCAAGAAGACAGTTTGGAGACCAGCTTCAGATCTGGTCAGGGATCTGCCTTTTAATCTCTGCAGGTGAACACCCTTCCCTCCCTCCTGTGCCAGCCCAAGCCTGGCTTCAGCACTTTTGTCTGTAACATGAGAAAGTGAAAGTGAAAGCTGCTCAGTCGTGTCTGACTCTTTGCGACCCCATGGACTATATAGTCCATGAAATTCTCCAGGCCAGAATACTGGAGTGGGTAGCCTTTCCCTTCTCCAGGGGATCTTACCGAGGTCACTTGCATTGCGGGCAGATTCTTTACCAGATGAGCCACAAGGGAAACCCAATGAGAAGAAAAATGAAAAATGAGAAGAAAAATGAAAAAAAAAAAAAAAAAGTAAAGTGAGAAGTGTGTAGTAAATAACCTCAAAGTTTCCATCTGGCACTAAAAGCCTATGTTCAGGATCATTCACTTTGGCCCACAGTACGCTGTGATGGGGTCACATCAGGACCTGGGGGTTTGTTTTAGGTTCTGAGCTCAGTTTATCCAGAATCGTCTGGGTTTTGAGTTGGAGGAGCTATAAAACAGGAGATACTTGGTTTCAACCCAATGTAATGAATAAGACAAGTGCAGTGGGTTGTCAAACCTGCAAATAAATAGAAGTGATATGACTGTAAGTCACTCAGTTGTGTCTGACTCTTTGCAACCCCATGGACTGTAGCCCGCCAGGCTCCTCTGTGCATGGGATTCTAGACAGACAAGAATACTGGAGTGGGTTGCTATGTGCTCCTCCAGGGGACCTTCCCGACCCAGGGACTGGTCCCACATTGCAGGCAGATTCTTTACCATCTGAGCCACCAGGGAAGCAAATAGAAGTGGTAGCAGGGAGTGAAGTACAGGAAAGGCAAGAAGATCTGGCTTGAGCCTACAGATGAGATGACTGAGTATAATTTTAGAAGCAAGAAGACTTGGAAATTATAGTTTATCCTCAACTTTCCAGAAGTTGGAAATATCTCTGTAATGTGATACAGCTTTTCCTAAGTTTCTCTTCGAGTGTTGTTTGAGGCTTGAGAAGTTTTTAGTGCTCGCCTTCCAGACAAGTGGACGTGCCACTTTCCAGCAGGGCTCGGGGAGGAGCAGGTCCAAAGTTCTGTTTCGGGGTCTCCTTGCAGTGGAGCGTCGGTGCCACTACTAAGGCAGAAGTGGGCGGTGCCAAGGGCCTGCCCTCGCAGTCAGAAGTCCTGGGCCCTATGTCTTCTAAACACTTGAGTTTTCTAAGCCGAGATTGTTTCTGCCGGATGGAGATAGTCATGATGGCTGTCCTCCAACCCCTTGTCTCTGAAAGGTTGTCTGGGCTGCCCTGGTCAACTTAACCACATTCAGTCTTTCTTTACTTTGAGCCGTGCCCTATTATGCCACCAGGCCAGTTGTTCCAAAGTGCAGATAATGGCCATTCATTTCCTGCTTAAACCCCTTTGCTAACTTGTCTGTGCAGAGAAGGCACGGCGTGCCCACTCGGCCCTCAGAGGCTGGGGCTGGAGCTGCGTGCAGGTCTGTCTTGTCTGCTGCACTTCCCAAAATGCGTCCTGGCCCGGCCCACTGTTCTTTGTCCAGGGTGCTTTCACACATGGGCGCAGCACTGCTTTTGGCCTGGCACGGCTTCACTGCCCGACCACTTTCTTTCATCTTTCAAGTCCCAATCACATCCCAGCTCCTCGAAAAAGCCTGTACTCTCCCCCCTTGTCTTCCTGAAGACTGTGTGCTCCGTGGCTCACCATGAATCATTGTTCTAGCGTGTTAGGTTATCGTGCCTCTCTGCTGTGTTGTGCTGAGGTTGTTTGTACAGTCTCCCTCTCTAGTGGGAGGGGGGTATATGCCCCATAGGAACCCTGTGTTTTGTTTTGTTTTGGTTTTTTATATTCCATCCCTGATGTAATGTCAAAGCTCCCCACCCCCCCACCCCCCATTTTCTTTCCTTCTGGCATGGCCCTCGTCAGGGTGCAAGGTGCGGGTTGCCGAAAGGGCTTTTAGGAGAGACTGGACCTGAGGATCTTTCTCCCTCTTTCACCTTCATTGGTTTTGCCACCAATATTCAAACATGCTGAAATGCCAGAACAAGTCAGAGGGGGTGCACTAGAGGAGCCTGCTTGACTAAATGCCATGTGGGTATTGTGCCCAAACTCTCCTGTGCTTCTGTTATTTTTGATCTAAAGTAAAATGTTGGCTTCCGTTTTGTGACTTCAGGACACAGATGCGAACATAGGTGACCAGGGCCCAGACCTGTCTCTCTCTCCTCTCAGCCAGCACCCGCCGTCTCTGTGTCATCTCCCCTGCTTCTCATTGGCCTCCCTCTCTCCTCTCAGCCAGCACCCGCCGTCTCTGTGTCAGCTCCCCTGCTTCTCATTGGCCTCCCTCTCTCCTCTCAGCCAGCACCCGCCGTCTCTGTGTCAGCTCCCCTGCTTCTCATTGGCCTCCCTCTCTCCTCTCAGCCAGCACCCGCCATCTCTGTGTCATCTCCCCTGCTTCTCATTGGCCTCCCTCTCTCCTCTCAGCCAGCACCCGCCATCTCTGTGTCAGCTCCCCTGCTTCTCATTGGCCTCCCTCTCTCCTCTCAGCCAGCACCCGCCGTTTCTGTGTCAGTTCCCCTGCTTCTCACTGGCCTCTGAAACTGTACCATCACGGTCTCTGATTCTTGTAGGACATTTGGGAAAACTCAGTGTGTGACCCTATTACCAGAATCCCAGTAACTTGACTACATGTGGAAAGGGTAGTGGAGACCCACAAGATGTAGGGGCAAGAAGACAGTCAAGTGGGACCTGTTAGCAACACTGAACAATCCAGTTCGCCTGCTTTAACTTCATCACAACTTAACCTGACTGTTTTGTCTCCAGTGTGGGTAGTTTCCCCAAAATTATCTTTTCTCCCTAACTGAAAATTTCAGAAAGTTTTCTGTTCCTTGTTCTGCCCTGAAGTGTTAAAAATTATCTGTAAAACAAAAAGTATATTTCATACAATCTCTCCAGGCCAGAATACTGGAGTGGGTTGCCATGCCCTCCTCCAAGGGATCTTCCCGACCCAGGAATAGAACCCAAGTCTCCCACATTGCAGGCAGATTTTTAACCGTCTGAGCCACAAGGGAAGCCCCAATGGAACTATAGCATGAGGCACATATGTAATTCTAAATTTTCTTGTAGCCAAATTACAGTGAAGTAAATATGTGTAATTAATTTTAGTAATATAGTCTTTTAACCCAGTATTTCCAAAAGTAGTATCCTTTCAACATTTAATCCTTATAAAATATCAAGGCATTATACATTCTTTTATTCATACTTAATCTTTGAAACTGGCTGTCTATTTTACACCTGTAGCACATCTAACGGAGAAGGCAATGGCAAGCCACTCCAGTACTATTGCCTGGAAAATCCCATGGATGGAGGAACCTGGTGGGCTGCAGTCCGTGCGGTCGCTAAGGGTTGGACACGACTGAGCGACTTCACTTTCACTTTTCACTTTCACACATTGGAGAAGGAAATGGCAACCCACTCCAGTGTTCTTGCCTGGAGAATCCCAGGGACAGGGGAGCCTGGTGGGCTTCCGTCTATGGGGTCGCACAGAGTCGGACACGACTGAAGTGACTCAGCAGCAGCAGCAGCACGTCTAAATTCAAGATGGTCACATGTAGCTAGAAGCTACTACCGAACAACGCAGGTCTGTAACCATACACACTCCAGAGCTTCAACACCTCCAGTCAGAAAAACTGTAGGTTTTTTTTTTGTGGGGGTAAGTCATATTTGTGAATCTGGGTTGGGGAGGAAATGCATGATTTAAGTTTAAGGTTGGGTTCTCCTTGCCGAGATCTTGTCCTTGAAGTATTTAGAAATAATGTGAATGACCTTTTACCTAATGGCATTAAAACCTCATGTTCAAATCTGGTTCTTAAGGAAGATTTAGTATTTTGGAGTATGATTTGTAATGTATCAATACTTGATACAGAAAATGATTATCTCTCAGGGAAGGACTCTGCGTTTTCTCTCTCCCGGTGTGAGATCGTGGTGCCTGGGTAGTTCAGTGTAGCTTATGTTTCTAGATCTCAGAGGTGGGTAGAAGGCCTCAGATGCCTGTCCTCCCTGGAGGTGTGGAGGCTGGAGCAGCGTGGTGTGGCCCAGTGTTGTGTGTTCCCGGGACAAAAAGAAGTGGAGGCTTTAGGGAAGGGCTTCCTGTTCTGGAACTCTGCAGTGCTATCACGTGTCTCTCCAATGAGTGATGAGAAAGGTCGTGGGCTTGGGGCCAGGAGACCCACAGGTCACCATCTGTGAGACCTTTGTTGATTCATGGAACCCCTCCGAGGTGCAGTTTCCACATCTAGGAAAAGGTGGTGATGTAACCCTAAGAGTTTCGGGGCAAGTTTAGAGAGAGAATTTATGTGTGATCCAGCAAAGGCTTGTTTATGCTCTAGGGACTAAAATTCTCTGTATCTAAATGAGCTTAGCTACGTATGATCCCCATGACCAGTGCTCTGAACCACACACTGTATATTGAAACCCTTCAGTGACCTTGCGATGAAGATAAGAGAAAGTGGTATTTTTCAGTGCTTTGTACCACGCACTTAATATTGAAACCCTTCAGTGACCCTGTGATGAAGAAGATAAGAGAAATTGGTATTTTTCCTATTTTCAGATGTGGATATGGAGATTGAGTAATTTGTCCCAAGGCCACATAGTCAACAAGCAGTCGAGCCAGGATTTTTAAAACACACTTTGTAATATGAATTTCTGAAACATACACGAAGGTAGACAGACTAGGAGAGTGGTTTTCTGACTTGGGTGGCATCACAGGCACCCAGATTGACCGGCCCCACCCTCAGAATTTCTGATTCGGTGGCTCTGGGGGGAACGTGCATTTCCAGCAAGTTCCAGGCAGCTCTGGCACTGCTGGCCTGGGTGGGGCCGTACTTTGAGAAACACTGGACTGATATGATGAACCCCCATCCACCCATCACCACCTGCAACAATAGCAATTATTTTGGGGATCAGGACTTTAATCCTGACACCCTATTCCTGCCCTTGCTGGTGTCCGAACTGCCTTCCTGGTGATGATGTGCTCAGAAACTCCTGTGAACCAGAACCGTGTTCTGAATATTCCATTGCCCGCCGCACTCTCCCCCAGTGTTCACAGATAAGTAGTAAGTTGTTTTGAAATCTGACTAAATCTGGCTTTTAGAGCCTTTCAGCTTAATTGCTTGACCTCTTCATTTCAGGGTTTCAAAAATAGCTTTTATTGACATAGGAAGAGTGAAGAATTTCAGTCTATAATGCTAAAAAAAGTGGGAGGGAAATTACTGATGGGAATGGAGTCTGTGGTGTAGATTGAAGCTAGACTTCTTCAGGCACCTACCGTGGTGTGTGTCTTTCTCTTTTGCCTTCACCGTCGCTTTTCACGTGTGAAAAAACGGCAGGAGAATCAGCAGCTGGCGTGGTGTGTGTGCGCGACGTGTACAGAGGCGTCCCTCGGGCTCTCCGCCTGTTCGCTGTCTCCTCCCTCCCTTCTCTGCCTCTCTGGCTCATGCCCTGCCTCAGGGCAGAAAGAAGACACTTGAAGTGTGGTCTGCATGGGCAGCACTCGGCTCCACTCAGGATTCTCAGGGGCACAGGGCATGGAGGAGTCCCCCCTAAGTCCCTCGTTCTCTATGCCCCCCCCATTGAGCACAGCTGACTGCGTGCAAGCAGTTATGTGGGCTTTTGTTAATTAGTATTATTAGCTTCATTATTACCTCCATTGCCATTCCATTTTCTAGATGCCATTGGTTCGACAGTGTTTCATAGTCTCTAATTCTGTCCACTTTAGTAATAGGATAATAATTTTGGAAAACCACACTTATTTATGAAAGTGACAAATATAAAACGCAGGTTCTTTTCCTTCCATCCGACTGATTGATTTTGCATGTCCAGGTATTGCTCACACTGACATGGTGATTCAGTACAGTCTCTCAGTGACAAGCTCTCTCGTTTGAATGCTCATTTCAGCACTGTGTAAAGAAAGGAATTTAGCATCTTATCCGTGTTTGTAATATAAAAAAGCAATATTCACAAGCGTGTTATTCTTGGTGTTCGTCTCTTCTAAGGATAGCACCGCATTTCAGCATGAGAAATATATTTAGATGTCTGTAAGTTTGGTGTTCATTCCAGTTCACCAGCTGTTGTGGTTTTGTGCTGAGGTTCGAGCTTTCTTCTCAGTCCACGCTAAGATAGGGTCCCCCTTTCCTCCAGTCTTCTGGAGCAGGCGCTTGTGCATGCTATCAGTGAGCATCCAAAAATTTAAAATGTAGAGGCCGCGAGGAGGAGCGGGGACCAGGGAAGAGGTGGTCCAGGGGTCAGGAGACCCTGGATACCAGCCCAGGTTTGTCAGCAGCTCCGCCCGGGACCTCAGGACAGACACACAGCTCCCACCCATGCTCCCAGGTGTCCCTGTCTGTAAGATGGGAGGGTTGGACCAGACAAATTTCAGGTTCCGACATTTGCACAGTTGCAGCTCTGTTCTTGCTGAACCTCCTGCTCGTTTTAAACATGGCCAATTCTGAACAGCTGCTGAGGCCTTTGTTCCGGCACACATTGTTAGCAGTCTGCAAAAGAATGTGTATTGCTGGAGTAGAAGGTGATCGGATGTTGGTTGTCAGGGTCTCCCAAGTCCTAAAGTCCTGGGTTAAGGGAAGAAGACCGTGTGTGTCACAAGGAGATTGGAGGCCATTTTCCACGGCTGGAGGATGTACGCACCTCGTTTTATGTCTCTCAGTCTCTTTGCTCCTTCACTGGTTTGCTGGTTTCCTTAGGGCCCTTCTCAACATGGCCTGCCTGCACTGTAGCCTCATCCTTCACCACAGGCTGTAGTCCAGGGGTGGCTTGGAGACATGTGAGCTAATCTTTGGGACGACCTCAAACAGATGCTGTTCAGAGAGTCGTTTATGTTAGAGGAGGACCAAGGGCTGCCTGGGGCATTGGTGGAGTGGGACCCCTTGCACAGAGCTCTGCGCCTCAGCCTCCAGTGTTCCCACCCATTCAGAGAAACCGAGGCCCTGAGGGTAACTGTCCATTGCTTCCTAAGTGTATCCATCTGAGAGTCCACTGCTGATTTCAAGTGGCTTGTTCATTCGTGCTTTGCAGCTGTATCCAGTACCCTTTCAGAAAGGAGTTCTCTTAAACATAGTTTTCTGCATCACACTGGGTTCCAGCGACACTGTCGCACCCTACAGGAGGTGCTCCGAGCCCTTGGCCTGTGGGGGCCTGTGCCCACTGTGAGCTCTTCCTGGCTATCCTGAACTGCCTGCCGCTTCCTGAACTCAGGGCTTCCCTCACAGCTCTGTTGCTAAAGAATCCACCTGCAATGCAGGAGATCCCGGTTCGATTCCTGGGTCAAGAAGATCTGCTGGAGAAGGGATAGGCTACCCTCTCCAGTATTCTTAGACTTCCCTTGTGGCTCAGCTGGTAAAGAATCTGCCTGCAATGCAGGAGACCTGGGTTCCATCCCTAGATTGGGAAGATGCCCTGGAGAAGGGAAAGGCTACCCACTCCAGTATTCTGGCCTGGAGAATTCCATGGACTGTATAGTCTATAGGGTCGCAAAGAGTTGGACAGGACTGCGCGATTTTTACTTCACTTCATTTCACTTCCTGAACTCACCTGTTCAGAGGGGATTGAGCAGGCCCGGAAGAGACCCCAGCAACTTTCTATTCATAACTTTGTATTTTTTTAAACCCCATTCTCCCTTCGATGATACAGATTTCAGGCCCTGCAAAATCTGGTTCAACCCACGAGCATGATCCTCGGCTTCTCCGTTTTCTCTGTAAGGGGTCTCTGGGCCACCCTGAAGCCTGGCTGATTTGTTCACCTCTTGGACTCAGCTCTAACCACTTCCTTTAGGAAGCACCGCACTGTTGGGCCCCTTCACTCACCACTTGCCTGTGCAATGCAGGAGCTATTTCAGGGGCTGGACAAAGCAGAAATCATTTAGACTTAATACCAGTAAATAAAACAGAGATCTTTCCCCTCCTGGAGCTTGTACTCTAACAGGAGTGGGGAGGGGAGGAGAGTCAGTTTCATTCTAGTGGGTCAAGTGCCACTCCTGGGCTCCATTGCTGTCGGTTACTGCGTTCTGCCTCGTTCACACGTCCACCTCCCCTCTCGCTTGTGAGCTTTCTGGGGGGTGGGGGTGCTGTGTCCTTTTCATCTCAGGGCCCCAAAGACCTGGCACAGTGCTCCTGGACAGGCTCCGTGAAAACCCATGGAGAGAATGAACACATATCTGCTAACAGCCCTTGCAATGGGGGAGGGAGACAGCTCTTTATGTCCTGCGCTTACCCTATTTATAGGAAGGTGAGGATTGTTCCTTCAAATCTGACAGCTTCCAAGAAGTTCCTGGTGGGAGTATGGAGTGAGAGTTGTGTGCAAGATGGTGGTGCGGAAAGTCTCGGGCCTGCAGGATTAACATCTGCCTTCAAAGCCCCTTCCCTTCTTACTGCAAGCGTCCCCTCCCGCCCTCCGCCCCAGCAGCAGTGCTGGGTCCTGTGGGGCAACATGGAGAAGGGCACCATTTGAAAAATGTCCTCAGTTCCATGAAGGCTTTTCATCTCAGCCGATGGAGGAGGTTTTGTAGCTCACAGATAAATCAAGGAAGTCCTAAATTCTTTATAAGCAGAAGCGACGCATTTCTCATGTCTTAAAATAGAGTGCTCCAAGAGCTGCCGTTTCCTCAGTTTGCTATTTCAAGCAGTGGCGCTCAGGGTTTCAGCTTGTGTTAACATTTAATTACCAGACACACAAAGGCAAGAAATGACTAGAAAGTTCACGGGAAGCCATCATGTCAGAGGGGAGAGCAATAGAATCAGAAAGCCTTTTTGTTCAGCTTGTCCCCTGGTTTTCGAGGCTTCGTGCACACTTGGCCAACATTGAGCTCATTCGTGGGCTGGTGCTCTCCCATTCTGCTGGATTCCAGAGGAGTCTCGTTTTCTTGGTCCTGAGAACATTACCTGACTTCCGATTGCCTGTGGATCTGGAACTTCAATTTGCGTGGATGTCAATCGACCAAACCCAGAGCAGCAAATGCGGTCAGAAGGACTGGGTTCAGCGAGGCTCTGAGGGAGATGGATGGGAGGGCGTGTGGGTCCTGGCCTTTGGCGCGCGTGAGAGCTGCGTGGTCACTGGAAGCTGGCCTGCTACCAGTAGATGGGGATGGGGGCCCTGGGCATCAGCAGCTCCCTTGGGCCCGGGGTGTCCTTCGAGATGGAGCCGCTTCTTCCCACCATCTGGTCACACAAACAGCCTCAGGCTGTTCCGAGTCCTGTCCAAAGAAGCCAAGGCTTTGATTCATTGAGGGAAAACCATCTCTGGGCCCCAAAGAGTCTGCTCTCTCCATCCCCTACCCCCCGAAAACTGTTCTGTCCTTTCCAACACCACTTGTAATGGAAGCGTCTGTCTGGGTTTTCTTTGGCTCAGACCCTGAATTCCAGTGTCCTCTCTGTTTATTATTATATAGTTTTCTCCATGTTTGGCCTTTTTTTCCTTCTCTATGAAAGTCCTAGCCATTGTTGTCTGATTAATATGTTCCTGGAGCATAGAAGAAGGGTTTTATAAACAGGTTGGTGACATTGAATGTATGTGTAGCACTCACTCAAGAACAAAAAACTCAGATTGCTGTCATGCAAGCAACACTTTTAATAATAATATTATTAAAAGTGGCCCCCATCCCCATCTACTGGTCAAAGCAACATTTAATAATAATAATTACATTTATTATGTGCCTGCTGTTTGCCAAGCTGTGTTGAGCATTAATTCAATGAGGCCCAATAACAGCCTCACGTAACTTCACAGGCTCAGTTTTTTTAACCACTGTGCTATAGATGGCCTTCAACTTGATCAGTATCTGTGTGGTATATATATGGCCCTATTAGGGCAGATACAGATTTTCTGAGCAGTGAAGCTTAGAGTTTTGGGGCTTTAAGGAAAATAATTCAAGTTACAAATACAAAATAAGGCATGAAAGTGAATATTTATTTAGAATTTGAAAAGAAATCACAACCAATTACAACATTTAAAAAGCCAAATTATCGACATCAAAAATACAGGAAAACAATACATTTTAATCGGTGAACCTGTTGACACACCTGAGTAATACTTTCTTTGAGACATTTTTTGGCTTCATACTCATATCACCTCTTCATACGATCATGACTTTGTGTTATCAATCTGTGTCACAAGAATTAGGTCATTCCATCTTTTTTGTAGCAAGCTTAGTTGAAATTTGTATTTGATTAATCATAGTTTAGAAGCATTTAGCTTTGCAATGTTTGGTGACATCACATGAACTTTTAGGATTGAATAAATCTCTATTAGGGTCATCATATAGGAGCTGTGTGCCTTGGGGGCATTCTGAGTTTGTGCGATGACTGATCTGTGATACCTCCAAGCAGTTCTGGCCCAAGATCTTGGGATGTGCCTGTGTTGTGGTATGGCTTCTGTGCACCTCCGAGTCATATCACCTACATGACATTGGGAGGGCGGACTTAATGAGCCATCTTCCTGTAAATCTTCCTAACCAAGATGCCAAGCAACAGTTGACCTCAACAGGGATGTATGGAGCCTGGAGAGGGGCTGTGCAAGGGAAAGGCCTTAAGCTATCACAGTGTCTCTGGGTCCTGGGCTCCGTGCTGAGGGGCTGTAGAGACAGGGAGACCTGTCTCCATCCCAGGGTGCTAACAGTGAGGGAGATGACCTGTCCACGGGTCATTTCAACGCACGGCCTAAGGACTGCACCCTAGGACTGCTCCTAATGAGGCCACAGTGGTCAGAGAAGGGACAAGCTGCCTTCTGAGGGGCTGAGGTGGTGCCCCCGTTATGTGGCCACGCACTGCCTGTTCTGGGGCTGGAGCAACCCTGCTTTCACTTTCTTGGCAGCTCTGCCTGTGTCAGATTTGTTTTTTTAGAGCAACGATTATGCTGCTAAAATAAAGCCCCTGTGGACCACTGCAGAGGACTGTAGAATTGCGACAGGTGGGTCGGTGTGGGGAATGACAGCCACACTGCCTGTGTCCTGGGCCCCCGGGTTAGAGACGCCACTGGAACCCACATCTCCACATGCCCAAGGAGGGCTGAGCTGTCGAGTCACGGAGTTCAAACCCTTGCCCTCCTGAAGAATTCTCATTCTTCCCTCAGCCCTCCTGAGGCAGCACTTCCTTGGTGAAGTGAGATCTCACAGCCCATGGACGGCAGTTGGTGCTATTTGTACTTTCAGCTCTGCCCATACCTCCCGCTAAACTAAATTAGCTGTTTACGAGCCTGCCTCTCCCAACCTCCAGGGTTTCTTTGACTCAGTTCCATAGCTAGTCTCCGGGAAGGGAAGCCCTTCCTCTGCCCCAAACTAGGTAAATATTTTGGCAAGTATTGTGTATATACATTTCTGAGGGGAGGGGCCCTCGGTCTCAAGGGGGTCCATAACCTCAGGGAGATGAAGGATCTCAGCATGGTCTTGTTCCGTGTTCATCCCTGAACTTACAAATTCCAGCGCAGTTCCTCGGCCATCATGGTAGTCCACGTGATCTTCAGAATCCCTGGGAGAGCTTCTTCTAGGATGGTTGGTCCCCGCTCCTGGAGCTTCTGATTCAGGCTTGGGATGAGGCCTCAGAAATTACATCTGTATCAGCTTCCCAGGTGATGCTGACGGTACTGTTCCCTGGACCCCGCTTTGAGAACCACTGTGGTAGACTGTTGTGGCCTTGAAGCACCACAGCCCTCTCAGCCCTCCCCCTATCTGATTTCGCAGTAACTGAGAAATGAATGTTCAGGCATAAGGACTTAGGTTTTTTTTAAGTATTTTTTTTTAGTCGGAGAATAATTGCTTTACAACTTTGTGCTGGTTTCTGCCACACATTCGAATGAATTAGCTACAGGTATACACAGGTCCCCACCTTCCTGAGGCTCCCTCCCACCCCATCCCACCCCTCTAGGCCATCACGGCACCTTCCCACTAGCTAGCTATTTTACATACGGTAATGTGTGTATTTCAGTGCTACTCTCTCAATTTGTCCCATTCTCTTAACCCGACTATAACCATAAGTCTGTACATTATGTATGAGTCTCTATTCCTGCCTTGCAGATAGGTTCATTGGTACATTCCATATGGGGATTCCATTTTTCTAGATTCCACATATTTGCATTAGTAAACGACATTTGTTTTTCTGACGGACTTCACACCATATAACAGGCTCTAGGCTTGTCCAATAGATAAGAACTTTTAAGCTCCAAACGAGGGAGGAAGCTGAAGGACTTGAGTATAGATTGAGCTGCACATTTTACACACTATGAAAGCACAGTCATGCACTGGACATGTTCCAAACATCCTAGACCCGGGAACTGGCCGAGCCCCATCCTGCCTAGGGAGACACAAGTGTCCTGGAATACGGAAAATTCAAGAAGGAAAATGTGCAGAGTTCCAAAACCTGGTAGTTCTAATAGCCTAGGAGCGTTGTAGGAGCGTTGGCCATTCATCAATTTAGGTAATTCTGGACCCACATACTTCTGAAGATAAACCAATAACTGGTATGTCGATTATACCTCACTTGAAAAAAGTAAAGTAGCCCTTCATATAATCACGCTTCGTAAGATGCCTGAACTGCTCTCTGCACATCCCGGCTTGGCCCAGCGCTGCCCCAGCCTTACTTTATGTGCATGGCTGCCTCCCCAGCTTAAGCTGGAAGTTTAATCAGTAACCCCCTGTGTGATTGGCCCGATCCCCTGCAGCCCTCAGCTAGTGCCTGTCCTAGCCCTGAGTCTAGACGGGCTCCAGTGTGCGCAGTCCTCAGCAGGAAACAGCGGTCCTCACTGTGACTTCCAGCCCAGAGAACTGCAGGGCATGCATTCCAGCTGCTCCCTGGCAACCGAGGAGCCCTTCTGACGTCAGGCCCCCTGTCACTGATAGCCAGCCCTCCCCCTTGTAGTGAAGATTGCTGTCGCGTCCTGCCTCCCGTCAGCTGTAGGTGGTGGGGTATCACTCCACGACCGTGGCCTCTGACTTGTAAGAGTCCCCGTACAGTACATCGTTGATTTTCTCTGTTGCCGACTCCAGGTTCTTTCTTTGGCCTCATGGCTGGGCAGTTGCAAGAACTGCAGGACTGTGGGGTGCAGTTCAGCACTCTCAAGTTACGTCACCAGGAGAAACACTGAGCTTAGGTGTGTCGAGATGGCTTTAAAGCCAAGGTTGGAGCCAGCTCTGCACTAAGCTGCTTTCTTTTGAACCAGGAGCCTGGCTGTCTGATAATTAACTTAATCTCGTTTTGCTGTTCAGTTCAGTTCAGTCACTCAGTCGTGTCCGACTCTTTGCAAGCCCATGGACTGCAGCACACCAGCCTTCCCTGTCCATCACCACCTCCCGGAGCTTACTCAAACTCATGTCCATCGAGTCGTTTTTTTCTGTTTGTGTGTCGTTTTCTGTCACCAGTGATGCTGCAGGCCAGCTTCTTACACTGGGAGGCTGAAGTTCCCTGCCCCCCCAACCAAAAAAAAAACAAAACACATGTGACCAGCTGGAAAAGCTTAGTGGAGCTGAAGAACAGTGAACAGCTGTAACCAGTGAATCATCAGTTTAAAGAGGAGTGGAAAATAGGCAATTGTGCTCTTAACCCACAGCCTGGTAGATACTGGCCCCCAAGCATCTCCCAAGCCCCTCTCTCTGTCATTTCTCTGTGTCTCCTGTTGCTGTCTTTATCTAGCCCTTATGTTTCCTCCATCTCTGCATCTTCTACTTCCGCCACCCCGAGGTGGCTGTCACCTGTGTCTCTTCCTCTCCCCCATCTCCATCTTGGCCCTTTTCCTGTCTTTCTTCACCAGTCTCCACTCTCAGCCTTTATCCTCTGATGTTTCTTTTTTCCCTCCTCCTAAAAGCCACGTGTGGAAGGCAGGCACTGTGCCAGCTATCCGTGTTTGAAGCAAGAGCTTTCTGCCTTGTTCTTAATTTAGGTAGCAGGTGAGTGGCTCCCCTCTGGCCCCTTTCCCTTGGAGTCAGTGGCTCTGTCGGGGACGATGCCTCGTGCAGTTGCTGAAAACCTCCATCCAGTCAGGTCTCCAGGAGTCATTTCATTGAGCAACTTAAGGGTGTGTACACGTGTCAACTCTTCCCAGTCCTGGAGACCACAGAAGACATGTTATTCTTCCCTGAGATTTCCTTTATTTCTAACTTTTCCCTGAGAGGTAGGCATTGAAACTTTGGCATTCGCCTATGAATTTTCCTGATTCACACGCACCATCCGTCTTTTAACAGACAGGTTGGCTTATAAACTCTTATAAACACACTGTACCACGGGCGAGCATTGGTGAGCACTGACCCTTCACAAGGCAGCCTGGGGAAGGAAGAGTACTGATCGACGGGAGACTCTGTTCTCATCCCGTCTGCTGGCTACTGAGTGGCGGTCAGCATCAGGCCGTGAGCTCAACTGGTGATCCTCGGTTCTGGGGCTCAGTCGAATAGAGTGACATTTCCGTGCCTACCTCTTCATGGTGTTAAAGGATAGCCTGAGGCATATTAAACATGTCAAGAGTTGGTTGAGCAAAAATAGATTTGAATTGAGCAATACCCAATTCCCAGAGGTTGGGAGTGCTCTGATGGTAGTAGCTGGGGAGAGACTTCTCCTGTAAAGAAAAACGCAAAAGCAAAGAAAGGAACTATCAACTGGCTCCAGCACTGAGCCTAGTTGGCTGTTTGTGCTATGTTGTCCTTAGTGTTTTGATTTCATAACCTTGAGGCATTTACAGGCTTACGTTTCCGTTTGTTTACATAGGCAGCCACCTATTGCATTAGAAGCACCTTGGACTGATGGCCTCTGGGTTTAATTAATTTAACAGTGGATTAAGTGTGATCATCTGTGTGAAAACACCTTGAAAGTTAACAGTGGCCCACAGAAGCGAGGTAGTCCTAATACCTACAGAGTTACATTAAATGCTGCCAAGATACCTTCAGGAGAAAACAATAATTAACCTCATTAACAAAAGCATTAGTTGGTGTGATAAATAGCAAAAGTGATTTATGACTGTGTTGATAGTTTTCATTTATGGAAGATTTAAGAAGTCCAAGTTCAGTCAAATGGTGAGAGTTGTCATTAAATGCACTTAAGATGTAAACATATTGTCTGTATCGGTCCATGGGTGGGAAACACATCACTTATTTGAATGTGGACAATTAACATCCATTTTGCCAACAAGCACCTGTAGACTGATTACTATATACAGCATAACAAACTGAAATAAAGGAGGAAATGATTTAAGTTAGGGAGGCCTGGCGTGCTGTGATTCATGGGGTCGCAAAGAATCAGACACGACTGAGCGACTGAACTGCACTGAACATACTTTGGAGAACACTTTCATTTTCTGTGACATTTCTTACTTGAAACTAACTACCCACTCCAGTGTTCTGGCCTGAAGAATTCCATGTACTGTATAGTCCATGGGATTGCAAAGAGTCGGACACAACTGAGTGACTTTCACTTTCAAATCTTTTTTGGGCCTCTTTTAAATGTAAAAACCGTACAAATATTTTGAAAGAAGAAATTACCTACACTTTTCACAAGATAGCTTTACTTTTCTTGATTGTATATATTTTTAATCTCCATCCATAAACATGTACTTTTATAATAATTGTGTACTTATTTGGGCACTGTTTTTTTCCTCAGCATGTTTTGTAGAGTCTACTTAAGTAATTGACATTAAAGATGAGCCTTTTGTACTTCTACTAGAGCAAGGTGACTGCTTCATTAAGAAAATTGAGAACTTCCATGGTGTAACACAGTAGACGCTTAATTCTTGTTCACAGGCTGTTTCAGTGCCTGTTGTAAGCAGGAAGCCTTCTGCTGGGTGATTCAGGATCCAGACTCCTTCCATCTTGGGGTTGCACCCTCCCTTCAGTCTCCTGAGCCCACTGCTGGGTCCACTGTGTGCTGCTGGCAGAGGGGCGTAGGGAGGGAGCAGGGGAGAGAGGCTGTCTCTCAGATCTGGAGTCTGGGAAGTCTAAGATAAAGGCATGGGCAGACTTAGTGTTTGCCTAGGCTCCACTTCGGTTTGTGGATGCTCTCCTTGCTGTGTCCTCACATGGTGGAATGGACAGGAGGGCTTTTGGAAGCCTCTCTTATAAGGGCACTAATCCCGTTCATGAGGGTTCCACCCTCATTACCTAATCACCTCCCCAAAGCCCGATTTTGAAATCCCATTGTTTTTCAGGATTAGGTTACAACACATGGGTTTTCAGGACACAGTCAGTCAGTCTATCACTTCAGTTCAATTCAGTTGCTCAGTCATGTCCAACTCTTTGCGACCCCATGAATCACAGCACACCAGGCCTCCCTGTCTATCACCAACTCCCAGAGTTCACTCAAACTCATGTCCATCGAGTCGGTGATGCCATCCAGCCGTCTCATTCTCTGTCGTCCTCTTCTCTTCCCGCCCCCAATCCCTCCCAGCATCAGAGTCTTTTCCACTGAGTCAACTCTTCGCATGAGGTGGCCAAAGTATTGGAGTTTCAGCTTTAGCATCAGTCCTTCCAGTGAACACCCAGGATTGATCTCCTTTAGAATGGACTGGTTGTATCTCCTTGCAGTCCAAGGGACTCTCAAGAGTCTTTTCCAACACCACAGTTCAAAAGCATCAATTCTTCGGCAATCAGCTTTCTTCACAGTCCAACTCAGTGGGTTTACAGCAGAGACTTTTTATGAGCCAGGCTTGGCAGCAGGCCACATCCCTTCCACTCACATGCCATTGGTCATTAGACAGTCATGTGACCACACCCTACCATGGGGAGGCTGGGAAATGTAGTCCAGCTCTATTTGGAAGGAAAGGATACAGATTTGAGGAACACATGGCAGTCTGTCACAGTTTCTAATCTAGTTGCCGTATACTGGATATCTTTAGTATTTTTCCTATATATGAATTGACATTTTACTATATAGAGCATTTGTTGAAATTATGTATATCAGATATTTTAATAAATAGTTTCAGAAATAATTTTGCAGTAAAGGATTTATTGATATAATGAATTTATTTCTGATAACTGTGTGTGTGTGTGTGCATGCATGCACATGCATCTCTTTAGCACTTGGCATACTGTGTTATAATTAGCTGAATATGTGTCTTTACAGTTGAGTTAGCCCAGTTAGTGCCTTGCATGTGGGAAGTGATCACTAAACACTGTGACAATGACTAGAACTAGATGAGATTTTCTACTAACTTTGGAAATGGCTAGAAAAGGCATATTCTCTCCAGCTCATTGCCTCAGCCTTCTGATTAGCGCATGCTGGGGATGGCCACCCCTACTCCCTGGGACTCACCCACAAGCCCTGGTTTAAGTACGTTTTCCCCCTCACTGGCCTGGTTTTAGTCCTGCTCACCTTTCTCTATATTTATATGTAAGTAGATAGATAGATCAGATTAGACAGGGCTATTTTGAGACTCAGAGAAGAGTTTTACAGAGTTTTATAAAAAATATTGAGCTCTGTGGATGTTTTAAGCCCAGGGCCAAGAAGAGATGGTCATGGCTGGAGACACTGGCCATCGTTGCCAGATCATGGCTGGACCCCCAAGCAGGGTGGCTCTGGCAAAGCTTAAGGCTTAGAAGGGGACCGACCTAGCCAGGGGTGACCCATGGTGTGACTGGAAGTTCCACCAGACCCCATCGCCTCCTTTGTACTTAAATAACCAAACAAGCAGAGGACCAGGAAGTGTGTTCTGTTCTTTTGAAAACAACTTGTTTCTCTTGCTTTTGATTCTTCCTGATAGCAAAGCTGACACACTCTTATTGTAGAGAAGTTGGAGAATGCAAAAACATGTAGCGTAGGATGGATAACGGACCTATGCTTTGGGCTTCCTGGGTGGCTCAGTGGTAAAGAATCTGCCTACCAATGCAGGAGATGCGGCTTTAATCCCTGAGTTGGGAAGGTCCCCTGGAGAAGGAAGTGACAACTCACTTCAGCCAGTTTATTCTTGCCTGGGAAATTCCACGGGCAGAGGAGCCTGGCGGGCTACAGTTAGGGGTCGCAAAGAGTCAGACACGACTGAGCGCTCACAGACGCATGCAGGAGTTGCGTTTATCTGTAGGTGTTTCAATTGCTTATCTCTTCACCTTCCAGGCCAAGCCAAAGCTGATTGAGCCGCTGGACTACGAAAATGTCATCGTCCAGAAGAAGACACAGATCCTGAATGACTGTCTGCGGGAGATGCTGCTCTTCCCGTATGATGACTTTCAGGTGAGGGTAAATAGCACCGTGTGGTTGAGCTATACAAACAGTTATTTTCTGTCTCTTGGTTTATTGTTGGGATAGTTCATTAAGGGAATTAAAAAGATGAAAAGAAGAGATGCTATTTAAGAGAGAAAAGTTATTGCCATTATCTTGTTCCAAGCATTCCCTCATGACTTAATTTTTTATTGGTATTTTTTTACATATATGTGTTGTGTGTGTGTGTGTGTACACATACACATATGAATATATGTTACGTATTATGCATATATGTGAATACCTACATATTCATATGCATGAAACACGCATATATATGTAACACAAACGTTTTCTCAAGCACTTATCTTTTATCTTGAATAGAATTGCTGTCAGTTCAGTTGCTCAGTTGTGTTCGACTTTTGCGACCCCATGGACTGCAGCACGCCAGACTTCCCTGTCCAGAGTCTGGGCTGAATCTGTAGACGCAAGTGCCTCTTGCGTCTTAGGAAATTTGTTTGAAGAGGATTTCAGGGGTTTTGCCCAGTGCCTTGGAGTCTTAAGGATGGGATTGGCTCAGAAGTGGTGGAAGGTTTCGTCAGGCGTCATTTTAAGCTATCACTTTGGGAGACTGCCTGGAGAGAGGCCCTGAACTGTGTGTGGGCTCGCTGAGAAGAGTTTGGGGGTCCCGACATCCAGGAATGTTCTAACATGTACCTCACTGATGCAGTGTCAGATGCTGTTTCTGGGAACTTGGTAGCTGCCTGCAGGGGACTCAGCATAGCTTTTGTTGTGAGTGGCTCTTTAGATGGCTGCTTGAAGCCTTTCAGACTATGTCCTGTGCTCAGTGATCACAATAGCTTCCAGGCCAGTGAGGAGCGAAGGAACCCCAGTCACATTAGATGCTTGGCAGCCTGGAGTCACATCCATCCATTGGAGACTCCAGTTACTGCCCTTGCTCTCCTGGGATTTAACCTTGGAGCTTCCTTCTTCTCTACCTGATGCCGTTGTCATCCAAGACTTGTCTGTCCTGAATTAAACTACCCTCCCGCCTTTTTTTTTTGAAGCTTCCTTGATTCTTTGTCGTTTAATTTTAAACACTAGTATATGCTTGTAACAAACAAATAAGCAGGCCCTATTGAAACACTTGACATTAAAAAACCTCCCCTCCACCTTTTTAATCCCACTCCCCAGAACATCACTTGCTATATATACAGTTCTCTCTGTATTCAATTGTCTTTGGAAACTTCCATGTTAATAGCAATCATCAAATCATATTCCTTGAAGTTTTTTTTTTTTCCCCACCAAATTTAAGAGCTTCCAGTTTACAACAAAGGTGAGAATTTTCACAAATATTCACTTGTTCAAACTTGTGAGAGACACTTGTGGAGAAAATGATGATTCTTCAGTTCTTTCCTGAAAAATTAGGAATGCCACAGAAATTAAATGGGGCACTAGTGGGATGTTCCACTGATAAATGGTTTCAAATTATGCCCCAAAATACAGTGCCCTTGAAAACTTCATTACAAGAATAGGTTACCCAACTAAAGGATGAATAAATGGAAACCTCAGAATAAAGTCTTTCCGCTGTGATTTTGACAACAGATTTGTTAACATGAGGAGTTAAATCAGATAATTACAAATTAGACTGCATGTTGACATATTTTTCCTGTACTGTGCTCTGAGGAAGCTAAAGGTTATCTCAAGTTTCTCTGAGTATGAAGTATTAATATCTGTTCTTCTTAGTGTCAGTTAGAGTAACAAAGTTATTTCTAGTTTTGCAGCCTAGAATGAAAAATTTTATTTGAAAACTGGAGATCCAATTGCTTCAGAAGCAGACCAATCCTAGAAATAAGATGCACTTAATTTCATTTTTTATCTCACCAACAAAGAACCTGGATGTTTAAGCACTTGTAGAAACAGATGATTAAAACTTTGAGAAAAACTCCTTTTTTCCTTTCGCCTATAACAACTTTTCTGGGGATACCAGACGCAAATATTCTAGGAACAGCAAAGAACTCATTGACATTTTGCTAGTCAAGATTGAATGAAGAGTGTTAAGTTCTGCTTAGGGGAAGCTTTTTCAAAGATTAAGGAGCTTGAATTTCAGCTTTGATCCCCATCACAGTAATTGCAATGGGCCACATGAAAGTTTGGATGCTGTTGTTTTTTCTCCAGGAGTCCTTCTGTATCCTAGTCTGGGAAGGCGATGTGCTTTCTTGCTAAATTGTCTCAATGCTTTTATGACTATGTAGTTAGTTGATCCAGTTAAATGTCTTAGTGATGTCATGGATTTCTTCTCTCTGTCCCTGCATTTTTAGGCAGAATGAGGGCAGAATTATTATTGTATTATCAGAGGCAGAGGGAACAAATTAGACAGGGGCAAGTATTTTACTTCATGTGAAATCAAGGTAGCAAGTTGGTTAGGAAATGGGTCAACTAGAGAGCAAAATGCATAGTGGGGTTGAGTTGTAATCCTACACTTTCCAGTTAAACAATATTAGTTATAATATTATTATATATTATAATATATCTTATATTATTATTAATAAGATAATAGAATTTGGTGTGAAATTCTGTCAAATATGTTCAAAATGGTAATTTACTAAACTGTAGGTGTGTATAGCAATGATACATTTATAAGGTCACGTGTAGACCTGTGTTGGTATTGGTCAGCCCCTAAGGATGTCTGAGAACGAACCGTGTGGAGAGATTTGTTGTTGGATCCACTTGTCTAAGGTGGGAAAAGAGTGTTTAAAACAAAAAATCCCGAGAGACAGGAAGTCAATCTGAATTTCAAAAAGACAGTTGTCAGCTGTCAGAATATTTATGAAGTTTTATCTGCCAAGATTAGGGCAGGAATGCGGAAGCTCAGACAGCCCTCTCTAGCTGACTACACTTGTGTTTTCAGCATCACTCTGGTGCTTTGGGGTCGCTCTGCTCTGTGTCTGCCCTGGCATCCTGGTTCTCCTCCCCAGCAATACCTTCTCTTCTTTCCCAACCTTCTAGAATGTTTTCACCCATGAGGCCACTTCAGATTCCATGTCTTCTGAAGCTGTTCAAGTCCACAGTAATTTCTTCCATCTTCTCTTTGTTCTTCTAATACTTATTGTCTGCACTGTAAGAACAGCGTCTGCACTTATATGAACACATAAGTACATTGTCTAGAGCTTTTCAGTAATGGCTTCTCATGCTTTCTGTCTTCAAGTGTGTCCACCCAGACTGTGGCCTTGAGGAAGGCTCAGGTACTCTGTTGGATCCTCTTTGACCTCCAGGCGTTAGACTTTGGTGTCAGACATAAACTAACGAGGCATAAAGTTTGTAAGAAAGATATGAAGAGTAGGTCATGTTCCACTTCTGAGGATACACCCAACAGAAGTGACAGCAGAGACTCAAAGAACTGCTTGTACATCCCACGTTCCTAGCAGGATTATTCATAGTAGCCAAAAGGCAGAAAAAAACCCAAGAGTCCGTCAACGGGAGAATGGATAAGCAAATTGCATGTATATGCACAATGGAATATTATTCACCCTTATAAAGGAAGGAAACTCCGACACATGCTACAACATGGATAAACTTTGAGGCATTATGCTAATTGAAATGAGTCAAAAAGGAACAAATATTGTATGATTCCACTTATACAAGATACCTGGAATAGTCAGTTTATCAAGACAGAAAGTGAAATGGTGGTTGCCAGGAGATAAAGGGAGGTAATTGTTGAATGGGTCCAGCGTTTCGATTCCACAAGATGAAAAGAGCCCATGCAAGATGGAGGATGTTCTTAATGCTACTGAATTGTACTCTTAAAAATGGTTGAGATGTAAATTTTATGTTACGAATATTATGCCACAATGGGAAAAAAAGAGCAGGTTGTTCTGAGATCTCTGTGCCGTACAGATCTGAAATTGTTGTCTCCTGGAAGCTGTGTGGGGAAGTCGGGGCAAAGCATGACTGTCTGCTGCTCATTCAGTTGACAGTTCAGGGTGTATCGTCAATGTCAGATCTCTTCAACAAAAAAATTTAGAAGGGGAGATGGGAAAATTATTAATAATTGGCAGCTCTAGAAATGGTCACTTTTGGAAGTGTTTAGTTACAGGAGAATCCTAGAGTGTTCTCAGCATTGTATCAAAAAAATGTGGTTAATTCATTTTCCTTTAAATAACATCCTGATCTTTATTTTTCCTCTGTTTCTTTTCCTCTTTGGCTTACATGAGACTGATAAAGATCTACAAACCACTGACCTAAAAAGGAAACCAGGCCCCGCTACTTACAAAGGACCTGGACGTCCCTCATCTCATTTCCCATCTGTCCTTTTGAAAAGAACTTTTTTTATTCATGGTGTTTTGTCCTCACTTTTTATTATATGCTGCCAAAAAATAATCTCAATACTTTGTTTTGGGCTTTTTATTGCAAAGTGCTCTTTTGATAAAATTCCTCAAAATTTTTATCAGTCTGCATTCAGTGGTCAGTGATGTCCGTTTCTGTGAGCATTGTGGTTTCTGGGATATTAGTTCATGTTGAGGATTGAACCTACCTGAAAAATCTGGATAAATAATGTTTCTGAATTGACATTGGCCAGACCCTCAGGAGATAAGGATTTTAATTCTACATCAAATAATGCCTTTAATGGAAAATGGTGACAGGTCTGTTTTATCTTTTCTTTTTAATCATCAACTATGTCTTAAAAAGAAGAGCTTATTTTTTTGGACAGCACTGATCAGCTGAATTGAAGAGTGTTTTTATTTAGCATATAGTTCATAGTTATGCTGATTGTGCAGAGGGCTCAGACAGGGTTCTTGCTTTTGAATTGCTCAAAACTTAGGAAAGGAGCTACTGAATTAATCTTAATAATGAGAAGGAGAATGTGACTAGTATCATGACAGATTGAATCCCATGGAAATTTGTTTTTGGAAGTTTAAGACAGTGGGACATCCAGGTGCTGAGTCCCTTGTGCTTCTGTGCCTGCCAAGTTGCTCCTGTCGTGTCTGGTGCTTTGCGGCCCTATAGATCGTAGTCCACCAGGCTCCTCTGTCTGTGGGGTTCTCCAGGCCAGGATACTGGAGTGGGTTGCCATGCCCTTCTCCTGGGGCTCTTCCTAACCCAGGGATCAAACCTACATCTCTATGTGTCCTGCATTTGTAGGCAGGTCCTTTACCACTAGCGCCACCTGGGACACCCTTAGTGGTTGAAATGCAGAAGTCCAGCCTAAGAGCCAGGCCAGGGGTACTGATCTGGGCTCACCCATGGAAGCATGAGCCAGCAGTCAGAGGGGCCGAGAGCTTGAGGGTGCCCTCAAGGGACTGGGTCTCGGGGATCATCATCACCTAGGAGGAAGGGAGGTGAGAATCAGACAGAAAGTGAGAGAAGGACCAGGAACGCGAGGGGCCCCGGAAGGCAGTGAGACGGCTTTGAGGAAGGCAGGCAGAAGGAGCCAGCGGCCCCGCACCCCTGCCGCTGAGGTGCGAGAGCGGCCCTCGCTGCTGAGAACCAGGGCACTGCTGTCTGTGTTCAGTCACTCAGGCATGTCCGACTTTCTGTGACCCATGGACTGCCGCACGCCAGGCTTCCCTGCCCCTCACCATCTCCCGGAGCTTGCTCAGACTCCTGTCCATCGAGTCGGTGATGCCATCCAACGATCTCATCCTCTGTCGTCCCCTTCTCCTGCCTTCAGTCTTTCCCAGCGTCAGGGTCTTTTCCAGTGAGTCAGCTCTTCGCATCAGGTGGCTGAAGTATTAGAGCTTTGGCTTCAGCATCAGTCCCTCCAGTGAATAGGCGTGTCGTTCCAATGAATAAGCATCCTGGCCATCGTTGCCTAGGATGGCCGTTTCCTGCCGGGGCTGAAGAATTGACTGAGCAGGGCGCGGAGGTCAGCGTTGAATGGTATCAGAGAGAAGGAATCCTCGTGACGCAGAGCAGTAACAGGAGGTTTTGATCAGGATTGGGGAGATGAGAGAACAAGCTGGAAGGGAAGCCCCGGAGTGAGGAAGAGGCCGAAGACGGAAGTTATGGGAGGATGTATTTGGAAGCAAGGGCTCTTTAGAGGAATCTGTGGGGATGGAATGAAGGGTCCTTACAGGAAGAGTGCAGGAGGGAGAGAGAGTTCTGGCTCTAAACGGGAGGAGAGGACTGGGTGTTACAGAAACTGAGAGGTGGATTGGGCTAAGGGAGGGACTGTCAGGCTGGCCTGGTGAGGAACAGCCCGGGGAAGGGTTCGGAAGGGCAGGGAATGGGGAAGGCGTGGCGGCAGGTCAGCCCCCCACTGCTGTCACATGGCCACAGCCCTCATCCTTTCTTACCTTAGTTAATCCGATCAGGTCTTCCAGGTCCTGTCCTTGCCCCCTTCCCGTCTGTCCTAACAGCATAGCCAGGGTGAGCTTTTAAAAAGTAAGTGATTGGCAGGTCCAATCAGTTCACGCCTGTGTTCAGAGGCCCTCAGTGAAGTCTTAACTGTGTTCTTATCAATCACTGCCTCCGCCCGCTCCCTGCTGCAGCCCCGCTGGCCTCCCTGGGGCTCCTCTGGGAGCCTCCTGCCCCAGGGCCTCTTCTCAGGCAGTTCCCTCTGCCCAGTGTGCTCTTCACCCAGCTCTCCCCCACCTCCCGGCAGGCCTCCCTCCAACCCTTGCTCCTTGGTGGAGCCCTCGCCCACTGCCAGGCCCTCCACCTGCTCCTGGGCCACCTGGCTGTACCCAGCACGGTCCAGCTGATGTGGCACCCAGGTGGGTGCTCTGGTCCTCCTCACTGCCCCCCGGCGCCCCTCTGGGTCCCGTGCTCTGTTCCCGCAGAGAAGGCCCATCTCTCACTGGAGCGGGGCGGTGCCGCGCTCCTGTGGGCAGCTCTCGGGGATGTGATGATGTGTGTTCTGTGTTCTGTTAGGGAGCTGCGCCATTCACACAGAAGGTGGGGTGACGCTGCCCCAGCAGCTGGGCGGCCCTGGGAGCTGCGGCACCTCCTGCAGAAACCCTTCGAGAAAACATCTGGCAGGTTGATCTCTGTGTTTACCTAGCACTTCAGACATCTTCTTCATTTTTCCTCAAGACAGCTTGGTGAGGCAGTAGCTTTTTTTCCCCCACCATGCAGGCAATGTATGGCATGATTTTTGTTAGAAACATTATGCGGTGCTTAGGAAAACTTATGATCGAGCAGGGAATTGAGATTACCTACATGAATAACTAGATGAAATAAAACACACACACTCACAATATTACCTGCATAAGTGAGTCTAAGATTTTATTTTCTCAGGTAGAGTGAAAGGTATTGGATGAATCTGGTAGTCCGTCACTGAAGCAATGTCTTCCCCATATCAGGTCACACTTTCTTTCCTTCCTCCTTCTCTCTTCCTGGTAGCTCAGCTGGTAAAGAATCCGCCTGCAATGCAGGAGAGCCCGGTTTGACTCCTGGGCTGGGAAAATCCCTGGAGAAGGGAAAGGCTACCCACAGCAGCATTCTTGGGCTTCCCTTGTGGCTCAGCTGGTAAAGAATCTGCTTGCAATGCGGGAGACCTGGGTTCAATCCCTGGGTTGGGAAGATCCCCTGGAGAAGGGAAAGGCTGCCCACACCAGTATTCTGGCCTGGAGAATTCCTTGGGCTGTATAGTCCACAGGGTCGCAAAGAGTCAGACACGACTGAGCAGCTTTCCCTTTCCCTCCCTCCCTCCCTTCTCTCCCTCTCATTCTCTCTCTCTTTCTTTCTCAAATCTTCTTTGCTTTTAAAAAATAATGTGTTTTTTAAGCTCACATTTTGAATAGGTCTGAGAGAATGATGACACTTCCACAGTGGGTGGACCTGGGTGAGCACAGACCATACGGTTAACCAATGCAGAGTAGAAGGGTACTTCTATCTGTGTGATTAGCGTGCATGTCTTAGGTTATTAAACGCAACTAACAGGCTTTGGGAGAAGGCACTGGCAACCCACCCCAGAACTCTTGCCTGGAAACTCCCATGGACGGAGGAGCCTGTAGGCTACAGTCCATGGGGTCACACAGAGTCGGACAAGACTGACATGACTTAGCAGCAGCAGCAGCAACAGGCATTGATAGGGGAAGATTTGAAGCCATATGAAAGGTTTGGACAATGCAAGCAGGTGGAGGGTTATTTATACTGTATCTCTAGCATTTGTTGAAAATTATTCTTTATTATAGTTGTTTGTAAGTATAAGACTTTATTATTCTCTCCCCAAATAGAAAATAAAATCTCCATGAGAGTGGCAAACTAAAGTCACTGGGTTTTTATTATCAATCATAGTTTTTTAAAAAAACTCAGCTTTGCATTTGCGCTGTTCCTATGACAGTGTTTTTATCCATGGTAGGCACTTTCCACTTTGACACATTGGAGAAGGAAATGGCAACCCACTCCAGTGTTCTTGCCTGGAGAATCCCAGGGACGGGGGAGCCTGGTTGGGCTTCCGTCTGTGGGGTCACACAGAGTCGGACACGACTGAAGTGACTTAGCAGCAGCAGCAGCAGCAGGCACTTAATATGTCTTGAATGAATGGATGGATTTGGAATCTCAACACCAGCTGCCTTTGAGGTCGTAAAAGCCTAGCTCAGGGTGGTAGATGAGGGAAGCAGAAGAGGGAGAAACATGTCCGCATGCAACAACAAAACCCACAAGTCCTTTAAGAAAATGAAAACCGAGGTTTTCGCCTCAGAATTATCAGATGCCATTTAACATATTACTGGATACATGCTTGGGGCTTCCCTGCTGGCTCAGTAGTAAAGAATCCACTTACCGATGCAGGAAACATGAATTTGATCCCTGGGTCAGGAAGATCCCCTGGAGGAGGGCATGGCAACCCACTCCAGGATTCATGCCTGGAGAATCCCGTGGACAGAGGAGCCTGGCGGGCTACCGTCCATGGGGTCGCAAAGAGTTGGACACAACTTATTGACCAAACAATAAGAGGCACACACTCTGTGGTTACTGCAACCTGGACGGGTCCTGCTGTGTCCACCCCTCTGCCTGGCCCAGCCCAGGTCCTGCTGAGCGCCCTGCCTGGGCCTGAGCGGCCTTATATCAGCAGCTCCTAGAGTAGCGGCCCAAGGCTCCTGAGGACGAGTTCAGGGAGCTCCACGAAGTACCCTGATGGCAGGAGACCTCCAGTCAGGACCTCCCCATCTGCTCAGCGTTTTACCCGGAAAGTGTAACCTCTGTTCCACTGCGTTTAAGATGGACTCTGCCTGGCATGCCAGGCGTGGATGTGCTGCCCTGACAGGACCACTGTGTTGACGGTGCTCACAGAGGGGTCTGTATGAGGTTCTCCTTCACGCATGAGTGAGACCTTACACGAGGACGGAGGAGTGTGCCTTCCTAAGGCAAGTCCTGAAAGGAACCTTATTGGGATATTGGAATTATATGAATAGTGGACATGTTTTACCTTGATGCATATTCACTATTTGGGCTTCCCTGGTGGCTCAGTGGTATAGAGTCCACCTGGCAAGCCACTCCAGTACTCTTGCCTAGAAAATCCAATGGATGGAGGAGCCTGGTGGGCTGCAGTCCGTGGGGTCGCTAAGGGTCGGACTTGACTGAGCGACTTCACTTTCACTTTTCACTTTCACAGATAGGAGAAGGAAATGGCAACCCACTCCAGTGTTCTTGCCTGGAGAATCCCAGGGAAGGGGGAGCCTGGTGGGCTTCCATCTATGGGGTCACACAGAGTCGGACACGACTGAAGTGACTTAGCAGCAGCAGCCAATGCAGGAAACGTGGGTTTGATCCCTGGGTTGGGGAGATCCCCTGGGAGGGGTAAATGGCAACCCATCCAGTATTCTTGCCTGGAGAATCTCCATTCACAGAGAAGCCTGGCAGGCTACAGTCCATGGGATCTCAAAGACTCGGACTTGACTGAGCGACTCAACAACAACATGTTCACTATCAGTAGACTAGGGTTCGCACAAAGGTAGGGTCTTTTTAACAACTAAAATTGCATTCTAAAGAAGACACAGACAACTAGAAAATAGAAGAACTTACTCTTGCCCACTCCTTCCTCAAGGCTTTGTTACTGAATGGAATGCTAGGTGCTCTAGGCACCAGGGTGGGCTTCCCTGGTGGCTCAGCTGGTAAAGAATCTCCCTGCAGTGTGGAAGACCTGGGTTTGATCCCTAGGTTGGAAAGATCTCCTGGAGAAGGGAATGGCTTCCCACTGCAGTATTCTGGCCTGGAGAATTCCATTCGGACACAACTGACTTCCACTTTCACATTTCACTTCACTAGGCACCAAGGTAGGGGTAAGATCTGAGATACAGTCGTCTGGTTCTAGGTTTTAGCTCCAGTCTATCTGTTAGTAATCTGGGTATTTTGATAAGCAAGAAACCTTCCTAAAATTCACTTTTCTTAACCTGTAATTCAGAGGATACATTTGCCCTAAAATCTGGGTTCTCATTAGATGTACGAGAATCCATAGAGGTAGCACGTTCACGGAAGCTCTGTACCCCCTGACCAGTGTCCTCCAGGTGGCACAGTGGGGCTTGAGTGACCAGGGTGCTTAGCAGAGCCTGCTTCCTCTCCTCCAGTAGCATCGTTTTGTTTTTGAGGGGGGCAGTTTTTAGGTGCAGAGTCATATGATGTGGAGAGCAGGCTGAGCCCCTTACTCAATCGGGAAGCTGGCCCTGCCGCTCATCCCCTGAATGGCTACATGGCTGCTCCTGGTCTTCTGGGTTCCCTCTGTCTCTCCATCTTCACCTGTGCAGTCATACTTAAGAAGTGATTAAAAAACCAGCCTCTCTGTTTAGTACCAACGCCCCTCCATCTCTCTAAAAATTGAACTTAATTGGTGAGTCCAGTCACTAAGTATTCGGAACATTTCACTTAGAATTTACTGCACTTGAATAAGTTGTTATGTCATATATAATTTGGCGAGGGTGGGTTGCAAGGTAGCAGAATGAAATTTTTATGACTCTCAAAGGTCTGCTGACATTTATAAATGTACATATATGACACTTTAGGAAACAGGACATTATGCAGTGACAGAGCTACTTGATGTCTCACCAGTTGCTAAGACAGTGTCTCATTTGGAGCCTCTAGTGATCTTCCTTTTTTTAAGACAATTATTTATTTTTGGCTGCCCCGGGTCATCGTTGCCGTGCACAGTCTTTCTCTAATTGTGGCAAGCGGGGGCTACTCCTGTTGCAGAGCACGGGCTTCAGGAGTCACAGCTCTAGGAGCACAGGCTCAGTAGTTGCAGCACACGGGCTTCATTGCTCCGGGCACGTGGACTCTTCCCAGACCATCGATTGAACCCATGCAGATTCTTATCCACTGTACCACCAGGGGAGTCCACCTCAAGTGATCTTACAACTGAACAAGACAGCCTTCGTTTAAAAGTCCCGAGGACCCATTCACCCAGACATTTATGTTGTTAAAGGTGTTGGGAAGTGAAGATGACTAGCACAGTCTGCGGTTCTTGAGTCTGGTAGGTGACACAGCAAGGTATTTTGAGTCATTTCAGCAGAATCGCTTGCTGGGTGCTGCAGGAGGTGGGAGTGCGCCGCTCCACCAGCCAGGCAGAGGGGGCCAGCGCCTTAGGGAATGAGAAGTAGCTTGTGGCTGGAGGGTGGGGGGAGGGCAGGAGGAGAGCCCGGGAGAGTTGGTACCGCGGGTCGCCAAAGGTCTCGGGTCATGCCGGGCAGTCTGGAGTTTTTCTTGATGGCAGTGAGGAGGCCACTGAAAGAATTTAAGCTGAGACATTGACGCTATGGATGAGAGTTTTGGAAAGATGACTGACATCTGTGCAGAGGGGTGGTGGAGGGAAGGCGGGCCTGCCCGTTGGGGAGGGTGCACACTGAGGGTCGCACAAGAGTCCCCTAAATCGTGTGTTGTCATGGCGACGGACAGCAAGGAAAGTCCTTGAAGCCACAAGTTGGCACTGTGAGGGAACAGAGACCGTTGAAAGATAGAAGCTAGGGGACCATGCAGGGGCTGGAGAAGAGGAGCTGTCAGAGGCAGAGAGATGTCCACTTCTCTGCCCATATCAGGCTAGACCTTGTGATGTTTTAATTCCTTTCTTGGGCGTTTTGTTGTTGTTGTTTGTTTGCTTTTGATGTGGGCCATTTTAAAAGCCTTTATTGGATCTGTTACAAGATTGCTTCTGTTTTTTGTTTTGGTTTTTTGGCCGTGAGGCATGTGGGATCATAGTTCCCCGACCGGGATCGAACCCACATCCCTCGGCCTGGAGGGTGGAGTCTTTTTTGTTTGTTTGTTGAAATCCCTTTAGAAGCCTAAATGGAAATCTTTCTCCAGACTCTTGTCTGGTCCCAATGCTTTGTTTGTTTCCTTGATTATTAGTGAATTAAACACTGAAAATCCTCAGGAAACTGCCTCCCTGGAAATGGACTTGTCTGATCTTCATGAATACTGTGGGTCGGCGGCCAAGCCATGATCTCCGTAGCGAGATGTGGGGAACGCCCTGGGTGAATTTCAGTTTCCAGCCTAGCTTGGGACTGAATCCTCTCAAAAGCGAGTCATCTGCTCTGAAACAAATGCCTCTGCCAGATATCTGGAAAGGTTCCATTACTGCTGCACCCAGTAAGTGGCAGCGAAGTCCCCAGCCTCGTCCAAAGGGAGGTCTAACACCGCACTGGATTCTGAATGTTTTAGTGCACTGACAGACGCATCCAATTGAATCCAGCAGATTCACAGGGACCCAGAGACGAAAGGAAGTAGGTGCTGGGTGCTGTCTCTCTAGCAGGGGATAGTTGAAAATCCATTTGGCCCAGCCGACCACAATAGAAATTCAACCCAGGGTTTAACTCTTTAGCGAGGGAGAGGGGCTGGGCCCCAGCGACGCCCGCCTGGGAACTCAGCCCTCCTGGGCTTTCGTTTCTCACACACCCACTTGCCTCCATTCACAGAGCCCTGGCCTCTCCCACCCCCACTCCAAGGGTGCCTTGCTCCTGGTAGACCAGAGTACTCGTTCTCTGGCAAATGCATTTGAAGGGCTAGCTCTGCTAAGAAAATGAAAACAAACATAATAATAAACACAAGTACCGGTGCTTCCCAGGTGGCAGTATTGGTAAAGAAAAGATGCAAAAGAGTTCAGTCCCTGGGTTGGGAAGATCCCCTGGAGGAGGAAATGGCAACCCACTCCAGTATTCTTGCCTGGAGAATCCCATGGACAGAGGGGCCTGGTGGGCTACATGGGGTCTCAAAGAGTCCACTGGACACGACTTAGTGACTGATCTCACACACACAGACGCACAGTTGCTTTATTTGGGATTACAGACAGGAAAGGTTGCCTGCTAAGATAGTCCACATCTTAGCCTGGGGGTGGGTTGGAGCTGACAGATCTTGAGGCCTGGTGGGGGTCCTGGTGGGCTGGACTGTCCATCTGGTGGTCAGAGTGCGCCTGGGGCCCTCTCCTCTGACTTCAGGCCATCTCCAGGCCCCAAGATCCATCTTAAAGACAGCAGGAGCCTAGGTATTCCCTCCTGTCTCTCTGTTCTGCAGCCATGCCTGCTGACTGGCTGCCAGCGAGGACCCTCTGCACCTCCTCTAACTGTCTCATCTGGTGCGCTAGGGCCCCGCCTTCCTTTGAGGTTGTGCCGCTCAGGACACCCGAGGAGCCGGAGCCGGCTCTGAGCCCCACACTCCCTCTTGGACTGCCAGTGCTGTTTGTTTTTCTCTCTCAGGGCGGATACTCCCAGCCCTGTGCTGCTTTGAACCAAGAGATGGGGAGAGTCTTTGTGTATCTGCACAGCTGGCTCGGGTTCCAGCCCACCCACTTCTCTGGGATCCGTCTCCAGCTCATTGCTCCTGTGTCCCAGGGGGAGGGTGGGCCTTTTGTTTCAGTGTCTTAATTGAAGTCCTATAAAATAATGAGATTTTAAACACCCAAGAGATATGCCTACTTCCCACCAGGAATGAAGAGGGTTGTTTAATGCCCATTGTAAAACGATTAATAAAAATATCCCATGCCCTACGAATCGAGAGGATTAGAAAAATAAAGAAATGATGATACAAAAGAACATCTTTGTTAATACTAACAGCCTGTATTTAAGTCAACACAGTGAATCTCCCCTCCTTGTAATCCAATTCCTTTCATAAAAACGCATTAAAACTATTCTTTCTTTAAGAAAATAACTGGGGTAATATGACTGAAAATCAAAAAAGATATTCATCTTTTTTGTGGACATCTTTTAAGTTTTTAGTTTCTCAGAGAGCAGTTCGTAGTGCTCAGGTATTAAATCGTTTGTGGAGAGAGAGGCTTAGAATTCCAGGGAACTGTGGAGTTCTTAGACCACAAAAGAGACCTGGAGACCCTAGAAAACCTTGAATGTGGAAGGTTAAAGCTTCCCTCCAAGACCATACAGCTGATTAGAGGCAGGGCTCAGGTGAGAACTCAGGTTTCCTGGCCCTCAAGCCCAACCTCTTTCCAAGATCACTTCTCAGATTCCTCCATAGGAAGTTTAATTAAATTATGCGCCTCACATTGCTTGCGGTTTGAAACATGAGCGCCTTGATATCCCGGCTTCAGTGGGGTCAGGGTAGCATGTTAGCCCGCACTGGTGGAGGAAGGACGGAGCCCTGGCCAGGTTGGGGGCAGGAAATTCATTAGTAAGAGGGATTCCAAATTGCAGCTAAAGAAACAGGACCACGGCAGGCCATCAGGGAAGAGCAGTGAGTGGTGAAGAAGAGGAGCAGAAGAAGCCAGGAAGCCTGGGCTGGGGCCCAGGTGAGGAATATGGTACCCTTCAGGGGCCCTGCTTCCTTGGACTGAGCATCCCACTTTCCATATGTGGCTCACAGCCATTCAAGTGACCCCAGTTTTTGGAGGGAATCATTTCAGCCAAGAGAAAAAAGAAGTTTATAAAATAAAAAAGTCTCTATTTGAAATTTGGCCTTCTAAACTAGACATGGCTATAGTTGTAAAATGTAACCTTCCTATTGGGGTCTGGGGGTACCTATGCATTTTATCATTTCACTCCATTAAAAAAAAAGTTCAGGGACTTCCCTGTTGGTCCAGAGGTTAAGACTTTGCCCTCCAACACAGGCGGTGCGAGTTGATCGCTGGTCAAGGAGCTAAGAAACCCACATGCCTTGTGGCCCCAAAACTGAAACATAAAAAGCAGTATTGTAAAGGTTTCAATAAAGACTTAAGAAAATACTGCTTTAAAAAAGTTAATAAAGCCAATAAAGGCTCTCAGGTGTTCATGCATCGTTATGTAAGAGAACTTCACCTTTTCCTCCTCCTTTTGCAGTCCTAGTAAGTTTCCTTTTTAATTAGTCTTAAAATTTTGTGAAAGGTCTCATAAGACTCATGCCCACGCTTGGCCAAGGTGATGAAGGATTTCTGTGCATCAAGCACTGCCCATATTTAACCTAAGTAACAGTATCAACTGGAAATGATTTAATCTATTATAGTAGCTGGAAGAAAGCTTTTCTTTTTAAATTGTATTTTGTGCTATTAGATTTATATCCCAAAGGTTGTCTGAAATGCTATGTTTAGGTTCAATTTTCAGATCTTATCATACTTCATAGTGTGTAATTTTTTTTTCTCCCTACCCCTTGCACAAAAAAGACTTGTAGCTTTTTCAGTAGAAAAAGGGGCCACCTGTGGCTTTCCAGGTGGTGCTAGTGATAAAGAACCACCCCTGCCAATGCGAGAGACATAAGACACATGGATATGATCCCTGGGTCGGGAAGATCCCCTGAAGGAGGAAATGGCAACCCACTCCAGTATTCTTTCCTGGAGAATCCCATGGACAGAGGAACCTGGCGGGCTACAGGCCATGGGGTCACAGAAGAGTTGGACATGACCTAAGCAACTGAGCACACATGCACCCCTTGTGTATTGACTTTTTAGTAGAGTGGAAATGATTTATTTTCAAACAAAGGAGTGGTACTAACGCTCTTTAAATGTCCACCTTGCTGTTGATTTATATAAAGTGGCTACAGGCCTGTTTTTTAATCAGGAATATGATTTTAATGAGTGGGAAAGGATACCACAGCAATGAAAAAGAGAACTAAGCTCATTTTTGAGATGAATTTTAGTCTTCATTGAGTAGAAATCAGATATTGATTTGGATTCTAAGTCAGATAAATGAAACTACAGAAATTTAATGTGAATCGATTTGACATGCAATAGACTATTACCTGAATGTGACTTTTAATACATAATATATATGGAGAAATTAAAATAGAGCATTCACTTACTTATGCGACAGTCTTCCCTTGTCAATTCCCATAATGGACCAGAGGACTTTTTGAAATAATAGGGAGGAAAGCTGCAAGTAATGGATGATTATTGGTAGGCCCCTATTTCTATCTCCATTGACTGTTTTATCCATTCATTTCTTGAAACATTTATTGAGTACTTAGCAGACAGAAAGATACGTCTTCTGCCCTCAAAGGAACCCAGAGTCTGGATGGAAGGGGAAAAAAGGACATGAACCTGCAGAAGGGTTTTGGATAATGGAGTCAGAGATTGACAGCTATCAGAGGTTGCCTTGGGGGGGTGTGGTTTATAAAGTCACCAAGGTCTGGGTTCAGATCTCGACTTTCAAAGCCCGGAGACAGGGTTTGGGCTGGTATGACCAGAGTTGTTTGGGTTCAGTGTAAATGACTTGTAGCAGCTAACTCTATGAGAGAACAAACCAGAATACCATTTGATACTGTGCACTGAGAACTAGTAAGCTTCCCCGGTAGCTCAGCTGGTAAAGAATCTCCCTGCACTGCTGGAGACCTGGGTTCGATCCCTAGGTTGGAAGATCCCCTGGAGAAGGGAACAGCTACCCACTCCAGTATTCTGGCCTGGAGAATTTCGTGGACTATATAGTCCATGGGGCCGCAGAGAGTGACTAAGAGTCGACATGATTGAGCGACTTTTACTTCACTTCACTTTCACTTCACTTCACTGAGAACTAGAGTTAATAAGCAGATCAGAATACATTCATTAGCTGTGTGTTCTCTGATTAGGAGAGTCGACAAGGGAATTATAATAAACAAGTGACTTGGTGAGACTAGACTCGAAGCAAAGGCAACAAGTGGAAAGACCTTGGCAACCAGTGGCATCAGACAGTGACTCCTCATTGGAACCAAGTCCAGGAGTCCCCCGTGGGGCTCCAGTCTTTCCTATTAGATGGTAATAAAGACACAGAAGTGCTCTGGTCATACAAGCCCAGTTCTTTCTTTTGGCCCATTCATTTCCTTATTAAAACCATTGACTAAGCTATAGGTTGGTGCAGTTTTAGAGTCATGTACTTCAAGCCTAAAGAGTTCTAGGCATTTTCCTTTGGCATAGGATGTGTTTTTTAATTCTAAGACTAAATGGGTTTGTTTTTTGTGGCTGATTCTAAAAGTTGGATTTGATTACTTTCAAAGATGGACACAGTGCAAGTAAAGAGTGAATACAGGTGAAGCGGACACAACAGGGGCAAAACATAGGCAAGAAATAAGATTATTAAAAAAATGTATGGCCTTTATACCCTGAGAAAACCATGGGTGGAAAAGACACTTGTACGCCAGCATTCAGTGCAGCACTATTTACAGTGGCTGCAACAGGGAAGCAGCCTAGATGTCCATCAACTAATGAATGCGGTACATATACACAATAGGATATCACTCAGCCATAAAAAGGAACACGTTTGAGTCAGTTTTAATGAGGTAGATGAACCTAGAGCCTATTATATATAGAATGAAGTAAGTTAGAGATCATATTTTCAAGCATATATATGGAGTTTAGAAGAATGGTACTGATGAACCTATTTGCAGGATAGTAATGGAGATGCATACTTAGAGAACAAATCTGTGGACATGGGAAGGAGCGGGTTGGACAAGTTGAGAGAGCAGCATGGAAACATACACAGAACCGTATGTGAAAGAGATAGCAGAGGGAACTTGCTCTGTGACTCTGGGAACTAACCTGGAGGGGTGGGAGGGCATTTCAAGAGGGAGGGAACGCGTGTATCCCTGTGGCTGGCTTATGTTGGTGTATAGCAGAAACCAACATAAGATTGTAAAGCAGTTATCCTTCAATTAAAAATAAATTTTTAAACAATGTATGCCCTGGAGTTCTTCCCCTGTGCTGGAGGGGGAGGGACCGCAGAGTTTACCCAAAGTTTCCTCCAGTCTTAGAAAGAAGAGAAACAGCTGGACAGAGGCTGGGCAATCCCAGCTTAGTAAGTAGCCCAAACATGGATTCTGTCAACACGATGGTTTCATGTGTGCTGTTTTTATAGCTATGATCTGTTAATAGTAAGCCAAGAATTACAGTCCACGGGAGAAAAAAAAGGAAAAATCTAAAACATTCCTTTCTGAAACCCAAGGCCTGGTTATCTCATACCGACACTACAGTCCCTTCCAAACAGCATTAATTAGGGTAGATTTGTTGCTGCCTAAAGTCATGAGACTTTTTATTATTTAAAGTATGCATTTAAGCCTCATGACACAAGAGCAGTTCCAAGTTATAGGAGAGAAGGTAGTGTTCACAAGTCACAGATTCAGTCAACAGACATGGATTAAGGACCTGCTTGTGTCCCATTGGGGATGGCAGTAAATAAGAATGGGTGTCGAAGGCAGGTAAGAGGTGGATGTACAGCGATGCCAATGTATTTAATGGCCCTGAACTGGACACTTAAAATGGTTCAAATGGTAAACGTTATGTCTGACTTACCATGATTTAAAAAAGGCAGTTAAGGCAAGTAAAAGGCAACATAGTGGGGCTAGATCAAGCACGTGGGATGGGGAGTGTGAGGGTCTTTTTCCTGCCTGCAGGGGTCCTTGGTCCCCGTGGTTCAGAGGAACTTGGGAGCCAGTGCCCTCACCTTTTGCACATGAAGGAGCCAGCTGGGGTCTGGGGTCTGCAGTGCGTGACCTGAGGAGGAAGGGGAAGGGCCCGCTGCCCCGAGAGGCCCGCGCTGTTCCGTCTCCACTCACCAAGCCTCGTCCTGGTGCTCTCCTTCACAGACGGCCCTCCTGAGACGACAGGACCGGTACCAGCGCTCCACTGTGCCCCCCACCGCACAGCAGGATGCCCAGAGCCTATTCGTGACAGAGGTAATGTGCTGCTTCTACACTAGCTCATGTGTTAATTAAGTGATTTTTCTCTAGGGCCTTCTCCCCCTTTAAAAATTTCAGTGGTATTTTCAAGACTGTGTCAGAGAGAGATAATTACATTTTTATCATGACCATTAAAATAGTCTATAGAATAAGTGCAGTTTTCCGAGTCTGAAACATGGACAGAAATGTCAACAGGGGTCCGTTTCATGACAAAACACAAATTTGACAGAACTTATTTCATAGGGTTGGAATAAAGAGTAACTTGTATATGGACACCTAGCAGCCATTGATATTCTTTTCAAGGGAGACTCAGCACATGTGTTTATGTATTTATTGACTTCATTTATATGTTTGTACATGTAACTTTTTATTGAGACTAGTTCAGTATTCACAACGTGGCAGGTAATAATGAACATAACTATCCTTTATCAATATATGATTAGTATTACTTTTGTTTGATCATACAGGTAATGATTTTCTTGTTAAGGAGGAAAGAGAAATTACTGCATCAAGATTGCCTTCTTTTTCTTTCTTGGGGTTTGTTTCTTCTTCCAGGTGCCTTTAGACGGGATGAATGAATTAGGTGATTTAAACACTGAAATCATAATCACAGGAAACTAGTCGATCTGATCACATGGACCACAGCCGAATGTGGTCCACTGGAGAAGGGAATGGCAAACCACTTCAGTATACTTGCCTTGAGAACCCCATGAACAGTATCAAAGGGCAGAATGATAGGATACTGAATGAGGAATTCCCCAGGTCGGTAGGTGCCCAGTCTGCTACTGGAGATCAGTGGAGAAGTAACTCTAGAAGGAATGAAGGGATGGCGCCAAAGCAAAACCAATACCCAGTTGTGGATGTGACCGGTGATAGAAGCAAGGTCCGCTGCTGTAAAGAGCAGTATTGCATAGGAACCTGGAATGTTAGGTCCATGAACCAAGGCATATTGGATGTGGTCGAATAGGAGATGGCAAGAGTGAACGTCGACATTCTAGGAATCAGTGAACTAAAATGGACTGGAATGGGTGAATTTAACTCAGATGACCATTATATCTACTACTGTGGGCAGGAATCCCTTAGAAGAAATGGAGTAGCCATCATGGTCAACAAAAGAGTCCGAAATGCAGTACTTGGATGCAATCTTAAAAACAACAGAATGATTTCTGTTCATTTCTAAGGCAAACCATTCAATATTACAGTAATCCAGGCCTATGCCCCAACCAGTAACGCTGAAGAAGCCGAAGTTGAACAGTTCTATGAAGACCTACAAGACCTTTTAGAACTAACACCCAAAAAAGATGTCCTTTTCATTATAGGGGACTGGAATGCAAAAGTAGAAAGTCAAGAAACACCTGGAGTAACAAACAGGCAAATTTGGCCTTGGAGCATGGAATGAAGCAGGGCAAAGGCTAATAGAGTTTTGTCAAGAGAACGCACTGGTCATAGCAAACACCCTCTTCCAACAACACAAGAGAAGACTCTACACATGGACATCACCAGATGGTCAACACCGAAATCAGATTGATTATATTCTTTGCAGCCAAAGATGGAAAAGCTGTATACAGTTAGCAAAAACAAGACCAGGAGCTGACTGTGGCTCAGATCATGAACTCCTTATTGCCAAATTCAGACTGAAATTGAAGAAAGTAGGGAAAACCACTAGACCATTCAGTTATGACGTAAATCAAATCCCTTATGATTATAGAGTGGAAGTGAGAAATAGATTTAAGGGACTAGATCTGATAGAGTGCCTGATAAACTCTGGACGGAGGTTCGTGACATTGTACAGGAGACAGGGACCAAGACCATCCCCATGGAAAAGAAATGCAAAAAAGAAAAATGGCTGTCTGAGGAGGCCTTACAAATAGCTGTGAAAAGAGGAGAAGTGAAAAGCAAGGGAGAAAAGGAAAGATATAAGCATCTGAATGCAGAGTTCCAAAGAATAGCAAGGAGAGATAAGAAAGCCTTCCTCAGCAATCAATGCAAAGAAATAGAGGAAAACAACAGAAAAGGAAAAACAAGAGATCTCTTCAAGAAAATTAGAGATTCCAAGGGAACATTTCATGCAAAGATGGGCTCGATAAAGGACAGAAATGGTATGGACCTAACAGAAGCAGAAGATATTAAGAAGAGGTGGCAAGAATACACAGAAGAACTGTACAAAAAAGATCTTCACGACCAAGATAGTCACAATAACGTGATCACTGACCGAGAGCCAGACATCTTGGAATGTGAAGTCAAGTGGGCCTTAGAAAGCATCACTACAAACAAAGCTAGTGGAGGTGATGGAATTCCAGTTGAGCTATTTCAAATCATGAAAGATGATGCTGTGAAAGTGCTGCACTCAATATGCCAGCAAATTTGGAAAACTCAGCAGTGGCCACAGGACTGGAAAAGGTCAGTCTTCATTTCAATCCCAAAGAAAGGCAATGCCAAAGAATACTCAAACTACCGCACAGTTGCACTCATCTCACACGCTAGTAAAGTCATGCTCAAAATTCTCCAAGCCAGGCTTCAGCAATATGTGAACCGTGAACTCCCAGATGTTCAAGCAGGTTTTAGAAAAGGCAGAGGCACCAGAGATCAAATTGCCAACATCCGCTGGATCATGGAGAAAAGCAAGAGAGTTCCAGAAAGACATCTATTTCTGCTTCATTGACTATGCCAAAGCCTTTGACTATGTGGATCACAATAAACTGTGGAACATTCTGAAAGAGATGGGAATCCCAGACCACCTGACCTGCCTCTTGAGAAACCTGTATGCAGGTCAGGAAGCAACAGTCAGAACTGTACATGGAACAACAGACTGGTTCCAAATAGGAAAAGGAGTACATCAAGGCTGTATATTGTCACCTTGCTTATTTAACTTATATGCAGAGTACATCATGAGGAACGCTGGGCTGGAAGAAGCACAAGCTGGAATCAAGATGGCTGGGAGAAATATCAATAACCTCAGATATGCAGATGACACCACCCTTATGGCAGAAAGTGAAGAGGAACTCAAGAGCCTCTTGATGAAAGTGAAAGAGGAGAGTGAAAAGGTTGGCTTGAAGCTCAACATTCAGAAAACAAAGATCATGGCATCTGGTCCCATCACTTCATGGGAAATAGATGGGGAAACAGGGCAAACAGTGTCAGACTTTATTTTTTTGGGCTCCAAAATCACTGCGGATGCTGATTGCAGCCATGAAATTAAAAGACGCTTACTCCTTGGAAGGAAAGTTATGACCAACCTTGATAGTATATTAAAAAGCAGAGACATTACTTTGCCAACCAAGGTCCGTCTAGTCAAGGCTATGGTTTTTTCCGTGGTCATGTATGGATGTGAGAGCTGGACTGTGAAGAAAGCTGATCGCCGAAGAATTGATGCTTTTGAACTGTGGTGTTGGAGAAGACTTATGAGAGTCCCTTGGACTGCAAGGAGATCCAACCAGTCCATTCTAAAGGAGATCAATCCTGGGTGTTCATTGGAAGGACTGATGCTAAAGCTGAAACTGCAGTACTTTGGCCACCTCATGTGATGAGTTGACTCACTGGAAAAGACTCTGATGCTGGGAAAGGTTGGGGGTGGGAGGAGAAGGGGACGACAGAGAATGAGATGGCTGGATGGCATCACCGACTCTGTGGACATGAGTTTGGGTGTACTCCGGGAGTTGGTGATGGACAGGGAGGCCTGGCGTGCTGTGATTCATTGGGTCACGGAGAGTCGGACACGACTGAGCAACTGAACTGAACTTAACCTTGTTTCTTGAAGTGCTCCTTAATTTAAAAAAAATAGTGAGTTTTTATCTCCATTCTTCTAGTTGATGTTTAGAAGCTAACCATGCCATCAATAAATTTGCCTGCTACAAGAAAGCTATGTTATTGTAAGTGAAGGCCGATTACAATAGCAACATTTAGAGTCCATGGATTGTTAAAGATTTTTTTTTTTTTTTGATGTGGGCCATTTTTAAATAGCTTACTTATTTTGGACTCTGCTGGGTCTTCATTGCTTCGAGGGCTTTTCTCCCGTTACAGTGAGTGGGAGCCACTTTTTGTTGCAGTGGCTTCTCCTGTTGCAGAGAACGGGCTTTAGAGCACAGTCTCAGAAACTGTGGCACACAGGCTTGGTTGCTCCAAGGTACATGGGATCTTCCTGGATCAGGGATCGAACCCCTGTCTCCCGTATTGGCAGGTGGATTCTTCACCACTGAGCCACCAGGGATTTCAAAAATCCCTCTATCGGGATTTTTGAAAAAACTGAATATATGGTAAAATTGTCTGAAGTTCTCTTACTGTTCTGAAAAGGTAGCTTCTTGCCTTATCTCCTTTGCCGCTCTGTTTGTAACACTGATGCAAGGCAAACGCAGTCTGATGTGTTTACTCATCTCAAATGTTTATTTTAAAACAGGACACGGGCGAACCATCCTGCAGCCTGTTTTGGTAAAGAAAGTCTTACTGCGGCACAGCCACACCCCTCGCTCACATACACGTGTTACCGCTCAGACTTGGTGGTTGCGACAGACAGTGTGTCCCTCAGAGCCGAAAACATTCACTACCTCGCCTTCTGCAGGAAATGTTTGCTGATCCTTGTTTTAAGGCATATCGTAAAACTGTTAATTACTAATTCAACTCTCCCAGTTTCTTAAAAAATAGGATTTTTGAAGGACGCCTCTCCATCGAGTTCTTTCATCGCGGCAGGCTGAGCAACAGAGACTTCACCCTGTGCAGGGGCCAGCACAGCCCCACCCGCTTGGGTCCCTTCCACCAGGGTGGAGCGCCCCAGCACTTCCTCCCCATCCTCTCGTCCATGGGAGGATGACCTAATGGCTTAAAAAAAAAAAAAACCTTTCAGTATAACTTCAAAATATTATTGAATTTCACGAGTTTGAAAGGTCAGTCATGAAACCAGCCAATCAGATTCCTGCCTCTTTAAAGATAGTTCTCCGGGTACTGATTTCTGGTCGAACCCCTTGTCTTCTGGACTTTCTGCACCCCCAGTCTTGGGGTTGCTTACCTTGTTCTCTGTTCCTGCCTTGGAATTAAGCTTGTGCCTGCATGTGGGCAATCAACAATGGCTTATGAAACAAGTGACTCTCTGGCTACTTAACCTGGTTAACTATATTTTTGGCAGTTTCTAGTTTTTTTTTTTTTTTTTTTATGCTTGCTCCTTGGAAGAAAAGCTATGACAAACCTATACAGCATATTAAAATGCAGAGACATCACTTTACCAACAAAGGTCCATCTCGTCAAAGCTATGGTTTTTCCAGTAGTCATGTATGGATGTGAGAGTTGGACCATAAAGAAAGCTGGGCACGGAAGAATTGATGCCTTAGAATTGTGGTGCTGGAGAAAATCTTGAGAGTCCCTTGGACTGCAAGGAGATCCAGCCAGTCAATCCTAAAGGAAATCAGTCCTGAATATTCATTGGAAGGACTAATGCTGAAAGTGGAAGCTCCGATATTTTGGCCCCCTGATGTGAAGAACTGACTCATTTGAAAAGACCCTGATGCTGGGAAAGATTGAAGGCAGGAGAAGGGGATGACAGAGGATGAGATGGTTCGATGGCATAACCCACTCAATGGACATGAGTTTGAACAAACTCTGGGAGACAATAAAGGACAGGGAAGCCTGGCATGCTGTAGTCCTTGGGGTCCCAAAGAGTCGGCCACGACTTAGTGACTGAACAACAAATAGTTTAAAATATGTAAACTGTAATTATCTTTCTTATACATTTTGCCTAAGATATTAAAAATGTGGGCACTCAGGTGTCTGTTCATAAATACACTGATTATGTACAAGTATATACTTATATGGGCTTCCCTGGTGGCTCAGAGGTAAAGAATCCACCTGCAGTGCAGGAGCCGCAGGAGATAGGCGGGTTTGATCCCTGGGTTGGGAAGATCCCCTGGAGGAGGATGTGGCTACCCACTCCAGTATTCTTGCCTGGAGAATCCCATGGACAGAGAAGCCTAGAGGGCTACAGTCCGCGGGGTTCCAAAGAGTCGGACACGACTAAATCGACTTAGCATACATGCATACGTGAAGAGGTCAAGGTGTCACTGTGAACTGGAATCTAACTCTTTCTTCCTAGTTACCTCACACCGTCCCTTATAAATAAGATGAGATGCTGAGGGCAAATGTATGTAATACTGACTAATGAGCAAGTTGTGTGTGTGTAAGTACCATGGAAGAGTCTTCAGGGTCCCACTTTTAACTCACTTTCATGTTCTCATAGAGGCTACCTGACTTCTTAGGAACCTGTTGGGTTTAAGTCGGAAGCAACATGTTGTTATGTAAATGCAGCAAGAGGAGGTGAGGTTTGTCTCCTTGTAACCTCTGCTCCTGGACCACGAATGATGGTGACTTCAACGACCCCGACCCCTCTCCCAAGTGTAATGTTTCGGTGGTTCTTGAGCTTCAAGGAACCTCTCTGTGTGGTGGAATTTCAGGCATGAGAGGGTTGAGAGGAAAGAACTATTTTGATGTTGGTGTGGGTGTGCATTCTTAAACTTTCCCAAATGTTCTCCAGAAGTCATCACATGTCTTTTTCCTTTTTCTCTTATGCTTTCTATTTTTTCTGCTCCTCCCAATAGTGCATCAAAACATATAACTCTGACTGGCACCTTGTGAACTATAAATATGAAGATTACTCAGGAGAGTTTCGACAGCTTCCAAAGTGAGTACACGACCCGACTGCACAAGCTGGGGTTAAACACACAGAGAAAGGTCTTTGTACTTGAAACACCTAGGGAAGTGAGTACCTTCACGTGCAATCCGAGTGATCAGAGGACGTGTTTCTAGATGGTTTGTGTGTATGTGGAGGCTTCCCTGGCAGCCCAGCTATTAAAGAATCCGCCTGCAATGCTGGAGACCCCGGTTCGATTCCTGGGTCAGGAAGATCCCCTGGGGAAGGGATAGGCTACACATTCCAGTATCCTTGGGCTTTCCAGGTGGCTCAACTGGTAAAGAGTCCGCCTGCAATGCAGGAGACCTGGGTTCAATCCCTAGGTTGGGAAGATCCCCTGGAAAAGGGAAAGCCTACCCACTACAGTATTCTGGGCTGGAGAATTCCATGGACTATATAGTCCATGGGGTGGCAAAGAATTGGACACGATTGAGTGATTTTCACTTTCAATACTTTTCACTTTTTGTGTGTATGTGGGTTAGCTGCTGTTTACAGGGAATTTGACCATAGAACTCAAACCTAGTACTCTGGGATTGGTCGGTGATAAACTCACGGATGGTTTAATTTTGTTCAGTACCACTCAGGGTACCACTGATAAAACACAAACCGGTGAGGTTTTTTTTTTTTTTAAGTGAGAAATAGCAAACAAAGAAAATATAAGGGTTTTGAACTATGTTGGAGTGTGTTTTATCTTAAAAAGAATTTTTTGAAGAGACATGAAAAGCATTTTATATTGAACAAATTTTATATTTTAAAAAACATTTTCCCAGACAAATTTCACTTCTTTTAAAGGATTAACTCATTCTGAACTACACCAAAAGCCAGTGTGTTTAGATTGATTAAGGGTAGTTAAAGTAAACCAGGTATAGATAGGTCTTGCCTTGAGAGGAGATCCGTTATAAAATGGTATGTCCTGAAATGATACAGTTGGCAAATTTGGGGTTATTATGAAAGTTGAAAGCAAACAGTGATGGATTTTGTGTCAAAGGTAACTGTTGCCAATGAAAATTGTACTTGAGACTCTATTAATATATTTTTCTTTGTGTTTGTTGCATCTGTGAGCTTGAACTGTTTTTACTGTTGTCAATGGACCTAGCTGTTTGTTTTTTTTCTGTTTGTGTGGTTCAGCCACTCCTTAAGAGTGTTCAGCCAACTTCTCGGCCTTCTCTTTTAAACCTCAGCTGAGAACACTCCCTTCCAGCATTGTCTTCTCCAGATGGCTCTGCTCCTTGCTTTTACATTTACCCAACACTCATCCGGGGCCTTGGTTCTTCCCCTTTGATTGAATTCACCTATGGTTACTGATAGGCTTGTTCATGCTGTTCTCATTACTGAAAGAGAACAGACTGAGGATACAGTATATTTACTACACTATATACTGTTGCTGCTGGTGGATTTTACCTCTGAGCATTAATAAGAGTTTCAGCCATGTGATGAGGAGGAGGAGTTTGTAACAGTGACTTAAGAACATCGATTCTGTGGTCTGCCCGCATCATCTCCTTCCTCTGCCCTCTATGAGCCTCAGTGTCCTCATCTGTTAAGTGGTCTTAGCACCAGTTTCCTCCATCTAATGGACAAGGGGAAGCGCCACATGTGGAGTGCAGCACAGTGCCTAGCATGTAATAGCTGAAACTGTTATTGTCCTCTTTTTATCGTTAATACCATCATCATTAAGACTGCTTTGCAGTCGCTTCAAAGGCAGTGAACTCATTTAAGCTTCATATTAAAGTTATTCTGCCATGTCTTTATTTCTGCATACACATTACCGTTATCTTGTCTGTATAGCTTTTGGGAGCAATGTCATCAGTTGTTTCCATTCTTCAGCCAAGTGGGCCCGCTCTGAATTTGTTAAAGGCTTGTTCCTCTGATGCGGGAAGAAATGTGGCATCTCTTCATAGACTAGGTAATTATAAAACAAGTTTCTTTCTTCTTTTTAAAGCAAAATGGCCAAGTTGGATAAACTTCCAGTTCACGTCTATGAAGTGGACGAGGAGGTCGACAAAGATGAGGTAGGATTGCTCGCTTATGGATTTAAAAATCGTTCACAGACGATTTATTGGAAAATTACCAACATGTATCCAAAACAGGAATTGGAATGTTTCTTGAAACAGGGGAAGAATTTTTAAAAAATGTCTTGTTTGATGGAAATAATGGTCTCTGTTTCAACTCCACTACATAGCATTGCCTGTTCCTCTGGTCCTTGTTTATTTGTTCTGAGATCGTTTTCAAAGGCAAGTTTTGGCTACATTGTTTAAAAGATCAAGATAACTTAGATCCCAAGTTTAGGATGTTTTTCAAAGGGTATTTGACACAAACTGGCAGCCAGTAGGTTTTAAATGGCTGTTCAGGGAAAGCTTTGAGTGAAGTAAATGGTACCCAGAAGCTCTGATTTTAACAAGCCCACTTTCCATACTATTGGAGGATGGATGATGACTGGGGCATTAAGGGTATTGCGTGCACCTAACAAGGAAAACCTAATAAAGAAGTTAGTACCGGCTGTCTCTGCATTTCTTCTTCTCCCCTACTCAGCTCATTGTGGGCATTAATAATGTGCACAGCAGCAAAGTATTTCAGAAACCACTTTAGAAATATTCTGGAAAGAGTCAGTGGTCATTCAAAATGAAAAACAAGATATTAAAGCCTTGGTGTAAATTAATAGTGAGAGGAGGACCGATTGAAATAACACACATAAGGGCACACAGCAAACTGTAAAATCCTAGGCAGGTGAGTTGTTTCTATTATTGCAGATAATAACGGCAGCAGTAAAATCACCAAGGCTAAAACTGAGGTGGTCTCAGACAAAGTGTAAGATGGGTCCTTCTGCATTTATCTACTGGATTGCGGAAACAGAGATCATCATCAGACTAGTGCTTAGGAGGCGTGAGCTGGGCGACTGACAGTGTGGTCCTCTCTTTCTGAAGTTCCTACTGAAGTGTGTGGGGCCCAGCCTTAAAGGGGAAAAGGCATCACCAGGGGGTGATCTTAGAGAATGAGGAAGGGGCCCGAGTCAGAGTGTCGTGGAAAGTTTGTGTATTTGTGTGTGTGTGTATTTCATATCTGCTTATTGTATGTGCAAATGTATACCTGACCTATTTTTCGCAGCATCTGGCCGCCCCATGCCCTTAAACCCAGATCTCAGAGTTGGGGTCAGAACGTGAAGAAACAAGTTTTATTAACCTTTCGAGCTGTTGCTCTTCACTTCTCTCTCTCCCTGCTGTGTTCTTGCCTCTCTTTCCCTCTGTTCTGTTGCTCCGGCATTTTATCTCTCCTTTCTCTGTTGCCTCATATTTCCTTCCTTTTTTATTCACCTTTCCCTGAACTAAGCCTCTGGGAAGTTTTCCAGGAATTTGCTTTTGTCTTCCAACTATCGGGGAGTGTAATGTGAAAACATTTTTCATGAAACTGGGTGAGACCTTACAACTTGAGTGGTCGAGTATGGTATGTACTTTCTGTGGCTCATTAAACACTTAAAAATGAAGCAACTTGGACTGGAACAAGCTTTGCTTTTTAATGGACTGGAGTTTGCAGAAATTTAGGCTTGTCCCCCTTATTTCCTGGTAAGTGAACTTAGTAGGTATAAGTGCCAGACGGTTTCCAGTAAAGGGGTGAGGGCCACCTGGCATGAATTGAACGGATCTGCCATCAGTGACAATGGGAGATTGACTGGTGGTGTCCCTCTCTCCTAGGATGCCGCCTCCCTCGGCTCTCAGAAGGGTGGGATCACCAAGCACGGCTGGCTGTACAAAGGCAACATGAACAGTGCAATAAGCGTGACCATGAGGGTAAGGAGGCCCATCACCCTGCTCTCCCCTGATTAAGCCCTTTCTGCTGTAGGTCTTGGAATGATGCTCAAGATGAATGGGTATGCTGTTCTTCCCAACAAAAGTGACATTGTCTGGTTAATAAGATGCTTCCCTGGTGATCGGTGATCGACCCTCACTGGTACAGTTTCCACCCCCCTCCACTTGTCAACCTCCGACCACCAGCGTGATAAGATTATTGGGAGGCTGCTATGGAGGTGTAGTCACCATATAGCCTTTCTTTCTCTGTGTTGACTACAAAAGGGGTACTCGGTACCTCGCAGAGCATCACCAAGGGGCTACAAGCAATTTTGTTTTCCTGCAATGAATCAAGAAAAGTAGAAATCAAGGACTAAAGGGAACATGATTAAGTTGAAAAGGAGGTTGCCAAGAGAAAAGTAAAACTAGTGTAAAAATTATTCAGGAGAGAAGTAGGAGCAGAGAAAGACCAGAATTAATAGTAAAGAGAAGCAGTGGAAGGGAGGTGGGATGGGCAGGAGAGATAAAATTAAATCAGGGGAAATGCTGACTGTCGTAACCCTGAGGCTGGAAAGTCGTCCAGTATCATGAGGCTGAGAATACTTCCTACTCTGAGTGAGAAACCCTGGGGATTTAAGAAAGTTTCCATCCTTTCCAGCTGCTTCCCAAATCAGAACTCACTGGCCCAATTCTGGGTGGTTATGTAAAAATCTCTGATTCTCTGGGTGAAAAAAATGACCCAGGAATGTTAAGTGAACCAACCCCTCAGAATTTAAATGCAGAGAAATTATTAGATGCAATGGGGAGTCTTAACTCACCCAGCTACCTGGGCGCTGGCCAGAATGAGATTTGTTTTGGAGAGAACTGAAATGGTTTTTACGTCAGGGCATCATTGTGAGTTATTGAGAGAGATTGTGGCTCCTTTCGTTTTGAAACAATCACTGTGTGTATATTTTTCTCTCAGTCATTTAAAAGACGATTTTTCCACCTGATTCAACTTGGTGATGGGTCCTACAATTTGAATTTTTATAAAGATGAAAAGATCTCCAAGGAACCAAAAGGATCAATATTTCTCGATTCCTGTATGGGTGTGGTTCAGGTAAATATGAAACAAGTTTTATAATTGAGGTTTCTCATTTGTAAAAATACTGTCTATGAATTAGCAGATTTAAACAAACACTTCCAAAAATGGCTATATTTATGGTAGAAATATAATGGCAGATGTAAAAATTGAGTAAAGGTTTGTTTTTCATCAGTTTAGAAGACAGTGGGTACGAGACAGGCAGAATTATGTTATAGGAGGCCCGACTGCTCTAGCAAATGTTTTTCTTATTAAAACCTGGCTAATCTACTTTTTAACTGTGTGACCTTCGACCGGCTATTGACTGAAGTTTGTTCATATGCCAGATTCAGATAATGATAATATTTCCTTAATAGGGTAAATAAGTTAAAGGATTGGATGAATTAACTTGGAAATATTCAGGACAGTTCTTAGCATCTCAGTGATGACTTTTATCATCATAGTACCCATGGCAGAGTAGTATATATTGATCAAGAGGTTGGGTTTCAGATGCAGACTGAGTTCATATCCCCCTTCTACCACTGACCAGCTCTGTAACCTTGGAGATATGATTTAACTTCTGTGCACCTCAGTTTCCTCATTTATTAAATGGGGATAGTGATAGCACTGAATGTGATTATGGAGAGGATTAATCAATACATGTAAAGAGCTTAGAACAGTGCTGGCACTTGGTAAGCATTCAGCCAATATTAGGTATTTTTGTTGCCATAAGTGCTGTTACAGTTGTAGAGTGAATCTTAAATGTTATTTTAATTATACGTAATAGGTGGCACTAGTGGTAAAGAACCTGCCTGCCAGTGCAGGAGATGTAAGAGACATGGGTTCAATCCCTAGGTCAGCAAGGTGCCCTGGTGAAGGACATGGAAACCCACTCCAGTTTATTTGCCTGGAAAATCCCCTGGACAGAGGAGCCTGGTGGGTTACAGTCCATAGGGTCACAGACTGGAGTGACTTAGCACTCTCGCAGTACATGAGCATGTTAATATTATAGAAGATTAGACAGTACAGGTAGTGCAGAAGTCCCTGTTGACCCCTATCTTTCCCTTTCTCAAAGAGCTGCTGTTAACAGTTTGATGTGGCTCCTTCCATACCTGTGTGGAATTTCCTTTGAAAGCAGGTTGGCAGTTTCTCCATCTGCACGTTCATCTGTCCATCCACTTATCCCCTCCCCTCCCATTTCCCAGGAAGATCTAAGGTAGCAATTTACAAGGATACCAAAAATACAGGATATTATAAATTTAAAGTGGGCGTGAAAGGTGAACAAGGAGTCAGAGTAGGGAAGAGACGAGGTGGTATTAATTTGAGGAAAAAGCACATATTGTAAAGAACTAACACCTGCTATGGGTGGGTGACACACCAGCTCTGCGCTTTCTAGCTCAGGGACCCGTTTGGTTGCACAGTGTCTGTAGATACAAACAATCCAATTAGTCAGAAGCTGCCCGAGTAATCTCAGAATAAAGCCCATTCAGACATTTCTCTTGGGGGCCCTCATACAGAGGACACTGTCTGATTAATGAACAATCTCCTTGACAACTCCTCACAATAGACGCAATCACCGTGATCAGAGAATGCTTCCTTAAAATGAGTCAGTATCTGCTGATGACATCGTCCCAAAGCTCGGTCCTTTAAGAAGGATTGTTTTGTGGGGCCAGTGTGACTAAGGTTAGAGACACAGCTTCTGGTTTGGCCCTTGCTTATGTATTCACATGTTTATTTAGAATTAAATTTTGTTTTCATCCAAAATAGTACATTCATTTGGTTTAAATGTCAAAAAGCACAGAGAGGAAGCACTAAAGGTGCATTCCTACCAGCGTCACCCTCACTTTGCCTACTCCCCACTCCCTGAAATGATCATTTTCAACTTTTCCCATTATTTTTAAATTTTTTCTGGGCTCTATGTCTATATTGCTAGATAAAGAGTGTTAGCATCTCTTTGTTCATCAACTGTGGATGTAATGTGATGCTAGAGAGGATTTCAGCTCCTGCAGCCCTCCTTCCTGCTCTAATCTAAACCAGTTCAGATTATATGGTGACTCTGTACAGTCACCATCCTGGAAATCCCCTTTGCCTTCCTCCCTGTGTCAGAGTCCCTGTTTTCAGGATCCTGTGTCATCTTCTTTCGCCCTTTGCTTTCTTACTTGAGAGAAACACATCCTCCAATTGCTTCCTGGGAAATTATTCATAGGATCTTAGTTTTTTGAGTTAGTCTGTTGACAGACACCTTCAGTTTTGCATTCATACTTGATTGACAGTTTGGCTGGGTATCAAAATCCAAGGTGAAGTTTACCTTAGACATTGAAGATCTTCCATTGTCTTCTAGATGCTAGTGTTATTTTTGCAGCCTGATGCCATTCTTATTCCCTATTGATCTTCTCTTTATCCCTTATGTATGGTAACCTGAAGTTTGGGTTATTGTGTCTTGACTTTGTTTTTTTTTTTTTTTTTTGAGTAGCTTTTTTGGTGAAGCATAACATATTTATATGTTGCTGCTGCTGCTAAGTCACTTCAGTCGTGTCCGACTCTGTGTGACCCCATAGACGGCAGCCCATCAGGCTCCCCCATCCCTGGGATTTGCTTCACCAAAAAAGCCACTCAAAAAAAAACACAAAGTCAAGACACAATAACCCAAACTCGGAGAAGGGAATGGCAAGCCACTCCAGTGCTCTTGCCTAGAAAATCCCATGGGTGGAGGAGCCTGGTAGGCTGCAGTCCGTGGGGTTGCTAAGGGTTGGACACAACTGAGCGACTTCACTTTCACTTTTCACTTTCACACATTGGAGAAGGAAATGGCAACCCACTCCAGTGTTCTTGCCTGGAGAATCCCAGGGATGGGGGAGCCTGGTGGGCTTCTGTCTATGGGGTCACACAGAGTCAGACACGACTGAAGTGACTTAGCAGCAGCAGCAGCAGCAACATATAAATAGAAACCACTCAATGAATGTGTTGTTACCAAGTTTGGGTCTCTGTTGTCTGTGTGTGCTGAGAACTCTGTTCTTGTTCTGGAGACTCTGTCCTGCGTGTTCTCTCCACCTACATCTTGTGAACTCTGGGCAATCTGTTTAGTCAGCGGGACTGTTGGACTCTTTTCAGGCTCACCTTCCTGGGTCCAGGCAGAGAGCTAAGGTGCTGGTAGGGCTCACTTCATTCATTTCCTTTCTATCGGGACTCGTAGGGCTGCACTGCTGTTTGCAAAATATCTGGCAAGAGTTGTTTCATCTCTTTTGCCCAGTTTTCTAGTAGTTGACGATGGGAGAAGTCCAGACTTCATTGTTTCATCACAGTGAGCATGGAAGTTAGGGGTCCAGAAGGGTCCAGACTCAGATGGCTGCAAGTGCCAAACCACTAAGTTAGGTGGAAGAAAAGGTGCGCATGTAAAGCAATGGGGAATGCTGGGGACGCTGACAAACTGGAACACAAGGGCTCCCTTCAATGGGGAGCTGATGCTGCTGGTGGCACTGCCAGCTCAAGGCTGCTAGATCATCTGAGTTTTTTTAGGAAAACCAGAAATACAATTTTAGTTAAATCTTGGTCTTTTTAATTACTGATGGTTACAACAACAGCAGAAACTCACAAACACTGTGCAGGACTGAAATTTAAAAAGGGGGTGGGATACAGGAAAGTTGTACCTAGGCCCTAGGTCAAGATGACAGCACCAGTTAATGTCCGCTGAAAATTATTTTTGCATCAACAGCTAATTGACCCCCCGGTGCTCTCAGCTTGTGACCCAGCCTCAGCTGAAAGCTGCCACTATGTAAACCAAATTATATGAAAGAAGATTTATTCACCGTGTAAAGGGAGGCGTACCAGAGTGCATTATCAATGACAGTGAAGTAACTTCTTGTGTGGGATTCCCAAGTGGGAGTTTCATTTGTATTCTTAAGCTGAGAGCACTTTTCAGTTATGTTTTAGTTGAATTTTCTATCACTGACTTTAAAAGAACAAAAATGTTTAAAGCAAAACTATATATAATTGGTAACATCGTTTGGAAAATAGAAGTAATTACTTTTGTTTTATAAGACAGCTGTGATGCCTGTCTTTGGCAGAGTATATAGATGGTCTGCAATATGGAGTCAATGCATAGATGGTTTGCAGTAAAGAATTCCTGATTGTTTTGTCTCTGGAACATATTTCAGACTCTAAGGTTCTGACCTCAGTGGCCATCACTTCCTTTATATTCTCTGCAGGTGTAGCAGATGGCATTTTGCATTTAATGATTTGTATCTAAGGATTCAGAATTTTTTTAATCATTTGTTTCTATCTCTGTATCTGTTTGTAAGCTAATCACCAAAATTAATGGCTTAAGTGTTACAGGTTGGTTTTTTTTTTCCCTAATGTTGCTTTTGAACATTGTAAAAAAGTTAGTTGATCAATGCTGTGAGTTCAAAGAAATGCCTAAACTAAAATTTAAAAATAGACCCGAAATGAATCTTGAGCCCCTATTTTAGGACCTTGAAGTTGATTACACTTATTTTGTGGATAATGAAACTGAGGCTCAGAGAGAGGAATAACTGGGAATCAAGACCTGCTGCTAGCTCCACTTTTACCATATTTTCCTAATAAGAAGTGCATGAGGAGCGCTGAGAACTCCTTTCACACCTGGCTAGATGTGAAGTGCGCCCAGGGCGTGGCAGTCAACATGCTTCTCGGGAGCAGCTCTTTCCTGAACCACACTGTAGAGGACTCAGAGCCGCCTTTGGGAGGCCACCCTGTCTCTGAGACCTTTGCTGAGGCCCCCCAGGGCCAGCGGCTAACCAGCCAGAATTTTAATGAGTGAGCTCTCTGCCTGGCCCCCGCATGTAGGTGGCAGTGTGTGATGTCACGTCCCTCCCCCTGTCCTCACCAGGAGTCTTGTGTCATACTCCTCAGAGCTGAACCTCTGTCTAGTGCAGTCCCCAGGGTGATTGTACCCCCAGGGAAAGATTGCTATTATCCAGAGGCAGGTTTGTATTGTCACAGCTAGGGGGTGTGCTACTGGCATCTGCTTCCACACAGGCTGCAGGGCCCAGGACTGTTCCCATAACAGAGGGCCCAAGAGTCTTCAGAAACCCTGGCCAGGCTGCTTCCACACAGGCTGCAGGGCCCAGGACTGTTCCCGTAACAGAGGGACCAGGAGTCAGCAGTGCCCAGATGCAGAAACCCTGGCCTCCCAGCACATTCATCCTTTGAATACAGTGCACGTGGATTACGGTTTTTATACTTTGCTCAGAAAAGCTGGGGGCATGAGAGAAGCTGGGGGAAGGGAGACCTGGTGTCTAAAGACCTTCTGAGACTCATAAGTGGTGAGAAAGTTCCAGGTAAGGGAGTCAAACCTACTGGTAGATAATAGTAGTGTTTAGTAGTTTTGTCACTCAATTGTGTCCAACTCTTTGCAATCCCACAGACTATAGCCCGCCAGGCTCCTCTGTCCATAGGATACTCCAGGCAAGAATACTGGGGTGGGTTGCCTTTCCCTTCTCCAGGGGCTCTTCCTGACCCAGGGATCGAACCTGGGTCTCCTGCACTGAAGGCAGATTCTTTACCATCTGAGCCACCAGAGAAGTCCACTGATAATGGTTTGCTTTAAAAATGTGATACCACATATTACTTCATTAAAAAAAAATAGGAGCTAGAGAAATTGAAAATTTTCAGTGAACTTTTTCAGATATTTTTCAAGGGCCTATTACCTGCCAGGTAGTGTTCTAGAAACAGGGATGAAGGAGGAAGAATAGAAATCTCTGCCCTGAGGAGCTCCCATTCCATTGGATGGGCCAGACAGCAAATAAGATAAATATGTAAAACCTGTAATGTATCAGATGGGAAAATAAAGCCACAAAGAAGATAAATCAGGGAAGGTGGAGAGTGATGAGGGCTGAAGGGGAAGGGGCTTGCTTTTTTAAATGACTCAATCTGAAATGCCCGTGAGATAGTGCTCACCAGCAGACAATAAAGAGAAGAATTTTCAAGGGTGTCCCAGTTCTTCTAAAATGTGTTTCTTTCCCCGCCTTCCTCCTTGCAGAACAACAAAGTCAGGCGTTTTGCTTTTGAGCTCAAGATGCAGGACAAAAGTAGTTACCTGCTGGCAGCAGACAGTGAAGTGGAAATGGAAGAGTGGATCACAATTCTGAACAAGATTCTCCAGCTCAACTTTGAAGCTGCGATGCAGGAAAAGCGGAACGGAGACTCTCACGAAGGTAGGCAGGTGTGGCTCTCTCCAGGTGTGCGAACATGCCACCATGTCTTCCATTTCCCCAGAGGATGCAGGAAGTAGATTACTGACAGGTACATGGAGGTGGGACACATGTGAGCTCCTTACAGACAGGCTGTCGGCATTACAGTAGGATGTCCTACGCTGACATCATTTGTGTAAGGAAATCGTGTAATGGGAAGAACCAAAGCTTTGGAGGCAGAGAGGAAGACCTGAGTTCAAGGCCCAGCAATGCCATTTATCAGCTGTGAGACCTCAGGCGAGCTCCCTATGTTTTCAGAGCCTTGGTTTACTCACTTGTAAAGTGGGAATAAAAATGGAATTTGCTGGTTGGTGGGAAGGTTAAGCAAGATAATGTATCTCAAGTGCCTGGCAGAGAGTCAGCACTTAAAATGCTAATTATGGCTTTTATTGTTATCATTAATCATATCCTTTGGAATTTTCAAGTCAGAGTTAGGATGGGCAGAAGCCACAGATTAAATCAGTGGGTGGGGAAATCTGGCTACATTCTTGACAATTCATGTTTTATTTCAGGCCCTTGAAATAAAAGGTTGAAATAAAAGGTTGGTGATTCCCAACCCTGCTGGCTATGCCTTAGAAGTGCCTGGGAACCTTTAACAAATGTGCTTCCCTTTGTCCCACCAGCGGTTCCGGTTTAGTTGGCCTGGCTGGTACCTGGTGGGCGTGGCCATGTGGCCTGCTGCCCATAGCTAATGACAGTTCTGCTTAAACACTGCCCAGGCTGTTCCACCATCAAATATTCCATGCTCACCCCTGGGCCTGGCATCAGCATTTTTTATAAGCCCTGAGGTGTTTCTGTTGGGTATCCAGATTGAAAACCACGGTATTCCAGGCCACATAAAAGAAACAGCCTTCCTTCTCCTGTTTTAAATAAAATACATTCAACTACAAATGACTTAGGTGATCTCTTTTACTGTTTTAGATGATGAACAAAGCAAATTGGAAGGTTCTGGTTCCAGTTTAGATAGCTACCTGCCTGAACTTGCCAAGGTAACCTCATGTTAAATCTTCCACTCATCATAGGATGGTGTTGAAATGCTTCACAAATACATGGTAGTGAACTACTAAACTCATAGTGCAGTTACTGCTAATTTTTGACCATAGTCTTTGGTGAGGTAAAATATCATTACTGACCTGAGTCAGGTTTCAGTTTGTTTTCCAGAAAGTGCCTTGTGACATATTCTCTTTTTGTTATCCTTTGTTTTTCCTCCATAATATTTCATACTACATTACACGTACTGAAGAAATAACCAAGATGCACAGGTAAATGTTTCCATGGTAACGTGTTACTTACTGTGTTCACACATATGCTCCCTTATTTAAGTTAATAGAGACAATTCCAAAGAGGATGGATCTCTATTACTAGTAATCTTGTTACTGAACCAAAAAGGGTTTCCTGAGTTATATGAATTGTTCCTGGGTCACTCTGAATGGAAAAAAAAATAGTTATACCTGTTTTTTTGTATAACTTTGAGAAACTCAGAAATTACTGAAAAGCACAGAGAAGATCAAAATTCCCAGATTCCACACCTGTTACTGTATTGTTCTTTCATTTTCAATATCTTTAAAAAAAATAAAATATCCTTTATAGTTGAAATTCTTTAACTGTTCTCTTATTTTCCATTTTTTCTATTACAAACAATGCTACAATGAATATCCTTGTACTTGTTTCCTTGTGTGCCTCTATGAATGATTCTTTTTAAATGAGAGAAATATCTTTGTCTTCTTTGGCCCTTTATATTCTTACTCTGTTATTCCCTGTTTATTCTGTCTCTCTTTTTTGTGTGTGTGAGAATACAGTGAAATAGAGACCCTACACACCCACATCTTAAACACTGTAATAGAAAACATGGTTTATCTATATACCATTATAAATAGACTGGCATTCAACATTGACCTTTACTTTAAGACAGCATAGCTGTTCTAAAATATAAAACTTACCTCCCTGGCTGAGACTTGAGAGTATTGTTTTTCTTTAGAACTTGACTGTTACCACAGTGTCTTTTTAGCACCTGCCTATTAAAGCTAATTTTAGTGCCACCATTGTAACCTTCTAGGCTGGAAGGGTTTTGGCTTATGTGTTTGTTTTGTGTTATGAACTTCTGTGTACCGTACTCACATTGAGATTTGCTTTTTTCTGGATGTTTTGGGGTTTGTGATTTCTCAAAGCAAAATGTTTGTTGAAACAGATAATATATGCAGTTCAGTCTATAATTCAAAACAGTAACTTTGTCCATTTACTGGGTGAACACTGGATACCTAAGAGAAGACTCATATTGTTGAGCTTTGTTTTTGTTGCTGTTCAGTCACTCAGTTGTGTCCAACTCTTTGCGACCCTGTGGACTGCAGCATGCCAGGCTTCCCTGCCCTTCACTGTCTCCCAGAGCTTCCTCAAACTCTTGTCCATTGAGTCGGTGATGCCATCCAACCATCTCATCCTCTGTCACCTCCTTCTCCTCTTGCCCTCAATCTTTCCCAGCATCAGGGTCTTTTCTGATAAGTCAGTTCTTCACATCAGGGGGCTAAAGTATTGGAGCTTCAGCCTCAGTCCTTCCAGTGAATATTCAGAACTGATTTCCTTTAGGATGGACTGGTTTGATCTTGCAGTTCAGGGGACTCTCAAGAGTCTTCTCCAACACCACAGTTCGAAATCATCAATTCTTTGGTGCTTATCTTTCTTTATGGTACAACTCTCACATCCATATATGGCTACTGAAAAAACCATAGCTTTGACTTTATGGACCTCTGTTGGTAAAATAATGTCTCTGCTTTGTAGTATACCGACGAGGTTTGTCATCGCTTTTCTTTGAGCTTAATATTAAGTAGAAATCTGTATTTTTCCTGTGAAGACAGATAAGAGCTGTGCCTTCCTTTCCTCTCTTACTGCCTACTGCTACCTAGCCAGCATGGTTCAGAATTCCTTGATTGTCAGACTTAAAGGAGACATACATCACATACATTTATTCTTTAAAAAGTACATTTATAAGATATATTTGAAGCTGTTTTCAAACAGTGGGTAACGGCCAAGTTAGCTGAAGCTGTTTTAGTTGGTAAAAGGTAATTAATTAAATTGGTTTTAACATCCATTTCTCTTTTATTTTTTGTTTTAATGTTTTATTCTTTTTTTTTTTTTCCTTTTAACTGAAGTAGGACTTACATAGAGTGACGTGCCCGGGCACTAATTGTATAGCTTGCTGGATTTCACGTTGGCACACCCGCAGAACCCCCACCCATGTCAACATATAGACCATTTCCAGCACCTCAGCAGACTGTCTTGTATCCTCCATCTCAGCTGATAACCCTTACCGTTTTGACCTCTATCATCATAGATTAATTCTAACTCTTCTGCTGCTGCTGCTGCTAAGTCACTTCAGTCGTGTCCGACTCTGTGTGACCCCTTGACGGAAGCCCACCAGGCTCCCCCGTCCCTGGGATTCTCCAGGCAAGATCACGGGAGTGGGTTGCCATTTCCGACCTTCCTAAAAATGGAAGCATACACACGTACTCTAAAGAGTAGGCTTTAGATGGCAGGCTTCTTAAGCTCAACAGTATGTGACCCAGAATAAAAAGTGGATAGAACTGCATAGAGAATACTGAAGTGCTCTGCCCTTAATAATGATAGATATTATTTAAGATACTATATATCATGCATATAAACACTTACATATGGGGAGAGAGAGAGAGTGGTTGTGATGTAAATGTATTTCTTCGAGTCATGGTCGAAATCTAAAAAGTACAGCATTATAAGGGGCTGAACTGTTGTTCCCCCTCCCCACCCACCAGCCCACCTCACGCCAGCTCTCAAGTGTTCTAAAACCATTTTACTTAAAGAAGGTAGAAAAAGGCAGAAGGTAAACTTTCAAAGGGAGAAAGGAAAATTAAGCTGTGCCATCGCTCATCAGCACGCTGCCATCCCCGCCCCCCGTGGGGCAGGTGTCTGTTGGTGAGACCTCTTGTCCAGGTGCCTGCTTGGTGGCCAAATACAGTATGAGGGGCTCAGGCACCTGTGTGCCCGACTCTCAGCCCCTCCATCGTCCAGGACTCCGAGTGTGAGTGGTTTTGACGGTTTCCAACTCGCTTCAGTGTTTCTGGAGCAGGGATCATTGGTACCTGTTAAGAAAGGAGGAAGGTTGATTGATCACTGGTTATCCTGATTTTAGAAGGAATGCAGGATCTGAGACTGAATCGGGGGAGGTGGGGAACAAGGCTGGAGTCCCACAGCTGTACCAGAAGGGAGAGTTTAGTCAAGGGGATGAGGAAGTTAAGAGGTCAGCAGTGGGAAACAGCCCATGGGGAGGTCAGGTCACAGTTAAGCTGGATTGCAGAGAAAGGACTAGAACAATGGGGGCAGGCAAAGGTGTAATTTAATGGCCGGCTCCTCTCAGGGCAGCCCCGCTTTCTGCTCCATTCATCCTGTTGCTGGATTGCAGAGAAAGGACTAGAACAATGGGGGCAGGCTCCTCTCAGGGCAGCCCCGCTTTCTGCTCCATTCATCCTGTTGCCTCAGCTTTTGTCTTCTGCTGTGGCTGAGACATAAGCAAACAGGATGTGAGCGACAGGAAGTTGTTTTAGTACAAAAATAGTTGATATTTCGTTGTGGAGTGTAATGCAGGGGCCCTTGACATACAGTAGGAGTGATGTGGACTCAGGTTTTCGGCATATTTTGTATATTCCTGGCCCTTTTGTTGCTTGTACATTTAGTACTGGACACCTTCATTGTTTTCTGATGTGGAGATACTGTGTATACCCTAAAACCTTTTCTTTTCCTTCTGTTGTCTAATACAGAACCAAATATTTGTTTGTTCTAAATGTACCAGCATTTAAAGTATCAAGAGTACGTAGTCATAAACATTTTTATTAAATATACAAACTGTAGTTAAAGTTAGTTGATTGGTTTCTCCTCTGCAGTGTCGAGGGGTAATACGCTCATGTGGTAAACCTGATTACTATTTATTTGATAAATATTTTTTTTCTGGTTACATTTACCTTAGGTAACATTGTAATGAATATGCACACACATATATATATCGTCTCCTGTGTAAAGATAGTATGAAGAAAGCTCTCGTTCTCCTTATATTTTCCTCCATAACTTTTCTATTTTTGTGTTCTTGCTGTACTCAAAAACAGCCGCTCAGTCTTAATTTGTTCTCCCCAGGTGGCTGGGAAAGAGAACTGTTGTTTCATGCTAAACCAAAATTGCGCCCATCCTATTACTGTGTAACTTGTTTTTAGGGAATGAACTTACCTTCCTAGGTAAATTTTCCACAATTGAATACAGGCTAGAGTGTGGTGTTGCAAACTTTATAGTCTCACTGAGGTTCAGTAAGCATCAGGGTGCCAAGCTCAAAAGTATTTGTTAGAAACCAAAAAATTTCAGACACCTTCTCTGAGTTTTTAAACCACATTGTAATAAATGCTTCCATCCCTGTATCCTAGTCCAGAAAACTATGTCATTGTGTTACGACACAAAGGAATTGGCTAGGGTTGTGTTTGTGAGGTCAGCTGGCATTCCATTCCTTGGGCTTCCTTATCTAGAATGTTTTATTGCAGCTTTGTGTCACAGAGGGTGCGATAGTAGTCCCGGGGAGTCAAATATCAGGGAAGTAGTAGAAACAAATCATGGCAGCTTTTTAAATTAAAAAGTATATATTCTGACTTCAAAGGATTTTGCAAGGTCTTCCTATCTCCAACCCATTCTGTTTAAATGAGCCAACAGTCAGAATATTTTTCTGATGACTCACCCTCAAAGTACGATGCTGTGGCCTCCAATTGTTTTACCTGCTCAGGGGTAAACTTAAGCTGTTCATCTCAGTTCAGTCATTCAATCGTGTCCAACTCTGTGACCCTATGGACTGCAGCACGCCAGGCCTAAAGTCTGCAGTAGTTCTTCTGGGAACTCTTGAATGGATGGTTCATAACTGAAGAAAGGAAGAAAACATTGTCAGGGTGTATCATTAGTGATTAAACTTGGGGTTTACAGGAGTGGGTGGAATGGCTTTTGTTTTAGACAATTCGTTCTCTTCTGTAATTTCTGAGAAGTGTCAGTTTTTACAGAGAATGGCTCTGTCATTAGTTTCTTTCTCCATTTTCCTCTCGGTTTCCTGTACATGGGACCCAAAGTATCAGACGGACAGTGGGTAGGATGGCAGCAACCAGGTTTGGGGGGAAGCAATTGCATTCTTCTTCCATCCACAGTATGGACTGACATCAGGTTATTTTAAGAGCAGGGCTGGTTTCTGTCACTTTGAGAAGTGCTGGACAGCATTGTCTGTGGACTATTTTTTTACAGTTGTGTTTTGTGGCCTTAGATTGTGAAAGTACTTATTACCGAAATTTATTTTATTTTATTGTCTTTACTAAAACTTAAGTGAAAATAAATGTGTTTTCTATAATAAGTAAAAATATTCAAAGTCACGTAAAGAAAAGTTCATCTTTTCCCTTCCACCTCCATCCCCACATTCCTGAGAGCACTGTTATTAACCTGTTATAGTTTCTCCTTCACTGAACCAATTGCTCATGGAAACATATATACACATGTGCAGTGGTTTTAGTTATTTGTGTTTTAATGTGCTCATGATATATACATTACTTTGAAACTTGCTCCACCACTTAAAATTATTTGTTTAAGGGTCCTTCTAGGGCCGTACAGGATCTGGTTCACTCATTTCCATCAGTTCAGTCACACAGTTCAGTTCAGTCTTTCAGTCGTGTCCAACTCTTTGCAACCCTATGAATCGCAGCACGCCAGGCCTCCCTGTCCATCACCAACTCCTGGAGTTCGTTCAAACTCATGTCCACAGAGTCGGTGATGCCATCCGGCCATCTCATCCTCTGTCATCCCCTTGTCTTCCTGCCTTCAATCTTTTGCCTTCAAACTCATTTCCATAACTGCATAATATTCCAAATATGGATACCGCACACTTTATTTAGTCATCTCCCTATTCAGGAGCATCTAGATAATTTTCTGTTTTTAGCCTACACAAGCACTGCACAATAAACATCATGATGTATTTAAAACTTAAATACTCATGCTCTTATTTCAGTACTAGGAATTCCCCAAGGTGGGATTTCTGGGTCACAGTTTATCATGCTTTTAGTGCTTTAAATATTACCAGGTTACTTCCTCAAAAGGTTGTAACAACTCATATTCCCGTTTCTCTGCATCCAGAGGAGTAAAAAATGATGTTTCACTGCTTTGATTTCTATTCTGCTGCTTAGTAGTGATATTTTTCATATTTTCATGTTTATTTACCATCTGGTTTTTTTGCTGTCTGACTTTCCTATTTATATTCTTTACCTATTTCATTTTTACTGGTCTAATGATTAAAGAGTGTTGGTACTGAAACCAGACAACCTCGTTTAGAAGCCAGACTTCTATTTAGTGTTGTGAGTTTGGAGCAAACTTTGGAGCAAAGTGTTTGCTCCAAACATGTCCCTCATGCCTCAGTGTTTTCTGTTAAACAAGGATAATAATAAGACTTGCCTCCTAAGGTTGTACCAAATTTAAATGTGCTCTTAGGGTAACATCTAGCATAGAGATATTGACTGTTATGAATGAATACCCCATTTTATCACTATGATGCCTTCATGTGTTTTATTATTCCCTGGCTCTGGGGCAAAGCCACATTTTCTTACTGTCTAAGTTTTACTTGGTAATTGTTTCAAACACTATCAGATGTACCCTCTTTTTAAAGCACTCTAGGCCTTGGGAGGGGTGGGAGGAACTTTAAGAAGCTGAGCCTGCTTTTTATCTATCTCATAGCAGAGCTGTCGATGTGTGTAAGGTAGAGTATACACTTTGAGGTTATTTTTACATCTAACATTGTCCCTTCTTCCCCATTAAGTGGTTTTTCTGGTGAAGAATATATCTCTTGGATATTAGTGGCAACATTAGCATGCTTTGAGTCTATTTTGGCTAGTTGATTTTTTTTTCTTTTAATGTATCTGCATCCCTGTTTGCCCTCCAATTATATGGAGCTCTTAGCAGTCATTCCTGCTTTGTTCATTTCTCATCTCCTAGCATCTCCTAGTTCACTTGAGTCAACAAACATCTTTCAGAAAGGCACCAGGGAATGCTTCTACATTAAGGACCCATTCCCTTGTGGCTCAGTGGTAAAGAGTCTGCCTGCCAGTGCAGGAGACACAGGAGACTTAGGTTCAATCCCTGGTTCGGAAGATTCCCTAGAGTAGGAAATGGCAACTGACTCCACTATTTTTACCTGGAAAATTCTATGGACAGAGGAGCCTGGTGGGCTGCAGTCCATGGCATCGCAGAGTCGGACATGACTGAGAGCATGCTGTCCTGCTCCTATGCCAGCTGTGCTCCAGTGTCTGAGATCATAAAGTTTGCCCTTGTTCAAACACTCTAGTAGAAATTCAGGAGAAGAATGTGTCACTGTGGGTGGTGGCTCACAGCATGTAGTACTGATGTTTTTGTTAGGAAACCTCATGGACAAAGTAAAGCAAATTTTTCTTTGGTTTCAGTTAAGTATATTCTGCGTGCACATATTCTGGCCCTTTTGATGTGAAAAATTAGGAAAAATGATGGGCTTGATGGATTTCAAACTCTGTCCACCCACTCCCAGCCACCCTGCCATGGGCAAAAACATGAGCTGATCTGTAGGAAGGTCCCTGAGCCTCCAGAACCCTTAAAGCTGCAGGGAGAGGAACAAGATCAACTTTGTCATGGAAGGAGACTTGAACCAGCACCTTGTTGAACATGTTTACTTGGAAATGAAAACCAAGTCCAGGGAGGCTGAGTGGCTTACTCAAGTTCACACAGCTAGTTCACAACTGAACTAGAACTAGTACCCAGTTTCTTAGCTGATATTCTGGTGGTCATTTCATTCTGCTCGATGTAGACAGTTGTTTAAATATAGTCGTGATAGAGTTTGGGTCATTACATTGCAGGTATATTCTTTACTGTCTGAGCCACCAGGGAAGCCCTTGCATCATGGCTAAGAACATTTTAGAATAACTCCATGGCTGGGAAAATGAAGACGATTCTTAATTTCCAGTTGGCCATGATTAGAAATGTGATAATAGATCTCGGTAAGCTACCAGCAGAGAAGACTAGACGCCCTTTCCAGTGGCTGTCACTGCTGATCATGTGCTGAGATGTGATTCATGGTCTTTGAGCAAGGGAGCGATGAGAGAGGACGTTTTATTAAGAGCTCTGACTGCCAGGAAGAGCAGGGTATAGATTTAGAGGCATCAGGTGTGAGGCGTAATGTGGCTGCAGATGACTTCTGTCTTGTGACTGTCCTAGAAGCTTCCTCTTCTGCCTGTTCCCAGATCGCACTGCTCCAGCCCCCATTGCTGCCGCTGTGTGTCTTCTCTTCTGTCCATACCTTCAGTGTTGGGGCCTCTGGGTTTCCGTCCACAGACTTGCTTTCACACTTCCCCCAGGGACCCTCACCCACCCACCCCTAAGACTTCTGTGCTGAGGTTCTCCTTGCCTGTAATTCCAGACTTCCTCCCCACCCTGTGTTCACATTGCATCTTTCTGACTGTCTGCTGGATGTTGCCAGTTAGAAATTCCACAGGCATCTCCAGAATCCAGTCTACTACCTTCTCAATAAACCTGCTCTTCCTCTCAGATTAATTGTCAGTCCACCCAAGCCTAGGAAGGTGGGGTTTGTTATGAGCCTTGCTGTGAGGCTGGGAGCCTGTTGTCATAACCCGGGAGAGACCATGTGGATCTCCTGGTCTTGCCCTTTTTAATCCATCGCTTCAGCCCTACCCATGGGGCAGATCTATTGTAAAATGCAAAACTGGTTATTTTATTCCCTTGATGAAAATATTGCAGAATTTTGTGATTCTGGATTCTGGATTCTTAATGAAATCCCCAGGACTCACTATACAAATCTGACTCATTTCTCTGCATTTTTCATCATGTACCATTCATTGTAATGAATGACTTGGTCATTGCTCAAGTGTGAACTTGTATTTTTATACATACTGTAGTCCCTCCTCTTAGAATGGCCTTCTCTCCTTTTCTGGCCAAATGTCCTTATCCTGCGAGACTTCCTCTGGGAGCTCTTTCCTCGTGGCCACCCCCTGGTACAGGCTGGCTCACTGTGTATGCATGATTTCCTTTGCCATTCGTATTGCTGTTCATATTCTGTCTTCCCGGATGGTATTCCTTGGGGACAAGGACTGCAATTCACTCATGTTTGTGTCCCTAGCCTGACATAGAATATGTGCTCATGAATATTTACTGAATGAGTCAGCATTTCCCCCTTGCCTGCCACCGAGACCAATGGCTGTCCCGCAAGATCTGCCATAGTCTTCTTTATTTCACCATCCAAAATGTCTCCCTCCCCTTCCTTTACGTGTGCCCTCAAGCCACAGGCCGGACTGTAGGTCCTTTCCACCGTCTGGACTCTTCTCCGCTCTCATTATCTGTCCTTTCTATGCACCCTTTTCACCCGATCTGAAATGCGCATGTTCCCTCCTTTTTGCTGTCTAAATTCTACCTCTTCATTCAGAGCTTGTCACCTGTTTCTTTACTCTGTGAAGCTTTTCTTGATGGTAATGCTTAATTATTCTCTTTTGCTTTATTTGCATTGGTTTTGACTCTCCAGTTGATTGTCAGCTTCACAAGGGCAGGGATCAAGTCTTAGCTTCTTTACCCCTGACAGATCTTACACTGTGTCTGTCCTTATCACCTATTCACAGTACTTACATAGTCTGACTTGTTCGTTGACGTGCAGGTGACCCACCAAGATGAGGACAGAGTTGTCCAGCAGTCTGGCTCATCAGGAGGGGGTAGCTTTCAAACATTCTTAGACACCTCGGTAAGAAAAGGAGGTTTTTAAATGTGATTTTTATTTTCTGTTTTATCTTGTTATCAGAGTGCCAGAGAAGCAGAAATCAAACTGAAAAGTGAAAGCAGAGTTAAACTTTTTTACTTGGACCCAGACGCTCAGGTAAGAAGTATTTTAATATTTAGAATAGTTCAAGGAAAGAAAAGCTTTGATAGGTTATTTGCTTGCTTATTTGTTTGCTTATTTATATATTGTGGATGAAATGCAATATGATAATATAGAAAATTCAGGAGAAAGAGAAAAAACAAAACCCAGTAATTTCATTACCATAGCACAGTCATTGTTAACATTTGATATTCCATAGATTGTTGAAAATTGAAGGAGATTTATCCAAAGATGCGCTAGCCCACAAAGAACACATGTAATTGACCCCGTAAACCCACCACCAGGAAAATAGCATGCATCTCTACAGTTGCCCGGTAGACAGCGCTGTTTCCTGACGGGCCCAAGCTCAGTTCCAAACACAAGCCGTGCCGTTCTCCAGTCCACATCCGTGTCCTGAGAAAACCCCAAACACACGTGGCAAGGGCCTCCAGGCTGCCCACAGACAGGGCTGCTGCTCGGAGGGGCCGACTGTCCTGCTGTGTCTTCTACCATGGTTTCCTCTTCTTCGTTTCTTTTTTTTTTTTTAATAGAACTTCTTTTCCTCATTTAATAATAAGTATTTTCCTCTGTCTCTTCTCAGACTTCAAAACCATATAGTTTTTTGGACAGGGTTTTGTTTAGTGTGGTGAAATATGCACAATATAAAATTTACCACTTTAACCATTTTTAAACATACTATTCACTGGCATTAGGTAGAGTCACATTATTGCACAAGTATCACCACTATCTCTTTCCAGAACTTTACCATCCTCCCAAACAGAAACTGCCCATTAAACAACAGCTCCCTGTATCTCCTTCCCCTCCCCCTTAGTAACCTCTATTCTACTTCCTGTCTTTAAGATTTTACCTATTTAGGAAGCTCATATATGTGGAATCATATGATGTTTCCCTTTTCATGTCTGGCTTGTCCCACTTAGTGTAATGTCTTCAGGACCCATCCCTCTTGTAACATTTGTCAGAACTTCATTCCTTTTTATGGCTGAGTAATATTTCATTGGATTTATAGTATATGCTACATTTTGACGATAGGTATTTCAGTTGATAAACACTTGAGTTATTCGTAACAATAATTTTAAAGCTTTATATAATCAGTCATTGAGTAGATATACCATCATTTATTTGACCATTATTATATACTACATAAATGTATAAAATAGTTAACATAGTTTGCGTAAATAAATATGTATAACTTTTCCATATTTTAAGCAGTTTCCTTAGGATACATTTATTATGGGATTTTTCTTTTTCTTTGTGGGAGCATAATACATTTATACATTTGCATTTTCTCTTAAAGAAGCTTGACTTCTCATCAGCTGAGCCAGAAGTGAAGCCATTTGAAGAGAAGTTTGGAAAAAGAATTCTCGTCAAGTGCAATGATTTATCTTTCAACTTGCAGTGCTGTGTTGCCGAAAATGAAGAAGGGCCCACTACAAACGTAATTTTCCTTTTGAAAAACTAAAATTAAAAAAAAACAAAACACACATTCCGAGGTTTCGGGTGAGCCTGTTGCAGTGCAGTCATGTCACGCAGCCCTAGTTCCTGGTGTTGGAGAACGGAGGGTGAGATCAGAGTGCAGAGGGTCATTTGGGCCACCAGACAGGACGTTCACGATACAGGACAGGGAGGGAGGCTGTTGCACTTTCGCAGTAACTCGTAGCAGCAATCATACACAGGTCTAGTCGTCTCTTCTTTGATAGCACCATTCTCTTTTCCTGACTGTGAGTGCCCTAGTGATGGTCTGGGTTGTTTTGTTTTGTCCAGGTCGAGCCTTTCTTCGTCACTCTGTCCCTGTTTGATGTAAAATACAACCGGAAGATTTCTGCTGACTTCCACGTGGACTTGAACCACTTCTCAGTGCGGCAGATGCTGGCCACCACGTCCCCGTCTCTGAGGAACGGCGACCGGCAAAGCTCACCTGCCCCGCTGGGCATCCTCCACGAGGCTGCCATGCAGTACCCGAAGCAGGTGGGGGGGGCCGGCCCAGCGGTCACGCTGCTAAGGCTTACCTTGTACAAGCTGTGTAAATACATAAATGAAGCTTCAAATGTGCAGTTGGGGTAAATGAAACTCTTAATTAGATTGATTGCGTATATCACAAGGCCATCAAAGCAAGCTGAAAGAGAAATGGCTTTTGACTTCTCATTTCTTTTTTTCTAAACTTTCTGCTAGTTGCCTCCTCTGCCAAAGAGCCTTATTGATCGAATGATGAACTGTTTGTTGATGAGTTAACCAGTTTGGCGCTGGGTGCTTCTGAGTAGTTGTGCTGTTTCAGTGCTGTTTGCTGATTGAGAATCTTTAATATTCGTGAGATTTGTTTAATGTGACTGTAAATTCTGCTTGCTGAAGAAGATGGTTTGTTCCCTAGGGGATATTTTCAGTCACGTGTCCACATCCTGATATATTCCTTGTGGCTAGAATTGAAAAAGTACTTCAGGGGAGCATCACCCATGGTGCTGAGCCATACATGAAGAGTTCTGACTCCTCCAAGGTATGGATGACTTTGGGATAATAAAAAGCAGTGGGGGGAGAAAATAGGAATAGAAATGCTTAAATCACAGTTAAGCCGTATTTATGTTCTACAAGAGATAGACTGCTTTCACTGTTCTTTGTTCAGTCGCTCAGTCATGTCCAACTCTTTGCAACCCCATGGACTGCAGCACACTGGCTTTCCTGTCCTTCAGCATCTCCCAGAGTTTCATCAAACTCACATCCATTGAGTCAGTGATGCCATCCAACCATCTCATCCTCTGTCATCCCCTTCTCCTCGAGCCTTCAATCTTTTCCAGTATCACTGTCTCTTCTGATGAATCTGCTCTTTGCATCGGGTGGCCAAAGTATTGGATCTTCAGCTTCAGCATCAGTCCTTCCAGTGAATATTCAGGGTTGATTTCCTTTAGGATTGACTGGCTTGATCTCCTTGCAGTCCAAGGGACTCTCAAGAATCTTCTCTAACACCCCAGTTCAAAGGCATCAATTCTTGGTGCTCAGCCTTCTTTATGGTCCAGCTCTCACATCCATACATGACTATGGGCAAAACCATAGCTTTGACTGTATGGACCTCTGTTAGCAAAGTAATGTCTCTGCTTTTTAATACGCTGTCTAGCTTTGTCTACTCATAGATTTACTCTTAAGAGTTAACCTTATGTGTCCAGTGTTTAGTGAAAAGTAATTCCATGTATAAATAAATACTTCATTTGGCTAGACTATCCTGACATCCTGAAATAACTGCAAAGGAATTACCAGCTTAATAGTAAACTTTCTTTCATTAAAAAGTATATATATTATATTTAAATGGAGTTCATTTCCCCTTGCTGGCATGTGTCCAAGGTCCTGGAATTGTAAATTTGGATCTATTTACTCTTACACGTGAGACCGGAGACTAGGAGGTGACCTGGCTGGGATGGTCTGGCCAGTAGTGTCCACAGATCGAGCCCACTGTGTTTTGTCAGGAGGGACAGGGCTCTGGTGGCAGAGGCGTGGGACGTGAGGCAGCAGAGGGGAGGGAAATGCACACGAGGTGTCTGTGCTGTGTCTTTGTTACTTTGGTGTCGAGCTCAGTGCCTGGGGGTGCCTAGGCATGGACACTATTTAGAGTTATCGAATATTAGAAGTCACACTTCCAAAAACTTAGATTTACCAAGGTTTAGTTGCCCGCTCAGCTTCCCGCAGCTGGAGTTGCCAAAGGACACACGACTGTCACTATCCAGCCTGTTGAGCTGCCTGGTTTGAGCAATCTGAGTGCAGCTTGTGCCGGTTTTACAGTACTTCTCGTTTCTTAAAACAGTTCTTTTTTTATAACTGGTCATCTGTGAGACGACCCTGATACATTGACAGAGACTAGTCAGCTGGACTCAGGGACACCCTGGAGGCGCTCCCTGAGGTCTTCTCAGCTCATCCAGAGCTTCCTCTCTGTGGCCACCAGTCCATCACAGGCGTGTCCACGAAGATGCAGGATGATTGTTAAAGGACAGGTCCTAGGATTCAGAGACCTGGGTCCTGAGTGCCCAGCCAGCCTGGACATGTCATGTGACCTCTCTGGGCCCCCGGTGTCACATGTGTAGTTGAAAGGTGGTGCCACTACCTGTCCCTCCCTTCCCTCAGGAACAGTGCTAAGATCAAACAGATAATGTGCAAGTCAGTGGTGTGGAGACTGTAAATCAAGCCACTGACGCATGTAAGAGGACATCATCATCAATTACTACAGCCCACGTCAAGGAAGAGCCCATGTACCCAGGCACACAGCTTCAAACAGGTTGCCCTTCTGGCTGATAAAAGCTGAGTCAAGTTTAGTCTCTGGAGAGAAGCTGTTTTATTTTTTAAATCAAGTCTGTAAAACCTGTGATAAGAAGCTCTTTTAGTCTCTTTGGTGTTTTGATTAATAATCAGTGAATGCCCAAGATAAGATCTATTCCCCCGCTGTATGCACAACACGTTTCCAAGGCCAGTATGCACCAGCTTGGCCGCTTCTGCCTACCATGTGCATGGTTTGGAATTTGGCAGCTCGTGCTGGTTCGAAAACCACGTATCCTCGCAGGCGGGACTCCATTCTTCCCTGTGTCCACTGAGCATCTGCTGAATTTACTCCTCTATACTTACGGGATGTGAGGCTCAGCCATGTGTACATTTCCCCATGCGTTCACACCTCCAAAGCAGTCAGTTCAAGCAGAGATTAAGACTCAGCCATCTTATGTAAAAATAGAAGCTTCAGTAGAGATTTTACTGAGGGATGATTTTTTCCTGTGTATCAAAATTGTCTCTTCATGGCCTCTCCTTTGGGGTTGGCCCGCCCTCATACCTCAAGGGTGTACTTTCCTTTGCTTGCCGAATAAAACTCTGAGCTGTAAAAAAAAAAGCAAAACACTCAAACTGTTAAAAAAAATTGTCTCTTCATGTTTCCCAAGATGGCCTAGGGCATCGTTTGGAGGAAATCATTGGTTTGGAGGAAATTTTTGGGAAGAGTCTCTGTAGGTGTCCACCATGAACAGATTTTTTTTAAAAAAGAAAGAAAAGTGGGGGGAGAAAACCCAAAGGGCACACACTAGTTTTTCACTCTGGCTTTCACATGCATAGTATTCCATGTGCATCCTCAGTAAATCTGAGAGTTCACTGCAGGCAAGAGTGAAACATACGTAAATATTGCATTTTAGTCCACAACACAGTCATTATTGTTAAAACCTAAAAGCAATTGTTTCTACTTGAAAATGTATAAGTAAAATGGCCACTCGGGGAAGGCTGACCATTCTACTCTATGATCTCCGAGTCTGCGTGGACGTGCCCCCCTGGAAGGAGAAAGGGAGGAACTGGCTCCTGAACCTGTTTCAGTGGAGAAGTGTTTCCATCATCACTTCTGAAGGCCTCAGTTCCCCCACGTGGTTTCAGTACACTTATCATATTTAGTAGCCGGAAGGGATGCTGGCAAGTCGAGCCCATGCTCTTCATTTTGCAGGAAGGGAGGCAGAGGCCAGAGAAGTTCAGTGGTCCAGACTCACACAGCTGGTTTCGGTTTGACTCAGAAGCAGACAGGATGCTGTTGTTCTCCTTCCGAGTCTTCTAGATGAGCGCTTCTCAGACCTGGTGCACACAGATCGCCGGAGCTCTGGTCAGATTTCAGGTTCTGACCCAGGAGGTCTGGAGTGGGGCCCGAGACCCTGCTTTTCTGACCAACTCCCGGTGGGACCGATGTTGCAGCTCTGCAGAGTTCGCATTGGTTCACCAGCAGTATAGCATGTGCCCAGCGCTGGTTTGATTCTGATTTACTTAAGTAATGTAAAAGATCTGTAGTCACGTACGGATGTGAGAGTTGGACCATAAAGAAGTGTGAGTGCTAAAGAGTTGATGCTTTTGAACTATGGTGCTGGAGAAGACTCTTGAGAGTCCTTTGGACTGCAAGGAGATCAAACCAGTCAATCCTAAAGAAAATCAACCCTGAATATTCATTACAAGGACTGATGCTGAAGCGGAAGCTCCAGTACTTTGGCCACCTGATGCAAAGAGCCGACTCATTGGAAAAGACCATGATGCTGGGAAAGATTGAGGGCAGAAGGAAAAGAGGGCATCAGAAGATGAGATGGCTGGATGGCATCATCAATTCAATGGATATGAACTTGGGCAAACTCTGGGAGATGATGAGAGACAAGGAAGCCTGGCGTGCTGCAGTCCATGCGGTGACAAAGAGTTGGACATGACTTGGCGACTGAACAACAGTAGCAAAAGACCCTTCACACTGTATCTGAAGCAGTCAGACTTTGTAGTGGTAACAGTGCAGTATCCCAGAACAAGCAAATTTGGGGATATTGGGTGTCATCTGCTTTAGCGGTAGGGGTATTGTTGATAAAGAGACCTGCCATGCATGCATCTTAGGCCAAAATTAAATCTGCTTCCCTCTGCACTTTAGAGTTAATCTACCCCCCACACAAACCAAAAGTGATCGTGAGAAAGTGAAAGTAGCAGTATTTTATACCTAGAAACAAGAACGTGGTGTTAGGAAGCTCTGGTCTAACTTAAGTCAGTACCTGTCATGCCTTAATAACAAGCATATACTCCCCACATCTGGGAAGTCTGCATAGGCCCGTGCACATTAGGAGTTGTGAAAGCTTAGTGTTTTCATTAGTGTCCTCATTTAAACTCCAGTAATGGGATATATCGGGGCATGAATACCAAGTACTAGTAATTACTGATAACTCAGCGACTTATACTGCATAGCCCTTAGTCATAAAGAAATACGAAAGCCTACAAAATGGCATGCCTGTTGCCTACGAAGTCCAAAGGAAAGACGTACATTTGATATTCTTTGGAAATCGCTGCTGGAGAATGTGATGAGCAGAATCTTCTGCACTGAGATTGAATGCAGCCGTGCTCCTTACAGTAAGATGTGCTTGTCCGTGCATCTGATACCACAGGAAGAGCTGGTTCAGTGACTGTGAGATCATAACTGTAGTTCACAGTTCTCCCTTCAGTGGGACATAGTAACTCATAGTTCTACTCTACTGTCTCTAAGGTTGCTCAGAAGGTTCTGAAGAATGCCAAGCAGGCATGCCAAAGACTAGGGCAGTACAGAATGCCGTTTGCTTGGGCAGCAAGGTAAGGGGAACATCTTTGTTTTGTTTTTTTTTAAGTATTTTGATTGTTTTTTGTAAATGTCGCTTTTTAAAGGAGTTGCATTTTTTTTTCGAGGTTTTTTTTTGTTTTGTTTTAATTGGAGGATAATTGCTTTACAATGTTGTGGTGGTTTCTGCCATGCAACAGCATGAATCAGCTATATGTGTACCTGGTTCCCCTCCCTCTTGAGCCTCCCCACACCCATCCCACCCTTCCAGGTCCTCACAGAGCACCAGGCTGAGCTCCCTGTGCTATGCAGCAGCTTCCCACTAGCTGTCTGTTTTACACAGGGTAGTGTATATATGTCAGTGATAGCCTTTCAGTTCGTCCCACCTGCTCCTTACCCTGCTGTGTCCAGGAGTCTGGAAGAGAACATCCTTTATACCTTTTATATAGGTACAGCTATATGGAGAGACAGACAGATAGACTGACCGACCCATTCTGTTTGTTATCCAGAAGCAGAAGATTTAAATCTGTAAAACTGAGAACCAAGCAAGCTGCATATCTGAAACATCATTTATAGGAGACCCAGAGAAAGGCGGTGCTAGCTGGAGAAGGGTGCTGTCAGCCCTGGTGGGATGGACAGGAGTGTGTGTGGCAGAGCTGGGGCTCCAGGTTCCAGCACATACCTCCAGCTGGGAATGGGTGGCAGCCCGGTCAGTGAGGCCCACAGACCTTCCATATCTCGAGTCTTAAGGATTTGGCTGTGTGTGTTATTTCCTAAGTGAAAGCCATTTGCTGGAAATATTTTCTATGTAAATTGAGTTAGCTGTGTTCATCCTCCTAAATACCTTCTTCGTCTTTTGATAATGAGATTTCTGCTGGTCATAGCCAGTGGAATGACAATTAGTCTTCACTTAGAAACCAGAGTCCAGCTGTGGATTTATTTTGGTCATTTGGAAACTCAGCTTAGACATGTTGTTCTGTTATTTCAGGACGTTGTTTAAGGATGCATCTGGAAACCTTGACAGAAGCGCCAGGTTTTCTGCTCTCTACAAGCAAGACAGCAATAAGCTATCCAATGAAGACATGCTCAAGTTACTTGCAGACTTTCGGAAGTGAGTCTCAAGGCCTTGCTTGTTTCTTCTACACTGGAGAAACAGAAGTTACTGTATGAGATGGGGGTTGGCAGCCCTGTGTCAGAAGTCACTCCCTTGGCTGGTTAGCTTGAACCCATTACCCCGCCCCAAGTGACCACGTTTGGGGGTAGTTTCCGCTCACAGTCTGGCTTCCTGGGTGGTGCCTGGAGGGTGAAGTTTGCAGGGCCATCAATAAAAACGTGGTATGAGCAGAGAGCCTGCAGCCAAGCAGCTAAGATCACAGGCCTCCACTGGTCCCGAGCATGGGGTGGTTCTCCCTGTGTACCAGGCCTCCTGTAGGAAGGGTTTCCTGGGGAGAATGTGGTTCAGAAGGCCAGCGAGAGACTCAGAAACCCGGAAATAGGGACCCAGTGCTGTCAAGCACAGAAGATGCAGTGCCATGAGGGAGGCTGGAATCTGAAGAAATGCCACTGTGTCTGTGAGTGTTTGTCACACTTGAGTTAGGGAAGTAGAAAATTCCTTTTTCTTTTTTTTAAACCTTAGTGTTGCTTTATTTTCTTTCCTTTTTTTTGTTTTCCACAAAATATAATCACATGTCAGTGGCTTGGACCCCAGCTTGGATCCAAAGCTATTGTTTCTGCTCCCGTAATTGTCTCAAATGTCATTTAACAGTGGACGAGAAACATGTTCTGAAGCTGCCCTAGTGTTTAGAAAATAGCTGTCAAAGCTCATGAGCCACATTCTGTTCCGTCGCTCAGTCGTGTCCGGCTCTATGCGACCCGTGGACTGTAGCCTACCAGGCTTCTCCGTCCATGGGATTCTCCAGGCAAGAATACTGGAGTGGGTTACCGTTTCCTTCTCCAGGGGATCTTCCCGACCCAGGGATCGAACCCGGGTCTCCTGCATTGGAGGCAGACGCTTTAACCTCTGAGCCACCAGGGAAGCCCACCTTTGTGGTGATTATCAGAGGAGGCAATCCAAGATTTAGTCAGAAAGTAATCCTGTCAGAGAGATGGTATTGCTGACGTGTGCTCCAAGAAGCATCCATCTAAGAAGAGGGATACGATATTTTATATTTATTTGATTTGCTCACGGTTGTGTCTCTTATTTCTTCAGGGAATCTGAAAGCAAAATACAAAAATAGAATATTTTCTTTAAAATACAGCTCTTTTTTAAATGCTACCATATTGGGTAGTTAGGTGATAATGCTGTTAGTTTCTGCACGAGATTTACAGATGTAGACAAAAGGCCGGTGGAAATGAGAGGAACCCTGGGAGAAAGTGACTCCATTAGTTGGGGCTGGTGAGGGGCAAAGATGACGGCATTCATCATAGGCTGTAGTCATGTGGGAGCAAGAATTTGGAACCATTAGAGACATCCAGGTTCACATGAACAGAACCGCAAGATATCTTGACCAGTTACATGTGAGACTGCTCAAGACAACAACGATGATGTCTGAGGAATCTTAAAAGCAGGAGTTGGGAACTTTTCAAAACTGGGAACAGTTCAACCAAATGCTGAGTCTGTGAGCCACTGAGCTGTGATGCTTCTCGCCAGCGAGATCTCAAAGACGTTATTGAACGGGTGGCTTCTTAAACCAGGAGGCAGCATCCTGTGTTCTAGGAACCAGTCGTCCTAACCACATTTCTGCTTCTCCTTTTTAATTGGGTCACTAAGCTGGTTCGACAGAAGAATGTAAAGCATATACTCCAAGATGACCAAGAAGTCCGAGAAGTATGAGAGTGAAAAATTGTTCAGTGCTGGAGTAACCAGACGCGAGGAAGGGCTACGGATGGCGAGTCTCAGTCTGGCGATGGGCTTCTAGGGGTTGGAGAAGCTGCTTCTGGCAATAGTCTGTGCAGTATCTTAATGAAAGACTTTTATGAGACTGTAAAGTGCTGATGAATGTCTTCATGACATATGTATTAGGAATACAAAGAAGATCTTCCTGACCAAGATACGCACGATAATGTGATCACTGACCTAGGGCCAGACATCTTGGAATGTGAAGTCAAGTGGGCCTTAGAAAGCATCACTACTAACAAAGCTAGTGGAGGTGATGGAATTCCAGTTGAGCTATTTCAAATCTTGAAAGATGATCCTGTGAAAGTGCTGCACTCAATATGCCAGCAAATTTGGAAAAGTGGCCACAGGACTGGAAAAGGTCAGTCTTCATTCCAATCCCAAAGAAAGGCAATGCCAAAGAATGCTCAAACTACCACACAATTGCACTCATCTCACACGCTAGTAAAGTCATGCTCAAAATTCTCCAAGCCAGGCTTCAGCAATATGTGAACTGTGACTTCCCAGATGTTCAAATAGGTTTTAGAAAAGGCAGAGGCACCAGAGATCAAATTGCCAACATCCGCTGGATCATGGAGAAAGCAAGAGAGTTCCAGAAAGACATCTATTTCTGCTTCATTGACTATGCCAAAGCCTTTGACTGTGTGGATCACAATCAACTGTGGAAAATTCTGAAAGAGATGGGAATACCAGACCACCTGACCTGCCTCTTGAGGAACCTGTATGCAGGTCAGGAAGCAACAGTCAGAACTGGACATGGAACAACAGACTGGTTCCAAATAGGAAAAGGAGTACGTCAGGGTTGTATATTATCACCCTGCTTATTTAACTTATATACAGAGTACATTATGAGGAATGCTGGGCTGGAAGAAGCACAAGCTGGAATCAAGATTGCTGGCAGAAATATCAATAACCTCAGATATGCAGATAACACCAGCCTTATGACAGAAAGTGAAGAGGAACTAAAAAGCCTCTTGAGGAAAGTGAAAGAGGAGAGTGAAAAGGTTGGCTTGAAGCTCAACATTCAAAAAACAAAGATCATGGCGTCTGGTCCCATCACTTCATGGGAAATAGATGGGAAAACAGTGGAAACAGTGTCAGACTTTATTTTTGGGGGCTCCAAAATCACTGCGGATGCTGACTGCAGCTGTGAAATTAAAAGACGCTTACTCCTTGGAAGGAAAGTTATGACCAACCTAGATAGTATATTAAAAAACAGAGACATTACCTTGCCAACAAAGGTCCGTCTAGTCAAGGCTATGGTTTTTCCCGTGGTCATGTATGGATGTGAGAGTTGGACTGTGAAGAAAGCTGATCGCCGAAGAATTGATGCGTTTGAACTGTGGTGTTGGAGAAGACTCTTGAGAGTCCCTTGGACTGCAAGGAAATCCAACCAGTCCATTCTAAGGGAGATCAATCCTGGGTGTTCATTGGAAGGACTGATGCTAAAGCTGAAACTGCAATACTTTGGCCACCTCATGGGACGAGTTGACTCACTGGAAAAGACTCTGATGCTGGGAAGGATTGGGGGCGGGAGGAGAAGGGGATGACAGAGAATGAGATGGCTGGATGGCATCACCGACTTGATGGACATGAGTTTGAGTGAACTCCAGGAGTTGGTGATGGACAGGGAGGCCTGGTGTGCTGTGATTCATGGGGTCGCGGAGAGTTGGACACGACTGAGCGACTGAACTGAACTGAAATGAATACATTAGGTGATAGAATCTGGATTTAGGAGGGTCTTGATCAACTACAAATGACTCAGTCATAAAAAGGTAAAATTTCATTGGGACAAAAATCAAATCCTGTTTTGATTTCTAAAAGCATACTTGTATAAAGACAGGATGGAGAAATATAAAGATAGTAAAGGATATAAAAAAGATATAGGGGTTTTAGTTTGCTGCATATTTAATGTGCCTCACTGGAGTGGTGTGACTGTAAAAGTAGTAGAATTTTAGCTGCACCAGTAGAAAGGTATATTGTTCAAAACCAGGCAGCTGCTCTGCCCGACCTGTTCAGGCCCTGCTGATACAGTGCTGGGAGCCATGATATAAATGGGGTGTATTTAGGGGAGAGAAATGGCATTGGAGGAAGACCCAAAAGGACTGAGAAGCAAGGACTTCAGGAAGGTGTGATAGCTGTCTATTAATGATTTAAAAAGTGTTAGAGAAATTTAACTAGACTCCTTGATGAGTGAAAGCTTCAGTGAGGTGAATTTTGCCAGGCTGCAAGGAAGAGCAATCTGGGTGTTGAAATGGCTATGTTGAAGGTCTCCTTGTCACTAGGAAGGGCTGAGGGCGTGCTTGTCAGGACTGTCACAGAGGACACCCCTGTATTGGTTGGAGTCAGACCAAATACAGACACCAGACGGTTCACGCAGCACCTTCTTTATTTCCAGCATTTCACTAGACAATGGAGCCTCAGATGGCTCCTGAACTTTCTTGATTCTATTTGAGCCAAGAATTTATGTTGAGAATGGAGTGGTTCAGGAAAACCTCCACTGTAACATTTTGTTGATATTCTTATCTGGGCTTTTGGTACCCAGCACAGTAGCTACTAGCCATGTGTGACTATCTAGTACTTGAAATATAGGTCCTGCTGAGATGAGCTCTAAGTATAAAATACACATCTGGTTTCAAATAACTAGAACGTACTTTTTATACTCGTTGCATACTGAGATAATATTTTTAATATATTATTGGGTTAAATAAAATATTTTAAAAACTAATTTTACCTGTTTCTTTTTACTCTTTTTAAGTGTAGCTTCTATGAAGTTTAAAATTATTTTCGTGGCTTGCGTTATATTTCTCTAGGAAGTGCTGCTCTAGAATTCAGAGCTAACTAACTTGTTTGACTTTTCTCTTCTCTTATTTGTAGACCTGAGAAGATGGCTAAACTGCCCGTGATTTTGGGCAATCTGGACATTACAATTGATAACGTTTCATCAGACTTTCCCAGTAAGTGTACGTTCTGTGTAATAAACAGACCAGCTTTTGTTTGGTTTTTACTTCAGTTTGTTTGTTTTTAATTTTTATTTTAGATTATGTCAACTCATCATACATTCCTACAAAGCAATTTGAAACCTGTACTAAAATGGCAATTACGTTTGAGGTGGAGGAATTTGTACCCTGCATCCCTAAACACACTCAACCTTACACCATCTACAACAATCACCTGTATGTTTACCCTAAGTCCTTGAAATATGACAGTCAAAAGTCTTTTGCCAAGGTGAGTGCCAAGATTGAGTTTTTATTTAATTTTTAAATAATTTGTTTTAGTTGTTTGTTTATTGCTGGCTGCACTGGGTCTGCATGCTGCTCGAGGGCTTTCTCGAGTTGTGCACGCGCTTAGTTGCTCCGCAGCATGTGGCCTCTTTCCCAACCAGGGACTGAACCTGTGTCCACTGCATTGGCAGGCAGGTTTTAACTGGACACCAAGGTAGCCCAAGTTTTCTTTTCGATACCAAACTTTCTTAGGTTTTTGGCTTCTCATGTTCTTTCATAAATATTTGCATACTTTAATCTTTTTTTAAATTCTCTTTTTTATGTAACTGTTGCTGCAGGCCAGAAATATTGCTATTTGCATTGAATTCAAAGATTCAGATGAGGAAGACTCTAAGCCTCTGAAGGTTGGTACTTTATGGTGTCCGCGTTTTTCCATTTTAAAAATGCAGTTCCTGATACTGCACAGCTAAAGGGACTTCGCACATTTTAGTTGACACAAACACAAAACATGTGACATCACAGACTACAGCCACATACACTGAACCTTACAGAACAGGAATAGCTGAGTGCTTGCTCTTAATTGGCAAGTTCTGTTTTGTAACATTCTTTAGGGATGGGGTTTTCTTATGCATATTCAGTTCAGTAAACATATCATGTATTTCGCTTGAAAATGTTGATTCTAGTTGTAATAATAATAGTAGTAGATTATTGGTGATGTTTATTGAGTGCTTACTATATTCCAGGCTCTGCTTGTAGAGCCTTATAGATATTAGATTCCTTTAATGCTCCTAACAGTCTTTTGAGTTAGGAATTATTATTATCTCCTTTTTTTTTTTCATGATGGGACTAATGCTCAGAATTTAAATGAATTGTTCAGGACCATGCATTAGTGGAACCGGTGTTCAAACCCAGGCAGTCTGGCTCCAGAACCCAAATTCTTCACTCTAACTATGTGGAAGTGACTTTCCCCAAAGGGAAGGAGATAATATGTGAAGAATATAATACAGTTTTTGCCCTCAAGAAATTCATAGTTTGGTGGGAAAGTCGGTCATGGAGGAAAAGCTCCTGACACATAGAAGATACAGAAATGGTTTTTTGGATAAAACCGAATGATTAGTATAAAAAATTGCCAAAAGGACACAGGAAAGGAATGAATCATTTCTTAAAGGATGCATGAGAGTTTGCTTGTTGTACATGGAAGGGAAGGTTGTTCAGACTGAGGGATTGTGTCGGCAAAGGCATGGAGGTGAAAGTAAGCAGTGAGCTGTTGCTGTCCACAGAGTGGAGTAGGGGTAGGGGAGGGCTGGGAGGTGAGCGAGGGAAGTAAGGGGTCTTGTGGGTCTGGAGTCTTGTAAGCAGGAGAAATCTTTCAAAGGGGGCTTTGTTTATGCTATAGGAATGCTGCTTTCTTTATGACACATCTGAGTTTAATTTCTTGCTCTATTGATTGAATTCTGGTATCTCCTTTTGCTAATTCTTGTTTTAGTGCATTTACGGCAGACCTGGTGGGCCGCTATTCACAGAAAGCGCCTTTGCTGCGGTTTTACACCATCACCAAAACCCAGAATTTTATGATGAGGTAAGTGAGGTTTTCAAGGGAAAACCTAGTTTAACCAGTTCTGAGGAAAACTCTAATTTCTTTGCCTAGCAAAGCAAAATTCAAGAGAAGCTGCATATAACACTGAAATTACAGCGCTAGAACTAAATGTTGAAATATTTAGTTCACTTAATTTTTCTATTATAAGAGCAACACATTTATTAAAAAAAATAAGTTGGAAATTACAGGTAATACAGAAAAGAAAAAGTCAAAATTCTTCCTGTATCACTACCACAATTAATATTCTCACCTATTTCTGTTCAATTGCATACTTAAGTATAGTTAAACATCTGTTGGACCTGAGAATCATCTTTATTTTTGGGTTTCCCTGGTGGCTCAGACAGTAAAGAATATGCCTGCAATGCAGGAGACCCAAGTTCGATCCCTGGGTTGGGAAGATCCCCTGGAGAAGGAAATGGCAACCCACTCCTAGTATTCTTGCCTGGAGAATCCCATGGACAGGGAAGACTGGGAGGCTACAGTCCATGGGGTCACAAAGAGTCAGACACAACTGAGCGACTAACACACACACATGTAGAATTATAATGTAGTTCACTCAAACTACTATGTGAATTCTGCTTTTAAATGGTCAAACCTGGTTTTTCATTATGGCTTGGCTGTGGGAACAAAATGGCATCTCTCATGTGTTTTCCAGTTCTTTCTAGAGTTGAAATACCAACTTTCCTGTTTTGGGTCAGTGAATTTAGTCCATTCATGCTACTGTAACAAAATACCATAAACTGGGTGGCTTGTAAAGAGCAGATATTAATTGCTCTTGGTCCTGGAGGCTGGAAGTCTAGGATCAGGGTGCCAACCAGCATGGTCAGGTGAGGGCCACCTCCCAGGTCACAGACTTCTCAGTTGTGTCCTCACATGGCAGGAAGGACTGGGGAGCACTATAGAATCTCTTACAAGAGCATTAATCCCATTCATAAGGGCTCCATCCTCATGACCTAATCACCCCAAAGACCCCACTTACTAATACCATCACCTTTGGAGCTAGGATTTCAGTTTATAAATTTGTGGGGTGGACACAAACAGTTAGACCATAACAGTGTGTTCAGGATCCATTTCTTCAGCAGTCTCATATCCCTTTAACTGCAGGCGTTAAATCAGTTTGGAGACCAAACGCCCGTTTGTGCACGGGTGACATGTTGTTTTGGAATATAAGAAAGATTGTTATTTTTGTCTTCCCTGCAGATTAAAATAGAATTGCCCACCCAGCTACATGAAAAGCACCACTTGCTGTTCACATTCTTCCACGTCAGCTGCGATAATTCAAATAAAGGGAGCACGAAGAAAAAGGACGTCGTTGAAACACAAGGTTTGAATGTCATTATCCCTTTGATTGTTCATTGCTTGTGCATTAGGTTCTTAAATTTCGTTTTGGTTCTAAATTTGCATAGTTTCACTGAAGGAGTGTTTAGATGACATTCGAGAAGGTAGCATGCCCGGCTCACATGTGTACGTTTTATAGGAGATAGTTTGAGAATTCTCATCCCATGGAGGCCAACATGTGTTGTGACTCTTTTCTGCAGAGGCTGTTTTCTGAGTCTTCTCAGTTTCTTTGATTGGTATCAGCAGTTCTTAAAGATCAGGCCGTTTAGTAACATGGCTGTCTTCATACGTTTTCCTACACTTACAATGATTTTTGTTGTTGTTGTTGTTCTTTGTTTCAACAGTTGGATATTCCTGGCTTCCTCTCCTGAAGGATGGAAGGGTGGTGACTAGCGAGCAGCACATCCCTGTCTCAGCCAATCTCCCGTCTGGCTACCTAGGCTTCCAGGAGCATGGGATGGGCAGGGTATGGGACTTTTAAGATCGGTTTACCCCAGTTCCTTCCAAAAGCATTAAAGATCAGCTGAAACAACAGTAACACACAAAAGCATGCAGTATTTTTGCCAGTCCCAATATTTTGGTTTTAGTTATTCATTTTACAAATAAACTGAGCCCATTGGAAGGTTTCCCTGGTGACTCAGATGGTTAACAATCAACCTGCAATGTGGGAGACCTGGGTTCAATCCCTGGATTGGGAAGATCCCCTGGAGAAAGGAACAGTTACCCACTCCAGTATTCTTGCCTGGAGAATTCCACGGACAAAGGAGACTGGAAGGCTACAGCCAAAGGAGTTGCAAAGAGTCAGACATGACAGAGTGACTTTCACTGGGCCACTGGAAGGCAGTGCTGGTAATAGTTATCATAATTTAGAGTTATAGTTTGGGCATTTTATAAGCCCTGAACTGCACTGCTTCAGCAGGGAAATGGAAACTTGAGGATGAGATGGGAATTTGTCTCTGCAAATTAGCCATGCTCAAATAAGCACATGTTCTTACAGCCATGCAAATGATTAGAAATTATGTTCCAGCTTATTCTAAGTCTAGTAAGCAAATCCCTTATCCAGTTCGTAGCCCTTTCTGATACATTTCTGATTCATGAAAGCCTGAATCTTCTCAGATTTCTCCAATTGGTTTGTTGGTTTTATATTCTTTTTAGCCATCTTAAATTTTATCAACTTCAGTTTTATAACATACTTAGTTAAGATCTGGTTCATTTCATTGTGAATGGCTTTTAATATCTCTGCATTTAAATAGCGCCAAATTTGGGCCAGTGTTATGGACAGATACTTAAAATACTCAAAAATAAGGGTAAAATCATAATAATATTCAGTTGTTACGATTGTTGTTATTCAGTTATTATTCCTAGTCTGAAAATGAGAAAAGTGGAGGTTTCAGAAATAAAAACAAGAACAAACATGACCAACCGTTTTCAGGAGCTAGGAATACTTACTATGCTGTTTATTTTATCTGGTACCTTATGCCATCACTTTCAAAATCCTGAGTTCAAGTTCGGTCAAGTGATTGGTAAAATTGGAACCTTTCCCTCTCAGATGGACAATAATTTGTAGAGCTACAACTATATAGAAAAGATAGCTTAGACACTATTAAGAAGAGCATTGTACTTGGGAGAAGAAAGTGGGTATGGTTACATGCCTACTATGAACCAGGCATAAATAACAAGTCAGTGAAGCTGTCTGGCATTCAGTGCTTTGTCAGTACACTCAACTGAAGATGCTGTTTGAAGCCAAGGTCACTAATCTGTTGGGACGTTTTCTTTCCCTCCATATTTTTTCAGCATTATGGTCCAGAAATTAAATGGGTAGATGGAAGCAAGCCTCTGCTCAGAGTTTCAACTCATCTGGTCTCTACAGTGTACACTCAGGTACATGCTGTTCCATTAAAATTAGCAGTGACGGCTCTGTGAATGAATTTGCATGGTTTTATTGGCAGAATAAAATCGTAATTGATATGTTACATAGATATATTTTCACTCTGTAAGTCCTTTTGTAAAGAAAGAAAGTACATATAAGGAGCACTCATGTAATGATATAAATGGATAGTACAAGTAACAGTTCTCATAATAAATTTTCCACTTTTGTTGGAGGACCTTTGAAGTCTTTTATTTTTTTTAATTTTATTTTTATATGTTGTTTCATAGTCTGAATAAAACACGCATGCTGCGGATGCAAACACCTCTGTGTCCACACCAGATATGCTAACAGGCTTTCCTTTTCCTTTCTTCTTTTATCTCCGCAGGATCAGCACTTACATAATTTTTTCCAGTACTGTCAGAAAACTGAATCCGGAGCCCAGGCCTTAGGGAGTGAACTCGTAAAATACCTTAAGGTATCAGATGTCTTTCTTAGTAACTCCCTTTTTTCTGTTTGGTGGTGAGTGTTGTCCCCACCCCTGGAAACCTTATAAGGCTGCTCTTCACCAGATGTTCTCATAGTGATAGCGTCTCTAGGGTTTTAGATAGTGGCAGGGAGTAGACTCAGAAATGGTATGACTGCAGTCTTCATCCAACCCCACGTATACTTTTCTCAGGTCGGCACTAAAACATGTGATTCCACGTAGAAAACCAGCCACTTGTAGGTTTTTTCTGTGAGTGCTCACTGCACACAGAGCAGGGTCACAGGAACATAAAAGATGGTGACTTTAGTCCCACTGTTAAGTAACTTCTGGTTCATCGTAGGGGACAGCGTAACCTTGGTCAATGTGTTCTAGGTGGGAAAAAAAAAAACAGAAATAATGCACATAAACTCCTGAGGGCAGGAGCAGAAGGGGATGACAGAGGATGAGATGGCTGGATGACATCACCAACTCAGTGGACAGGAGCTTGAGCAAACCCTGGAAGACGGTTAAGGACAGGGAAGGCTGGTGTACTGCAGTCCATGGGGTTGCAAAGAGTCGGACACAACTGAGTACACAACAACAATGCATGTAACCAGCCCTAGCTTTGTGCAGACAGGAGGCTCCTGGAGTGAGCAGGAGGGTTGGTCCAGGGGAGTCTCACCCAGAACGTGATTCCAGGGGTGCAATAGCTAAAAATGTGTTCTAGACATTGGGACAAAACAGAAGAAGTGTGAGAAGTGGAATTGGTTTGATTTAAGCAAGGAAAATGAAACGGGGATTCTGAAATCCCTGTTTCAAGTCCCCTTTCAGCTACATCATAGGAGCCATGTGACTTGAAGAAGAACCTTTTATTCATTCTGCATTGCTACTCTAACAAATTACTGCAGACTCGGTGGCTTTAGCGACTTCACTTTCACTTTGGTGGCTTTAAACAACACGGATCTGTTTTCTGGCACTTCTTGTAACTCTGAAATCTGACATGAGTCTCACTGGGCCAAACCCAGCATGTAACAGGGCTGAGTTCCTTTCTGTAAGCTCTGGGGGTTGATCTATTTCCCACCCTTTTCCAGGTCCTAAAGGCTCCTTCATTCCTTGGCTTATGGCCCCTTCCCGCATCTCAAAGCCAACAATGTTGCATCTCGGAGCATTCTTCCCCACCACTCCCCTGCTCCCTTTTTGACTCCTAAGGACCCTCGTGATTGCTTTGGGCCCTCCTGGATAATCTAGCAGAGTCCCCCATCTCAAGGCCAGCTAATCTGACTAGCAGCCCTAATTCTCCTTTGCCATGTAACATAGTCACAGGTTCTGAGGCTTTGGACATGGACATCTTTGTCCAGTAGCCTGGTTGCCACTGTCTCCGTTTGTTTCAATGGGTTTCTTCCGTCCATATTTGAAGCTGAGTGGAAATTTCTTGGGGTCGGTTTACTTTTAAAATGATAACACGAACCTTGCCATCCCACGCCCGTAGAGCCTGCATGCGATGGAGGGTCACGTGATGATCGCCTTCTTGCCCACCATCCTAAACCAGCTCTTCCGCGTCCTCACCCGAGCAACCCAGGAGGAGGTCGCAGTCAACGTGACACGGTGAGCGAGGCGAAAGGTGGTACGCTTCTCCCCTTTCCGTCTGTCCGCATCTGGAGCACAGCCATACACATCTGGGGTGCCAGTGTGTGTTGAACATGATATTTAAGAAACCTCCTTTGACCCCATATGTGGGGACCCCATCCAATGCCTTCTTTCCTCGTTTCCTCTGGTGCCAATAGCATCATCATTGTTCTACTGCTACTGTGCTAATAATGAAATGTTTCCATTTCCACATTACTATTCATTGCTCTGTTCATTCCTGTGGTGTGTAGGGTCATTATTCATGTGGTTGCCCAGTGCCATGAGGAAGGATTGGAGAGCCACTTGAGGTCATATGTTAAGGTATGTAAATTAAACTGCCCCGGTCATTCACATCTGTGGCTCTCCAACTTTTCTTCTAAGGACCTACTCTATTTTCCTTAAATCTAGTTATTTGAAGATGTATCTGGGATAACACTTAACACCTCTGCTTTCTCTTCTATCCCTGCAGCCAGTGCCTGCACCTGAATGAGGGGGAAGTCCAGAGAGGGGCAGCCTTCGTTTATTTCCTTAATTTCATCCTTTCAGCTGCATTTCTTTCTTTAAGGGTTTTTCAAATAATGTGACCCAAATGATACAGAGGTTTAAAGATGGAAGGTTAGCTCTAGCCACCTTCAAATTGGACTATGTAGGAAAACAAGAGATGACATTAGATAAATGTCAACAAGTTCATCATTTACGTACAATATTCAGTGAACACAGTGACCTTTACTGTTCTCAATAGTTACACATGTTCTGTTTAGCCTTGAACACCTTATATTTAAACTAAGTTGGGGTGCTTCAAGGAATCAGTGGCTGCATGTCAGTCATGTGACACGTTGATTAAACTTTGGGGAGGTACTTCTGTCCTGGAAGACCCACCAGCTGAGTCAGAGGATTCACATGTTTTGATGGGTTCCCTGAAGACACCCTGGGCTCCCTCTTCCTGTCACATGACACCCACCCTTCCCACCTTCCGTGTCCACACCTTCCTCTCCCACCCATCAGTGGTACCTGGTCCCTGGTCTCCATCCTTGGGAGCCTCTCCAACTCTCAATCCATCTTGGAGAACCAGTGCACTAAAGTATCTTTCCCCTTTCTTCAAAGTATGCATATAAGGCTGAGCCATATATTGCTTCCGAATACAAGACGGTGCACGAAGAGCTGACCAAATCCATGACCACGATTCTCAAGCCTTCTGCAGACTTCCTCACCAGCAACAAACTACTCAAGGTACATTGGGAGGGCCAGTGTGGCTTTGCGGTAGGCACATTGAAAAAACTTCAAACTTCACGGCCTGATCAGTTTCACCCTCTTTGAGCTTTTGGAGACAGCACCTCCTCAAAGCGGGTAACAGAGTTAACTCTTCAGTACCAACTTTGCTGCTTATGCTTGTGCTCCAGAGAGAGCCACAAGGCATTACTGCATTCAGAGTTTCACAGTCATGTCAGACCAGCAGTGGACACTGAGTTAGAGACTATAGAGGCAAGTGTCCGCAGGTGGGCGTCAGTTGAGAGGAAAGGCCTCGTATGAGATCCAGGGGCGCCTGTGGCTGGCTGTGCCATGTGAGGTGGAAGCGCCCAGTTTCCCAGTGGGATGGCGCTGTTTACTGTTGGACACCTGGAAGCAGGTGCATATCTGCTTTACCCCTCAGGTCCAACCATCTGTCAAGGGGTTCAGCTGTGCTTTCAGGTCACACTTGTTTCGTCTCAGTGACCTTACTAAGAGAGTAAATGCCTTGTCTTCTGATTTGTTGTTTTCCTTACTGGATTTTTTTTTTTCAGTATTCGTGGTTTTTCTTTGAAGTTTTGATAAAATCCATGGCTCAGCATTTGATAGAGAACTCCAAAGTTAAGGTATGTCACTTCCTCTCAAGATTCACCTGGCAGTTCTCAGGGGAAGGTCTCTTTCATTGTAGCCAACACTTATTAAAGCTCTCTGGGTGCCAGTCCCAGTACTGCTCTAGGGGCTTTCTGAGTAGTAAGGCATTTTAGCTTTACAATAACCCCACAGGCAGAAGTGCTAGTCTCACCCCTTGTTTTATGGATGAAGAAGCTAAGACCAGAGTGCGTGAGTGCCCACGGCCGTGCTGTGGCTCACAGAGGGGAGGCGGCTTTGTGACCAGTCCATCTCCAGAGCCCACACTCATGGAGCACTGTGTTGTTAAAAAACAGAAGTGTGTCTTTTCCTTTGACTAGCTTAGAAATCTTCACATTTGTGGAAATAGGAGTAGCAGTTTAAGCATTCATTTAAAATGTAATTACACGGTGTTTCTTAAGTGTCTTGAACATGGTAGAGTGTTCTTAGGAACTTGGATGGGAAAATCTAATATGACCACACAGCCTTGGTAGCCAGTGAGTGGACTCAGAGACATAACTCCATCCCTGCCAGATACCTCCTCCCTGTGGTTCCCAGATGTGTGTGACTCTCTGGGTCCCAGGCTGTCCCTGGTCCCTGCTGGTCTCTGCCACAAGATGAACTGACTCTGGACTGACACCACCGCTGGCTGTCTGAGGCTCAGTGTAGATATATATTTGTAGAATTCCAACGCAGTAAACCCAGGTGGCCATGGGCAGAATTGCTTCTAAGACTCTCTGGGTCCCAGAAGTGCTGTGTGATGGGATTCTTGCTGCATCTTAGCTCTACAGAAGGGGGCCTTGGGGCGTGTGGGCAGCAGCTGCATCTTAGCTCTGCAGAAGCAGGGTCTCGGGGCGTGTGGTCGGGCGCAGCGGGCGCTTGAGCAGGGAGAGCCGTCTTGGAGCCCAGCAGCCCCCACAGTGAATGTGGGAAGGATAAGGGGGCCCGAGGGAGGGAAGCTTGAGCTCTGGGCCCCCTGGACCAGGAATCTGGGTACAGAGCAAGGCTGGGGAAGGACTGGTGGATTTTGTCAGGTGGGAGGGTGGTGGTTCAGAACCTAAAGCTGTGCTTTCTGCTATAGAGCCAGTGCTGGAGCCTGAGGAGGTTTCCTTTTTTTCCCCCCTTTTAAATCCAATTTTAGTGCACAGGGAGATGCCAGATGGAGGTGGGCCCTGCCTTCCACAGAGTAACGCACCATCTAAATCACGCCAGCACAGCCTGCCAAGGGAAGAATCTAGCAGATTGTCTCCTTGGCAGTATGCAGCTAACTAGGCACACTCACACACGTGTGCGCGCACACACACACACACCCTCACCATGTTCTGTCATACTGCCTTTCTGTTAAAGATGTCATCTCCTATTCAAGACAGACTCTAGGCCAGTCTTAATCTGCTGAGATGGCCATCACAGGTACAATACTCCGGGGCTTGAACAACAGAAATTCATTTCTTTGTGATTCTGGAGGGGAGAGGTCTGAAAGCAAGGTGTCTGTGGGGCTCGTTTCCTCTGAGGTATCTCTCCTTGGTTTATGGAGGGGTCTTCTTCCTGCTTGTCGGCATCCTAATATCCTCCTCACGTGTCCTGTAAGGTTAAGGCTCATCTTGATGACCTCATTTCATCCTAATTTCCTCTTCGAAGACCCTATCTCCAAAAACGCTCCCATTCTGAGGTGGGCTTAGGACTTCAACATCGGACTTTTGGCGGGTAGTCGGGAAGAGGGACACAATTCAGTTCACAACAAGGCCCTACTGGATTTTCATTATTTTTGTCTTTAAACAAATGGGATCACTTCAGAGACTGGCGACTTCATTATATTTTTTAAAATAGCCAATTTGTTCAGAAGGTATTCACTGAGCCCTTATATGCCAGGCTCAAAGGTTATGCAGTTAAATGCAGTGTGGTTCGTGCCCTCATGGAGATCAGGTGGGAAAATGTGCAGTTAGACCACGGGAGCTATGGTCAAGGAGGTGAGGAAGACGTCTGAAACATTTCTGAGAAGTGTATTTAAAATCAAGTATCAGGTGGCGCTGGTGGCAAAGAATCCACCTGCCAATGCAGGAGAGGCAAGAGACATGGGTTCGATCCCTGGGTCAGGAAGATTCTGCTGGAGAAGGAAATGTCAACCCACTCTGGTATTCTTGCCTGGGAAACCCCATGGACAGAGGAGCCTGGTAGGCTACAGTCCATGGGGTTGCAAAGAGTTGGACACAACTGAGCACACACGGATCAGTGTCATCTAGCTTAGAACTGTGATAGAAAGTTAATAAAGGATTGTGTGTGTTCTTTTCTCAAGATGCCAAAGTAAACCACAGAATTTTGGGGTCAGTAGAGACCGGAAAGCCCCCTTCTTGTGCAGTTACCCCCTTATTTCACAGAGGTGGATGGTGGCAGTCTAGACCCAGGAAATGACTTGCCCAGGATCACACAGCCTCGCAGAACCAAGAATCATGTCAGTCAGCCCCTCACCAGTGTCCTGCCGTTCCCAGGCTATAGCCCAGTTCTCTAGCTCCACAGATAAATATTTAGTTTATCCTTTAGGGCTTTACACAGGCCACTCAAGTGCTGCCATGCACAGCCTTTTCTGTAAGTTAATTATATCCTGGTCTCAAAACAGCATTTGGAGGGTTTTTAGAGGTAGTTTATTTTAAAGCATTCCCGCTTGAAAAGAAACACAGGCATCCAAAAAGAGAATGCTTAACCGTAACATAATTTACTATAAAAAGGGATTCTGAACACCTGCTCACCACTTGCGGGAGTCTGACACTGGTCACTTTTAGAGGGGCTCCCCTCCTCCGTGACTTCTGCTTCCGTGTCACCCAAGATGCTACCCTTTCCCCAAATCATGCCACCCTTCCCTGAAACCACACCTTTTTTATTTTTGTAGGACTTAAAAATTGAAGTAGAGTTGCTTCACAATATTATATAAATTACAGGTTGTACTTGTAATTGTGATTCATAATTTTAAAGGTTATATTCCATCTATAGTTATTATAAAATATTGGCCATATTCCCCTTGTTGTACCATATATCCTTAGAGCTTATTTTACACCTAATGGTTTTCACCTCTTACTCCCTGGCTCTATTTTGCCCCTCCCAATTCCCTTTCCCCATGGTAACCACTAGCTAAATCACACCTTGATCTAGGAACTTCTCTTATGCTTTTTGAAGCCTGCAGTCACTTTGCCTCATATCTTAGGAGTGATGAATTGTATATGGTTGAATTACCTTTTTTAATGTTTGTCTTACATCTGTAGAGTTATATGCCCTAGTCTCCAGTCCCTGTGTTCTGGATTTAGGGAACAAATTCATATTCACCATTTCTGTACCATTGGTGGTTTCCAGAATCATGGTCAAATCCCCATAGAGTATTTCTGTTTTTAGGCTGAAGACTGTCAAAATAATCCAATGTGTTTATAATCCTGACCTTGACATTTTTCCTCATTGGTGAGCCTTGTCTTCAATTGCTGTAAGCAGGCACACACCTGTCTCATAGGAGCACCAGGCCATGGTTCACATAAGAGGTAGACAGTGCTTTCAGTGTCCTTGAAGGCACCCTTCCCAAGAAAGTCTGCCACAAACCAGAACTTGGGGTCATAGAGTGTGATGAGCCTGTGTGTGATGTGTGAAAGTCGCTCAGTCGTGTCCGACTCTTTGCGACCCCATGGATTATACAGTCCATGGAATTCTCCAGGCCAGAATACTGGAGTGGGTAGCCTTTCCCTTCTCCAGGGGATCTTCCCAACCCAGGAATCGAACCGGGGTCTCCTGCATTGCAGACGGATTCTTTACCAACTGAGCTATCCTAGGTCTTCATTTTCCACTCCGAGTGCTGGCCAGGCTGTTTCATCTGACACACATATATGGGGAGGGATGGACCTGCACTCTGTCATGCCAAAGGTGGAGGCAGTATCATGTGTCCACCTTCCCATCCCCAGCCAATCAAACTTTGACGCTTTTGCAGAGGAGAGCTGAGAATCAGAGCCTCTCTCTGAACTAGCATCTGAAATAGTCAATTTCCATACCACCGCAGATGGACCTGCAAAGTTTGGATTGATTACCTGTGACCATTCCAGACTTAAGTATTCCATAGGTGATGTGCTTAGAATGTATAATAAGTAGTTTTGGGGGAAAAATGCAAAATAGGCCTCACTGTGGCCTCCTGAGGAGTTCCTACCCCCAGCCCCACTCTGCCTCTAAGGTCAGCTTATTTTAGGTTTTTCTTCCCTGTGGTTTAGTTTTAGCAGCTATAATTTCAGCAGACTCATTTTGAGTTTCCTTCCCTCCCACGTTGACTCAAGCAAATTGTTAGGGTCCCACCGGTGCTCCTGCAGGAAGCTGGAAACCTGGCTGGGGACAGGCCGAACCTCTTCCCTTAAGTGTCAGTTGTTTAGTTTTCAGCCATTTTCTGGCTTAATTGAGCAAGAAAAGAGCTTTCATTTGAAGAGTGAAAGAAGGGCGGTGTGGTTCCTGTTCTGAGTGGACTGCCCAGACTTCTGAACGATGTGTGAAACTCTGTGCCTATGTGATGGCAGAATGGTTAACAGCCATGCTTCCATCCACGAGGGCATGTTTCAGACAGTGTGTGCTCCAGGCGGAGCATTGAGGAGAGATGCAGGCAGAGTGGAGAGTGCGGCCTCCACCGTGCAGTTGACCGAGTCCTCGAAGAAGGAGAACACGCATTTAGAGGAGAGCATGTGAAGGTGTCCGTGTGAGCTCCAACACGGAAGGACATTCGTGTGGAGCTGGAGCTCCACCTGGGTCTTGGAGGCCGCCTCCCTTGTGGGATGAGAATGAGGGTCCGGCAGAGGAAGGAGCTCATGCCCAGGCTCAGGCTGAGGGTAGAGGGGAAGAGTGCAAAGAGGATTAGCTCAGAGACAGCGATGAGATTGTGGGGGAGCTTTGCCGGCAAGCAGCAGACAGTTAATAGAGAATTTGGAGAGGAAGAGTAGTGACAAGGTGAAATATTAGTGTGCGTTACCAGAGTGGTTGGAAAACTTTTATACCAACAAGTCTGCCTTCCCCCTGGAGTTTGAATAGTCTGCGGGCAGGCAGGCCTCTCACCAGCAGCATCTGTTAGAAGCAGAGATGGTGGGGGCCGGGCCGCCATGGACGCTGCCGCAGCACTGAGAGAAGATCCCGCAGCAGGACTTGGTCAGGAGGTAGCATTTCATTTGGCCAGGAAGTCCATGCCATCTTAGCGTCCTGTCCGGAGCCAGCGCTCATATACTTACTGCCCAAGACGTCAGCTCGTTAGCCAAGGTCGTGCGCTTCCATCTCAGTTTATAGTGCTCTCCGTAAAATCGTCTCATCACCTCAGTCTTTATCACCCTTCCTTGTGCATCTTACCTCATTGCTGCGTTGCCAAATTAGGACTCTTGACAATAGCTGTTTGTCACCAGAGGGAGCTTCATCTCACCCTTCAAAGGCGCAGAGTTATCACCTCCTAATCACTGAGCAGTATTGTTGGTTGGTTGGTATGTTAATTATACACCACTCTTCAGCACACTTCTTTCCTTTTAATAAAAAAATTTGTTATAGAAAATTTTAAAAGGAAAGGGAGTAGTTTAATGAATCTCATGCACCTCCCACACACTCAGCTTCAACAGTTATCAACACTCTGCCATTCTAGCTTTATGTATCCACCCCGCATAGTTCTCTTTTTCCTAGACTATTTTAAGAGCATGTCCTCAATATTTTATCATTTCCTTTGTAAAACTATAGTGTATAATATCCAATGAGTAAAGCCTCTAAAGAGTAACCATTGCACCGTGATGACACTCAATACAGTTGGCAATATTTCTTTATTATCATCTAACACCCCCTCTGTATTCACTTTCCCCCAGGTGTCTCGAAAGTGTCATTTTACAATTGGTCTGAATCAGGATCTAAGCACCGTCCACACATTGCCTTGGGTTGGTGTGGCCCTGAAGTTTTCTTGGACCCTCACCCTGTTCCTTCTCCATTTGTTTGTTTCTTAACGCATGTACTTGTTGAAGAAAGTAGGCCACCTGACCTGCAGAATTCCCCACACTCCAGATCTGGCCAGTTGTACGCTTGCAGTAATGCATTGCATGATTCTCTGTACCCTCTGTTTCTTGTGTAGTGATATCTAGAGGCTAAACTTCTTTCAGGTTTGATTTCCTTTGTGGCAAGGATACACCTTAGCTGGCACTCCTGTATCTTACAAATCAGGAGGTATAGGATGCCCGGTTGTCCCACTTTTAGTTGTGATACTATTGACTCATAGGTCCATGCAGTCCACCCTATCCCTCCATTATAGAATTTTCTACCCACTTATCATGGTTTAAGCAACTGTTAACTCAGAGCCATTTGGTAGGCTTTTCTTGGGAGACCTTGTTTTTTAGGAGTGGCTGGTTTGGGAACTGGCAGTCATGCTTAGTGGTTAGAGTTGGCCTTGCCTGAGTTCATCCTGATAGCTAATGGTTGATGGAGGCTGACACCTCAGGATCTAGAGTTACTGGTTTGCCAGAATGGAACAAAATCCTTTTGGAATTTCAGATTTTACTGTTCTGTTTTTGAAAGTAGATAAACTTCCAGTTCTTATGACTTGATCCTTCCCTCACTGGATTCTTGAGTTTATGTACATTTACAAAGACTGTCTTATTATTGGTGTGAGAACTGAGATTATTGTGAAGCTGGAGTTCCAAAATTTCATTATAGTTTCTGGCATTTAAAGCATAAAATAATGCATGCTATCATACCAAAATACCTAGGCTCCGGCTCTAGTTTTACAAAATACTGTTAGTTTGCTATTAAGATACTGGTTTGCCTGCTCCAAAATAGGCCAAAATAATAGTGGCTTCGATAAGACAATAGGTTCATTTCTGTCTCTTAGAAAATTTTGAGCCATAGGCAGCTCAAACAGTGGGAAACTTGTCCTGCAAGGTCATTTGGGGACTCACACTCCTATCCAATTATCCAGTCCAGGTATCATCCTTGTCTGCATGGTTGAGAAGCTGGCTCACCACCACTGCACATTCCAGGCAGTGGCAAAGAGGAGGATTTGGAAGGCAAGCGTAACTTCCTCTTCCAGCCCATTGGCCAGAAGGAGTCACATGGCCATTATCTTGCCACAGGTTATGGTGGGAAATGTAGCCTCTAGCTGGGAGGCCATGTGTCCCTGTCAAACCCCGGCGTTCTGCCACTAAAAGGGGGAAGGGAAGGAAGGATATTAAAGGTCAGTTAGTATTCTTTATAGAATCTTTTCAAGCTTCAGTTTCCCCTCGTCTGTAACATAGGGATGGAAACACCCCTGCTGTGGGGTTAGTGTCACATGCGTGCATGGACTATCCAATACAGCCCGCTTCCCATTCCGGATCCTTGGTAAATTGTTCCACTTATGGAGCGGGAGAGGGGAGGAAGAGGCAGTGCGGCCTTACAGAGCAGAAAGCACACAGGCCTTGAACTCACTGTATGAATAGATCCAGGTTTGAGTCTCTGTTATCGTTCATTATGTGACTGAAGACACATTTACCTGACCTCTCTGATCCTCTATAAAAATGAGAGTGTTTAAGAATTTAATGAAAAATTTATATAAAAATATCTAGTACAGTGCCCAGTACGCTAAGTGATCTGTGTGTTATTTCTCAGGTATGTATTCCTGACAGAGAAAAAAATTATTATGTAAAGTTAAAGAGGACTCCTTCTGAGCGGTTTCAACTAGTGACATACAGTCACCATTCTTTGTGTTCACTTTGAATACTTGAGGCTTAACCCTAAGCCAGTGCTTTCTAAAGCAATCTCTGAATTTTATCTTGGCTGATTTGAATGCCTGTACCTTTCAGACAAAACAATTCCACTTAAAAAAGTAATCAGCATTTGCTCTAAACCCTTTTCAGCTCTTGCGAAACCAGAGATTCCCCGCCTCCTATCATCATGCGGTGGAAACTGTTGTGACTATGCTGATGCCTCACATCACGCAGAAGTTCCGAGATAACCCGGATGCATCCAAGAATGCCAACCACAGCCTGGCTGTGTTCATCAAGGTAGGGGGGGCCTCCAGCAGGGAGGGCATCCACCGGGGGCCGAATGTACTCTGAGTGACTCGTACGCAGTAGATGCTCAGTGAATGTGTTTATGCCAGAGGATGAACTTATTCACAGTAAACACTGACTTGAACCCAACTTTCCACGGCAGCCTGAGTACTTACCCTTGTGGGTTGTTTCCTCCGCAGAGATGTTTCACCTTCATGGACAGGGGCTTTGTCTTCAAGCAGATCAACAACTACATCAGCTGCTTTGCTCCTGGAGATCCTAAGGTAGTGTGTGCCTGCGTGTGCGTGTGTGTGTGTGTTACTCACTGTTCTTTTTGTCTCCGGGTGAATCCAGATATCCATCTATTTCTCTGGGTTCACATCAGAATTTTCTTTCAGTCCCAGAGGCACCAGATATCCATCTATTTCTCTGGGTTCACATCAGAATTTTCTTTCAGTCCCAGAGGCACTACTCACTGCCCTCACTTGGAGATACTATTACTGACTAGTACTCACAGTGGTATGTGAGATAGTGTGTGTGTGTGTGTGTGTGTGCGCGTGTGTGCGTGCAGTTAGTCACCAGGTCGTGTCCGACTGTTTGTGACCCCGTGGACTCCTCTGTCCATGGGATTTCCCAGGCAAGAATACTGGAGTGAGTTGCCATTCCCTTCTCCAAGGGATCTTCCCAACCCAGGGATCAAGCCCACATCTCCTGCATTGGCAGGCTGGTGTTTTACCACTGAGCCACCAGGGAAGCCCATGTGAGATATTAGAGACATGGTAATTCCAAATGCAACATAAACATACCTGTTGGTTTTTCTCATAAACACCCGAAATGACTTCTCAGCTGCAAAACTAAAAGTATTCATGTTACAAATCATAGTATATTTAACCAGGTAACAGAAGGAACCACACAGCCTTTCTCTGCTAGAATTTTCTGTTTCTTCCCTTGTGTGTCTATTTTAAAGGTCTCCCTTTCTCATTTTTTTCTTGCTTTGAATCTGGTCTGTAATTATAAGCTGCCTGAAATCCTTTATTGAAGTTGGAGGAGCATAAATAATAAATGTCCTGAAAGTCAATGGAGGACATTATTAGGCAAAATGTGTTCCCCAAGTTCAAGTGAATCCCTGATGCCATGCTGAAATCTGTAAAGTAGCCTAGAACATGTAGCCCTGAGGCAGGGAAGAAGCCATAGGCAGCGTGTCATTCATTAGGGGTTTCTTAGGAGGCTGTTCAGAGTATCCATAACTTATGACTATAACTGTTTTTTTCCTGCAGACCCTCTTTGAATACAAATTCGAATTTCTCCGTGTGGTGTGCAATCATGAACATTATATTCCTTTGAATTTACCAATGCCATTTGGAAAAGGCAGGATTCAAAGATATCAAGGTAATCTATCTTTAAATATATTAACCCTAGTCTTTTCAAAAAGAGAGAAATAAGAGAATTAGTTCACACATGACATTAAGAATATCTGACATTTTTCATTGGTGATTTCATTTTTTTGTTTGGTCCCATTTTTTAAAAAAATTGATAAAATGCTTCATAGGAGCTTAACTTTATTTTTAGCAAACTTACCCAGACTGTTGATCATGCTAGTGTGACTCTTTTTTCATTGAACAATTCCATTGCTTAAACAATAGAAATCCTTTTTATTTACCGTAGTTTATTTTTATTTGTTTCACTTTTCCTTTTTTCTTACGAATTAGCTTTTCTTTCACCAACTGTGGAGTCAAATGACACTCCTGTAGGTAGGTGTGGGGTGTGACGCTTGCTTTCTTGCATCTTCCTCCTTTAAAAGAAAAAGAATGCAAGTGATTGCTGAAATGCTTATGTGTGCTCTGCATTTAGGCATTTCCCACGTACTTGGATCAATTTTAAGTGAATTTGTTCTCACTGTAGCTAACACATTACCGTGACATCCCCGGGAGGCGACTTGATTTTTGCTCCTGGGATCACTAGGTCCTCTAGGAGGTTTCTTTAAGAAGTAAAGCAAACAAACAAAAAAACCCTGCTTCACTTCTAAAGTGTATTCTCCCACTGTTCTCCTCGTCCTTGTTTACAGCAGTAGCAGTAACCTTTGTCTCATGCAACACGGCTTCTCACATGCTTTCTGTGTTTGCATGGTGAGTCTTTATTAACTGTTCTGTATCCTTTCTGAGTTGGAAGAGAATTAAGCTCACGGAGATTTCTTTGTCTTCACTCAGTAAGTCGGTTGACTCCATCTAGTCCCTCGGCTCTATCACAGTGCAGTATTTAGCACCTTGTACGTGCTCAGGATTATTTATGCTGCAGGAGAGAAAAAGTGAAAGGATGCCACCAAACTGTTTGTCATTGCCTAGTCACTCAGTTGTGTCTACCTCTTTGCAACCCCATGGAGCCCACGAGGCTCCTCAGTCCATGGGATTCTCCAGGCCAGAATACTGGAGTGGGTTTCCATTTCCTTCTCCATCAAATTATTAATGACACCTAAATCAAGTGACCCTGAAATTCAGGCAGAAATACACAAAGGCATTCTTTTAGAGAGATAAATATCTTAAATTCCCAAAAGAGGCTCAAATTGCCTTTAAAGAGCAAGATAGGGACTGTGGCCTGACATTGGTTATCATGCATTCAGCAAATATTTGCCCAGCACCAACTCTGCCTAACCTTGGGATACAGTTGTGGACAACAAGGATGAAGTCCCTGGCTGTCAGAGTGATGAGTGCTAAGGAGAGGAAAAGTGAGGGAACGGGATAGGAAGTGGGTGACATTGAGATCAAGTGGCCAGGAAGAGCCTCGGTGAGAAGGTGACTTTGAGGTAATGATTGAGAAAGGTACAGGGTTGAGCATTCTGGGCCATTCAGATTCTCCTGCCCAACCCTGCCCCACTGCCTGTCTCCCCCTGAGCTGTTCCCCACACGCCAGACACCTGCTGGTCCCAGCTCCTCACTCCTGATACTTCTCAGCCTCACACAGCACCTCGCTGGGGTCCTCGTGTTCCTCCCAGCCAGTCACTCGGCCAGTCACTGGATCTGGGCCTGGCCAGGCCCTTGCCTCTCCCTGCGCCCCACCCTGCACCCTTAGCCCACCATCAGTTACTGGCCCACCTGTCCTTGGGGACCATGACTGTCTTTTCCTCTCACCTGTCAGGGTGCTCAGGACAGCTCTTTCTGCCCAGTGGTCGGGCAGTGAACCTGTTCTAATCTTCCCCACTGGCCCAGTTGTTTATTCTCGCAGAACAGGGTGAGGAGACCCTTCACATACCCCGAGACTTGCACAGACTCTTGCAGACTATCAGGGAATTTGGAGCTAGCAGGACTGCGCCGGTAGGAAGAAGGTTTTGTTTTTCTAGCATTCTCCTTCCTCTCGCCCTTCTCAGCTGCTCTCCCACCTTCCTCTCTGTGCACACACGCGCTCACGTGCACACGCACGTGTCCAGTTAACCCATAAACAGTTTTCTTCTAAGGGACTCATGTGAATTCAGGACAGTTCATAACCTGAACTGTGCTTAAAACTCATGAACAGTGGACACGAGTGTTCTGAAAAGTCCTGGAAAAGGTTCCTAGGACTTGAGTGAGAATTTAAATGGGGTTAGAAACAACTGCCCAGCAAGGGATTAAAACCAAAGTGGAGGCCTATTGACTTTGCTCTGACAGTGGATACGGTATAAGAATCTAAATCCAAGCCACAGCTTACTGGAAAAGTGTTATTTCAGCTTTAGAGTGTGGTGTTTAGCTACTTGTTTCTACCTTCCCTCAGTAGAGTTCCCATTTGGTTACATCTCTTTTCTAGAAGAGCTTTCAGTCTTGTCTCTTAGCTTGCTGATGACGTAGCTAGTTTGATTTGGTGCTTTGTCCATTTTAGTTCTAGTTTATGTTAGTTTTCTATTTACTTTTTGAGGTACAGAAGTTCTGAGAGTATATTTGAGAAAATTCTATGTTAAGGTCTTCAGTGATAGCAGAATAAGTAGATTATATGCCAACTCAGTCATTTTAAACACATTGGGTGGAGTATATGGGATTAATGACCAGGAAGTAGATACATGAACTCATGGAATGAAGAACATCTTAAAAGGCCATGTATATTTATTCTTTAGTTACATGTTTGTTATGCACAAATTACTCCTCTATAATGTTGTCGATTACTACAATATTTGAATTTCATATCAGTAACAAAATTACATTTGTAATACAATGTGCTGTTCTATATTCTAAAAATTGGTCCTAAAACTATTCACTAACTTAATAATTATGTAGGGTGTAATACTTTCTATAATCAAAATCCAGTGCATTTATATGGTGGTGGTGGCTTGGTCACTACGTTGTGTCTGACTCTCTTGCGATCCCTGTGGACTGTAGCCCACCAGGCTCCCTGACCATAGGATTTCCCAGGCAAGAACACTGGAGTGGGTAGAAATTTCCTCCTCCAGGGGATCTTCCCAACCCAGGGATCAAACCTGGGTCTCCTGCATCGCAGGCAGTCTCCTGCATTGCGGGCTGATTTAGCTGTGTTTAAACTCTGTTTTCAGTTTGGAGTGTAGAGCAGTGTTTCAGGTTATCAGCCTTTGGGAGCCAGATGTGACCGCCTGTTGACACACACAGGGAGCCTGAAAGGAAAGGGTGGGCTTGGTTTTTACTTTATTCAGAGAGCATTACATCCCTTCTAACTAAAGCAGTTTGTTTATATGCTCATTTCAGATCTCCAGCTTGACTACGCATTAACAGACGAGTTCTGCAGAAACCACTTCTTGGTGGGACTCTTACTGAGGGAGGTGGGGGCCGCCCTCCAGGAGTTCAGGGAGGTCCGAGTGATTGCCATCAGCGTGCTCAAGAACCTGCTGATAAAGCACTCTTTTGACGACAGATACACTTCCAGGGTGAGTGTTCTCTGATGCTTGGAAATGTGACTGATAACATGAGCTGCATTTTGAGTAATCCAAAGAAATAAGCAATTAGAAAGTTAGTAACGATAGCACAAAAGCTTTCTCTGTTTCTGCAATGAAATCTAACAGCCGTCTTTATAGGAAGGGTCCCAATACAGGACCTGGCCAGTGCTCACTCAGTCCATCATTAAACTCTCCAAGGCCGGGATTCACTTACATTGTGCGCCTTTGTTCCAGAGCCATCAGGCGAGGATAGCCACTCTCTACCTGCCTCTGTTTGGTCTGCTGATTGAGAATGTCCAGCGGATCAACGTGAGAGATGTGTCTCCCTTCCCGGTGAACCCTGGCAGTGTACGTAAGCACACTCACACAGACACAGCCTGCATTTGTTTCCTGAAACTGCCGTAACAAAACACCACGGACGGGGTGGCCCAGAGCATGTAGGAATTTATTCCTTCACTGTCAGAGGGCCAGAGATCCAAAATCAAGGTGTCAGCGGGGTTGGCTCCCTCTGGAGGTGCTGGGTGAAGAGCTAGGGTTATGCTGCTCTGCCAGCCACTTTTGCTTGCCTGGAGTGCTTGCCTTGTTTGGCCGTGGCCGTCTGACTCAGTCTCTGCCTGTCTTCACATGATGTTCTCCCTGGTGTGTGTCTGTGTCCCTGGTATCCTGTCCCATCCTTATAAGGACACCAGGGCTTGGATTTCATCCACAGTGACCTAATCTTATCTTACATCTTAATGACATCTGCAGAGACCCTCTTTCCAAATAAGGTCGCGTTCTGAGGTTCAGGGTGGATGTGCATTTGGAGGGACACTCTTCAACTATACACCCCTCCCTTTTGCCCCCCAAACCATAATAATCTGCAGTAGTCTTGGTAAATTGCATTTCTGGCTAAGATGGGGTCAATCAGTAAACCTTCAGCTCTTGTTAAAAATCATTCTTAAAAAAAATTATTATAAAAAGCCATGCTGTCCTGATGGCTCACTTTCTTGTAAGATGTCAGGATCTTTGTGTATCCAATAAAAATTTATAGAGGAAGGAATTTTACATAAAAAAAAGCATAATTCTACATAATTCTAACCTGTGTATTATGAGATATCGGTGATAGTCCCAGTCCTGGTGTATTAATAGCATACTACAGAGTCTTTGAAAAGCCACTTCTTTGGGCTTAAGTTTCTGTGTGTCTATAAAATTAGGAAAATAATCAGACTAGATGTCGGGGGGGGGGCAAGATGAGCAATCCCACCTCCATAATTGACCACCTGAATTTATTTTAGCCTTATGCAGATATTTAAAGATATATTGGAAATTAAGTTGAGTGAAGGGTGATGCCAGGTATGATCTCAAAGCCTTTTGGTTGGAGACAGTCGGCCGTTAATTTGGACAGGCTAGCAGTTCAGTGTCCTTTTCCTGTTTATTCTAGACCCTTGTATGGGCTCCATCATTCATCTTACCACTGTCATGACGGCATACACTGGGGGGTTTCCTTGCGTGTTTCTTTTCTGTCCCTTTTTCTCCTACAGTGGTGCTTTGTCCTGGTTTTTATACCTCTCTCCTCCTCTGAGTACATCTCCTACCTGATGGTGCATTGAGAGGAGCCCTGTTTGTAGAGCGCGTTTTGTATCAATAGTTTCACCGAGCATGAGTGGCCCCTGTCCTTGCATGGGCTTCACCACACTCATTTCACCCTGACAGCACTGCACTGCACCTGTGTGTTCTCGAAATCCGTCTGCTTTTCTAATCAGAATAAGCAATTCAGGGTCCTCTCTGTACTCCTTCAACCCTGAGAAACGTGAACACCATCCTTTTCTCTGGCTTCCATCAAAGTATAATCTCTGTTACGACACAACTTCACAATGAACACAATTTCTTGGGAGTTCACACGAAGCGCCTAACCTGCAGAGGTTTTCACCACTGCTATTGTGAGGTCATTATTGCTCATTTGGGAGGGTTTCTGATATGAGAGAAAAACCAACGTTCCAGTTAGAAAGAGCACTCGAGGCTTCTTCTGAAGGAAGAAACCCGGTGAAATAATCTAGAAAGATGCTGGGTACCCGAGCTGTGGAAAGGGAGAGGTGCTAGACCTTCTGGGGGAGACAGGACCCCCCAGGCCTGAAGTGCCCCACGCTCCCCACTCCTGCTCCAACCCGTCCCCTCCGCCCTCCCCTCACAGGCCCGTGCTGGTTCTCCCGCCCACACGTGCTGGGCAGGCCTGGCCGCTCTGCCCTGTTCTCCCGCTCATGCTTCAAGAACAGTCGGTGACTCTTTTAAAAACCATCTTTAGTGATTTCTTGTCTCTCTCCCCCTTCCACAGACTGTGAAGGAAGAATCCCTCACTTTGCCGGCAGTGAACCCATTAGTGACGCCCCAGAAGTCTGGGGGCACGCTGGATGCCAGCCTGCACAAGGACCTCTTTGGCGCCATCTCTGGCATTGGTAATGCTCGGACTCTGACCTGTTTCTGGCTGCTTGTATTCAGAAAGTGTCTTTAATCCAGTCATCCATTAGCTTTCGGATCAGAACTTTGAAGTCTTGAGTATCTGCTTCACATATTCTTTTTCTGATTTTGCTGCTCAACTCTGAAACCCCCCTCAACCCTACACTGAAATAAAGATCCCCAATTTTCAGGAATTCTGAATATAGTACACTTAATTGCATACTTGTCTTGTTTGCTTCGTGTTTAATGCATGTTAATTTTTCATTTTAAATCTTCAAATTAGATTGTTTATGCTTTTAGGAGAAGAAAATCTTTGCAGGTGGGGGGTTAGGGTTTATTTGTAGTGTTAACAATTTAGATGAAATGTGAGAGAGTAATTCCTGAAGGAGTTATTGGTTTATGGCTCGAATGCAATGCTGAAATCAGTTATCTAAAATCTTCTTTTTTAGAATGTTTTTTTTCTATCTAAATTAATGTTAGAGCAGCCCCCATGGGGAGGAAAACAGATGGCATAATTCAAGATTCAAACTGAGTAGTTTTTCCGTTTAAAAAAATGCCTGAGAAATGTACTTATTGATATTCTGACTAATTGAGCCCATGTGCCAGCTCCTTCATAAAGATAATGGTACAAAAATACACATACATCTTCACAGATACTCCCAGGCTTGTGCTGTCTCTATCTCTCCCTCTGTTTTACACCACAGTTTGGATACAGGAAGCACCCTACTGTGGCTAGTGCTCAGACCACCCAATGATGGAATTAACCCACAGGGCAGAATAAAAGGGCAGTCCTTTTATCTAATTAATCTGCAGGCTTATTGTTCATTCTGAATTTATGTCCTTAAGCTTTTGTGTTGTTCTTATTGCTAACATGCTATTTCATGTAGGCAATGAAACTGGCCAGACTAGTTTCATTGGAAACCTCACACCAGTGCTCAGATTTATCCTTGAACACCCATACCAGTCTTTAATCTTGCTATGTTTATGTGTATTTTTCATAGTTCTGTTTACCTCATTTGGCACCTTAAAGATGAAATTAGTTAATTCATCCAGAATGCAGAGCCTGGCACACAGCATTTCCACTGCCTTCCTCTTGGGGCTCTCGCGCTGACCACTCACCCAGCCACTCTCTGGGAGTGGGAAGGGGTCCCTTCCAGGCTTTGTCTGCAGCGGTCCATGGCACTGGCATTAAAGTCAGACAATTCTGTCCTTGGGCCCAGACTTCCACGATTTACAATCGCAAGGGCAAGATGTCTGTCCTCTTCATCCTGTGCCCACGTTTCAAAAACAGTCCTGGTGAGGGAAGAAGAGCTAGTTCAGTGTTGCAGAGCTTGGCAAGGTAGACATCTCAGTGTTGTTATTTGACTGCCATTGTAACAAGCACAGTTCTTCAGTGTTATTCATGCTTTGTGATAGACTCTTAGTAGCCAGTCAAATGAGTCCCGGAGCCTAAATCTTAACTCTCTGTTCCCTCTGACCAGCATTTCTGTAGGATCCAAGGCTTTGTGGAAATGGTGAAACTAGAATGAGGTGATGTTTTGACTCTGGCTGGATTCTGCAGTTCCTCATTGGCCCGGTTAGGGTTTGGGATTCCTTGAGAACGTGGAGCTGAGCCGCGGGGGTGTCTTCAGCACAACGTCAGTGGCGTAAATGGCCTTCGATTGCTGTGTTCGTGGTCAAGTTATGAAAAGTACTTGAGACTAACTTTGTCTTTTTCATTCTTTCTTGAATTTTAAGATCTGGATCCACTTTTCACGGGAATTCACCGAAGCAGACTTATTTATACTCGGGCTTTTATCTATGACCCCACCTTCCCCTCATCCCCCATCTTTAAACACTGTAATCCTAACTTCCTTTTAGAAATGCCCTCCAGGGAAGCTCCCACCTTTGAACTGGGTTTGCTAGTTGTTTTCTGGTAGCTTTAGCTCTTCTTTTATTCACCAAGGAATTCCATCTCTTTCCATCTCTTGAGATTCTCCTTCCACACTTAACTGAGGATGTACCCTCAGCATTTTTTTTTAATGCCTTTGGAACATGGTGCATGAAAATTTCTAAAGCCAATTCATTGTCTGGATAAAAACTACTGTAAGATTGCATTCATTTTAAAAGGCATGCATTCTTAGGCTCAGAGTTCTTTTTTCCACCTACTCAGTATATTGCATTTTGTTGTCTGTACCAAAGGGGAGAGAGTTGAACTAAAGTTCTCCGAAAAGTTATGCACCGGGCCAGGATATTAAACACAGACAGACACACACAACAGGAACGTGGTTCAACTAAGCCTGTTGATTTTGATTTATTGCGTTTCCATCTGTTTGCCTTAGATTAGGACTCTTGTTCTGGAATTGAGCCTAAAACTCTGAGAATTTAGGGTCTAATTTTACTTTCCCGAGAGTTTCTTTTTCCTGAGCTCTGTGTTCTACATTAAATATGAAGTCCGGTTACATTAGGAGGCCTATAGTTATAATTTGGTCACAACGCATGTCTCTGTTCTGAGTACAGAAAAAGACTCATTGCTTTTTCACAGCGTTTTGACCTGCTTCTCGCAGCAGTCGCACAGTTCCTGTCCTGGGGCAGTGCTGCCGGTGGCCAGTGGTTTCCATGTTCCCGCCTTCACTGCCCTTTTCAGATTCTCCTGACCCTTCTTTCCTTGATGTACTTAACACACTGAATCGGTTTTGGGGATGGTGGATAAGCCTGGGGGTAGGGGGTGGACTAACTTTGAGGTGTCTCAGTCCACGGCAGCTAATTGGCAGGCCGAAACCCAGAAGGGCCTGCCTGTCCCAAGGTGCCAGGTGAAGGCATCTCAGGTGAAGGCAGCTTGGGAATGAGAGGGCCATGTTCATAGCCTGCTGTGTGGGGCTGGGGGTCTTCTGGGGCTGGGGGCTCTTCTCCTGCGGTTTGCACAGCCAACCAGGCCTCTCCGCCAGGGGCGTGCCTCTTTGTTCAGCCCAGAGTGTGCAAGTCTGAGGGTCATTTTTAATTATGTGATTTATTGAAATCTTATCTAAGCAGGAAGTCAATCTAGTTCTTTTTAAAATTCCATAGTCTCGAGGTAGGGGCTGACTTCTGCCTTAAAATGCTATTTTTTGTTTTTTCCCCTCACAGATGTCATGAATTTTATTTCCAAGTTAGATTTTCCTCTCTGCTCGTAAATGTTTATTGCAGAGATTCCCAAACAGTCTCAGTTCACAGCACCCTTATTATCAAAGTGGTTTTTTTCATGGCGTCCCCAGGCCAAAAGAAACACCGAGTGGTTCTGTTTATTAGGTACTTAAGGCCAAATAACTTAATAAATACGTATAACCTAACAACTTAAGAGGCATTTGAAACCTCTATACATAAATTTAAAGAAAAAAAATTTATTTTTAATAACCACAGTTCTTACTAATGGCGCATGTGTTCCTATTGGACGCTGCACAGCTTCTCATATTTGAAATCAGATTGCTCACCGGCATTCTCATTTCCTGTTCCACAAGGATTTTCACCCAGTATTTGGTTTTTAATCACAGCAACCCCGCTTCAGAGACATATGACATCACGGAAAGGAATGTAGCAGTCTGAGGTCAAAACTACAGTTTCCGACAGATGTCAAGTATTGTGTTTTCCTTGAAAACTGAAAATGTCCTGTGACACCCCTTGGGGTTTTCTGGGGCTCCTGGGCATGCCATTTGAGTACAGTGGGCTTATTGCATGATTTAGGTTTTTTTATTTGATGGTTATAGGTGGATTTATCTTTTTAATTTTTTGAACTCTTTATTCTACCCCAGTCTGAAGCAGCATGTTCTCTCCCAGTCTGAGCAATCAAAGGTGGTTTCTCCTAAGTGAATTGATACTTATGTCCGATATGTTTCAGATTCAAGTTTACTTTTATGCTATGTGGCAAAGTTCTTTAAAGGAGCGGTATCTGAATAAAAGTCTTGAGCCAACTTCCTCACAGAAAAAACAAGTTTAAACAAGTGCCCTAAAAGCAGTCTCCTTTAAAGTTGAGGGCTTACCTTTGTTTTGTTCTGTCTCACCAAGTCTGGGTCTTGACTTGACTTTTGTTTAGCTTCTCCATATACGAACTCAACTCCCAACATCAATAGCGTGAGAAATGCTGATTCAAGAGGCTCACTCATAAGCACAGATTCTGGGAACAGCCTTCCAGAAAGAAATAGTGAGAAGAGCAATTCCCTGGAGAAGGTAAGTTCCTTTCCGGTAATTTAAGTGTTTTCTTATAACTGATGGATTCAGCCCAAAGTAGGCATGCTTCATGTTCGCATGTTCATCAAGTTGGACCTTCTTTTTTCCTTTCTTTTCTTCTTAAACAACTCAGTTAAACCTGGGGTAGTCGGTCAGAGTGTGGTCTAAGGGTGGGGCCCATCCCCTGCACCCCTCTATTCCTGTTCCAGAATTTCACCAGTGTTTATAGTGAGCACTTTGGTTCTGGCAGTTTAGACAGATCAGGAAATCAGAATGCCACTCACTAAGAATCCCCACAGTCTGTGTGCCAGAGAACAGTGTTTATAACACAGTTACCCATGCAAATGCGTGCTGGATCCAAAGCTGGCTCCAGAAAAGATTAACTGATCATATGGACGACTCAGGGATAAATCCTTATTGGGAATCACTCTATTCACCCTGTGTCCCCAACACAACACATCTGCTCATATTGAACTATTTTTCTTGAAATAACAAAAACTATTCTGAATTTTGTGCGAATGGATAAAACTTAGATGTAGACCTGGAACCATGATAGATGAGTCTCACCTTGGCCACTGTTTTCCTAAGTTATTTCAAGTTATAGGCAAGCACGTGTATTGGTCAACAGGTGACCCAGTTAGGGATGCATTCCTAATTCTCAGACACGTGGAGGCCATCCTTCCTTGGAATTGGGTGCATAACCTTTCCATGGGGTTGTGGGTCTGGCCTTTCCCTGATGGTGCTCAGCCACGGTCCTGGAACCATGCAGACATCTCCATGCAGGGATCATGACCTGTTGAACTTTTCCCTTGACCCTGACATGCCTTCCTGTGTAGAGGGAGAGGCTGCTCAGAAGGCACTCGGCTTGTGTCGTCCGCGGTGCCGGAGAGGAGGAGGAGGAAAGCGACCAGCCGGCCAGGAGACACCGGGCCACCGTGGACTTCTCGCTCCTGACGCTGCCACCTCTGCTGGAGGAGGCCCCGCTGGGAGGAGGCCTGAGCTCTCCCAGGGGCGCTGAGGAAGTGGGTGGGCGGCAGGGTGCCCCCGCGCTGCAGCTTTGCCACTGATGGCACCGGTTCCTCCCTATGATGGAACTACTCACATATGTTGGTAATTGAGCCTGAAAATAAATTGAAAAGTGATTTATTGAATTGAAATTGAAAAATTGAAATTGAATTGAAAAATAATTATGTATTTTTTCAACTGGCCGCCAATGCTTTGAATGAAATATTGACATGAAAGACAAAATATTTTTTTCACTGATCTTTCTGCTTTGGTATTTGGGGGAAAAAAAAATTCCTGATTCCAATTGGAATTATAACTTTGAAGATTTTCTGATTTCCTGTTTTCTCTTTTAATAAAATGAGATTCTTGTTCTTTTTTTTTTTTTTAATGTGAATAGTTTGGAAGTGAACCTGCTGCCTAGTGGCAAAACTGCCCTCACCTGTGCCCAGAGCTGTGTGAAGTTTGCAGTGTTGAGCTGAGCTGATGGTGGCGTGATAGCATCAGCTAAGGGTCTCTGGCCCTGCTGGGCTGAGGTGACCCTGTTTGCCCCTATCAGGTCCCTGCCCGTGGTCCTCCCTTAAGGCTGCTCTAGAATGTAACAGAATGACTGTGACTCAGCTCCAGGCTTCAGTGGCTGATCCACGGCATCACCCTGGACTTAATTTGCTGTTTCAGCCACTGACGTTCTCCTGAGGATGCACTTGGTTTGGCAGTGTCTTCTGAAGCATCGTTTCTGTGTTCCGTCTTAGCACATAAACTTTTCTGCGTGAAGTTTTACTTGGCATTTCAGAACTAAGCCAGTAACCACGACTGTGGTTATTCAGCTTGAAAGGTCCGTGCCTTCTGCCTTGTTCTGGGAGAGTGTGCAAAGGAGACAAGACAGCACTCCCATGGATTAGCACACGTGTGTGTGTTTGGTGACAGTGTGCCTGTGGTTTGTTGACAAATCATGGATACCCGCCAACTTACATGATTTGACTAAATTCTGAAAATCTTTCTCTTCCAAGGGAGAAAAGTGAACTTTTGTTTTACTTGTAACAAAGGAGAAAAGTCACCTGTGTTGTTTCCTCCTTTAGCACCAACAAAGTGGCACTTTGGGAAATTCCATCGTTCGCTGTGACAAACTGGACCAGTCTGAGATTAAGAGCTTGCTGATGTGTTTCCTTTACATATTAAAAAGCATGTCTGATGGTAGGTTAAAAAAAAAATGAAGCAATCTGTTTTACTTTCCTTGTTTCAGTATTCGGTTTATCCTTTAAAAATTGTAGTTGGTTGAGAGGGTTTAAGGATTTAAATGGATTTTTTTTCTCTCTTGTTTGAAATACATGTTAATTTGCTAAATGTACTAGAAATGAAAGTCTTAATTTGGACATTATTTTCATTAATTACTATATTCTATAAAAAGAGTTCTAAAGTGTGAATGGCTTATTTTAAAATTTTATATTAAACTCAGACCTATGTCTTTGCCAGAGGAGACAGAAGCAGATAGATGAAAGGAGCTTTTGATTTTTTTTTAATTAAGTTTCATTTGTCCAAATAAGCTTATGGTCCACTTGCCTAATTTTATTAGTCAGTCTCCTGAATTAGAGACTGTAGTGTTGGTGACCTGATCATGTGTGTGCAGCGTTCCTGGCTTTAACTAGAAGTGAGGTGTGTTTAGTTTGCTAATGGAAGTAGTGGTATCCTGGTAGGTTGAGTTTCTGATTAAGGGCTTGACGACCACATTTTAAAACAGAAATGACCAAAACCGTTAATGCTTTATCAGCACCTTGTGAAGCTTGTGAACATCCATGGCAGGACCTCCATGGCAGGACAGTTGCAACTCTGATTTAGTGTGGTATAAGCAATGGTACAATGTCACAGTTCTCATCTTGGCCAAAAAACCTTATTTTCCCTGTAACAAATCAGAAAGTGTTCTGTGAACTCCATTAAGGTCATGGAGATAAGATGAACTCTTCTGAAAGGAAAATGCCATTTTTGGAGACCTGAAGCCTGCCTGTCTGGCGGCAGGGGCTGTGGCCATTGAGGATCCAGGGAACGGCACTTCTACCTGCAGATAGTGTTTCTTTTCTGTGGAGCTCCCATTTCAGTGGCACCAAGAGCTGACCCCCAGCTCAGAGGTTAGGAGTAGCATGCCAGTCTTTGAGATGCTTTGGAACGGGGGTATTTTATTCTTCTGTGGGTATGTTACTTTAAAATAGCTATTTTTTAAAAAAACAAATAGACAAGGTGTTTTTTTGGGGGGGACGTGAATGATGACCAAATATAAAAGCACCGGGCACTTATTCTAATATTTCAGTAGAAAGTTGAACTTCCCATTCAGTCAGAAATCCTTAGTTTTCACGATGGTGGCGAGTTTTAGCCAGCATTATAATCCTGCTTTTCCTTTGTTAAAGGTTTTCTTTAAAATACTTTACATTTCAAATATTAAATATGATGCATAACTAGAACATCACTGTTTTTAAAAAAACAAACATACAAGAAGTATACCCTTTAAAGTCAGCCTTTTGTAAGGCCAGGCAAATATTTTTAAAATGCAACAACGTCTTCAAAATAGTTATAGAATGTTCTCTTTTATCAGTTACTATCAAGTATAATTTTTTCCGCTTTATAATTAGAATTTCTTTATGTGTGTCTCATTTAAGAAATCTGTACCTACTCTCAGGCTCTGAAGATATTCTTCCGTATTTTATTTAAAAGCTGTATTATTTCAGTTTTCACATTTAAATCCTGATGTCTACCAAGCATTGATTTTTGCGTATGGTATGGGAGGCGGGAGAGAAATTGCCTTTAGAATAATTTACCAGACAGACAATCAGAATCAGCTGTGTAACTAGCTCTGTGGCTGTTCTTTGCTTCATCCCACATTTAATGAGCACCTTGTGCACGCAGGGCCCCTCACTCGCCCTCTGCTCCTTTTTGTGTTTCCTTCCTCCTTAAGGGATAGGCTACCCACTCCAGTATTCTTGGGCTTCCCTGTTGGCTCAGCTGGTAAAGAATCCGCCTGCAGTGTGGGAGACATGGCTTCGATCTCTGGGTTGGAAAGATCCCCTGGAGAAGGGAAAGGCTACCCACTCCAGTATTCTGGCCTGGAGAATTCCATGGACTGTGTAGTCCATGGGGTTGTAGAGTCAGACATGACTGAGTGACTATCACTTTCACTTGCCCTCCTTAATAGAACTTAGCTCTGCCTCCCCGCACCTCCCACACACCCAACAGCCAGAGTAAGGAAAGGCCGTGATAGTACTGCCCTGCTGGCCAGCCAGTTCTGTTTCTTATGTGCTTGGGGAAGGGGTCTCAGAGGTCTGCAGGTTGACCCAGAGAGGCTCTCAGCATCCCAGGAACTCCCTAGGTTCCCACCACACCCAGATGACCAGCCTCCAGTAACCAGAGTCTGTCTATCTGGATTGTAAACTCAAACCCCGCCCCCAGGAAAGGGAAGCTCTGTGACCCACCTTTGGTCTTTGAAACGTGGCTTTCAAAATCAGGTGCACTTGGTTTAAATCACCGTTCCACCTGCATTCTCTCTGCTGGTCACTGGGACAATTGCTTAGCGTCTCTGAGCCTTTGTTCAGTTCAGTTCAGTCACTTAGTCGTGTCCGACTCTTTGCGACCCCATGAATTGCAGCACGCCAAGCCTCCCTGTCCATCACCAGCTCACCGAATCCACTCAAACTCATGTCCATTGAGTTGGTGATGCCATCCAACCATCTCATCTTCTGTCGTCCCCTTCTCCTCCCTCCTTCAATCTTTCCCAGCATCAGGGTCTTTTCCAGTGAGTCAGTTCTTCACATCAGGTGGCCAAAGTATTGGAGTTTTAGCTTCAGCATCAGTCCTTCCAATGAACATTCAGGACTGATTTCCTTTAGGATGGACTAGTTGGATATCCTTGCAGTCCAAGGGACTCTCAAGAGTCTTCTCCAACACTACAGTTCAAAAACATCAATTCTTCAGCCCTCAGCTTTCTTCACAGTCCAACTCTCACATCCATACATGACTATGGGAAAACCATAGCCTTGACTAGATGGACCTTTGTTGGCACAGTAATGTCTCTGCTTTTTAATATGCTGTCTAGGTTGGTCATAACTTTCCTTCCAAGGAGTAAGCGTCTTTTTATTTCATGGCTGCAGTTACCATCTGCAGTGATTTTTGGAGTCCACAAAAATAAAGTCTGCCACTGTTTCCCCATCTATCTGCCATGAAGTGATTGCACTGGATGCCATGATCTTAGTTTTCTGAATGTTGAGCTTTAAGCCAACTTTTTCACTCTCCTCTTTCACATTCATGACTCACTGGAAATGACTCTGATGCTGGGAGGGATTGGGGGCGGGAGGAGAAGGGGACGACAGAGAATGAGATGGCTGGATGGCATCACCGACTCGATGGACGTGAGTTTGAGTGAACTCCGGGAGATGGTGATGGACAGGGAGGCCTGGAGTGCTGTGGTTCATGGGGTCGCAGAGAGTCGGACACGACTGAGCGACTGACCTGAACTGAAGAGGCTCTTTAGTTCTTCCTCAGTCCATCTGTAAATGGGAACTCTGCCTTGACCACGGTGAAGGTTCGGTGACGGGACACACGTGAAGTCTTGAGACCCAGTGCAGTGCTTGGCGCATAACAGCTGCTTGCTATTCATCCCCCCCTTCTCCCGCCTGTCGGCACTACTCTTGACCACGTAGAATAGAAGTCTGCGACGTGTACCTCTGTGGGCCTTCGGCCTCTCTGCAGCCACCCACTCCCTCATCTCAGGCCCTAAAGACTCAATGGGTTTTCCCCTAAGAGGAATTTTATAACATGTGTCTCAACTTCTGTGTAAAATGTAACAATGTAAAAATGGTTAACTCCCAAATAATAACACTGTGTGTGCAATGCTACATGGGTAAGGGTCAGAAGCAGATAATGATTGCTTCCTATAAGTGAATTTGTAGGATTTGCCTTAACTGAAAATGTGCCCAGTTGCGTGTGATAAAGAGCAGGTGAGGTTCTTAAGCACAGGTACATTGTACCATCAGGCTGGGAAACAGGAGCACTCATACACTGATTATTCAGAAAGCGGTTTGACAGTTATCTGTCAAATTTTAAATGTATAAACCGTTAACACGGTTAGTTCACTTGTAAGAATTTGTCCTATAGATGTGGTTGGACAAGTGTGCAAAGACCCATGTTCACTGAAGCATGATTTATAATAGCAAAAAATTGAGGGGAAGAACAAGTAAAAGTCTGTCAGTCGGGGACCTGGTAACTTTCTCATAGTGCGTACATGGGGAAGAATATTATGCAGCTTGGAAAAGATTGGGGTCAATGGAAGCTCTGTTGTTGAATGAAAACTCTGTGAAACAGTGCGCATAGGATGCATGCTTCCATTTCAGTGTGTGTGTTGGGAAGGGCTTACTTTTGTACATATAAGAATTTTCGGGAGATTTTCTACTGGGGAGGGATTCTGTAGTTGGTAAAGAGTGAGCCTCACTTTAGGTTGTATGCCCACAATGTAGTCTTTGAATTTTCTAACCCATTTAAGAGCACATCATGTATAACTTAAAATATGTACCATGTTGGGCTAGTTAAAGTTCAGGTGTTCAAATGTAACTTCTTTACACTGACTAAGCTGTTGTACGTGTCATCCGGTATAGAGCGGTCACCATAGTTCATCCTTTGATCAGTTATGAAAGGGGACCGGGAGGGTTTGGAGGCCTACACTCAGGTCTCTTCCCATATTACTTGTGTAGAAAAGAAGCATCCTGATTCTAACCAAATACATGTTTACTTTCCAGATGCTTTGTTTACGTATTGGAACAAGGCCTCAACAGCTGAACTTATGGATTTTTTTACAATATCAGAGTGAGTAGTTTTGTCTTTGCTCATTGACTCTTGATTTTTCCTGGCTAATTAAGAGGTGTGACGAATACTATGTTGTTGAACCAGGAATGCAATGTGTGATCACATCCACACTTATCCTTAGTTAAGCTCTTTTTCCTGGAGCTGACCCCAACACCCAGTCTCAGGAACTCATGGCCCAGAGGGCAGTGACAGCCCTAAATTATTACATATGTGATGATTATAGATGAGAGGTTACTACTTGTGTGGATAAGCTGTTTTAATAAAATAACACATTTGTTAGCTGAATTGGGTGGATCCTGCATTTCTGAGTTGACTCTAACTTAAGCAGATGCAGAAACTGAGATAGAAAAATTGCTATAATTTAAAAATATATAGTAAGTAAAAGTGGAATCTTAAATACAATCTATATTATTTGATCTCTTTAAGTTTCTATTTTTCCTTTAAGCTTTTTATTTTTAGAAACACAAATCCACAATCCCTTATCCAAAACCAGTGGGGCCAGATGGTTTTTCAAATCCAGAATTTTTTTGATTTTTGAAAAATTTTTCATAGATAGTATATTCTGTAACACCCAGTAGGGTCTCAGGGAGCACCCCACAGTCAAGCACATTATTGTTTTTGCATTAAGAACTTATTTCTTCAATACCGTGATTGTTCACAGTAATTGGTTAAATCATGGGCTTCTCTTGTGGCTCAGCTGGTAAAGAATCCACCTGCAATGCAGGAGACCTGGGTTCGATCCCTGGGTTGGGAAGATCTCCTGGACAAGGGAACGCTACCCATTCCAGTATTCTGGCCTGGAGAATTCCATGGGGCCACAGAATCAGACACGACTGAGTGACTTTCACAAGTAGCTTTATGTCTGCTAGTTGGGGTCATGATTTGCTGCCAAATGTGTTTGAATGAATTTGGTCAGAGCTTTGTGCATTTTGGAGTTAATGGCCTTGATTCATGAATTCACGGCCATTTCCTCTCTAATATAGATAATATTAGAGATATTATAATAATATCTTGTCGATACCTGACAAAGATAATAGTTCTCACATGTGAGACAAGCTTCACCACCAGAACTTCCTAGACATTATTTTAACTGCCTCTAATTAAATATATGATTTTTTTAAAAGCAATGTTATGGATATAGTAAAATAAACAACAACGACAAACATATTTGATGTCTGTAAGGGACCAATCCATTTACTTGAATCAAAAAAGAAAGTTCCAGGGGTTTTCCTGGTGGTCCCGTGGTTAAGACTATACTCCCAATGCAGGGGGCACTAGTTTGATCCCTGGTTGGGGAACTAAGATCCCATATACCACGTGGTGCGGCCAAAATAAATAAATAAAATGAAGAGATGTTGTCTTGCTGAAAGGAAAAAAAATATGATGTTAAAAGAAGGAAAAGCTCCTTAGGTTGAACGAGGATGAATAAGCAACTAGGACCAGTGCATGGGGTTTTCACTTTGACTTCCAAGACGAACGCAGTGTAAGTGTCCAAGCTCTAAGTCAGAGTCAGTCCTGTCCCTCCTGGGCCTTTCTTGTGTGTTGCTCAAACCATCCTCCACGGTTCTGATAGCAGCACAACATAGGGCCTTTCTTGAGTGTGATCACTTTCGCTGGGTTTAAAGGCACCTTGCAGAGAATTTCTGAAAACCAGAAGTAAGGGGCTAGTAATATATAGGTAAGAGCTTATTGAATGAACGTGTTACTGTAAATGCGTTTAAATAAAGTAATGTGTCAGAAGTGATTTTATCCCCAGTAATTTTTTCGCCTCTCCTAATAATCTTTTATCTTATCCACAGAGTCTGCTTGCACCAGTTCCAATACATGGGGAAGCGCTATATCGCCAGGTACTGTGGGGGGTTTAGTGTGACGTGTTTTGTCATTCTGTGTATTACTTGGACCCGAAAGTGTGGGAATTGTCGTCTGTGGTGATTGGCAGTTGGAATTCTCACAAACAGCCATGAAGACAGTTGGCGGGTCTTTGGACTGCTGCCATGAAACCTGGCGGCCTCGCTCGCCGGCGTTCCTGCGTTCCTTCTGTCTCGTTCTGTCTCAGGCGAAGCTCTTGGAAAGGTTTTCCTCTGTGGGCTGGTGCCGCGGTTTCTTCCAAACCCTCCCACGTGCTGTCCCTTCTGCCTCCTCTTTCTCTGCTCGCCGTCCCTCTGGCTGTGTCTTCTCACTCCCTCTGTCTCCTTCCTCAATGATCTCTCTTCCCATCTCACCCTCAAAAGGTCCTTTTTTTTTTTCTTTCTTACCATTCTACCTCCCAGCTCCCAAGACACTAACTTCTCAGTCCAGCCCCTTTGCTTCTTAATGAAAGAAGGTTTTGAGCCCATCTCCGATCTGCTCGGACTGCCACCAATACCATCTCTCCAAGTGAGCCTTTTCTCGGCTCTTTCTGAGTAAGCCATCTGTGCCCTGTCGTTGCCTGACCAGAGCTCTCTGTTGAGCGTCACAGACCCTCGCTGCCCTCTGCCCTGACCCTTGGTTCCGCACCGGGTCAGAGGGGAGCTGGACACTCCTTGCTGACAGGCAGCTGAGCAGCGCCTTCTCTGGAAGCATCAGTATCTCCTTTACTCCTGGCCTGTCGCCATCCAGCGTGTCTGTGTGCTCCCTTCTGTGTTGTGTGTCCTGTGATAATGTATGTGGGGGGTCTTGGTCCAAGTGCCTTATTTCTCTATTGGTACTGTTTTAAAAACGTAATGATAAATAAACGTATTAATGTTTTAAGAAAAACTTTAAAAGTTTAGTTGTCATTGAGGTTTTTCGCTTATCTGTAATTCTGTTTTACAGCAATGAAATAGGAAAGAGATTTTTAATAGACTTTCTGAATGTCAAGATTTTGCTTTTATGGTAACATTGTTCTTTTCTTGAGATATCTGAGAAATTTTCAGAATTGTGCTACTGTTAAGTAAAAGTATGTTTTCTTTTAAAAACCAGATTGAGAGAGACTATATTATGCTTTCCTCCCATTAATAACTATTTTTTAATTAAAACATGGTGGCACTTAATGTCCACTAATCTCAATTCTTTATTTTTTTTTTTTATCGTAACAGTAATTTTTGCATTTGAGTTTTTTGAGTCCTAAATGCAAGTATATACAGTGTGTCCTTATGCAATAAGCTCTTTATATGATAACTTCATTCCTTTTGGCTCTGTCCCGTGAAAATGGTTGAACAGTGTATTTGTGACACTGTGCTGGGGAGCTTTTCGCCCTCCATTAGTAACTGTTGCCCACGTCACAAGATGGCATTTGGAATATGTTGTGCAAACAGAATAAAATGCCTCAGAGCTAAATGTGGTGACCGAGAGAAGCCAAAGATTTCGGCCCCAACAAACTGTTGTGGAATTGGGTTTGGTGAAACAGTTAACTGACTTTTGTTTCCAATGACTATAAATTTAACCTTTTTTAAGAAAAAAATCTTCTGACTTCCTAAGCACCCTGTATATATTTGCATGTAAAAGAATGCTTCCTGGGACTATCTTAAAAGTAAATGAGCGTAGAGAGGCAGGGGAGGAGGCCAGTGTTGCTTTGTCTGGTGCAGAGCCGCGTGCTGGTTTATAGGAAACCGTGCCATGGTCTCTGCTGCATGCGGACAAGATCCCGAGTCGGCCGTGTTTAGCCTCCGTGGGGCTCCCGTCCTGGGAACACCGCACCTTCTCATTGTGTCCCTTTGAAATCACCCAGCAGCATGTGCCCCATGAGACTCCATGCATGCCCTGCTCCACTCCACACAGTAACACGGTGAGGGAGACGGTTGGCCGCGGGACGGGGGACAGGCGTCCCTCCGGCGCTGGGCTCCTGTCTCGTCTGCCCTGGTGATGGTACACAGTAGGAAGTCAGCTGTTTGACCGCTAACCCAGATCACTTTTCTGTTTTCTTCACTTGGCTGCTGACAAGTCTAACAAAGGGTGTGGCTCTTCTCCTTCTTGCCTGGGTAAGAATCAGAGGTGTTACACCGCCTCACAGAATCCATCCCGCTGCATGTTTGTCCTGTTTTCTTCCAACGCCTTTGTTTCGACTAAAAAAATAAGATTGTTTCCGCTCTTCAGTAACATGTATGATCTGAAAAGGCACGTGCTGTTTTGGCCGTTGTCCAGAGGCTGGTCTTCGGCACCACACTGGACTGATGCTCACCTGTTTAAAAAGGAGCGTCTCGGAAGGGCTTTCCAACACTGGAAAGGCCTCTGCTGTGGCCTCGCTCCTTCGTCTTCAGGTGCTTTGCTGTGAACTCTGCAAGCACTGCCCCCGCCGCGTGTGTGTCTCTGGCTTCTGGGGTCCCTGACGGGCTCCGCTGCGCTTGGCCTGTGCGTGGCCCGTCTCCTCCGTGCTGTGTCCCGGCCTCACTAACGCCCCTCCCCGTCTCGCCGCAGTGTAACAAGTCTAACTTTGGCTCCTATCCCATTTCACTCGTGTTGCAGGAACCAGGAGGGGCTGGGACCCATAGTTCATGATCGAAAGTCTCAGACATTGCCTGTTTCCCGTAACAGAACAGGGATGATGCATGCGAGATTGCAGCCGCTGGGCAGCCTGGATAACTCTCTCACTTTTAACCACAGTAAGTCCCATGACACACCATCGTAACAGCCAGCCATCCCACGTGACAGCCCCGAGGGGACCACCCCCGCACCGGCCACCGCGCCGCACACCGCGTCACCGATTTACCTTCTCTTCCAGCTCAGAGCATTAGGACCAGGAGCTCGCCGTGCAGTCCCCTTCCTTGGAGGAGAATGACACAATGTGGGACGCGGTCAACTGCAGCAGCAGACTGGAATGCTTAGCCCCTCTGCCCCACACCTCCGCTTGGTGCTTTTAAAACAAAATCTGGCCTAAGTGATGATGATAGCGGGACATCCTCTGATATTTTTAGTTCAGTATTTTGGTTCATTGCCAAGAGCCACCTTATCGTCATTTACTGCCCCCACCCCTCCGTGACTCCTGAGAAACCTCTGGGGCAGGTTCCTTTCACCCTCCTGAGGCCATGCGTGTAGTTGACCCAGCGTCCCCATTCTGACATTCCAGCCCTGAACATATGTTGATCTTTAAACTGCTGTGAAGCCATAAAGCCCGTGAATCAATGTGTGAGGGTGTGGAAAAGCCAATAACAAAGTGACTTTTTCTGTGTTTTCAGTGTGAGAAAGATATCAAGTGTGCTTGGGATTTCTGTAGACAATGGTAAGATTTAATCAGGTCGAAGTCTGCTTACGAGGCTGCTTCACTTGCAAACCGAGACCTCTCGTTCATCTCGCCTTCCTAACTTTGGGGCTTCCTAACTTCACAGTAGAGACTTTGCCAAAACATAGGAGCATTATCTTTAATTCACTCATCAATTGCCAGAGGGCACCTGTGCTGTTTCCAGAAACCTAAGTGTAAATTTAATCTTCTTAAGGGTTTCTTCAAGCAGGAAACCTATAAGATATCAACCTTGCAGCACTTTAACGTGATCATTTCTGTCAATGGTGTGGCCTCTGAATCGTCCCATCCTCGCTCCATGCATGAGTTAGCTAGTTATTGTGCCATGTAGACAACTATTTATGCTCATTCCAAGCAACATCTTTAATACATAGTTATTAATATTCTCTCATCGTTTCTAATCATAGGAATTCATCCCATGAACTGTGATGTCCGTACCTCTTTCTTTGCACAGGCTGAGAGTCAAGACAATATATTCCCGACACCTTAAATTGAGAATAGTTCAGGCTGAGAAATCAAAATACAGCAGCTTCCACCTGCTCTTCCACCCCAGCAAAGTTAAATGTAGTGGGTACAGTCTCTCTCTATAAACTTCTAGGCTTAATGTAAATCAATATTATGTCAGTCTGCCTCACACTGAGCCGGTAGCCTTCAAATGCTAGTTCTCAGTTCTATACTTAGCTGTACCTTGTAGAACACATGTAAGAATTTGATTTATCCATTTCTGTTAGGGCTTTTTCAGCTCTGCAGACATGGGGTTCAAACAGACAGAACAAGGAGTTTCACTATTTTTAGTTTTCATTTTCTATTTAGCACACAAATCAAATTTCCATTCTTCTGAAGGACCTGCTACATTGCCTTTTACCCAGAAAATTTTTAACACAAGGATTATCTCACTATCAGTTGAAATAAATGCTTACACTTTAAAGCATTAAAAAAAAAATCATAAGCAGACCAAGGCCCCACCTGCCAAGGTAATTGCTTAGGAAACCTAGAAAACAGACAAAAATAAATGGAATGATCAGCCCATGAATAAATAACCTTAATCCACTGAGATGGGCAGCAGTTCCTCCCACTGCAAGTGGGCTTTGCGGTGGTGGCTTGATTGGAGGAGAGAGACAGCTGACTGTGTTCTGCTGCAAAGACCATATTGTTACCATTGTTGATGTCCATCCTCTCTTCCTGCTGCCCACAGAGAACCCCGTCCTACCCGCGCCTCTCCTCTTTTCATCCTGAATGTTTTCCTTTAGTCAGTTTTCAGCAACACCATCCTCAATCAAAGCTGCTTCTTCTGCCTTTCCAATCAACAGTGCGTAACTGATTATTTTAGCCTTCTAAAGTGTTCCTGCAATTCCTGCTCACCCCAGATAGCTTCCAGTGTCTCGTAGTCCATGCATCTTCCCCTGGAACTCAGTCTTCCCTTATGTCTCTAATTCTGATTTTGCAATTGGGGGGCTTTGACCCCTGCCTCCGTCAGCTCTTTGAGCTCCATGTCATCAACTCAGCCAAAAGCCAGAGAGAAGGGAGTGTATACTGTATGTATACATGCGTATGTGTGTGCGCATGTATATGTATATATACATAGATGATTTTTTATATCTGGAACCTAGGCATTTTATGGGAAATTTGTAGCCATATATGTGTCTTTAAGAAAATTCCTATTTAACAGTGAATACAGTACCTTCTATTGGGCCAACCAATATGAAAAATATCCAGTATGTGAGAGACTTGGCTGGAATGCCAGAATCTAAAATGGATTTATTTTAGATAAGAATGAAAATAGGAAGAATCCCTTAGACACCAGCATTTTTTCATATCCTCTTTTCTCTAGTTCAGGCAGGAAAGGCTTTGTTAGACCTCAGCATGACCAGCAGGGGGCAGCAGAGGACCGCAAAGAACTTAAGCCAGTACAGGCCAGGCTGCCCCGTCCCCACTTAACACTAAGACAAGGGAAGAGACCCCATACTTACTGCAGGTATAACCCTAGCAGGCACTTACTCTTGGATTTTTACAGCAATTAATGAAAGTAACAATTTCACTGTGACCAATGGGCTTAGCTATTTTAAAAACACTCAAAAGCATAGGAGTTTGTTGCCCAGGCTTATAAAAAGAAAATGTTTACAACATTAAGGTATTGACCTGTTTACTGTAATATGTACTCATTGTGTATCTGTAGAAAAGACTTATGCCAGAGGACAAATTGAGAGTGATAGATGCCCAGAGAATATCTTATATAAACCAAGTGACGAGGGGAAAACTGAGTGAAGCCCATTTGCAAATAAGTGATACATTTACAAAATAAAATAACACTCGGTATTTAATGTTATATATTATTCTAGGAATATGTTAAATTCACTTGAATGATAATCTGTATTTCCCACTGATTGATGGGAGAAAAGCCAGTCAAGAGGTAAAAACCCTTGAAGAAAACCTGTATTTCATATAATTCAGTATAAGAGGTGGTTTAAGATCACTGGACTAAGTTGTAGAGAACTGTTGTTTAGTCGCTAAGTTGTGCCTGACTCTTTTATGACCCCATGGACTGTAGCCTGCCAGACTTCTGTCCATGGCATTCTCCACACAAGAATACTGGAGTGGGGATGCCATTTCCTCCTCCAGGGATTCTCGGGATCGAACCCATGTCTCCTGCATTGGCAGGCGGATTCTTTACCGCTGAACCACCTGGGAAGCCCTTGCAGAGAATTAGATGTGCCCAGATGTCCTGTGACATTTGGAAAAGGCAGGTGGCTGTGGATCAGCTTCCGCCCTTCCCACCACATCGCCTCTGATGTGCGCTGGGGCCGGGGGCCAGGGACAGTTATCGGAATGGTCAGCATTACTACCCCAGGCTTTCCAGGAAACAGAACTTCATAAAACAGAGTAGGGTTAGTTTAAACAAGCCACTGACAGTAGAGGGGAGAAGGTCTCATCCTCAGCCTTTGAGTGGGATTGTAGAATAAATCTTGTATCTGAGTGACAACAGATTGGAAACTGTGTACATGTGAGTAGTGGGTCCTGAGGTCTCTAAAGTGACCCCTGACGTGCCCACCAGAGATGATGGTACATCAGGGAAGTCCTCCCCACCCTGACCTTCCTCGGTGACCACGCTCAGTGCGGGCGCCCTGGGGCACCACTGCCCCCTAGTGGAAGTCAGTGGGGTTAACAGCACTCCTTACTGGCCTTGGTCAGAATCTTCGTCAGCTTTAAAAAGTTCCTGACTGATGCTTTGAGAAATGACCGTGTCTCTTTAAGACCCCTTCTTGGGTTTGCCAGCTCAGTTTGATTTTCCTGTGTTATCCAGTAACACGGTGACACCCGTTAGAGTCTTCCCTCATACACTGCTCTGTTCCAGGCCTTACAGGCTGTCCGGATGGGGGTGTCCGTTGGCTGATTGTCCAGTCAGTCTGTATCACTCACACAGCGTCCCGTGCTGCCACTTATTTTCAGGAATGATTCAGTAACACTAGCTCAGGAATCCTACTGATTTTTGAGGCAAAACAGTTTGAGGAAAAGCAAAAGGCATCACTGACTCAATGGACATGAGTTTGAGCAAACTCCAGGAGTTTGGTGATGGACAAGGAAGCCTGGCATGCTGCAGTCCATGGGGTCGCAAAGAGTCGGACATGACTGTGCCAGTCAACAACAACAACAAATTATAACCAATTGTGGCTAAAAGAACTGCTTCTTTGATATGATTTGGACGCAGGCAGGCAGATTTTATATGAATTTGACTCTTATTCTGAAAGAGATTAGATAGCCAGTATAATGGCTTATGGGTGGTGTATTATAGTAGCTTAGAGAAATTTTGTCATTAATTAGCATGGCCCATTGATAATGTATGTTTTTTTAAAAAAATCACACATTCACAAATTGCAATTCCTGAATTGTTCTAGACATTCAGCTAGATAAAAGTAAACTCTGTTGGAGTTCTTCGGTGTGTAGACCGTCTCACCTGTAATGATCAAACTTGGAAACACTTATCCAACAGTTTATCTAGAAAAAGAAAAGGATAGTTCTGTGCAGAGATTACAGTTCATCACCAAAGCAACTGCCTTGTTACAGGTTAACTCAGATTCTAAAGCTCCATCTGGGGTAAATGGCAGCCCTCAAAATATCACCTGTGTGATAATTTTTGGTTGGTCTGATAAAAGGTGTTGTATTTGGGTTTTCTTGTCCTCTCTCATCCTGGTTTGTGATCACCGTAACAACAATCGCCAGTTTGTTTTCCTCTTTTTGTTGGCTCTGTGTCTCACCAAACAAACCTTGCCAAATGAGGAAATGCCTTGGCTTACAGAGGTGGTTCAATGAAGATTAGTTCCAAAAAATGTCTGTCTGTCTTTCTGCTGGATTCTGGCCCCGAGAAGCAGAAATGGAAAGGAACAGAGCGAGTAGCCTTGCACCAGTGCCAGATGTGTTCTGTGGCCTCAGGAAGGACGCGGTGACTGTCGCAGCGTGGAAATGAGGCAGGGCACACAGAACCACCGTCTTCAAAGCAAAACAAAGTCGGATGAAAACACGTAGCAGTTTTTATTAAGTCACACTTTACAAAGCAACGTAGAAGCTTTTGTAACCTTTCAAAACTCCCTGACTTTTATTAAAGTCAGAAAAACACCATGCTAGTTACTTTATTTTATCTTTATAATGGAGATTACGATAGTGGCCTGGATAAGGAACTTGGAGTGTAGTTTCTGGTTTCTTCCCCCATTACTGGCCTCCAGAAAACTCTATAGGCTTTCTGTACTTCATTTTCCTGATCTGTGTGCAAAATGTCCTCCTCTCTGGAGTATTAAGAAAATTAACCTACATAGTAAATGTTGATTGGTTTTGCTCCTTGGAGAAAGACATTACATGATGTTTTATTATATTGCCATCTTTCTTTGTAATCTAGATCAATAACATAACATCTTTGCATCCCTGTATATATTTCTGCTAATGCATTACCATTTCATAATTTAATATCTCAAATTATATGTCAAACTACATTTATATCAGTACTAAATGGATTTTACAGCCACATACAGAAGATGTCAGTTTGTATTTAAATTATGATTCTTCAAGTCTCTTCCTTTTCTTAAACATTTCTTTCAGTCATAGTGGCTTTCATGCTTCTTATTAAAGCAAGTAGAATACTGTTAGCGGTGCAGTCAACTCTTGGTTATCATTCATGATTCTTGCTGATAAAACAAATCTTTATGTTATTGACTTGAGACATCCGTAGCACTCACTATGTGCCAGGCACTATTCCATGAGCTTCACAACCATTAACTAATTTAATGGCCACCACAACCCTTTGAGGGTAGGTACTATTATTATCCCCATTCTGCAGATGAGGAAGCTGAGGGAGAAAAGGGGTCACATAACTTGCCCAAGGTCACACAGCTAGCAAGGGGCTGAGCTGGATTCATTGACCAGCAGCCTGACCCTCAGCTCATTTTCCTTCCCTTTCCTTCCCTAATGAAGCTGCTGCCTCTGTCTATATGGAAGCTTCAGAGACCTCAGCCTCCTTCATTCCACCCCCCAACCCCCATCCTAACAACTCAGACACGTGGCTCAGTCGAGTGAACTCCAGTCCCAAGCACCGGTCCTGGTTTCCCCTGTTTACCAGCTGTGTGACTTAAGACGAGTCTTAGCCCTTCTGTGCTTCCATTTCCTTAGCTGCAGAAAGGGTTTAATAAGAGTACACACTTCATAGAGCAACCGAGGGGTTAATGAGATATCCGTGTGCAGTTCACAGAATCATGGCTGGCACATAGCAAGTTCACAATGCACGTTTGCTGCTGTTACTCCCCGTCCAGAGTGGAAAGAGTCATAATGGAATGGAAACGTTACTAGTACCCCCTTTTCCCCACCCACCAAAAAAAAAAAAAAAAGGCCAACAGGGAGATAAGGCCCTGAAGGAAGCCTTCTGGAAATAATCAAAAGTTGACTGTGACTATACCGTCCGCCAGTCTGTGCTCTGCAGCCGCCGACAGTAACCTTGTGTTATGATCCATGCAGGCTATGGCCACTCGGATGCTGACGTTCTCCACCAGTCGTTACTTGAAGCCAATATTGCTACTGAGGTGTGCCTGACGGCATTGGACACCCTCTCTCTGTTCACACTGGCATTTAAGGTTTGTATTGTTCATGGTCAGAGCCTTTCTGAAACTCATTTTTTGCTTATTTAGCTGAATCAGCAAGAACTTCTTACGTTGCAGTTTTACTGCAGCAACTGTTTTAGCCCCTATAAGGAAGCCATTAATCCTTAAATTCCCTTAGCGAAAGCATTCCACAGTTAATGACCCCAATTCCCTGAAATATAATACAGCTTAACTGGTCAGAGTGTGCTGCCTGCTTGTGACTGGTGGACACAGGCTTTGGCGAGGTTAACCCTTGGCCAGATGAAAGCATTTATGAGGAATGTGACTTTGCTCTGCCTTCAAGGATGATAAATACAGGAGCCTAATCAGTCATTTCTACCTTCACCGTCTTTAAACATATCCAAATGTGGTAGCGTTTAAAATTAAATGTTTATATGTAGAGGTGTATGCTCAGTTGTGTCCAACTCTTTGCTGTCCCATGGACTATAGCCTGCCAGGCTTCTCTGCTCATGGGGTTTCCAGGCAAGAATACTAGAGTGGGTTGCCATTTCCTCCTCCAGAGGATCTCCCCAACCCAGGGATCAAACCCACTTCTCCTGCGTTAGCAGGTGGATTCTTTACCACCGAGCCACCTGGGAAGCCCATACGTAGAGGAGCAATACGTAAAAACACATTCACCTTTTCAGTTTTTTTTTTACCTGTTAGTAAGTTAAATGATAGAAAACATTTCGGGTATAGAGAACAAAAAGTGGTCTTGGTCTTGTCTTTAGGTTGTAGTGAGTCACATTCGCACAGGTAAAGACGGTCTCTTTGGCCACTCTCGTTTTTTGGGACCTACCCCTCCCCGTTCTTGCTCAATGACTACTTAGGTTTTCAGGGAGACTGAGTTAGTGTTACTATGCTCTGAATATGAAAACAGCATGTTTATTTGCAAGGCCATGTGGGAAACATACCCAAAGGCATTCTGTACTTTACTCATCTTGTCTTCTCGTGAAGCACAATCCCTTATCACTCTGAGTAAAGATGGTTACCAGCCATCACATTGCTTTATTATAATTTACCTTTGTTCTTAGCATTCGTGCTACCTGTGTCCCCGGGAAGTGTCATCACTGTCCCTAGGATGAGGATGGGGGCAGCCGTGTCTTACGTGGAACCTGACCCCAGTGGTTCTCAGTTGTGGGCCCACAGCTGGTGGCAGCTGCAGGCCCTGAAGCTTTTTTAGAGGTGCAGATTCTTGGGTCCTGCCTGACCGAAAACAGCCCTGGGAGTGAGACGTAAACAGTATGGCTGAGGACCGCTGCTGTACTAGAACCACATTTTGAGCCTCTTTCTGTTTTCTTTTGGAGATTTTTAAGTAACAGTTCTTATGTAAGTAGGCAGTGAAATTTCTAATATATTTGCCCCGTGCATATGTATCCATGCTAGCTGATAAGTTCAGATGCATCTGTAAGGTCAGAAGAGTGGTTGGGATGCTTTCTTCCTCTGTCTTCTGGGCCGCAGCATGTAAATGAGCAGGAAGCCCTGGGCTGCACAGCAGGTGTGGTCTGGCCCCACAGGCAGGTGAGGGCACACACAGCACAGGTGTGGTCTGGGAGCGTCGTGAGATCAGTGACGGTTTCTTTACTACTGCACAGCCTGAAGTTCATCCTCAGCCTCCTTTAAATCGCCTGCTGCATATCAAAGAAGAGCCTTGGTCAAGGTTCCCAGGTCTCCAGTGTCTGGCCACTGTTAAATTAATTAACAGGTTCTGACTCGAGAGAAACATCTGATGGTCTCTGATTGATGACTGATTGTGACATTTGTTGGGTGACCATCTTTGAAAAAATCACTTCATGTCTCCAGACCTAAGATAATCTCATTTGTAAGACTGAAAAAGTAGGATCTGCCTCCCAGGCTGTTGTAAGTTACAGCAAGATGACCCCTGGAAGGGCCGAGCACTCTGCTGATACAGACCGGGCTCCAGGACACGTGGGAACAGGCAGTTGTACCAAAACACTGTGGGCTTCAAGCCCCAGCCGCACCGTTAGCCAGATGTTAGGCCTTGGGCAGGTCTCCTTGACATCTGTGGGCCCCAGTTTCCTTCCTTAGAACATGCCAGTTATGCCTACTGTGTCATGAATTGATATGAAGTATCTGGAAACATCTATCCTGTGTTTGGCACACAGCAGGAGCTCAAATGTTGACTCTAGTTTAGCAGTAAGCACTTTCCGCTGTGCTCATGCCTTCCTGGTCCTCAAAGTAAAGGATCTGATTCCTCAGACACACAGGCAAGGTTGAGTTTTAGGGCTGAGGTGGCCTCTATCAAGGTCTGTATGCCTCTGTGCAAAAATTTTTGTTTAAAGCTCAGCACATATACACACCCACTAAAAAATGGGAAGATGGGTGAATCTTACGACCTTAAAGGATGTCGTGGAAAGCAGTGGGTCCGCAGTGGTACCCAGCCTGGGTCCACAAGGCCCACTGGAGTAGCAGGCCCTGGGATCTTCCTGTGTAGATATTTACTCAGCTGAAGTATCACTCAGAGCCTATCAGAAAAATTAAATTATTCCATTGAGTTAGCTGACATAATTGTTTGCAGATAGTCATCTTCAACAAATGGAGCCCCATCATTGCTGAGCCTCTTAAATGACCACATCTCATAAGTTGCCCAAGGCAATCAAGAAATCACATTATAAATGAGAGGAAATGTTTGAAAAGATTTAAGCCCTGAATCCCAGTTTATCATTATATTAGCTTCCTGCTAATATACTTCCTGCTAATTACTTCCTGCTGCTACTGAGTGCCTTCTGTCTTCAGCGTCAGTCCTCACTACAGCCCGGCCCATAGAGCTTCTTATCCCTTTTACAGGTGAGGACATTGAGGCTGAGATGGGTTGGGAAATTTGCCCAAGATCACTACACAAGTGACATGTCAAGCCCTTCTTCTCTGCTAAGTCAGTCATGTGCATGGGGCAGAGGGGGAAAGGAACTAAACTGGGTGAGTGTCATGGTGGTTGAATGACCTCCCACACAGAAAAAAGGAAATGAGCAAGCAGCAACTAGATGCTGGGACTGTGTGGGCACTTTCACACAGGTTATCTCATTCATAAAAAGATGTGTTTTGTAAACCAGGGTAGTTATATGCAGAAAAATACACCACTTCTCCGGTTGTTTTAAAATGTCTGTTAATACATTCCCAAACCAATGCTAGGAAGATCCCCTGGAAAAGGGCATGGCAACCCACTCCCATATCCTTGTCTGGAGAATTCCACAGACAGGAGCCTGGCAGGTTACAGTCCATGGGGTCACAGAGTCAGAATCGAATGAGCGACTTTCACTTGCTAACCAATGATAACCTTTAAATAGTTGATAATACTTTCAATATACTTAACAAATTTAATCCAAAAATGTATTTTAAGCAATTCCACATGGTGCCTTTTCTTGATTTGAGGTGCACGGTGAGAACCAGGACATGCTGAGGAGGATCACGGTCGTGGCCAGGGTGGGAAGCACATGGATAGCGGGGGTCAGCTAGGGAGACTGGGGTCCGCTTTGTACAACTGTGAGCCTGGGGCTCAGGTTGTCTTGGAGACTGGCGAGCCTCTGTAACAGAGATAGCTCTTCTCTAAACTAGACTTTTACAATCAGGCTTTAGATGAAAATAAAGCCATATGCCTAGGAATAACGTAGCTGTCTTAAATAACACGGTTCCAGATAGCTCATTTTGGTATCCAAGGTTTAAATTTTTCTCCTGTTCCTGGCTCTTGAGAAATTTCTGATACTGCATGTTCGTTCTCTGAAAGGCCCATTTCTCTTAGGAGGCTGTGTGACAACAAACTTGAATCCACATCAGACAGTTCCTGAGAACTGTTTGTAACCTCTGCTCCACCTTATTGATAGAAATACATCATGCCTTTCTTATTATTCTAACATCTCATCTAATTTTCTCAATGAAATTCTCCCATCTTCAGTAAAATCTATAGGGAGATAAAGGGAGAAATGAGATCCTCCATTGTTACCTGTGGTTATTTATAAATGGAAAAATGAAGGTGATTTTTGTTATGCTTTTTTTTTCTCCTTCTCTGGATCTTTCTGAATGTTCAAAGATTTTTATGTTTAGTATCTATTACTTTCTAATGAGAAAGAAAGAAACACACAAACAGAAGAAAATAGGAAGGCACCTGGTAAACTGGGGTGTGTTCAGAATAAAAGGCCCTTCACCCCTTTAAATGAGCAGTTATGTATATCTTGGTGTGAGTTTTTACTCCGTTCTTCAAGCAACTTTTGCAGTCAGAGCCCAGGAAGACTAAATCCTAAAAATGGGAAGCAAAAGCTTTGACCAGAGGAAAGAGAATGGAAGTTTAACTCCAGTGCTAAGAACTTGAAGACAGGCCAATTCAGAACAAGACCAGAGGTCTTCGCCATTTTTGTATGAACCATCTCTCCCAGAAGAGTGCTGAGAAAATAAAAGCTCACATCCAGATTCATGCAAACCTTCCTCCAGCTGTAATTAGGAAGGGCTGTGGCTCCGGGGAAAAGCACTGCTCACAAACAGCAAACCGTGTAAGCAGTTCCCCGAACACTGAAAACAGCCTCTTTTTTTTGTTTGTTTTTTTCTAGTTGGTGAACAGCTGCTCATGGTTGAGAATTACATCATATTCAGTTAATTAAGTCACATTTTCTGCTCGTTAAATTGTTTCTCTTTCACACAATAGAATTCAATGCTGTGTCTCAGTATTACATGATACAAAGATCACAGGATTCCAGGTGTCCACCAGCTGTGAATACACCTGTGAGTCACTGGACCTACAAAAACAAAACTTACCCCTTGAGTTAAACTTTTTCTCCAACAATAAGATGAGGTGAATTTCAAAACTATTATTTCAGCCGTAATTTGCTCTGCAACAGAACTGTCCGGACATAAGTCATCTCTGCTTATTTCACTAAATCGTAAGATTGGTTCCAGGTACTGGCCTCTGAACTTTTTTTTTTTTAAGTGACAGTCATTTTTGCCTACTTTTGCAAAATGCACACTTTCTCCCAAAAGCACACTTTTGTCTTGACAGGCCTGTCTGCATTTGAAGAGGCAGGTCTCCAATGTCACACACGTGTCGTGGCTGCCTGCTGGCCTCTAGCTGGGCAACACCTCTGTCTGCTGTGCGTGTTCAGTGGTCTCTGGGCGTTTGAGCCAGCCAGGCTTTCGTGGTGTTGAATCAGTGTGGTTTTCTGCTGGAGGGAGGAGACCATGAAAAACAAAGAGAAGAAATTAGTGGGGGTCCTCTTGCCACTTACTGAACAAACCAGAGGGTGGATCAGATATTCCCTGTGTGCTTAGCCTCTCAGTCGTGTCTAACTGTTTGCAACCCCATGGACTTAGCCCGCCGGGCTTCTTTGTCCATGGGGATTCTCCAGGCAAGAATATGGAGTGGGTTGCCATGCCCTCCTCCAGGGGATCTTCCCAGCCCAGGGATTGAACCCAGGTCTTCTGCATTGCAGGCGGACTCTTTACAGTCTGAGCCACCAGGGAAGCCCATATACTCCCTATGCTTGACGTCAAGTCTTCACAGTAGCTCAGTTTTAGGTCCACTGTTTCAGGGATGAGAAGGACCAGGCTTTGTTTGCCTGCAAATCCGTACACAGGAGTGCGTGCTAAGTCACTTCAGTCATGTCTGACTCTTTGTGACCCTGTGGACCATAGCTCGCCAGGCTTCTCTCTCCATGGGATTCTCCAGACAAGACTACTGGGGTGGGTTGCCTTGCCTTTCTCCAGGGTATCTTCCCAACCCAGGGATCGAACCCACATCTCTTAAGTCTCCTGCTTTGGCAGGCAGGTTCTTTACCATTAGTGCCACCTGAAAAGTACACATGAGAAACAGTGCCTGACCGAAGCCCATGCATTTTTGCCCTCTCCAGACTGCCTGGTGGGTGATGCATGGCTTCAGAGAGTACCTGAAAGCCTGCGGTGGGCGAGAAAACCCAGCCCTCACTGACAGGGGATCCGTTTCAGATACCTCCCTTCAGTATTTTTCCAGCCCGTCCATTAGCTGATACCTGTAGCGACTCTTCTCTGCTGGAACTGAGGTGTCACAAACCTTACCTCTGTATCAGTTGCTGGGCACAATAAAAATAAGTCAATAAATGAAGCCCAGTCAATACTGAGATACTATGGTCCTTTAAACCATATCACCATTTGCTGTGAACTTTTAAAATTAGTCCCTCCCTTAGTAGTAAAAGCATAAATTTATTGATAAGCTTATTTGTACTACAGGAGACTTCTGTGCTCTCCTAGAAGGTTTCTGTCAAGTTTGTTTAAATTATAAGTTGTCCTAGTACCTGGAAAATGTAACCTTTGAGGCTGGTGGTTGTATGAAACCTGTTAGCGATATCTGGCATGTCTCACTGACCAGGCTCTTCTCCTGTTTTTTAAGAACCAGCTCCTGGCTGACCATGGACATAATCCCCTCATGAAGAAAGTTTTTGACGTCTACCTGTGCTTTCTTCAAAAACATCAGTCTGAAACGGCTTTAAAACACGTCTTCACCGCCTTAAGGTCACTGATCTATAAGGTACATGGTCTCATCGGGGGAGGTCGTCCTCAATTGTCGCCCGTTCTCTGTCCCCTCCGGGCTGAAGGGGGCGCTAACTGACCTCTCTGGGCCCATTTGCTTCCTCCTGTCCATCTAGTTTCCCTCGACGTTCTACGAGGGGAGAGCGGACATGTGTGCGGCCCTGTGCTACGAGATCCTCAAGTGCTGCAACTCCAAGCTGAGCTCCATCAGGACCGAGGCCTCCCAGCTGCTGTACTTCCTGATGAGGAACAACTTCGACTACACCGGCAAGAAGTCCTTTGTCCGGACCCACCTGCAGGTGCGTGTGCTTTAGCTTTCCAGGACACGTGCGCCCTGCGGAGTTCTGCCTCAGCAGGAAAACCGTGCATGTCAACGTTTACCAAGTTAGCTCGGTGTAAGTTCTGAACGGTCTGGTTGTGAGATGGAAAACTAGAATGTCACGGTTACTGGTTTGGTTTATTTCATCCTCCACATTGTACGATTTGGGCCCAGGATGTGTTTCTGTTGGTAAATCGATGTTTAAGTATTGAGTCAGTTCTGGACTGACTGAAATTACGCTGAGTCAGGAGGTACAGAACCTCGCAGTAAACATCTCAGGTAAGACACAGAAAGCCCAAAGTAGTCCTTTTCTATCATCCATCTGTTGACACACCTGCCGTTTCTCCAGAGTTAAAATGCACCAAATTCCCTGTTCTGTAAACCATGCCTGATGCTAGGGGTCTTGGGTATTTTTGTAGACCCTCTTTTTCTACAAACACATACAGGAGTGCCTTCTCTGTCTCTGTACTTATTCCTTTTTGGAAACAATTATTTATTGTTTGCAAACTACATGCTAGGGTTCCTGGGTGCTGGGAGCAAAGCAGGACCCTCTCCTAGCCCAGACAGGGTGTCGTCATCCCTGGAGGACAGGCATACCGTGAGGTTTTTGTGCCATGTGCCCAGGGCCGTAACAGGAGAATTTCAGTGCCCCAAGGAGCGGGCCAGGGGCTTCCCAGGGGATGTGAAAGATGAACAGGGGGTTGGGAGTGAGCATGATCCAGGCCATGGGTGAGAAAGGGGCCAGCCAGGGAGCTGGAGAAGGTCTGCACAGTAGGGTTGAGACTGTGGCGGTATCATTGCATATTCAGGGGGATCACCTGGACTCCAGACTGAGAAAGGATAAGGAAGTCGAGGCCTGAGCTCGGGAGACCTTGGGGAAACCATGTCAAGTCTAGGCCAGAGAGGATGGAGTCCTGGGTCATGGAAAGGTTAGAAAGAAGAGGAGACTGCATTAACAGTACTTAGCGACAGTACTTAGTACTGGCTGTGGTGCAGGAAAGGGGGGACAGGTTGCAGTTTAGTTGAGTAACTAGGTCAAGGCAATGCTAATATAGACCCCCAAAAGACAGATTCCCCCATGCCATGGTTAATATGTGTATGTTTTAATAATAAATGCTGAGGGTCATCCACTTTTGAATACTGAGCCCATATAAATCCAAGCCAAAACCAAAGAAGTAAATAGTAAGGTCTCAATGTCTATTAGAGAAGGTGATCCGTAATTATCCAGGTGACATGGGCTCATCTGCTTCTCATTCCTCTAAACTTGCCTGGTCAGCATTTTGCTATACAAACAAAAGACGCAAGGAGAGCAGAGTCACCTTCTGGAATAATTCTTGGAAGGGGGAGGGGGATGACTCAGACACCGTTTCCCACACTGGAGCGACCCCTGCTCGCAGGCTTCCCGTTGCCCCATCCCATGCACACTGTAACCGAAGTCAGGGGCCGAACCAGGGGCGTCACGTGAAGGTGAATTGATTGGCTCACGTTTGTGTGTCCCTCAGATTGTTATTTCAGTCAGCCAGCTGATAGCAGATGTTGTTGGCATCGGGGGAACCAGGTTCCAGCAGTCCTTGTCTATCATCAACAACTGCGCCAACAGTGACAGGCTCATCAAGGTGGGTGCCCCGGAGCCGTTTTATTTTTTACCCCCAAGACCCGGCCTTATCATCTGGGAAACGCGTGCAGATAGATCACAGCTGAAAGCCTGTGTCTTCCCTCCACCCTTGTTCCAGCACACCACCTTCTCCTCGGATGTGAAGGACTTGACCAAAAGGATCCGCACGGTTCTGATGGCCACAGCCCAGATGAAGGAGCACGAGACTGACCCCGAGATGCTGGTGGACCTCCAGTACAGCCTGGCCAAGTCCTACGCCAGCACCCCTGAGCTCCGAAAGACGTGGCTGGACAGCATGGCCAGGATCCACGTCAAGAACGGGGACCTGTCCGAGGTAGCCCCACACGCCTGTCCGTCCAGGCTTTTTGAGAAAACGAGTTATGCCCCACTCACTGAAAGAAGCTGATTATGAGAGAACTTCCCAGTAATTCCAATAAGCCAGTTAAAAGCATGTGATACTTCAGTGTTGGGCGCAGAGCTCCTTCATAGTCATTTAGCGGTTTTACAGTTTAGAAGATCGTAAGGGGATTTCTCTGTCATAGGAGCATTGTTTGAGAGCTCTTAGAAGACACCCGTGCTCACACAGGTGCCCGTTAGCACAGTTGCGCTCAGCTTCTGCATCCAAACTCCTCTCCTGATCTAAAATGCAACTATTTTATGATAATGTGAGATTTTCCTGATAGAGAAGTCAGCCGGGGCATGGCCTTTTCCTCTTTGAGGTAGTGGTTTTGTCTGTGAATGCAGCAGGGGTCAGAGCTGCCCCGGGTTCAGAGCCCATGGTTCAGTAAGCGACAGTATGGCAGGTGCAGAGGTGGGGTGTTTGGGCTTTGAGGAGACCGGCTCCCAGATCCAACATTGACTAACTCGGCAACACTGAGCCTGTTCTTAACCCCGCTGTGTCTCAGTGACATCATCTGTAAAATGGGGGCAGTTAAGGACAGTGATGGGCTGTAAGGCGGATTCTCTTCATGGTCCTACGAAAACTCTGCTCAGGATTCATGCCCATGGCATTTAGGTGTGATCAGGAGAACGACCAAAGAAATATGCTTTTACTTTTAAACATGCTAATTGCTTAAATTAGTGAGATTGTGTCTTACATCTGAAAAGTGCATGTAGCAATTCTTTTTGATTATTCAGAGTCCATTCTGTTTGATCAGAAGTTTAATCTAAAATATCCATTCAGTTCTGTTCAGTTCAGTTCAGTCGCTCAGTCGTGTCCGACTCTCCGCGACCCCATGAATCACAGCACACCAGGCCTCCCTATCCATCACCAACTCCCGGAGTACACTCAAACCCATGTCCACAGAGTCGGTGATGCCATCCAGCCATCTCATTCTCGGTCGTCCCCTTCTCCTCCCGCCCCCAACCCTTCCCAGCATCAGAGTCTTTTCCAGTGAGTCAACCCGTCGCATGAGGTGGCCAAAGTATTGCAGTTTCAGCTTTAGCATCAGTCCCTCCAAAGAACATCCAGGATTGATCTCCTTTAGAATGGACTGGTGGGATCTCCTTGCAGTATAAGGGACTCTCAAGAGTCATTAGCCATAATAAAAATGAATTATGCACTTGTCAGTAGTAGTAATTTTTCTATCATTCTGACGAGAACCAGGGCTTAGGCATTAGATCCTCATAATAGGTTCATTTCTAACAGCTATGTTTGATGTTTTATAAACCATGGCAACTTGGTTAAAAGAATTTATTTTTGTTTTTTCTTACATTTTAAAAGTGTTTATAATGTTATCCATTGAACATTACATTACTTTCATTTAGAATTCTATTTTTGGAAAAAATTTATAACTTCATTGTTTTTTAGGTTGACAGAAAAATACATTAGCCCCTGAAGTTTGAGCCGTTCTCTCTGAATATAGGAATACACATGCCTTTTCTTCAAGGGATCCTCTTTTCCCTTTAAGAGAAATAATGCCAAAATTTTAGATATAGTAAGAAAAAATGCTTTTTAAAAATCTTTTATCTTTAACAAAAGTTTAATAATTCTAGCTAGAAATGGGCCTTACCAAGCTTGTTGCCATTCATCTGAATTCAGAGTTTCATAATTTCAGTTTGTGTGAATTGTCCCAGTTTTTTCTATAGGTAAGATGTCAGCCATTAGGAACACTAGCTGATGCCTTGAGATCTAACATAAGTACATACAGTCATTAGGTTTCTGATGGTGAGCTTTGTGCATTATAACTGGTGATTCTGAAGCATGTGTCTTTTACTGTAGGCAGCAATGTGCTATGTCCATGTCACAGCCCTGGTGGCAGAATATCTCACACGGAAAGGTAAGAAATGATTCTGTGTTTTGTGAAATAATTGTAAAACTTTACAAAACAGCAAAGACAAGCGAGAACCATTCAGAAAGATTTGAGGTGGAAGATCTTTGTATGTGTGTGTACACTATATTGTTGTTGTTTAGTCATTTAGTCATGTTTGACTCTTTGCAACTCCATGGAGCCTGCCAGGCTCCTCTGTCCATGGGATTTCCCAGGGAAGAATACTGGAGTGGGTTGCCATTTCCTTCTATACTGGTTTTTTTTAATTCGTTGATGTGACATTTACTTGACTTGGTAGGCACCGCAAAAATGCAAAACAAAAGTAGGTGGCGTGTTGTCATATAACCTCTTGCTAATAACTCCATCTTGGAAAAACTAGTTAATGAGGTTTGCCTCCGGGAGTTCCTGGCTGGCTGGTCTCCAGCTGGAGAGATTTTATTTTCCCTGAAGGTAGTTCCCTGGAACTGTTTATCCATCACACGGCAGCTGTAGCAGGAGGTCATCAGACAGCATTTTCTGGAGCACAGCCCGGTTGGCTGTGTCGTGCGAGGAGGCAGCCTGCAGGCTGGGACCTGGCCTCCCTGTGGAAGGAGCGGGTGGGAGTGTGTGCCGCCCCCTTGTGTGTAAGGGCTGCTTCCCACATCAGCAGACTGTGAGTTCTCTCACGGCTCCTCTGGTCAGACACCCGTTGCTCATCTCCACTTCCCAGTCGAGAACACGGGGCTTTCAGAAAAGCCGGCTGTGTTCCCGTGTGTACTGGAACAGAGCTGCCCCAGGTCTGACTGAACCCTGCACTGTGTAAGGAATAATGTCAAGCCACTGCGGCCACCCAGTTACCTGTTGGTGGACTACTTCCTGCAGGAGCAGGGCTAGTTCTCTCCGAGTTCTGGGTTACCCCCCAGTGAAGGGGGTGACATGACAGCTGGAAAGAGAGTTGTTTCTGAGCCTATTTCTCTGACTAGCTTTGGCTGCTTCAGTTTTTTTGGTATCTGAGCATGGGTCAGCTTATCAAATTATTGTTGCTACTATATTTTCCTGTTAATTTGATTCAGTGCCTATTTCAATTTATTTAAGGATTACATACATTTTAATAAAGGTGGGTGAAAAGTGAAAAGGGATGAGAAAGGAATTCCCTGGTGGTCCAATGGCTAAGACTCTGTACTCCCAAGGCAGAGGCCCCCAGGTTCGATCCCTGGGTCAGGAAGATCCCCTTGAAAGGAAACGGCAACCTACTCCAGTATCCATGTTCCGCAGCTAAGACCCAGCACAGCCAAATAAATAAATAATTTTTTAATGGATGAGAAAAAGAGACAAATGGAGGGTGGTGAGGGTCAAATGTGAGGAACCGAGTGCAGGCAAGCGCCCGGCGGCCCCAAGGCTCCCTGCGGAAACGCTGGCGTGAGACGCGATTTCTAGATTGGTTTTCATTCAGCTCAGAGACAAGACAGGGCAGGAAGCACCCTCACAGCTCAGCACCTTCAGGCTGATAACTCCAGCTGTCTCCTGCTCTCTCAATTCTAGGCATGTTTAGACAAGGATGCACAGCCTTCAGGGTCGTCACCCCAAACATCGACGAGGAGGCCTCCATGATGGAAGACGTCGGCATGCAGGACGTCCACTTCAATGAGGTAAGGACCACAGCCCGCGGGGGCTCGGGTCACCGAGAGTCTCGGGTGCTGCCATTCCCCACCCCTGCCCCCAAACCAGGGTTTTCTCGCTGCAGCCACTGTGTGCACACTTTGCTCTAACTAAGATGATTCTCCAGAACACTGGCACAAGCTCCTGCCAGTCCCCTTTCTTGGAGCTTCTCCTTTCCTCTGGAGAGAATTTGTTGTTGTTTAGTTGCTCAGTCGTGTCCAGCTCTTTTGCAGCCCCGTGGTCTGTAGCCTGCCAGGCTCCTCTGTCCATGGGATTTCCTAGGCAAGAATACTAGAATAGGTTGCCATTTCCTTCTCCAAGGGATCTTCCTGACCCAGGGATTGAACCCATGAGTCCTGCATTGGCAGGCAGATCCTTTACCACTAAGCCACAAAGGAATCCCAGAGAGTTTGACAAGCCAGTTAGTAGTGATATAAGACTGAGAGCTTAAAGTCTCGTGGTAAATGGTCCACTGTTTTGAACCATAAGGTTTCTCATTCTTTTCAGCAATTAATTTCTCTGGTTTATGGGATTTATTTGTTTATCTGTTTTAATCTGACTTTTCAATCAGTGTCCCCAGACATGCAAGGCTGTGAGAGGCCAGCCTGGGCTTGGGGGCAGAGCAGCCCCAGTCCACATCCTTGGATCCCTGCTTCCGCTTGAGTGCTGCCCCCAGGGCCTGTGCATCCTAAGTAGATAAGACCGCCCTATCCCACCCCCAGAGAGACCAAAACAGTTGACTTTAGATCACTGTAGCAATTTCTGCACGTTTCTTGCCAAAGCGGGGCCACCTTGCAGCCAGTTCTCCGTGAGTAGACAGTTTTGAAATAAAGCTGCTGCTGCTGCTGCTAAGTCCCTTCAGTGGTGTCCGACTCTGTGTGACCCCATAGACAGGCATCTGAAAAAAAGCCAGTTTTCTCCTACGTTCCCTGATTTTCTTCTTCCATGAGTGTCTGCCAGAAGATCTTTTCACATGTGCCTGCCTCCCCTCAACTTTAAAGCAAAATGCAACAGTTGGGAGAAAGCTTTTTAATCATGCCCTTCTTTTAAGGAAAAATAAAGTGGTCTGTTTCTTCATGTGGAGAGAGAAAACAGAGAAAGGAGTAAACATCTTCTGCCTCTGTTGTAGTTGTTTTTAATGAGTAGAGGTCCTGCTTAATATCAGGACTTTTGATGACACCACCCTTATGGCAGAAAGTGAAGAGGAACTAAAAAGCCTCTTGAGGAGAGTAAAAAGGTTGGCTTGAAGCTCAACATTCAGAAAACAAAGATTATGGCATCTGGTCCCATCACTTCATGGCAAATAGATGGGGAAACAGTGGAAACAGTGTCAGACTTTATTTTTTGGGGCTCCAAAATCACTCCGGATGCTGATTGCAGCCATGAAATTAAAAGATGCTTACTCCTTGGAAGGAAAGTTATGACCAACCTAGATAGCATATTAAAAAGCAGAGACATTACTTTGCCAACAAAGGTCGTCTAGTCAAGGCTATGGTTTTTCCCGTGGTCGTGTATGGATGTGAGAGTTGGACTGTGAAGAAAACTGAGCGCCAAAGAATTGATGCTTTTGAACTGTGGTGCTGGAGAAGACTCTTGAGAGTCCCTTGGACTGCAAGGAGATCCAACCAGTCCATTCTACAAGAGATCAATCCTGGGTGTTCATTGGAAGGACTGATGCCGAGGCTGAAACTCCAATACTTTGGCCACCTCATGCCAAGAGTTGACTCACTGGAAAAGACCCTGATGCTGGGAGGGATTGGGAGCGGGAGGAGAAGGGGACGACAGAGAATGAGATGGCTGGGTGGCATCACCGACTCGATGGAGGTGAGTTTGAGTGAACTCCGGGAGTTGGTGATGGACAGGGAGGCCTGGCGTGCTGTGATTCATGGGGTCACAAAGAGTCGGACACGACTGAGCGACTGAACTGAACTGAACTGGACTGATGCCAGTAAGCAGGGCCCATGAGCAAACATCCTCCGTGATACTGACCATCCATGAATCAGAAGTTCTCAAAGTGAGGCCCTGAGGCTCCTGGGGTCCCCAGTAACCTCTCAGGAAGTCTTTGAGGTCCTTCATTTTCCACCTGTCTCCGTGAGGCTGGATTTTCTTTGTCTGCATCATCCAGAATAATATATTGAAGAGACTGAATGCAGAAGCAGAGGCCAGAACCCAGGCTTCTCCTATGAAGTCAGACATTAGAGTAGCAAAAATGTTGAACAATGCCACTCTTCTTAATTAAAAAAAAAAAAAAGTTTCCCATGAAAAACATTATTTTTGTTAACATGTAATCAGTTTATTATTATGAGTTTAAATTAATGCATAACTATTTTTACATTTCTTCAGTGTTCACTCCTAATATTGTAAATATTGAGAGATAACACCCATATACATAAAAGTTCTCACCTATTTTTAAAGAGTTCTCAATGATTTTTATAACATATAAAAGGATCTTAAGCCTCAAAGGCTTAAGAACCACCATCAAAAATTCTGTGGTTTCAAATGACTCCCTAAATTAAAAAGTAACCATGAGAAAGGAAGATAATATATTGAGTGATTTTATATTTAAAAATTAATTTTAGCCAAAATACGTAAAGTTCTCTTAAGTATTCTGAAGTTGGGGGGTGGGGGGAAAGCCAGTTGGTTATTACATGGTATTACCCATTCAACTGTCTCTCCACCTTGACATGCCTGGACCAATGATAGTTTTTAATTTTTCACTATGACGTGTGAACCTGACCCTCAGCAGCAAGGCCCGCACACTCTTGGCATTGAACTCTTCAGTTCAAGCAGAGCTTGATTGGGTTTTTCTCTGAAAAGAAGCCTGAACACATCGGCTCCTTGGAAGAACCACCCTTGTCCCCTGTCGCCCAGTCAGTTCTCTGGAGCACAGCACTTTTGTTTAGAATTCGCGATAAGGAAAACAGCGATACCAAGAACAACTAAAGATTTGAAAGTTAAACAGTTCTGAATAACATGTCCTCGGGGATGATAAAATGAAGCTCAGGATGGCTCATCAGATTAAGTCACAGGCTGGAAGGAGACTCAGGAGCAGAGCCTAGGGAGTGAGCCCCATGAAACCAAGGGCATATTGATCAGGGAAATTTGTGAATGGCACCCACTCTGAGTAATAACTAAACATGTGATGGGGAAAACTTTATCAGCTCTTTTTCAGAATATGGATTTTCCACCCTGTCCTCAAAGCATAAAGTTGGTAAATCTTTAACAAGGTCCATAGTCCATGATGATCTGTCATGATTAGGATGCGACCCGGGGGGTTGTAAAGTCCCAAGCAAGCCCTGCACGTTAAGATGGAAAACAACCAGCAGTAAAAAAAATAGTGTGCACCAAAAGTCACAACGACGGAAATTGCTATGTAACCGTTTTTGCCCTGGCCCTCAAGAGGTTTCAAGAAAAAGGGAAAGTCGAATATCTCTGCCAGAGGAGTTTTGAGGAAAGCTGGTGGGAATGGGTGTGGAACAACAGCTTAGTAAGAATCGTTGCCCTTGTAATCTGCATTATTAGATACATGTAAATGCCTAAGATGCTCTCCTATGTGATTTTAGAGACACGATCTAAAAATACGTGATTCTCCTGAGATTTTACTGGTAGCAGTCCATCCTCCCTGACTGACCCAAAGAGCAGACTCCCTCCCAGCTGCTTTTGATTAAAGAGAAACAGTCCATTCCTGTTTACATTTTGTCTTACAAACCAGAGCCTGTGCAGACAGAAGCATTCTGTCTCCTGGGGTGTCTGAATTGCATACAACCCCGTGTCATCTTGAGACCCTCCCTCTTTATCCCATACAGTCAGAGTCCGAGAAGGAAACCGCACATGCAGCAATGGGAGCAGCTCTAACAAAGAGACTGTTTTGAGAAGTTTGGTCAGGGTTTAGGGGAACCAGCGAGGGATACTGCAAAACCCTGGCGGTGGGCAGCAGCTGGCCTTCCACCGTCCACCCGTGGGCTGAGGGTGGGGAGGGAGAAACCACACAGAGGGGTCCCCTGCCCGGGCTCAGTCCTGGCACGGGGGCAGGGAGGGCGGGAGGGACGACCACCCCCCCACCGCACACCAGTCTCCTGCTGGCCTGGCACTGGCTGAGCCCAGCCAGCAGCCAGTGGACGAGGAGTCCAGCAGGCAGGCCAGTGGTCCTGGCACGTCAGCCCCCACAGCACAGAGCAAGAGAGAAACAGGACTAAGGGACTGCAGTGGGGAAATGGAAAATACGGGCCATCCTCGTTAATCTCCCAGGTGCTAAGATTGCTCTGTAACCCCCCAAATCAACACACACTAAAGCGCTTTTGCAGTCATTTGTGGACCCGCACAGAGCCACAAGTTTAGAGCCCACGCGTTCCCAGATGAGGCCTCCCTGTTCGGCTCCTGCTGTAAACAGGGGTCCTTGTCCAGCCTCAGAGTGTGTACTACAAGGCTGTCCAGTGTGCCTGGGCTCAGGGTGTGCCTGACTTGTATAAGCTCCGTTCAGACAGCAGTGACAGCGCTTTTGGTCATGGGTTCACCATTAATCTACAGCAGCTGCTAAGTTACTTCAGTCATGTCCGACTCTGTGAGACCCCATAGACAGCAGCCTACCAGGCTCCCCTGTCCCTGGGATTCTCCAGGCAAGAATATTGGAGTGGGTTGCCATTTCCTTCTCCAAATCTCAGCAGCAGGATGTGCTAAATTAGCTGTCTTTAAACAGAAAACACATAAAACAAGCTTATGTACTAATCAATTGTCAAAATTTTATAACCCGAGCCTAACCTTATATTTCCCCGAGGAGTAGGGGTTCAGTGTTCACACATTCATTGTTGGCAGTGACTTTGTAGAACATGACCACAGAGAATGATGAGGATTGACTGTTTGGCACACTCCAGTTTTGTTCCCCAGACCAATTATGGTCACTGTTCACATGAGGTCAACCAGGCAGGTTACTGCCTTGTATTAGCCAAACGGTCTGTATTCAGAAACAACAAGCAAGTTTACACCTGCAGAAACAACAAGTTTACACCTACAGAACATCCCAAGAGAGAGTTATCAACACAACACCTTCTATGTTTCCTCTGTTTCCATCTCATCCAAGCTCGGTGATTTGTCGGTAACCCTGTAAGGGTCGTCTAAGCATCTACTTTTCCGTGGCCAAGACTGCTCTTAGAACCATAAAAGCTATATAGCATATCTTCATTTTCACAAGGATTCTCCAAGCCAGTAGCAGCAGGGAACGTGGCCCGCGGAACTTATCTAACTGCTCTCCCTCGGGTCATGCCAGGACACACCGCCCTGTTGCACATTGCAAGGATTTCCTAAGAGTCCCTGTGCTGGAGACACAGGTGGGCGTGATGCAGCCCCTGCCCCAGCACACAGCACGACTTCTGATGCTTTGTTGCCTTTGAGGAGAATACCCTAAACCACAATCTGAACTTTAAGTCATCTCAGCTCTCTGTGGCCTGGAAACATCTAGCACCTACGTGTGTCGATTTGTTCCATAAACTAGCTGTGTGCCTTGTGCTGACCCAGGGACAAAAGAGGGGCGCCTGCCTCAGGAAGTTTCACCTGGTGTAATAGTCCTCAAGCTTTAGCATGCTTAAAACTTACTTAGATTCCTATTACAAATCCAGATCCCCATCCCCACCATCCCCAGACCCAGTTGGGTGAGTGCAGTGCCTGGGAATCTGTATTTTTAATAAGCATCCCAGGTGATTATTCTGATACAAGGGATTTTCAGCTGTATCTTGAGAAAATGCTAATACAGTGGAAATACGAATGATGCCATGTTGTAGGCCATTGCCCAAGTCAGGTCACGTGCTGACAGTTATTCCCAAATGGTGGATAATCAAGACAGCTAGTGAAGGGCTGATTCTGAAGCTCCGATATTTTGGCCACCTGATGCAAAGAGCTGACTCATTGGAAAAGACCCTGATGCTGGGAAAGATTGAAGGCAGGAGGAGAAGGCAGGGCCAAAGGATAAGATGGTTGGATGGCATCACGGACTAAATGGACTTGAGTTTGAACAACCTCTGGGAGATAGTAAAGGACAGGGAAGCCTGGCGTGCTGCAGTCCATGAGGTCGCAAAGAGTTAGACACGACTGAGAGACTGAGCCACAACAACAAGCTTCATAGGAAAGGTTAGATCAGTCAACTCTAAGATGCGGCAAATATTATTTAGCTGAAAATATTTTTTCAATACCCTGCACATACACAGGCTCATGAGGCATTTTCAAGCACACATGCATACACACCCACACACATGCACCCATGCTCAGCGTTAGAGAGCCATTTCCACAGACAGGTCCTCGCTGCCCTCAGTTGCCCACACCTAAAAACAACTGACTAATTCCATGTGAACAGCTTCCTGAATGGCTCATGAGCTTAGTGTACTGAGATCTTTTTAAGACTAGTCTAATATCATAAAATGTGTACTTTCCAGATGCATAAAATTCATTGAGGTTTTTTTCCTTCCCCCTGACCATTAATTACTTACAGTTCTTTGAGTGTATTGACAGTTTAGGGGGAAAAAAACCTTGGCATTTAGATTTTAAACAAGGGGGAGAACTGTTAGACTTTCTGTATGACCACTTTTCAAGGTCACTGCTGTCTGACCACTGTCAGTATTAGTTCTGGTTTTCAAGGGATTCCTGAGAATCCAAAGTAAATTAACACATGGAATTTCTGTTGAGAAAATTGTTCATATATGCCCCAATGTTTAGTTACTATGAAGGCTGAGTTTTTATTACTCTTTGTAATTTTGTGCTGACATATGGTCTCTCAAACTTAGTTATCTGTGATTGCTGGTTATTTCAAAGAACCTGATGCACCAACTATAAACATCTAGTTGAAGAGTTGACATTAGCTTGAAAAATTTACCTTACCAAATTAAACTTTGATGCTCAGTAATCCATACTCTACCCTTATGAGAGAAGGACTTACCTTTCTAAAAATAAAATCCATTTTTAGTTTGTTATTAGGTAAAATCTGTAGCTACTCTGCTTTTTATGGTATACATTATCATTTTTACAATAAGTGATATTTGGACTGATAAACTATAAATCCTAAATGCCTCCTGATCAGAAACAAAGATAAAATAATGTCCAGGAGCATATATAAGTTGATATGCACCATCAAATTGTGATACTTATATCATAATTATTTACTAGGCTCTATTCACTTTATCAAACATTCCTGTTTTCCAGCCATTCTGGGGCATTCCTCTGGTTGAATGGCAGATTTTTCCGTAATGAAATGAACTGCCCATCATATTGATATGCTGCTTGAATTCAGATGTCATTGTTATTAAACTTTCCATGTGTTTCTAGTTTGACAAATGAGTAAAAGTAGTATTCACATCTTAGTCTCACAGTTAGGAACACTTGGCCCAGGAGATTACGTGTAAGCTCTATTTGATATATATTTATTAAGTGACTAAATCTCAAACCATTTAAAATATACCTGAAAGACTGCTATACACAGAAACCTTAGGAGGATAGACATAACATCATTTTAAAATCAAGGAACATCTTCCTTATAGAATACTTCCTAGTTGTGGCAGTTAATATATGTTTGTGTGCATTTTCATGTCTCATAAAAATTCTCTCTATTCAATTATTAATTTATTTTTAACATGGAAAGGGACTTCCCTGGTGGCTCAGCTTGTTAAGAATCTGCCTGCAATGTGGAAGACCTGGTTCAATCCCTGGGTTGGGAAGGTCTCCTGGAGAAGCGATAGGGTACCCACTCCAGTATTCTTGCCTGGAGAATCCCATGGACAGAGGAGCCTGAGGGGTTATGGTCCATGGGGTTGCAAAGAGTCAGACACTAAAACCTTGAGTGTGGCTATTTAATCAGTGTTTTTAATCTTTCTACCACCTCAGCCTCATCTCTTGGCCCTGTCTGATTCCAATTTTATTCTCCAGTCCCTCAGACTTAAGAATTTCTCACACATCACGCTGCCATCACTCCCATGTTTCTACCTGTGCTGTTCCCTCTCCCTGAAATGTCTCCCCTTTCACCTTTACCCTTTACCTTTCACCTTTACCCCGCTAACTCCTGATCATTGTTAATTCTCAGTCAGTCGTCCCTTTCTGCAACCTTCCGTGCCACGCCCTTCCCCTGTCCCTGCACGGTTGCTGCTCCGCTCTGCATCCCTGGTTCCCTGGGCTTAGCCTTATCAGCACACTCACCACAGTCTTTACAGTCTCTTCATGGGTCTGCCTAGAGACTCTGAGCTCCATGAAAGCAGGAAGCGCTCTCTTCATTTGATCATTGTCCATCCCAGGACTCACCCAGAGACACACAGGCTACTGTAAAGTCAGCAAATGCCTACTGCTCTCAGTTCAGAGGGCCACCCTCTAACTTGCAGGTTGGCACAGCTCTGAAATCACTGTGTTTTTTTTTTCTTTTTTCCCCGTCCTCAATATCTGAACATGTACGTCACTTCTCTTCCATTTGGTGGTCATGAGTCTCTAGTCCCTCAGTTCTAGCTGCTCTGAAGGATAACCTGTGTGTGTGTTTGGGGGCCTCCTCCTCAAAGCCAGTTTCATGTATACCACATCACCTGCTAAACTATCCCAACCTGCCTTCCACATTTGGTAAAAATCTATAGAGCCATTTTTATAAAGTACAGAAACTAAATTTTATTTATATAGACTTGACTTATAATCCTGGTGTCAAGCACAATGCCTTGCACATGATAGATTCTTGGTAAAATGTGTAGGTGAATGAGTCAGGTTAATGATGTGGTACTGACTGTGCCTGGTTATAACATTTATAACTCTTTGAGAAGAATTTTCGGTTTTCTACGAGGTTATATTAAAGTTACTCTAGAGTCTCACTGTGCTGCTGTAACTGCTATAGTATGGAGTTAAGAATCTTTAGGTCGCTCTGATCCCATCCACAGTAAGTTGGGTGTCATAAATATGTATTTATGTCTACAGTGTAGTTTGAACAAGGCCCAGTAGTGAGAAAAGAAGGGGCCAAATGAATAGTCTGTAAGTTAAACCTGAGAATAGCTTTAAGATGGGTAACTTCCCATGCCTTTGTCTGTTTCGTTATCAGAAGAGTACCTTGGTTGTACAAAATTTCCTGATGGGAAACTGGGTCTTCTCAGAATTCATTCACCTCTGCCATAGTTCCACAGCATCAAGGTGAATGAAGATGCTCAGTCAATCCCCAGTGGTGATGTAAGATATGTAAGAAATGCAAGGCTTTGATACAGGAACTCAACTCATTTCCTTACAGCGAAGGACAGCTGTTAGTAATATTGTAAAAATGCAGACTGATTCATTCATCCAAGAAATTCCTGCCTACCAAATATGTATGTGGCACTGTGGGATATTACATTACTCAGTAGAAATAAGATAGCATTTTTCAAAAATGAATACAAAGTAGAAGTGATGATTGAAATAAGAGAAATTTGTTTAACTGGTCTGTTATTTACTTACAGCATTTGGTTTTCAGAGCATTTTGATGAATAAAATTTTATTTGATCCTTACAACTCCCAAATTAGATTAGACCTTTATTACATTCCCCAGTTTTATAAATATGGTAAAGTAAGTATATGGACACTGATATTATGTAGATTATATTTTTACGCTTTTCTTTTATGTAGCTTTTTATAATCAGAGAAGCATGAGAAGAATCATAAAAGTTTGCCCTGTTTAACCTGGATAGATTCTCTACTGGAAAAGATTTGAGACAAAACTAAGAGAGGCTTTGCATCTTCATAATATGGATACAGAATGAACAGATGTGGTGTTAGAACCTTTACTGATGCTTTTCTGTCTATAGCTGTTAGAATAATTACTACATATATCCGACTTCAGTGTTTGCACTTAATGAGACCTACAAGAAAAGTGTGAGACAACTGGTATACCTCTTTATAAGCTTTGGTACAGAGTTCAGTCACACAGATGAGTTTTATGATTTGTATGTTGTAAATATGACATAGGAGTTAAATGTCTTGTTTTAAAGATGGTTTATTTAAGTCAATTAGGTAGTATTTTCTGGTGAATTGATTCACAACTGCTTTTTAAATGTTTATTTTCTTTGGACATATAAATCATAGACATTAGGACTATAATGAAACATTAGGTTGGTAATGAAACACACAGGTCCAGCCATTCATGTGTAGAATAATGGGGGATATGTTAAAAGGCAACTATAAAAGCCTTAAAAATTATTAACAAATTTAATCTAGCAATATATAAATAAGACGGATACATTGTGACTAGGGTTTACCCAGACAATGCACCGTTGGTTCAGCCCTGGAAAGCCAATCAATATAATTCACCATATTAACAGAACAAATAAGGAAAATCATGTGACCATCTCAATAGATGCAGAGAAAGCATTTGAAAAAATTCAATGTCTGCTCATGAGTTTGCAGGGGGTGGGGGAAACCTAGGAATAGAAAGGAACTTCTTCAAGAAAAAGATTATCTACAAAAAACCTACAGCTAACATCATACTTTATGGTGAAAGACTGAATACTTTCCACCTAAAAGTGTGAACAACACAAGAATATCTGCTTTTACCACTCTTGTTCAACACTGTGCTGCAGATTCTAGCCAGTGCAGTAAGAAAAGAAATAAAATTGCCTATGTGACACAAGTAATCTAAAAGAATTTACAAGAGAAGTTACTAAAACTGAGTTTAGCAAGATCATAGGATAGAAGATCAGTACACAAAAATCAACCAACCTTCACATTTAGATACTTATACCATAGTTGTACCATGTTGTTAACGATTACTTTGCATAATTCCTACAAACATATGCTGGATGACTTTAAATCTTACTCAACAAAGGCTTTTACTACCAAAAAAAAAAAAAAATTGAAAAATAGTACTGTTTATAATAACATTAAAAACCTGGAAAAATTAGGTATAAATCTGTAGAGATTTGTATGCTAAAAACTACCAAACACTGATGAAAGAAATCAATGAAGTCCTTAGTCAGTGGCGTGAGACTCAGTATTGTTGAGACATCGGTTCTCCCTAAGTTGATTCATAGATTCAAAGCAATCCCAATCAAACTGCCACCTGGAGTTTTGGTAGAAATTGACAAATGGGTTCTAAAATTTATATGAAAATCAAAAGAACTAGAGTAGCCAAAACAATTTTGAAAAAGTTGGAAGAGCCATGCTACCCGATTTCAAGGTAGAGCAGAGGTTCTCAAACTGGGGATGGTTAGGAAATTTCACAGAGAGATTGACAGACATCAACCTGAATGTTTAACAAAGTGATAAAAGATCGTCACTTTGGAAGGAGAGAGGAGCTCTTCACGCTGCTACCAAGGCACACAGGCCCCTGGCTGGCCGTGGTGGGGATGCCAGCCCCAGCCAGTCTACCTGCCGCCTCCCTATGTCCATTCTGCTGACAGCATCTGTCCCAGCATTCTGAACAGGGGTCCTGAAATTCACCCTGATTGGCCAATTTAGGTCACATGATAAAGCAATGACTGGCCAGGAAATAGATTCACTCTGGTTAGTTTAAACCTGAGCCACCTGTCCAGCCCTTGAGTCACAGATGGTGTTAGCTGCTTCTAAAGTTCAAGGACTTTAATGGAGGCAGGGTGACTGCCCAAACTTCAGTAGGTAAGAATTTTGAAAGGAAAAGGATGTTGGCGAGGCAGGCACAGTGCCTCCCACACTCCATCACTAAATTCCTCTAAGATGTTTAAATTGGTTTGAAGTCACACTGAGTGACTCTTCATGTGTCAGCATTATCATTGTTTCTCAGAAAGGAAAAAAAAATCTAAATCATATTTAGAAAATGAGAACTAAGAACAAAAGTTGAGAGCCTGTGTGAAGCTATCAATTTCCATTTTTTTCCCCATGCAGTAAACTGTTACCACAGTCACACAATGAGACCTTAATTTCTGTCTGTAAACATGACTGGAAAATAGCTCATTGCAGAAAAGAAGGTAGAAGTTAGTATCTAAAAATATTACATATTTTGAGGGGCTTCCCTGATGGTCCAGTGGTTAAGACTCTGCACTTCCACTGCAGGGGGCAAGGGTTCAATCCATGGTCTGGTAAGTAAGATCCCACATGCTCATGTGCAGTCAAAAAGGTTGAATAAAGTACAATAATTTTTAAAAATATATTACATATTTTGAAATCATCTTCACCATTTATGCATTCTGCAAGGAGTGCAGTGTCGGTTTCCCTGTAACACTCTCTCCTTCCGTTTGATCAGGACGTGCTCACAGAGCTCCTGGAACAGTGTGCAGATGGGCTCTGGAAGGCCGAGCGCTACGAGCTGATCGCCGACATCTATAAGCTCATCATCCCCATCTACGAGAAGCGGAGGGACTTCGAGGTATCCGAGTAGTCTGTTTGTTAACTTTATCAGAGGACGGGGGAGTGACACACATCCCCAGACATTCTTACGTGCAGAGAACGCAGGCAGGCCACTTGAGCACGTGGTCTCTGCCTCTGCATGTGAACCTGGAGGCCACCACCCTCGGAGCTGTGAGGTGTCACACCTCTACCCAAACTCCAATCTCAAATAACAGGGGTTGGGAATTCTGGCACTGCACTTGTAAAAAGTTGCCAGGACCCTGACTTTTAAAATCCCCAGGTGCCTTTTCTCTTAGAACTCTCCCTTGCTCCACTGTTGGGGGAAAAGAGTGATCCTTTCGGCCTTTCTGGGCTGGGGATGCCTTCTAGTTTCTCTTTAGCACGTGCTAAGGAATGGAGTAGGAAAAACAAAACCTACAAGCATCATCAGAGGACTGAACTGACTCACTGCACTTGGGAGTACGATGGGTCCTCAGTATATCAGATGGCCCTTCGGGTTGGAAACCTAGCACTTGGAAATGATCACTATCAGCTGTCCAGTCAAAACACATTCTTGATTTTTTTATTTTTTTAAACTCAAGTCCAGGGAGTTTTCACCTGCATGATCTCATTTCATTGTTAGTTTCACATCAGTTCTGCTAGCTGCAAATGGGAAGAAACGAGCTGTGTTCTTCTTGCAGAGGCTCGCCCATCTATACGACACGCTGCACCGAGCTTACAGCAAGGTGACCGAGGTCATGCACTCCGGCCGCCGGCTCCTGGGCACGTACTTCCGAGTGGCCTTCTTCGGACAGGTGAGCCTCCTCTCTGTCCTCCAGCCCATCCCCAGTCCTTTTTTATTCTTGTTTAGACTCTATAAAGTGGTATTTTATAAATTTCCCATTTTCTAGAAATTCTAATTGGATGAATTTGTCATGTTTACTATGGTTCTTATCTTCCTCAGTAGTAAACTTTTTGCTTTTTTTTTTTTTTCTTTCTTCCTGTCTTTTCTTTATTACTTTCTTAAGGCAGCGGTAAGTTCTCCCGTAAGACATTCTTAGCGGCATCTTTGGTACCTCAATGTGGTTTGCAAGTTTCCTTTTCAAGTCTGTATGTATATCTGTCCAGTCATTACACACTCCAAAAAACAACAGATTAACATGTTATTCCATTTACAGAAATAAATCACCTGTTCCCTTACACATCTGTACTGCATGTTTTAAACCAAAATTAAGACTTTCTGGTTTCCTTTGTCCCTGTGCGTCTCTTATCTTTTATAATATAGCATCTTTGCAAGTAGATTTACCATTGTAATATTTCAGAAACCCTTTATAAAGAGGTTCATTTATATTTAACTGAAAGTTTAACCTCCAAGTCTCTAACATGATTAAATGGTATAAATTATAATACATGTATTTAGGGTGTATGGTTTTCATTGAGCTTTATATAACGTTCGATTTATCCTGTTATTGTCTTTTATAACTTTATAGCAATACCAGTTTACAGACAGTGAAACAGATGTGGAGGTAATTACAGTAAATGCTTAAAAAGCAAGTAATACAGTGAATCACTGCATCTAAACTCCTAAGTTTGATGTGGGTGTTTTTTGTCTCATGTTAGCCTGCATTTTTTCTTTTATATACCGTGTTTTTTGCTCCATTTTCTCTCCTTTATTTTAGATGAGACATGTTTTTTAAAAAATTTATTTCAAATATTAACTCCAATTTGGGCTTTTTAGTTTTAACCTTTTTCACTTCCCAAGCAATTTTCTAAGCCTTATCGTATTCAGACCCAACTGGTGCTAAAACAGGTGATGACTGGTGATGATAAAAATATTTTCTGATATTATGCAACAGTACTTTCCTATTTTTCTCGTCAGTGAGGCAAAATGGAATTTACACCAACTTTACGTAACTTTTGCCAAACCTACTCTCCAGGCCAGAATGCTTCTGTTTATACTGTAAAATCCCATGTAGATGGGAGAGGCCAGGAGAAGGGGTGTGTATGCATGTCTGAGGCCAGCCCATCGGCTGCTGAGACATGTCTTAGTGAGTTCTGTTCCTTGGGAATGTGAAACAGGCTTGAGTGCCATCATTTGACTTCACCGAGAGAACACAGCCTTGAATCCCCAATTTCTCATTCACTCAACACTTAATGACCACATTCTTGGATGAGTTTGCAGTTTCGTGTTTTTCCTTTATCTTTGCACCCAGACCTCACATTATTATCATTTTCCTTCCTATTTGGAAAGCCTGATTTTGTTTTTAGAATCACTCCTTTTTTGTTGTTGTTAACCCTTGTAACAAAAGACTCCTTCCTTGTGGTCAGCCTTGGGCTTGTGTCTGGGGGCAGCTCTAATTGTGCATTATGTCACAGGGGTTCTTTGAAGATGAAGATGGAAAGGAGTATATTTACAAGGAGCCCAAACTCACACCTCTGTCAGAAATTTCTCAGAGACTCCTCAAACTTTACTCAGATAAATTTGGTGCCGAAAATGTCAAGATGATACAGGATTCTGGCAAGGTATGGACCATGCTTGTAAATGTATCATAGGTAGGTAGGTAAAGTTGCTCAGTCGTGTCTGACTCTTTGCGACCCCATGGGCTGTAGTCTACCAGGCTCCTCCCATGGGATTTTCCAGGCAAGAGTACTGGAGTGGGTTGCCATTGCCTTCTCCAGAGGATCTTCCCCACCCAGGGATCGAACCCGGGTCTCCCGCATTGTAGGCAGATGCTTTACCAGGGAAGTTCTTGTATCATAGCAATGTAATATTGTTTTTCTTCATGTATGATTGATCATATATTATATATCCACAAATGTGTGTCAAAAAAAGAAGATGCAGGAAAAAGTTAAGAATGGTTGACTTTGAGTGACAAGTGTATTTTTTCCCCCTAATACCTTTCTATGCTTCCCTGATATCCTTCATGAAGCAGTCCTTTATTTCATAACTTTAAACAGATATTCTTTTACAAAATAATTAATATCTGAAAGGACCTACCATTTTTAGTCCAGCTATTTAGGAACTCCGTAGGAGTAGGGTCCTAGGTTCTGTCTGTCACTGCTCTTTTTCCTTGCACTTAGCACAATATCTGGTTGATTGACTGATGGATGGACAGAGGGATGAGCAGACGGACAGACCAAGGAAGGAACTAACTAGCCAGCACATCTGCTGGAATGAGATTTACTTTCTCCCTAGAGAGGCTGCCCTCTGCTGAGTTGCCCTCACACGAGGACCCTTTCTGAACCTCCACACTTTCCTTGTGTATTTACATGTTGCACCGACTTCAGGACATCTCCCAAGAGATGGGATCCTCTTGCCTCCGGAAACTCAGGTCTAGTGGAGCTCCCATTCTTTGCATTTACAAGCGCTCCTCCTGTTCAGTTTTCAGCAGCAATAAGCTCCACCTCGTTCTCGGTTCATCCTTTTGGAGGATTCTCAGTTCATGTTTTTGTCCTGAGCCCTGCGTAGGCATCTCCAGTGTCTGGAATTCACGTCCTGGGAGCCCTTCCCTTTCTCCAGAGAAGAATCTTGCAGTCTCCTGCCCAGGTGGTAGGGAGGGGACAAGAGAGGAGGTAATTCTGGATGCTGGAGGCAGGAGATGAGCAAGGGCAAAGGTCCCACGTTCAGCCTGCAGCCTTCCACCTGCCCTTCCACCTGCGTCCTGCTCTGTACCTTGCCCCTGCTTTCTGCTGAGACTGGCAAACCCACTTAGACTCTTTCCAGACCGGTTTCTCCAAGGAACAATCTGTTCTTTTCTTAGGGGTGGGGACTAGGGAAGGGAGCCTGGGGTTCTGCCACCACCCACCATAGACTTTGGGCCACTCACCAACCCGTACCTCCCTGGCCACCCTAATCCCAGTGCTGGTCTGCTCCAGACGCCCGTCTGTTCAGGCTCTTGTAACAGATACTATAGACCAAGTAGCACACAGATAACAGAAATTTATTCCTCATGATTCAGGAGAGACACTGGGACGTCCAAAGTCAAGGCATCAGCAGATTCAGTCTTCCGAGTGAGATTATTCTAACTGGTGCATAGACTTAGCGCTGTGTCCTCATGTGGAAGAAGGGGTGAGGGAGCTCTGTGGGGGCCTCGTATAAGGGTACTAATCCCATTCATGAAGGCCCCACCCTCCCGACCTAATCATCTCCTGCCTTCCAATACCATTACGCTAGAGGTTAAGATTTCTACATGAGAATCGTTACGTTAGAGGTTAAGATTTCTACATGAGAATTTTGGGGGAACACAGACGTCCAGTCCATCACAGCAGGCTTCTGAGGGATGCTCTGGCTTCCTCCTTGTTGCCCCTTCCATGGAAACATGGATTAGAACTTTAACCCCCATGCACCTGCTTTCCAGATATTCATTAAACTCACTCACTGCTGTTCTTCCGTCCTCTCTTTTTGTCTTTGCCAGTTAATTCTACCCTGTCTTTGTGATAGGGCTGTACAAAGGAAGAGGGAGAGACATGCATTGTTGGTCCATTTTTAGCCAGAAACCTCAGCACAACCTTATTCAGGTCTACTTCCTTTCTAGACCAAATCACTCAAGTCCAACTTGTCTTTTTTCTCTGAAGCCAAAACCTTTGTCTGGGCCAGGTTGTGTCTTTGACCTAACAACCTTCTCTCAAGGTGTTCATGCATTCATCTGTTATTTGTATTAAATTAATTCATATCCATGTGTTTATGTCTAGTCTATCTACAAGTTAATTATGACTTGAGGGCTTGGCTTTAAGCACTATTACTAAAATAAGCATTTTCTCTCTTAAGCCAAATGTGTAAAAATACAGCTTAGGAAAGAATCAGAGGAATCCAGATGGGGAGTCATTCCACACAAAAACTAGCATGCTGTCTTTAAAAAAGTCAATGTCATGAAGAAGAACAGTCTGGATTAAACAAGACTAAGGAGCCATGACTAAATGTAAAATGCAATCTTTGATTAGAGTCTGGTTCAAAAACAAATAGATATAAATAACATTCTGGGACATTTGAGAAATTTTCATCTAAACTTGGTATATTGGGCACTATTGGGAGATTAGTGGTAATTTTGTAACATATGATGATGTATTGTGGTTTATGGAGGAGACTGTCCTCATGTTTAGGAGATGCTGGCTCAAGTGTCATGATGTGAACCACTTTGAAATGCTTCAGCTAAAAAAAGAAAATCTACCTGTACATGCGTGTGTAAAGAAACACATATAAACAAATAGCGAAGTATTAGCAATTGTTCTAAGTGGCGGGTATGTGGCATTCCTTGTACTGTTTTTTTAAAACTTTCTGAACCTCCAAAACTTATTCATACGAGAAAAACACAGCTTTGGCGTGCACTGGAGGAGCCCTTCAGACACCAGTAGCAGTCTTCCATTCCCTTTATTCATTTAAAGGTCAACCCCAAGGATCTGGATTCCAAGTATGCGTACATCCAGGTGACTCACGTGATCCCGTTCTTTGATGAGAAAGAACTGCAAGAAAGGAAAACAGAGTTCGAAAGATCCCACAACATTCGCCGCTTCATGTTCGAGATGCCCTTCACCCAGAGCGGGAAGCGGCAGGGGGGCGTGGAGGAGCAGTGCAAACGACGCACCATCCTGACAGGTACGGCCTCCCCCGTCCCTCAGTCCCCCACCCGTTCCAGTAAGAGCCACACCCAGCCCTCAGCTTGGAGGGCGAAAGAGCCTCCGGAAGGGATGCAGAAGCTTCTAGAATTGGAAGGGCCTTGGGAGCTTAGTTAACTTTCTTTACATACCCGCTTCAGTTTAACACATATCTCATGCTCGCTTTTGAAAACTCAAACGACGTTTTTCTGTTTACCTGTTGGGTGTCTTCTTCCATCGGACCAGACGTCAGGTCACTTCTGCTCTGGTGGAAGTCAGGTCCAGTGTCAGATCACTTAACCTTTTTAGAATGTGGTGAAACCAGTGGGCCCATTTTCTCCCCCGAACGCTCTGGCATGCTGGTTCTGGCGGTTGGCAGGCTCTCCAGATACGTTCCCCCCCACCCCCAGTCAAGAAGCCCTGCGCACAGTGCCAAGGCTACCTACGTCATGGGAGCAGACCCCTGAAGCATCTGTGCCTCGCAGGTCCCAGCATGAGCCTGCTTAGAGACTCTAGAGGGCAGGAACAAGTGGGATACGAGGCCCACCTCTTCCCTGAGTGGCTGGCCAGCCTCAGCTCTTGCTTTTAGAATAATAAGACAAGACGGTCTCAGTTGCTAGTACCAGGAAGCCCACTGCATTCACAGGCTGCCCACTCAGCGGTGGCAAGAGTTTCAGTGGCTCCTTTGGCACCGCTTAGTAGCCTCTGATAGCCCACCCCCCAGAACTATGCTGTGTGACAGATGTAGAGTCGTCTTGGAAGTAAATAAGAGTCACCATCGCTCTTAGGTTAGGGCAGCAAATGACAGGCAATCTTTAACAGGCAATAAAAGGCTTTCTTGACTTAAAAAAAAAAATCAGTGAGGAGGCTGTAGAGAATGTCACGTGTTGTATCTGCTACTGAGGCACGTTTTTCGGAGCGGTCATAGTTAAGTCGAACCAGGAAGGCGCCCACTGCTTGTCCAGCGGTTGATGTTGTCAAGTGTTCCGCCTGGTCAGGAGCAGGGAGCACTATAAACATCAGTGAAAAGAGTTCTGTGAGGATGGCGCAGTTTCGGGAGAAGCGCTGCCCTCGCCAGTGCAACATACACTTTAAATGGGTGAATTGCGTGGTGTGTGATTTAGCAGTTAGGAAAGAAAGAGTGTGGTTCATGATGAAATAGCTCAGGACGGCATATTGCATAGGATTGTTTATTCTTCCTATGAGGGAACTGAGATAAAAATTAAAATTCAGCCAAGAACCCCCAAAACCCTACATTCTTTTTCTTATTCTCCAAGGTATTATCTTTTATTTTTTAACTGAAGGATAATTGCTTTACAGAATTGTGTTGGTTTCTGCTAAACATCAACACGAATCAGTCATAGGTATACATATCGCTCCCTCTTGAACCTCGCTCCCGTCTCCCTCCCCATCCCACCGTCTAGGTTGTTACAGATCCACGGTTTGAGTTCCCTGAGTCATACAGCAAATTCCCATTGACTATCTATTTTACAAATAGTAAGGTAAGTTTCCATGTTATTCTCTCCATATATCCCACCCTCTCCTTCCTCCTCCACCCTACATTCATTAAAAAGGAGCTTGTGCTCCTGTTTTTAGAAAAATAAGACGACCTGTAAAACACAATATTGTCCTCAAAAACATAAGCCCCTCCCCATAGATTGAAAGTGAAAGTGTCAATCACTCAGTTATATCTGGCTCTTTCGATCCCATGGACTGTAGCCTGCCAGGCTCCTCAGTCCATGGAATTCTCCAGGCAAGAATACTGGAGTGGGTAGCCGTTCCCTTCTCCAGGGGATCTTCCTGACCCAGGGTTCAAACCCAGGTCTTCTGCATTGCAGGCATATTCTTTACCATCTGAGCAATGAATTGTTTTTCTGATGGACACAGTTCATTCCGTCGGTTCTGTTCGGTTGCTCAGTCGTGTCCGACTCTATGCGACCCCGTGGACTGTAGCCTACTAGGCTTCTCCGTCCATGGGGTTCTCCAGGCAAGAATACTGGAGTGGGTTACCGTTTCCGTCTCCAGGGGATCTTCCCGACCCAGGGATCGAACCCGGGTCTCCCGCATTGGAGGCAGACGCTTTAACCTCTGAGCCACCAGGAAAGCCCATGATGGGCACAGTAGCAAATTCTTATTAAGCAAAATAACTGCATTTTTTTTAGATAGAGTCATTTTACAAGAATTACCAGCTTACTGTGTTTCTCTCTCCAGCAGTGATAACCTCAGATCAGTGCTTATCAAAGGTTGTTCCCGGTCTGCGGTGTCAGCAACACCTGGGAACTTGTGGCACACTGCGGGCGGGGCCCAGCAGGTGTGGTTAACCTAGCCTTCCAGGTGTTTCTGACACTGCTCAGGTTGGAGAACTGCTGTTTTAAATAAACAGAGCTCACTGATGAGTCAGGGTCAGGATTTGTATCATGATTATCCCACTCAGGGAGCGTGCTGATTCATAAACAGTTACTATGGGGTGTTTTCACTAGCCAGTTTCCCGTTTTGTCACAGAAATATTTTAGATTAGATAACAGACCAGAGCAAAGCTCTGTACCTGCCTGACCAGAGGGGACAAAGAGTAACGCCGCTGCAGAGAAAGGAGATAATCGACTCAGAAAATAATCACCCTGAGGCGGTGTGGACAGCGCAGAGCCTGGGCCTGGGTCCCGCAGACTCCGTCACATCCTCACTGTGTGACCTTGGGAAGCTCACTACAGTTTTTCATCTGTAAAAAGAAAGTTATGCTATCCATCCCGTGTGAGAGGATTTGGTAAATTATGCCCAGGTGGGGAAGAAATACACTTCATTTTGCTACATCCACCATTGAGCTCCTTGCCTTTTGAGGTTGATGATGATCAAAAGGAGATTATAATGCAACAAAAGAGCAAGAAGGGGTGCAGTTTCTGCCCTGAAAGATCTCAGAATTTCACAAGGCTTAACTACTGATAGTACAAAGATTTAGAGAAGGGGTTATAAAAATGCTACTGAGAACCTATAAACTATACCAGCCTCCAGTTAAAGACACGCAGGCCAGGATATTCTGCGTTTTCCCTTGTGTTATTAATCCCTTAGGTTCTTCTTCCTTTGCGTGGCTTCAGAGCTGTCCTTGGGCCTTCAGGTTGTGTAGAAGCCCCTGCCCTTCAAAGCCAGACAGGTTCACTTTGCTGGATAGTTCACTCAGTCAGCTACAATGGGGGTGGGGGGGTCATTTGAAAGACCTAACGATCACCCTCCCACCCCTCTCAGTGTCCGTTCTGAGCCTGCCTCCCCACCAGACCGCGTCTGTTCCTTCGTTCGTGGAGCTCATCCCATGGAGTTTCTTCCTGGTCATTATTCCCTAGTCTCCCAAATCACTCCCAAAGGAGTCTCCAGACTCCTTCTCAGGTTGGAAATAATTCCCCCACCCCTCACCCCCTGGTCAGTCTCACCAGACCGTACACCCACACCCCTCAGCCATCTCTTCCTCATCGTCCTGAGCGAAGGGCTGTAGACCACTGATGCGGGCTGCTGATTCATGATGTGATGGCTCACTCAGTCCACCACCTAAATTTTCCACTTTCCAGGCCTGTTTGCTCTTTCATGTAGCCATTTGAGCAGTAATACATTCGAACGTTCAGCAAAATTTATGAAGCACGGGCGGGCAATGTCCAACTTGGCGTATCAACAAAACAGAACTCTGTGCAGTTGAATTCTAGCAGGAGGAGACAGATGATAAACAGTAAATATAACGAGTAAACGTGTCTATGTTGGAAGGTAGTACGTGTTCTGGACAAAAGCAAAGGGGGATTGGAAATGGAAGGTCAGGGAAGGGGAAGGTTGCAGGTTAAATGGTGGCTTAAATGGAAGCCTTTTGGGCTTCATGGAGAGTCCAGACTTGAAGGAGTTGAGGGAATAGTCTGTGCAATGTCTGGAGGAAGACAAAACTATGGGGGCAGATGCCAGCGGCAGGGGTCCCTGTGCCCAGCACGCTCAGGGGGTGACCAGTAGACCGGCATGGCTGGAGCCAAGTGACCCCAGTGAGAGGAGCCATGAGGCCAGTAAGGAAGGCTGGGCCAGGGGGTGGTCCTGGATCATGTGCCTTGGTGGGCTCATGCACAGACCCTGAGTTTTCTGTATCGTTTCACGTCTCCTGTGCCTCTTTTAGCCCCCTGTGACCAACATAAGAAGCAGTGACTCAGACCTTTTGCTGAGTGGAATCAGCGTAACATGGACATCTCACAAATACCCTTGGAGTTGTTTTTTTTCCTCTCTGAAATAATGGTGCTACCACCCCATGGCACCCAGAAGCACTGTGATAACACTAGTCAGTGTGTTTTGACATGGCATGAGCCTCATGAGACGTGTGTTCTGACACATGAGACCACAGTATTCTCCTCACTGTAGAGCATGTCAGTCTGTCACTCCCAGGCACACCTGTGCTTGGAAGGCTGTTCCCATCTCCCTGGCTGATAAACAGCAGCGTCGAGTTCTTGTCAAAGGAGCCTTCAGTCCAAAGAGGACTTACCAATCCCAGTGTCGCCATTTAAAAACCATGTGTCCACATGGAACACAGAAAAAATGGTAGACACGGGCCCTCGGCCTTAGGTTGATAAAGCATTCAGCACCTAGATTAGGCCTGTAAAGTGTGTGACAAACAAGGTTGGATCAGGTTGAATGTCTTCTCCTGCTCTGTCTGGACTTTTGGGTGGCCTGAGGGAACTCTGGGAGCCGGCCTTTCTCATTTTGTGATCAGTCCTTTTTGAGTAAACCCTCCCCAACCACTTACTAAATAGTAAAGAATGTAAACATAACACTCCCATCTTATTTCCACTTGTTAAAAAATAATACAGGCTTTAAGCATAGAGCTACCTGCCTATTCATAAATACATATATGAAATAAGAATGTTATATTTATATATACAATATATAAGCAGTAATGGAGAAATGTGACACAGTATTGAATTAGAAACAACTATTTTTCTATTCTTTTTTTAAAATTTTAATTGGAGGCTAATTACTTTACAATATTGTGGTGGTTTCTGCCATACGTTGACATGAATCAGCCATGGGTATACATGTGTCCCCCATCCTGAACCCCCCTCCCACCTCCCTCCCCATCCCATCCCTCAGGGTTGTCCCAGTGCACCAGCCCTGAGCGCCCTGTCTCATGCATTGAACCGGGACTGGTAATCTATTTCACATATGGTAATATACATGTTTCAGTGCTATTTTTTCTATTCTTTTTTAAACCAACTCTTTGGTGTTGATATGTTCAGGTGTCTTGAAAGAAATGAAAACAATATTGAGTGGCGTCTTTTTGGTTAAAAAAATATGTGAGAAAAACTAAATATTTTTTAATGTTGAATCATTCAAGTTTTAAAACATCTTTCTTATTGCAACTCAAAATTTGTGAATTTCTGGTTCATAAAATACTCTGCTTGGAAATACATTCTCACATGTTGTTTTCATTGATTTCTCTGACTTGTGCAAACTTAAGCATGTGATTCCAAGTTGTTCCCTGGCTCAGGTATATTCCTATGGAACTCTTTTCTGGACTTAACTCTGTTATATGATATCTCAAGACTGTTTATTTAGTCTTTTTTTATATTTGCAAAGCTGTCTCATGCCTGCTAGCTCATTCAGCTCTCACAATTTCCAAGAAAGGTTTAGCACATTTATGGGCAAGAAAATTGAAAAGGCAGTGATCAAATGATTTCTTCAAAGACAAACCTCTCCTATTAAAATTAACAAGAACCCGACCCGCTTGACTTTAAGTGGTGCCTGTGGTTAAACATACACCACAATTTAAAGGAAGACCGGATTCTGGTTCCACGAAGTGCCAGCATGTGTCCTAGACACGCTTCAGGTTCCTTACCTGTCACTCGGGCGCAGTGATGAGCTGTCAGTCGGGACGAATGTAGCAGTGCAAGCTGTGACCTAACTCTACGCCGTGTTCCTCTGCAGCAATACACTGCTTCCCGTACGTGAAGAAGCGGATCCCGGTCATGTATCAGCACCACACAGACCTGAACCCCATCGAGGTGGCCATCGATGAGATGAGCAAGAAGGTGGCCGAGCTCCGGCAGCTGTGTTCCTCGGCCGAAGTGGACATGATCAAACTGCAGCTCAAGCTCCAGGGTAGCGTGAGCGTCCAGGTGAGCCGGGCGCTGGGCCAGGTAATCTGCAGGGCAGCTCCTGTGGACCCGGGGAATTTCAGGTCCTTCACACCAGGTCCAGAGGTGATCCCCATCCCTTCCCTTCCGTATTTGTGTGGTTTCTTCCGATCCCAGACGGGCGGGAGCCCTTTGGCTGCAAGAGCATCATTGTTACCAAGCTGTCTGCAAGGGCTGGAGAGGGGTACAGCCTGGCTTCTCAGAAATGTGGTTAATTCTGATTGCCTAATGGGAAGCATCAAGACTTAAATAGGATGAAGTATGGAGAGCTATAAGTTTTCATATGAAACTACTGTTTTCTGGTTTCTATGAAAACTGTAACTGAAAAGGTACCTTAAGTTTCACTCTTTTAATGGTATCTTTTGATTAGTGAAATTCTTCATTTCAACATAGCCCAACTAATCAATTGTTCCTTTATTAGTAGCAGATTTTGTATGCTTTATAAGAAATCTGTTTCAGAGATGTTCTTTTTTCTTTATCTGAATTGATTTTTATGTGGTAACAAATAGGGGTCAAGACTTTTTTTTTTTTCCTTTAGCTGTTCAGGTGAAGTCATACTGGATCTAGGTGCTGACTTTTACTGGAGTGTAGTTGATTTATGATGTTATGTTGGTTTCTGCTGAACAGCAAAGTGAATCGGTTATACATATACATACATCCACTCTTTTTTAACTTCTCTTCCCAGTAGGCCATTATACAGTACTGAGTAGAGTTCCCTGTGCTATAGAGTAGATCCTTATTAATTATCTGTTTTATACATAGCAGTGTGAATAGGTCGATCCCAATCTTCCAGTTTTTTCCAGCACCTCCCACCACACCCCCAGGTGCTGGTTACATAGGGATGTTCAGTAAAAATTCATCAAGCTAGACACTTACATGCACCTTTATGTTGGTATGGAACACTTCAATCATAGGGATGTTTTTCAGATGTTGTGCTTACATGGTTTCCTAACAAATTAATAAATGTTAAGTCACTCCCTCCAGGACCAGCATGCTTCTTGCTTTATTGACATTTTTAAGGATGTATAAATAATTCTAGGCACCTGCATTATGTGTACATTTGTATATCCACTTCTTTTCTGTTTCAAGAAGAATATGTTTGTGAAGGTTACATGTAAATTGTAATACACTGGTTTCATTTTCTGAAATTGGTTTTTGTCAGCTTATCAGATCAATGCTAAGCTGTTACCTCACAGTTTTCTAAATGTCATTCACCTCAGAAGTATTTACAGATGTTTTCCACCTCTTCCCTTATGGCCCAAAAGACTAATGTACCAAACTAAGGTATCAGGTGAAGATGATAAACACTCCAACCACGTGGGTGATTGCATAACGGGCCAGAGGCCACAATTTTCTGCAGCTTAAAACAAAAACCGCTCAGTAACGTGGCCTGGGCCTGGAAACACCCAGCCTCTGAAAAGGCCAGTGCAGGGGAAGGTGTGCCAGTGGAGGGTGGGGCTGGGCAGGACGCACTTTCTAAAGGGCATGTGCCCTGCCTTTTGATAGTAACCTTCAGTTCAGTTCAGTTGCGTCCAACTCTTTGTGACCCCATGAATCACAGCACGCCAGGCCTCCCTGTCCATCACCAACTCCCGGAGTTCACTCAAACTCATGTCCATCGAGTCGGTGATGCCATCTAGCTATCTCATTCTCGGTCGTCCCCTTCTCCTCCCGCCCCCAATCCCTCCCAGCATCAGAGTCTTTTCCAGTGAGTCAACTCTTCGCATGAGGTCGCCAAAGTATTGGAGTTTCAGCTTTAGCATCAGTCCTTCCAATGAACACCCAGGACTGATCTCCCTTAGAATGGACTTGTTGGATCTCCTTGCAGTCCAAGGGACTCTCAAGAGTCTTCTCCAGCACCACAGTTCAAAAGCATCAATTCTTGGGCGATCAGCTTTCTTCACAGTCCAACTCTCACATCCATACATGACCACGGGAAAAACCATAGTCTTGACTAGACGGACCTTGGTTGACAAAGTAACGTCTCTGCTTTTTAATATACTATCTAGGTTGGTCATAACTTTCCTTCCAAGGAGTAAGCATCTTTTAATTTCATGGCTGCAGTCAGCATCCACAGTGATTTTGGAGCCCTCAAAAATAAAGTCTGACACTGTTTCCACTGTTTCCCCATCTATTTCCCATGAAGTGATGGGACCAGATGCCATGATCTTTGTTTTCTGAATGTTGAGCTTCAAGCCAACTTTTTCACTCTCCTCTTTCACTTTCATCAAGAGGCTTTTGAGTTCCTCTTCACTTTCTGCCATAAGGGTAGTGTCATCTGCATATCTGAGGTTATTGATATTTCTTCCAGCAATCTTGATTCCAGCTTGTGCTTCTTCCAGCCCAGCGTTCCTCATGATGTACTCTGCATGTAAGTTAAATAAGCGGGGTGACAATATACAGCCTTGACGTACTCTTTTCCTATTTGGACCCAGTTTGTTGTTCCATGTCCAGTTCTAAGTGTTGCTTCCTGACCTGCATACCTTAGAGTTGGATAAATGCCTGGTCGTCTTTAAGAGCAAAGTATTCTGTGATGAAATGAGGAGGTGAAGGTTACGCATGTGCACCCTCCAGGGTAACAACAGAGTTTGAGTCTGGGGAGAGAAGCCTGATCCTTTTATTTGTGTTTCTTTAATTCTTCCACCAAGAGCCTCTCCAGGGTGGCTGTTGCACAGGACAGAGCCATCGGGTGGCTTCGTGACTCTGCACTCCACTCCAGGGTCTTGTCATGCTGACCTTATGAAGTGTCACGAGCTTCCTTCTGCACCTTCTTAAAACTGAACATGTGCGTCACTCTGGATATTCCTTCATTCGGGGCACCTCTAGGTTATTGACAAAGCTCCGCACATATATCCAGAGATCATACCCAGTCTTCCCTGAAGGTTAGCTAGTTGTCCCTGTGTCAGAGGGCCCCCCTCTAACCTCTGTGCCCCCCATCTCCCCACCCCTGGTGTGAACTCTGTCAGTTTAGTTCCCCTGCCATTATGCAAGTCCTACATGCGGTGGGCCAAGAACACTGCCATGCCCTTCACCCACAGCCACGCCGTCCCTGCTCTCTTACCTCCAAGTCCTCCAGGACCACCCCCCAGGAAAAATCATGCAATGATCACGTGGTAAGGCCCTGTCCCAAGTGCCTGCAAATTTCCCCTCCTCATCCAGTATGTCTAACCCTCTTTCTCTCCACACTCCCACGTTTCCTGACTTACTCAGCCTCAGAGAACTCCGCTTGGTGAATTAGAGGAGACATGCAGGGCTCTGAGTCCCTCATCTTGTTGCCAAATTCCCCCAGATCTTTGGCCTCCCACCCCCTGAGATGGTTAGTTCATTTAAGGATAGCAGATCAGCTTCACAATTCCACAAGGGAAGAGTTGGTTCTTTAAAACTGGCACATGTACTTTGTTTTTCAGTTTTCATTGAACTCACCAGACCTCTTAGTTCAGTGTCATATAGCACAAATACCAGTTGGAAGACTGGCTCTGATCTCAGGTGTCTTACTTATTGGCTGTTCGACCTTAAACAGGTCCTTACATTTTCCAAGCATTAGTTCTTCCTACATAAGATGAACCATCATCACAAGTGCCCTGAGGATGGCTGAGATGACAAACATCAAATAGCTTATAGCAATATGAGCTCGATTCATGGTTTCTTCTTTTGGGTCCTAAGTTCATGGAGGGCAGAGGTCATAACTAACTCACTCAAGCAGCATTTTTAGCAAATGCCAGCTGAAACTAACGATGATGGGCATCTTCTTCATAACCTGATTTTAAATCTTTGTTCTTTATCCAGGTCAATGCTGGTCCACTAGCATATGCCCGAGCTTTCTTAGATGACACAAACACAAAAAGATACCCTGACAATAAAGTGAAGTTGCTTAAAGAAGTTTTCAGGTAACACACGCTGGAAATGTCTTTCTCTTGAAGTATCGATCATTTTTGGATCCTGCCAGTTGGGCTCATCCATTGTTCTGTTCATGCCTTGATTTCCGTCTCCCGCACCGTTTCAGGCAATTTGTGGAAGCTTGCGGTCAAGCCTTAGTGGTGAACGAACGGCTCATCAAAGAGGACCAGATAGAGTATCAGGAAGAAATGAAGGCCAACTACAGGGAAATGACAAAAGAGCTTTCTGAAATCATGCATGAGCAGGTAGGTGCCACACTCGAGTGCTTCTCGTGTTTAGACCCCCCGCAGCACTTGGGAGTCTCCGGTGCACCCTGGGATGGTCTAAATGCCCTGACATCCTTCCAGAATGTTGCTCTCTGAAGGATAGTGTAGCATGCTGCACTGCTGCTACCATCTAACCACGGGGGCTTGGGGAACAGCTAACAACTAGCCTACCTGTCATGTCTAACCTCCTCTCTATTGCCCAATCTGTCAATAGCTCAAAAACAACTCACATAAAAAAAAGAAATACCAGTACTATTCCTGCAACTCTTTATTCACTCAATCCTTTGGAAGAACAGGGTTTGCCAGCCTGGCTTAAGGAATTCTCCATTGCAGTAAATGTCTTTCACCATTAAAAAAAACAGGGTTGTGCAGAGTGTGACTCCTTACAGCTGACCTGGGCGCCCCAGTGAGTCAGTCCTCAAGGCTACTTCTTTACTCCTTGTCATTCTGGGCAGCTTTCCTGATTGCACTGCCACCACCATCTTCCTGTATACATTCCTTTCAGTGGGGTTACATATGTGGGCTCAGCAGTCATCTATGGGGACAGCTGCCCAGGGAAATAATGAATGCCAAAGGCCGCTTCCTGTTGCTTTTTGAGGGGTCTGTTCTCCATCAACCACAGAGTTGATGGAGACTTCTTCTGTGTCAGTCTTTCTGATCAGTGATGGCCCCTTAAGCGGCCCACATGACTGCTTCTGTCTGTTGCCTACATTACTGCCTTTCATTTTTAAAAACATGGAAGCCAGTGCCATTTGCGTCAGTTAACCTGTGATGATTTAGTTAGGAGGCTTCCGTTGCGGAAAAATAACTTAAATGTCTAAGCATTAACTTGCTTTTTTTTCTCCTCCATGCTCACACGTTCAGATGGGATGGTAATGTCATTTTCTACTTTTATTTCTCTGGATCTTAATAACTGGCTCACAGAAAGTTACGACTGAGTTTGGGCAACTGTAGACACCAACATAATGACCATACATGTGCAAAAAGAAGGCAGCCCTCTTCTGGGCATTTAGAAAAGTACAAAGAAAATTAGAAATGACTAACGAAATAAATATGTGAATAATTGAGGGGAAAGAGAGGGTTTTGTGGGAACAAGTGTCTGGAGAAAGCTCAGGGTCTTTTGTGTGGGGCCTCCAGGTAGGATGGAGAGCTTGATCAGTGGCTGTCAGCACTTGGCACTAGGCAAGATGAAAGGAAAAAAAAAACAGAACTGAAAATATTAAACTCCCAGACTGTGGGACATAATGCCATGCTGGCTCTTAACTGCACCTTAAATTTGCCATTATCCCAACAACTGTGAAGATTAAACTTTGAACCCTTAAGCAAAAAGGGTCTTGCCCTGGAGTCTTGGATTTGCCAGGGGAGCCTCTAAGTGTATGTTCGTCTCAGTGTCCACCCGGCACTGGGTCGAGTCTTGTGCTTAGAATTCTTCCCTGCGTTACTGAGTGTGAAGGAGACTTGTTGAGAGTCAGCGAGGCAGCCACTCTCTCCCAGCATGGAAATCTGTAAGATCTTGAGAAAAGGAGCTGGTGGAGAACACCGATGCTCCAGATTCATTTGGAAAAAAAAAAGACTTTTCCAAGGGCCGGGACCAGGTCGTGTCCCCACCAGGTGCCTGCAGGATAGACTTCAAGGTGCTTTTACGACCTGGTGAGCTTAGAAGGCTCTCTACTCACTAACCTGTAGAGGAAACGAAACATGCTGTCGTTGACTTGCTCTTTAAAATCCTGATCCGATAAACCCTGATACACAGTGGGAGATGAGCTGACCCACTCCCTCTGCCCCGCACCAAGGCCGAGCTCCCTGGGGGCGTCACAGTCATGCAGTGGCCGCCGGGTGATGAGTTGTGAGAAGTGTCGCTGGGCGCGTTGCATGTGGGTAACGCTGTGTCTCTGTGCCTCGAGATCTGTCCCCTGGAGGAGAAGACGAGCGTTCTGCCAAACTCCCTGCACATCTTCAACGCCATCAGCGGGACGCCCACCAGCACGCTGGTGCATGGCATGACCAGCTCGTCCTCCGTGGTGTGACCCCCATCGCATGGTCCGTGGGTGGGGACTTGCACTGTCATTTGCAAACTCAGGACGATGACTCCAAAGCCAATCCCCGGGCACGTGCCCGACGCGGGGAGACCGAGCACAAGGAGGAGCCAAGGGGATGGGAGAATTACGGGAAATAAAGAACCGGGTAATTTCGTAGCATGTTTCCCAGAGGAGTCCTCCTCAAGAGAGCACTCGTTATTTTTTTTTAAACCTCTCTGGCAATATTCAACGTTTTTATTGTGTCTTAACAGAGGTGTGTGGTGGACACTCTTTGGCTGGAGTTAAATGTTATTCTTCCTTACAGAAGTAGTATTAAAAATAAAAGGCCTGGAGAAAATGCGTGTTTCGGAATGTACATAGCACTGAAGTCGAGGCTGGAGGGTAACCCTTGGCCTCTCGGCTAAGCTGGAAAATCTTGAAAATATTTTTTTTTCCCCTGTGGCACATTCAGGTTGAAAACAAGAACTATTTTTGTGACTCGTTTTTGATGACCTAAGGAAACTGACCATTGTAATTTTTGTACCAGTGAGCCAGGAAAGCTAGTGCTTTTATACTCATTTACTTGCATTTAAGAAATAGGAAAGCTTAAGAAACTATGGGAGCTTAAAACTAGTCAAGCAGTTTAGAACCAAAGGCCTGTATTAATAAACACAGCTATGTAAACGTTTAACGGAGTACAGTATATTGTTATGTACATAGAGCTTGTTAATACAGTCTTGGCGTTGTGTACATACACCTATGGCATTTCTACGTTTGTAATACATCAGCTTCCGCAGAAAGTTTAATCGTGACAGATTTGTGCCGTTCTTAGTATATGCAGCACACTTGACTCTCCTGTTTTATTCTTGTACATAAAAGCAGTGCAGTGTGGAGGTGTATACAGTTTTTGCTATGTTAGGTTTATAAACCATTTTAAAAATTTCATCCTTTTGCCAAAGTGGTGGAGTATGTCACTGATAAATCATAAAACTTGTGGTGATTAGTGGTGTAATGTAAAGCCTTCACCATGTTATATTTTCTTTTCAGACATTAATTGAGTAATTTTATATTTGGGAAAAATAAAGGTTTTTAATTTTATTTAACTAGAATCTCTGCCCTGCTGTAATTAAACATTCTGTACCACATCTGTATTAAAAACAACATTGCTGATTTTCCGGTAGCGAGTATTGGCTATTTATTGTCGGACAGCCTTAAGAGGGGCAGAGTATTGAAATATTTGGGGGTGAAATAACGTGGTATGTGAAAATTGCTTAAAAATACTCGAAGGGGAAAAAAGAGGGCAAGGATTTGAAACAAGCTTGACACATGTTGGTTGGCAATTGTGGGAGCTAAGATTGGGTGCCTGGGGACCATTGTACCCATGTCTCTGCCTTTGTCTAAGTTTCCATGGTACGGATTTCAAGAGGTGGACTAGGGGGCCGGATCTGCCAGAGAACTTGGATCAGCGCTTTGTCACCCTGCAGTCTGGCTCTGAATTCTACTGGTTGTTCCCAAGGATGCATAGACACGTTAATCCCTGTCTGTTCCCCTTCCATTCCTTCATCACCTCCCTGGTTGACTCCTCTGGGACAGGTGGTCGTTTATCCCAGCAGGGCATCCTGGCCAGGTGAGCACACCTTCTTGGGCCCCTACAGCATCACCCACACTGGACCCGAGTCAAGTGATGGCTCGGACCACAGGTGCTGGTCTTGCCTGTGACACGCCCAGGGCCCCAGCTGTGAGCCACTCAGCCCCGGAGAGTTCCAGCGACAGAAGGATAGGAGTCTTTCCACAAGAAATAAAATAGCTGCTTTTTCTACTTGGGGGTTTTGGAGGCTGTCTTTTTTCATAACCAGTGGAGGAAAGAGAGTGTGACACTGCGTACATCTTGAGCACACAGAAGCCAAGGATCTTCTGGTGTCTTCGGAACATTTTCTGTCAGTGGGCAAGGCTGCATTTTACAGATGGAGACAGGTCATGAAGAAGAGATGTGAGGCATTATGACAGCTCACCAGTCTGCAGCCCATTCACTAGTGGATCCGGACTTGGGCTTGAGAAGATTCTCTACGTTTCCCTGGAGTCGCTGACATCCCAGCCCCATGTAATAAACCTTGACTCTAACACCAGCAGGGAAGAGGTCTAAGAGTTTGTCTCCTGTTGCTGGGCTGGATTTCCTCGTCGTAAATACCTCATTTAGAAGCCATAAAATTCAAGTCATCATGCAGTAAGATAAATATATGTCTAGAAAGAGCTGTCTTGCTATCTCATGGTTAAACTTGGAAAATAATTAGTACAGATTTCATGTCAGATAAGATTCAGCTTGGAAGGTGACCAACCCTTGTTAATTACAACAGCGGAGAAAGGAGTCATCTCTAAGTTGGAGACATCTACTGTGGGCGCTGTACCGAAACACACTCACATATGTTAAAACTTTATTTAGTTTGTGTATAAAATTTTAATTTTGGTATAAAGCAGCCCATTAAAGTGTCCGTTTATTGGGGGAAATTGTGGGGGTTTTTTAATATTAAGAAATCCTTATTGCTATTTTTCAGTAAATTCTTAAATGCTTCCCATAGATTTTATTTATTCTTTTTCAGGGGGTGGGGGGTGCTGCGCCGGGTCTTCGTTCTTTGCGTGGGTTTTCTTTAGTTGCAGAAAGCAGGGGCTACTCGTCATTGTGGTGTGCAGGCTTCTCGTTTTGGTGGCGTCTCTTGTTGAGGTGCACAGGCTCCAGGCGCACACACAAGATCAATGGTTGTGGTGCGTGGGCTTACTTGTCCTGAGGCATGTGGAATCTTCAGGAACCAGGGACCAAACCTGTGTCCCCTGCATTGGCAGGTGGATTCTTACCCACTCTGCCACCAGAGAAGTCCTATTCTTTTTTTTTTTTCTTTTTTGAGGTAAAATATACATAACATGAAATTTGCCCTTTTAACCATTTTTAAGACTACATTTCAATGGGATTAAGTACATTCTCATTGTTCAGCCATCACCATCATTTATCCACAGAACTTTTCCATCTTCCCAAATAGAAACTCTGTACTCATTAAACAAGAACTCCCTGTTCCCCCTCAGGGAAAATTGTTTGAAGTAACTTTGGAATTAAAACACTGTTTAGTACCTTATCAGGGATATTTGTCACCTGGGAACTAACAAACACTAGATCAGTCAGTTCAGTTCAGTTCAGTTCAGTCGTGTCTGACTCTTTGCGACCCCATGAATCACAGAACTAGATAGTACACATAAATAAAGCCAGTCCTTTGCAATGGAGAAAGATGTTGAGAGAAGGGATGCAAAATTAAAAGGTGACTTGTGTAATAATTATCAGGGTTTATATAACCATATGACAGAGTCACTCGGTATAGAAACTCCATTCAAAAAAACATTTGATTTCCATCAGCAAGATTGTTCACATAAATTATTATACATCCACACAGTGGAGTACTGTGTAGCTATTAAAAGGAGTAATATCTTTGTTCACTGCTAGAGAGTGATCTTCAAGATACCATAAGTGAAAAACAAGATAGAGAAAAGCAAATAGTGCGCTATCCATTATTTAAGAAAGGAGCGATAAGTGAGCAGAGATCATTGTTTTTCTTTAGATGACGGGGAAAGTCAAAAAAGCAGTTGTTACATATATGGGAGAGGGAGAATGATATATAGGGGACAGAATTAGAAGATTAACCTGTCCAAATATAATTTGCTTTGTAGATTTGGCTTTAGAATCATTAGAATATATCATTATTAAATAAAATTTTAATTCCTAAGAATTGAAAGCAAAATGAAATAAAGGGACATAACCATATATGTATCAAGTTGGCAACAAAGATACTTAAGAACTATTTCAAATGACTTTAAAATACAGGAAATTTCACCGTCCATCCATAGTGAGATATGCCCTCAGGGCAAAAGTAGTAGCAGCAAATCAATAAATGATTGGTTAATAAAAAAATTTCAGTAGTTGTTTTGTTTCATGGAAGCAGTGTTCTGTTTCTGCCTGTATGTCATCTGTTTGTCATTTGTTTTTGTATCGTCATTCTGAAACAGTTGTATGTTTATTGCTGGAGAAAGTAAATGAGTGATTGTGTGGATATAATTGGGAACTACGTTTTTGGCATGGGAAAAAGAAAAGGTTGCATCTGTAAGCCAAAACAGGTTAAATCCTTCAGTTCTGAATTTCATATGGAAGTATGAATTTTAGCTCATCAGATATTTATCTTAAATATACACTTATTTCCTAGCTTGAAAAGACCTAAAAACAATGACCAAGCCAATAAATAATGAGCAACCCTGTGTGCCCAAATTGTGGTCTCTAAATAGCTTTCTTACCAAAAGGATCCAGGCTTCCTAGAGAACGGCTGACTCCAGTTTTAGGGCAGAAAATGTCCAAGATGAGTCTGGAGCATCTTTTCCTACCTGACATCCAGAAGACTGGCTAAGATACCACAGACCCCATCAGAAGGATTTTTAAAAGCACCTTTTAGGTAGGCATGGGGTGAACATAAACAAGAAAATAATAGCAGTGGATTAAAATTGTAAAATTCAGTCTATTCATTCGTGATAATACTAGAAAAATAAAACTGGGAACAATCAAAGGAGTTAGTATAACTAAGAAAGACCAAGAGGTGCCTCAGAACTACACACCACGTGCCTCAGAAGCACACACCACGTGCCTCAGAAGTACACACCACGCTCTGTGGCGGAGTCCTGCCAAGAATTCTCACCTGGCGTCAGAAACCCACACAGTATGGTAAAGCCACTGTCCTTCAGTTCAGTTCAGTCATTCAGTCATGTCCAACTCTGTGACCCCCATGGACTGCAGCATGCCAGGCTTCCCTGTCCATCACCAACTCCTGGAGTTTCCTCAAACTCATGTCCATCAAGTCGGTGATGCCATCCAACCATCTCATTAAATGAAAAATAAATCCTTTAATTAAAATTAAATCCTTCAATTAAAAATAAATTTTAAAAATAAAGTGCCATTTTCAATGGAAAAAAAAAAAACCCTAACCTGAATCTGATAAAGTCTCTAATAGAGGGCGCAGAGGAACATGTCAGATGGCACCACAGGGAATGGAGTCAGCAAAATCCAAGCCTATGGTAAAGCTCTGTAGATCAAACAGTCTGGTTTCTTGAGTAACTTACAAGAATGAAAGAGATGGAGAGGGCACTTACATGTTGAAAGAGATTCAGGGTTCTCTTGATATGGTGTATCCACCATGTAAAGTAAATAAACTTTTCCGTACCCCTTACACTAAATACAACTAAAATCCTTGGAGATTATACATTAAAAAACAAGCATCAGAAGACTCTGAAAGGGAAAATGAAAAAGAGACCAGCTGGAGACCTTGGGACCCAAAGAATGATATAGTGGTAAGTCTCCCAGTTTCCTTTTTGCTTCATATTTCTCATACTGGGAGCTGAAGAAGACAGCAACACAGAAACACGTACAGTAACAGACAAAAAAAAATCACACTACTTCACACCCATTATTATAGCTATTACAAAAAACAGCTTGATAAGGATGAGGACATTGAGACACATGCATTGTTGGTAGGAATGTAACATTATACAGCTCTTCTGGAAGATAGTATGATGGTTCCTCAAAAATTACACAAAATTACCATATGATCCAGCAATTCTACTTAGGGGGATGTGCCCAAAAGAATTGAAAGTAGTACTTGAATGAATATTTGTACACCTGTATTCATAGCAGCATAATTCACAATAGCCAAACCGTGGAAGCAATTCAAGTCTCCACTAATGGATGGATGGATGGGTAAACAAACTGGTGCACGCATACAGCAGTATGTTCTTCATCCTTAAAAGAAAGGGAATTCTTACACGTGCCTCAACGTGGCGGGACCTTGAGGACATTATGTTCAGTGAAGTAAGCCAGTCACAAAAGAACAGATCCTATATAACCCCACTGGTGTGAGGTCCCGGAGCAGGCAAGTGTATGGTGACAATGTAGAAGGGTGGTTGCTCGGGCCCGGGGGTGGGGTGGGAATGGGAGTTCCAGCTGGGCACAGTGAAGACGTGCGGCTGAATGGTGGTGACGGCTGCACAGTAGCGTGAATATACTTGGTGGCTCAGGCAGTAAAGAGTCTGCCTGCAATGCAGGAGACCCGGGGTCAATCCCTGGGTCGGGGAGATCCCCTAGAAAAGAAAATGGCAACCCACTGCAGTATTCTTGCCTGGAAAGTCCCATGGATGAAAGAGCCTGAAGGGGTACAGTCCATGGGGTTGCAGAGTCGGGCACAACTGAGCGACTTCACTTAGTGTCACAGAACTGCACACTTTAAAAGAGTAGCGTTTATGTTACATGTTTTTAGCCAAGGTTTTTTTTTTTTTTTAAAAAAAACCCTGCTCTCTGTAGCCAAAGGAAAATGACAAGGGCAGTGTAGCAAGACCGAAAACGTTCAGGCAGTAGTGGCGCCACTGGCGCCCACGGCACAGCTGAAGCTGCGGCAATGGAGCGCTGCACGCCCACCCGGCCCAGGCTGGAGCGAGGTTTCAGCACACCCGCCCGGACGGAGTCCGAGAAGGCCTGATGCGAGCCAGGACTCTCGTCCACGCTGCCGAGAGAGTCCCACCCACGGAGACCACCGGGGAGCCTGGACTTGACATCAAAAGCATGACCCATGAAAGGACAAAGTGAATTGTTTTTAACTTTAGGGGTTCTTTTGTTTGTTTTTTAATATTTTATTATTTATTTATTTAGCTGTACCAGGTCTTCATTGTGGCATAGGGGACTCTAGTTCCCTGACTAGGGGTCGAACCTGGGCCCCCTGCACTGGGAACACAGAGTCTTAGCCACTGGACCACCAAGGAGGTCCCTCTTTATTATTTTTTTTAATTGGAGGATAATTGCTTTACAGTGTTGGGTCAGTTTCTGCTGTAGAACGAGGTGGATCAGCCACAAGTATTCATATATCCCCTCCCTCTGGAGCCTCCCTTCCACCACCGCCACCCCACCCCCACCCCCGCGCCATAAATTGAATTTTAAAAGTGAAAGTGAAAACTTTTGCTCTGAGAGGAGCCTGTTAAGAGGATGAAAACACAAGCTACAGACTGGGAGAAAATATTTGGAAACCAATACATATAACAAAAGACTAGTATCTAGAATATTTAAAGAATACTCAAAACTAGACAGTTAAAAAAAGCAATCAGAACATGGGCCAAAGCTGCTGGGAAGAACATTTGGCTGGGAGGACAGGGACGCCACCAAATGCTGGTGAGACAACAGTAACTGGATCGTTTGTAAATTGCTGGTGGAAAAGTAAATTTGCCAGTTTGGCAGTTCCTTAAGGAGCCAAGTACGTGGTTACCTGTGACCCAGGGACTGCAGTCTTGGGCATTCATCCCTAAAGGATGAAAACTTCTATTTATTCACTTAAAAAAACATTACACAAGTGTTGCTGCTGCTGCTAAGTCACTTCAGTCGTGTCCGACTCTGTGTGACCCCACACACGGAAGCCCACCAGGCTCCCGTCCCTGGGATTCTCCAGGCAAGAACACTGGAGTGGGTTGCCATTTCCTTCTCCAATGTGTGAAAGTGAAAAGTAAAAGTGAAGTTACCAGGAGCTTTTTATACAAATAGCTCAGAACTGGAAGCAGCCTAGAAGATCTTCAACAGAACGCGGTGCACCCAGGTCGTGGAGGCTGCTCAGTGGCAGAGTGGAGTGAACTGCGGGGCACACGGCACCTGTCAGTCTCCAGGAACTATGCCGGCAAAAAGAGCTTAGCCCCCTAGTTATGCACGGTATGATTCCGTTCACATTCTTGAAAAGACAAAATTAGAGAAGTAGAGGGCAGTTCAGTGGTTGCTAGGAGTTAAAGGGGGTGGGATGGGAAGGAAGTGAGAGGGCTGTGAGAGGGCAGCCCAAGGGGTACCCGAGGCTAGTGCTGCTGGTCCGGTCCTGTCTCCTATCCAGCCAAGCCCTCTTACTGCCTGGATGGCCTGTGTCACCTTTGGTGGGGTCATTTGAGCCAAGACCACATCTGGCATCAAGCAGAATGTGTGTGACCCTGAACTGCCCACTAAGGGGGCCAGGCTTTACCTGGAATTGGGTACACAAATGCTGTCACGTGTTTTGGTGAAGTAAAGCTGGCCTCATGGTGGGAGGAAAATGAGGAAGTTGCCTTTTCCTGGCCCTGGTCATCGTCTTCACAACTTTATCCATGTCTCCATTCTCCTTGTCACCATTTCCTCGTTCTGACAAGTCAGGAGGAGGGGGTCCCCACGAGCACAGGTGGAATTTGGATGCACATTTGTCATTCTCTTGGCACTCTTAGTTTTCAACCAACTCAGTGTGATCTTGGCCAAGCGAGTCTCTGGATTATGCCAGCCATGGGACAGAGCCTGAGAACTTGGCCATCGTGCGCATCAGTTCCCATTCCCTGCTTTCACCAACTGATGGGCTCCAGGTTACATCTTCAGTACTTGAATACTTGCATTGCTTAGTATTCACAGGAAACAGTAGCCCCTGTTCCTTGGAGTGATGAGCTGAATAATGGCCCCTGAGCAGGAGACCATCCTGTATTATGCAAGTGGGCTGATGTAATCAGAGGGAGGTCCTTATAAAGAGGGATGCAGAGGAGTGAGAGTCAGACAAGGTGATGTGACGACAAAGCAGAGATTGGGCTGATGCGCTTGCAAAATGCAGGAAGGGCAACCTCTTGAAGCTGAAAAAGGCATGGAAACAACTCTTCTGGAGACTCTGAAAGGAACCTGCCCTGCTGACACCTTGACTTTAGCCCAGTGATGCTGATTTCAGACATCTGACTTCCAGAAGTGTGAGATAATAAATCTGTTTTAAGTCCCTTAAGTTGATGACATCTGGTTGCAGCAACAATGGGAAACTAATGCACCTGGTATTCCTTTAACTGGCACTCCCTAGGAACTAACCAGCAAATTATCAATACCTGGCCTGCACTTCCAGAGGCTACTCAATCTCAAAGCCCCCCTTCTCTTCCGAAGGTCCCTGTGCGCTCTGTGGGGCCTTGCTGGCCTCAGATGGACTGTGCCATTTGTCAAAAAGTTCCATTTCCTCTGTCCAGGGATGTCACCCCAGGAGGCAGAGATATCTTCCATTCTAGACAAGTCCAGCACAGGCCTGAAGAGCAGGGCAGCCCCTGGGATTTGGGCATAACCACCGCATTCTGGTTGGCAGAGACCAATCCACTTTGTCCTCCCCCACGTACACCTCCCCTCTGACCACCTTTGTGCCCCAGGGCACTTTATAATTTTCTTTTTTCTGATTTGCAAGGATTACAAGGATTACAAGGATACAGCTGCACCTTGCAGAAAATCCACACAGTATAGAAGCATGTGAAAGTGTTATTTGCTCAATCTTGTCCGACTCTTTGCAACCCAAGCGACTGTAGCCCACCATGCTCCTCTGTCCATGGAATTCTCCTGGAAAGAATGCTAGAGTGGGTTGCCATTCCCTTCTACAAGAGATCATCCCGACCCAGGGATCAAACCTGGATCTCCCACATTGTAGGTGGATTCTTTACCATCTGAGCCACCAAAGAAGCCCCAAGAAGCGTATTTTAAAAAGTATAACAGTGGCAGTTTGCCCAAATTGCACTCCAAAAAATAACACAAGGGCAAGGGCAGAGCTCATTATTTTGTCTCCTTTAAAACTAAGCATCTTTCCTGGGTTCATGGTAGTATTTGAAAGTTTTCTGACAAATGTTCCAATTACAGGTCACTTTGCACTGTAAAATCTGCCTAGGACAACTTGATTGTATTTTTTGAATCAGAGATGTATGGATGTGAGAGTTGGACTGTGAAGAAAGCTGATCGCTGAAGAATTGATGCTTTTGAACTGTGGTGTTGGAGAAGACTCTTGAGAGTCCCTTGGACTGCAAGGAGATCCAACCGGTCCATTCTAAAGGAGATCAGTCCTGGGTGTTCATTGGAAGGACTGATGCTAAAGCTGAAGCTCCAATACTTTGGCCACCTCATGTGAAGAGTTGACTCATTGGAAAAGACTTTGATGCTGGGAGGGATTGGGGGCGGGAGGAGAAGGGGACGACAGAGAATGAGATGGCTGGATGGCATCACCAACTTGATAGACATGAGTTTGAGTGAACTCCGGGAGTTGGTGATAGACAGGGAGGCCTGGCGTGCTGTGATTCATGGGGTCGCAAAGAGTCGGACACGACTGAGCGACTGAACTGAACTGAACTAGAAAAGGACAAGGAAATTAAGTCACCAGAGGTGAAGTGTGTCTTCATTCAGTCTACACTAGCTGCTGAGCCTGGGCAAGTTTAACTTTCCTCTGTCTCTGACTCCTCGTCTGTGAAATGGGGGTGATAATGGTTCCCAAAACCCTGAGTGGTCCTGAGAGTTACAGAAATTAAGAATTTAACTGCTGACTGGCTTGTATCAAGCTCTGAGTAAATGTCACTTTAAAAAAAAGTCATGACTCAACCCAAATGAGGAAAGAGGAGAAAATTCAGTATTAATTATTGCTCAATAATTGCTTAGACCATTGTTTTCCTGCACTTGTTCTATGGAACATTGCTGATTCCAGAGGATGTGGAATGTCACTTGGTGTTATGAGGGAACACGGTTGAAGGATGAGAGTCGCGTTTTATGGGTCCAGCAGGCTCTGCCTGCGGTGGTCCTCAGAGGCTTCCTTATGGACTTTGCTTCCAAGACAGACCTCTCCCAAGGGACATGTCCCCTAATAAGTTGATTGAGGCACTCCATTTTGCTTCTCTGTAGCCTGTCCCAGGACCAGTGTCCCATGGAAGGCTCTCTGGGGACCCCTCCGTTAGATGCCACGAGACCCATCCCCTGTCCTTCTTCCTCTCCCTGTTCCGTGAGGAGCGGTGGCTCCAGGACACTTGTCGAGACTCCAGCTGAGCACACGGACACAGAGGCCACCTCCTCCCACTGGGCAGATACCCCGGGAGGGGAGGGTCACCCCCCCAACCCTGAGATCAGCTGAGCCTGTGTACAGATGAGACTTCATGTCATCCAGCTAGTGCCAGGGGCGTGTCACGCTGCACCAACATTGAGCAAGAGGCTTGGCACCAGAGTCTAGAGCTTGCTCCTTCCGTGTCCACACATGACATGAGCAGATGTACTTTTCACTCTCTGTCCCTCTGTCTACAAACGCAGGGATAAAGCTGTATCACCTCTAACCTCGAGTGGGGCTGATACATGTGTTAAAGGGGTACCCTAGAGGCTGAGAAGGAATGCCCTCTTGTTAGGAAAAGCGAGAACAACACTTGTAATGGTTCCCTGAAGTCTATGTCAATTAGAATTTGCTGGAATGTGGGCCCACTGGTTGGAATTTGGGTGGTGGCACCTACAAGTGTGCTGACAGTAGTCACCTGGAATGCACCTGTTTTATTAGTCCGGGTTCTCCAGAGAAACAGGACCACTGGAACGTGTGTGTGTGTGTGTGAAGATTTATTTTAAGGGACCGGTTCACACGATTATGGAAGTGTGTGTGTGTGTGTGTGTATTATGGAAGTCAGCAAATCCTAAGATCTGCAGGATGAGTCAGAAGCAGGAGACCCAGGAAGGGCCACTGTTTCGTTTTGAGTCCAAAAGCAGGAGAAAAAAAAAAAAAGTTGATGCCCAGTTCAGAGGCTGGCAAGCAGGAAGACTACCCTCTTACTCAGGTTGAGGGTCAGCCTTTTGTACTATTTTGGCCTTCAACTGATTGGGCGAAGCCCACCATATAGGGAGGGCAGTCTACTGATTTAAGTGTTAACCTCCCCCAAAAACACCCTTGGAAAAATACCCAGAATAATGTTTGGCCAAATACCTGGGCAACCCATGACCCAGTCAACTTTACACACAAAAAAATCAACCTTCATGCCAATGATCTGTGCACTGTGAAGGAACCATGGGTGAAGAAATGAGGCTGAATTGCAAAACCTTAGAAATTGGAGCAGCATCACCCCTGATTCAGGCTTTTCTGGTGGCTCAGACATTGAAGAATTTGCCTGCAATGCGGGAGATCCAGGTTCATTCCCTGGGTTGATTCAGTCCCTGGACAGAAGAGCCTGGCAGGCTGCAGTCCATGGGGTGGAAAAGAGTCAGACACAGCTGAGTGACTAACATACCCCTGATTCAAGGCCCAAACCCATTCTCAGGTTGTTGAGGTCACCAGGCATGAGGAAAGTTGATAGAAAACTTCTTTCTGTGGACGCAAGGTCTTTGAGCTGAGCTCTGAAAGATGCTTAGAGACAAACATGTGTCCCTCAGAGCGGAGGCCCAGAGGTGGTCCCGGGTCCACCTTTCCTCCGGGTGGGGCTGACCCAGCATCTCAGAGATAGAACGGGTCTATCAGCTTCGGCATCAGAACTTCCAGTGAATATTCAGGGTTGATTTCCTTTAGGATTGACTGGTTTTATAGGGTAATCAAGTTAAAATGAGGTCATTAAGGTGCTCCCTAACCCAGTATCACGAGAGTTCTTTTAAGAAGAAGTTTGGACACAGACATGCATGGAGGGAAGACAGCATGAAGACGCAAAGGGAAGACGGCCGCCTGCAAGACACAGAGAGAGGCCAGAGAAGACCCACCCCTCCCGGCCCCCGCCTCGATCTTGGACTTACAGCTCCCACAACGATGAGAAAACTAACTTCCGTCCTTTAAGCCCCACACTCTGAGTCACTCTGTGTCACCACTGCTTGGCGGCCCAAGCAGTATAACCAAGTGAGATTCCCAGACATGCGAGACGACAGAACAAAGGCTTCCCTGTTGTGTGGAGGGACTCGGGACCCTCAGGGGGAAGACAGTTTGAACAGAAATGTCACCAAGCCAGGACAGAATGAGGACAGCAAGTCTCTGGAGGAACTCACCCCGGCTCTGAAACCGAGATTGGGAAACATTGATCGTCACCATTGGCTTCGGCAGTCTTGTTCGGCTGGTTCTTCCCAAAGAACTGTGTGGGCCTGTCACCTGGTCAGCTGCTTTCAGCCTTTCCCGATGGAGAGTGACCAGGAGTGGACGGCCCCTCCTGTCACCCTCCCTGACGAGCATTCGCAGACAGCCATCCTGATACCCCAGTGCTGGGCTTGGCACACTAGAAGAAGCACTGGATGAGGAGTCTGAAAAGTTGGGTTCTAGTTCAAAGTGGATCTCAAAAGTTTCGTCATCTGTAGATGTGATAAATCCCTGTTCCTCTTCACAGAGGTTTTCTCTCAAATAAGATCATTTATTATTATTGTGTCCCACTCACTGTCCAAAAGTACTGTGGGGACCTTGTTGCTGCTGCTGCTAAGTCACTTCAGTCGTGTCCGACTCTGTGTGACCCCACAGATGGAAGCCCACCAGGCTCCCCCGTCCCTGGGATTCTCCAGGCAAGAACACTGGAGTGGGTTGCCATTTCCTTCTCCAATGTGTGAAAGTGAAAAGTGAAAGTGAAGTTGCTCAGTCGTGTCCGACCCCACGGACTGCAGCCCACCATGCTCCTCCGTCCATGGGATTTTCTAGGCAAGAGTACTGGAGTGGCTTGCCATTGCCTTCTCCGGGGGACCTTGTAGTAATGACTATTACATGGAACCATCTAAACAATCATAGAATCATGGAAGTTAGTGAACAGAGGGAGGAGATGGTTAACAACATGGAGCCTGAAACCTAGCTCTGAGCATCCTGACAGCCAAGGGGAAAAGTGAAATACCTTCAACAGTAGGGGGCAAAACCCTGTGAAGTATAAGATATTGCTGTTTCACTTATTGTACTCATTTAAAGTAAAACATTATGTTGTACTAAAAATGATTATTTTATTTCAATGTGCAGATTCCAAACATGAAGAATAGAATCTATGCAGGTTCTAAACTCAAATTGCCTACACTTTTAGGCATTTTAAGCTTTCTAGACTTGTTTAGTTTTCTATTTTGTTTTATATTTCTCACATCACGTGGCATGCAGGATCTTAATTCCCTGACCAGGGATCGAACCCATACCCCTTGCATTGGGACCACCAGGGAAGTCCCCAGGCCTGTTTAGAATGGATTAATTTATCCCTGTAATCACTTCCCAGTCACAATCTCATGTTCTGGGCAAATTCAATAAACTTTTTTCTTGTCTTTTTAGAAAAAGTTCATCTAGGATTTTTTCTAATTGGGAAGCAATACCTGATCCTGGTAGAAAATGTATAAATTACTGAAAAATATAAATGAGAATAAAACTATTCGTAGTCCTCCATGCCCCGCCCCTTCCAGATAACTGCTGTCAGCATTTCAGTTGACCCCATTCCAGTACTTGCTCCACGTCTTTTGGATCTCCTAGTGCTTCTTGAACCTAGGTTTTGGTTTGCCTCAGCCTTGGGAGTTTTTGCTCTGAGTAAAGACTGTGTAGGAACATCTAGAATTACCAGTCTGTCGGCATCTCCTGGACTTGGAGCTCACTTCCTTTAAAAGCAGGCTAAGCAGCCTGTCCTGGGCCACCTTCCCCTCGTCCTACCCGGAGAGCCTCGGGGCAGCGCACATGATGTGGCATTGGGTATCAAATTCCACCAATTCCTGCTCCAAGATGCACTCTGTTCTACAAGTTGTAGGAGAGCCCAGCCTAGTGAGAAACCTGGTTCCAAGACACTGTCATTTCTTCGCCCAACTTTCCTATCTTTTCAGTGAAAATTTCTCTGGAAGCCTAGTGGACTTGGCGAAGGGGCTCCTGATAACCACCCCACTTTTTTTCCCCAAAAATCCTATTGTAGCCACTATGGACGGAGAAGGCAATGGCAAGCCACTCCAATACTCTTGCCTAGAAAATCCCATGGATGGAGGAGCCTGGTAGGCTGCAGTCCATGGGGTCGCTAAGGGTCGGACACGACTGAGCGACTTCACTTTCACTTTTCACTTTCACACATTGGAGAAGGAAATGGCAGCCCACTCCAGTGTTCTTGCCTGGAGAATCCCAGGGACGGGGGACCCTGGTGGGCTTCTGTCTATGGGGTCGCACAGAGTCGGACATGACTGAAATGACACAGCAGCAGCGGCCACTATGGAAAACAGTATGGAAGTTCCTTAAAACCTGAAAATAGAGTTACTCTATGATCCAGCAATCCCATTCCTGGGCACATATCCAGAAAAGATGAAAGCTTTAATTTGAAAAGATACATGCACCCCGATAGCAGCACTATTTACAATAGCCAAGACGTGGAAGCGAGCTAAATGTCCACCATCAGACGAATGCATGAAGAAGATGTGGCACCTGTATACAGTGGAATATTTCTTAGCCATAGAAAGGAATGAAATAATGCCATTTGCAACAACATGGATGGACCTGGAGATTAGCATAGTGAGTAAAGTAAGGCAGACAGAGAAAGACAAATATCATATGATATCACTCATGTGAAGTCTAGTAAAAAATTATGCAGTAGAACTTGTTTACAGAACAGAAATGGACACAGAGGTAAGAAGACAAATTTCCGGTTCCAGAAAGAGAAAGCAGGGGAGGGGGTGAATCAGGAATGTGGGATTAACAGTAGACACTGCTATGTGAAAAATATTAACAGGTAAACAATAAGGAACTTCTGTATAGCTCAGGGAACTATATTCAACATCTTGCAATAACCTATAATAGAAAGGAAGTTTTTAAAAAGCCTATTGGCACTTGGATTTTCTTGCCATTTCTTACTTCACTGTTTGGAATTCCATCAACAACAGATTCACACAAATGAACACATGTCGTTCAAAACTCTTCCAGGATAAATCTGATCAATAGATCTTTGTGAGAACTGTTTCTACCTGTGATTCCACCTCTTACAAATGATGCTAATTGCTCCAGTGGGCGGTGGGGTGAGGGTAGCTTATTGGAGGGCATAGGAGAAGTCATGGAGAAGGAAATGGCAACCCGCTAAAGTATTCTTGCCTGGAGAATCCCATGGACAGAGGAGCCTGGCGGGCTACAGCCCATGGGTCGCCAAGAGTTGGATACAACTGAGCAACTAACACACACAGAAGAAGTCATCTTAGATCTGAGGGTAGGCAAGAGAACCCCTGCTCCGTGGCTCTGTGGGGAAGTCATGTGGTCCCCCCAGGGTGCTCAGTCCCAGGACGGTCATCGCCCTGCCTACACGCTGTCCTCACTCGCTGTGAGAACACAACCTCGCTGGCTGTCCCCCACCTAGGGGTCCCTGTCCCTCAGATGCCCTTGCTGCCCCGCAACTGCTGCCTTCCTGAGGCCCTGGGACTCAAGGCATCACTTCCTCTGTCTGCCTTGACCCTGTCCCCTGGTGACCTTGACTGACCTCCTCCACGTGCTGCTGTATGACAACGTCCACGTGTATGTCTTCAGCACAGACTTCTGCAAACTGCAGACGCTACCTTGTCGACCCCCCGGTTGGAAATGGATTAGAATCTGAACTCAACATGTGCCAAGCCCAAGGACTCATCACTCATCGCCCCGCCATGTGAAAAATGAGGTTAGGTGTCATGAAGTGGGGCTTTATAAACGTTGCTCTAGTTTTAGTTTTGCAAGGCTGGGAAGGATCTGGGGGGGAAAAAATCTGTCAACTCTCTAGGGAGCTCTGAGACCACAAAGGTCTGTGTGTTCAGAGATGAGCTTGGCAACTCACCAGTGACACAGCTTTGCGTGGGCGCCTCATGCTGTCTGGCCCTGCCGGCCTCTTGTGGTTGTTGGCAAGACCCTTTGGTGTGCATACAGAGCCTGGCACCTGGTGGGCTGTTAGGGAATGTCCCTTTCTGCCCTGTCCTTGCACTGCCTTGAGGACAGAACTTCAGAAACATCCTGGGGAACCCATGGACCACCTCTCTGTCCCCACTGCTGCTGCTAAGTCACTTCAGTCGTGTCCGACTCTGTGCGACCCCATAGACAGCAGCCCACCAGGCTCCCCCATCCCTGGGATTCTCCAGGCAAGAACACTGGAGTGGGTTGCCATTTCCTTCTCCATGTGTGAAAGTGAAAAGTGAAAGTGAAGTCGCTCAGTCATGTCTGACTTGTAGCGACCCCATGGACTGCAGCCTACCAGGCTCCTCCGTCCATGGGATTTTCTAGGCAAGAGTACTGGAGTGGCTTGCCATTGCCTTCTCCGTTTGTCCCCACTGGGGCCCAACAAACTCTTCTCTGTTGCTTCAGTCTGCCCTGACCTTGAGGGTTCAGCATCTCTACACACGAAGCAACCTTGGCCTGGGGTGCCTTGGCCCCAACACAGCCCTCTTATGGGCCCGGGCTTTGAAATGGGGGTGCTGGTGAGCTGTGGGCTCCTCTAGGGCACAGCCCACAACTTCCTCCCAAGCAGAGGCAGACCTACATGGTGCCCTGTGCTTCCTACTTAGCCTTTGTTCATTCAGAGCTCCTATCACCGTTTGTAAAGATTGATCTTTTCAAGTTACATCTTGCTTATGATTTGGTAGAGGATTCACAGAGCACGAAAAGACGTGGAAGAAACTTAAGGGCATGTTGATTTTTAAGTAAAAGAAGTCAACCTGCAAAGGCTACAAGCCACGTGATTCCAGCTAACCACACGGCCAACAGAACACACAGGGCAAGTGTGACTGCTCACCATGAGATCTGCCAGTATTCTGGAAAAGGCAAAACTGGAGACAATAAAACGATCAGGGGTTGCCAAGGGTTACGGCAGAGGAAAGGCGACTAGGTGGAGCCCAGAGGATTGTCAGGGGACAGTGAAAATAGTCTGAAAGCTACCTTCAGGGTGGGTTCAGGTCCTCATACATTTGTCAGAATCCAAGAGTGAACCCTAATGTGAGTGACAGGCTTGGGGTGATCATGACCTGTCACTGTTGCTTCACAGTATGGCAGTGTCCCACTCTGGGGCAAGATCTCCTCCTGGGGGCAGGGGCTGCACTTGTAGGGGCTTGGGGAGGAAGTACATGAGAGCTCTCTGCACCGTCCACTCAATTACACCCAGAACCCAATGCTGCTAAAGAGTAAAGTCTGTTATTTCTTCTAATTCCCATAGTTGCCAGGTCAAACATGTAAGGAAAAAGAGCTACAGTTAAAGAAGTCTGACTTCAAAAAAAAAAAGAGGTCTGATGTCTATGCTTGTCCCTCTGGTCTTTCCTACTCCCTAAAGAAAACCCATCTTAAATGTATCAGATGATCCCATTCATTTCTTCAGTACAAGACACACACACCCCACCCTCGTCCGCTTCCTTAGACAGGTAGCAGCCTGCCCTGCCCACCTCCCACTCTCTGGAGATGTCTCTGTAGTTCTTGAACAGGTAGCTTTGTATCCAGAGACTTGTTTTTGTTACTAGTGAAGCGCAGGTGTTTTCCCAACTATCGAAATACCGTCTTGTTTATCTCCCAGAGCAATAAAAGCGAATAGCTCGTTTTCAAATAAGCGGGCATCCACGTAGGCATGTTTGCTCTTTCTCTCTGTGGCTTTCAGCCTCACCTCTCTCGTCTGGTGGGGCTGAGATGCTGGCAATGGAATGGACCGGCCCTGGGCCTCTGCCCTGTCCTGTCCTTCCGGGCACTGAAGAGCCCTGAGTCACCGGCTACTCGTCCAGCCCTGTCTAAAGCCCCTGTATGCCTCCTAACCCCGTGAATAACAGGAGCAAAGTCCCTTTGTAAAGAAAATCTGTGTTCTGCTGATTTCTATGAATTGCCTTCCAGCCTCTCAAGGAAGCTCTCCATTGCAGATCTGGGGTGAGCAGCGCTGGTCCCCCCAGGCAGGCTCACCCCTGTTCCGAAGGTGAGGCCCCTGTGTGCAGAGAGCAGGTGTCCCCTCCCTGTCCCCACACCCACCACGCCACACCCGGGGGTCTCTTTAATCGTGCAAATGCAGCTTCACCCAGGCTTTGCTGGGGGTGGGCAGGCTGCTGCCCATGGCTCTGGTAAAGGCAGGTTGATCCTGGAATTTATACCTTTCAAAGGACATTTTGACCAACCCTGGAGTCATCTTTTCAGGGCTTAGTAGCAAGTGTGTTTTGATGTGAGCTTTCGATCATAGAATTTTGGACTCAGGGGAGTCTTTGACAGTCATCTGCCCAGTGGTTCTTAGCTGGGCTAACAACTTTGGTTTGGTCCCCAGGGCACATCTGGCAATGTTTGGAGCCTTTTTTCATTTGTCACACTCGGGGGTTGGGGCTGCTTCTGAAATCGTGCGAGCAGAGCCCAAGGATGTTGCTGAGGGTCCGCACTGCACAGAGCAGACCCCACGACAGGGAATTTCCCCACCCAGCCATCAGTGGTGCCAGTGTTGAGAGGCCTTGATCCGATTCCTTGTTGGTCTCGGTCTGGTCTGCACAGCGGCAGCCTCAGTGAGCACGTGGAGCTTGTGAGATGGAGGGTCTTGGTCCCCCACCCAAACCCCTGCGTTAGAATCTACGTTCCAGCAAGATTCATCTGTCCAGTGAGCCCTGGGAATTGCTGCTTTAGCCACCCCCAATCTCCCACCCACAGTAGCAAAAGTCAAACCTCCCACCAAAATGCAGTGCTCGACTGAAGCTGTCTCAATAGCCAGCTCCTTTAATATCTTCAAGACATTTATTTTAAGGAACGACTTAGCCTAATGAAATTCTATGTATGTGCCATATGACACGTGGAGGCGGGTACCACCATCGTTTCGATTTTTCATCTCAAGACAGGAAGATTCCACAAACCTTTCAGGACCATGTTCCAGGGTTTTGAAGCTCTCCATTAAGGCTCTCGGTCGGAACATCTCCTGGTCGGTTACAGAGGACGCAGCTTTGAAACCCTCCACCCAGCCAGCCCCAGTTGTTGCCTGAGTACCAGAGTAACCTGCCTGGAAAGCAAGCTTCACCAGAGCAGAGATGGGGGCTTCTTCTCCCTGTGCCTCCTGGTGCTAAGCGCAGTGCCCGGCGGGTGGCTAGTGAATGTGCCATGTGTTGGATGAATGGAGTTGAAATTTGTGGGCGTGAGAGTCGGGTGAGGCAGGGTGAGAGAGGGAGGGAGGGAGGCTCCCTCTGCGAGACGCTGGGAACACTGACGTGGGCTTCCAGGAGAGCGAGGCTCCTGCAAGCGCAGCCTCACCGCGGTCACCCCCACCGCTCACAGGGGCCGGGAAAGCGGTGAGCTCGCAGGACGGGTCAGCTCCCTCCAGTCCCCTGTCAGGCCTGAGGATTGCTTCTGAATGTTCTTCCATCCAGAAGTCATCAGCTTGAGCCTGCACTTTCTCCCTCTGTACCCACAGCATCACACCACTTCTGGAAGGCCCATCTCTATGGACTGGCCAGGAGCGCTAGGCAAGAATGTGAACCTGACCCTGAGCGGTCTGCCCACTCCCGGTTCCCCTCCCACGAACCCTCGAGCGGAAACCCGAGGGCTGGCATTCCATCGCAGTAAGAGAGCTGTCGCCACGATGATGCCTGTCACCGTGCTGATAAAGCGTCTGCCCAAGCGCGCTGTGCTTATCTTGTTACTCTTCACCGCTTCATCCTGAGCCGCACGACAGGAGGTTCAAAGGTACAGTGATTTACTGGCAGAGGGAAAGGTGGGACCGAAACCCCAAATGCCCCCAGCCAGTGCCCCCTGAGCCATGCAAACAGCAGCAGCTCACAGGCTGCTCAAGATATGATAAGGTGAGAAAAGACAGCCCTTTCCTCATAATACTGACTTTAACAAGTGGAACTAACTTATGTATATTTCACATCGTTCCAGAAGTAACTTCAAGTGGCAAGTGGAAGGTGGGTAGAAAGAAGATAACCAGGCCAGGAACATAAAAGAGAGGCAAAGATGGGGCTGAGACGAAATTATATGTGAAGACATGGACAGCTTCCCTGGTGGCTCCGATGGTAAAGAATCCACCTGCCAATGCAAGAGATCCTGGTTTGATTCCTGGGTCAGGAATACTCCCTGGAGAAGGGCATAACTACCCACTCCAGTGTTCTTGCCTAGAGAATTCCATGGACAGAGGAGCCTGGTAGACTACAGTCCCTGGGGTCACGAAGAGTTGGACACAAGTGAATATCACACACCAAGACCTAGACATTTGCCCACAGGAAAGCACACACACTTGGCATTTCAGTTGCCACTGGAAAAAGAAATTCAGGTTGATACGTGGCAGAAACCAATACAACATTGTAAAGCAATTATCCTCCAATTAAACATAAATAAGAAAAGAAAAAGAGACTCAGTTTTCAGTAAGTGAGTAAAGCAATTGCCGAAGGAAAACAGAAGCGGTTCTGAAACCGAAATAGGACCTGAACTTCTCCTTAGTGTCCCTAAAGAAGGGCCACCTCAGCAACAAGCTTCCAGTAGACCTTGTGTATCAAAGATCAAAGGCAGCACACGAGAGAGCAGCCCAACAGAATGGGCCCTACGAGGGGTGCACCACACGGCCCCACACACATCCCTGAAGGCCTGCTTCCTTCCGGGGTGGACCTGAGTCACCAAAGTCCACCTCCGCTCGCAACCACCATCCCGCTCCCAGCATCCTGCTCTCAGCCTGTGACCCAAGGCTCTAAGTCTCCTAACTTATGAGAATAGCCCTTCCTTAGACTCTCTGTCTTTCCAAGGGCTCCAGCATCCCTCCTTCCTCATCCCTCTCCACCAGAAACAAAAGCATGGCCAGCATCCCTCTGAAAGGAGACCCTGTACCCATTAACAGTCACTCCCTGCTCCCTCCTCCCTGCTTCTGGCGGCTGTCGGTTGACTTTCTATCTCTATGGATCTGATATTAGTAGACTTATATCCATACAATATGTGGTCTTCTGTTTCTGACTTCATTCACTTTGCATCATGTTTTCAGGGCTCGTACATGTTCTAGCGTGGGTCATTCCTTTTTATGGCTGAGTATTTTTGGGGGCTCCAAAATCACTGCAGATGCTGATTGCAGCCATGAAATTAAAAGACGCTTGCTCCTTGGAAGGAAAGTTATGACCAACCTAGATAGCATATTAAAAAGCAGAGCCATCACTTTGCCAACCAAGGTCCATCTAGTCAAGGCTATGGTTTTTCCCATGGTCATGTATGGATGTGAGAGTTGGACTGTGAAGAAAGCTGATCGCCAAAGAATTGATGCTTTTGAACTGTGGTGCTGGAGAAGACTCTTGAGAGTCCCTTGGACTGCAAGGAGATCCAACTAGTCCATTCTAAAGGAGATCAGTCCTGGGTGTTCATTGGAAGGACTGATGCTAAAGCTGAAACTCCAATACTTTGGCCACCTCATGTGAAGAGCTGACTCACTGGAAAAGACTGTGATGCTGGGAGGGATTGGGGGTGGGAGGAGACGGGGACGACAGAGAATGAGATGGCTGGATGGCATCACCAACTTGATAGACGTGAGTTTGAGTGAACTCCGGGAGTTGGTGATGGACAGGGAGGCCTGGCGTGCTGTGATTCATGGGGTCGCAAAGAGTCGGACACGACTGAGCGACTGAACTGAACTGAACTGAACATCCCACTGTATGGATATACCACATTTTGTGTATTGTTTCTCAGGTCATGGACATTTTGGTTTGTTTTTGGCTATTGTGAATGATGCCACTATGAATATTTGTTTGCATGTTTCTCTTTTTCAACTCTCTTGTGACGTCCCTAGCTACAAGATTGAATTGTGGAATTGCTAGATACAAGGCTGAATATCAGTGGCTGGAGGCAGGCATCCTCGGCTTTGTTTCTGATCTGAGGGATAAGGAGGCCTTTATCAAGTTGAAGTTCCTTCTAGTCCTAATTTGTTGAGTTTTTAACATGAAAAGTTGTTGGATGTTGTCGAGTGGTTTTTCCTGTGTCTGGAAAGAACGTGGTTTTGCCCTTTATTCTATTGATATGATGTGTCACATCGATTTTCGTATGTGAAATCTTGCATTCCTGGGATAAATCCCACTTACTCATGTGTAATCCTTTCGAGTTGTTGCCAGATTCAGTTTGTTAGTATTTGTTGGGAAATCTTCTGTTATTCACAAAGGATATTGACATTTTCTGGTGATGTCTTTATCTAGTTTTGGTATCAGGGAAATACTGCCCTCATAGAAGGGCTTCCCAGGTGGTGCTGGTGGTAAAGAACCCACCTGTCAAGGCAGCAGACATAAGAGATGTGGCTGTGATCCCTGGGTCTGGAAGATCCCCTGGAGGAGGGAATGACAACTCATTCCGGTATTCTTGCCTAGAGAATCTCATGGACGGAGGAGACTGGCGGGCTATAGTCCATGGGGCCTCAAAGAGTCGGACACGACTGAAGCAGCCTAGTACACATGCCTGGCCTCACAGAATAAACTGGGAAGTGTTCTACTTTTTCCCTCCTATTTTTTAAAAGAGCTCGTAAAGATTTGGCATTAATTCTTCTTCTAATGTTTGGTGGAATTCACCCATGAGGTCATCTGGGCCTCAGTTTTTCTCTGGGAGAAGTTTCTGTTTACTCAATCTCTTTATTTGTTATTGTTATTTAGCCACTCAGTCATGTCCAACTCTTTGTGACCCCATGGACTGTAGCCTACCAGGCTCCTTGGTCCATGGGACTTTTCCCAGGCAAGAATACTGGAGTGGGTTGCCATGTCCTCCTCCAGGGGATCTTTCTGACCCAGGGATCGAACCTGCATCTCCTGCACTGCAGGCAGATTCTTTTACTGCTGAGCCACCAGGGAAGCCCTTATTTGTTATAGGTCTATTAAGACTTTCTATTTCTTTTTCAATCAGTCGACCAGTTGGTATCTTTCTAGGAATTTGTCCTTTCATTTAGATTATCACTTATCAATTTAGATTATTGAATAGTTGACATTTAACTATATATTACATCTGTATATGTTATAAACCCAACGATATAATGCTGTATTATTGATTTACATAGTTTTTTACAGAAATTAAGAGTAGAAAATTAAAGAAGTCTACTTATACAGTGTTTTATATCATATTTTATATTTACCCGTAAATTCTTTCCAGCACTCTTAATTTTTTCATGTTACTGTCTGATGTCATTTCCTTTCAGCCTAAAAGACTTCCTTTAATATTTCTTGTAAGGCAGGTTTGCTGGCAACAAAATATTTCAATCTTTGTTTAACTGGAGGTTTTTTAATGCTTTTATTTTTGAAGAATAATTTTGCTTCTCAAATCTGCTATTAAGCCCATTTAGTGAATTTTTCATTTTGGCTATTGCTCTTTCAACTGTAGAATTTCCACTTGGTTCCTGGTTATAGTGTCAGTATCTTTATTGTTATTGTCTTATTTGTTAAGTCACTATCAACATATTTTCCTTTAATTCTCTAAACGTGGTCTCCTTTAATTCTTTGGACACAGCTGTTAAAAGCTGCAGAGCATTTTTTCTATGAAATTCCGTCTCTGGGCCCATTCCAAGTCAGTTTCTGTGGACTGTGTTCTCTTGAGTATGGGGGGAGGGGGACACTTTCCTGTTACTTCACCTACTTCTCATACGTTTTTTGTTGAAATTGAACATTTCACATACCATATCGTTGCAAATCTGAATTCTGGTTATTATCCTGAGCCCCATATGTTATTTCTATTTTTTTTTTCGGAATTGTCTGTTTCATATATATTTTTAAGTTTATTGCTACATATTCATTAGAATATCCAAATTTTCTTTTTAATGTTAAAATTTAGAAATACAACAATAAAAATTCTTTGAGTTTAAAATAGTATTTCATTATTTTTAAAAAGGTGCCTTTTTGAAAGAGATTATAAGGCAATTTTTGATACATCTATTAACAAAAAAATTCAACACCAACAAAATATGAATAGGAAACCTCTGTTTCTTCTAATTTGGAAAGTTATCTAAGATAAACTTTTAAGCTTAAAGAACTGAGGTGCAGAATGGTATTCATAGACTGCCACAGTTGTTTGTATGAACCTAAATTATCTCTGGAAGACAGTTTGGCTATTGAGAAGAGAAGCAAGTAGCTAGGGAATAGGATAGGAAGAAAAGTTGGTTCTTTTTAAAAATATTATTTTGAATTATATTTAAAAAGAAATTTTGAATAGTGACTTCTAGCTGTTGGGGCTTCCCTGGTAGCTCAGACAGTAAAGAATCTGCCTGCAATTCAGGAGACCCACGTTTGATCCCTGGGTTGGGAAGATCCCCTGGAGGAGGAAATGGCCATCTACTTCACTCCAGTATTCTAGCTGTTAAAAGAATGAACATCTAATCAGTCCTTATAACAAGCAGGCATTTATTAACTCATTGGGTCCTTACAAGTAATTAAGACATAAGCCCTGTGTGAAGCCCCATTTTATAGATGAGATAAACTGAGACACAGAGACCTCCACAGAGCTGGGTGTCCAAGCTGTCAAAGCCAGCGAGCAATCTCCACGCCCAGGCTCTTAAGATCCCGTGTGACACATGGCTCTTTGTACAGCTTCCCTTTCCTCATGGGCCACGTAAATGCAGAAAAATCACCCATTAGTGTGCATAGCCTGTCCCACAAGATTGCAAATCCTACACCTGGGAGGGCTTCTCATTGTTTATATTATGCACATAGTGAAAGTGAAAGTGTGAATCACTCAGTCGTGTCTTTGCAACCCATTGGACTGTAGCCCACCAGGCTCCGCTGTCCGTGGAATTCTCCAGGCAAGAATCCTGGAGTGGGTAGCCATTCTCCAGGGGATCTTCCCAACCCAGGGATCGAAACTGTGTCTTTCGCATCTCCCACACTGCAGGCAGATTGTTTACTGTCTGAGCTAGCAGCAAGGCCCAGTCACATAATGAACACTCAGTAAATATTTCTGGACAAAAGAGTGGATCCTGCTCAGAGCATTTTTTATGCCCTGAGTATAAAATGGGCTTCCCTGGTGGTTCAGACAGTAAAGAATCTGCCTGCAAGGCAGGAGAATAGTAATATTTTCTCAGGTCACCCTGAAAAAGCCATTAAACACATTTCCAAACGTCAGAGACCCTAAGGGGCAACTTAAGAGTCAAGTTTAAAGCAAAATGTCTGAAGCCTCTAGCACCCATCTCTGATCTCCCAGCCTTCTCTGAGAAATGTAGCTGTGTACTCACAGCTCAGGTCACTCGTGTATGTGGGCCGTGTGTGCAGTATTACAAACCACCCTGCCCTCCCTCTTGTCCTGGCTGAGGCTCAGAGGCGTCACACCTACCTCTGCGCATCTCCTTCCCCATCTCCTTCCCCTGCTTCCTGCCCTGGTGAAGTCCAAAGTCACAGAGATTATCTAGATGAACACAGCAAACCATCCCTCACTGGCTCTAAGACACGCGTTTTCCCATTGAAGCCTCTCTGAAATCAGATACCTCCTGCAGCCAGCGATAAGAAAGCCTTGTGTCATCGTTTAGTCATTGTTTTCTTTCTTAGAGATCCGAGCAGCTTTTCATGGTAGTTGGGAGCTTAGCTCTGGTGAAATTGGGGGCGGGGGTGGGGGGAAAGGTATGTGCCAAAGGACAGGCAGAAGTCTATTTCTTCTAAGCGCTGCTGCTCAAATCTGTTTTGATTCTACGCTCAGGTTTTGGATATTCCAGAGTCACGCAATGAGTCATAATGTGAAGACAGTACCTGGACAGCCCTTGTTAATATGCCGCACACTGAATGGATACCATCTCTCAGCCCGGACCGATCCATTTCTCTGTTTAGAGAGAAAGGGAACAGAGGAGTCACCGGGCAGCCACATGTGTGGTCAGTCTGCCCTTCTCTTAATGAAGCACATCTTCTTGGGGCTGAGGCTAGAGAGTTGCACTCCTCCCCCAAGTCCTCAAGCCTGGGGGCTCCCTTCCTCAGCCTGACTCAGCCATCACTCCAGCAAATGTGCCTGGTTTACCAGCTGTCCTGTGGTTCCCCGCAACTTGAGAGCAGAATCTGAGGATACATGTAGCCACCACTGTGCGCTTTGCAAAAACACTGTATGGGCTGCATCTTGGGTGGAAGTGGAGGCCGCGGGCGGGTTGGTACAAGATCAAGTGTCAGAGGGTGAGAAGGACTGAGAAAGAAGCAGGCACAGGGCAGCGGGCCGGCTGCAGAGGGGTTCTTACCCCAGTGAGCAGGCAGCCACTACGTGTCATCGGCTGTTGGCTATTTGCCTGTAACATCCTGCGTGGCCAGCTCACATCAGGAAGTGTTCACAGCAGTCTTGGAAACATTCCCTAAAATCAGGGTGATGTGAAATATTCTCCTTACATTGATGAGATTTTATTTCACATTCAGTATATTTGGTTCATTGCTTTCACGCACTGCAAGGAAGACTCTTTCTGGAAGACAGTTTGGCAATGCATATAAAGACGGCCTAAAATTGTTTCCATACCCTTTGACCAAGAAATTCCTATTTCTAGAGATTTATACTAGAGAGATCACCACTGGAGAGACATAAATATTTCTGTCCTAGAGTGTTTATCGCCGTGTGGTTAAAACAACCCCAAACAAGACACCAATTTAGAGGCCCAAATAGAAGAGAATAACTTAATCATGGTGCCTTTTTACAATGAAATACTTGCAACCATTAAAAAATCACTTTAAGATGACTTAGTGACATGGAACAATGTCCGTGATAGAAAGTCAAGTGAAAAGGTTATGAAACAACATGTATGATATGATCTGATGTTGCAAAGTTCATTAATTTGTGTATGAAAAAAGTCTACAAAGAAGTACAGCCAAATATCAACATTAGTGGTCTCTAGATTCTTTTCCTATAAACTTTTCACAATTTTTCAAAATCTTTTATAATGAAAATGTATTAATTTTACCTTCAGAGGGAAAGAAAAACTAAATAATACTAAGTGTCCCCTTGATTTTGCTGACACAGGAGTAACTTTCTTATCTTCAAAAAGGAAGTTAGCTCTTCTTGGGCACTAGGTCTAGAGATACAGTTTTTATGGTTAAAAAGAGAATGCCCTGGGACTTCCCTAATGGTCCAGTGGTAAGACACCGCACTTCCACTGCAGGGGACACGGGTTCAATCCCTGGTGGGGGAACTAAGATCCCACATAGCATGTGGCATGGACAAAAAAATAGAAAATTTTTTTTAAGTTAAAAGAGAATATGCATTTACTGTAGAGAGCAAACATTACCTACGAAACAGACTAGGGTCAGCAGAGCATATCTAATGTCTGCAGATTCCGCTGTGTCCTCACTGACAGTAACACACTAGGATCTTAGGACACAGTTTCCTAGACGATGAGAAAAAGGAGTATTACTTGGTCTTTTTTACAGATAAGAAGACTTCCGTATAGAGAAAACTTTTTCCCTCCGGGCTTATTGGTTCAATAAAATCAAAAGTAAGATTTATTCTTTGAGTTGTTGCTTATAGGATATTCAGAGAGTAAAATCTCCAAAAGTAATACAATACCCTGATGTCTGTTCCAGAAAACCTTGTTTTCAGAGATCAGTAACACGTTAAGTTAACGGCAGCTGTTTTTCTTGTCTGATCACAGACTCCCATGTTGAAAGGGCAAGCATGCTTTATGGTTTCACAGTATCCCCACGGAAGTGGCATAATTCACCTTGCTAATAAGTAGGATCATTTTCAGGGAAGGTTGTTTCCATGGTAATGAATGAATGAAATCTATTCACCAAAAGATAACTGAGAAATTATGGCAAAAGGACCGATGGTGAGCACGGAATCCATTTAAAAATTAGGTTGAGAGAAAAGCAGAGTTGAGAAAAAAGTTACAGGGCAGAATGTACATGTTTTTTGCTTTGAGAAGCTAGAAAGGACATCCCTGATAAAGCTCACTGGGGAAGGGGACATGGAAAGCAGAGTCAGCTTGTTGATTGCTCACTTATATGAGCTGGGAATCCAGAATATCCCCTCAAGGGACAAGTCAAGTAACAAGTGTAAGGGTATGTGTCAGTACACATGGAAACACTAAGCAAGAGAACACCACTGAAGCCCATGGTGAAGGAGAGGGATAAAGAAGAGGAACATTTCAATGCTGTTTCACACAGGGAGGATAATGTCTAAATAGATGAACAAGAGTATTATATGTAAGATTATTATTATAAATAACCACCTGTACATAAATACAAATCTTCCTCCCTAAATATCAGGAGAAACTAGTTCAGTTCAGTCACTCAGTTGTGTCTGACTCTTTGCGACCCCATGAATCACAGCACTCCAGGCCTCCGTGTCCATCACCAAGTCCCGGAGTTCACTAAGACTCACGTCTCTCAAGTCGGTGATGCCATCCAGCCATCTCATTCTCGGTCGTCCCCTTCTCCTCCTGCCCCCAATCCCTCCCAGCATCGGAGTCTTTTCCAGTAAGTCAGCTCTTCGCATGAGGTGGCCGAAGTATTGGAGTTTCAGCTTTAGCATCAGTCCGGAAGGACTGATGAACACCCAGGACTGATCTCCTTTAGAATGGACTGGTTGGATCTCCTTGCGGTACAAGGGACTCTCAAGAGTCTTCTCCAGCACCACAGTTCAAAAGCATCAATTCTACGGCGCTTAGCTTTCTTTGTAGTCCACCTCTCACATCCATACATGACTACTGGAAAAACCATAGCCTTGACTAGATGGACCTTTGTTGACAAAGTAGTGTCTCTGCTTTTAATATGCTGTCTAAGTTGGTCATAACTTCCCTTCCAAGCGGTAAGCGTCTTTTAATTTCATGGCTGCAATCACCATCTGCAGTGATTTTTGGAACCAAAAAAAAATAAAGTCAGCCACTGTTTCCCCATCTATTTGCCATGAAATGATGGGACCGGAGGCCATGATCTTAGTTTTCTGAATATTGAGTTTTAAGCCAACTTTTTCACTCTCCTCTTTCACTTTCATCAAGAGGCTCTTTAGTTCCTCTTTACTTTCTGCCATAAGGGTGGTGTCATCAGCATTTCTGAAGTTATTGATATTTCTCCTGGCAGTCTTGATTCCAGCTTCTGCTTCTTCCAGCCCCACGTTCCTCATGATGTACACTGCATATAAGTTAAATAAGCAGGGTGACAATATACAGCCTTGACGTACTCCTTTTCCTATTTGGAACCAGTCTGTTGTTCCATGTCCAGTTCTAACTGTTGCTTCCTGATCTGCATACAGATTTCTCAAGAGGCATGTCGGGTGGTCTGGTATTCCCATCTCTTTCAGAATTTTCCACACTTTATTGTGACCCACAAAGTCAAAGGCTTTGGCATAGTCAATAAAGCAGAAATAGATGTTTTTCTGGAACTCGCTTGCTTTTTCAATGATCCAGTGAATGTTGGCAATTTGATCTCTGGTTCCTCTGCCTTTTCTAAAACCAGCTTGAACATCCGGAATTTCATGGTTCATGTATTGCTGAAGCCTGACTTGGAGAATTTTGAGCATTACTTTACTAGTGTGTGAGATGAGTGCAATTGTGGAGTAGTTTGAGCATTCTTTGGAGGACTTGAGGCTTCCCTTGTAGCTCAGTTGGTAAAGAATCTGCCTGCAGTCCTGGAGACCCAGGTTCAATCCCTGGGTTGGAAAGATCCCCTGGAGAAGGAAATGGTAACCCACTCCAGTAACCTTGGATAATCTTAAGCCTGGAAAATCTTATGTATAGAGGAGCCTTGTGGGCTGCAGTCCATGGGGTCGCAAAGAGTTGGGCACGACTGAGCGACTAACACTAACTAACTAACTAGAGGACTTACACTACCAAATTTCAAAACTTGTTTTCTAAAACTGCAGTAATTGAGGGAGTGTGGTATTAGCTTAAGAAGAGAAATATAGACCAAGGCAAAAGAAGGGCAGGTCCAGAAATAACCCCTTATGTTTATGATCAATTGATTTTTGATGAAAGCTCCACAGCAATTCAATGGAAAAAATAATGATCTTTTTAACAGTTGGTAAGGAAATGGCAACCTACTCCAGTGTTCTTGCCTGGAGAATCCCACAGATAGAGGAGTCTGGCAGGCTACAGTCCTTGGGGTCGTGAAGAGTTGGACATGACTGAGCACCCACACACATTGTGACAACTGGATATCCATATGAAAAAAAAAATAAACTTCAACCTTTACCTCACACCTTATACTAACATTAACTCAAAATGGATCACTGACCTTAATGTAAGAACTATAAAAACTTCCAGAAGAGTCATAATAGTAAGTTTTTGCAATCTTGGTAAAGGAAAAAGATATGAATAGCTGTGACAATGAAAATATGATCTTTTAAAACAAAATTGATAAATTGGCTTCATCAAAATTTAAAACTTTGGCATTTCAAAAGACATTAAAAGAATTAAAAGGTATGCAATTGACTTAGGAGAAATATTTGCAAATCATATTTTTAACAAAGGACTTATATTCAGAATATATAAAGGACTCACAACTAAATAATAAGACCAACACACAATTTTAAAGTGGGCAAAAGTTCGAATAGACATTTCCCCAAAGGATAAATACAAATCACTATTAAGTGCATGAAAAGTGCTCAATCTTACTAGTTATTAGGAAAGTGGTAATTAGAACTCCACCCGCATACCCCTAAAGTGAAATCTGCCTGTCACCCTCGTTATGTTGACAAATATTAGCAATCAGGGGAAAAACAGCCCTAATGAATAGCATCTGCCAGTGTCCTTGGTGTAAATGCTCCCACCATGGCTGATACCAAGCCACCTACATGTGGTCTGAAAGTGGAGTCGGGAAGAAGTGTTTGCAATCAGCTGCCAGATCAGGGCGGAGAAGGCAATGGCAAGCCACTCCAGTACTCTTGCCTAGAAAATCCCATGGACGGAGGAGCCTAGTAGGCTGCAGTCCATGGGGTCGCTACGAGTCAGACATGACTGAGCGACTTCACTTTCCCTTTTCACTTTCACACATTGGAGAAGGAAATGGCAACCCACTCCAGTGTTCTTGCCTGGAGAATCCCAGGGACGGGGGAGCCTGGTGGGCTGCCGTCTGTGGGGTCACACAGAGTTGGACACGACTGAAGTGACTTAGCAGCAGCAGCCGGATCAGGGTGGAGCTCCACACACCTCTGCTCCTTACACACCAGACCAGCCATCACTAGTCTCTCGGTTCAGAGGAAGGCCCACTAATCCATCTGCCCAACCGCAGGGCAACTCTTGTCAGCTGCCTAGAAAGGTCTACACTTTCCTCCATTCTTTAAAGGGACAGACAGATAATTAAAGGCTCACTAGGCATGGGAAGAAAGTCAGCAACTTAGAAGGGATAAGCCCTGGTTGGGTGCGTGAGACTCTGGAGGAGAGCTGAGATGATTTAAGTATGAGAAAGGGATTTTATCCTGAAATTTCCATTTGGATCCTTGCAGAGACTCAAGGAGGTGCTCCATCTTTAAAAAAAAAAAAACAAAAAACAATAAAGAGCTCTTAGAAATTAAAAATGTTTGTCGCCAAATAAAATTTCAATGGATGAAAAATAAAGAAATATCCCATAATGCCAAGAGACAGAAAATGTGGATAAAAGAAGAGAGGATCAGGAGACCTGATCCTAACATCTGACGAACGGTTTTTGAGGAAAGGAGAAGCAAGGAAATGGAGAGGAGGAAATAACATAAGACATGATAGAAGAAAATCTCCCAGGGCTCGAGACACCTCCCCGTTAAAAACACTCAGCAAAATGAATGATTAAAAAACCCCACCACCTCTAGACACATTCTCATGAGAAGAGTGAAAAACACAGTTTCCAGAGGGAAACCTACAGTGAAAAAATAGGCTCTCCAGCAACCTGATATTAGAAGATAAGAGGCAATGTCTTCATAATTCTGCAGGAAATTGAATTCCAACAAAGAAGTTTATTCAGGTGTTCTCGGGTGGCTCAGATGGTAAAGATTCTGCCCGCAGTGCAGGAGACCTGCGTTCCATCCCTGGCTCGAGAAGACCCCCTGGAGGAGGGCAGGGAAGCCCACTCTAGTATTCTTGCCTGGAGAATCCCCATGGACAGAGGAGCCTGGAGGGCTGTAGTCCATGGGGTCGCATACAGCCGGACATGACTGAAGCAACTTAGCGCACACACCACACACACATATGCTTATTCTAGCGGTAAGAACAAGCTAAAGGCAATTATGAAAAAGAAAAGTGATACAAGAGTTGACGTAAAGCAAACGAAAAGGTGCTGCAAATGGAACAAATGACGGGGCTTAGAAAAGAAATCCATTTGACACCAACATCTGGGACATCCTCTTGGTACAGGAGTGTAACAGTGAAACCGTGGAGTAAATGGGATCAGAGAGGGTATTAATACCGGGAAAATATATTCTGTTGTCTGGCTCTACAGTGAACATTTACAATTTTTAATAATTTTTTTAAGCTCTTTACTTCATCTATTTTTGGCTGTGCTGGGTCTTCGCTGCTGCAAGCAGGCTTTTCTTCATTGTGCTGAATGGGGGCTACTCTCTCATCGCGGTGCTCAGTCTTCTCGTTTCGGTGGCTTCTCCTGTTGCGGAGCACGGGGCTCCAGAGCATGTGGACTCAGTAGTTGTGGCTCATAGGCTTGGTTTCCCTAGGCATGTGGGCTCTTCCTGGACCAGGGATTGAACCTGTGTCCCCTGCGTTAGCAGGCAGATTCTTAACCACTGGACCACCAGGCAAGTCCATTAAAGTGAATTTTTAATGGCTGCAAGTATTTCCTTGTAAAGAGGCACCGTGATCAAGTCATTCCCTTTTATTTGGTCCTTTAGGTTTGGTTTCTTGTTTGGGGCTATTTTAACAACACTGCAATAAACACTTTGGTGAAAGAGGAGAGTGAAAAGTTTGGCTTGAAGCTCAACATTCAGAAAACAAAGATCATGGCATCTGGTCCCATCACTTCATGGGAAATAGATGGGGAAACAGTGGAAACAGTGTCAGACTTTATTTTGGGGGGCTCCAAAATCACTGCAGATGCTGACTGCAGCCACGAAATTAAAAGACGCTTACTCCTTGGAGGGAAAGTTATGACCAACCTAGATAGTATATTAAAAAGCAGAGACATTACTTTGCCAACAAAGGTCCGTCTAGTCAAGGCTATGGTTTTTCCAGTAGTCATGTATGGATGTGAGAGTTAGACTGTGAAGAAAGCTGATCGCTGAAGAACTGATGCTTTTGAACTGTGGTATTGGAAAAGACTCTTGAGAGTCCCTTGGACTGTAAGGAGATCCAACCAGTCCATTCTAAAGGAGATCAATCCTGGGTGTTCATTGGAAGGACTGATGCTAAAGCTGAAACTCCAATACTTTGGCCACCTCATGCGACGAGTTGACTCACTGGAAAAAGACTCTGATGCTGGGAAGGATTGAGGGCAGGAGAAGGGGACGACAGAGAATGAGATGGCTGGATGGCATCATCGACTCGATGGACATGAGTTTGAGTGAACTCTGGGAGTTGGTGATGGACAGGGAGGCCTGGCGTGCTGTGATTCATGGGGTCGCGAAGAGTCGGACACGACTGAGCGACTGAACTGAACTGAATTGATAGAAATATTTGTATCTCTCTAGTGAGAGGGCGGCTCAACAAGTAATCCAGGTCTGGACTAGATGCTGGATTCTTCCCTAGAATACCCAGAATGGACCCAGATTTGCCAACAGCTTGATTTTAGCCTCACCAGACCTTTTTTGGACTTCTGACCTCCAGAACTGTAATAAATGTGTATTATTCTGTGCCACTAAGCTTGTGGTAACTTGTTATAACAGCAGTAGAAAACTAATACATTGCTTTAAAAAACTAATATTTACTTTTGCCAGTAATTTAATATACATTTGAGTGGTATAAAATCTGAAAGATAAATGATATGTTATAGAAATACCTGAATTTTCTAAATCTTGCCATCCATGGCATTTGAAGAGATGATACACCTTTATTAATTCTAGGAAATAAAATTGAATAATTGAATGGGAGTAACTTAGACCTCAAAGGTATATATTTATTCACAGTGAATTCCCAAGACTCCATCATCTATACTGTTTTAGATTTATCATAATTTACTAAAGCAAGTCATTGGATAAATGCACTTTGACAAATTCTGATATTTGCATAATTAAACATGAAGTGAATACATGGGGCATTTGTGTCTTACTTGTGTCAGATGATAAATAAGTTGTAATATTGGTACAGAAATCAATAATGCATAAGGCATAACCATTTTTGTCTGGCAATTAGGGATGATTTCGGAAAGCGAGTTCTAATGAGGGTTTTTTGTTTTTAATTAAAAGACAAGAGCAGTGAAGAGAGCATACCGGAAGTTATAAGGATCTCTGCTTCCTTTTTTTATTTTGATATATGTCCCAGGGATTCTGTATAATTAATTGGAAGAAGTTTCTCCAAAATGCATTTTTCTAACACTTTCTGAAGCAGTGATATTTCAGATAAGGAAAATGCAAGTCGCTCAGTCATGTCCGACTCTTTACGACCCCATGGACTGTATAGTATTCTCCAGGCCAAAATACTGGGGTGGGTATTGGGAAGAGAAATTGGTATTGGTTATTGGTAAAGGGAAGCCTTTCCCTTCTCCAGGGCATCTTCCCAACCCAGGGAGGGAACCCAAGTCTCCTACATTGCAGGTGGATTCTTTACCATTGAGCTATGAGGGCAAAGCTTCCATCTAGACGGACAATGTTTGTAATTCCTTGTATCACCATCACCTGAAACTGTTTCTTGTTCCTTGGTGCCTAAGGAAGGTCAACTTTATTTTAGGATAACAGTTATAGTCTTTAATTATGTACATTGGCCTCTCAACAAATGGAGGTGAAGAATTATTTGATAGCTTTTACTTCTCACCTCCCCAAAATGTGAAATAATTTTTTATATTAAAAATAATTAGGTTCTTTGGTTGGTTTCTTTCTTTTTTAAAAAATCTTCTTATTTTGTATTGGGGTATAGCTGATTAACAGTGTCATGATAGTTCCAGGTGAGCAGCGGAGGGCCTCAGCCATGGGTATATGGGTATGCTTTCTCCCCTGGTTGGTTTCTTGCTCCATGTGAAGTAGGACAGCGAAATGTCAGTGATGACAGAGATTAGACTTTGCAGCGCCCCCCCAGATAAGTGGCCCCCATTTTTTGTTTTTCTCTTCGCTGGTCCACAGGGAACACCAGGGTAAGGTCATGTTATCCTTGTCTCCCCCAGTTCCCTGTGTCTTGATTTCCCATCACTTTCAGCCCAGCAGCTGGTAGGCCAGGCCATGTTGTGTGGATGAACCCTGGAGAGGCCGTGACTCAGGGGCACCTCGGCCACCCCACCCAGCGTCCTGGGGCAGCCAGTACTGTGTGTGTAGGAGGCAGCCCGTGTGCTACAGGTTCCTGAATACAGGGAAGAAACTCATGCCTCTAGAAACTTCTTGTCTCAATTTCACAACTATAGTTTATTTTAAATAGATGGCTCCTCCTCCCCTCTTCTGTTAAAATGCAGATATTCCGAGAAAAAAGTAACATTTTAAGGTTTCAGGGACATTTATTTCATCATGTGGGTGAGTTACCAGATTCCTTCCTGAAAGCAGAGTTTGATTCCTTTTCTGAGAGAGATTATGAAGACGTCTTAGAAACTATATATGTGTGTGTGTATACATATATATGTTATATATATAAAACATATTTTATAAATTATATATAATATATATGTGTGTATATATGTATGCATATGTACACACATATGCTCACACACGTATTTTTCAAATGTATACACATATTTTTTTTAACCTGGTACAAGATTGATCCACGTCATTATAAGAATGAGCATGAACAGCAAATATTTGTTGAGCATTTACTGAACGCCAGACCTTGTGCTTGTAGTAGGGGACACAGACTCGTGGCAATGCTTCAGCTCATAAACAACCACCTTCTAGCGGTGAAGAGACTCTCTCTCCCCCACAGTAAACCTGACACCACAGTCAGCCTCTACTCTGGAACCTTGTAAAGAAAACGAACCCAGCTGTAGAAGGCCAAGCTCCCATCTAACAGGAGAGGAAGAAGTTCCAGCGAGGGAAGGTGACTCACCCAAGTTCACCCAGGGTGACGCCACTGGGCCCTCAGTTCAGTTCAGTTGCTCAGTCCTGTCCGACTCTTTGCGACCCCAAGGACTACAGCGCGCCAGGCCTCCCTGTCCATCACCACCACCCGGAGTTTACGCAAACTCATGTCCATCAAGTCGGTGATGCTGTCCAACCATCTCGTCCTCTGTCGTCCCCTTCTCCTCCGGCCTTCAGTCTTTCCCAGCATCAGGGTCTTTTCCAATGAGTCAGCTCTTCACATCAGTTTGAATCCACTCTTGAGTTCATGCAAATGCATGGCTCCTTGACCCACAGAAGATGCTCAGAAAGCAGTCTGGGCTGCTGCCATTGGCTTTTCTTCCTCACTGATACTGCGAACAGCCTGAGCTCACCTCCAACCCAGCACGAGCACTTGCCGAAAGCTTGTGTGTCCCCAGCTCTCCCTTCCGCCCTCTACAGGCTTCGCCCTCACAGAGAAGGCCCTGCAACCTGTAGTGTGGGTCCACCACTCCCTTGCTTTAGAAAGAGTTTGATCAGCTATAAACGCACTCGGCTAAAGTCATTTAGAGGCTTTGTAAAGGGAGGTATGTTAAAGAAGAGGAAATCGTCTTGTTTTATTTGTATGTATTTCCCAACAAGGTGCTTCTGCAGGATGGGGTCCCAGCAGCCACATGGAAGGGACTTGGTCCAGCAGAAATGACCTGGACTGTGAAAGCAGACGGCTGGCTTGAAATGATGCCATGCTGTGCTGGGGAAGAGCGCCATCATTTTCTAGTTCCTCACCCGATCACATCCATTTCCTAACTATAAAATGGGATTGCTCTGGTGGACACGGGGAGGGTTGGAAATGCTGCTTTGGGTGTTTGACACAGAGCAGATCAGCAGGGCTGGTCTCTTCCATCCCCTGGAGTTTTGTTCTTCACTTATACTTCTCCACCTCTGGGAAGAGCCTGCCTTTGTTTCTCCCTGCACACCACAGTCTTCTGGTCAGCGTGGCCAGGGGCATCCCTAAGACTCAGAAGATGACAGAGACAGATGAACGGCTAAACAAAATGTAATGTGTGCACACAGTGGAATATCATTCAGCTTTTAAAAGGAAGGAAATTCTGACCCATGCCCCAACGTGGATGGACCTCGAAGACATTACTACCCATGGAAGAGGCAAGGACAGATTTTGAATGATTCCAGCTATATAAGGTATCTTGAAGAGTCAAATTCATAGAGATAGAAAGTAGCGTGGTGGGTGCTGGGGAGGTGAATGGGGAGTTAGTGTTTCCTGGGTACAGAGTTTCAGGTTGTTGTCCTTCAGTCGCTCAGTCGTGTCCGACTCTGTGACCCCATGGACTGCAGCACCCCAGGCCTCCCTGTCCTTCACCAGCTCCCAGAGCTTGCTCAAACTCATGTCCATTGAGTCGGTGATGCCATCCAACCATCTCATCCTCTGTCATCCCCTTCTCCTCCTGCCTTCAGTCTTTCCCAGCATCAGGGTCTTTTCCAGTGAATTTCCATTTAGGAAGATGAAAAACTTTTGGAGATGGATGATGGTGACGGTTGCACAACGGTGTGTGTGTACTTAATACCACTTAATGTACATTTAATAGTTAAGATGGTTAGTTTTGTGTGTATTTTACATGATTTTTTTAAAAAGACAACAGAAACTTTTCTTCCTTTTCCCTTTTAATGTTCCTGTCAGTGCCGGCAGAGTACAAAACCCCTCCTCAAGTCAGAGGAGTAAACAGAAAAAAAGATCTGGAGCTCCTTGCTGTATTATTATTTTTGGTTTGTCATTCTTAAAGGAAGGAAAGGTAGAGTTTTCCAGAAATGCTTTTCACAGCTCACAGGCCAGGTAAAAGCCACACATCTGCAGCACACACATACATTGAACTGACCAACCTTCCGCCCATTTTTGCAGACGTGGTGCTTACCCAGCGCAGTAGTGCTTTCCGAAGTGGGGTCCCCGGACCGTCAGCCTCACCTTTAGCGTGTGTTAGAAATGCAGATTATCGGGCCCCACACCGATCTACTGAGTCAGCAAATCCAGGTGAGGCCGGGGACCCTGCATTTCATGAGCCCTCCCCCTTGGCTAAGATGCAAGCTCAAGACAGGGCATCCCGGCCCAGATTTCCCTTCTGGCAGCCCCCGGGGCCGGGGCGGAGTCCAGGCGCGGGCCGCCGACAGGTGTCCCCCGCTCTGGGGCTCAAGGGGCGCCGACCTCTGCCCCTGCCGTTCCACCGCCTCCAAGGGTGGAGCCCCGCCGCCCCGCCCGCACACCTCCAGCGGCACAGGTGCTGGGCAGGGCCTGGAAACCGAGTCACAGGAAGCAGCACCTTAGCGCGGATTCCGCCCACCTGGACTCCTCGCTCGCCAGTCGCAGGGAGCCCTCGGAGCCGCCAGCATGGGTAGGCTCCCGGGCAGGGCCGGGGTCCCGGGGAGCGGATGGGAGCCGGGCGCAGGCGGGGCGCTGCGGAGGGGTGCCCCGCGGGCCGGGGAGGGGCCGGGCTGCCACGCGGTCCCCACCGGCGGCTCGGGGACCTGCGCGCGCGGAGCGGGGAAGGCTGGCACCGCGGGCGGCCGTGCGCGCACAGCCGGGACATCTCGGCGCGGGAAGCGGCTGCCGGGGGTCCCCGGAGCCGGAGCCGGGGGTGGGGCTCGGGGGGAGTTTTGTCCCGTCCTGGGGGGTGGGGGGAGCGCAGAGGGAGGGGTCCCGGGCATAACCTTGACCTGCCCACCTGTTGGGAATCCTCGGCCTCCGTGTTCCCAGCCTGTGGGCTGTGGGCTGGACGGGGTCGTGCTGGTGATGGGAGGGGTCCGCAGAACCTCAGTGCGGGAGGGAGCATGCTCCCTTGGCACTGCCCTTGCCTCTGGCTGGCCAGGTGACCCCAGAGCTGCAGAGGGAACCCTGGTCCAAGAGGCGGTGGGGCTGGGCAAGTGGGCCACACTTGGGGTTTCCAGGGGTGCTGACCGTGCGCCTCCTCCCGCGTGCAGGCGGTCAGCCGCCGCACCAATCAAAGCGCTGCTTGGCAGGCGGACCGGCTCCTGGGCTGGTGCTCTGGGTCTCGCTGCAAAAACACCATCCGCTTGTCACTTGGTGCAACTTTCCTGGGAGGTGCTCTGAAATATTTATTTTGATTTTCAGATCCCCACACCTAAGTAGTTTCTGTGCGGAATGGGAACTCCCAAACGTAGTTGCAGTCGGGGTAGCTGTCTGCCGCTTGATTACCAGTGAATGAACACTGTGCAGTCCCCAGTGAACACACTTTCTAGTTTACAGATTGACTCTAAGCGTATACGGGTTCCTTCGTGTGTTTTGCAACTGAGATAGGCATAGCATGTGAGAAGCCACAAAAGGTTTATGTTCGGATACCAGTTGCATCTTTGTTGTTGTTCAGTGGCTCAGTCGTATCTGACTCTTTGTGACTCCATGGACTGCAGCGTGCCAGGCTTCCCTGTCCTTCACTATCTCCTGGAGTTTGCTCAAATTCATGTCCATGAAGTAGATGATGCCATGCAACCATCCCATCCTCTGTTGCCCCCTTCTCCTCTTGCCCTCAATCTTTCCCAGCATCAGGGCCTTTTCCAGTGAGTCAGCTCTTCACCTCAGGTGGCCACAGTTGTGTATTTACTCAGGTCCTAAGTTTTCGATATCTGGGTCTAGCTAATAAATGAAACAAATAATTAGGAAATGCCTTTTAATTTAAAAAGCAGCAGTGACTTCCCGTCTTAAGATCAGACCTCTGTGACTGAGATGATGCCAGGATTGTTTCAGGTCTGCTCATGACTGCAGGGGGACACTTGGTGAATTCACCTGGAGGGAAAGAAGTAAGGAAACGTTTTTAGGGAAACATTTTTCTTGAAAAGGTCAGATGGGAGATATTTTTGGCTAGGGAGGCCACACATTGTGTGTGGCAACTATTCAACTCTACCCTTGGAATTTGAAATATGAAACAAATGGGCGAATCTGTGTTCCAGTAAAATGTTACTGATGGGCATGGAAATGTACATTTTATATAGCTTGCAGGTGTCACGAAATAGTCTTTAAGTATGTTCTTCATTCCTTTTAAAATATAGACATCATTCTTAACTTGCAAGCCTTACAGAAAAGGGCAGAGGGCTGGATTTGGCACCAGGCCCATAGCTGCTGACCTTTGCTTCAATGAACCTGTGAGATTATCAGAGTCGAGGCGCAGAGGAGGCCAGGAGCAACCTGCCTTGACTGGGGAGCCCCCTCTGAGGCCTTTGGAAGATCGGGGATGACTTTGCTGAAAATCTCAAATATTCAGTGTTCCTCCTCGTAACCCCACCCCACCCCCTGGCCAAGAGCTTAGCAAAGATTTATGCTGAAGTTGTACTCACAAATTCCTTCCCTCGCTCTGGTTCTAGAAAACCATAAATCCTCCTTCTGTCATGTGCCCCACCTGGGACTCTGAAAATGTAGGTTGAGGGGGCTTCTGGTTCTAGGAAGCAAGTTCCCCTGACAACCAGGCCTGGGCCTCGGGGCCAACTTGAGTAGTTCATTCACTTTGTTATCGTACCCCTGCCCCCAGCCCTCAGCTTCCTTCTGGCCCCATATGCCCTTCTGAAGAGTTTTTGATGCCAGTTTCCTGCCTGAGTGTAAAGGAGGGACAGCCTTGAAGGGCCCTCAACCCTGGGCATTTACAAGTCCTTCCACGTTCTCTCCTCTTTCTAGAAGCTCTTGGGTAGACCTGTGAACAGAGCCAAAGGGCCAGGGAGGCCGGCATTGCTGCTGTCGGCTGGAAGCCTGGGCAGGGGGCGGGGCAGGGTTTCCACACCAGAGAGGGCTGAGGGCATCTGAACCTCAGGAGAACTTCTTCCTCCCCAGAGTAAGAAGAGAAAACTTCTGACATTGGGTCCTTTTAGGCTGACGTAACAGCAACCCACTCCAGCCTTCTTGCCTGGAGAATCCCATGGACAGAGGAGCCTGGCGGGCTACAGTCCACTGGGCTGCAAAGAGACAGTCACGACTGAAGTGACTGAGCACACACACTCTAAGGCAGTGGATTTTAGACTTCAGCCTGCATCGGGATCACTTGAGCTAGAGCTTGTCCTAACAGGTGGCCGGGCCCCGGCTCTAACATGTCTGTATCAGTAGGTCAGGGCAGGGTTCAAGGATTTACAGGTTCCCAGATGCTGCTGCTCCTGCCAGTGCCCAGGACCACACTTTGAGAATCACCACCCTCAGTGACTCTAAAGGACAACTCTCTTTTCTTGACCCTCACCCACATCCACACATTACTACCGCACCCCCAGAACGAGACGGTGGCAAGATCTCGTGCAGTCTGGGCCCTGGGTTGTCCTTGATGACCGAACTTGGGACACATTAGTAGCTGGAATCGGAAACTTAGCTCGTGAAGGGAGCCAGCTAAGGCTGGCACAGGTTGACCTGAATCACCTATTTATACAGGTGTTTTGTTTTTGGACTTTTACCACATAAGGGTACAAAAGTGTCCTGCCCTGAGGAAACTCATATCCTCAGGGGCAGAAGCACAAGCCCATAAACCACATTTTCCCACACCGAATTACAGTTGAGGGGAATAAAGTATTATGAGACAGGTGAAAGCAGTCACTTAGGGTGTCTTGTCAAGGTTGGAGAATTTGCCATCTTCATGATAAATTTTTGCATAGCCCTTCGCAGCCCCACAAAATGTCCTGAGTGGAATTATTCCACTTTTGGTTTACTCGGATTTCTGATCAATAATTTTCCCACTGCCCTTTGAGTTGCTAAAGGACAGAGACAGCTTGAGGGATTGTTCCAGGGGCTGGTTGAGCCACCAGGAGAGTTTCCAGGGAGCCGTCTCTTCCCTGGGGTCAAGCTGATGAATGGAACCACGGTGCAGGGACTGCCAGCCAGCTCTGTTCCTACTTCTCTGGGCCATGGCTGCTCTTGGACACATCTCAGTTCCATCCCTGGCAGGAGAGAAAGTAGGTGGGTGTCCCAGGTGAGCCGAGAAGGAAATAAAAACAAGGGTGGACTCGGGACATTCCTCCTTCCTCCATGATGGTGGTGAAAGAAAGAGGCAGTATTATCAGAAGATGAATGCAAACCGTTGACTCATAGCCCTGGGATTGCAACATCAAGAAGCAGGGACTCGCTGCTTTCGTAACTTTGTCCCCTGGTTTCCGAGGTCAGAAACATATCCCCGAGGAAACAGCGCGGTGGGGTCACCCCATGGGGTCGATGTGAGCAGGGGTGGCCGCCCAGACTCGGTCCAGGTGCAGCTCCTATCATCAGGCAGGACGGGGATATAGGACTGTCTCAGCAGGTGGAAAGTGCTACAGCCAAGACAAGGGATGCGACTGTCTACAGACTCTCCTGAGGAAGGAGGAAGGCCTAGTCCTTCCTAGATTGGAGACCAGCCAGCACCTCCCCCTGGACTGCGGTCAGCCAGCATTTCCGAGTCGCCTGCATTTCATGGAGATGTGTGACCCTGAAGCTGTGCCCATCAGGAAAGTTTGGTTCAAGGACCAGACGTAAGACCAGAAAATTCCAAACCATAAGAAGACCCATTAAAAGTGCTCGGACTCAGCACTTCAAACTCTCTGCAGGGTTTTCCTGTAAGCTCTATTAGGACATGACAGGAGGGACAACTGAGATGTTCTTAGAGGAACAAACGTTTTTCTCATTTAGTCCAAACACGTAAGTTCCATGATGTATTCCTTCCCTTGTGGCTGCTGTAACAAAAGTATCACAAACCAGGTTGTTTAAAATGGCAGAAATTTATTGTCTCGCGTTTCTGGAGGCTGAAGAAACCCAGGTGTCAGCAGGGCACGCTCTCTGAAGGCCGTAGGGGAGAATCTATTCTCTGCCTTTCCTCTTGGCCTCTGGTGTTGCCGGCCAGCCTGGCATGCCTTGGCTGGTGGACACAGCGCGCCCGTCTCTGCCTCCGTCATCACATGGCCTTTGTCTTGCCTCTGTGTGCACTTGGCTGTCTTCTTATCAGGACACCGGTTGTGTGGGATCAGAACCCATCCTACTCTAGGATGACCTTGTCTCCAGTCTTCACATCAGCAACAACCCCATTTCCAAATAATATCACCTTCTAAGATTATGGAAAGGACTATATTTTTGGGAGAACACTGTTTAACCCTATACATGGTACTAGAGGCAGGCTTCCCTGGTGGCTCAGACAGTAAAGAATCTGCCTGCGATGAGGGAGATGATCCCTGGGTTAAGATCCCCTGGAAGAGGAAATGGCAGCCCACTCTAGTATTCTTGTCTGGAAAGTCCTATGGACAGAGGAGCCTGGTGGGCTACAGTCCATAGGATCGCAGAGTCAGATGTGACTGAGTGACTAACACTTACTTAAAAACGTAAATGGTACTAGCAAACATTCCCTCTGAAATATGTGTACTATTTATCAATAACTTTAGTTAGGAAACATTCGCAGTGTGCATAGATGGCCCCACTGTGGCCGGCATCCTCAGCCTAGGTCCTGCATTTGGTAACTAGCGTCTTCCCCCAGCAAGACAGATGGATTTTTGCAGTCATAGCTCTAATCCATCCTGAACAACAGTCTATTTAATAATGGAGCTGGTCTGTAAACACACCCCCGAGTGCGTAATAGTAGGTGAATCAGAAATGTTCACAGTGATGTCATAGACATGGGTGATTTGCCTCATTAATTCTAAAAATAATGTCCATACTCTGTTGATACTGTGTTCTGGATCAGTAGATAATTTCCAGGCAATCTTTAACTATGAATAGTGTTTAGCTTTTTGTTTATTTATTTTATATATATAGTTCTCCCTTCTGTGCGTGTTCATTCTAAAATCATAAGACTGGAAAAAGTAAGTCACCTAACACTTCTGTGGAGAGCTGTTAGGTGATGTCTGATAAAATTTAAAATACACACAATGTTTTATCGGCATTCTACTTCTAGAAATTCCTTACGGATATTCTCATGTAGTCTCATGACAGGATGGAGCCATGTTCAACCTAAATATCAACAGAGGAAAGCATTTGCATTCTGTACCTAGTTTTGCAGCCTAACTTCACGCTTACCATGATCAGAAAGCAGTTTTTCTAGTCATGATTTAACATCTTAGAGCAAAAAAATCTTTATGCCTAAAATTTCAGGTCTTTAACTTATTTTTAATTGCTACCAAAGAAACTCCCCTAAAAACCAGATAGGTTTTAGTGTTGTTTTTTTTTTATTCAGTGACGCTTGCACGCCCCAGGCGTTGTTTTCTCCTGTGAGGACATTCGGCGGGGCAGGGCCAACGGTGATACGCTTGTTTCTCTTGCTGCTGGCGCATGTGCCTCGCTTGGCGGCGGCGTCCAGAGGCCGGGAGCCCCTCCTCGCGCGTTCTCTCCTGTCTCCTTTCGCAGCAGCTCTGAGGCGTGGTCTGTCTTTACCCTGAGAATATATTTGTTTATTCACTGTCAGCCGTCAGAGCATTTAGAGTCAGCCTCACTCTTAAGTTCGGAATACAGAGTGTTCCTTTTTTTTTTCTTCCCTTTAAAATTTGCCAGCCTCCATTTTATTATTATTTTTTTGGCCACTCAGCATGTGGGATGTTAGTTCCCCAACCAGGGATTGAACCCGCACCTCCTGCATTGAAAAGGCAGCGTCTTAACAACTGAACCACCAGGGAAATCCCTACAGGATATCCTTGTAGAATACAAGAATGTCCAGGTGTAAAAAGCTTTTGCACAGCAAAGGAAACTATAAGCAAGGTGAAAAGACAACCCTCAGAATGGGAGAAAATAATAGCAAATGAAACAACTGACAAAGGATTAATTTCCAAATATACAAGCAGCTCATACAACTTAATACCAGAAAAACAAACAACACAATCAAAAAGTGTGAAAAAGACCCAAACAGACATTTCTCCAATGACATACAGATGGCTAACAAACACATGAAAAGATGCTCAACATCACTCGTTACTAGAGAAATGCACATCAAAACTACAGTGAGATATCACCACATACCAGTCAGAATGGCCCTCATCAAAAAGTCTACAAATAATAAATGCTGGAAAGGGTGGGAAGAAAAGGGAACACTCCTGCATTGCTGGTGGGAATGTAAATTGATACAGCCACTATGGAAGACGGTATGGAGACTCCTTAAAAAACTAGGAATAAAACCACCATATGACCCAGCAGTCCCACTCCTAGGCACATACCCTGAGGAAACCAAAATTGAAAGAGACACATGTATCCCACTGTTCATTACAGAACTATTTACAATAGTTAGACCATGGAAGCAACCTAGATGTCCATCGACAGATGAATGGATAAAGAAGTTGTGGTACACATACACAATGGAATATCACTCAGCCATAAAAAGGAACTCATTTGAGTCAGTTCTAATGAGGTGGATGAACCTAGAACCTGTTATACAGAGTGAAGTGAGTCGGAGAAAGATAAATACCATATTCTAACACGTATACACGGAATCTAGAAAGATGGTGCTGAAGAACTCATTTACAGGACAACAGTGGAGAAACAGGCATAGAAAATAGACTTACGGACGCGGGGAGGGGGAGGAGAGGGTGAGACGTATGGAGGAGTGACGTGGAAACTCGCATCACCATACGTAAAATAAGCCGATGGGGATTTGCTGTGTCGCAGGAAACTCAAACAGGGGCTCTGTATCAACCTAGAGGGGTGTGATGGGGAGGGGGATGGGGAGGGAGGTTCAAGAGGGAGGGGATCTATTTATACCTGTGGCTGATTCATGTGGAGGTTTGACAGAAAATAGCAAGATTCTGTAAAGCAATTATCCTTCAATAAAAAATTAATTAATTAAAAAAAAAAGAATGTCCAGGTGCAGATACAGGAAATTCCTGGAGAGCAAAGATGGTTTTCATAACCCCCAGGAAACCCGTCCCCTGAGTCACTGATGAGCCTCCGCCTGAGGCGGAACTTAGGCCATGTCCCTGGACCTTTCCGTTTTGCGTAAGAGCTTACTGAGTACTAACTCTGGCTGCCTTCTCCCTTCAGTAGAGGAATACGCCGTCTCTGAGCACGTCCCGGGGGCTTAGATCTGGGGTGCCCAGAGCTGATTTCTTCCTGAGGGAGAATGGGAATGGTCATCAGGATTCAGACCTGTGGTTATGGAAGCAAGATGCTGAAAGCTGCAGGTGATTTATAAAGCCATCAGAGGCGGCCGTTATGGGCCTCTTATGCCTCTGATTTTCGACAGTTGTTTATAGAAATCTTTTTTAAAAAAGTATCACTAGGAGGTTGGACTTCCTTGGTGGTTCAGATGGTAAAGAATCCACCTGCAATGCGGGAGACCTGGGTTTGATCTCTGGGTTTGGAAGATCACCTGGAAGAGGGCATGGCAACACACTCCAATATCCTTGCCTGGAGACTCCCATGGACAGAGGAGTCTGGCGGGCTACAGTCCATGGGGTCACGGAGTCAGACACAACTGAGCGACTAAGGCCAGGAGTGTGCCTACAAATGCTGTCTGTTTGGGGTTTAATTGTGTCCCCCACCCCACCCCCTGCTTCCCTCCAGTCCATATACCGAGGTCCTAATCCCCCAGTACCTCAGAATGTGACCTTACATAGAAACAGGGTCATTGCAGATGGCGTCAGTCCAGGTGAGGTCACCCTGTAGGAGGCAGCCCCAGTCCAGTGTGACTGGTATGCTTAGAAAGAGGGGGAGATTTGGACCCAGACACAGCAGCGCGGAGAGGTCCAGGTGAAGAAGAAGGCAGCAATCCGGTGATGCTAAAACAAGCCAGACACCATCAGGGCTGGCCAGCAGCCCACCAGAAGCTAGGGGACAGGTCCCTCACAGACTCGCCCTTCACAGCCCTGGCAGGAACCAGCTCCACCTTGCAGCCAGAACCGTGAGATGATAACATTTCCATTGCTCTAAGCCGCTCTCTTCACGAAATGAACAGAAGTGCCCCTAGGGGCATTAACTAAGGACTGCCAGCCTCAGCCCTGACCAGGGGACCCCCTCCCAGCTCAGGGAATGCGGAGACGGTTTCAAGAAAGATGAAGATCCAGCCATCAGACTCACGTAGGACCAGGCCCGGCCGCTGCGTGGCAAAAGCTGCCCCGAGCTAGCTCGCTGCATCCTCATACAGCAAGGAAGACCAGCCCGCTGCCTCCCGGTACCCAGCAGAAGGGCGACACTGCAGCAGCCAGATGGCTTCGTATGGTGTCGTATGCCATGTCTATCTGCTTGGGGGCGGGGAAAGGCCATGGACAGAGGGCCCCATGCCTTTCCAGTCGGGCAACAAGTTGCCATCGCCCAAGATGTCTGGTCCCTGCCCTGGGATCGTGGCCAGAGTCGCTTCATAAAACCTCCACCACTGGTTTCCCCGCATTCCTCAGCAGCTCCAGGTTGTTAGAGTTCAGTGGACGTTCCCGATTCTCAAAGGCCTGATAACGCTTTTGCTTTTCGCAGCAGTGCTGCCAGGGCAGCCAGGAACTTGATTAAATGGCTTTCAGGAAACCACACATCAGCGTGTTGGATGTCTGGTGGTGGTGGTTAGTCTCTCAGTTGTGTTTGACTCTTTGCAGCCCTGCCAGGCTCCTCTGTCCATGGGGATTCTCCAGGCAAGAATACAGGAGTGGGTTGCCAGTCCCTTCTCCAGGGGATCTTCCTGACCCAGGGATCGAACCCAGGTCTCCTGAACTGCAGGTGGTTTATGCGGCTGTTTGTCAATGTAGCAGGGGAAGAATAGGTTCTCTCAGTGGGGATGAAGGAAGTTGCGGAAAAGAGGCTATTTCTATAAAAACAAGTCCAGACGGACAGGGCCAGTGCCCCCAGGGGTACAGGCTGTGCCCTGCCCGGAGGCCCCAGAGCAGGCCCAGGCTGGAAGGCAGCGCCCGGGGCCACTGAGCCACTCTCCACTTTGAGCTGTGCCCCCGGGCGAGATCTGGCCAGAAAGATCACAGTTTTCCAAAGTGCACAAAACTGCCGTGTGGACAAGCAGGGACCCTGAGGTGGGGGAATGTGGCAAGACATTCCAGGAAGGGAAAAAGACTTATCAGGTCAGGAAGAGTCAGCCTCAGGAAGAGCCCCTCCGGAAAACAAGGGCCTCAGGTGATAGACGCAGGCTGTCTGCTCTGGAACAAGCCTGACTTTGGTGGCCAAAGCCCACTGAAGGAAGGAAAAAGCCCTTTGCCTTCTTGATCAAAGTTGATCAATTTGGGGGGAAAAAATCAAAGTCAGCGTGCCTCTGCCCCTGTGCTTCCACCACCAAGCCTCAGTTCAGTTCAGTTGCTCAGTTGTGTCCGACTCTTTGCGACCCCATGGACTGCAGCACACCAGGCCTCCCTGTCCATCACCAACTCCCAGAGTCTACTCAAACTCATGTCCATCGCATCGGTGATGCCATCCAACCATCTCATCCTCTGTCATTGCCAGCTGCAATTACACCTGATGCATCTCCTGCCAGGCTCTTTTTGACATCACCGATGCTGTATTTTCTCAAAAAAAAAAAAGAAAAGGAGGGGGCAATCACATGATCTGTGAGGCTCTGAAACTCTTTTCAGAAGTCAGAATAGCTCGCTGTGTCCAGGACGGTTGTAAAGAGACAAAGAGGATCTAAGGGAGGAGAGAGGGGTGGGGAGGGGAGGTGCTAACTGCCCTAATGCTGCGGGGAGCCATGCAGGAGCCTGGAGAGGGGGCGAGGTAGGAGGCCTGGCTCAACTGCTGGGGTGAAGGGCAATGGAAGTCAGGTCCCCAGTAGAGGCCGGGCCATGCAGGAGGCAGAGCCTGAGAGTTTTGAGGGCAGTCCTGAGAGCCTCCACCCGGGATACTCAGGTCAGTGGGGTGGACAGGAGACGGGGAAGACGAGGCATCTGCTTGTCACCATCGTCCTGGTAAATAGAGGACGGAGCTCAGAAATGGGGATTGAAGAGCGAAGGCCAGACTCACATCATCGGAGCTGATCACCTGGATGGGAACGCTGCCTAATGCCTGACGGCTGCTTAATGCCAGCCCCCTCCTGTGATGCTGGGCAATGAGTGACTGGCCTCCAAATGGTATCCCGGGAGGGCTTGCAGGTGCAGGCAACTGCCTCCACCCTCGGAGTTTCTGATTCCATGTGTCTGTGATGCACCCAAGAAGTTGCATGTCCATTGAATTCCCAGGAGCTTCTGCTGGCGGTGGTGGTCTCGGGCTCACCCTTTGAGAACTGCTGCACTGGAGAGTTTTTGAATGTTCCTTTAACCCCTGCAGCCACTCACATGGTCACACACTATACTGCTGCCCATTTGAGAGCAGTTTGACTGAAAGTCAGTGCTTGTCAGTGGCTTATTTTTGAGAAGTCTGACTTTTCTCTGTCCACAACTTCCTCATCCCACGACCTAATTCCCCCATTGACATCATAAGGACCTTCTGATTTGATCAATGAGAGCACCCCTGGAGGGGACGGCCTCTTTCTTCAAGGGCCACCTCTCTCCCCTGCCAGGGTTCCCATGGCAAAGTCTTGTCCGTATTTTCAAGTCAGTCCATGCCAAACATCCACCCACACTACCCAGATGTTTTCCTGGGATGCAATTAATAACAAACTTCATTCATGTAGGTTCAATCTTATCAACCAACTGGCAAAGAAAGTGTTAGCACTTCTAGATCAAGGAATGGAGAATCCGGTGGTTGAGTGCTTTGACCAGATTCTCATGTCTGGAAGGAACATCTCCAAGCTGATTTCAAAGCCCCATGTCCTTCCACCAACTGGCTGCAGAGGCAACGTTGTAAGAGGCGTTCTCGCCTCACCTCCAAAGCTGCTTCTGCTAGGAGTGAGGCTAAGTGTGTTCTAGCAGGGCTATTGTGTTTGCTGGGGTCTCATGTGACTGATTTGGGGAGGCATATAGACAGCCTACAAGAGCCATCATCAAGGAAACTCATGTTTATTCTTGGTTTATAGAACAAATTTCAGACACCCTTATTCCTGACAGCAGTCCTGTAAGGCAACAGCCCCACTTTAGAGACAGGTAATAAAGAGTCAGTAACCTGCAGGAGCAGGGTGACAATATACAGCCTTGAATTGATGCTTTTGAACTGTGGTGATGAAGAAGACTCTTGAGAGTCCCTTGGATGGTAAGGAGATCAAACCAGTCCATCCTAAAGAAAATCAGTCCTGAATATTCACTGGAAGGACTGATGCTGAAGCTGAAACTCTAATACGTTGGCCACCTGATGCGAAGAACTAACTCATTTGAAAAGACCCTGATGCTGGGAAAGATTGAAGGCAGGAGGAGAAGGCACGACAGAGGATGAGATAGTTGGAAGGCGTCACCAACTCAATGGACATGAGTTTGAGTAAACTCCAGGAGCTGGTGATGGACAGGGAGGCCTGGCATGCTGCATTCCATGGGGTCGCAAAGAGTCGGACACAACTAAGCAACTGAACTGAACTGAACCTGCAGAAATTAGCTGAGCAATTAATTACAGATTCTGCCAAATCCCATTAAGAAGGCAGGTGCCACGTACAGACTCCTAAGCCTCAGATAGAAAATTTGCTTAAGGAAAAAAAAAATGATAAAAAGGAAATTTTGCCAACAAATAAAACTTGGTAGGAAGTTTGAGTCTTTAGATCTATGTAAATAGTGATGAAACCTGTGTCTCCTGCATTGCAGGCAGATAGATTCTTTAACATCTGAGCCACCAGGGAAGCCCCCAAAAGTGAAAGTATTAGTCACTCAGTTGTGTCTGATTCTTTGTGAGTCACCAGGCTCCTCTGTCCATGGGATTCTCCAGGCAAGAAGACTGGCATGACCATTCCCTTCTCCAGGGGATCTTCCCAACCCAGGTCTCCTGCATTGCAGGCAGGCAGATTCTTTACCGTCTGAGCCACCAGGAAAGCCCATGTAAACAGTGATTAGACCTACATCTGCAGAGATTGAGACAAACCCATGTGTATGAGTTTCTTATGGCTGCTGTAACAAATCGTCACAAACTTAGTGGCTTAAAACAACACAGATTTATTGTCTTAGAGCTTGGGAGGTCAGAAGTCTGACACGGGGTAAAATCAAGGTATGAGCAGGCTTCTCTGTTTCCTTGTCCTTTCAGCTTCTAGAGATCACCGATTTCCTTGGCTTGTGGTGGCCTTCCAGCAGTTGGCCGTCATCCCGACCTCTGCTTCCGTCTTCATGTCTCCTCCTTTAACTCTTTTAAAGACCCTTTTGATTACAGCGGAGCTCTCAGATGATCCCAGATAAATGCCTGCCCTCAAGGTCTTTGGCTGAATCACTCCTGCCAGGTCCCTTTTGCTGTGGCAGGAAACATATCCACATGACCCTGGGGATCAGGAATGTGGACATCTTTGTGGGACCGAAGTTCTGCCCCCCACACCATGCGACTTCAGAAATGTCATCCTCAATAAATCATGCAGTGTTTAATCTTTCCCTTGATTTCCCTCTCAGCGATGATAGGGAACACTTTCCTCTGCCTGCAGGAGCAAGCTTCTCTCTATATTCCGCAAAGATGCCTCGTCCCCTCCCTTCCCAAGTCCGAATCCTAGAAAAGCACCCTTTACACCCATCGTGTTAACGAGGGAGTTACTAGTTTCTAAGTAATAAAATAGCCTAGTTAGGGTTTCCATCCCAAAGTGGTTCAAAACGTGGAACGTGCTTCGTTAGGTACTCGGCTATAGTCACCTTCATGGCAAGGTTCCATTAACGAGGGGGAAGCAGCCGTGTGTCTTTCTTGGGTTTTCCTGCTGTCCCCAAAAGTCAGTGATCATAGAAGTTTATGATGTGCATTTATTTTACCAAATTCTGTAGCCAAAAGAGAATGAAAAGCACTGCTAGGCTTAGGATAACAACAAGGGCCGGCACTGATTCCACAATTACTATGTGCCTGGGGCTAAGCTGTTTTACTCGGATCTGTAATTAAAACCAAGTGACCTATGAGTGATGCGAGAAACAACGGACCACTCGAATACGCCGATGAGATTTACTGTCAGAATATCAATGATAGACATAACTGTACCGAAGTAAACAGAATCTGGCAACAGTTGAAATTTGATTTCAAGTGTTTGAGCACTTGAGCTTCCTCAGCCAGCAGCCCTGAGAGGACACAAGTGTATTAATTAAATGCTAACTGCAGTGTTCTATCCATCCATTACATCTGAATTCTATGAAAGAAGAGCTTAGCAACCTCTACCCCACAGCAATAAAAGTGGTTCCTTGGAACACAGGGCTTTCAGAAAATAAAAGGTATTCTGAGTGACGACTGGGTACTCAGCCTCAGATTTTCACCTGAGTGGGTGTAGGAATTTCGTTTTCCATAACGCAGTTTGGGTGTGATGGTTGTGGTAACAAGGTTTAATGTTTCTTTTCTGTAACCCTATTCATGTGTGAACTAAACAAAACCTTTGCCGATGTTAAGTCATTCAGTCATGTCCAACTCTTTGCAACCCCGAGGACTATACAGTCCATGGAATTCTCCAGGCCAGAATACTGGAGTGGGTAGCCATTCCCTTCTCCAGGGATCTTCCCAACCTAGGGATCGGACCCAGGTGTCCTGCATTGCAGGCAGATTCTTTACCAGCTGAGCCACCGGGGAAGCCTGTGCTAAATAATGTTCAGCCAAAAGTTTACAGGTGTTACCCTGGCTCGGCAAAGTCTTCCCTGCAAACCAACATTTATGACAAGTGTGTGAACACCATGAATGGAGCAAAGCTCCAGGCTGTCTCTGTCATCCGGGTGTTCACACCCTCCTCCTGCTTTTCTCTAGAAGGCCCATCGCAAGAACCAACCTGACCTCTGGTGTGGACGAACCTCCACACCACTTTGTTTGGTCTTTGGGATGCATTGGTAAGGCCATATTATCTGAAGTCTTAAGTAGGCGGAGCATTGTACAGCCCTGCCAGGTCTCCAAGAAGACGGAGCAAAGAAACGGGCAGGCTTCGAATACAGCCGACAGGCTTATCCCATGGAGCTCTGCAAAAGCCTCTTCCTGGGAGGTCCTTTGATCTCACAGCAGAGTGGGCCTATCCCCACTCTGGGGATGAAACACGGCAGCATGCAGTCTGGGGGTGAAACATGGCTTGTTTATCCCCCAGGGTCCCATCAGGAAACAGTTGGCATACTCAAAAAGACATTTAGATGGGGGTGGGGGCCAGGGCGCAGGGCTCCCTAAGTGACGGCGCGTACCCAGAGTGGGGGCCTTACCACTCCCACCAGTAGGAAGTGGTGCAGGGCCAGGACAGAAACCTAGAAGGAGAGAGAGGACCCACGTCGGGGGCGGAGCGGCTGGCCCCTGAGGATTCAGCATCTGAAGTGGCAGGGGAGGAAAATGTGCTGACCCTCTGACCTCCCACCACCACCCCCCTGGGCCCAAACCATGTGGGGATTGGGAAGACATGGGGGCACTGATGAAACCCACCAGGTCAGCCTCACAGGCTCCAAGAGTCCAGGTTCACCGACATCAGCCCCTCCTGATGGAACTTCGGAGTGAAGCAGCCAGGATGTGAGCACAGTCCTTGAGGACCGGAGTGGCTGCTTCTTCAGGATGTGTATTCACTCAGCAGACATTCGGTTTCCAGTCTGTGAAAAGCACCATGTGAGGGGCCGAGGGTGCTGTAATCGTAGCAGTGTCCCCTGGAGGAGGCATCGAGCCGGGGCCGGGGCTTCCCCCATGGACTCTCAGCCAACCTAGGAGGAGGTGGGATTCCCGCCACCTGACAGGCAGGCTGCGTGCGTGCAGAGGTGGTGGGCTCGCCCAGGGGCGTGGGGGAATGGGGTCAGCAACAAGACTAGGATCCCATTCCCATCGACCTCACGCCGTGCTCCTCACCTGTTGCCCCCGAGAACAGCCCCTTCCTACAAGAAAGTCTAACTGGGGAGAAAACCAGTCCATCAACGGTGAAGAGTCTCCTTCCAGAACTTCCATCTCTCCCACCTTCAGAACAAGGACTAAGGTAGCATCACCGCGCTTAAGTGAAAGAGAAGTCACTCATTCGTGTCCGACTCTTTGCGACCCCCTGGACTGTAGCCTACCAGGCTTCTCCATCCATGGGATTTTCCAGGCAAGAGTACTGGAGTGGGTGGCCTTTTCCTTCTCCAGGGGATCTTCCCGACCCAGGGAGTGAACCCAGGTCTCCCGCACTGCGGGCAGACGCTTTACCCTCTGAGCCACCAGGGGGCGTCTAATGTGAGGCGGAGGAAGCATAGTTACTCACAGCCCAGCAGGACCGGCTTCTGGAAGGAAGGCCCCCTCTCCACGAGATGGGGGTGGTGGCCTGGAAGACCACGTGGTCCGGGCCGAGAAGGGGGTTCCTCAGACAGAGTTGCAGTTGTGTCTCGTGGGATGGGTCCCGGGACGAGCACATGATGAAAATACAAGGCAGCCAGTCGGAGAGGAAAGGCCTGGAACAGGGAAGGTGTAAGAGCTTGCAGTGGGGGCCGTGGGGGAGCCGCCAGCGAGCTGTTCAGCCTCTGTATCCAGTTCTCCACCCCCTGCCCCAGACACGGGCCCAGGAGCGTCCTGAGGTGCCCAGGGCTGGGATAAAATTTAGGTACTTAGATCAGGCAGGCAACTCGACTTCACAGTCTGCATGTAGTTAGCAGAAGACCATCCCCAGACCAGCAGCACTCACTGATGTGCCCTTGGGCTTTGTTAGAAATGCAAGCTCGGCAGACCTATTCCTCTTTATTAGAAATGCAGCCTACTCCTCAGATCTCCAGAGACAGCAGCTCTGGGCATGGGATCCAGAAACTGCTCTCTCAAGCCCTAGGGTTGGTTCTGAGGCAGGCTGCAGTTTGAGAACCTCTGCTCATAGGCTTGCCAGGTGGCACAGTGGTAAAGAATCTGCCTGCTAATGCAGGAGACACGGGAGATGTGGGTTCAATCCCTGACTGGGAAGATCCCCTGAAGTAGGAAATGGAAACCCATTCTAGTATTCTCGCTGGGAAAATTCTATGGACAGAGGAGTCTGGCAGGCTAGTCCATGGGGCCATGAGAAGTTGGATATGACACACAGACACAGCTGTGGAGTCACGGATCCCTAAGTCTGAGGATCATGACTCTAAGGAACTCGAAGCTGTGGTCAGTGGGGCTGGGGTGAGGGGGTGGAGAGGGGGTGTGTCCCCGGGGACAGAAGCATGTGAAATAGCACGCGACAGCCCCTGATAAATAGGGGCGGAGGTGTGTGGGGACAGGGGGCAGTGCAGGAGATGTTGCTGTTTGCTCACTCAGTCGTGTCTGACCCTGTGAACCCGTGGATGACAGCCTGCCAGGCAGGAGATTCAAGGACTTGGGCAAGACTCCAGGTGAGCTCTGGTCACAGTTCAGGGGAGACAGTGGGGCAGGGACAGAGGGGATGAGGGTACAGCTAAGGTTGAGAAGGCCGTCGGTGGCACCTGGTTTGTGCCAGCTTACCTGGATCCTCACCCATTTTCTTCCTGCTCTAAGTCCCTCTTCTGATGCTAAGCCCCTGCAGGGCGGTGGGTGCTGGAAAAGATGCTGGGGATACGGGGCTGGAGTCCCCGTGATTCTTCCGGCAGTGGGGAGGCGGCGATGGAAACTGTGGGTTATTGCCCTCTGGTTATGCAGGGCGGACAGGGAGGCGGGTTGGGCGTCTGGGAGCCTGTGTGCCTGGAGGGCTGGGCAGGAAGAAAGGCATTTTTAAGGCATTTTAAAATTAAACCTTGTTTTTTAGACGGAATGCTGTTGCACACTTAACAAGGCTTCCCTTGTGGCTCAGCTGGTAAAGAATCCGCCTGCCATGTGGAGAAGGGAAGGGCTACCCACTCCAGTACTCTGGCCTGGAGAATTCCATGGACAGTCCATGGGGTCGCAAAGAGTCGGACACAACTGAGCAAGTTTCACACACACACACACACACACTTCACAGACCACAGCCTAGTATATGAAGAAAGGCGGCTCGGGAACCAGGCGCAGATGGGATCGTCGCCACGTGTCAGGCGCGGGCCACGTTCTCTGTTTTCTCACCCTCACCCAAACCCCCTGGCCTCGTGAGCCCATGAAGGACATTCCAAAAGCTGGGGTCTTGTCCCGCGGGCGCCGGGCAGCCTTTGAAGCCTCTCAAGGAGTTAACGGTTGTGGTAGATCCTCTGAGTCTCTGGTTCTCCATCCTGACCACGCATTTGCCCTGATGAGGAGCTGATGAAAAGAAAATGCAGCTACCGGCCCAGCCCCGCTCAGCAAAGAGGCCGGGGCCCCAGGTCTGGACCGCAGATGGGGCCCGAGCACCGGGGACAACACCCCCAGTGGCCCTGCGGGCCGGAGGGGCTGAGCTCAGACTCAGCAAAAAGCGCTTGGCACACTCGCCTCTAACTGTGGCGCTTTGTTTTCTTTCAGGAATGTCCGTGCCAAAGGTGAGTCTCCTTCCCCTTCCCCGTGTGGCTTCATGATGTGAGCTGTAAGCTTTACAACCTGTTTCGCCCCTCATTTTCCCCAGCTGCGCCCCATTCACTGAACGTGCATCTAACATCCACCAGGGAACCATCCTGAGTCCCTGTGTGGCCTTTTCTTCTCCTTAGAAACTTCTGTGTGCAGGCATCCCTTGTGTTATCATGCTTCACAGAGACTGTTTCTGTACAAACTGGAGGTTTGTGGCAACCCTGTGTTGTCAGATGATGGTTAGCATTTTTCAGCAATAAGGCATTTTTTAATTAAGCATTGTTTTTTAGACATAATGCTATTGCACACTTAACAGACCACTTAACAGCATAGTGTAGACGTGACTTTCGTGTGCAACATAAAACCCAAAACTTTGTGTGACTTGTTTTATCACAGTTACTGTTTTACTGTGGTGATCTGGAACCAAACCCGCTATATCTCTGAGGTCTGCCTGTATAGCCCTTCTCAGGCTAACAATAAAACTGTAAAATTTCATTTCGTTGTTGTCGCTATGTAGAGTGTAAGGGAATAAAACATTTTTAATCCTGGATCCCACCTCTGGAGGGTCTCCGGTAAGTTACTAAACACACACCAGCTGCTTTCTGCTATTCATCCTCACTGATGATGCTTGACCAGGGAGGAGCTTGTTTCCAGACCAGACTGTTTTCTCTTTGTCAGAGCTGCTTCGGTTACCCCTTGAGCATCTTCTTCATCGTGGTCAATGAGTTCTGTGAAAGGTTCTCTTACTATGGAATGAGAGGTAACTCTTTGCGACACCCCTCACCCCCATTCCCATCCCCGGTCAATGAGGAGCCCGAGTTACCTCTGCCACTGCTCACCTCCTTGCCATCTCCTCCTCTGCCACCCTCTGCAAAAAGCAATCCTGATCCTGTACTTCCAACGTTTCTTGGGCTGGAACGACAACCTGGGCACCGCCATCTACCACACATTCGTTGCCCTGTGCTACCTGACGCCCATCCTCGGAGCTCTCATCGCCGACTCCTGGCTGGGGAAGTTCAGGTGAGTCGTGGCAGCTCTCTTGTTAATGAGCAAGCCGACGAGTAATGAAGATAAGCCTTGAGAGTTGGCATGGTGTGGGTTCGGGGCACGAAGAATTAGGGAACGTGAAAAACTCTGAGAAGAGGCCCCATTTCTGCTCATCTTCGTACGGCCAGAGTTCAGCAGTGGCCTGGCATTCAGCGGGGTGGATGCGAGTAGGATTGGTAGGCTTTTTGGCCTCCTGTCTCATGTTGAAATAGTAGCAGGAATATCGTCTGTTAATGGTGCATGAGGAATTAAGGGCTGGGAGAACAAAGAAGCTCCCTAAAAGCACCCCAGCAGCTGAAAGGCTCAAACTGCTAGACGGTGGGGCATGGGATGCTCAGCCAGTCGTGCAGGGAGAGGTCCAAGAGCACCCTCAGTGGTGGGGGTTGGGGGTAGTCCTCAGGAATTTTCCTTGGACTTAAAACAGAAGGAAGTAAAGGCTCTTCCAGCTGAAATGCATGAGGTGGGCAGAGGCAGGAATATTCACCATCTTGAAATAAGTCAGTATCATTCAAAATCAACCAATGGACCACTCCTGCCCAAGTGTTGTTACCAGATACACAATCCTGCTCTCTCACTGTTCAAAGATGCAGGTCCTCATTTTGATGGTTAGACATTGAGTCTTTCACATAGTTCAAAGAGAAAACAGATCTTCCTTCTCCCCAGGCTCCTCTAGCCACAACTTTGCTCAACCCCTACATGTTGGGGGCCAAATTCTTCAGCAGGATGCCTTTCAAAGGGGTATCCAGTTATCGTCCTGATTTGAGAAACAAGGACAGTCGTAATTGGGCTTTTGAAAACTGGAAGCAGAGGCCTTTATGCGCTGGCGTCGGAAGTGGACGGTCCTTGTGCAATTGACTTGGATTCTCTTGACCTCTTTTAACACAGGACAATCGTGTCGCTGTCCGTCGTCTACACCATTGGGCAGGTAGTCATTGCTGTGAGCTCAATTAATGACCTCACGGACTTCAACCATGATGGAACCCCGGACACTATTTCTGTGCATGTGTGAGTTGACGTTACCTGTGACCCTGCCCCCACCTTCTCACCAGCTGCTTGTTTGGTGCTCTGATTTTTGTTTTTAATGTTTAAATTGAGGTGTGGTTGATTTACAGTGTTGTGTTAGTTTCTGATGCGCAGCAAAGTGATTCCATTATACACATATTCTTATTCATATTTTTTTCACTATGGTTTATTACAAGATATCAATACAGTTCCTATATAGTAGGACTTTGTTATCTGTTTCATGTATAGTAGTTTATATCTGCTACCCCCAAACTCCTATTTTATCCCTTCTCCCTTTACTGATCTAATTTTTAATCATTTTCCTTGAAATTTTGGACTTCCTAGCTGGCACTAGTGGTAAAGAACCCAGCTGAAAATGCAGGAGACATTAGAGATGTGGGTTCGATCCCTGGGTCAGGAAGATCCCCAGCGGAGGTCATGGCAGCCCACTCCAGTATTCTTGCCTGGAGAATCCCACGGAAAGAGGAGCCTGGTGGGCTAGAGTTCATAGGGTTGCCAAGAGTCAGAGACTGACTGAAGGAACTTAGCACACAGCATACTTGAAACTTCACCCTAAGTGGAAGGAAAACTTCCCTTCCTCATCAACGTAGAGAGAGGTATTTAACTGACTCAGCATTGGGTCTTCAGGACGTAACTGTCCTAACCGTCGTCTGGAGTCACTGCTCACTTGGAGGCTTGGCGTCTTGGGTGCACCTCCCATGAGTCATGGTCAGCGCACAGGATGTTTGTGTTCATCTCTGTCTTCCCTGGAGGGGCGCTGACCACTTGCACCCTGATCCTCGGTTTCCCCGGGTTTCCTCAAGACTCTGTACCTTCCATTTTCAGTCTTGTACCACGTCTCTGCTCATTTTTCAGTAATTCAGTTTGTTCCAGTCTGATGTTCTGCTTTCTTGATGAAAAGTACTATGGACACCAGCTCCCCTATGAGATGAATTTCCCTTCACAGCAGTCTGGCCTAGCAGACAAGTTGTAAAGATTTATTTCACTTCCTGGTCTTTCACTTTGGTTCCTGGATCTATAGTTAAACCATCTAATGGGTTAGGAAAATACCATGGAAATTCAAATTAGTATCTGCAGTATCTTGTGTTTCTGGTTTGTTGGTCAATCAGATTGCCTTTCAGACTAGTCCCTGGATGTGACATGCATGGGACTAGTGTTGGAGGAGGGCAGTAGGTATAAATTCAGCCCACAGCTCAGACTCCCAGGGTCTGTGTCCCACAGACGAGCTGTAAGACCTGGGCCAACATATCTCGTCCATGCCTCAAATTTCTAATCTACAATATCAATTAAGAACATGTACTTTGGTGCCAGGCTGTATGGGTTCAAGTTCTGCCTGTGCCTCTTGCTTATTGTATGACCTTCAGCAAGTTTTCACCTCTGTGCCCAGGTGTCCTCATTTGTAATAATATCTGCCTGTATATTAATCCAGTGGAGAACCTGGAACACTGCCTGGCAGGTAGTACATACGTAAGAAAGCTTAGTGACTAATTTTACTTTGTGAGGATAGTACTGAAACCCTGCTGAGAGTGGAGGGTATATAATATTCGATTGGCTATGTTTTTGTTGTCCTTTAAAATGCTTGGAGTGATACCACCAAATACAAGTTGTTTTAAGAGGCAAATAGACTGAAAGAGATGCATCTGCTGATTAATCCAGGAAGAAAGACATGGTTTAAAAAAAAATTTTTTTTTTAATTTTTAAAAAATTCTTGCTATGTGGAGTATCATCCTTGACTTTATCTGTTTCATAAAATATTTTTAGCATTTTAAAGCAATATTAACAACCAAGAAAATATGGAATAAGCACTTATAAAATCTGAAATTTATAGTGAGTACAGGCTCAGTCAATTCAGTTGTGTCTGACTCTTCACAGCCCCATGGACTGTAGCCCACCAGGCTCTTCTGTCCCTGGGATTCTCTAGGCAAAATACTGGAGTGGGTTGCCATTCCCTCCTCCAGGGGCTTTTCGCAACCCAGGGATCAAACCCATGTCTCTTATGTCTCCTGCATTGACAGATGGGTTCTTTACCACTAGCACCACCTGGGAAGTTCAAAATTTGTAGCAACCTATTGTAAATCTAACAAAACTAAAAATGTGGTTTGGTAGATTCTATGAGTTGTTTTCTTCAATTCAGGAGGTAAAACACAAGTAACTTGAAAAATACAAAAGTAAAATTTAAAGATAGTATTTAATCCCTTTTATTATGATGATCTCTTTATTATAAAAAGTTATAATAATAAACCTTTTGCTCTACTTTTTTTTCAGTCTTCTGTACTTTATAAACAAGTTAAGCTCCTACTACATAAACTGCTATTCTGCTTTGCAATTAAATCATGTTTTCTAAAGTCTCCTAACGACTGTTTCAAGTCTATTATGACTGTATCAGAGACTGTGCTTAAAATTTCACTTACACATTCTTTAGCTAAAAATCATAACGTTACAAAAGAATTCCATACATAAATCTTTGTTCCATACCCAAATCATTGCTTTAAATTTTCTAGATAAAGGTATGGATTTGAAGGTCCTTGAGTTCAAATTTCATTCAATTGTCAAGACTGCATTCCTGTGAACTGTCTTCTCATACAGGTTGAATCCCTTCTGTGTGCCTGGTCACCTTAGGGAAATTAGGGGAAAGAGAAGCTCCTCCTTCTAAGGATCTCACGTTTTGGAATCCCCACCTCTTTCCCAGGGCGCTCTCCATAATTGGCCTGGTCCTGATCGCTCTGGGTACCGGAGGGATAAAGCCTTGCGTGTCTGCCTTTGGCGGAGATCAGTTTGAAGAGGGCCAGGTAAGCACATGTGCCTCCACTGAAACCACATCAGTTCAGTTCAGTTCAGTTCAGTTCAGTCGCTCAGTCGTGTCCGACTCTCTGCGACCCCATGAATCACAGCACGCCAGGCCTCCCTGTCCATCACCAACTCCCGGAGTTCACTCAAACTCATGTCCACAGAGTCGGCGATGCCATCCAGCCATCTCATTCTCCGTCGTCCCCTTCTCCTCCTGCCCCCAACCTTTCCCAGCATCAGAGTCTTTTCCAGTGAGTCAACTCATCGCATGAGGTGGCCAAAGTATTGCAGTTTCAGCTTTAGCATCAGTCCCTCCAGTGAACATCCAGGATTGATCTCCTTTAGAATGGACTGGTTGGATCTCCTTGCAGTATAAGGGACTCTCAAGAGTCTTCTCCAACACCACAGTTCAAAAGCATCGATTCTTCGGCGATCAGCTTTCTTCACAGTCCAACTCTCACATCCATACATGACCACGGGAAAAACCATTGCCTTGACTAGATGGACCTTGGTTGGCAAAGTAATGTCTCTGCTTTTTAATATACTATCAAGGTTGGTCATAACTTTCCTTCCAAGCACATCAAGGATTATAAACACCCAGGAATCAGATCCCAGCGACACAAAGTGTGTTCTCCATTGGAGGCTGTTCGGGTACACATGACAGCAAGACACTGACCAAAGCTAGGTTCAAAGTCAAGTCCAATCATCAGCTACAGTTGACCCTTTGCTATCTAGCCAAAGTCACCATACCTTATCCTTTCTATTACAGGAAAAGCAAAGGAACAGATTTTTTTCCATCTTTTATTTGGCCATTAATGCTGGAAGTTTGCTTTCTACTATCATCACCCCCATGCTCAGAGGTAAAAATATGTATATATATCTGAAATGGACCTTGGTTATTCCTTTTTATTTTTTAATTGTAAAGAGAAGTCAGGTGGAAAGGTTGAGAATTTGTTGGTTTGTTTGTCCCTCAATTCTCTCATAACATTTCAGCCATCATATACATGCTGGAGGACTCAGTGAAATCCAGACTGCTTTTCTTTCAGGGTTTATCTCCTTTTCTAATCTTATTAGAATCCCTTATCCTAGAGACCCCTGCAGAATCTAAACTATTAGCATGGCAATCGATTTTTCTATACTATTTTTTTTTTATTTGAATTTATTTATTTTTCATGGGAGGGTAATCACTTTACAATATTGTGTTAGTTTCTGTCATATAACAACATGAATCAGCCATAAGTATACATATGTCCCATCCCTCTCAAACCTCCCTCCCACCTCCCACCCTATCCCACCCTGATTTTTCCATATTATTGTTAATACAAACTTCTTATTTATGGTAAAAGCTAAGACAAGAGAGGCTATTTGGAAACGAAACTGGGTAGGCCAGAGTTGACATTTTTGCCTTCAGACCTCGCTCCCCAGTGACATTCAGTGAGTCAGGAAGAATTTAGCAGGCTCGGTTTTATTCTTTGTTTTCCTGTCATCTTCTTTCCTTTTGCCTTATCATCTTCTACTACATTTCTAAAAGAACTGCCCCCAAGAAAGACAAAGAGGTAACAGCGAGGTAACAGCTATCCACAGCACCCATGTCTTTGTGCTTGCCTGCACTCCACTAAGAGTTTATGAATTTCCCACGTGGAAGGAAATATCTGGGGACAAACGAGACCAAAATAGGTGTCCATTTCGGTGTGTCCATACCTCGAATCATAATGAATTATGGAAGAAGATAATTCATGGGGTTAATGTATTTCTGCCTGGAGTAGTACTTTGAAGATGATATTTAAATCTCATTCTAACTTGTTCTGCATGAACATTTACTAGCTTTTATTCTTACATTATGTTTCCCTACCTCCCCTAACCTCCTCCACCTCCAGGTTCTACTATATTCTAGAATGTGCTGTGCATGTTTGAATTGGAGAATGTATAATAGGATAATTGTTAAAGGAAAATCATGGCTCTTGTACAAATATAAAATGAATGTTTTACAAAGATTTTATGTAACTTATTAGTCAGTGAGGGAACTGGAAAACTGCTGCAATCAGTTTAAATAAGGATTTGACTGAGATTTATGCTCTTTACTGGGTGGGGACATTATTTTGCATTGTTGTGAATAGGAATTGCTTGTACAGTCATGAGCAGGAAACATTGGCATGACTACAGTTTTCTGCCTAGTCAACTCTTTTTTCTCTGCAGAACTGTGAAATGGCTGATCAAAGACAAAGCCAAACCCTTTTAGGATCAGATGATTCCTGGAGGCTGCAGTCATTTCTGTTGCCCCTTCCAGAGTCTATTTTTTTTCCCTACCAACCCTAGGATTTCAGAGCTAAAATAGATCTTCAGTCAGGAGTTGGGAGACTATGGCCCACAGGCCAAATTCAGAAATCTGGACAAAGCCATCAATGTGTGTATTATCTGTGGCTGGCTTCACCCTACAAAGGCAGGGCTGAGTAGGTAGGACAGGTCTACAGCCTAGAAGATTTACTGACTCTTCACAGAAAAGTTTATTGATCCCTGCCCTGGGTGATCTAGTTGTTTTCTTTTTAAAATTTAATTTAGTTCAATTTTTATTTGGCCATGTCACATGGCCTGAGGGATCTTGTTTCCCTGACCAGGGATCGACCCTGTGCCCCCTGCAGTAGAAGTGCAGTGTCTTAACCACTAGGCCACCAGGGAAATTCCTAACTGTTTTCTAACTGGCATGAATTCAGGGGCATACAATCCTGATTTTCCAGGGTCCTTTGATTTTACTTTCTGAGTCCCACTTTCTTCAGGTTATTGTATCCAGGTCCTTTTCATCTCCCCTCCTAAGTCAGTCCACAGAACATAAGGGTTCCCACTGACTTTGGCTTCGCTGGTATTAGACATCTATTTAGAGGCTACGGTTAGAATCTCCCTCTATCTCCTGCTATTTCTGCTACAAAGCTGCTTTACTTAGCTGGCAATGACATCAGTAAGACAAATAAGTAAGTCTAGAAAATTAAATGAAAGCAATGTGTAATTACCAGTTAAGGATCTTTAAAAAACTGAAATAAATGAGTACTACCATTGCCATAATGAATTTTAATCTTGTCACTTCCCCCCAGTTCAAGTATGCGGAATTCACAGTAAGCAAGCTTGTTACCCCCTGGCCTTTGGGGTTCCCGCTGCACTCATGGCTGTATCTCTGAGTAAGTAGAAGTCAATTGGATTAATGCAGTCCTGTGGTCAAGTCAGGCCCACACATAAACTGTTGTGACCAACTTTTAAATTTTCATGTAACAAATTGTAATAGTGAGTAGCCCGAAGAATTGCCATCCCGTGTTAAACATACTGTGAGAATTCAAAGAAAGTAGAGTTGGCATATTGTTTCAGAGAGAATAGGATGAAAAAAAGAGTCTACAGGAAAAGGGATCTCTTGACTGGGACATTTAAGGATTTAAAACTATTTATGCAGATTAAGAGGAAGGTATTTTAAGATTAAGATAGAATCTGCTGGACTAGGTGAACCTATGACTGAAAGCTTTTTTCATCATCGACAACTCGCCTAAGACACGGTAACCTGCTCCAACAATCATTTAAATACTTCTAAACAACCTGTTTTCTGAAATGTATCATCACTAAATGTTTCTGCATCTCCCTTCCCTCTGGGAGGAGTATGTGTGTACAGTAATTTGCACGTTAAGTTCTTGGCGTTGACTGCTTAGGAAGTGGGAAGTGTATTCCACAGAAGACAGTCCAATTTCAAAGATGGTAGATGTCTTCATTTCCTTGGGCTACCATAACAAAACACCACATACTGAGTAGCTTAAATAACAATTTATTATCTCACATTTGTGGGGGCTGGATTGAAGAAAATTAGCATTGAATGACAATACAAGTAAACCTCTCTTCCTTTAACTATAAAGAACACCCACAATCTGGCACATACTTGGAGATATGCTTGAGAGCTGGCACCTGTCAAAACTTCAAGCCTTCTTAAACTGACAAAAACAAACAGATCATCAAACAGTCCATCAGTGTTTTAAAATTACTGAGTTGTGGTGTTGGATAATCAGAAATCCTATCATAGGGATTGTTTTTCAGAATCTCTTCCAGAAAGACTTCTGCCCCCCCCCACCCAAGTTATTTTCACAATACTATGCCTCTTGAGAAACCTGTATGCAGGTCAGGAAGCAACAGTTAGAACTGGACATGGAACAACAGACTGGTTCCAAATAGGAAAAGGAGTACGTCAAAGCTGTATATTGTCACCATGCTTATTTAACTTATATGCAGAGTACATCATGAGGAACGCTGGGCTGGAAGAAGCACAAGCCAGAATCAAGATTGCCGGGAGAAATATCAATAACCTCAGATACACAGATGATACCACCCTTAGGGCAGAAAGTGAAGAGGAACTCAAAAGCCTCTTGATAAAAGTGAAAGAGGAGAGTGAAAAAGTTGGCTTGAAGCTCAACATTCAGAAAACTAAGATCATGGCATCTGGTCCCATCACTTCATGGGAAATAGATGGGGAAACAGCGGAAACAGTGTCAGACAATTTTGGGGGGCTCCAAAATCACTGCAGATGGTGATTGCAGCCATGAAATTAAAAGATGCTTACTCCTTGGAAGGAAAGTTATGACCAACCTAGATAGCATATTAAAAACCAGAGACATTACTTTGCCAACCAAGGTCTGTCTAGTCAAGGCTATGGTTTTTCCCGTGGTCATGTATGGATGTGAGAGTTGGACTGTGAAGAAAACTGAGCGCCAAAGAATTGATGCTTTTGAACTGTGGTGCTGGAGAAGACTCTTGAGAGTCCCTTGGACTGCAAGGAGATCCAACCAATCCATCCTAAGGAGACCAGTTCTTGGTGTTCATTGGAAAGACTGACGCTGAAGCTGAAACTCCAATACTTTGGCCACCTCATGCGAAGAGTTGAATCACTGGAAAAGACCCTGATGCTGGGAGGGATTGGGGGTAGGAGGAGAAGAGGACGACAGAGGATGAGATAGCTGGATGGCATCACCGACTCAATGGACATGAGGTTGAGTGAAATCCGGGAGTTGGTGATAGACAGGGCCTGGCGTGCTGTGATTCATGGGGTCGCAAAGAGTCGGACACGACTGAGCGACTGAACTGAACTGATGCATTTTCTAAGAAGGTCCATAAAAGAATGACCTCACTGAAAAAGTGCTTTTAACCTTCATAAAGCTGTAGCTGCAGATGCATAGATGGACAGATCTATTTCTGTCCCATGACCACAGAGTAAATTCTGCCATATGTGATTAAGTAAAAGTTTCAACAGATTAATTTCTATTTTTTGTCTGTATATCTGAAAAAAGAAGAAAAAACTTTCTCTTCTCATTGCAACCCGAGAAAATTAAAGCTGTGTTCTCTGCCCTTGTAGAATAAGGCATTAATCTGCTTTGTCAAAGCACTTATCCCTTTAAAGAGGAATAGGACTCACGCTCAAATAGCTGTACTGAGCGTCTGCAAGCTGCCCTGAGTTCTGGGAAGGAGATGGTATTAGGCTTCAGTGTTTGCATATGAAAACACAGTGTAGTATTTCTCAGAAGCCCCTGTGATTATTAGAGTCAGAAGCACTGTGGAACCTGGGAGAGAGGGAGGTAAACCGACCCTTTGAGTCATCCCAGTATTTCCAAAATAAGGTTGTAACTCAAATAAAAACACATGTCCCGGGTCATAGATAGTGCTGTCAAACACCTTGTTGACATGTCTTCTGCCCTCCCCAGTCGTGTTTGTCATTGGCAGTGGAATGTACAAGAAGTTCGAGCCCCAGGGTAACATCATGTCTAAAGTCGCCAGGTGCATTGGGGTAAGTATTTCAGTACTCCTCCCTATAAGTCACATTTCGTCACCACCACCACCCCCGCCCCCGAACCTTCTGCCTCCTTTAAATTAAATCTCCATGAACCTTTGACTTTGCTCTAAACGTTTTCTTGGTGGCCTTTACTCTTTTGATAAATTGAAGTTTCTTATAAAACTTACCAAATGGAAAAGGACACAAATAGAACTCAAAACGGGAGGGATGGAAAAATAGCTCTTGAACTTTTAAAATAAGATCAGCGGTGAAAGAGAAGCAAATCACAGGGACTGTTGGCTTCTTTAAAAATGACCAGCAACGTCTGCTGTTGGTCAGGGAGCAGTGGAACTAAGATGGAGAGGCCAGGTTTCGTAGTGTATATCCAGAGTGGAAGCGCAGACAGTGTCGGTGACCTTACTTTCAGGACTAAGGCCAAGAAAAGAACTTTTAAAAATGAACACAGCTTCACATTAGAAGATTGTAATTTTACTGAATGCTGCTCTGTAGGGAATCCAGAGACTGAAGTAGTAACAGTGTGATTTTGTTTACTGCAGCTCAAACACTCCCAGTTAGTGAGAGGTTAAAAATAAATTCACGTTAGGCCTTTAGCATCGTCATGACACATGTCTTCTCTCCTGAGTCTTCCACTGAAGGGAGTTCAACTGAAATGTGTTTCACTGATAAAGGAGTTGGTTCTGTTGTGAAACTTCCTTGTTCTTCTTTCCTTTCAGTTTGCCATCAAAAATAGGATTAGGCATCGGAGTAAGAAATTTCCTAAGAGGGAGCACTGGCTGGACTGGGCTAGCGAGAAATATGATGTAAGTGATGATTGTTGCTACAACGGCCCCAGTGATTGAAATTCATGTTATTAAGGCTACATGGATAAAATTGTCAGTTGTATCTTTATCAAGTTTATTAGCATTTTAAAGAAGACGATGCGTGAGAGAGCTTATTTACACTGAAAAGAACTCGAGAAACAGTGATATTTAATTTATCTAGAAACAGCATCACCTTTCTGTAGACGTTCATGTGGAATCATCAGCCTTGAGTTATGTGTCATTACAGTCACATAACTTTAGATCAAATATGGAAGAGTTAAGTGATGGTGGTGGGATTTACATTTAGTGAATTTACCTTGAAACGAGTAACTTACCTCAAGTGTTAAAGATGTTTTCATTCATATTTTCAACACATTAGGAACTTGGGGTTTTCTAAAGAAACCTGTGATAGAGTTCTTGGAACAATGACTCGCCTCCCAGCTTGTCTCTAGATGCGACCGTGTCCACGCTGAAAATAGCATTGCGGGAGAGCCATGCTGATTGTGGCGGGCTGTGACTGACACACTCTCTTCCTCCACCTGCAGGAGCGGCTCATCTCTCAAATTAAGATGGTTACAAGGGTGATGTTCCTGTACATCCCTCTCCCCATGTTCTGGGCCTTGTTTGATCAGCAGGTAATATGAAGCTATGATTCTGTGCATCTTCATTAACAGAACATGCTTTGGGCATATTTAGCTCCTGAAAATGTCCTCTTCCAGTTCCTTTTTCATGTTTCATTTATACGGTAACTGTTAGATCACCTTGTTGTTGCTCAGCCGTTCAATCGTTCAGTTCAGTCGTGTCAGTCTCTTGGCGAGCCCATGGACTGCAGCGTGCCAGGCTCCCTTGTCCTTCACCATCTCCCGGAGTTTGCTCTAATTCATGTCCATTGAGTCGGTGATGCCATCCAACCATCTTATCCTCCATCACCCCTTCTCCTCTTGCTCTCAATCTTTCCCAGCATCAGGGTCTTTTCCAATAGATCACCTTGGGTTTCTCGTTTTAAAAAATTAACTCTAGATGGTTCTATCCACATTTGTGTAGCAAAATAATGAAGAAAATTAGGTAGGGGTCAAGTAAAGGAGCCTTAGAAAGGGTTTTTTTAACATTTTATTTTGTACTGGGGTATAGCCAATTAACAATGTTGTGATAGTTTCAGGTGGACAGCCAAGGGACTCAGCCATACATATATGTGTATCCATTCTCCCCTCTCATCCAGGCTGCTACATAACATTGAGCAGAGTTCTCTGTGCTATACAGTGGGTCCTTGTTGGTTATTCATTTTAAATATAGCAGTGTGTACATGTCCATAGGAGTCTTGTGAAAGATTTGACCCAAGTATCCAGGACTCCTGCCAGTCAGAGTCAGAACAAAGAATTTTTCTACTGATGGTTGTTGTTTAGTCGCTGCTAAGTCGTGTCCAGTTCTTTGCAACTCCATGGACTGCAGCATACCAAGCTTCCCTGTCCCACTGTCTCTCAGAGTTGCTTGAATTCATGCCCATTGAGTCGGTGATGCCATCCATCCATCTCATCCTGTCACCCCCTTCTCCTCTTGCCCTCAGTCTTTCCCAGCATCAGGGTATTTTTCAGTGAGTCATCTCTTTGCAACAGGTGGCCAAAGTATTGGAGCTTCAGTTTCAGCAACAGCCCTTCCAGTGAATATTCAGGGTTGATTTCCTTTAGGATTGACCAGTTTGATACAGCAAGTAAAAGATGTATTGTCTTGTATGGGATCCACAGAATGTTTAGACTGAAACTTGATATCTTGCACACTGAAATGGGATGGTTGGGGTGGAAGTACCATCCAGAAATGTGAAATGACTCTGCCAAAGTCATTCTTCCCAGAGCAGGAGCTAGAACACATCATTGACTTGTCACAGCTGGAAGACACATACCTAGGAATTTTTCAAAATAAAAAATCCAATGCATGACGCTCAGGAGCCAAAGTCATAAGATAGCCTTTCTTTTAGAAACTGAGGTTGAAGAAAAAAATTTGCACACATGCGTGGTTTTATTGCACAGGTATGATTATTAAAAGGATATATCATCTCTTGGGAAAAAAAAAGTGTAGACATTAATCTCCTTATTTGAACGTATGGAATTTAGACCAGCATCTTAACATGTTTTGCATGTTGGGCAGGGACCAGTTATCAGAATCAGGCTTTCACTAGAAAGGCACTCAGCACCTTTCAGCTGTGTGACTTGGTGTCATCCTGTGAGCCTTCTGAAAGTGTAATGACCCAGGACAAGGCGGTGAGGATCAAAAGAGAGATCGTGTATTAAGTAGTCAGTGGCCGGCTTTGAAACCTCAGCCAGTGGCAGACTTCCTGACTTTCTATGCTGTTCTCCCAGTGGAGGGACCGGATGTGATAGATTACACTGAAACATTCACATATCCAGTTCTCCATGGGCTAGATAACATACACTTGCTCTGTCCTGCATCATCTGTTACTGCGGAACAGGTTGAATGTCAGTAGGCTGCCCAGGTTTAAATCCATCACCCTCTTGACGGGGTTACATTTTAGGACAGTCTAGCTGTCAGCAGTGGAACTCTTAACGGTTATGATATTCCTAAAACTGTGATCCCAGTGAATAGAGAATATCCTCAGGGTATGAAGCTGCTCTCACTTTGCAGGTGATGTCAGCTTCCCAACAAACCTCAGAAGTGCGTTTTTGTCTTTCTGAAGGATGTTGTTGTTGTTCAGTCATTAAGTTCATGTGCTACTCTTTGCGACCCTGTGGTCCACGGCATGCCAGGCTCCCCTGTCTTTTACTATCTCCCAGAGTTTGCTCACACTCATGTCCATTGAGTCGGTGATGCTATCTAACCATCTCATCCTCTGCCACCCACTTCTGCCTTCAATCTTTCCCATCCTCAGGGTCTTTTCCAGTGAGTCGTCTCTTTGCATCAGTTGGCCAAACTATTGGAGCGAGCTTGTCTCAGAGCAGTACTTTGTGCAGTTTTCATGAGGGCTTGGAGTACTGTTCGTTGTTAACTGAACAGTGGAAATGGAAGCGGTTTGTCCTCACCTATAGTCACAGCGGAGCCAGAGACCAGCCTGATGTTGACAGTTTTAAACCCCGTAACAATTCAGACCTCATTCCTGATTAGGAAAAGACTCCACACTGACTTGTAAAACATTTAAAACCCATGTTCCCAAATGATGCAGTAAACCTATTTGTTTTTTAAGGGCTCCAGGTGGACACTGCAAGCAACGACCATGAGTGGGAAAATTGTAAGTTTGGGGCATGGAGATATGGACAACCCCAGGTCACTATTCCTTTGCCCTCTTCTGCTTCCCTCTCATAACATTTCAAGCCCTCAAGTGATCCTCTATGCAAACTTCTCAGTGAGATATCCCCCGTCTTTTTTAGGGAGTCATTGAAATCCAGCCGGATCAGATGCAGGTAGGAGAGAATACTTCAGTTGCTTTCTGAGCTCAGAGCCACCACTGAGGCAATAACGACCCCTCTCTGCTTCACCTGCAGACGGTGAACGCCATCCTGATCGTCATCATGGTCCCTGTTGTGGATGCCGTGGTATATCCGCTGATCGCAAAGTGTGGTTTAAATTTCACGTAGGTGACCCTCGGCTTAGGGTCAGGGCTGGGGCTATGTTCCCTCACCTCCCAGAGCCCTGGTGGTAGGAATGTCTGGCTCTTCTCCCACGATGCCACGTGTCTGAAGGAGTTTTCCAAGAAATATTTTTGAATCAGATGTCTATGTGCTGACGTTTCTGAAAATTTGCCCTTAAAATAATAGCGCTATTAATGGCCATCTGCAGAAGCCTCTAATTAAGACTCCGTGGTGAGCACAGATGATAGAAATTTCAACTATGATCCAGAGGAGTCTCTAGAAATTAAATGTCCAAATGCAAGTGAGAAACTGTATTACATTTATCCTCCTTCATCTTGGTCATGAATAAAAGCCAAAGAGGCCCTTGGAGGGACTTCCCTGGCAGTCCAGTGGTTACAGCCCTGCACTTGCGCTGCAGGGTCCACAAGTTCACTTCCTGATTGGGGAACTAGGTTCCCTCAAGCCCTGTTACACAGCCAAAAATAAATAAATGAAGATGTGTGCTTAATTTAAAAAATAAAAGAGAGACCCTTGGGATCCACGTGTTTAGGGGGGAATTGGTTTTGTCTGGGGGTGGGAGAGGAGGCCTCCCTACGGGCGTTTGCCCTCAGCCCGCTCGCTCACGGCTTCCTGGGAGTCACCCTCTTGCTCATCTCCCCCAGCCCCTTGAAGAAGATTACAGTTGGCATGTTCCTGGCTTCCATGGCTTTTGTGGCGGCTGCCATCGTGCAGGTGGAGATTGACGTGAGTTGCCTTCTGATTCTCCAGTGGCCTTTCCTGGTGGGTCTGGGGACACGTCCTCCTCCAGGACTGAGACTGTGAGGGGGGCCAGGCAGGGACTGGCTGGTGAAGCAAGTCCTGGAGCTGTAGGCGGAGTGCCCTTTCAGTCAGCGTGCCCTGCGGGTTCTTCTCCCTGCAGAGGACGCAGCCACGATGCAGGGCCGAAAGGGGCACACTCAGGAGAAAACTTAGATGGTCCTTATTTACATGGGGGGGCTTCCATTTAGAATCCAGTTTTTATGATGGAGGGAAGGTTGTGGAACTTGTTGTTTTGCAATCTAAACTCCTAGGAGATCTGGTTAACAGAGGTTGGTCACTCACACAGTCCTTCAAAAAGCTCATTAATGGGAAATTGTTAATGGGAAGACACCCTTTGTAGTCTAACCTTCCCGATATGGCTAGTCCCGCAGCTCATCTGCATGTCAGTTGGGCTCAAAATGGGACTAAGGCTGTTCGTCTGGGATCAGGTCTTAGAGAAAAGGTCTCTGTGTGTGTCTCTCATGCCCTCTCCCCTCTCCCCGCTCCTTCCCCCCACGCCGCTCTCTCCGTGTCTCCTTCTCCATCTCTGTCCTTCTGTCTCTCCCTCCCCCTCTCTGTTTAAATGTTTAATTGTGGTGGAATATATATAACATAAAACTTACCATCTTAACCATTTCCGCGTGTGCAGTTTGGTCGCGCTAAGAACATCCATATGATTGTGACCTCAGTCTCCGGAACTCTTTTCGTCTTGCAAAACTGAAACCCCGTACCCACTGAACAACAGCTCCTTGCTTCCCGTCTCTCCAGCCCCCCAGGCACGGCCTTTCTTTTCTGTCTCCATGAATTTGACTGTTCTCTGTGTCTCACGGAAGTGGAGTTCTCGTCTTCTTGTGTCTGGCTGACTTCACTGAGCATGATGCCGTCATGTTGTAGTAGGTGTCAGAGTTTCCTCCCTTCAGGCAGAATAATAGCCTGTCATGTGGATGTAACACTTGCTGTTTTCCATTTACCTCTTGATGGACATTGGGTTGTTACTGTTGTCAGTAATACTGCCATAAACTTGGGTGTGCTCACCTTCTCTTGGACATGACTCACCTTATGGAAAATTATGGGGCTAAAATCGACATGGATTGCCTCAGTGACCCTGGGATTTGAGAGAAGACATGGTAGGGAAAAGGCAGGACCCCTGAGCAGAGTGTGAGGCAGGAGTCCATAAAGCGTCGTGAGGGGGACCTTCAGAGCGCCGTGTCCAGGGCTGAGGTCTGGGCTTCCAGAGTTACGAGCAAGGAGGCTGGCACTGGTGGGGAGAAGATCCCAGGCCCTACCAGAGCAGCCTCATGTAAGGGATGGTTGCTCTGACCCTTCGTGTACTGGGCTGCGTAACCTGGCATCTTGTGACCAGGTTTGACTTGGAGGTGGCCAGGTAGGCGCTGGGGCAGCCTTTTGCTGACCTATATGAGCATCACTTTCTACGGGTGCCAGGAGACATGGGAATGGAGGCCTCCTGGGCTTCATGGTGGGTGCCTGGTGTGCCTCAGCTAACATGTCTGCCTCAGCCAGGGGGATAGGATCGCAGTGCCAAGGTTAAGGTCATTGTCAACATGCGCCAAGGACCTCAAGGCCACGTCTCTTTTATTTTGCTCAGAAAACTCTGCCCATCTTCCCCAAAGGAAATGAAGTCCAAATCAAAGTCCTAAATATAGGAAATAATAACATGACCGTGTCTTTTCCCGGAACGACAGTGACATGTGACCAGATGACGCAAGTAAGTAGAAGCGAGCTTTCTTTGCCCTCTTCTGACCCAGGTTATAATAATAGGATTTGGAGAGCTGATCTTCTGGGTTCTTGGAGCAATCCCAAGACGAGCCCCAAAGTGAAACGTCTTCATCTTTAATCCGATTCTGGCTTCACTCTGGACCAGTGTCTATGAATCACTCGGGGAGCTTGTTGCAATGCAGATTCGTGACCAGTGGGTCTGAAATGCTGCATTTTTACAAGCTTTCTGGTGACAGTGCTTTTGCTGGAACACGGAACCACACTTTCAGGGGCAAGGTTCTGGGTCAGTGGTTCTTCACCAACGCCATTCTGGCCCCTCAGGGAACACTGGGCAATCTCTAGAGACATTTTTGTTGTTGTCACAACTGGGATTTTGCTGTCAGCATCTCCAGTGTAGAAGCTAGGGGCTTTCCAGGTGGTGCAATGGTAAACAGGAGGTACAAGAGATGCGGATTCAATCCCTGGGTCAGGAAGATCCCCTGGAGAAGGAAATGGCAACCCACTCCAGTATTCTTGCCTGGAGAATCCCAAGGACAGAGGGGCCCGGTGGGCTAAGGTCCATGGGGTCACAAAAGAGTTGGAGTGACTGAGTGACTAAACATGCACACACACACACATACACACACACACACTCATAGAAACTAGAGATACTGACACACCAGTCTGAGGCTGGAACACCCTACTGTGGATGGATGGTCATGGGTCTCGATTAGAGCTTCTCTTCTCTGGAGAGCTTTGATCATTCTAACACTGGCATCCCAGCTCCTGAAGTTTTGATTTAACTGGTCTCATTGCTGTTCAGTCACTTGTTGAGGTCCTGTTGAGGACCACTCCCTTAGATCTCGCCAAACTAATAATTGTTCAGGAAGAAAGAGTGTTTGACTCCTGATGCTTAGGAAAGGCCACTGTTGGTTTTCACCCAGGCTGTGGCTTTTCCTCGATGCGGCTCTTTGCCCAATGGTAGAAACAATTCCCATAGTGTTTATTATCATAAAATGAAAGTAAAATGCTGAATGAAAGTCATAGTTCTTGCGGTAACACTAAACAACTTCAGACTAGGGTCCACAGGGGTGGGCTGGTGCAGGAGCTGAGACGAACCAATGCCAGCTCCCCCCAAGGCATTTTTGATGTGTATGAACATGACCTGGGAATGTCAAATAGTGTGCATGACAGTGTCACTTAGTGCAGAGCAAGGCTCCGGTATAAACTGTGACCCCTTTCCCCCTATTATAGACAAACGAATTTATGACTTTCAACATAGACAACCTAAGTATAAACATTTCTTCTGCTGGATCACCAGTCACTCCAGTGACTCATAACTTTGAGTCAGGCCATCGCCATACCCTTCTCGTCTGGGGCCCAAATAACTACCGAGTGGTAAGTAGCTGGACATTTCCAGCTGACTCTAACTGTTTGTGTTGTTGGAGACACGGCCGTTTAGTGGCGTGACTTTGTTTTACCTCCATGTAATATTGTATTAGATAATCCTCGATTCTTGCTTTTTCAAGGACATAGTCATCTGACTTCCAATAAAGGTTTGACTGGTGGATGGGAAGGGTTGATAGGAATTTGACAAATATTAAAAAGAACTTCTGGGCACAGTATGGTGCGTTTGATCACAAGTTGCACAGTACCTGTGTGCATTCTCAAGAGACTTTTTGAGATAAAGTTTTAACTATACCTTTAATAGTATTCATTTTAAAAATTGGCAGTGAGTAATTGGGAAATTAGAGCCGTCTCTGAAAAAGAATAGTGGCTGCATCATGTAAAAGCAATAGAAATGCGTTAAAATGATTTCATGATAAAATATGGACATCTAGGTATTCCGTTCAGCACATAAAGAAGCTATGAAGGTGTAGTTGACCTCGTGAAGGAGTTGTGGGTATTCTGTAAGGCGAGTTTTGGTGAGCGTCTACAAAACTGCAGTACAGAATTAAGACTTGTTGGTAATGTGTATAATTAGGGGGCTGTTGGGAGGCTTGCCCTAAATTCTTAAGGGAGCAGTGTTCTGTGGAACCACTAAAAAGCAATCACTAAAAATTGTAAAGGCTTATGGAACTCTGCTCGATATTATGTGGCAGCCTGGATGGGAATGGAGTTCAGGGGAAAATGTATACATGTTTATGTGTGGCTGAGCCCCTTCGCTGTTCACCCAAAGCTATCACAACATCGTTAATTGACTATACCCCAATACAAAATGGCCTCCCAGGTGGCACAGTGGTAAAGAACCTGCCTGTCAGTGCAGGAGACATAAGAGACGTGGGTTCGATCCCTGGGTCGGGATGATCCCCTGGAGAAGGAAATGGCAACCCACTCCAGTATTCTTGCCTGGAGAATCCCATGGACAGAGGAACCTGGCGAGCTATAGTCCACAGGGTCACAAAGAGTCAGACATGACTGAAGTGACTTAGCATGCACACACAATACAAAATAAAAAGGTTTTTAAAAATTGTAAAGGCTCCTTTTAACTTCACATAAACCAAGGCTGAGTGGTGGAGCCTAGTGAATTTAATCACGGTGCCCTTGCTGCTGCTGCTGATGCTAAGTCACTTCAGTCGTGTCCGACTCTGTGTGACCCCACAGACGGCAGCCCACCAGGCTCCCCCGTCCCTGGGATTCTCCAGGGAAGAACACTGGAGTGGGTTGCCATTTCCTTCTCCGATGTGTGAAAGTGAAAAGTGAAAGTGAAGTCGCTCAGTCGTGTCTGACCCTTAGCGACCCCACGGACTGCAGCATACCAGGCTCCTCCATCTATGGGATTTTCTAGACAAGAGTACTGGAGTGGCTTGCCATTGCCTTCTCCTAGCTCCTAGAATAAATGCCCCCAGCACGCTCCTTCTCTAAAGCCTGAACTGTTCATTGAAACTTATTCTAAGGAGTTAGATTTGATAATACTTTCTTTCTCAGGTAAAAGATGGCCTTAACCAGAAGCCGGAAAAAGGGAGAAATGGAATCAGGTATGTGTACTTCTTTAACACTTAAGTTGTATCAGCTTCTGTGTACCCATGTAAAATCCAGCTGTAACAAGGATATCAAATGAGAGTCTGGGGTTTCCCCCAAGAATGTGAGGCTGATTCAGTATTTTTTAAATCATAAATAAAATCCATCATCTTTCTATACGAAAGAGGAAAATCTACATCATCAAATCAATTGATGCAGAAAAAAGATTTGATAAAATTCAGCATCCATTCATTTAACAACCCTCAGCAATGGGGTCACACAGAGTCGGACACGACTGAAGTGACTAGTAGCAGCAGCAAACTAGGAGCTGAAGGGAAGTTCCTTATTCTGAAAAAGTACTGGACTTCCCTGATGGTCCAGTGGTTAAGAGTCTGCCTGCCAGTGCAGGGGGCACAGGTTCAGTCCCTGGTCAGGGAAGATTCTACATGCCACGGGGCGACTAAGCTCGCTCCACAAGTACTGAGCCCACATACTGCAACTACTGAAGCCCCAGTAAGCCAGAGCCCACACTCCACAACAAGAGAAGCCACCGCAGTGGGAAGCCCATGCACCGCAGAAGAGCAGCCCCCTCTCACCGCAACTAGAGAAAGCCTGTGCTCAGCAACAAAGACCCAGCACAGCAAAATAAATAGAATTTTTAAAATCCAGCTAACATTGCACTTAATGGCAGAAGTCTAAATGCTCCCCCCAATATCAGGAACTAGGTCAGGTCGTCTGCTCCACTCCTTTTCAAGATCCTTGCAGATGCTAGTGCCATGAGGCAAGAAAAATAAGGAAAAGCATCTAGATTGGAAAGGAAAAAATAAAACTCTGTCTCCACACAGAAGGCATGAATGTCTACATCACAAGTCCCATGGACTCGATAGCAAAAGTTCATAGACTCACTAAGTGAGTTTAGGAGGGTTACAGGATACAAAGCCAATGACAAGACAAACGTATTTGTATATACAAATGTATATCATCGTATATAAATGATTGGAAGCTGAATTTTTGAAGCAATACCTTTTACCATTGCTTTAAAAAAGTGATGAAATACTATTTATAAATCTTATAAGACACATGTGGGGTTTGAGAGCTGAAACTAAAAAAGACTGATAAAAAATCAATGAAGAGCTAAGTAAATGGAGAGATACATTGGTTTCATTGCTGTATCAAGTTTTCTAATCAAAGATATCAATCCCCCAAACCGATCTATAGATTTAATGCAATGCCTATCTCAATTGTAGCATTAGTTTTTTGGTTTATGATTTTTCCAGCTTTACTGAGATATAATTGACAAAATTGTAAATATTTAAAATATACAATGTGATGGTTTGATATATGTTGTCAAATATTTGCCACAATCAAGTTAATTAACATAATCATCCCCTTAAAGTTACCTTTTTTAAATTATGAGAATGCTAAAAGATTTAGTCTCTTAGCAAGTTTTAAGTATATTATTAATTAGTTATAGTTACCGTGCTGTACTTTGGATCCTTAGAACTTATGCATCTTAAAACTGGCTGGAACTCCTCTGGTGACCCAGTGGTCAGGACTCCCGGCTCGCAGTGCAGGGGGCCTGGGCTCGACTCCTGGTCAGGGAACTAGATGCCACATGCGACAACTCAGGGTTTGCAACTAAAAGGATCCCACGTCCTGCAACTAAGACCTGGTGCAGTCAAATAAATATTTTCTTCAAAAACTGAAAGTTCATGCCCTCTGACCAGCATCTCCCTTCCCCATCCTCCCCTTCCTTGGCAACTACCACTCATTTTTTTTTCACCGAGGTATTCACCCCAAAGAAATGGAAATATATGTCCATTCAAAAACTTGTAGCTAAATGGTCAAAAGGCATGAGTGTCTACATCACAAGTCCCATGGACTCGATAGCAAACAAAAATGTAGAAACAATTAAAATGCCCATCAACTGATGAATAAAATGTGGTCTGTCCATACAGTGGAATATTATTCAGTCACGAAAAGGGAGGGAGTACTGCTCTGTGCTGCAGTGTGAATGCACCTTAAAGACATGATTCTAAGCTGACGAAGCCAGGCACCCAGACCTCCTGCCGTGTGGTTCCATTTACATGAAACAGCAGCATATTCACAGAGAGAGAAAGCCAGGTGGCAAAGTGGTTGCCAGGCCCTGGAGGTGGGAGGGGGCGTGGAGAGGCCCTGCCCAAGTGGGTTGAGCGTCCTTTTGGACGGGCCAGAACTGGGGCTGTTGTGCTAGCTGCACAACCCTGTGGCTATAGTGAAATCACTGAGCTGTAGGCTTTCTTTAAAGGGGTGAGTTTTGCTGTATGTGAATTCTGTCTCATAAAGCCTATTTATTTTTATTTGAAGAGAAACAAATATCTCTGTCCCCCAGTTATTCTTCAAGGAACCAGTCCCATTTGTGTCATTTTCTCAGCTGGATCCCACTGAGAAAACTTAGTAGCTTCGATCCTGGTGCTCTTAACAGGCCAAAGCCAAGGGTCCCTTAATGGGGCCCTAGGACTTGCCCTAGTCAGAACTCTTAGAGCTCAGTAGGTCTTGAACCGCTGCTTTCCTCACCCTTCAAAGAGCTCAGAATGTGTTTGCTGCTTATGCTTTACTATTTTCTGTGTGTATATGAGAACACATCTGATATTTGTGATGTTGCTTTTTTTTTTCCCTCGGATTACTTCTATTCTTACTGGTACCAACCCTAAGACATATGTCAGGCAGGCAGTAGTACTCAAGTGTTAGGGTAATGTTTTAAGTCTTATGTCTTATACAAAGCCAGGCCCCAGGCCCAAGGGTCTACTCCTAATTTCATGCTATTTCCACTGTCTGTGTTTCAAATGGTTCATCTTCAGTTCAGTTCAGTCGCTCAGTCGTGTCCGACTCTTTGCGACCCCATGAATCACAGCACGCCAGGCCTCCCTGTCCATCACCAACTCCCGGAGTTCACTCAAACTCATGTCCACAGAGTCGGTGATGCCATCCAGCCATCTCATTCTCTGTCGTCCCCGTCTCCTCCCACCCCCAATCCCTCCCAGCATCAGACTCTTTTTCATCTTAGTCTTCTATAAAAGTGGTATTTACAGTTTGGAGCAGAGTTCATTCTGTTAGGCTCCTGTTGACCTCCATCAGGTTCAGTTTTCTACTCGAATCACCTGTCAAATGACACCAAGTCAAATGCCTAAGGACTTTTGGACTTGAATTTCATTCATAAAAATGTTCCCTCAGTCCCTGGAATTTGACAGATATAACTTATTGCCGCAAACGTAGACAAAACTTGGCTACCATTGACAAAAAAATTAATAGTCCATCTAAAGAAGAAATAGAGAATTTTATTTGAGCCAATCTGAGAAGTATAACCCAGGAAGCACTCTTTCAGAAAACTCTGAGACCTGGTCCACTTGTTAGAAGTCAAAGGTACTTCATTTATACAAAGGTACTTCAAAATATACATTTTTGAGACAAAAGATTATACTTCAAAATGACACACTGACATTTTTGCATCAGGCTCACCAAAAACAGGGGCCAGATCTGAATGTACAAAGCGAGGGGCAGGCAACCATGACCCCTTACTGAATAAGGAAACAATGTTATCTTCCAAGGACTCACATTGCTGGCATCAGAGGAACGAAAACAAAAAAGCTTTGATCTCTGCAGTGGAGCCGGCATTCTCACCTTTGAGGAGGTCTGGTTAATGTATAATGAAGATGCATGCCAGTAGGGAGGGCCTTGTGGCTCAATTGGTAAAGAATCTGCTTGCAATGCAGAAGACCTGGGTTCGATCCCTGGGTTGGGAAGATCCCCTGGAGAAGGGAAAGGCTACCCACTCCAGTATTCTGGCCTGGAGAATTCCATGGACTGTCTAGTCCTTGGGGTCACAAAGAGTCGGGCACGACTGAGTGACTTTCACAAGGAATATGTTACGCTTCATTTTCTTGTGCTGCCTTGAAACATAAATTTTATTCCATCACCCTATATTTTATGAATGTGAAAGTTACATTGTTCTTTATGGTTCTTAAGTATATACCATTATCACTTCTCATTCTCTAAATTGGATGATCTATATACCTTCACTCATCTCTCTGTCAGAAAAGACCCACCAGTCTTATTTAAGGCGGCCCGCTTCTCCTCCCTGAGGGAGCATAAGAATGTCAGAGTCTCCTCTAGCCTGGAACATTTGAGGAAGGGGTCTCTAACCATTTGTCACCCTGGTCACCACCTATATGGTCCTTTGGAGGAAATAACTCAACGGGTCCCATGGAAGCTTGGGCACAGGAGACACTGCAGAAACTAGAAACCCTGGGACCCAGTACCCAGTGCTACTGGGTGTTCCGTTCCCAGCCGTACTCCTATGGGATGCTGGTCACTGTTACTCTGAGATCCGCAGGCATAGGTCTTTGCCATCTAAGGGGAATTCCTTGAAGCTCTCTCTGCTTCCTGGGCTGGCCCAAGTCATCCTCTCCACTCCTTGGAGCCCCTCCTTCCCTGAGGCTGCTCTTTAAAGGTAAAGGAAATAATTGGGCTTCTCGGACTCCCAAAAGAAGCTCCAGCTGAAGACTGACGTTTAGGTACTCGGCAACTTCTGCTTTTGGTCGTTCACTGCTTTGGCTCTCAAGCTTCTGGAGTAAGAAGCCCAAGACATGGCTGCCTTCTGGAAAGGAAAGCGATCAGCACCTATTTCAGCCCATACTTAATATCCCCAGATATCACTGAAACAGTTCCTAGTTACAAAGTAGTTAGAAGAGTTCCCAGAGTTTTACTGTTAAATAAATTCCCTTAGGTGTGTTCTCATAAGCAGGCAAGCAAAGACAAACCTAGAGTTGGTTACTTCTGTCTTGATCCTCTAGAAGTCTCCTGCGATTCTCCGCAAGGAAACAGAGCCCAGCTTCAGGTGCAGCATACTGTAACCTAGACCAAATTGTCTGCTCACAAGACCCGTGGTTTTCTGTTTCAGATTCGTAAATGCTTTTGGCGAGAGCTTCAACGTCACAATGGATGGGGAAGTTTACAACAATGTCTCCAGTCACAATGCCAGTGAATATCTTTTCTTCTCTTCTGGCGTGTAAGTACCTACAATGGCCACTTTGCTCTACAGTTCAAGGGTTTCGAGCCTTTTTCTTTAAATAGTACATTGAAGGTTTCAATACCAAGAATGTTAACCTTATATTAAACTTTCTTTTTGTAGAAAGAGCTTCACGATAAACTCACCAGAGATTTCACAACAGTGTGAAAAGGAGTTCAAAACATCCTACCTTGAATTTGGTAGTGCGTTTACCTATGTAATCACCAGGAAGGTTAGTGACTCATTGCACTGAATCAGACATGCCACTCAAACTTTATTGATGAGAGTCCTTGCAAACAGAACATAGGAATGATTTGATGGAGTAATATACAGGTCTGTATTTTAAACAAGTTTAGGATTAATTCAGTTCACCACTAATTCTTTAGTTTATCATTGCCTTAAGTTCGCTGTTAGAATAAAATTACACAGACTGACTTACTCTAAAAGTTCACGTTGACCAGTATCTGATGCTTCCTCGTAGACGTTTAACATAGACTTGGAGACTTTTAGTTCAAAGAGCTGGGAATGTTTTCAACAAACCTGACTTCCAACCTACTCTCTCATTGAAGAGGAGAAAGATAGTGAATAGACTTTCAAGTCCCACCAAGGCCACCCCAGCCCGAGGGTAAATGCAGTGTTGCATGCTTACATTTACAAGGTGTACTTTCTGGATAGAGTGTGTGAGGTAACCCTGAAGGTCCAAGTTCAGGTGGCCGGTCTGTGTGATTTGTATTCTGGAAGCAGTCGTGATTTTCACGTCTTCTTGTTTCTGCCTTCCTGGTTCAGAGCGACGGCTGCCCCGAACCAAAGATTTTCGGAGACATCTCCCCCAACACGATCAGCATGGCTCTGCAGATCCCCCAGTATTTCCTCCTCACCTGTGGCGAGGTGGTTTTCTCCGTCACCGGACTGGAGTTCTCCTATTCTCAGGTTTCTTGTCTGTTGTCTTGTACACCCCTCTCCTACAACCCTGCTTCCAAACATGCTGCTGGGACTTAATAATAAGCGGGAGCAGCCCTGTACTCACAGTGTAAAGGAAAACTCTAGAAATGTGCGTCGATTACAGCAGGTTCTACTGAACATGGTTTTAGAGATTACCCAGTCTTATTTACTGAATAAGAATATTACTGTTTAGGAAATTCCCTGGCGATCCAGTGGTTAGGACTCGATGCTTTCTCAGCCAAGGGCACAGGTTCAATCCCTGATTAGGAAACTGAGACCCCACAAGCCTCATGGTGAGGCCCCCCCTCAAAAAAAAGGAGTATTGCTGTTTAGCATTATGAGTGTCCACCTATAGGTGTCTGAATTCCCAGTTATATGATAGAATCTGGGGCCCTAAGTAGGAAAAACTCTATTAATGACCATTACCAGGGTCAAGATGGTCAATGGCTTCCATGTTCTCAAACAAGCCCATCCGTAACAGCGCTCACATACAGCTCTGTGTCCTCACTGTCTTTAAGATTCACTTGAGGTCTCTTCATAACTCCCAGTAAACCCACCGCTTAAAGTCTCACTCTCAAAAGTTAAAAAATAGTATTGCTTTTGTGAACCTTTTAATAATGAGGCACATGTTGCTGATACCTGGATTAGAGCTTAGGTTCTGCACTGGCTTATCACAATACGGTCAGAGCCGTCATAACCCCCGCATGCCTAGCATCTTCACATTTTGCAGTAAAGACTGTAAATATGAGCTGGATGATCCTTTTCTGCAATGACTTCACAGTCTAGTTAAGGAGATGACTACAACACAGGTGACAAGAGTTTGTTTGGTGAGAAGTTTTGGTGACTTGGCTGGAAAACTCTCCAAAGAGCAAGGTGACAACACAGGGAGCAGCCTCCACTCAGGGTGAAGGCGGCGTCAGGCTGGGTGGCTTTGTTTGAGAATTCTTCTATGGAGATAGAATGGGTTCATCTGTAGATTTCATTAGGATGATAGCTCTGCAAGCATGCAGACAGTGAAGAACAAAGGACTCTTGTGTGCTCACACAACATGAGCATTTGGGAAGTCTCGTCATCCAAGTGATAGTCCTTTTCGCGTTTAAACCAACCCAGCTCTTAATGTGCCTTTTGGGGGGTCGATGGCCTCGTTGAGGACGTCGTTGAGTTAGGTGTGATCTCCTGCTCTGAGCTTGGCGTCTAACTTGGGACTCACTCTGCCTCATTTCCTTCAGGCTCCTTCCAACATGAAGTCAGTACTTCAAGCAGGGTGGCTGTTGACCGTGGCTGTCGGCAACATCATCGTGCTTATTGTGGCAGGAGCAGGCCAGTTCAGTGAACAGGTACGGATGCAAACAGAGATCGCGTGTACCTCTGTCTTATCTGTCGATGACCCTCCCTAGCCGTCTGTATATACACGTGGTCATCTCCGCTAATGGCCAAATAATACACTCAGACCCAGCCAGACAGAGCAGTTCCCTAACACCCTCACGGCCAAGCGTGCGCTCATTCTGCTGCTTTCTCCTTGGTGTTACCGCCGGCATGTAACCAGATGTAACCACGTGTGGTTAACAGGCTGCGCTGTGCTGTCTGTGCTCAGTCGTGTCCGACTCTTTGCGACCCCACAGACTATAGCCCACAAGGCACTTCTGTCCATGGAGATTCTCCAGGCAAGAATACTGGAGTGGGTTGCCATGCCCTCCTCCAGGGGATCTTCCTGACCCAGGGGTCAGACCCAGGGTCTCCCGCATTGCAGGCAGATTCTTTACTGTCTGAGCCACCAGGGAAGTGTGAGGTTAACATATCGACACCCTAATATCATTTACTATCAAAGGAAACTTCTTTTCCTAGTTTCATTGAATGCAGCTTAATGGCTCCAAACCAGGCATGTTATCCAGAAAGTTCCATGCCACTGAAAGTTAAAACCATTCTAAAGTTTGTCATAATTTTTCTCATTTAAAATGAGGGCTTTTCTGGTTCTAGAACTCTATCCCTCAGCACTCAGCATCTCTGCCTCGTAAAAGAGCTGTCCCTTAGCTCATCAGATTCATTACCAACCCCACCAGGACCCACCAGGGTCTATCCTGCCTGCTCATGACCTCACAATATTGCCAAAGGGTAATTTAGAACATTTCAGCACGTTCTTTTACCTTCAAGAGTACTGGCTGGTGTTCTCTTGGTCCAGCCTTTTGCCTTAAGACTTGGGTTTTTAGAGAATCTTTTCTCATTTTCTTATGGGTGTCTGCACTCCAGAGCTGTTAGAAGAATGTTATCATTACACTTGGGCATTCAGCAAAGGCTGGCCATTCTGGATCTGCGGCCATAGCCTACCGATTTTCCCTAACAACTGCATTTCCAACACCTCCGATCTGGATGTCGAAAGAAAAACTACCCGCAGTGTATACATGCATTCTCGTAACCTGTACTGTTTTTGTGTTTTTCCTGCTCCAACTCAAACTCTTCAAAGTGGGCCGAGTATGTTCTGTTTGCGGCATTGCTTCTGGTCGTCTGCGTAATATTTGCCATCATGGCTCGATTCTATACGTACGTCAACCCAGCAGAGATTGAAGCCCAGTTTGATAAGGATGACAAGGAAGATTACCTGAAAAAGAGTAACCCATACGCCAAGCCGGACTCCGTCTCACAGACACAAATGTGAACGTCAGGAAGCAAGCGGAGCCGGGGCTGGGCCCAGGGTGTGCCCAGGGGTCTGTCCCCTGGGGGCAGGACACTCTGTTGGGTGGCCTGTGACGGGGAAGACTTCAGAATTGTGGACCAAACCAAGACAGCTGCTTTCTAAGCAGCCGGCAATGAACCTGAAACTCCAAAAGAAGTTCTTTTGTTTGTTTGTTTTTAGAGAAGTCTTATTTAAAGCGCGCGCATGCACACACACACACTTTTATAACAGAGTCCATACTCTGCCTTAACTCCTTTTCCTAACACACAAATAAAGTTATTTCGGACTAACGTGAAGTTTTGAAATGGTGGCAAGGTTCCACGCTGTTTGCATCCCCACACTCTGTGGAAACAATGTTAAATGAGGGAAAAAGTGAACGCTTAGGCTTTTGAATGGTGCGTATTTATAATAAGGACCGGCTGGTATTGACTGAGAACTCGACCTTCTGTTTTTAGTTGTTTTTCCATTCCCTACCTCTGTGTAAATTATGTATGACTCGAAAAACCACTCAGGTAAAGGCAAGTCATGAGTTTTGGAGTTTCAACGGTATGAAATAAACTCTCATTCTCGAGAGTAATTGTCTGTGTATTGGGGGGCAGGGTAAGAAATCCTTAATGTGCTTCCCGACTATCCAAGTGGTGCCCGCTCTTTGGAATTTCATCAAAAGGTGACAAAAGCATGAACAAAGCAAGGCCCACATACAGGAAATTCCAGAAACAGGAAATGTCAAGGTTTGCTTCTTTTGGTCCTGCTTTTCTCAGGGGTATCTCTAACCTACACTTCTCTTTTATTATTAGAAGCTTCCTATGTGCATATTTCTGTACCATCTCAAAGGGTTTATCTCAATACTCATGAGCATTTTTCTGCTTGAATAAAAATCATTCCAAAATACTGTAAATACTCCCTGCCCAGTCCATCCTATAGATATTTATCATACAACCATTCCCAGGTGTCAGACCCAGAACGAGTCTGCCTTGACACTCTCATAAAAAACAAGCAACAGTTTATTTCAGACACACGCCAAGCTGTGAATGTAGGCACTGGTTCCTGGGTTTGGAGCTTGGATCTCTGAGACACCTCTGCACACGCTGATCATCGCACAGTGGAGAGGGAATGACGCAGAGACAAAGTCCAGAGTGAGAAACGCGAACGCGATGAGCGAAGCTTGCTGAGGGATCTCTTCAGTCCTTGGGAGCAAGTCCCCGGTCTCGACTGAGGAGGCTCTTTCTTCCATGGATATGTCGCCTTTCTCTCCGTTCACCGCGATCCACCAGCTTCTGTCTCCTAGAATGCAGTGGGTTCTCTTTCCCGTCAAAGACAAAAAAAAATCAGATCCTGAGACACTTAGTCCCGACCCACCCTCACTCACACACCCCTCCTGGCAAAGTCCTCTTCGTGTTTGGGATCCAGGCCACCTCCTCCAACAATCGTCCTGTCCCTCAGTTTTGTTACTGATTTAAGTTGCATTGGGCTTCCCTTGTGGCTCAGCCGGTAAAGAATCCGCCTGCAATGCGGGAGACCTGGGTTTGATCCCTGGGTCAGAAAGATCCTCTGGAGAAGGGAAAGGCTACCCACTGCAGTATTCTGTCCTGGAGAATTCCGTGCAGAAGTCCATGGTGTCGCAAAGAGTCGGACGCGACGGAGCAACTTTATCTTCACTTTGAGTCGCATGGACCCTGCTTGAGCCCTCGCCCAAGCTGGGTTCAAGCAGACAAGTAGCGAAACTGAAGCTGAGATCAACAGAGCACAAACTGTGTTCAGTAGCCGAAGAGCAGAGAGGTGGAGGCTGAGTTCACTGGCCAGCTGCTCACCCTGCTGGGGAGAGAGATTTCATTTCAGAGTAAAGACAAAGGGAAGTGAATTCAGGCTGATGATGGGAACGTATGCCATCTGCCCTGGGGGGTGCGGGAGGGCTTTTTCAAGGAAGTGGAGTGCCACTCTGCTTATGCTTTTCTGGTCCTCGGTGTCCGGTCATGGCTGTGAGCTCAGTTCAGTTCAGTTCAGTGGCTCAGTCGTGTCCGACTCTTTGCAACCCCGTGAATCACAGTATGCCAGGCCTCCCTGTCCATCACCAACTCCCGAAGTTCACTCAAATTCATGTCCATCGATTCGGTGATGCCATCCAGCCATCTCATTCTCTGTCGTCCCCTTCTCCTCCTGCCCCCAATCCCTCCCAGCATCAGAGTCTTTTCCAGTGAGTCAACTCGTCGCATGAGGTGGCCAAATTATTGCAGTTTCATCTTTAGCATCAGTCCTTCCAATGAACACCCAGGATTGATCTCCTTTAGAATGGACTGGTTGGATCTCCTTGCAGTCCAAGGGACTCTCAAGAGTCTTCTCCAGCACCACAGTTCAAAAGCATCAATTCTTCAGCGATCAGCTTTCTTCACAGTCCAACTCTCACATCCATACATGACCACGGGAAAAACCATAGCCTTGACTAGATGGACCTTGGTTGGCAAAGTAATGTCTCTGCTTTTTAATATACTATCTAGGTTGCTCATGACTTTCCTTCCAAGGAGCAAGCATCTTTTAATTTCATGGCTGCAATCACCATCTGCAGTGATTTTGGAGCCCAAAAAATAAAGTCTGACACTGTTTCCACTGTTTTCCCATCTATTTCCCATGAAGTGATGGGACCAGATGCCATGATCTTTGTTTTCTGAATGTTGAGCTTCAAGCCAAACTTTTCACTCTCCTCTTTCACTTTCCTCAAGAGGCTTTTGAGTTTATCTTCACTTTCTGCCATAAGGGTGGTGTCATCTGCATATCTGAGGTTATTGATATTTCTGCCAGCAATCTTGATTCCAGCTTGTGCTTCTTCCAGCCCAGTGTTCCTCATGATGTACTCTGCATATAAGTTAAACAAGCAAGGTGACAATATACAGCCTTGACGTACTCCTTTTCCTATTTGGAACCAGTCTGTTGTTCCATGTACAGTTCTGACTGTTGCTTCCTGACCTGCATACAGGTTTCTCAAGAGGCAGGTCAGGTGGTCTGGTATTCCCGTCTCTTTCAGAATTTTCCACAGTTTATTGTGATCCACACAGTCAAAGGCTTTGGCATAGTCAATGAAGCAGAAATAGATGTTTTTCTGGAACTCTCTTGCTTTCTCCATGATCCAGCGGATATTGGCAATTTGATCTCTGGTGCCTCTCCCTTTTCTAAAACCTGCTTGAACATCTGGGAGTTCACGGTTCACATATTGCTGAAGCCCGGCTTGGAGAAATTTGAGCATGACTTTACTAGCGTGTGAGATGAGTGCAATTGTGTGGTAGCTTGAGCTTTCTTTGGCATTGCCTTTCTTTGGGATTGTTGGTAGGGGTATCATTTAATATGCTAATGATGCTAACATAGTAAAATCAGTGTATAATGAGACTCAGGGTCTGTCGGAGATCAGATTCTGCTTCTATCTTGGTCCCAGCTGGTTCCATCTGTTTGTTTGTTTGTTTATAGCTTCCTTATCTCTAGACCCTTTAAACTTTTTGCTCACACCTGTTAAAGGAAGGGTTGGCAGGTTTTGAACAAAAACATGTGCATGTTGCCCTGACAACAGTTTGGCTGTCTCTCTTCTGCACTTCCATCACGCATCCCTTGGGTATTGAGACTGTCTAGCTTTCCCTGAATCGGAAGCTCTCTAACCGGAAGCTCTGTATCCTGTTGTCCATTTAATTTCCAGAAGTTGGTTGGCCTCTCTGTGTTAAATGCCAATTTAAAATCTCTTGGACTGCGAGGAATGAAATGGAAGAGGCTGAGAACTGAGCATTCGGCAGTGATTTGAATGACCTCGTTGACAAAGTCTAGTATGAAAGACGAGCTCTAAGGGACTATGGCTTTTGCCTCCCTGGTCATGTCTACCCCCAACTTACACAGTATGCCTTTGATGGGGGAAACCAGCAGTCACAGCGATGAGCACTCAGCTTCGTTACCCGACTCTTGTCAATGATCCAAGGAGAGCTCCTCCTAAATCCTCAAAAGATACTCTGGTCCTAACCCTTCTTACAGCTGCAGGGTAACATGGGCAACCTTGCAAAGCTCATTTTCCTCTCCTACGAAACGAAGAGAACATGACACAAACAGGTCTTTGCAATCCTTTGTTTCAGGGTGCCTGACACACACCAGGCTTCCAAATGTGGAGTGGAGTCCTGCTCCTCAATTGACTCTGATATTAACACTGAGCATGCTTTCCAGTTGGACAGGAAGCACAACTACGTGATCTCCATTGGCCTTTCAAGGATAAGAGGAAGGCCCGAGGGGCACCAGGGCACTTTGATCATTCGAGGTGAGTTTTTAGACTTCCCTGGTGGCTCAGATGGTAAAGCGTCTGCCTGCAATGTGGGAGACCTGGGTTCAATCCTTGGGTCGGGAAGATCTCCTAGAGAAGGAAATGGCAACCCACTCCAGTATTCTTGCCTGGAAAATCCCATGGGCGGAGGAGCCTGGTAGCTACAGTCCATCGGGTCACAAAGAGTCAGACACGACTGAGCGACTTTACTTTCTTTCTGTCTTTCTTCTTTCAGAGTAAACTTGCTGTGATCTTCCCATTTCTTCCAAACATATTCAAGACTGATGGGAGCCACCATGGGTGTTTTAGACTTTGTTCACAAGACTTTGAACAGTGGCAGGTGTCATGGGCAGGAGTGGCCGGGGAGGGGGGCTACTTGGGGCCAGATCCACGACCTCTGGTCTTCTGCCTTTTCCCTGGCCCCCATTTTTCTGTGCTTTACCCCTTTCTCTAAGTTCCAGGCTGATCGGTGTTTAAGCAAAATAATTCACTAATTTTAACGTTGGCTGTGTTGAAGTACGATCCTATGTGGGTTGGGAGAATGTCTGAAATGGAAATGAATTCCCTGGAAATAGCAGGATTTCATTTCTTTTACCTAAAAGCCAGAATATTGGGGGGTTTTTATGTTTTTTAATTTTTACTTTATATTGGAGTGTTTACAATATTTACTTACAATATTGTGTTAGTATAGCAGAGTAATTAGGTTATTCATATACATATATCTATTCTCTTTCAGATTCTAATCCATGTAGGTTATTATAGAGTATTGAGTAGAGTTGCCTGTGCGTATTATACAACAGGTCCTTATTGATTATCTATTTTATATATACTAGTGTGCATATGTTAATCCCATACTCTCAATTTATCCCTCCCTCTCCCCTTGCCTGTTTGGTAACCATAAGTTTGTTTTCTATGTCTGTGAGTCTGTTTCTGGTTTGTAAATAAGATTCTTTGTATCATTTTTCAGATTCCACATGTAAGTGATACCGTATATTTGTCTTTTTCTGTCTGACTTACTTCTCTTAGTATGATCATCTCCAGGTCCATCCATATTGCTGAAAATGGCATTATTTTATTCCTTTTATGGCTGAATAATATTCCATTGTACATATGTTCCACATCTTCTTTATCCATTGCTCTGCTGATGAGCATTGAAGTTGCTTCCACGTCCTGGCTATTGCGAACAGTCCTGCAGTGGACATTGGGGTGCATGTATCTTTTCAAATTATGATTTTCTCTGGATATATGTGCAGGAGTGGAATTCCTGGACCACATAGTAGCTCTGTTTTTGGTATTTTAAAGGGCCCTCCGTCCTGTTCACTGTAGTGGCTGCACCAATTTACATTCCTACCAACAGTGTCGGAGGGTCCCCTTCTCTCCACACCCTTTCCAGCATTCACTGTCTATAGACTTTTTGGTGGAGAATATTTCAAAAAGTGGTTATAATGTCCACATGAGTCTTATCAGTCTATTCTTGTTTTGCTTCCACATGACTCCATAATGTCGTTTTTTTTTTTTTTTTCTTTTTGGTGGTTCTTTCTTTCTTTCAGGGTACTAAGATATTTATTTTGCGGTCTATATTAGAATTTTTAAAAAGTTACTTCATTAAATGTATGTTCCAGTTTGATTTTTGTTAACCATTGTAGCCATGCATTCTGGACTTCTTTTTTTGAGGCTTCATTTTTTTTTGCTGACAAATAATAGTGGTTAACATTTACTGGACACTGAACATGGGCAGGCCTGTGAAGCACTTTACTGTGTCAAGTATAAGCATGTGGCCTTTGCAACAGCCCTATAGTGTAGATTACTGCTATTATTCTGATTCCACAAAGGAGGAAAAATCAGGAACTGAGAAACCAGGTAATCTGCCCAAGGTCACATCCACCATCTGGCTCCAGAGCCCAGGCCACCAACCACTACACAAACCCACCTCTCAACTGCCAATGCTTACTGGAGAGTATGGATTAAATGAATTTAATCCTTATAATGATACTAAAGAATGTCTTAATACCCCCATTTTAAAGATAGGAAAACTGAGGCATAACCAGCTTAATTAACTTGCCCGTAGCCGTATAGCCAGCACGAACCCGGGCCCGTCTGAGCAGGGACGAGTGCCTGCCTCTCCATCACCAGGCTGTCCAGTCTCCTTCGCGCTGTCAAATGCAGACGTGTGGTGGCAGGGCTGATGTACCAGGTCCGAGAGCAAAGGGGGACCGGACTGAGGGCCTCAGAGAAACACGGTTCACCTGATACCCAGGTGGACACCCAGGCCTGGCCTCGGTGATCAAAAGGGGCATTATAGGGAGGAGAAACTGGGAAGTCCTGCTCTCAAAGGATTACACGGAAAGGATTAAACACATTGCCATCTTCGAGAGAGCCAGGCCCTCCTGTAAAGATCTCCTGCCATCCTGGGACCCCTCCCCAGTCGCTCTGGGGTTTGCACGCCTCCAGCACCAGGGGGAGCCCATCACTGGCTTCTCCGGTGTCCTGGCGATCAGCTCTGAAGCGCCATGCCAGGCCCAGGGTCTCAGGTGTGGGGAAGCCAGCTTGGGAGGTGGGGTGTTGGGGGTGAGCCTCAGAGGTGGGGCCAGCAAGCCACAGCAAGGGCCAGAGAGGAAGAGCAGGCTGTTTTGTTCTCTTTTTTTTCATTGTGGCAAAATACTGGGTTGACCAATAAATTCATAGGAGGTTTTCTATAAGCTGTAATGGGGGGGCACCCAAAAGAACTTTTTGGCCAACCCAATACATACAAAATAAAGTTCACCACTGAGCCATTTTGAAGTTACAGAGTCCAGGGGTGTTATGAGCATCCATGTGGCTATACGACCGTCACCACTGGCCCACTCCAGAACTACTTTCATCTTGCAAAACAAACTTATCCTCATTGAACACCAACTCCCCACTACTCTGCCCCTCCTCCTGCAATTCCCCTTGCAGTCGCCTCCATCCTGTGGTGTCGAGGCTTGGCAGTCTTTCTGGAGAAGTCCTGCGTGTCAGGGGCCTCACCTCACCCCCAATCAAAAGCGATCAATAAGAGAGAACCCGGCTGGCCCAGGGCTCCAAGGGGTGTCAGCAAGGACACGGCCCGCCTCCAGCCCCTGCAGCCTTGTCCCCACTTCCCAAATCCTGCTGACTTCTGACCATTCAGAGCTCCAGGGTTTTTATCTGATGGAATGTTTGGCTTGTGCTAATGAAACTTGGAGGCTCCATACTGTGTGTGCATGCTAAGTCACTTCAGTCGTGTCCAACTCTTTACAATCGCATGGACTGTAGCCCGCCAGGCTACTCTGTCCAAGGGATTCTCCAGGCAAGAATACTGGAGTGGGTTGCCATGCCCTCCTCCAGGGGATCTTCCCAACCCAGGGATGAACCCACGTCTCTTATGTCTCCTGAGTTGGCAGGCAGGTACTTTACCACTAGCGCTGCTTGGGAAGCCCCCGGAGGCTCCACAAATGGGTTTAAAGGGAACAGGCAAGAGATCTGTAAGGCTGCTGTCCTGGTGCCCTCGAGACAGCCTTGCACTGGCCGGGCTCTGTCCTGTTGACTGCCTTTGATCAGGGGTGAGCTGAGGCCCCTGACACGCAGGACTTCACCAGAAAGCCTGCCAGGCCTCCGACATCACAGGATGGAGAACATCCTTGTGCTTTTTAAGGCCAAAGGCCACTGTGGGGCCCTAAGAGCTTTCTACTCGTGCAGGAGTCAGAGGATGGGTTCAGATGGTGGGCCTCTGTGCCTGGGGATTGTCCTGTCCTCAGCGCTGAGTGAAGAAGTGCTTCCCTGGACACTTCCTATCTCATGCGCGGCTCCTAAAATGGTCTCTGCCCCCATCACCACAGGCAAGAGGAGGGAGGTGCAGGCCAACTCACAGAACTCACTCTGACAGGTTCTCAGCTTTGCAATCACCAGCAAAAAGGTGCCAGGAGCCCTTCCCTGAAGGGCCCCTTTGGGCAGAGAGGACGTTCCCAGCTGCCCTCTGCTATCCAGCAGATTTCTATCTCTGTAAGACTCACCCTCAGTAGGCAAACCTGGAGTAAGACTAACCTTCAATCAGTCATCCGTCTTAACTTGGGTCCTTGCTTTGGTTTTCAAATCTGCAAAGAATTCTTCCTACGTCCCATCAGCTACTAATAGCACAGCCCATGTGTGTCCACGAAGTGTTGACGACCTGCAGCAGGCGGCCCAGCTGGGAGCGACGGAGCCCTCACTTGGGAATTCACGCTCTTAGAAGAAGTGAAAGCTCTCCCCCCACCACACCGCTGCCCCTTTTTCCCCTCCCTCCTTCTCTGCAGCCCCCCATCTCCCAGCACCCCCAAGCCAGAAAGAGAGGCCTCACCAGAAACCCAACCCTGATGGCATCTTGACCTTGGACCTCCAGCCTCCAGAACTGTATGTAAGTAAATTAATTTCTGTTGTTGAAGCCACCTCGGTATGTGGCATTTTGAGGCAGCCCAAGCTGACTAATACAGGAGCCACCTGTCCCCGGCTGTGAGGCACGGGGGGTGGGGGGTGTCCCGGGACATTCTTGGGCAAACGGGGACAGGCTGGTCAGCCTAATTTAGGAGACAATGCGTGTAAAGTGTTCGGGCTTCCTACAGTGCCTGGCAAGTGGTAAGTGCGCTATCAATACAATGATTATTTCATCCCTGCAACTATCTAGTCAGCACCTACATGGTGCTCAATGCAGTTTAACACACTAGGGGTACAAAATAGATAAAGCCTGCTGTCGTGGAGGTGGTGAGCATTTACCGAGTCCCCAGACCAGTCTGTGATGGGTTGGATCAGGGATGTGTCAGAATGGGGCTACAAAGCTCGAGCTGGCCTGGGCTCTGGGGAGGTGGCCCTCGGGCACTTCTCTCCGCTGTCCCCCAGCAGAGGCCACCAATCAAGGCCGTCACTTCGGTTGCTTCCTGTTTCTAAGAAACAGAAACCGGAGAATCTGGGTAGCACTGTGGTCCTGGTTAAAGGACCACAGGTGTTTTACCGAATGGCCCTGGGCAAGCCCAGCCCGGATTCTTCCTTTTGACTAAGCAGAAAAGAAAAAAGTGAATTGAAAGTAGCTCAGTTGTGTCCGACTCTTTGTGACTATATAGTCCATGGGATTCTCTAGGCCAGAATACTGGAGTGGGTAGCCTTTTCCTTCTCCAGGGGATCTTCCCAACCCAGAGATCGAACCCAGGTCTCCCACATTGCAGGTGGATTCTTTACCAGCTGAGCCACAAGGGAAGCCCAAGAATACTGGAGAGGGTAGCCAACAAAGGTCTGTCTAGTCAAAGCTATGTTTTTTTCCAGTGGTCATGTATGGATGTGAGAGTTGGACTATAAAGAAAGCTGAGTGCCGAAGAATTGACGCTTTTAAACTGTGGTGTTGGAGAAGGCTTTTGAGAGTCCAACCCTTGGACTGCAAAGAGATCAAACCAGTCCATCCTAAAGAAAATCAGTCCTGAATATTCATTGGAAGTACTGATGCTGAAGCTGCAACTCCAATACTTTGGCCACCTGATGTGAAGAGCTGACTCATTTGAAAAGACCCTGATGCTGGGAAAGATTGAAGGCGGGAGGAGAAGGGGACGGCAGAGGATGAGACGGTTGGATGGCATCACCGACTCAATGGAGTTTGAGTAAACTCCGGGAGTTGGTGATGGACAGGGAGGCCTGGGGTGCTGCAGTCCATGGGGTGGCAAAGAGCCGGACATGACTGAGCGACTGAACTGAAGCCTATCCCGTCTCCAGCGGATCTTCCCCACCCAGGAATCGAACCAAGGTCTCCAGTATAGAGGCGGATTCTTTACCAACTGATCTATCAGGGAAGCCAGGCCGTCACAAACTGCTCTCCTGGAAGTTCCCCAGTTTGGCCACAAGATGGCAGAAGAGAACATCCCTGGGAAAACTTGGGACAACGTGCCAGCTTTTGTAAATGTCGGGAATACCTTATTAGGAATGTTTCATGAATGCGCATACGAAGGTCTCATCATACACTATGTATTTTTTTTTCTAAGCGTTTCATTCTCGGGACTGGCATGAATAGACTGTTCTCTCTGAACTCGGGTACAGATTCCAGCAGGGGTCGCTGTTCCCCGATTTGGCACCAGGCAGCATCAGGAAGCCACTGGCTTTGTGTAATTGGGGGAAAAACTTAAATTTATTTATCAAGCGCGTCAGTGTGCATTATTTAACTTACATCCTCATCCACTCACTTATTTGTACTGTACATATTTATTAAGCTTCTCCCATTTTTCAGACACTGATATAGGCCAGATAAACTAATAAATGTAGTGTCTGGTGCTGATAAGCGCTATGAAGCAAAAAATAAACTAGTGAGGGGTGAAGCCTGATGTTTAGAAGGAACAGCCCAGGAGGGCCTCTCTGAAATGGTGACATCTGAGCAGAGACCTGCAGGGAGTCAGGGAGCAAGACAGGGAAAGAACATTCTGGAGGATCCTGACAAGAGCAGGTGCTTGAGATGGGAATAGGGTTCATGGGTCTAAGAACAGCCAAGAGGCGCCCACTTCCGGAGTGTGGTGAGCGCAGGATGAGGGCAGGGCGACCAGACTGGTCGTGTGGGGCCTTTGGAGGTCGTGATAAGACCTGGGGTTCTTTCCTGTGTGTATCGGGAAGCTGTCAATGGTTCTCAACCTGGGCTGCTCCTTAGCATCATCTGAGGAGCCCCAGTGCCTGTACCTCCCTAGACCCAGATTCAGCATTCCGGGGTTGTAGCCTGGGCATCTGGGTGTTTTTCTAAACACAACAGGGAGTATCAGTGATCAAGGATGACACACAGCTTTCGCTATCATGCAAGAGCACAATAGAAGCTGTCAAAGGCAGTGGCAGCACTCTGAGCCTGTGTGCCTTTCAGGAACAACTTTGGAGCTAGTGAGTGTGTGGAAGCGTGGTGTGGGCCACTGAGAACAACTATTCAAAACTATGAACTTTAAGCTGGAACTCCTGTCTCCCATCAACACTAGTGAATCTTTCCTGGGGAAAAGGCAACTTCTAAAGCACCGTGAGTCACTCGAAGGTGTGTGATGACCAGCGCAGAAAGCAGGATGGTACAGCTGAAACACGGGCGTGTGTCTGTTTCTGTAACTATGTCAGGTGTGTTTAGATGTAAACTCTCCAAGGCACGGTTCAGATTTCCTCGGTGCTGTTAGAACAGATTATCGGGTAGGTATGTTATTTAGTAGTGATTAAGTGCGTGTGAAGCCTTTTGACTGGTCTTTGAAATTTCTATCTCATTGAAATTTTTAAAAATTTCAGAGAATGGTGGGCCCTAAACCATGTGGTTTTAGCAGCAGAGCTAGGAAGCAGCACTGTACCAGCCCTTAGTTAACGGTGGTGTGAGGCTTTCAGTTGCCGTTCCCTTAGGAGCTCAGCAGGATTGTGTGCAGAGTGGCCGGTCACCTGCTACCCCAAGTTCATTTTGACAAGCTAGAGGTGAGGCACCCAGAAAGCCTTCTCACCAGAGATTTGGGTGCATGAAATCTGCCCTCACCCACCTGAATCAAAATGACTGTCCAAACTCTGTACTAATGTAGTATATTCTTTTAATTAACGTTTTAAATCAAATCAGTACATGCAGTCTAAAAAGACAGAGATCTCTACAAGGCTTGTTTTGCAAAATATCAATCCACCATTTTCCCTCCCCCAGCCAATTTCCACTCCCTAGAGGCACCACTTTGAACTGTTTCAAACAGTCTGAGGGTTTATCTCCAAATAGCATGCTTACATAACTACTTGTTGGTTTCTCAGTTTTCAACTGTATATATTAGCTTCCTACTGTAGACCAACGGGATTTAGCTCTTCTTCACAGACCCTGATGCTGGGAAAGATTGAAGGCAGGAGGAAAGGGGAGCGACAGAGGATGAGATGGTTGGATGGCATCACCAACTCAATGGACATGAGTTTGGGCAAACTCCAGGAGATGGTGAAGGACAGGGAAGCCTGGTGTGCTGCAGCCCATGGGGTCGAATAGGACCAGACACGGCTGAGCGAAGGAACAACAACACACATACCTTGGATTTGCTGCAAATGCACACTTGTATCCATCCAATACAGCTTCATTGTAATTTTAGTTAAATTAATATTTAGTTAGATTTATTTATTATTATATTAGATTCATTTAGTTAGATTAATATTAATATTCCAGTACTTCCCTGGTGGCTCAGATGGTAAAGCGTCTGCCTACAGTGCGGGAGACCTGGGTTCGATCCCTGGGTTGGGAAGACCCTCTGGAGAAGGAAATGGCAACCCACTCAAGTATTCTTTCCTGGAAAATCCCATGGACGGAGGAGCATAGTAGCTTACAGTCCACGGGGCTGCAAAGAGCTGGACATGACTAGCGACTTCCCTTTCTTTCTTTCTTTCAATATTCCCCGTCACATTATTCAGTTCAGTTCAGCTCAGTTGCTCAGTCGTGTCTGACTCTTTGCGACCCCATGAATCACAGCACGCCAGGCCTCCCTGTCCATCACCAACTCCCCGAGTTCACTCAAACTCATGTCCATCGAGTCGGTGATGCCATCCAGCCATCTCATTCTCTGTCGTACCCGTCTCCTCCCGCCCCCAATCCCTCCCAGCATCAGACTCTTTTCCAGTGAGTCAACTCGTCGCATGAGGTGGCCAAAGTATTGGAGTTTCAGCTTTAGCATCAGTCCTTCCAATGAACACCCAGGACTGATCTCCTTTAGAATGCCATTTTCACATAAGCTACATATTGTTCTAACACTCGTTTTTACTTCTCTGCACAATACCATAGTTTGGTTTCCCTGGAGTTAATTATTCTTTTAAAAATTTGCTTTCTTCTCTATATATTTTTACTAATTCAGCCTCCAAATCTTCCTTGGTTTAGTAAATTGCCTCTCAAAATGGTCAGATACACTAAATGTTCTATCAGCTTCATCATCTTAAAGAGGTTTCGTCTGGAAGATTCTGAAGAACTCCAATTTGGAAGACAGAGAGAGCCTTTTGAAAGTATCCTGGGGTCCTCCGTGCCTCTCTGCTTTGTCACCTCCTATATTGTGTAGCCCATGTCATTTTTTGTTTGTTTGTTTTCTTGATTCATTGCTTTTTTTTTTTTGGTGGGGAACTTTTCTGTATAGCTTGCTGAGAAATGAAACACGGGAGGGAGATTTTTTTCTAAGGTTTTGAGTGAAAACATTTTTATCTTTCTTCCCCATTTGATTGGCACTGAGCTGGGTGTAGAACTCCAGCCGGAAGCCACGTATCCCGGGGACTTTGAAAGCATGCCTCCATTCGAGCTTTCGGTGTTGCTATTGCAAAGCCCAAGCCGTTCTGGTTATTGATCGTTTGTATGAAAACATGTTTCTCTCTAGAAGGCTGTAGAATCATCTCTTGGATTCTAGTAAATTGAAATTTTTGGTGATGTATATTGCTTCAGCGTCCATTTATAGCCATTATGCTGGCTGCTCAGTTCAGTTCAGTCGCTCAGTCGTGTCCGACTCTTTGCGACCCCATGAATCACAGCACACCAGGCCTCCCTGTCCACCACCAACTCCCAGAGTTCACTCAAACCCATGTCCATCAAGTCGGTGATGCCATCCAGCCATCTCATTCTCTGTCGTCCCCGTCTCCTCCCACCCCCAATCCCTCCCAGCATCAGAGTCTTTTACAGTGAGTCAACTCATCGCATGAGGTGGCCAAAGTACTGGAGTTTCAGCTTTAGCATCAGTCCTTCCAGTGAACACCCAGGATTGATCTCCTTTAGAATGGACTGGCTGGATCTCGTTGCAATCCAGGGGACTGGCTGGATCTCCTTGCAATCCAAGGGACTCTCAAGAGTCTTCTCCAGCACCACAGTTCAAAAGCATCAATTCTTCGGCCATCAGCTTTCTTCACAGTCCAACTCTCACATCGGGGCCTTTTTATCTGGAAAGTCCTGTCCTTGGTTCTGGACATCGTCATGAATTTTAATTCTCTCCCTTCCATATCCCCTGCTTCCTGTGGGTGTGTGCATGTGTGCTCAGTCAGGTCCCACTCTTTGTGACCCCATTAACTGTAGCCCACCAGGCTCCTCTGAGCGTGGAATTTTCCAGGCAAGAACACTGGAGTGTGTTGCCATTTCCTTCTCCAGGGGATCTTCCCAACCCAGGGATTGAACCCACATTGCTTCCTCTAGAACTTCCATTATTTAGATGCTATTCCTCTTGACCAGGCTCTAATTTTCTTATCATTTCTTTCTTATCCTTTCTCTCCTCTCCCTATTTTTTTTATTGTTTTACTTTTGAAAAATCCTGTTTATTTTCCAAATTCCCTATTTATTTTTTCTTAATTCCTACCAACTTTGATTCAAAGAGTCTTTTTAATTATCTAAATTATTTTTGATGGTCTCCAGCATGTCTTTCATGACATGCTGGAGTATCTTCTCTCCTAACTTTTAGACTATGCCCATGGGTATTTTGAAGTATTTTCCCCCTATCTAGTCTCTGGTCCCTCCGTGTTGCTTTTCCTCAAATGTCTTGTGATTCTTGGCCATCAGTTCATGTTTAAGAGAAGGGATCTGAAGAACTGCTTGGAAGTTCTGTGTGCATGGTTTTCATGCTAGGGAAATCTGCATGAGCCATTTTATTGCAGAACCCAGAAGTTGGTGTTTTTAGATATTTGTTGATTCAGACCAGAGTGTGACTGTCCTGAGCTCTGAGTCAGGTGGCAGGGGAGGTAGAGCTTAGCATTCAGTGTATAAACCTTCATTTACATCCTGTGTGTGCCAGCTGTCCCCAAGCCCTTGACTCTGGATTTTACCCTCTCCAGAGACTAAGCCACCAGGGAGGTGCTGGGGAGGAGATGCACCAGCTGTGTAGGAATGGATGGTGCTGCACTGTCCTTAGTTGCTCAGTGGTGTCCAACTCTCTGTGACCCGATGGTCTATAGCCCGCCAGGCTCTCTGTCCAAGGGATTCTCCAGGCAAGAATACTGGAGTGGGTTGCCATGCCCTCCTCCAGGGGATCTTCCCAACTCAGGGATGAAACCCAGGTCTCCCGCATTGCAGGCGGATTCTTTACCATCTGAGCCTCCAGGGAAGCCCCTGAATGGATGGTGGGGGAGCGTAACCGTCTGATTCCACGTGCTGCCCACCTTCCTGCAGGCTCCCCGAGGTGGGGTGCTGCTGATTCCTGCGATGGTGTGCATGGGCGTGTGCGATTTGAGTTGCTGGATAGCTTCCTCCCTATAAAACCTGGAAGCCAGCTCTCTGAATGGGCTAAGTTACTCACCACCCATCTATCTGCTTTTCAGCTTCTAAACTTGTCAATATTGACTTCTCTCCAACTCTTTGAATTGATACATTAAAAGAATTCTTTTTCCACCATCCTCACTGTCGTTTAGTGAGTTGATGGAGTAGATGTAAATGTGTGTACTCAGTCCTCTGTCCAGAAGTCCACTGCCTTCGTGCCCCAGCTCTATAACTGCCGCCTTTCTTCTGATTGAACAGACTTGCTGTCTTTACTCTTTCCAACATCTTATTCCAGACGCCTGGAAAGGCTGCCTTCTCCCCGGGTCTAGTTTAGCAACCTGTTCTTCCCAAGTCCTGCAGAGGTTAGCTCACCCCACACTCTCCTGCCTTTGGACTTCAAGCCGTAAACCAGTCTGTGGCACCCACTCAGGACAGACCTGGTGGGGCTGAAAATCCTGGGGTCCAGGGAGAGTAGAAGTTATTTATCCCTTTAGATATCCTGACACTGAGAACCAGGCGGCCTCAAATCCTAATCTGGCCACCTCACATCCAGAGAACTTGTTTTCTGATTTGTCTTTCATTCCCACCCACCCCCACAGCTGCTTAGACTTAGAAAAAGGGAAAAACACCCTTCGTGTGCTTGTCTTTGACTGCAAGTAAGAGAAATCCCAAGCCACACTGACGGACGTAACGTGGACCTTTTTTTGGCTACGTGCTTGAAAGTCCAAAGATGAGCAGGCTTCCGGGCTGGCTGAGCCAGCTGCTCGGTGATGTCGGCAGCGGCTCCGTTCTTGCACTCTCTGTTTCCTTTCAGCTTTTCCTCTCATTTCATTCTGAAACCGACTCCCCTCAGGGTTATACGGGCCATGCTGGCAGCAGTAGTCCCGCGGTCATGGTCGATTTCACGACATGACAGAGGAGAGACTTTCACCTCAAAGTCCTTCCCTTCATGCGGGCCACCCGCCCACCGACGACTGCACTCCTCGCTGTTAGCGGAATGTGCGCAGCCGGCTCGGGTCCGCGCGGTGGGGAGGCTCCTCAGGAGGCTGGGACAGGGTACTGGAGGCGAGCGCCTTCAAACTAGGGTGGCGGTCATGGGGCCGGATGAGAAGGAAGAGTTCTCAGGGGGACTTCATTTGAGGCGATTGGAAAATCAAGCAGGGGAGCATCAAGGACCAGTGGAGGAGACTTGGGGGCAGGAGAATTTGGAGGGAGAGAAAGACGCCTGGGGGCCTGACATCGCTCAGGCCCTGGTGTGGGTTGAATTGAGTCCCCAGAAGGAGAGGGTGTCCTCACCCTGTTTCCTGGGAACATGACCTGATCTGGACTTGGTCTTTGCAGATGTCATCAAGTGAAGGTGAGGTCATCCTAGAATAGGGTGGGCCCTTTATCCAATATGACTGGATGACTGGTGTCTTTTTTTTTTTTCTTAATATTTATTTATTTGGCTGCACTGGGTCTTAGCTGCAGCATGTGGGATCTAGTTCCCTGAGCAGGGATCGAACCCAGGCTCCCTGTCTTGGGAGCAGAGTCTTAGCCACTGGACCACCAGGAAAGTCCCAACTGGTGTCTTTCTAGGAAGAGAAGGGATGCAGAGACACAGCGTCATGAGGAAGGCAGAGACTGAAGTGAGGCAACTACAAGCCCATGCTGCCCAGGCTGGCTGACCGGCAGGACCAGAAGTTAAGGGAAATGTCTAGAACAGAGTCTCTGCTAGAGCCTCCTGAGAGAGCCTGGCCCTGCCAACAGCTGGCACTTGACTATTAGACTCCTGGACTCAAGAGCTTTAAGAGAATGAAGTTCTGCTTTTCTAAGCCACCCAGTTGGTGATAATTTGTTACGGCGGCTCTAAGAAACTCACACCCACCCCAGCAGACAACAGACGGCACCAGCAAGGTGGGGAAGTGAGACGAGTCTAGAGGAACCAGAAGGAGAAAAGAGTGTGGGTGAGGCTTGGGGGAGATCACATCGATCAAGAACCTGGCTGTGGTGGAGACCTTACCAGTGTGAGACTGAAGAAGGGAGCAGGTCCTGGAACCCGGAGCAGGCAGCCCAGCTGGGGGGGAGGGCTGGGGCCCTTGGAGGAGGGGATGCGGCCAGCCCAAGACCACCAGGGGGGAGAGATGCCCTGACCTCCCTCTCCACCCCCCAGCTTCCCACTGGCTGAACCCAACCAGAGCAAGGCAGCCCGGTGGGCAGTTCACCTAGACAGTCTCCTGCAGCACAGGGCAGACGTGGGGTGGGGTGGGGTGGAGAGAATGGACCCAGAAAGGCCCATGGAAAATATTCCTCAGAAAAGAATGGAGAATGTGGTTTTAGCTGGAACCTTCTGATGGGCTTCCCCATTGGCTCCGTGGGTAAAGAATCTGCTTGCCATGCAAGAGACTCAGGAGACATGGGTTCGATCCCTTGTCGGGAAGATCCCCTGGAGGAGGGCATGACAACACACTCCAGTATTCTTGCCTGGTGAATCCCATGGACAGAGGAGCCTGGTGGGCTACAGTCCATGGGGTTGCAAAGAACCTTCTGAGAGAAACCACAAATAGGCTGGTTCCCTAACCAGCTGACGTGAACTAGCTTCTTGGTTCCTAGCTGGAACCAAGCTGGAATGGGTCTTGGGGCCAGGGGCATGGTGTGGGGCTGGGAGGCCACACCTCCCATTCCAGCTGCCTGCTCCAGACCCCCTCATGGGTCTCACCTGACTTCTGTTCCAGCCTCTACAAAAGGTTACCGTGCCTGGGACCATATTCCCAATAACTCGGCACTCCCTTCACATTTCAGATTTAGGCTTGAAACAACAAAAGGCTAGCATATTACCTTGGAATCACTCAGACCCTTTATTATGGCATAAAAGGCAGAGTGTTTAATAGGCAAATAAAATAATGAGAATTGAAAACTATACCTTGGAATAAAGCAAATAACCAAATTCCAGTTAAAAACAAGACTGCTGTGCCCTCTGTTTTTGTGGGGTTTTTCGGTTTGTTTTTATTTCAAATTTGAGCTTTTTTACAAAGTTTTCTGTTGTTTGTCATATTTTGCATTAATTTGTCATTACGAGAAGATAAAGTTATTTGGGTTCTACACATATCCAGAAAATGAAAAGCAAATGAGAATTTTTTTCTACTTAATTCTGAATTGCCTCAGTGGCCTGTTTTTACAGAGTATTTTATATAACAGCTCCAGTCAACATTAATCTGTGAAGTAAACATTTTCAAGGGCAGAGGACTCAGAATTATAGTTCTGATATAGAACAAAGCCATCCATTACTATCCCTTCTGCATAAGTCTTTCATCCTCATTAAATTGTAAAAATGATGAAGTGGTGGCCTCCATGAGAAATGTAAAGTGTTTTTTAATGAAAAGATACATTTGAGGGAGAGGATTTTATTTATAGACGGTCATAACCATATTCATCAAGTTAATGGAGCCATGTTGGATAGGTGTCCAATAAATCATTCCTATTTTATAAAAGCTATCCTGAGCTTCCTCACCAACAGATCTGCACATATTAAAATGGCTAGAGCTGGGATTTGTGGGGGCCAAATCACCATTACAAAAAAGAAATAATTATTAAAGCAATTGCTACCATTTATTGAGCTCTTCGGAGAAGGCAATGGCAAGCCACTCCAGTACTCTTGCCTAGAAAATCCCATGGATGGAGGAGCCTGGTAGGCTGCAGTCCGTGGGGTCGCTAAGGGTCGGACACAACTGAGCGAATTCACTTTCACTTTTCACTTTCACATATTGGAGAAGGAAATGGCAACCCACTCTAGTGTTCTTGCCTGGAGAATCCCAGGGACGGGGGAGCCTGGTGGGCTGCCGTCTATGGGGTCACACAGAGTCAGACATGACTGAAGTGACTTAGCAGCAGCAGCAGCAGCAGCAGCATTGAGCTCTTACCGTACCTGATCCACACACATGAATTCATTGACTCTTCACGACAGCCCTTTGGGGTCTGCTCATTTTACAGATGGGACCCAGGCCCTGTCCAATGACAGGCCATGTTTTGGCCACAATGCTTTTCATCCTGCTATTGAAAAAGGGTTTTCTCCCTTTTTGTGTAAAACAAAATTCAAGATATGATTTTAAGAAAAGCTACAGTTCAAGTGCAAACTGATAAGAACCTGGATTACAAGTTCAGTTCAGTTCAGTTCAGTCGCTCAGTCAGGTCCGACTCTCCGTGACCCCACGAATCACAGCACGCCAGGCCTCCCTGTCCATCACCAACTCCCGGAGTTCACTCAACCTCTTGTCCACAGAGTCAGTGATGCCATCCAGCCATCTCATTCTCTGTTGTCCCCTTCTCCTCCCACCCCCAACCTTTCCCAGCATCAAAGTCTTTTCCAGTGAGTCAACTCGTCGCATGAGGTGGCCAAAGTATTGCAGTTTCAGCTTTAGCATCAGTCCTTCCAATGAACACCCAGGATTGATCTCCTTTAGAATGGACTGGTTGGATCTCCTTGCAGTCCAAGGGACTCTCAAGAGTCTTCTCCAACACCACAGTTCAAAAGCATCAATTCTTCGGCGATCAGCTTTCTTCACAGTCCAACTCTCACATCCATACATAACCACGGGAAAAACCATAGCCTTGACTAGACGGACCTTTGTTGGCAAAGTAATGTCTCTGCTTTTTAATATACTATCAAGGTTGGTTATAACTTTCCTTCCAAGGAGTAAGCGTCTTTTAATTTCCTGGCTGCAATCAGCATCTGTAGTGATTTTGGAGCCCCCCAAAAATAAAGTCTGACACTGTTTCCACTGTTTTTCCATCTATTTCCCATGAAGTGATGGGACCAGATACCATGATCTTTGTTTTTTGAATGTTGAGCTTCAAGCCAACCTTTTCACTCTCCTCTTTCACTTTCATCAAGACTGACCATGAAAATACAAAAAAAAAAAAAAAGAAATCTTCAAAAATGAAGTCAGTGAAATCTTCAAAAGTGAAGTCATTCACCCTAAATGACTTTGTGAAATTGTTGTTTCAGTCACTAAATCATGTTTGACTCTGTGACCGTGTGGACTATAGCCCACCAGGCTTCTCTCCATGGGATTCTCCAGGCAAGAATACTGGAGTGGGTTGCCACTCCCTTCTCCAGGGGATCTTCCTGGCCCAGGAATCGAACCCGCATCCCCTGCACTGGCAGGCAGGTTCTTCACTACTGAGCCACCAGGGAAACTTGTGAAACTAACACTCATGTAAAAATGCAAGTTTTGAAATTAACACTCGTATAAAAATACAAGTTCCTGTTTGACTAATTAACATTGGGGACTAGATGAACTACTTCTGAAGCTGACATGAACAAATAAACATACAAGGATACCAGAAAATCCTAAACAAGAAGACCACCGAGGAAAGACTCCCCTACAGGACAATGTCAAGAACTGGGAAGAGTGGGAGATTTTACCCTTCTTAGGAGCCAACAAGCTACCCCACCACAGTTTCATGATGCTGGTAGAAGACATGAGATCCCTCGGTAAATCTGAAGTGTCAGCATTAGCAACATTTTCCTGTGTAGGTTCCCCAAGCCTTAATCCCCGGAGTGACTTGAAGAGGGCCAGGTGGGTTGCGTGAAAGGAGAGAGACCCTGCGCTCAGGAAGCCTGAATCTTTCACGAGAGGCAGGACCACGCATACCTGTTGCTTCCAGGACACACTGCCTCTGTCTCCCAAGTCTGTCTGCTATACACATATCCTTGAAAGACAGCCCAGAACAAAGGCGTCTTCAGCTCAAAAGATGTGCCAAAATGCAAGAGACCCAAAGGCGACTGTCTCCTGGCAGATCACACATTATGCAACTCTATAATTAAAACAGGAAATGTGGGTCATGAAAAGACAAACCAATGGAATGGGACATAAAGATCAAAACAGACCCAAATAGGGCTCCCCTGGTAGTCCAAGTGGTTAAAAATCCTCCTTGCAATGCAGGGGACACCGGTTCAATCCCTGGTCCGGGAAAATCCCATATGCTGCAGGGCAACTAAGTCCTGGAGCCACAACTGCTGAGACCACACTAAGCAACTAATGAAGCCCACGGGCCTAGAGCCGGTACTCCACAGCTAGAGAAGCCAGTGCGAAGAGAAGCACTGCAACTAGAGAGTAGCCCCGGCTCTCTGCAACTAGAGAAAAGCACTTATGCAGCAACGAAGACCCAGCGCAACCCAAAAATAAATAAATAAATAAATACATTAAAAATAGACCCAGATATATGGGAATTTAGAATTTGATAAAGCTGTCGTATCAAATCATTGGGGCAAAACATGGCTTTTCAACAAATGGTGTTAGGAAAATAGAGGAATTATCTGGGGGGAAATTAAGCTGGCTCCATACGTCACAATCAGAGAAGGCAATGGCAAGCCACTCCAGTATTATTGCCTAGAAAATCCCATGGATGGAGGAGCCTGGTAGGCTGCAGTCCACGGGGTCGCTAAGGGTCGGACATGACTGAGCAACTTCACTTTTCACTTTCACACATTGGAGAAGGAAATGGCAACCCATTCCTGTGTTCTTGCCTGGAGAATCCCAGGGACTGGGGAGCCTGGTGGGCTTCCGTCTATGGGGTCATACAGAGTCGGACACGACTGAAGTGACTTAGCAGCAGCATACGTCACAATATACTCTGAATAAGTTCCAAAAGAAGAAGGTATTTAATCACTTTAAAAAATGAAAATGTGGAATTGTGTATATCAAAGTAATCATTTATATATGTAATATATATACTACCTCTGGGAACCTTGGCTTTATCTGAAACTTTCTACTCTTTTAAAGGCTAGTAAATATAGAAAGAATGATAGAGTGAGACACCTCGCCATTTTGAACCATCATCATATTGACTGATGAAAGCTAAAATTATCGACGGTGCGAAAACCACTGAATGAAAGCTTGGAGAATTTGATGGCAAATTCTATATGTCAGCTTCACTGAGCCAGATATTTGGTGCAACACCAGTCTAAATGCCATTGTGTAGGTATTTTTAAAGATGAATTAACATTTAAATCCGTAGACTTTGAGCAAACCAGATTATCTTCCATAATGTGGGTGGGCTTCATCCAACAAGTAGAAGGCAGATGGAGAAAAAGACCGAGGTTCCCAGAGGAAGTAAGTTTTCTGCCTCTAGGCTGCCAGCCTGCCCTGCGGAGTGTGGACTTGACAGCCTCTGCAACTGAGCAGTTCCTTAAAATCAGTTTCTGTCTCTCTATGGGTGCGCAGGCACAGACGCTCAGAAGCATGTCCTGCTGGTTTAGTTTCTCTGGAAAACCCTAATACAATGGTATATGCCCACATTTAAAATCGTTATTAATTACAAAGGAATAAAAGGAAACTTTGCAGTGGAAAGAGCTGGAGGGCAGTTTTGGTTTTGGTGGAGGGTTTTGGCCACACTGTGTGGCATGTGGGATCTTAGTTCTCCAACCAGGGATTGAACCTGTGCCCCCATGCATTGGAAGGGGGAGTCTTAACCACTGGACTGCTGGAAAAGTTCCTGGATGGCAGTTCTTTGATCACCAATAATGAGAAGAACCAGTATCACAGCCCCCCTGAGGTGATGCTCTGAGAAGGATCCAAGAGCACTGATGTAGAAATCCTGCCAAAAATGAATGACCCGATTCTAATCAGGAGGGAAGATGACTGTAATCACGAGGAAACAATCAGAGACAAAATGGAGGCAACTTCTGCAAAGCAAATGGCCTGTCCTTTTCAAAAATGCCAGTGGCATTGAAGAAAAGGGCTGAGGAACTGGTCCAGATTAAAGGAGAGTAGGGAGGTGTGACAACTAAATAAATACGAAGCATGATCCTGGACGAGATCCTGGATCAGAAAAAAATTAAAGGATATTACTGGACAGTTGGTTAGATAATAGGATGGCATTGTTAAAATATCTCCTGACTGACTAGTTGTACTATAATTAGGTAAGAGAATGTCTTTGTTCTTACAAGAGAAGGGGAGGGAGAGAAAGCAGGAAAGCAAAAGTGAAAATGTGTGAAATTGACTAATTGGTGAATTCAGGTAAAGGGTATATGGAGTTCATTATATTATTCTTGTATCTTTTCTGATGTCTGAGATTCTTTTCCAGGATAAAAAATTTAAATTTAACGAAGAATACATAAACATTGTAAACATTTTAATCAAATGTTAATAAGCCTGCTTTGAAAAGACAGAAGGATTTCCAATTCATTTAATTACATGGCCAAAAAAAAAAAAAAATCTTGAGCCTTCCTGCCGCTATTCTAGCCACCTAATCAAGATGAAGTTAGATGCTGCGGCAGGAAGCTTTCTACTTGCCCTCCCCTAGTTATCTGATACCAGTTCCCATGGGGGCCCCTCTCCCCATAACTGATACAATGGGTATCATCTCAAAGCCAGGTATTATGAGGCTTGGTACAAGAGCTGTTTTTAAAAAATGCATGTACCTATGATATGTTTTTCTTCCTTTCCCTGTTTATTTTTAAAGATTTTTTAAATTCCAGCTTATTTTGGCTTAAAGCTCTGATCCAGTCCCTATTTCCATCCTTAATATGGCAGCCCTCCCATCACTATGGGGTTTCAGCTCAGGCAAAATCAGGAGCAGAAACAGCCCATCCTAGAAACCTGGGACTCAGCCCAGGGAGGGGCACACAGTGAAAGAAAGTTCTCGTCGGAGAAACTGACAACAGCCAGTAGGCGCACAGGCCCAAGCTCAAGGTTTCAAGGTTGGCTTTGGAGACCCTCAAGACTTAGCAGACAAGGCAAGGTCCCAGCCCCAGAGGATCTCCGGACAAAAGAACTCAGAGCAGAAGTGAGGCCAAGATGAGGGTCTGGGTGCTAAACTGCTTATCCAAATAGGGCTGTGCTGTGCTCAGTCACGTCCCACTCTTTGCAACCCCACAAACTGCAGTCCCCCAGGCTCCTCTGTCTGTGGGATTCTCCAGGCAAGAATACTGGAGTGGGTTGTCATTTCCTCCTCCAGGGGATCTTCCCCACCCAGGAATCAAACCCGTGTCTCTTACATACTCTGCATTGGCAGGTGGATTCTTAACCACTAGCACCACCTGGAAAGTCATGGTCTCAAAACAGAAGTGCCTGGGGCATGGGTGTCCGGTGAGCTGCAAAACCAACTTTGTCAGGAGCTCTTGAGCTCACAATTCCTTCAGCTATTTGGGTTACCCTTTGATATTTGCCTCATTGTCCTTTCCTCACCCCTCCCCAACTTCCCCATGGACCAGCCATTCAGAACTGTGCAGACTCAGTCTGACGGAGTCCTCGGTGACTACAGATGCACTGAATGTTCATTTTCGCTGAATGGGCATGACTGAGTGTTAAAATTGATACCTGGTTGATGCTGAAGTAGGATATCAAAAACCAAGTTCATGGGTTCCCCCCCCAAAAAAAATCTGACATATCCTCAAAAACAATTTGATTGTTCTTACAATGTTATATTAAAAATTTTAGAAGTTAATTTTTTGAATTTGACATTTCACTGTTGAAACAATTTCTCTTGTGGTCACAAAAGTACATTTTCCTGATATTAGTCACCCACTTTCAGTGGAACTTGGTGGAGGGAGCAAGATTTTTTCGTCTGAGTTTTGCAGGTTCTGTGTGCTCAGTCCATTCAGTCAGGTCCGACTCTTTGTGACCCTATGAACCATAGCCTGCCAGGATCCTCTGTCCATGGGGTTCTCCAGGCAAGAATATTGGAGTGGGTTGCCATGCCCTCCTCCAGTGGATCTTTCCCACCCAGGGATTGAACCTGCATTTCTTATGTCTCCTGCATTGGCAGGCAGGTTCTTTACCACTAGCACCACCTTTGCAGGACAAGGTACTGATGCTGATAATGCTGTCACCAAGTATTAAGCTTCCCTTCCTCTCCAGTGGCAAGTGACAAAGGTAAAGATTTATTTATTCTTTAACACCTGAACCTAGAGATTGATCCATGGAAATGATGCAAGCTCACTGAAGCAGTCCTGCAGACTGAGACCTTCTCAGTGCTCTGAGAAGGATGCTTTATTACACATTGATGTGTTATTGAACCAAACCCGGATCCGTTTGCCCTCCAGCAGTCAAGCCAATCTACTGACACAGTGGTGGTGAAGGAAAGTGCAGCATTGTTTGCAGGGCACCAGGCAAGGAGTCCAAGGTAGCTTGTGATCAAACCGCACAAACTCCCCCATGAGGTTCAGGCAAGCCTTTTCACAGGGAAGGTGAGGAAGGCCAGTTCCAGCTCGTGTACTGTTCTCTGATTGGTTGATGGTGAAGTCATGGGGCGGGGTCACAGGGGTTATCATGATCAATCCTTAGGAGCCAGTAGGTCTGGGGGCTTCATGCTCCTGGTCATCAAGTAGTTATGTCTTCCATTTTAGCACCTGCAAAACAACTCAGAAAATGTGCATCACATCCTGTTATTATCTAGATACTTCAGAGAGGGGCAGGGGATATGAGGGAGGGGTCTGTCCCAGGAAGGCCCCATAGAGTCCTGCTCCCTTACAGATGCCTACTCATATTCGAGAGTAAGTATTCATGGGTAACAATAAATGTGAACAGCATTTCTTGTATCACTTGCATCACCCAGTTGACTATAGTTAATGGGAACCTAGGCACCTGAGGTCAGGGAGCCTGAAAAGACAAAGAAGTTGGCTCCAAAGATCCCCCTGACTGCATAGCTGAATCATAGATCTGGGTTAAGAGCCAGGGCTAAGCCACCCTCGCAGGCTTATCTGCGATTGGGTATTTTTCAAGAAAGCCTTCCTGGTCTCTGGACTGAACCGTCTTCAGGATGGTGAGGTATAGCAGGATTAGACCACATGCCAGGTGACTCCTGCTGTACTCAGTCATGTCCGACGCTTTGTGACCCCGTGGACTGCAGCCCACCAGGCTCCTCTGTCCACGGGATTCTCCAGGCAAGAATACTGGAGTGGGTTGTCATTTCCTTCCCCAGGGGATCTTCCTGACCCAGGGATCGAACCCGCGTCTCTTGTGTCTCCTGCATTGGCAGGTGGATTCTTTACCACTAGCGCCAACTGAGAAGCCCCAGGTGACTCCTGGGGACCCACTCAAGCCTCTCTGGGGGCTGGATGGCTCCGACCCCAGCCCCACACACAGCTCCAAATATTTGTTCTCTCTCTAGAAACACACACAGGCAGGATCTGTGCTGTGTCCACACCATCAGAACAATGCTCTTCACAAAGCTGACCGTCACCCCATTTCTGTGGAAAGATGAATGAGTGAAGGAATGAATGGATGGCCAATGGCAGCAGGGGCCACATTTTATTGAAGGTCAGACCAGCCAATCACCTGCCTGAGGACGTCCGGCCAGGACCAATCTGAAGGCGGAGAGTTTGACCTTAAGATTTACTGGAGATCTTTTCTTGAGCTCTGATTGCTTTGCTAGAAAACTCACCTGGGGGCTCCTGGGGAAGGTTTTAGAAAAGCAGGAGGTTAGAGGGAGGCGGGGTGGGGGTGGGAGTCGGCATTTCCAGACGGCGGTAGGTTGCAAAGAGACTCCTTGGAGGGAAGGGGAGAAAACGGGTGTGCTTAAGGCTTACCCCCAACCCCCCCGGCCCGGGCCCCGGCCCCGGCCCCGCCCCTTGTTCCGGCAGCTCGCGTTCTCCTTTGCTTCCCGCTGCAGCCCCAGCGGCAGCCCTTCCAGCAGAGCGTCTTAAATTGCTGTTGAATGGCTCTGACTCACCACCTGACGCTCGGTTTTCTTTTTTTTTTTTTGCTCTCATTTTCCATTATAGAAACCTTAGCTTGTGAGTCAGGATCAGAGAGAAAAACGTGAGCCCGGCCGAGGGTGGGGGCGGGGAGGGCGTAAAGGCTGCGTGGGGGGCGAGGAACTGAGACAGAAGCCCCCCGGTGAATCCCCGCTTTGCCCCGAGGGTTTCTCTCGCCAGGACCGCGGAGCCCCCTGCCCTCTCTCTGGCTGCAGGGGGCGGGGCGGGGGCAGCTCATCCGAAAGGGGAAACCGCACCCACACCCGCGGGGTTTTCCGCCTGCCGTGTCCTTGCCGGACTGGTCTCTCTGAACCAGGAGTCCCCGACTCCTGAGTCAGCTGTGGGTGGTTTTTTGTTTTTTTAATTAAGGTATAGTTGATTCACAATATTACATTAGTGCCAGGTGTACAACATTCCGATTCAATGTTTTTATAGGTTATACTTCATTTAAAGTTATTGCTAAATAATGGCTGTTTCCTTGTGCTGTGCAACATACACTCGGTGCTGACCTGTTTTATACACAGTGGTTTGTGTCCCTTAACCCCCTTCCCCATCTGGCCCCTGCCCCCTTCCCACTCCCCACTGATAATCACTAGTTTCTCTGTATCTGTGAGTCCCTTTTGCATACATTAATTTTTTTTAGATTACACATATAAGTGATGTCTCCTTGAGTGCTCAGTCACTCAATCCTGTCCGACTCTTTGCAACTCTGTGGACTGTGGCCTGCCAGGCTTCTCTGTCCATTGGATTCTCCAGGCAAGAATACTGGAGTGGGTTGTCATTCCCTCCTCCAGGGGATCTTCCCAACCCAGGGATGGAACCCAGGTCTCCTGCATTGCCAGGCAGATTCTTTACCACCGAGCCACCTCAGAAGCCCCCATGTAAGTGATAGCACAGAATATTTGCCTTTGTCTGACAGGGGTGGCTTTTGTAAGGGCAAGTATAAGTTAAGAATAGAGGCTTAATTCCTGTAGCTGAAAGGGGGGAAAAGCCTTCTCCAACCTCTCCCTTTTCTTTCAGAATTTCTTTTTCTCTGTCCTTTCAAACTTGGGTAAATCGTTTTATTGGTCAAGGAAGCCACTTGCCAATCTTATGACACAATTGTTTCCTCCAGGGCCTGGAGCTGTCCCTTTGCAAAGTCAGGGAAGATAAGGCCCTGGCTTCCAGTGTCGGGGAGAAGATGAGCCCGAATTGTCATCTGACTCTTCGTTGTGAAACCTGCAGATGTAATCCATGTACCCACTGAGCCGCCTAAGAATGAGGCTACTTCCTGTCTGCATCCCTTCAGCAGACTGCCTGCCATACCCATCACATTCTGGTTTAACGCCTGCTCAACAGTCAAACTGTTTTCTTTATCTTCTGCCATCATGGAGAGGTTTTCGGGGTTAGGAGCAGATTTTGTTCTAATTCTATTCCCCACACTTTGCACAGCACCGGGAATGAATCTCATGTCAGGGACAGGCAGAGACATGAATCCTCCTATTGACCCGACGAAGGCAGTCCATGCCCAGCGGTCTGCGGCTTCTCTCCCAAAGTTTTCAGCTGCTGATTTTTTTTAAAGATTTATTTATTTTTGGCTGTGCTGGGTCTTCGTTGCTGTGGGGGGCTTTTCTCTGTGGCGAGCGGGAGCTACTCTCTGGTTGCGGTGCGTGGGTCTCATTGTGGGGGCTCCTCTTGTGGTGGAGCTCGGGTTCTAGGGCTTCAGTAGTTGCGGCACGTGGGCTCAGCAGTTGCCGTTTCTGGTCTCTAGCGCATAGGCTCAGTAGTTGTGGTGCATGGACTTAGTTGCTCCTCGCCATGTGGAATCTTCCCAGATCAGGGACAAAACGCAGTCGCCCGCATTGGCAGGTGGATTCCTAACCACTGGCAGTGGTGGTTTAGTCCCTAAGTCGTGTATGACTCTTGCGACCCCACGAACTGTAGCTCGCCAGGCTCCTCTGTCCGTAGGATTTTCCAATCCAGAATGCTGGAGTGGGTTGCCATTTCCTTCGCCAGGGTATCTTCCCAACCCGGGGATCGAACCTGGTCTAATGCACGGCAGGCAGATTCTTTACTGACTGAGCCACCAGGGAAGCCCAGGGACCACCAGGGAAGTCCCCAGCTGCTGAATTTCTTACTTGTGGGTTTTGAATTGTAGGCAGAACATGCTCTGTGAGCATCAAAATATTGAGCCTAAGTCTATAGGAACGGAATTTTATAAATGTCCCAAGATGGTTGCTGATGGCCCACGTGTTTTGAGTTCATCTCCCACCTGAGAGGCCAGGTGGCCGGTGAAAGCCCTAGGAATTGTGTCACTCCACGTGACACCAAATCCCTTGCTACCTCGTCCCTGTGCAGCCTGCCCTTGGCTGTGGCTGTCCTCTGAGCAAAGCAGTGAAATCAAAGAGGCCCTTCCGCTGCACAGGACATAATTACCTGACCCAAGATACTCCCCTCCCTTACTTCCAGCATTCTTTCCCTGAGTCACACCCCGGGACTCTCAGGAGTTGCAGCTAAATGAGCTTTAATCAGCGTCTTCTTTAGAGACGCAGAAGCACCTGGGAAGGCATTGCGGGGTGCGTCACACCTTAACCGGATTGCTTTTTGCAAATGTCCAGGGAGACCTCACACTTACGGAGCTTTGCCAGGAGGAGGTGAGGACTGAAGATGTGTTAAGAAAACTGTTGTTTTAGAGTTAGGCGTGTAAATATGGGGAGAAGGGGCACCGTGGGGAGGGGTCTCTTAGGACATTGCTGTGCAGTCCAGGAAGCCAGCCAACTGTGTACGTCAGACTTGTAGGAGGTCAGGCCAGTAACTCTAGCAACCAGTCCAGGAAGCAATAATCATTCTAGCAATTGGGCAAAAAAAAAAAATGGCCGGGACTCGCTCAACAACTGCCAGCTTCCTAATTTTTGTTCTCACTTCCAACTAGCAGCCAACAGGAGAAAGCCAAACGTGGCCCCCAACCAATCACATAGGAGCTCCGCTCCTACTGGCCCGCCCCCAGCTTCCCACGGCCAGCAGCCTCCAATCAGGGAGGAGCCTTCCTGTTCTCTAAATCTTTCCCACCCCTCTGCCTGCCCTTGAGTCTCTGCCAAAGGCAAGTGTTGGCTGCTGCCTCCCTCGCTACAGCAAGAGCTGACTTGATAGCCTCCCTCTTTCTCTTTTCAATTTCAGTGAAAGTTGCTCTTTGCAACCCCTTGGACTACACAGCCCATGGAATTCTCCAGGCCAGAAAACTGGAGTGTGTAGCCATTCCCTTCTCCAGGGGGTTCTTCCCAACCCAGGGATGGAACCTAGGTCTCCTGCATTGCAGGTGGATTCTTTACCATCTGAGCCATCAGGGACACCCATTTGGTTGCTCTTTATTTCCACTAAAGTCAGACCAGCTACTCAAGTTTCTTAAGAGAGAAGGCTCCATCCAGGGTGGGGGATGGGTAGAGTGAGTGAGCGCAGTATCCACCTCTCCTTCCAGGGTAGGTCCCTCTGATGCATCCAGGGGGCTAGAGATGCTTTTAAGGACCAGGACATCGTCTGTGGTCACCACAGGAAGAGGCTATGAAAGATATTTTGCCATGTGCCAACTTGGGCCTGAAGATCTTCTTTCCAGAATCCTCACTACCCTCCCCCATGGGCCGGCCACCTCATCCCAGCCTGCCTACCCCAGGGGTGGGGTGGGGGGATGACCAGATAGAGGTCTGGGGTGGTTTTCACTTGTCTTGGAATCATCTACTCAGTGTGGGTGCTCCGGTTACTGAGCCATCAAATCTGTGGGCATCATTTTGGAGTTTCAGGGGAAGTGACTCTCTGGCCCATCTCCTTTGGAAGCAAACAAAATTCCCCCTGGAAGTCACCCTGCGGAGCTGTAGGCGGTGTGGCAGGTGGCAGTACAGGCTGGAGGCGGGAAGGAGAATGCTATGGAAGACCATAACAGCATCGGTGGGATTATGCTTGGCAACTGCTTGGGGTAATCTGATGGCTGGTGAAGCAATGATCAGATACAGGCAGCCCGAGCACCACCTTCAGAAAAGAATGAATCAGGTTCCCCGTAGACACAGTGAATTAAACCTTGTGGAACAGAGTTTCATGTGCTTTTCCAGCTCTTCCTTCACAAAGTAGAATAACTTTCCCTGAAACTATTCAGAGGAGGTGTCCCCTCCCCTGCCTTCATCCTTTATGCTAAAGCCTCAGGAAAAAGACTCTTATTGCCTTAAAGCTGATTCCCCCATATTTTTGAGAATGTCACCTCAGCCATATCGGATGTTCTGGGGGTTATAAAGAAGTCTCCCTGAGCAAGCCCCAAAGTATCTGCACCCATCAGAGACTAGATGGGACACTAAATGTCCTCGCTAACTCCAGCACTGTTCTCGTGTTGATTTGGCTTTGGTTTTGTTAATGTCCATAGACATCCTGTAGACGTTACAGAGTTAAAGCACTGGGATGAAAGGAAAATGAAGTCGCTCAGTTGTGTCTGACTCTTTGTGACCTCATGGACTGTAGCCCACCAGAAAGCTCTGTCTGTGGCATTCTCCAGGCAAGAATACTGGAGTGGGTTGCCATTTCCTTCCCCAGAGGATCTTCCTGACCCAGGGATCGAACCCGGGTCTCCTGCATTGCAGGCAGACTCTTTACCGTCTGAGCCACCAGGGAAAAGAAAGGAATCTACAAAGCAAATGCCAACAGGCATCTGTGTGCTGAGGCCCTGGGTCAGAGGAGTGTTTAGACTTAATCTTGTCATCAAAATGTGGCCCAAAATGGACACAGAGCTTTCCCAGTTGGATGCTAACAGCAGTCATGTTCGCTTGGTTTGAGAATGTTCTCAAATGACACCCATGTGACCACTCAGCCTGGTGAAGGCTCTGAATTCCACTTTATGGACCCTTTTTGAGTTCAGAAAAATGTCTTCAGAAAGCCCTCAGAAGGGAAGTGTGGAGCATTATCACACTCCCCTGTGTCCACCATTATATTCCAACCCCTTTGAGCATAATTACTACACTGAAGGCCATTGTCAGCTCTGGGAGTCGCCTCGGCCTTTCTCATTTTTAACTGTCAGCCATCACCCTGGAATTTTTTTCACTTCCCATTCCATTTTTGTGCTTACTCATCTTAATACTTCTTGTCTGTTACTGAACCTTATTTTCGCCAAGGTTCAATACAGTGTTCAATGCAATTAAGACTCCATTTAGAAGCAAGCACATGAAAGACGAAAGAAAAATGTGCTAACCAACAGAAACTGCTCAACATTCTCCTTCTGGTGTTCTTTCCATTAGAGGCGCTCGGGAAAGGAAATGAGGCCTCTCTGACCTGGGTACCACTCCATTTTGGAGCACATACATTGGCCCCATGGTATGAAGATGCTCCAATAAAAACAATTTACCAACTGAAGAGCAATTAGTTGAAAACTTTTTTTTTATTATGATGAGGCAGGGTACAACATTTTTTCTTACTAAAAATTTTTAAATCCTAGGTTAGGTCATATTCCTTTTTCATTTAAAGCAGTGTGTCCTCATCTGGTCTGGAAATGTCAACAAGAGCCTGACTGATGGATGGAGGCGCTTAAGAGAGGCTCAGGGCCCTGCCAGCGTTCCCCTGTGTTCTAGGGGAAAACAGCCATTCCTGACCTCAGCTTTGTCGTCTTGCTTGCTCCTCATCATAGTGCAGAAGAGCAAAGTGGAATTTCAAAATGAATGAAGGTGATGCTCCCGGAGATGGGACAGAACCAGCCAATCCAAGGCAGTGGGGCAACGTTAGATCAGCCAGAGGAGCTGTGCACTCACCATCTCCGGTGGGTAAAAGCCACCAACATCTGATGTTTTCTACCAAAATGGTTTCTCAAGATCAATGTCTTACCTTACTCAGCACCAGACAAAAATTTTTAGGTAGCAAGCATGAATCCATCACACGGACATTTTCATGTGGCTTTGGCACAGTTGCTTCCCGGGACTCTGAGCCCCTCTCAGTCCGAAGCAGAGTGCATTGTCATTTTCTGACTCTTCTTCAGCTCCCAATGCAGGGGGCCCAGGTTCAATCCCTGATCAGGGGATGCCACAATGAAGACCGAAGATCCTACATGCCATAACTAAGACCCAAAAAATAAATAAAAGACTTTCTTGATGTTGGAGCCTTGCATTTCTTCTGGACTTTGATCTTCACTCCTGGCATGCAAGGCTTCCTTAACTGCAGATCATCCCTATTCAGCCCTGGATGTCGTCTGATCCAACAAGCGGAAGTTCTAGACCCCTGGTCCTGGCTCAGCCCAACATCACCACCTCAGGTGCCTGCCTCTTCATGGACCTCTAGCCGCACACGACCAAAGAGAGGAGGAGTTCCGGGACCAGGGCCAGCACGAGGCAGCCTCAGAGTCACTGTCAGAATCACCAGGAATCAACCTCACAAGGCCCAGGTGATGGTGGCTGTGTCTGGAACCCAGAGTGGTCCCTGGCCCAGCAGCATCCATGTGACCCGAGTGCTAGTTCGAAATGCACAGTGCTCCATCAGAAGCTCTGGGCATGGAGCCCTTGGATGCTTTAAGAAGCCCCACAGATGATCCTGACACAGGGAATGTGGGCAGTAGGTTTTAAGGAAGGCTTTGCTGACATGCTGGGCCCTTCATACACCTCCTCATGATCCAGAGTGTCCCCAGAAGAAAGCACAGCCCTCACCCAGTCCACTGGACTGACAAGCTGTGACCATAACCCCTGGAATGCATCAGTACATTGTCGGGCTATCCAAAGCCAACAGTCAAAAGATTACCTAAAGATCCTCACGAAGATAGGTGATGCAGCACAAGCTTCACTCTGGATGGAAGGCCGTCATTGTCTCAACTCCAGAAAACAGACTGCATTGTAGTGGCCCCAAAGGATCCCCCCAGTGTAGACTGTGGCTGAGCAAAGTTGATCTGGGAAATCCAGGACTGGGGGTAAGTAAGGACCCCGATTTTTATTTTTATGCATCCAATAATCACCGAAAAGGAACTTGATGCCTTCCGTGCTTTGGGCGGCAGGGGGTGGGGTTGTGGAACCTAAGACACCTTGAAAGATGTACATTAGAATAAATTTCGTAAATGGCAACCCACTCCAGTGTTCTTGCCTGGAGAATCCCAGGGACGGGGGAGCCTGGTGGGCTTCCGTCTATGGGGTCACACAGAGTCGGACACGACTGAAGTGACTTAGCAGCAGCAGCAAGTTAATAATTCAATTTTTCCATTTATTGACTAAGATGCTAGGCATTATACTAGGAGTGTCTTGGTTGATCTGTAGAACAAACGTATTTGAAACTGCTGATGGAGAGATGGCAGGCGGTGGAAAGAATTGTGCCTAGAGTCTGACCACTTGGGTTGGGGTCTCAGCTCTGCCACTAAGCAAACAGTCTGAACTAGGGGATAAATAGTTCTGGATTCGTGGACTTTTTCTGGTGACTCAATGAGAAAATGCCTAATCAGTGCTCAAGAAGTTTTGGTTGTGAAGGGTAACTCCCATTTTAAGGAATATGTTTAAGAAACAAAAAGCTTGGAGAGGCAAACCAAAGGTGCTCCATGCTGGTGGCACTTTGGAATCACCTGCAGGGCTTTGCAAAGCTGCCCACTGTTTGGGCAGGGGGCAGCAGGGCCGGTGGGTGAGTGAGTTGCCCGTGATCCCACAACCGGCAGGTGGCAGGTCTGGGACTGGAGCCCAGGTGTCCTGACACTGAAAGCCACACTCTGGGTAATGAGCCAGCTCAGGGAAGTGCAGGTAACACCTCCAAGTCACGAGGCAGAGGTGGTGTGAAGATGCTGGTCTCCACGGGGCTTTCCTGTGGCCATACTGACAGGCCACGGTGGGGATGGTGCTTCCCAGCGGGTCCAGTTCAGAGTCTGTCTCAGGTGGTACTGATCTCAGTGAGGGTTGACCCTTTGGGGAACAGACAATGTTTGAAGTCACAGGGAAGGATCGGGAAGTTTTCCTACTGATTAAAGGGAATACTTGGCCACTTAAAAAAGAAGGAAAAAGAAAGAGAGAAAAGCTGTTCTCTGGCATCATACAGAGCGGAGTACCAAACGAAGCACATTCATACTTATTTATCAGCTCTGCCACTTGCTAGCTGTGTGTCTTCGGGCAAGTCACTAAACCTCTGTTTCTCACTTTCCTTCTTTGAGAAGCTGGGGTGATCATAGTATCCACCCCCAAATGTTTCTGTGATAATAGGATGAGATGGCGTATGGAAAGCCCTGGGAATAGTAACTGGCATACGGAAAGTGGGCAATGATGCCAGCAATTATCGTATTCAGATTTCACAAACTCAAACCAGGGCTTTAAAGTCTAGGTCTAAAGGTCCGCTCCTTCTATACCTGCACTGCATCAGCCCTGTTTTCATTGTCTCTCACCTGGGCTACTCGGTGGCTGCCTACCTCTGTCCCTATCTCTAGGCCTCCATCCAATTCCTCTTTCTCCCTTTCTACTTATATATTTTAAATCTTATTTAGTTTGGTTTTATTTCTATTTTATTTTTCATCATAAAAGTAAAAATACTTCACTTTTCATTGTAAAGCAGCAGTAGCAAAAAGTGTGAGGTAAGAGAAATCCAGCAAGAGCCCCCCTAAACTTGATGCATGTCCTGGTTGCAGCTCTGTGTCCTAAGCATACAGTTCTTTCCGCCATGGTTCTCTTTGGAGTCCGTAAGAACCACCAGGATGACTTGGGTCAAACTCAGGCTCCCGAGCTCTGGTCTCAGTTACTCTGATCCAGCAGATGTAGGAGAGCTAGACACTTCTGATGGTGTCATCTTTGAGAAACGCCCCCTGGCATCATGCATGTCCCTGTCCTGTTTCACCTGTTCATGGAAGTGCTTCCCCACAAACACCTTTCCTGGTTGCCTCACAGGCTTCACGACTGTAACTTGGCCTCCACAGGGTTCCATGGGCCCTGATGTTCACTTGTCACGGTGCTGTGTGCTGAGTCACCTCAGTTGTGTCTGACTCTTTGTGACCCCGTGTACTGTAGCCCGCCAGGCTCCTTTGTCCATGAGGATTCTCCAGGCAAGGAGACTGGAGTGGGTGGCCATGCCCTCCTCCAGGGGCTCTTCCCGACCCAGGGATCAAACCTGCATCTCTTATGTCTCCTATGCTGGCAGGTGGGTTCTTTACCACTAGTACCACCTGGGTGTCTTTTCCTATCTGACCAGCTCAAACTCTGCAGTTGCTCTGATCTCAGATAAGGGGTGCAGGAATACACCATTTGGCTAAGGGCGTGCACAGTCATTTACCTCTGATAAAACCTTTCAGTTTAATCTGAGTAAGCTGTCCAGGCAGGTCTGGGTGTGACTAAGCCAAGTGGAGGTCCAGGATGGAGAAGCCAGACCCAGAGTTTGAGCAGAATCTGAGCTCAACCCACTGGGTGAAGTCTGAATCTGAAACAGGAGACTTAAAACTGTGGTAATTCTAGAAGTGAGCCACTGGAAGAAGACCCCAAACCACCAGGAGAGGCGTCGGGAGGGTGAGGGAGTGGCCAGGGCTCCGTATGTGACCCTGCGTGACTCCGAGACACGAGGCTTTCCTTGACTCACGTGGTCCCTGCTCTGTTAACCACATTGTCTATGACTACTTTTCAAGACTTCTTGTTGAGTTTAATGCAGTGAAAACCTTTCATGCCCACTGACCTATTCATCCATCTGTCCCACACCTCTGGGTTTAAAAGGCCCTCCCTTTTCCTTACCCCTCATTATCTGGGTTAATTAATAAGATTATGTCCTCAGCTCCAAAATTTATTTTCTTGGGCTCCAAAATCACTGCAGACAGTGACTGCAGCCATGAAATTAAAAGACACTTGCTCCTCAGAAGAAAAACTATGACAAACCTGGATAGCATATTAGAAAGCAGAGACATTACTTTGCCAACAAAGGTGCGTCTAGTCAAAGTTATGGTTTTTCCAGTAGTCATGTATGGATGTGAGAGTTGGGCCATAAAGAAAGCTGAGAGCTGAAGAACTGATCCTTTTGAACTGTGGTGTTGGAGAAGACTCTTGAAAGTCCCTTGGACTGCAAGGAGATCCAACCAGTCCATCCTAAAGGAGATCAGTCTTGAATATTCATTGGAAGGACTGACGCTGAAGCTGAAACTCCAGTACTTTGGCCACCTGATGGGAAGAACTGACTCATTTGTAAAGATGCTAATGCTGGAAAAGATTGAAGGCAGGAGGAGAAGGGGACAACAGAGGATGAAATGGTTGGATGGTATCATCAACTCAATGAACATGAGTTTGAACAAGCTCTGGGCGATGGTGAAGGACAGGGAAGCCTGGCGTGCTGCAGTCTGTGGGGTTCCAAAGAGTCGGACACGACTGAGTGACTAAACAACAAATATCCTCAGCTGGGTTGATGGAAGGAAAAGAAGCTCATGGCAGAGTATGTTGTCATTTCAGTTGTGTCCGACTCTTTGCAACCCCATGGACCTCTGCCCATGGGATTTTCCTGGCAAGAATACTGGAGTGGATTGTCATGCCCTCCTCCACTGGATGATCCTGAACCAGGGATCCTGTATGTCTTCTACATTGCAGGCAGATTCTTTACCGCTGAGCCACTGGGGAAGCCCTCATGGCAACGAGTGAAAGTCGTTCAGTCGTGTCCGACTCTTTGCGACCCCATGGACTAAACAGTCCATGGGATTCTCCAGGCCAGAATACTGGAGTGGGAAGCCTTTCCCTTCTCCAGGGGATCTTCCCAACACAGGGATTGAATCCAGGTCTCCCGCATTGCAGGCGGATTCTTTACCAGTTGAGCCACAAGGGAAGCCCTCATGGCAGAGGGAGAGCCAAGTAACCCAGCGGTTCAGCGGCCTTGTGGTCAGTCTCCCCTCCATCAGCGCTGTCAACCGAAAGCCTCCCCCAGAAGCAAGATGGTCCCTCATCTGTGGCCATGAAGCTCCCCCAGGGCCTCCAGCTCTGTTTCCATGATCCTTAGCATTTCAGGTCCCGAAATTCAGACTCACCCGAGGGTGAAGGGGCCAGACTCCACAAAATCAAAATGCTCGTTTATTAAATTACAATTAAAAACAGGCATGTCTTCATTGCAGCTGGTCAACAGAAAACTATGACCTCAGAAAGCCTCACAGGAGTCAGAGTTGCACAGTGAATACGAAATTAAAGTGAGAGAAGCCAGATGCTATAAGAAGTATTTCCACCAAACCGTGGTTCATGTGATAAGTTTCTGTTCTTCACTATCGAGACTGTTTGATCCTGTCCATGAACACTTTTACCCTGATTCCAGCTCTCTGACCCATTCCTCTCCCCGTCTTTCCCTTTTCAGTGTTGCGAGCCAGCTGTCTGAGCCAAGCTCCCAGAACTGTTTCATGGTCAGCCTTTGGGTGGAGCCTGTACCAGCTCCAGTTGCACTTCCTCTTGTGACTTGGTGGTTTTATGACATTTCTGATAGCTTCTCTTCTTGACCAGTTTCCCCTTCACCTAATCCTGGGCTTCCTGGTCTCGGTGTCCTCTTGTGCCTTTGAGTTCACATCGTTAAGGAAGAGGAGATTTGGAAATATGAGGGCTCGGCTGCCAGGCTTGAGAAACTGGTTTGACAGGAAACTTGCTGTGGTGAGGAACAGGCTTTACAGAAAGGGCAATTGGCATGAAGGCCGCTTGAGCCCGTAGGAATGTATGTCTCAGGCACCGTGTCAGGGCAGGGGCCAACCCCTGCCAACTCAGGCAGACTGGTGAGGTCGGTCTTCATCCGGGCAAAGCTTCTGGAAATCAGATTTCCAGGAGCTGATGATGTCACTGAGGCAGAACCGCAGGCCTGGCCATGACCCCTTACTTACTTTTTGTAAATGACTTTTCGTAAATGTCCTTTGCAAATGACAGCTTGCCATGAGGGACTAGGTCATGAAGCCCCCACCCCATCTTCACTGCTTTTATCCTTAAAGCAAGGTTTCTGAACCTTGGCATCATTGACATTTGGGGCTGGGTCATTCTTTGCTGTGGTGGGAGTGGGGGGTGTCTTGTGCATTGGAGGGTGTTTAGCAGCGTCCCTGACCTCTGCCCACTAGACAGCAGACATCTTCCTCCTTTGTGACAACCAAAAGTATCTTCAGACTTCAGAACATATCCCCTGGGGTGTAGGTGGAAGCCAACCACCCCTGGTTGAGAACCACAGATAGAAAGGCGACTCTGCTTTGAATCACACAAAGAAGTCAGCAGGGGAAAGCACCTGACAGTAACTGTCTCTGATTTCAGGTGGGTGCAGAGAAAGGGTGAGATTGGAGGGAGGGAAGTGTTGGAGAAAGAATATCCTGAACCAGAGGGCTCAGCTGGTCTGGTCCTCTGCCACTCCCTCTCAGAAACTGATTTATGCAGCCAGTCGTTACATATGCTAAGTACAGAAACCTGCTGTTTCGTTTCATAGGTTCTGGCCAATTTCAGAGCTCCCCTGAAGGCTTCCTGAGTTTATTATGTATACTCACTCTGACTCAAACTAACCAGGATCTTGAAATATTTTTTTTAAAGAATAAGGTTTTACTTTTAAAAAATCCTCCAGGCAAAGTTCTCAAAGCCAGAATTCATCACCAGCATCTTAGAAAGTAGTATTTTTTGTTGATGTTGGCATTGCACAAACACTGAGAGGAATCGAAAAGAAAAAAAACAAAATGCTCAGGTCATCCCCCCAAGTCTAAGGCTTTCATTTTTTCACTTTCCTTCTAGTTCTCAACTATACAGAGACATGTTTTCCCTACACACTGTACTCTTGAGTAGATCCACCTCTTAGGTTCTCAGCTCCACCTTCTAAATGAACATTTGTGGGGTTGCCATATATGAGTTGTTCTTTTGGTCTCTGAAGATATTTTAAAGAAAATGTAAAGCAACGCAGGTACATTTGTAGCAATCATTTCAGTTGTGGCATAATATTTAGTGGAGGGTGTCCAGGATGACAGTTTCAGCCTTGATTCCCCAGATGTGTAATCACCCTACTTTAACGACGGGACTTTAAACCAGAAAGGACCTTAGGAGTCATTATGAGTGTTCACTTTACAGATAAGCTAACTATGGCCCAGTCATGATGACCATTCTGCCAAGATAATGTGGAGAGTTAACGGCAGGCATCCTGATTCCCTGACGGAAGCTGATGACTTCAGCTGCCCCCTCCCTCCTGCATACCCAGGAGGGGAATGACCCGTCAAAGCAAAAGCATGGCATCATATGGGAGCTTGCACACAGCTGATTTTCACAAAGGATTTAATTTGGTTCCCACACCACAAGGATTAGGGTTCTGAGTTTGTGGCATTTCATAAAAATAAGAGTTTAATCTGCTTTCTTGTTTTGAATTGTGAGAGCCCCTTTATTTAAAAAAAAAAAAAAATTTTTTGGCCATGTGGTTCGACTTGTGGGATCTTAGTTCCCTGAGTAGGAATCAATCCCAGGTCCACAGCAGGAAAAGCACTGAGTCTTAACCACTGGAAACCCCAATATGAGTTGAATCTGACCTCTACAATTTATGAGCGCCCAGTGGCTTAGGGGTGAAGAATCTGCCTGCAATCCAGGAGACTTGGGTTTGATGGCTGGGTCAGGAAGATCCCCTGGAAAAGAGAATGGCAACCCACTCCAATATTCTTGCCTAGGAAATCCCATGGACTGAGGAGCTTGGTGGGCTACAGTCTACGGGGTTGCAAAAGAGTTGGACACGACTTAGCAATTAAACAACAAAGCCTAGATGAATTGCTTAATATTCTCTTAGCCTTGATTTCTTAATTTGAAAAATGTCAATAATAACACGTACCAAGTATATATTGAGAATCTAAAAAACATTATATCCTTTGGACCAATAATCTCCCACTTGGGAAATTTTATCAGTAGAAAAAAATTCTGGCATACAGAAATAGTATTCCAGGTAATTTCACTCATTTTAAGAAACAGAACACTATCAGAATCCCAGGACCCGCTCACACCCACTCTTTACCCACCTAAGGGTATCTGCTATCATGCTTCCTAGCACCACTGGTCACTTTTGCTTATTTTGAACTTCATATAAATAGACTCATACAATATATATTCTTTAGTGTCTGGCTTCTCTCACTTGACATTAAGTTTGTGAGAGTCAAGCCTATTGTTGTATGTAGTTAAAGTGGATTCATTCTCAGGGAATCTCGTTTTATATACAACAGTGTGAATATGCCATAATTTCTTTGTTCTTCTGTTGATGGAGAGTTGGACAGCTTCCAATTGGGAATATTCCAGTAGTGCTACTGTGAGTATTCTTGTACATATCTTTTATCAGACACGTTTGCATTTGTCTTGGACATCTGCCTAAGACTGCAATTGGTGGGTCAGGGGAGATGTATGGTAACAGTTGGTAAATATAACCTCCAAAGTGATTGTGCCAATTTACACTCCCAACAGCAGTGTATGAATGAATGTAGCCAGACTAGTTGTTCCACAGCCAGACTAGTCCTCATTACATTTTTGTCTTCTTTCATTTTAGCCACTATGTTGAGTTTATAATAGTGTCACATTAGAGATTTAATGTGCTTTCATGATGTCTATTAAGAATGAGAGTCTTTTCAAATGTTTATTGGCCATTCTTGAAATCAGACTCAAATTTGTCCTGCCACTGGAATTTTATCTCGCTTTGCATTAGTAAACAGACTCGTGTTAAAACTGAGTGTGGACGCTCTTAGTATCCTTGGTAATATGACACAGAGCTCTCACCCCCATGGTTCAGTGTCAGAGTGGAGTGTGACAAAGAAAAGAGTTCATTAATTGAAGAATAGTCTTAAAAAACCTCAAGTTCTTGTACTGCAGTTCCAGACATCATGAAAAGAAATACACCGACTACTAAATTGCTTCTTTAAATCTCTTTCAGTCTGTTATCTAGCCCTTACAGCTGCCCTGGCATCTTTTTTTCCAAAAAAGGAGGAAAAAAGAAAGTTATAAAATAATTTTCAGTGGAAAGTCTTCTTATCATTCATCAAAATCCAAAATTCATATAAGATTGATAAACGCAGCCTCGGCCAATAAAACAAACAAAGCCCACAAACGCTTCTTCATTTTATTTAATGTCTCACTGGAAGCCCTGGCCAGTGCAATAAGGCAAAACATAGAAAGAAAGGGCACACAGATTGAAAAGGGACCCGGATGGTTTCTCTGCACAGACGATACGATTGCTCAAGGAAACAAAACAAACCAAAAAAAAAAAAAAAAAACCTCCTAGATAATAAGTGAGTTTAATAGGTTGCAGAATAAAAGGTCAATATGAAAATCAATCATCTCTATATACTAGCAATAAACCATATACTGAAATTTTTAAAAACACACACATGTTATTTACAATAGCTTACTCAAAATGAAATGATAAATCTATAAAATGTGTATAGCATCTATATGCTGAAAACTACAAAACTTTAATGCTGAAAGTAATTAAAGGAGGTTTAAATTGATGGAGAGTTAATAGGAAAGACTCAGTAGAATTAAGATGTCATTTCTCCGCAAATTGACCTACAAATTTAACATAACTCTAATCCCAGCAGGACATTTTTCTAGGTACAGGTGAGCTGAAGCTAACATACCATGGAGAGGCAAAGGAACAAGAATGGGCAAAATGATTTGGAAAAAGAAAAATTCAGAGGAATCATTCCTCTCATTTAAAAAACTTATTATAAAGCTATAGTAATCAAGACAGTGTGGTCTGGCAAGGGAGAGTCATATTGATCAATGGAACAGAACAGAGCAGCTAGAAATAGGGACAAATGAATATGGCCAATTGATTTTTGAGAAAGACGCAAGGCAAGTCAGTGGAGAATGAATAGTCATTTCGATGACTTTGCTTTAGTGTCTTTGGAGCAACTGAATGTCAACACACACAGAATGAGCCTGGATCTAAATCTTACATCTTTCATAAAAAAATAAACTCAGAGTGGATCATAGATCTGAATGTATAACCAGATATTGTAGGAGAAAGTCTTCATGAACTTAGGTTAAGCAGAACTCTTAGGCAGGATGCCAAAACATGATAGATAAATGAAAAAATGACTAAGCATATCTCATCAAAATTATACAATTTTGTGTAAAGCACAAAGAATTTTTATTTACAAAGATTATGTTAAGGAAAAGACAAGCCAGACCCCGGGGCAAAATATTTTCAAATCACATATCCAAAAATGGGTTATATGTAGCATATATGAAGAGCACCCTAAACTGACAAGTCAGAAACAACAACCTAATTAAGAAATAGGCAACAGATTTGAACAGAGGCTCCCCCAAAAGGACACTGGGAAATAAGCATCCGACTGTTAGGGAAATGCAAATTACAACTGCAATGAGATACCACTACATAGCTATTTAATAGCTTAAATAAAAAATATTATCAGGACTTCCCTGATGGTCTAGCAGTTAAGACTTCACTTCCACTATAGCGGGCAAGGGTTAGATCCCTGCCCTGGTTGGGGAACTAAGAGTCTACAAGCCACAGGGTGTGGCCAAACAAAACAAACAAAACAAAAATCATCCTACTGACACCAGTTGCAGAGGAAGAGAAGAAGCAACTGTGCTGGTGGGAATGCAAAATAATCAGTCACTCTGGAAAACAATTTGCAGCTTTTTATAAAGTCAAACATACAACCCAAAAAGTCCACTCCTAGGAATTTACCATGTGTTTACATCCAAAACTCTTACATGAATGTTTGATCAGCTCTATTCATAACTGTCAAAAACTGGAAAGTATTCAATGTCCTTGGTGAATGGATAAACCAAGTGTGGTATGTCCATACAATGGACTCAGCAGTCAAAAGGAATGAGCTAAGGATATAAACACACTTTGAATGAATCTCAAAGGCGTGATGCTAAAACAAGCTCCATGCAGAATGATTCCATTTATAAAATATTCTTGGAAAGAAAAAACTATAGTGAAAGGAAGACATATCAGTGTGTTCCAGGGGTGGGGAAGACATGGCTACACATAAAGGGCACCAGGAGGTCTGTGGGGTGATGGAATTGTTCTGTGTCTTGATTGTGGTGGTGGCGGCTCTATGAATCGATGTGTGTATAGAGCTGTACACCAAGAAAAGAGGTCAGTTGTATTTTATGTTAATTTTTAAAAAAACACCTTTTGCATGGCCAAAAGAATCATAAGCAAGTTCAAAAGACAGATGACAGAGTTAGAAAAAGTATTTATATGACGCATATCACAAAGCCCTAGTCACCCTAATATATAAAAAGCTCTTTGGTGTCAATAACAAGACCAAAACACCTGCTTCCTGAAAGAGCTAAGAATATGAACAGACAGTTTACATTAAAATAAATACAAATAACTTAAAAATATAAATATATGGTCACCCTTGCTAAGTCACTTCAGTTGTGTCTGACTCTTTGCAACCGCATGGACTGTAGCCCGCCAGACGACTCTGTCCATGGGATTCTCCAGGCAAAAGTACTGGAGTGAGTTGCTATTTCCTTCTCCAGTGGTCACCCTTCAGTTCAGTTCAGTTCAGTTCAGTCGCTCAGTCGTGTCCGACTCTCCGTGACCTCATGAATCACAGCACGCCAGGCCTCCCTGTCCATCACCAACTTCCGGAGTTCACTCAAACTCATGCCCACAGAGTCGGTGATGCCATCTAGACATCTCATTCTCTGTCGTCCCCTTCTCCTCCCACCCCCAACCTTTCCCAGCATCAGAGTTTTTTCCAGTGAGTCAACTCGTCGCATGAGGTGGCCAAAGTATTGCAGTTTCAGCTTTAGCATCAGTCGTTCCAATGAACACCCAGGATTGATCTCCTTTAGAATGGACTGGTTGGATCTCCTTGCAGTCCAAGGGACTCTCAAGAGTCTTCTCCAACACCACAGTTCAAAAGCATCAATTCCTCAGCGATCAGCTTTCTTCACAGTCCAACTCTCACATCCAGAGAGAAATGTGAGACGTGAGACGGAGATGACTAGATGGAACTTTGTTGGCAAAGTAATGTCTCTGCTTTTTAATATACTATCTAGGTTGGTCATAACTTTCCTTCTAAGGAGTAAGCGTCTTTTAATTTCATGGCTGCAATCACCATCTGCAGTGATTTTGGAGCCCAAAAAATAAAGTCTGACACTGTTTCCACTGTTTTCCCATCTATTTCCCATGAAGTGATGGGACCAGATGCCATGATCTTCGTTTTCTGAATGTTGAACTTCAAGCCAACTTTTTCACTCTCCTCTTTCACTTTCATCAAGAGGCTTTTGAGTTTCTCTTCACTTTCTTCCATAAGGGTGGTGTCATCTGTGTATCTGAGGTTATTGACATTTCTCCCGGCAATCTTGATTCCAGCTTGTGCTTCTTCCAGCCCAGCGTTTCTCATGATGTACTCTGCATATAAGTTACATAAGCAAGGTGACAATTTACAGCCTTGACGTACTCCTTTTCCTATTTGGAACCAGTCTGTTTTTCCATGTCCCCTTACACACAAGCAAAAGGCATACTAAAGCTACAGCAATATACCCCTGTTTATTTACAGGACTTGCAAAAATGTCAAAGTTCAACAACACAAATTGTTGCCCATGCACACTCGTTTATTGCTAGAGGGAATGTATATTAGAAGATTTAGCACTATAAATATTTCCTTTGACTCAGACATATTTATTCGGGGCAAAATGCAGCATACTCAAGGTTATTCCTTACAGCATTGTTTATAGTAGCCAAAGAATGGAAACTAGCCAAATTCCATCACTAGGGGTCAAACTGAATAAATCATGGAATATATCCATTTATTGAGCTGCTCTGTAGCTATAGAAAAGAGTGAAGGAACTTTCTATGCCCTGATAGTGGATGATTTCCAATATACATTATTGTTAAGTGAAAAAAAACAAGGTGCAGAATGGTGTGTATTGTATGCTTGTTCTGTGTAAAAGACGAAGGGGATAAAGAAGGATGGGGCTTCCCAGGTGGCACTAGCGGTAAGGAACCCGCCTGCCAGCACAGGAGGCTTAAGAGACTCGGGTTCGATCCCTGGGTAGGGGAGATCCTCTGGAGGAGGGCGTGGCAACCCACTCCAGTATTTTGTCTGGAGAATCCCATGGACAGAGGAGCCTGGTGGGCTACAGCCCATAGGGTTGCAAAGAGTCAAACACAACTAAAGTGACTTAGCTTCATGCATGCACGCAGAAGTAAGGGTATTGGTACTTGTCCTGCATAAAGAAACTCTAGAAAAATAAACAGGAAAAATACTGGAAGTGCTTATCTGTGGGGACGAGAGGGTAGGGAACAGAAAGATGGAGAATAAGAGCAGAGAGAAAATTTTCAGCCTGTGTCTTACTGTATGGCTCATTTTGGAGTCATTTGGGTAAATTACTTGCTTGAGAAAATAAATTCACAGTTGTGTGTTCAAACAAGATAAAGCTTCAGTGATAAATCATCCATTCTCGCCGCTGGATACAGAGCAGACAGAAGAGTACGGGAAAGCTGAGACAGGAAACCAGAAGGAGAAGTACTTTCCTTGCTTCTTCTTGTTATTTTTCATTCGCTCAGTCATGTCTAACTCTTTGTGACCCCATGGACTGCAGCACAACAGGCTTCCCTGTCCTTCACTGTTTCCTGGAGTCTGCTCAAACTCATGTCCATTGATTTGGTGATGCCATCCAATCATCTCATTCTCTGTCACCCCCTGCTCCTCCTGCCCTCAATCTTTTCTGGCATAAGGGTCTTTTCCAATGAGCTTGCTTCCAAAAGGTAAAAATGCAGAAGAAAATAGAATTGGTGAAATTTATACAAAAGCAGCAGAAAGGCTGTGTCCTAGAAAGGGGTGCTGGTACGAGTAGAGGAAAAAGTCTTGACCTGGGTATTGAAGACTTGCGTTGGCCCTTCTTTGCACTGACTGGGGGACTTGGGGTTGGCCTTCTAAGTTCTCCAAGCCTGCTTTCTCACATGAAAAATGGAAAGAAGAATAAAACCTACCTCACAAGGTGATTGTTAGGGTTTAAATGAAAGAAAAAAACACCTTGCAACAGGGAGTGGGGCTGTGTGCCAACAATGTTGTATTAAGAAATAAACAAGAGAGGGACTTCCCTGGTGATTCAGTGGTTAAGACTTTATGCTTCCACTGAATGGTGCCTGGGTTTGATCCCTGGTCAAACTTCGGGAACTTAGATCCCACAAGCCCTGAGGTGTGGCCAAAAAGAATAGAGAGTAAACAGGGTAAACAAGGAACACAAAAGCCTCCTACTTCCTTCCTGCTGCCTCTTTCTTCCTGAGACCTGGGATCTTACACCAAGAATATCTCAAAGAGAGGGACCTGCAAGGTTGAACCCACCTGGGAGGATGGGGAGACAGGAAGGGACAGAGGGGCAAGGTGGGAAGCCCCATCGCAGACAGGGAAGGAAAGGACAGGCCATCCTGTCCCAAAGGACTCTGCTTCCTTACCAAACTCCTTGAGTTTGTTCATGCGGTGATCAGTGGGTTACCTTACTGTGACCGATTTCAGAGAGTTCAAATGGTGTCCTGAGGGAAGCCATCTTTGAGGGCTTGGAGTATGGCCGGGGGAGGGGCACAGATCAAATGTGCCCTGTTCAGAAAGACTGAGGGCTGCACATCTCCAGAAACTGCTGCCTCAATGTGGGAGAGTCACTGGTGGTCAGGACTGAAGCGAAGGGTTGGAAAGATGTGGATGGAACTGAGAGATGCTGAGAAGAGCCCAGAGGGTGTTAGAGAGAAGCATAGCCAGACAGTAAAGTGGTGGAAACAGATCTTATTCGGTTAACTACTGGCAGAAGAGGAAACTCCCGGGGTTCATTCTGATCTGTGCAGAGGTGACTGGGTATTTTAAAAGGAGAATGGAGTGGAGGGGTGGGGAATGGCAGGGACTTGAGAAGAGTCAGGGAAGTGAAAAATTACAAAAAGCGGGAAACGGGGTGGGTACGTGTGAAGCCATCTGGGTTTGCTAAGTTAGGCTCGTCCCCTCCCACAGAGGCTGGGAGCAGGGTCCCTTCTTCAGCGTGGCTGCAACAGGCACTTCCTTGGAAAGCCTTGAGTTTTCTCAGAAGGCACTTTAAGGAAGCTGGGTCCACCCTAGGGATGTGACTTTAAGATGCTAGAAACCTTGCTAACATTTGACCAAGTCTTATAGGCCAACTTTTTTCTGCTTTTTGTAATGTCTTTTAAGCAGAGACATTACTTTGCCAACAAATGTCCGTCTAGTCAAAACTATGATTTTTCCAATAGTCATGTATGGATGTGAGAGTTGGACTATAAAGAAAGCTGATCGCCGAAGAATTGATGCTTTTGAACTATGGTGTTGGAGAAGACTCTTGAGAGTCCCTTGGACTGCAAGGAGATCCAACCAGTCCATCCTAAAGGAGATCAATCCTGAATATTCATTGAAAGGGCTGATGCTGAAGCTAAAACTCCAGTACTTTGGCCACCTGATGTGAAGAGCTGACTCATTGGAAAAGACCCTGATGCTGGGCAAGATTGAGGGCAGGAGGAGAAGGGGACGACAGAGGATGAGATGGTCGGATGGCATCACCGACTTGATGGACATGAGTTTGAGTAAACTCCAGGAGTTGGTGATGGACAGGGAGGCCTGGTGTGCTGCAGGCCATGGGGTTGCAAAGGGTCAGACACAGCTGAGCGACTGAACTGAACTATGGGCCAACATTGAGGCCTGACCAAGGAGAGGGCTCAGAGGAGCCTGGGTAGAGTCTAGTCAAGGGGAGAATCTCAGTTGAGAATTCGGTGAGTGTCTGATGACCTGTTGTGGTGAGGGAGAAAGGAGAGGCATGATGCCCCCCAGGATGCCCTTGGAGCAGCCAGGTGGGTGGGGTGTCGTTGTTATTCCCTGAGACAGAGAAGAGAAGGAGGCCAAAGTTGATGGCGAAAGATGGTAAGTTCAGTTCTGAATATGGCATGTGATGGCGGTGAGGTGCCAAGTGAAGGTGGTTGGTGGTCAGCTGGGCATGAGGGTCTGAATTGAGCATAGCACTCTGGGCTGGAGACAGCCACCTGCAGATACCCATGGAAGGTCTGTGAGAGGTGGCTGGGGCCCGGCAGTGGATGTGGAATGAGAAGGACCTGAGCTAAAACCCTCAAGAATGTCACTTTATTTAATCCTCCCCAAATGCCATGTAGGGCTAGGAAAGTACATACGGTTCTTTCCACTGGTCCCTGTCAAATAGGACACTGGATCTGAGCCTGAGGTTGTGACTAAAGTCAGCCAGTTGTTCCAGAATCCACACCCCTAATTAGCTACCTAATTATTCACCTGTTAATTAACTCATTATTGATTAAGCCACTAGAACATATTTCTCCACTCTTCAGTTCAGTTCAGTCACTCAGTCATGTCTGACTCTTTGCGACCCCGTGAATCTCAGCATGCCAGGCCTCCCTGTCCATCACCAACTCCCGGAGTTCACTCAAACTCATGTCCATCAAGTTGGTGATGCCATCCAGCCATCTCATCCTCTGTTGTCCCCTTCTCCTCCTGCCCTCAATCTTCCCCAGCATCAGGGTCTTTTCCAATGAGTCAGCTCTTCACGTCAGGTGGCCAAAGTATTGGAGTTTCAGCTTCAACATCAGTCCTTCCAATGAACACCCAGGACTGATCTCTCCACTCTTAGAACTAGACAACTGTATTTTCTTTATATGGATTTTTATTTTTGAACTATTTTAGTATTTAAAAAAATTTACCCACCAAGAGTTAACAATCAAAAGATAGGAAAAGAGGTAGAAAAGGCCACATGTTCCCCTAGAACTAATAAGGAATACTTCCACTTGTTACCTGCAGCACCGCAAACATGCATTCGCTCTATCTCAGTCCATTGAGCTGGTGATGCCATCCAACCATCTCATCCTCCGTCGTCCCCTTCTCCTCCTGCCCTCAGTCTTTCCCAGCATCAGGGGCTTTTCCAATAAGTCAGCTGTTCGCATCAGGCAGCCAAAGTACTGGAGTTTCAGCTTTAGCATTAGTCCTTCTGATGAATATTCAGGGTTGATTTCCTTTAGGATTAACTGGTTGGATCTCCTTGCTGTCCAAGGGACTCTGAAGAGTCTTCTCCAGTCCCACAATTCGAACTCATCAATTTAGTGGCATTAATCCAACCAAAAAACATCTGTAATGGCCGTGGGGTAACTTGTGAGAGCACACCTCCAAGGGATGGAATTTCTCAAGGTCCTCTAAAGGCAGCATCCCAGTTCTGTGCTCCTGTCAAGTGTTACTGAAGGGGTTGTATACACAAAGGCTCTGGTGGGGCAATGAGCATCTTCTTGCTCTACATTTAAAGTTACCTTCATGTCCGAAAACACGCTTTATAGATTAAAAGAGATGATTAGCCTATCAGTGCCTTTCTCTTGGCTTCCATCTGCTAAATTATTTTTCTCAGAACGGCTTTGTCTTTTACCATCTTAACCCATGATACATTGCCTGCAAAATAAAAATCCATTTGTCAGTCCAGTTAATTTAACACTGTTTCCTCCTACAGTGGGCAGCGATTCAGCCACTAAGATGAGGGCAATGTTAGTTTTTATTTCCTTTAGTTTAACCTCCATCATTCCTCATTCACTCTGTTATATATCACAGCCTGTCTCTAGTAAATTTGATTTCTGGGAATTGTACTCTTAAATCCCACTCTGCCTGTGGGAAATCCTCTTTACCTCATGCATAGGGTTGAAGGTGAAGTCACTCAGTTGTGTCTGACTCAAGAAATTAGGGTTAGGGTTAGCGACCCCATGGACTCCATGGGTTTGCGACCCCCATGGACTATAGCCTACGAGGTTCCTCCGTCCATGGGATTTTCCAGGCAAGAATACTGGAGTGGGTTGCCATTTCCTTCTCCAGATAGGGTTGAAAAGAGTACACAACCCCACGCCTCCAAATTCATGTCTTTCCTGTAACATCAGAATGTCTCTTTATTGGAAAATAGGATCTTTGCAAATGTGAAGTTAAGATGAGGTCATGCTTGTATCTATTAGAATGTTAAGTCACTTCAGTCATGTCTGACTCTGTGTGACCCCATAGACGGCAGCCCACCAGGCTCCCCTGTCCCTGGGATTCTCCAGGCAAGAACACTGGAGTGGGTTGCCATTTCCTTCTCCAATGTGTGAAAGTGAAAAGTGAAAGTGAAGTCGCTCAGTCATGTCTGACTCGTAGCGACCCCATGGACTGCAGCCTACCAGGCTCTTCCATCCATGGGATTTTCTAGGCAAGAGTACTGGAGTGACTTGCCATTGCCTTCTCCTATCTATTAGAATGGTGGTGGTTTAATCCCTAAGTCGTGTCCGACTCATACAATCCTCTGGACTATAGCCTGCCAGGCTCCTCTGTCCATGGGATTCTCCAGGCAAGAGTACTGTTGTGTGTTGCCATTTCCTTCTTCAAGGGATCTTCCCGACCCAGGGATTGAACCCTGGTCCTCCACATTGCAGATTCTTTACCGACTGATCTGTGAGGGAGGCCCTATCTATCAGCATCAGTTCAGTTCAGTTCAGTCGCTCAGTCATGTCCGACTCTTCGCGACCCCATGAATCACAGCACGCCGGGCCTCCCTGCCATCACCAACTCCCGAAGTTCACTCAAACTCATGTCCATTAAGTCGGTGATGCCATCCAGCCATCTCATCCTCTGTCGTCCCCTTCTCCTCCTGCCCCCAATGCTATTATGGAGAAAATTGAAAATAGCAAGTGCTAATAAAGTCGTTGAGAAATTGGAACACTTGTGCATTGCTGGTGGGAATGTAAAATGGTTGTAGCCACTGTGGAAAATAGTCTGGTGGCTCCTCAGAAATGAAACATGGAATTAGCATGTGATTTAGCAATTTTTCTTCTAGGAATATACCCAAAAGAGTTGAAAGTAGAGATGCAAACAGACACTCATGAACCAATTGTTCACAATAGCCAAAAGATGAAACAACCCAAATGTTGAAACACTGGAACATTCAGAGCAACTACTATTTTTCTTATGAATTTTTCAATTTCGGGGGGCCTGAGCTACTTTATTTTCTAATATTTATTTATTTAATTATTTATTTTGGCTGCACCAAATAAATAATTATTTATTTGGGTCTAGTTGTGGCATATGGGATCTAGTTCCCTGACCAGAGATCAAAACTGGCCCCCACCCCCTGCATTGAGAGCTCGGAGTTTTAGCCCCTGGACCACCAGGGAAATCCCCTGAGTTACTTTAGTCATCAGAACAAATAATGAATGTTAAAACTTTTAAGCTTCAAAATCAGAAATAATTCAGTTCAAGTTGGTTCAAGTTAGGTTGAAATTGGGCTTCCCTGGTGACTCAGACAGTAAAGAGTCTGCCTGCAATGCAGGAGACCCAGGTTCAATCACTGGCTCAAGAAGATCCTCTGGAGAAGGGAGAGGCTACCCACTCTGGTAGTCTTGCCTGGAGAATTCTTGGGGGCCAGCTCTTACACACTCCAAGCCAGAGATCCGAAAGTATGCTGCTGCCCGTGGGCCCCGGCCCATGACCCTTGGCTCAGGCCCCAGGTGCTCCTCATTCAGTGGTCTAGACGGGAGACCATGTAGGCATCAGATCCCCTGAGAAGCCCTTTTATCCCCAGGCTCACAGCTTTGGATGCAACCATGTTCTGAGTTTTTCTCCACCAGAATGATGGTATTCCTGTGTCTACAGACATTCTCTACATTATTTTCCCACCAAGAGTAAACCCTCTCTAAACAGTGTGGTTTGTACTGACAAATATTTATTTGCCAGGCACCGTGCTAAGTGCCCCGAGGGGTAGTGGAGTTTTGTGATTAGGACTATGAGATCTAGAATCAGACTGCCTGGGGTTTGCCTCCTGGATCTATCACTTCCCCGCACTGTGAAATGGGCACATTACCCAATTTCTTCATGCCTCAGTTTGTATATCTGTGAAATGGGCATAATATATTTAATCAAATCTCAGAAGTCTTTGAGTAAAGGTATACATTATTAACTTCTCAGAAAGGCAAATGCTGCCATTTAAACCTTGGCATGTTGCCTTAAAAAATAGCCCTGCATAGAGTAGGAATTGGTCACAGCAGCCTGCCACGGTTTCCACATCTCCTGCTGCACTGCTCAGTATGTGATGGGCATTCCCTCTGTGCACATCTCGGGAGCTAAAGGTGACACAGCTCCATCCACCTTTGCGGAATATTCTCTGCCCCTGAAGCCCGTGGTTGTTGCTTTGCAGGAAAGTGTAGAAGTGCAATCATTTCTCCTCTAACCGTTTCCAGCTCTGTTTCTGTACTCACGGAGTCCTGGAATGCATGGAACTCAGTTGAAATGCTAATATTAACAGCAGTGACCAAGTCTGTGTACATATAGGAGAAGACAGCTGCTTATTGCTGCTGCCTAGTCCATGCTGTTTGTAAAATGCCATCAGTTACAAGATGCATCAGGATTCTGAGAGGTTAGTGAAAAAAATATATTTAATACATAATATATATTAGCATATATAGTTTATATTTATTTGTAGTATGTTAGTAGAATTATTAGTATTGTTATATACATCATTAGGGGCTTCCCTGATATCTGAGCTGGTAAAGAATCTGCCTTCAATGAAGGAGACCCTGGTTCAATTCCTGGGTCAGGAAGATCCCCTGGAGACAGGATAGACTACCTACTCCAGTATTCTTGGGCTTCCCTTGTGACTCAGCTGGTAAAGAATCTGCCTGCAATGCATGAGACCTGGGTTTGATCCCTGGGTTGGGAGGATCCCCTGGAGAAGGAAGGGAAGAGCTATCCACTCCAGTATTCTGGCCTGGAGAATTCCGTGGACCATATAGTCCATGGAGTTGCAAAGAGTCAGACACGACTAATCAGCGTTCACTTCCCTATATCACTAGTATATATATTAGAATTGATGAAGTCAGCGTGACCTCCCTCTTGGAGTTTTCTGGTGAGTGAGCAGCGCCTGGTGTGTATTAAGCACTCATTCAGTGTTAGAAGTTGCTCTGTTATTAGACACGTGGCTATGACACAATCCCAGCCCTCCGGAAAGGCATGGGTCCTGAGGCTTGGATCTCAAACTGGGTTTTGAGGGACTTCCTTGGTGGTCCAGTGGCTAAGACTCTGAGCTCCCAATGTAGGGAGCCTAGGTTTGATCCCTGGTCAGGGAACTAGATCCCACATGATGCAACTAAGAGTTTTGCATGCTGCAACTAAAGGTCCCATGTGCAGCAATTAAGACCTAGCTCAGCCAAATAAATAAATGAAATAAAATAAATAAAACTGGTCTCCAAAAGAACTAACGTGTGTGTAATAAAGTGAGTAGAACGCTAATCCTTCCTTCCTGTCCTGAGGGATCTCTGTTCACCTTTTCTCCTTGGACCCAGACACTAAGTCAGTGTTTTCTGGAGTCTTTCTGTGTGAGGAGCTGGACAAAGGGCCCTCCAGACTCGTGGTCAGCGTGCAGCACATCAAGGGCAGGGGGTCTCTGGCCGCACTGGAGCCGCTAAGCACTGCTCATCTGGGTTTAAAGGTGGAAAACGATCAGGAAGCCCAAAGAGCGACTGAAAACAAAGGAACAGCTTGGGGAGAAAGCAGAAAAGATCCGGCCTTAAAGATGCTGGAAAAAAAAGAAGGCATTGCACGAGGAATGAGAACTAATGTCCAGTCCTGTGCTTCTTAAGTCAGCGTGCTTCTAACATCTCCTTCCAGATTTCCACTTTGAGCTTCACAAGGAATCATTGAGGTTTTAACGTCCACTTCATTGTTTCATTATGGAGCAACGCAAGGCCTGATTTTCTGTATATATCAATTATCTTACAATGTGCTCTCAACCCAATAGAAACACCTAATCTACTGACAGAAAAGTCTCTTAAGCAATATTCCTTTTCATCACTGCCTGGGAGGAACAGCTACTATACAAAGAAGTCTCTGACTTTCAGTAAAGAATCTTAAGAAATAACAGCAAATAAAAGTTCTCTGGGTCAGCAACAAAAATATCTTTGTGAGGCAGGCTCTAGTAGGAGAAACGTAAACACCAAATAAGGAACATAAGTCTCTCTCTTTTTTTCATTTTTATAAATAGACTTTTGGATAAAAGGGCAGAGGACATGAACTTGCCATTAAAATAATATTTTTAAAGCTGTTCATTGCAGTAAAAATTTTGCTCTAGGACAAGAGTGACACACATATATAATAAGTTTGCATGTATATAAAATATTTACATATATTGAATATAATTCTTTTATATAAACAAATAAGTATAATGCATATTTAGCTTATAAAGTTCTGGAAATAAATATATAAGCATAAGCATGGCCCAGAATAACACTGACGAGTGACTGAAAGGTCTAGAAATTCTACTGGAAGTCACTTTCCAGTAAAAGCTGAGCCTCTCATAAATTCTAGACTTGTCTTGCTGATAATGTCATCTCCAAATGCTGACCAATCAAAAGTAAATAATTAATCAAAGTTAAAGCTTGGAAGCTCTGAAGGACTGACCACCAGCAGCGAGGGCATGCTGGGTGACCCAGCTAGATCTCCAGGGCAACAAGTCAAGAGAAATCGGCTGATTCAAGCCTAACCCCGCAGCGGGGTGAGTTGAAGATTTAGGAGCAGACCACCGAACCCACGGGTAAAAAGCTTCAGGCCACCCGGGGGACCTGAACCGGTACTAGTCATCTCTCAGGCCCAGGTGATTCTCTGCACTTCTCTGGCTACCAGCTTTCCCATCTATTCTGCTTCTTGTGTGTGTGTGTGTGTGTGTGTGCTCAGTAGTGTCTGACTGTTTGAGACACCGTGGACTGTGGCCCACCAGGCTCTTCTGTCCTTGGGATTTCCCAAGCAAGAACATTGGAGCGGGTTGCCATTCTCTTCTCCAGGGGATCTTCCTGACCCAGGGGCTGAACCCATGTCTCTTGCATCTCCTGCATCACAGCATGGGGAGAGGAGGCATGGAGGGAAGCAGGAAGCGCCCAGGAGCTCCTAGTCCCATGGACGGGTGGGCTCCAGGACGCCAGGGTGATTCTCCCACCCTGTTGCCCTCTGCCTGTTTCTGGGGATCAGGCCCCACGTAAACGGTCCATATGCAAACTCTTGCCCCAGGCTCTGCTCATGGGAGGAATGCAGCGTAAGAGAGTAGCTTCAGCATTCTCTTTAGAAGCATCCAAGCAAATAGCAGAGGCAAAAGCTAAAAGTTTTAAAGTACAATTTTATTGCCGTGCTCTCTAACTTGGAGACTGGAGAGTTTCTCTCTTCTCCCCGTCCCCACCATGTCCTCCTCCTCTCTCATCACTTCTAAGATGCATGTGAACTTCAGAAGTAGTGAAGAGTACAAGGTCATGCATCTTCCTGTGAATCTTTAGGTTTTCTGATTGTTTACTCTTTGCCTGCTTCACGCTTGTAATTTCCACCGGAGCAGAGATGGAGTCTGAGGTAAATACTTACCAAAACACAGTAGGCGTTCAACAAGTATTTGTGAATAGGAGGACGATGGACAGCAAGGAAAAAGGAAGCTGAGAAAACTGAAGTCAGTTTTGGAAGAACCCTAAGAAATAGATACTTAGTGAAAGACTTGAAGAGGAAAAAGAAGCTGATTGAATCCCCAGGAACTTGAATGAATAAATAAAGACACAAGGAAGGAGAGCCAGGACCAAGAAGTAGCTTAACCAGCCAGCAGAAGACCCAGGGAGGCTGGTTTCCCCAAGGACCCTCCTTCAGTTCAGTTCAGTTGCTCAGTCGTGTCCAGCTCTTTGCGACCCCACGAACTGCAGCACTCCAGGCCTCCCTGTCCATCACCAACTCCCAGAGTTTACTCAAGCTCATATCCATTGAGTCAGTGATGCCATCCAACCATCTCATCCTCTGTCGTCCCCTTCTCCTCCCGCCTTCAGTCTTGCCCAGCATCAGGGTCTTTTCCAATGAGTCAGCTCTTCGCATCAGGTGGCCAAAGTACTGGAGTTTCAGCTTTAACATCAGTCCTTCCAGTGAATATTCAGGACTAATTTCCTTTAGGATGACCCTCCTTCACTGGAAGGCAAAGGAGGAGGGTCTAAGAGCTTCAGCAGACGGTAATGCTTTTGCCACAATCCCCTTCCAGGAAGTCAGAGAAAAATAGGTTCAAAAAGGATTATTTTCATAAGCATGCTTCCTAACTAGCTTTTAACAATTTTTTCTATAAATCCTTCCAGTGCTGCTTCTGTAATCCATGAAGGAAATTCTGTATTTCAGTTCCTTCCAATGACACCACTTCCTAGATAACATACTTGGATTTCACAGATTAAAACGATTACTGCTACTTAATAGAACAATTACTGGGTCAACAATGCCATGCTAGTTAAGAGCAGAACCATTTTCAAAAAAAAGAAACAGGTTTTAAGATATCCAAAGGGTGGCCCGGGTAAATGTGCCTTAAGACTCTCCTTTTGGAAAATCTTGTTTGTTCCCCAAATTAGGACCCTGAAAAGGCAGCAGATATTTTGTGTAAGCAACCAGAGGACTGAATATATGGGGGATGGTTTAGGAAAATGAGCAGGTGTTTTCCCCTTCTCTTCTTTAAGGCACTCAAAGCTGGATTTGCTTTTAGCTGAGTAGAAGAATAGTCCAGGGCTCTTGTCCCAAGTGTCGGGCAGTGACCAGGATTTCTGTTTATCAGCATGAAAAAAAGTCTTTATGGAGATCATTATAAACATAACAGGCAAAGTTCGAGTTGATTTTGTGGTTGATGTTTTAAGTGGAGGTTTCACCTTACATGCAGCCTTTCCAGAAAACCAGAAATAAGCCTAACTCTGGCTTGTGAGCTCGGGTAACAGATGAGACTCGGCCAGTTGAATTTCCTGGTTCAGGAATCTTAGCACCACTGTTGTTCTAAGTGGGGACAGTGGGGACCCACTGGAGACTTTGGAGCTGAGGAGCAGCTTGATCTGAGCTTTAACTGGAACAGTCTGTTGAGAATAGATCAAAGCACCAAGAACAGAAATAGGAAAACTAACTGGGAGGCCACTGCAATAATTCAAGGGGGAGTTATTGTGTCTTAGATCCCAGAGTTGGGTGGGGATGGGCGTGGGTATACCATGGAAGTGGTGAAAAGGTGTTGGGGTCTGGGTATGTTTTGAAGGTGGAGCCACATGGTTTTGCCTACAGATCAGTTATGGGATGGCAGAGGGAGAGTGAAGTTAGCGGTGCCTCCAGGGTTCTTGACAGGGAAAGTGGCATTGCCATGTACTGAGACGTGAAAGGCAATGAGAGGAACAGATTTTTGGAGGGGGATCTAGGGCTCAGTTTTGGACAAACTAAGTCTGCAATGCCTACTTAGATATTGGCTTCCCTGGTGGCTCAGATGGTAAAGAATCTGCCTGCAAAGCAGGAGAACCGAGTTTGATCCCTGGGTTGGGAAGATCCCCTGGAGAAGGGAATGGCTATGCACTCCACTATTCTGGCCTGGAGAATTCCATGGACAGAGGAGCCTGGTGGGTTTATAGTCCACGGGGTCGAAAAGAGTCAGACACGACTGAGCAACTAACACTTTCACTTTCACTTAGATCTTAGAGTACAGATGTTTAGCAAGCACGTGGATATGGTCCACACTCCGGAAAGAACTCTGTTGGAGATATAAATTTGAGACTCATCAATACTGAATATTGATCTTACCAAAAATTACAATGCAGCTATAACGGGAGGGTGGTGAGAGAAAAAAGTTTACGTGTGCATGGAGGGGGTGGTGTGTAAGAAGTGGAATCTTCATCTTTTATGGCAAGAAGTTAATGGTTGATAGAGAACTTGGGGGAATAAATCAAGAAATAGTTGTATATGTATCATAAGAAAGAATCCTCCCTATTACTTCTACTCTGTATCTCCATATCTTAACATTTTTCTTCTTCATCTTTTTTGGGGGGTGGTATGTTTATAATTCAATTTTATTTATTTTTAACATCTTTACCGAGCCATGACTCACATACTATAAAATTCATCTATGTAAAGTGTACAATTCAGTATCTTTTAGTATATTCTATCATGACCACAGATTTTAGAAATTTTATTAAGCCAAAAAGAAACCCTGGAGCTTCCTTGGCTGTCCAGTGGTTAAGACTCTGTGCTTCTACTGCAGGGAGTGCGGGTTTGACCCCTGGTCAGGGAACTAAGATCCCACATGCCGTGTGGTGCAGGAAAAAAAAAATCAGATAAGAACCCCTGAACCCCTTAGTCATCAACCTTAATCCCTCTGTCGCTCTCCCAGCCCTAAGCAGTCAATCATCTACTGCTATCTTCTATGGACCTGCCTACCCTGTTTCTTATACATGGACTCATGCATTACATCATTCTCTTTAACTGGCTTCTTTTATTGTGCGGTTTTGAATTTTTTTTTAAATCCTCCTCCTCTTCTTCCCCAAGTTCTGGCCTTTCAAACCCATCCCCAAGTTTCAGGTTCTTTGGTCCCACTTTGCAGAAGCCACTGTCATCCCGCTCCCTGCCCACTGGAGCTGTCTTTAGAAAATCCTGCCTCTGCTCACAGCCCTCCAGGGCAAAGAGACGCTCCACGGTAACTCCACCAGTGACTGCCATTCAGCGCTTTGAATGAATCAGAGGTGTTCTGGGGAACCCCTTCCATCTGTCCGGAGGTGTCTTGGACTCAGCTTCCTGAAATGTGAGCTGCCTGGTGATTTCAGCGTACATTCCAGGCACCATCATCTGCAGTTATCTCTTATCCAGTTGCAAATGATAAGGTAGAGAGCTTTTGAGGAAAGTCTGCCTCGTATTTTATACTTTGGGTTCGGTTCTACAGCCTTATGAAATACTTGTATCCCCCAAATCCTCTTTTATGTTTGAACTAGTGAAAAGTGTTTTGTTTTGTTTTTTTCAGTTGAATTTTACAGGCTTGAGCAGTGCTTGTTTCCAAAGGCCTGTGGGTTACCTATGACAACAATAACATTTTCCACACTGGCATTTGACTCAGGATTGAAATAGAGTGCTAAACCTATTTTTAACATATTTGGGTATGTCAGATGATGTTCTTTCAAAGAAATAGCCATCACGTCCAGGATAGTCTTCCTAAAACTAAACAAAACAAAGCTAGAAAGAGTTCTATTTTCCATATTGACAACATTTGAATTTTGACTCTTTATCCAGAGGGGTTTCTCTTAAGCTTTCAGAGCATAATTTATGGCATTTTGCAAAGAAAACCACTTCTTTAATACTTGAGGGCCTTTTCCATGCATTTATTATATGAATTAACTAATGACTTGAACTGAGAAATAGTCCATTTGCAATGCAAATATAACATTCATACAAAGAAGGACAAAATCAAAGGAAACATTTCTTGATTTAAGGTATGTTAAAAAAAAATGAGGCTGTCAAGTATTTCTGGTCTTAAAAGAGATACAATAAAGATGAAAGTTAGACAAAGGACAACAGTATCTTAAACCACAGTATATTAAAGGCAAACTATACAGAATACACTTTATTCTAAGAAAAACAGGAGGCTATTGGAAGGCTTTTAGTATGTGAGGGACGTGATTTGTTTTGCTATGTGGAGAACCTATTGGAAGGATCCAGAGACAAAGCAGGAAGGTCAGGGAGAGAAATTACAGTGGTTTAAGAGAAGTGCTTCTCAAATTTCATATACAGGCAAATCATGCGGGGCCTTATTAAGTGTAAATTTGCACAGGAGGTCTGGGGTGAGGTGGGAGACATGGCATTTCTGACAGGTTCTAGGTGAATAGGATGTTCTTGGTCATGGACCCACACTTGAGTGGACAGGGTTTAGCATAGGGCAATAGGGCTTCCCTGATAGCTCAAATGGTAAAGAATCTGCCTACAATGGAGGAGACCTGGGTCCAATCCCTAGGTTGGAAAGATCCCCTGGAGAAAGAAATGGCAACCCACTCCAGTATTCTTGCCTGAACAACCCCATGAACATAGGAGCCTGGAGGGCTACAGTCCATGGGATTGCCAGAGTTGGACATGGCTTAACAGCTAAACCACCACCACCAGTAACAGCACAGACAGAGGAAATAGGGTGAGTTCAGAGCCATGTAGCGCACAGGATAATGGGACGAACCGATTAACCAGGAGAAAGTGATTCCCTGGGTCAGGGATTTTTGAGTGAGTGAGTTTGTATGATCAGATTAGTCAATATTGAGAATGGAGGAGGAGAACCAAGTTTTTGACCTTGGCAAACATCCTGATGGATATCACAGATAGTTGACTTTACAAGTCTTGAGCTCAAAAGAGAGGGCCAGAGATATAAATTCAGGAATCATCAGGATAACATAAATGGTATGTTAGACCCAAGGGAGTAAAGAAAAGTAAGAGAATGAGGAGGCCTGGAACTGAGCCTTAACTCATTATTGACTGGAGGATTTTTGCAGAGACTAATGCCTGTGGCCCCTGATTTGTTTTATAAGTGATACTGATAATGTCCCTTGCAGATGGTCTTAATCACTGCCTCCTGTACAGTGTCATGAACCTCTGTCCATAGTTCTTCAGGCACTCTATCAGATCTAATCCCTTGAATCTATTTCTCACTTCCACTGTATAATAGTAAGGGAATTGATTTAGGTCATACCTGAATGGTCTAGTGGTTTTCCCTACCTTCTTCAATTTAAACCTGAATTTGTCAGTAAGGAGTTTGTGATCTGAGCCACAGTCAGCTCCTGGTTTTGTTTTTGCTGACTGTATAGAGCTTTTCCATCTTTGGCCGCAAAGAATATAATCAATCTGATTTCAGTATTGACCATCTGGTGATGTGCATGTGTAGAGTCTTCTCTTGTGTTGTTGGAAGAGGGTGTTTGCTATGAGCATTGCGTTCTCTTGGCAAAACTCTCTTAGCCTTTCACTTGCTTCGTTTTGTACTCCAAGGCCAAATTTGTTACTCCAGGTGTTTCTTGTCTTCCTACTTTTGCATTCCAGTCCCCTGTAATGAAGAGGACTTCTTTTTTGGGTGTTAGTTCTAGAAGACCTTGTAGGTCTTCATAGAACCATTCAACTTCAGCTTCTTCAGCATTATTGGTTGGGGCATAGACTTGGATTACTGTGACGTTGAACGGTTTGCCTTGGAAACAAACAGAGATCATTCTGTTGTTTTTGAGATTGCATCCAAGTACAGCATTTCAGACTTTTTTGTTGACTATGATGGCTACTGCAAAAAGGCAAAATGGCTGTCTGAAGAGGACTTACAAATAGCTGAGAAAAGAAGAGATGCAAAAGGCAAAAGAAAAAAGGAAAGATATACCCATCTGAATGCAGAGTTCTAAAGAATAGTAAGGAGAGATAAGAAAGTCTTCCTCAGGGATCAATGCAAAGAAATAGAGGAAAACAGTAGAATGGGAAAGACTAGAGATTTCTTCAAGATAATTAGAGATTCCAAGGGAATATTTCATGCAAAGATGAGCTCAATAAAGGACAGAAATGGTATCGACCTAACAGAAGCAGAAGATATTAAGAAGAGGTGGCAAGAATACACAGAAGAACTATACAAAAAAGATCTTCAAGATCCAGAAAACCACGATGGTGTGATCACTCACCGAGAGCCAGACATCCTCTGGGTGGAAGTCAAGTGGGCCTTAGGAAGCATCACACAAACAAAGCTAGTGGAGGTGATGGAATTCCAGTTGAGCTATTTCAAATCTTGAAAGATGATTCTGTGAAAGTGCTGCACTCAGTATGCTAGCAAATTTGAAAAACTCAGCAGTGGCCACAGGACTGGAAAAGGTCAGTTTTCATTCCAATCCCAAAGAAAGGCAATGCCAAAGAATGCTCAAACTACCACACAATTGCACTCATCCCACATGCTAGCAAAGTAATGCTCAAAATTCTCCAAGCCAGGCTTCAACAGTACGTGAACTGTGAACTTCCAGATATTCAGGCTGGATTTAGAAAAGGCAGAGGAACCAAATATCAAATTGCCAACATCCATTGGATCATGGAAAAAGCAAGAGAGTTCCAGAAAAACATCTACTTCTGCTTTATTGACTACACCAAAGCCTTTGATTGTTTGGATCATAACAAACTGTGAAAAATTCTTAAAGAGATGAAAATACCAGACTACCTGACCTGCCTCCTGAGAAATCTGTATGCAGGTCAGGAAGCAACAGTTAGAACTGGACACAGAGCAATAGACTGGTTCCAAATCAGGAAAGGAGTAAGTCAAGGCTGTATATTGTCACCCTGCTTATTTAACTTCTATGCAGAGTACATCATGCGAAATGCCAGGCTGGATGACATACAAGCTGGAATCAAGATTGCCAGGAGAAATATCAATAACCTCAGATATGCAGATGACACCACCCTTATGGCAGAAAGTGAAGAAGAACTAAAGAGCCTCTTGATGAAAGTGAAAGAGGAGAGTGAAAAAGTTGAGCTAAAACTCAACATTCAGAAAGCTAAGATCATGGCATCTGGTCCCATCACTTCATGGCAGATAGGTGGGGAAACAGTGGAAACAGTGAGAGACTTTATTTTTGGGGGCTCTGAAATCACTGCAGATTGTGACTGCAGCCATGAAATTAAAAGACACTTGCTCCTTGGAAGAAAAGCTATGACCAATCTAGACAGCATATTAAAATGCAGAGACATTACTTTGCCAACAAAGGTCTGTCTAGTCAAAGCTATGGTTTTTCCAGTAGTCATGTATGGATGTGAGAGTTGGACTATAAAGAAAGCTGAGCGCCAAAGAATTGATGCTTTTGAACTGTGGTGTTGGAGAAGACTCTTGAGAGTCCTTTGGACAGCAAGGAGATCCAACCAGTCCATCCTAAAGGAAATCAGTCCTGAATAGTCATTGGAAGGACTGATGCTGAAGCTGAAACTCCAATACTTTGGCCACCTGATGTGAAGACCTGGCTCATTTGAAAAGACCTTGATGCTGGGAAAGATTGAAGGCAGGAGGAGAAGGGGACAACAGAGGATGAGATGGTTGAAAGGCATCACCAACTCAATGAACATGAGTTTGAGTAAACTCCAGGAGTTGGTGATGGACAGGGAGGCCTGGCATGCTGCAGTCCATGGGGTTGCAAAGAGTTTAACACTACTGAGCGACTGGACTGAACTAAACTGAACTGATATGTCTCTGGTCAATAATGTTCGGGTAACAAAAGACAGATTAATGCATCTCTGGTCAGTAATGTGTTAAGAGCTTCCACTATTTAAAGGTTTGGTAAATAGACTGAGCCCACTAGGGAGAATAAGAAAGAGAAACCTAAAAGGTAAGAGGAAGCCAAGAGGATTTGTCAGACAGGTGCCAGCAGAAGGGATGGCTGCAAGAAGGCAGTGGAGTCAACCGTGTCAGATGCTGAGATGAAAAGATGAACGCTTTCAAATTGCCCTTGAGATGCATCTGCCTCAGTCCTTGGTGAATTTAGTGCTGCTTCTGCAGAGCAGTGGGGATGCAGAGGTTGGAGAGAACTGTGGAGTTGGTGTGAGTGGGAGCCAGGTTGGAGGGATTGGGGAAGGGAGGATAAAGTGAGGAAGCAGATCACAGCTCCAGGAGGTGGTCTGTGGACTGAGAGAGACAGTTGGGAGGGTAGGTGGAGGGGGTCCATGGGGTCAAAGGAAGGTTGTTTTTGTATCTTTTAAAATAGAAGAGACTTGAGTGTGCTTAAATGCTGATGAGAAATATTGGGCAAAGAGAAATAGAGAACCAGAGATAGCACAAGGTCACTTAAAGGGCGGAGGGCGGGAGGAAACGGACCTAGATGTGGGGAAGGGCACGTCCCTTCTTCCACAGAAGGGAGGACTGGGCCCAAGGTCACTTGGAGGTGAGATGCTGAGAGATTTCTCATCTGACAGCGTCTGTTCTCGGTGAAGCAGGAAAGGAGAACGTCTGCTGAGAGTGATGGGCCAGAAGAGGGACGAAAGGCTTCCTGGGGTCGCAGAGGTGGTCTCCAGGGAGTCTAGGGGCCCACTGGAGACCGGTGATCTGAGGTCTGCAGCCCGTCCCCGCCAGAGTGAGGATTATCCCAGGTGCTCCACTTCTCAGGTGCCAGAGGGAGATGGACATTTGATTCATCTAGGATTAGAGACTTGCCAGGTGGATATGCAAGACCAAGGGCTTCCCAGGTGGCGCTAGGGGTAAACAACTCACCTGCCAATGCAAGCTAGACCTAAGAGATACAGGTTTGATCCCTGGGTCAGGAAGATCCCCTGGAGGAGGGCATGGCAACCCACTGCAGTAGTCTTGCCTGGAGAATCCCAAGCACAGAGGAGCCTAACAGGCTACAGTCCAGGGGGTTGCACAGAGTTGGACATGACTGAAGCAACTAAGCATGCACGCACATGCAAACAAGTCCAAAGAGACATAGAGTTTAGTTTAAGCTATGGAAAAGAACATTGTGTGGGCTCTAGAGCCTGGTACCCAGTAAGGTCCCCAGGAATTGTGTTTATTATTAGGAGGGAAGAGAGAAAATTCCTTACCTCCCCAAGCCTTCCACGGCTCCTGCCCGACCACCATCACCTACACACACAGCTCCAACCTCTTTGTTCCCAAGGTATCTGTACAGAAAGTAGAGGGGTTTTCAAAGGTAGATGTGATTTTTAAAAATATATTAATAGTTGGTCATTTTTCAGTTATTTTCTGTATCCCCACTTCCTTGTTATTCAAGGACGATCATAGAGCCTCAGAAGTTGGGTTCTTTGTTCAGGCATTCAGTTTACCACTGGTAATCCAGTAATGTTATGCACAGCTGATTCTGAGTTTCAACAAATGATTCTGCTTAAGAAAAGTGATCATCAGACGAGCCACAGTATGTAATTTATTATAATCATAATAATATTAAAAAGTCCCTTATGGAGAAAGTCACCTTTTTCTAAATATAGTTGGACTTAAGGTCTTTTTTTTTTCCCTTTAAAGTGTTCTCTTGGTTACAAGTCTGTAAGGAAGGCTTTTGGTTTGCTAATCTGAAAGTTAAAAGTTTCTATGTAAGAAATAGATTTCAACATAAAGGTCACACCATGTATGACTAATGACAAAACCAGGGACGTGTTTTGGTACAAGGAATTAGGAAGTTGGGCAAATAATGTTGGCTTCTTTTAGGCTGGGTTTATTCATCTGTAAAGGTAGAAAATTAGAAAATATGAGTTCTAATATCAAGAGTGTATTCAAATGGTAGCTACTAACTACACGTGGTTACTTAAATTTAAATATATTAAATTAAATAAAATTTAAAATTCATTTTGTCAGTCATACTAGCCACGTTTCAAATGATCAGTAACCATAGGCAGCTAGTATAACTACTGGGTAACCCAGATATAGAATATTTCCCTCACTAGAGAACATTCTATGGAGAAGGCAATGGCAAGCCACTCCAGTACTCTTGCCTAGAAAATCCCATGGATGGAGGAGCCTGGTAGGCTGCAGTCCATGGGGTCGCTAAGACTGAGCGACTTCACTTTCACTTTTCACTTTCACACATTGGAGAAGGAAATGGCAGCCCACTCCAATGTTCTTGCCTGGAGAATCCCAGGGACGGGGGACCCTGGTGGGCTTCTGTCTATGGGGTCACACAGAGTCGGACACGACTAAAGTGACGCAGTAGCAGTGACTATATAACATCCAGCTGAAGACTAGCAGGGGGATACTCCTTCTGCCCCCTTCTGATGTCTATGTTAGAAGCTTTCTCTATCTCCTTTATACTTTAATAAAACTTTATTACACACACACAAAAAAAGAGAACATTCTAGTGGACAGCTCTGATCTATAATTCTAGTTTTAATACAAGTGCAACAGAGGGAAGATGGTAAGATGCTTCCAGAATTATAATTTTCCACTTAATTATACTAGGACAACATTTCTAGAATATACCTACAGCTCACCTGGCCTAAAGGAGCAAGAGTGAATTCAAGCAAGCTGGACCCATTGCAATGAAATAATCTCCAGATGATGGAGAGATGATACACTCTAGACTCCTCCCAGTTTTCTTCCCTCCCTGCCCTTCTTTCTCTCTCATAATTTTTATTGAGTGCTGAGTCCTGAGTTGTCTACTCCCATAAAGTTAGTTGGACCTGTCGACTTGATCAGACAGAAATGGGTGATGGTAATACAGCTCATTTGGTGAGGAACATGATAGGATCCCTGAGGTTCCAGGCAAGTCTACAGGAGGAGCCGTTTGTTAGCTCAGTCGCTCAGTCCTGTCTGACTCTCTGTGACCCTACGGACTGAAGCTCGCCAGGCTCCTCCGTCCATGAGATTTCCCAGGCAAGAATACTGGAGTGGATTGCCATTTCCTTCTCCAGGGTATCCTCCCAGATCAGGGATTGAACTCATGTCTCCTGCATCTTCTGCATTGGCGGGCAGATTCTTTACCACCCTGAGCCACCAGGGAAGCCCCGGAGGGCTTACCTGACTTTAGTAGAAGAGACAAGGGACCACTTTCCAGAAACGGGGATCCTTAAGGAAAGCGGTAAAGGATGTTTATGAGTTAAAATGATTTACAGGTTTAAATATTGTGGTTTGACCATTAATGATGACCCTACTGAAATGCAACAGGGAAAAAAAGAGAAAATTGAGGACAGTGAATAGCAGCTTTTTGTATTATTAGCATTACAAAGTCTCTGTGGTATAAATGATTTTCAGAGGCGCTATCTGCCTTCCTCAGTCTTTTTAGTTGCTTCCTCCCTTGCATTAAAACAGCAGTGAGTTGGTTCTGCTCCTATAGGCCTATTCCCTTCCCCAACTACATTTCTCAAGACTACATTGATTCAATAAACATTGCATCTCAAATCTCAAAATTCTTGGAGTTATTCTTGACTTTATTTATTTATTTTTATATATATTGCATCTATTCCTTTAACAGATCCTATTGTCTTTGCCTTCAAAATATATCCAGAATAATATCCCTTTTCCCTTTTCCTTGTAATATCTTCGTGGTTCAAACCACATCCTGCCGAGAGAAGAGCAAGTCTTTTCATGATCTTGTCCACAGTTGCCTTTTCACATCAGTTCTCCCCTCAGCAGCCAGAGAAACTCATTTAAAACTTAAGTCAGATCTGATCATGCACCTGTTCCAAACTTTCCAGCAGCTTCCCATTTCACAGATAAAGTCCTCATCCCAGACCTTCAGTCCCTACGTGATCTGCTCCAGGCTACCTTACATTCTTTCTTGCTTACTCATCTTTCTCCTGCCTGCTGCTTCAGGCATAGTCCAAGCACACTGGCTCTCCCAGGACTGCTCAAAAGCCACGTAGATCACCTCATTCAGATGTCTGTCCCAGTGTCCCCAGACACAGCAGCCTTACTCGTGCGTTCAGCCTGTCTAAAATAGGTGCTCTAGGTCACCAACTCCACCATCATGTTTCATCCTTACTCTGCTGTGTTTGTCCTTCGTTGTACTTATCACCGCTTGATGTGTTATATATTTGTTTACTAGACTATAGTCTCCATGAGAACATAGATTTTGTTTTGTTTACTGCAATATCCCAGGCTCTGATTCAGAGTCTGACTTGTGTATATACAATTCATAATGGTTAGTAAGGGTGTGAGTGGCATTTACTTTATCACATTTCATCTACAAGTATATGACCCCCATAGACTGTAAGGTCCTAGAGTCATGATTTCATATTATTATTCCCAGCAACCATCCCACTATGTGGAAAGTAAACTAACTGTAAAAGAAATTCCTTGAGTGTACCCCAATCCTCATATGGAAAACTATAGGATCACAGATGAAAAAATGAATCTTAAGAGGTGTTCTGGTCTACAGCCATGCCCTCAGGAGGAACATATTTAACCATTATTCTATTCTGAAAGGTTATCAGGAAAGAAGAATCCATCATTTTCTCTGTTTAACAAGTGTTAGTTCCAGGAGACTCTTAAGCCAAATCTAAATCTCATTTTTACTCTGGGATCAGGAGAATTTGAATAAATAAAACTGGTTAGTTATATATCAATTATACCTCAATTAAAAAACAGTGGTATTTCATTTTCTTTTCTTTTTCTCTCTTTAATTTCCTTTTCCACACAGAATCCAGATTATTGAAGAAAAACAGAAAGAAAAGAAAAAAATTGTTGATAAGGCTCAAAGATAACCTCTATTAATAGACTTTCTTATTTACAGTATGTATACACATATATTATTGGAGAAGGAAATGGCAACCCACTCCAGTGTTCTTGTCTGGAGAATCCCAGGGACGGGGGAGCCTGGTGGGCTGCCGTCTATGGGGTTGCACAGAGTCAGACACGACTGAAGCGACTTAGCAGCAGCAGCATACACATATATTAGTAAATATTTTATTGATGTATAACATATACAGAGAGAGGTACACAAATCATAACAGCTTGAGGAATAATTTAGTCAGTAGATGAGTGTAACCACAACTCAGGTCAAGAAATAGCCTCCCCCATTCCCACTGCTAACCGTTATTCCCTTTATCTTCTCTAAATTTAACCACTGATGTCTGACACTGTAGATTATTTCTGTCTGTTTTTATTAAAATTTTTTAAAAAAATTTTTTGTCATGTGGCATGTGGGATCTTAATTCCCTGACCAGTACTGAACCCACACCCCCTGCATTGGAAGCATGGAGTCTTAACCACTGGATCCCCAGGAAAGTCCCTATTTTTGTCTGTTTTTATACTGGACAGGGAGGCCTGGCGTGCTGTGATTCATGGGGTCGCAAAGAGTCGGACACGACTGAGCGACTGAACTGAACTGAACTGAACTGAAGTGGAACTATCCAGTATTCTGTGTGTGCAGTATTCTTTTATGTCTGTCTTCTTCTATTCAATATTATATACACACGCACACACACACAATTTTTATATTAAATCTCTCTTTAGTTGTATCTAATCAGCTTTTAAACCCACTAAATTTTTTAAAAAATTCAATTATATTTTTTATTTCTAGAATTTTTATTGATTCATTTTTATAGCTTCCATTGTTGTAGCAAATTCTCCACCTTTTAATTTCTTGGCTATATTGCATGTGTGTGTGTGCTCAGTCGTGTCCAACTCTTTGCGACCCCAAGGACTATAGCCCACCAGAGTCCTCTGTCCATGGGATTTCCCAGGTAAGACTACTGCAGTGGGTTGCCATTTTCTGCTCCAGGTCTTGACTATATTGGTCATATTTATTTTCATGTTCATTCTGATGATAGCTCCTATGAATATATTTCTACTGTATTTTTCTTCTCTTGGTCTTCTGTCAAGTCTTGCCTTCTGTGTGCCTAGTTATATTCTGTAGGTTCCAGTTCACTATGCCTGGTTATTGACTCACCCTTACTCTAGACAAGCAGCGCTTCGTGCTCCCAAGCAAAAGTCTGGATTATTTGCCTGAATTTATCTTCCTTAGAGGGCACTACAATCTAAACTTTGACTGCCTGGCTCTGTGAAAGTGCCAAAATTCTGTCTGTTTTGTTCTTTTGCCACTAAATTGTCTCTTTCAAATTAGCAATTGCTTTAAGGAGAAAAGCAGCCCAGAATGCCAGGTTCACCTCTCTTGGCTTCCCTCTCTTCTGGGTCTGGCTCCAGAAACTGCCTTGCTAGTTCTCTGATAACTTCCAACACATGGGATGTTTTTCTTTATTAAGTCTTCTACTAATTAATTTGTCTAGCTTTTCTCGTCATTCTTAATGGCAGGATTGTTCTAAAACAACCTACTGAAAAATCTTATTATACTACATTCCTATAACTTATTTTTCTCACTTACCCTTATGTGAATCATGTGTATCTTAAGTAAATGTCAATATTAATTTACACAATAATTTAAAACCATTACATAGAATTTATACCATTCTATGAGTGCATCATAATTTTTTAGACAAGACCTTATAACTGGATATCTCAACTGTTTCTATTTTTTCTCTATTATAAACAGCAATACAGTATTCATCTTTGTATATACATTCCTAAGTAGTTATAATTATTCTCTAATTATTATACCTTGAAACTAAATATTTACTTTATTTGAAATAAAAATTTTCAAGTATGACTATTTTAAGGTTTCTGTTATATTACTAAAGATTCCTCTAGGAAAATCATACCAATTTACGCTTCTACCAGCACTATATAAGTGCCAGTTCCCTTGTATTTTAAAACACCTTCTAAATAATAGAATTTTTAAACTTGTCTGTCTCTGACATAAATGAATAAGTATTTATTATATAATTCCTCTATTATCCCATACCAGGAACCCTCTTGGGCTTACAAGAGAAAGAAACTAAACTTGGACCCTGACCTTAATTCTAACCTCGTGATTCTTCATATATATTCTATGACTCTCTTTTTATTATGAAGATTTCTTGGTAATGTTCCCAGAAGGCTTGCATCCTCATATGGAAATTGGCCTCCTGCTCGTATTCTTGCCAGTTACATGTGTATTTTGAACTCTGCCTTTATCTGTAGCCTCAATCATGTATTACAGACTTATTTACAATACACGGTCCAGGATAGTTCCTTGGTCTCAACTCTTGCTATCCATGTGGTGTGGCTGTAGTTTTTTCCTCCTTCTTCCTGTCCTTCCCTGAACCTGTCCTGCTTGAACTCCATTCTGCGGTCTGACCACTCACCCAGCTCTCCAAGTTACTCATCCATATCTGCTGCTGCTGCTAAGTCGCTTCAGTCATGTCCGACTCTGTGCGACCCCATAGACGGCAGCCGACCAGGCTCCGCCGTCCCTGGGATTCTCCAGGCAAGAACGCTGGAGTGGGTTGCCAAATATCAGGGGTCCACAAATCATTTGTAAATGACGTTTCCTTGAAACACTTTGTCTTGGGTTATATGCAAATTATCTGAGCTGCTCTGCTCACACTAGAACTGAGTAACTGGGACAGAGGTCCTGTGCTCCACAAATGTAAAAAATACCACCTGTTTGGCCCTTCACAGGAAGATCTGCCAACCCCTGATCCATGGATCTTTGTGAGAAGATTCTGAACTTAGTAAGAGATTTCCTGTCTACTAGATTAAGCAGCTGTACAGAGCAAGCCTCCATGGCCCCCACTCCAATGGACATAGGGTTCTTGTCTGCTCATTACCATTTCATTTAGTGTACAGTCCCCTCACCCTCCTCCCCTGATGACCTCGAAACTGTCTTTTGTCTCTGGATTCCGATCTGAATCTGACTGAGTTGTTACCTTTTAATGATTTAGGACCTGGATCATGTGTATGCTTTGGACTCAGTAGGGACAGAGGATGAAAATGTATGAAATCCACATTTACAGAGAGAAGGTTAGCATTTGTATAGCACACTGGGCTGGGTCTCTGGGTGTCTTGGCACTGTCCAGCTGGTAATACCTTCAGGCATGAGCAGCTGCCATGCAAATGTGCCATTGCCCAACACTTAGAAGGTTATTGGTATAAAAAGGCCAGAAAATGCAATGAAATGGTAGCTACTAATTTGTTCTATCTGCGAGTCTGCTTCTTTTATGCTATATTCACTAGTTTATTTTTTAGATTCCACGTATATTACATCATACAGTATTTGTTTTTTTCTGACTGACTGATTTTGCTGAGCATCATGCCCTCCAAGTCCATCCATGTTGCTGCCAGTGGTAAAATTTTGTTCCTTTTTATGGCTGAGTAGTATTTGATTGTATATATGTACCATATCTTTTTTATCAATTCACCTGTTGGTGGACACTAAGGTTGTTGCCATGTCTTGGCTCTGGTAAATAGTGCTGCTTTGAACACTGGGGTGCATGGATTTTTTCAAATGAATGTTTTTGTGAGTTTTTTGGGATGTATACCCAGGAGTGGAACTTCTAGGTCATACGGTGGTTCTATTCTTAACACTTAACATTTAGATGTAGATTTGATATTTTGACGTAACTGGCCTGTGAAAAGCCACATCTAGATTTGACCAAAGGGAATGTGTATTATCCGGAGCATCTGGACTAGGAAATGGATGGTCTAACTAGAGGGCACTAGGGCTTGACCTGCTTTGGGCAAGAGGTAAGTACATGGTTGGATATGTGTAGCTTGGCTGTATCATGTTGGAGAAGAAATTACATGTATGGAAAAAGAGAACACGTACGTGTGCACAAGTGTATGTGCGTGTGCAGGCTCCTGCTGGGCAGTCAGGGGGTGGAATGTATCAGGCCAAGCGTCCCTTTTCCCTCGGTAAGCCCCCTTCCACATTGCACACTATTTGTATTGGACTCTTCTGTGGCTGTGCCTTCTTGTCTTCTGGCTGGTCTCATAAGAGTGTACAGGCACAGATTTGAGTTTTTCCACTAGATGTAGCCTAAGGACACTGGGCAAGAGGAAGTCACTCTCTCTGGGGTTTCAAGGAGCATGTAGAGTGACTCTTGTAGAGAGAACCTATATGAGGATGAAGCCACGCAGAGGTTGACAGATGTGACAGAAAGACAGCGCTCTGATTTTATCAATGTGCCCACCCTCCTGTATGTCTCCACGCCTGATTTAGCCAAGCTTGGATTTCTGCCACTGAGCTAAAATTTTCCCTTTGTGCTTATGGAGGCTTGAGCTAGGTTTCAGTCACTTGTTATTTGAGGATCTCTGACTGATAGTATTACTAAGCATAGCTTCTTGGAAAACCAAATAAATCTGGGCTGGAAAATCAATGTATGGGACTACATGCTTATCTTTTTGCCGGTGAAGTCTTGATGACAGGGCAGTATAAGGCCAGTAATTTTCATGAGGATTCCAAGTATATACACTTGGTTCTGTGCATTTTGGAACTCAGGCTCACCAACAATGCCTGCAACTCAGAGGCACATTTTACCTTTGTGTGGTTACACAATGTTCCTTAATTCCCTAGATCGCCTTGAAGTGAAAATTAAAATCATTCTCTACAATTTATCTTCCTTGTCACAAAACAGGGCCAAGGGCTTTTAAGAACTCTTGCTGTGGTTCCGTGATTGTAGGATGGATGACATCACCCTTCTGGGGAGGATTTCATTTATGCCTGTTCTGGATACTCTTGAGAGCAAACCCAGCCTTGGGAGAGAGGGAACTACACACACACAAACAGGAACTACACACACACACACACACACACCACTTGATGAGTCTTTGTATACAGAAGCCTTTCTAAGCTGATTGGCAGGGTCAAGTGGCCACTATTGAGAGGGTGACGTGCTTGGTTAATTGGCTCTCTGCCAGGCAAAATTGCACAAGAGAATTTTTCTAGTGAGCCTGTTTCAGCGAGTCCTGATGAACAGCCTAAATTTCCCTCTTGTGAGCCCCTAGAACTGTCATGCCAGGATCGCACAGCAGAAAGCACCCTGGGGCCCCAGATGCCAATCCTTCCGGTGAATTGCATCCCCAACTGTGGTGATACTCAGGGGTGAAGGAGAACTGGAAAGAAAAACAGACCTTATGAAAGCACAACCTTTTGGCTGAAATGAGTGGTTACGACTTTTAATGTACTCCCTGCAAAATACTCTGAACTTTTTTTTTCTGGTAGGTATTGCAATGTATTCCAGATGAATTCTCCTGATTTGAAATATTTCATCAAGCAAACACCTGCCACTGCTCTGAGCGGTCCAGTGACTAGAGATGGTGTTCTGATTTCTGTGCAGCATAAAGTTTAGGGACTACGCCCAGGGAAATATGAAGCAATGCCTCGGAGCAGAAATGTGAAATGTGACGTGTGTAGAAAGGTCTTGGGAAAAGAGAAAGGAAACTCGTGTTCATGGAGCTAAGCCTGGAGGAGCTGCTTAGAGGGGGTGACAGAGGTGCATTTACAGTGAGAAGGGTGTGTTATGGGCTGAATCGGATCCCCTCACCTGGTTCATATGTTAAAGTCTTGATCTGAAATAGCTTAGAATGTGACTCCATTTGGAGATAGTCTTTTTTTGGCCCTGCTGGGTCTTTGTTGCAGCGAGTGTGCGGGCTTTTTCTAGTTGCCCCACAGTACACAGGATCTTAGTTGCCCAACCGGGGATCCAACCTGCATCCCCTGCGTTGGAAGGTAGATTCTCAACCACTGTACCATCAGGGAAATCCCTGGAGATAGTCTTTAGAGAGGTAACTAAGTTAACATGAAGTCATTAGAGTGGAGCCTAATCAAATATAATAAGCCTTCTTATAAGAAGAGGAGCTCAGGACACATACACAGAGATACAGACATACAGGAGAGGCCAGGTGTGGACACAGGGAGAAAATGGCCAGCCACCAGCCAAGCAGAGACGGCTCTGAAGAAACCAACCCTGCTGACACTTGGACTCTGGACTTCTAGCCTCCAAAACTGTGAGGGAATGATGAATTTCTGCAATTTGAGTCACCTAGTCCATGGTACTCTGTAATGGCATCCTTAGGACACACAGGCAGGATGCAACCCCAGACTGACTTAAGAGTCATGCTGTTGTGAGAGCCTGCCCTTGGAGCCCCACACCCCCAGAATAAAACTTCCTGTGCGCCATTCCTCAGTGTAGCTGGATCTTTTCGTAGGGCTTGAGAAAAGCCCTAGGAAGATATATTTTCTTGCTGTCATGTCATCCGACCGTGACTAGACATGATTCTTGTATACTGATCTTAATTATCTGTCTTCCTCTTTTGTGTCTTCACCTGCTTAACATGTATAGAAATTTGTTAAGCCTTCTGTTAGTTATCCAAGCTACTCATATTTCTCTTTTAAAGTTCACCGTGTGAGTCCTTTTCTTTAATCTGTAAATTTAAATTGCTAATGTGCTACTTGTCTAGCTGTTCTTTATAAAGTGGCATTTGGGGGTGTTTATCTTTTCAACTCAGAAGGAGAAGTGAAGGGACTGATTGTTGAATTCTTGTTTTCCACTGAGCTCTGCTGAGACTATGAGCTGGCTGAGGGGAAGTCAAACACAAGGGTTCTATATTTGGAGGGATATGCAAATGTCCTTTGTGGTCCCGAATATACGTGAGAGCACAATTCATCGCCCAACTCATGTCTTTAAGTCAACACAAAAGACAGAGGGTCAGGGGATGAAAATAATTTCATGGGTTAGCATCTCCATGGAGACCAGGAAATGCATAATCTCTATGGAGACCCTCGAAATCTCTCCTTCTGAAATTACAGTAATGTATGATCTGTTGTCATTGTAATTGAGAGTGGGGGCAGCGTGACAAGAGGAAGGGTTAGTGGAAATTACGGCTAGTGTGGTTCTGCTTTTAATCAATCGGTATTGTAAGATTCTGAAGTTAGGATTCTGAGAGGCCATGTCACCAAGGGTGGGATGAAGCACGTGAGGATCTGGTTGTTTGTATGCCCAGCACTGAAGTAGATGTCTGACATAAGTTGGCACTCAAAGAATGTGTTAGTATTGAAATGAATGCAGTGAACAATTGGGCAGGATCTCATCATTGGCTCAGCCCTGTCAATCATCTCTGCTCTGCTGAAACAAAGGGAGGAGGTTACTGTCGGCCATACTGGGGAATGTCTGCCTATGGCTGAGCGAAACCAGTACCTCCTTTTTGGTTTCTCTCTTCTCTTTCAAGGAGAACGCCGCTCAGTTGTATATATATGGTCAAAGGAGGAAATGAAGTTTAGTTGGGATGAGGAGATAAGCAGGGAATAGGGAAACAGACCAGCTAATGAATGCAAGTCACTGTGTCCAGATAAATCCTATCCTGTTGTAACCAACATGGGCTTAGCCTCACTAGTCTCTGGGATTCTGAATACTTTTAAAAAAATTGTTTATTTGGTTGTGTCAGGCCTTAGTTGTGGCATGTGGGCTTTCTTTTTAAAAAATAATTTAATTAATTTATTTTATTTTTGGCTGTTCTGGGTCATGTTGTGCCAGGTCTTAGTTTTTGCGTGTGGGATCTTTTGAAAAATAATTATTAATTTTATTTTTGACTGTGCTGGGTCTCCGCTGCTGTGCATGGGCTTTCTGCAGTTGTGGTGAGCAGGGACTACTCTAGTTGTGCTGCGCACTGTGGCTTCTCTTGTGGAGCACAGGCTCTGCGGAGCACAGACTTTCAGTAGTTGCAGCTCCCAGGCTATAGAGCACAGGTTCAGTAGTTGTGGCGTACGGGCTTAGTTGCTCCGTGGCATGTAAGATCTTCCCAGATCAGAGATCGAACCCATGTCTCCTGCACTGGCAGGTGGATTCTTTACTACTGAGCCACCAGGGAAGCCCCAGCACACAGGACATTTAGTTGCAGCATGCAAACTCTGAGTTGCGGCACGTGGGATCTAGTTCCCTGACCAGGGATCAAACCCAAGTCCCCTGCATTGGGAGTTTGGAGGCCTAGCTACTAGACCACCAGGGAAGTCCCCTGAATACTTTTTATGCCTAGATTACTATGCACCCCCACTGCTCCTGGGTCATTTGTTGGAAACTAGCCCACTGCTAGTATGGGAAGGATTGGGGGCGGGAGGAGAAGGGGACGACAGAGAATGAGATGGCTGGATGGCATCACCGATTCGATGGACATGAGTTTGAGTGAACTCTGGGAATTGGTGATGGACAGGGAGGCCTGGTGTGCTGTGATTCATGGGGTTGCAAGGAGTCGGACACGACTGAGCGACTGAACTGAACTGAACTGAGCCCACTGCCAAGTGGGCTCAAGGGTTCTCTGAATTTCCTATGCTACTGCCTCAGATCAGTGCCTGGATATTCCTGTTCACTCACCTATTTCTTCCTCATCTTGCTGGCATGTTATTGGCCTGGTGGCTGACCCTAAGGAGAGACCTATTAGCACAATGGTCTCTATTGGTTGAATACTAACTAAAAAAATAAAAAAAAAAATTCATCTTTAATTCCAGGGCTGCTGCTGCTGCTGAGTCGCTTCAGTCATGTCCGACTCTGTGCAACCCCACAGATGGCAGCCCACCAGGCTCCCGTCCCTGGGATTCTCCAGGCAAGAACACTGGAGCGGGTTGCCATTTCCTCTCCAATGTATGAAAGTGAAAAGTGAAAGTGAAGTTGCTCAGTCATGTCTGACTCTTAGTGACCCCACAGACTGCAGCCTACCAGGCTCCTTCATCCATGGGATTTTCTAGGCAAGAGTACTGGAGTGGCTTGCCATTGCCTTCTCCGTGCTGCTGCTGCTGCTAAATCTTGGGGCATATACTTCCAGGTTTTTCTCTGTTTATACATTTACACACAAAATTATATACACACACACATATATATGAACGGTTATATATTTAAATATAACTTCATAAAGTAACTTGAGATCAGACTGTTTCTACCCTGCATTTCCTTAACAATATATCATGAAAATATTTTCCCGTGTTCGTAAATATTGAAGTACATCACTTTAAATGACTGTACGAATATATTATCATTTAAGTAAGTCTCAGACTTTTAATCGGTTCCCAATTTTACCACCATCATAAATATCACAGCATTGCATCTTTTTATATCCATTCTTCCGCACTTTTCTGTTGTTTCCTTAAGAAAAAATGCCTGGGTTAAAGATGCTGAACATTTTTAATATTCACATTCTTGTCTGCCGTCTATCTATGTACGCATTTTTTTTTTTTTTTGTACACAAAATTTACACAAGCCGGTGAGCCCTCTAAGCATCAGGGTTCATGCTTTTTTAACTTTGTATTTGCTCTATTCTCTTCACAGTACTTGGGGGTGGCAGTGTTTCAGAGCTCAGGGAAGGTCGCACACCAGGGACCACCGTGAGGTATCTGAAAGTGTCCTGGAAGATGCTGAGGAAAAAAAAACGCATAATTTCCCAAAGGAAAGCGGGAAGTAGGTTTTTAAGCACCTCGCTTCTTGTCTGATCCAGAGCGCCGCAGAGAACTCTGAATCCAGTTGACACCTCTGAGAAGAAACACTCCTCAGTTCGGTGGAGGGCTTTTTAACTTCTTCCAACGGCCTGCGAACTCTCTGGGGCTCATTTTTGGAGGTCCAGCCTCGCCCAGCCGAGGTGCGTCGTCATTCGCGGGCACGAATGTCGACGTCGGGGTCCTAGCAGACCCGGCTGCAGCCGGTCCCTGCAGGGGGCTGCCGCTATTGGTCGTTGTAAACAAACTAGTACTTTCTGGAGGCAGCACTGACTCATTGCTTCTTGTTTCTTTCCTCTGGAGTCGGAGGAGAGGTGACTAGGTGGAGGCAGCCGAAAGAGCGGGAGGGAGCCAGGGGAGAGTCTAGACGCCGTTTCCTTCCATTGTCTCCCCTCCCTCCTCGGCCCTCCCTGCCCGCTTCTCCTTCTGGTGGGTGGGCGCCCCCCGCCCCCACGCCCCGGTCCGAGGCCCAGAGACGACGGGGTTCAGCCCCCTCACTTTTTTTTGGCTAAGTTCACAGCTCCTAGTATTCCAAGTGCTTTCAAGCAGCCAAAGCACGGGAACCGAACCGCTTTCGGCCTCTCCCCTCCCGGAGGGCTTCCTCCTCGCGTTGGTTTGGAAACTTCACCCGGACACCGAAGAAGCTCCGCCCCGGTAGTTTTGAATCGGCCGCCGGCCGAGGCCCCCGCCGGGCCCCCAGGCTGTGCCCTCGGGGAGGTGGCCTGGGGGCCCGTCGCCAGGCCCAGAGGGGTTGGCGCCTGGCCCATCCCTGACTCCGAAGGTCCCCGCGGCCCCCCACGTCGCCACCGGGGGGACCCTTGCCCCCACGCCCAACCGAGGCCCCCAGCCCCGCAGCCGCCCGCGCGCCCCCCTCCACCCGGCCTGGCCGGCGGGGAACCAGGGGCGCAGCCCGCGGGAGCCGCCCGGCCCTCCCAGCGGCCCGGCCGGCGGCGGGGCGGGCGGCTGCGGCCTAGGGCGCCGGGCGGCCGCGAGCCTCCTCCCCCTCCCGGAAGCGCGGGGCGGGGTCCCCGGCCGGGCCGCGGGGGCGGGCGCGGGGGCCGGGCCGGGGCGGGGCGCGCTCGGCGCTCGCGGGCTCGGCCGGCGGTGCGCGCCCCACTCCAGCTCCAGGCGCCAGCGCGCGGGCCCAGGCCGCCCGGTTCCAGCCCAGCAGCGGCGGCGGCGGCGGCGGCGGCGGCCGATCGCGGGGAGGCCCCGCTCTCCTCGCAGCCCCTCCCCGGCGCGGTGCATGGAGACGAGGCCCGCCGGCCGCCCCTGAGCCAGCCGCCCGGCCCAGGACCCGCGGGGGGCTAGGGTGGCCTCGGGCTCCGGCCGGCCGGCCCCCCGTCCCCCGCCCCCGGCCGCCCGCGGAGGGCTGCGCGCGGCCCGCGGGCCTCGTCGCCCGCGCGGATCGCCGCGGCCCGGCCGTCCCGTCCCAGGAAGTGGCCGTCCTGACCGCCATGGCTCACTCCCCGGTGCAGCCGGGCCTGCCCGGCATGCAGGTACGGGCAGGAACCGGGCCGCCGAGGGGCGGGAGGGATGCGCGGGCCGGGGCGGCGGCGGGAACTTGGCGCTGTAAACACGGCCGCTCCTCGCACCCCCGTTCCCCCGGCCGCTGCCCCTTCCGGGGTCGCGCCGGCCTCCCGCGCCGCGCTCGCCGCCTCCGGGGCGCCCTGCCCGGCCCCGCGGCCCGGCTCTCGGGGGTGGGGTGGGGGCCGTGCCGGGACCCGGGGGGCCGCGGCGCGGAGGCGGCCCTCGCCGGTCGGGAGTCGCGGTGGTCGGGGGGGGAATGTGCGCTGCTGGCCGCGTCGCCCTCCTCGCGTCCCCTTCCCGAGCCGCAGGCCCCGCGCCGGCCCCTTCCCTGGGAAGAAGTGATGTGGAGAAATGCCCTTGGAGGCCTGGCTCGCTCTCGGGCCTGGGGGTGGGCGGCGGTGGAGGCCCTGGTCCCTCCCCACCCGCCCTACCCCGGAGACGGGGGCCCCCGGGCGCGCCCCGGCTCGTCCCGGCCCGGCGGGCGGAGGAGGCAGGGCGGGGAGAGGAAGGGGTGAGCGCCAGCTCCGCTTTCAGCGCGTCGGTCCGCGCGCTTCCTCCCGGTGCAGACGGACGGGAAGGTGGGAAGCCTGGAAGCCCCTTCTGGAAGGGAGGAAGCGATCGGACAGCGTGCACTCGGACTGCGTAGGTCCCGGGACTCTGGGCTGGACTTGGAGACTCGACTGGATCCGGCCACGGAGAGTCCCTTCCCACTAACCTCTCCGTGGCCACTTTGTGACCTGTTGGCCTCCCAGCGACTTAATATTATTATTATTTTTTTTCTGGAGTGGGGGCGGGGGAGACGTTGAATTTCATATTTACCAGGATGCATCAAAGAAAGTTTTTCGCCTTCGGGGATTATGTTTAGCCCCTTGGAAAATAAAACCACCTTCCTTGGCTAGTTTCTACTGTGTGATAAGCGGGTTAATGGTGGCAAATGTTTGGGATTAAAAATCTCAAGAAAGGGTTAGGGTATCTCTTAAAAGTTTTGTTCCCCCCAGGTTAGCCGGGCGAGGGAAACTTTTAAGAAAACATGCACAAGTATCCGAGTGGATTATTTGTAGTTCAGTGTTCAACGTGCTGTTTCTTTTTTTTTTCCTCCCCTTCCTCTTGAGGGCTGAGAAGTATTTGGACCACATGGGAGCCAGGAATCTGCCCCCTCATTCGAGAGAGATCATTTCTCCCTCTAAATCCGAAGTAGAAAACTCTACTTCATTGTTCAGGTTTGATATCTAGAAAAATAGGAGCACAAAGTTACCAGGATTTAAGCTCTTTTTTTAAGTGGAGTAACAGTTAACGTTAATAACTTTACTGTGCTTAAAAGAAAACTGTCCTTGAACCTCCTGTAAAGAGCTTTTAAACAACACGCATTTAGAAACCTAAGCTACTGCTGACCGCTAGGTAGAAATCAGACGTGGTTTCTTGGTATTTCCTAAAATCCCTGCTTTGCTTTGGTTTGAATTTAGAGACAGGAAAGCAGGGTTAACTGGGTAAAAAAGTATTTCTGACCAGTAGAGCAAGAAGGACTTCTTGTAATGATTAAAAAAACCCCAAAAAACCAAAAACCACATTGCTCAGTACTTTCTTGAGATACACTCTTATGCTGTTAATCAGGTTGTAATCTAGTATACATAGCTTGCTCAGTACTGCCATGGAGGTGTAGTCAGCCTTTGTGGAAAGCGAATCTATTTAAAAAGATACTTTAAAGCCTCTCTGGCTGATGCCCTCAAGTCAGTATCAGATGGTCACCAGGTGGTTATCTAGTCTCAACCCTTTTTTATTTTTGTCCTCACCTTTAATTTTTTGCTTCAGGTGTGTGGGCCAGAATTCTTAAGTCTTGGATAAAGAAGATACATTTCTTCAAAAAAGAAAAGGTTGCCTCCCCAAACATATTTCCTCCGTAGGATTACAAGGGAGCTGTTTCTATTTTGCTTTCTCAGTATATAGGCTGGTAAGTTTTTATTTGGTTGAAACAACTAGATTTTCAGCTGTTGCAGTTTTAGGGGTGTGAGGTGGCTTTGGACAGAGTCATCCCTGTGTTTAAGTGCCTCCATACAATGTATGATGATTGTTTCTTATGTGCCATTTGGGAAAGAATATTCTTTCCTTCTCCCTTCCACTCCAAAAGAAAAACAACACTCACATTTATTTTCTACTTTGAATCAGCAGCTGCTGCTGCCCAGGGAGGCCTTCCTCAGAGTTGTTTTTGAGGATTAAATTAAAGGCACACCTGCCTTGGACAGCTCTCCAGGATAAAATGGGAGGAAAGTACTAACCCATCTGTGCCCTTGTCCTGTTAATCCCACCTTCCTCCGTTTTTTCCTCTCTCATATCCTGACCAGGATTTATGTGGAGATGGCTTAAAAATTTCAAGAAAGCAGAGTGGATTCAGGTAGCCTAGGCAAAGATGCTTAAAAAAAAAAACAAAACTGAATTAAAAGAATAATTGCAGTAAAAACATTATTCTTCATTGGCTTGAAAATAATTTTTATGCCTCTTGATTCTTACTGGTACTACCTGAGGTGCAGGTGTAATTTATATTATTTTCTAGATGTGGAAACCAGCAGAAACTAATTGAACTGACCCAAGGTGAGAAGGTGCATTTTGTGGCCATTTGTGACTAGAGACCAGGTCTTTCCTGCCTTTGAACTCATACTCCTACTTGCCTTGCTGAATTACTGTCTTATTACTTTAGCAGAAAGAAATATTTGTTTCATATCAGAGTCGGACACGACTAAAGTGACTTAGCAGAAGCAGCAGCAACTTGGGTTTGCAGAAGAAATTAAAATATGAGATTGATATTTTGTTTGTTCGATCAGCAGCTGTTACTGAACGCTGTTGTGCCAGGTACTCCATGAGGGGTTGATGGCTGTAAGTCTGAATGAGTTATCCTTTTTAATAACTGTTTCATAAGAGTTGTGGGGGGTGGGGTGGGGACACTTTTCCTTTTTTTTTTTAACCTCCCACATCCCAGTTTCATTAGCATTAGGGAAAAATGGAAATCACGAGCTGAATGTAGTAACTACAAATAGACATAAATTAGGTTGAGTAGTAGATTTAATAATTCCCTGTCCTTCATTGAACATTTGTTGCTTCTCTCAATTCAGATTAAAAGAGGAGCAAGCATCAGCTGGAGACAGCAGCACTGATCAGCTTTTAGTTGCAGAAGTTGTAAGTTAGAATTAGATCTTGGTTTATAAACTTCTATCATGGAATTTTATGAGTCACTTTAAACCTCTTCTGAACTATGACCCATGTAAGAAATACATTTTGCATCAAGACCTGAAACTAAAAGTTTCAGAAGCCAGTCCTAATCCTTAGTACTTGTAGTGTGCTGTTGTATGACGCGTTTTATTAAAGAGAAGAAGCCGTTGCAAAACTAAATTGATTTCACAGCTGACTGAAGTATTGTCGTTCAGTCGCCAAGTCGTGTCCGACTCTGTGACCCCATGGATTGCAGCACGCCAGGCTTCCGTGTCCTTCACTATCTCCCGGAGTTTGCTCAAGCTCACTTCCATTGAGTCAGTGATGCCATCCGATCATCTTGTCCTCCGACTGAAGTATACTCTGTTGATGCGTAATGTGTGGTAGGGCCCAAGTCAATGCTAGCCTGTGTTGAGGATGTCATACATCCCAGGTGGTGCTAGTTAATGCATGACTAGCATGGTCAACGCAGGAGACGTAGGGTTGATCCCTGGGTCGGGGAGATCCCCTGGAGGAGGGCATGGCCACCCACTCCAGTATTCTTGCCTGGAGAATCCCATGCACAGAGCACCCTGGTTTTCTGCAGTCCATAAGGTCACAGAGAGCCATGATTGGAGCGACTTAACATGCAACTACATATATGATAGTCTCATATTTGAAAGTACAGACCGTTTACAGGAAAAGCTGGGAAAGTAAAAGTCTGCTTGTCACCATCGTCCTTCCATTTCTCTTGCTGCTTGGAGAAACCTTTGCTCAGAATGCCTTTTGTGTGGGGAGCAAGAAACGTTTAATGGCCATTCAGGGTGAGTTGGGACACTTCTCCAGTGCTCTCGCTCCCCCTGGGGACACCCATGTGCGCTGTCAACCTGGAGACAAATGGAAGGATGGCTGCGCTTAATTGTGCCTGCAGTGCTGTCCGACTTTTTTCCTTCTTGGTGGCCCACCTCCATAGTTCTTTCCTGTTTCCATGGAAGAGGCCTCCCTGCGTTCAGCCTGTTGCCTCCCTGCACCCTGGGCAGAGGTCGGTGTGAGTGTGTGGACTCGGGGTGTTTGTGAGGTGGGGGACCCTGATGCACTGGAAGGGAACGCTGATCTGTGGAGTGCGATCCAGCATTGGGCTGGATGGGGAGCCCGCATATAGGTGGCGTGTTTCTCCAGCAGCCCCGGCCGGTGAATCTGCCTTCTGGCCTGTCCTCAGGAAGTCCGCAGCCTAGCGAGGGCCAGTCGGGGTGCTCTGCCCAGGAAGGTTCAGAAGGGTGGGGGGCCGCACAGAGTCGGGGGTGGGCAAGTGAGCTCGAGGGGCCCAGCTGGGACTTGGAGCTGGAGGGGTGGAACCCGGCGTGAGGCCCTGCATTCCCGGCTGCCTGGGGCGGAGTGCTGTCGGAAGCCTGCTTCCTCTGGTGGTGGGAGAAGGTGGAAGAATGCTGGGTGCGCTGGTGCCCGCTCAGGAGGTGGTGGCAGCTCTTCAGTGGTGAGCTTAAGGCTTCGTTGCTCCATGGTATGTGGGATCTTCCTGGACCAGGGATCGAACCCGTGTCCCCTGCATTGGCAGGTGGGTTCTTAACCACTGTACCACCAGGGGAAGTCCATAAAGGGAACTCTTAACCTTCGTTTTACAGTCTTTATTACTCTTTCATGCCCCTTGCCTTTGTTCTGACCTTTTCCCAACATGATGTTACAAGGAAAATAAAGACACGTTGCTGTTAGTAGCGTGTTTTTAAGGTTGTTTTTTTTTTTAAATATTCATTTCAAGACTTCATGTTTCCTCTTCTCTATCAGCAAAATTTAAGAAAGTTAAGAATTTGTTTTGCATAAAGTCAGCCCTTCAGGGAGAGGGTTGTCAGAAGATTAGAAAATAGAAAACAGCTTGGAGGAGTCCAGGACGTTTTGGTTCTAATCCTGTATCGGGGAACGTCCTTGATAGTATCTCGCATGGAACCAGTCGACCTTCAAGTAGAAATTGGTCTGATTAGATTTTTCTGGGCCGATGGAGGGTGGTTATGCGTCCATGGCAGCCGCCATCGGCCTTTCTAGTTCCTTTCTGTAATTTTTGTGGCCATCTTTGAGTCACCATTCTGGTATTCAAAATGGTACTTATTTTATGCAGATTGATACAGCTTTTCAGTTGAACAGAATTTTTCTAGGACTTGGGTTCAGGTTTCTCAGGAAATGAATCTGTTGGCAATTGCTTTGTGTTTTACAGTCAACACTGAGGCTGGTCCAGGAGTTTGAGGATTTTTTGTGAAACAGGTCACTTTGCTCTCTTTTGGGGTATTCTCTCCCAGTGGTTCAGAGTTGCCTGCTAGGCAACTCCGTACCTGCAGGAAATGGACCACACCCAACCAGCCCAGCTGGGGCTTTTTTTGTGCTTGGGCTGGGCTCAGCATTGTTATCATTAATAGAATCTTGGGCGGGAGTGCAGGAAATAAAAAGTTGACTGTTATCCCTCCATTGCTGCTCAGAGTCAGGCCCTGTCATCCGGCCGGCCCTTCCCCTCCCAGAACTTAGGTTTTTAGCAGCGTAAATCCTTTCAAACTCTCAGTGCCAAATGCTTTGAGAAGGACAGTAACAGGGCTGTTACAGCACCTGGCTCCTGGGTGATAGGGAGTTTCCTAATCCTAAAGGGCTCCCTGGTTTCCAAGGTTTTGTTTGTTCAGTCGCTCAGTCCGGTCCGACTCTTTGCGATCCCATGGACTGCCGCAGGTCAGGCTTCCCTGTCCTTCACCATCTTGTGGAGTTTGCTCGAACTCATGTCCATCGAGTTGGTGATGCCGTCCAACCATCTCATCCTCTGTCGCCCACTTCTCCTGCCTTCAGGGTCTTTTCCAATGAGTTGGGTCTTTGCGTCAGGTGGCCAAAGTATTGGAGCTTCATCATCAGTCCTCCCAATGAGTATTCAGGGTTGATTTCCTTTAGGATCGACTGGTTTGATCTCCTTGCAGTCCAGGGGACTCTAAAGAGTCTTCTCCGGCACCTCAGTTCGAGAGCATCAGTTCTTTGGCATTCAGCCTTCATGGTCCAACTCTCACATCTGTACATGATGACTGGAAAAACCATAGCTTTGACTGCGTGAATCTTTGTTGGCAAAGTGATGTCTCTGCTTTTTAATATGCTGTCTAGATTTGTCATAGCTTTTCTCCCAAGGAGCAAGCATCTTTTAATTTTATGACTGTTGTCCATAGTGATATTGGAGCCCAAAATCTGTCACTGCTTCCACTTTTTCCCTATTTGTCATGAAGTCATGGGACCAGATGCCATGATCTTGGTTTTTTGAATGTTGAGTTTTAAGCCAACATTTTCACTCTCCTCCTTCACCCTCATCAAGAGGCTCTTTAGTTCCTGTTTGCTTTCTGCCATTTGACTGGTACTAAGGTTGTGAGGTTAGATTCATTGAGTTATTAGACAGGGCTGTGGTCCATATGATCAGATCAACTAGTTTTTTGTGATTACGATTTCAGTGTGTCTGCCCTTTAATGCCCCCTCCCAATACCTACCGTCTTATTTGGGTTTCACGTACCTTGGTCGTGGAATATCTCTTTACAGCTGCTCCAGCAAAGTGCAGCTGCTGTACCTTACCTTGGACGAGGGGTTTCTCCTCAAGGCCACCCCTCCTGACCTTGAACGTGGAGTAGCTTCTCTCGGCCCTCCTGTGCCCACGCAGCCACCACCTCTTGGACGTGGGACAGCTCCTCTCGGCCACCGCCCTGACCTTGGGCATAGGGTAGTTCCTCTCGGCCACGCTTTTGCGTGCGGTTGGTTGCGCCCGGGGCCGGTGTCTCTCGCGTCTGTGCCACCCAAAGGGATGCCTTTGAGTCAGTTCCAATGAGGTAGATGAACCTTGAGCACTCAGGAAGCAACAGTTAGAACTGGACATGGAACAGCAGACTGGTTCCAAATAGGAAAAGGAGTATGTCAAGGCTGTATATCGTCACCCTGCTTATTTAACTTATATGCAGAGTACATCATGAGGAACGCTGGGCTGGAAGAAGCACAAGCTGGAATCAAGATTGCCGGGAGAAATATCAGTAACCTCAGATATGCAGATGACACCATCCTTATGGCAGAAAGTGAAGAGGAACTAAAAAGCCTCTTGATGAAAGAGGAGAGTGAAAAGTTTGGCTTGAAGCTCAACATTCAGAAAATGAAGATCATGGCATCTGGTCCCATCACTTCATGGGAAATAGATGGGGAAACAGTGGAAACAGTGTCAGACTTTATTTTTTTGGGCTCCAAAATCACTGCAGATGCTGATTGCAGCTGGGAAATTAAAAGACGCTTACTCCTTGGAAGGAAAGTTATGACCAACCTAGATAGCATATTAAAAAGCAGAGACATTACTTTGCCAACCAAGGTCCGTCTAGTCAAGGCTATGGTTTTTCCCGTGGTCATGTATGGATGTGAGAGTTGGACTGTGAAGAAAGCTGATAGCCGAAGAATTGATGCTTTTGAACTGTGGTGCTGGAGAAGACTCTTGAGAGTCCCTTGGACTGCAAGGAGATCCAACCAGTCCATTCTAAAGGAGATCAGTCCTGGGTGTTCATTGGAAGGACTGATGCTAAAGCTGAAACTCCAGTACTTTGGCCTCCTCATGGGACGAGCTGACTCACTGGAAAAGAGTCTGATGCTAGGAGGGATTGGGGGTGGGAGGAGACGGGGACGACATAGAATGAGATGACTGGATGGCATCACCGACTCTGTGGACATGAGTTTGAGTGAACTCCGGGAGTTGGTGATGGACAGGGAGGCCTGGCGTGCTGTGATTCATGGGGTCGCGGAGAGTCAGACACGACTGAGCGACTGAACTGAACTGAAGGTTGTGAGGAGAGAAATAAGATGTGCCTTGCTTGAGACAAATTATAAAACATCCCAGTTGTGGGTTATAAAGTTACTTTGTGTACCCCCCACTGGGGACAGCACTCCACTTACAGACCTTCCTTATTTTCTGGAGGACCTCAGTCAGTAGAAGAGGCTGTGTGTTCAGCGCCCTGTTGGTATCTGAATACATTGTGGGAACTTTCTGAGTTTTATATTCATGCTTACCAGATAGGCAGCCTATGTTTATCTTCCTACTTAGTCCCTTCCTGTTTTTCAAGACTTTTCTGGCCCTAAGATTTGAAAGGACCCCATAGGTCCAGACACTGTGTCTTATGTTAATTATTTAGGATTTTCTTTTATAAGTTTTTATATAAAAAGTTATGCATGTGATAAAGGGTTTGTTGGAACAGAGGCAGTTCCTTGCCCTTTGCTTCCATTTTCTCCTCCCTGAAGGCAGCCCCTTTGCTCTTTGCTGGCAGTTGCTATTACTTCTTTGTTCACAAAGAGCATTTGCAAATAGCATTTTCCCCAGTCTGTAGACTTTGGACCCTGACAACAATGAGGATTTAGTTTTTGAGTCCTTGCCTCCTTCCCTGGCTTGTCCCTTCCCTCCCTGCGGCCCAGTGCAGTTACAGGGTAACTTGGGTCGGATTTGAGTGTGTACATTAACAGGACTCCAGAATTGCTAAACCCTGCTGGTCATTACTAAACCAGGGTTACTTTTTCAAGTCTTGTTTGGAAGTTCTTTTTTTGGAAATGTAATTGTTTTAGTCTGATCTGCTGTTACAAAATAGCATTAAAAACCCTAGTGGCTTAAACAAACACTTGTCACAGTTTTGGAGGCTGGAAAGCCCAAGGTCAAGGCTCTGGAAGATTAGGTGTCTTCTGAGAGCCGAGGGGGTGGGGAGTACTCTGGGACTCTCCTTCCAAGGGCACTGTTGCCAGTCCGGAGAGCTCCACCTTCATGACCTAGTCATGTCCATTACATTGGTGGGGGGTTGGGTTTCACCATATGATGGGGTATGTGTGTTAGTTGCTCAGTCGTGTCGACTCTTTGCGACCCCATGGACTGTAGCCTGCCAGGATCCTCTGTCCATGGGATTCTCCAGGCAAGAATACTGAACCATATGATGGGGTAGGGTGTACTCATAAACGTTTAGTCCTTAGCAGCACTTGTAACTTAACTCAACCCCAGCCCCAGACCAGTTGTTGAAACCTTCCCTCGGGGAGTCCAGGTGGAGCACACAGGCTGTCTGTCTCGTTTCACTTCTTTGGAGACTCCTTCCCATGGGCCTCTGGGCCCGGACCGCTGGCATCCTGGGTCGTCTCTACCTTCATCCCCCGGATTCCTTGTATTGCTGTTTGGGGTTGGCTCGTGTTCTGTGTCTCCTGCCATCGTGGCTTCCACCACTGAGTTGGTGGAACATACCTTGTAGTGGCCTTCTTGTGAATAGGGTGCATGGGGGATAGGTGTTTTTTTTTTTTAAGGTCTTGGATTATCTGCAAATTTCTTCTTTTTACCTTTCTCCTCCATTGATATTTTGGCAGGGTATTTAGTTACAGGTTGGAAATTGTTTCCTCCAGAATCCTGATGGCGTCTCTGCCATTTATATTAATATTAAACGAGAATGAAGTAGAAGTGAATTCCAAGGTCAGGACTGCCCAGTCCATGGTGCAGGGAGGGCCTTCTGAGCCGCTGTCCTCTTCCTCATGGGATCTTGCCGTCTGGTTTCTCTCCGTCAGAAGGAGGCGGTGTACACACATCCTTGTTTTTCCATGTGTCTGTCTGTGACCCCCACCTCCCCTGACTTGAGTACCCCTTCCCCTTCTGTCTCTCGTTCTCTGGTCTCAGGGCAGCCTGCCGTATCTTGTCAGAGAAGCTTTTGCTTAAGTTGACTGATGTTTGGGGTGTGCAGCCGTGGTCCGGGAGTGAGTGTGGGCTTCCTGGGAGGACGGGGGTGGCACCGCCAGGGTGGGTCAGGTGCCCACGGGACCCAGTTGCCCCTGCATGTGTGTCCGGGATGAATGAGGGGCAAGCGTCCCTGTGACCCCATTCCTGGCTCCGTGCTGCTCCTGAGGTGCTCGCATTAGTGGGCACGTGGCTCCAAGGCTGCGCCTCCTACTGAAAACAAAGTACCTTTTGCAGGTAGAAGCACATGTAATAAACGAGTGGAAATGAAAAGGAATCTAGAATTCGGGGACCGGGCGTTGGTCAGCAGCTGTTTTTGTCACAGTTTTCCCAGCATCGATTCATAAATCCAGTTCAGCGCGGTTGACTCAGAGTTGTCAGACTGGCACCTGAACTCCTGCTGAACCGAGAACCTGCAGTCGAAGGCCCTGTGTGAGCGCCGCCTCCTCTGTGTGCAATGCCCTTTGGTGGTACCAAACGTTTCTTGAGAGGTAATTTGAAAAGAAAAAGAGGAGTGAGTACGAAGAGCTGCTTTCTTCCTCAGCAGTTCCTACTGGGAGGCGGGAGGCTTTTTCCTTCTGCTTCACTGGGGTACCTGAAGAGATAAGCAGGGAAAGGAGATGGTCTTTGGGCATTCCCACGTTGATGCCTGTCAAGGAGACAGTGGGGTGGGTCCTTGTAGGAAGGGAACTTTGTTTTCTTGCTGTCCACTGAAGGGCCCCACGCGGGGGCAGCTCATGCCCTTGGCCAATCCTCAGGGCTTCCACTGTGAGAAGGGATGTTGGACCAGTTTACAGATGAGAAAACTGAGGCCAAAGGAAACTGGACCAGGGCTCCGCACCTGGGAGCAGAGCCCTGATTTTTAGCCCTCACTCCACCAGAGTGCCTCCTACCCAGCATTTCGGATCCTGCCCTGCCTTCCACGTGGCTGCTGTTTCCCTAAGGACCTGGTTGCACCTGCAGCTTCTCTGAGACCACCCCAGTTCAGGGCCAGTACCTCCTGGTATTTGGGGGCACTTTTATTTCCGTGATTTTTTTTTTTTTTTTACTTTTGAAGATTTTGTTCATGTTCCAGGGGTATTTTTAATTGACTTCCATTCTCTTTCTCTCAGTCCTCTCTGCTGAGCCCTTAGCCCACCCTCGGGGTGGGAGAGCAGCCTCTGCGTCTGTTGCTTGGCTCTCGGGGTGTTGCCCTGGTTGTTTTGAAACGTGCTGAAGTAGTAACTAGAAAAAGCAGCCTGTATCAGTGGTTTTCCAGATTTCAGCGTTTACCCTCATCCATTGCCTGGAGTGCTTGGTAAACTGTAGACAGTCTGGGGTGGAGTTTGTGTTTCTAACAAGATGCCAGGTGTGCCAGGGCCAGTTTGAGAACCGCTGCACCGCCGAGTTAAAAATTCTCACCATGGGTGCACACCGTGGTGGTGCCATTTGCAGAGCGGCTCAGTGGATAGTCAGTGCTGGCGAGTTGGGACGTGTGTTTCAGAAACCGACTTTGGAAGCACGGGTCTGACTTTGAAAGTTGAGTACGCTGTTCAGAGGAAAGAATTGCTGGACACTTTACCAGCAAAGGTCCATCTAGTCAAAACTATGGTTTTTCCAGTAGTCGTGTATGGATGTGAGAGTTGGACTGTGAAGAAAGCTGAGCACCGAAGAATTGATGCTTTTGAACTGTGGTGTTGGACAAGACTCTTGAGAGTCCCTTGGACGGCAAGAAGATCCAACCAGTCTGTCCTAAAGGAAATCAGTCCTGAATGTTCATTGGAAGAACTGATGCTGAAGCTGAAACTCCAGTACTTTGGCCACCTGATGCGAAGAGCTGACTCATCGGAAAAGACCCTGATGTTGGGAAAGATTGAGGGCAGGAGGAGAAGGGGATAACAGGATGAGATGGTTGGATGGCATCACCAACTTGATGGACATGGGTTTGAGTGGACTCCAGGAGTTGGCGATGGACAGGGAGGCCTGGGGTGCTGCAGTCCATGGGGTCGCAGAGTCAGACACGACTGAGTGACTGAACTTACCATTTTCATGTGTATTACACATCAGCTGGGGCAAAGTCTGTTTGACTAGGAACCTTGTTTTTTAAGAAATGCGTCTCAGAACTAGCCTTCGTGGTTCTTTTGGGAAACCCTGAGCCTGAACAAAGGTCCTGAGCCTGAAGCTCTTCCTCGGCGTTGGCAGGGTCATCTCTCTTAACTGTTTCCATCACATCGCCCCTGCTTAAAACCCTTTGGTGACTTCCTGACCAGATATAAACTCCAGCTTAGCACTCAGGACCCCCTCACCCTGCAGGAGACCCTGCCTACCCCTCAGGGTCACCCCAGGTTCCAGTGCCCGGGAACCCCTGGCGAGCCATTGGTGCTTATATTCTGTCACCTTTTCTCCCCGCTTAATTGGGTTGTTAGGAGAGGCCTGCTAGTGAAGGTCCACATCGTCCGCCTCCCAGCTGGTGCTCGACCTGGGAGGAGGGCCTGCTGCTGTGCCTGGCGGAGGGTGGGGGGCAGCCAGGAAATGAGTGGGCGCCTCTGGGCAAAGTTGATGTTCTTCTCTCACAGTTGTTCTGCTTAACACTTAACTAAAGATCTGTACGTCTCTGAACTGAGAATACTATTCCAGACCAATAGTCTTCTTCATGTTTTGGAGTTCAGAGGTTTTGTGCTTTTGTGTAGAATTAGTTGATTTGATTTTTTAATTAAAAAACAATTGATTTCTGTGTTGTTTAGTCGTTAAGTCATGTCTGACTCTTTTGTGACCCCATGGACTACAGCCCGCCAGGCTCCTGGGTCCATGGGATTTCTCAGGCAAGAATACTGGAGTGGGTTTCCATTGCCTTCTCCCAGGGATTTGTGTGACCCAGGGATCGGAACCTGAGTCTCTTGCTTTGGCAGGCAGATTATTTACTGTCTGAGCCCCCCATTAGTGGCCCTTCATTAGAGTGTCCTGTGATTAGCTAGACTTGCTTATTTGAGGGTGGTTTTTGGTGGCGGGGAAGGGGTAGGGGACTTTTTCTTCTTTAACTGTTGTCATTTTTTAGCGGTTCATTGCACGGGCATTTTCCAGTATGAGGGTGAACGGCACATGAAGCACATTTAGGGGATGAACTGTGTCCAGAAAGGCGGTTTTGAGGTTTGGGGCTCTGCTCTTTCCTTTGTTAATAAAGGATCTGAAATGGTTGTTTTTTTTCTTAGAGCCAAAACAAGAAAACCCCTTCTGTGTCGTTCAGGATGCCTTCATCCCAGTGTCGTCTTCGAAAAAAAATGAGGTGCTTACCTGGAGTGAAGCTGCTTGCCTTTCCTGGCCTGCTGACTCGGGCTGCCTGTATTTTTCTGTGCTGTGGGCGGACGTGCTTGGGTCTGAGTGGTGGGGGTCTCAGGTCACCCTCCCCAGTGGGCCTGGGGCCTTCAGCGACCCCAGCACCAAGATGCAGCCCTGGCTATCGCAGGATGAAATTCTGTTTCTCAATACTGTGAAGCGGAGTCATCTTCTAAAGTGACCACATAGTTTAGAATAGTTTTTAGTAGAAAAGCAGTTTTTCCAGGAATCTACACATTTCCTGATCTTGTGGATCAGTTACTGCTTATGTGAAGCAAATGGTTTCATGAGAGGAGGCCTTCTTAGCCCTCCTCCCAAAACACATACTGATATGTGTGCGTCTATAAAATGGGTTTTCAGTTTTTACTTCTTTTATATTTCCAAAAGGAATGAAATAAAACCCTCAACATCCTGAAAATTAATTGGAGTGAAAAGTTATTAAGTTGATAAAATACTTTTAAGCCTTTAAAAAAGTTACTTATTTTAATTGGAGGATAATTACAATATTGTGATGATTTTTGCCATGCATCAGTATGAATTGGCCATAGTTATATATGTGTCCCCTCCATCCTGAAAACCCCTCCCGCTCCCTCCCCACTCCAACCCTCCCAAGTTGTCACAGAGGACTGGCTTTAGGTGCCCTGCATTGTACATCAAACTCCACACTGGTTATCTGTTTTACACATGGGAATGTATATGTTTCAATGCTATTCTCTCAATTCATCCCAGCTTCTGGTTCTCCCACAAGCCTTTTTAATATGGCAAAATTCTCAACATTTTGAGATATTTTATATTTTATACCTAGCCTGTTGCATCGGTTATTTCTTTATATGTTAGCTGAAGCCATTAAATGAGGCTGTTTTTGAAATTCCATGAAAACGATTCTCTTTTGGTTCTTTTTGCATCAGAGCAGCGATGATCCGGTTCAGAAGGGGTGAGGGTGGGGTGTGTGTGCTGGGCCGGGTTGCACATCATGAAGTGGGGGTTTGAGGAGGAGAGTGTCTAACTTACTCATGTTAAGTCCAGAAATGGACGAACACCTTCAGTCCATCGGCCATTAAACTGCTTTTAAAGCAGGAGCGTCTGTAAACCCACCTCTTGAATACAGCTGTCTTCCAGTCGTCTCTGTACGCATGTCTCTTTAAGTGATGGCAGTCACATGTGGGTGCACTTGATACATTGTTTTCCATCCAGAAATGGATCCTGAATATCATGCCCCTTTCCCTGCAGTTTCCTTGTGACGATTTTAATGGCGTTTCTGACTCACCTCCTTAACGTGGGGCCTGCCCATGCTTAGGACACAGAGTTCTAGCCAGAAACGCGTTCCTATTTGGCTCTGCTGGTGGAGATGGAATTACCTTGCTGCTTTTTCCTTTTGCCTTTGGAGAAAGAAAAATTAGTCATCCTCCCCCTCCCACAACAGTGTTGTTGGAAAGCACTGGTTGTTGTTATTTAACAAGTTTTTGTTGGTAATTGCTTCACTGAACATGAGTAAGTTAGATAGCTCTCCTTGTGTTACTACGTGTTCACTCTGGGCCCCTTGCGCTGGAACAGTTGTGTCCTAAAGAGCGGACCCCACGTGTGGACAAGACTCGTGTGTGTGTGTGTGTGTGTGTGTGTGTACGTGTGTGTAACAGTGAGCATTAACTCAGAACAAAGGGACGGGCCTGATGATGCGGGATGTGGAGCTCCGCTCTGTGTGTGTGTGTGTGTGTGTGTGTACGCGTGTGTAACAGTGAGCATTAACTCAGAACAAAGGGATGGGGCTGATGATCCGGGATGTGGAGCTCTGTGTGTGTGTGTACGCGTGTGTAACAGTGAGCATTAACTCAGAACAAAGGGATGGGGCTGATGATCTGGGATGTGGAGCTCTGTGTGTGTGTGTACGCGTGTGTATCAGTGAGTGTGTGTGTGTGTACGCGTGTGTAACAGTGAGCATTAACTCAGAACAAAGGGACGGGCCTGATGATGCGGGATGTGGAGCTCCGCTGTGTGTGTGTGTATACGCGTGTGTAACAGTGAGCATTAACTCGGAACAAAGGGATGGGCCTGATGATGTGGGATGTGGAGCTCTGCTGGCTGAACTGCATTCTTCCTGGTTGTTCTTCAGTTGGGTATTTTGTGTATGTGATAAAAGTCCTGGTTTTAAAACAGCTTTTTATGTCCTGCGTGTCTCTCTTTAGTGTTTGAATGAGAAGTTGTAGAAGAGGTAGAAGTGAGCAGGTGCAATAATTGGTGCAAATGTCGTGACTTAGAAATTTAACCGCTGCTGCGAATGACCAGCCCCCCCACCGCCAGAGGAGGATGAATGGGTCTCTTCCTGTTGGGTCCTGAGTGACAGAGCCCCATTCAGCGAAGTCGCGCAGACGTGCGTGTGTTCTTCCCGCCCAGGGTGCATGCCTGAGTGAGGCTCTGCTGGTGGTAATGGTGCCTGCCTTGCCTGAGCCACTTAAGGTTTTCCCGACATGTGGGTTCTGATCAGTTTGGGTCTCCCCACCTCCAGGGGAGTAAAAGCTCCTTGTTCGCAGAGACTTTGAGGATTCGGTTAAGGGGCACTGGACTTCTATCATGTTTGATGAATAGAAAAATGTAGGGAGATATACACAGTAATAATATGAAAATATAGCATGACAGAATTTTGCTAGAACCGGTTTGCTTTTTTTCTTTATTCAGACTTAAAAATTTTTTTCCTTATTGTGTGACTGATGGTCTTTAGTTATTTTTTTCACTCTTAAAAAGTGATCACAGAAAGGGAAACCTGTTGGGGAAGAGGACAGTGAAAGAAAAAGAGGACGTGTTGTCAGACTTTATAAGATTGTTGCTGTTGGAAGCTGAGGTTCTGTGTGCGAATGCAGCCAGTGTGGCCGTTTTACTTTATAGTACTTTATAAGGCAAAATTAATAAGGGATTTATTAGTGTTTTTATTTGTAATTTCCATGATCATCTCTCTTACAGTTTGATACAAAAAAAAAAAGAAGCAGATTGGTTTCATGTGTCTGAAATAAAGTTTAAAATATTGAGAGTCCCTTGGACTGCAAGGAGATCCAACCAGTCCGTTTTAAAGGAGATCAATCCTGGGTGTTCATTGGAAGGACTGATGCTAAAGCTGAAACTCCAGTACTTTGGCCACCTCATGCGACGAGTTGACTCACTGAAAAAGACTCTGATGCTGGGAGGGATTGGAGGCGGGAGGAGAAGGGGACGACAGAGAATGAGATGGATGGATGGCATCACCGACTCGATGGAGGTGAGTTTGAGTGAACTCCGGGAGTTGGTGATGGACAGAGAGACCTGGTGTGCTGTGATTCATGGGGTCGCAGAGTCGGACACAACTGAGCGACTGAACTGAACTGATGGGCAATCCCCAAGTACATTTCAGATTTTGTTTGTAAGTTTGTTGGTTAGAAGTGCAGCCTGTTTTTTTTTTTTTTTTTAAAAGAAATGAATTTGTGAACAATGGTTAAATTGTGAGGCTAGGCTTGAAAAGCCTAACTGAACTATGAGTTAAGAGTTTCTGGTTCTGCAGGCGGGAAGCTAGTTGGTATAAGAGAGCTAGAAAAGAAGGAAGACTTTTCTTGGCTACTCTTGGTGCAGGCCTGGTTCCATGCAGCATCTGAGTTCAGGTCGGTCTCTTGTCCTTTGCTGGGTGGGCCTCCCTGCTGCCACCAGAACCTTTGTTTTCCATCCTTTAGTGCCTTCCTGATATTGCGTCTCTGGTGTGAGTCCCTCTTTGCTACATTTCATTGAGAAGTTCTCAGTGAAAGTTCCTATTCCTGTTGTTTTAAAATTGATTTTAGTTAGACGTTGGGAAAGCATTTATACAGGTTCATACCAGTAGCAGTCTTCCTCAGTGAGAGGAAGAATGTATGCTGATCTAGCCAGATGCCTAACAGAATACGAGGCAGTGAAGGACTGATGGCATGGGACAGGCGTGACGTCTGGGCTGCAGAAGAGTCTGCCACTGCGCTGGCGTTGACAAGGAAGAGGAATGGTAACCCTGACTTCAGGGAGCTCACAGTCTAAGAGCAGAGGCGCATGAGTGAACGCTTTTCACTGGTACGCGTGCAGTTGTAGAAGGAAGTGTAAGGCCCAGAAGTGGCACAGAGGAGGGAGCAGTTATATTGAGAGGTGGCAGTTTGAAGACCAATAAAGGAAATGATGCCTGAGCTCTTGTTTAAAAGGTGGCAGAAGGTATCCGGGCTTCCCTGGTGGCTCCTGCAGGAGACCCAGGTTCGATCCCTGGAGTGGGTGGGTGGCAGCCCACTCCAGTATTCTTGCCTGGTTGAAATCCCATAGAGAGAGGAGCCTGGAGAACTACAACAGTCCTTGGGGTCGCAAAAAGGCGGGCACGAGTGAGCGATACACACACAGAAGGAATCTAGACAGAATAGAGTATTTAAAGCATAGGAGGGTTTTTTGGTTTTGTTTAATAGCACAGACTGTTGGGGAAAGGGCAGGGAATTCAGTTTTGCAGGACTGTTAAAGAACAAGATAGACAAAGTTGAAACGGGGACCAGCTCATAAAGGACTGTGCTTAGCGGTTCGGGCTTTGGTTAAGTGATGCAGCATTGCGGAGAATGTTTGAAGGGGCAGAATGAGACCAGTTTTTGTTTTGACAGTTTGGTGCTTGGAGTGGAGGAGGGGTGGAGGGTTGGCTGGTTGACTGTTGATGGACTGTTGATGGACGGAGGTCTTGGTGTGTGGATGGGACTCAGGAGGGAGCTGTGGGTGGAATGAGCCGGCTTGGTGATGGGGACTGGGCCAGAGGGAGGGTGGAGTCCTGGGATGGCCCCTGGGGATCTGGCCTGGGTGTGGGGGTGAATGAGTCACAGGGCCACATATTGGCATAGACAAGGAAGAAGCTACACAGATAAAGAGTTTCTGTTTCAGAGGACTGGAATAGGTGGTTACATGCATGGGCCCGGAGCTTGGGCGAAGAGTCCAGGCTGGGGACTGACCAGGCTGCTGATTTATGAATGAGGTCATCAGGGTGGTTAGCCTCCTGAGGATGGGTGTGGGCCCTTTGGGGAGGGCGGTTGGAGAGGGTGGAGCCTGCGCTCAGCTCTCAGAGGCATCTGCTGTCCCACCCCGCTTTACCTGTTATGCACCTGTGAGGCCTTCTGCGCTGAACTCTGCTGCCGTCACAGCATCAGGGCAGTCACAGCATCAGTGATTTCCACCCTGGCCCCGGGCTGGGGGGTGAGGTGGGCAGGGAGGGGCACCGTGTGGCTTATCTGTCTGTCCCCTGCGGGAGCAGTTCATGAGCTGATTGTCTGAAAGTCCAGATCAGCTTGTCGTTGCTTGGGTGATGGGAGTTTGATTAGATAAACTGTATGCCAGGGTTCCAAATACCTAGTATAGACTTAGTTTTGACCCCGCCAGTCTTTGATGTGTAGTTTGATGAATGTCATGCCTGTAGTGGCTCAGAAAATAACTTTCTGAGCTGGAGAGCAGAATTTTGCAACAATGTCGTTCAGACGTCTTGCTGCTGCTGCGGCTGCTGTGTCACTTCAGTCGTGTCCGACTCTGTGTGACCCCATAGACAGAAGCCCACCAGGCTCCCCCGTCCCTGGGATTCTCCAGGCAAGAACACTGGAGTGGGTTGCCATTTCCTTCTCCAATGTGTGAAAGTGAAAAGTGAAAGTGAAGTCGCTCAGTCCTGTCTGACCCTTAGCGACCCCACGGACTGCAGCCTACCAGGCTCCTCCATCCATGGGATTTTCTAGGCAAGAGTACTGGAGTGGCTTGCCATTGACCTCGGTTAAACCTGCAGAAATCGTTGTAGAAGCCCCTTGTTGCTCAGTCGATAAATCTTGACCTGCTCTTTTGCGACCCCATGGACTATAGCCAGCCAGACTTCTCTGTCCATGAGCTTTTCTAAGCAAGAATACTCGAGTGGGTGGCCATTTCCTTCTCCAGGGGATCTTCCTCATCTGGAGATTGAACCTGGGTCTCCTGCATTGCAGGTGGATTCTTTACCGCTTGAGCCACTGGGGAAGCCCGTTGAAGCCTCTGGGTTAACTCTAAACCCGACCAAGCTTTCTTGTTACCCCAGACAGGTGATGCTGGGTTTCCTATGGTACTTCTTACCTGGCCTGGTGCAGCCTGGAGAGTAATGGGGGAAAAGGAAAGCTGTGTTCGGGGTGGATTTTTTTTGGATTATGTTATTAAAATAATTCTCTTTAATATTTGTACAGGTTAAGCATCCTAAAATTGCTAGTTTTAAATGAGAAGGGGATTTTGGAGTTTGAGTCGGTTTACTTTTAGTTTATTTAATCTCTTAAGAGGCACGATATTTTAGAATACTTGGGGGTCTGGGGGATGTCCGTTTATAAAACTTGACAGGTTAAATCAGATCTCCTGTTTTATTACAGTGTTAGCCAGAGGTAATTTTAATTATTAAAGTGAAATGGCCCATTTAAAAATTCCCTTCGGTAAAGAGCAGTGGCCGTAAGTGTTTTGGGGTAATATGGGCTGACTGGGGGAGTGGGTAACTGGAGCAATGAAGATTACTCATTTTTAAAAATAAACTTTATTTTTTAGAGTAGTTGAGGTTCACAGCAAAATTGAGCAGAAGAGGCGGAGATTTTCACAGGCCTTCTGTGCAGCCGTCAATGTCAGCATCCTGCACTGGACTTTTGTTATTTTTTATTAGGGACGAACCTTCTCTGACACATACTTGTCACCCAAAGTCCATAGTTTCCATGGGACAGTACATTGCATTCTGTGGGTTTTAAAAAACGTGTCAGGACATGTATCCTCTGTTCTGGTATCCTTCAGAAGAGTTTCACTGCCCTAAAACATCAAGGAGGGCGTTCTTAAAGGATGTCACTTTGATCCGACTGAAGTGGTTTTCTGTGAATGTATGCCATTTCCCAAACCTCTTCAGCTTCTGCAGTTTCTGGTGTCTTTTGGCGTGGTGGCCCCGCGGTTACCCGTGTTCCTGTGACCACACACGCCGCTCACACTTGGGGTACTCAGGGCGCCCAGACCCAGTGTGCCACCTCGGGAAGAAGTGAGTGGCTCTTGGCAGCCGCCCCCTGTCCCCCTGAACCCGACAGGGAGATTGTGACAGCGCACTTCTGCACAGCTCATTTTGGTTCTCTGCCCTTTCAATTATTTTGAGACTAAGTTAAAAATCTTTAAGTGTTCAAAAACTGAAAATGGAAGCACCTCCTTCTCTAAGTAGGTCCCCCCCCTTTTATTTTTGTCTTGACTCCCTCATCCTGTCCCTTCCCAGCTGGGTCTAGTGGATGTAGCTCTCCCCAGGGATGGATGGGTGCTGACTCAGCCTCGGGGGGGTGGGTGGTGTGTGTGTGTACACAGCCCCAGGCCTCTCTTGCCTCCCGCCCTGTCCTCAATCTTGCAGCTCCTGTGGCCTCATCAGCCTGTCAGCAGCAGCTCTCGTGTCCTGCCCTCTTCCTGGGCCTCAGGTTTCAGTCCCTTACTCTAACTCCGGTGCCTGCGGGAGACTGTTGGGGATTCACAAAAAGGGACGGACACCACGTGGTGCCCACCCCTACCCCCCGCCAGTGTAAAGATTCCTTTTTAAAAACTGAGCTGTCAAATATATTACTTTATTAAAAATATTATAGAAGTAGTGTATAATTATTAAAGAGAAAAAACAATGCAGAATTGTATGATTTTGTTCCCCAGGGGAGTAGCATATGTTGAAGGCAACGAGTCTGGTTGTTTAATTGCAAAGGCTTGTTCACTGTCTTGCGTTTAGAACTGAAGGGAAGGCTGGGAATTCCATTTGATGGGTTTTTCTCTTCCCTTGTGCAGCAGTTCCATCAGAAATGTCACTAATCTCTAACCAGGACCCTTGAAGCAGTTGGATTTCTCCCAGCACTTAAGTGCTTTTCATGTTCCTAATGAGACATGAGACTTATTCGTCAACCAGCAGAGGCTTAGTCTGCTGTGTTAAGGCGCCATGTTCCGGGCTGGGCAGGGGATGAGCTGTGCCTGCTGTCCTTAATGCACTGACAGCCCACTACGGGCAGGCTCCAGTGAGTGATGGCAGTCTAGGGTGATGTAACTAAAGTGAGTGAAAGCAAAAGAGAGGAGGCTTTAGGCAGTCTAGGGTGACGTAACCAAAGTGAGAGAAAAAAGAGGCCTTCCTGGAGGAGGCGGCACGCAGGTGTGTATTTGAGCAGTTCTTCAAGGTGCTCCAGTGGGTCAGGACACTCCAGGCAGATGGGTCTGTTTTGCAAATTGGCTGCAGTTTGGGGTGACTGGTGTAGGAAGATGACAGGTTTTTTCTTGCCTTCCTCCTACCTGAGATGATGTGGAAGAGGAGGTATGGGGGCGCTGTTAGTTTGGAGTAGGATACAAGTGTTGAAAAACGAAGGGGGAGTTTGATGGGGGCTTCAAATCAGGTGGTCTCTCCTGACTTGGATGGACAATCCAGAACAATCCTGAAGAGGTCTTAGCTTCTTTCTGATTTGCTTGAGGAAGAGATAATAAGGAGCAATTGGAAACCTGGGCAGGCTTAATCCTTAGAGTATTCTGTGTGTCTCTCTTTAAAAAGTTGAGCTTAGTCTTCATCCCTGATTCAGAAGAGAGATGTTTTTGTTGTCTTTTTAAATTGGACTGAATACACTTGAAGCACAGTAGACCGTGTACATGGTTTCATTTTCTTTGGCATAGTTAGAATTGGCCCTCTCCGCCCTGGGGCTGGTTTCTCTGGTCCGGGAAAAGGATGGCTGTGTCCGTGAATCCTCACGGGAGGCCAGGGTATCAGGAACCACAGCTGGACTTGGAGACAGTTAACTGGTAGTTTGTCTTTTGAGAAGACAAAACTATAGGAGGGAGGCTGCTCCTATTTAAAGTGGGGGGGGGGGCGGGGAAGAGGGGTAGGAGAATCAAGCTTTTACGTTTTCTGAAGAATTAGCTCAGCTGGCAACAACCAGTGGTGAACTTTTGGTGAGTTAGGGTGACAGCCCCTTTGTGGAGGATGGAACTTGGCTGTCGTGGGGAACCCTGCAGAGTCACAACTCCAGCCACTAGAAATAACGTCCTCATGAATTAAATGAGTAAGAGAGTTTCCTGTAGAAAAGTCAGGGTCATTTGGTTAAAGAGTTGTAAGGGGTGACAGCCTGGTCTGAGGTTCCGCAAGCAGAGGCAGGCAGGGAAGAGGGGTGTGGCTGATGGAGGAAGTCGCTAAGCTTCGTGGATGGTTAGCTGATGATATTTCAAGGGGTGGCAGCAAAAAGTCCTTTTCGCTGAAACCTTTGTGTTTCACAGCCTGTGTCACCTGTAGTCTCAGGATGGAGCTGCCGGTGCGGTTGTATTAGCAACAGCCCGATGGCAGAGGCCTCTGAGTTGGGACCACTCTGGTCACGATTCCAGGCTTGCTGCTTCCTGTTACTTAGGGTTTGCCTGAGAGGTCAGAATGCACGTCGAAGGGCATGCAGTACATTAAGTAGCTCATGTGTGTTTCCTAGAGAAGTACTTGGCTTGAGGGAGGCGAGTGATGTGTGTATGTGGTCAGACGTGTGCTTTGAGGACACACCCTTGAGATGGGTCAGCTCCTGACACTTGGTGATGTGTCAGCCATTGGTTGAAATTTACGGGGTGCCGGTTGTCTGCATTTCAGCGACGACTGCATGGAGTTTGGCAGTCATGAGGCAGAAGAAGGATGCAGCTAAGGCTTCAGGTCAAACTGGAGTGGGAACCCAGGATCATTTGTTATGTGCAGCTTTAAAAAGTGAATTTTCATATTTTATTCTCAGGAAAACTATAGTGTATACATATATGCGCTCTTCTGTCCTTTTGCAGTTGAGTAAACTAAGTCCCCGGAGAAGGCAATGGCAAGCCAGTCCAGTACTCTTACCTAGAAAATCCCATGGATGGAAGAGCCTGGTAGGCTGCAGTCCATGGGGTCGCTAAGGGTCGGACACGACTGAGCGACTTCACTTTCACACATTGGAGAAGGAAATGGCAACCCACTCCAGTGTTCTTGCCTGGAGAATCCCAGGGACGGGGGAGCCTGGTGGGCTTCCGTCTATGGGGTCACACAGAGTCGGACACGACTGAAGTGACTCAGCAGCAGCAGCAAAATAAGTCCCAGAGAACCGAATCACTAGTATGGAGGTGGATTTGAACCCAGGCGTGTGGCCTTGGGCGCCATGTTCTTTCTTCACGCTGCGCCCGGTGTTCCAGTGGATTTCTGTCCTGGAGTGGAGACTTAGAGTTGAGTTCTCAAGGGAGAAGGGGGGATTGGTGACCCAGCCCCATAGATGGCATCCGTTCCCTGAGGGTTTGGTTGTTGTTGTTCAGTCACTCAAAGAGTTGTGTCCGACTCTTTGTGACCTCATGGACTACAGCATGCCAAGCTCCCTGTCCTTCACCATCCCCCAGAGTTGACTCAAACTCACATCCATCGAGTCTGTGATGCCATCCAACCATCTCGTCCTCTGTCGTCGCCTTCTCCTCCTGCCTTCAGTCTTTCCCAGCATCAGGGTCTTTTCCAGTGAGTCGGTTCTTCTCATCAGGGGGCCAGTGTGTTGAAGCCTGAGGGTTTAGCAGCAGATGGTTGAGTATGGGTCAGAACTGCAGCGGGGGACCCGATTCATTGGAGTGAGTGATTGAAGCTGTGATGCTGACATCTAGAAAAGGTTAACTGTCTGTGTTGTGCTTTTCATTTCAGTTTGTTCAGTTTTGGTCAGGAGGAGTCGGTAATAAGGCCAAGGTTATTGGGTTGATCGCTAAAAAAACGGGGACTTGCAGAGAGAACAGTGATGGGCAGTTAAAGCTGACAGCTCCTAACCTCCCTGCCGCCACTCTCACAGCATCCATACCCTTCTGAGAGTCAGCAGACAAAAAGGTGTCTCAGTGCAAATACTGGGAACATCTCATAGTCTGCACCCTGTTGACGTTTTCTTTTTATGGGCATCGTCTTTTAAATTTTTATTTATTTTTGGCTGTGCTTGGTTTTCCTTGCGGTGCACGGGCTTCTCAGTGCAGTGGCTTTTGTGGAGCTCCGGCTCTCGGGTGCCCGAGAGCTGTTCAGTAGTTGCAGCTGCTGGTCTCTAGAGCACAGGCTCAGTAGTTGTGGCGCACGAGCTTTGTTGCTCCCTGGCACGTGGGTTCTTCCCGGGCCAGGAATAAACCCGTGTCTCCTGCATTGGCAGGTGGATTCTTTACCACTGAGCCACCAGGGAAGCCCTGTTTTTAATTTTTTTAATGTAAAAAATCATGCCTTAAAACAGCCCTGGTGGCTGAAGACAGTAAAGCGTCTGCCCGCGATGCAGGAGACACGGGTTCGATCCCTGGGTCGGGAAGATCCCCTGGAGAAGGAAATGGCAACCCTCTCTGGTACTCTTGCCTAGAAAATTCCATGGATGGAGGAGCCTGGTGGGCTACAGTCCATGGGGTTGCAAAGAGTCGGACACAACTGAGCGATTTCACTTCACTTCTCTTTAAAACAAGTATAGAAGGAAGGAGCTCTGAGGCTCTTACAGGGCCCCAGGGATCAAAGCTCTAAGAGGGTTCACATGACATGCACAAAGAGTGTGTTACGTCAGTTTTTAGTTGAGAAAATCCGTCTTCTTGGTTCTTCTGAGCGTGCTGCTTGGTTCTTGGTGCCTTTTTGGAAGTGAGAAACGGGACTTGAGTTTCCAGGCTGGAGGTTGTAGCACCTGCGCTTGTGGGGTTGAGATAAGAAAGCCTGTTTGGGTGATAAAAGACCCTTGTCCTCGGGGTGGCTGGAAGGAGGCGTGGTGAAAGGACAGAGGGCAGTCCCCAGCGGGCGAGGCCTCCGCTGCCTCTGAGAAGCGCTGGAGTTGGCCTCCGTTCATCGTGTTCTTGGCAGAACCGGTCACCTTGCGGCGATACCATCCATAGCACCTAAGCTTTTTGACAGATCTGATAATTTCATCATTAAAAAAAAAAAAAACAACTGGAAAAATCCAGAAAGACTTTTAAAATGAATGGTTCAAATGCTGCTTGATTTTGTGACATAATTGGAAAGAAGGGAAGCAGGTGTTTGACAGCGGAGGGTGGGGGGTCTTTCCATGTGTGAGCCTGGCCCCTGGAGAGCTGCCTGGACTGGGAGTGACACCCCTGGCAGGAGAAGACCGTCGTCAGGGAGAAGTGATCAGTGCCACGTGCAGGCCCCCAAAGGGCCTTCGTCGGGGTCTGTGGTGGGAGGCGAACCTCCTCATCGGCTGGATGCCTGCATCCGTCTGCCGTCTGTCTTGTCACATCTTGTTCTGTGCCTGGAAGTGAGAAGCCACCTGTAATTAATTGTGCTGTCTTTTAAATGGAACGATGTCATAGAATGTAATTTATTTCTCTTCTTGTTCTCCTCGAGTGCAACCTAGAATGACAAAGATTTTAAAAGGAGTCCCAAATTACCTGCCTCTTGAGGAATTCCTATGAGCTGCCAATTTCTTTACACTTTCACGTTTCCTGTTTTGCTTTAGGAAAAAAAATTAAGTGGATTTAACAATAAATGCAGATATGGCAGGATTACGTTTTCTTGAGCTCTGTCAGGTGATTTATCTCTTTTAGTATTTTTGTGTATCGGTTCTATTTATGGGGAGAATTGCTTAAAAGTAACGCAGTAGTTAGTGTTTGGTGTAATATAATTCCGAATGTGTAATCTAATATAGAAGGACATTGGCTGCTTTTCGCTTCTTTATTATTGTCCAAATTGGTTTAGGGTAATGGGTTAGAGATCTCTGATCTTCTGTAGCCAGAATGCATTAATTCAAGGATTGTGGACTGAAAACTGAAAATCTCCTTCCAGAACTTAACACTGGCATTTTTTTGTCTTTTAGTGTGTGTTCTATATGTGGTTCTGTTCATTAAAAATGGAAATGCTATTGTTCTGCTGTAAATTCACAAAATAAACTCACTTTAAACAATGGGGACAATGCAGAAAAACAGATTGAGTAAAACAGAACCACTGTAATATTTTAGTGTACATCCTTCCACAGTGTTTTTCTGTGAATATATGTGACCTGACCCCCTCTCTACACACACACACAACAGAAGTTGGAGCCGTTCTGTCTGTCCTGCTCTGTATTGTGCTTTTCGTTCTTAAACATCGAGATGCCTTTCCTTGTCAGTAAATCAACACTATTTTGAGTGGCTGCTTGGTATTTCATTGTATGACTGCAGGGTAATTCCCATAATTAATTGATGCCTGCTTAGGTAATTTGCAGCTTAAAAAGAAATTATGGAAATCGCCAATGACTCTGTGAATCTTTCCACTCGTCTTAATTATTTCCTGAGGATAAACCAGAAGTAAGGGTTTTGCTTTTTCCTTATATCCATTTTTAGGTGTAATGCATATGTATACGTGGAATCATCTTTGCTTCCGTATCTAGCAGCTTCTGTGTTCCCTTTCATCTTTGCAGTTTTTCCATTTTTACACTATTTTATTTTTGTTCTGTCATTGTTTTCGGCAATGTCTTGTCAGCTTTTTTGCTGCTCTTAATGTGATATTTATTTTAGTAACGATTTTATTATCTCTGTCTCCAGCCGTGTTGATTTGGAGATTTTGAAAAGAGAGTCCCAGTTTTCTTTAATTTTGAGTCAAGAAATGTATTTGTCTGAAATGTCTCCCTTCTCCCTTGGGAATTCCTTCGGCCTATTGCATTTTTCCACTGTCCCTTCCCTCTTAGAGTCGACTCTGGCCTGGGCGTCTCTGGGGGGGTGGGCAGTTCCGTCTGTCTGGCAGGGTGCCCAGCACAGTGCAGGGCCCCCGGGTCACTCTGTCCTGCACTCCTATCCTCTGTCCAATTCGCTCTTCCTCCTGGCGACTCGGCCAGCGTCTCCTAGTTCGATTGTAGGTGGACCTTTTTTCTTATTTGCATTTTATTAACTTCACTGTGGATCAGAGGAGAGGAGCGTAAATGTGCCTTTCGCTTGTCTTCTTAAAAGAGGCTGTTTTTTTAAAATAGTAAAATACATATGAAAGTGTTAGTTGCTCAGTCATGTCCGACTCTTTGTGACCCCATGGGCTGTAGCCTGCCAGGGTCCTCTGTCCCTGGGATTGTCCAGGCAAGAATACTGGCGTGGGTAGCCATTCCCTTCTCCAGGGGACCTTCCCCACCCAGGGATGGAACCCGGGTCTCCCACACTGCAGGCAGATTCTTCACCATCTGAGCCACCAGGGACGCCTTCTTTTACTGGAAGTGTCACCTTAGTTATGCTGAAGCCTGGGCTCCCTCTGCAGGACTGGCTCCTTCGAATGGGAGCTGGGACATCAACACGTTCCAGTCTGCTGTGTGCTGTCCTCATTCAGGGGAGGACCAGAGAGGGCCTGGGAGGAACTGCAGCTGCGTTTGTGTAATAATTGGTGGTTCATCTGGGGTAGAGCACTGCGGGGATGACCTTACTAATGTCTGGCAGTAAACCATCTTGACGGAAGTCCTTTAAAGATCTGCCTTTAGGTCAAAGCTTCCTTTCACAGTGTTTGCTGAACATGAGATCCTGTGAGTCCTGAGTCATTCTGGTGGGTGGGCTGGGAAAGCAGGAACCCCGGGCTCGTGGGGCCTCTGATGCTTCCCCGGTTTTGTTCTGACCTGGCCCGGTCCCACTGGCCGCAGGTCCGTTATGGCAGGGACTTGCGGAGGTTGCCTCCCTGGTCCCCCTCTGGAGACTGTTGGAAAGAAGCTAGCTCTCGGGACCAACTGTGGCGCAGGGTCTGGAGTCTGTATGTCTGCAGCAGACCCTTTGGGGGCTGCATCTTGACTGTTCCAGTGTGGTATTTCCAGAGTTCTCCCCATGGCAGCTGGCTGGCATTTCCCCCCCTACCCGGGGAGGGGGCAGGGTCCTGGGTGGTCTGAGATTCAGTGATGAATTGGGGCACTGCCTGGCATGGCGGGGTCTGTGCTCTGGTTGCCATCAGGTGCCCAGCCTGCTGCTGTGGGTTAGGAACCGCACGACTTGGCATCGCTGAGTGAGTGCTGACGGTGGACCAGAATGTTCTGTGGGAGAGCAGAGAGCCGAGGACCCCTTGTGTGAAGAGCAGCATGTGGGAGTTCAGGCCTGGGATTCGTGACGGCTATTTTCATGCTCAGAGGCCTCTTTTTTTTTTTGCTTCGTGCTTCCGGAGAGTTGAGGTTTCTAACCTCTGACCTCTGAATCAAAGCTGAATAGTTGTGCGTGCTTAAGTTAAATATATGCATACTTGCCGGATTTGTTGCATTATTCATTTGATTTGCCCTTCAAGTGTTGAGTTCTCTTTTGGGGGGGATGCTCAGCTGGGGGCAGGGGGTGAAGGGGGAGCTTTGCAGGAGGGCAGCCTGGGCTGTCCTTTCTTACTCAGCCAGAAAGCAGGTCGGAGGCCGACTCCTCACCCCCGACCCCCTTTCCCTGTGCTGGCGTTTTCAGGCCCAGGGTGGCTTTGGTTAGGTGGCTTCCCCTACACTCTGGCTGGAGGGTCTCAGACTTTGTTCTCTGTCCCGTTACCTCCGTAACAAACCCGTTCTTGCCAGGCTGTATGTTAATACTCTGGAGGTTGAAAATTATGGGGTCTGAACTTCAGCTAAGCTGTTGCAGCTGGGTACTGAGAGTTAATTAATACTGAGACACGTGGATGGAGAAAATACAGTAAAAGGCAAAGAGTCAGAAGGTAGGCGCTCTTGTCCACTGTCCCAGGGGTCTGCGTTGTTTCCCCTCAGTTTCACTGCGTGTTTCTGCTCCGAGAGAGGGAGATTTGATACAGATGATCTCCTGCTGGAGATCAGGAGCCAAGAGGACTGGTTCATCTCAGCCGTGTGCCATGTAACATGTGTCTCTTAATCTGAAGTCAGTGGACCGTCTTGTCCATTGTTTCCTGGCTCTGAGAGGTCAGCTGAACGATGGTTTTCTGGGAGACGGGTATGAGGGATTACCGTCTTAGCAGTGGTGTTGAAGCCGAATCTGCAAGGCTGGCTCCATTTTAATGACCATCAGTAAAATGCAGGGCTGGGAGGAAGTTGGAGCCAACCTTCAGGTAGAGTGTTTTGTTTTTATTTTTTGACTGTTCAAAGGATGAGTGTATCATTTTTGTCAGTCCTTTGCCCTTTGCCTAACATACAAGAGGGACTTGGCTCAAACAGTCCTTATTCAGCTGTATTTACTCAAGTTTACATGCCTTCCAAAAAGTTGCTTATTTTGGTGCCCTCCCCTCCTCCCCCGGAACCCCGACAGAGCAGTTGACCACCTAATGTGAAGGGCTGACTCATTAGAAAAGGCCGTGAGGCAGGAGGGGAAGGGGACGACAGAGGATGAGATGGTTGGATGGCATCATTGACTCCAATGGACATGAGTTTGAGCAAGCTCTGGGAGTTGGTGATGGACAGGAAGGCCTGGAGTGCTGCAGTCCATGGGGTCACAAAGAGTCGGACACAGCTGAGCAACTGAACTGAGCTGACAAGAGCAGTCAGCACCTGGGCTGGTGGACTCTGGTGCTGGAAAGGGGTAACTCAGGAGAGTTACCTGTCCAGAAAGTGATGCAGGCCTGGGAAGGCCTTGTGGTGTTCAAACTGGGATCAGAAACAAGAAGCTGTTAATGGCCTGTGATTAGAGGAAATTAAATCACTGAATCCTCCCCTCTTCAAAGACTGGGAAACCACAGTTTCTTCAGAGGTTCTTGCCCACGATCACCAAGCAGGCATGTGGTAGGGCCTGACTTTGAACCTGTTCGTCTCAGAAGGCTACACCCTGAACCACGATGCCCCACACGCACGAGGAAGCCTTGTATTTTCTGTGTAGACGGCAGATGCTGGTGTTGCTGAAACCTGGGATTAAGTGGGACAGGCCACGTGAGTTCCAGGTAGTCTGCCGTGTAGCAGGCAGTCCGTGCTTTCTCACTACTTGCAACAGTAATGGGACTAGTTCTGGAAAATAAAGTCCTGCGTTTCAAAGATTGATGGTTTCTCCTTAATAATCACGGTCTAGCGAAACACCAGACAGACAGATGGTGCAGAATGCAGGTGAGTCAGGGCTTCGCTCACAGCATTTAATTCCCCCGGTACGCTTATTACATTGGCTGCCTCTGAGTCAGAAGCAACAAATCTTTCACGACAGAACTTAAAGATTTATTTTAAATTGCACTTTTTCCCGAATCTTCACTGTGTTCGAAATCTAACACTGAGATTGTTCTCTTTCTTCTCTCCCCACAGCCCCAAAGGTTTTTTTTTAATCCTATTGCTCTTCCAAGGATAAAAGGAAAACACTTTTTAAACTTTGAACAGACACCGCACTTCATAGATAGTTTGTTAAGGTCCTGTCGCGTTTGGTCTTGAAGTTTGATGGACATGTTGGCCAGTGGGCTCTACAGACCGTTCTGTCTGGGCGCTAGATTGGGTGGGGGAGTAGATGGAGTGTGAAGCTGAGGTTAATCTTGGAGTGGTGGAAGAGGGTGGGACTATGTTTTGTTTTTCAGGAAAAAAAAAATTTCATTCCGTGGATGTTGAGCACTCCCTCTGTGCCAGGAGTCTAGCAGGGTGCTGGGATAGGATGAGCCAGGTGGCATCTCTGCCCTTCCCCGCAGTCACTGGGGAGGCAGGTTAAGAAAGATACGCCCTGTGTCGTTTTCCTTACAAACAGCCTTGTCGTCGTGGTATCTTTTACGTGTCATAAAATGCCCTCCTTCCAGGTGAACAACTCAGTGATTGAACAACCGTAGTAACGTTACCAAGTGGTAAAATCGCCCCCGAGTCAGTGTAGAACCTCCTCCTTCCCCCAGCGTGGTCCCTCACGCTTTTTCTCCCCATCAATTTGCCTTTTCTGGGTGTCTCCTCTCCAGGGAGTCGCACCGCACGTGGCCCCTCATCGCTGGCGGCTTTCGCCTGGGTCGTGTTTCTGAGGGTCGTGACGTAGCGCGTGTCCGTAGTTGGTGCCCATTTCGTGCTGAACAGTGTGTGTGGTTAAGAATCGTCAGTTTCTCGGTCCATCACCAGCTGTGGACGTAGAGGTGATTGCCAGCGTTTGCCTGATGTGACTGCTTCGTCTCGTACGTCCGCGTCGTCATTCTTAGAGCGGCGTTTGTTTTCCGCTCTCTCAGGAGTGGAATTGCTGGGTCCTAAGGTGGTTTTATGCTTAACTTTTTGAGAAATTGCCAAACTCCTTTCTGAAGCGGCTGCACCATTTTCTATCCCTCCAGCATATTGTGGGACATATTGTGGTTTTCATAGATTTATTGCTGCTGTTTCCAGTATAGCATGGATATGGTACATCAGTATGGGAAAATGGAGAAAAGCAAGCCAATAACCAAAAAATTGTGATTCATGGGGTCGCGGAGAGTCGGACACGACTGAGCGACTGAACTGAACTGAACTGACTTTTTTGGAGGCATCTGAGTGTTAGAGCCAGCCTAACCCACCCACGAGAAAGGAGTGTGCTTCAGGGTGACACAACTGGAGTGAACAGGTTGGAAGTGGAAGCATTAGTCACTCGGTCATGTCGACTCTGTGACCCCATGGACGATAGCCTGCCCGGCTCCTCTGTCGATGGGATTTCCCAGGCAAGAATAGTGGAGTGGGTATCCATTCTCTTCTCCGGGGAACTTCCCAACCCAGGGATTGAACCCAGGTCTCCTGCATTCTTCGCTGTCTGAGCCACCAGGGAAGCTTCTGCTTTGTTTTGGTGGGGCAACTTTTTATGTAAGTTTTGGTTATTAACCCATTTCTTTCAGTCATCCCCGTGAACCACAGCCCTGGACTCCTATGTCTACTTCTTTAGTTTTCCTTATGGTATCTTCCAAAATCCTGACAGATTTTGAGAGGGCAGGACAAAGGGATCCCTTTACTGTGGTTTTCTGGGTAATGAAATTCTTTCATCTCCCTTTGGGTCTAATTGAGGAGCGAGCAAGAAAGGCTGCTGGGGACCTGTGGGAGAGGTAATGGGCCTGGGAGGTTGAGTGGCAGGTGAGCCACTGCGGGGAACCCATGCTGGAGCAGTGGTTCCCACACCCAGAGTGCTTCTGGGCATGTGTGTGTCCCACAGACATAGGCTGGGAAGGGGAGGAGAATACGGTCCACAGAGACGGAAGATGATGAGACGGATAAGATGAGCTGACACCTTGTCCCTGGAGCCAAAGGTCAGTGTAATATTGGGATAAGCCGCTGCCCAGGAAGGGGTCAGCAGAGTGACGGCCCAGGTGGGGACTCCTGTCTCTGTGAAACCTGAAGCCCACTGTGATCCTCAGGGCGGAGGTTCTGGAAGCGGTGGGCACTTGCTGATTGCCTGTGGACCCGTGACACTCATGAGGGGTGACGGAGAGCAAGTAATCTGTCCTGATGGCAAAGCCGGGGGGGCAGCTGGAGGCCGGGCGGGGTCCGCTGACCGTGACCTTGAGCTGAACCTGGGACTGAGCAGAACGGGAGGTGCCTAGTCCTTCCGCGTAGGTCAGCTCTCATCTCCCCCTCCCACGCGGCCTTGAATGGAGGTGCTCTTCTTCCCCCTTTACAGAAGAGGAATCTGAGGCCCGGGTCAGCTGGGTGATTTGTCCAGGGTCCCTCGTCAGGTCTGGGAATCAGATGCAGGCGATTTTGCGTCTCCCCTTTCACTCCTTGGAGCTTCCCTGGTGGCTCAGGCGGTAAAGAATCTGCCTGCAATGCAGGAGACCCGGGTTCGATCCCTGGGTTGAGAAGATCCCCTGGAGAAGGGAATGGCAACCCTCTCCAGTATTCTTGCGTGGGAAATCTCATGGACAGAGGAGCCTGGCAGGCTACAGTCCATGTGGTCTCTTACCTGGGAGGCAGTGCTTCCCTGCCCGAAGCCTCCCCAGCAGGTAGCACCCAGCAGTGCAGACGGGTCTCTGCTCCGGGGAGAGGGCTCCTGCCTGCCTCCTCTCCACTACGGCTCCAGCCGACCCTCACTGAGGGTCCCCTCCTTGCCAGGCCGTGGGCTGTGTGACGTGAGCCCCTTCTGTGCAGGAGAGGGGACCAGTGGGCGCGTGGTCTGCTCGGAGCCCCCTGAGGTGGCAGTGTTGCTCTCGCCTGGCCTGGCGTGTGCACCTTGTTGTTTGAGCCCCGTGTGAGGACCAGCCTCCTCCACACTTCTTACCTTGTGTGAGTGAGCTGCCCTCGGCACCCCAGGTTTCTTCACTGTGTGAGGCTCGAGGTCCCTTCCTTGTGGGCTGGTAGCTGGGAGGCCCCCAGACGAGGCCTTGGCAGAACTGCTCAGCATGCACCTTCGCGAGAGGAGCTCCTGGGAACAGGAGCAACTGCTGGTCGTCAGCATGTCTTGGTGTCTGGTCAGAATATTTTCTGTGGCTGGCTTGTTATTTGTGTTTTGGTTTTAATAAAGAAGCTGCAAGGGTTCAGGGTTCATTTCTCAATCAGCTATATACATAATTTCATTTGGAATGCATGGCATATCTTTCATCAGGTGCTTGCCTAAACGAAACCAGCCTGAATTTGGTCTTTGCCGTGACACCTGGGCCTGGTCTCCACCTCAGAGAAACCCCAAGCCTTTGTCTTCCAGCCAGGGAACCTCTCACTGCAGAAAAGCACACCCAGCATCCGCTGGGGGAGCTGGCCGGGGGGTGACAGGTCCCTGCGTGGGGACTCTGGGATGCCAAGCTCGCCCTGAGCTTCGTGATCCCGGGCGAGTTGCAGCCCCACACCCCTGGCTCATCCTGCAGTCGGGCCTCGGGGTGCAGGGGCTGCAAGGGAGGTGACCCCACCGAGTGTCCAGCACCGCGTCTGGGAGCATTTGGCGCTGGGTAGGCGGTCGGCGGGGTCGTACCCAGAGCCTTTGTTCAGTCGGTGCTGAGAAAGAGCTTGGCCCCGAGTGAGTGATGGCGGAGGGCTTCTCCAGGCGGCTTCCAGCCTGGACCCCTGTCCTGCACCCCAGGAGCGCGTCCTGCCTGAAACAAGTAACCTGAGTGTTTGCAGTCACTTTTTTTCCCCTCAGTTTTAATGCTTTTCTAAAAATAGCATTTTGTTAGAGCCATTTCTACCTTAAACATCCATGTAAAAGAATAGAATGTTGTTACTAGGATTCCCTAAATATTAAGAGTTTTAGGAGAATTTCTAGTAATGTGGATATGTAAGTCTAGACATAAACTCATGCATTTAACATCTGTGTTTCAGTTTTCTTGTCACATTTTGTCAGTGTTTGTCCAGGTGGCTGGAAACACAGGTGGGGGAGGTGGGTTGTGGAGTGCATGTCATGTGCCTCAGAACGCTGGGGTGAGAGGCTGCACGGGCTGCTCATCGGAGGCAGCGATCAACCTGGAAGCCGGCTGCGAGGAGCTCACCTGGAGTGCTCGGGGCTTGATGCGCTGCACAGGGAAGCCCGTTTCTGTGCAAACCTGGGGCTTAGGCCTCACCCTGAAAAATGGCCTCCCATCAGTTAGCTCGGAGTGAGACTTCTTCTAAAAGATCATCTGAGGATAGAAATCTGTTAATGCTGAACTAACTGGAGCCACTTGCTATTGAAATAACTTTATCTGGTAAATAATGGTCACTGATTCAGTGGACGAGTTTGGGCAAACTCCGGGAGCTGGTGAAGGACAGGGAAGCCTGGCGTGCTGCAGTCCATGGGTTGCAAAGAGTCGAGCGACTGAACAACAGCGGTGTTTATTGTGGAGACTTTAAGTCAGCCAGCTAGTTAATGTAAAACACTGGGGCTGGAGACGGAGAGTGGGTGTCCTTGGTGGTCAGCCAGGTGGGAGGGGAAGGGGCTGGAGAGGAAAGACTGGACATGCAAGCTGCGGGGGGATCCCCCGCCCCCTGCTCCGCTGTGAGGAGAGCAGGTGAGCATGCTGGGGGGAGTTCTGCAGGTGGCTTCTGGGGCCAGGCCCCCGCTCTCAACCTTGGCTGCACGGTGAGGGCTTCATGGCAGGTTACAGGGAGGTTAAATAATGCTGGGGCTGGAGCCCTTGCCCCAGGGATTGGGGTTTGCTGGTGGGGCCAGTGCACAGGCAGTCCTGGCTGGTTGCACTCGTGCTGGGAACCACTGGCCCTGCGCCTGCCCCCCCCTCCCCGTGGGGTCCCCCGTGCCCTGTGGGTCCCTCAGGGTTGCAGTCTCTCCCCTGGCCCCCAAGTTCCTTCCTACAAGGCAGAGGAGACGGCAGACTCCTCGGGTGGTTCCTTCTTCCTCCTGGCTGAGACACCCCGCCATGTCTCTGGTGCCTTTGAGGGGTGCGGGCTGATGGAGAAGGAAGCTGTGGTAGCTTTGCTCTGGCTCCCTGGGTCCCGAGGCAGCATCACGGGGTGAGAGAGAAAGTCCTGCCCTGAGACCTTCTCACCAGGTTGGAACAAGGAGCCTGAAGTTCCCCTGTTCTGCTTGTGTCCAGCCATGTCTGTGGTGGGGGCGGGCGCACTGACATGTGACCATGACCGATGTCTGGTGGCTGGATGCCTTCCTAGAAGTGTGGGAGGGGCTTCCCCAGCCAGGGAGAAGCAGGGGTTTCTCCCCTCAAGTTTCTTTGTGCCTCTGCTCCTGGAGTTGAATAGGGTTTGAATGTTGTAGAGACTCCTGGTTGTAGGATTTCTGGGAACATCCCCATGAGAGTATTTGGCTTTGAGGGGAGGGGTGCTTTTTCGGTTTATTAACTTTGCATTGGCCTTATGTGTATGTATACATATTCCTGTATGTATTTTATGAGAAGGCAGCTTGATTTTCAGGTGGGCGAAGTGTGGGAAAGACCCTGGTATAGACCCTGGTATTTGAGCTTATTAGCAGGGAAACCCTGTTGCAGGTCAGTAGTTTTGATGAGACAAATGGCCCAAGTGTACTTTGAGTACTGAAAGCCTCTTGAAATGTAGTGGTTAGATTAAACCGATGAGGCAAGTTTCCAGGAGTTTTTATTTGTTCTAATTAGCTTTTTTTTTTTTTAATTTTATTTATTTATTTTTTTGCATTACAATAGTTTAATATGAACAATCAGAACTAATTAACAGTATAACAATATTTTACAACTGAAATAATTAAAATAAACTATAAAATTACTACGTAAAACAGGTCTGATCTAGCTTATTTACTTTCTATAATCTCTTCAGTGCTGCAAAACCATTTCTTTTTTTTTTCATGTTTTAATAAACACTTCGTCTTTTTGTATTGCTTTTTTTTTTCATCACAATAATAGAAATATAACATCATATATCACTGTAAAACACATTTCCACATAAATGCTGATAAGCACAAAATATTTTTCATCATTTACATTTTAACTGTAATAATATATGGCAGAATTAAAGCTGCATCCATCATGTGTCTAACTCACCTTGCTGTAATGAATTTTTAAATGTAATGGTTTCTGTCGCAAAGTAAAATCATACATAATGTCTAGTGACACAGTACGCTGGTGGATGGGTGGATTTGGAAAATGGAAATGCAACTTCATTTTTAATTAGATTTATAAACTTCACCACCTCCACCTCCAGCCAGCTTCCCAACCCTCCCTCCCACCACCATTATTTATTTATTTATTTAAAATGAGGCTTTTAATTAATGTTTGACAGAGCTGATTCAGGTTGAATAGACTAAATTTCTTTAAACAAACTTACTTATACTCCAGAGTCCTTTAAAAACTTAATAGCATTTATACATTGAAGGTATTTGATTTTCTTGTAACTAGCACTTCAAATGCAACAAGCATTTGAAGCAACAAGCATTTGACCCAACAAGTAAAACTTTCTACAGTTCATAACTTTTATAAATAAAATAAATTAAATGTACAGTGAATAAGTTCTCTGAAATATTTCAATATTTCTGCAGGTTTAGTAACATCGTAAAATACATTTCAACTAAAATTCACAAATCTAAAAACCTGTTAGGCATTTTTAGGCGTTTTAAGTTGGAAATGAAGACCAATGTTACATCGTAATATGCCAATTACAAATAGTACTTTAAATAGCAAATACTACAGTTTGTCCCAAACTTTAAAAACTATTCATGAACTCAACACTGAACTATTGATGGCTATGAGAATTGTTTCCTAGCCTTTTTGAAAATTTCAACCCATTTACGTTTAAGGTAATTATTGATAAGTACGATCCCGTAGCCATTTTCTTTATTACTTTGGGTTCAAGTTTATACACTCTTTCTGTGTTTCCTGTCTATAGAAGATCCTTTAGCATTTGTTGGAGAGCTGGTTTGGTGATGCTGAATTCCCTCAGCTTTTGCTTGTCTGTAAAGCTTTTGATTTCTCCTTCATATTTGAATGAGATCCTTGCTGGGTATAATAATCTGGGCTGTAGGGTCTTTTCTTTCATCACTTTAAGTATGTCTTGCCACTCCCTTCTGGCCTGAAGAGTTTCTGTTGAAAGATCAGCTGTTATCCTTATGGGAATCCCCTTATGTGTTATTTGCTGCTTTTCCCTTGCTGCTTTTAATATTTGTTCTTTGTGTTTGATCTTTGTTAATTTGATTAATATGTGTCTTGGAGTATTTCGCCTTGGGTTTATCCTGTTGGGGACTCTCTGGGTTTCTTGGACTTGGGTGATTATTTCTTTCCCTATTTTAGGGAAGTTTTCAACTATTATCTCCTCAAGTATTCTCTCATGGTCTTTCTTTTTGTCTTCTTCTTCTGGGACTCCTATGATTCGAATGTTGGAGCGTTTAACATTGTCCCAGAGGTCTCTAATATTGTCCTCATTTCTTTTAATTCGTTTTTCTTTTTTCCTCTCTGTTTCATTTATTTCTACAATTTTATCTTCTAGTTCGCTAATCCTGTCTTCTGCCTCTGTTATTCTATTGTTTGTTCCCTCCAGAGTGTTTCTGATCTCATCTATTGCATTATTCATTGTATATTGACTCTTTTTTATTTCTTCTAAGTCCTTATTAAATCTTTCTTCCATCTTCTCAATCCTTTTCTCCAGGTTATTTATCTGTAACTCCATTTTGCTTTCAAGATTTTGAATCATTTTCACCATCAAAATTTGAAATTCTTTATCAGGTAGATTCCCTATATCTTCTTCTTTTGTTTGTGTTGGTGGACAATTATCTTGTTCCTTTACTTGCTGGGTATTTCTCTGCCTCTTCATCTTGCTTATATTGCTTTGCTTGGGGTGGCCTTTCCCTCTTCTTGCAGTTTGTGGAGTTCTCTTTATTACGTAGTTTCTTCACTGTGTGTGGGGTTGGACGGGTGACTTGTCCGGGTTCCCTGGTTAGGGAGGCATGTGTCAGTGTTCTGGTGGGTGGAGCTTGATTTCTTCTCTTTCCTTTAGAAGACAATGGCTGCTTTTCTGGGAGCCTGATGTCCTCTGCCAGTATTCAGATGTTGTTTTGTGGACTTTACTCCGCATTCAAATGTTCTTTTGATGAATTTGTGGGGAAAAAAGTGGTCTCGCCGTCTTATCCCTCCGCCATCTTGTTCCTTCCTCCCCAGAACACTGGATTCTTATATTCCACTTGGTCGTGGAGTACCTCTTCCCAGCTGCTCCAGCAAGGCGCAGCCGCTGTACCTTACCTTGGACGAGGGGTATCTCCTCAAGGCCGCCCCTCCTGCTTTGAATGTGGATCAGCTCCTCTCGGCCCTCCGGTGCCCAAGCAGCCACCGCCTCCTGGACGTGGTACAGCTCCTCTCGGCCACCGCCCTAACCCTGGGTGCGGGGCAGCTCCTCTCAGCCACGATTCTGCACGTGGTCGGTTGCGCCGGGAGCCGGGCGTCTCTCGCGTCTGCGCCGCCGGGAGCCGGGCGTCTCTCGCGTCTGCGCCGCCGGGAGCCGGGCGTCTCTCGCGTCTGCGCCGCCGGGAGCCGGGCGTCTCTCGCGTCTGCGCCGCCGGGAGCCGGGCGTCTCTCGCGTCTGCCTCTAATTAGCTTTAAAAATATTTATGGGAAGAATAATTTGTGTTTTTTAAAAAAGTAGGAATATGAAGTTAAGCCATACTTTAAGACAGTAATTTTTAATCTCATCGGGGCCATGTGCTATGCATGGTTTGTCCTCTGAGTTTGGGCCGGTGTTTTCAGTTCAGTCACTCAGTCGTGTCCAACTCTTTGTGACCCCATGGACTGCAGCACGCCAGGCCTCCCTGTCCATCACCAACTCCTGGCGCTTGCTCAAACTCATGTCCATGAGTCGGTGATGCCATCCAATGTTTGCCAGGCCAGTGTTTTATAGTGATTTCTAAAATGTCTCCGAAGCCGAGTGCTGGTTTAAAACTGACCTCACTCGCCTTGGCTGTCCTTGCTGAGAGCCGGCGCCCACCCTGCAAGGTAACAGCCATTACCTACACTCCGCAAAAGGGTTTGTGGTGGGCCTCGCTTTTCCCTCTGCACTTGGGTGGATTTGATCCTCTGCCGCACCTGTGAGGTCAGTAAACACTCAGGCATTGTTCCCATTTTACCCAGGAGTTAAGACCTTGCTCAAGGTCGTGCAGCGGTGCGTTACTGCAGGAGGGAAACCCAGGTCTTTTGAGTCTTACTTTTGTGCTGTTTCTGTCGCGATCTGCTGCCAGAGCTTGGAAGGCAGTTATCAGCATGCTCGCCCTTTGGAGTCAGATGGCCCCAAGTTCCTTTTCAGGGTCTGTCACAGGCCGTGTGTCCTGGGGCAGATCCCGTAGCCACCATAAGGCGGAGATAACCTCTCCTTCAGGGGTGCATTTGGAAATAGGGGGGCGTGCAGAAATGGCAGCCGTCTCTCAGGGTTCGTTCCACCCAGGCCAGGTCCGAGACTAAAGAGTTTCACGGCCTCTGACTAAAACTGCTTTGTGACCTGGGGAGCCAGGATTCCAGCTCGGTTATCACTGTCAGCACGCAGCGGTCTTAGGCATTCAAACCTTCTGCAGGTTGTTTGGCAAGATTTCTTAGATTCATGTTTCTGCTCAGAAACGATTAACAGGATTCCTGTTACACAGAGTAAAAGTACGTGTTAGTGTCCTCTTGACTAGCCTGGTGGGGTGTCTGTGTCCCAAGGCATCTTGCCTTCTTTGCTGTAATTCTCCGTGAACTTGGGCCTGCGTTCCTTTTGCCACTTAAAATCCCTTCTGCTCATCTAGGTTGAGCCCCTTCTCCTGAGGCTGCTGATGCAGAGCGGACCCTTCTTTTCTTTTTGAATTTAGTTTTGGTCGTGCTGGTCTTTATTGCTCTCTGAGCGCTTTCTCTAGTTGCAGCGAGCAGGGGCTCCTTTCCAGATGTGGTGCACCGGCTTCTCGTCGCTGTGGCTTCTAGGCTCCTGGACTCTGTAGTTGTGGCACAAGGGCTTCAGTAGCCTCTCGGCATGTGGATTCTTCCTGGGGGCAGGGATCGAGCCTATGTCCCCTGCACTGGCAGGTAGATTCCTGTCCACTGTACCACCAGGGAAGTCCTTTTCTCTATTTTAAGGGATCTAGTAGTCACCATTATCGGCAAGTTTAAAAGGGAGGTTTATGAAGGCTTGGAAGGTTCTCATAGGCACCATCTTTTGCTCCCAGGAGAAGGAAATGGCAGCCCACCCCAGTATTCTTGCCTGGAGAATCCTGTGGACGGAGGAGCCTGGTGGGCTGCTGTCCATAGGGTCGCACTGAGTCGAAGACGACTGAAGTGACTTAGCATGCATGCATGCATTGGACAAGGAAATGGCAACCCACTCTAGTATTCTTGCCTGGAGAATCCCAGGGACAGAGGAGCCTGGTGGGCTGCTGTCTGTGGGGTTGCACAGAGTCAGATACGACTGAAGCAACTTAGCAGCAGCAGCATCCTTTCTTAGCCCTGAGAGCCTCATACTGGGGGTGGGGAGGTGTCATTTCCCAGGTGGATCAGCGCCCTCTCTGGACCCTTGTGTTAGAACACCGCCTGGGCCACAGGGCCCTCTGGCCTCGCTAGCTAGTGCACCCCAGGGTGGCCTCTGTACTTGGGAGTTTCACAGCTGTTTCCTTCTCTGTTTCTGAGGATGTGCACTCAGGCCTCCTAGAATTCTCCTTGTCCCCTTTCTGAGGGAGGAAAGGGGATTTTAGCTGATTTTAGGATCGTGCCATGGAGGGTGTGCCTGGTTGTGAGTCTCATGATATGGGTTTTAATTCTGGTTCTCGTTCAAATAAGAGACTTCTAAGAAGCTGCTCAATCTTGACCAAGTGTTGTCAGAATTGCTCGGTGTTAAGTACACACAAAAGCAACCGTAACAGCCAAAGTGGTTTCTGTTTACTGAGGACAGTTCAAGCAGATACCATTCAAGGAGCTTTCGTTAGCTTCTGATTTTATCCTCTCGGCATCCTAGGCAGTAGGGAATGTTACCGCTGTACGTATGTGGAAGCGGGCGGGGTGTTCCCGTGACTCACTGGTAGTATGGTAGAGCTGAGACCTGAACTTAGGTTGCTTAGGATGCAGGTACCTGTGGCCACCTGGGTTCCACAGGTACCTTCCACCTGGAAGCCTGGATTTCTGGCAGATGATTTAAGCACTCAGAAGGACCGCATTGAACCTCTTGTCTTTGGTAGCTTATCCGGGGTAGGGGCGGGGGTGTATCTAGTGTCTTTTCTCCGCAGGTCTTGTCCAGCTGCTGCCCCAAAGGATACTTTGCAGAATCAGAGCCGAGCATCTGTTTGGTGTGCCCAGGACCTTGTAATGTTTTAGGCCATAGCTGCATGGTTTTTCTTGTCTCCTTATTATGCGCTGAACTTTGGCTGGGGTTTTGATTTTTTCAAAAAAATTTTTATTGTGATGTAATTTTTTTTAAGATTGACTCATTTATTTTTTGCCTGTGGGGGTCTTCGTTGCTGCTCATGGGGTGTTTTCTCGTTGCGGCTCGCGGGAACTCCTCTTTGTTGCAGTTCTAAGGCTTCTCATTGTGTGACTTCTCTCACTGTCCAGCACGGACTCTAGGCCCGAGGGCTGCAGCATTTGCTGCGTGCAGGCTCAGTTGCTCCAAGGCATGTGGGATCTTCCTGGACCTACCAGGGATCGAACCCACCTCCCCTGCATTGCAAGGTGGGTTCTTAACCACTGGACTACCAGGGAAGCCCTTGATTTTCTTTTTTAACGGGGCTTGGGTGTCACCTGCAGGTTCCCATGCTGCTCACCTCTTTGCTGGGTTAGGTTGGTAGGATCACAGCATAACGTTCTTAAGTGGCAATCATAATCTCGAGGGGGAAAATGCTCTGTAAAATGTCATGAATACGGTTTTCAACCAGTGTCATGAAGCCCGTACCCTGGCAAAAAGGAGCCCTGGAGCCAGGCTCCAGGTTCACGTCAGCAGATGGGAACTTTACAGCTGTAACAGTGGAGTCGCAGCGGCCTCTTTAGGGGCACAAGGAACCAGGTGTAGAAAGGACCAAGAATTCTAGTGGAATCACCCAGTCGGGATGAGACAGCCCCAGTGTTACCCTCACTCACTCCCAGCCCTGCCTAATTCTGCCCCTGGAGAATTCTCTATCCACAGAGTCATAACTGCAGCCTGTAACCCTGGGTGCTCGTGGACAGTGTTGAGAAGCTGGGCAGTTGGAGAGTAAGTGGGGAGCAGCAGGAAATAGGGGCAGGAAGGGGCTGTGGGCTTCAGCTTCATGGCAAGTGTGTGACTTCAGCTTTGAGATGGTGCGAGGAAGCCGAGCTCTGCCAGCAGGGTGTAGCCACTGTGGGTGAGCTTGGCATGGTCGGGCACCGCATGCAGAGACAGTTTTGGTCAGTGGGCGTAAGGCAGGAATTGCGGTGCAGGGGTTTCCAGCTTTGGGAATAACAGACGGTAACATTGCTAGTAAGGGGACCCATGGGGAAACCGACATGGGCAGATGAGGTCGTGGGAAACGGCCGGCCTGTAGCGCCCGGCTGGGTGCCTTGGGGAGGTGGGGAGAGCGGGGTTCTGAGGCCAAGTTGGGCTCCAGGAGGAGAGTTCTGTCCTTCACTCGGGATGCTTACCAAGTTCAGAAGAAGAAAGGGGTCCGCCTTGTCCAGACCCGGCTGAACCCCGCTGCCCTCTCGTCTGTTGCTCTGGGGATGGGGATGTGATATGGTGCGGGTATTAGGGCACAGCAAACCTAGACCGTTCCTTTTTCTTTTCCTGGATTTTTGCCTCAGCCCAGAGTGGTGCCATGTGCACAATTGCACAAGTAGTACGTCTGGAGCTGAGGGCCTTTGAAGGTTGATTAGAGATGCCAGATGCATTTTTTCATTGCCAGAAGTGATCAAAAGAACACAGTAATAGCTGTTCAGGTTTAAAAATATAAAATACTTAAGTCATCATGGAAGTATTTTAATGAGTTCTCTCGATGGATCATGAAATGGGCTGAATGACCGTGGAGGCCAGAGTTCCAGCGGGGCGCTCCGGTGGGGGGTGGGGAGCAGGGGGTGGGGAGCAGGCATCGCACCCTGGGGTTTCTTTTCTCAGGGGATCAGAATCCTTCCTCAAGGCTCAGGGACCGGACCCCTCCTAGTGCTGCCTGCACGGTGACAGCCGCTTCTCCTGCGCTCATTCCTTTCACGTTGGCTTTGGGGTAGCCGGTAGCCCTGGCACTGTCGTACCATAGTTAGAAACATCTGCTGAACTGGTGATCCCAGATCGCCTGGGCACGTTCCCTTGGTTTTGGCTCTTCCATGATCCTGAGCCAGGCTTTCCTGAGCTCAATGGGGAAGGGACATTGGGAGCCTTTGCAGAGCCCAGACCTGTACCTGGACCCCCCACCCCTGGGGAGCCGCAGCGTCTCCATATTTTGGTCGGTTTCAGGTATCCTTACCTTAGGACATGTAACGAATGCCGATTTTTTTCTAAATTTTGAAGTTAAACAAGACAAAGTGTGAGTGGGTAGAAAGGCTTAGAGTTTCACTGACCAAAGTTTGCAGAGACAGATGACTTGGAGTTGCTGTGATGAGGAGGATGATGGAAAAGACTGAAGCCATAAGAATTAGGATAAGCCAGTGTCATTTCCTGAAAGTTTTCACTTAACTTCCAGACTCCCCCAGATAGGATATTGGGCTGTCTCCTGACCCAGGTGGAGAAGGTTTTGAGGGATGTGGAGAGGTGCGAGCAGAGAGGAGACGTCAGTATTGGGGTGCCGTCTCATACAGACGCAGCAGTTGGTGCGTCTTGGTTGGTGGGCACCAGATCCCCACTCTTAGGTGTGTGTAATCGGAGAGGCGCTCCTTTTTCTGTTATTTCTCTCTCCAGTCCTTCCCTCAGAGGGGGAAACACAAACCCAGGGGGCAGTTAGTTTGGTGAGATCACAGAGGTTAGTGAGCAAATTTGTGAGACTCACACCCCCTCGGCCATGGAGTAATGATCTCCTGGCTCAGCTGCAGGACTGGGAAAGTTCCACTGGGCATCGAAGTGATGTTCTTGAGTGACCGGTCTGGAACCTGAAGAGCGGGCTGTGCAGGCAGCACCCAACCGCCCCCACTCCCCGCCCCTGGTCTCTGCCCAAGTCCCCCAAATCGTTGCCCTAGGAGAGGGGAAGGGTGGGGAAGGGTCCTGGCTTTCCCTGCTCAGAGAAGACCCAGCCTCATGTGTCTGACTCCTGCTCAGGAGCTGGTTGCCTTTCAGGCACGTCGGGGACGGGTGGGGTGAAGGGCAGGCCTTTCTAACCTCGGGTGATGACCAGTGCTTGGTTCAGCTTAGACGTGTCTGAAAAGAGAATTATCGAGATGGTCAGCAGGATGATACCCCTCGTTCCCAGGAGATCTCCTGTCTTCGGAGAGCGGATTCTGGCGGCAGAATCTTAACGTTCCTTTCTGCACTAGGTCATCTCTGGCTTTGATTTCCTGACCGCACGCTGCAGTGCTTGGTGACAGTCTTGTGCAAAAACTGCCGAAGGGCGTGTACCCTTGTTTGTTCAGGGCTCTGCCGTCACCATCTTGACAGATGGCTCCCTTCTTTTTAAAAATGTATGTATTTTTCGGTTGCACTGGGTCTTCGTTGCAGCACTCAGGCTTTCTCTAGTTGCGGCAAGAGGCGGGGGCTACTTTTTCTTCGCCGTGCACCCGCTTTTGGGTTGCGGTCGCTTCTCTCTTTGCAAAGCACAGGCGCCAAGCTCACGGGCTTCAGTAGCTGTGGTGCGCAGGCGCAGTAGCGGTGGCCCCCCAGGGGTCTCTAGCGCAGTCACAGTAGCGGTGGCCCCCAGGGGTCTCTAGCGCAGGCGCGGTAGCGGTGGCCCCCCAGGGTTCTTGAGCGCAGGCGCAGTAGCGGTGGCCCACAGGTTTAATTGCTCTGGGGCAGGTGGGAGCTTCCCAGGCCAGAGATGGAGCCCGTGTCCCCTGGATTGGCAGGTGGGTTCCCATCTACTGCACCACCAGGGAAGTCAGTGGCTCCCTTCTTGCCAGGGGTGGATTTTAGTTCCGTTTGTAGCTGGTGGCTGGATGGCAGAGGGTGGAATGCCGCACCGTACTTGAGCAGGTGCAGGCAGAAGACCTGCACTGACTTCATGGGTGCAGATGCTTGGGACAGGGCCTCAGGGAGGAGGGTCAAGGCAGTAGTGAAAACAGCTGTTTTTCCTAAGTGATTTTAAGCCCAGCACAAGGGAAGGAGGCAGTTTATTGAAATGACACACTCCTCTCCTGAGTACAGAAAGTCTGTCTGGACCCTGTCAGCAGGAATGGACACTTTTGTCTGGCAGTGGTCAGCGATCTCTGTTGATTTCTGTTATCAGTTGGGTGACATATCACCCCAGAACTTTGTGCCTGAAACAGACAGTGATTTAGTGTTTCTCCCGATTCCTCGGGTTGACCTGGGGATTTTCGACAGGGCTCGCTTGGGCTCGCTCACTGCCCGTGGTTGGGGGGAGAGCTGCTGGCCTGGCCCGGGTTGGGCAGCGAGGACACTGGGTGTCCCTCCCTGTGCCTGCAGTCGGCTGGCTGGGTGACCCAGGCCTGGTTTCTCCCCGCCGGCAGCCAGCCCAGGCCTCCTGAGGGGCCAATGGAGTTGCAGCTGCAGAGCCGCAGGCTTAAGCTAGCCGAGCTTCACAGGAAATCCCAAGGCCAGCCGGGGTTCGAGGGGAGCAGCAGGCACAGTGCAGGAGGGGCCCGGGCTCAGGGAGGGATCGTTTCGAAGCTGGAGGCACGATTGTAACAGTCTACAGGCTTGTCCAGGTCAGGGGAGAAGGTATCAGCCAGCACTTGATCTGGAAGGCATAGCTCCAAAGGCAGGATTGCAGCTAGCAATTTGGAAGTTAACCAGATACATACATGATAAATATGGAGATCACACGGCCTCCTCCTTGTCCCTCCCCTTATGACTGTGAGAGTGTTTGGGGGGTCTCTGAGTGTCCCAGGTGATTCTCACCGCCCTCGTTTGGGGAAGGTGAAAGTCACTCAGTCTCGTCCGATTCTCTGTGACCCCATGGACTATACAGTCCATGGAATTCTCCCCTTTCCCTTCTCTAGGGGATCTTCCCAACCCAGGGATCGAACCCAGATTTCCCACTTTGCAGGTGGATTTTTTTACCAGCTGAGACACAAGGGAAGCCCAAGAATACTGGAGTGGGTAGCCTATCCCTTCTCCAGCAGATCTTCCCAACCCATGAATTGAACCAGGGTCTCCTGCATTCCAGGCAGATTTCTTTTTACCAACTGAGGAACGTGGATCCTAACCCTGGGAAGGAGGAGGAGGAGAGAATGAGCAGGAGGCCAAGTGTGGAGGCTGGGGGCCCACACCTGAAGAGGCTTCACAACCAGGGAGGCTGGAAGAGGACCGGTGGGGAGCAGAGCGGGGCAGGGCGTCCTTGTGGAGGAGCCGATGCCAGAGCCGGCCTGTGACAGTGGGGCCAGGGGGCTGGTGGCTCTGATGACTCTCCAGGAACTTGCTGGGGAGAGGGTGCCCTGAAGCATGGTGGTGGCGGTGGTTTTTCAGTGGGAGACACCTGAGTGTGTTGCCCAGGGTGGAGGCAGGTGCGGTGGGGGGGGTGGCATGTGGAGGAGGGGCTCCTGGTTGAAGTCGTGTCCCAGGACAGGGGAGGGACTCAAAGGCCCTTGGAAGCCCTGCTGGCGGCAGCTCCATGGGTTCACCCAGGACGGCGGGTTGGTGGGAGGGCCCGGTGAGTCTGCAAGGCTCTGTTAACCCAGAGCCATGCACACTGCCAGCTCTGTGTCTGACCCCTTGCTTTCTGTGGGTCTATCTTCCTGGTCTGCTGTTCTCGCTCCTCTTAGCCTTCCTCCCCACTGTTTAACAGGGAAGGTGTGTCTGTAGGGTGTAGTCTGAGTAGCTCCTTGTGGTTAAGATGGGAAGGATCCCTGGCTCTCCAAGTGTCAGCGTCACCGCGCACTCCCTCCTGGGGGGTGACAGGTGCTGCCCATGGAAAACTCAGCTGCTCACCCTTCTCTCTGGTCAAGGGAGCCATTGGGGTGGGTGCTGGAGAACTTAGAGCTAAACCTTAGGAGGTATAGGTGGCATGTGTCTTTCAACTATTCAGATTGGTGGTTATGAACCTTTAGAAGCCATTTCAAGGGTATGACGTTTACCTGACAAAACAGTTCCTTATTGTTTCCTGGGATCTGGTTAAATATTTAGGCCAAGGCAGCAGTAGTTAAGTGCAGATGCATGGGACTGTGTTTGCTGGACACGGCCAGCTCTGAAACAAGCTAGGGTGTATGTCTTTTTCTCTGTTACATGATGTTGTTAACCTATGTTTCAGTATATACTTACCTAAATTAAGAAAGTTGGGGGGGGTCATGTAGGGAGAAAAGTAGAATTTTTGCTTAGACACAAGTGATTTATCAACAAATCCATATATCATGTTCAGATAAGTGGTTTGATACTTGTTTACTTTATACAAAAGCTGGAGCCTTCCTCACTTTCTGTAATAGAGCTGGGTCACTGTTTCTGTTTGCACGTTTGCCGTGTTTGATAGTCTGACTTGCACACGCAGGTGAGATTGAGAAATGTTTGTGTCCTGAGTGTGAAGAAGCATGATTACCACCGGCCTGATCCTTAAGTGAGGAAAACGAATCTGACCTTGAAAGACCATGGTCTACTGTTGTCAATACACGGACGTTATCAGTACCCCTGTGAGTTACTCAAGTTTCCCTTTTCCTTCTCTCCTGCAGAACCTAAAAGCAGATCCAGAAGAGCTTTTTACCAAACTGGAGAAAATCGGGAAGGGCTCCTTCGGCGAGGTGTTCAAAGGCATCGACAATCGGACTCAGAAAGTGGTCGCCATAAAAATCATTGACCTGGAGGAGGCAGAAGATGAGATTGAGGACATTCAGCAGGAAATCACAGTGCTGAGTCAGTGCGACAGTCCCTATGTAACCAAATATTATGGATCCTATCTGAAGGTAAGGTTCAAAGATGCGAACGCGCGTTTCCTTCGCGCTGCGCCTGACTGAGATGTGAGCTGGGAAGGACGTCAGTAAAGAACATAGCAGCCTCTCAGAGGAAGAAGTGTCCTGACCTTAGCAGTCAAAAGGACCTGGCTCCGATGGTGCTCTCTTCTTAAATGTCACTGATGGAAATGTATTTTCAGTAGGAAGTGTTTGATGTTGAAATTCTCCTTCAAACAAGCATAAGGTCTGAGTAAGAGCTTGTCATCAAAAGTGCATTTTTTTTTAAGCTATTATAATGACAACCACTCATCAACTAATTTTAGCATGGTTTGTGATGAAGACTCAGGCCAACCTAAGAATATGAGTCTTTTGATATTTTCATATCAAATGTGTTTTAATTGTGTCTTTTTTTTTTTTTTAACAACTGAGAATTTTGATTAGTGAGCTAGTTTTTCTCCGTTTGACTTCGAAGAATTCTCGGTTAGTAAATAATTACTTAAAGTGGTGGTTACAGTATACTACTGCAAATAGTCCTCAACCTTCGTGCAGTTCTTCAGATGGGAAAGAATTCTGTTAAAGATGGTTCCCCAGTCCTGCATGGAAAGTTTAAGATTGTTCCTCGTGTTTCAGGTTCCTTGACATATATCTGTTTTACTGAATTTGCAAATGGGGTTTCAGAAATCTTAAAAGAGTTGGTGAAAAGCTTTCTGAAATAATTCTTGTGGAAACTAGAACTTGGCAGATAGGAAGAACTTCCTGAGGGGTAGGCAGCAGGACGCCCGGGATATATGAGGCCAGGCCTCGTCCTGCCCTGGGCCTGTCCTGTCGGGCAGCCGTATTGTAGCCCTCAGCCTGCTCTGACGTCAGAGGGCTGGTGCAGGAATGTGGTAATAAGGTAAAAGTGGGAGGATGGGACATCGGTGAGCCGTTGATTCACTGAAATGCATATTTAAAGGAAATAAATATTGGATGGTAATGCTATCTTTTTTTCATTGCCTAAAGAGTGGCACTATGTCATAGGTCAAATGCAGCAGTTTGAAATGGGAAGAATAAGTTTCGGAGTCAGTTGTGCTAGACTTTGTGTTTAAACTTCCCTGCTTCCTCATTTGTAAAATGGAAAATCATGGTATACTGCTCACTGTGGCAAAGGGTAAATAGAATTGAGTATATGAAAGTACCTGGCGCGTCGTGGGTGCTTACTGAGTGTTAATTTCCTTTCTTAATTGGCTGGGTTTATTTCCATTTGTCTCAGATTACCTTGCAGTGGAGGCTGTGTCCACTGAGGTTGGAAGCAAGAAGGAGGAGGGTAGCAATGACAGTTGCCGTGGGGGAGCATCCAGCTTGGGTCTCGGCGGGGCAGAGGGGAAGCGCTGTAAAGAAGCTCTGTTATTTTCATGGGACGAGAGAAGGGCACATGTGACTTCCGCACGAGAAGGCAGAGGTCTTCTTGATGTTAAATTTCTATTGAGAGGAAAAAACTAACGGCTGAAGAGACTCACCTTGAACTCTGTCTGCTGATTATCGTTATCCTTTGAGAAATGACTTCAACATAGTTTCGTAGTAAATCCAGAGTTGGGTTTCATGTGGTATGCAGGTGTTGTAATTTTAACATGAATTATGGTTGCTTTGGCAAAGGAAGTGTGGAAGAACCTCACAAATTTTTGCTGATGAATATACCAGCTAGTATCTAACTATGGAAGTTCAGGAGCAGTGGTTCAGAGGTGTCCCCCTTCAGCCTCAGCTCCTCAGCGGAATTTTTACCTCTTTATTGTGGCCAAACGTGGCATCATCTTGACTGTGTGTCTACAGAGAGAGCCCATCTGCATGTCTTGTCTCGCCTGAGCCACTAATCCCAAGTCAGTCTAACCTCGTTCTAGAGTCAGCAGTGAATGAGTTAACCTCATGTCATCTGTTCCTGGAATGCACACCCTAGGTTTTTAATGGCTCAATATGATAGAAGTTTATTTCTTGCTCACACATAGCCCTTACCCATGGCTGGTTTTTCTCCAGTTATTAGGAACCCAGGTTCCTTCTCTCATGTCGCTCTTCCCCTGCCCATGTGGCTGTGTTCAGCCGCCCTGAGTCAGCTCGGGGTGAAAATGGAGGCTCCTGTGGGGAGTTATCATGCACCCAGGCCAGGACCCAGGGTACCTTGTTTCTGCCCACACGCCCTGGCCAGGCTCAGCCTTGAAACCACACCCGACCCGGGAGAGCCTGGGAAAGGCCATCTAGTCGAGGGCTGCAGAGCAGACTGCCTTGGTGCTGAGCCAGGCAGTCCTTTCCGAGGCCATCTGCTCTCAGAGGGAAGCGGAAGAAACCCAGGGGTAACTTTCTCCACTCGCGCTGCTCAGGCAGGGTGAGGAGCGGTAATAATTCTGTCTGTGGTGCTTCATGTATATCACCAGGCAGATTGTCCTGCAGAGAATGTAACTGCCTCGAAAATGCCAGGAATAATATCACTGTTGTGAAAAGTCGCCCTTCATTTCTTAAACCTTGCTGTCACATTTGATGAAAATCTATGAACTGCTCTTGTTAAAACAGTGTTAACTACTGTAACTTGAGCAGGACAAGAATCCAGACCCCTGGTTCAGCCTGCTCTTTTGTTAGAGAGTCACACAAAATTCCTTGGCCCAGAGGAAGACCCTCAGTCATGAGCCAGAGGCTGTTTTCTTACCATCTCCGTAGGATTAGGTAGTTTGATTAGTATGGTCCATACTGTCAGGGGCTTCCCTGGTGGCTCAGATGGTAAAGCATCTGCCTGCAATGCAGGAGACCCAGGTTCGATCCCTGGGTCAGGAAGATCCCTGGAGAAAGAAATGGCAACCTACTCCGAGACTCTTGCCTGGAAAATTCCATGGATGGAGGAGCCCGGCAGGCTACAATCCATGGGGTCGCAGAGTCGGACACGACTGAGTGACTTCACTTTCACTTCCCATACTGTCAAGTAGCTTCCCCCGTGGCTCAAGACAGTAAAGAAATGCCTGCGATACAGGAGACCCTGGTTCCATCCCTGGGTGGGGAAGATCCCCTGGAGGAGGAAATAGCAGCCCACTCCAGTATTCTTGCCTGGGGAATCCCATGGACAGAGAACCTGGTGGGCTGCATACAGTCCATGGGGTCGCAAGAGTTGGACACGACTTAGCAACTAAACCACAGCCACCATACTGGCAAGTGCGGAGCACTTTAAACTGACATGTAAGAGGAGTGAATCTTCGACACAAAGTTGAAAATTACTGCGCTTCACGTGACTGCTCCTGCCTTGTTAAACTTAGTGTTTTCAGTCCTTTTAGTGGCGACGGGGAGAGGACCTCCGGGTTGCACCTTGTGTTGAGGGACTCTGACTCACTGGAAAAGACCCTGATGCTGGGAAATATTGAAGGCAGGTTGGATGGCATTCCCGACTCAATGGACATGAGTTTGAGCAAGCTCTGGGAGCTGGTGATGGACAGGGAAGGCTGGCGTGCTGCAGTCCATGGGGTTGCAAAGAGTCGGACACGACTGAGCGACTGAACTGAAAAGGGACTTTCACACCGAGAGACCGAGTAGAGAGGAAGTGAACAGAGGCTGGTTTTTCTCTTGCTGGATTCGCGTTAGAAGGTCTCACGTTTTTGTTTCAGTGCTGTACTTAAGGAGAAATTTGAAAACAATAGATAAGTGGTCTAAATATACCGAATGTTACTGAAGGTCAGCAGAGTGGAGCGAATTTTGACTGTGTAGCTATAACCAAATTACAGAGCGGCTGTGTAGCCTGTCCTCCCCACCACTGGCAGCCGCCACGCCCCCACAGTAAAAACAAAAACATCATCACCAGTTTAGGGAGGAGGGGGATAAGGCAACAGTGAAGACTTAACGGTGATGAATCTGAGGCCTGAAAAGGTCTTGAAGGTTGATCACATGCCACAGAAGTTTGATTCACTGTAGTTTGTTTAATTTGGGGAAAGTTAAAACCAGCTGGAATATTAACCAAAAGCTTTCGTATCCCAACCATTATGTAATACCACTGGAACTTTCTGCCACGAAAATACAAGGTCATAGTGAAACCGTGTGTGTGGGGAGTGAGGAGTGGTTTGGGTGGGGTGTGCAGGAGAGAGACGTCTTTGGCTTTAAGTTACTCTGTGAAGACATAAGATTCTAACAGTGGACAGTGAGGTGCGGTAGATCAATCTAAGCCCGATTTCTTTTTAAGCAGCATTCATTAGTCACTCATTTCTGTCATCATCTCAGCTCTATACTTTTGGTCTTGGGAAGATTGCCAGCGTTTTAGAATCTCTACTTTGAGATTCTTGCTTAAGAGTTATAAACCAGGATTTTAGTTTTGAATCCTAGTTCATGATTACCTAACTGTCTCGTATCTTATGGGGTTACTGTAAAGATTGAAATCAGATAGGTGAACTGTCTAGCATGTTAGATTTTTAGTAAATGCTAATTTAAGAATTTTTTTTTTTTTTAGTTAAGGGAAAAGCTCTCTTGACAAGTTTTAAGTCTTAACATTTACCATATTAAAATTAGGGTTATCATTTTCTTTTATAGTAAATTCTGTAATATTCTTAAATATCAGGCCAGTTTAACCAATGCAGATCAGGTGCAAGGCAAAACAAAGCTGTGTTTGTCAAACCTTTACTTTTCCCAGTCGTTTCTATTGTATTATCAATATGAAGGAAGCATGTCCCTTAGTCCTTGTCTAATAGTGCGTTCACCGACTCGATGGACATGGGTTTGGGTGGACTCCGGGAGTTGGTGATAGGCAGGGAGGCCTGGTGTGCTGCGGTTCATGGGGTCGCAAAGAGTCGGACACGACTGAGAGACTGAACTGAACTGAGTAGTGCATTCAGATCATTGACTTTAAAGTTTGTCTTCAGTTCCTAGAACTTTTAGGGTGATTTTATCAATTGTAGTCGTCAGAAAAGTAATACACGAAAGTCCCTTCACAGCTTTAGTGTTGTATGCAAGTATAGACGATTCTGCTATGGGGTTGATTGTACGTTGGCATGCTGGTTTCAGAAAGCTCACCCATCTTATAGCGTGTGTCCATACTTGATTCCCTTCTGTTGCTGGATGATGTTCCATTCTACAGATGCACTCCCTTTTATTTACCCAATTGGCAGGTGATGCACATTTGGGGCTGTTTGCACTTTGGGGCTATTATGGACAATGTTGCTGTGAACATTATTTTCTGGGTTTTGTCGACATGCTTGCATTTCTCTTGGGTATATGCCTAGGAGTGGAATTGTTGGCTCATGTGGTAACTCTGTGTATAACACTTGGAGGAACTGCCAGAATGTTTTCTCTTCCAAAGAACCTGCCCCAGGGGTTTCTGATTTCTCTGCATCCTCTCTGCATTCCTGATGGTGGCCACCCTCAGGGGTGTGAGGTGGTATCTCACTGTGGTTTTCGTTTGCATTCCCCTTACGGTTAATGATGTCGGGCCTTAGTTTTCTACTTCCTTTCCAGCCTTGATATACAACTTTAAAAAATTTACCAGTTCCATAAGTGCAATAGAGCATTTTATTATGCTTATTTGCGTCTGTCAATAGTGGGTTTGAGTGTCTTCACAGATCCTTAGCCCTTGGGATTTATTACTCTGTTGAGTTTTGTTCATATCTTTTTAAGTTTTCAGTTGGTTTTCCTGTGTTTTAATACTTGATATGTATATTGAAATGTTATCAGTTTTAGATACCACAAGTATTTTCTCTGATTCTGTTACAGTTCTTTTAACTTCAAGGCATTCTTTGTTGAAAAAAATCCTTAATATGAATGTAGTTAAATCTATCAGTTTTTACCTTCAGATTTCTGCTTTTGGGATCCTCTTTAAGGAATCTGCCAGTTCCCTAAGGTTAAGAATTATATGAAAATGTCCATCTTTTATCAGCCTTATAATTTTGCCTTTTGCATTTAGCTCTTTTATCTGTCTGGCATACAGTTTGAAATGAGGATTTTATTTCTCTCCGTGTAGAAATAAATTTTATAATACTATTGTAGAAAACAGTATTTTCCCCACTTACATGTGATGTTATATACCAAAGTCCTCTTGTATGTCTAGGCCTGTTTCTGGATTTTCTGTTTTTTCCCTGGGCCAGTATCACTCATGGTCTGTGTGTGTGAGAGAGAATTATTGTTACCTTGGCCTTGTTTTGCGTTGTAATATCTGGAGTGATAATGGTCTCCACCTCTGCCCACATACATCTAAAAACTTTTGCTGTTTTTAACAAGTACACGAGGTCTCTGAAGACCTTTTTTCTTCCACATGTCTTAGAATGAGTTTGTACATTTTCAGTTTAAAATCTTACTGAAGTTTCAGAATTGATTTTTAAGAATTGACATCTTATGTCATCCCATGCTGAATGTCCATTTTTTAAATTAGGTTTTCATATGTGGGCTTTAATACAATGTAAACATTTTCCTCTGGAAAGATTGTGCAGGTTCCCAGTCACATCACCGTCTTATATACCCTATGTTTTGACGACCATGACCTCTAGAACTGTGTGGGCTGGCAGCAATTGGAGGCATACACTGGTCTTGTTCTTGATCTTACAAAAAAAGGCACATCAAATTTTTAAGTAGGATATTTGCTATAGAATTTTGATGTGTGGCCTCTTTTTTTAATATTAAGAAAGTCTGCTTCTATTCCTGGTTAGACTGTTTTGGTCTTCGTTTTTAAACAAACGAACCATAGCATGAATTTTTTTTCCTGTTATTGTAAAGGTAGCTATGTGGTTTTTCTCTTTCCATCTCAATGTAAGTAGATGGCAAATAGCCAGATCTCCAGCATGCCCTTTCTGATTTCTAAGAAAGTAAACTGGTTTCATAGACCAGGGACAGTCTTCTGTAGTTGGCCGTTGCCGAGAGGCTCAGAGAGTCGCTTTATTAGCTGAGAACTGTCCGGGCCCCTTCTGTCGCACGTCAGTTCTCTCGTGTTGAATTCTGCACGGCGCTCACAGACCGAACAGGAAGCCAGAACCTGACCTTGCCTCGGACAGCGTTCCCATCGCCGACTCCCTCCCCGGGTTCTTCCTTCCTGCTCATGGGTCAGGAAAGATCCTGATGCAGCACTTTTGTTGGTTGTTCAGTTGATCATAGATTTTTTTTTTTTTTGAATCATCGAATATTGACTCTCTTTTGGGCTGGCGGTTCTGCATCTCGACTCCTAAACTGTCTCTGGGTTCTGGGGTGGAGGACTAACTTGGCTCAGAGTGACAGAGCTGAGAGCACTGTGAACTGGCCGGTGTGTTCCGTTGAGGAGATGCCTGCAGTTTGTGGACTGTGTGTGTCTTGGAACCAGCAAGAAGGGGCAGTGATGTGTCGGAGTCACTCAGATGACAGCGGGGAGAGGCCCTGGGTGGTCCTTGTTTCTGTGTGTGGCTTGAAACTGTTTCTGCCTTTGCCGGGATTGGTCCGAGACACACTGGAGCAAAGCACCTCAAGACACACGGGAGCAAAGCACCTCAAGTGGCAGGAGGCCTGGGAGGAAGTGGGGCTCTGGGGGGCTTGGACGGCCTCCGTGAGCTATACATGTTCCTGAATTTACTGTAATACTAAGTCGTCTTCCTCCATTGCTTTCAAGTTCCACGTCAATACTTTCCCTCCATGTTTCGGGCCAGGCAGCTTGGTGGGATGACGTGACCCCAGCCTGACTGGGAGAGAGGAGTTTGGGGGTTGTTGGGGGGAAAGGCCTGCAGATTTGGTTTCAAGAAAAGTCATAAGCGAGCTGGGGATGAAGCCTACTTAGAAAAGGGGGCGATGGTTTGCCTTGTGTCCCCACTTCTCTGCACTTTTCTAGCCATTCTGACCCCCAGGCTCGAGCTCTGGAGATAGTCTACCTGCTTCTGAAGATGGGGGTCCCAGCTCCGAGTTAAACCAGCCCTGTAGTTGGTCACCTGGTGTCGGACGTGTGTCCTTCCCTGCAAAATAACAGTATGGACACATTAATCTTTCAGTTTTTTTTCTGTGTGATTCAGCATGGCTTGCTGTTTAATAAGGCTTCCCTGGTAGCTCAATGGTAAAGAATCCACCTGCCAATGCAGGAAATTGAACGTGGGTTCAGGGGTTCAATTCATGGAGCAGCTAAGCCTCTGCACCACAACTCTTGAGCCTGTGCTTTAGAGCCTGCAAGCTGCAACGATGGAGCCCACGCGCCCTGGAGCCTGGGTTCCAACAACAGGAGAAGCTACAGCAACGAGAAGCCTTCACATTGCAGCCAGAGAGTAGCCCCTGCTGTCTGCAACTAGGGAAGCCATGCAGCAATAAAGACCCAACACAGCCAAAAATTAGATGAATAAGTAAAATTATTTAAAAAGCAAACATGTCTCGTGCAGAGAAATTGCTAGAAGCGTAGGTTATTAGAGCAGAAAGGGACCTGGGAGGCTCCCCCCTCACCCTTTGTTCTCTCAAGCAGAAAACCTTGGCTGGAGAAGCCACCTCAGCGGCTCCCGCCAAACAGGGATTTTCCTCTGGAGCTGGAAGGGGAGGGCAGGCTTCCCAGAGTCCTGGGGCTGGGGCAGGAGGTGGGAGAGCCGGCTGTCAGACCGCGTGGCTGCTGTGGGGTCCTGCCCCGACGGCCGCCGTGTCTGTGTTTGCAGTGCCTGCCACCAGCATCCCGTGGAACCCGGCGTCTGCTCGCAGGTCAGCCTTTGTGTGGAGACTGCATGGGAAGCTTGAGCAGGTGGCCAGATGGCAGACCTGCAGGCCCCGGGTCACCCTGTCACTCCGGCCTTGGTTCTTAGGCTGGAAGGTGTCGTCTCCACAGGGCCTTATTGTCCCCATGTTGAATTTTTATTTACTGCCCCCTCGTTCACTGGGTAGTCCCACAGGAGAATTCTTGCCTGGCACGGGGAAATGGTTTTCTTTGCTCTCCGAGGCAGAGCTGATGGTCCCCTCTGTGGCGCATGTATGAGGACCACATGGACTCGGAGTTGATCCAGGAGCTGGGGCCCACGTCGACCTAGACCCAGAGGCCTCGCCCATGCTGCCAAGATCCCCGTGTGGGGGCAGCTGGACCCCCGCGCGGCCCTGGAGCCCTGGTCCTGGCTGCCCTGTCCCTCCCACTGCTTTGCTCGCACCCAGCCTCGCCTTTGCCAGGAATCGCCTGGTGGCGTTGTGGTCCCGGTGGCACCGCCGGCCTGCTTCTTCGGCCGAGGGTGGAACGCCAGGTGGCCCTTGCCTCCCCGCTGCCTGAGCCCGTCCCCTTCCTCCTCAGCTCAGCCCTTGCTGACAGCTGGCGTCTGATGCTCTGTGCCCTCGCGTCCTGGGTGGGGCCTTTGTGATGATGTTGCCTTTTGGTTTGACAGTTGAGACCCCTTGGGGTCTGGAGGACTGACTGCTGGAGAGTTAGTTAGCTCGTGGTCCTTTCAGGAGGGTTGAAGTGGTTGAGATGTTTTTGAAAAACCCACGTATGAAACCGAAAGGCTTTACTGGTACATTTGAGAGTCTTTTGTCCCGGTCGTGACAATTCTCTTTAAAGGGCTTCTCTGGTGGCTCAGAGGGTAAAGCGTCTGCCTACAATGTGGGAGACCTGGGTTCAATCCCTGGGTCAGGAAGATCCCTTGGAGAAGGAAATGGCACCCCACTCCAGTACTCTTGCCTGGAAAATCCCATGGATGGAGAAGCCTGGTGGGCTACAGTCCAGTGGGTCGCAAAGAGTGGGACACGACTGAGCGACTTCACTTTCTTTTTCTTCTTCTGAAGTATGGTGTTGGTTTCTGCCATACAGCAGCACGGATCAGCCTATAGGTATCCGTTTGTGCCCTCCCGTGATGACTCATCTTTGAAGAAGTAAATTGATCTGTAGGTGCCTTTCTTCTCCTTCCTCTTTGGATGTCTGAAACGTAGATTTATTAAACTCCTCGTGAGTAGGTTTCCCCACTCTTGCCTCCGTATGCTTGATGCACAGGTGACCAGACAGAGTGTTCTCATGTCTGTTAGTCGCAGTACTGTGGTGGCAGGTGGCAAATATCCTCAGGCATTTCTTTGAAGGAAAGAGGAATTCTTTTTGAAAAAAAGGAGCTCGTGATGCGACATAGTAGAGCATATGCAGACAGCTTTGCTAGCTGTGTGTGTGCGTGTGTGCTAAGTCGCTTTAGTTGGGTCCGACTCTTTGCAACCCTGTGGGCTGTAGCCACCAGGTTCCTCTGTCCATGGAATTCTCCAGGCAAGAATGAATACTGGAGTGCATCGTCATACCCTTCTCCACATTTTCCCGACCCAGGGATCGAACCTGCATCTCTTAGATCTCCTGCCTTGGCAGGCAGGCTCTTGACCATCAGTGCCACCTGGGAAGCCTGGGAGTTACTGATGTCTTGGCATTGGGTGGCTGTTGGCCTACTGCAGGTTGAGTTGCTAAAAGCAGGTTCTATAACCTGTTGGGTAGACCAAACATCGTTACATACTGGTTTAGGTCTTGAACTTAGTTGCCTGGATTTTGATGGTTGTTCATTGCCTTAGTGTGAGATTGGCTTTCTGATTATATGCTTCAATTTCATCTAATGACTTTTCCACGTCGAAATAAATGGGAATCAGTGGAGATTGGCCAGTGGTGAGGTTGGCTATAGACCCGTGCTTATTGAAGCCAATCACCCACATTTTTTGTTTATATAGAAGCCTTTTTCCCCTGCTTTTAACCAGGCTGGTATAGAGAGCCGTGTGGATTTGGGAGTCATTATTGGGCACATTTTTTAAATGGCTGTGATGAGGAGGAGTTTGCAGGTGTTGAAATGTTTGGTAGAAAGCCGTTGGTTCTTTAAAAGTGACAGTTGTTTTCTGGCCCTGTTTCGAAAAGGAAATGCTCTTAGGCTTGCTTTCTGTCCTGAGTTGTGACGTTCAAGACCGCTTGCCTTTCTCTTGCCCCCTTAACTCACCCCGCCCCTAAGTGGAGCGGTTTTTCTGGACACTTTGTGTTTTGAAAATGGAGCTCCATTCAGAGGGGGACAGACTTGTCCCTAAAGGAGAAGGGGCATAAATACGCCAAATGCAAAACCACAATGATTTCTTTGGTTGCAGGGACCTTGGGGCCATCTTGAGCTAAGAACTTGCCTTTAGAAGATCCTTTGGTTCCCACCCATGTCTCCCTCTCCTCAAAGGGATGGCAGTCCAATGGACAGTGGGCACATGACCCCCTGCCTCGCCAGACTCCCACGGAGGTAAGCTGCTGTTGGCGCTGCCCGGACAAATGTGTGCCCTCCGTCAGCCTGAGCTCAGCCTCCACCCACAGCTCATGCACGCATGTCAGAGGCCCTGAGACTCTGTCTCTCCTGTCTCCAGCCAGGGCTGGGGCTCTGCCCTATCAGATGACCACGCGGGGCTTAGGAATGAGTGGAGTGCAAGGCAGGCCTGGGCGCTTTCTCCTGGTTGAGGACAGGCCTTCCCCTGACTGAGGTGGTGGTCTTGAACTCACGGTCAGCCTGCTGCGGGTCTGTGTCTGTCACTCACTGCACAGTGGGCTTAATTCTGGTCACTCAGAGCCATTATTGCTTCAGGGGCAAGTTGCACAGTCTCCTGCCCTTCTTGCTTGTGTCGGGGGCGGCAGAACACACTGTTGATGGGGTTGCTGTCAACTGTCACGAGTCTGGTGCTGGTGTGTGTGAGTTAGAAACTGAGCTCTGACCATCTAGGAGTGATGGCTCCGGATCCGGACCCGGGGAAGGCTCAGCGGACGGCAGCCCCAGGCCGGCTTGGCTTGGCTGCCAGCGGGCTGCGTCCTCCTGCTGTATTGCTTCGCTCTTCAAGGAGCAGAAAGAGCAGAACGAATTACTGTGTTTTCTAGCAGAGTTTTGTCATTTTGTTTTTGTCGTGAAGGGCTTAGGTGTCTGGGTTAAAAAGAGGAGAAATTTTAATTTGTCTTCCTTGGGAAAAGGTGGGGGTCAATTTCCCTTGGGCTGTTGGAATGAAGTCAGACTTGGGGAGCCTGAGGTGTGGCTGTCGAGAGAAGTGGACTTTTTAACCCGAGGGCTGTCTTTTGGACCTCGTGCATAGACCTCCCATCTCCCTTTCTGTAATAGCTGGCGAGTGGGCAGGTGGGTGTTGCAGGATGGCCGGCTGTGCAGGCTTGGGAGGTCGCGAGGGTCTGGTCTTCTCAGGGCTGAGTGCTGAGAGCATGAGGGTGGGGCTCAGAGAGGCTGCTGGTCGGTGGGGTCCCTGCCCAGGGTGACCCATGTCCAGGGTGGCCCCATGTCCAGGGTGGCCCCATGTTCAGGGTGACCCCATGTCTGGGGTGGTGCTTGAGGCGCCTCACCGCCACCATTTCCTTTGTGACAGCTTGTCCGCATTTTCAAAAAGGAAGCATCTTCATCGTTGACCTTTGGAGGGGGCAGGTAATTTCCTCTGACCTGTGAGGATCGCCTCTGCCTGTCACCAGGATCTCCCTCCTAGCTCCGGGCCCTGTGCTCTGGCGAGGCCCCGGGCCCGTGTGGAGCACGTTAGCAAGGTCATCTCCCCGTTCTCACGTGCTCTTGGACCTCCCGGGTCCCCATACCGAGTGTACTCTCCAGGAGGCGCGGCAAGCCACCTGCAGTCCCTTGCTCTTTCTTTCACGGACTGTCTGAGGAGGCGGCTGCACCTCTAATCTAAGGGAATCCGTCCCAGCCCAGCGTCTGTGTGAGAGCAGCAGGTTATGAGTGCAGGGATATTCAGAGAATTTTTAATTCTGGCTTCCCTTCTTGCTTTAACAATGTACTGAGTTTGATACTACCTTTTCCGGTTCGAATCAAGTTTCTGCCTCCATCTGACATTTGGAAAATTAGAGCCGGTCCCCTGGAGTTGGCTGTCAACAGGAGCGGCAAATTCCTAGCCCGGCTCTGTGCTGTCTTCTTTGACCTAAGGAGGTTTGGGGCTCTCGGTCCTGCCCTAGATGAGTTGCAGTGTACAGAACTGTGTCCATCTTTACCTCGTTTCAGGAAAGCACTCTCTGGGTAAACTGGGATCTTTGGCAGTTGGGTTAAGATAAGGACTGGCCCCCCTAGAGCATATTTAACTAGTGTTCACTTGTGCCATACTGGGGAGAAGAAAAAAAAACACCTAGGAAATGTTTGCAACATATTCAGTGAGGTGTTTGAGCCCTTAATGACTTTGGGGTCTGAAGTGTCTTTCCCCACAGGTAATCTGACAGGTGCTTGCTTTTTAAAATCTTCAAGCGGTATTGTGTGTGTGCGTGTGCGCGTGTGCGTGCGCGCGCAGGGCCGAGCTCGGTCTGTCTGGCTCTTTGCAACCTCATGGACTGCAGCCCACCAGGCTCCCTGTCCATGGGATTTTTCCAGGCAAGAATTCTGGAGTGGGTTGCCACTTCCTTCTCCAGAGGATCTTCCCAACCCAGGGATGGATAGAGCCTGTATCTCTGTTGTCTTGTCTCCTGCGTTGGCAGGTGGATTATTTACCATTGGTACCACCTGGCCTGGGTTTTAGGGCCCTGGGCCCCCCCACCCCGCGTCGGGTCCAGCCACCCCTCCTGCCATCATGTCACACAACTCGCTGCTTCTGGGTGCTCGGAGCCCGGCTGCCCTGCCTCCGTCGGGCATGGATGCAGGTTGGGGGCCCTGTGCCCGGATCTTCTCGGGTTGGCGAAGGAAGGAGACGCGTAATCTGGCCATTGCCACCTCGAGAAAGTGCTCCGGTGGTCAGGGCCCCTGTCCAGAAGGGGGAAGGGGGTGTGTTAGGTCAGGGTGAGATGGAGCCTGGCCTCCTGGATCTGTTTCTTGGAGTTTCCCCAGCTCTGGCTTCAGACTGGAGAGTCCAGAGAGCAGCTCAAAGGCAAGAGACTGCCTGTCCTGGGAGACTCACCCTGAGCCAGAGGACCTGGAGATGGAGCGGGGACTTAGCGGGGGGCTGCGGTGATGAAGACGCCGACCCAAGGAGGGAGAAGGGAAAGCCACACGTGACTCCCGCGTGCGGGTTACACCACAGGGCCACAGAGGGGTGTCGTTCCAAGTCAGATAACTTAGTCTCAACTGAACTCGCCCACATCAGACAGCTGTACCCCCTACTGAGTTCTCCGAGCTTGTTATAAAGGTGGTGTGGTTTCTGCTCCTAAATTATTAAAATAGACTGGAAGCCTTTGGCGGGGCTGGGTCTTGCGCTTTGATGCCCCACTTCTCTCCCTGCCTCTCTCAGCTGTTCCCAGTGCCCCCCGCCCTCCTCCTTGCTGCCAGGTAGGTGGAGGGGCGTCTGGGGGTGTGAGGAGGGTGTGTGTGGGTCTGTGTGGCTCTCCCCTGGGGTCCTGCTCCTAGCCAGCCACCTTGGGGACTCCCTTGGTGCCGTGCCCATGAACCCCACCCCAGTCCCTTGAAAGCTGTGTTTCATCAGGAGTTTCAAACCACACATAAGAGGTGTGAATAACGTGATATAAATATTGTTGGAACCCTCTGTTGTGGTTTTCCTTTCTTTTTTTTACCCCTTCTATTTTCATTTCAAAGTTTAAGCAGTAACATGAGTGATAAGACTCTTTCTAGAAAGACAAGTTTCTTGGCTCATCTGACATGCATATACGATTCTACTCATCGTGGATAGTAAGAAAAGGTGTGGGCACCGGAGGGCATTGAGGTGTGACTTGAAAGTCTAGTGAGTGAAAGTCGCTCAGTTGTGCCCGACTCTTTGTGACCCCATGGACTATACAGACTATATTCTCCAGGCCAAAATACCGGAGTGGGTAGCTTTTCCCTTCTCCAGAGGATCTTCCCAACCCAGGGATCGAGCCCGGGTCTCCCGCATTGCAGGCGGATTCTTTACCAGCTGAGCCAGAAGGGAAGCCCTTAAAGTCCAGATGTGTCATGGAAAGGGAGCATGCCTGGTTCTCGTGAATAATGAGGTTGGCCACCAGCCTTTCACACTGTATTCGGGCCTGTTGGGTCTTTGTGGGCCGAATCTCCCTGTTACCACATACCTGGCACATAATTGGGCTCCACGGGTTGGCGGGGGTGGGGTGGGTGGGGAGGGTCTCACATCAGTTGGAGCGCAGGCTGGCTGTCTGCTGGACGGCTCCGAGGTGGGGCTCGAGCCAGGGGAGCGTTTCTGGGTGCGCCGCGTCCTTGAAGATGTTAGTAGGTGCTGCCTGGTGCGATGTTCGGACACGCTGGGTCTAGTAGGTTTCTGTTACAGTGTTCTCGGAGCTTCTGCGCCTTGAAGGGGAAGTGACACGCGGCGTTCCTAAAGGTGATTCTCTGTGGGGCCCTGCTCTGTCTGTGTTTCTCGCTCGGTAAATTTCAGTTCCGTGAAATCCCCGACAGGTCCCTCTGGAAGCAGCTCTCTAGTCTGCACTTGGAGGATAAGCCTTAGGGGACAAGTGTGGTGAAGAACATAAGCCTGGAGACGCCAAGTTGACACTTAGCAGCAACTTTCTGTGGGTCTCCTGCTATTTCGCTGTCTTTAGAAAAGCATTCCTTTCAATGTTGGTGGTTTAAAGGACCATGAAGCATGAAATAAAAGGCAGTTAATGAAATAGCATGTTAATGTTTTAAACAGTTTCATTTTCCAGTAGTTTTTGAGTGAGACCATGGGATTTGAGAGGAAATAAGCTGTGAATTATTTGTGCATGGCTTGTTCTGTAGGAAACACAAGGTAATACGTTAGCACACGCACAGAGATCCCGAGAGCCGGAATCTACGGTGGATTTAAAATCTTAACGGACAGAAATTGTTGGGGGCTTGGTGGTGGTGGTGGGGTGATTAATACCACATGTCCCTAAAATCTTTTTGTCTCACTTTTTCATAAAAGTTTGCCAAAGCCATTTCTAAGGGTTCCCCTGCCTCAGCAGGGGTGCAGTTCGCTTTTTGTTCATTGCTTCATCCCTGAGCAGACAGTGTAACTGAGGGATGAAGGTACCATCGGAGAAGCCATCCCAGGCCGGCCCCATGGGCCTCTCTGCCCAGCCTGGACCCTCCTGGACCCCTGCCTCTGCTGCAGGGCCACCTGCTCTTGCCCAGTGTTGGGGCCATGCACGTGCAAGCCTGGTGGGTGGGCGGGCACTCCTTCCTCCATCTCTCTGCGGTCCTCAGGGACCTCGACTCCTTATTTGGGGGTGAATGGGCCACCCGCTAGGAAAGGCCGAGCAGGGTGGCCGCTGCCCACCGGCCTCCCTTGGGCCGGCCTGTGCCTGAACCTGGTGGGGTCGGGAGGAATCTGGAAAATGTCTGCTGGTTCTAGAAGCTCTCGTCCTATTGACGTTAGACTCTCAGTGTATTAAAACTTGGAAGGGAGCGTGGACTCTCTGCCAGGAAATTATCCGATTTGTCCATTTTATCATGTGTTTGCAAATCCGCTGGGTCACTTTCTTAGGTTTTTGGCTCAAACTCTTTTAAACACAGTTGATTTCAGAGTTACTTCCAAATAGCTGCCCCATTCCTGTGCTCCTTCCTTCTGTGTATTCTCTAAAGAAAACGAGCTTGGGGCTTGTGATTCCACGTGAGCAACGTGACTGTGAGAAGATAGGGTCTCTGAAAAGGGAGGAAATTCATGCACGTTTTCATAAACGTGAGCGGATGCACAGCTCTCTCAAGCCTTCTCTTAGCGGCTGTTTCCCAGATGTTGGATTTTTTTTTCCATTTTGTGGATGGGGGAGCCCTAGTGTTCTGCAAGAATGGCCAGATGGTGGGTCCACTCCCAGAAGGGCCCCCGATCCCAGCGCAGGGCAGAGCCTGTCCCAGACCTGCGGGGTCCTTGGCTGGTTGTTTAGTCAGTGACTTTGGTTGCATGAAGACCTGGCAGTGGCAGCCTGTCCCATGTCCCTCAGCTCTGAGGAGGGCCTTGCCCCCACACAGGCCCGGGCCTTGGACTGCACACTCTCCCTCCGTCCATGTTTGCTGCCTTGTTCGGAGATGGTACTCTTGACTCCCACGTGTGGGGACCAGGGTGTCCTTGGCCCTTGTGAGCCGCCTGCCACCCCTGGGCTAGTGGGGCCCTCATTTTACTGTGCTGATCTGCGTGGTCATTCAGCCACGTGGGGGGAGCCCCGTGTCCCCTCCACCTGCACCCACACGGTGACAGCCACCCTCCCAGCCTCCGTAGCCATTTGGAAGTCATCAGCTGCATTCCCCGTTGTCCTGGAACAGCTGCAGCTTCTGCTTCTGGGAGAGGGGAAAGAACATCTGTTTTCTCTGAGAGTGATTTTTAGTTTGCGAGCGCCTGTCCTTGCGTTTCTGGGAAAAATAGAAACGGCCTGGGAGTCCTTTGTATCAGACGCCAGGGTGACCGCGGTCGAAGCAGAACAACTGACTAGTGGGTGGACTAAACGAATCCCCAAGTAAATCTGGCTGTGAAACCACAGGGCAGTGTGTCTCACCTCACAGGCAGTTGGGGGTCGAGCAGTCGGCTCAGCACCAAAGAGAACAGAAGACGCTGAGATGTTTCGGACGATGGGGACGTGGATTCCTTTCTCTCCCCGAACATACCACCCATCTGTAATTGAAGAACGTCCCTGCAGACACTTGACAGCTCCATTTTATGGTTTTCAAGAAAGTTGACTGAATTAAAATTCCAATTAGGCGAAATTACTTCGCCAAAAAGAAATTCAGGTCTGTTTCCTGGCTGATGTTACCTATGATTTAAAATAAGCATTAACTGTATTCCTAGTTGTTTGTTTCAATAGCCGATGGAAAAACCCAAGTGAACTTTTTGGCCAGTCCTTACCTCTTCTGTACATTCAAACCTTTGATGTATCTAAACACAGCTGATATATTTAGATACAATAATTATAATTAATTATGCCATATTGGGCTTCCCAGGTGGCGCTCATTGTAAAGAACCCACCTGCCAATGCAGGAGACATAAGAGATGCGGGTTCGATCCCTGGGTACGGAAGATCCCCTGGAGAAGGGAATGGCAACCCACTCCAGTAGTCTTGCCTGGAGAATCCCATGGACAGAGGAGCCTGGCAGGCTATAGTCCATGGGGTTGCAAAGAGTCTAACACAACTGAAGTGACTTAGCACTCACAATTACGCCATATGCTTTTTTTTAAAAAAAACTTGTATTATCCAAGTTGGAGAAGGAAATGGCAACCCACTCCAATATTCTTGCCTGGAGAATTCCATGGATGGAGGATCCTGGTGGGCTACAGTCCATGGGGTCGCAAAGAGTTGGACATCACTGAGCGACTAATTTACATGGTCTAAGTAAATTTCTGGGGGGGACTAAAAAGGTATCCTGAGATGACAGCCCTTACTTAGATTATGTAATGAGGAGCTGCTTAGCATGTAACCACAGAGAAGTTTCCTGAGGGTGAGGGGAATGGACACAGCACAAGCGGGACTTTCAGGTGTTTGGGTGAATGAAGACGTCAGGGCGCAGACATGGGCTGCTCGGACCAGGCCCTTTCATCGAGCGCTGTCTGGGAGCCACACGACGTGGCAGTCATTACCGACTGACCACAGTTTGCCAGTTGCTGGACGGGGCACTTAGCGTGGCTCCTCTCTGGGCGTCTGTACGGAACTGTGTGGACGTTTGTATAAATGCCGCGAGGGGGTCTTCTGGCCAAGGCAGCAGTGGAGCCGGGGGACGTGGTAGTTGATGTCGTGGTCAGGTGTGGGGGACTGGAACTGCTGGTCTTGTCAGTGACCTCAGGTCTGTGCCCCGGGAAGGGGTTGCTTGTCTGATGCACGTGCAGCTGGACTGTGCCCTGTCACCCATCGTGAACAAGCTGACTGTAAATCGAGTACCTGCGTCTGTCTGACTGTTATTCTGGAATAGAGCTGTGCAGAAGATAAAGGCGAGTGAGGTGGCCGGGAGGTGCGGAGGAAGAGGAGCAAGGGTTCGGGTGGCAGAGTCCTTGCTCCTCAGTACAGCCCAGCTCTGAACAGGCGGCACATTGAGAAGTCCCTTCCTTCGGAAGCAGTTTACTGTTGGGGTGTGGTAATTACCCTGCAGGCTGGAAATAGAAGTATAAATACATAAGGAATTCGCCACCCGTACACCTGAAATAATAGCATCTGTTATTCGTGCGTATCTTAAATCCATAAATTGTCTTAACACTTAAGGCTCCTCTTCAATTTGCAAACCACAGTAAAGTCTTCTTTCTCAGCTGTGTTCACCCTCACGCTTGGTCTTGTCCCATCCTTGGGCCGGGCCTTTATTGGAGAATTAATTCTGCACGCTAGCAATCACTTCTTTTGGTTTTGTGGTTTTGTTGCAGGTATTTCTGATGCATGATGTGTTGTCATCATTCAGTCACTCAGTCGTGTCCAGCTCTTTGTGGCAACATGGACTGCAGCACGCCAGGCTTCCCTGTCCTTCACCATTTGCTCAAACTTATGTCCATTGAGTTGGTGATGCCATTCAATCCTCTGTTGCCGCCTTCTCCTCCTGCCCTCAGTATTTCCCAGCATCAGGGTTTCTTCCATTGAGTCGGCTCTTCACGTCATGTGGCCAAAGTGTTGGAGCTTCAGCTGTAGCATCAGTCCTTCCGATGAATATTCAGGACTTATTTCCTTTAGGATTGACTGATTTGATCTCCTTGCTGTCAAAGGGACTCTCAAGAGTCTTCTTCAACGCCACAGTTGGAAAGCATCAATTCTTCGGCGCTCAGCCTTCTTTACGGTCCAAGTCTCCTGTCGATACATGACTACTGGAAAAACCATAGCTTAGACTATGTGGACCTTTGTTGGCAAAGTAATGTCTCTGCTTTTTAAAACACTGTCTAGGTTTGTCATAGCTTTTCTTCCAAGGAGCAGGCGTCTTTTGATTTCATGGGCGCAGTCACCATCTGCAGTGATTTTGGATATGACGTGCAGTGATACGAAAATCTTTTCGCCTGGCAGAAGGACATTCTTGCAATTATTAGAAACACTTCACTTTTGGGAAGAGTCCATTTTTAGCTTATCATGATTGTAGCGGACTTGTTTGACTTGGCAGTTTATGCCCCCTGACGTTACATTTGGTCTTGTATGAGGAGGAGGGGGACGGGGTGGGGGAGTCCTCCTCTTCCACCTCCCCAGGCACTCCTTCCACGTTCTCTCTCTCGTTTTGGTTCTTCTCTGTCAGATTTAGGTTGTGAGTTTTATTTCCTTGAGACCCTGTGAGGATCTTTAAGCTGAGTGCTTTTATCCATCTTAGCTTCTACCAGCATTCAGCACAGAAACGTCGCATTAACACATCTTTTACTGCGTTGTGCCAGATTTGTGTCGATGTCAAAGTGCAGGACATCTCTGTACCTGTTGGGGAGACTTAATTACTGAGACTCACGCACATACACGCACGCAGTTGGAAGGCAGCCTCTTCCAGGAGAGACTCCTGACGTGAACCCCGAGAAGAGCGTCTGGGGGCGGCCCCGTGTCCTTGCCAATTTGCTGCAGGACATTAGGGCAAAAGTTCTTCCTCTCGGCACAGGGGAGCGGGGTGTGGGAATGCCGCAAGTCCCAGGCACATGTTAGGCAAATTGAGGTCCTTTTGAGACAGTCGGATCAGAGTTGGTCACTTTCTGAAACAAAAGCGGTTAAGAGCAGTTATGTTAGAACACGTTTCCTCGCTGGCGTCCTTTAGAGATTGCTTAGCTGTTTGTTCCGGTGTCTGACTCAGCTTTAAGCCTGGGGTTGAGCCCCAGTTGCTCCCCTCCCTGCACTCGGCCAGCTATGCAGTTCTGTCAGATAGAAGAGGCTGGTGACCTCGATGCATGTTTTCTGTGTCTGTGAGTCTCTTCCTGTTCTGTAGATAAGTTTCTTTGTATTTTTTTTTTTTTTTACTTGACTCCACATATGAGTGATATCATATGATACTTGTCTTTCTCTGCCTGCCTTACTTTACTCAGTATGCTCATCTCCAGGTCCATCCATGTGGCTGCAGATGGCATTATTTCATTCTTTTTCACGGCCGAGTAGTATTCCATTGTCTATACATGCCACACCTTCTTTAGCCATTCATCTATCGATGGACATTTAGGTTGCTTCCATGCCTTGGCCTTTATCAGTAGCGCCGCTGTGAACACAGGGATGTATTATCTTTGTGAATTATAGTTTTGTCTGGATGTATGCCAAGAGTGGGATTGCTGGATCATATGGAAATGCTTCAGTTTTCTAAGGAACCTCCATACTGTTCTCTGTAGTGACTGCACCAACTTAACATTCCCACCAATAGTTTCCAGGAGGGTTCCAACAGTTTGGGGAGGGTTCCCCTTTCCCCACATCCCTTCTAGCATTTGTGATCTTCTTAACGATGGCCGTTCTGACCCGCGTGAGGTGATGCCTCATTGCAGTTGTTTGGTTTGCCTTTCCCTAGTCATTAGTGGTGGTGAATACCTTTTCAGGTGCCTGTTAGCCATTGGTTTTCTGATGGATCTTCTCATTTCCTTCTCTGGCTATTACTTCCGTGGTGTCTGCCATTGATCAGATGGGCCTCTCCTCTGAGCACCCACAGCATTTTGTCCCGCCACAGGCTGGCTGGTGGTACTTACTTGGCCATTTTTCTGTCAGGAAAAGTGATTCATTTAGGAAAAGAGCCTGGGCCCTGTCACTTTAGAACTCCCCCACGACACTGTGTGTGGGGGGGCAAGTGTCTGAATCACTGAGGAATGCTGGTGTCCATGGGACAGAGGAACAATTAAATCAGCTTTTGTCGAGGTTAGGGATGCGGTTCTTGTGCCTGGAGTACAGTTGGAAGGTGCTGTGATCATCAGGGCGTTGGTTTGACTGTAAAACAGGGTAGGAGTTTGGCTTCGAAACCAGTTTTCTTGCCTCCTAGTTTCCCAGTGGATCTGGGTTCAAACAGGGGACACTCTCTAAAGTCCGTGTGGTCATAACAGCTCAAGTTCATGGGCACTGCAGCGTGCAGGGCTCGCCCCTGTGGTGGCCGTCCTTCCGTCCCCGGAGCAGACGGGACACTGAACATGGCTTCAAGCCTGGTCTCTGGGTCGTGGAGCTGGTGAGGGCCAGAGGCAGATCCAAACCTGGGCTGGGAAGTCTGCGTTCACGTCCGGCATCTTCGCAGAAGGCACCTTTGCTTTATCAGCCGTTCGCTGGTTTACTGAGACCTCCTGCACTGTTGAGACCTCCTGGGCCCACCCTCTCTGTGGGCCCCACAGATGCATAGAAGTGAAGTGAAGTCACTCAGTTGTGTCCGACTCTTTGCGACCCCGTGGACTGTAGCCTACAAGACTTCTCTGTCCATGGAATTTTCCAGGCAAGAGTACTTGAGTGGGTTGCCATTCCCTTCTCCAGGTGATCTTCCTGACCCAGGGATTGAACCTGGCTGTCTGAGCCACCAGGGAAGCCCACAGATGCACAAGCAGAACTTATTTCGTTTCAGAATTCATACTGTAAAGTGTAATACTTGTTAACGCTGCCCAATCTGCCCCTTTTCTCATTTACCTTGTTTTAACCTTCCTGTCGTCTGAATGTCTGTGAATTAGTGCTAGCTTTCAGTCACCAACTCCAGACGGCACAGGGCAAGTTTGCCTGTCAGTGGTATCGTTGTAGACGTGGCGTCCACGTTAAATTAATCTCCACAAGCAAAAATTGCCGAAAGCAAAATCAAAAGACAGATGAGGACATTGCTGCATTTGTGGCTCATGTTACAGGGAGCTAGCTGCTTTCTCCGATATATTAGGTCAACAGAAAAGCAGGTAAAGGATATAATGCTGCTGCTGCTGCTGCTAAGTCGCTTCAGTTGTGTCCAACTCTGTGCGACCCCAGAGACGGGAGCCCACCAAAGAAAACACATGTGACTCAGACTCAAGTCCCCGGTGACCTCCCAGGCCTCTCTCCTTGGCTGGGAGGTGCCCTGCGTCATCTCGTGTCTGCCCCTCTGTGAGCCTGGGTCCTAATACCTCCTTGGGAGGACACCAGTCACTTTGGATGAGACCCACTTGTGTGGCTTCACTTTACCTTTCACCTCTTGTTGAAGAATTTGTCTCCAAACAGTCAAATTTTGCGGTGCTCAAGGTTGGGACTTCAGCGTATGACTTTCGGAGGGGGACTCCAATTCACCTCCTAAGTTCCATGATGCTGGTTAAGGGATAGAGTGTGTTGACAAAGCAGGGAAAGAATTAGCACTCATACATTGTTGGAGGCAGGATTAAACTGAGCCGACCGCTTTGAAGAATCATCTGTCATTATCTGTTTAAATTCAAGTGGATTCCTTTGACTCAGCATCCAGGAACTCCTCAAATGATACCTCTGGGAGGTTCTTCAATTGACAGCTGGCTCATGATAGCAAAAGAATGGAAATAACAGTCAGTAGGGTGTGGGTTGGTTACGGCTACAAAAAGAAATTCCTTTATGGACAGATACAGAGTGCTCTTAGGAGAAGCAAGGCATAGAACAGTGGCTCAGATGGTAAAAAAAAAATCGCCTGCAGTGTGAGAGACCCGGGTTTGCTCCCTGGGTTGGAAAGGTCCCCTGGAGGAGGGCATGGCAACCCCCTCCAGTATTCTGGCCTGGAGAACCCCCATGGACAGAGGAGCCTGGGAGGCAACAGTCCATGGGCTTGCTAAGAGTCGCTAAGACCCTACTGAGCACCTTAGCACACAGCGTTGCACAGAGTGTCATGTTTGGATAGAAGTGGAGGAAGGGTTCACAGGGGTCTGCAGGAGACAGTCTCTGAAGTTACAGAAAATGTGCTGAGAAGTTGGATGTGGAGGCTGGGCAGCCAAGGGCCAGGGGTGAGACAGAAGCTTCCCACTCCACACACTTTGTGTGCGTGTGCCAAGTCGCTCAGTCGTGTCCAGCTCCTTGCAGGCCCATGGACTGTAGCCCTCCAGACTCCTCTGTCAGTGGGCTTCTCCAGGCGAGGATGCTGGAATGGGTAGCCGTTTTCTACTCCAGGGGATCTTCCCGACCCAGGGATCGAACCCACATCCCTTCCGTCTCCTGCACTGGCAGGTGGGTTCTTTACCACTCGCGCCACCTGGGAACACTTGGCTGCCTTTTAAATTTTCAATCCTGAAGTTATTAAATACATATTTTCTTTCCCTTATGAGGAACTTACAAGGTTATTCATAATGACATGGTTTGAGGTCATTTCTTAAAAAATGAAATATTCTGATGGAAATCATTCTTATTTTTAGAACTCTTGTTTTTCTTTGAGTACTCCCACAAGTCATTCATGCAGGAGGTTTTATGAGGGCCCTGACTGTGTATGTGGATCGTGACTGTGCTTGGTCACTTGGTTACCAGTTCGGTCCCCGAAACAGGTCCTGTGTGTCCCCTGGGCAGACCTCTTTCTCAAGCACTCTGGCCTCAAGGCTTGTGGGGCAGTAATTATTTTTTCATTCTACTGTAGAATGTGTATGAATCAGTGTTCCAGATTTTATTTGGCTGAGAAATTCCCATGCAGGGAAATACTGTTTGGCCTTGGTAATTGGACTGCTTTGGTTTTATCAGGTTATTCTGAGGCGCTTCAGGGTGACGCTGTGGCGGAGGCTAATCGCTCTTGGCTTGTTTAGTTCCCTGAGCTTTGCAAAGCGCTTTCACATTCATGATCTCATTTTATTATCAGATGAACTGTGAGGTTTATTATTGCCATGTTTTTCTGGCCCATGCACTCACAACCTGGCTGTCTCACAGTGAGTTGGTGACTGGCTCCCAACTCAGAGGCTTCCCAGTATAAGCTGGCTTTGCCAAGGGCAAGAGAGAGTTGTCGGTCAGCACTGCTGTGCAGTTACACTTGAGGCTGGTGGACATTGATCATGCAGTTCAGAGGGGGTGACTTTGGCCCCCAGAAGACACTGGCCCTGTCTGGTTTCAGGGTGGGGAGTGCGCTGCTGGCCTCTAGTGGTCGGAGGCAAGGGATGCCCCTCAACACCTCTCAGGCACAGGGAAATACCTTTAGGTTATTTAAAATATTTCTGCCTTTTTTTTTTTTTTTTTGGTAAGTAATTTCCTTCTTTTTTCTTTGTCTTTGCAGGACACTAAATTGTGGATAATAATGGAATATCTTGGTGGAGGCTCTGCACTGGACCTTGTAAGTATCATGTCGGACATTGAACACGCAGCAGTGGTCTTGGTTGTAAAAATGATTCTGTTTACATTTCTGTCTCCCTCTTCAGTTGCATGATAAAAGGGCCAGAATACTCCTTATAATAGGGATTTCTGCTCCAGACACATTGCTGAGAAGTAGCGGTTCCCTTGTGAAGCCAGTCTTTACTGTATCGTGGGGAACCAGTGAATTCATTCCACGCAGCCACAAAAGGTGTTGCCTGCTCAGTCTGACCTCACAACAGTTTCTGATTTTCTAAAACTGGTTTGAACTTTTGTGGCATTCAAACACCATCATTGTTTCCCGTTTCAGATGGTAACTTCACTTCTAAAGCATGCGTGAAGCGTTTTCATTTATAATTCATTAGAATTTAAAAAAGTAACGTTTGGTTTCAGGGGTAAGAGACAGGCACAGCATCACACGTGAGAGCAGTGGTCAGGCCGCGTGTGAAGGCAGTGTCTGCTCCCTGGGTGCACGTGCAGAGGGGCCTTGCTGCGCCCGCAGCGTGTTTCTGGGGGAGCGGACCCCTGCCAGTGGCGGTGTCTCCTATGTGGCCTGGACCCAGCTGCCTGGCCCCCGCACACCGTAGTGGCAGCTCAGTGTAGGCTGACCTCAGAGTCATAGTCTGCGATTCGTTTCTCATGGTAAAACATGGTTACACGTTGGCCTCAGGTGAGATGCTCAGAGATCACCGGCAGATCATAAGCATTACTTGGGTCATCCTTGAAACACAGTATATACAAAGCAAAGGTTTTTAAAAGATCTCACATGGCTGTTTAGCCCTGACATCTCACCCCAACATGGTCATGCAGTGAAATCAGCGTAATCAGCACTCTTTTTCCCTGACCGCAGGGGAAGGTAAACTTCTAAAACTCTGTGTATTATGAAAGGCTCTGTACCCAAGTTTTAAAAAATCACATAATGTTATAAACCATAAAAGCAATTGGTCAAAATAGAGTTCGAAAGGAAATTTCAAGAAAAAAATTTAACACCGTCTCAACTATTGTATTTAAACGGAGACGTGGCAGAGAGCTGGGTACAGTTTATGGCTCACTTTGCTTTTCCATAAATATATGTATTACACAGAGGGCTTTCTTTCTTTTTTTACTCTTTTGAGAGCTACTACAGAAATGTAGAAAATTGCCTCATTTTGTATAATTAGATTTACTATTATCTTAAGTGAATTTCATTTGTGGCATGTGTGAAGTTATTTGTGGAGATGTTTTCCCAACGCTGAGCTCTTCAGAGCAGCAGTTCTAGTCTCTAGATGCTTTATTTATTCATTCCTAATGCCACCATAATTGAATTTATTTAGTGGTAACTTTCTTTGGATTTTTGAGTGGAAGTCTGTGAAATTGTGGACAGGACAGTTTGCAAGGCAGTGTAGAATTCTCCACTTATTAGATAAAATCCCATCTGGAGTGAGTCCCAGCAAATTGCCATCCACCTCTTACATCAGTGGCTCCAGGTGCCCTTTTTGAATGTCTCCAAATCATCTTATTTTAGTCGAGGAAACAGAAACGCTCAGAAATTAGGTGTCGCAGCTAGCAAGTAGAGCTGAGTGTTGCACGTTGCTGTGACCAGCTGCAGAGCCCTCTCTGTCATTTCTCTCTTAATCTCTTACCTTTTTTTTTTTTTTTGCTTTCCTGACTCTAGTCCTCAAAGAAGATGCACTTTAATAATGAGATACAAGAATTATTTATTTTTTGAATGTAGAAGACTATTAGGATTATTTTGAGAGAGTCTATTAAGCGTTTATATAAGATTGAAAAAACTGGAGTATGGCTGCATATGACAGTAGTTGAATAAATGGGTTTGGGACATTTCTTTGAAAAATTCCACCTTGCTTTATCTAGTGTCTCTGTTAAGGGACACTGTGCTGACACGTTTGTGTGTGTCTTTGGAGCGGACCCCGTACATGAGGCCCATCAGGGGGAGATGACTGTGTCTTGTTAAGGGGACTGCTCTGCTGTTTCCTGGAGCACAAAGGTCTCACTGGCGCTCTCCTCACTTTAGAGACATAACTTTGTCTTCATGCACCGGAGCTGCTCTAACGAAATGCCACAGGCCGGGTGGCTTTTTTCACTCTGCATTTTAGTCATCGTGCCTTTTTACTGAGGCTGTAAGACAGTAGTTTCAGTGACACCTTAGCCTAGGGCAGGAAGACGGCACCTTCCTTCACCCGAGATTACCTTTGAGCATGTCTCATGGCTAACACTTCCTTTTCCTTTCTTTTCATCTGGAGTTGAGGTTCCGAGTAGAGGCAGACAGTGGATTGTACTGCGTGTGGGGAAGTGCTGCAAGGAAACGAGAGTAGCGTAAGGTCAGCTGGGAGAAGGGGAAGGAGGATTAGCAGCAGAGGGTCTGACACGGAGAGATTTCTCACTGATTGTAAGATGTCAACATTATAGCAGAAGCTGCGGAATTTAATTAAGAAGGAACTGGGCTTTATGAAGGAACTGGACTACGTAAGGGGGCTTCCCAGGTGACGCGGTGGTCAAGAAGTGCCAGTGCAGGAGACACGGTTCGATTCCTGGGTCGGGAAGACCCCCCCTTGGAGAAGGAAATGGCAACCCACCCCAGTATTCTTGCAGGGAAAATCCCATGGACAGAGAAGCCTGGAGGGCCCACAGTCCATGGGGTCGCAAAGAATCGACACGACTAAGCACACACACAACAAGAACAAGGCTACGTAAACCGGTCACTCAGGCAGAGATGTTTGACAAACTTAAAACCGAATATGCAACATGGATTTTAAAAAGCAGGGTGACATACCCGTTAATGTTTAGGGCAAGCTGCTGTGGCTGCCACCCCAAACGGTGTCTCACACGAGATGGGAAATTCAGTCCTCTCCCGCACGTGGTCTCACCGGCCTTCAGGCCATGTGGCCGTCAGGGCCCCGCTGCGGTGGGTGACTTCCCGTGGTCTTACATCCTTGTCCTCCCCAGCGGCCACTGTTTCAAAGCCAAGACTAGGACTCGGAAGGGGCTCTTCTGCTCATAATCCTCTGGTGAGAGCTTGGTCATGTGGCCCGACTTGGCAGCTGCAGAGGCCAGCAGACGTGGTCCATAGTTGGGTGGCCGCCTGCAGGCTGAGGGTCTCATGAGAGGAGGGAGGGATGACAGACTTGGGAGAGGGATTAGAGGTCACCAAGAGACGAGGAGCAGTCTGCATCCTTCCCCGCTACCCCCTAATCTTTGCTTTATAGAGATTATGGGAAGAGTTCCACAGTCCTCTTCCATGAAGAGACTGCTTAGAAACGTGGTTTTAGTGGTGGACAAGGTGAGTCCCCATGAATTGAGCAGCTCTGTGCTCCAGGGAACAACTGGATGCCCTTCACAGTGAATTTTGACCCTCAGAGGGCCTCCCTGCTCTGTAAATAAAATAGTCTTTCTCTCCCCGGCCCCGCCTGTGAGTCACCGGTGGGCTGTATCTGGGCCAGACGTGAAGGGCATAAGCATCCATGCATCAGTCAGAGAGCCAGCTCTCATGGTCCAGGGGAGAGGTTTCAGCTCTTACCTCCCGTCAGTGATGACTCCAGGCTGCCACCACGCCGTTCCTTTCCGGACGCTTGATCGTAGGAGGGAGGGGGCCCAGCCAGATGTTGCGGGTTGTCCGCCCGGGTGACCGTGCTGGCGGAGGAGACGGAAGCCCTGCGCGGGGACAGCGGTGTGGACGGTGGGGTGAGCCTTCTGTGCTGTGTGCCGGGAAGGAGGGCACATCTGCCAGCTCCTCCGCCTCCTTCCTCTTTTGCCCCCGGTTATGAGAAAGTGCATTTTTCTTCATCTTGAGTATTAAAATTCCCACAGTCTACAAACTCAGAACGAGACGTGAGGGCAGACAAGGCGGAGCTTCCAGACTTGTGTGCTTTGGAGCAGTCAGTGTGTTCCTTGAGAACAAGACTCCAAGTCAGATAACTTGGGGAGGAATTCGGTTCTTCAGATTGAGGTGTATAGTGAACCGTCCTGGTCTGTGGTGATGGCAGGCAGGACCCTGTAGCCCACCAGGCTCCTGTCCATGGGATTTTCTTGGCAGGAATGAAGGAGTGGGTGGTCATTTCCTCCCCCAGGGCACCTTCCTGACGCAGGGATCAAACCTGTGTCTCCTGCATTGGCAGGTGAATTCTTTACCACTGAGCCACCATGAAAACCCCTGTGTGTGTATACATGTCATCAGTTCAATTCAGTCACTTAGTCATACTCTCTGCGACCCCATGAACCACAGCACGCCAGGCCTCCCTGTCCATCACCAACTCCCGGAGTTCACTCAGACTCATGTCCATCGAGTCGGTGATGCCATCCAGCCATCTCATTATCTGTCGTCCCCTTCTCCTCTTGCCTTCAGTCTTTCCCAACATCAGGGTCTTATTTCGGATGAGTCAGCTCCTCCCATCAGGTGGCCAAAATATTGGAGTTTCAGCTTCAACATCAGTCCTTCCAGTGAATACCCAGGACTGATCTCCTTTAGGATGGACTGGTCAGATCTCCTTGCAGTCCAAGGGACTCTCAAGAGTCTTCTCCAACAGCACAGTTCAAAAGCATCAGTTCTTCGGTGCTCAGCTTTTTTTATAGTCCAACTCTCACATCCATACATGTCTACTGGAAAAACCATAGCCTTGACTAGACAGACCTTTGTTGACAAAGTAATGTCTCTGCTTTTTAATATGCTGTGTAGGTTGGTCATAACTTTTCTTCCAAGTTGAGTAAGTGTCTTTTGATTTCATGGCTGCAGTCACCATCTGCAGTGATTTTGGAGCCCCATAAATAAGTGTTTCCACTGTTTCCCCATCTGTTTGCCATGAAGTGATGGGACCGGATGCCATGATCTTAGTTTTCTGAATGTTGAGCTTTAGGCCAACTTTTTCACTCTCCTCTTTCACTTTCATCAAGAGACACTTTAGTTCCTCTTCACTTTCTGCCATAAGGGTGGTGTCATCTGCATATCTGAGATTATTGATATTTCTTCCGGCAATCTTGATTCCAGCTTGTGTTTCCTCCAGCCCAGCGTTCCTCATGATGTATTCTGCATAGAAGTTAAATAAGCAGGGTGACAATATACAGCCTTGACATACTCCTTTTCCTAGTTGGAACCAGTCTGTTGGTTCCATGTCCAGTTCTAACTGTTGCTTCCTGACCTGCATACTGGTTTCTCAAGAGGCAGGTCAGGTGGTCTGTTATTTCCATCTCATTCAGAATTTTCCAGAGTTTATTGTGATCCACACAGTCAAAGGCTTTGACATAGTCAATAAAGCAGAAATAGATGTTTTTTTTGGAACTCTCTTGCTTTTTCCATGATCCAACGCATGTTGGCAATTTGATCTCTGGTTCCTCTGCCTTTTCTAAAACCAGTTTGAGCATCTGAAAGTTCACGGTTCATGTATTGCTGAAGCCTGGCTTGAGAATTTTGAGCATGACTTTACTAGTGTGTGAGATGAGTGCGATTGTGCGGTAGTTTGAGCATTCTTTGGCATTGCCTTTCTTTGGGGTTGGAATGGAGTTTTCCAAATTTGCTGACATACTGAGTGCAGCACTTTCATAGCATCATCTGTTAGGATTTGAAATACATGTCATTTCACATAACAAAAATATATTCCATCATGAGGGGTTGACCTTTCTGCTTTCTTCCCCCCCAAGGTTTAAAATTTAGATTTATTAATAAAAAATTCTGGTGCAGGGGTACCCTCGGAAATCTGTCAGCTCCCGGACCTTCTCTTTGTGACAGCTCGTGTTTTGATACCCGTGGCCTGTGTTAGGACAGAGCTGGACTGCCTGGTCCCCTCCCTGGCAAGCCTTGTGAGGTGCTGGCTTTGGCTTTCTGGCCTGACCTCCTTCTGTGCTCGGGCTGCAGGCTTGAGGTGACCTCGGCCTTTATCATTGGCCCCACTTTGATTCATTCAGCAAAGTCGTTAATTCTCTGGTTCTTTTTGTTATTTATTTTTTTGGTGAGGAGGGGGATTCCTTTTAAATAGGTTTTAACTGTGTGGGCAAAATATCTGTTTTGAAATGAATATTTCAGTCTTGATTATTCTGGTTCATTTAACATTGACTCTGTCCTGTCATTTCATACTTTTTATCTGGTCGTTTAAGTAACCTTAATCTTTTTTTTTCTTCTTGTTAGTTAGAACCTGGCCCTTTAGATGAAACCCAGATTGCTACTATATTAAGAGAAATACTGAAAGGACTTGATTATTTGCATTCGGAGAAGAAAATTCACAGAGATATTAAAGGTAAGAAAGCATCCTGTTTCTGGTCCCTTGAAATCCCTAAGGCAGGTGGAAAGGTTTGTTGTAGCGTTTTAACTGTGCTTCTCTTCTCAAGGGAAGTGGTTCTGTGGGCCCGTGGAGAGTGCCTTCGAGATTTGATGACTCTGGGAGGCACACAAACCTGTTTGCAAGGGAGTGGACGGAAGTGTCCAGCAGCCAATGTAAGGGCGTCTTCGGTTTTATTTTGCAGCTGCCAACGTCCTGCTCTCTGAACACGGGGAGGTGAAGCTGGCGGACTTTGGAGTGGCAGGCCAGCTGACAGACACCCAGATAAAGAGAAACACCTTCGTGGGCACCCCTTTCTGGATGGCGCCCGAAGTCATCAAGCAGTCAGCCTACGACTCCAAGGTGAGGCCGGCACCTGGGCTTGCGGGGTCTGTGGAGGGCGGGGGCGCCCCTCCTGGACTCCAGCGGGCACCTCGGTCAGAAACAGGGTTCTCTGGCCGCTCAGTCAGTCCCTTTTACATGTCCGGTCCCCACTGCCGACAGTGTCTGTCTGATGGGGCAGGGGCGTGGTGGGCCAGAGGCCCCAGTCCCCCCCTGGTGGAGGTGTCCAGGCAGAGGCCTGTAGGGCGCAGGTCTGGGGAGAAGGGCTGGGGGTGCGGGGGGAGCCTGAGGAGTGGGTGAGGGCAGAGGACCTCGGACAGAAGGCTGAGCAGTGTTTCAGGGACCAGGGCAGAAAGGATCCCCAGGAGAAATGCGTCACACAGCTGGAAGGCCGGAGCCTGGGAGGAAGCGTACCTTTCATGGCCCCTGCAGACCCTTCCTGTTGTCACATTTCGGGGACCCCCCGCCCCCCACAACTGGGATTGTTCTCAGAGTCTCCTTATTCCGGTCTCTTGCCTATCATGTGCTGCACTCTCCCAGTTTCTCCTGTCTTCTTTTTTCCCTGTTGCCCTTCAGCTTGTTAAACTGTTTAGTGTGGGCTTAAAAAGCCTACCAGGACCCCCGCCTCCGGGATCTGATTTCACGCCCGCATGCCAGGCCTCTCTGTCTCAGTCGCCTGGGCGCAGCGAAGTCTCCATGTGGGCACAGAGCAGAGGCTTCTCTAAGCCAGGATTTCCAGGCAGACGAACTGTTAACTCAGATACTTCTACATGCCAGACACCAGTTCTTCTCTTTGAGTGGAAATCTTTTCACTCCCTGGCAGATCCCCCCACCTTGTGAAACGCAGCACGCAAAGGGAAGAGTGGCTTTCCCTGGGGACCTCAGCTCCACGTAGTGAGCCGTCATGTGGGTGCTGAAGTTGCTGGGGGTCCTGTCCGTCAGGGCAGAGGTGGCCTTGGCCCTCTTGCTGTTGAGGGCCGTGACTTCCTTAGGCTTATGGCCTTGGAAGCCACTGGCCAGTAATTGACGGTAGGTTTTCAGCAGAGCTGCCTGGCCTTTGGCATGTCTGTTGCCTTGCCCTGTGGCATGGATTTGCCCCTAAGACTACGTCTAATCTCTATTGGCCCTTTTCCTGGAATCATATCATTTTTAAGACTCTACAGGAATTTATGTATTCAGTTCATTCTATTTTAAGCTGAGGCCCATTTATCATTGGCTTCCCTGGTGGTTCAGATGGTAAAGAATCTGCCAGCAGTGGAGGAGACCCAGGTTCAATCCCTGGGTGGGGAAGATTCGCTGGAGGAGGGCATGGCAACCCACCATCTCCAGTGTTCTTGCCTGGAGAATTCCATGAACACAGGAGCCTGGCAGGCTGCAGTCCCTGGGGTCACAGAGAGTTGGACGCGGCTGAGTGACGTTCACGTTGCCTTTTTTCACTTTTGTTTATCTAGATTCACAGGTCTAGATTTTTAGGCAGGGCTGGGACTAGAATCCACATTTCTTAACTTCTTTGAGAACACCCCTGATGTTTCTCTCTTCTTTTCTGGTCAGTTAGCTGGTCAGCGCCGGCCCCCTGTGACTCAGGATTCAGATTTTACCTTCTCAGTGTTATTCCTTACTGCCCACCTCACACTTCCTCAAGAACTCTCCAGCCTTCCTGAGACTCCCTCTCCCCACCTTTCTGCCTGGGCAGGGGTCCTCTCCCTGTGTTTACCAGGGGCAACACTCTGTGCCATGGAGATCCCAGGACATCAGCAAGCTTGGCTGCCTCTTCCCTGGGGCTGTCTAGATCAGAATGCTCTTCTGTGGTCAGCAGATGCTGCGGCATTCTTTTTTAGGCAGATTAGAAGATGCTTGTCACAGACATACAGGAAATGCAAGCTTGGTTGGGCAGCTTGAGAAAACATGTTCAGCCTCTCGCAAACCTTTACCCACCTTAACGTTAGACTCTGTTGTTTAGTCACTCAGTCGTGTCTGGCTCTTTTTGCAACCCCACGGACCACAGCCTTCCTGGCTTATGGCAAAAAGCCGATTCAGGGGCTCAGTGTGAAGAAGTTTGTGAAATGCGCCTTCCAGGCTTGTTGACACAGGAGCGCAGATAAGGCTCAGGGCGTGAGTGCGGAGCTTTGTCAGAGGCTGCTGGGGTCCGGGTCTGCAGGGTCTGGCTGACAAAGGTCCCCTGCCCGAGGCCCGTCTGGCAGGGCCGTTTTGCTCTTTAATGGGCACCTCTGCTCACCTGAGACACAAGCTCGGCTTCTTGTCATTGCCCGTCTCCTCCCCGCATCCTTGGACAGTCCCTGCATTACAGGTAAAGCGCGTGTTCCCCGGGGTTCTGGGGGAAGCCGGGTGCTCCGGTAGTTTCATTTCAGGGCCCATGAGCTGATGATTCTCAGCAGGGGGAGCAGGTGGGGTGAGGATGGACTGTACCTGTCTCCCAGTGCCTTCATCTCCTGAGCTTACAGGGGCATCAGCCTTAGTGTTGTGTGTGTGCGTCTGTGTGTCTAGAACCGGCTTGGCACAGTCACCTCTGGAACCAGTACATTTGGTCCCTTGTCATTCGCCCCAACTGAGAATGCTGATCTCAGGTCTTGATCTGAGCCCGGCATTTCTAAGCCATGTTAGTTCAGAGGCCTTGAGAACCTTCTTCATCATCATTGTTCTCTTTAAGGTGACTTAGTGAAGCTTAGTATAAGATGCCCACGGGCATCTTAGTATAAGATGCAACTGTGGAGCCGGGGCTTGGGCCGAGGACCCTTCCATCATTTCCCCCTTTCTCTGTAAGGGGAGACATGTCCGCGGGTGGGCTGGACTGGGTGGGGACCTTGCCCCCTTCTGTGCTCATTCTGTTCTGCCCCTGCTGTAGCTGAGCCCAGCGCCGTGCTGGTCGATTGACTCTTCAGTGAGCCAGTGCAGTGCTGGGCATCGGGGGCTCTGACCGTGAGCTGGTTCAGGGGGGCCGAGAGGGTGTTGGCGTGATCCGGGAGGGCGGCACAGACGCGGGCTTCTCAGCCCTTCAGAGACGAGGTGGGAGGAGAGGAGAGACATTTGTGCTGGAATTGTTGATCGGCTTCCCTGCTAGCAACCCTTGTGGAGGCTGAGGGGCCAGCACTGGTGTTCTCCTTGTAAACAACTTTCCCCTTTTTTGGTTTCAAAAGCAGCACTTAGTCTTTAATCTGGAAAATACTGGAAAAAATGAGATGAAAGGAAAAACATCTGTAGGCCTATTACCCAAACACAAGCTAAGTTATTTTGGTGTCCAGTCGTGTCCGAAATAACTGTTTGCAGTCACCATGGTGAAGGATGAAAACAGGTGATGTGTTGATGGAAAAATAAAGACGAGTGGAAACATGGTAGGACCGGCCCATCTGTTGGAATGTGTACAGCCAGCTGGTCCACTGGGTACGTGACCAACCTTCCTGTCCCGATGGCAGCCCCTGGCCTCCCCTGCCCCATCCTCAGGACCAGGAGTTCCCACCTCCTGGCCGGGAGGGATGCACTTTGCAAGCGGGGGAAGGACGTGAGCGGAGAAGGCGTCCAGCTTTATCCTGGCACGGGGTGATGGTGGGGGCCGCGTGTTGCTGCGGAGTTGGTCCTAAACGGTTCTTACACCTCTCGTGCTACTTAACATGTTTCTGAATATGGCGTCTTATTAAATAGTTTCTATTAAATCCATCTTGAGCTGTGTTTTAACTGGTTATGATCGTTATTTGGGATTCTCCATGTTTTTTTTTCCTGTCTTCCTTTTTTATTTTGGCTGCCCTGCACACTGTGTGGTATCTTAGTTCCCTGACCAGGGATTGAACCCATGCTCCCTGCAAGGGACCCTGCAAGGATTCTTAACTACTCGAAGTCCCCCTCTTGTGGTTCTTCATAGAATATTTTCTATGCATAAATTTTAAAATGCCACTTAAGTCGTATTTGTCTGCAGAGATATACAGCCAGGTGACTTTTACTTAACTTGGTATCACTGCAGGGACTTTGAGAGTTGCTGTTCACCAGTAGTGCCCCTGGGTCCCCGTACCCTCACTGCTCATCAGTAATGGGTAATTCTCTGTTGTCACTTCCAGGAGAATGCTGCCCAGAACTAACCACATACAGAAAGAAAGTCTGTCCACGAGTAAATGTCTGCAGTTCAGTTGTGATTTTTGACTTAGTCTCATTATTGAAAACCACTGTTTGTTTCCCTTAATAGATAATTTCCCAAATGGTGGTAAAACAGGTCTCCTCTTATACCTCAATTTTAGTTGCTTTGGAAAATGATTGCCCTCTCCCATGTAACTCTTATTTTAAAATCCAGACACATCTTTAAATCTGATGTCGTAAATCCTCGATACCGTAATAGACAAACTCAGTTGATTCTCTGTCAGTGTCATTGGTGAATATTTGATACTTTAGTCAAGTTAATGTGTCATAGCAGGATAGTCATTCTTCTAAGGTTTTAGCATAAGTAATGCTGCTTTTGAATATTTTAGGCATCCCTTACCATTTTCTAAATATAAAATTTATTCGGGATCGATTCCTAGAAGTGAAATTAGTTGGTTTTAACAAGTGTGGGTATTTTTATGACTTTTACTGCATGATGCCGAATTGCTTGCCATTTACTCAAGTGGCAGTCAAGGTTTCCAAGTTAGTCAGCAGGATGTTAGATGTATGCAGGGGGAGCCTGCAGGCAGGAAGCCCACTCTGGAGCCCCGGACAGAAGACGGCTCTGAACTAAGCCGGAGGCAGGTGGGGACCCAGGGCGCCAAGAGGTCAAGAGCCACACACTTGGCAGCTGGTTGATTTAGGAGGAACCAAAGAGAAGTTCCAAGGGTTGGGCCCAGGCTCCTGGCCCGGCTGCCTGGGAACAGGGCTCGCATTTCATCCTGATGTGGCTTTAAGGGCTGTGCTGGCTTCTAAGCATCTCTGGACACGGTGGCTGCAAATATGCTGTGGTCCCCGGACATGCCGTCTCCACTCACCTCAGGTTCCCTGTCCTGTTGACTCAAGGTCTTAAGTGAATGTGGAACGTCTCCCACCTCCGGCAGCAAAGGGAAGAGGCCTAATCGTCGGAGCCGGCTTCCATGTCGAGGCAGAAGACGTTATTACATGTCCTCCTGCATGTTGCCTTTTTTGAAGTTACACCAAGGGCTTTATCTTTAACAAATATTTTCAATTAAGAATGAGATCTTATTCAAGACCTCAGAACCACATTGAGATTTTTTTTTTTTTTCTCCTAGGAAGTACGTTTCTTCGAACGGCCTCCCCTCCCCTGTGTAACTAAGTGTGTTTTGCTGTTGCAGGCAGACATCTGGTCCCTGGGCATCACGGCCATCGAGCTTGCCAAGGGGGAGCCGCCACATTCCGAGCTGCATCCCATGAAAGTCCTATTCCTTATCCCAAAGAACAACCCCCCGACGCTGGAAGGGAACTACAGCAAACCCCTCAAGGAGTTTGTGGAGGCCTGTTTGAACAAGGAACCGAGCTTTGTGAGTGTCTTGACCTGGGAACGGGCATCTCCCCTGACGGGGGCCTGATGGGTCTGGATGCATCTTAGTGGCCTGTCTTCCTTCTATGTTTTCAGCTGTCTTCATGATCTCATTTCTTTTTCTAAATGGGTATGATTGATTTCTCTGAAGTGCAAATGCTTTTTATTGTTATTTTATCTTTTTAAGGCTTCAGAGTCCACTTACCGTCTTTCAGATTTTCTAGTATCTTCCTACCTCATTGAGCTTGAAGACTGTTCTCCTTAATATTCTATGTGGAATCATACATTTTTAATATTTATAGTGGAAGGTTGGGTTATTTTTAGCTGTTGTCGTAACCGCAAAGTCCAGCCTGAGAAACAGTGGCTAAATAAGTCTTTAAAGTAAACATTTTCAGTTTCTTCTTGGCATGTGTTGGGAAGGAAAAGAGGAATGTGATATAAATGTAGCCCCGCCTTGCTTTCCCCTCTTCCTTCTGACTGTCTCTGCTATTGAGTTGACCCGGGCAGAGCCATGTGGCAGAGATGACTACATGGCTTCAGCCTCATTTTCCCTCTGAATTAGGATATTTCTTTCAAAGTTGTCTGTGTATTTTGGTGTTGCATGTGACACCATGTGTCCTTGTTTGGTTTCTGAATTTTCCAGCAGGGTTCGCCACAGGTCAGGCTGAAACTTCTGAACTCGTGTCTCCCCCCGCCCCCGCTGCTCCCTGCAAAGGACTCTTATCTAAAAATATGCTTCTGTGGTTCAGCTGCTCAGTCGTGTCCAGTTGTTTGTGGCCCCCAAGGACTGCAGCACACTGTGCTTCTCTGTCCTTCACCATCTCCCAGAATTTGTTCAAACTCCTGTCCATCGAGTCGGTGATGCCATCCAAGCATCTCATCCTCTGTCGCCCCCTTCTCCTCCTGCCCTCCATCTTTCCTGGCATCAGGGTCTTTTCCATTGAGTCGGCTCATGAATATTTAGTTGATTTCCTTTGAGATTGACTGGTTTGATCTCCTTGCAGTCCAGTGGTTGGTTTTAATAAGAGCACTATGGTTTTCTAATACCATACCAGGTTTTGGTAGCGGATTTCAGTGAGAAATGCCAACATTTTCTAAGACCCCCTTGGGGATGCAGAATACGCCACTCATCAGGTGCTGTGGGGGTCACTGTTCTTCATGTCCTTGAGCTCTGAACTTTGCTACCAGGAGTTTCTTCCCAGCCCTAAGAAGATGCCTACACATGCCCGCACATCCTCCCATTACAGATACAGGTCTGGTATTGCTTGCCGGCCGAGCGCACACACCTCTAGCCCAAATGTACCGATGGGAAGATGAGAGGCTGAGGGTCTGGGCTTTTCCGAGGTGCTTGGAGTTTCACACTCGTGTGGTCGGGGACTGAGAAATACCGGAAGTGACCCAGGCTTTTGCACAGGCTTGAGTCGGAGGACTGTGCCTGGCTGTCATTCAGGAAGCTTCAGTGATTCAGTGCAAGTGGGAATGCAGTCTGACTTGTGTGTTCCTGCTGTCCGCTCCTGTTTGGGCTGCATGGTTTCTCAGGAGGCATATGCCCTACAGGTGGTTTTGCCATTCTCAAAGCAGCAACTGAGTTCTATGCACGCTCACTGGCTGGGGCCGTGTTGAGCCCAGGCCCTGGAGGAAGTCCTCACCCCGATCACAAGGAAAGAGGCAGACCTGGGAAACCAGCGTTTCTAACTCGGGAAGGCTGATGACTAAGAGAACTTGCCCTTTCAGCAACCACGAAAAAGCTATCTCCTGGCTCCTGTCTTCCAGATGAATCTAAATGAACATTTATCTTATTTTTGGGGATGGAGCCAAACAAAAAGAAAGTTAACGAGGTGATATACAGAACACGTTTTCTCTCTTGCCAGCATTAGCGATGATGGTTGAATGACTTCTGTGCAAGTCTCTGTAACGTTTCTGTGTGAATGCATTTTCCTGGGGGAAAGGGCGTCTGCTTTTATTGGATGGTTAGCTCCAGAGTCTTAAGGACTCCTGTGGATACTAGGTACCTGTCCACACTGTGAATGGGATCCTGCCCACCGATGCCAAGTGACAGTCTTTGAATCAATCTTAAAGGAGAAAACTTTGAAATAAGACTCCATCCATATGTATTAGAATTGGTTGCTGGACGTTTTGAGGCAGAAACCTGTCCTTTGGGGTGGAGTCAGGTGGAATGCTGAGAACTTGATCTCATGTTTTTTCTCTTTGGTGTGTCGGTTGATGCATTTCCAGAGACCCACCGCTAAGGAGTTACTGAAGCACAAGTTCATAATCCGCAATGCAAAGAAAACATCCTACTTGACCGAGCTCATCGACAGGTACAAGAGGTGGAAGGCCGAGCAGAGCCACGAAGACTCCAGCTCGGAAGACTCAGACACGTGAGTCCGCGCGGCCTGAGTCCTTCAGGGTGTCTGTGACTTGGGGGGAGGGGGAGGTTTCCCTCAGCCCCAGGCTCTGTCTGAACCCCAAGCTGAGCGTGACGTGGGCCTGTTTGTTCTTGTCTCTTGATTAGGGTGGGTTTGGGGTTTCTTTTTTCTTTAAGAAAGAGCGTCCAGTCTGATGGTGCTTCTGGTGTCAGTATGGGTCCGTATTTGGGAGTCTTTGAGTCTCTTTTTGTTGCCAGTGGAGTTTTCTCTGAGTAAATCTGTAATAGTTGTTTAGTCGCGTCCGACTCTTTGCAGTCCCATGGACTGCAGCACTGCAGGCTTCCCTGTCCTTCACCATCTCTGGGAGTTTGCTCAGATTCACGTCCAAAATCTGTAAAGAGCTGGACCTGGTTTCTTTTTTTCAAATTACTGGTCAGGTGAAATGACTTTAAACACATCTTTTAGTTCAGTTGCACAGTCATGTCTGACTCTTTACGACCCCCTGGACTGCAGCATGCTAGGCTTCTTAAACAAACAAACAAACACATTTTTAAGAAGAGACAAGTGAGGGTATTGGTGAATCTGTGTTGTGTGCCGGTATGTGCCTGGTGTTGTAAAAGCTCCATCTCAGGCATTTCCTGTAACCTGTTGTCAGGTTGAACATCTAGGAGCTCTGTTAGCTGAAGAGGTGAATTGGGTCTGGGAACCCTTTGGGTGCTTAGAGGTGGGGAGAGCTGGACTGGCTGCGCTGACTTGAGCGGAGAAAGGAGCCCTGAAGGGAGGGTCAGGGGTGTGGAGGTGCTCCCAGGGGTGGTGGCTCCTCGCCTGCACCCCTTCACACCACAGCCAGAAGTGCAAGCTGACCCCCAGCCCAGGCCCACATGCCAGGCCACTGGGGGAGACCCAGAGTGTGTTTCAGGGTTGCCAGGAGATTCCACTGCGAGGTCACGGGTGAGACCCACAGACTAGGACGTCGTTGAGGTCACGGCATTCGCTGGTGGTCAGGACAGGGATGAAGGGCTGGGGTTGCCCGGGCTGGGGGCTGGTTCTGGACATTTATGGTTGGGTCTGGGTGATGGGGGGGGGCGTCCAACTTGAGCAGTGTCAGGAGTCCACTGAGGGGATGGCCCTGGAGATCAGGCTGGTCTGGGGAGGCCAGGGCTCAGGAAGCTGGCTTTGACGTGGGCCTGTGTGGGTTTCCAGGAGGACGTGTCCCATCTAGAGCAGCGGCGAAACTTGGCCTTGAGGCAGGAGGTATAGGCAGACCATGCAGGCCTAGAGCGCCACCCTGTGAATGGTCATTGGAGCCCTGAGGATGTACCTGTGGGGACGGGCCGGGGCCCAGGACCAAGCTCTGGGGAAACCAGCATGAAGGAAGAGCCTGCGGCCCACTTGGGTGGAGGAGGTCGGGTGCTGGGAGCCGGGGCCCTCTAGGCCGATGAGTGGGAGCGTCTGCTGCTGAGCCCCCAACAGCACGAGGATAGCGGGGTGGCCCCCGTCCAGTGGCGGGTGGGGGACGGGGTCTTGGTCACCATGCATGCAGGTACAGGGTGGGTTTTTGGGGGTGAGTGGAGGGTAAGAGATGGAGGCAGGAGTGGAGGCGACGTGTCCAAGCTTGTGACTGACGGCTGGGAGGGAGCTGAGTGGGCAGGGCTGCGTGCTCTCGTCGGGGTGGATGGAGCCGGTGCTGCAGCGCTCCGTGGGAAGTGATGGGAGCCACATCCCCACGGGGTCTCCCGCCTCCGGGAGGGTGAGGGCAGGGTGGGCTTCTGCAGCCCCGGAGGGACTGGATCAGGCATGGAGCGTGGGGGGGCCCCCTTCCGCCCACAGAGTCCCCACCCCCACCCTCCATGGAGCTGGCGCTCACTCACGGGTGCACTTGGGTTTCTGTGTTAAGGGAGACGGACACAGATGGCCAGGCCTCTGGAGGCAGCGACTCGGGGGACTGGATCTTCACTATCCGGGAGAAGGATCCAAAGAGTCTGGAGAATGGAGCTCTCCAGCCGTCGGATCTGGAAAGAAATAAGGTACGTTTGTGCGTGCGGAGAGACTAGCCCTCGTCATCAGGAATGGAAGCGTTTTGGAGCCACTTTGTCATGAAGCCTGCTGTTCTCGTGGGCCTCACGGGCCCTCTGGGCTGCCTGTGTTGGAATTTTGCTGTCAGGAAGTCGACAGATTAAGGGATTCGGTTCTGTCTGACTACCCAGTGAGGCTGGCCTGCGAGTCTGGGTGCTGGCCTGGTTCGCAGTGCTACCTCTGCTCTCTGTGGCCGCACCATCAGCTCAGCGTTTCTGACACTGGGTTGTAGGGGGTGGGGAAGGGTGGCTGGGAAATGCTCAAAACGACTTTCCAGCTTTTGAAAGACACTCTGCCTCTGGTGCACGATGGCGTTCTTCATCAAGGCACCGTGATTTGGGGATTGAGTTTTAAGGAATCTTAAACATATCGCTTTTGGCACTTCCCTGGTGGCTCAGGCGGTAAAGAATCTGCCTGCCATGCGGGAGACGCGGGTTCTTTCCCTGGGTCGGGAAGATCTCCTGGAGGAGGGCATGGCAACCCACTCCAGTATTCTTGCCTGGAGAGTCCCGTGGACAGAGGAGCCTGGCAAGTTACAGTGGTCCACGGGCTGCCATCGCAGAGTCGGACACGACCAAGTGACTGACGCTTTGGTACTTAGGTAAAGTGTAATTTTCGATGACTTGGTCTTGTGCCTGTTGGCATTTGTGAAAAACTGTATATTTTGAGGGATTGTTTTGAAGCCCAGAGGTGTAGTTTCTTCTCGGCAGAGCGGACCAGTGGCTGTCCCCTGGCGACCCTAGAGTCCCGCTCTGAGAAGCAGGCAGGGGTCATGTTCAGATGAGGCTGCAGAGGAAAAAGGCAGCGCTGTCCTGTGACAGCACCTTGCAGCCCCCGGCTCTGGCGTGAGCTCTGTCTCCAGGCTCTCTCCACGCGTGACCTGGTGGTAGTTTCGGCCCTGCCCGCATCCAGGCAGGACGCTGCTCCCGGCGCTCCGTGCCTTTCCATGGGGGATGGTATCTGAGGTCCCCCATAGTCGAGTGAAACATAGCGAGGCAGCCACCGCGGATGCGTCTCAGAGTCCAGTGAACCCGGCAAGTATGGATGTTAAAACATTTCTCATTATGTTTTCTTTCCTCCCAAGATGAAAGACATCCCAAAGAGGCCTTTCTCTCAGTGTTTATCTACAATTATTTCTCCGCTCTTTGCAGAGGTAAGATGCCCAGTGGACGGTTGGGGGAGAGGGGAAGAAGGGGGTGCAGGCAGTCTGCGTGCGGCAGGGCTGCCTGTGGAATCGGGGAGGTCGGAGCGGCCGGCGCAAGCGGACGGTGGGCTGTGCTCCTGGAGGCCGACCGGGCCGGTCCCTGCCTTTCAGGAGGGCCTCCTGCTTTCCCGGGGCCGTCTTCTGTCCAGCCCGTTGTCCTGGGAGCTGTCGCCGTGGGGCTGCCGGCAGCATCCACGGGGACTTGGGCAGCCTGGCCGTGGTCCACTCGTGGACCAGGGTGACTTGAACTTCAGCTGTGCTGCTTTCTACAGAACCTGGTTGGGTGCAGCCTGGCCTCTCTGCTTCTGCCAGACTTGGGTTCAGTTCAGTTCAGTCGCACAGGCGTGTCCGACTCTTTGCGACCCCATGAACAACCGTAGCATGCCAGGCCTCCCTGTCCATCACCAGCTCCCGGGGTCCACCCAAACCCATGTCCATTGTGTCAGTGACGCCATCCAACCATCTCATCCTCTGTTGTCCTCTTCTTCTCCTGCCCTCAGTCTTCCCCAGCATCAGGGTCTTTTCCAATGAGTTAGCTCTTCACATTAGGTGGCCAAAGTATTGGAGTTTCAGCTTCAACATCAGTCCTTCTAATGAGGGCAATGTTTACTTTAAGGGGATACCAGATTGCCTGGGACTCTCAGGTTTCCTGGGAATCCCCCACAATAGGGGCCTCACCCCACAGGGCCCCTGATTGGCCACTGCATCCTGGTGCCCTCTCGGGGGGACCCCACCCTGTGTAGATAGGTGTACGCGTACAGCATTCAGAGGTGTTTTGAGAGCGGGTCTTAGGGTGAACGTTGTTCTTTATCGGGTTCCTACCGACTAGGAGATGAGTTGGAAATAGCCCTCTCTGACACTGCCCTGTGGGCTCTCCTGGCTCAGGCCGCCTTTAAGGTAATTCCAAGTGAGCCACCCCGCCCCTTCTGTTCAGGTCGTGATCAGAGTTCTCCAGGGAGGCTCTAGCAGGGGCTTCTCGGTCCTGGGTGGGGGATCCTGGGTGTGAGGGACCCACAGGCTCATCCTTGGGCTCTGTTTGGCCTTGAATCCCCCTTGGGGAGTTCCTGGCTGGCAGAGGTGCTGAGGGGACACCGGCTCCCCTGGATTTAGGGCTGCCACCTGGTTCCATGGGCTTCCCGGTGGCTCAGCTGGTAAAGAATCCGCCTGCAACGCAGGAGACCTGGGTACGATCCCTGGGTTGGGAGGGTCCCCTGGAGAAGGGAAAGGCTACCCACTCCAGTATTCTGGCCTGGAGAATCCCATGGGCTATGTAGTCCACGGGGTCGCAAAGAGTCAGACACGACTGAGCGGCTTCCACTCACTTTTCACTGCTTCCATGAAGTCGAGTGTTCCGGCAGCACCCCAAGGCCTTAGCCACCCGCCTGGTAACCCCGGGAGCTCTGAGTTTCCAGCCCAAGCTGCGGCTGCAGACCAGAGCCGAGTGGGCATGGGATGGCTTTGCTGGTGGTTGAAACGGAAGAAGGGAGCAGCGGCCATGGACGAAGAGGTTCACAGAAGCCCCCTCCCCCAGGGAAGGCAGAGATCAGGGCCTCTCAGCTCTCAGCCTCCCGGAGGGGAGGGGTCCGGGCTGAGGCCGCCGGGCTGTGGCCGGAGCAGGCGTGCACCACACATCATGTCACAGATGCCCGTGGTTTCTTATCCTCGGGGGAGTCACGCTGGCCCCGCGTCTTGTGTTTGCAGCTGAAGGAGAAGAGCCAGGCGTGCGGAGGAAACTTGGGCTCCATCGAGGAGCTGCGTGGGGCCATCTACCTGGCGGAGGAGGCCTGCCCCGGCATCTCGGACACCATGGTGGCCCAGCTGGTGCAGCGGCTGCAGAGGTGAGTGGCATCCGTGCCTGGTGCCCTCGGGCCGGGGCTGGCTGCAGAACTGGGGAAGGGAGGGGGTTCTGCCCTCCAGGAATCAGTTACGGGTGAGTCTGGACTCTGCTGGCACGGCCCAGGGAGCTCTGTGGTTGTGGCGCTTGTCTCATAAACACCAGATGACATTAGTGGGTAGTGGGGGGCTGTGGGCTTTCCAGATGCAGCCTTGTGCCCAGCTGGAGGGGTGCAGTCCTGAGCCCAGCATCTGTAACTCCTTGTTTGGGTTTGTGTTTTAAAGTTAGGGGTCCAGAAACCCTAGAGGTTGGGGCTCAGCGAGAGTAGCCACAGCTGTGTTCTTTCTGGGTGGGTGGCTGTACGGGTTCTCGGTTCTGTCTCGCTCCCAGAAGCCCTGTGGTGGTGGCAGGGAGCCCCGTCTGTGGCAGCCTGCTGAGGGGTGGAGCTGGGGGTGTCCTGTCCTGTCCTCGCCAGCGGCCCTGGTGGCACACCTTCCTGAGTGAGGAGGAGGTGGGACTGCCCATCTGGCCCCCTGCTCGCTCCCCCGAGCTTGTTTGTTGGGGAACCTCCCCATGGAAGAGATCACAGAAGCACAGTCCCCCGGGGCTGCTGCAGAGAGCGGAGGTGGACCGTCCCACAGCTCTATGAGCCGAGCTCTCCTCCACACCCAAACCCTTTTCTTTTCCCCACAAAACACCAGGCAGGTCATTGCTCTGAGGTTCACCTTCCAGGTGAAGTGTCCTGGCTGCCGAGTTCTTCCTAGAGGATGGCTGGGCCTCCATGGGAACCAGGAGCATCTCAGATCTGTCTTGAGATGTCGGCTGGATGGCACGTGAAGTTTGGGGCGTGGAGGGTCACTTATGCCACATGGAAGTGGTCATGAAGGGGTTGGCCGAGTCCCCCTGAAGGGGGCATCAGAGCCTCAGTGCTGACCCTTCAGATTGATTCTCCGGAACTCTGGCTCCCTCGTGGAAACATTCCAACTTCCTAACCTGCTGTCGTGTTCAGGCTGGAGGGAAGACCGTTTACTTGGCCGCCATCAATTTTGAGGCAGTTGAGGGAATCCAATATGGTGTTTGGGTAACCCCCCTACTTTGATACTAACAGATTACAGAAATAGAGGAAAATAGAATTGAAAAGTCACACATGTGCTTACCCAGACACCGTTGTTTTAACTCGCCAAGTTTGTGTTTCCATTCAGTGTGTGTGCAGATACATTTCTAACACAGTGTTGTTAAAATTAGTGAACATTTCATCCCATAGTAATGTCACATAGACTTTGCCCTATTTAATTAATAGTGGTCCATCTTTCTGATTTCTCTGGTACCGCTTCATACCGGCATTTATTTCTCATTTAAAAGATTTCTTCAAGTCAAACAAAACCAAACCAGAAGCCGGAGTTGTCTTTTGTTTCCTGCATTTGTGGTGCCCCTCATAGAACTGAGGTTTTCCACGTTGTCCTGAGCCGCCTGAGGTTGTTACCAGCGTCGCCTGTGCGTGACTCTGTTTCCCCACAACTCCAGGCCCAGGGGCAATGGCAACCCACTCCAGTTCTCTTGCCTGGAAAATCCCATGTATGGAGGAGCCTGGTGGGCTGCAGTCCATGGGGTCGCTAAGAGTCGGGCATAACTGAGTGACTTCACTTTCACTTTTCACTTTCATGCATTGGAGAAGGAAATGGCAACCCACTCCAGTGTTCTTGCCTGGAGAATCCCAGGGACGGGGGAGCCTGGTGGGCTTCCGTCTATGGGGTCGCACAGAGTCGGACACGACTGAAGTGACTTAGCAGCAGCAGCAGCCTGTTCCCTTTCCGGAGTTGCTGACACAGGTGATCTGTCCTAGTTCTGTTCAATAGAAAGATGGCGTGAGGCACGTGTGTGGCTTTAAATTTTCTAGTAGCCACATTATTTTTAAAAACAGCTTTAAGAAAGTGAAATTGGTTTTAATAGTATACTTCTTAACGCACTGCATCTGAAATCTGGTTTCATCCTGCAGTCAGCATAGAGGTCTTGCCCCTTGTAGGGCTGAGTCTTAGCAGCAGGTGTGTGTTTCACACTTTACGGCACGTGTCACTGGGAACTCTCTGTGCCTCGATGCCGGCGTCGAGTGTGACCGTCCGTAACACAGGATAACACGGGTTTAAGTGCCCACCATCTGCATGACGGTTAGCCTTTTATTCCCCATCCTCCCGTCTCTCTTGTCCTCCTCCTCCTAATATTTCCTTATTTATTTGGCTGTGCTGGGCCTCTGTTCCAGCTGTGGGATCTTTAGCTGTGGTCTGTGAACTTCTGGTTGCAGCGTGTGGGATCTGGTTCCCTAGCCAGGGATGGAACCTCGGCCCCCCGTGTTGGGAGCACGGAGTCTTAACCACTGGACCAGCAGGGAAGTCCCTTCTTTCCTCCTTTGATGGGTACTCTTCCCCAGCCCTTGGATGACCTTGCTCCCGGCGATCCCTGTCCGGTTCTCCGAGCTCTGTGTTGTCCCCCATCCACAGCGGCCTGGTTGTGGCTGATGCCCCAGACCCAGTTTCACTCCCTTTGTGTCATTCCAGTTGGGTCACCGAGGAAACAGGAAGGGCCGGCTTTTGTCTGAAGCATTTTGAAAGGGTTCTGTGTGTTTTACTTTGTGGGTCCTTCTGTGTAGCGTCAATCCTCCCATGACGTCAGTTTAGTTGCTCAATTGTGTCTGACTCTGCGACCCCATGGACTGCAGCCAGCTAGGCCTCCCTGTCCATCACCAACTCCCGGAGTTCACTCACACTCATGTCCATTGAGTCTGTGATGCCATCCAACCATCTCATCCTCTGTCGCCCCCTTCTCCTCCCTCCTTCAACCTTTCCCAGCATCAGGGTCTTTTCAAATGAGTCAGCTCTTTGCATCCGGTGACCAAAGGATTGGAGTTTCAGCTTCAGCATCAGTCCTTCCAGTGAACACTCAGGACTGATTTTCTTTAGGATGGACTGGGGGGTTGGATCTCCTTGCAGTCCAAGGGACTCTCAAGAGTCTTCTCCAACACCACAGTTCAAAAGCATCAATTCTTTGGCGATCAGCTTTCTTCACAGTCCAACTCTCACATCCATACATGACCACGGGAAAAACCATAGCCTTGACTAGACGGACCTTTGTCGGCAAAGTAATGTCTCTGCTTTTTAATATGCTGTCTAGGTTGGTCCTAACTTTCCTTCCAAGGAGTAAGCGTCTTTTAATTTCACGGCTGCAGTCGCCATCTGCAGTGATTTTCTAATCATTTGTTCCCTGGGCGAACGTCGTGTGTCCTAAATGCTCTTAAAAGAGGACCCATAGTGTGGAATGTTTGCAGCAAGTCCCATTAAGTCTTCCTCAGCCATCTCCTGTGGTTGGGTCAGCCCCAGTTCTGAGGCGGCTAAGGGAATCTAGGTCATCACAGGGACTCTGCCTCCCAAAGCCAGACCCTGTGCAGAATTCCTGGGAGAGAGGCGCTCCCCCACCACTGGGTCTAGCCCCCCCACCACGATTTTTGGGGCGATGAATCGCTTCCCATTGCTGCATATGAGCCGTGAACCTACCCAGGTTTTTGGGTCATAATATTTGGTCTTTATGTAGAACAAATTGTGTAAAACCAGACACGTATAAGTTTGTGTATATTTCTTAACCTGTATTTTTCACGTTGCTTAAATATTACTATGGTTTGTAATCTGTTTCATTCAGCTCGCTTTTATTTCACCATTTCTCTATTGTTGGACATGAGAATTGTTTCCTCATTATTGTAATTACTGAAAATCTCAGAGATAGTTTTAGGAAGCAGATTACTTGAACAAGCCACCGATATTTTTGTGGCCAAAAAGGCTTTTTTAGACGGATCAAATTGGAATGCACGTGGGATCTCACAGTGTTATTGGGTATTATCGATATTTCAATTTTTTAATCTTATCATTTCCCACTTTATTTGTATCTTTTTTTTCTCTCTCCTGGGATGCTGAACACATTCTAATGTTTAAATTATCTATGAAGTTTTTAGTGTTGGAATTGTGATTTGCGTAGTTTTATGAATTCTTGATGTCATACTATAATTAGCTCACTAATAGCTTGTACCATTAATTAATTTGTTATAACTTGGGTTTGTCGATGAAAACTAGGACTTTGATCATTGCTTGAAGTTTTGCAAATTAATCTTTTTTTTTAATTTAGAGAAAATGACGTTGACTGACTTCTGTTTCTTGTTTTGTTTCTTCCCAGATACTCTCTAAGTGGTGGAGGAACTTCATCCCATTGAAATCCCTTTGGCATTTGGGGTTTTGTTTTTCCTTTTATTTTTTTCCTTCTTCACCCTCTTCCTTTTCAAAATTCAACAAGAGCCTTTGCTGACTCCGCTGAAGAGGCGCACCATCGTGGGCCGTTCCCGCCGCAGGGTCGCCTGTCCAGGGCCTCATGGCCCTTCCCTGCTGGCCTGGGGCCTGATGGACTCCGGATGGGGTGGGGGAAGGCCAGCTCCTCCAAGCGATTATTTTATTATTTTCGTTTTTAATTTTAACCATAGTGCACATATCAAGGAAAGTGTCTTTGCAAACAAAAATAAACCCTGAAATGTATATCTGGGATTATGATAAGGCGACTGAAGAAATGAAACCTCAGGTATCCTGCTTTACGTTGATAAGCACCCCCCCAACCCCCACCCCAGGAGATGGAGAAATCGCTCTGGTGGATCAGTGTACAGACTTGTAAATAGTGTCATTTTTACGGAAAACCCTTCCGGCGTGCATAGGAATCACTGTGTACACATCAGCCAAGTGCTTCTGTAGATAGCGTCAGTGGAGTAAATATCTGACAGGCCATAACTTGAGTCTATTGCCTCGCCTTTATTACATGTAAATTTTGAATTATGTGACCAGTGGTTTGGGTTCCTTTTGTATCTGCAGGGTCTGCCGTTAATAATAACTCAGTGCCCCTTCGGGAACACTCCCCGTTTGTACCTCGGCAAATGCAGAGTTTTTTCCTCCTGCGTGCCCCGCGACCCCTTCGGTACACTTAGAAGTTGATTTTCCTGTTTTCATTGATGGTACTATTTCTTAGTGTTTTAAATGGAAACATTTCACGCCTCATGAAGCTTTAAATTATTTCAAGTTTCTCCCCAACGAAGCGTCCGTGTCTCTCTCGCTGGAGTCGTGCCCGGCCTGTGTTCCCCTGCCAGCCGGCCCGTCCCCCCAGGAGGGTTTTCTGCTGCACCTTGTAGTGAAACCTGCATATCATCTTTCGAAACCTCAACATGTCTGAATGCTTTCACGAATAAATTTTATAACAGGATTTTTGCATCCTCTCCTTGGAACGTGACTCTTTCAGAGGGGGCAGGGTACCTGCCGTGTGTGGTGTGTGCCTGTGTGTGGTGTGTCTGTGGTGTGTGTGTGTGTGTGTACTGATGAGGCTCCAGGAAGAAATTGCCCACATTGAAGCTGCGGAAATGTCCAGGTCAGCTCCCTGTGCAACTTTAAAAAATGGTCCTCTGAAGAGATGGGGGACTACTGCTGGTTGGTAAAGCTGTCCCGTCTTCCGAGTCGTTTGCTTTTTTCCTTAAAGGAGCGGGTGTCTACCAGTTGGTCAGCCAGGTGTCTGTACTTTTCTCAGCCCGTGGCAGGGGTCTCTGGGATGTGAAGTTGAGTTCTTGCCGTGCTTCTTGACCAGTCTGAGCTATGTGTGATATTCTTGTTTATTTGTTGATACAAATCATAGTCGACTCTTGCTGGAGTAGCAGTTCTTGAGGTGGAATCTAAGGCTTTTTGGAAGAAGGGAAGTTACTGGGTAAACTTGAGGACAGGTCAGTTATCTGCAGGCCCAGTGTCTGGAAGTTACCAGGAGAGACTTCTGAGGGGTGCTTCTTGTTTGTTCGCTAATGGAATGGAGCTAGTTTTTAAAACTCTAAAATTGTCTTGATGTTTTAATTAAAAGTAGGTTTGGGTTATTGTTGATTTCTGTAAGGGATACATTTTGGTTAGGAGACGTAGAACCTAATTGCGAATCCTCCTCATGCAAATATGTTAAACGGGAAGAATTGAGAGTATTTCGTTCTGTGTTTTGGAGAGTGTTATGAGGGGGTTGGCTGTTTCCGGACATGAGGCATAAGCCACAGGTGAGTTTCGCTCACGGCTGGAGAAAAGCATCAGAGGGTGGAGCCGTGTTCCCCTGGCAGGGGGGGGTGCCGCTCAGCTGACCTCAAGAGCCATGTCACAGCAGCTTTCTGACCTCGAGTTCTTCAGACCCACATACGGACAGTGGTTTCAAGACCAGACACTGATGTGAGTGATGGTGACGCTGACGGTGGACGGGACTCTGGGCTTGGTGAGGTGGTGTGACTAGTTAGCAGTCAACTGGTGGGCAGCAACACACATCTCCCAGGTCAAGTGGCCAACTACTTTGGGGGGAAGGCGTGCTTTGACCGGCTTTGGAAAGTGGGTCCCCTTCCTCTGTGAGTTCTCTGGCTTGCTTTCTGTAGACAGAGCATCTCGCCAAGTCAAGGGGGCTACCGTTGGTCCATGTCAGGTCCTTAGTTAAAAGACAGATTAGGCACCAGAATTCCAGCAGGACCCCCTCAGGCCTGTAAACGGCAGGTGGTGTTCAGCCAGACCTGTGAGCTCAGCACTCGAGGTGCATTGAGCACCACATTGGAGCCTCTGGCTAGTGAACCCCAGCGGTCAGCGGCCTGTCTGCCCACACTGCAGATGGCAGGGGCACCCACATGGAAGCACAGCTGGCCTTTTTGGAAGTGGAGGCGGTGGGCCGACCGTGGCTGGTAGTTTACACTTTTCAAAGTTGTGTCTTCCGCGTGGGCTGCACCATTGTGGTCTGGGGGCCTCGACACCATAACAGCCTTGGGGTTGTCTCGCTGTAACCAAGTGCCACCCACCTTCCCAATCTGATGGGTTTTGTTCTCTGATGGGTCTTTTGAAGCATTTCGTTTGGTTCTTTACACGGCATTTTGTACCTTCCTTTCGGCAAAACATGCGGTCTATTTATAAGCATTTTTATATTTTTCCTTCCTTAAAAAAACATGGCTTCTGTATTTCTGCTATAAAATAATGGCAATAACTGGGGAGTGCTGCTGCAAGGCGTGTTCTTAAGCACAGGGTCTGTATCACGCGAGGGTCAATAAAGTTCACAGAAACAAACTGTTTTGGAATTGTGTCTTTGTGTGTAGAGGGGATAGACGAGGTTTGTGTTGTGGTCCGCCCCCCAACCCCGGGTCTGCATGTGTGAGGTGGTGGGGGCCTTGCGAGGTACGAGATGAGGGTGGAGCCCTCAGGACTGAGGTCAGCTCCACAGCGATCCGTCACCCCTTCCGCCACCTGGGGAGACAGCCTCTGTGAGCCAGGAAGCGGGCCCCCACCAGACACCCAAGACCTTGATCTTGGACTTCCAGCCTCCAAACCGTTAAGATACTTGGTTCTGCTGCTTGTTAAGAAGTGTGTTTTATATGCCACCCCGTCGATGGTATGTTTGTTAACAGCAGCCTGAATGGGCTGAGGTGGAGGGTGTCCCTGAAACCTCGTGTTCCCAGCAGCTTGGGGGTGGTCTGAATCGCCCCCGGGATCTGGACTTGGGTTCTGTCTGATGTCGCAGAGGGACACAGGAAGGTGTGAACAGAAGACTGACCTAGGAGTCGACTTGTCCCCGAGCCTCGCAGAGGCGAGTGGCCAGGGAGGCTTCCGGACATGCTCACTGACCCCATCTTGCCCTGTCTTCCAGAGCCTCTGACAGGTCTCATGGAGATATTCTGCTTCCCAAGTTGGGAGAAGCAGATGAAACTTATCAGATTCCGAGTTTTTCCAAATGCGCTGTCTTTGCCCCTCCCTCCCCATTCCCCATGACCAGCCGCCTCCCCAGCCCACCAGCCCAAGAGGCAGTTAAAAGACACGAGACAAGATTGGTTGGTTTGCCTTAAAACTTGAGTGTGCTGGATTGTGGCGTGAGGTATTTTTTTAATTCCCTTTTGTTAGTACTTAAAACGATCTGTACAGATTGTAAGGCAAGTGAGTCACACATCTTGAGTTCCTCATCCATTTGTGTGTTTCCATGTACGCCAGTCACAGCACCCCCCAGTTGGGCTCATCGTGTCGGTGTCTTAGGTGAGGGTTCCCTGTCACCCCCCACAGGGGCTCAACAGCATCGAGGGAATAGCGGCCACCCAATTCCCCACAGAGATAGGCAAACAGATTTTGACTGGCGGCCCCAGCGGTTACTGGAACCCTGTTCCCTGTGTCGTCCGACTATCAAGGATGTGCAATGTCACATGTCCGTCCATACCCCAGGCCTGGGGGTGGTGAGTATAAAAAGGAGGAAAGAATGGTTTGTGAAGACAGGCACAAGATATATATATATATATGTATACTACTATCGAGTGTGCAGTTCCAAACCACAGTTGCAGGAGGATACAGGTATGATTGTGGGGGAGTACGCACCACCACGCGGAGCCCCCGCACCCATGCCCCAACACAGCACAGATGGCCCTGGCCACTGACATACACGTTCTCATGCTTGTGAAACAGCAAAACACCACGGCTTACGACCCTCCCATCGACACAGCACTCAGTACACTTGACAGTCCAGAGAGCTTCTCTCAACAGAAAACAACCCGCCACACCTTGTAAATAGCCATCACTTCAACAATTTGGTCAACCTATGCCAAGAAGTAGGTCTGGGAACCAGTGTTTCCCTGGAGCCCGAAGCCCTCAGTGGGATACAAGGATGCTGCAAATTGCTCGTTTTATCAAAGAAGTAAAATCCTACTAATTTCCTATCATTATAAAAGTAGAAAGATTGGGGTGGGGGGAAACCCAAATCTGAAAATGATCTCATTTGCTTATTAAGACTGTGTCACGTGTATTGCAAACACTGGAAAACCCATTTTGTAAAATGCAGCAGCCTAGAAATCAAAAACTCCCCGTTTTAAGAAAAAAAAAAGCACTTGCCCTGTCTTTTGGTTGAACGGATGTGCTGGTACTGCTTTAAGGTGCAGCCGTGGAGGAAAACAAATGTCATTTGGCAGTATCTCCACGACTGTTTTAATACTGGCACGGGCTGAAGAGAGCCCACCAAGAGGATGACGGCCGAAACACTGCCCACACCGGAGACGGCGCGGGTGCAGCCCCGTGCAGATGCGAGACTACCAGCTGAAAAGACAAGGTTTAAAAATGGTCCTGTGGGGACAGGTGAGAGTTGCTGCGGAACCATGTTTGTTTTGTTTTCCAGACAGGTGTTAATTTTACTAGGCTTCATTAATACAGAAGAGAGAAAATGCCTTCCGAGAGTCACCACGGCTGAAGCAATCCACACATGTGTCCCCACCATCAATACACGTGAGATTCCTTGTGACTCAGGGTGTGGGCACGTGAGGCCGAGCTGGTGGCACTTCGGATCACCTCCATCCATCTAGGACAAGAAAGAAAGAACTGTCAGGGCCTGCTTCTTACAAACCCATGGCTGTGAAAGGTGCTTGCTTTGTTACAGCTCCTGACCCTTGGCAGTCATTACTCACAAAGCCACACACAGTCTGCTGGATAATCTATTTTAGCAGAAAAGATGGTAGATGAACTCTTAGCTCTCAGGTAAAACGAAGGGGGTTAAGGGTTCCTCCTGGTACTCCTGAGGAACCCATTTTGAGAACCACTGACCTGGGCACGCTCACCCTGCAGAAGTGCCCAATCCTAATCCTCCTCAGGACAATGGGTGGGGCCCCATCCTGCTTCAAGGGAATACCATTTTATATATTCAAGTATTTTCAGTATAATAGTGGGTAGGGGCGGGGCCGCTGCTGAGCACATCCATCCCCCCACCCCCAACAACAAAGCCTCTGGTCCGAAACGTCAGTAGTGCCCAATGGAGAAAACTCAGGGTGGTGGGCCCAGCTTCCGGCCTTAGTGGAGCTTAGAGGGCTTAAGAAAAAGAAAGTGAAGTCGCTGAGTCGTCTCCGACTCTGTGACTCCATGGACTGTAGCCTGCCAGGCTCCTCCATCCATGGAATTTTACAGGCAAGAGTACTGGAGTGGGTAACCATTCCCTTCTCCAGGATATTCCCCACCCAGGGATCAAACCCGGGGTTCCTGGATTGCAGACAGGTGCTTTACCATCTGAGCCAGCAGGGAAGACATTCCCTAATCCCAGGCTCCTGCCATGCTACATTACCCTTGCCATAGCAGCGACAGCATCTCAGTTTTCCAACCCAAAATCACATTTGAGGACAACTGAACTGAACCTCCGGGTTCACTTTTCGGGCAGTGTTGCTTAGGGACCACTGCTCTGGGATGTCTCGGGCACCTTCAACCCTGGTTTTAAATCTCTGTGCTCTTTACAGCAAGCTAACTTTACCAGGGCTTGTGCATGGATTGTAACTGGCCCAACAATCAAAGTCTTGTGGGCTCACAGCAGTGGGGCCAGGAAATTTCCCCCAATAGGGGTGGTTTGGCACTAACAACTGCTTTAACAGCCTTCCCCACAATGTAAGACTCATCCTTGCATTGGCCAGAGGGAACCCAGATCTTATGAGATACTTTGGGTTTAACCCATTCTGGAAGGAAGCGGACATCCAGGCTGCAGGTAGCTGCAGCTAGGATGGCCTTACCGCTCACTCGCTTGGAAGACAGCCCATGGCTCAGGAGAAGAGTGTCCTGTCTCTGCAGGTGCCCGGGAACGCTTACCTTTCAAACGTGTATTCGCTCTCGGCCCTGAAGTAGTACACGTGGGACTTGAAATGCAGCTTGAATACGTAATCTTTGTGGATGTCCTCGGACTCCGAGGGGATGGTGAGCGAGTAGCCAAGCAGAGGCAGGCTGGCAAGGGGGTGATTGTCCTGGAAAGAGGGCACAGGGCGGGGGGGTGTTTTGGAGAGGCGGCCTCAGGCGTGGAGCCTGCCCGCAGCCTCTCATCCAACTGTGGTCAGTCTTAGCTGAGAGGTCCTGGCCTGGATAGGTTAGCTGGACACCAGCGTGTCGGCCACCTGTTTAAGCCATTCCCCCTCCCTTGTCCAACCGGCAGACAGATGGCCCTTTTCAAGGTGGAAGCCGCCCTTCAAAATAGGTAAACGTCAGCCTCCACTTGGACCTGAGGGGTCTCTGACAGCTGTGCCCTTGCATGGCCTGGCTGGGCGGCTCAAGGATCAAGTTCTTCATCCTTCCAGAGGAAAGCTGCCTGTCCCCCAAGAACAGAGGGTGCTGGGGGAGGGTCCTTCAGCATCCACCCCAGCCACCTACCTGGTGCGATTTGTAGAAGAAGAGGCAGAAGTTCGTGAAGACCACCCACAGCTTCTGCCACCCATTGCTGTTTTTGAATTTCCTCAGCAGGTTCCCAGACAGCTGATTCTGCAAGACAGGGAGGCCTGGAAGGAGTACAGGTGGGGGTGCCCCCGCTCTGGTGGAAGGACAGCTCGGCGTCACCGACCAGTGGCGTTCCCCTGCTTTGGGTCCACAGGCAGGGCCGTGACCCTGTGACCGGGCTTCCTGAGGACGACTTAGGAAAACGACCTTTCTCCCTGGTAGGGGGCGAAACCCGTGGGAGAGAGACTATGTGAACCTGGTTTGACTTCCTGTCTCTGGTTGAATGATGTCCTCCAATAATATCTTGAAGCCCTAACCAGCCCCTCTGGTACCTCCTTAACTACCCCCTCTGGACCTTACAGGGAAATAGGGTCATCAGATGTAGAATGAAGAAACCATCCTGGAGCTACAGGTGGGCCCGTATCCACTACGGCTGACGTCCTCATGAGGAGGAGAGGACGTGTCTATGTGGATGGAGACTGACTCAAGAGATGTGTCTACAACCCCCCAAACACCAAGGCCAGCCCTCAACCACAGAAGCCGGGGAGGTGAGGAAGCTTCCTGCCACACAGGCTTCAGAGGGAGCCTGCACCCGTGGCCACACTGATGTCTGGACTTCTGACCTCCAGGACAAACCTGTTGGGGGTGCTTGTTACCGCATCTCTGAGAAAGGACCCCTCCCTGCCCATTCTAAGCTCTCGGGAGCCCCACGCCAGCGGCTCCTGACCGCCACCTGGTGGCTGTGGCTGGAACACGAGTTTCGGTGCAGTGCCTCCTTGCCCAGCCCTCTGCCCTGCACAGCACTGGTGGGACCAGGCATTCCTGAACTCACATCACTGAGCACTCCCAGGTGAGTCCTCCCTCCAGAGCCCCTGTGTCACCTCTCAGAGGACCCCGAGAAGGCGCCTCCACCACTCTGACAAGCCAGCAGCTCCTCGCCAGGAAGACTCAATGAAAAGAAGTGGACGATTGCATAGCCTTGTCATCACCACCACTACATCATTCACTTCAAAATGGTGAAATGGGCAAACTCACCACAATAAAAATATATATATATACAATTATGCCTGTCTACTGTATTCTCTCCCTCTGGGACTTTTCTGTATTTACTCAAACAGGCACTTTTAATTCACGCCCCTATGAGAAGAGGCGGTTTAAATGGCGGTTGCCCGCGGTCTGATGGGGAAACGGTGTTAGGCCGAGAGAAGGAAGGAAGCAGAGCTGTCGCCCATGAGGGCACTGCAGTGTGCCATCACCCTTCTGGCTGCCGCTCACCCACTGGTGGGTTTCAGCAGGTGAGGGTGGCACCCAAGTGGTGCTTTAAATATGTTAAGATCCCACACAAGCCTCACTGTGGAGGAAGGAGATTAGCATATTTTCCTTTCCTTATGCTTATTTTTTAATACTGAATCCAATGACTTCCTCTAGACAGAGTCCAAAAAAACCTTTCTCTTGGCTGCAGCTGTCTTTGGAACTGCCACCTTAAAACCACTGGCACTGGCCCGGGGCTCACATCCACGGGCTGCAGCCCTCAGCAGATTTTTCCTCCAAGGATCACAGAGCAAGTAGTTGGATCTCTATAGTAACCATTCAAAAATGGGAAACCCTATTCTTCGCTGACGGGCTAGAACCAGGCAGAAGGCGGGCAGGATCTGGGCTGTGGTCACCATGTGCTGAGCGGCTCTGCCACTCAGCCGACCCCGCACACATGGGGCTGCACATGGCTGGCTGTCACCCAGAGGGCGGCGTCCTGTGTGCCTCCAGGGATTGGAGAGGTGGTTTCTTTCCGAATTCTCTACGGCCCTGACTACACGTTGTGAAGGTGAGCATGAAGTGAGGCAAAGAGGATCTCTCATGCCCAGCATGGCCTTTCCCCCTGGCCTCAGCTGGTCAGCAGATATGATCAGGGATCTCTTCAGGGAAGATCACTGGTTTTTTCCTGCTCCCTCTTTACTGGAAACATCCCTGTTCCTGGAGGAAATCTCTGTTTGGCAAGCTCTGCCAACAGATGCAGTGGGAAGCGTGAGGGAGGGAGGAGGAGGATGGGTATTTTCTTGGGAAGAGAGAGGCCCCCCGCTCCGGAGGAGGGGAGGGGGTGGTTCACTGACAGCCCAGACCATCCAAAGGCCAGAGTCCCCTGAGGATGTTTTGAGAAGGAAGCATGGCTTTTAAAACATTATCCATAGCAGGGAAACTCAACGAAAGCACCTGTCTGGAACTGATAGTCACTGCCAGAGAATCATCTCAGACAACCCTATCCATCAAGACAGTCAGCTTCCCTGGTGGCTCAGACAGTAAAGAATCCGCCTGCAATGAGGCAGACCCCTGGGTTTGATCACTGGGTTGGGAGAATCCCCTGGAGGAGAGCATGGCAACCCACTCCAGTATTCTTGCCTGGAGAATCCCCATGGACAGAGGAGCCTGGCAGGCTACTGCCCACAGGGTTGCAAAGAGTTGGACATGATTGAGCAACTAAGCACGTCCATCAAGAAACCTCAGGCACAGTTCCAGTACTGTTGATTCAAAAAGTAAATGAACAGCTGTTCTTGGCTCACCATCTCTTATGTGACATCTTTTGGACCAGGTGTACCTGGGGATCCAGAACTTGTCAGGTTTTAGAAAGATCACCCAGTGCCTCTCCTCCCTAGCACCCCAGGCAGTGGAGTCTGGGCCACAGCATACAATCTGATTCTTCAGCAAAACAGGGGTGCCCACAAAATCAGTAAACAGCCTTAGTGGTTTTAGAACGTCTTGGACTTTTGTGTTTTCTGAACGGTTACGGATTATGACTCTAGACTGGGGGAAGATTAGAGAATGGGGTTTGGAGAGTTCTGGAAGGTTCCTGGCCCCAGACGACAGGGCAGAGAGCGGGCTTCTTGCAGGTTCTCCCATGAACGACACTTGCCGAGGCCCTGACTGGCCCCAGCTTTACGACCACAATGCCTCCCTGCACCCGAGTCAGGGGTGGTGGGGGGCTCCAGGGTGCCGCCAGCACAGGGCTTGGGTGGCCCAGCCCCGACTTCCCAGTGCCGACACACAAAAAAACCACATGGACCGTCTCTGCCCTACGACTGACTCCATGAGAGAAGAGGTCCCAGGGAGTAAGAGAAAACCATCAGTGTGCAGACAGCCTGGGGGTGGACTGAGGCCCAGGCCGGCGGTCCCCTACCTCCACGGCCACGCTGAAGTCCACCATGGACACGCTGGTGTTGCGGTGCCAGCATACGTGCACCATGGTGTTACCGCGGTGTGGGGCCTGGCGCTCCAGTGAGGTGCGCGACGCGCTGAGGTCGTCCTCTGACTCCTGGTCGCCCGCCGCCTCCTCGGGGGACTCTGCCAGGGGTGGGGGGGGAGGCGAAAGGGGAGCTTCCATCTGCCCTCCAAGAAGGGCTGGACGGCCTTTCCCCGCCTGCTCCTGGGGGGCCTAAGGTGATGAAAAGACAGGGAGAGCCTAGGCACCCCCTGGGCAGGAAGTCACACTATAGGGCGAGGGCTTGGGCTTGGCCAAGGGGTGTCCCACCAGCCCCCCGGCCCAGGAACCCCTCACAGTATTTTCTCCACCCCCTAGACGCTGACAAGCAGCAGGGCTGGCCCAGAAAAGGGGATTTCTCTGCTCGCTCATAACTGCTCACAAACACAGACCGTAGACATTAGACGCACCAGTAAGGCGCTATTCAGTGCCTAGGACGCCCTCCGAGGGCCAGGGCGGTCCCTCTGCGTCCTGGCTAATCCGCCTGGGGCCCCGGACCTGTGTGCCCACACTTACTGTTGTCTGGGGGGCTGCTGGCCAGGAACTCGGGGGCGGGGCCGCTGCTTTTCTCAGCCAAGTCAATGGCCATCTGTATGTCTTCCACCCACTTGTCCATCTCCGGCCGAGAACTGGAGGAGAGATGGACGTCAGATTTTTTTTCAGGCCACGGGGAGGTGGGGGCGCGGGGAAAGAGGGTAGCCAGGTCAAAGGTCAGGCTCCCCGAGTTACCTGGCGGCCACCACGATGGACTGGCGCTGGCCCCGCAGGGTCAGGCAGTGGGGGACACCCCATTCCTCTTCACTTTCCTCCATCTGTAGGGCGAGTGTGGTTGTAAGTTACGGTCAAGCAGGGGGCGGGTCACACTCAGTGCATTTTCCAAGTTTCACAGAGCTCGAGGGACCAAGTCAGAAAAATCCCAATCGGGAGTGTAAGTGCAAGGTGAAAGTGCACTATCTTTTTCTCAGCAGAGCCACAGACTTCCCTCTCCCTGACCACTGAGGAGCGTTTGGGGGAGAAGCCAGAGAAAGAATCCTATGGACACTGGCTCCTTGTCTGCCTCACCCACCAAGGCTCATAGAATGTGGACGCCTGTCTACAGGACATTTCTGGGAGAAAGATGGTTTCCTGGTCTTTACTCCCCGCGCAGTGAGGATACAGCCTCTCAGGGCCTGGGGGCCAGGCAACAGGCAGTAAGACGCACGTCCTCACCACGTGGCCATGACAGCTTGCCTCTGTACCCAACTCCAGAAAGAACGGGGCGTACATCCCGCTATAGGAGGAGTGCTGTCCCAGGGCCCCTCTAGGGGAGCCCTAGCAAAGCCCAGGCTTTTCACGGAGCCCGTGATGCTCTCACTTCCTTATCAAGGCCCTCCGTCCCTTCCTTCCTCGTGGCAGTCACTGGCTGCTAGCCCGGAGGACCAGGTCCCCCAGCCCGGGCCCCAGGCGCGTACTCACGGTCATGCCATAGAGCGGGAGCTGCCCGTGGACTTTAAACTGATTCGAGGCCGTCAGCCCCCGGCTCGTGTACAGCAAGACATCGTTGAACTAGAGGAATGGGGACAAGAGCGGCTGAGACGAACGGGCCCCGTTTGAAACCAACAAGGGCAGAAATGACCGATACATTTTCAGAAAGCTGTGTGAAAACCCGCGGACCTCAGCATCTCCAGTCTGAGCAGCTCTGACTGCTCTTCCTGCCTTCCAAGTATGCCCGCTCTGGGGTGGCCGACGCCCAGTCCCGTGCCCCTTGCCGGTTCCACGGGTCCACGTGTCACCGATCGTGGTGAGGACAGACAGCCCAGCTCTCACCACTTACCAGGAAGAACATGCGCTGCTGGAGCCCCTTCCCGGAGAGCTTGCTGAGGCTGCCCAGGCGGATGAATTCCTGCAGAGAAAACACACCCACAAGTTGGCTTGGAGCCTGCAAACCTGCGTCGGCGCAGATTCAACAGCCATGTGAGATGCTTCCACCCACCGCGGTCCCTTTCACACTAAAACTCGTAGCGATCGCAGCCCCTGTTTACTGAATGCGCAGCTGTGCTGCCTCTCAGCGCCTCCCCTTCCCAGCAGCCTGCAAGGCCGAGGCTAACTTCGGCTCCAATACCAGATGGGAAGCCAGCGGTCAGAGGTCTCCGGACAGCTTCATACTGGAACCTGTCACTGTGCACTTCGCCCCCAGGCCCTGCGGGCTTCCACTGTGAGGAGGTGACCCAGGACCCGGGAGGGACACAACGGGGCACCACGGGACCAAGGATGAGAGAGACACCACAGGCGAGAACTATGAGTAGAGGGATCTTCTTCATGATTTAAACACTGGTTCTCAAAGACTAGTAACTGTTCTAGAACTAAAGAGCCACAAGCAAGGAAGAACAAAGATCCTGCAAGCAGCAACTAAGACCTGGCTTAGCTAAATAAATCAGTAAAAAATAAAAAATATTAAATTTTTTTAATACAAATTTTTAAAAAGTATTAGAAACAAAACACCCCCCCCCCCACCACCACCAAGCCCCTATGAAATAGGAGAAAGAGAAAAGGCCCCTAATATCCTTAAACTCAAGAGGCTTCCTTCTGGAACGAAATTCCACAACGTCCAGGCCTCTTGAGTTTTAACCAAATGAACCCCCAACTGCACTCCTGGAAGGACTCTTTGGGCACACAATGCCTGGGACAGAAAACACACCCCAGGGCCTGGCTCAGGCCAGACTGTGCTGGGGTCTTTTGCCTCTGAAGAAATCCTGTTTCCAGGATGTGACACCCCCATCTCAGCCTGACCTCAGCAGGAGGGCAGCAGGATTATGCCCGGAAGCTGTGTTAGGAATTAGACTGCAGGGAGTGTGAACATCAGCTGTAAATCTCAATTTTTCAAATTCCACATGTAGACCAACCTACTGGAGCCATCTTTCCACTCATCAGGTTATTTCGATAATTTTTAAAAGATAATCAACTAGCCTTGGTGTGTGGAACAGCCCACCTTAGAACTTGGCCCTCTAAGGGCCTTGTTCTTTCCCATTTCCGCCAGGGTTGACTTGAAATATTGAGGGGCCATGAAGCTGGTTGATCCACAAAAGAACATACAGATAAGGCCAGTCCTGCAGAGTGTACCCAACACCCCAGTTCTGACTTCAGCTTCATCAATAATGATTTATTAGCGCATGGTATGTGCCTGACATGTGATGGCTGCTTATATTAGGTCCATGCACAAGCCTGTAAATTCATCCCCATTTTTCAGATAAGAAAACTGAGGAGCAAAATGAATAAGAAACTTGCCCACACCGGGTCAGTTGGTGTGTGATGGAGCCCACATCTGGTGAAACAATTCTGTGCCTTGTACAGTGCTGTACAAGGGAATGCTGTGTGAAAGGGAACGCGAAAGTCGCTCAGTTGTGTCCGACTCTTTGCGACCCCAGGAACCATACAGTCCATGGAATTCTCCAGGCCAAAGTACTGGAGTGGGTGGCCTTTCCCTTCTCCAGGGGATCTTCCCAACCCAGGGATTGAACCCAGGTCTCCTGCACTGTGGGTGGATTCTTTACCAGCTGAGCCCCCAGGGAAGCCGGCTGTGCTGCATACTCAGTTACATTATATACTAAGTGTGTCTCTTCAAATGAGTGTAGGTAGGAGAAGAGGAAGGTAACATATTTACTATGTTAGTTCTGCAGATTAAGTCTCATTTGATCCATATAACCTTCTTGGACCTTTGCATAGGAATCAAATGTTTTTCTATCATAGGCATGATCCTATGCTAGTTTTAGAAATCAATCCAGTTGTTGGGTTTGTCGCCAATTACCTGTGTCCGGTATTTCTGGGTTACCTTCCATGAATTTCTGCGCTCCAAGGTTCTAATTGGTTGGCCCTGAGGAAATTTACTTTAAAGGGAAAATGGTAAGTCATGTTCAGTCAGTCAATTCCTCTCAGCTGGCCAATTAATTAATACCTGCTCTGACCCTGGCCGTAGAGTTAAATGTTCTTTTGGCGTCACTCAAAGTCAATCAGAGAGATGAGCTGTCTCAATCAAAAACTTAACCTCTTGTCCACCAAAAGGAAAACCCCCACAACTGTGGGCTGGATCCATATGATTAACACCAGGCTGTGGTCATTTGGAGAAAGAAATGGCAACTCACGCCAGTATTCTTGCCTGGAGAATCCCCATGGATAGAGGAGCCTGGCAGGCTACAGTCCATAGGGTCACAAAGAGTTGGACTGAGTGACTAATACACACACAACCTATGACAGAGAAAGTACGGTCCCCATGTTATAGAATGAAAGGAACATTCCAGTAGGTCAGACAGTCCAGTTCCGAGCCAGAAACTGAACCCAGGGCCACCTACTCCAATGCACTGCTCTTTTCACAGCACCGTGGAAACTATTTCTCAAAATAAGTTCCTTACGATGCTCTGATCGCCGTGTAACATATAATATGTTAAGTATTTTATAACATCCGAAGTTAAGAGAAAATTACACCGATTCCGCAAGGCTTTAAAGGCTTTTGCATAGATGGGTGAACACCGCATGTGATGTGCTGAGTCCTGGCAGAATTCTCTCAGCAGAAGAGAATTAAGTCCCAGCTTTAATTTCCAGCCGACAGTTACCACATAACTCTTCTGACAACGTTTTAGAGCTGATACTCTGCTCAGCTTTGGCTTCCCAACAGAAAGACCCAATACCCAAAAAGATGAGGGATATTTGTCTGAAGTTTAAGGCAGGTATATGACAGATCAAAGAAGCTAAAATAAAATGCCCTTCTGAATCTGGGTTAGGTGTAGTTTGAGGCCGGAGAGCTGGTAGAGGAAGTGCCCATGTAGAGATCTGATGAGATGGAGCAACTATTTCTAATTCCTGGTCAACGACTGTTTCCCTTTAGGAAGAGAGTTGGAAAAAGACAGGCTACTCTGTATGTTTAAAATGCCCACTGGCCTGGAGGAAGCATGCTTGATATTGAGGTCCTTTGGTGAGAATGACCTACCTGTCACGTGCATGGAGAAAGTGGAAGTGTTAAAAGTCACTCAGTTGTGTCTGACTCCTTGTGACTCCATGGACGGAGGACACCATCCATGGAGTTCTCCAAGAATACTGGAGTGGGTTGTCATTCCCTTCTCCAGGGGATCTTCCTGACCCAGGGATGAAACCTGGGTCTCCTGCATTGCAGGCGGATTCTTTACTGTTTGAGCCACCAGGGAAGCCCCATGGGGAAGTAAAGGTTAAATAGCATTAAGTGAAATGTGTCTCTCTCCCAGAACTGTGTTCTGGCTACAGTTTTAATTTCTAACTTTCCCACTTATGTGGGAATTTATAGCACACTTTCATGCACTAACTTCTCTGCTTTCTATTGCCCCTTCACCCAATTATTATTTTTGTGTGGGGGCCACACCACAAGGCATGTGGGATCCCTCCCCAACCGGGGATCAAGCCTGTGCCCCCTGTAGTGGAAGCATGGGGTCTGAACTAACCCCTGGACCACCAGGGAAATCCTTTACCCAATTCTTTAAAAAATTTTCCTTTTCTTCCATCTTCATTTACCTAATTTTTTTTTAAAACAAGCAATCTCAAAGCCTCTCAGAATATGGTGGGGGGAAAAGTATATAAGCATATCAACCAATAAGGAGAAAAAGCAGAATATGAGGTTGAAGGATTCACTTCTCTTCTGACCCAAAATTTCTGAATTGCCACTGTAATATTCAAGGCATTTTTCCAGTTGTCTCTCCATCGAGGGAAGAAAGCCACTTCCGAAGGAGCATATTTTAATTTTGGGACGTCCATATTCAAAAGGCTCCAATGTAAGTCACTGCAAGTCTTTCTTGGGGTTTGCCAGGTGGCGCTAGTGGTAAAGAACATGGCTGCCAATGCAGGAGACATAAAAAGACACAGGTTTGATCCCTGGGTCGGGAAGATCCCCTGGAGCAGGACGTTGCAACCCACTCCAGTATTCTTGCCTGGAAAACCCCCTGGACAGAGGCACCTGGTGGGCTGTAGTCCATGGGGTTGCAAAGAGTTGGACACGACGAAAGTGACTTAGCACACACAAATCTTTCTGGCTCCACCTCCAGAGCATACAGAGAGAACTTACCCTTCCTGGGATCACAAGATTGTCAACGCCAATCAAATCTTTCTTGAGTTCATGCAGCTTCTGGAAATTCTCCATCTTGATCATTGTACCGTGAAGCTGCGCCACCATTTCCGTGATCTCTGCCAAAGCAGCTGAGGAGGGAAACAGACACAAAAACTGCAGCATTCACAGCAGACAGGGGTCATTTCCCCCACATCTTGGAGCTTAATTCTCCAGGGTAATATCCTCTGGTAGCTGAACTATCTTAGAAGCCTTCCTTCCAGGGAAGACACCGCTATTTCTGAGTGATAATAAAAACTGAGTGATTTACTTTAAGTATTGATTTGCTTGCTTTAGTTTCCCACAAACCATCTTGAAAATGTCAATGCCCCCTTCATAGCTCGGTGGTGGACAGCTGTCCTTCAGTTAAAATTACTTGTTGGCATAAAGGGGCAGCAGCGAGGGTATAAGAGTGCCTGGAATTTTGTCCCCAGGGCAGAGATTTTTTCCCCTCCCTGTTAGCTGAAAGGAACAGAGTAGAGTGAGCAAACAGAAAAGTCCTGGGCGAAGGAGAGATCTTTCTGGCAAAGCGTCCAACTGATGGTGTAACACTCAGGCAACAAACATTCCAGCAGGGCCTGGTTTTACCTTCTGTACTCATTTACAGTGTTTACCAAGATGGCTGCAAAGAAAAACTGCAACTATATTTTCCAATATTGGGCACGTCTCCCCCACACTGATGGGCATTCAGGGTTGAGGCCTCGAGGGTCAGGCACAGACTTGAGCCTTAGAGGAGGAGGAGGATTCTGCCAGGGAAAGGACCAGGAGGTGGGGGTGTCCAAGCGGAAGGAATAGAACATGCCAAGGCATGAGGCTGCATGGTTCGTTTTAAAGACTGCTGTCTAAAGCAAGTCAAAACCTCGTCTCGAGCCATTTCTCTTCTTGTTGCATCAATTACCAATGTCTTCATTGGCGGTGGTACTGGTGGTTTAGTCACTAAGTTGTGTCTGACTCTTGCAACCCCATGGACTGTGGCCCGCCAGGCTCCTCTGTCCTTGGGATTCTCCAGGCAGGAATACTGGAGTGGGTTGCCATTTCCTTCTCCAGGGAATCTTCCTGACCCAGGGATCGAACCCAGGTCTCTTGCACTGCAGGCAGATTCTTTACCATCTGAGCTACCAGGGAACCGTGTCTGCATTACTCTACGAAATCTTCCCTTGGGTTGCCTTACTGAAAACCAAGATTAAATTTACATACTTTAGGCAAGAGACACATATCGTGACATAATGACGGGTATGCAAAGTCTCATAATCTGTCAAGAGCCACCTGGAGAGGGTGCACTGCGTACAGACTGGCTGCAGAGTGTCCTGGCCCCCAGGGGCTACCAGTTCAGGCCAGGGAGCGCAGACAGTAACAGGCCGCAAACAACAGGAGAAGAGGATGTAAGTTCAAAACGACGCTGCATGGCACAGTGGGAAAAGCACGGTCCAGAGTGTCATCTCCCATCTTTGGCCAGCTGAGCAGTGCTCACAAATCCTTTACCCCCTCTGAAGCCCATTTTCTTATCTATAAAATAGGATAACCACCCTTCTCTCATGGGATTGTTGAAGAAGTAAAGGTGTTAATGTAAGAAAGATACCTGGCAGAGTACCTGGCCCAGGTGCTGAGTGAGAGACAGTGAGTAATATCATCATCATTAGCGGGTAGGGAAGGATGGTCAAGAATGTGGGTTCTGGGTTTAGGTCACCAGTCGTTTACTTTGCAGCTGTGTGACTCTGGGAAGGTTCCTTAACCTCTCTGATCTCAGCAGTCCCTATACGTAAAATGAGCTCACCATTATCTTATTGGCATTTCTCGAAGACTGAGAGCTGATCCACCTGAAACGTTCAGTGTGGTGACCTCACGAATGCCCTGCAGCAAGGAGCAGTAGCCTTTATTACCAGCCATTTCCGGTGGCCCAACCAAGGGGAAAGTGATGAGCTTCTACCATGTAGGTGAATGGAAGCTTTTTGGAAGGGACTGACTCTAAGTGGAGCTTCTCCAGGGTTCTTTGCATTAACCAGCCAGGATAGAAGGAGAAAATGCAGGCAAAGGGATGGAGAAGAGAAGCGAATCCCTGCCTTCCTGACAGGACAGACCAAGAGGGAACGGAAAATATCGGACCAGGTCCCACAGAGCGTGTCTGCCCGGCTTGGGACACAATCCAGAGACCTCCGCCTCCCCGCACCGACACACACCCCCGCTCACCTCGGCAGTCCCTGAAGTCGCTGTGGCTGGGCGGGTAGTGTTTGCACAGTCGCTCCAGGACCTGCTTGTAGTGCATGAGCCGGTGCAGCGGGCGCAGGAGGAAGGTGTTGAGCGGCAGGTAGCACACCTTCTGCAGCTCAAAGTCTCGGCACAGGCTCTCCAGCCGCCGGGAGCCCCGGATGCCGGTCTCCAGCGCCTCCAGTGCCTCGCTGTGCTTCCACAAGTGAGCAGCCAGTTGCTGGTGGGGAAGACATGGGAGGGGGCGGGGCCAGGGAGAGGGGCGGAGTCGGGCTCAGCCACGTGGTCCATCCGCGCTTGACTCTCCCAAGGCATCACCTTTGCTTTCATTATCTCATCCCACTTGTTCAATCTCATGCTTTTAATATTTCAATATTTAAGTTCTCAAGATGAAATAAAAAAAGCTCTATAAAAGCACAGAGCAGTTTCAAATACGCAGGGATCATAAAATATTTGATATGTATACGGAACACTAGAGATGTAAGTGTCCTTTTAAAACAAGACTGGTGAAACTCAGGGGAAATAATAAATGAATGGGAGTGCCTTCAGGGGGCTTGGGGTTTTCTCCTAAATGTCCAAAAGAATGATAAAGAGGCCAGGGCCACTCAATAAACGTCACATAGTGAAAAGTACACATTTCTGTTTGGCTCCCTCTCCTTCGCTTGTACAATAACTGAGCATCTGTCGTGAGACAGCTGCTCTGAATTCTGGGGAGTGGATGGGAGTGATGAGCCTCGGTCCTTCTCTCCTGGGGTCTGGCCGAGATGCTTTGCTTGGGCAAACTTTTGTCAGGCTCATGAACCTTCTGCCAGGCCGGGCTGTACACTTCCTTGTACCATCCAGTTTTAGAATCCTGTTATAAGTCAGTTCAACCAGAACCCTCCACCCTGGGTATCTGGTCCCCCTTGACATTGGGGGGGGGTCTCCATCTGCCACTGCCCGCCAGATGATGTCTTCACCTAAGAATCCTATTAAATGGGTTCTGCTAGAATTCCCCCTCAGGACCCTGATGTTTCCTCCTAGTATGTTTTCACCCTCTGAGCCTGGCCCTGATCCTTGGCTGTAGATTCCCGCTGCACTGAGAGCTGATTCCAGTCTCTCTCCCATTGTAAAAGCCCCCTGCAGTGTCCCCGCACCTACTGCAAAAGTCCAGAACAAAGTCTGCTCTACCATCCTTAATGACTGTTGCTGAGTATCGTTTTCCTTTAACGGGCAGTGGTGGAGGCAGCCGCAGGGTGAGAAGTCTGAGAGAGCATTCCAGAAGGCGTTAATTCCTCCTGGCGGCTGTTGTCCTTTCCTCCCCCTCATCCCCAAAGCAGGCTCACTGTCTGTGAGCTGATTCCCAGAACATCTGGGTTCCCAATCCTGGCATCTCCATTCCCACTGCCCACAAAGAGCTGGAAATCCAGGAGTCCAGACATCAACCCCCCCACTCCCCCCACCCTACGGCAACTGAGGCTGCCCCCCGATCCTCGCACCCCAGGATGGGCGCTGCCACCTGTTACTCAAGACAGAAAAACCGGGAGAAGATCCCAGATGCCCTCAGGTTTTGAGTCCTTCACCAAGACCTACCAATTCTACCTCCTGCAAACAGCAAGCCTGTTCCTGGCTTCGCCGGGTGGTCACCGCCCCTGTTCTGGCCACTGCCAGGGTGTCTCCATCGGGGTCTCTGCCTCACTTCTGCCCCCTGACTTTCGAGTGGCTCCAAATGGAACTTCCACCAATGCAATTGAGCACACTGCCTCCTGCTTGGGATATCTCAAGAAGTCCCACCACCTCAGGACAACCTCTAGAGTCTGCATGGGGCCTGATCAGTGATCTCTCCTGCCCTTCCACTGTGGCTTCTTGCTACTTACTCCGGGCACCTACTGAACAACCTGCCCTTGAATGTGCCGGGCTCTGGCACCCAGAGCCACGGCACGGGGCACTCTGCTCCTAAGGACCCCCTTCAGGCTCAGCTCTGAGTCTTTCCCTGCTCTCCAGGCCGAGTTAGTGACTCCTCCTCCTCCTGGACTTCCTGTCCCCCCGTCACGTGGTCTCCCTGTTGAGTTTACTTGGTGATTTAAAAAATATAAATATATAGATTCATGCGTGCTGTGCTGAGTTGCTTCAGTCGTGTCCGACTCTTTGTGACCCCATAGACTGTAGCCCTCCAGGCTCCTCTATCCATGGGATTCTCCAGGCAAGAATACTTGAGTGAGTTGCCATTTCCTCCCTCCAGGGGATCTTCCCAACCCAGGGATCAAACCTGCATCTCCTGCATTGCAGGTGGATTCTTTACTGATGAGCCACCAGGGAAGCCCCATATAGATTCACAGGAAGTTGCAAAGGCAAGTGCAGAGGGTGTTACGCATCCTTTCCCCGGCCTCCCCTCCTGCTCACATCTTGTCTAACTACAGCACTGGAGCCCAACCAGGATGCTGACGCTGGGACAGTCCAGCGTTCATTCAGCCGGTTATACACACCCTCAGCTTGCGTGTGTGTGTATGTCAGTGTGTGCATGGGCGTGCGTGCATGTAGCTCTGTGCAGTGTTTGCACACGTGCAATCCCTTTTTTTGAGAGTGTCCATCCCATCACTACATACTCTGGGCCCGATACACACAGTCAGCGCCTCCAGGAGGCCCGCTGCCCGCCTGCAGTAATGAGTAATGAACCACTGCAGGCATCCCGCTCAGGCAGGGATCTTGCAAAGCCCTGAGTGCCTGGAGAGGTGGCTGCAAGGTCCATGGAGCACAGATTAGAATATGAAGGGTGGGGTGGGGTGGGGTGGGTGGAGGGGGAAAGGGATCTGGCAAAACTGTCCAGGGAAGGCTGTAAGAGTCTGGACTGTATTCTCTAAATCACAGAGAGACAAGGCGGGTTTGGAGCCTCATCAGGGTGGCCGTGATGTAAATAGTGGCTGGGGAGGATAAGAGGTAGCCGGGGAGTCACGGGGAAGAGAACGGAGAGCCAGAGGGAGGGAAGCCCTAGGAAATGAACAAGGAGAGGGGGCAGGAGGTGACCGGGCCTGGGGAGGAAGGTCACTGCCCAGACGACAGGGGAAGGGTCCAGCTGCAAGGCAAGGGCCACCCCTGCGTGTGTGGACCGTGAAATGCTGATGCTGCCAGTATAACATTTCAGCCCGGGTGAGAGATCACCACCTGGGTGCCTCTGACTTTTAGGCGGGATTGGAGCCCTGGCCGGCTCGCTTATCCCATCTGGAGGGTCTGGGGCCAAAAGCCAGTGATGTCCCCAGCCCTGCTGAACATCTGCACATGTGCAGATGGACGCTCGGGTAGGGGGATGGGCAGGAAAGACTGCAAGCTGGAGCCTGTGTGAAGCACTGCGGACAAAAGTGCCAATGTTGGCACTTCTCTAGATCCTTCGGCCATTCCCCTCCATGCTATATAAAAATTCCCTATAACCGACAATAACAGCCACAATAAAAAATAAAAATAAAAGAAAAACCAATTTCTCTAAAACGCTGCCAGAGTCTAAGCTTCCCCATCTATTTTTATTTTGTTTGCACAGAGTTCCTCGCCATAAACGCTTGTGGCGTTGGCACAGTAATTAAAATGCCAGCACAGCCAAGGAAGCCGACTAAATGCAAAAATGCCAGCTCACTAGACGGAGGGGGAAGAATTGCCCTGGGCAGAAATCAGGTCTATTTTCAGGAGGTTTTAGGTGCTAGGTGACCGGAGAAGAGCGTGGATGTCTAAGCAACGGCATCCTTCCGTGGGAGGGTCGCAAGGGGAGCTGGTAAACAGGGAGAAATCTGGGGCTATCCCAAGGGGTGGGACACTTTCAAACCTCAACAATAACTGTAACTCTACAAATGATTTAGACATTGTAGGCTCTCAGCTAGTATGGATGGATGGTAGATATAGACAGACGGAAGGATGGTTGGGTGGACTGAAATGGTGATGGGACAAGCAACCTGTCTTCTTCAGGGGGTAAAGAATTCGCCAGCAATGCACGAGACGCAGGTTTGATCCCTCGGTTGGGAAGAACCCCTGGAGAAGGAAATGGCAACCCATTCCAGTATTCTTGCCTGGGAAATCCCATGGACAGAGGCTGCAGAGTCAGACATGACTTAGAGATTAAACAACAAGCTTAGTTATTAGTTAAGGTTGTTAGACAGGCTTCAGAGGTTGAGATACAGGAAGATTGCTTTAAAATGTTAACTACAAATGTATTTAGGCTTCCCTGGCGGCTCAGGCAGTAGAGAATCCACCTGTAATGCAGGATATCCCAGGTTTGATCCCTGGGTTGGGAAGATCCCCTGGAGAAAGGAATGAATGTTGTTGTTCAGTCACTCAGTCGTGTCGGACCCATGGACGCAGACTTTGCGGCCCCCTGGACTGCAGCACTCCAGGCTTCCCTGTCCTTCACTATCTCCTGGAGCTTGCTTAAACTCATGTCCATCGAGTCGGTGATGCCATCCAACCATCTCATCCTCTGTCTCCCCCTTCTCCTCTTGCCCTCAATCTCTCCCAGCATCAGGGTCTTTTCAAATGAGTCAGCTCTTTGCATCAAGTAGCCAAAGCACTGGAGCTTCAACTTCAGCATCAGTCCTTCCAATGCATATTCAGGGTTGATTTGGCTACCTACCCCAGTATTCTTGCCTGGAGAATTCCATGGACAGAGGAGCCTGGTGGGCTACAGTCCACGGGGTTGCAGAGTCAGACACAACTGAGTGACTAACACACACGCAGAGACGTATTCATATTTGAAAGATAATTTGTCTGAGTTAAAACATTCCATTTTTAAAGGAATTACTAATGGATTCGAACGAAAGGCAAAAATGAAATTTCAGACCTAAGAGGTGGGAAGATTTCAAACAAGAGGCAGACTACTGGCTCACTCTGTCCCGACATTCTGGGAGACTTTCATTCTTTGGTGTCACTTAGATATCACTTAATGGTCAAAAACATATTTACCTTAAAAACTGACTGAAAGTCACAGAACTGCCTGGAATTCCTACATAGCTCTGATTCCAGTATTTCTGTCCAAGAAGCCAAAACAACTGACTTCCAGTGAAATGCTCAGTCAACCCTTGTTTTGTCTACACAGCTTTTTTCAAAGGACTCATGGAGAATACCTGTTGTTCGGAGAAGGCAATGGCAAGCCACTCCAGTACTCTTGCCTAGAAAATCCCATGGACAGAGGAGCCTGGTAGGCTGCAGTCCGTGGGGTTGCTAAGGGTCGGACACGACCGAGCGACTTCACTTTCACTTTTCACTTTCACACATTGGAGAAGGAAATGGCAACCCACTCCAGTGTTCTTGCCTGGAGAATCCCAGGGACAGGGGAGCCTGGCGGGCTTCCGTCTATGGGGTCACACAGAGTCGGACACGACTGAAGTGACTTAGCAGCAGCTGGTTACAACACAGAGATTTGGAAAAGTACTGAAAATACGTTCCCCAGAATGACTGGATTTTCTTTTATGCCACCAAATAAAATTATCCAGAGGAGGCAGGAGCTCCCCCAAGGCTGTGCTATATGCAGATGCGAATCACAGGCGGGGATCACAGTCCTAGTTATCTTCCCGGGGAGCCCCACCCCCAGCAGCTTACCTTCATCCCCTGAATGTTCTTCAGCATCACGTCTCCGATTCTTTGGTAATCTCCTCTGATGTGGGCATTCGAGCGGCCTTCCCTGGGAGCAAAGGGTTGGAAACCAAAGTGTTAGCAGTGAAAACATGACCGGATCAACGCGCCAGCCCCAGATGACAAACCATCAGCCTTCAGGTCTTCCAATCCGCTAAGCTATCTGTACTTTCCTTTCTCTGTATCACAGGACATCAGCGCTAGAAGGAGACTTCAAAATGACCCTAGTCCTTCTGCAGACAAAGAAGTCCACTTGTGCTCTGAAAGCGGCAGGGAAGAGCCACTTCCTGTTCACTTTAATTTGATCTCATTTTTCATTTCTTTTTCCATCCACGCTTGGGTGATTTTCTCAGCGTTAGAACAACGAGGAGATGACTTGCAGGAACAAGCCCATGAAACTGATTGTTTCTCACAGACAGGGACTAACAGACACTTGTAAGAAGCCAGGCTTAGCCTCAAAAATCAAGGTTTCTGCTCCCAAGAGTCCTTACCTGAGGCAGACAAAGGGCTGTGTGAAAAGCCCTTGGCAAGAGAAAAATATAATTGAGGGAGTGCAGGAGATCCCCTTACAGAGGTGGGTATGTGAAGAACAACCCAAAACAGGGCAGGATGGGGCTCCAGGTATTGAGATGGGTCAGGGGTCCCCTGGACATGCTGGGTGGTGGATGACAAAGATATGGGTGTTTTGAATGGAGCATTTGGGTAGATATTAATTTCTCTTTGGCTCTAGGCTGTATCCAACATTGATAATCTAGGGGCTTAAACAGCAGTGAGTAAAGCAATATTATTAATAATGGCAGCTTCGGTTCCTGACCCCTGACCACCGTGCTGAGCATATTATAGCACTGACCAGTCACTGAATCCTCTTGGCAGCCTTGTGACCAGGTACCACCATCACCCCCCTTTAAATGAAAGCTTCTATAAAACAAAAGGAGCGAGGGTACCCACGATGTTCCCAGCCCCTGCCGGGGTCTTTCTCTTTTTTAATTAATATTTATTGGAATATAGCTGCTTTACAATGCTGTGTTAGTTTCTACTGCACACCACAGTAAATCAGTTACATGTAGAAACATATCCCCTCTTTTTTTTTTTTTTTTGGACTTCCTTCCCATTTAGGTCACCACACAGCACTGACCAGAGTTCCCTGTGCTCTGCAGTAGGTTCTTAGTGGTCACCTATTTCATACCCAGCAGTGGGTATATGTCAGCCCCAGTGTCCCAGTTCACCCCACCCTCTCTCTCTCCGCCCTGGCGTCCATACACTTGTTCGCTGCGTCTGTGTCTCTTTCTGCTTTACCAATAAGTTCATCTGTATCGTTTTTCTAGAAGGGCTGTCCTCTCGTTAACCTTTTCCATTCTTTTCCACCCCGATGCAGAATTCCTCAATCCTTCTGCTTCCTCTTAGCTGCCAAAGCAAACAGGCTGGCCGATGGCCTTAATGACATGCACGTCTCTTCTGATGAAAGTACGGATTCTCTTCTCGCCACTGCCTGAACTGGTTCTGTGCAACCTTGCCGCTGACCTCTGAGTCACCTACTCCGTTACTCCGGCTCCTGGTCACCCACTCGCGGCTGGCTGGTCCCAAACGCCCTGGCCCTGCTCTCTGGCTTCTGGAAGCCTCCTCTCCAGCCCACATCCTCAGTCCTGTGTGCCAAGCCCGCCTCTTCAGGCCATTCCTAATCCGTTTCTGTGTTTTGAGAACCCATCCCTGGCTATCTTCTCTCTCTTCATTTCTACCTCTCCCTAAGCAAGCCTCTCTAGTCTCCATGGTTTCAACTCACGAGGCCACATCTACGACCTCAATGAGCTATGTAGTTACTGACCCAGGCCCTGTATTTTATGACTTTCAGAGGTCACTGCCCGAGTGACCTCACGGTGGTGGATATAAAGATGCCACAGTATATGTGGTGGCTTAGTCACTCAGTTGTGTCCAACTCTTGCGAGCCCATGGACTGTAGCCCGCCAGGCTCCCCTGTCCATGGGGATGCTCCTGGCAAGGATATTGGAGCGGGTTGCCATTTCCTCCTCCAGGGGATCTTCCTGACCCAGGAATCAAACCCACGAATCTGCACTGCAGGCAGATTCTTTACCAACTAAGCTCCAAGGGATGCCACCTCATAAGAATCTCAGATTCAAGAGATTCTGCACAGAGGTATTTATCTTGCTTCCAAAATCTCATCTCCTTCCTCCATTTCGTTCCTTAATGAAGCAAATGTCCTGCCTTAAGCCTCAAGCCAGGAGCCTCAGTTATCCACACTGGTCTGCCTCCCTCATCCCCATCCATCGGGTCACTCTCCCTCAAAGAGCAGTCTCGGTGGAGAATGCGCCAGCGTCTGCCTTAGACTAGACTCCCCTGGTGGCTCAGATGGTAAATAATCTGCCTGCTAATGCAGGAGACCCAGGTTCGATCCTGGACAAGGAAGATCCCTTGGAGAAGAGAATGGCTACCCACTCCAGTATTCTTGCTTGTTGAATCCCACGGACAGAGGAGCCTGGCGGGCTACAGTCCATGGAGTTGTTGGACACGACTGAGCAGCTAACACTTTCCCTTCCCCTCCTGAGACAGCATTCAACTCTCTGTTCATGATCAGAAATTACTCCACCCCATCAGCTCCAGGGGTGTGGTATTTTTGGCAAATGGGTTCTTAATTGGGTCACAACAAAGATATTTATCATTTGGCTATTCTGTGGATCCTGTGTGAGTGTGTGGGTGCAGTTGTGAATTTACAGGTTGCTGCTTCTCCTTACACACTTCAGGCAGGAAGGAGCTCCTGCCAGAAACGGAAGCTTCCTGCTGTTCAGAACCACCCAACCTCACACCTTCAGCATCACAGGGAAGCTCTCTTAGGAGTTGGGAAATTCTCCTTCCCTCCCCACCACATCTGAACCACCAAGGAGGACCGAATTACTGAGCTATAACAGCCTGGTTTCAATAAAAAGAGGGAAGGCACAATTTATGCTTGATTTACAGGTATGCAGCTATCATCTCAGAACCTAAATCTCTGACCCCAAACTTCAAAATGGGCATGCCACTTGACAACGCGCATGAGACAGGTCTTCAGTTCACCCAAAGGACATCATCTAGATATTTTAGTGAGGATGCTCTGGACTGGGCGGGGGGAGAATTGGGGGTCTCGGCTCCCACTGGTACTGAACAATCTTCTGTCTCTCACAGAGAGCATCCTGACCCATGGGAAACCAGGAGCAGCGGAGCAGGCAGGGAGGAGAGGCAGGGAGTGGTGATGGAGGCCAAGCTGGATTGACGTCACTTCCTTTCTTCCTTTGCCAACTCTTTACTAAAAGAGAAGTGCACTGATGTTAAAACCCCAGACGCAAGGGGGACCTTCCTTCCGGCTTCGGCTGGCCGGCAGAACCTTATCTGTTCCCCTCAGTTTTCAGAGTCTTTGTTGCATTTGGGAAACTGCTCTGGGACAGCATCACGGATCCTCTGTGCCCAGTCAATCCACCGAGTCGGGGCAGACTGAGGCCACGCGGTGAAACTAGGCTGGCACGCAGCAGGGGCCAGCCTTCCTTGGTCCCAGAACACGGAGTCAGCCCTTGGGAGAGGGGACGGGACCTGCGTTCCTACTGCTCCATGGAGAATTACCGTCATGCTCATGCTTCCCTTACACGTCAACGCCAGCAAACCCTCAAGTCCAGTGTACTGGCCTTACTGTAAAGAGCTAAAAGGTCACTTTATTATGGAGAACATGGAAAAGTAATTACAACTCTTCCGGAACAGCCTCTGGAAGTTAACCTCACAAGAAAAGGGTCCTTGTTGGGAAGATGGGGCCGCATATTCACTGTCTGGGTAATTACTGCACGACGATGCAGCGGAAAATTCTTTTGACAATTTCACGCTGGAAACCCATGTACCAAGAAGCCTCCCAGATGCTGAATTCTGACCTGTGCACCATGATTAACGTGCTCCAGGGCACAACTATGTGTTATCTCATCTCAGCACAAGGTTGCACACACACACACACACGTGCGCAGAATCTGACTCTTCCAGACCCTCTGTAAACATTTCATTCACCACTACAGACAGACCAAGGCTCCGCCCTTTCCTCCCTCTCACAACAAAGCAAAGAATCAGCTCATTAGATTAAAACATAAAAGCAAAACCACACAGCTTGGAGCTAAAAGGGCTGACTTTTCCAACTCAGCGCTGGGTCAGGGGGCTCTCTGACTCCAAGAAAATAGATTTAACTTTGTGAATTTTTAGGCCTCGTTTGCAAAACAAACAAACATCATGCCCTCATTCTTACTGTTCCTTGTGGTTCCTATGATTCTAAGTGGGGGCGGGGGAGAGGCTGTAATTATGTCTGTGTATGTGAGGCCTGGCGTGCTGTGATTCATGGAGTCGCGGAGAGTCGGACACGACTGAGCGACTGAACTGAACTGAACTGAACTGAATGTGTATCCGTGCTGTTATTGTGCTAAGTTGCTTCAGTCGTGTCTGACTCCTTGCAACGCTATGAACTGTAGCCCGCCAGGCGTCTCTCTCCATGGGATTTTCCCGGCAAGAATACTGGAGTGGGTTGTCACGCCCGCCTCCAGGGGACTTCTTGCTCTGGCAGGTGGGTTCTTTATCTCGAGTGCCACCTGGGAAGCTATGCATCTATGTATCTGCCTGTCTATGTGTATCTGTGTAAATAAAAGAACATGTGAGTGAGCAAAGGAGTAAAGAGAAACCTTCCACTAATATGCAGGGTAGGAAGGGCAGCTGGGCTCAAAAAGCAACAAATTAGCCAGAGTAATAGATTTCATCTGTGTGTGTGTATATATATTAGCTCCATGTAATAGATGTGGATTTCAATATTCTTTGATGAATTTCAATAGCCTTTGAAATCCCTGGAGAGGAAACCTCATGAATATGAACGTTAATTCACATTGCCACTTGCAGGGAAGGCATTTGTGAGGCATTCTTGCTGGGCTGGGGTACACTATTTCCCCCCAGTAGTGACAGGGACATGGCCACCCTGTCCTCTGGCTCAGGTGGACACGGCAGCCTCAAGTCCTCAGCTACCTTGTTCTTGTCAGCTATGAATACATTATAGATTTGCCTGAAGCTATAGCTTTTCTTCTTCCAAGTTTACCAGGTCCAGTTTAATACGAGGCACAAGAGTTACAGCCCACTCACAAGCAGGCTTGATAGCACCAGATGAGACCTGGGTTTGGTTGTTGACGGCCATGTATTAAAACACAGCGCAGCAGAAGGGCACTTTCAAACTCATCAGTGGCCTAAGTGTGTTCCAGCAGAAATTCACCTGCAATTGGAAAAATCATTTCCATTTTTCTAAACAAACAAAAAGGTAGCTTGCTCTTAAAGCACAGTGGGCTATATAGACAGGAATAAGGCAGACAATTCAAGAAAAATAGCTCCTCGTATGCCTGAGAACAGGCAATTTTACTCCTGTGTTAAAAGGAAACAATTACCAACCACCACTGGCTCCCTAGAGGGACAGAGGGAAGCTGAATCTGGGCAGGATACAGGGGGAAGATCCCAGCGTCCTTAAAGTGTTTTTCTTGCCTTTGAAACAAAGATGAAATTTTAAATAAATTTATACAAAGAAGTGTACATGCACTGACCCCCACGGTATACCCACGATCCATATCTTGCCCTAACTTCCTTCCACCATGTATTCTTCCAAGCTTTTTTCCAGGTAGATCACACTGCCTTGTCTCCAGTGAGTTTCATGGTTTAATTTGAAAGCAATGATTTTAAACCCTTTTTGCACAGCCTTCTTTTAAAAACCAGTGAAAATATTTTCAAACAAAAGCTTTTACACAAGAGAAGCAGAACTGCCTGAAGCAGGGAGCAGAGGGCTCAGGTGGCCTGTCCTTGAGTTGATGGCCTGTCCTTGATTCTTGCGTTTTGAATACAACCTCAATGACTCTGGACAGCTTCCCTGGTGGGAAGCACTAACGGTATTTATTTTTAATATTAACATGTTGCAGACTTTGCATGTGAATACAGATTTTCTAAGTGTAAAAGCACGGTCCATCATCATTTGCCAGGCACCCTTCTGCTTTGGGCCTTTGAAACACAACAACAAACTAAATAATCTTTACGATTTACCCCAGAGGAAACCAAGAACTATTGCGTGGTGGGCCCTGTGTTTGGTGTAATGAGTACTTGAATTCTTTTTAATACAATTTTTAAAGGTTACAACCCACTTACAGTTATTACAAGATATTGGCTCCATTTCCCATATTGTACAAGATATTCCTGTAGCCTATCTTATACCCAATAGTTCGCACCTCCCAATGCTGTGAAAAAGAACTTTCTATGATGATGGAAATGTGTTTTACGTCTGCTGTCCTAAACGCAGCCACTAGCCACGTGGGTCTAACAGCCCTTGAAATGTGGCTCGTGTTACTGAGAAACTGAATTTTTAAATTATTTTAAACTGCTCCAAGTAGCTAGTGGCTACCATATGGCACTTTCGATGTCTTTGCTTATCCTTATCTTATATTGTTTTCTACTTGTTAACTGTCTCAAAATCTCTGTGGAAGATGAGGCATAAAAGGATTTAAGTGAAATGAAGTAAAGTGAAAGTCACTCAGTCATGTCCAACTCTTTGTGACCTCATGGGCTGTCCATGGAATTCTCCAGGCCAGAATACTGGGGTGGGTAGCCTTTCCCTTCTCCAGGAGATCTTCCCAACACAGGAACTCAACCCAGGTCTCCGGCACTGCAGGCGGATTCTTTACCAGCTGAGCCACAAGGGAAATCCAAGAACACTGGAGTGGGTAGCCTATCCCTTCTCCAGGGAATATTCATGACCCAGGAATGGAACCGGGGACTCCTGCACTGCACGCAGATTTCTCCTGATAACTGAGTTATCAGGGAAGCCCTAAATAAAAATGAGCCTTAACAAGAGTTGCGATGCAGTTTACCAATGAGAAACCATTCATTTGTTCTAACAGGCACACGTCACCTGGAGTTCCACCCTAGACTCTGAGACCCAGAAGCAGGTCTGCCTGGAGGAAACTTGCACATCAGGAGCTGAGATTCCAGGTGAACCAGGATGGGCGGGTGACACAGAAAAGTTAGTAAATGTCTTGGGAATTCAGAGACGGAAAGATGGAGGTTGGTGGGGAGGAGGGAGGGAGGAGGAGTCATAGCTTACTGAGCTGGGCTAAGTCAATTTTACAGGTGGAAAATCAATGCAGTTAATTGACCTTGCTGGATTCGAGAGTGACTTGGGGATTTCTGACATGCAGGGTCGACACTCTAACTTCCTGCTCAGGATAAAAAACTCATTGCGGCTGGAGCTGCAGGAGCATGTCAAGCCTGCGAGACAGTGGGATCCCTTGTCACACGAGAACGTTCGTTCCATGAGACAAGGCACCACAGCTGATTTTACTCTAAATGAGCAAAGTTGTCATTGCTGGTGGTAAACGCACTATGGTGATGACAGGAGCAGGCGCAGGAAAGAATCAATCCAACCATGAACAAGTGTGTGAGGCCGGAATAATTCCCCCATGAAATAATTACAGGGCTTCTCCGCAGTCAACCTTTACAAATATTTTGATCTTGGGTGACAACAAAAATAATATGGAAATCAGATCCTTTCCTTTATGTGGATGTGGGAAACAGTCCACAGACATCCACTTCGGGGGGAACAAAGCTTTCATGTCACATAAACGACCTGCTTGGCAGAGTCAGCCAGCGCTTCATGGTGTGACAGGAACTACTTGCCACTGGCAACCTCTCAGAAGGATGGTGGCCAGGGTCTGGTCTGTCCTCGGGGATCTAGAGATGAAGTGTGGGGAGGCGGACACTCAGGGTTGAGAAGGGGCGGAGGGGCGTGTCCATGTGTGTGGCAGATGAGTGAGCTCCTGACTCAACCAACCACAAGAGGATGCTGCGAGAAACTGCCCTGCTGGAGGGTGAGCGAGCTACCTTTGGGGGTGGTGGCCACAGAACGAGGAAAATGAACAGTGTCTCTTCCTGCCCTGTTTGCGGGAGCCGGTGCACATCAAGCTCATGACAACAGGCTGTCCGGTCACCTGGCTCCTGATGACCCCAAGTTCAAGCACAGGCCAGAGAAGACATGGAGTTTACCTCGGGATGAAAGTGACCAGCCGGGATCATCGCCCACCACCCTCCTCACTGGGTCACCGAAGAAAGGTGAGAAAAAAAAAGCCTGTTTTTACTTTCCCACCTGTTTAAACCGAAGCCCACGGACCTCAGAGTGGTAGGGCAGTTAAGGGAAATAACAACAGGAGTTGAAAAGTGCCTCCAAGAATGAGGAAGCTGTTGAGAAGTGAAACTTTGCATTGTGAGGTCTGCCTTCAGGTGGAAAGGCACCTGGACAGGTAAGCCCCACCCATGCCAGCTGCATTCTGAATCCCTAAGCTCTGCTGGGAGTAAAATGATACTCTTAGGTACCATTTTAGCTTCAAACTAAGGTCTTAACATTCAACTTAACGTCTCAAGGCCTGTCTGCAAATGCTGACTGGGTCAGAATGGAGGCAGTTCAATCAGCCAACACACCTGTCATGTAAGGCTCACCTGCCCACCTCTGTGAGGTTCCAATGAGCTAATTCAGGAAAGCCCTTGGCAGCGCCCACAGAGAACCCACAGGCATGGTAACCTTCGTGTGCGAAGCACTGTTTTGAAGTCTCTTGTCTTCTTCTGCATCGGATTCCCTATGATTTTGTTTTTTCTATTTTTAAAAAATTGTGGCGAGATAAAGACTGTCGGCAAAGAGACATCCCTTTGCCAACAAAGGTCTGAACGGTCATAGTTTTTCCAGTAGTCATGTACCGATGGGAGAGCTGGACCATAAAGAAGGCTGAGCACTGAAGAACTGATGCTTTTGAACTGCGGTGCTGGAGAAGACTCTTGAGTCCCTTGGACTGCAAGGAGACCAAACCAGTCAATCCTAAAGGAAATCAACCCTGAATATTCATTGGAAGGACTGATGCATGCTGAAGCTCTAATACCTTGGCCACCTGATGCAAAAAGCCGACTCACTGGAAAAGACTCTGATGCAGGGAAAGATGGAGGGTACGAAGAGAAGGGGGAGACAGAGCATGAGACGGTTGGATGGCATCGTCAACTCAATGGACACGAGTTGGAGCAAACTCCGAGAGACAGTGAAGGACAGGGTAGCCTGGCGGGCCACAGTACATGGCGGAGCAAAGAGTCAGACAGAACTCAGTGACTGAACAATGAAAAAAGATCCCCTGGAGGAAATGGCACCCCCTCCAGTGTTCTTGCCTGGAGAATCCCATGGACAGAGAGCCTGGGGACTACGGTCCATGGGGTCGCAGAGAGTCGGGTATGACTGAGTGACTTACAGTTCTTTTTTCACTATAAAACCGAATATCTCCCACCATAACCATTTTACAAGTGTACAGTTCGATGGCATTAGGTACAATCACATTGTTTTCCTGAACCTGGCTGATCCTCTGGAAGCTGTGTGCCCAGAGCCTGCCCATGCCTCCTTGCATGCCCCTCCCTGGGGCCCAGTTCCCCACCAGCCGAGTTCCATCCCCGGCAGAACCCGGGGCAGGTCTGCATCCATCTCTGGGGAATGTACTTGGCCAGTTTGCGCCCAGCACCTGCCAGTCATTTAGGGCTAGAATTTGGGGCTCCTGCCCAAAGGCCAAAGATCTTTAGCGGCTTTCTCTGAATGTGTTTGAAAAGCTGAGTAAAATGTCCTCACTTTCAATAGAAAAAGCACAATGTGTGTTTTCAGAAGTCACTGAACCTGTTTCCTTGTTTCTGAAGAAATGGGGTAACTTGGGCTTGGGCCTGAATGAAATGGTCCAGCCTCTTCTCCCAGCATTGACTTGGGTGAATGTACCATCTGGATAAGAGCAGGTGTGTTTGTTGAGCCAGGCTCCAGCCTAATCATACAGGAAAACGTCCTGGTAATTTTTCTGCCTTATAATTTCCCACTGCTGATGGAAGTATATGACAGCCTAACTTAGAGCAGCAAAGAAAAGCGCAGTGGCAGTGACATTTAAGCCCCCAGTCTGGGGGACCTTGAGGTACATGGTAAACTTTAGATTTCCATTAACGATAATTTAAAATACTATCACTGGTAAAGTCTGGAGTTTAGTTAATAACGTAGTGTTAAAAGAGAAAGGACAGGCCCAAAATGGAGTCTCTTGGGCTAAAGCAAAGACTTAGTACCTAACCAAACCCACAGTCAAAGCCTCCCCCAGGAAGGTCATCCTAACCAGTCAGCCATTGATCAGCACCAATGAGGTCATCGGTCACATGGGCCCTCTTGATCCCCAAAGGAAGATGAGGTCATCTGCCACACAGACCCCCCCTAGGTAGGGTACCTACATCTGAAATAACGTGGTTTATTCCTTGTTTTGCCTGTAAAGTTAAAAGTGTTAGTTTTTAACACTAGTTAACTAAAGTCGTGCCCAACTTTTTGTGACCCCATGGACTGCAGCCCGCCAGGCTCCCTGTCCCTGGGATTCTCCAGGCAAGAATACTGGAGTGGGTTGCCATTTCCTTCTCCAGGGCATCTTCCTGACCCAGGGATGGAACCCAGGTCTCCTGCACTGGCAGGCAGAGTCTTTACTGTTTGAGTCACCAGGGAAGCCTTTCCATTTCTGGACCACCTCCCACCTTGCCACCTGGGACGCTGCCCATTCATGAATCATTCAATAGAGCCAATTAGACCTTTCAATTTTACTTGCTCAGATTTTGCTTTTTAACAGAACCACCAACACCGGTTTCTTAGGTTTGAGGACTGTGCCCAGTGATGTAAGAAGCTGACATCAAGGGGAGGGTCTGGAAAAGGAGTGTGCAGAAACTGTTCTCATGGCAACTTTTTCCTAAATCTAAGATGTCAATTTATAGGAGCAGTTTATATTAAAAAGTGGTCAGCCTTTCCCCCTTCCTCTGTGGGGGACAGGGCACCAAGCCTTTTACAGACACTGTCTCCTTTAGTTGGTGTAATAGCCCTGTGAGGTGGAGGCCACGTCTCGTCTTATAGGTGAGGGAATGAGGACTGCTGGACGTGGACCTCAGGTGTTGGTGTGATGAAGGATGCAGACACTGGCCACTTCACATGGGCCAGTCCGTGTCTCCCATCTCAGAATATCAACACACACACACACACACACACAATCTGTCAATAACCCAGAACAACCTTTCTTAAGAAACTTAATGTGATCCCTTCTTTTCACTGAACATATTTGCTCATGGGTTGCTTCTTCTGTGTGGGCATTAATGGCCCACATGTCCTCAAAGACAGAACTAGCCCATGATGCCCTCACTGGACATGGCCCATTCAGCCACAGGAGGGCCTGCCCCATCCCCTGAGACTGCAAGTCTCCAGCAGACGAAGCCTGGCACTTGCTCACTCACCCACGCATTCATTCATTGCTTACAGAAGAAACAGAGGTGTAAGTAAAATGCAAACCAAAGAATCACAGGGTCTCTGATTTCTCAGACACTGTACACGAGTCGTACCAGAAAAATCCTTCATCACAGTCATCTCAAGAAGCCCTGAATAAGTCCAAATTTCTGGATCTCACCCCAACGTTCTGATAAAGGAGGGCTGGGTGCAATGTAGCAATCTGTAGTTTTTCAAAACTCTACTGGTCCACCAACCCCAGGTGACCCTAATGCCCTGCCAGATTTGGGGTTTTGCCCAATAGATAAGTAGCTTCTGGAAATGGGCAACCTCAGCTCCAGAAACCCCAAGGCGGAGGAGCTGACCGCCTTGGAAGGCAGCCTGTCATCGCTAAGCTGCACTTGTTGTGAAACCCTTTTCTATGCTCAGATACAAGATGCCTCTTTGGAAACTCACTCCTTTGTTTAAATTTTGTCCTCTGGTACAACTAAGATGATGCTGACACCCTCTTTCATACAACCTGCCTGAAAAGAGCCATCTTCTTTTCCAAAATCTTCTCTTTGAGGCCAAATGCCCATACTTCCAACATAAAAAAAAAAAAAAAATGAAATGCATTCTATTGCCCATTTCAAACGTGACACTCAGAACTGGGTACAGTATTCTGAGGGAGCTCTGAGCCTTGAAGTTCCAAGGGCAATCCTTGGTCTCCTTCTAATGAGGCACAGTCTATGGAAGAGGTTCACGACCTTGGCTGCACATTGGAATAATTACCCAGGAAGCTTTAGGAACTACTGATGCTTACATTCTACCTCTCAGGGATTTGGATATGACTGTCTGGTGTTCTGCCTGGTTATCAAGATACTTTTTCTTCTTAAAGGTTCCAGGTGATTTTAATGAGCAGCCTATGTTGAGATGAGAGCCACAGATAGAACCGACATTGATCTCTCTCTCATTCTACTGGCTCACACTTAGCTCATTCACACTCAGCCTTCTGCCGTGAATCCCCGCCAAGCCAGGTCATTTTCATCATGCACTTGAGGAAATGATTAGCTGAACTGAATGGCACACTTGGACACTGAGTCCCGATAAACGTCATCAGTATGCCGTGGGTCCACTGATGGAGCTCCATATTGACTGTGTGCTCTCTCGCCAGCACTGAGTCTTTAACACGCTTCTGGCATCCTCATGGAAAACATGAATAAAATTATGGACCTTTGAAAGATACGCTACTGAAAATTCTCTGGGGAAATAAATGACAGCAGGTGCTTTTTAAAGCAGCTGGACACTCTTTCACAGATAAAGGCTAAAGATTTATGATCATGGATAAATCCAAGAGCGTGACAGTCCTTCTAAAATGAAATGTGGTTCATACAGCTCGGCAAAGTTCTCTGGTGGCAGAGTCGGTAGTGAGAAGTGTCAGTAGTTACAAGTGAGACGATCCCTGCCCCTCCATCCTGGACAGGGTCATCCCTCCCTCCTCACTCTGGACACTGGGAATCAGGACATGCCCAGAGATCCTCCTCTTGTGGTCAAGGAACACCCTTCAAGTTTCCAGCCCAGTCAGGACCAAGCGAGATCAAAGCGCCAGAATAGGTTCCTGCAGGCATACCAAGACCCATGCAGTGACTCAGCAACCCAGGGTTCATGACACCGTCATTATAATAAGTGAGCATTATAGCTTTTGCTTGCTCCCCTTCCCCACCCAGACTTCACTTGGGTGCTTACGGGCTGGCGCCTGCACACTAAGAGGCAAGATATATAACCCAAAGCTGTCAATCAACTTGTCAGTCAAATGATGCAGGACACAGGGAGGGACCACAAAGCTAAAAACCCAACCCGACCCCCATTGTGGGCTTCTCAGGAGGTGCAGTGGTAAAGAACCTGTCTGCCAGTGCAGAAGACCTGGGTTCCATCCCTAGGGAGGGAAGATCCCCTGGAGGAGGGCATGGCAACCCACTCCAGCATTCTTGCCTAGGAATTCCCATGGACAGAGGAACCTGGTGGGCTACAGTCCATGGGGTCGCAGTCAGATACGACTGAGCACACACGCACACCCCCCACTGTGGGACTGCTTCTGGTTTCCAGACAGCTCACACTCATGTTTCCTCAGGAGCATACTTTCACTTTGCTTAATAAAAGTCTTGCTGCTGAAAACTGCTCTATGCCTCTTGTCTGAATTCTTTCCCTTGAGGGGACAAGAACCGAGGAAACGACTGTTCTGCCCAGTGGCAGCAAGAGTGAGCTGAAGCCGCCACACTGGGCTGCCAGGGCACTGTCAACTGAAGACACCTCCTGTGTGTGACCTCCCCAACCTTATTTAAATCAACTGCTATGTGGACCAAACTGCCGTATGACACATCTCAAGATGCTCTGAGCTTACAGGAAGACTGTATGAATACGCATCTCACTGGCCAGAAAATGAACTGCTGGATTGGTTTCTTCAGAGCTAGAATGTCTTCAGCTCCACTACCAAAGCATCACTCAACTTTGTATGACTTGAGGAGGCAACATGGCAGAACACAACTGAAAGCTTCCCAGTAAATTTTGGGAACAGAGAGTTAGATGTTACAGAACATTTTTTTTTTTTAATTTCTAAAAGTGGTATTTCTCTTATATTCATAGCACCAATCTAGAGTAAGAGTATAAACTGGCATTTTCAGTCTTCCGTCATCTCCAGTGGAGCTGATTTTTATCTCTTCTTTCTCAGTCCAAGCTGAGCTCTCCTGCTTGGGGCACCTGAGTAAAGCCTCCTCGACTTCCTTCTATCACAGCAAAGAAAGCTGCACTGAATTCTCTCCAGGTATAAAAAACATACGAGTTGGATATCTGAGCACAGTTGCTTCACAGTACAGGGAGTAGCTCTGTGAGCCTGTTAACCAGTGCCCAAATCCCCCACTTGGAATCCCCAGGGTGGGACCACCTCATCCAGGTCTCTGGCAGGCCCTACAGTCACTGAAACACCCCTGAGAACACCCTGAACCAAACTCTCCCCTGCAGTGAGGATGGACACAGTATACAGTAGGTTCCATTTCTGCCCCAAACATAGAAAGCTTCTGCTATTATATCCTGGCGTTTTTCAAATGCACGTTTACTAGTCAATTCCTCATGTGTCTATCAGTTCAGTTCAGTTCAGTCGCTCAGTCGTGTCCGACTCTCCGCGACCCCATGAATCACAGCACGCCAGGCCTCCTTGTCCATCACCAACCCCCGGAGTTCACTCAAACTCATGTCCACAGAGTCAGTGATGCCATCCAGCCATATCATTTTCCGTCGTCCCCTTCTCCTCCCGCCCCCAACCTTTCCCAGCATCAGAGTCTTTTCCAGTGAGTCAACTCGTCGCATGAGGTGGCCAAAGTATTGCAGTTTCAGCTTTAGCATAAGTCCCTCCAATGAACATCCAGGATTGATCTCCTCCAGAATGGACTGGTTGGATCTCCTTGCAGTATAAGGGACTCTCAAGAGTCTTCTCCAACACCACAGTTCAAAAGCATCGATTCTTCGGCGATCAGCTTTCTTCACAGTCCAACTCTCACATCCATACGTGACCACGGGAAAAACCATAGCCTTGACTAGAAGGACCTTTGTTGGCAAAGTAATGTCTCTGCTTTTTAATATACTGTCAAGGTGGTCACATGTCTTAAAAAAAAAACAAACCCATAAGAACTTTCTGCAGAAGTTTCCATTTTAGGCCAAGGGACTTTGTATTCTACAGTACAGATGATTTCTCCTGATTTTTTGCATCCAGAGATTAATATTTTATATGGTATTTAATAAAACAGACTCAATATTTTTATCCAGCCTGCTCTTCCTGAGTATTTAGGTCAGTTCCAATCTTTTAATTCTGTCATGGATATCATTGCCATTTGTCATTTCACACATTAGAATGCATCCTTAAGATAAATTCTTAGTAGTGGGAATCAAGGTAAAAATGTATGCATGTGTGGGGTATGGGGTTCTATTTTTTTTTTTGCCATACCACACAGCAGGTGGGATCTTAGTTCCCCAACTAGGATCAGACTCTTGCCCCCTGCAGTAGAAGTGTGGAGTCTTAACTAAAAGACTGCCAGGGAAGTCCCTATGGGGTCTATTTTTCAAAGCACTCTTTATAAACACTGTGAAATATAATACAGAGAACAGCATGAGCCGGATGATACTTAAATGACTATAAAGCAAGCACCAGTAAAACGCTACCAACACCCTGAAAGTTCCTCTTCCGCCTCTACTCTTATCGTCATCAACCTTCCAGAAGACATTACTATATTCTGTGGGCTTCATTTCATTATCGTCAGAAAACATGCATTTTGAAGAACTGCAAGCCAAAGGTGGGGGGAATTGGGGATGAGATCTAACACATACAGATTTACTGGGAAATCACTGTAGGCTTGGCTTGTCTGAAGCCAGCTTCTTGCTTTATCTTTGCTCGGAGCTACCGCTTATAAGGAACAACATAAAAATAAAATGAGAAATAGAGAAAGAAAGAGGAGGGTGGTGGGGATAAGGCAGAACTGTCACAGAGAATTGTACTCACCACAGGGCAAGTCGCTGCTCAATCTCCTTGAGAAAATTTGTATGAAATTTGTGCAAAGGTTCAAAATGCGGGAATATGAGACTTTTCAAGGTTTCGGGCATGGAGTCCTCCTTGCCCACTGTGCTCTGAAACCACTGGGAATAAAAACGAGGGCACATTTAGAAGCGTAGAGGTGAAGAACCAAGGTCTGCAGCTCTTTGGAGGACAGCCCGCCACGCTTGCAGACATAAGGGCTCTCCTGACACATTCGTAGGATTTCAAGAGCATCAAGGGCTTTGAGGCTTTTCTGTTTTCCCTCCTTTCATTAGATGGAGTAAGAAGGACCATTTCTGCTGACCGCTTCCTGAAATTCGTTACCAAGTACTGTTGAAGCCAGGACAAAGCTCTGAAGTGGGCAGCTACTCAAATCAAAACATCCATTATGGCCAACTCCCTGGGTCACCCCTGATTTATGCCCCCGCACGCCCTCAGTTCAGTCCAGAAGAAACTTCCATCGCTCTTCCTTTGTTGAAACGCTGAGCAGGAAGGTGGCTGAACCAAAGAGGTGAGGCCTCTGCCAGCACACGCACCACTCATCTCACTGAGCTGAGGCTGGGCTGGGCCCCACGAGGACTGCTAAGCGCCTGCTCTAGAGGCAGACACCAGACCATTCCAATTGACCTGCAGCTGGCTTGCTCCTTTCCAGAATCCAGGGTCATAAAAGACATCTGCCACCACACTTTGAATTTGTTTCTAAGACTGAACAAGATGGATTAAAATGATAAAAGGCAGCCTTGGAGGCAGATTTTGCTGACATGGCTCAATTTATTATCAGAGATAAAATGAGGTTTCCCTTTCACCTCTGAGGTCTCTCTCAAGAAAAATGTGAGGCAAAACACACAAAGTTCTGCATCAGTGAAGACAATGAAATGTTTACTATTAAATTTCTCCACTTTAGGAACTTCCTTCCTTTGCACTTAAAAAAATCACAATTATAAGACCTTTTTAGGGCATATTCCAAATTAAACATACCATTACTGCCTAATTTCTACAACTCAGGACTAAAATCCTTTTAACTGGAGTCGGAGAACCCGATATTTAATTAGATCCAGCTTGTCTCCTAAAGCTGAGTCAAGATAAATTATGTAATTTAACGCTTTAGGGGAAATGCCACACATACCGAAGTGATGACTTCAAGATCCTTCAGATACGTTCTCTCAGTGGTGGAGGCCTCTTTAGCAATGAAGTATGCTTTGTCAGTTGGGAATCTCTGCCAAATTCACAAAAAGAAAAAAGACACGATAATTTGAGCCTCAGTTTCTAAGACAGTCCCAGTTATAAGGAAGTCCTAACTAAAGTGACACATTGCTAACGTCCCAGTTATAAGAAAGTCCTAACTAAAGTGACACATTGCTAACTTACGCTCTTTGGTTGGTTGGCATCAAGGCTACATAAACTCTTATTCTCCTTTTTGTGCGAGAGGAACTAAAGAACGGGTTTCTATGATGAGAAAATTGTCTAGGAATGTTTCCTTCCAAGTAAATCCTACTGGCAGTGAAAGAACTCAAGTGAGTGTGTCAGTTACCACTGAAGACTGTTCATTCAAAACTGGGCGCCTGAAAATCTAATTAATTAGGATAGCATCAGAGTGATGCAGCCTTCAAGGAAATGAATGAAAAAGATCCAGGGCAGCCTTTGTCCTGGGCATCGTGGGCTGGTGGTATTGGTTTTTAGGAAGCAGAAGTTACGCTGTTCCTGGGAACACGAAAGTGGCTGATCTGAAGGGCCAGGGTGACAGCAGGCAGAGTCCCTCTGTTAGGTGGGCAGGTGGCACTGCCTTAGAGAGGTCTACCACTGGTTCTGCTTCTCTTTAAACAGTCAGTAAAAGGAAACCAATCCCCTGCTGTTGACCGTACCATCCTGCTTGCTTCCTACAGGAGTCCACCCCATTCCACCTCTGGGGATACACATGAAGCAGAGATGAGGCCAGATACTTGTCACCAGTGTTCCCAGAACATTAGGCAAAACAGCCAAATGGAGGAAACAACTCAACTGTCCATCAGTGGGTGGGTGGATACACAAAATGTGGTACCTCCAGACAGTGGAAGACCAGTCAGCCTTAAAAAAGAAGGAAATTCTGATGCAGGCTACAACATGCATAAACCTCGATTTTATGCTCAAGGAAAAAAGCCAGTCACAAAGGCACAGACACTGTATGATTCTACTTTATCACTGTTGTTCTGTCACGAAGTTGTGTCCGACTCTGCGACTCCACGGACTGCAGTCCACCGGGCTCCTCAGTCCATGGGATTTCCCAGGCCAAGTATACTAGGGTGGGTTGCTGTTTCCTTCTCCAAGGGATCTTCCCAAACCAGGGATCAACTCATGTCTCCTGCGTTAGCAGGTGGATTCTTTACCAATGAGCAAATTACTGGAATTAAAAAAACCAAAAAATCAACAGGTGAGCGCCTGCCAGTCCTCATACCTTTCTCCGGCCATCATCCTCATCCTCAGCCCGTGGGCCTGCCTGGTCGTTCAGCAGGGGGCTGACCAAGGGGGAGGCCTGCTTGGTGTCAGGGCTCAGGTTGGGTGACAGGATGGCATTGGTGGGTGCAGTTCCTCCCTGCGAGTTGATGGACAGCTCTGAAAGGTGAGGGCTGCCAGTCAGGGAGCCTGTTTGGGGATGAGAAGTATTAAAGAAAAAAAAAAAAAGAGTAATTCCTTCTGGGACCCAGTCTCCACTGACAATTTTTACCTTTTCAAACCTTTAGAAGCTGAGACTACAATATTACTGTACGGCCCACTTAAAATGCCCTGCATGACTTTCTAGTTGCTTTTTCCCTAAGTTGCAGCAACCTTCATCCTTAAGATACCATTCAGTGGAACCACAGTTACGTCATTAATGATAAGCTGGAGAACTCTGTGTATAGCATAATTACAATAGTTTTAAAAGCATTGTGTATCTGCAAATAGCATCTTCATCTCCTAACTACTTCCTTAATGTCTTAAGAATTACTGGAGAAAGACACAGGGTCTATATCACAAGGAGGTGTGGAAAATGACTAGAAAATAGCGCTATTCTAATAGAAGACTAAAGGACTTGGGACACCCAGGACAGACTACGTCTTGGAATAATGGGTCACAGCTAAAGAAAGGGAAAGCAGCTACCTCCCCATTCTACGAAGAACAGAAGCAAGCTGGTTATACCTGGTGATGGCACTCCATGGCTCTCTCACTGTTTGGGACAGAAACACTAGTATCACAATTATAGCAAAGGTGATCATTCAAAAATGCAAAGCTGGAGGGTATCACATCATCACAATTCCCCCTTTTGAGTCAAAAAATGACAGGTAATTAGTTATTGCTCTGAAAACGATACCAGATCATAGGAAAATGTATAATTACCCATTATGAGTCAACCAGATGAGATGACAGGCACATGAAAACGCTTTGCCAACAGCATTTTGCAAGTACCAGTACTTCAACCTATTGAAACCAAGTGGGATGTTTCAAAGTCTACTTCTAAACTCAAATGTTTCCGCCTAACAGATCTATAATTCTCATGCAGACTCACGGAAACTAGGATTAGGATGAACACAGTTTAAGTAGCCTGCAGCCCTGTCAGTTACCATCATAGAGAAAAACTACGTAAATGCTTTCTCTACTTTCCTATATCCAGTTTCATGGCTGCGGCTACTCAGCCCAGTATCAAGGAGCTCGGAGAGAGAAGGGAAGGGCAGTTTTCTGGGAATTCCCCCAGTTTTTTCACCTCTATCCTGTCTCTCTGGATTCATTCAGATTTGCTTGGACATTACAAGATAGGTCCGCCTCGAATGGAGCTGCTGGAGTTGGGTCGTGAACGTGACCCCAGTATGAATGAACCATGCAGAAACCCCCCACCAGGCCCCACCCAGTCTCAGGTCGCCCAGCTAGCTGTGTCACCTACACACGGGCAGAAAAGCCACCACACCCGCAAAAACAACAGAAAGCAGACACCCTGCCCACTGACTACTGGTCAGTACAACCATCCCTGAAGAACAAGATTAGAAAATGTCAGAAGGCAGATTCCAGAAGTTTGCATTTAAAAAAAAAACCCCTCCATTTCAATGCCGTGCATTTTCATAAACATCATTATAACAAAGTCCTGATGTTAGAGAAAGACCCAGTAGCCCCTCTCACACCACCAGACCCAGGAAAACCCGGAGAAAAAGGCCAGAAATTGCTTCACAAATGTCAATTTTATTGACACTAGTGCACAACTGAATACAATAATTTTGAGAGAATTTGAACTTGTCAAATAGAAATAGTGACAACAATCGTAACTGCAATTGATTCAAGGTACTATGCTACTCTCTTAAGAAAAAAGAAAAGAATCACACAAAAAAATGTTATCACTACAAAGAGGAATTAGAAAAAGAGAAATTCTGGCAGTCTGTCTGGAGATCGAAACATTTCATGCATTTGTGAGTCGCTGCTGGAGAGTCACTTTTTGTTTGTTCACATCTGGCACAACGTGGGGGCTTACCTTCAGTTCTCACAGTGCGTGAGACCAGGCGAGGCAGTTTAAGGGAGACCGTGCCGGGCCTTGAATCTGCAGTGACGCGGACAGAAAAAGCACTTGCCTCGTCATTGAAAGAGTTGGAGCCAAGAACAAAAAGCAGTTAGAAGGCTAGCATGGACGAGGAGTGTGGGTGGGGAGATAGTATCAAGGAAGCCTTGGACCGCATCCAGCAGCAGATCAAAAACCAGCTGCCACGTCGCGAGGGAGAGAAGGGTGAACACACTCGAATGCAACCACGTCCACCCTCCAACGTCGAAAGCTGTTGTTGCCCTTGTGAATTCCCCCGGGGATGCTTCGGTTTGGTAGACCTAGTGGGCCGGAGGGATGATCTAACAGGCGAGGGCTCTTGGAGAGGTGCCACACTGCCAAGAAGGCAGGACACATGGCAGAGAAGATCGCCATCTAGAAGACTCCCCGCTGGACCACACTGGAGACAGGAATCAGAAAGTGGGGCACTGAGAGAGAACCTGATGGCAACCGTGTTTCCAGGTAGTCGGGGAATTCTAGAGTCCTAGAGCCCTGGGTTCAGCTATGTCTTCACTTATCATGTGGCCTAAAGATGTGTGTATCACCAACATTACATGTGCAATACACAGCTCTGCAGGAGGACCAAATTATAGTAGACAAAGTCCATTTCCAGAGAGGTTACTTCAGCTGGTTTTGTGTCTGATCATGGGGCCCAAGAAAGCCAAGGCGATGACAGCAAGACCAATAAGTCAATAAATACCAAGCAGCCTGTTCTAGAAATCTATCAGCAATGCTAAGGAGGGGAAGGATCCAAAACTCTGAAGCTGGATTTTACCAATCTGAGCCACATCCATGGAGAATAGCCTCTTTCCTCCCCTTGCAAGAGAAACTCAAGGCTCTGCAAATTCAAGGATGACAGGGTTGCAAACACAAGCAGGTAGGCTCATTTACCATTCAGCAGCCAGTGGAATATGTGGACGGCAGTAATTAGTAGAATTTGGCAGCTTGATGAGTAATTAAAATTCTCTCTCAACTATGAGCCATTGTGTGGCAAGGGTCTGTACAAACTGATGTCCACAAGGGGCCTGCCCTTGGTCCAGTGTGAGGACCTGTGACCCAAACGTCAATGTCTGATCTCACGGTTATCACAGCTACATGTAACCAATTTTCACTGAAGTAGTCCATTTTACAAAAAAACAAAAATGGCAAGCAAACATGGGGGTGTTAGATAAAATGAATTTGCCAGATTTCTGCAGCTCTCATCACACCGTCTGTCACCTGCCTTGAAGGCACAGCCCTGCATGCTGAGGAGAAGTGGCAACTGGCATTCACTGCTACCCGGTGAACATATTAATGCCCGGGAACTGTATCATTTTCCTCCTTGACACAATGTTATACACCTCCTTCACTGACACAAAGGAACTTCTTTCAGCAAGGAGCTCTAGGTAAATAACTGGGGGGGGGGGGTGTCACCTAAGAAAAGCACCTGGTTATTAAGGCAATGGGTAGAAAGAAGTATGAAGAGATTAGAAAAAGATCTGTTATACCTTGAAAATCTGGACGCTTTTGAGGCTTAAAAAAAAAATGTTTTTCCCTATTTTTAGAAATCGCCCTGCCTGTTTTTAGCATTCAGTTATATTTCTGGTTTATAACCTTCAGGTCCCTTACCTGTACCAAATAACTTCCTGACACCCCCCCACACACCCTTCAGCTGTATCCAGCGGGATGAATTTATGTCACTCCCAAGGACTAAACATACCTTCACCAATGTTACTCTTGCGGGAAGCATTTCTGGTAATTGCTTTTAAAAATCCTTTTACATGTACACATTCTCACGGCATGGACCATTATGGAACTTCAAATTAGCACTATGATATTTATGGATTCCAGTTTATCATCCAGCCTGGAAAATGGCTTATCACTTTAATGTAAAATACATTTGTAATTCTTCTCTCTGGCTGCACACGGGGAAGCTGGGTTTGCAGCCTCACCCACACTGGGCGTCTCTCCACCAACTCTCCGGCAGAGGCACATAAACAGCAGGAACATAGTTTATGATCAACGAGCCAAACTCGCACCCTCTTTCCCCTTCTGGGACTATGCACAAGCCACTGGATAACCATCTCTTCCTCCAACTCTATTTAAGGCTTAAGAGCCAACTCACACAAGCCCGGGAAAAGAGAATTTTCTGTTTTTCAAGTCATAAAAAAGGGCATTTCGAACACCTAGTTCTACCTCCCCTGTTTTAAATTAGCCAATAAATTGGGAATCCTTGCTTTTAATTAGATAAGTATTATTTTTCCTGTTAAGGAGCGAATCAGAAAACCTGACAACTTTAAAAACAGTAATCCACAGGTTTGTGAAATACGAAAATATCTGAGATTGAGAATCCTGATGAAAACAAGACCGTTGATGGCTTTCTCAAGTCCTCTTTCCATGCAGGTTCCTCAGTATTTCCCCCAGAGTTACACATTTGGCAAGCTTCTAAATGTCATTCTTCCATCATTACTTGTTTTCTGTTATTTGGTTCTAAAATATAGGAGATTGTATCTCTATGTACCCACAACGTGCTTCAAAGGCACATGTAGAAAATACATTACAGATGCAGGTTTTCATTTATTTTTAAAAAGGCTCTTTCTAAATCCACAATCTCCCTCTAAAAGAGAAGACAAACTCTCTGGAGATGGCTGCATTTGAAAGCTATTTAAAAAAAAAAAAAAGGTCAGTATTGTATTGATTCATGGCTAGTTTCCAGAACAAGCATGATTCATTCTAGTCTGATAATGAAGCTGGATCCCACCCCAATGGAATATGTGAGGGGTAAAAAAGGGCTGACAGTTTTTCATTGAAATTACAAGATTCCATAAGAAAAACCAGATTACAGGATTACCAATCATAGAAGGGTTGCCTTCTTCTTAACAGCCTAGGTTGTTGTGGGAAATGTACGTGCTTCTTAGACCAAGTTCCTTGAAGAAAAGTTTTACAAGCAGCCAAACATCAGCGTTACTGTTCATCATGAAGCAATTCAGAAAAGCAACAGCGATGCAAGTTAAAGAAAAATGCCTCTAATGGGAGAATATGGCGGTGGCAGGAGTCGCAGTGTCTGGGGTGGGATACAGGGTGTTTTGAACCAGTGAAAAACACCATCTCGTACAGAACAAAGCGTCAGCCATCAGAGGAAAGAACAGTTACAATTGACAGTTTTCACAGCGAGATATCTGTTAGGTCAAGTAAAACCCTCTTTCAGTTGAGATTGACAAGAGCTATTAATCCCGTGCATAAACCATGACATGAGTTTGGCCTTCCCTACTTAAAGAATCACCGAGTTCACTGTTACTGGAGAAACCAGCTACCATCCCAATGGAATAAACCCATGCTTTAATGAGATACTGTGCTCAGCCGTGGTGAGAAGATGGAACCAGACAGTATCTGTGAGAGCCTACATTCTGGGCAGACAGCAAACTATTACTCAAACAGCTCATTGGCCACAAGGAGCCAACTAGGGCGGAGCCAGATAAAGTTCTCTCTACATTTCTACCTACCCAGCTCCTTAACAAAACACACAACTAAACTCTTATAAGCTACATAATGTTTGCTATTCCCATTGGAATAGAGATGTGTGTGTGTGCTTAGCTGCTCAGTCGTGTTCGACTCTGAGACCACGTGGATGGTAGTCCACCAGGCTCCTCTGTCCATGAGATTCTTTTCCAGGCAAGAATAGTGGAGTGAAGTATTTCCTCCTCCAAGGAATATTCCAGACCCAGGGATCGAATCCATGTCTCTTGAGTCTCCTGCACTCAGGTGGATTCTTTATCACTAGCACCACTTGGGAAGCCTATCGGAATAGATGTTCCCATTGAACAACAGGAAGCCAATCCTTTGGCTAGCTGTCTGAGCTCCCCCATGTAAGCTCCTTCACAGATGCTCTCTGTTTCCATGAGCCCTGTCGTGCCCCCCCACTACAGAGATCCTGCTCACCTGCGAAGGCAACCCACACCCCCACCCAGTATGAAATGCAGGCTCGGAGAAGATGAAGTCAGGAAAACGAAGTCCGTTCATCTTCTATTTCCCCACCTTTAATGAAATATGGTACCACCGAGCAAGACCACTCAGGATGTCTCCGTGGTAAAGCTTGTTGTTTAGTGAGCAGGATCACTGTATTCTAGAAGAAACAGGTATTCCAAGTACAAATTGGTATTCAGTCATGTTAAAAAAAAAAAAAAAAAGCATCAGACAGTGCTCCAACAATGCAGGGAACAGAAGGTACACCATGCTCTGAGGATAAAGACAGAACGTTGGGGGAAAAAAAAAAAAGCTTTCTTTTAGGTAGGTACATGCTGACCATCCAGGGCATACCATGGCACGACAGAAAAATGTTTTCTCAACTGGATTAAACAAATGACAAAAATGAGAATGAAGTCCCCAGCCTTGTCTATTGTAAAATTAATTTAGAGTATTAGAAGTTTTTAATAAATTAAATATGCACACAGAGAAAACAGAAGGGAACTGGGTTAATAATAAAGGCCAAGCTTGTGAGATGGGGTTAGTTAGGTTTTCATGGCAACTTTCCAGGCAGAAAGGAGGAGAGGGCAAGGGACTGAATCCACTGGCCATTCAGGTACGAGTGTAGATGGCAGCAGGGGTGTGTCCTCAACTAGGGAAGGCCTATCTTTGATCTTTCTATAAACCACTGTGGGAAGAGTGACAAATGCTTTCTTTCTTACAAAGGAACTTCCAGGCCCAGGAAAAAGCAATTGTTGGCCTAGTTTCATGAGCCAGAAAGGTCATCTGTGAAAATGACAGGCCCATCACAGGTTTCAAAATGATCCCTTCTACTGTTTCCTATTTGAGAGGCAGTCAACAAACCCAGTTTATAATAAAGCAAAAGCATTCCTTCCAAACTCTCAAACTAACACCTCCACCTCTTACTCAAATGTAGTTAATTCCTGTTTGATGCTTTTTTACCACACACACACAATCACACACACACACAGATCCTCGCTATCTCCTTACTATTCCTGGTTTATGTTGCAAGGAAATGGCAACCCACTCCAGTGTTCTTGCCTGGAGAATCCCAGGGACGGAGGAACCTGGTGGGCTTCTATGGGGTCACACAGAGTCGGACATGACTGAAGTGACGCAGCAGCAGCAGTTGCATTCGGCAGTGATTTCTACTCTTCAATAGCCTGAAGTCTTTGCACTTGGCCCCTAGCAGCAAGCTCACGCAATTCCTAGGACCATTTCCATGGTTACATCAACAGTATCTGCCTAGGAGCTAGCTAACCTTCCACACCGGCTCTCAACTACACCCTTAGATCAGATAACCCATGTCAACTGCTATGAGATTTTAATCCTCCCTACTTTCAAATGTAAAACCACCCCAAGACATATCAGGGTAACCTGATCTAGCACCCACACCAAGATGCCAAGGAGCTGTCTTCTACCGGAAGTTAAAACCAAACACCAGAGGCCAAAAAGGCTGCCAAACACTGTTTGCAAGGCTAAGCTGTGATGTCTGCATCGTTCAGTCCATCCACACGGAAACGATCCTGAACAAATCAGGGTCTCTTTGATTTTTAAAGCTTTTAGGAAAAGAAGATTTTCTCATTCTACCACTGGTTCCACCAGGGTTTTAACTGCTTTCATTGGAAAATAATAAAAAATTTCCCTATGCTGGAGGGTTCGTCTATGTTTTCTGGAGTGATGTGTGGTGAATTTTATGAAGCAAGACCTTTTTTTGTTTCCACAACACTCAACTCACCTCCTCTCAGATATATCTATGACATATAAATCAGCATTTGCAACTTCCATTCATAGAGGAAATACTCAAAATCACTAAGTTTCCCAGGAAATAGTAATAGTCCTTTTCCAAGTATGTGTCCAAACAGGTGGAAATCAGGCCACTTTTGATCTTTGATGTCTACAATACTAGGCCAAATCATCATGGGTATTTTTGCTTTTCATGATGATGATTATTTATTTTTAAGAAGGCTGCCACATTAAGTGGCATGCTTATTTTGATCCAAAAGTCATGGCTTCAATTTAAAAATCAGCAACAGGCTTTAGAGGTATACACAGTGTACACTAGAGACCCGATTTCCCTGTATTACATTTCACTTAACAGAAACAGATGGAATTAGACTAACAAGGAAAACACAGCACCAGTGAATTCTTTAAATAAATGTCGCCAGAGTCAAGTTCTTTAATCACTTCCTTCTCGTAGAAGCTCATCCACTAGTACCTTTCTTTCCATACAGTCTTATGACCTTGGCTAACATGGCTGACTATAAAACTCATCTGAGAGCTATTAGCAATGGTTTATTTTGAAATGTCCACCTCTTCCAGGTTTAAAAGAAACTTATCTAGTCAAGGTTATGGTTTTTCCAGTGGTCATGTATGGATGTGAGAGTTGGACTGTGAAGAAAGCTGAGCGCCAAAGAATTGATATTTTTGAACTGTGGTGTTGGAGAAGACTCTTGAGAGTCCCTTGGACTGCAAGGAGGTCCAACCAGTCCATCCTGAAGATCAGTCCTGGGAGTTCATTGGAAGGACTGATGCTAAAGCTGAAACGCCAATACTTTGGCCACCTCATGAGAAGAGTTGACTCATTTGAAAAGACACTGATGCTGGGAGGGATTGGGGACAGGAGGAGAAGGGGATGACAGAGAATGAGATGGCTGGATGGCATCACCGACTCGATGGACATGAGTTTGAGTAGACTCTGGGAGTTGGTGATGGACAGGGAGGCCTGGCGTGCTGCGATTCATGAGGTAGCAAAGAGTTAGACATGACTGAGCAACTGAAATGAATTCTATTGAAGAGGTTGCGCTGAAAGATTCTTCTGCAGTTTGATTTGTAGAATCTGCAGCAAGAGAGTTGACCCTTGGACAGTGCTGCAGGGGTCAGGGGTGCAGACCCTCTGAACAGTAGAAAATTCACATGTAACTTGGAATCGGTCCTCTGTGTTATATATTCATACTTCCGCATCTGTGGATTCAACCAACTTTGGATTGGGTAGTGCTGTATTATTTACTACTGAAAAAATATCCAAGCGTAAGTGGACCTGCATTATTCAAATCCATGTTGTTCTTCTAAAGTTAACTGGAGCTTCATCCCCGTGAAACTACAGGAAGGCCAGCCTTAGAGTCATTGCTGCTACTGCTAAGTCGCTTCAGTCGTGTCCAACTCTGTGCGACCCCACAGACAGCAGCCCACCAGGCTCCACTGAGCCTGGGATTCTCCAGGCAAGAACACTGGAGTGGGTTGCCATTTCCTTCTCCAATGCGTGAAAGTGAAAGTGAAGTTGCTCAGTTGTGTTCGACTCTTTACAACCCCATGGACTGCAGCCTACCAGGATCCTCTGTCCATGGAATTTTCCAGGCAAGAGTACTGGAGTGGGTTGCCATTAAGCTCTTCAAAGGATGGATGTTTATACAGTACAAAGGAGAAGATGGAGAACAAAAGAGCCTTTCTTGGGGAAGCAAATCAGAGAGCTCTTTAAATTCTGGTTAATAAAAATAAGGACTCAGACAAAGAAGAGTGATCAAAACAGAAGTAAATAAACTCAAACCTAATGAGGAGGGGGATCCCAAGGTTCTTAATTTAAGGCTGGGCCTATCTGTAGTCCAATTACTCACTAATGCCTTCAATTGCACCAAACCCAAGAATATTCATTGGAAGGGCTGATGCTGAAGCTCCAATACTTTGGCCTCCTGATGTGAAGAGCCAACTTAATGGAAAAGACCCTGATGCTGGGAAAGGTTGAGGGCAAGACGGGAAGGCAGTGACAGAGGATGAGATGGTTGGATGGTATCACCAACTCAATGGACATGAGTGTGAGCAAACCGTGGGAGATAATGAAGGACAGGGAAGCCTGGCGTGCTGCAGCCCATGGGGTCACAAAGAGTCGGACACGACTGAGAGACTAAACAACAACATACTGTGCTGAAGCAGGGAACAGCAATTTTAGGTGGATAAAGTTGATTAAAAACATAGGAACACCGGTTAAAGATATGAAAAAGGGAAGCTGATATGCATGTTCACCAGTTTTAACAAAATTTAAAATGGCATCTTAATATTTTGTTTCTTCTTTTAACTGCTTGACAACACAGTCAAACTGATTCGAGAGCTAAGATGCAAGTGGGGTTTCTGATTCAATTGTGGACAGGCTGGGTTTCGTACACTTGGTGTAAATTTCAAGAGGCTCATGTTATATTTTGGTTTTGCAAAAAAGAAAAACAACATTGCTTGGTTTGAACCTTCAAAGCGGTTCTGAAGACTCAAGTGGGAATTATTCACATTGTAAGTGCGGGCCACAGCAGTACAACTTGGTGAGATAAATCCGTGAGAATTTTCCAAATATGAGTCACATATGTGGGGAAGAATCTGGCCCACAGACGTTCTTTAATTAAATGCCTGTCTAATAAAATGTCGTCAATGGCATACAGATGACGGTAAAGGAGCTGGGGCAACCGGTTGTTGAGTTCTGCTACTCATTAAGTGCATTTCTTTACGCTACAAAAATTTCTTGCATTTTTATCTTGCCCTGAACGAGCAACAACAAAGTATCTACCACAAAAGGGTCTATAATTTACATATTTTGAAATATTACCAAGGGAAAGATATTAACGCAGGGAGGCCATGGAATAGCCCTGAGTGGCTTGAACATTTCTGCTTCTATATCTGGCTTGTTTTCCATCCAAGGCCTTCAGTTCAGTTCAAGAAGACATTATTGCATACAGCAGCCACGACGTGAAGACCTGGCTTCCTTGCTGATGCAGGCAACCCCCTCCTCCACTAGCTACTGCCTTAGAAAAACTGGCAGACAGGTCTTGGGAAACCCTTTGGAAATCTGAAAGAATTCAGGGGTCTCTCATCTCTGCTGCCCGTTCTGTTTATACTCAGGCCCATCTCTGACCTTCCTGCACTTGGTTCAACTTCATGGACCTGTCGGCCCTCCTCAGACCACACATGGAGATTGCAAAGGCCAGGGAAGGGCTTGGGGACCAGTCTTGCTACAGGCAGGGAACATGGAAGGTGGGAGGGTGGAGGCTGTTGGCTTTCCTGGACAACCTCACCTCTGAACTGGCTCTACCGCCTGGCTCACAGAACGCTTAGGTTGACTCCCCAAGCAGTGCAGGCAAGCTCTCCCAGAGGCAATGAGTGAATATTCTGAGCACTTCAGAACCCATGGGTTTTGAACAAACTATACCGCCTCCTCGCCCGCGCCCCTCTTTTCCTGTAAGCACCGTGAACCGCAGCAAAATTGCCACTCTCACAAAGACTGGCTGAGCAGCAGAAACTGAGTTGCTTGGCTGGTACAAAACCAACCTGAGAAAAACTCTACCACTGCCCCTAAAAATGGAAAATCTTGTCAATTTAGAACTGCGTACACCACTGTTGATCACTTGCTTTTGAAAACACTTTAGATAAAAACCCACTTCTTCAGGCAAAAGCAAAACAAAATAATTACTGGAATATGTTTTGCTTTGGGATTTACATCTGACGATTCACATTCTAAGCTGGCTAAGTTCATACCTTTCGCTCCTCCATATTTCATGATCAGACTGTTATATGATTAGATGTGAAAACAAAACTCATTTGGGCAAACCACCTTCACAAATAAACCACAGATTCCAAATGTGACTCTGTTTAACTCACATTTGACTACTTTTTATATAGCAAGTTGACATATTTTTCTAAGATCAAAATAGGAAAAGCAAAATTGGACTATAAACTGAAAAAATCCCACAAAATAAAAAGCAAAAGGTCATCTTACCTAGTATGGACTCTTAACAACCTAAGCCTACATGATTCCTGGTCTCCATGATTTCAATTATTAATCCACACAAGAATGTCAAAAAATAAAATACTGAATCCAAAAGTTCTGAGTGCATTAGGATGCCACAGAGAGTAAAACGCTGAAGACTAGAGGCCAAGGCTCTGGTTTGAGCTTTGTCATGCAAAAGCTATAGAACAGCATGAAATCTCTTACCTTCATCAGAACAAGGTTTCTCAACAATAAATGGAAGTTTAATCTAGGTGATCTCTAAGGTCCCTCCTGGTTTTAAAATTCTGCGACTCTGTTAAATATGTAAATCTAAAGCAAGACATGAAGAGACTACTTCAATGAACATCTTTCAAGCTATCTAGTAATCAATTTGATTCATCAATCATGCACTGAATCAAATGACTAGGAAGATAAAGCCAAAGTGCATATAAAAATGGATTAAGTTTTCAGAATCTTTAAAACCAACGTCTTGACATTCATGTGGACAGTCACGTATGAACCACAGGGTCTGTCAATATTTTTGCTTGTTCAACGCTGCTGCCAAATTCTACTCAGTTTCCTAAACACGCTTAGTTAGCTCTTCCTCATGACAAAGCCACATGATGAGTTTTTATAAGGCCACTGGCAAGGCGGCACCCCAGGGATGGATCACGGTTACAACTCTTTCTAATAGTTTTGTAGTTACTTAGGATCTAAAATTTTTATTCTACAATTTATCTTAAAAAAAAAAAAAGTACCAAAGACTAAAAAGTACCAAAGAGCAGGCGAAGTACCAAAATACCAAAAAACCTTTCATTCGTAATGCTTTTCTTATTTGGCAAGCAAGCCAACATTTCAGCTAACACTTTCATCACATTCCACTAGGTTCTAGAAGGCAATAGAATCTGGCCGAGAAATGACCCTGGCTGCCTAGCAGAGCCATCTGGGGAGCCCAAGAGGCACTCCAGGCCAGTTATATCTCAATTTCTAGGGTCAGGGCTTAGGCAGCAACCATTTTTAAAATGTCTCAGGTGATTCCAAAGTGCCGCTAAGGCCGAGAAGCAATGTAAGTTCAAACCACCTTCCATCAGAAATGCAGGAATACTGGGTGGAAGGCACTAGTATAGGTGGGACAATTTAAAAAGAAACCCAAACCTCTCACTACTTCCACTTTCTTTTTTCCTGCACAGAGAAACAGCCCGAAGTCACTGATCTGGGGAGAACACCCTGTTCCTGAGAGTGTGAATGTTAAGAATATGCATAAAAATCAACCAAAGGCCACGAAACTGGGAAGCAGTTCTCAGCAGAGTGCACCATTCAAAGGCAGGCACTGACTTTGCTAACTTCTTGGTGGCAATAGCATGTATCCTTCAAGATCTTACTTTCTCCGGCATCATCACTCCAAAGCATCTCTGTGCTTCACCAAGAGGTTCTGACAGCCAGTTACAGCTTCTTCAAGCAGCACTACCATTTGACTCACGAAAGCAAACCCAAACCAAACCAGCAATCCCATGCCAATTATAGTTCACGAGGATTTATATCATTTCATAGGAAGTCTGCAAAGAAGAGAAAGAATTCCACATGCTTCCGATTTAAATACTCATTAGTCTTCACTAAGATTTCAACCACGCTTCATCTCAACAAGCAACCAATTTACACTAGGCCTTGAATTTTGTTAATTCCTCACTTTATGAGGCATAACAAAGCAGTCCTCCTTTTAAAGAAGGGGTTCAATGTAAAGCCTGCACCTTTCTTGGGACCTCAGCGACACTTTAGTCCCAATACTCAACCAAATGGGAGGATGATCTGTGTAAATGATTGAACATACGTAGAAAATTTCCATGTAAATACGACACACTATACACAGGATCAGATTCATAATAGTATTTCTTCCTTGCCTTCAACCAGCAAGAGAAACAAGCTCTTGGTATGACCAGAGAAACTTGTCATGATACGTGAAGTTCTGTTAGTATGAAAGATTTGAGAAGTAAGGCATGGCCTATCCAAACCCGTCTGCCCAAAACTCCCTGTGACAAATGTCAATTACAAATTAACAAGCCGCTAGGACTCATCCTCTCCAGGGAAACCCTGAACTCGTGACACCAGGTTCCCGGCCTTTGAGGACTGGCCCTCTTGTCTCCTCATTCGTCCTCCTCTCTCTCCTGGTTCAGAGGCAGGCCACCCAAGGATTTCTTTGTCCTCACCCTGGAGGGGGAGCTCAGCACCGCTGGATTGCCAAACACCAGGGGCTGGCTCAGAGGGTTCACCATTTCAGAGTCTGAATCGCTGGATTCACTCCCACTGCAGGTGGAGCCCTCGGTCATTTGCAGAGGTGCCTTGCCAGTGGTACCCGCTGACCGCGCCATCCTTGAGGTTGGACCCATGAGAGGTGTACCATTAGCTAGCACTCTACCTCCTGAACCAGCCAGGCTTCCCTTTCCAAGGCCAGCAGGCATATCCATTGCCTCCGGGGTTGAGGCTACCTGGCTAAGAATGAGTGGATCTGTCTCTGACTTGTTATATCTCAGATTCCTTAAGTATGGCCTTTGTGAGCCAGGGGAACCATTTTCATAATGGGGCTCCTGGCTTGGGAAACTCTCTCCTCCCACACCTCTCCCTCTGCGGTCATGCGTGTTCTCGGAAACATAGCCTTGAGACCCGGTCCTGTCCCAGCTCAGACTTGGACTTGAACTCCTGCTGCTGGGAGATAAGGGAGTGGCCAGGGGACTGTGACCGCCTGCACCTCTGAACATCTCGTCTATCAGAGAGCTGTGCCGTGGGAGTCTGGGGCTCCCACTCAGCTCGAAGCTGAGGTCTGCTGAGTCATCGTCAAGGAATTCTCTGGAAGGGGGCCGGGAGGACTTGGCAGGGTGAGGGGCAGCCCGGGGCCTAGCCTCTATTCGCCTCTCATCATCCCTGGACGGCAGATAAACGCCACTGGTCACGTCAGCCTCATAGTTGTCATTTGTTTGGGACCGGGACGCGTGCTCCCTGAGCAGGTCGGATTCACTGTCTACGTCACTGCAGTCAATGAAAGGAATGGACGCGCTGCTGCCTCGGGCAGCCTCGGATGCTGGACCTGTGCTTGGCTGCGGGGGCCGCGGCCTACTCTGCTGGGGCCTGTCCTTAACGAGCTCCTCGTCTTCCGCCGCCGCCGCCCCGCTGGCCCCGTCTGCCTTCGCGCTGGCGGCCGGGCTCCTGGACGGGCCGGGGCCGCGCTGCTGCTCAGCGTCCTCGGCCGACGCCGCGGTCAGGTCCCCGCCCTGCGGGCAGCTCTGGCCGCCCGGGGGTTCAGAGCCTTCTCCGAGGGTCAGGCTGACACTCTGCTGAGCCTGGGGGAAGAAGCGGGGTGGGGTAGGGGGTAAGAGAAAGGGATGGGGGGAGATAGAAAAGGGAGCCGTCAGACCCCCGCACAGAGAGAGAGCAAGACGCGGCGTCTAACTCAACAGCAGAGCCTTGCGCATCAAGTGGCCCGGGAGTGCTTGGAAAGCCTGCCCTCCGGTCCTGGAACAAAGCGTCCTGGCACTAAGCAGGCCCTCCCAAGGGTGTCTCACTAGGTACCAGAACGTTCTTTCAGGGTCCCCAGCAGCCCAAGTGGGGCAGGGCCTCGCCATTCTAGAACCCAGGGTCTCCCGAGTTTTCTTTGGAACAGGAGCGCCCTTCCCGCCCACAGGGGGCTTCCCGAGGTGCTGTGGGGGCGAGGAGCAGAGGAAAAGGCACCTGCCCAGGGCCCCTGAAAGCGAGTTGACACGATTTCAGACAAATGACAGAAACCGTCTTTGTTTTGATGCCCAAGGGCAGGAATGAGCTGGTCACAGCTCTCTTTGGAGTCACACAATGAAATCGCCTTCGTGTTCTTCCCCAACAAAGCTCTTATTCTCCAGTAGAGAAAACCCTGAGAGCACATCCAGAGACCAGCTCCGGGGCAAACGAGCTCTGGCCACCCTCAGAGCAAGAGTGATAATGGGTTTGGCTGCCAACTGCGGGCGCTGCCGTGTAACGCGAGCCCTGGGAACTGGCCACCCCGTCCTCTGCCAGCGCGAGGTTCTGACCTTGGCACCGAAGGGGAGCTACACCCATCCCTCGAGAACTAGGTTCCTGACGCCCGGCCACAGCTGGAGGAGGAGGGTGGGCTTGGCTCTGGGGGGCCCCACCAGCCCTAGGCTGAGCTCAGGCCAATAGAGAAACATCCTTGGGGGCAAGGGTGTGGGCGGGAGAGGGGAAGGGATACAGGCTGGGGTCTCGGAGCCCAGGCTTCCAAGGTGAGGAGCGCAGAGCCTGAGTCTTGTCAGGGTCAGAGCACAGAGCTCGACTCTCGGGAGAACACCCCTGAAGGGTGAAGGACGAAGACCTCAAAGCAGACCAGGACACCCAGTCCTCAGCAGAGGACGTCTGGTGGCAAACAGAGCTCTAAGAGCGACAGACGCCATCACTGACTTGTTTCGGCACTTCTGAATTTGGCTCTGACGGCTGTGTAGCAAGGCTTCTGATGGAATGGATCTTGCTGTGTTTCCTGGGAGAAATCACACAAGACAGAGCAAGTTAGATGAAAAAACAGCACTAGGTACTCACTCAATAGGGAAGGCAGCTAAAGTAGTCTGGATAAATGATCCCTGGAAGCAGACCCCGTCACCCCTTCTATAACACTCCAGGTAGGATCCAAGGGTTGCTTCAACCTTGAGCTAGCTCTTGGCATCCCTAGCCTCTGCTGGAGTGGTCCAGCTGGCTGGGAGCACCAGTTACTGAACGCTCAATCTCTAGCTGTGGGAAATGTCGCTGGGAGGGAGACGGTGGCTGGACTCGCGTAAGCTCTGAATTGCAAGCGATGGTGTGACAATACAAAATCAATTTGTGCACTCTGGATAATGATTTGTAGATCAGTTCTGTAATAGAGTCCACTGGCACGAATCGGCTGACTCCTTCACAGCCCTTGGTTCAGAGAAAAGGCCCTGCCCCAGGAATGAATTTATAGATCCCACAGTAGAAGAAGCTGGATTTCAGCGCCACCAACACCTCCCCTTTAATCTTTTCTTTCCCTTAGCATTTCGGGCCCCACTTCCCCAGGGAGCAAGCATTAGAAACCTTTAAGGCATTCACACACGTGTGCTAAGCCACTCAGTTGTGTCTGACTCTGTGACCCCATGGACTGTAGCCTGCCAGGCTCCTCTGTCCATGGGATTCTCCAGGCAAGAATACTGGAGTGGGTTGTCATTTCCTTCTCCAGGGGATCTTCCCAATGCAGGGATTGAACCCAAGTCTTTTATGTCTCCTGCATTGGCAGGCGGGTTCTTTACCACTAGTGCCACCTGGGAAGCCCATTCACACACATGAAACTGTAGAGTGATTAAATTCCAATGTCTATCCAGCTTTTCTTTAAAATACTCCAAAGTAACACACCAAAGCTCTGGAGCACCCACATTCTGAGTCGGAGGGAGCAGGGCCCCTTCTCATATGATCCCCAAAAGACTAATTTAAATCAACTGAAAAAATGATGGGGTTTGTTACATCTAGATAAACAGGCAAATAACCTTCTGAACCTTATGTCTCTGGATATGGGGAGGGAGAAACAAGCCTAGTTCTGAATCATGACAAATATACAAGGATGGTCACGGCAGCATGTTTGTTTCAGCAAAGCAAAAAACCCAACCACCCGAATGTTTGTCAACAGGGAATCAGATAAACTAAAAATTAATACTTTCATGATACCATAAAACGATGAACCTAGATCTCAAACTCAGGGTAGGGTTTAAGGAGCAAGATGGGCAATTATGTACAATGTAATACTGCTTATTGGAGAAGGAAATGGCAACCCACTCCAGTGTTCTTGCCTGGAGAATCCCAGGGACGGGGAAGCCTGGTGGGCTTCCGTCTATGGGGTCACACAGAGTCGGACACGACTGAAGTGACTTAGCAGCAGCAATACTGCTTATACAAATGAAAAAGGACACCCCAGGGCAATTCTGCCTATTCTCTTGGGTGCATGAATATTTCTATTAGAAGAAATATGAATCAGGTACTTTGCCTCTGGGGAGAGGAGGAGGGACATAATGAAGGCTGTTGGTTAAAGGGGTTTTTCACTACATCCATAACTACAATAGCTATGAATAAAAGAAGAAATAAAACCCCAGGAACAAAATATTAAAAATGTTACCAGCTAATTCTAAGTAGTAGGAACATGTGTGCTTGCTGTATTCTCTGTGCTTTACTTTTTTTTTCCACAATGAAAACGCAATTTATTAAATGGAAGAAAATATTTGCAAATCATATATCTGATAAGGGGTTAATATAAAAAATATATAAAGAACCCATAAAACTCAATAGCAAACCCCCCAAATGATCCAATTAAAAAATGGGCAGAAAATCTGAATACACATTTTCCCAAAGAAGTAATTAAGATGGCCAACAGGTACATGTAAAGGGGCTCAGTATCACAAATCATTAGGGATACACAAATTGAAACCACAATAAGAGATCACTTCACATGTGTTAGAATCCTTATTATTCAAAAGACATGTGATAACAAATGTTAGTGAGGATGTGGAGAAAAGGGAACCCTTATGCACTATTGGTGGGAATACAAATTGTTGTAGCCACTATGGAAAACAGTATGGAAGCTCTCCCCAAAATTAAAAATATAATTATCATATGATCCAGTAGTTTTACTTCTAGGTATTTATTCAAAGGAAACAAACACATTAATTAAAAAATATATATCCCTCCTCAATGTTCATTGAAGCATTATTTACAATGACCAAGACATGGAAGCAATCTAAGTGTTCATCATTGGGTGAATGGATAAAGAAAATGTGATTCTATATGCTAACAGCATATATAATTTGTGATTCTATATGCTAACAGCATATATAATTCAGCCACAATAAAGAAGAAATCTTGCATTTGTGACAATACAGATGAACCTTGAGAGGATTATGCTAAATAAAATAAGCCAGGCAAAGACAAATACCATGATGTCATTTATATGTAGAATCTAAAAACAAAACAGAAAAACTGAACATAGATATAGAGAACAGATTAGTGGTTTAAATGTATTCAAGTGAAGAAAGAAAAACATTAAAACAAACACTTGTAATTCTCCAGGTAGGAACACCGGAGTGGGTAGCCATTCCCTTTCTCCAGGAGATCTTTCAGATCCAGGGATTGAACCTGGGTCTTCTGCATCGCAGGCAGATTCTTTACTGTCTGAGCCACCAGGGAAGCTCTGTTACTAAATAGCCTTTGGTGAACCAGCTTTTCACCCCTTAACCCTTTTCTTTTAGTCCCTCTAGGCAGAACAATGCTGAAGGGCAATGGGCTCTGGAGCTGGGTGACCTGGGCGAGTTACTCAGCATCTTTCAGCTAATGTGTCTCAATCTTTAAAAAGGGAAGAAAATAGCACTGCCCTCGCAGAGATGGTATAAAGACTCCATGAGTTCATATGTTTAGGGGACTTGGGACAAGGCCTGGCATATGACAAGAGCTACCAGCATTTGCTAACAACAATAATAAAAAATCCTGTTTCTCTTCAATCAAACTTCATTGAGTTAAAAAGTGTATAGAACTCTACTCAGTACAATACTCTGAAATGACCTGCAGTGTAGATTCTATGGGAGTAGGATACGAAAAGAGGGGATTACACGTGTAACTGATTCACTTTGCTGTATATCAGAAACTAACACAACACTGTAAACAACTATTCTTCCAATAAAAATGAATTAAATAAATAAATAAAATTAAAGAAAAGGGGTTGCAATTTTTCCAATTAAAAAAGATTTCATAGAAATACTGTCAGCCCAAATCCCCGAATATCTAAGGACTCAAGGGTGAGTAGGTTTTCACAGCATTATAGCCGCTCTGTAAGCTCCTTTCCTCTTCCATCCCTGCCCCCTGCCAGCTTCCTCTCACACTGGAGTGAGGGTCTGCAGCTGTTCTTAACACTGAACAGGCAGGGCCGACCCGTGGACCACCAAGAACAACTCCTCTCAAATCAGAAGCAGCACTGACGTTCCTCTTACCTTTCAAACTGCACTTTCTTATGTCCGCCTTCTTTAACATAGTCGAGAACCTGCTTCTGAGTCCGACCACTGCAATGAAGACCGCGGGCGGGAAGGGAGAAGACAGCAAGGCGTTCTCAGTTCACACTCAGCCCAGCCCTCCGCCATCTTTGCCTCCCCTCCTCCCGTAGGCTGTCCCAGGAGAACCTGTGCTTTAGTGTCCCTTTTCCCTCTTGACATATCCCTTATAAAGATAACAGAAAAAAAGTCCAACCACCCAATAATCCTGTGTTTGCTTATGAAGCAACCATCCCAAGAGCCTGTACACTTCACGAAAGTTCTAGTCACTGTACACGCCAATGCCTGGGATAGAATCTGACATGCAGCAGACACTCAAAGATTTGCTCAAAGAGTGAGAGAGAAATTGAACCAATGATGGGCAAGTCTATACAGCCTTTGGTGAAAATACAGCAAATTTGTTTTTTAAGTTTTATTTTCTTCACGTGGACCATTTTTAAAGTCTTTATTGAATTTGTTACAATATTGCTTGTGTTTTATGTTTTAGTAGTTTGGCTATGAGACATGTGGGATCTTGGCCCCCGAATCGGGGATCCACACCCGCTGCATTAGAAGGCGAAGTCTCAACCACTGGACTGCCAGGGCATTTCCTCTACAGCAAATGTTCACAAGGCACTTTTGCGTCTCCCTAGAAAGGGAATTCTTTGTGCACTAGAGTTCCACTGGGAGCTGACCGCGGCTGGGTAGACAGCCTCATGGCCATCTAAGATTCAAACAGAACACAACAAGGATCTACCAAGAGCCTTCTAGGATGACCAGGCAGACACCCTATCTGCCAAGCTGTCTTGGAAGACAACTTGAAAGTCTTGGGGAAATGAATCCATGATAAACGTGGAGATGGGAAGCATAAACCTTACCTGAACCGAAACGATGACCCTCGGCTAAAGAGAACGGGCTTGGGCTTTGGCTTGGGCTCTTCAAAAAGTCTAAAAAAGGCATGATGTTCAACACAGATTTTCCAAAAGGACTTGCAAAAATCCCGACTGGCCATTAGGAATTCCAAGGTATCCTGGTACGAGCTCTAAAGAGAGAAGAGAGCATCATTGGTTTTGGCATTCCCACAGATGTTCAGTTGAAAAACAGGAAAGGGGGCAGAAAACAAATTTGTTCCATAAAGTTTCGCTCTGTATTTCATTATGGCATGACCATAAATCCACATACTGAGTAAAATACAGGTGTTCCTTAGGATGCCGTATTGTCATCTTTCAACCATTTTCTTCCCCACTTAATTCCTTACAGGAACAAACAGAAAACGGGACACTCGGCAGAAATCAACATTCCCTTTGACTGAATTCATAAACAAATTCTGTTCACTTGGCTTACATTTCCTTCTTAAAAAAAAAACCCAAGTACCGAAATTCCTTTTATGCCTCCTTAAAAGAATCGAAACAGTTTTTCTTTCCATTCTCTCTCTCATGGTTCATGCCAACTTTGAATATTGTGCTTAAGCCTTTCCTCCATTAAATAGCGTAGGATTCCAGCCTCCAGGTGGCCCCAGGGACCATACAGGAAATGAACATTCTTTTTTCTGGAGCACAAAAATATCAGTCAAGGCTGAAAAATTCATGTCCTTTGATTTGAGAAAGGGGATATGGTAATTTTCTACTCCTAGACTGAATGCTCCCAATTTAAGTGGCCAGCTTATGTAAACAAAGGTTACCACAGCCCTTAACATTCCCAGCAGTCCCAGCTATTTTGAGGAAATCTCACAGCTCTGTTTCAACTTCCAGACAAGTCAGGCTGCAGTACCCAGTCTTTTGGACTTAAAGCACATTTTCTCATACAAAACAACTTCCAAGGGTGCCTGCTTCCCAGGTCAGGTCATAAAAACCCATTTTATCCATACTGTATCCAAACTACTATAAGCCGTGTTGTTGTTCAGTAGCTCAGTCACGTCCAATTCTTTGTGACCCCCATGGACTGAGGCATGCCAGGCTTCCCTGTCCATCACCATCTCCCGGAGTCTGCTCAAACTCATGTCCATTGAGTCAATGATGTCATCCAAATATCTCATCCTCTGTTGACTCCTTCTCCTCCTGCCCTCAATCTTTCCCAGTATCAGGGTCTTTTCAAATGAGTCACCTCTTCGCATCAGGTGGCCAAAGTGTTGGAGTTTCAGCTTCAACACCAGTCCTTCCAATGAACACCCAGGACTGATCTCCTTTAGGATGGACTGGTTGGATCTCCTTGCAGTCCAAGGGACTCTCAAGAGTCTTCTCCAACACCACAGTTCAAAAGCATCAATTCTTCAGCGCTCAGCTTTCCTTACAGTCCAACTCTCACATCCATACATGACCACTGGAAAAACTATAGCTTGACTAGACGGACCTTTGCTGTCCAAGGGACTATAAACTTAGACTGCCATTTATAATCTTTTCCCCCCATGGGAAAAAAGTACTCCAGTTCTGGTTGGGGACACCAGTGCTCTGTCATCACGTCCTCCATTCCTATTCATGGTGGAAGGAGAAGATGCTTTCTTCCTTTTCTGACCCACTGCCACGTGAGTGACATCTTTAGGGGGTCTGTGGGCAGTCTGTGTGGGAGGGGTTGGGTCAGTTCCTGAGAATGCACTGTCAGGGGTGCGGGGCCCCTGGATGGGCAGGGACAGGCCTGGAACACGGCAGAATGCTGAGGGAGATCTGGAGGTGGCCGAGGCTGGAGACACAGCAACTACAAACCGGGCTTAGGGAGGGGGGGTGTCAATATGCAAACATTTGTGCACAGGGAAGTGACCCCTCCCAGGCACACATCTGTGCTCTGTCTACTAATGGCAGCTGTGCAATGGCTCAGCCTTTGGACACACTGTACAGAGTAGTGGATACCTGGAGGGCGCCCTAGTGAGACCCACTCCACTCCAAGGTGACTCAAGTTCACTTGAGGAACATCAAGTCCTGTCCCCAAGGAGGTTCCTGAGAGGCACTTACGTTCACATCTGGGCGGAGCTTGATGAGAAAGCGCTTCCTCTTGAAGCTCAGCTTACGCACCTTTGCCCAGTTGAAGGCGTTGATCTTCGTAAAACCCTGAGAAGAGAGGCATCAGCTGGTGAGCCGGGAACTACATGATAAGCAATACGGGAGCTGGTCTGCTTTGCTCCCGGGGATCAGAAAGGAGGGCTGATGTGACTGTTCATAAGAGTCCTCCTGCTGCAGAGTTCCAGGGCTCTGTGGCTGTGAGTGATACCCGCTCCCTTCCTAGATTCATTGTTTTGCACTAATTCTATGATCTGATTTTCACACTTAAGTCTGCCTCCAGGTAGAGAAGAGGCTGGCCAAGCGGCTGATAAAAGAGAAAGATAAATAAAAATAATAACCATGACAACCACCATAATCATGAGCGGCCATCACTGAGCAAGGGCCAGGCATGGTCCCAAGTCCTTTACAGGCCCTTTCTTGTGAAACCTTCCATGAAAGCCCAGTGAGCTGGGTTTATCTTCATTTTATTTGTTCTAAATCACATGGTCCCTGCAGCAGAATGAGATTCCCAGGTGTGTGCCTAAACCAGGAGCCACAGAAGCAACAGAACAGTTAGCAATCACACTTTGTCCACACTGCTCTGGCCCCTGGACCCGGCGGGCTTCCCACAGCATGGGACAGAGGGAGACCCCACCCTCGGGGTATCTCTGATACCAGAGAACAGTCTCTGGGAGGGACGCATGTATCCTCATCTTCAATCGCCAGGCGGGATGTGGGGGACCCACAGAGGGGAGCCCCCATCTGCCCCATCCTCTCAGCTGAAATGAGAATTCCTCCAGCCCACTGGAACACCAGGACCATTTGTTTAAATTGGCTGGAATGAAGCAATCAGGCACTGGCAGGAAGATTAATTCCAAGACACAGTCCTTGTACATGATTATATTACTGAGCCATTCTCCACATTTCAAGTGTCTCAAACACAATCAAACCAAATTAATTCAATTGTGAGGCACGTCTTCCCTGGCTCCCCCACCACCACCCTGATCTTTAGAAATGCTGAAGGGTTTTAATTTTGAAATGGGATGCTAGGACTGACAACTACATTGTTTTATTGTCATTCCCCCTCCCCCCATTGGGGACTCCTAGATTATGTCTGTGGGTCAAGAACTATTAGGGACAGTCACCTCCTCAAACGCTATACTGCTCTTAAAATATTGCTTCCTAGTGTCTCAGTGGAAACCAACTTCAACTCTCTTGGTACATGAATCTGTAGTGATTAGGGCTCATTGTAAACATCTGAGGGCTTCCCAGGTGGCTCAGTGGTAAAGAACCCACCCTGCCCTATGTGGGAGACCCAGGCTCGATCCCTGGGGTCAGGAAGATCCCCTGGAGAAGGGAATGGCTACCCACTCTAGTACTCTTGTCTGGAGAATCTCACGGACAGAGGAGCCTGGCGGGCTACAGTCCATGGAGTTACAAAGAGTTGGACATGACTGAGCGACTAACATGCAGATACAGACGAAAAACATCTGAAGCAGGAGAGACAGAATCCCCGGGTATTTTGGTAAAATACAAAGAGGGAGATGGAACACAATCCAGCAGAGTTCAAAAAAGGTTTAGGTCATGCATGAGTTTACACATTCGAAACAGGGTGAAATCTGACCCTACTTCATGAGACAGGCAGATGCTTTCTTTATATCCCTTTGAAGCCGAAGCACAGATTATCCACTCTTGTTTAAAAGAGAAACCTTGAGGGATGCATTGCCCAGCACAGGGAATCTAGCCAATATTTTCTAACAACTTTAAATGGAATATAATTTATAAAATACTCAGTCACTGTGTTGTGTACCTGAAAGCAATATAATACTGTAAATCAATTATAAAAAAAGAAAATTAAATTAAAAGTTCTTCAATTAAAGAAAAGAAAAAAGTCTTGGGGGGGGGGAAAGGTTTGAGGAGGTGCATATGTTCCCTGTCTTGATTTCATTGATGGTTTCATAGGATATACAAGGTTAAGAACTTACCCACAGTGAAGAATGGCACACTTTAAATGTTTACATTTAATTGCATGTCAATAATACTTCAATGATATTATTAAGAAAAAGAGATGCATTCATCAATAATGGTCCAGCAGCACTGTGATCAAGGGTGCACACATTTCAGAATGCAGAGTATTATGTCCTTTCGTAAAACACAGGTAAGGGTCCAAGAACAGTATGTTTTGCTGCAAAATTACAGCAGGACATGGACATAGCTTCTAGAAATTCATAAAACTGCTGTATCCTCTAAGTTAGGTAAATGTGAAGTCATAAACAAGCTGACTTAGGTAAAATCCAAATCAATTAAAACAAACAAACTCAAATTAGGTTAAATAAATGAGATGAATATCATGGGCAAGTGTGAAAACGGTGCTTATTTTGTGGATCTGAAATCTTGATTCCACTCAACTATGTTCTAAGTTAGGTCCACAGGGAGAGACAGATATCTGTGATCCTACAAGGTCAACATGCTAAGTCACTTTGGTCATGTCTGCTTCTTTGCAACTCTATGCACCATAGCCTGCCAGGCTCCCTCTTCCATGAGATTCTCCAGGAAAGAATACTGATTGGGTTGCCATGTCCTCCTCCAGGGGATCTTCCCAACACAGGGATCAAATCTGCATCTCTTACATCTCCTGCACTGGCAGGCGGGTTCTTTACCACAAGGGAAGCCCACAAAGTCAATGAACACAAAGAAATCTGCAAGCACGGATTCCCCAAGTAGTACAAGGGCAAAGGAAATCCAGTCTGCAAGTCTGAGGGCACGGAAAGAAACAGGAAACATAGTAGCGAGGTTTGTCTGTTCCCTTCTTCACCTAAAAATAATTATTGGAGATCTTAGCCTGGACCACCCAACATGGAATCAGAGTTGAAGGGTCAACTCTTATCTCTCCATCACCAAGGGAACCGAACTGGTTCTGAATGCTCTTACCTGAAACACTAGAATCCCCGTGTTGGCCACGGCCAGGTTGATCTTCGTGCCTTCCCGGTCCTTGGCCGGGTGCAATCGGACGCCGTACATCTCCAGTTTGCGGGCAATCTCTAGGAGCTGGAAATCCGATTCTGCTGGTGTTTGTCCACTGACAATACAAAAATATCAAGAGAAAGGCCAGGAGATTTGAACCCCCTGTGTCTATGAACTCAAGATTAAGCACCTTCTCCTGGCAAATAAAAAGGCGTTTCATCACTAACAATGGGGCTGCCTGATCAGACGACACCCAGCCTCCAGTTCATTATAACTCAAAGTCAAGCCAGTGGAACAAAAGCTGTATTGCTCGTGTAACACAAAACCCTCAAAGTCTATCTCACACTCGGCCAGTTTTTTCGGAATCTCAAAGAGTTTCCTTTAAGGTCATATGAAAGCAAAACACCATCATGCTGAAACAAGTTTCTAGTCACTTAACAATGGCCCTAAATTTGCAAAGTTCAAGGCAACACTCTATCAAAGGCAACTATCAACCGGGACTCGAGTGCTTTCCCTGAAACTCAATAACAAAAACAGAAGGCACAGAGGATAGTTGAAGATATTTTATGGATCAAAGGAAAGAAACCAAAATGGAGGTGGAACAAAGGTTTCCCATTTCCACACTGTTCTTATATTGTCCCTAGTTCGTGAGGTCCCCTTCCTGATTTCCTGGTACTTGGTCTTACACTCTTTCCCTTACTCAAAAGCACAAGGTCCTAAAACGCCAGTGTTATTCTTGTCTCACAAAAAAGCAAGGGAGGAGTCCAGGGGTTTGGTCTTGAGTGGGTAACCTGCATCTCCGAGAGTCCAGGACAAGTAACAACACTGCGCTCTCCTCCCTCCCTCTTTGTCTGTTTCTGCCCAACGCTTACTCTGTGCGTTACGGGCACTTAGCGAATGTCGGAGGACAGAGAGAAATAGCTCAAAGGAAGCAACAAAGGAGACTTACATGTGGTTATGGTGAAATTCCACGATTTTGTCTTCTAGCGCATCTTGCTGAGGTATGTACTTATTTTTTGCTAAATGCTCTCTGTCCGACGCCTCATCAAAATCCCCAATCTCAGCTACAAAGAAAGGGTGAAAGAAAAACCAGCCACATACGATTAATACTTCAGTTTGTTACATTCCCAGTGGACTGTTCCCCAGCTAGTAAACCGGAAAAAGTAGCCAAGAACATAAGGCGATCCCAGCTGGCGGGTATCATAAGGGCGAGATGTGAGGAGCTGTGGATGGGAGGACAGGATTTAACAGCTCTGCCAATGTAAGATGATGGCTTCCACTTTTTCTCATCTCTACCCGTTGGAAAGAAAGCTTCAGAATCATTCATCTTTGGCCATCCGTGTTCCTGGTTTTCTTTCCTCCCCACCAGTACATTCTAAACAAGCGGATCAAAACATTCTCACTTCTAAATAATTTAGCCCCAGAATTTCAGGACTTGACAAACTCCACTTTGGAAATGCACATATAACAATTAGTGCAAACCCTAAATGCTTGATCATGTAGAGAAAAGATGATTGTAAATAGGGGTGAAAGTACATAATAGGCTTCCCAGGTGGCTCAGTGGTAAAGAATCTACCTGCCAATGCAGGAGACATAAGAGATATGGGTTTGATCTGTGGAGTCAGGAAGATCCCCTGGAGAAGGAAATGGCAATCCACTCCAGTATTCTTGCCTGGAAAATTCCATGGACAGAGTAGCTTGGCAGGCTACAGTCCATGGGGTTGCAAAAGAGTCGGACGCAACTAAACAACAACAAAAGGTACCTAATCTAATTTGGTAAAAATACATGGCTCTTAAATTTTGTGTAGTCTTATTATCAGAAATGACCCAACAGACTGCAAATCCTTACAAAATTTTCATCGACAAGAAAGACGGTGCCTATTTTTCTCATGTAACCTCGACACAGTCCCCTAACTGCTCTAACCTGGAAAATTAAAGGATAGAGCTTGAAAGTAATCATTGTACCTTTAACAACACTAACTCCAGCTCAGCTTATAGCAATTCAGTACAGATGGGACAGTGTGCCTTATCATATAGTCTGTGTAACAAGCTTAATAAAATGAGCGGAGCCCAGCTGTTTAGAGGGAAAGCAAGTAAACCGTTGCTATGAAACCCACCTTTCACTTTGTCTTGTGAAGCAGCTTGTCACACTTTGGGCAATGCACCCCAGTAATCACGCAGGATATGCACTATATGTTGCTATAATTCACAGCCCCTGAGAATATTTGCTTTGCACCCAACAGCGCCAACTTGCCTGGCACCAGCTGGGCCACTGGAACAGTCAGTCACTCACTAGCTTCCGACTGCTATGGCAAAATCAATATTATTTCCTAACTGCCCTTTCTTAAAAAATTTCCTCCTCCCTAAGTAGCCACTTTCTATCACAAAGGACAACATGGAAGTGGGGGAACCTCCCCACCACACTGCCACCACTCACTGGTGGCCTTGATGATGACCGCACTGTCTTTTCAGAAATCCCTTCCATCCTGGCTCAAAAAAGCCCAGCTCATCTCATAATTCATAATAACAGTGTTCTATCAGGTCCTATGAAATATAAAATTAATGAATACTAAAGCAAAGGTCCGTCTAGTCAAGGCTATGGTTTTTCCCGTGGTCATGTATGGATGTGAGAGTTGGATTGTGAAGAAAGCTGATCGCCGAAGAATTGATGCTTTTGAACTGTGGAGTTGGAGAAGACTCTTGCGAGTCCCTTGGACTGCAAGGAAATCCAACCAGTCCATTCTAAAGGATATCAATCCTGGGTGTTCACTGGAAGGAGTGATGCTGAAGCTGAAACTGCAATACTTGGGCCACCTCATGTGACGAGTTGACTCACTGGAAAAGACTCTGATGCTAGGAAAGGTTGGGGGCGGGAGGAGAAGGGGACGACAGAGAATGAGATGGCTGGATGGCATCACCGACTCTGTGGACATGAGTTTGAGTGTACTTCGGGAGTTGGTGATGGACAGGGAGGCCTGGCGTGCTGTGATTCATGGGGTCGCGGAGAGTCAGACACGACTGAGCGACTGAACTGAACTGAAAGCATCATTCCCAGGGGAAGTAAGAGCTTAGATTCCTCCAAGAACCTTGAAACACTTTCATCAACTAGCAGAGTCTGTAGAAATACATCCTCCTTCATGCACTGTGTTGATTCATCAACATTGGACCCACAGCCAAGAGCACTGTAGCTCATGCCCAAATGAAGCACATCTCCACCCATGCTTGTTTCTTCACGTGCGCCTGTGGGCTCAGCCGCTGTCATGTCTGACTCTTTACGATCTCACAGACTGTAGCTTCTTGCCAGGCTCCACTGTCCAGGGAATTTTCCAGGCAAGAATACTGAAGTGGGATGCCATTTCCTCCTCCAGGGGATCTTCCCAACCCAGGGATCGAACCTGCATCTCCTGCGATGGCAGGCAGATTCTTTACCACTGAGCCACCTGGGAAGCCCTTATTTCTCCAGAAGGCACGTCAGAACCTTCCTGCACTTAGGAAGACTACACAGTGGTTCAGCAATGACACTTGGGGGCCATTTAAACAGGGAAGTCACCGATAAAGAACAGAAGTGTGGCACTGAACGGATCACAAAAAGGATACTTGTTTCCAGTATGAGAGCTGAAACCAGAAAGCAGAGCATCACCTCCAGCCCCAGCTGGGGAGGTGTGCGTGGAGGTGACCCAGATGTTTTCACCATCTTGTCCATGTCTGCAGGTGACCATGAAAGCACCAAAAATGCTAATTCTGGGGCTACAAAGAAACGTTAGAGAGCAGGTGCATCTGCAAACATGAAATCTACAGATAATGAAGACTGACTGCATATGGTGAGGGCGAGTGGGGACTCACCTAAATCCTGAATTTTTTTTCAACGAGTTTTGCGTTTGGGTTTCTTAACATACATGGATTTTAAACACACAGTCTCTTCCATAATTCAATGTAAGAGTTAAGACTTCCAGTTTGTCCTCTGGCATCAGGGTCAATACACCTGAACTGTTTTTTCCTTGGAATCACTTGCCTTTCAACTCCTAAAATGCAAAGGCAACATGACTATGAAATTCACTTTCTCCCACAGGCTTTCTTCTTGGAACTATGAAGTGGTGCCGCCTTATGTCTGGAGTTTGAGAAGTGATAAGTGTTCAAGATAGGACTTACTATTTTTTAATCAGAGGTGTCAGATTAGCTGATGTGTGCAAGCTAAATCGCCTCAGTCGTGTGTGACTCTTTACCATCCTGTGGACAGTAGCCCACCAGGCTCCTCTGTCCATGGGGTTCCCCAGCCAAGAATACTGGAGTGGGTTGCCACGCCCTCCTCCAGGGGATCTTCCTGACCTGGGGATCAAACCCATATCTCTTATGTCTTCTGCCTTGGCAGGTGGGTTCTTTAGCACTAGCGCCACCTGGGAAGCCCTTATATCAGCTGATATATATACTGAATTCCTTATCAGTCTACTCTCAACAACAAATAAAAATAACAACTCCAGATCTTGTGATTTTCCTGAACAAACTCTCATGAGGATGTGCTTGGGCAAACTTGTGCTTGTATAGCCCTCAGACTGGATGCACATACAACCTGCTGAAATGCACCCCAGTTGGCCTCTACGCTACACGAGAGGTCCTCTTATAAACAGGCCCACCTAGTGTTTGAATATTCTCTTCATCAGCTTGTCCTACTGATCTACTCAGAGTTGATTAGGGAAAATTAAAAGTCCAAAGTTTACACAGGGGGTATCTAAGACTAGCAACAAAGGAATCAATGAAAAATATGTCTGAAAGATGACAGTGAATTCAAATGAAAAGAGGAAAAATTTTTAAAATTGGATTGTGTATATAGGAAAAGATGAGATGAAAATACAGCTCAGTAGAGATAATTTTCCATCAGCGTTAATATCGCTTTCTGCAGAAGGGAGATGAACTGACCCCTTCTACAATACTGATCATGTAAATAATTATCAATCATTTAAATGAACACACCATTCACAGAAGATTCTCCTTCTATGATAACTAAGATTCTTAGTTGCTAAGTTGTGTCAGACTTTTGCAACTACCCGGACTGTAGCGCACCAGCTCCTCTGTCCATGAGATTACCCAGGCAAGAATATTGGAATGCGTTGCCCCCTCCTTCTCCAGGGGAATCTTCCCAACCCAGGGATCTAACATGGGTCTCCGGCATTGTAGGTGGATTTTTTTACCAACTGAGTCACCAGGGAAGCCAAATACAATGTATGGGATGCCCAAAAATACAGAAATAGGGCTTTGTAAGTCTAAGAATATTGAAAGTGTGTCACAAAACTGCGTATCAGAGAATGGAAATAGCAGGAGTACTTCTGAACCCACCTATTTCATCTCCTGTGGAGAATTCAAGATTCAGGGGATTTTTGAGCCCTTGTTGATGTCTGGGGGTGAAGGGTCCACTGGAGCAAGCACACGGCTTTCTGGACTTCAGTGGCCCTCCACTTCCCATGTGCGTGGTTTACTCTAACAACAGACTTTTGAAAAGGAAGGGCATAAGAGAAAGCGGGTACAAGACTAAACGGCATCAGAAATGGCTGAGTAAATTTCTCTTCTCTCACCAAAAGCCCAGGGTCGGAGACATTTCCTGAAGCGGCTGTTCCAATAAGGAAGTTTTATTTCAAAATTGCCCCTTGTTTGGAAAGGGAGGGCCACAGGTGAGAGAGAACAAAGAAAGGTGGGTGTGTTTACTGAACTCCGAGCGTATCCTGAATACTGAGGCTATCGTTTCATCTTCACAGCGTAGGAAACAGCTTCTATTAGTCCCCTGTTCCAAAGGAAAGAGAGGTGAGGGACTCTAACTTGCAGGCTGATCAATCAGCTAATAGAAACGAGGACTGCCTGATTTAAAACATTGCTCACTCCACTGTTACTGTAAGAAGCCAGAAGACCAAACATATGAAAGGAAAAAGTTAGGTAACTGTCTGCACCAAAGTGTCCTCAGTTTAAAATGGGGAAGACAGCAGTGAGCTCTTGGGGGTTGTTACAAAAATTAAATGAGATAATACACAGATCTGAGATAATACACAGAACTAGAGCATGGTAAAGTCTAATAAAGATTACTTTTTTTTTGGCCTGTCTTTTCTTTCTCACATCATTTTTTTTTTTTTCAAATGAATAAGAAAGCACCCATCTATTAAGTCTGGTAGATATTCAACAATGTCCATGTACAAAAAGGGCTTCCCTGATAGCTCAGTTGGTAAAGAATCCGCCTGCAAAGCAGGAGACTCTGGTTCGATTCCTGGGTTGGTAAGATCCGCTGGAGAAGGAAAAGGCTACCCACTCCGGTATTCTTGGGCTTCCTTTGTGGCTCAGCTGGTAAAGAATCTGCCTGCAACGTGGGAGACCTGAGTTCGATCCCTGGGTTGGGAAGATCCCCTGGAGAAGGAAAAGGCTACCCACTCCAGTATTCTGGTCTGGAGAATTCCATGGACTATATATATAGTCCATGGGGTCGCAAAGAGTCAGATACGATTGAGCGACTTTCACTTTCATGCACACATAAAAAGGATAAGCATGGTCTCTACAAACACCTTGTCATTTTGGACTAAAGTAGTTTGTTGACTACTAGGAGTGACCCTTCCTACAAACCTGTGGAGTCTTGTTAACTGGGCACCTATGTGGACAGGCCGGGCCTGATTACAGGGGATTGCTCTGTATACAATGGGAAATTTTAAAATGGTATGATAGCATTTATATACTAGTGTTTATATATGTTGGCCCTGGTCTGTGTAATAATATCCTTCCTGAAACATAGTGTGTGTATTTTAAGTAACTTCTGCCTTACCAAGAGAAAAAAAAATGCCCAGGTGAGTAGTCAATAAGCCTTAGAATGAGCACAGTCTAATGATCCTTTATTTAGTGTAAGAAAGTTAAAATGTCTACTTCAAGCATCACTTGGATTTGATCCAGGGTCATGTGTCTTGGTTTACTGAACTTTTGAGCAGAGTACAGGAAGGAAAATCTTTGATAGTTTTATGTCTTATGTCTGAAGGCTAAAGTGTCATATTCAATGATGAATATTAAATCCAAGAACAGGATAGAACTAGTTTCGTCTACTTGGCCACCGTCCATTCAACTGAATTCGAGTCAGTTGAGTTTTCAACAATTGCATCTTCCATCTTAAAAAGCGTAGGCAACCACCAGGACGCAGAATTCCCAGGTCAACGTTTGGGGGAGGGAGGTGAAAGCTTTAGTCGCTCAGTCAAGTCTGACTCTTGGTGATTCCATGGACTGTAGCCCACCAGACTCCATGGAATTCTCCAGGTAAGAATACTGGAGTGGATTGCCATTCCCTTCTCCAGGGATAGAGATCTTCCTGACTCAAGGATAGAACTCAGGTCTCCTGCATTGCAGGCAGATTCTTTACCGTCAGGGAAGCCCATGGAAGGACAGGAGTATTAAATGATGGTAAGTATGCTGTTTTCCATCCTCTGGCTTTTGTGCTAATGCAAAATAAGACGAAAACATTGTTTTTAGTAGATGTCATCCTCCCCCCACCAAGCAGATTGCTGTGTATTTCCCACAGGCTTCCTGAAGGAGATCAGAACTTACATTGTACAATGTGTGAGATCAGGAGGGCAGCGCTGTTGTCATTACACGTCAGCCTGCCTTGAGCCAGGTCCTGCTTCACCTGCAGAGCAAACAGGTACCTGCAAACAGAAACAGAGACAGGCGTCATAATCATCGAGGTGGGCGTCAAGCAAAAAGGGAATAGAGTTTTCGCACCAAAGTCAGGCTCAACCGGAGCAACTTGCCTTTACAGTGAGGACCTGGTGAAAGGTACATAAACCAAAGAACAAGAAAAGTCTGCACAGGTGGGATGCATTCCTGGAGCAACTGGCTGCAACGTAAAACTCACACCTCCCTGAAAACACTGGGAGACACATGCTGCAATCTTCACACAATGAGTAACGCACTTCATTTTATATGGAGTCACAACCATAAAAATTAAGACTACAACTTACCAGCCTATATATGTTTGTGGGGTATAGCACGCATTCAAACTTTTCTCACAGATCAGTCAAATATACTAAAAAATGGCTCTAAGGCTCGGACAATAACAGTAGGCTATTATGGTTAGGAAAAGTCTTGTCGATGGAATTGGAAACACATGAGTGTCTTTTTTTGCGGTGGAACAGTCACTCAGCTTCTTCCATAAGCTGCCAGATGTGTCAAAAATCCATTTATTAAAAATTTCTTTTCTTTACATAGTAGAATAAAGCTAGTAAACATTTTTAGTGGAAGAAAAAACTGGATTTATAAATCAAAGAAATTAAGTAAAACCAGGGTGATGTTAAAATCGATTTGAGAATATCAATGTGAACTCACAGATTTGTAGGAAGATATATGCTAGTTTGGGGCTTCTCTGATGGCTCAGACAGTAAAGAATTGACCTGTAATGCCGGAGACCTGGGTTTTTTTCCCTGGGTTGGGAAGATCCCCTGGAGGAGGGCATTGCAACGCACTCCAGTATTCTTGCCTGGAGAATCCCATGGACAGAGGGGCCTGGCAGACTGTAGTCCATAGGGTCGCAAACAGCTGGACATGACTGAGCACAGTCCCTTCCTTCCTTGCTAGTTTTGTCCACTGTCGAGAAGAAGTGTCACATTGGCAGCAAGCAACCCTCAGCGGCTAGATTCTGGCTCTCACACAATTACCATTTGAAGGTTATAAAGGTAGGGAGAAACGGTAGATTCCAGGCACGGAGTAGGGAAAGGTACAGAGTGAACCTAGAATATCTAGTTATGCCAGAGGGCAGACAGCTTGCAAATATTAACAGGCTCTATTATAAGGGGAAAAAATCTGGAAGGGGTGTCCACTGGCGAACATTGTGACAACTTGAACAGCAACACGAAGGATTAAAGTTAATCAAAACACATGGAACTAATGAAATTTCATGAGTACATTATAAAACTTAGGAAAAAAAGAGAGAAAGCAGGAAAAATGAACTGTATTACCATTTGAGTCTATTAAAGCATTCTATATTAAAAATTGGTGATAGTGAAAGTTGCTCAGTCGTGTCGGACTCTTTGCAACCCCATGGACTATTCAGTTCATGGAATTCTCCAGGGCAGAATACTGGAGTGGGCAGCCTTTCCCTTCTCCAGGGGATTTTTCCAAACCCAGCGATCTAACCCAGCTCTCCTGCATTGCAAGCACATTCTTTCCCAGATGAGCTCCGAGGGAAGCCCAAGAATACTGGAGTGGGTAGACTATCCCTTCTCCAGTGGATCTTTCCAACCCAGAAATTGAACCGATGTCTCCTGCATTGCAGGCAGATTCTTTATCAACTGAGCTATCAGGAAAACAAGGAAGCCCAATAAAAATTGGTAATCTAAGGCAAAAAACTGGGCATGTAACCCGTCTCTCCTGTAGGAAGAATATTTCATGATATACAGATAGGTGGCTCTAGTGGTAAAGAACCTGCCTACCAATGCAGGAGACCTAAGAGATGTGAGTTCGATCCCTGGGTTGGGAACATTCCCTGGAGGACGACATGGCAATCCACTCCAATATTCTTGCCTGGAGAATAGAGTGGAGCCTGGTGGACTATAGTCCATTGGGTCACAAAAAGTCAGACACAATTGGAGTGATTTAGCATGCATAGAAAATCCAGCTAGAGGAGGCAAAATTCTACTTTACAGAAGAACACCAACAAATAATACAACAAAAGTAACAATTATAAAACACTCATCCTACAGCCTCTAAAGAAATTATTGACTCTGGCAAGGATTGTTCTTGGTGTAAAAACCACTTAGAGGAGTTTGGACATTTCAATGTAGACAAACTCACAAGGCTTTCCTTCAGAAGGGAAAGGTCAGAGTGCTACCACTCTAACTCTGTGATCAATCTCAGCATCACTAATGAAATAGGAAGCACACAACATCACTTACGAGGGGATTCTAGTCAAGAATGTTTAACTTATATCTGTCAAGCTTTTAGAACTGAGGTCTAGTTGGCAGGGAATACAGAAGACAGAGAAATAAGTTAAACAGGAAGCAATCAGACAAACTTAGGAGGTAGGTTATCTCACAGTACAGCTGGTCCAGTTTTTTCAACAAGATGGTATCATGAAGAAAAAGAGATTCTGCTAGATTAAAAGGGGTTCAAAGGCCGTAACAACCAGTTGCAATGTGGGGTCCTACAGTGAATCTCACTTTAGATGAGCAGATATAAATGACATCTGGGCGACAAAGGGGGACATTTGAATACAGCCAGGGTATTAAATGAGATGAAAAGTACATGTATATACACAGAAAAAAATTCAGAAAAGCTCTCCCTGAGGTGCTAGCAATGCTCAGCTCTGGGCAATAGGAACATGGTAGTTTTATCTTCTTAGTCACATTTATCTAGATATTCTTTCTACACTGTACATGGATTACTTTTGTAACAACAAAAGGGTCTTTTTAATTTTTTAAAAAAGGGCTTTTAGCAAGATTAACCACAGAGGTGTCGTGAAGAATTAAATGACATAACACATGGAAGGCACAGTGACGAGAATAAAAGCATTCAATACAAATTAGCAATTTTAAAAAACTGAATAAAAATGAATCCCCTTTAAGTCATTTGCGTGCGTGCTAAATCCCTTCAGTCATGTCTGAGTCTGTGGGACGCTATGGACATAGCCCACCAGGCTCCTTGGTCCACGGGATTCTCCAGGCAAGAATACTGAAGTGGGTTGCCACGTCCTCCTCCAGGGGATCTTTCTGAACCAGAGATTGAACTTGTGTCTCCTTATTTAAGTCTCCTGTCTTGGCAAGCAGCTTCTTTAACACTAGCGGCACCTAAGTCATGTAGGACCATGAGTAAGAACTAAAGAACTACAGAGGCATTTCATAACCAGAAAAAAACCCAAACACCTAAAGGTCTGCCAGTTGACAACAGCTGACCTTTCCCCAAACTCCCATAATGTTCACTCATTCATTCTCTTTGTCTCTCTCCCTGAGAAGTCAAAGCAGAGCAAAACAGAGCATATAAAAACAGTCACAACATCAGCACACAGGTTTACATGGGAAGAGGTGGCACAAACCATCTCTCTGGATTAGGCTGTGGTTACTGTTTTTTGCAATGGCAAGCCACTCCAGTACTATTGCCTGGAGAATCCCATGGATGGAGGAGCCTGGTAGGCTACAGTCCGTGGGGTCGCTAAGGGTCGGACACGACTGAGCGACTTCACTTTCACTTTACACTTTCACACATTGGAGAAGGAAATGGCAACCCACTCCAGTGTTCTTGCCTGGAGAATCCCAGGGAAGGGGGAGCCTGGTGGGCTTCCGTCTATGGGGTCACACAGAGTTGGACACGACTGAAGTGACTTAGCAGCAGCAGCAACTGTTTTTTGAAGCCAATGCTTCTTAGAACAATAGGCTTTAATTCTTACCTGTGTAGTTAATTTTCAGATAAGTAGGAAGAACGTATGTTTTAAAAGCATGACATTCCGAATGGAACCAGCTATCAGTCTAAACACAGGGCCCTGTGGTCCAGAAACAGAACTCAGGGTTCAGGGCCTCTGGGGAGGGTCTCGTGTGGGTGTCGAGAGGGTGTGGGGTTCTGAGAGCTCCCCTCTTTCATGCAAAGCCCGAGCTGAAGGATGCAGGAGGAACCTGTCACTCCCTGATTACGCTGACTCTTCCTGTCCTAAGGCCCTTGTAATCCCAATGGGCAGCGTGTCATCTTGTAATGACAGCTGTAAGTCAGGCACGCCGGCGGCAGGGCTAACTTCAGAAATTCAGCAGCACTTTCTGCACCATAACTGAAGCAATTCCAATTGAATTCACACAAAGTGCTCAGAGCAGAATCAACTGTCCTTGGCAGAGGGTGGGCATATGAGGGGGGAGGTGATGACAGTGGTGGGGCCAGGGCCCTCAGGGGAGGAAGTCACACCCCTCGGAAGCCATGTTTTAAACACGTCTGTTTCCATTTATTTCATTCGGGGGCTCTTACTCTTTCTGCCATTTACTCAATGTACATGGCAGTGTCCCAGCCAGCCAGAGACAACACTGCAGCAGACCCTGCACGGCAGCAAACTCAGATAGCTGGCCTCCACTGAAGAACACAGCCAAGCGACTGCCTTGGCCGTTCAGTGGTTAAGGCTCCATTTCCACTACACGGGGCGGGGGTTCGATACCTGGTCGGAGAACTAAGATCCTGAGTGTCATATAGTGTGGCCAAACCGTCTCCCTGCAAAAACACAGCCAAGTAGAAACTAGATCCTACTTAGGATGCGATGCTCAGAGAGTACTATGTCTGACCTCACCAGCACAGCCAAGTTAATTCCCAGCTAGGCCAGAAGAAAGCCTGGTAATTTCTTTTTCAAAGACCCCTCCTAAGTGGTTTTAAATTTGCACTGAAAAGGTAGTACTTAGCTCCTTCCAGATGCTTGAGACCTGGTGTCAGGAGAGTGAGAGATCCAGCGAGAATGTAGTCCAATAAATAGAAAGGAATTCAGCCTCTTGTTTAACAGTGAGATGCAATTCAGTCTTTGATCTATACAGACGGGGAGCTGAAAGCTATTCCTGGAAGCCTGAAGAATCAGCTCCAGCTCAAATGCACTTCAAGTCCGCTCAACTGCAGGCCCATTTCCGTCTGTCTCATTCCCATCTGCATGTCCCTCGCCTGAAGTACTGTCCCTACAAGGGCTTCTCCCAGATCCTCCTTCCCTCACCATCTGCCATGGAAAACTGCCAGGCATCTCAATGGTCACATTATAAACAGAAATCTAAGACAGGACTCTGTGGGAGTGTGGGAGTTGACCCCATGGATCTGGGAGGTTGCCTTCCCATCACATCTTGCAGCAAAGCGGAAAGTGATGCGGAGCTTCTAAACTTCCAATCAGGTTTATCAACCCTGAGCCAAAGGAATTCTCTCGTCGGGAAAGACTTCTAAGATGTCAGTTAACTCTGGGAGCCAGAAAATGGCAATAACAAAACCCCAAACCTGTTTGTGGCAGTTGAGGAATTTATCAGATTGGTCAGAGCAGCTGTCAAGATACCAGGAACACACACACACAAAGGGCTGACTGGTCACAAGTTGTATGGAATTTTATAACCAGGACCAGAAGGGTCGAAAACTCCCAAGTCTCTAGAGACAATGATTCACAAAAACTGAAAAGGTGCAAAACTCAGTGCAAAGTAGAATGGGGAGAAACGATTGGGGGAGTGGGGGTGGGGGTGAGGAGGCGGGATTTAATGCTGCCAACTCCCTAAGCAGGATGAAGGCCCAGTGAGATGCAGGAGGAAAAGGCCCATTGCCGACCAACAGCTGGACTCACCTGTAGATTCATTTCAATGTTCTGAACTTTGAGCAACGCACATTCCAACAACAGGAAAACCAGGCCCAGAAATTGACACACTAGCCCAATAATGACACAGCATGAAGATGCTACTGGGGTCGGCCCCTCCAGGCTGGAACTTGGGGCGGGGTGCAGCCCCGACTGCTTCTCCTTCACGTGAAGCACCCCAGCCATGTGGGTCCCGGAAGGCTGACAGTTTCTACAGGTCCTGGTCACATAACTGTTGCTTTCAAAGCATGGAAGTGGAAGGAAACCACCAGTGGTGACTCAATCAGAACACAATGGGCTTCCATGGTGGTCCAGTCGTTAATGAGTCTGCCTGCCAATGCGGGGAACACGGGTTTGATCCCTGCTCCGGGAGGATTCCCCCTGCCGAGAGGTGGTGGAAGAACTCTACTGAGCCCGTGCTCCAGAGCCTGGGAGCCGTGACGAAAGAAGTCCGAGTGCCTTAGAGCCCACGAGCTGCAACTACTGAGCCTGTGCGCCTAGAGCCTGTGCTCTGCAACAAGAGAAGTCACCACAATGAGAAGTCGGGCTCCGCAACCAAGAGTACTCCTGCTCGCCGCAAGGAGAGAAAACCTGTGTGCAGCAGGGAAGACCCAGCCATAAATAAATAACATACAAAGCCATGGGAAGGGGCTTCCTGGAATCGCACATTCGGGTACACAGTGCCCCTCCCGATGCAGCCCCGGCATGCTCGGCAGGGACCTCCCACAACACCTGGCAGCACCAGACTCTCGAGTCTCCACCCTCCCCAATCCTCTACCTTCCCTCCACCTCTCCCCATTCCAGCTATCACCCACCTAGTCACTTAAGTCCAAAACCTAAGCATTCCCTCCACTTCCCTCACCGTCTCCACTTCCAACCCATCACAAGCTCAGAACGACCCCGCCTCCAGCACGTGTTCCACATGCCTCTTTCTTCTCCACTCCCAGTCGTACCACCTCCTCTGCCACCATCATCTTGGCCTGGGTAGCTGCCGTTTCTTCTTGCCATCCTCCCCTCGGTATCCATGGCAACTGGTCTCTCCACACTACTTATTATCCGGCCTCTGTCCCACCTCAATGCACTTCGCTCTCCGTGTGCCTGCCACCAGAGCCCTCTTCTTGGTCTTTGAACATCAGGTGCCTCTTGTGATCTTCGGCACTGCCTACCTGTTCCTTCTACCGGGAAAGTTTATCCTCCGAAAATGACCGACAGATCCTTGTTGCTTTCTCAGCCCCAGCATCCCACATCCAACACTGTAAAGTCATCAGAAGTCAACTCATCACCAGTGTCCTGCTATCATATCATCTACTCTATTACCTAAAGGTTCTTACCATTATCTGATATTTTTCGTGTTTGTTTAATTACTGTGTCTGGTCCCATGTGGGTCAGGCCTGTCTTTTCACCAGTACGTCCCCCGTCCCTGGGACAAAGCGTTCACACTGTGTACGTTTCATCACTATTGTTGATTGACTGCCTTCGCCCTTCAAATAAATCATGGTCAACCACCCAAGATACTGTGTTCTGTAACAAGGGATGAGAAAGATGTGGCAGCCTTCATTGGGAGCAGCTAAAGCTGAAAGGCAAGGTGGTAACAATCTGGCTGGTCAGACTAGCGTACTTACTCTTGAAAGGGAGGCATTTTATCTTCACGTGTTCCCACCAGGCTCTGCTCTCTTTCAGAACAGCATGTGTCTTGCTGCAAATTATAAAATGGGTAATGTAATAGTAGGGGTGAGGATGATGGCATCCCTACTGGTGGTTCAGATGGTGAAGAACCTGCCTACAACACAGGCGACCCAGGTTTGATCCCTCGGTTGGGAAGATCCCCTGGAGAAGGGCATGGCTACCCACTCCAGTATTCTTGCCTGGAGAATCCCATGGACAGAGGAGCCTGGTGGGCTAACAAGTCCATGGGGTCAAAAAGAACTGGACACAACTGAGTGATGAACACTTACAGTTGCCTGCTACTGGGTTCCAGGCGCTCTGTGTATATTAGCGCTTCTCCTCAAAACAACCCTGGCAAAGCTAGTATTGGCAGTCACATTGACAGGGCAATGAACAGAAGTGCAGGGCGATTAAGTAACTGGCTGCCCACACAGCTACCACAGCAGGGCTTGGCCACGCTTTCGAAGAAACGGACAGTTCACAGCCATTCGGCCACCGCAGCAACAGACAGAAACTCTGAGTTCACATCTTGGCTCCACAGAAGAGATTCATTTCCCAAAACTGCCTTGTGATGTGACAGACAGAAGAGGGAGAAATCTGACAGTAACAATTATAGGCCCAGATACTTCACAGCACACAGCTTTTAAGAACTCAGCTCGCAGGGAAACAGTGGTACTTTCTTTCTTCCCACGCTTGTAAACACAGCTGGGAGCGAGGAAGGTTAAACCGTCTGGCACAGAGCACACACTGGTCAGGGCAACGTCATGGAAGCGTCTCATCAGTCAACTTATAACATTCACCCTCTCTCTCTGTGGCACCCACAGCAACAAACACCTCGTTTCCAAACCACTAACCTTGTGAGTTCTTCCTGGAGCTGAGTGTGGTCAGGCGGAAAGAATTTCACCACAAACTTGACGACGACATGCTTCGGCCCTAAAAAGGGTGGGGGGGGAAGCAGCAAAGCATTTATGGATTTGTTTTGCAAATGTCATTAAAGAAAAAGACACAAGAGGCGACATTATACACCAAATAGTGAGTCCCATTCCAAGCTGCTAACAGGAGTTCTGCCGACACGCAAGTCACTTAGTTGGTTAAGTTTGGTTATTATTCACATTTTCACATTGTGGGGAAACAGATAACTTTTTTTTTTTAATTAAAAAAAAAAAAAAAAAAAACATCCAGAAAAATAAAAAACCTCACAGCATGTGGAATCTCAGTTCCCTGACCAGGGACTGAACCCAGGTCCCCTGCATTGGAAGTGTGGATTTTCAATCACTGGACTGCCAAGGAAGTCCAGATACCTGTTTTTTAAAAATACTGTGACAAGGGTATTACACTGAGGCATCAAACTTTTTCTCTGGAGACTTAAACTATATACAGATTTTAAAAGCAGACATGTTCTTCAAAAACTTTTCTGTCTGCTTTACTCTAAATATGGGCTTCTCAGATGGTGCTAGTGGTAAAGAATTTGCCTGCCAATGCAGGAGATGCAGGTTTGATCCCTGGGTCAGGAAGGTCCCCTGGAGGAGGGCATGGCAACCCACTCCAGTATTCTTGCCTACAGAATTCCATGGACAGAGGAGCCTGACAGGCTACAGTCCGTGGGGTCACAAAGAGTGGGACACGACTGAAGCAACTTAGCATGCATGCACATTAGCCCAAATATAGGCTTCAGACAGCTTAAGGAGAACATAATGGAAGAGTAAATCAGTTGGTTAATTTATTATTTCTGTCTCCAAGCCACAGCAGCTAATGTGTTCGTTGCTGTTGGTCAAAGCCTTTGTTAAGTGTCTGGTATACCATTTTATGGGCTTCCCTGGTGGCTCAGAGGTTAAAGCGTCTGCCTCCAATGCGGGAGACCCGGGTTCGATCCCTGGGTCGGGAAGATCCCCTGGAGAAGGAAACGGTAACCCACTCCAGTATTCTTGCCTGGAGAATCCCATGACAGAGAAGCCTGGTAGGCTACAGTCCATGGGGTCGCAAAGAGTCGGATACGACTGAGCGACAGAACTGAACTGATACCATTTTATTAATAAGGCCCAACAAAATTAAGAAGCAGGTCTGGAAGGGGGTGGGCAGGGGGAGACTGCGCATGAGATAGGGAACTTCACAGAATTAGAATATTGAACCGATGATAAAATAACCATTTGTCACCTGAGTCAGAGTTTATTTTGCTGTATAAGCCACAATGCAAAAGCAGTCTTACAGGTTCTGCCATTTAGAGTAACAGCAGTAAGTTTATGTTCTATACAATACAAGGTATTATGATGAAACCCAAATCTTAACAGCAGTGGTATAAAAGCAGAAAATGTCTTTCTGATCCACCTTTCACTATCACAAAAAATAGATGTTGTGCTATCATTTCCATGATAACACTTTCAAATATAAAGAAAACTAAAATGATGTATCATCAGGTGATGCTAAGTGATTTGCACAAAACAGAAAGAAAACAAGGCATATGAGTCCTGAAGCTAAGAGAAGCTTCTCTCCTGCTAACCACTCCCGAAATGGACAGAAAGCCTCGCCTGTCAATCCCGGCTCACGAAATAACACGAACAAAATGGGAAAGACAGGAGTGTCGAGCTAATTCCGCACAGCAATTTTCACAAATGGGATTTAAACGAGGCTACTTGGATCCTTAGACGACCCGAGGCTAGGCAGATGCTGGTACTAAACGGATAAGGACAGCCTTGTCACAGGAGGCAGGTCACAACCCACAGAGCTGGAAAGGTGACCCTCTGCTCCGGTGCTGACCCAAACCACAGCGCGGTCCCGGCTCTGCCATCTTTCCACTATTCGCAGTTCCCATCTTCGGTTACCTCAGGGACAATCGTCAACATCTGAGATGCTATCCTCCCTGCAGCCTTCAGGCCTGGGGGCTTTTCTCAGCCATGTGTCCCACACACTTAGTCCCTGGCCAGCCGCCCAATAAATGCTGGACAATGGCTGTTTTGTTTTCTGCATTAATAATTGCTTAATTCCAATGACACAAGATCAACATCAATTTCAATTGCAAAAGGGCCCGTTTAACACAGTGTGCCTGTTTATTACACTCACATAAATTGCTGTAAGTGGCCTGGTGGGGTTTCTTAATCAGACATAAAACCGACCCCATGAGGTACTGTGTGTTTCATGCTCAACTAAAGGCATGCAGCCTGGGTACCATCCTCAGACTCTTGCCTGGTGTCTGGCTGCAGTGAGGGACCACGGGGGAAGAACTGGAGAACAGAGCTTGTCTCTGAACCTGATCCCTCCAATCAGAGAGAGGGGAGAGTGGGTTGGTGCTGCTCCACAAAGACAGGAAGGGGAAATCCAAGTGTGTCTTTTTCTAACTTCTCTCGTAGATCCTCCTGAATCTTTTCCTTGACAATTCTGTCTAAGTGCAGGCCAGACCTCCTCTGTTCTGCTTACCATTCAGACAGACACATTTTGGGGCACCTATTTTTTTTCCCCCAAATACCACTTGCACTCTAATTTCACAGGCTTTGAAAAGGCAGCACAGAAATTCTAACGGCAATTTTATGAATAAATACTTCCACCTCCCTCTGCACAAGTGACAATAAGAAACATGAGCACAGACAGAAACCACCTCAACTGCTCTGGGCCTTAATAGCCTGCTTCCCAAATTGTTACATATTAAAATTGCAGAAGATGCATTTGAATAGCACGTAAATTAGTGGATGACAAAACACAATTGTAGGGCAAAAACAGAAGAGGTGGCTCCAGTGCTCGTAGCCACAGGGCAGTGGACGTCTAGCCGAGGAAACCTTCTGGCTTATATCTGACAGCACAGGAGGGGCGTATACTTACTTCTAATCTGCTTGACAATAGGTTTTAAGAGATCCAGCCACACCTACAAAAGAAAAGAGAAGACACTGAGACAAATTCTCAACGCCGAGACTTGCAAGTATTTTGAGACTTCACTAGGAGCTGTTCAAAATCAAAATAATTTTGAGGCTGCCTGTGCTTTTTTTCGCTTTTCTCTAGAATGCTGTAACTTATATTGTCTCCCACATTTATAGAACAGACCCAAATTTGCTAAGAGTATCCCTGAGCTTGAAAATAAAAATCTCTCCTAGACGCAAAGAGTTCATATGGCTCACTAAGAATTCTCTATTCCCACTGGTACTTTTATCACAGTTCACAGTTTTATTCAGTAAACATTAATGCACGATTGCATGTCTGGCTATAAATGGAGTAAAATATACATGCTCTTTAGTGAAACAAAATTCACATTTGTAGACGCACCTACAGAACATCACAGCTTTGAGGGGTACGGTAAGGGAGTATTTATAGAACACACCTCTGCATCAGACACCATCCATAATCTATTTACCTCTCAAAGCAAGGCCAGAGGATTCCTGTTACTCAGGAGAGAAAACTGAGGCTTGCAGAGGTTCAATAAATATCCCAGGCCCTCAGCTAGAGAGTATGTCAGGGCCGGGACTGAAATAGGTCTGAACAACTTCAAAGTCCAGACTCTTTTCATACACAGTCTCCTGCGCATGCAATCTGAACAGCAAAATTTTAAAGAGAGAGAGGGAAACCAGTCGCCCTTCATAATAAAGTGTAAGTTGACTCTTGAACTTGTGATCCTGTGAAAGGGTTCTACTGAAGCTCATATTTGCATATATGATAAAAATAGATGAACGGGCCTAATGGAAGAGGGGTTTTATAAGTAAATACAAAAAAAGAGAAACACTCCTAAAGAAAGCTATGCAAAGAATCACAGGGTAACTGATGACAAAAAAATGCCAGTCGCTCACATGAAAATGTCTAAGTTTAGAAGTAATTTGCACTATAAGTGCAAGTTTAGTCAATATCATTTCCACCCACTAAATACGCAACTAGATGTGACTGTATGCAGTGCGTGTGTGTATTTTATAAACCTGAAGTTGGCAAGGGTGCCAGGAAATGAACACTGCCTTACCTTATTGGTAGATGTATGAATTGGTACCATGTTGCTGGAGACCAATTAGGGAATGATTATCTAAAGCCTAAAGAGTATTCACAAAGATACTCTTTCATCCAGTAACTTGACTTTTGATGAATATTTGAGAGTGTGGGAAACTGTTTCAGAGGTGAGAAAGTGGGTTATTTCCTCTTTTCTTCTGCCCTTCTACATTACCCATATTACCTTCAATGATCATCGGAATTCTCATAATGAAAAAAGTAAAAATTTTAAGTGTTTCCTTATTCGGGTTAATCTTCCCCATCACCTTTTCAAATAAATATGTTTTTCTAATGAAATTCTCATTTCTACACTCCCCATCCCCAACCACTCTGTTAAGTCAGAAAAAAGATAAAGGTGTTATGTTGCCTTAGGATCATCTCCACTGTCACACTCATAAGACCCAACCTTAAATGAGAGAGAATAACCATTCAAAACAAGGGTCTTGTGAGATGTATTATTTTCTTGTCAAGAATCTTAAAAGATGGCAAAAAATCCACATTGACAGATGAAGAAATTGAGATTCGGAGCACAGCTGCCCAGGGTTGGGATTTGAACCCTGCTCTTCAAACCCATTTACTCACTCAACAACACGCCACTGTGTCCTTCCGCTGGGTTCTGGGAATGCAGCGATAAGGGACCAGTGATGGTCCCTGTTTCATGGAGAGTAGATCTAGTGAGAAAGACAGGAACCAAGACCTTCCCAAGAAGAGTAAAGAAATACCTAGGACAAAAGCACTTGGCCAACAAAGGTCCGTCTAGTCAAAGCTATGGTTTTTCCAGTAGTCATGTATGGATGTGAGAGTTGGACTATAAAGAAAGCTGAGCGCAGAAGAATTGATGCTTTTGAACCGTGGTGTTGGAGAAGACTCTTGAGAGTCTCTTGAACTGCAAAGAGATCCAACCAGTCCGTCCTAAAGGAAATCAGTCCTGAATATTCATCGGAAGGACTGAGGCTGAAGCTGAAACTCCAATCCTTTGGCCACCTGATGTGAAGAACTGACTTGTTTGAAAAGACCCTGATGCTGGGAAAGAGTGAAGGCGGGAGGAGAAGGGGACAACAAAGGATGAGACGGTTGGGTGGCATCACTGACTAAACGGACATGAGTTTGAGTAAACTCCGGGAGTTGGTGACAGATGTGGAGGCCTGGTGAGCTGCGGTCCACGGGGTCGCAGAGTCAGACACGACTGAGCGGCTGACCTGAAGACAGAAGAAACAAAGGGGAGTCCCAGATGACTCTGAGCGTCAGGACAGAGAGGTCTGACTCAGAGAGGTGGAGATGAGGCAGGAGGAGGGCTTCCCTGAACGTGACATTGTGCTGAGATCTGAAGGGGATGAGAGAGGTGAGGAGAAGCTACGAAGGCCTGCAGTAGAAACACCTGTCCAGATGGCTCAACATCGTGGCGGGAGACCAACGTGACTGCAGAACAAGGTTGGTGGGTCAGGAAGGGGGCAGACCCCACCAAAGCCACGTGAAGGCACTTCACTGTTATCCTGAGAACACGGTGAAGACTTTTGTACATACAGGACTGATATAATCAGCTCGACACTCTGAAAAGATTAGTCTGGCAATGTGAGACTGAGGGGGCAGAACAGATGCAGGATGCCTGCTGTATTCGTCCAGGAAAAAAACGAGGGTGGTTTTGGATCCGGAGGGGGGAAGCAGAGTTGGGGAGAAGAAGGCGGACTCAAGAAAAATGTTAAGAGGTAAAATCCAGTGGGACTGACTGATGGGCTAGATGAGGTGGCCGAGCAGCAGACAACAACGAGAATGACCCTGAGATATCTGCTGGAGGCGTCTGGATGGAGGCTGGTCCATGCCGAGACAGGCAGAGCTGGAAGAGGGTCAGGATGGAGGTGGGGTTCTAGCCACTTTCATTGTAGGAGGGGCCCTTGGATTTCAAGAGGAAGAGATAGCATGGGAGCGGTGGGACACACACACCCAAAACTCAGAGAAGCCTGGACAGGAGATCTCACAACGCCTGACTCCAGGAGGACAAGGTGGCCTCGTGGAGCCCAGAGGATGAAATGAACGGCCATGGGAATAGATGAGGGCAGAAGGAACGTAAGGGGAGAGTGGGGCCACGGAAGCCACAGGAACGCGGTGTTTCCAGGAGGAGGAAGAGCCAGAACCGCTGGATTATCAGACAAGGTGGGAACTACAGGATCTGTGGGTCAGTGGACTCAGAGATGGCTCTGAGAGTCCAGTGGACAGCGAAGAGACAGGAAGGATGAAAGGCTTTTCCAAGAAGCTTGGCTGTGAAGGAAGAGCCCAGAGACTGGGAATGGGGAGGAGAGACAAGAACCAAATAAAGGTACTGCTTTTTAAATTTTTATTTTTTTTTAATGAGAGGATAACTGCTTTATTGCGTTACAGTGCTGTGTTAGCTTCTGCTGTACGACAACATGAATCCGCTATATGCGTGCACACGCACTCACATACATATATATCCCCTCGCTCTTGGACTGCCCTCCCACCCCCGCCCCCAGCCCACCCCTCGAGGTCATCACAGAGCACTGGGCTGAGTCGACTTCCCTGTATTATACAGCAGCTTTCCATTAGCTGTCTGTTTTACACATGGTCGTGTATATATGCCAATGCATCCCTCGCAATTTGTCCCCCTCTCTCCATCCCCTCTGTGTCCACAAGTCCAGCCTCTACATCTGTGTCTTTATTCCTGCTCTACAGATGGATTCATCAGGACCATTTTTCTAGATTCCATCGGTTCAGTTCAGTTCAGTCGCTCAGTCGTGTCCGACTCTCCGCGACCCCATGAATCACAGCACGCCAGGCCTCCCTGTCCATCACCAACTCCCGGAGTACACTCAAACTCATGTCCACAGAGTCGGTGATGCCATCCAGCCATCTCATTCTCCGTCGTCCCCTTCTCCTCCCGCCCCCAACCTTTCCCAGCATCAGAGTCTTTTCCAGTGAGTCAACTCGTCGCATGAGGTGGCCAAAGTATTGCAGTTTCAGCTTTAGCATCAGTCCCTCCAATGAATATCCAGGATTGATCTCCTTTAGAATGGACTGGTTGGATCTCCTTGCAGTATAAGGGACTCTCAAGAGTCTTCTCCAACACCACAGTTCAAAAGCATCGATTCTTCGGCGATCAGCCTTCTTCACAGTCCAACTCTCACATCCATACATGACCACGGGAAAAACCATTGCCTTGACTAGACGGACCTTGGTTGGCAAAGTAATGTCTCTGCTTTTTAATATACTATCAAGGTTGGTCATAACTTTCCTTCCAAGGAGCAAGCGTCTTTTAATTTCATGGCTGCAATCAGCATCTGCAGTGATTTTGGAGCCCAAAAAAACAAAGTCTGACACTGTTTCCACTGTTTTTCCATCTATTTCCCATGAAGTGATGGGACCAGATGCCATGATCTTTGTCTTCTGAATGTTGAGCTTCAAGCCAACCTTTTCACTCTCCTCTTTCACTTTCATCAAGAGGCTTTTGAGTTCCTCTTCACTTTCTGCCATAAGGGTGGTGTCATCTGCATATCTGAGGTGATTGATATTTCTCCCAGCAATCTTGATTCCAGCTTATGCTTCTTCCAGCCCAGCGTTCCTCATGACGTACTCTGCATATAAGTTAAATAAGCAAGGTGACAATATACAACCTTGACGTACACCTTTTCCTATTTGGAACCAGTCTGTTGTTCCATGTCCAGTTCTAACTGTTGCTTCCTGACCTGCATACAGGTTTCTCAAGAGGCAGGTCAGGTGGTCTGGGATTCCCATCTCTTTCAGAATGTTCCACAGTTTATTGTGATCCACACAGTCAAAGGCTTTGGCATAGTCAATGAAGCAGAAATAGATGTTTTTCTGAAACTCTCTTGCTTTCTCCATGATCCAGCGGATGTTGGCAATTTGATCTCTGGTGCCTCTGCCTTTTCTAAAACCTGCTTGAACATCTGGGAGTTCACGGTTTACATACTGCTGAAGCCTGGCTTGGAGAATTTTGAGCATGACTTTGCTAGCGTGTGAGATGAGGGCAATTGTCCGGTAGTTTGAGCATTCTTTGGCATTGCCTTTCTTTGGGATTGGAATGAAGACTGACCTCTTCCAGTCCTGTGGCCACTGCTGAGCTTTCCAAATCTGCTGGCATATTGAGTGCAGCACTTTCACAGCATCATCTTTCAAGACTTGAAATAGCTCAACTGGAATTCCATCACCTCCACTAGCTTTGTTAGTAGTGATGCTTTCTAAGGCCCACTTGACTTCACATTCCAAGATGTCTGGCTCTAGGTCAGTGATCACATTATCGTGACTATCTTGGTCGTGAAGATCTGTTTTGTACAGTTCTTCTGTGTATTCTTGCCACCTCTTCTTAATATCTTCTGCTTCTGTTAGGTCCATACCATTTCTGTCCTTTATCGAGCCCATCTTTGCATGAAATGTTCCCTTGGAATCTCTAATTTTCTTGAAGAGGTCTCTTGTTTTTCCTATTCTGTTGTTTTCCTCTATTTCTTTGCATTGATCACTGAGGAAGTCTTTCTTATCTCTCCTTGCTATTCTTTGGAACTCTGCATTCAGATGCTTATATCTTTCCTTTTCTCCTTTGCTTTTCGCTTCTCTTCTTTTCACAGCTATTTGTAAGGCCTCCTAGATTCCATATCTATGTGTTAATATACGATATTTGCTTTTCTCTTTCTGACTTACTTCACCTCTGCATGACAGGCTCTAGGTTCATAAACAAAGGTACTGTTAATTGCTTTTCTCCCATCGGAAAGCCCTGCTGTGCCTGGAAAGGGGAGGATTTGAGAATATGAGCAAGAAGGGATAACCACTACTCTAAGACACCTGAGATGGTATGAAAAGACAGCTTGAGAACACAGGGCATTGGGGAGGGAGCAGAAAGTCTAACGGCAGACACGTCTGTCTCCACTTCTGCGTCGGGAAGATGAGGCAGTTCCTCTGATACCATCTGTCTACCCCCGTAACATCTGAGGGCTGGAGGATTCAGGCAAATGGAGAAACTCTGACACAGTTATGTTTGCTGGAGTTGAATTAACTGGAGAATTCTAGAAGGGTTTCCCGTGACGGCTGAGCGCCCACTTACAAACCTGCCAGCCTGTGCTCTTGTGGCCTCGGGGGCCGCCTCAGGGGAATCTGAGCACATTCACCACCACCCGTTCTGTCGCAGAATCCGCCTAAACTTCTGCAAACCCGCTCAGGACCCAACAGCTATGCTCTGGAGCTGTAGCTGCCAATTTTATGAATTGTTTTAAAACATCTCTCTTCTGTTTTTGGCATTTCTGCAGAATGCATCAAATACAAGCACCCATTTGAGCCAACTGAGCATGTGGTTTTAGAACATGGAGGTCTGCGAACATCAGACTGGCCTGAATGAGCCTGTCGGGTAGAGTTCTACAGCGATGACGCTCCAGGGCCTCGGGAACATCATGGCTAAACCGGCCTCGGTGAGAACACTGGGCCTGCAAGAGCCTCTGTTTACCAATGAGACTGATATTTGCAGGGCTGAGAGAAAACACCTTGCCCATGGAGGACGTAAACCACTCTAAATGGATGAGTTGGAGGCAGCAAGAAGGAACATAGGGTTGCTGCTCGAATAGTTAAAAGTATTGAAGCTTGATATATAGAGAGGGCTCTGGTGTGCTTAGTTGCTTCAGTCGTGTCTGATTCTTTCTGACTTCATGGACTGCAGCCCACCAGGCTCCTCTGTCTATGGGGATTCTCCAGGCAAGAATACTGGAGTGGGTTGCCATGCCCTCCTCTAGGAGATCTTTCCAACCTAGGGATTGAACCCAGGTCTCCTGCACGGCAGGTGGATTCTTTACCATCTGAGCCACCAGGGAAGCCCATGAATACTGCAGTGGATAGCCTAACTCTTCTCCAGGGGATCTTCCCAACCCAGGAATTGAACCAGGGTCTCCTGCATTGCCAGCTAATTCTTTATCAGCTGAGCTGTCGGGGAAGCCCACAGAGAGGGCTACAGGGAAGTACTTGAAATACACCAGGTCCTCCTAGATAACTCACTTGTTCCTTCAGCCTAAGCAGAAGAGAAACACATTCCAGATACTGAGTAGGCAGCAAAAGGCAGCAAAAGTACCACCATCTGTTTTTGCCTGCCAGATGATCTGTGCTGCTGCTGCTGCTAAGTCATTTCAGTAGTGTCCAACTCTGTTCGACCCCACAGACGGCAGCCCAACAGGCTCCTCCATCCCTGGGATTCTCCAGGCAAGAACACTGGAGAGGGTTGCCATTTCCTTCTCCAATGCATGAAAGTGACAAGTGAAAGTGAAGTCGCTCAGTTGTGTCCGACCCTCAGTGACCCCACGGACTGCAGCCTACCAGGCTCCTACATCCATGGGATTTTCCAGGCAAGAGTACTGGAGTGGGGTGCCATTGCCTTCTCTGAGAAGATCTCTAGAAGGTCACAATTGTAATCACCCATCTCTAACCTCACCTCCTGCAACTTCTTCAACCAAAACCACACACCCCTGTGCTCACCAAAATCACGCTGCTGGTCTCCAGAGCACAGCTGGAGATCCACATTACCTGACTGCAGAGAGATGTGGCTAAAATGCATGGGCTTCCAGAAATGCCACACCTGGTCAGGAAGACCTCATGGAAACAAAAAACTTCCCCCACTGGGCTTTGAAGGCCTGGAAGTTGAGAGTTTGCTCAGGCTGCCATCACAAAGAACCACAGATGGAGGGGCTTAAACAACAGAGATCTAGTTCCTCCCAGTTCTGGAGGCTGAAGGTGCCCCAGGTCTGGTTACCCCTGAGGGCTCTCTCACTGACTTGCGGACGACCACCTTCTGACTGTCCTCACCAAGTCCCCCCTCTATGTACATGGGCCCAGTGTCTCCCGGGTATCTCCTAGTTTGCTCTTCTTAACACTGACACGGTTCAGACTGGACTAGGGCCCGCTTTAACGTCATTTTAACTTAATCACCTCTCCAAAGGCCCTGTCTTCAAGAACAGTCACATTCTGAGGTGCTGGGTGCCAGAGCTGCAACATACGCATTTGCGGGGGGCAGGGGGACAACATAATAGAGCCCACAATACCTATGTTCCACAATTTAGTTTCAACACAGCTTTTCAGCCCCATTTTGCCTTGCTTGCCTATATCTCAGCCAGCCTCCCTGTTTTCCTTTGATCCCCTATTAATGTTACTTTCCCCTTTTGGCATGTGTTTTCTGCCCTGAAACACGCTTAGAGAAGAAATGCTTTAATGCCTAGGTTTCAAAGGCAAAGCAAGATGAATCGCTGTCCCCAAAGCCTTTCTGTTTTTTTCCTAAACACCTTTCCCCCCTATTGTTTGGTAAGAGGCATTTCAGACGGGTTTTGTAAGCAACTGAAATATTTGAGGTACTTTTAGAAAGGGTCTTATGAAAAGAGAGTCACTTAGGAACTTCCCTGGCAGTCCATTGGTTAAGACTCTGCACTTCCACTGCAGGGGGCATGAGTTCGATCCCTGGTCAGGGAACTAAGATCCCCCCTTATTGTGCAGTGCAGCCACACACACAAAAAAAAGTCACTTAACATGACATTAAGCAGAAGGACAGGGAAGAGGTGATTTCATGATTTCTGTGTGCCCAGCATTGGATAGGTACTTTATACACTTTCATTTAATATTCACAACAAAATGGTTGTTTTAAACATGAAGGAAGCCAAGTTCAGAGAGCTTATTTAAGTTGTCCAAGGTCAGACAGCTGGGATTTGACTTCAAATCCATCTGACTCCACACCTCTGCTTTTTCTGCAACATAATATGCTGCTCCTCTAAAAAGTCTCAAAAGTTCATCTTTCTTTTTCTTAATGTCAAAGCTGCATACAACAGAAATATTTCACCATCAACTATAAGATATGCAGGAGCCAGATAAAATCTGATACAAAAAATTATCCAGTGTCTAGAACTCACTGCAATAAGTTAATCTTCCTGCAGGCTGGCTCCTATAAGAAATGACTTTACTTTGAATTTTTGTTTGTAATGGTTTGCTTGAATGTAATTTTTCATATTGATCTTAATTGGTGGCTCAAATGGTAAAGAATCTGTCTGCAATGCAGGAGACCCAGGTTAAATCCCTGGGTTGGGAAGATCCCCTGGAGAAGGAAATGGCAACCTACTCTAGTACTCTTGCCTGGAGAATTCCATGGACAAAGGAGCCTGGCAGTCTACAGTCCATGGGGTTGCAAAGAGTTGGACATGACTGAGAGACTAACTTTCTTTCTTTTCATATATGGCTATATCTATATCTATGATAGTAAATGTGGCTTTCTTTTTAAAAACCTATAAATTTTTAGAGAGTTCTGGTCAAACTAGAGTAACAGGAACTAGATTTATCTTCCTACATGAAACACCAACAACAAAAAGAAAAAAAAAAAAACACTACATCTGAAGATCTGGACACCAGTGAGAAACTGAGTCATCCCTGAGGAACAAGAAACTAGAATCATGACCCCAATGACTACACCAGCCTCTGCCTTGAGTACGTCTTCAGGATATGGTGCAGAGAGAAAGAATATAGCAGAACCCGGCAAACTCCATGAGCTGAAGAGATGGGGCTGAGCACGCAAGGGATCAAGGCAGAGAGGGTTTGCAGGAAAGTAGGAAGCAGGCAGGAGAGGACAGCGTTACCAAGTGAACAGCGGAGTACTCATCAGTGTGTGCTCACGTGGAAAGTGGCCAAGATGCGTCAAAACATTTAAAAGCAGAACACAGAAGCATTAGAGGTAACAGGCTTGGTGCTCACACAAGGCCAGGAATACTACCTCTTCATACCAACCTGAGCTCTTGATTCATGAACACTGGGTAGAGTACTGAAGGGTCATCACTAAGGAGTAGGGAATAATTCACCCCAGACTGCACACTACACCAGTCCTACCTAACAAGAATTAAAAGCCAGTTCTGACAGGACTAAATTATTTCCAAGTAACTTACAGGCACCTTCCTCCCCAAACTCAGCAACATTCACAGGAATGCAAAACTACCCAGCACTCAACACAGTAAAATTCACAGTATCTGACACCCAATTAAAAAAAAAAAAATTATCAGGCATACAAAGAATTTGGAAAATATGACATATAATTGGATAAAACAAAAACAATCAAGTCCAATCTAGAAAGGACACAGATGTTAAAAATTAGTAAAATAAAAAGGATACAAAGACTGTTAGTAAGACTGTATTCTCTATGATCACAAGCTTGGGATATGGAAGATTTTAAGAGGAATCAAACTAAACTTTGAGATGAAGATACATAGTGTGACATAAACACACACGTGCACAAGATGAGATTACCACCAGATGAAACACGGCAGAAGAAATACGAGTGAACCAGCAACAGAAGCCATCCCAAATGAAATAAAGAAAGAAAAACAACCAAAAAGTCAACAGTGTCAGAGAACTGCAGAATAACTTTGGGCAGCCTAAGACCCATGTAATTGGAGTCCCAAAGAGGAGGAGATGGCAGGAGAGGAGGAAAGAAATGAAAAAATATTAAAGAAATAATGATCGTAAGTTTTCAAAATTTGATGAAAACTATAAACCTACAGATTCAAGAACCTAAGCAAACCCCAAGCATAAGAAACATGAAAAAATCTGTATGAAAGCACAAATTATTATATGATCAAATAATTCAAAAATAATGATAAAAAGAAAAAATTTTAAATCAGGCAGAGGAAAAGAAATATTACATACAGGGGAGCAAAGATAAAGACAGCATTAGCTTTCTTGACATAAACAATGCAAATGAAAATGCAATGGTAAAAGATTTTTCAACATACTGAAATCTCAGAATTTTACACTCAGCAAAATACATCTTTCAAAAAGGAAAGCAAAATAAAAAACATTTCAAAACATGGAAGCGCAGAGAACTTATTATCAGCAGAGCCACATAATAAGATATGTTAAAGGAAGCAGGAAAAAAACAGTATCAGATAAGAAATCTGTATCTACACAAAGAAATGAGAAACACCAAAATGGCAACTTCATGGTTAATATGTTTTAAGAATTTTAAATTATTTAAGTCTCCATAGAAGGTAACTGACTGGTAATCAAGTGTACTTGAATAAAAATCTAACTGATTGGTAAACAAAAACAATGTAATAGAGATTTTATAACTCACATAAAAGAAAAACTAACAATAGCATAAAGGTCAAAAAAGTAGAAAATGGAAGCATAATGCATGCATGCTAAGTTGCTTCAGTCATGTCCAACTCTTTGCAACTCCATGGACTGTAGCCCACCACGCTCCGTCCCTGGGATTCTCCAGGCGACAGTACTGCAGTGGGTTGCCATGCCCTCCCCTCCAGGGTATCTTCCCAACCCAGAGACTGAACCCAGGTCTCCTGCACTGCAGGTGAATTCTTTACCACTGAGGTATCTGAAATGAACCAGTATCACTTGAAGACAGGCTGCAATAAGTTGAAGATGAACATTATTAACCCTAACACAACCATTCAGGTTACAAGTCAGACAGCTGTAGCTAATAAGCCAATAAAGAAAGTAAAATGAAATCAAAATATTCAATTAATCAAAAGGTAGACAGGAAAAAAGGAACAAAGAGGGATTAGACAAACAGAAAACAAATAGCAAGATGACCCATTTTACGGTATCAATAGTTAAGAGTAAATATAAATGGTCTAAACACCTATTTACAAGCAAAGATAGTCAGATCTGATAAAAAGGCAAGATCCAACTCTATGCTGACTATAAGAAACACACTGCTAATACAAATACACACAGAGTTAAAAACAAAAGGATGGGAAAGAGGCACATTATACTAACATTAAGAACTCTAAAAACCTGAAATGGTTAGATTAGTATCAAAGTAGACATGAGACTAAAGAATATTATCAAGAATAAAGAAGGTAATTTCTTAATGGCAGAGAAGTCAATGAATTAAGAGAAAATAAAATCTTAGGTCAAGGCTATGGTTTTTCCCGTGGTCATGTATGGATGTGAGAGTTGGACTGTGAAGAAAGCTGATCACCGAAGAATTGATGCTTTTGAACTGTGGTGCTGGAGAAGACTCTTGAGAGTCCCTTGGACTGCAAGGAGATCCAACTAGTCCATTCTAAGGGAGATCAATCCTGGGTGTTCATTGGAAGGACTGATGCTAAAGCTGAAACTCCAATACTTTGGCCACCTCATGCGAAGAGTTGACTCACTGGAAAAGACTCTGATGCTGGGAGGGATTGGGAGTGGGAGGAGACGGGGACGACGGAGAATGAGATGGCTGGATGGCATCGCCGACTTGATGGACATGAGTTTGAGTGAACTGCGGGAGTTGGTGATGGACAGGGAGGCCTGGCGTGCTGTGATTCATGGGGTCGCAGAGAGTCGGACACGACTGGGCGACTGAACTGAACTACAAATCTTAGGTATTTATATGCTTAATAACAGAATTTCAAAATACATGAAATAAAAACTGATCAAACTGCAAGGAGAAAGAGCCAAAAACACAATTATAGTTGGTGATTTTAATACTGCTCATTCAATAACTATTAGAACATATAAGACAGAAATTCAGTAAGGATAGAGATGATTTGAACATCACTATCAACTCATGGGGCTCAGTGGTAAAGAACATGCCTGCAATTCAGGAGAAGTGGGCTGGATCCCTGGGTCAGGAAGATCCCCTGGAGGAGGAAATGGCAACCCACTCCAGTATTCTTGCCTGGAAAATTCCATGGACAGAGGAGCCTGGTGGGCTACAGTCCATGGGGTTGCAAACAGTCGGACACAACTAAGTGACTGAGCACACACATATCAACCGATATGTGTGACATAGATGGGATACTGCACTCCACCCACCAAAATTTACATTCTTTTCAAGTACACATAAAACATTTACCAAAACAAACCACATTTTGGGCCATTAAAGGGATATCAAGAAATTATTTAAAAGCCTTTCATGTCATACAAACTACATTTCCCAACAAGCAGAGAATTACATTAAAACTCAGTAACAGAACTGTGGAAAATCCCTATATTTGGAAACAAAATAACATATTTCTAAATAACACATGAGTCAAAGGGAAACCAAAAGGAAATTAGAAAGTACTTTAAACTGAAATGAAAGTGAAAACACAATAAATTAAAATTTGCGACATGCTCCTGCTGCTGCTAAGTTGCTTCAGTCGTGTGTGACTCCGTGCGACCCCATAGAAGGCAGCCCACCAGGCTCCCCTGTCCCTGGGATTTAAAAGCCTCTTAATTTAAAAATAATCTATTGGTATAGAATCATCTATATGCAAGCTATAGATAATTATAGATAATTCACATAAGCAAAATTTTAAAAATTACATTCTACCACTGACAGATCATGATTAACACTAATAAAATTGTTCTCAGAACTGAGCTTGTATCCTCTGTGATAACCTCAATGGGAAGGAAATCTAAAAAAGAGGAATATATATGTATCCAAACAGCAGATTCACTTGGCTGTACAGTAGAAACTAACATGTTATAAAGCAACTATACTCCAATAAAAATTATTAAAAAGAAAAGCAAGAATTGAGCTTGTATCACATTCACCCTAAGAGTTTGTTAAAACATATACCATGGGGTATAACATACACCTAGAGCTCCTCATCTGTGTGAGGACCTGAGAATCCGCATTGCTAAGGTGATACTGAATGCTGTTCCTGCTTGTTGGCCTGGGGAGTGTGATTTAAGACCCACGGCCTTCGTGTATAGCCCTTCGACATCTTCTACGAGCAATGTCCCTGGATACAAACATAGGTACACTTCTTAAAATCCCCAATGAGGTCATATTGTTTATAACTGAGTTTTTGCTTTTTAGTCAATGATTTCTATCTTTCCATTTTGTAAACTTCTTCCTCACCAAATACTCACACTACTCAAATTTTTGCATGTGAATAAAGAATGTCCTGAATGGTCTAGTGGTTTTCCCCACTTTCTTCAATTTAATTCTGAACTTGGCAATAAGGAGTTCATGATCTGAGCCACAGTCAGCTCCCAGTCTTTTTCTTTGCTGACTGTATAGAGCTTCTCCATCTTTGGCTGCAAAGAATATAATCAATCTGATTTCGTGTTGACCATCTGGTGATGTCCATGTGTAGAGTCTTCTCTTGTGTTGCTGGAAGAGGGTGTTTGCTATGAGCATTGCGTTCTCTTGGTGGAACTCTGGTAGCCTTTGCCCTGCTTCATTCCATATTCCAAGGCCAACTTTGCCTGTTACCCCAGGTGTTTCTTGACTTCCTACTTTTGCATTCCAGTCCCCTATAATGAAAAGGACATCTTTTTTGGGTGTTAGTTCTAGAAGGTCTTGTAGGTCTTCATAGAACTGTTCAGCTTCTTCAGCATTACTGGTCGGGGCATAGACTTGGATTACCATGATATTGAATGGTTTGCCCTGGTGAAAATGAGAAATAGATTTACGGGACTAGATCTGATAGACAGAGTGCCTGATGAACTATGGACGGAGGTTCATGACATTGTATAGGAGACAGGGACCAAGACCATCCCCAAGGAAAAGAAATGCAAAAAAGCAAAATGGCTGAGGAGGCCTTAAAATAGCTGTGAAAAAAAGAGAAGAAAGACTTCCTCAGCGATCAATGCAAAGAAATAGAGGAAAACAACAGAAGGGAAACACTGGAGATCTCTTCAAGAAAATTAGAGATCCCAAGGGAACATTTCATGCCAAGATGGGCTCGATAAAGGACAGAAATGGTATGGACCTAACAGAAGCAGAAGATATTAAGAAGAGGTGGCAAGAATACACAGAAGAACTGTACAAAAAAGATTTTCACGACCAAGATAATCACGATGGTGTGATCACTCACCTACAGCCAGACATCCAGGAATGTGAAGTCAAGTGGGCCTTAGAGAGCATCACTACAAACAAAGCTAGTGGAGGTGATGGAATTCCACTTGAGCTATTTCAAATCCTGAAAGATGATGCTGTGAAAGTGCTGCACTCAATATGCCAGCAAATTTGGAAAACTCAGCAGTGGCCACAGGACTGGAAAAGGTCAGTTTTCATTCTAATCCCAAAGAAAGGCAATGCCAAAGAATGCTCAAACCACCACACAATTGCACTCATCTCACATGCTAGTAAAGTCATGCTCAAAATTCTCCAAGCCAGGCTTCAGCAATACGTGAACCGTGAACTTCCAGATGTTCAAGCTGGTTTTAGAAAAGGCAGAAGAACCAGAGATCAAATTGTCAACATCAGCTGGATCATGGAAAAAGCAAGAGAGTTCCAGAAAAACATCTACTTCTGCTTTATTGACTATGTCAAAACCTTTGACTGTGTGGATCACAACAAACTGTGGAAAAGTCTGAATGAGATGGAAATAACAGACCACTTGATCTGCCTCTTGAGGAACCTGTATGCAGGTCAGGAAGCAACAGTTAGAACTGGACATGGAACAACAGATTCGTTCCAACTAGGAAAAGGAGTACGTCAAGGCTGTATCTTGTCACCCTGCTTATTTAACTTATATGCAGAGTACATCATGAGGAACGCTGGGCTGGATGAATGTGGAATCAACACTGCCAGGAGAAATATCAATCACCTCAGAGATGCAGATGACACCACCCTTATGGCAGAAAGTGAAGAGGAACTCAAAAGCCTCTTGACGAAAGTGAAAGAGGAGAGTGAAAAAGTTGGCTTAAAGCTCAACATTCAGAAAACAAAGATCATGGCATCTGGTCCCATCACTTAATGGGAAATAGATGGGGAAACAGTGGCTGACTTTATTTTTGTGGGCTCCAAAATCACTGCGAATGGTGATTGCCGCCATGAAATTAAAAGACGCTTGCTCCTTGGAAGGAAGGTTATGACCAACCTAGATAGCATATTAAAAAGCAGAGACATTACTTTGCTGACAAAGGTCCATCTAGTCAAGGCTATGGCTTTTCCAGTAGTCATATATGGATGTGAGAGTTGAACTATAAAGAAAGCTGATCACCGAAGAATTGATGCTTTTGAACTGTGGTGCTGGAGAAGGCTCTTGAGAGTCTCTTGGACTGCAAGGAGATCTAACCAGTCCATTCTAAAGGAGATCAGTCCTGGGTGTTCACTGGAAGGACTGATGCTGAAGCTGAAACGCCAATACTTTGGCCACGTCATGCAAAGAGCTGACTCATTTGAAAAGACCCTGATGCTGGGAAAGATTGAGGGCAGGAGGAGAAGGGGACGACACAGGATGAGATGGTTGGATGGCATCATTGACTCAATGGACATGGGTTTGGGTGGACTCCGGAAGTTGGTGATGGACAGGGAGGCCTGGGGTGCTGCAGTCGTGGGGTCGCAAAGAGTCGGACACAACTGTGCGACTGAACTGAACTGAAGAAATGTCCTTACTGTGATCTGTTAAAACTAACATCCAATCCAGGACCATGCTTCATATCTGCTTATGTCCTTTAAGTCTCTCTTAATCTAGACTCATCCCTTAAAAAAAAATGACTGAAGGAACACATTAATATAGTTTGAACTGAAAAATTGAGAATGTACTTATTTACAAGGGAAGCTTTAAATAAAAAGGAATTAAAGATCTGTAAACCAAAATATGAGATGAAATGTATAAAGTTATTTATGCATTAGTCCAATAAATTCACTAGGCAACATTTGATATCACAGATGTATGCAAAGGGAGCTTACCAGGTGGCGCTAGCGGTAAAGAATCCATCTGCCAATGGATTGGCAGGCAGAAAAGGAAACATAAAAGACACGAGCTTGGGTTGGGAAGATCCCCTGAAGGAGGGCATGGCAACCCACTGCAGTATTCTTGTCTGGAGAATCCCATGGATACAGGAGCCTGGTGGGCAGGTCCATAGGGTCAAAAAGAATCAGACATGACTGAAGCAACTTAGTACTCATGAATGTATGCAAAGGAAAGTTTGGAAAAAGAACTAAGAATATTATAATGAGATGCCTGGGGCTTCAGAGGACCTTAGCCTGGAGGAAAAATTTAACCTTTGGGAACCTCTACTTTTTAAGAAGGGCTCAGCAGTAGACCTCAGGCATGGTACTCGTAACACATCAACTACTTGGTTTTAACCAATTTAAAATCATTTGTTCAATTTGCATTAGCTTTGAAAAATTCAGTTCAAAGGATTTCACTCAGGCATTCTGGCTACTTAATTGGATATTCCTCCTTTAATCTGTAGTTTGTTTTAATTTTTTTCCTCCATTTAAAAACTGTCTAAGATAACATCAGTTCAGTTGCTCAGTCATGTCCGACTCTCTGCAACCCCATGAATCACAGCACGCCAGGCCTCCCTGTCCATCACCAACTTCTGGAGTTCACTCAAACTCATGTCCATAGAGTCAGTGATGCCATCCAGCCATCTCATTCTCTGTCGTCCCCTTCTCCTCCCGCCCCCAACCTTTCCCAGCATCAGAGTCTTTTCCAGTGAGTCAACTCATCGCATGAGATGGCCAAAGTATTGCAGTTTCAGCTTTAGCATCAGTCCTTCCAATGAACACCCAGGATTGATCTCCTTTAGAATGGACTGGTTGGATCTCCTTGCAGTACAAGGGACTCTCAAGAGTCTTCTCCAACACATACAAGTGCTTAAAACTACTGAAAACAAATGTATAGCTTAGTGAATTATTTAATGACACACATCCTTGTATCAACCAAGTCAAGAAACAGAACTCTGTCAGCCAATCAGCCATCGTATCCTAAAACCAATCCCCTCCTTCTGAAAGGAACCACTATCTAGGTTCTTACAGTAACCATCTACATTTCTTGATGTTTCACTTCATCAAGTGGCATATCTCTATATACTAGTGCATCTTCTTCCTATTTTAAAAAATGTTATGTCCTTCAAGCATCTTTTCACCTATAGGTTCTTACTCTAGCCCTCTTTTCTTTATAGTAAATCTATTGACCTGTGGAATTTCCCAGAGTATGGATTTTGCACATTGCATATACTCAAGAGTGTCATTCATCATGTTCCTCTGTCCTCTGTATTGAGTGCAATTTGGCAGCTGGATCCAGTTGGTTCCTTTGGTAAGGCTATATACATGGTGTGTTGGGAACAACCCACTTAAGGTACTTTTTATTTTAAATATGACTGTGATACATTTATGCTGCACATTTTTATGTGAAAACAGTTTTTTAACCTTTTGAGAAGAAGGTATGGGTCATGGTAGCTTTCCTAACCTCCCAGAGCTTCCTCTTTTATTGATTTTGGGCCATGTTTTTTTTTTGTTTTTTTTTTTTTAATGGCAGCTTGCTTTCTGAGATCCCCTGCCTGTTTTCCTCCTCTATTATTTCTCTCTATTGTCCTCACCTGACTCAATTTCAGTTCCATTCTCCAAAGTTTCTCCTAAGTGATGGCCTGTCCTGGTAGACTAATTACTCCAGCTCACTGGAGCTGGACTGATCCAGCCTCTTCAGAGCTCCCAATTTCCACTGTTCTTCTCAGACTGTTCCCTGTGGTTTCCAGTGCCTCTTTGAGGTTTCCCTTCTTTGGTCCATCGAATGACCCTACTGCTCCCGTCTATTTCCTCCTGGACAGGCCCTGATATAGCACACAAGACCCTGCATCCAACTGATGCTTTGTTTCTGGTTACTTGTACTTCGGGGTCTAGGGCTCACACTTCGACACCTAGCTTTGCCGTAAATGTGGTTCATGGGTGTTTTAATTTTGCCAAGTAGCTGTTTTTGTGTGGGATCTTGGGTTTGCGAAGATCCAAAAACTATGATTCCACTTCTATCTTCTCAAGACTATCCATTTGAGAAAGCTATTTCCCTGTTGTTGTTTTTTTAACCAAATTAAGATGAGGGTCTTCATTACTTACATACTGTGGGGTTAGGAGATGACTGCCATCGAAAAGAGAGTTTGTCACTCATGGTCTCCAGGAGGAGGAGACCTGTCACGGCATGCAGGGCCACGTGGGGAAGCGCCAGGGTCGGAAGCAGAAAGGACAAGGTCAGGGCATGCGCAGGAGGCATTACTGTGGTTTCCACGGGGAAAGGCAAGCTAAGTCAGGGTGAGAAGCGTAGGACTGGTGAGCTTGAGTCATCTTAGTGGGCTCTGGGGTGTGGGGCCATCTCTAGGTGTCTAATACCTGGAATAATTATGGGAAATGAATTCTGTCTTCTGAAGCGTAAGAGCCAGACGGAAGAGGGAGTTTGGGCTGTGGATTCATTCATTTGCATGTTGGAGGTGTGCTGGCTGGGGAACCATTTGCCATCTCTATGAACTGGCCTGCTCTGCGAAGGGCAGTCTTTTCTCGTTCAGCGAGGCCCCAGATGCTGAACCATCAAGAACATAGAAAATAAGAAAATACTGAAGGAAAAAAAAAATCAGTGGTTCTTAGGGGCTCAGAGGGAAGAGAGGGCTCAACACACAGAGTAGAGGGGATTTTTAGGGCAGTGAACTATTCTTCATGGTATTGTAAGGATGGATAAATGTCATTATACATTTGTCAAAACCTGCAGAAGGTACAACATGAAAAATGAACCCTGATGTGAACCTGTAACTGTAATAATAATGTATTATCACACTAATTATGTAAGATGTTAATAAAGAGGGGACACTGTGTATGGAGAGACAGCACTGGGGACCACTCTTGACTTTCTGCTCAATTTTTCTGTAAACGTAGAGCTTTTCTAAAAAATGAAGCCTATTAAATAAAATGCAAAACGATAACACACAAAAACCTCAGATAGCTTTCTTCCAGTCTAAGAAATGGAAGGTTATCCATAGCTGTAGTTTTCCAGCAAGTTGCCCTTCCCCCGACTCTCTACTGCAGGAAAGCTCTGCCTCCTCTGGGACCACTGTCCAGGTCACCACAGCCACTGTCAGGTCGAACCACGGGGCTGCTCTACCACCCCACCTCTGCTGGCTTCCCAAACTTTCATCTGTTCTAAAGCCTGATTGTTCTTTATCCTCTACTCCTCGCATGTTCCAGAAGGAGCCCCTCCTGGTCTCGGATGTCCAAGGCCCCAGGAAGAAGCAACGTCACAAGGCTGCAGCCAAGCATAGATGTAGGGTATCTGCCCGACCCTCGAAGAGTTGGACAAGGAGCAGTAAGTGATGCGGTTATCCCAAGCAGCTGTGCTCTCTGACCTCAAGCCCCAGAAAGCATGCTTGCTGCTATGGACTGAATTGTGTCCTTCAAATACCTGTGTTGAAGCCCTAACCCCCCAAAGTGGCTGTGTCTAGAGATTGGGGTCTTTAGAAGGTAATTAAGGTTTAATGCCTGCAGGAAGATTAATTTATTGCAGTGAGTTCTAGACACTGGATAATTTTTTGTATCAGATTTTATCTGGCTCCTACATATCTTACAGTTGATGGTGAAATATTTCTGTTGTATGCAACTTTGATATTAAGAAACAGAAAGATGAACTTTTGAGTCTTTTTAGAGGAACAGCATGGAGAAGGCAATGGCACTCCACTCTAGTACTCTTGCCTGGAAAATCCCATGGACAGAGGAGCCTGGTAGGCCGCAGTCCATGGGGTCACAAAGAGTCGGACACGACTGAGCGCCTTCACTTTCACTTTTCACTTTCACACATTGGAGAAGGAAATGGCAACCCACTCCAGTGTTCCTGCCTGGAGAATCCCAGGGACGGGGGAGCCTGGTGGGCTTCCGTCTATGGGGTCACACAGAGTCGGACACGAATGAAGCGACTTAGCAGCAGCAGCAGCAGCAGCAAGGTTTAATGAGGTCATATAGGTGGGGCCCTGATCTTTGCTGCTTGAAGACACAGTGAAAAGGTGGCCGTTGACAAACCAGAAACAGCGTCCTCACTAGAATCTGATCATGCTGATACCTTGATCTCAGATTCTAATACTTAGAGAAATGAAATGTTTTTGTTCAAGCCATCCAGTCTTTGGTATTCTGTTTTGGCAGCCTGAGCTAAGACACCTGCCAATGGCAAAACTTTTTTTCCTGGCATAAAGAAGATTATAAAATGAATGAAAGAGTCTTCCTGAGCTTTGAAAGTTAAAGTCACTCAGTCGTGTCTGACTCTTTGGGACCCCATGGACTGTATAGTCCATGGAATTCTCCAGGCCAGAATACTGGAGTGGGCAGCCTTTCCCTTCTCCAGGAGATCTTCCCAACCCAGAGATCAAACCCAGGTCTCCCACACTGCAGGTGGATTCTTTACCAGCTGAGCCACAAGGGAAGCCCAAGAATACTGGAGTGGGTAGCTTATCCCTTCTCCAGTGGATCTTCCCAACCTAGGAATTGAACCAGGGTCTCCTGCATCACGGAGAAGGCAATGGCAAGCCACTCCAGTACTCTTGCCTGGAAAATCCCATGGATGGAGGAGCCTGGTGGGCTGCAGTCTGTGGGGTCGCTAGGGGTCGGTCGCGACTGAGTGACTTCGCTTTCACTTTCACACATTGGAGAAGGAAATGGCGGCCCGCTCTGGTGTTCTTGCCTGGAGAATCCCGGGGACGGGGGAGCCTGGTGGGCTTCCGTCTGTGGGGTCACACAGAGTTGGACACGACTGAAGTGACTTAGCAGCAGCAGCTCCTGCATCACAGGTGGATTCTTTACCAACTGAGCCATCAGGTAAGCCCAAGCTTCACCAGTATTTATTTATACAAAACTGAGAATTTTTTGTCAGGTCTCTGAGCATCATCACTTTCATGAAGGGTAAGCCAGCCTCACTGGTTTCTGAGCTAGAATGCAAGAAGAAAATCCAACAGATATCTGAGTGTCTTGCTATGCCAGAAATTCTGCTGGGCTCATTATTATAAAGCATCTGAAGAATTCCCATGATAACCTTGTAAAACAGTCATTTATTAATCCCAGTTTTCAGATAAAGCACAAAAATCAAAGACATTCAGAATCTACCCAGCTGCTAAATGACAAAGCAAAGGTTTAAACAGCTTTACAGGCTGCAGCACAGAGCTGTTCACACTCCCCAGTAACCACAAGATAAACCTTGGATACACACCCATCTCTGCTGCCTGGTGAGCACAGCTCTTTGCAGCGGGAAGATGCAGCAAGTGAAGTAGAAAGAACTTGCAGCGCCTGAGACAGGTCTGCCTGCAACTCGCGGTCAAGCAGTCCACGCTGAATTTGCTCATTGTAAAACGTGGATGATAAAATACCTACCTCGGAGAAATGCTGTAAAGCAGAGACTGGTAAACCAAGGCCTATGGGCCAAATCCAGCCTATGATTGGTTTTGCTACAGTCCAAGAGCAATCATGGGCTTTTAAGTGGTTGGGGGAAAAAATAGAAGCAATATATTTCATGACATGTGAAAACTCTATGACGTTCAAATGTCCATGTCCATACATAAAGTTTTATTGGAACCCAACCATCATCACCCATGTACATTATCCATGGCTGCTGTGCACGACAGAGCTGAGGAGTCACCACAGAGATGGCACAGCCTGCAAAGCCTAACGCATTTATTCTGTGGCTCTTTGTGCCAACCCCTAAAATGAAGAACAAGGAGTCAAACTAGTCCAGCCTAAAGAAAATCAACCCTGAATATTCACTGGAAGGACTGATGCTGAAGCTCCAATACTCTGGACACCTGATGCAAAGAGCCGGCTCACTGGAAAAGACCCTGACGCTAGGAAAGATTAAGGGCAGGAGGAGAAGGGGACGACAGAGCATGAGATGGCTGGATGGCATCACTGACTCAACGGACCTGAGTTTGAGCAAACTCTGGGAGACGGTGAAGGACAGGGAAGCCTGGCGTGCTGCAGCTCATGGAGTTGCAGGGAGTCAGACACGACTTGGTGACTGAACACGGTGAAGAACAAGCAAGGTGCGTCTAAGTTAACAGCAGAGTGCACGACGGCACCACGGCAGTTCACGGACAGTGAGCTCTCTGAGTCCACTGGCAACCCAGCCTCTCTGACCTTTACCAGCCTTCAGACTCTAGGTACCCATTAGCTGGCAGGTTAGGTAGAGGGTCTTGATTCCTAAGATCCATAGTGTCCCTGCCATGGGAAGGCAAATCAACGGTGGGGAAAAAGCTGATTAAAAGATTTCTCTGCTCCTAGGGGGCGGTCCCATAGGTCAGCTGTTGGACTCAAGGACAACATGGGCCTGGCTTGCATGTAAACACAGCAATCAACTCTATTAACAGACAAGCCAATGAGCAAGTCTAATTGAGTGTCGAGCACGATAGCTTACTAATTATCACTGGTTTATTCCCAGTCTTAAGAAACACATCTTAGGCAGTGGAATGCATTCATTCTTAAGTGCTTAAGCTTCTTCAAAGCCTTACTATGAAGAATGCTCTGATGTGGGCTACTGAATGATAGAAATGATGAGAAAAGGGTGGAAGGCTGAGCTGCAATGCGAATTGCCTGGCCTTACCGCCTCGGGACAAAGGTTCACAACCTTGCATGCTGGGGACCCTGGGGGAACAATTAGTTTCCAACACATCACATACAGATAAAACAAAATCAGTAGTGACAGACAGCCCAGGTCTGGGCATTTGAGACCAACCACGCTTCCTGTTGGGTTTCCCAGATGGCATTAGTGGTAAAGAACACGCCTGCTGATGCAGGAGACAAGAGAGATGTGGGTTCGATCCCTGGGTCGGGAAGATCCCCTGGAGGAGGGCATGACAACCCACTCCAGGATTCTTGCCTGGATAATCCCATGCACAGAGGAGTCTGCAGGGACCACAGTCCATAGGATTGCACAGAGTCAGACACGACTGAAGCAACTTAGCACACATGCAAGCTTCCTGTTGGTTTGTCAGTTATGTGAGCAGCCTCCCAAATGAAGCCTGGCAGAGGTAATAATCGCGACAGCAATATTAAAAATAATAATGACAACACACCCATGTTCGTTGCAGCATTATTCACAACAAGCAAGGGGGAAGCAACCTAAATGTCCCTCGAGAGATGAGTGGGTAAGCAAAATGTGACGGAGCCAACAATGGAATAGTATTCAGCCTTAAAGAGGAAGGACATTCTGACACATGCCTCAGCATCGATAGACCTTGAGGACATCACGCTAGGTGAAACAAGCCAGACACAAAACAACAGATGCTGTGTGATGCCACTTACATGAGGTATCTACAGTGATCAAACTCATAGAAACAGAAGGTAGAATGGTGTGACCGGGGCTGGGGGAGGAGGAAAGGAAGTAGTTGTTGATCGGGGGCAGAGTTTCAGTTTCATATAATGAAAGTCCTCTCTGCTGCAGAACAATGAATATACGTCACACTACTGTACTGCACACTTCCTTAAAAATGGCTAAGATGGTAAATTTATTTTTGACCATAGTGAAAAGAATGGCAATGATGATAATGATAACAATAAAGTTTTATTGAAACAAATCCATGCCCATTCATTTACACTGCAAGGGAAGAGCTGAAAAGCTGGCATAGAAACACTCTGGTGTGTAAAGTCTGTGCTAGCATTCACTATCTGGCCCTTGACAAACAAAAATTTGCTGCTCCCTGCTGTAGAATGTGGGCTTTGTTCACTGTTGTGGCCATAGGAACCAGAGTGCTCTGATGTATGGTAAGCTCTCAGGCAGTGGTCGATATTTGTAACAATTAGCTTCTATGTCTTTAAGCCATTGTTAATGGGTTTAGTGAATTTTGCAGTTGAACATACTCCAAAACAATATAATAAACAAACAGTGAAATCATAAAAATCAAGCCTCATAAAAGCTGAAACACGTCATCTCTGAAAGATTAACAGGTTTGTAAACCCTAGCGAAAGAGAAGCACCCACAGCCAATACAAAAGACACCGAGCTTGAGGTCAGAAGATGAGGTTAGAATCCTAGCTCTGCCGATAGCTAACTGGTTGACCCAGAAACGGAACAATCCTCTTGCCATCCAGTCTCGGTACCCTCACCACTGCTAATTTACAGTTGAGAAAAGAAACTTCAGGAGGATCAGAACCGGATAAGACTGGAGTCAGGAAAACCTGGGACTCTGAGTAATGTAGGCAGGTTGTTAGAAATAATGAGAGAGCAAATCTTCAGGTGTTTTGAGAATCATTACTGTAATACAAAACAAGTCTAAGAAACAATGTTCCACTGAACTTGCTACCTGGTGTGATAATTATTTGTTTCCTTATCAGCTTTCCTAAGCAGGCACTTCTAATGACTGGAAACAGTAACTGCTGCTGACGCGCGGTCCCTTCATAGCATGTGTCTTTTACTGTGAAGTCTGATGCTGGACTTGGCATTGGCACAAATAATTGTTAGACGCATAAATGAATGTGCAATTAGATGTGGCCCCTCTGTGGTCATTTGTCACATCAGAAAGAGGACTGGGAGTCAGGGCAGCTTCAATGTAATGTAAGCACCAGAAAATGGCCCAAAAAGGCTTAGAAAGGGAAAGTGAAAAAGTCGCTCAGTCATGTCTGATTCTTTTTGACCCCGTGGACTATACAGCCCATGGAATTCTCCAGGCCAGAATACTGGAGTGGGCAGCCTTTCTCTTCTCCAGGGGATCTTCCCAACCCAGGGATCAAACCCAGGTCTCCCACATTGCAGGCAGATTCTTTACCAGCTGAGCCACAAGGGAAGCCCAAGAATAATGGAGTGGGTAGCCTATCCCCTCTCCATCAGATCTTCCCGACCCAGGAATTGAATCAGGGTCTCCTGCATTGCGGGCAGATACTTTATCAACTGAACTACCAGGGAATCCCAGAAGGCTTAGAGGCTAGAAGTATGTTGAGAAAACACAGTTTGTGCCCATCTTTAGATACATGTTAGATCCCCCAGTCTTCCCCTATTCCAATCCAGTGACAGTTCTCTTTCTACACTATAAATCAGATCTTGTCACCCTCTCTTTAAAATGCATTTACAGCTTCCCAAACATATCAGCTCAGGACAGAGCTGTGCTGTCCCCACACATGTGACCACCAAGCACCTGAAATACAGCTGGTCTGGCTGTGACTGTCACATACATATTGGATTCAAAGACTGAGCAGGAAAAAGAAAAAATGTAAAATCTCCCATTCATAGGTTTTGATGTTGATTTCATGTTGAAATGATAATGCTTTTGGATGTTTTATATCAAATTAAATAGGCTATTAATTTCACTTATTACAAACTTTTAAAACATTAACTGCTAGAAAAATGGAAATAAATTTCATGGCTCATATTCTTTTGCTACTGGGTAGTAATGGTACAGAAAGCCCTTTGAAACAGACCCGGCTCCCTGCTCTCCTTTCAGGGTTTGGATCTTTCCCGCCTTCTGCAGAGCCCTCCTCCAACTGCCTCTAAACTTCAGCCTCATCTGCAGGTTTCCGAATAGCCTAACAGCTACCTGGGCTTTGGGCATCTGGTGCACCGCTCCCTGCAACACCCTACCAGGTCAACTCCTACTGGCCTCGGAGGCCTAAGTTTCGTAGTAACTGGGAAGGACTTCCTGAACACAAGTGTTGTTTGCTGTCCCCAGTGCCCCATGCCCCCTGCCTTCAAGGGACTCTGCCACGCGCCTTGAGCTGGCCACTGACTTGGTCTGATTATTGTTGTTGTTTAGTCACTCAGTCGTGTCCAACACTTTGTGACCCCATAGCCTGTGGCCCACAGGCTCCTCTGTCCATGGGATTCTCCAGGCAAGAATACTGGAGTGGGTTGCCATTTCCTTCTCCAAAGACTCAGTTTGATGCCCCACCTGGATCCTACATTCTCTCCTTCTCACTCCTGTTGGGTCTGGGGTGGCCAGCAAAAGTTCCAGGCACTCAGTGTGGACTGAACGAAAAGGTAAATAGAAATGCAGTCAATAAATTTACACCCTAAAAGCGCACCTCATAAGAGGCAGACTAGGATACAACCTTGAGAAAGTGCCATCAGCCAAAAGAGAAAAAGTAACAATGAGTTATATTCTAAACTTTGGGATCAAGTCAATGAAACCTTTTTAAAGACCTACATGACATATTTAGCAAACTTCAAATGCCTGATTAACAGCAACACTCTAAAGCAGGCAACTATACTCCAATAAAAATTAAAAAAAAAAAAAAAAAAAGGCTTGAACTCATACATGATACAATTCTATGCCTTTGGTTCTGAACTGAGATAAATCCTTGACCATGAATGCAAACACAAATGCAACAGTATGTTCACTGGCGCATCATTTGTAATAGCAAACAATTCAGTACAATCTAAGTATCCCACCCTTTACAGCAAAGATAGATAAGTGATGGTATATCCACTCAGTGGAATAGTATGAAACCATGAAAAGGAAGGAAGTAGACTCTATGTGCCGAAAAGGAAAGATCTCAGGATGTAGGAATGGTGTGTGGTGGAGTATAGGGCACTGTGTGTTGCTTCTTCACATTATCGTATTTCAAAAATATGTGTCTGTGTGCACATACACACAGACTTTTATCGGAAGGATACACAAGACACTGGTGAAGGTGGTTCCTGGGGGGACGGGAGAGGCAGAGGGTGAGAGAGAGGCGGCCTGCACTGCGTCTTCTCTGCGGACTTGCTGATCATGAGCACACATTACTTTCAGAAACAGATCATCAAGGGCTTTCTGGTGTACATTTCCGTAAGGCCCAGAAAGGTCCCAATTATCTCCCTCTCTTAAGTCAAAGAGACGGTAAAATAGCAACGTCTCATGGACATCACCTACCGTGATCTTCTTGTGGTCGGGAAACTCGAGGCCAAAATAGTCTCCTTCCACGAGGTTGAGGTGGTTGCACACGGCATCCAGCAGCACTTTCCCAGGGGCTCTTTGCTGGGAACAAAAAGAGCAGGAGTTACAACCTCTGAGACAGGCAGCTACGAAACAAACCACGGCTCCCACTGCAGGAGGCCTCTCATTCCCGGGTCTGTAACGGCTCCCCGCCCACCAGCCCCGTCTGTGCACACTGCTGGTTCCCGTCCCATGTTGCTCTCATGCTTAGAGGCTGATCTCTGCCATCTTTTCCTCACCCCAGTGCCAGGCACTATGCCCCTTAAAAAAATGGACAAATACCATACGATATCGCTTGCATGTGGAATGTAAAATATGACACAAATGAACTTATCTACAAAACAGAAACAGACCCACAGACAGAGAACAGACTTGTGGTTGCCGAGTGGGAGGGGGTGGACTGGGAGTCTGGGATTAACAGATGCAAACTACGATACAGAGGATGGAAAAACAGCAGGGTCCTACCATAGAGCACAGGGCACTCTGGTCAACATCCTGTGATAAACCATCAGAAAAAGAACTGTATATATACATATAACAACCCCTTTGCTGTACAGCAGGGGTTCAGGGCAGGGGAAAGCACAACACTGTAAAATCAACTGCAACAGAAAACGTTTTTAAAAATACACTTTATTTTTTAGAGCCGTTTACAAGTTGAGCAGGAAGTGTGCACCCAGAGTGCATGTAGTCCAGGTAGCCACCACACCCAGGGGCTCCTCTTACTGACACGTTGGAACAGGACAGTATGTTTGCCACAACTGTGGAGCCAACATTAATACATTATCACCGTGCGAAGACCACAGCACACATCAGGATGCACTGGGTCTATAGTGTACGGGTTTTGACAAAGGCGTAACGTCACAGAGTCCCCATCACAGGATCGCTCGGGCAAGCCGCATCAGCCCGCAGCATCCACGGCGCTCCCTCTCCGACCCCTCCTCCTTCCCCTACTACCCTGACCCCCTGGCAACCACTGATCATTTTACGGTCTACAGTTTTGCCCCTTCCACGATGTCACACAGCTAGAATCACACAGTATGGAGATTTTTCCAGATTGTTTTTTTTTCACTTAGTGCCACGAATTTAAAATTCCCCCTATTCTTGTCATGGCATGCTCGTCATTTCTTTTTATTGCCGAATAATACACCACTGCCTGAGGGGACTACTGTTTGCTGCATCATTCATCTATTGAAGAATATCTCCATTGCCCAAGTTTTAGCAATAATGAATAAAGTTGCTCCAAATATTATTTGTGTGCAGCTTTGTGTGGATGGAAGCCTTTATGATCCCATGCCCATTTTGTGACAGCTGAAAGACTGTCCCTGGGTCCTATCCCTCCCCAACAAATGTGGCAGAATGCATGGCTTTCTTTTCTAGACTTTGCACAGGCTCATCTAGACTTCACGTGCATGAGCATAAAAGCCACAGGTTATGTTTTTTTCTATTTATTTAAATTAAAAAAAATTTTTTTACAATGTTGTTTTGGTTTCTGCCACACAACAAAGTCAGAAAGAGAAGAACAAATAGAGTGTTTTTAAGGTCATAGGTTCTTAATAGCCTTACCCAGGATGCCCAGTGAAAGAAGAAATGAGTACAATCACTCATTCCATCGTATTCTATTAATATGTAGTTAAAGCTGAAACTGCAATACTTTGGCCACCTCATGCGACAAGTTGACTCACTGGAAAAGAACTCTGATGCTGGGAAAGGTTGGGGGCGGGAGGAGAAGGGGACGACAGAGAATGAGATGGCTGGATAGCATCACCGACTCTGTGGACATGAGTTTGAGTGAACTCCGGGAGTTGGTGATGGACAGGGAGGCCTGGCGTGCTGTGATTCATGGGTTCGCGGAGAGTCGGACACGACTGAGCGACTGAACTGAACTGACTGACTCAAGCATCCACAAGTCTGTCTCTCTAATGAAACTCTGGGCTACACGGTCACCTTTCTGTTCCTACTGGCAGAATCCCTGGCACTCCTTCAATGTCTGCTGAAATCCATATTCAGTTCAGTTCAGCTGCTCAGTCGTGTCTGACTCTTTGCGACTCCATGAATCACAGCACACCAGGCCTCCTTGTCCATCCCGGAGTTCACTCAAACTCATGTCCATCGAGTCGGTGATGCCATCCAGCCATCTCATTCTCTGTCGTCCCCATCTCCTCCCATCCCTAATCCCTTCCAGCATCAGAGTCTTTTCCAGTGAGTCAACTCTTCGCATGAGGTGGCCAAAGTATTGGAGTTTCAGCTTTAGCATCAGTCCTTCCAATGAACACCCAGGACTGATCTCCTTTAGAATGGACTGGTTGGATCTCCTTGCAGTCCAAGGGACTCTCAAGAGTCTTCTCCAGCACCACAGTTCAAAAGCATCAATTCTTCGGCGATCAGCTTTCTTCACAGTCCAACTCTCACATCCATACATGACCACGGGAAAAACCATTGCCTTGACTAGATGGACCTTGGTTGGCAAAGTAATGTTTCTGCTTTTTAATATGCTATCTAGGTTGGTCTCATAACTTTCCTTTCAAGGAGTAAGCGTCTTTTAATTTCATGGCTGCAATCAGCATCTGCAGTGATTTTGGAGCCCAAAAAAATAAAGTCTGACACTGTTTCCACTGTTTCCCCATCTATTTCCCATGAAGTGATGGGACCAGATGCCATGATCTTTGTTTTCTGAATGTTGAGCTTTAAGCCAACCCTTTCACTCTCCTCTTTCACTTTCATAAAAAAAAAAAAAGCCTCTTGAAAGTGATGAAAGTGAAATCCATATTACACATACATATTCTATACCTTGAGTCTATAGTGAAAGGGAAAATGATATGTAAGAATCCATTTTCTACCCTCAACAGCTTAGCATCATACGCCTTGGTTTCCTTTCACTCTTTGCTCAATTCTTAAAGGAAAGAAAGTGAAAGTAAAAGTCACTTAGTCGTGTCTGGACTAATACAGTCCATGGAATTCTCCAGGCCAGAATACTGGTGTGGGTAGCCTTTCGCTTCTCCAGGGGACCTTCCCAACCCAGGGATCGAACCCAGGACTCACGCATTGCAGGCGGATTCTTTACCAGCTGAGCCACTAAGGAAGCCCACCAAATATGGAACGCTTCACAAATTTGTGCCATCTGCTAATAATCTGCTAATCTCCTCTGTATTGTTCCAATTTTAGTATATGTGCTGCTGAAGCGAACACCGATTCTTAAAGACCCACTTGCAAAACAGATGCAATTCCACCACACAGATCAAACCCAGCAAGAAAAAATGTTTCAAAGACCTTGTCATCTCCAGTTATTGGTTTTATACTTTCACCTCCCTTCTGTGAGGAGCAGAGCAATTTAGGAGCCACTTAGTAACCCAAGAGACTGAAGGCAGCAGGAGTCAGACCCTGGCAAGCGCGACAGGCACATCCATTAGGCTGCCCAGCAGCGTGACCTGAGGAGCCAGCGATAAAGCATCTCTCTCTTTTTTAAACAGACACCACTTAATGCTCCTGTATTCCTCGCTGGAGTTCAGAAGATGCTCACAGCTATCTAAAGGCACACGGCAGTCTCCATGCGTAATCTCAAATTCCCAAGGCTCTAGACATTGAACGCCTGGTCCAAAGGTAACTGGGAGAGTCGTCTCAACTACCCTGATGGCACAACTAGCATGTGATGGTGTGTAAACCCCATTCGTGTCAATCAAACAGATCCCCGCCACCCTATCCAGCACACAAATGCGTGTCCAACTCTGCGACCGTAAGAACTGTAGACCACCAGGTTACAATACCCATGGGATTTCCCAGGCAAGAATACCGGAGTGGACTGCCATTTCCTCCCCCAGGGGGATCTTCCTGACCCAGGGATCAAACCTGTCGTCTCCTGCATTGGTAGGCGGATTCTTTACCACTGAGCCACCTGGGAAGTTCCCCACCCAGCACACACACACACACCCCTGCATTTATCCAGTATTAACAGCTGCATGGATTACAGGTCACCAATCTTTTTTCCCACCTCTCTGGCAGAGCAGTATCATATTGAGAGCACTTGGAAATTCACTAGCCAGGCCCACGGGGTCCTTGGGTTCAGATTCTCACACCTGCCTCCATAGAGTTACATGAAGAACTTAGACACAGATCCTTGTTCAGGGGCCTCCTCTCCATCCAGTAGAATCTACAGACAACAGCTAATGAAACCATGATAAGAATGGGGTGGGTGCTGAGAAGTTGTAGAGAAATTCCTGTATCGTTTTTTCTAAAGAGAAGACCACATTCTAGTTTCACAATTCTTCTTTCTCACCATTCTTGACATTTCCTACTTGTCTTAAAATGCAGCACCAATTATCTGACCAGCTGGCAAGCACTCACTGTCTTCCAAAGAATTCCTGGAACTAAGTGAATTTGATAACTTCATCTAGATGTACAGGGGCTGGGAAATGAGACTTTACAATTCAATGTTGAAAGTCTAAAGAAGTTTAAAAAAGTCAGAAATCAGCGTACAACGGACACCTTTATAGAACGATGTTCAACCGCGCGCTTGGTGGAACACACTGAGGAGATAGGGTATTACCGCTGAATCAGGTCCTCGGCAGAGTCGACAGGGATTTTTGTGACCATACTGAACACACGCTGGTAATATAAGAGGCTGGAAATAGATGTTTGGAGTCAGTCTAGCTAAACATGATATAAGTCTTGTCTCAAGTCTTAAAAAATTCCTTAAAATTTATTACTTTGTACAAATCTTTGACACAAAATGACTTTTCAGTGGAACCCCAGTTTTTACATAGGGAGAAGTTAGTTTCAGGTTTGGGCTTCCCTGGTAACTCAGACAGTAAAGAATCGCTGACAAATTCAGGAGACGCAAGAGACGTGGGTTCGATCCCCGGGAATATCTCCAGGAAGATATCCTGGAGGAGGGAATGGCTGTCCACTCCAGTTTTCTAGCCTGGAGAATTCCATGGACAGAGGAGCCTGGCGGGCTACAGTCCATGGGGTTGCAAACAGTCAGACACGACTGACACTTTCATACTTTTCACTTGATATTATAGCTCTTAAAACTGGCCTGCAAAATAGATGCCTTTAGTGCATCATATGAATTCTCCTGTCATCACCGGCTATCTTCAGGGATATAAGGAAAGCCAGTATGTAGCGTTATTCGAAAGTATTTCTAAGGGTTGGAATGCAGTCACTACATGACAACTGCATGGGAAAATGGACATGGCATTAACGTCTCAAAGTACACCAGGCAGCTATGCCTAAAATGTTTCTAGACATCACAACAGCAAAGTTCAGGGGCCCTATTCTCTTCTAGGAGTTCGTGTAGAAATGTCTGGCTTTCATTAATGCACCCAGAGCTGAATTTAGCTTCAGAGGAGGCACCTCAGAGAAGGGAAGCCAGAGAAGTTTCATCCACGTTCTTTAAGAAAAGGTATCCCCTCCTTTCTGCCAATAAAGGATTCACTCCATTAATCATCAACATCCTTCCTTTATGCTTGTCTCCAAGGAATTCTCTGAACTTCACATTATAAGTAATTCTGCTCAAAAATCACACCACGGGATGTAAAATGGATGGTTGCACAACCCTGTGAATGTACTTAACACCTCTGAATTGTACACTTCAGAATGGCTAAAATGGTAAATCTTTTGCTGTGTTCATTTTACCAAAATTTAACAATGCAGAAGAAAGAAGACTAGGGAAAAAAAAATGTAAAGAGGATGGTATTCATATCTATAAATGATCAAAGAGGGTTACTCACAATAGAGCCTGTTTAAAAACTATTTTCAAGAACAACAAAATAAAGAATCCACTTCCTTTACATTAGATCTTAGAATAACACTGAAGGCGGTAGGGCCCAGCTCAAGGCAAGTGGCTGCAAAGAGCCTTATCACATGGGGGAAATGAGCAAATATCCATGCGTGTGACTAAAGGGCTGTTAGTATTTGACAGCACAAAGGGCTCTTTTACCTGCCTGGCAAAAAAAAAAGGGGGGGGCATGATATGAACATTGTTGGAAGTAACCACAAATCGGGCACCTGGGGCAGGCTTTGCACTAGACAGATGATGGGATTCAACAGCTACAAGTCCACCAGCCCTCTGCTGCTAAAACAAACCTGTGAGTGAGTCAATACAGTCTGGACACGGGGAAAAGTGGCAAAAGCACAGATTAAGTTGGCAGAACACAAAGAAAAGATGCTCGGAACATTCATTTGTAAAGGCACTTTCTCAAAGAGTGGTTTACTTTAAGAAAAGTAGAGACTTACATTTACGACTACACAAATGATCATACACAAGGAAGGAAAACCACGTCACGTAGGCATCATTTGGAAACCTATATATGTTAATAGTGGTTTAACATGAAAGAAACCCTACAATGAATGTTTTTGTAATTGTTCCCAAGTGTTTCTACTGGGGCTGAGAGGCCAGACCTCTGAGACTCCCAGAGTCTCTAAGAGTCTGGCCGACCCACACATGGCCAGTCTGGATTGAAACAGTCCAGAAGTGTACTCCTTACAGAGAAGAAACCAAATAGTAATTATATGTTATATGTGAGAGAACAAACTGGTGATTAGTGAAACCACATAATCAAATTTTGATCACTTTTTCTTATTGGATACTTTCAATTATGCTCCAAGAGGCATGTGAATTTTAATCTGATGCACAAATAAGGTGGCTGATTGCTTACTGGCGTCCCCACCGCTTTCTCCATTTTAAACAGGCTCTTCATGGAATCCTATAAAATTAAATTTTAGGAGGAGGTTTACATTCTTGGGGAGTGTCTGGCAACGAAGCACAGAATAATAAATAGTATGAATTCACACAGCGCTTCAAGCTATTAAAAATGGTGAATCAAAGTCACTTTGGTTTACTGTGCCTTTAAAATATGTCTGTGCCTTCAGGTGATTTCTGTCACATCAGGTTTTATGAGGAAGTATTTTCTTTCTCCTCTAAAAGAATAAAGACAATTCTTTCTGGGTTGGGAGTGTCTTCTACACCCTCTCCACTCCTCTGCAGGGGTGAACAAAGGAGTCACCTCACTTATACAAGCTAACGTCTGCCTTGCTAAAATAACCTCATAGATGGAAATGGATGAAGATAACATTTGACCAAGTTCATAATATGTGCACCTGCCAAGGTTTCAGAGAGCGGTTTCTGGGAAGTATTTTGTTTTTCTCTCATTTGGGATTAACGTAACCATGACAACCAGGGCATGCTCTTCTCCCGCAGGAGGGAAAGGCTCTCTCAAAGCCCTCGGCCCCTTTTTCCTACCATTACTACCCATTAGAACATTGTTCAGATTTCCACAGCCCACTAACCCTCCACACAGGCACCCTTAACACCGCGAATTCTCCTCCTGGCCCTTTGGCAGGTTTTGAACAGCTGGGTGGAAGTATTAATAGCTACGGTGGCTTAAGAAGCCTGGGGTACATTTGTCAAGTGAGTAGCCACATACAGGCATTGTACTAGGGGCCGAGGGAATGGAGATCAATTCAACACATCTCTCTCTCTCCCTGAGTCAAGGGTCAGACACTAAAGCGACAAAGTGATTAAATTAGAATGTATGATAAGTGCTAAGTTAGAGAGACACACACACACACACAAAGTGCATGCACACTCTGATGTCATTTCTTAGAAGGATACTAATCCTATGCGATCAGGGCTACACCCTTATGACCTCATTTGGCCCTACCTACACCTCCTTATTCCAAATACAGCCCCACTGGGAGTCGGGGTGGCCATGAACGAATTGGGGACACCATTCAGCCCATGGTACATGGGGCCAAGAAGACTGGAGACGCTGTCGACCCCTTAGGATCAATGGGAGAAAGAAAGAAAACTCTGACTGAAAAGCACGTAGCAAAGAGCATGGCACAGAACACGAGTTCTCTGGTGCCGTAGCTGCCACTGTGATGGGGAAATGCTAGCCGACAGAATAAAGGGCAGGGCGATGGGTTGACAGTGAGGAGGATGTCCTATTTCCCAGCCCCACGGGCATGTCTCTGCATTGTCGTGGGATGGAAAGCCCATCTCTGTGCTGCTGGGTGTGTGACCGTGTCCCCAAGGGCAGAGTCCAGAGTCGGGTATGCTTCCTCTGCCCTAGAATTCCACTGGAAGTGACCAGGGCGGAGCCTCTCCCATCTGTGGGCCCAGCAATCACCCGAGGACCCTGGTAAGCTAAGGAGCTGATTTGGGAGGGCTGGGGTGAGCCCTGAGAATCTGCATTTCTAAGAAGCTCTCAGGGATGCTGCAAGGGCTCTGCTTTGAGAGCAAGGTGCCAGTTATATCGCTACATGGACATGGGGCTGTCCTGGTGGCTCAGATGGTAAAGAATCCATCCGCCCAATGCAGGAGACCTGGGTTCGATCCCTGGGTGGGGAAGATTCCCTGGAGAAGGAAATGGCTACCCACTCCAGTATTCTTGTCTGGAGAATCCCATGGACAGAGGAGCCTGGCGGGCTACAGCCATAGGGTCGCAAAGAGCTGGACACGACTGAGTGACTAACACTCACTCACTCACTCACCAGGCAGGGCTGGCCCACTTGGAGGTTTCTGGCTCCAATCTCCATTTGGGGATAACTTCAAGCTTGAGACTCAACCATAGCAAAAAAATACCAAACCTACTGTTTTGTGTTGAAATGTGTCTCAAAAAAAAAAAAAAATTAATAAATAAATAAAGTGAACTGATGGTTAAAAAAAAATAAAGGCAATATGTGGTTCCAGTTTGACTCTGGACAGAATCTTGAGATAAGGAGGAAAGATTGCTTTAAACAAAACAACACAACTTTGGGACAATTAACAAATTTTGCAAATGGAATGTAAATTGTAAAATAGTTATACAGGTTAAATTTTCTGAATTTGATAATCATACTGTGCTTGTCCTTAGGAAACAGATGTGTAGTATTTAGGAATAAAGTGAAGAGTGATATCTAACTTACTTCTCAAACGGTTAAGACAAAAATAATGTTGCTCTGAGTGTGTGTGTAAAGATAGAGTGAGAGAAAAACAGAGAGAATGTGATAAAAATCAACAATTCGATATTCTGGACCAAGAGCATCTGAGACGTCTTTGCACCACAGCGATTTTGTAATTTTGAAGATAATCGAAATATCAAGTTAGCAATACTATTAAAAAAAAAAAGATATGAAGTCCCAACTCGTGGTCCCTGTGAATGGCAGCAGGGTCTCTGCAGAGGTGACTGAGTGAAGCTGAGGTCATTAGGGTGGGCCCGAGCCCAACATGATGGATGTCCTTATAAGGTGGCGTGAAGATAGAGACACACAGATACACGTGTCACGACTGAGGCAGGGACGAGTGATGCGGGGGTGAGCCAAGGCCCGCCAAGGGTGGACGGCCCCCGCCAGAGGCTCAGAGGGAGTATGGCCCTGCTAGTACCTTGATTCTGAACTTCTAGCCTCCCGCACTGTGAGAGAAGAAACTTCTGATGTTTCAAGCCACCCGTTTGTGGTTCTTTGTTACAGCGGTACTATCCAACTCATACGGCCACCTTCCATGAGGCTGTTACTGACCTTTCAGGCACGTGGGGGCACAGATCACACAGTTAGATGATGAACCGCACTGCCCCTTGTAAATGAAGAGATTATAGTGAAATCATAACAGGATAAGTGGACTGGGGATAACATAAACATTCTGGCCTTGAACATTCCTCCAACTCAAAAAGTCAAATAAACTCAGTAAGCAGTAGACTAATGAAAGATGGTGATTGATTGTTTTCTGCTAATTATTAAAAGGTGCTCCTCTTCTTCCTGTTGCTGTGCTGTGTCAGTCGCTCAGTCCTGTCCACCTCTTTGCGTCATGGATTGTAAAGGAGCCCGCCAGTCTCCTCTGTCCATGGGATTCTCCAGGCAAGAATGCCGGAGTGGGTTGCCATGCTCTCCTCCAGGGGATCTTCTTGACCCAGGCATCAAGCCCAGGTGTCCGGCATTGCAGGCAGATTCTTTATTGTCTGAGACACCAGGGAAGCCCAAGAATGCTGGAATGGGTAAACTATCCCTTCTCCAGGGCATATTCCCAACCCAGGAATCGAACCAGGGTCTCCTGCATTGCAGGCGGATTCTTTACCAGCTGAGCTACCAGGGAAGCCCCGTTGCTGCTCTAGATATGAGCTGTGTTCTATGATCAAAATTCTTTTTATATCCTAGTCTCTTCTGGACCCTTCTGCCCATGAGTGGGGAGAGGCGGGGTCCAGGCTGGGAGGTCACCCAGCTCACACACACTCTCCCCATCCCAGCCCTCCATCCAGGGCTTCCCCTTCCTGGCCCCCCAGCATGTAGTCAGAAGCTGCCACTAAATGAAGCAGAGGGCCAAGAATACAACCCAAGAAATCCCCGAGGAACTCACTGATCCATAAATACATTTTTCTTAGAAATTTTACAAGGCTACTGCCAGCCTGGGCCTAATAGAAATGATTGGGAAGATGATACTTGGATTTCCCTGGTGGTCCGGTGATTAAGAATCTGCCCTCCAATGCAGGGGACATGGGTCCAACTCCTGGTTCGGGAAGATTCCATGTGCCATGGGGCAACTAAGCCCAGGAACCACAATGACGGAAGCCCGCAGCCTGCACAGCCTAGAGCCTGTGCTCCGCAACGAGAGAAGCCACCACAATGAGACAGGCGAGCACCACAGCCAGAGAGCAGCCCCGCCCTCCGCAAGCAGATGAAGACCATGGGAAGCAACAAAGGCCCAGCACAGCAAAAAGTGTGTGCGTTCCGCCGTGTCCGACTCTTTGCGGCCCCGTGGACTGTAGCCACCAGGCTCCTCTGTCCATGGGATTCTCCAGGCAAGAATACTGGAGTGGGTGGCCATTTCCTCCTCCAGAGGATCTTCCCCACCCAGGGATTGAACCCAGGTCTCCTGGGTCTCCTGCATTGGCAGGCAGATTCTTTACCACTAGTGCCACCTGGGAAGTCCAGCCAAAAATAAATAAATAAAAGAAGATGTGGCTAAAGATGGCAGACTGAATACTTGCAGCTTATCTCCACAATACCCAGAAATCCTGCTTAAAAGAAAAAAAAAAAAGTAAAGAAATGAAACAAGGAATAAATTCATAGAACAGATAAAATGAGAAGACAGACAGCAGGTGACAGATTTCCCCCAAATTCTAGACGATGACAGAGGAGAAAACTGCAGTCTAATTACAGAGAAGAGACGCAGCAATAAGGGAGCAGCCTCATTCTGCAGAACTCCCCAAAAGGTCACGAGTGGGAGACGCCAGGTACTTCCGCTGCTGCAGGGTAGAGTTAAAAACTTTTAAAAACACTGTAATTTGTATCCTCATATAGCTCAGAGTTTATAAGGAACATTACCCCAGGAGGTTATAAAAAGGAGTATTTGGTTAAGGAGAAAGAGCTCTTAGGGAAAAAAAAAAAGCACAGTAGAAATAAAAATGTCACGGGGAGAGTTAAAGACACAGCTGAAAATTCTCCTAGAAACCAGACCAGGCGACAAACGAATGAATGGGAGCCAGGGGAGGAGACGAGACATTTAGAGGGTGAGCAACTGAACCAGCCGTGGGGCCCTTACAACAGAGGCCCCAGAGGAAGGGGGGTAACGCAAGAATAATATAAGGAAGTTTCCCAGACTGAGAAAGGGTCAGAGGGTACCTCGCAGAATGAAGTGAATATAGTCTATTTCAAGGCAAATCACTGGAAAATTGGGGAACACCAGGAAAGACGTAGGATTCTAAAAGTTATGAGTGTGTGTGTGTGCTAAGTCGCTTCAGTCGTGTCCAACTCCTTGCAACCCCATGGACTGTAGCCTGCCAAGGTCCTCCATCCATGGGATTCTTCAGGCAAGAATACTGGAGTGGGGTGCCTTCTCCAGGGGATCCTCACAACCGAGAGATCGAACCCAGGTCTGCTGCACTGAAGGGAGATTCTTTACCAGATGAGTTTTTTTTTAACCACTAGTGCCACCTGGGAAGCCCAAAACTAATGAGAAAAACAAAGGCTAGTGAATTGGAAGGGCTCAGGACTTCTGGGCGGTAGGCTGGAAGCCAGAACAGAGTCACAACCATATCCTCTTACGGAATATCACTAATAATGTCTGTGTGATGTGCAGGAGTCAATGAAGATGCACCTGCCCTGGGGCGGGGGTGTGTGTGTGGATGGGTGCCTCTGCATTCCCACGACGCACGTAAGCTGTACCCCAGGGACACTCCAGGCGAGTGGGCATGGAGTTGGCACCATGGGTATGCTCACTGTGGAGCTGAGATTTCAGTGCGGCTTCAGAGAATCTGCTCCCAAGACTATATTTCCCTTTTCTCTTCTAAGACTTCCAAGCCCAGTTTTGAGGACACAAACTGTCCTGGAGAAAACGTATTGGTAAAACCAAGGGAAGAGACTGTGTTTGCCAGTGTTGTAACTTGGGGCACCCAGGCCGGTGAGTATGGCACACGGGCTGATACATCGTTAGTGTGACCGTAGTATGACACAGCCCCCGCGGGCAGGCTGAGCGTCACATAAAGCAGCGGCAAACTGCTGCAAAGGCAGGACTCCTCAGTTAACCAAGAAACTGGACAGTTGAAACGTGGGGGATATTTCTCATGCTATGTCTCCAGCCGCTCAGGGGCCTTAGAGAAGCACTGGAATAAAGTTATGAAGAACACAAACTCAGGGGCCATGTGCTTTCTTGCAAATCCCGTATCTCCACTTCAGGCACTGTGACCTGGGATGTGTTAAGTCCTTGGGCCTCAGCTTCCACTTCTGTAGAATGGGCGCATGATTGGAATACTTCCTAGGATGTGGGGAAGATGAAACAACTCGGTACATAGCAAACCTGAGGACAGTACGGTACCCAGAACAAGGCAAGCTCTCCCTGGTATTAGCTGTGATGGGGGGGGAGGGGGAGGAAGAGGGGATGGAAGGCGGCAGGATGGAGGAGGGAGGAGGGGCAGGGGGAAGGGGGAGTGGGGAGGGAAGGGGAAGGGGACGGGGAGGGGAGGGAGGGAAGGAGAGGAGAGAGGAGGAGGAGAGGAGGGAAATGACTCAAAGTCCAAGAACAGAGCCAGTGGCAGCCTTGACTGCGAACAGCGGGATCTGTGATCTCTGTTGCTGTGAGATGCCAAGCAGAGCAAGAACAGGAACCACAACGGTAAAACCAGAGTCTGTGGAGCCGGACAAGGCTTTCATTCTGGGAGAATGGAGCTAAACTTGGAGGCCGGCCCATCTACTGGGCGCACAAACGTGCTAATTCTTCCTTGGCACCGCGGCTCCCAGGGTGGGCACGGCGTCTGGCGGGCCCACACTGAGCTCCTGTTCCCTCCGCGCTGAACCCCCACGTTTAGCGTGCTCATTACACACACTTCAGCTTGGGTTTCAGAGTCCCGGCTCTGGGCCGCAATGAGAAAGGGCCCTTTCAGCAACTTTGCTGCAATTCAGCTACATTAAAACTCCCACCTTCCTTCACCCTAAGACAGACTGTGTGTGTGTGTGTGTACGTGTGCACATAGGGTGAAGGATTTCTACTGCTTTTGTGCAAACCTGTTATATGTGAACAAAAAAAGAATATTGCTGGACAGATTGGCTACTCAGAGTGCAGGGTTTGTCTGCTCCTGACGTTGAACAATTCACTATTAATCACTTTCGAAGCAGATGAAAATGAAAAAGTCCAAGATTTACTGACACTTTGTTTCTTTAAATACCCACTCGACAGTGGACAAAGGATCCCACAGGTAATGAAGGAGGCACGTGTAAACCAGACGGTTTTAAGGGAAAAGCACCGGACCCTTTCCAACAGCAAAAACCTGCTCGCCTATTTCTCACGTCTCTGCAGTTTGGTACTTTTCTCCCCGGACTCGATGGTCTATAATAACCTCAAAAGTGCATTCAGCCCCTTGTGCCTAAACTCTCTGAAAATACACCTAATATCATACCTTAGCCTCCAAAATTAGTACCCCAAAGGAACAAGAAAAGCAGATATTTGATTGAATTTAGCTTAACATTTTAACAGAAAGGTGAAGACTTTGTAAACGCAATTCACCGAATGACCCCTGTGGTTCTTGGTTCTCTTTTTTTTCTTCACGTGCAGAGAGCTATTCAGTCGTGTTTCTGAAACACAACCTTCCCCAAAACCAATCACCAAGGCTCTTAGAAAACCTCTGAGAATGTCAAGTGAAAGAAAAATCATTTTGTATGTTTACAGACACTTTCAGCAGAAACATTTTTAATGTTTTTCAGTTAGTGGGGAGAACTAACCCCACTTAGTTCTAGAAAATGAAAACTAACCATTTTCTCAATCTTGAAGAGGGATTTTAAAATTACCTCTTCCGCAGAGGTTTTCAAGTTTTAAAATATGTAAATCAAATGGCAAAAAACATCGCTTTCTGCATCCTCTAAGAATCCTCAGCTCTGGGAAATTCCCGGGTGGGCCAGTGGTTAGGACTCAGTGCTTTCCTTCCCCACTAGCTGCTACTACTATTTTCCCATCTTTCTGATGTACTTCTTAGGCTTGAGAGTCTGTTAACTGTGGAAGTGACAGGGGTAGGGTGGGCCCTAGCCCCAGGTTTATGTATTTGGCAAGGAGGTCAGAGTTTCAGGCGAAGAGCTAGGACTTCTTTGAAAAACTAGAAAGCTCAGATGAATGGGAAGCACAGAGGCGCTAGACTTAGGGAAAGGAAACAAGACAAGCTGATAACAAAACTACAAGATACTTATCTGAGAGACTGAAAGTAGAACGGAGGTCCCCAGGGGCAGGGAGTCAGTGGGGACGAGGGTCCTTGATCAAAGGGTGCAGAGCTCAGTCTGGGCAAAAGGAGGGAGATCTGGAGCTGGATGCTGGCGATGGGGCACAACAATGTGTGTGGACTCGCTGCCACTGAACTGGATGCTTAAAAATGCTACAAAGATGGCAAGTCTTACACGTCCATTTTTGGTGAGTTTCACCACAATAAGAATAAATGGAAAAAATTTATTTTTTTTAGCGCTGACAATCTATGGAAGGAACTGGTGAGTTTAGGGGTGAGGGGTAAGAAAAAGGCTGCTGCTGCTAAGTCACTTCAGTCGTGTCCGACTCTGTGTGACCCCATAGATGGAAGCCCACCAGGCTCCCCCGTCCCTGGGATTCTCCAGGCCAGAACACCAGAGTGGGTTGCCATTTCCTTCTCCCATGGGTGAAAGTGAAAAGTGAAAGTGAAATCGCTCAGTCATGTCCGACCCTTAGCGACCCCACGGACTGAAGCCTACCAGGCTCCTCCATCCATGGGATTTTCTAGGCAATAGTACTGGAGTGGCTTGCCATTGCCTTCTCCAAAGAAAAAGGCAAGGACCATAAAAAGCATTTGCACCACAAAGGCAGAGGGGAAACCTAACATTTGTGACATTTCCAGTGGATGAAAACCATCACTATTATGTATTAAAACGTGTGAGATCATGTCGTTGAACAGTGGGGAAACACAGGCTCTGGTGCCGGTCAGGTTACAACTACGATGCCTGGCTGCACGGCCCAGGCTGGGCAATGATCTCCCGTTCTGAGCAACGGAGGAACGATGTCCCGGAAAGAGGGAGCGGGGAGAACTAAACGAAGGTAACACACATCAAGTGCCAAGCACCAGGGCCAGTGTTCAGCGGAGACTCAGTAAATCGTAGTCAACCAGTAGGCTTCATTTTTAGTGCAAACCTTTCCCAAGTTATTTCCAACTTTGGGGAGCTATGCAGACTCCCTCTTGAGTATGCTTATCCCTCACGACACATTCACCACTACAAAACAAAATTCGTATTTGCCCTTATATTCCAGTTATCTTTTTTTTTTTTTAATTTTTGGCTGGGTCTTCGTTGCTGCGGGTGGGCTTCCTCCAGTCGTGGCAAGCAGGGACTACTCTCTAGGTGCAGCACACAGCAGGCTTCTCATTGCAGCGGCTTCTCTTGTTGCAAAGCACAGGCTCCAGGGCATGGGCCCAGCAGGTATGGTGCACAGGCTTAGTTGCCCCACAGAATGTGGGATCTTCCCAGACCAAGGATTGAACACGTGTCCCTTGCACTGTCAGGTGGATTCTTTTTACCACTGGACCACCAATAAAACCCTCCAGCTATCTTCCAGTGAGGGGTTGGAGAATCCATATCCATTGATATTAGACCAAGGGTGGGGGAGACAGATTGATGTATAAACTAGGAAAATACTAAAAAGCAAAAAAAAAACCCACCCCAAAACTGTATGCATTCGCTATTGTTAACAATCCTGTCCTGCCAGCAAGCTGCCAGAGTAAGACGAAATATGAGCACACAGGCCCTAGACTTCAGCAAAAGAAACTTACAAATACATACACAACAAAATTACAGAAAGCACATCTCAAAATACTAACGTCTATTAGAAGGACTGAAAGTCTGAATACGTATTTTCTCTTTACGTATCGGACAACAAGCTCCTTGAGTGCACCAGAGTGCTGACACACAAGGTTATTCACACACAGATTCTTTAAGTTCTTACAAACTGCAGTAGAAAGGAATGCTGATCACCAGCCTGGATGTAATTAAGGAACTAATTCCAGTATCGCAATGATTCCAAAGGGACCCTGAAGATCAGGTTCACCTGGAGACATCAAATCGTTCACATTCTCTAATCCCAGGCATCCCCAGAGAGTCACACAAGAATGAAGAGTTTGGAGATGGAACCTGCCCTCTTCCCTACCACAGGATTCTAATGAACACACACCTCACATGCATTTTTGGCACTCACAAACCTGGAAACCACGCAGCTTACCCTTTTATGGCATTCTCAAATTCACCAGTTTGAATACCTTGTTGAAATTCTTTTCATGACAATTCTTTGCATTTCTCTGTTGCTTCTGACTGCTGTCATTTCTGGTTACCATCTGACTTATTAAATACACAAATAATTCCCAAATAGCTTCTCAAGTCCATTCTATTAGAAACAATTCATCGACTAAATGAGATGTTGTCACTCCTCTGCTCAAAACTCAGAGTAAAAGTCAGAGTCCTGACAATGCAAAACAAGGTCCCAGGGGGCAGTTCCACCCCGTGTCACCATGTCACTCCATCACCCATGTGTGTGCGTTCTATCACTTAGGTCGTGTCTGACTCTTTGAGACCCCATGGACTGTAGCCCGCCAGGCTCCTCTGTCCATGGGATTCTCCAGGCAACAATACTGGAGTGGGTTCCCATGGCCTTCTCCAGGGGATCTTCCCGACTCAGGGATCAAACCGGTGTCTCTTTCATCTACATGCATTGGCAAGCGGGTTCTTTACCACTAGTGCCACCTGGGAGGTCAAATCCGGCTGCTTTCCCCCTTGTTCACTGGCCTCCAGCCACTCTGAGCACAGCAGGAAAACAGCAGTCTCAGGGCCTTTGCACTGGCTGCTCCCTCTGCCTGACAGGCTCTCTCTCCAGAAATCGTCATCAATAATTCCCTTACCTCTTGGGAATCTGCACAAATGTCAGCTCCTCAACAGGGCAGACCCTGAGCATCTAGCTTAAAACTGCAATTTACCCCCACACCTCCAATCTTTTATTCTGGCCTATTTCTTTCATTTTTCACTTTCAGTTATCATTCTCTAGCATCCAAAACAATGTATCTCTTCATAATATCTCTTGTATTTATCTTTTGGCTGCTCCTCAGCATGAGAGATCTTAGTTCCCAGACCAGAGATGGAACCCCTCCCTCCTGCAGTGGAAGCTCGGAGCCCTAACCACTGGACTGCCAGGGAATTCCCCATCATGTTCCTTATACAATACATGGCACTCTCTCTCTGAAAGGACACACGTTTTGCCAAAACATGCATCGTCATCTGTTTTGTTCACTAAAAACAGCATGAAACACAGAAGGTGCTTGTCAAGATTTGCTGAACGGATGAATGAATGAGATCATTTCAGAACCGCAGTTTTGACGAAGAGACCGTAATAGCACAGTCCTTAACAAAAACAACTCTAAAACGGGGGTCTGAATTCTCTTTTTTTTTTAATTTACTTTTTATTGGAGGCTAATTATTTTACAATATTATATTGGTTGGTTTTGCCATACACTGACGTGAATCCGCCCCGGGTGTACATGAGTTCCCCCTCCTGAACCCCTCTCCCACCTCCCTCCTCCCTTTATCCTCCCTCTGGGTCATCCCCACACACCAGCCCCGAGCATCCTGTAACATGCATCGACCCTGAACTGTTGATTCGTTTCACATATGACAACATGCATGTTTCAATGCCATTCTCCCAAATCATCCCACCCTCACCCTCTCCCACAGAGTCAGTTTGAGAATATACTCTGATTTCAAGAAACTGTTGCTCCAAGGGTTGACATCTTCCAAAAGCCATACATGGAAACCACTCAGGAAAGGTCAACCTTAGGGGAAATGTTAGAAGAAAAACCAGACAGAAAATGGAAGATCACATTCTACTGATCAGGAAATACATCAAACTGGGCACGATACACAACAAATAGTCACATGACAGTCGTGCAGGGACAGAAACACCTACAGGAAGAAACACTGTGCACTGCCTAGTCAGACTGTCACATCACAAACCGCAATTGGCCATGAGGCCTCTCTGAATACACTAAATAAGCGAATGTAAGTGGAGCTACGAGAAACCTAGATAGCAAATTAAAAAGAAAAGACGTCTCTTTGCTGACAAAGGTCCATCTAGTCAAAGCTATAGTTTTTCCTGTAGTCATTTTCGGATGTAAGAGTTGGACCATAAAGAAGGCTGAGCACCTAAGAATTGCTGCTTTCAAATCGTGATGCTGGAGAAGACTCTCAAGAGTCCCTTGAACAGCAAGGAGATCAACCCCATCAATCATAAAGGAACTCAACCCTGAATATTCATTGGAAGGATTGATGCTACAGGTGAAGCTCTAATACTGTGGCCACAAGAGGTGAAAAGCCGACTCATTAGGAAAGACCCTGATGCTGGGAAAGACTGAAGGCCGAACGAGAAGGGCAGCAGAGGATGACATGGTTAGGTAGCACCACCGACTCAATGGACATGATTTTGAGCAAACTTGGCGAGACAGTGGAAGACAGGGAAGGGCGTGTGGTGTGCTGCCTGCCGCCCAAAGGGTGGCAGAGTCGGACACAACTTGGTGACTGACCGACAGCAAACAAGAAAAGGAGGGTTTGCATTCTTTTAATGCTGTTCAGAGACCACACAAACACGCTGGCAATTCCTGATGCAGTACTCCGAGAGTACCTGGAACTTCAGTTTTCTTCTGAACCGGTTCACTAATTTCTTCTTGTCAAGAGTATTTCAAAATTTGGTACAGAGAAAGATGCCCTGGGTTTAGTGCATTCTTTGTTAATTCACACTGGCTCCCAAGATTTTGGCTTGGTGCAAGGCCCCTATGACAATACCTTATTTGGAAGTTTGGGGTTGGCTAAAAAGTTTATTAGGGCTTTTCTGTAACGTCTTATGGAAAAACCTGAACAAACTTTTTGGACAACCCCAAAGAACATCCGAGCAATCCTCATTTTAGGGATCCTTCACTTTCTGTACCATCACAGCTGTTCAGAGTGAGTGGTGGGAAAATAAAAGGCAAATAGATGTAAGATCTATAATAAAAAGCACAGGTTTATATTACTTCTTTTATACAGAATCCTGCCCAATTCTAATTTAGTATTGTGAGCAGCCTATGGTCTTCCGAACGTAATCATTGAGAGAAAAGCCATATTGGAAACATGTACAGACGTTTCTGAAAAACAAAGAACAAGAACTGTCCGCTATAGTTTAATAACATTTGAAACATCCACCTGCAGTGGGGACAGGCAAGACGGGATGTGCAAACTGAAAACTCATGAGTTCCCTTAATCCGGGGTTATTCAGGATGACAGCACTCTATCAATGCTGTGGACTCGTTAAATGCATCGTGTCCAAACTTGTAAATTATTACATTAGTGCTAAAGCCAAATTAAACTAGAAAACTGGAGGTCAATAAGCATATTTCTGAGAGTCTGTCATCTGTTGAAAATTAAATACACACTGATAAGAAGAAATAGAGTACACAGGTTTGCCTAGAGACTGAATAGTTAGACTCATTCTGGCTGCGAGAGACAGAAAAAAAGGTCTAGTTTTTAAAGGCTGAATCTGTCTTTCACCGCCTAATTTCTTAGTTCACCATGCAAGATGACTTTAACATATTTTAAACAGTGGTGCCAAAAGAAATGCTAATTAGAGCTCCCTACACTCGTGGGTATGTGCTGGTTCTATTTTACGAAGCCTCTGTGAAAATTATGGATGGTTCTCTTTTCCTTAAAGGCGTGATTAGCCCAAATTGCACAGAAGCAAGAGAGAAGACTCAGAAATGAATATTTGGGAAAGAAAGCAGAGAATAAGTTCATAGACACAGAAAGCAGAACAGTGGTTATCAGAGGGTAGGGGGATAAAGATTCAGGTGTGCAAGTTGAGAAAGTTCTGAAAAGGAGTTATAGAGTATTGTGAATATACTTACTGCTTCCAAGGTGACAAACAATCTGCATGCAATGCAGAAGATGCGGGTTCGATCCCTGGGACGGGAAGATCCCCTGGAGAAGCAAAGGCTACCCACTCCAGTATTCTTGATCAAGTTCGTGAATCCCAGGGACAGAGGAGCCTGGTGGGCTACAGTCCATGGATGGCAAAGAGTCGGACATGACTGCATACACAAGCTCACATGCACACACACACACACACACCAGATTATATACTTCAAAATGGGTAAAATAGACAATTTTATATGTTTTTAACCACAGTTTGAAAACAGAAATAAAAAGCAAGGAAGACTAAATCTCCAAGTTGGAGCCTGTGAAAATGAATCTTTCTTTCCTTAAGGATACTATAGGCCAGGTTGGTTTATTAATTGCATGGAATGAAAGCAGAAAGCATAAATAAAACACGAAAGGCAGGCGACACACATGCACTTGAATGTTCTTTGGCGTGTGTTTATTCATTACCAAGTAGAGGGAGCCATTTGTGTCTTTATGTTTGATTTTCATTCATTTTTCAAAGCAGTCATCTATTGATGGAAAATTTTCAAAGGCATTTATTATGTCATTAACAGCTCCGTTTCAAGCCCAATGTGCCTCCAAGCCTGTCAGACAAACCTGTGAAGAGCAGCGATAAAACAAGCTTTGTTATCCCAACTGAAATGCCCGGTGGCTCTTCCAGGGTATTACAAACAAAGCACAGCTTTCAGACTCAGTGGTTCCAGCTTTCACTTTTTTTAAACACACAAGACATTAACTCTAAACACACTACGTGTTAGTGTGTTGGCATAACACACTACATTATGCCAACTCCCCAACTACACTTTCTTCTTGTAGGATGGCTCGAGTAAGACCAAACTGGAAATGCTACAAATAGTAAGATAAATATCCTTGAAGGATCTTCTGAGCGTGTGTTTGAGAAACTACCTCTCCGATTTGTCAAATGACATTTGACATGTGTAATTTTGAACTTAGGGAACCTGATTTTGCCTTCACAGGTACGACAGCAAGATAGGTAAGCCTAGCATTTTCCCTGGATCTCAGCTTGCAACCCTCTACCTAGAAGTCATAAACAGCTCATGAATAAAGAAGCTGGCAGAACGCCGATAAGACGTTTACTCCAAAATGACCAGTCTAACCTGAATTTAATCAGCAAGCCAGTGAGGCAAGCAGGAGTTTTCACATTTAGGAACATCGTATGGTTACCCAATACCACTAAGAACAGCACATAAGAGAGTCAGTGAACGAGAGAAGCAAAGATCAATGGTTTTATTAATCAGATTGATAATAAGCTGAGTATAAAGATGGATCTAATAATATTGTGAATATGTATATATATATATATATATTTCTGGAAGTACTGCTTCAGTACTCATGGGAAGACAGCTATTGAAATATAGGAAATAATTTCTCCCAGCACAACATCAAATGCATAAACTCAACCTCCCTGTTGCAAAAATCGAACATATGTGTCCTCCCAAAATCCGTAAGTGAAAAGTGAAAGTGTTAGTTGCTCAGTTGTGTCTGACTCTGCGACTCCATGGACGTAGCCCACCAGGTTCCTCTGTCCACAGGATTTCCCAGGCAAGAATACTGGAATGGGTTGCCATTTCCTTCTCCAGGGGATCTTCCTGACCCAGGGATCTAACATGGGTCTTCTGTATTGCATGCAGATCCTTTACTGTTTGAGCCACCGTGGAAGCCCACTCAAAAGCCATACATTGAAACCTAATCCCCACTGTGATGGTATGGGAAGGTGGAGCCTTCATGAATGGGATTAGTGCCCTTTTAAGGAAGGTTCCCAAGGGTTCTCTTGTCCCTTCCTCTGTGTGAGGACACAGGGAGAAGAAGGCAATCATCTATGAATCAAGACTCGGTTCTCACCAGACACTAAATCTGCCAGCACCTTGATTTTGGATCTCCCAGCCTCCGGAACAGAGAGAAGTCAATTTCTTTTGTTTATAAGCCACTCACCGTCTATGGTATCTGTTACAGCAGCCCAAACTAAGATCCTTGGGGGCTATATCCACAACAAATTTTACATTTGAAAGAAGAAGGTTGGGAGGGAAACTTTACTCGTATTATCTGAAATACACCTGCTTCCTGCAGACAGGTGTCATGAAGGATGGAAAGATTCATGAAGAGAGGTAAGGGACACCACAATTTAGCAGGCAGCAGAAACAGGAGCTGGCCAAGAAAATTTAACGTTAGCAACATTAACAACACGTCGCTCTCCACTTCCTAAGAACAGCACCAGGAAAGCAAATCCTGGACCATTCCAATGACAAAGACTGTGGACGCAGTTGAATCCAAACTCAAGAGCAGCCGACCCTGAGGCTGATAACAGAGAGGCACTCTGCCGGTTCAGCCAGCGAAACAGGACAGGGCTGCGGCTCAAAGAATGAGGGAAAGGAAAAAATATTATAGAAAAGGAGATTTTAAGCTTAAAGAGAATGAGTATTCCAAAATAAAAGCATTCAACTGCTTAAAAGCTTGTCTTGGAAAGCAATGAGCTGCCACCTCCAAGGGGTTTAAAGATATGAGATGAGAGAGAAGTTGTGGGTTTCAGGAAGAAGGTTACATCACATGAGGCAGGATATTCTCTATCTAGATAAGTTCAGGCAGCATCAGAGGCAGAGACACTGAGCTCTGGTGGGAAAACAGAAAGTCACTTGAAGCAACATGGTACAAGAAACTCAGAAGCAATGAAACCGATCTGTTAATTAACGGTGACCTGCACACATGTGTGGGTATGTGAGCACATGCCCACAAACGATTTGCACAACCAAACTTACAAACAGCCTGGCGATCTCTATCTTGAGTAAATATTTCTCTCGTAGGAACAGCTGGTTTCCTACTGTGCCGATTCGTCCCCCGAGCATCCAGAACTCAAGATCTTTCCACACTCTCGTCCACGCACCATGCCCTACCAGCACTAAATAAAAAATATTACCATTACTATGTAAAAGGACATGAAGTTTGCCACTTTGGAGGGGGAGGGAAGCTCCACTAAAGCTTAGTAAAGTCTAAGAAGGGGCAGAATTGAAAACATATGACAGTAAAGAGACCTCTGGAAAAAGAAGATCTAAAGATTAGTAGGATTAGTACTAAAAGGACTGAAGAAGGAGGAGGCCTACAGTTTTGGATTTCCCATAAATTGGATCCAATTTTTGGCCCCGAGGGGAAAGAGGAGACTATCAAATGAATTATGTTCATGGAGAGAATAAATCCCTTCAATGCTTCCCAGCTGAAAGAATAAAGTACTGTGATTCATCACAGTCATTTTGGTTACCACCCCAAAGAGGTCACTAAATTCTAGTATGATGAACCCCTCCAAGGCACTTCACCTGATATTAAGGGCTTTGGATGCTCACAAACATTTCAGCTTTGCAGGATGAAAAAAGTGCCACAGCTTGGCTGTACTACAATGTGAATGCACTGAAATTCAAAGGGGTCAATTTTATGTTACATATTTTACCACAATTAAAAACATTTTGAGAAGTGTCTTAGTGTGAGAAAGACAGACAATACTAAATGTTGGTGAGGACGTGGAGTGGACAGAACTCCCGGGAAACGAAGCAGGTACTACTCCTTTGGGAAACTGCTGGACCGTTTCTAAGCGGAACATAGGCAGAGACCCAACATTTTCATAAACATGCATCAGAAATCGGTACATACATTCAGCAAAAGACACTGCAATAGGCCCAAGTTAGAAACAAGCCATCATCAATAGAATGAATAAATAAATTGCGGTGTTCATTTCAGTAATCAGAATGAACACACTGCGGCCAGGGTGACACCAGGCACGAATCTCCCAAACATAAGGCCCAATGAAAGAATTCACACAAAAGGACACATGCTGTTGGCCCTCTGAATTCACGGGTTTCACTTCTGCCAGTTCAACCAACACCGGATATTGGGAGCTGACTGTCCTCTGCCACTTTATATAAGGGACATGACTATCCGTATCTGGAGGAGGGGATCTTGAAACCAATCCCCTGTGGATAACAAAGAATGAGAAATGGATGCCACTGATTACAAATCCACTCACCATACTAATCGATGGTGCTACAAATCAGGACAGATGCTACCCAGGGGAGAAGCAGTGATCCAGAGAGACTTGGGGGTGGGTTTGAACATCTGTTGTTTGGTGTGGGTGAAGGACGCTCGAGTTGGCCACCCTGTGATCTGGGCATGCTGCTGTATGAAATGCTTTTAAAAGTTTTTACTGTGATCACTTGCTAGAGCTCATTTATTTTTATGTTTGACCTAATTCTATGCTCCTAAAATCTGACGAACACCTAAATCCTGGGTTCTTACTCCTCCAGCTGGGTTTCTGCCATATTAACGTTCCACGGTTCTGAACAGCAATCCACCACAAGGGCCCCACACGCCGCCCGCTTGAGGAACGTCGTCTGGACAGCCCCAAGAATGCTGGTTCTGTCCTGTCCACAGCTTCCCCCTGCTGCCTTCTGTGGGCTTCTGCCAGGATCCCTCCCAGGCCTGGAAAGACAAAGCCACTAGCCAGGGAATTCCTGTTCACCCTGGGCTGTATTATGGAAACTCAATTTCCCAGGAAGAGGAGCTCTGAAGTGTGGATAAAAGGGTGGAAGGACCACTCCCCAGCGCTGACCTTCTACCAAAGCATGTGTTCCTTGGTGAGCAAAAATAATAAAAATCATATGCGTCAAGGATTTCTAGGACAAATAGAAAACATACAGGACTGGCAGAGCTGCTGTAATGCACTAAAGGAAACCCCATAACATCATGAGGTTTCAAGAGAGTGCTGTTTATTATTCCATAATAATAATGGCCACGCCATAGCCAGCAATTCTTCTTTCATTTTCACAAATGTTCCTTCTAAGTTATTTGCCAACCAGGCTGGGAAACCTTCATTGGCTCTCAATGGTTCACGACAAAGTATCCAGAATTGCCTTACCAGTATCCATTTCACTTTCTCTACCCAGTTTGGCTAAGAAATTTCAATTACGTGTTAATGTCTCAACAAGCAGAATCCCAGGAGGCCCTGCATGATTGGTGGGAAGGCAGTCAAGAGTCATGGAAACCAACAAGTGGGAGAGTCTGCCTTGGATGGTGACTGAGGCACAGACCCTAACGACCCTCGGAATGGGGTCCAGCCCACTGGGACCTGATGCTTCCAAGGGTCTTACTGGCCCAAAGGCTTGAAAAAGGAAAGGAGTTTGGGAAGAGAATGGTTGTGAAAGAACAGGTCATGGAAGATGGTCAAAACACACAGCAGGTTTGGTCAACATGCTTTGCCCACAAAAAATAGATCAGTGAAGTCTTCATATTTTTTCCGATGGTAGTAAACTATTTTCTTTTGAAGGCATTAGAAAAAGAGCTCTCTAAAAGTAACACATCAAAAGTAGACTCTTTCCAGTAAATGTCAAATCACTGTTACATCAAACTATTCAGACTCCACAGATGAATCATGAATTTCAGCTTGGTAACAATTTGCAGACAGTTATAAATTAAATGTGAAAACTCTGAATAGCCAGGTTATCCACTACAAAATGAATCTTACATAAGGAGCAGGAAGAACTGCACTTTCCTTGTCTGTACTGCCAAAATACACAGGCTGGTTCAGATGCAGCAAGATCTCCTCCTGAAAATGGGATTTCCTTCAAGAAAGGCTAGGCAATAAAGTCCAAAAGCAACATGAGCCTTTATTCTTTCCAAGCCACAAATTATAACAAAGAAAACTAAGAGTCACCTGGAACTGAGAAAACATCTTTGCAACCAAGACTATACCAAAATTCAAATTTATAGATGAAATAAAGGATTACTGTAACCCTTAAATCACAGACCTCAAGAACAAACTTTCCTAGTACACTGAACATATTAATCAAGTGCTACAACTCTGCTGCTGCTGCTGCTAAGTCACTTCAGTCGTGTCCGACTCTGTGTGACCCCATAGACGGAAGCCCACCAGGCTCCCCCGTCCCTGGGATTCTCCAGGCAAGAACACTGGAGTGGGTTGCCATTTCCTTCTCCAATGTGTGAAAGTGAAAAGTGAAAGTGAAGTTGCTCAGTCATGTCCGACCCTTAGCGACCCCACGGACTGCAGCCTACCAGGTTCCTCCATCCATGGGATTTTCTAGGCAAGAGTACTGGAGTGGCTTGCCATTGCCTTCTCCGGCTACAACTCTGACTTATATGAAATTCTTTAGACACAGTTCATCTGTGATGCAGCTCAGAAGGTATATTAGTTATAAATACAAAGGTGACTAAATTCTATTCTGATTCTTGAGAATATATTCTCATTCTTAAGTATTTAATCATTCTGGAAATTAAGCAAAATAAACAAATGGGACCTGACCAAACTTATAAGCTTTTGCACAGCAAAGGAAATTATAAACAAAAGGACAGCCTACATACTGGGGGAAAATATTTGCAAATGATGCGACCAATAGTGGCTTAATTTCCAAAATATACAGACAGTTGATACAACTCAATGTCAAAAAAGACAAACCCATCAAAAAATGGGCAGAAGACTCAAATAGACATTTCTCCAAAAGAGAAACACAGATGCCCAACAGGAACATGAAAAGATGTTCCACGTTGCTAATTACTAGAGAAGTGCAAATCAAAACTACAATGAGGTACCACCTGACACAGGTCAAATGACCATTGTTTAGAAGTCTACAAATAATAAATGCTGGAGAGGGTGTAGAGAAAAGGTAACCCTCCTGTACTGTTGGTGGGAATGTAAATTGGTACAGACGCTACAGAAAACAGTCTGGAGGTTCCTTAGAAGACTAAAAACAGTTATCATATGATCCAGCAGTCCTACTCTGGGATATATGCCTGGAAAAGATGAAAACTCTAATTCAAAAAGATACATGCACTCCAATGTTCGTAGCAGCATCACTTAACGATAGCCAAGACATGGAAGCTATCTAAATATTCACCAACAGATGAATGGATAAAGATGTGGTACAGACACACAATCGAGTATTATTCAGCCAAAAAAAGAATGAAATACTGCCATTTGCAGCAATATGGATGGATCTAGATTTATCATACTAAATGAAGTCAGTCAAAGACAAATATTATTTATCACTTATACATGGAATCTAAAAAATACAAATCACTTATTTACAAAGCATAAACAGACTCACAGACATAGAAAACAAACTTACAGTTATCAAAGGGGAAAGAGGACAGGGAAGGGTAAACTAGGGATATGAGAGTCATAGACAACACACAGCTATATGTAAAATAGAACAAGGATTTATTCTACACCACAGGGAACTATATTCAATAGCTCGTAATAGCCTACAAAGAAAAGAGTCTGAAGCTGTATACCTGAAACGAACACAATATTATAAGCCAACTACGGTCAACTAAAATATATATATATTGTACTGTGCTAGGTATAAAATATCAACCAGCCTACTTTCTTGGCTTATATGAATTAAATATAATAATGAATTCAGAACAATGAATAAAATATAGAGAATACCAAAAAAAGAAACAGAAAAATTAATGCTATGAATTTGCAAAAAAAAAAAAGAAGAAAACAGAAAAACGGATGAGAACAGTGACTGCATTTTTTCAAAGGTCATTGTTGGAGGAGTTCTGACTAAATGACTGCTTTAGGACAGCTTTGTTTACAATTCAAATTCCAACTAATACTGAAGTTTGTCTAAGGTGTCGCTGGGACACCAAGGGAGCAAGCTGAATCTGCTCATTCTTCTCTGACTTAAGAACCCACCTGAACAGCCCATTAGGCAGTGACTGTGCCATCAGCTGCCGGGATAAATTAGGGATATGAATCCCAGGGCTCCCTTTCATTTCATTCTCATCTTCTAAAGATGATCCTAAAAATTCAGCCTCACAAAACTTAGGATGGGGTACAGGTAGCCAGCAAATTGAGCAGAACTATAATCAGAGAGATAAAAATGAGCCAGCAAGAGGGGCACCTCCAGATCATTCACAGGGCAGAGGGTTGGCGGGTGGAGACAGAGGCGGGCTGAGCATACCTGGGCCAAGCGGAGAGCTTTTTCGGGGAATTTGGAACTGGAGCTGAGAACACGACCGTGCCTCTCCCCTGGGGGCAGGGCTGTGACTCTGGGCTCATGTCCCAGGATGGGCATCTTCCACCTTCCACAAGGCCTGGCAAAGCCAGGAATGCAGGTCGGCAGAAGAAAGAAGGCGGGCCCACGAGGGAGAGAGAGAGGGCGTCTGAGCCCCGGACCAGGTTCAGGTAACACCAGAGTCCTCAAGTGCACTCCCAACCTGCTGTCTGAGATGCCCTTGGAGCCTGAGAATCTATTTCCATTTTCTACTTGAGTTCTCTGTTTACAGTAATTCAGAAATTATTATTTCTGCCCTCTGAACAATCTGGAGATCCCTTGCTGCCTGGTTTTTGTCTGATTATAGTTTTGCCCAATTTGCTGGCTACCTGTACCCAGCCTAAGTTTTGTAATTCAGTAATTCTCTTCTGTTGATGTAATTCAAAATATACTTTTAGTTTTTTTCCCAATTGACTTCAAGAAAAGAATGTCTTTTTCAGTGAATCTAGGTATCCAGATTTCAAAAATAAAGGTGAGGCCTGTATCTGTATTAAAAATATTCTACCATATTTTTGCCCTGGAGGGTACTATGCTAAGTGAAATAAGACAGGCAGAGAAAGACAAATACTGCACAGTATCACTTATACATGGAATCTTTAAAAAAAAAAGAAAGAGAACGATGGTTGCCAAGGGCTGGGGTGGCGGGTGGGGAATTACATGTCGGTAAAGACTTTCAGTGATAAGATGAATAAGCTCTGAGGATCTAGTGGATGACATGGTGACTATAGTTGACAACACTGTATGGTAAAACATTGAAATCTGCTAACAGAGTAGAATTTAAATGTTCCTCAGTTCAGTCGCTCAGTCATGTCCGACTCTTTGCAGCCCCATGGACTGCAGCACGCCAGGCCTCCCTGTCCATCACCAACTCCCAGAACTTGCTCAAACTCATGTCCATCAAGTCAGTGATGCCATCCAACCATCTCATCCTCTGTCGTCCCCTTCTCCTGCCTTCAATCTTTCCCAGCATCAGGGTCTTTTCAAATTAGTCAGTTCTTTGCATCAGGTGGCCAAAGTATAGGAGTTTCAGCTTCAGCATCAGTCCTTCCAGTGAATATTCAGAACTGATTCCCTTCAGAATGGACTGGTTGGATCTCCTTGCAGTCCAAGGGACTCTCAAGAGTCTTCTCCAACACCACAGTTCACAAGCATCAGTTCTTCAGCACTCAGCTGTCTTTATAGTCAATTCTCACATCCATACATGACTACTAGAAAAACCATAGCTTTGACTAGACAGACCTTTGTTGGCAATGTCATCTCTTTGCTTTTTGATATGCTGTCTAGGTTGGTCATAACTTTTCTTCCAAGGATGAAATGTTCTTACCCACACACAAAAATAAGAAAGTGAAAGTCACTCAGTTGTGTCTGACTCTTTGCAAACCCATGGACAGTCCATGGAATTCTCCAGGCCAGAATACTGGAATGGGTAGCCTTTCCCTTCTCCAGGGCATATTCCCAACCCAGAAAACAACCCAGGTCTCCAGCATTGCTGGCGGATTCTTTACCAGCTAAGGCGCAAGGGAAGCCCAAGGGAAATGTGAGGCAATGGATGTGCTAATTAACTAGATAGGGAGAATCCTTTCATATACACATAAATCCCACAATAGACACTTTTAAAATCTTACAAATTTATTTCAATTAAACCCAGATACAGCTGAAATTTTTAAAATATTCTAGAATAGTCAATGATAACAAGTTGCTTAAGAAATAAAACTGATTTGATCCTACCTAGTGATACTTGAGTTGTAAATTTTTTAAACATGCTCGACTGCAGGTTTATATATAAATTTATGGTGGGAAAATAGAAAAATAATGAAGACTGTAAGCTTATTCTTGGTTTTCCATAATGGATTGCAGTCTTCTCTTTCTAGTATATGGGGCTTCCCTGGTGGGAGACCAGGGTTTGATCCCTGGGTTGGGAAGATTGCTTGGAGAAGGGAATGGCAACCCACTCCAGTATTCTTGCCTGGAAAATTCCATGAGCAGAGGAGCTTGGCAGGCTACAGTCCATGGGATCGCAAAGAGTTGGATACAACTGAGTGACAAACACTTCCTAGTATTTACTGTTTAAAAACTAAACTCCAAAGGGTGTAATATATACACGTCTGAAAACATACGTATCTTACATATTACACAGATGCACAAATGAAACAGCCACACACACACACTCTCTCTCCATATGCAAAAGCCACCAGAGGCTTAGACAAGCAATGGCAACCCCATCACCCACTACCTGGAACCGAAGGCAAGGCAGGAACTCTAGAGAAACACAGCAGAAGGGAAGAAAAGGCGGGCTGCTTAGTAGAAGAGCTGCGGCGGCCTGGGTAGCAATCCAGGTCTCCCCAGCTCACCTCACCACCCAGAAGCATGCAAGACCAGGCAGGGAACGTGGCAAGAGGCCCAGGAAAGCAACAGCCACCTTCAACCGTTAGATGCTAGGGAGACACAGGGTGGTCTGGCTACCTCCCAGTCTCTTGCCTTGGGTCTCATCTTCTCCCTGATTACACGGCTTATGGATGGAATTGTGTGTCCCTGCAAAATTCCTATATTCTGAAGCCCCAAATCCCCATGTGGCTGAGTTTGAGGTAAGCAAGTCATTATGGTTCAGTGAGCTCAGAAGGGTGCAGCCCTGGCCTAAGAGGATTAGTGTCCTTATAAGAGGAGCCACCAGAAAGCGCGCTCCCCCTCTCCCCCAGGGAAGGACACAGGGAGAAGGTGGCAGTCTGCAAGTCAGGCAGAGAGACCTCACCAGGAACTGAATCAGCCAGCACTTCCCAATCTCCATAATAGTAAGAAGACACATTTTCATTGTCTAAACCACCCAGCCCATGGCATTTCCTTACAGCAGCTGGAGCTGATCAAGACAGTCACTTATCCCCAAAGAAAGTGAAAGTGAAGCCGCTCAGTCGTGTCCGACTCTTTGCGACCCCGTGGACTGGAGGCCCATCAGGCTCCTGCATCCATGGGATTCTCCAGGCAAGAATATTGGAGTGGGTTGCCATTTCCTTTTCCATGGGATCTTCCCAACCCAGGGATCGAACCCAGGTCTCCCGCATTGCAGGCAGACGCTTTAACCTCTGAGCCAAGTGGACAATTCCATCTTTACCATCATTGGAAAACAGGTGGATAGAAACAAAACAATCACCTTCATAGTGGAAAGGGGCCTTATAGTCTAATGAAGGGAAGTCTTGTCTCAAGAACAAAATTTCCATTTCCAAATACATTTATGGAGTGAATGTCTTCATTTCTAAGCAACAGCGCAGACTGTTCGAGGTGGGGTTTCACTAAAAAATTTCTCACAACCTCAAGATTTCCTTTACGCTTGTGTGTATGTTGTGTGTTAGTCGCGCAGTGTTGTCCAGCTCTTTGCATCGCTTTGGACTGCAGCCCACCAGGCTCCCCTGTCCATGGGATTCTCCAGGCAAGAATACGGGGATGGGTTGCCATTTCCAGCTCCAGGGGATCTTCCTGATCCAGGGATCAAAGCCATATCTTCTGCATTGTAGGCAGATGCTTTACCATCAAAGCCACGAAGGAAGCTTTGTGTATCATCTGAGTACACAAAGCTGTACTGAGCTTTGGTCAAAACAAGAAAGCATCTTGCCCAGATGATATCAGGACAGGGAGTGGGAGCTGACAGAAGCTTCCTACATCCAGTACAGATGAGAATCGAGAGGAAGCCCAACACTTACCCTCAGAGTTTCTGATCCAAAAACTGTTAACATCGGGGGATATTTAAAATCAGCCTTATAAGTCTTCCTTTCCAGGTTTACCAATATACCAAAAACAGGTTGCAAAACAGGATGAAAAGAACACCTATTTGATTCCCACTGGTTGCTTCTAAGCAGGTCTTGACTCTTTACAATGAATCTCCTAATCACACACGTTCAAACATCAGGCCTCATTTGATCTCTGCCTACAGCACATCACTGGCCACCCCAATGCCACTTTAAGGAGCAAAACCCATTTCACCTAAATTTCCCGATAATATAATCATTGGAAAAAATTATAAACAGACTTGAGATGTGGTCTTTTGGCATCAGCTTGTTACGAATGGAACTTTAGCTCTGTTCACAGACGGCTCTGGCAATGAAGCCAGCTGTCACTCAAAGGTGCCCCACTGGGGAAAGAAGGAGGAGGCGGTGCACCTGGCTTGGGAGGCCCTGAAATGAGAGGAAGGTGACTGTGCAAACGTGGGGCTGCTCGAGCTGGCTGCACCCTCTGGGGTGATGGTCTCATGGGTGTGGGTTAGAGGGGTCATGGCCCCGTGTGGAGACGGGGGCAGCACCGGCAGCTGGACGGCAGGGGTGTCTGCTATAGTTAGAGTATAGGGGCCACCCAGCGAGCCCTGTGTGACCTTGGGAAAATTCCCCACCCTCTCCGTGCCTTCATTTCCTCATCTGTGAAACAGGGTAATAAAGCACCCACCCAGCAGCATTCTTGTGACGAATAAACGGGGATGGACAGGGAGGTCTGGCGTGCCGCAGCCCACAGGTTCGCAGAGTCAGACACGACTGAGCGACTGAACTGAACTGAACACAACCCTTAACACTGAGTGTAACTTACTAAGGGCTTCCCAGGTGGTTCATCCGCCCACTAAGGCAGGAGGCACAGGTTCAACGCCTGGGCCAGGAAGATCCCCTGGAGGAGGAAATGGCATCCCACTCCAGGATTCTTGCCTGGAGAACCCCATCCACAGAGGAGCCTGGCAAGTCACAGTCCATGAGGTCGCAAAGAGTCAGACACGACTTGGCGACTGAGCACACACGCCAGTAGGGGCTGATAGCAAGGAGCTATGGGTGGTGTCGTGCCCGTCAGAGGTGCTACGGCTGCTCTTTCAGGATGCCCATGTGCTTCAGAAGCAGGACGACAGCCAGAGGCCAGGGAGGGGCTGTGGGGTGTGGGGCAGACGGTCCCATCCCAAGGTGGGACAGCCCTCTCTGCCGAGAGAGAATCCAACGGACAGGAAGAAAACTGCATACAAACTGGACCAAGATAAAAATGTCCAAGGGTGGCCACTGGATACAGGCATACCAACCTCGCCCCAGGCCCAGCACAATCCCAGGGCTAGGGCCAGAAGGAAGGAGTGTTTAAGATTCTGATGCTCCGGCCTTGGTCCCTGAGCAGAGTCAAGTCTGCAGGAAGGAGCTGAGCTGGTAGCTTTGGGGGCGGCGTGGGGTTGCTGTCTCTGCCCCAAGAAGTCACCTTCCCCAAATCCATCCACCCAAGGGGAACGTTTCCTATCCCGCCAATTGTGTGGGCAGCCAAGCACCATCCTGAGATGCGGACGGACAGCAAATCCTGAATGAGAAGAGAACCCAGCCGAGCACTGACAGAGACGGGAGTTCAGTCCCTGCCAGCAGAGCCCGCATCATCCACCCGAAACCACCTCCTCTCACAGGCTCCCCTGCACGCCCCGGCCCCTTACATAAGATCGCGTTTATTTTTATAGTCGGAAAGGACTGACTGCATGACCCGTAGGAGGGATAGGCCTGCATTTGCTAAGCATCTGAAACTATCTCAGATTATTAATGGTAATGAGGTGCTGAAAAACAAAGCTTTAAGAGCTGTTTTATTTGAGGACAATAATTATGACTCAGACTTGAAACCAAGATCTGCCCGGCGTTTCGTGTTCCCTGATGGCTCAACAGCTGAACCGGAGCTCAGAAAGCCATCAGTGAATTCTCCTAAAGATGGTGACTCAGACTTTAAGAACAACCTTTACATCGTAACTTCCCCATAACATCACGAAGGGAAGGAAGAAGAGCACAGACGTGTATCACTGGCTGGTACCACTGCCTGCGTTGACCGTGATCTCCCCAAAGCAGCCTCATCCTCCTACCAGCACACGGTCCTTCAATATAAGGCTGCGTATTTCCTAGAGCTCAGTTGGAAAAGAATCTGCCTGCAATGCAGGAGACCCGGGTTCGATCCCTGGGTCAGGAAGATCCCCTGGACAGGGGAATGGCAACCCACTCCAGTACTCTTGCCTGGAGAATTCCATGGACAGAGGACCTGGAGGGCTACAGTCCATGGGATTGTAAAGAGTCGGACATGACTGTGCGACTAACTTTCCTTTTTAGCCTCATATTCATGCCCTGAAACTCCCTCTGGAGGGGGAAATGGAAGGGCACAGGTAAGTCACTTGAGTTGTGATATTCACTGGCTTCAGTCAGATAAGCACTTGACAATACATCAGCCATATTAATAGAACATCTTTGCTTAAAACATTTCATCCTTAATTTGCTATCAATTGTCATTGTGCAACCATCTGAAAAGGTCCAAGGAGGCGTGAGGCAGAGCCCTAGTGGCTCTCCGCGCCACTCTGTCCATCTGCCACTGTGCCCCTAGCCACTCTCCCCACCATATCACCCTGGTCCCCTTCTGGAATCCTCACTCCAAATCTGCAAACTATCTGGTGCCTCCAACCCGAGGCCCCAGGAAAACAAAAAGTTTTCTCTCAATGACACATCAACGCAGCATGTGAAGATGGTCTGCTGGGCTCTCTTCCCTACTCTGATCAACCTACTTCCCCAGTGGCCAGGTCGCCCCAGGAAAGGGTACCCTGTATTTGAGATTTCCTTACAGCAGATACTGCAGCAACATCAAATGACACAGGAATCCACCAGAGGCTTTTTCCTTTCTTTTTTGAGCCATCTCCAGTTGCAAAATTAACAACAGTACTTTGAAGAATATAATAAATACCACTCAGCACTGTCCCTTACAGTCTAGTATTTGATTTTTAGGTTGATTGATGTGAAGAAACGAAAAGCTAGCATTTATTGAGCACCCACTGAACGATGCAAATTGTACCAGACATGGGCAGGCCTCATTTCACTGCATTTTGCCTTATCGTGCTTTGCAGATATCATGTTGGTGTGGTGTTGTCGTTGCTGTTGTTTTTACCAATTTAACATCCGTGGAAGCTGCGTCAAACAAGGCTATGGGCACCACTTGCTCACTTCATGTCTCTGTGTCACATTTTGGCAACTCCTGCAATATTTCAAACCCTCCACCAGCCAAGACAATTACAGTTTACTGAAGGCTCAGAAGGTTGTTAGCAATTTTTAGCAATAAAGTCTTCTTTAAAAAAAAAAAAAAATTTTTTTTTTTATGTGGACCATTTTTTCTTAAGTCTTTATTGAATTTCTTACAACACTGCTTCTGTTTTGGTTTTCTGGCCCCAAAGCATGTAGGATCTTAGCTCCCAGGGATCAAACCCACACCTCTTGTTCAGTTCAGTTCAGTTCAGTTCAGTCGCTCAGTCGTGTCCAACTCTCCGCGACCCCATGAATCACAGCACGCCAGGCCTCCCTGTCCATCACCAACTCCCGGAGTTCACTCAAACTCATGTCCACAGAGTCGGTGATGCCATCCAGCCATCTCATTCTCCGTCGTCCCCTTCTCCTCCCGCCCCCAACCTTTCCCAGCATCAGAGTCTTTTCCAGTGAGTCAACTCGTCGCATGAGGTGGCCAAAGTATTGCAGTTTCAGCTTTAGCATCAGTCCCTCCAATGAACATCCAGGATTGATCTCCTCTAGAATGGACTGGTTGGATCTCCTTGCAGTATAAGAGACTCTTGTACTGAAAAGCAAAGTCTTAACCACCGGACCACCAGGGAAGTTCTTATAAAGTCCTTTGAAATTATATATATTTCAAGATATGATGCTACTGAACACTCAGACTACAGTATAAATACAACTTTTACATGCACTGGGAAACCAGGAGCATTCACGTGACTCACCTTATTGCAATATTTGCTTTACTGCAGCAGTCTGCAACCAAACCCTCAACATCATCAAGGTCTGATTGTACCTTATATACCTGACCCTGTGTATCCTAACATTACACCAAAAGGTAGGAATTATTTGCGGGAAATTTTAATTATTATTAGGTCATGTTGGAAGTACTACGATAAATCACTGGCTTGGAAGTGTTTCTAAAAATTAAAGCAACACATTTTGGGGCCCAGCAGAGCACCAGATGTACCGGAGACTCTTGAGAAAAGGTTCATTCCTTCCACTTTCTTAGCAGGGTGTGAATTTCACAGCAGCCTCCACATTGCACATGGAGGACAAGAGCCAAGTTCCACCCCAAGTGTACTCGCCCCTCCCTGGTCTGAACCAACTCCTCGCGCGCTCGGCCCTTCCCACCCGACAGGACGGTGGACCCAGCCTAGCCCATCGCAAACGCGGACACTGCTTGGGGGAGGTCTCGGGACAAACAGGAGGAGTCACCAGCATGTGACCCTCCAAGTGCAGTCCCTGTTTAGACCCTGACGACTTTCACAGTAGGTTCTTCCTGACACGCACATCCTTCCCTGAAAGTGAAATGTAACAGGGCTTCTGGTCTGGGCGGGAGGCGGCGGGTGTAAGTGGCCCTCACAGGCGGGCTGATGGGGTCTTCACTTTTCACCCCTTCCTGGTGCTGTGAGAGGCTATTTCATCCACATTTCTCGTCCGAAGGCTACTTTTCCCTTCGTCACAAAACATGCGTACGTTGATGCAGCCGCCTGTAAGTGTTGCAAAGGCGGAGGTAAGTGCCCGCAGCAGTCTGATGTCGGGGGTGTCTATCAGCTTCCTACGGCTGTTGTGAGAAAGGACCAGAAACTGGGAGCTCCAAACAAAAACCATTCTGCCACAATGCAGGAGGCTGGAAGTCTGAGATCAAGGTGTGGGCAGGGCTGGTTCCGACCGGAGGCTCTGAGAGAGAATCTGGTTCTGGCTTCGCTTCCTGCCTTCTGGGGCATCCCGACATCCCTGGCGATCCCCGGCTTGGAGACAAATCACTCCAGCCTCTGTTCCGTCTTCACCTGGCTCTGCTGTGTCTCTCCCCTCTCCTCCTCAGGACACTAGTCATACTGGATCAAGGACTCCCCTACTCCAGTCTGACCTCATCAGAGCCCACATCTTAACTACATCTGCAAAGACCCTTTTTCCAAACAAGCTCACATTCACAAGCGTTTAAGGGTTAGGATGTCAACAGGCCGCTTGATGAGGGACACAATTCAACCTCACTGCCTGAACAGCCCATGAAAAATTCCACCCTTTCCTCTTGCCCTGTTTATCCAAATTATGCCTGCGATCCAGTCAGAAAGAACAGCATAAACATGTGAAGGCAGCTGGTGACAGTGGCTGAAACAAAAGGCAGAAAGAGCCCCAGTCTGGCAGGTCAGGCCCTAGAGAAACCCATTCAACTAGAGCAGCATTCAACTCTGTTCTGTGCCAAAATTTCCTCTCACTCTTATGCCAGAGATGCTTGCTTTGTTTTCTCGACTTTCTTCTTATAAATAATGTCCCCAGCCTCCACATCTTCCTAAAACAAGACAACACACCCTGGCTGGGAGTCACTGAACTATTCCATTGAGTTATGTGAACCTCTTTTCAAGTGGGGAAGAAAAAAAAAAAAAGACATTCCAAAATGTCTTCACACATCATCAAAATCAGAACCAAAATGTTCGAAGAAATCTACCTTTTCTCCATCTCTAATCTTTATAATTTGGAGAGCAAACATGAACCTTGGCAATGTAGCAAAGACCATCTTAAATAGAGAGCTGAATTCGCAAGCAAGGCAAACACATCATTACCAAGGCCAGTCCTGCTCATCAAAATTTAGTTTTTAAAATACAAGTTCTTTCTGGGAGCTGAGAATTATATATAAAATTTCTCTTAGAAAGAAAAGATTTTTTAAAGTCGAAAAGGGTCACCTACCAAAATACTAGAATTGCGTTTAAAAAAAGCTATCATTTTACCAACACACACATACACCTGATTTACCATCTGTCAATTTTTCTTGTCTTTGTTGGCTGAAAGGGCTTCCCTGACAGCTCAGTTGGTAAAGAATCCATCTGCAATGAGGAGACCCTGGTTTAATTCCTGGATTGGGAAGATCTGTTGGAGAAGGGATAGGCTACCCACTCCAGTATTCTTGGGCTTCCCCTGTGGCTCAGCTGGTAAAGAATCCGCCTGCAATGCAGGAGAGACCTGGGTTTGATCCCTGGAGAAGGAAAAGGCATTCTGGCCAGGAGAATTTCATGGACTGTATAGTCCATGGGGTTGCAAAGAGCTGTACACTACTGAGTGACTTTCACTTTTCACTTTGAGCTGGCTGAAAAAAGGTTAAGAGAGCTTGTCATGGAACTAAAAGACACTAAACATTTTAAAGGTCAAAATTCATAAAGTCAACGGGGGTGGTGGGGTTGGGGGGCTTCTGATCAGCTGGTGCTTTGCCAGTCGCATTCCTTCTGGAGTGAGAAAGCCTAAGATAAAATTCCATTCAGCTGCTCCTTGGCCGTGACCTTGATAGAGCATTGATCTTTCTGGGCTCTAGTTTCTTTGTCTGTAAAATGAGGATCATACAACTTCCCCTTCAGGTTTGTTGAAGGGTGAAACTCTCACATGTAAAAAGTGCACTGAGGGGTACCAGGCCTACAGCGGGAGCTCAATATCCAGTATTGATGCTGTTGCTGATGGGCGAGTGGTATTGTTTCTGCTGTAACTACAGCTATCACTGATAATACTACCAGACTGTAAGACGAGTCAGTCTCCTGCTAAACTTCCTAACTACCACATCCAGACCTACCACGGGCCTCCAAATGTGGCACCCTCTTATTTTCAGAACCCTGACAATTTCTGGGAATGCAGGTCCTCTCCCTTTAAGCTCTCCTTCTCGGGTGATTGAGAAGAGGGATGGGCTGACCCCTGACCCCAAGGAGCCTCTGACTCTTTTGCAAGAGGGGTGAGCAGGAAGAAGGATAAATAAAGGTTCTTCTCAAATGCAAAATTTAAAACAAAATCTCAACAATCTCGACAAACAATTCGAGTGCACCTAAATACCACGTGCTGTGCTAGTTGCTCCGTCGTGTCCGACTCTTCGCAATCCTTTGAACTGCAGCCCGCCAGGCTCCTCTGTCCATAGGATTTCTCAGGCAAGAATACTGGTGTGGGTTCCCATTTCCTCCTCCAGGGAATCTTCCCGACCCAGGGGCTGAACCTGCATCTCCTGTGTTTCCTGCATTGCAGGCGGATTCTTTACCCACTGAGCCATCCGGGAAGCCCCACTTAAATACTATACATGTATATATATGAATTACTCTGCATATATATGAATCACTTTGCTGTACATCAGAAACTAACAACACTGTAAATCAACTATACTTGAATAAAGAATTTTAATACATTATTTCTTGGGGAGATAAAGTTAGTGTTTAAAACAAATCCACGTGATGACCCACTTTGCCACCACCTGTTCATCTGCTGGTTACATGCAGCCCTTGCAGGTTTCTTCCCATCACCCAGAATCTACAGTTTTCCCAGTTGCGGCTCATATCCACCACACTTTCAAATCTCAGGTTATAACGTGCAGGATGAAGAAGCTTCTGCGTTTATAATTTTTAAGTTCCTCTTTCCTCACATTTTTCACTCTGTCAGGATCAGATGCATATTTTTGATCAATGACTAATCACATCACATCTTGCGGTTTCTAGGCGGTGGGTCACTGCCCACAGCGCCCACAGGCAGCAAAGCGTATGGCAGTGTGACCTCCCTGTCTCCCCGTGATAAGTCCATACAACGTTTCACAAAAATGGATCACATAAAAAGGGACAGACACACAGAGAGGAAAGTAGAGGCAAGAAGTGAACATAAAACACGAAGCAAAATGAAGCAAAATGTGAAGGAACATACACGATGTTAAGGAAATAGCTGGAAACAGTTGAAAGAACATTCAACACAAGAACGTTGATGCTGCCACCACATATGAGACTCTAAAGATGCAGCCAGATATCTATGGGCAAAAATGAAGAAAGTGGTTGTGATGAAAAGGATGAAAATGTCCCAGGAAGAGAGGCTGGAGAAAAGCTTCGCGTGAAAGAAATTCTCAGAGATACATCCTGACATTGAAAGTGCAAAGGACAAAGTGCTGGAAGCTGACCCAAACGTTAAGAAAGGAATACGACAACGGACCAAGGCAGAGCAAAGATACTCGGTGTCGTGTCCTAATGACAGGACAAGGAGGAGGCAAGCACTGTTCAAACCACTCTCATACGTTTAAAAATTCTCACTTCATACGTTTGAAAATTTAAATTATGGCATACTAAATATGTATGAGTTTTTACTGTTTTCTTCATTTCCCTCTACATTTATAACTAACAGCAATAATGTTTTTCATGTATTGATGCCAACTTTTAGAGGTCACAGAACAACTGTTATTTTAAATTCTGGCTCTGCCACTAACTATGTGACTTGGGCCAAGTTACTGAATAAATTCGACCACCGTAAGTGTCTAACTCAACAATTTTTAGTAAATGTAGGTGGTGATACTAATATTACCACAATTCAGTTCTAGAACGTTTCCATCTCCCCTAAACATTTCCCTCAGTCGGCTTGTAACCGGTTCCTGCTCCTGGCCCCAGACAGCCATTTGCCTTCTGCCTCTATAAATTCATTTCAAGATGTAGTCATTTGGACCTGGCTTGGCTTCCCAGGTGGCTCAGTGGTAAAGGATCTGCCTGTCAAGCAGGAGACCTGGGTTCAATCCCTAGGGTGGGAAGACCTCCTGAAGAAGGAAATGGCAACCTGCTCTAGTATCCTTGTCTGGAGACTCCCATGGACAGGGGAGCCTGGTGGGCTACAGTCCATAGAGTCACAATGACTCAAACACGACTTAGTGACTTTATATGCATGCATCCTTCACCTAGCATAATGCTGTTTGAGGTTCACACATGTTGCAATGCCCCTTCAAGGGAAATTTTACTGAGATTTCCTTTAGAGTCTAGAGCCTGCTACCCAGAGAGCAAGTCCAAGGAAAACTGAAAACTGCACCGGGTCAACTGGTCATCTCCAGAACCTCGAGCAAATACCCCGGGGGCACCCCAGCTCATCCTGGTTCCACGATCTCCCCCCACCAGGACTCTGGCGCCTCTTGGATCATTTATTCAGGTGGGTTTATCACTTGCCTTCCTCTCCATCACCCTTGATTTCAAAGCACCCACCGCTGCAGATCAATACCTACCAGGCTACTCAGCTTGCTAATCTACTAGAGAGAAGGGATATATCCCATAACTGAGAACTAATGGCCAGATTTTCACCCTAATGAGATACTGAAGAAGCTCTTCCTCACTCTTCCTCTTACCTTTTCTCTTGTCTGGCAAACAGGGAAAAAAGATGGTGCTTGCCTGACTATGACTCTCAAGGATAGGTCTGGTAAACTAGATCCACCTGTGGTTGGAAGAAGAGGCTTAGGGAAAGCAAAAGTGGCCATCTTTGGTGATTCGTGGCTGCAATGGTTATAAAAAGGTGGTGGTGGTGGGGAGCGGGCAAGGCGAAAGCACCAAGTAGGGAGTGGAGGATTGAATGTAAGATATAAATTAATTCTTTGCTAGAGGCAAAATGACAAGCATCCAAAAAAAAAAGACGTGTCAATTAGCACTTGGTACTCACAGGACACTCTACAGAAGTGGAAGAATGAATTTCTTTAAGTGCACTCGCTGTGTTTTCCTGGAGGTGTGATGATGGCTTTCCATCCAGGAGTAGAGTCACAGCTAACTGGCCGGCCCCTGCTTTTGTGTCAGAAACAAACGTGGGGCAGCAAAACCCAAAGCATGGAGAATTCCTTTCTGCTTCCTGATTCTCAGCAGGGCCCACAGAGGATCTACAGAGGGGTCAACACTGAGGTATGTCTACAATAAGTTTTCCTTAAACAGAATCTGGCTTTCTAAAGGCAAAAATGTTTGTCTGTGAATGTTCGTGGCTAGAGCCAGGCTGATCTGTTTTGTTTGTGAAATCCAGTCACCCTAATTAACCAGGTTGCCCTGAGCAACCTCCCAGCCCTGGCCCAGGCTTGTGCTCAAAAGGGCAGTTTTCAGTTTCTGCTTTTTAAAGAGGTCTGAGCCATATGCCACTGAGCCCATGTGCCCTTGAATAAACAGTGAAAACATTTGGTCCTTAAACAGGTTAAGTGTTCCTGCGTGTGTTTTCCATGTACCACCATTTCTTGGCTTGTTTCCACTCCGCTCCCCTGGCCCCCAAAAGGACCCTGCCAAAACATTTCCACAATCACGTTAATTTACTTACTTGAAGTGCCTCTTCTTCAGGCACTAGCCCCTAGGAAGATTAAATGATACACTATAGTCTAGAAAACTCTAAGCTTTGAATAATCCAAGTCCCAGGAATGTACTGGAAATATGGAAGAGTAAACAACGCCATGTTGGGAAATTACTGCCAGGAAAACTCTAAATGAGAGAAGAAAATGAGCCACACATTTTTAACGTGGCTTAGAAAACCGACACCTCTGTGTCCGTGGTAACTGCAGATTTCTCACACTTGGCAGCACACAATAGAAGCTCTGTTTCCTTGAATTGAGCCCATCAGACTTATCCCAGAAGCAAGCTCCTCCATCGTTTCACCTAGAAAACCTCCTAATGGCACATGAACAATGGAAGTGGTGCACGAACCAGAGAAACTCTGCAATCCAACAGGAGAGCAGTGCATTGAGAAGGGAAGGCAGGGGCCAAACTGGTGCACACCCCGGCTTCCTCCATGGGGGAGCACCCCAGCCTTGGCACGACTGACACTTTAGATGGATAATGCTTTGCCGCAGTGGGGGGCCTTGTGTATCGTGGGCTGACTGGCAGTATCCCTGGCCTGTGCCCACTAGACGCCATTAGGAGACAAGCAGAACAGTCTTCAGACGTTCCCAAGTGGCCCCCAGTCTAGGATCACGGGGCGAGACCAACTATAGAATCATCATTTGCAGGGTTGGAGGGATCTGGGAGACCACCAGGGCCAAGGCCTTACTGTTCATGAGGAGGTGATGGAGTCTGAGTCAAGGAGTTAAAGGGGCTAAGTCATGGACTTCCCTGGTGGTCCAGTGGTTAAGGCTCCATGCTTCCAATGGATCTGATCTCTTGATGGGAGGTTCAGCATGCCATGCAGTGTGGCTAAAAAAACTCTTTTTAATTTAAAAAGTTAAAGGGGGCTGAGCCCAAACCAGACACCAGGCTACCTGAGCAGACCACCATTTTTGGAGAAGCCTTTTTCCCATGAAATGACTGAAAATAAAGTGCATCATACATCTTTCAAAACCACCGCTGGGTAGAATAAAATAGTATTAACAATGCCAGTCTGTCCTTCTCTATTTTACAGAAGAAAACGTACAGAGGTAACAAGGAGAGGTGGCCCCGTGGGAACACCCCAGCTGCTGAGACGGTGGATCTGATGAGGCCAACAATCAAGAGGGCACTGTCGGAGCACAAAAACAGCAAACACTTATTAAAGCCATTTTGTATACCTTTCTAAAATTACTTTGATGTAGTACAAAATTTCAGCCCACTCCAAGAAGTGAACGCATACACATTCCAGATGCATTGTAGGCAGGTGCTTGGACAAAAGGGGTCCCAAGCACCCGCCATCCTTTCATGGCCATTCAAAAAACAGATGACTAGAAATAAGGGAATGGTGTGGTTTGGATAATTACCACCAAACTCTGGACAGCCACAGGGCCCACTCATGCCACAGTGGCCCGGGACCTGGAGAATATGTTTCCAGCAATTGCCAAGTGACTTACGGGAAAGCCAGCAGCCATCACCAAACCAGGATGCCAGCACCTGCTAACCTAAGACCTATTTCCTCCTTGCCTAAACAATCTGAATCAAGATACAGGGCTCTTAGGGCACAGGTGTGGGCAAAGTCTCAGTTTGGTGGAGTTCTTGCCATGTCCTGGGCACCAAGAGGGAGTTGATCAATGAGTTCTTAGAAGATTATTTGGGGAAACACCAGAGACTATTGAAAGGTGAGCTCAGAAGAAGAGAGGGGATGTTCAAAGCTCCTAGAGTAGTCCCAACTGATTAGCACATTTTAGTCCCAAATAAAGCATCAGATAATCTGCGAAGCAGAAAAGCAGCAAAGACACTATATAAAACTATTCCAAACCATTTAAAAATGAGAAAGAGCCAGAATCAGAGGCATGGATGACTCAAGCAGGAATGATTTCAGTGCATGTTTTTGGTACAGGCAGTCATGGTTTACAGCCACACTGTCCCATCAAGCAACTTTCTGTTACTATTTATTTCCCTTGAAACTCTCAAATAGAATGATTAAGAATTACATTTCTTGTTAAGGCTGTGGAAAGGAGGGAGGGACTTCTGTGGAGCATTCTTATAATTTGTGAATTCTGGTTTCCAAGTCGATTATTGGAGTTAAGACTTCAGTGTAATTCTTTTGGGTGGGACCAGATCTTTATAGAAGGCAATGGCACCCCACTCCAGTACTCTTGCCTGGAAAATCCCATGGACGGAGGAGCCTGCTGGGCTGCAGTCCGCGGGGTTGCGAAGAGTCGGACACGACTGAGCGACTTCACTTTCACTTTTCACTTTCATGCACTGGAGAAGGAAATGGCAACCCACTCCAGTGTTCTTGCCTAGAGAATTCCAGGGACGGGGCAGCCTGATGGGCTGCCGTCTATGGGGTCGCACAGGGTCAGACACGACTGAAGTGACTTAGCAGCAGCAGCAGCAGCAGATCTTTATAACATTTTCCCTTCTGTAGTAATTATACTGTCCCCTTAAGGGCATACTCTACACCCAACACTCAAGGCTCCTGAGTTTTCTGTAGAAGAGGCAAGGAGAGAAATTGTATGAACACAAAATTCTGCCTTCAACAGGCCGCCCTGACACTTTCATCCACTTCACCTGTTGGGATCTAGCTTCCAGATGGAGCTGGTCAGGGCACGCTTCTAGGTCTTTTAACCAGTAATAGGCTTATTGTCCGGAGAAGGCAATGGCAAGCCACTCCAGTACTATTGCCTAGAAAATCCCATGGATGGAGGAGCCTGGTTGGCTGTAGTCCGTGGGGTCACTAAGGGTCGGACACTGAGCGACTTCACTTTCACACATTGGAGAAGGAAATGGCAACCCACTCCAGTGTTCTCCAGTGTTCTCGCCTGGAGAATCCCAGGGACGGGGGAGCCTGGTGGGCTTCCGTCTATGGGGTCGCACAGAGTCGGACACGACTGAAGTGACTTAGCAGCAGCAGCAGCAGGCTTATTGTCGAGGCATGGCAGAGATGGTATAAAGAGAAGAGGCTGCTTTTAGCAAAGCTCCAATACTTTGGTCACTCGATGCGAGGAGCCAACTCATTAGAAAAGACCCAGATGCTGGGAAAGATTGAAGGCAGGAGAAGGGGACGACAGAGGATGAGATGGTTGGATGGCATCACAGACTCCATGGACATGAGTTTGATTAGGCTCCAGGAGATGGTGAAGGACAGGGAAGCCTGGTGTGCTGCAGTCCATGGGGGCAAAAAGAGTCTGACACGACTGAGCGACTGAACAACAATATTAATAAGATGTCCAGTGCAAGGAAAAATGGACACCAAAACTTTATAATAGTGGTCAACTATGCATCGCTGGGCTTCCCTGCCGGCTCAGACAGTAAAGAATCTGCCTGCAATGCAGAAGACCCAGGTTTGATCCCTGGGTTGGGAAGATTCCCCTGGAAAAAGAGAACGGCAACTCACTCCAGTATTCTTGCCTGGAGAATCCCATGGACAGAGAAGCCTGGCGGGCTACAGTCCATGGGGTCGCAAAGAGGTGGACGAGACTAAAGCGACTCAGTATGTACACATGCATAGTAGAATTTCTTTTCCTTTTTCCTTTCTTTGGCTTCAATTTTTTAAAACAGGAACAGGTATTCCTTACTGTTTTATTTAAATTTAAAAAAAAAAAAAGGATTGTTATTTTCTGAAGTTGTGAATTGTGGGGTCATGCCTGGGCCTGCTCACTACTCTCCCAATGAAAACCCTGTTTCCCCTGTCTTTCTGGCCAGATGGCATCTACTAAGCAGGACGACTCTGCGCATGGCAACCCACCCACACCTTCAACACAATGGTCTCACTGAGCACAGTCTGAAAGCTCTTAGAGACATAACCAGAGAATTAATAAATGGCTGAGGAAGAAAAGATTCTGGAAGGTCAACAGCATTAACACACAGATTAAAAGCCAAAGGAGGAGTGTGCTGAATTCCTAAGAACAGCTGGCAGAACCAACTCACAAGAATTGAAAACCACAGGGCTGCTCAGTGGGTAAAGAATCTGCCTGCCATGCAAGAGACACGGGAGACGCGGGTTCGATCCCTGGGTCGGAAAGATCCCCTGGAGGAGAAAAAAGGCAACCTACTCCACTATTCTTGCCTGGAAAATCTCATGGACAGAGGAGCCTGGCAGGCTACAGTCCATGGGGTCGCAAAGAGTCAGACCTGACTGAGCGACTAAGCATGCATGAAGAAACCAAAAAGAATTTAAAGCTGATGGTTGCACCCAAACCAAATCTTTCATACCAGCTGATGGTACAAAATGAAAATCAAAGTGCAGGTCCATGAAAGATTATATCTTCCAATTTAGGACTTGGGTTTTCTAGGTGAGTCAGTTAAATTTGACAAATACTTCCTGAGCCCCATCTTTGTTTGGGTATAGGACCAATCCATGGCAGGCCCTTTAAAGTATGATGTTTAAGTATGAGCCACAGTTTCTTCTCTTATCTTTGGTAAAATGGGGATAACCAAGCATCTTTCAAAATGCCGATACAGAAGTTAAAGCAAATGCTAGAAATGAAAGTAAATACAAGATGCTTGGTATATGACAGCTGCTCAAAAAGTGGGGTACACCTGGGGTCACCGTGTAACTCAGCTTTGGGGCTGTGGAGCATTCCCATCACAGTCTTACTTGGTCTTGCAAGCAAATCCTGGATCACCCTTCTTAACATCCCGAATTAGGTTCATTTCATTTTCCACCTCTCTGCTTTTCTTAGAAATGCTCAACAGGATGATGGCACACCGGACCCCCACGAAGTACCTGTGTGGGTGTGTGAGTTACTCGGTTGTGTCTGATTCTTTGCAACCCTAAGGACTGTAGCCCACCAGGCTCCTCAGTCCGTGGGATTCTCCAGGCAAGAATACTGGAGTGGGTTGCCATGCCCTTCTCCAGGGGATCTTCCTGACCCAGGGATTGAACCCAGATCTCCTGGATTGCAGGCAGATTCTTTACCATCTGAGCCACCAGGGATGGCACACAAGATACAAGAAAATGAATAGTTTAGAAAGGAGCAGGCTTCTGACAGAGACCTACTTCTATGTCGTAGAAAAAAGACAAGGAACTCGTTCAAGATCTATCTTTAACTCCCAGACACAACCGACGACTTCAAAGAAACATGAATCAACGTTTAATCCTCTCATTTCTTTTGCAGACATGGAGGTGGAGGCTCCACAGGACCCTTTTGAGAATCTGATTGAAGAGAGAGGCCTTCCCCACCCCCCAAATATACACAGATATCCAAATTTTGCTTACATTTCATGCAATTTGGAAACACACATCCCCGCCTGTAGCCCCTCATCCACAGCCATAATACAAGAGAATCAAGTCGACCTTCTCATGATTTCAATACGCAACAAGCTGACTTCTTAAGATTATTGTACAGACAGCTGGCTGCAGTCCCAATAAGTCTCTCTCTAGGTTGGGTTAAGATTCCAAGGAACAAAACAGCATGAAGAAAACCCTGGGAAGTTTGTGCAGTCAGTCTTCAGTCCAAAACGCCTGCTGCTTCACCAAATAATTAAGCCATTACTTCATTTCTATTGCACACCTGCAGCATAATTGCTTCACAGGACCATACTCACAGATGGCTTTGAGAGGCGTAAGTCTACACAATAAAAGTTCACGGGGCAGCTCGGCTATTTGCACAAGGTTTTGGAATTACGGAGAAGCTGCCCGAGGCAAACACATCACCTAATTAGCTCCGATTGATCAGCTGAACAGGCTTTTGCTGAGACTGGGTATGGGGGGAGGGGGTTGCTGCCGTATCTACCTAGAGGGCAAGCGGATGCCTTCTAAACAATAAATAACACAAAACATCCCGCATCCTGGCTGAAAGAGGAACAGTCTACAGAATGGTGGCATATGAAAACCCATGTGCTGGCATTTAACGATCAAAGCCGACAACAACTGTAAACCACTTGGTGTGTGTAAAATGCTTTGCCCTTTACAAGTACTGTAGCGGGGCTCAGAAGGAAAGGCAGCGAGCATCGCCAGTCCACTCAGCCGTTAGCAAACGCTTTCTGGGCTCGTTGAGCTGGGCGTGAAGAAGGGTGGCCCCTGTCTTCCAATAGCCATGGAAACGTAGGACAAGAGGGCCAAGTCTGTCTCAGGGAGGGAGGGCGGTTTTCACAAGGGATGGAACACTAAATCTGGTTCTCAGGGGGAAGCGATGTTGTGCAGAGAGCTGGAAGGGGAGGAGGCCGGAGAAACCAGGATCAAGCCAGAGAGAACAGGGAGAATACACAGGGAGGGAGCTGAGACCGGGACTGTGCCCGGGAGTCGAAGGAGTGACGGGGAAGGAGGCTGGAGAAGCAGATGGATCAAATCGAGAGGGATCCTCTCTGCAGCTGACAATGGGCGTTTTTATATGTGCGGTGGTCAAAGACCCAGATCTGCTGAAATAACTGTTCTCAAAGCAAGACGTGCATTAAGTCCCCATGGGGGAGCTTTTTTAAGTGTACTGATGCCTGGGTCCCACCCCCAAAGACTCTGGCACCAGTACTCTCTTTAAAAAGCTTTCTAGGCAAGTCTACTGTGCAGTTCATGTACACAAGTCATAGGCAAGAGGTTAGGTAGCTGCCTAAGGTCACACACGCTCAGGGCTCTTCTTGGACTCTGAGTGCCGCAATGATTTCCCTTTAATCTTGTATAAAAGAATGCAAAAGAGGGACTTTTCTGGTAGCCCGGTGGAATTCGCCTACCAATGCAAAGGACACAAGTTCGATCCCTGGTCCGGGAAGATTCCACATGCCCTGGGGCAACTAAATCCATGAGCCTCAACTACGGAAACCCCCACGCCTAGGGCCCCATGCTCTGCAACGAGAGAAGCCACTGCAATGAGAAGTCTGATTTTAGCACCGCAACTAGAGAGTAGCCCCTGCTTGCTGCAACTCGAGAAAGCCCTCAAGCATAGCAACGAAGACCCAGTGCAGGCATAAATAAATAAATAAAATGCAAAAAGAAAAAAAAAATTTAGGGTTGAAGAAAAGGCTCCTAGAACAACCCACACACCCATACCTCATTCATTACAACACAAAATGCTTTGGTATTTGTTGTTTGTTAGGCAAGATGTCCTGATTAATATGGATGTTAACAAATCCGAACTGACCTTTGCTTGTGGAGCATGTGTTTGGACTCTGTTTAAAAAAAAAAAAACTCAAAGTGTCTTCATCCCCTACACCTGTCCTTAAGGCCTTGATGCTTTGCTGAACAAGATCAACAAGTCAAATAGGGTTCCTGGGCTAACTCACCCGCCACCATGATGCGGCAGCAGAGAAGGTGAGCTGGGAGGTGAGGTTTATCTAAAGAGCATCAGAGCTTTCAAAGGCCATCATATGGACAAATCTGGAATTCATAAGCAAACCAGGTGAGACAGAGGTAATAACCCCCAAACCTCCATCTAAATGCTGCCACTCCCCAGGTAGTGCGGCCAGCAAACCTGGGCGTGTCTACTGCCCCTTGGTCCCTCTCACGGCCAACAAGCCCACTGCTCATCACGGAGCTGCCCACTGTCTTTCTACATGCCGCTCCGGCAGCTGCTGTGGACCAGCTAGACTCAGCAATGGGATCAAACTCGATTTATGATCCCTGCCTTATGTATGACTTAACATCACTTTAAAAAGAACCACTCACAAGGGCTACTTTGAAAGAGTACCATTTAATACCAGGCAAGAACCCAAGACTTGATTCCACTCATTTAAACTAACAAGACAGCCTCTGAGATCAGGAGAAGAGAACTTCCAAAACAAAAAACATTGGTAAATATAAATGTGGGAAAAGAACGACATGCTTTTCATTGCTGCCAAAACAAGAAGAAGAAATAAGGCGGGAGGGAACCCCTCAATCTCAAAACAGCCTCTGGTACTAACCTTTGAACACCCTCTCTCCCAAAGTAATTCCAGGGATTCATCTTCATGCCAAGGGCCAGGTTTGTAGCTATTTAACTAGGACCTTCTCTGTAATCACACGAAGACGTAAGCAATGAAGGTATTGCCTCTTCCTTGTGAGTTGTTTTGTGTGTGTATAGATTTGTGGGCATGTGATTTTCTTTCATTGCTCAACATTAAATTTTTTTTAAAATGCAGCGTAATTTCTTGACAATGTTGTGCTAGTTTCTGCTGTACGACAATGTGAATCAGCTCTAAGTGTACACGTACGCCTCCCTCCTGAGGCTCCCTGCCACCCCTCCAGGTCGTCACAAAGCATCGAGTTGAGCTACCTGCGTTATTCAGCAGCTTCCCAATAGCTAACCATCTTACTCATGGCGATGTACATATGTCAGTGCCACTCTCTCAGTTTGCCTCACAGGCAAGTTTATTTTTTTTTAAATTAACATCTAGAACAATGCAACTGCCGGCTGAGTATAAAGTTTATAAAAATATTATACCAAGGTTAATCAATATTTGTTGGAATTCGCGCTCTTTAAGTTCACCGCTTGTGAAGTGCGCCACTTCCCTGGTGCTCCTGACAAGCGTCATACTGGCATCACAGAACTGTGTACTCCCAGCCCTCGCCAAGGAGGAGGCTGAGGCTCATGTGAGAGTTTAGCAAGACGACCCTGGGGCCAAAATGATGCTGGTCAACATGTGTGTTTATCCCGTCCTTTCAGAAAGGAAGAATGATCAGCATGCTGAGATGGCTCCAATCTGGGGGAAATGGTTACAGCGAACCGAAATTTCGCAAGATGGGTTTTTCCACGTATAAATACACCGAGTGACTGGATAGAATAAAGGCCAACCAGACCAGCGTATCTTGGGATCATCACATTTATCTCACGGTCTAGAAGATGCCTGGAAACCCAGCCATGATCAAAAGCTTTGCTGACTCGAGAGTGATCGCGAAATGGAGGTAACAAAGAGGCCGTCTTGGCAAATCTAATGTCCTACAGCCCCTTCTGCCGTGTGGCCAGTGGGCTGCTAGTCCCCTCCCTCTGGCCCGAGAACATTCCCAGGCTAGCCTGGTCAATCCTTGTTCTGTCCTCGTCCAGCCTCCACCATCACTGGGTGTCATTACAGTATCCCCACCCCCGCCGCAGGCTCATTCAGTGTGCGTGGTAAGTTGTAAACTGAGACACTTTCATCACCGACTACATTTCAAGTTGTATTTACTGACCGTTTCCCTTGTGTCACTTGAGCTGCTCCCAGACCACTCTCTGGGTGGGTGGCCTCACACCTGGAGTTCTCCCAGGGACGCTGGGGTCACTTGAGGCATAGAACTGAGCACCCCAGGGAGTGGGGGTCCCACTTCCTTAACGCGCTTGGAAAGCCCAATTGCCCTCTGTCAGGTGGCCTGGAGTCAGCTCCTCTGCAGGGTCCCCTCCAGGCCCTGGGGCAGCAGAGTCGTGAAGCAGTTCGGCTATGAGGGGAATGTACCCTGCTCCCCGGAACCCCCAGCCTGGTTCCGCTCTCCCAGGCCAAGACAGCTTAGTCAATATTTATCCAGCAGGTCCAGCCTCAGCCAAAGCACGATAACCACTCTTCGCCTGCTCTTCATACCAGAAAAGAGAACGACTGATAAATAAGGTGATAACATGGCGGTAATCCACAATACCATTGAGAAAAGATCCCTCCATCTGGTTAGCTTTTAATGAAAGTTGGATAATACTATCTACATAGGATTTTAAAGTGCTTCCTTTGTGGCTCAGATGGTAAAGACTCTGCCTGCTAATGCAGGAGACTGGGGGTTTGATCCCTGGGTCAAGAAGATCCCCTGGAGAAGGGCATGGTAACTCACTCCAGTATTTGCGCATGGAGAAGCCTATGGAGAGAGGAGCCTGGTGGGCTACAGTCTATGGGGCTGCAAAAAGTAGGACACGACTGAGCGACACACACACACACGATTTTAAAGATGCCCTTCACCTCTGCTTCTGCTTTCCTTCAGACAACTATGACATCATGGATTTCAACTATTCCATTGCCTTTTTACTAAGATGGGTTATACTTCCATTGAAGAGTCTTGCAAAGAAGTGAGCACAGTACCTGCATGGGCAACTTGTTACTGCCCTCAATCAGGGTTACCAGAGAAATAAACGTCCAAACCGAAGGGCGAAAAAAACCAGTCCTCATCAAACACTTGCACCATCTTACAAGATCACATCATTCTACAAGCGTGGAGATTGTCTTCAAGTCTCTCGACCCCTTCCTACTCTCAGGCAGATTCAGACAATGAGTGAAATGTATGATGCTATTATAGGCGGTCCGTATTTTACAGTGTAGACCAGCATTGCCCAGTACAATATTCTCTGATGAGGGCGATGGTCCAGTAGGCATGAGTCACATACGTCTGCTGAGCACTTGAAGATGGCCAGTGCGACTGTGTCTTTAATCAGATTTCATTTAAACCAGAGCAGTCACGTGTGGTTGGTGGCTTCTGGACCGGATGGAGTACTTCTAGGCTGTGAGATACATTTATAACTCCTTTATTTAGTAACATGTTTCGGCAAATACATTTCCCCCCCAACAGCTTTCCTACCAAGTACTGACTCCGTCCGTTCCGTTCCGTCGCTCAGTCGTGTCCGACTCTTTGCGACCCCATGGACTGTAGCCTACCAGGCTTCTCCGTCCATGGGATTCTCCAGGCAAGAATACTGGAGTGGGTTACCGTTTCCTTCTCCAGGGGATCTTCCCGACCCAGGGATCGAACCCGGGTCTCCCACATTGGAGGCAGATGCTTTAACCTCTGAGCCACCAGGGAAGCCCAAGTCTATCAATTAGGGTCCCCAGTTCTCTAAATCGAACAGGTCTCCTGCATTGCAAGCAGATTTTTTTTTTTTTTTACCAGTTGAGCCACCAGGGAAGCCCAAGAATACTGGAGTGGGTAGCCTATCCCTTCCCCAGCGGATCTTCCCAACTCAGAAACTGAACTGGGGTCTCCTGCATTGCAGGCAGATTCTTTACCAACTGAGCTATCAGGGAAACCTGAAGCAAATGTTCAAGGTCGGTTTAATGGAATAAAAGGAACCAATTCAAATGTGAGTTAGAACTATTGACGCTCTATATTTAATTCAGTGATTCTTTCTCGTCCCACCTCTGTGATAAATGGCACTTTTTAGACAAGTCACAGCCTGGGGGATATAGCAAACTGCTAAGGATGCACCCACAGCACATACTCTGGGCACACACCACACGCACTTGGCTCACGAGCAGGAAACATGAACAGAAAAGGTCCGGCGGGGGAGGAGAATTGCATTTGGCTTCCCACTCTTGGGAAAGCCTTTTCTGTGTCCACCCACCCGAGTTGACAAGAACCTCTCTGGAGGGCAAACTCAAGAACACAGGAGCTTTTGTTCCCTCCACAGCAACTTTCCGCAAGCAGGGCTCTGTCTTGATGCCTGCAAAGACGATCACTCTCAGAGAAAATGCCGCCGAAGGACTGGGTCAAGCGTGTCCACTTGGAGCGTCTGCACAAATTGCTCCTGAATGACCAAGGGTCCCTGGGCACCAAAGAGTGGAGACCCAAAGGCAGGGTCCCGGCACCCCCGCCTCCACGCTCAAACAGGAGAAAGCAAGTGGTGGATGAGAGGGACTCAACTTGATCCTGAGGGTGGGGGGCAGGGGTAGGGAGGAGCTGGCTGGGAGGCAATCTGGCAGGCAGGCGGTCCCAGGGAATTACACTCAGTAATGGGGCACAGCATCCTGCTGAGTGTCAGGAACACACGGAGTGAAAAGTGTCCACCGACAGAAACCTGCCCACCAGGAGACTTCTGATGTGAGCCTGGAATCCACCCACACACTGGAGGATCAGAGTACCCTGCTGGGATGGGACACCAAGGCCAATCTCACAGACCCAGACAACCTCAAAAATCAGGCAGTGATCATATTTCAGAGATGCACATCCTTTCACATGAAGCTCTTGTAAGGAGCAAAGGACAGACGTAAGATTCCGGGACCAATGTCCTTTTCCACGCGCTCACCCCTTGGTCTGCCCTTTCTCAAAACTGGCGACTCCATTTTGCCAGCGGCTCAGGCTAAACCCGAGAAGTCATCCTCAACTCCTCTTTCTCTCTCCCTTAATATCTAGCTCCTCAGCAACTCTGGCCAGATCTACCTTTGAAATACGCCCAAGACCCAACCACTAACCACCACCGTGGCACTCCTGGGTGACCACAGCGACTTTGTAACTGACCTCCTCACCCAGCCACTGCTGTCTGCTCAACTAGGCAGCTGGAGTGATCCCTGTACGAAGTCAGGTCAGACTGTGTCTCTCAGAATAAAATCCAGCCACCGTCTCGGGCTCACCAGACCCCCGGTTATTTTTCCGGGCCCCTCCTGCACGGCCATTCTACCCCAGCCACTGCGGTTGTCTTTCAGTTCCTCAAAGGCAATGACCACGCTCTGGCCTCGGGATCTTGGCAAGGCCTCTTCTGTCCTTTGAAATGACTCTCACCTCTCAAATGTAGGGCTTGTTCTCTCAATCCCTGTAAATGTGTGTGTTACTTGTTCAGTCACATCCGACTCTGTGATCCCATGGACTGTAGCCCACCAGGCTCCTCTGTCCATGGGATTCTCCAGGCAAGAATACTGGAGCGGGTTGCCATTTCTTTCTTCAGGGATCTTCCCAAACAAGGGATCAGACACGGGTCTTCCGCATTGCAGACAGGTTCTTTACCACCAGGGAAGTTATCACTCCCTCTGAGGTGTTTCCCTGACAAATTCTAAATAAAATATGGACACATATACATCCATCCACATACCACTACACTCTCTCCTTTCTCCCTTGCTTCATTTTTCTTCTTAGCGCTAAGTACCACCGGCCTATGATGTATTTGGTTCTGTTTCTTTCTCTATTGGAATATAGGTTCCATGGGGACAGGAGTATCCTCTGCTCGGGTCAACAGTATATCCCCAGGCCATACTTATGTAGCACATACTAGGTATAGCTCCATTGGTAAATCATCTGCCTGCAACCCAGGAGACCCGGGTTCGATTCCTAGCTCGGGAAAATCCCCTGGAGAAGGAAATAACAACCCCCTCCAGTGTTCTTGCCTAGAGAATCCCATGGACAGAGGAGCCTGGCAGCCTACAGTCCACAGGATCGTAAGAGTCAGACATGACTTAGCATCGAAACCACCACTACCAGGTGCTAAGTATCTGCAGCTTTTCTCCTTGAATATTTTGCCTTCGCCTTCACAAAACAGAGTTTTCTCAAAATGAGACTCAAGTGACAATGGTACACATCAGGAGGTTGACTCAAACAAGTTAGGGATCATAAAATCACTAATATATACAACTATTTAACTTATACAGAGTAAACAAATTTAAGATAAAATGGTTCTGTGTAACTGGATCTGGACTCTAATTTAGGTTCACTAGATTCTCAATGAGTTCTTTCTCTGAGTCTCTCTCCCTTGAATTCTCAGAGGAGAGAATGCATCTACCTGCCAGGCAGCTCAAGTCGGAGGGGGACTCTGGCTGCCCCCACCCCATCTGTGTGCAGTGAGGTTTGGGGGTCTGTGTAAACGTAAGGTCTGGGGGTCCTGGATTGTCCTCTCCCCTTGAAAAAAAGGGATAAGTCCACTACATACATCTATGTCAAAGGGTGGTTAAGTAACAAGGCAAGAAAATGAACACACGTGTGCAAGTGTGTCACTTACTTTTGGGTCAGAAAGTCTATTCAATAGGCACTGAATTCCCTTCTCTATCAACAAGGGGCTGTGTGCTCCTCTAGGCCTGCTCCTGGCTCTACCCTCCCCCGTCCCCAGAAGGCTGTAAACCCCATGAAGATATCAGCCTTGTCCTTTTGGGTCATTTGACCTTCCGTACCCAGGGCCAGGAACATTGCAGGGACATCAACATCTGCGGAGTGATGAAGATGCCGGTTCAGATCTGGGGGCGAGCCATAGCTAACTTGTCCCTGATAACCCTCAGGCTGAGTGGACTCGAAAGTATGTGAGAAGTCATGGGAGACAAGGCTGCTTTTACTCATTAGAGAAAGTTGAATAAGGGTTAGTCACTCAGTCATGTCCGACTAGGGCAACCCATGGACTGTAGACTGCCAGACTCCTCTATCCTGGAATTCTCCAGGCGAGAACACTGGATTGGGAAGCCTTTCCCTTTCTCCAGGGGATCTTCCCCACCCAGGGATTGAACCCAGGTCTCCTGCATTGCAGGCAGATTCTTTACCCTCTGAGTCACTAGGGAAGTCTTGAAAACGTTGACCACATAGCAAGGCTTCGGTCATTCATTTTCAGGACGGCAGTCAGCATCTCACTAATAGTCCCTGTGCTCTTTCTGCTCGGGCTTATTTTAATCCCATCTCATCCGTGCCCTCAGTAATCAATGCTGACAGTCCCAGCTGCCAGGCCCTCGGCGATAGCATCTGCTTAGCCCCTCCAGATTAATCTAAACATCTTAACCTCCAGGACAGCGGGTCTTCCTCTAGAATTTTGCAGAAGAGAAAGCATACAGCACAGGTCAGGCCAACAGCCACACGAAAATCACTGTACTCAGAGCATCTCTTTACCCGGATGGTGATCTCCTTGAGAGCAAGGGTTTCTGTCCCATTCACTGTGGGCCCAGCTGCCTCACAGAAGACCTACACCTAATAAAAGCTTGAAAAACGTCTCTGGATATGGTAGGTGCCAACCAACCAAAAATTAATAGTTAACCCAACAGTGTTTACTGCACAAGCATGGTTCAAATGAATGGTTCCAATAAATATCACTGGGAAAAGATGCATTTTTTTTTTCAGCATCAGCCTATGGTGTTACCAGAGTTCATATTAAGTATACGATCTTAGACACCATGCATGCAGCCAGATTTGCATTCAGTAGGAATACAGTTGCTTCCCATTTTCTAGGAGGAAAATCTCTTAGAATTTCCTATGCTGTGCTTAATTTAAAGTGCTGTGCTTAATTTAATTAAGTGCTGTGCTTAATTTAACTCAGAGTTAAATTAAGTTAGCCAAAGAAACATTAAACTTCTTTCTTTGGAGAAAGAAAGATCCAATTGGATTTACTTGCCACCATGTACATTTACCAGGCCAAGCACGTGGTTCCCATCTGTCACTGGATGCATGGTGCTTAATTCTTGGCATAGGATAATTACAGCATAAAAGTACATTCTAATGGTCCATGGGATCAATTCCAGTGGTAGCTGACAGCTAATCCTGAATATTTGGGTACACAGTATCACAAACATTAATGAGTTATAAAATATCATCCCACTGAGTCAAATGGCTCATGTACGGAAAAACAAAATAACACTCAGACAGCAATTCCTACAATACCCAGAAATAGAATTCATAGCATACGATGGGCCCAATTAAGACATCTGGGAGCTTGGCAGAGATAAATAATTAGGTAATGGACAATAATTCAGAATCAGAGAATTTAAATGGCATGGAGTTCGAATATCTCAACGAATACTGAAGTTTCATTTGTCAGATCTCTGAAGGGGGTTTATAAAGTCTGCCACTTATGGAAACCAGATGTTACTACCCACTTCGGGACAACGATTCCATTGGTAGGCAGCTCTTACCATTAGACTTATCAAGCATCTGTTACGTACTAGATGTCATGCTAGATTCCAAGGATAGAAGGAAGACATCATTTCCATCCTCAAGGGTCTCAGAATCTACTGGAGAAGAAAATAAATTCCATGGGTGAAACGATCAGCGAGGAGACACAGAGAGGCCACAGGAGCACAGAGGAGAAACGGCACACAGCAGAAGCTGAAAAAGGCCCACAGGAAGCCACAGTCCCGGCCTGAGGTCCACACTGAAGTGTGCTCGAGAAGCAAGGGGCCAAGATGTACCAGGCACTTCCCAAGAAGCACAGACAGGAAACCCAAGACGCGCAGCGAGCTTGGGGGATCTGTAAGCCTACTGATTCATGTAGTTGGTTCATGAAAGGCCTTGTGAACAGGTTGAGGAGTTTGGGGTTTTATCCCAAAGATGAAGAAAAACTACTGAAGAATGACATGCTCGGGTATGCATAAACACAGCTACAATGCTCTCATCATTCTTGACTGGGCTGCTTACTACTTAAATGTCAAGTTCTTCCCCATAAACCTTGAGCTCCCTAAGGGCAGGGATTGAGTTGGCTTCAAACACCCATGTGTTCCTATTACGTAATAAATTGCCTGGAACAGGGAAGATATGGGGTGGACACTGAATGGATCAATCAAGCCATCCATCCAGCCATGAGTGGTCTTGGGGAAGGGTGGGTTGAAAGGGGGAGATCTGAGGGAGGCAGAAAGACCAGCCAGTTACAGGACTGCTCTAAGACTGGTTAGGGGAGAATTCAAAGATGCCTCTCGGTATGGTCTGTGGGGCTGAGAGTAAGGAAGAAAGTTTTAGAGACAAGTAAGGGAGAGAAACCTATATGCAGGTCAGGAAGCAACAGTTAGAACTGGACATAGAACAACAGACTGGTTCCAAATAGGAAAAGAAGTACATCAAGGCTGTATATTGTCACCCTGCTTATTTAACTTATATGCAGAGTACATCATGAGGAACGCTGGGCTGGAAGAAGCACAAGCTGGAATCAAGATTGCCGGGAGAAATATCAATCACCTCAGATATGCAGATGACACCACCCTTATGGCAGAAAGTGAAGAGGAACTCAAAAGCCTCTTGAGGAAAGTGAAAGAGGAGAGTGAAAAGGTTGGCTTGAAGCTCAACATTCAGAAAACAAAGATCATGGCATCTGTTCCCATTTCCACTTCATGGGAAATAGATGGGGAAACAGTGGAAACAGTGTCAGACTTTATTTGACTGCAGATGCTGCAAAATCACTGCAGATGCTGATTGCAGCCATGAAATTAAAAGACGCTTACTCCTTGGAAGGAAAGTTGTGACCAACCTAGACAGCATATTAAAAAGCAGAGACATTACTTTGCCAACCAAGGTCCGTCTAGTCAAGGCTATGGTTTTTCCCGTGGTCATGTATGGATGTGAGAGTTGGACTGTGAAGAAAGCTGATCGCTGAAGAATTGATGCTTTTGAACTGTGGTGTTGGAGAAGACTCTTGAGAGTCCCTTGGACTGCAAGGAGATCCAACCAGTCCAATCTAAAGGAGATCAGTCCTGGGTGTTCATTGGAAGGACTGATGCTAAAGCTGAAACTCCAATACTTTGGCCACCTCATGCGACGAGCTGACTCACTGGAAAAGAGTCTGATGCTGGGAAGGATTGGGGGCAGGAGGAAACGGGGACGACATCACCGACTCAATGGGCATGAGTTTGAGTGAACTCCGGGAGTTGGTGATGGACAGGGAGGCCTGGCGTGCTGCGATTCATGGGGTCGTGGAGAGTCGCACACGACTGAGAGGCTGAACTGAACTGAAGGGAGAGTAAGGGGCTTCCCGGGTGGCTCAGTCAGTAAAGAACTCACCTGCAGTGCAGGAGACTGCCTGCAGTATAGGAGACCAGGGTTCGATCTCTGGGTCAGGAAGTTCCCCTGGAGAAGGAAATGCAACCCACCTGCAGTATTCTTGCCTGGAAACTCTCATGGACCGAGGAGCCTGGGGCGCTACAGTCCATGGGGTCACAAAGAGCTGGACACGACTGAGCGACTAAAACAGTAGCACAGGGGGGTGTAAGTTCCCTTCAGACACACTCAGATCGGAGCATCTGGTATCCGTGGAGCAGCCAAGGGGAGCTATCAAGTCAGACTTGGGTCTGCCTAAATGGGGTGGGGGAATGTGGCCCTATATCAATACAGGTGGTCATTAACGGGGCCAGGAGGCCACCAGTGAAGACACAGTAGCCTGGAGAGAGGCTTTCATCTAGATGTTGTGAATCTGGGACAGTTTTGTGCCAAATAACGACTCCCTTTGAGTTCACTGTTATTACCACGAACCATTTTGGGAAAGCAAAGACTGACCTTGCTGAGCGACTTGCTACAAGCAATTCATTTTCAACTTTGAAGGCTGCCAAGAGCTAAAGCAGAACTAGATCATATCCACAAGGAAGTCAGTGGCTTGAATGCTGGCCATGGGGTTAAAAAGCAATTTTGAACAAATATGCATAACAATATCACCCTAATGTCAGATGCAAAGAGGACAATGATGACTCTTTTCACTACAACCAGGATCCAGCGAGGGTTTTGGGTTTCTGTGAGAACAGGGGGACAGATGATAGGAAAGATAATGAGCATGTTTTAATGTCTGGCAGGCACCTGGCTTTTTCAGACGCTAGTGACGTCACCAAGCAGCCATGCATCTTGGTGCCTATTTGAGAAAATGCTCAGAAAGTTCTGAATAAAATAAAATGAATAGCTGATCCAGGCGAAAAGGAAATGCAGCTGAGATTCAGGACCAGAAAATTTAAAGTAACCTGTTTTCTTCCAATCTTGTTAACTCCTTACTAATAAGAAGGTCTCCAAGTCCATTACGGTGGAGGGAGAATCTCTCAATAGAACAAATTTAGAAAAAGAAAATTAAATGTGTACATTTTTTCCCTTCAAAATTAAAAGAGCTTTGTTAAGTTTGATAAGTAAGGGAAAATGCACCCTGTTACCACCTGGACTGCAACTCACAAGAGTCTTCTCCAACACCACCATTTGAAAATATTAATTCTGTGGTACTCAGCCTTCTTTACCAATTCTCACATCCGTACATGACTACTGGAAAAACCGTATCTTGGACTATACGGACCTTTGTCAGCAAAGTCGTGTCTCAGGTTTTTAATATGCTGTCAAGATTTGTCATAGCTTTTCTTCCACGGAGCAAGCATCTTTTAATTTTGTGGTTACAGTCACCATACATTTTTGGAAAATAGCAACATGGAGGCAACTTTCAACATCATTTATTCTGCAATCAGATCATGAGTCAGCTCATGTCAGATAGATGCCCTGTAGATTTCAGGCCCAAGGGAACTCATTTCTGTTACAAGAATAACCATTCTCCTCTCAACCCAATAGGGAAAGAGTACTCTAAACATTACCAAGATGGTGTGCTTTAACAGGAGAAGAGTCAATAGTCAGCAGTTGGTGATGAAAAAGCAGTTCCTGTGCCTGCTTTTAATCTCAGGCGCAAATCACCCCAAGACACAAAGAGCCTCGGAATGTTAAAATTAAACTTTTCAATTCACTATGGGACCAAGTTTCTCTTACAAATATAAAAAAAGACAGCGAGGAAGAAAGGAGTCAGCAATCTGATATAACTGGGATTCATAATTCTGGAACATCCAGGAATCCCTAGTATAATTAGGAGAATAATAAAAGCAACCCATTCAACTGATTCCTGGGATTGCAAAGAGTTATTACTATTTTTTCCAAGCATCATTATGTCTGCTGAAGCCAACTTGGCCACCTACTTCTGGGGATCAATTTCTAGCTCATTTCAGATACATGCATGCTTCTCATGAAATTTTTCATTCCCTAGGTTCCACTGGGATATGATGACAGAACTAGGGCAGGGCACAGGAGGGAAAATTAAGGTGTGTGCCTCATCTGACTTTTTTAAGACATTTACACATAGAGGGGAACTGGTGACAGTGGTTATCTAAAGTGCTGACCAACAGAGCTTTCTGCAGTGATGAAAATGTTCTACGTAAATCTGCCCTGTCCAATATGGTAGCCGCTACCCATATCGGGCAACTGAGAACTTGAAACATGAGTGGTATGTATGAGGAACTAATATTTAAATTATAATTCAATTTTAAAAGCCATATGCGGCTGCCATATTGGACAGCGTAGCCTTTGGAAAACACAACCTAACTTCTTTGTGAGTTGCCCATCCAAATACAAAACTTTAACCTTGAAAATGTTAGAATTTTATTAAGGAACATATATTTCCTTAGGGATGATCAGTAAAAGGCTTCCCTGACAGCTCAGTTGGTAAAGAACCCATGAAACCCATATTTGGGGAGTGTGTTTTATGAATGAGCCAATTAATTAGCTTTCATTTTCAGAGATACACAGACTACCCATATGGAATAAATTTTCAGTTTAAAGGTGTATCAATTATGTAAAAGCACAAATCTTTAATTACTTCAAAGGAAGAGCGAATACCTAGAAAAACTATAATGAACTGGCTGATAATATCAGGAGGCTTATTATCCAAAAAGAAACTTAAGGTAAAAAACCTAAACCAAACAATAATGTCTTAGAATCCCATAACAGCCTCAGGCTTGGCTACTGTCAACCGTGACCTGGGTTCTGTCTGGCTCTGTGGCCTTCCCTTCATTCTCTGGCTCTTCCACGCGGTCTTCTGGGTGATAGACCAACACCTCAGTGAACTCTGCGACAGTTCCCTAGGCATTTAGAGGACACACCAAGGTTAATCACCAGGCAAAACGCTTTCCAAAAGGAATGCCTGCTGTCTTCTATGTTCTAAAGAGCTTGCTGCTGCTGCTGCTAAGTCACTTCAGTCGTGTCCGACTGTGTGACCCCATAGACGGAAGCCCGCCAGGCTCCCCCGTCCCTGGGATTCTCCAGGCAAGAACACTGGAGTGGGTTGCCATTTCCTTCTCCAATGTGTGCAAGTGAAGTCGCTCAGTCGTGTCTGACCCATAGTGACCCCACGGACTGCAGCCTACCAGGCTCCTCCATCCATGGGATTTTCTAGGCAAAGAGTACTGGAGTGGCTTGCCATTGCCTTCTGAGGATAGGTCAAAACCCCAAGCAATTTTAGCCTTTCTTGTCATTCATTTTGCATAAATAGCTTCCCCTTCAATTCCCCTTTGGTTTTCTCCTTGGAATGAATAAAGACGTCCTCATTTTCCTTATGAAAATTTCAAACTAAGTCAAATTACAGGAAAGCCATTTTCATTCACTAAAGCACATACAAAGATTACAGCATTTATGTAGAGTTATCTTGTTTAATCAAGAAAAATGATCCTTTTTAAAGTATAGAAAGACAAATTCACTCAAGTGCACATAAAGCCCTTCATTATACAGAGAAATGCATAATAACATGTGCATACTTAACATAATTTTAGTAAAATGCATCTTCTAAGAGAGTACAAAGGCATCTCATATTTACAGCAATGTTTGAAAAAATGAAGCATTCAACAGGAGAGAATTTTCCAGAACTTCCCTTCTACGATCAAATCTTTCAGTCCTCTTTGATAGAAGCCATTTGTCTATAATTCCTTTAGTTCTGAAAGAATGGAATTTTACACTTTTCATTGAACAAGCATCATTACTGCTGTCATTACTACCTACTATACTGACTGTAGCATTCTAAATAGCTACGCCTGCTTCTGAATTACTGTTTACTTCTTCAGAGTCAGAGCATCACCCAGCTATCTATTCTCTGCCTAGTCTTCTGAATGATAAGCTTCCAGTTTTCTCTGTAGGGGGAATAATAGCCAAGCCTCTGTAAGTTAACTGAGTTAATCACGCTTTGAATGGGGAACTAAAGAGTAAAGTACAGGACTGCGGGGCGGCGGCGCTCTGCCAAGTGAAGCATTCAGAGAAAGGGGTCACTGGTCCCTCCCTCCCACCCGCCAGCCACATTAGCATGTGCTAAAAGAAGCTGAGCAGGCCAGAACTGGGGCCTCCAAACACCGAAAGTCCAAATTCCAATGAACATAAGATGAACTGGCTAATTTAGCCTTAGCCAGAATTAAGTTTCCTAGCTGATTCCTGTAATGATCGCAGAGGTGCACAGCTTATCTGCAGCTGAGACAGCTTCGCCATAAATCTTTAAATACAAAAGCCTCATCATCTTGAATGGTGACCACAGGGCAAATTTTCTGCGTGCAGTTGGCGCCATGTAACTTTTTCCCATTGAAATTAGTGGGGGTTAATGCACTCCGGGGATGTGCTTGGGCTGGCTTCGTGCGCAGGTGGAAACAGGGAGTGAAAGCAGGAGACCGTAGGACAGTCAGGAAATGTAAGTCAGAGGGCAGACCGTGCACTCACCCGGGAGGGTGGTGGGGAGCAGACTGACTGCCACCGAATAGCCATTCCTCTGAAAACTTTCTTTAAAACAAAGACAAAAACCAAACTATTTTTATCACCTGTTATCCACTAATGCGTATGTTCTCGTTCCTGTTTTATTTATAATTGTCCAAAAAAAATTTTATAACAGCATTACATGAAGTCCTCTAAAAACTCACTCATAACAAAGGCAAGCCTGTGTATATTTTTCTTTTTATAAGCGGAATCTAGCCATCTAGAATAGTCTAGATTGTTCTAGATTCATTCATAGTCATCTATGAATAACAAACAATGGGCCCTGAGTGGGTGAATAGTACCCTGAGTAGAAGGTCAAGTACACACTGCTATATTCCAAATGGATTACCAACAAGGACCTACCGTACAGCACATGGAACTCTGCTCAGTGTTTATGTGCCAGCCTGGAGGGGAAGGGAGTCTGGGGGAGAATGGATACACGTATGTGTGGCTGAGTCCCTTCGCTGTTCACCTGAAACTATCACAACACTGTTAACTGGATACACCCCAATACAAAATAAAAAATTGAAGCTTGAAAAAAAAATAGTATCTCAAGTAATAATAATGTAGTTTTGGAAAAAGAAAAATTTGAATCGAGTCAATGACATTGAGTAATCAGTAACTAAATTCAAAGCAATCAGATTTTCTGGGGGAAAAAAAAATCATTAATTTATCAAACTTAGGACTTAAAGATGTGAGCACAGATGGAAACCACCCCAGGGTTGAGTGAAATGATTAACTTGGTCATGTCACTCATTCACCAAACACAGTCACAGGCCAGGCTGTGGCTCAGTGGCCCGCCAGGCACTGCCAGGCTTGGGAAGGCAAAAGGGAAACAGGAGTGCTGGGGACACGTGACCTCTCTGGATGGGTGGGAGGGCTTCCTGCAGGAAGTGGCATCTGAACCATCACAAGAAGGAATGAGACCTGGATGAACTGTGGCTGAGCTCCACATCACCCTGATTATCTCAATGTTCTCAGTGAAGGGAATCAACATGGAATATAAAAATAAAAACTGCTTCGACATTCTCTTGAAGATACAAAAGACTCAGAGAACCTTAACTGAAGCAATAAATTTCAACCAGCACTGCTTTGCTAGCATTTTTTCCATTGTGCTTATCTAAACGTAAATTCATTCATTATGCTGCCAATGTGGATAAACAGCACTAAAATAGTAAGAGAAACACTGCAGCCTGGTCGTGGGGGGCGTCCAAAAGTCTTCCAAAATGTTCGCAATTCATGTTTTTAAACTTACGATATAGTCCATAAAACCAAGCAGCATAAAACCAGAATTGAGGAACTGCTCAAAGTAGCAGTTAGGGATTGTTAGATCTAACAAGTCCTATGGGTTTTTAATACAGGTTTATTGCTGGATAGTAGTAGTTACACCAATAAATACATGCCCTTAACATTCAGTTACACCGTCAGGGTAGGAATAAAGCACCGTTTGCTTTATTCCAAGGTCAGCTGGGGAGTGAGTCTCTCACTCACACACACACATACATACAACACGCAGGCACCATTACTCAAACCCAGACCGTGCCCATCCAGTGGGTTGGGGGTGGGAGGTGGGGACAAGCGCTTATATTTTTTAAGAGCCCTTGAGGATATGCCAACATGCGGAAGGAACTGGAAAAGACGACAGGGATTAGACAAAGCTTTGCCATCATCCATGTGCTCACATTAAAGACTCATTATGGACCCATGGGAGCAAACGCAGCCCTTCTTAAAAGTCACAATATTTTCCTTAAGCTCAGTTTAAAGCAACATCCCATTATCAGCCAAGTCACTGGATTTTAACCCTTGCTGCGTGTTACAATCATCTAGAAGGCCCTTTAAAAATCCTAATGCCCAGGCCCCCTCCTGACCAACTGAATGAGAATTTCTGGTGGTAGAACTGGTGTGTGGTGTGTGTGTCTGTCTGTCTGTGTATTTTACAAGATTCCTAGGGGATTCTAGGAAGTAGCTAAGATGGAGAACCCCTGCGCTGAGTGAACCAAATGCCTTATTGCTTGGAAAATTGAAACAGCAGCCCAAATAAGCCCAAGGAAATCAGACTCATTCCAATGAATCCGTCTAAAATCATGCCACCAGTATAGGAATTTATCCCCGAGGCTGCAGCTGGAAGATGGCTCTGGATAAACCTTCACTCAGCTCTTAACACCACCATCTCCTACCTCCTCACAGAAGATGGGCAGCAATCAGCACTCAAAAACTGCCTGTTGAATCAAATGGAACCAATTGATCTGGTTATGGATAATCTTTTTATAAAAGGTGAGTAAATTAAAATCTTTCTTTCGAGAGGAAATACAAGAGCCCAGAAATGCTTTGAGACCATGCCCTGATTTGATCTCCCAAATCACCTGGAACACACACAAAATTTTTTATTTATGATGGGGAGGCTTTCCGATCCATCAGGTTTGACCGTCAAAACAAAATATCGAAAAAATCTTATTAAGGACAGAACAGAAAAGAAACCTATCTGTGAACAGCTACTGGAATGCCCCTCCTCTGCCAACCTCCCTCTCCCTCCCTGGCCATGCCTGCTTTGCTGGAAATATACCCCGTGTTGGGGGGGGGTGGGGCAGCGGCCCTGCACAGGGTTTGAGAGGTGTCATCTGGGGCCTCCATGGTGACTCAGGCAGTAAAGAATCCACCTGCAATGCAGGAGACCCTGGTTCAATTCCTGGGTCGGGAAGATCCCTTGGAGAAGGGATAGGCTAGCCACTCCAGTATTCTTGGGCTTCCCTTGTGGCTCAGCTGGTAAAGAATCTGCCTGCGTTGCGGGAGACCTGGGTTCAATCCCTGGGTTGGAACGATCCGTTGGAGAAGGGAAAGGCTATACTCAACTCCAGTATTCTGATCTGGAGAATTCCACGGACTGTATAGTCCATGGGGTCACAAAGAGTCGGACACGACTGAGCCACTTTCACTAATCCAGGTCTTGGGAAAGACATGGGCAGACCCTAAATCCTCTTCACTGACATCATGGAGCCTAACCACTATTTAAACCATTGCATCAGAAAATTCCATCTTTGGAACTTTCTGAATACCAGAAAGTCAACTTATTTTAGTCCTTTTGTAAACAATAAAACCAAATGTAAAAAAACAACTTGAAGGGCAATTTTAATCACGAAAGAGAAAAAAAAAATTAGCCATATTCCCTTTCCGTTCAGTTCAGTTCAGTTCAGTCGCTCAGTCGTGTCCGACTCTTTGCGACCCCATGAATCACAGCACGCCAGGCCTACCTGTCCATCACCAACTCCTGGAGTTCACCCAAACTCACCCAAACACAATTACATACTGGAAGTTTCCTACCATCCCAAAAGGAGAGTGTTCCTAGGAAAACTTTCATAAATGGAAATGTCATAAAGCAAAGAGCATCCCATGCTTTTGTTTGATCTCTCAATTAGCAAGAAGAGGCACTAAATATAAGGTCTTTTGTAAAACTGAAGTGGCCTAACTCCGTCCTTCAGAAGTCAGGGGATACCTGCATTAAAAGTCTGTTTAGTTCTTTGATTTTGTTTACTGGTGCAACATCCTCATGCAGCTTTTGCAGATGTTGTGTATACACGACGTAATCATCTCATATTCCAACTTTGTTCTCGTACAGTCACAGTATCACGTGGTGAAGCAACAGTTCTACAGAATGGGCATTCTTGTTCTACAACTTTCGTTACAAATCCTGGACACCCCAGACAAAAATCAGCAGGCTCTGAGGCTCCTCTCGAAGTCTTCTTCAGAGACTCTGATACCCTCAGTAATCTAGAAATGGACCTCGTCCTTGCCATTTGGGGCTCCATCGACCACAGGAATAAAGGGAGGGCTGAATACAGTGCTCCAGCATCCTGTAATGTTTAACAGCACTGGTGACAGGCATGGAGCCATCAGGCTGGCCGGACCAGCCATTGTGAGCCCCTCAGCATGTTACAGGGAGCAGCCAACATCAAACCAAGTGACTCCATCGCCTGCAGGACTCAGAAAAGACCAGCGACTGTCAGCAGCACTGAGGACTTAGGACGCTCACATGCAGCATGTCCTTCACCTCTTTGTTAGCTTAATGTGCAGATCGGAGCTTCCGCAGCTTCTCATGAAAACACTTTTATGATACCTTGAGAGATCCACACACGAAGGAGTGTTTTGTGTTTCTCAACTATGCTTAACCACCACACAAATCACACTGCCTCCTGTTCAGAGAGTGACCAGGAGGTCAGGTGTCAGCCATTCATCAGTCACTTTCTTCTTGTCTCAGACCTGAAACTGACCAGCCACCAATGCCAACCCCTCGCTGGGAAAGTGGGGTTTTTACATTAACTAACTGTCACCATACTTCAGCTCAGTTTCAGAGACACAAAGACTGCTCAGACAAGCATTTTCCTTCCTAGAAACCTGTCAGATTTCTGCCTTCGAACATAACTAAACCTATTAACATTTTTTGATTGTAGCATATTTTAAAACATATATAAAATTCGCACCCAACCTCCATGACAGTCAACTCACTGGCTGTTGCTACCTCATTTATCTCTCCAAAAATACACACACATCCATTTTCTGTGGAAGCAAAATCATTTATTTTATGCATCAATAGTGAAGTGAGAGAATTCCCTGATGGTCCAGTGATTAAGACTCTGCACTTCCAGTGTGAGGGCACAGGGCTTCTATCCCTCGCCAGGGAACTAAGAGCCTGCACGTCACCTCATGGCTTTTAAGATAAGCTGCTTCCATAGAAGTGGGGAATGAATAAGCAATGATCCTTGCTCAAGAACAGGAAACCTGGGGTTAGTATGTGAAGCTCTGCATTTCAAAGAGAAACTTGAAGGGTCAGCATGCCTTTTCTAAGTTAAGCCTGTCTGTGTGCCCCTCAGGAAGTGCCAAAGAATCTGGCTGAATACCTTAAGGATATCTGCTGTCCTCAATTATCATTTTTCAA